>NC_092413.1:107411668-110312918 GCF_040894005.1 Engystomops pustulosus
CTCATCTGGCATAGTACTGTGCTTCCTTTGATACTTGGCTAGAAAAATAGCCATAGGAGAATACAAACAGCTTCTTGAAGCCTACAGTAGCGTTCTATATATTTGATTTCTGGTTGATCTGCTGGTGGCTGTAGTTTCTGCAGTGCATGTACTTGCCAAATCTGAGCAATTTTAGTGAGACTTGCGACCGCTGTGTTCTGCGCTTAGTGGCGCACATATCCATAGCAAAGGCTGAAGTGGCAAAATTCAGTAGGGGTTGGATTTCTATTAGGCAATAACTCAGTGTCCATCTCATCTGGCATAGTACTGTGCTTCCTTTGATACTTGGCTAGAAAAATAGCCATAGGAGAATACAAACAGCTTCTTGAAGCCTACAGTAGCGTTCTATATATTTGATTTTCTGGGTTGAATCTGCTGGTGGCTGTAGTTTCTGCAGTGCATGTACTTGCCAATTCTGAGCAATTTGTAGTGAGACTTGCGACCGCTGTGTTCTGCGCTTAGTGGCGCACATATCCATAGCAAAGGCTGAAGTGGCAAAATTCAGTAGGGGTTGGATTTTCTATTAGGCAATAACTCAGTGTCATCTCATCTGGCATAGTACTGTGCTTCTTTGATACTTGGCTAGAAAATAGCCATAGGAGAATACAAACAGCTTCTTGAAGCCTACAGTAGCGTTCTATATATTTGATTTCTGGTTGATCTGCTGGTGGCTGTAGTTTCTGCAGTGCATGTACTTGCCAATTCTGAGCAATTTGTAGTGAGACTTGCGACCGCTGTGTTCTGCGCTTAGTGGCGCACATATCCATAGCAAAGGCCGAAGTGGCAAAATTCAGTAGGGGTTGGATTTCTATTAGGCAATAACTCAGTGTCATCTCATCTGGCATAGTACTGTGCTTCCTTTGATACTTGGCTAGAAAATAGCCATAGGAGAATACAAACAGCTTCTTGAAGCCTACAGTAGCGTTCTATATATTTGATTTCTGGTTGATCTGCTGGTGGCTGTAGTTTCTGCAGTGCATGTACTTGCCAATTCTGAGCAATTTGTAGTGAGACTTGCGACCGCTGTGTTCTGCGCTTAGTGGCGCACATATCCATAGCAAAGGCCGAAGTGGCAAAATTCAGTAGGGGTTGGATTTCTATTAGGCAATAACTCAGTGTCATCTCATCTGGCATAGTACTGTGCTTCCTTTGATACTTGGCTAGAAAATAGCCATAGGAGAATACAAACAGCTTCTTGAAGCCTACAGTAGCGTTCTATATATTTGATTTCTGGTTGATCTGCTGGTGGCTGTAGTTTCTGCAGTGCATGTACTTGCCAATTCTGAGCAATTTGTAGTGGGACTTGCGACCGCTGTGTTCTGCGCTTAGTGGCGCACATATCCATAGCAAAGGCCGAAGTGGCAAAATTCAGTAGGGGTTGGATTTCTATTAGGCAATAACTCAGTGTCATCTCATCCGGCATAGTACTGTGCTTCCTTTGATACTTGGCTAGAAAATAGCCATAGGAGAATACAAACAGCTTCTTGATCTTGAAGCCTACAGTAGCGTTCTATATATTTGATTTCTGGTTGATCTGCTGGTGGCTGTAGTTTCTGCAGTGCATGTACTTGCCAATTCTGAGCAATTTGTAGTGAGACTTGCGACCGCTGTGTTCTGCGCTTAGTGGCGCACATATCCATAGCAAAGGCCGAAGTGGCAAAATTCAGTAGGGGTTGGATTTCTATTAGGCAATAACTCTGTGTCATCTCATCTGGCATAGTACTGTGCTTCCTTTGATACTTGGCTAGAAAATAGCCATAGGAGAATACAAACAGCTTCTTGAAGCCTACAGTAGCGTTCTATATATTTGATTTCTGGTTGATCTGCTGGTGGCTGTAGTTTCTGCAGTGCATGTACTTGCCAATTCTGAGCAATTTGTAGTGGGACTTGCGACCGCTGTGTTCTGCGCTTAGTGGCGCACATATCCATAGCAAAGGCCGAAGTGGCAAAATTCAGTAGGGGTTGGATTTCTATTAGGCAATAACTCAGTGTCATCTCATCCGGCATAGTACTGTGCTTCCTTTGATACTTGGCTAGAAAATAGCCATAGGAGAATACAAACAGCTTCTTGAAGCCTACGGTAGCGTTCTATATATTTGATTTCTGGTTGATCTGCTGGTGGCTGTAGTTTCTGCAGTGCATGTACTTGCCAATTCTGAGCAATTTGTAGTGAGACTTGCGACCGCTGTGTTCTGCGCTTAGTGGCGCACATATCCATAGCAAAGGCTGAAGTGGCAAAATTCAGTAGGGGTTGGATTTCTATTAGGCAATAACTCAGTGTCATCTCATCCGGCATAGTACTGTGCTTCCTTTGATACTTGGCTAGAAAATAGCCATAGGAGAATACAAACAGCTTCTTGATCTTGAAGCCTACAGTAGCGTTCTATATATTTGATTTCTGGTTGATCTGCTGGTGGCTGTAGTTTCTGCAGTGCATGTACTTGCCAATTCTGAGCAATTTGTAGTGGGACTTGCGACCGCTGTGTTCTGCGCTTAGTGGCGCACATATCCATAGCAAAGGCCGAAGTGGCAAAATTCAGTAGGGGTTGGATTTCTATTAGGCAATAACTCAGTGTCATCTCATCTGGCATAGTACTGTGCTTCCTTTGATACTTGGCTAGAAAAATAGCCATAGCAATAGGATAGCATTGTTTGGTTTAAAAACTCAAAAAAAAACAAAAAACACAAAAAAAAAAAAAAAAAAAAAAAAAAAAAGTAAAAAAAAAATAAAGTTATAACTCTCATTTTAAAAATGTTTAACCGAGGGCTAGGGGTAGAGGACGAGGGCGGGGACGTGGGCGTCCAACTACTGCAGGGTCAGAGGCCGTGGTCCTGGGCGGGTGAGACACCACTGCTGATGAGGGAGCAGGGGAACGCCGCAGAGCTACACTCCCTAGGTTCATGTCTGAAGTTACTGGGACTCGTGGTAGAGCACTGTTGAGGCCAGAACAGTGCGAACAGGTGATGTCGTGGATTGCTGACAATGCTTCGAGCAATTTGTCCACCACCAGTCCAGTCTTCCACGCAGTCCACCCATGTCACCGAAATCGCCACTCCTCCAGCTCCTGCACCTCAGCCTCCTCCCCCCCAGTCTGCCCCTCTCAGGAAAATTTGGCATTTGAACCGGCATACTCTGAGGAACTGTTTTCTGGACCCTTCCCACAGTCACAAACCACTTGTCCGGTTGCTGCTGAGCAATTTTCCGATGCCCAGGTTTTCCACCAGTCACAGTCTGTGGGTGATGATGACCTTCTTGACGTAGTGGAAGTGTGTAAAGAGGTGTCCGACGATGAGGAGGACACGGTTGTCAGACAGTGGGGAAGTTGTTGTCAGGGCAGGAAGTCCGAGGGGGGAGCAGACTGAGGGATCGGAGGATGATGAGGTGACAGACCCAAGCTGGGTTGAGAGGCCGGGTGAACACAGTGCTTCTGAGACGGAGGAGAGTCCTCGACCTGAACAGGTTGGAAGAGGCAGTGGTGGGGCCAGACGGAGAGGCAGGGCCAGAGCTGGTGCATCAGCGCCACTGTCAACTAGTGAAGCTCCCGTGGTGAGGGCTCTTGCGGCGAGGGCTAGATCTTCAGAAGTGTGGGAGGTTCTTTAAGGAAACACCGGATGACCGACGGACTGTGGTGTGCAACATTTGCCAAACCAGGCTCAGCAGGGGTTCCACCACTACTAGCTTAACTACCACCAGTATGCGCAGGCATATGAATGCTAAGCACCCCACTCAGTGGCAACAAGCCCGTTCACCTCCGGCCGTGCACACCACTGCTCCTTCCCCTGTGTCAGCTGCTAGTCAGCCCCCTGCCCAGGACCCTGCCACAAAAACCCCATCGTCGCCTCCACGATCCTCCACAGCATCCACCAGCGTTCAGCTCTCCATACCCCAGATGCTGGAGCGGAAACGCAAATATAGTGCAACCACCCGCACGCCCAAGCCCTTAATGTGCACATCTCCAGATTGCTTAGCCTGGAGATGCTGCCCTATAGGCTAGTAGAGACCGAGGCCTTTCGCAACCTCATGGCGGCGGCCGCCCCTCGGTATTCGGTCCCCAGCCGCCACTACTTTTCCCGATGTGCCGTCCAGCCCTGCACCAGCACGTGTCAGACAACATCATCCGTGCCCTGACCAACGCCGTTTCTGACAAGGTCCACCTGACCACGGACACGTGGACGAGTGCTGCCGGGCAGGGCCACTATATATCGCTGACGGCCACATTGGGTTAACCTTGGTGGAGGCTGGGACCGAGTCTGACCCTGGGGCTGCTCATATACTGCCGACGCCGAGGATTGCGGGGCCTACCTCGGTCCAGGTGTTTCAGGCCTACTATGCCTCCTCCTCCTCCCACCCCTCCTCCACCTCCCCTCCGAACTACCATCCGTGGGCACGGCGCCATCAGTCGGTAGCTCTAGGCACAGCAGCAGTGCCGTCGCTAAGCGACAGCAGGCGGTGCTCAAACTGCTGAGCCTAGGCGACAAAAGGCACACCGCCCAAGAGCTATTACAGGGCATCACGGCGCAGACTGATCTGTGGCTGGCACCGCTGAACCTCAAGCCGGGAATGGTTGTGTGTGACAACGGCTGTAACCTGGTGGCGGGCTCTGCAACTCGGCAGACTGACACATGTGCCATGCCTGGCCCATGTGTTAAATCTGATAGTGCAGCGTTCCTCAAGACATACCCCAATCTGTCTGATTTGCTCACGAAGGTGCGCCGCATCTGTGCGCATTTCAGGAAGTCCAGCCCAGATGCTGCCACTCTCAGGGCAGCGCAGCGCCGCCTCCAACTGCCCGCTCACCGACTGTGTGCGACGTGCCCACGAGGTGGAATTCAAACACTGACCATGTTATCCAGAGTTTACCAGCAGCGCAGAGCGATTGTAGACTGCCAGATGTCAACTTCCACCAGAACTGGTAGTCAGGTCAGTCAGCTTCCTCAAGTCTACAATGAGGAGTGGACGTGGATGTCTGATATCTGTCAGGTGCTGAGTAACTTTGAGGAGTCAACACAGATGGTCAGTGGCGATGCCGCCATCATCAGCCTCACCATCCCGCTGCTTGGCCTGTTGAAAAACTCTCTGGTCAGCATGGAAGTCGGAAGCTTTGCGCTCGTCACAAGAGACGGGGGAAGAATATTCCCTTGTTGATAGCCAAAGCACCCTGAGGTCTGTTTCTCAGCGCATATCGGAGGAGGTGGAGGTGGAGGAGGATGAGGAGGAAGAGGAGGAGAATGTTGGCGAGACACAAGAGGGGACCATTGTTGAGTCCTTCACTGTTCAGCGTGTATGGGCAGAAGAAGAGGAGTTGGAGGAGTTGGAGGAGGAGGAAATGGACAGTCAGGCCCAGTGAGGGGAGTGAATTCTTACGCGTTGGTACTCTGGCGCATATGGCAGATTTCATGCTAGGCTGCCTATCCCGTGACCCTCGCGTTCAAAGAATTTATTCCAGCACCGATTACTGGGTGTTCACTCTCCTGGACCCACGGTACAAGCAAAATCTTCCCACTCTCATCCCTGGAGAGGAAAGGAGTGTGAGAATGCATGAATACCAGCAGGCCCTGGTGCACAAGCTGAAACAGTATTTCCCTTCTGACAGCGCTAGCGGCAGAGTGCGTAGTTCTGCGGGACAAGTAGCGAGGGAGAGGTAGGCGAGCAGGCAGCTTGTCCAGCACTGGCAAGGGTACGCTTTACAAGGCTTTTGCCAGCTTTATGTCACCCCAGCAAGACACTGTCACCTGTCCCCAGTCTCGGCAGAGTAGGGCTGATCTTTACAGAAAGATGGTGAGGGAGTACGTAGCTGACCATACCATCGTCCTAAATGATCACACAGCTCCCTACAACTACTGGGTTTCAAAGCTGGACATGTGGCACGAACTGGCGCTCTACGCCTTGGAGGTTCTTGCCTGCCCCTGCCGCTAGCGTCTTGTCCGAGCGGGTTTTCAGTGCAGCTGGTGGCATCATCACCGATAAGCGTACACGCCTGTCGACTGACAGCGCTGACAGGCTGACGCTTATCAAGATGAATAAAGCATGGATTTCTCCTAATTTCCAATCTCCCAGCAGGTGAAGGAAGCTCAACCTGAATAATTTATCCACTCCTCTCCTCCTCCTCATTTTCCTCCTTCTCCTGCTCTTTGTACAGTAAAGCAGAGGAAACTGGCTATTTTTTGACAGGGCCCACTGGCTCTACCTATAGTACTTTATGCATTTAATTTTTCTGGAGGGCCACCTACCCGGTCCTCTGTTTGAAACAATTTTTGTGAGTGCCACATACAGGCACTCAATCTATTCCATTTTTCTGGAGGGCCCACCTACCCGGTCCTCTGTTTTAAAAAATTTTTGGGACTGCCACATACAGGCACTCAATCTTATTCCATTTTACTGCAGGGCCACCTACCTGCTCCTCTGGTTTGAACAATTTTTGGACTGCCACATACAGGCACTCAATCTATTCCATTTTACTGGAGGGCCACCTACCTGCTCCTCTGGGTTTGAAACATTTTTGGGACTGCCACATACAGGCACTCAATCTATCCCATTTTACTGGAGGGCCACCTACCTGCTCCTCTGGTTTGAAAAATGTTTGGGACTGCCACATACAGGCACTATCCAAATTAAATTGTCTCCATAGCAGCCTCCACACGTTGTCTCCATGCTACCTCCAAAAGTCGTCCATATAGCTGCCTCCATACATCGTCCTTTATCAAACGAGGTGTGTCAGGCAGAAATTTGGGTTGTTTTCATGGATTCCACATCAAAGTTGTTAACTTTGTCACCACCCTGCTGTGTAATCCCCAAAATATACTGGCAAACTTTTACCATTTAGGGATATTATTTCAGCGCTTCTTGCGCATCTGTTTACATTCCCCTCACCCGGCATATCCTAAACTTATAAGAACGCTACTACACTTGATCTTATACAAAAGGTTCTTAGAAGTGCTGTTTGGGGAGTAGCCTAGAGACAGGGGCTTGGATTGGCGAAAGCTCGCCTGGCAGCGGAACGCCAGCTCCATGCGCATCATGCGCTTCTTGCGCATCTGTTTACATTCCCCTCACCCGCCATATCCCAAACTTATAAGAACGCTACTACACTTAACTTGGTGCAGGCTGGGACCGAGTCTGACCCTGGGGCTGGTCATATACTGCCGACGCAGAGAATTGCGGGGCCTACCTCGGTCCAGGTCTCAAAGGCCTACTATACCTCCTCCCACCCCTCCTCCACCTCCTCCTCCTCCGAATTACCATCCGTGGGCATGGCGCCATCAGTCGGTAGCTCTAGGCACAGCAGCAGTGCCGTCGCTAAGCGACAGCAGGCGGTGCTCAAACTGCTGAGCCTAGGCGATAAAAGGCACACCGCCCAAGAGCTATTACAGGGCATTCCACATCAAACTTGTTAACTTTGTCGCCACCCTGCTGTGTAATCCCCAAAATATACTTGCAAACTTTTACCATTTAGGGATATTATTTCAGCGCTTCTTGCGCATCTGTTTACATTCCCCTCACCCGGCATATCCTAAACTTATAAGAACGCTACTACACTTGATCTTATACAAAAGGTTCTTAGAAGTGCTGTTTGGGGAGTAGCCTAGAGACAGGGGCTTGGATTGGCGAAAGCTCGCCTGGCAGCGGAGCGCCAGCTCCATGCCAAGATCCAACTAACATAGTTTTAACTGCAGCACCTTTAATCTACTACTAGTTCACTGCCTCCATACATGGTCCCCTTATCAAACGAGCTGTGTCAGGCAGAATTTTGGGTTGTTTTCATGGCTTCCATGTTAACTTTGTCGCCACCCTGCTGTGTAATCCACAAAATATACTGGCAAACTTTTATCATGTACCGATATTATTTGAGCGCTTCTTGCTCACCTCCTTTGGTTCCTCTCTGCCACCCATTGGTTTGAAGCCTGAGTCCATTTAGGGTATGTCGCCATGACACTCTCTAGCCTGCTGCCGCTGCCTCTGCATGCCGTCCCCTATAGTGTCAGGGTCAATTATTGGATGTTTTAGATGCTATCTAGCTTCATTCTGTCACTCTGTCATGGCCATGCTGTTGCCCATAATTTTGGCATAATGGTGCGATTATGCAGCCTCAGAGGCATCCATGCATGCTGCCCCTGCTGTTTCCTGTCCATTTCCGTGGTGTTTCCATCCTTTTCTGAGGTTCCCAGGTGTTTGGCCAAGCTTCCCTGTGCAGAGCCTTGGTCCCCTTGAAAAATGCTCGAGTCTCCCATTGACTTCAATGGGGTTCGTTATTCGAGACGAGCACTCGAGCATCGGGAAAAGTTCGTCTCGAATAACGAGTACCCGAGCATTTTAGTGTTCGCTCATCTCTAATTGGCACCTCTGATTATCAATGCTTTTCTTAATTCAATTATGCATTAGTTCTGTCCTTGTCTCAAATTAAGACCACTAATTTGTTATGTATTCTTGCATCTAAATTTAGATTTTCATTCATTTTCCACAAGAACATATTTGTAATTAGATATAATTCATCTTGAATAAGACAACATGTATAAGGTCAAATTAAACTTTACTTTAAGATATTTTTACTATTGTGTGTAACATCTATGAAATCTTCATCTTCTGTCGGCAATATGCAGCTTTGGATGCATTACATTTTATTTTCTTGTCTTTTTTTATATATATCTAGTGTGAACTGTGCTTTATGTTTATGGGTATGTTTGAGTCTAATTGCACCACACCCAATCTTACTGCAGCTCTGGTCCAGAAATAGTTAACTTGCTGTGATGAACAGAGTCTTGCTCCAGCCATCTGGACCTGAGACCCTTTGGTTTCATTTATTCAGCTGACAGCCAGTACATTGCTAATTGTATTCTCTGCTAGTTCCATAGTCCGTGTAACTCCTGCTTTATCTCTGAATTTCTGGTTTTCTGATTTAGCTTGTGACTTTCCCTTTTGGATTAAAATTTTTTACTGTACCTGCTCTCTTGTTGTGACCCGGACCGCTTGTGATTCTTTAGTGTTATTTGTTAATTAGTCTTGTTTTCGTGGTTCCCCCTATTATAACCTTAGTATACACAGGCTTAGAGCGCTCAGTTTAGGGCTCACTGTTCTGTCTGTCATCCCTGTGCCCCAAGCCATTGTTATATTGTGTGTGGTGATGATTGTAAATATTTCTAAGTTAGAATCAGGCTTCAGAGTCCTACTTGGTAGATATCCGTAGATATCCATATTCCAGCCTCTATAGTGTGTGTCTATACAGACTTATATCTTATCTTTGTGTGTGTTTATACAGATCTGAGCAGTGAGGATTAACCCTTTATGTCCTCTCCTTGGCTAAAATTTTTTTATTTTCTAACAAAGTTCAGAGATGAAGCCGTTACTAATGGCCACTTTGAAGCCTGTTTCTTTACAAACTAAGCAGAATTCCATAGTAAAATATATTAGGGAAACATGCACAACAATCCCCACACACACAATAATAAAAAACCTCTCAAATGATGGTTACTCATTAAATAGAAAAGTCTAAAAGTTTTACAAAAGGAAAAGTTTATAATTAGAGATGAGCGAGCACTAAAATGCTCGGGTACTCGTTATTCGAGACGACCTTTTCCCGATGCTCGAGTGCTCGTCTGGAATAACGAGCCCCATTGAAGTCAATGGGAGACTCGAGCTGTTTTCAAGGGGACCAAGGCTCTGCACAGGGAAGCTTGGCCAAACACCTGGGAACCTCAGAAAAGGATGGAAACACCACGGAAATGGACAGGAAACAGCAAGGGCAGCATGCATGGATGCCTCTGAGGCTGCTTAATCGCACCATTATGCCAAAATTATGGGCAACAGCATGGCCATGACAGAGTGACCGAATGAGGCTAGATAGCATCTAAAACATGCAATAATTGACCCTGACACTATAGGGGACGGCATGCAGAGGCAGCGGCAGCAGTGGCAGGCTAGAGAGTCTCATGGCAACATACCCTAAATGGACTCAGATTTCACCAAAGGAGGTGAAATGATTTCCTATGTGAACAAAAGGTTGACGGTATATTTAGTCGATAACACAGCATGGTGGCGGCATAGTGACCAAGTTCCATAACGTATCTGGTGAAACACCCTAAAAATGAGCCTGACACAGCTCTTTTGATAAGGGGACAACATGTGGAGGCAGCCATGGAGACGACTTCCATGATTAAGAGCGACAGTATGGGGCATTCATATTGCGCTGCTATGATTGCAACTTCAGGTCTCCACCATGGCGGCGACAGATGGGCCGAGTTCCACTATGTATCTGGTGAAACACCTTAAAATTCTGCCTGACACAGCTCGTTTGATAAGGGGATGATGTGCTGCATATCCTCTCGTGCTCCAGCGTCTGGGGTATAGAGAGTTGAAATGAGACATTGGTGGACGCTGTGGAGGATCGTGGAGGCAAAATGGACAGGAAACAGCAGGGGCAGCATGCATGGATGCCTCTGAGGCTGCCTAATCTTGGGATGGAGCTGGCGGTCCACTGCCAGGCGAGATTTCGCCTGTCCAAGCCCCTGTCTCTGCTCCTCCCCACCCAAAATGGGCCTGGGGGCCAGAAGCGTTTACTTTGAAAAAAATATAATTTTCAAAGCAGGCCAGGTCGTTTGAATATTTCACCTAGGAATAATGGAATAGCATAGTGGTTCTATTTTTAATTGTTTTTACGGAAATGGTTCCATGATTAAGAGCGACAGTATGGGGCATCCATATTGCGCTGCTATGATTGCAACTTCACGTCTCCAGCATGGCGGCGACAGATGGGCCGCGTTCCACTATGTATCTGGTGAAACACCTGAAAATTCTGCCTGACACAGCTCGTTTGATAAAGGGACGATGTATGGAGGCAGTGAACTAGTAGTAGATTAAAGGTGCTGCAGTTAAAACTATGTTAGTTGGATCTTGAGATGGAGCTGGCGCTCCGCTGCCAGGCGAGCTTTCGCCAATCCAAGCCCCTGTCTCTAGGCTACTCCCCAAACAGCACTTCTAAGAACCTTTTGTATAAGATCAAGTGTAGTAGCGTTCTTATAAGTTTAGGATATGGCAGGTGAGGGGAATGTAAACAGATGCACAAGAAGCGCTGAAATAATATTGGTAAATGATAAAAGTTTGCCAGTACATTTTGTGGATTACACAGCAGGGTGGCGACAAAGTTAACAAGTTTGATGTGGAAGCCATGAAAACAACCCAAAATTCTGCCCGACACAGCTCGTTTGATAAGGGGACGATGTATGGAGGCAGTGAACTAGTAGTAGATTAAAGGTGCTGCAGTTAAAACTATGTTAGTCGGATCTTGAAATGGAACTGGCGCTTCGCTGCCAGGCGAGCTTTCGCCAATCCAAACCCCTGTCTCTAGGATACTCCCCAAACAGCACTTCTAAGAACCTTTTGTATAAGATCAAGTGTAGTAGCGTTCTTATAAGTTTGGGATATGGCGGGTGAGGGGAATGTAAACAGATGCGCAAGAAGCGCTGAAATAATATCGGTAAATGATAAAAGTTTGCCAGTATATTTTGTGGATTACACAGCAGGGTGGCGACAAAGTTAACAAGTTTGATGTGGAAGCCATGAAAACAACCCAAAATTCTGCCCGACACAGCTCGTTTGATAAGGGGACGATGTATGGAGGCAGTGAACTAGTAGTAGATTAAAGGTGCTGCAGTTAAAACTATGTTAGTCGGATCTTGAGATGGAACTGGCGCTCCGCTGCCAGACGAGCTTTCGCCAATCCAAGCCCCTGTCTCTAGGCTACTCCCCAAACAGCACTTCTAAGAACCTTTTGTATAAGATCAAGTGTAGTAGCGTTCTTATAAGTTTGGGATATGGCGGGTGAGGGGAATGTAAACAGATGCGCAAGAAGCGCTGAAATAATATCGGTAAATGATAAAAGTTTGCCAGTATATTTTGTGGATTACACAGCAGGGTGGCGACAAAGTTAACAAGTTTGATGTGGAATGCCCTGTAATAGCTCTTGGGCGGTGTGCCTTTTATCGCCTAGGCTCAGCAGTTTGAGCACCGCCTGCTGTCGCTTAGCGACGGCACTGCTGCTGTGCCTAGAGCTACCGACTGATGGCGCCATGCCCACGGATGGTAATTCGGAGGAGGAGGAGGTGGAGGAGAGGTGGGAGGAGGAGGAGGTATAGAAGGCCTTTGAGACCTGGACCGAGGTAGGCCCTGCAATCCTCGGCGTCGACAGTATATGACCAGCCCCAGGGTCAGACTCGGTCCCAGCCTCCACCAAGTTAAGTGTAGTAGCGTTCTTATAAGTTTGGGATATGGCGGGTGAGGGGAATGTAAACAGATGCGCAAGAAGCGCTGAAATAATATCCGTAAATGGTAAAAGTTTGGCAGTATACTTTGTGGATTACACAGCAGTGTAATCAACAGATGCGCAAGAAGCGCTGAAATAATATCGGTTAATCATTAAAGTTTGCCAGTATATTTTGTGGATAACACAGCAGGGTGGCGACAAAGTTAACAACTTTGATGTGGAATCCATGAAAACAACCCAAATTTCTGCCTGACACACCTCGTTTGATAAGGGGACGATGTATGGAGGCAGCTATATGGACGACTTTTGGAGGTAGCAATGGAGACAACGTGTGGAGGCTGCTATGGAGACAATTTAATTTGGATAGTGCCTGTATGTGGCAGTCCAAAAAAGTTTTCAAACCAGAGGAGCAGGTAGGTGGCCCTCCAGAAAAATGAAATAGATTGAGTGCCTGTATGTGGCAGTCCAAAAAAGTTTTCAAACCAGAGGAGCAGGTAGGTAGCCCTCCAGAAAAATGAAATAGATTGAGTGCCTGTATGTGGCAGTCCAAAAAAGTTTTCAAACCAGAGGAGCAGGTAGGTGGCCCTCCAGAAAAATTGAATAGATTGAGTGCCTGTATGTGGCACTCCCAAAAATTGTTTAAAACAGAGGACCGGGTAGGTGGCCCTCCAGAAAAATTAAATGCATAAAGTACTATAGCTAGAGCCAGTGGGCCCTGTCAAAAAATAGCCAGTTTCCTCTGCTTTAGTGTACAAAGAGGAGGAGAAGGAGGAAAATGAGGAGGAGGAGTGCATAAATTATTCAGGTTGAGCTTCCTTCACCTGGTGGAGAATGGAAATGCGGAGAAATCCAGGCTTTATTCATCTTAATAAGCGTCAGCCTGTCAGCGCTGTCAGCGCTGTCAGTCGACAGGCGTGTACGCTTATCGGTGATGATGCCACCAGCTGCACTGAAAACCCGCTCGGACAACACGCTAGCGGCAGGGCAGGCAAGAACCTCCAAGGCGTACAGAGCCAGTTCGTGCCACATGTCCAGCTTTGAAACCCAGTAGTTGTAGGGAGCTGTGTGATCATTTAGGACGATGGTATGGTCAGCTACGTACTCCCTCACCATCTTTCTGTAAATATCAGCCCTACTGTGCCGAGACAGGGGACAGGTGACAGTGTCTTGCTGGGGTGACATAAAGCTGGCAAAAGCCTTGTAAAGCGTACCCTTGCCAGTGCTGGACAAGCTGCCTGCTCGCCTACTCTCCCTCGCTACTTGTCCCGCAGAACTACGCACTCTGCCGCTAGCGCTGTCAGAAGGGAAATACTGTTTCAGCTTGTGCACCAGGGCCTGCTGGTATTCATGCATTCTCACACTCCTTTCCTCTCCAGGGATGAGAGTGGAAAGATTTTGCTTGTACCGTGGGTCCAGGAGAGTGAATACCCAGTAATCGGTGCTGGAATAAATTCTTTGAACGCGAGGGTCACGGGATAGGCAGCCTAGCATGAAATCTGCCATATGCGCCAGAGACCCAACGCGCAAGAATTCACTCCCCTCACTGGCCTGACTGCCCATTTCCTCCTCCTCCAACTCCTCCAACTCCTCTTCTTCTGCCCATACACGCTGAACAGTGAAGGACTGAACAATGGTCCCCTCTTGTGTCTCGCCAACATTCTCCTCCTCTTCCTCCTCATCCTCCTCCACCTCCTCCGATATGCGCTGAGAAACAGACCTGAGGGTGCTTTGGCTATCAACAAGGGAATCTTCTTCCCCCGTCTCTTGTGACGAGCGCAAAGCTTCCGACTTCATGCTGATCAGAGAGTTTTTCAACAGGCCAAGCAGCGGGATGGTGAGGCTGATGATGGCGGCATCGCCACTGACCATCTGTGTTGACTCCTCAAAGTTACTCAGCACCTGACAGATATCAGACATCCACGTCCACTCCTCATTGTAGACTTGAGGAAGCTGACTGACCTGACTACCAGTTCTGGTGGAAGTTGACATCTGGCAGTCTACAATCGCTCTGCGCTGCTGGTAAACTCTGGATAACATGGTTAATGTTGAATTCCACCTCGTGGGCACGTCGCACAACAGTCGGTGAGCGGGCAGTTGGAGGCGGCGCTGCGCTGCCCTGAGAGTGGCAGCATCTGTGCTGCACTTCCTGAAATGCGCACAGATGCGGCGCACCTTCGTGAGCAAATCAGACAGATTGGGGTATGTCTTGAGGAAACGCTGAACTATGAGATTTAACACATGGGCCAGGCATGGCACATGTGTCAGTCTGCCGAGTTGCAGAGCCGCCACTAGGTTACGGCCTTTGTCACACACAACCATGCCTGGCTTCAGGTTCAGCGGTGCCAGCCACAGATCAGTCTGCGCCGTGATGCCCTGTAATAGTTCTTGGGCGGTGTGCCTTTTATAGCCTAGGCTCAGCAGTTTGAGCACCGCCTGCTGTCGCTTAGCGACGGCACTGCTGCTGTGCCTAGAGCTAGCGACTGATGGCGCCATGCCCACGGATGGTCGTTCGGAGGAGGAGGTGGAGGAGGGGTAGGAGGAGGAGGAGGCATAGTAGGCCTGAAAGACCTGGACCGAGGTATGCCCCGCTATCCTCGGCGTCGGCAGTATATGACCAGCCGCAGGGTAAGACTCGGTCCCAGTCTCCACCAAGTTAACCCAATGTGCCGTCAGCGATATATAGTGGCCCTGCCCGGCAGCACTCGTCCACGTGTCTGTGGTCAGGTGGACCTTGTCAGAAACGGCGTTGGTCAGGGCACGGATGATGTTGTCTGACACGTGCTGGTGCAGGGCCGGGACGGCACATCGGAAAAAGTAGTGGCGGCTGGGGACCGAATACCGAGGGGCGGCCGCCGCCATGAGGTTGCGAAAGGCCTCGGTCTCTACTAGCCTATAGGGCAGCATCTCCAGGCTAAGCAATCTGGAGATGTGGACATTAAGGGCTTGGGCGTGCGGGTGGGTTGCACTATATTTCCTTTTCCGCTCCAGCGTCTGGGGTATGGAGAGCTGAACGCTGGTGGATGCTGTGGAGGATCGTGGAGGCGACGATGGGGTTTTTGTGCCAGGGTCCTGGGCAGGGGGCTGACTATCAGCTGACACAGGGGAAGGAGCAGTGGTGTGCACGGCCGGAGGTGAACGGGCTTGGTGCCACTGAGTGGGGTGTTTAGCATTCATATGCCTGCGCATACTGGTGGTAGTTAAGCTAGTACTGGTGGAACCCCTGTTGATCCTGGTTTGGCAAAGGTTGCACACCACAGTCCGTCGGTCATCCGGTGTTTCCTTAAAGAACCTCCAGACTTCTGAAAATCTAGCCCTCGCCGCGGGAGCCCTCGCCACGGGAGCTTCACTACGTGACACATTTGGCGCTGATGCACCAGCTCTGGCCCTGCTTCTCCGTCTGGCCCCACCACTGCCTCTTCCAACCTGTTCTGGTCGAGGACTCTCCTCCGTCTCAGAAGCACTGTGTTCACCCGGCCTCTCAACCCAGCTTGGGTCTGTCACCTCATCATCCTCCAATCCCTCAGTCTGCTCCCCCCTCGGACTTCCTGCCCTGACAACAACTTCACCACTGTCTGACAACCATGTCTCCTCATCGTCGGACACGTGGTTTGTGACTGTGGGAAGGGTCCAGAAAACAGTTCCTCAGAGTATGCCGGTTCAAATGCCAAATTTTCCTGGGAGGGGGCAGACTGGGGGGGAGGAGGCTGAGGTGCAGTAGCTGGAGGAGTGCCGATTTCGGTGACATGGGTGGACTGCGTGGAAGACTGACTGGTGGACAAATTGCTCGAAGCATTGTCGGCAATCCACGACATCACCTGTTCGCACTGTTCTGGCCTCAACAGTGCTCTACCACGAGTCCCAGTAACTTCAGACATGAACCTAGAAAGTGTAGCTCTGCGGCGTTCCCCTGCGCCCTCATCAGCAGGTGGTGTCTCACCCCGCCCAGGACCACGGCCTCTGACCCCTGCAGTAGTTGGACGCCCACGTCCCCGCCCTCGTCCTCTACCCCTGGCCCTCGGGTTAAACATTTTGAAAATGAAAGTTATAACTTTAATTTTTTTTTTTTTTTTTTTTGTGTTTTTTAGTTTCTAAAACCAAACGATGCTATCCTATTGCTATGGCTATTTTCTAGCCAACTATGAAAGCACACTGCTATGCCAGATGAGATGACGCTGAGTTATGAAAAAATAAACGTAAAATAAAAAGTAAATTGCAGACTGTGCCTAATTGAAATCCAACCCCTAATAAATTGTCCCACTTCGGTCTTTGCGATGGATATGTGCGTCACTAAGCGCTAAACACAAAGGTCGCAAGTCTCCCTGCAAATTCCTCACAATATGGTAGTAGATGCACTACAGCAAGGCCAGCCACCAGCAGCTCAACCAGAAATAAAATATATAACGCTATTGTAGGCCTAAGTAAACCGTTTGGATTCTCCTATGGCTATTTTCTAGCCAAGTATGAAAGCACACTGCTATGCCAGATGAGATGATGACGCTGAGTTATGAAAAAATAAACGTAAAATAAAAAGTAAATGGCAGACTGTGCCTAATTGAAATCCAACCCTAATAAATTGTCCCACTTCGGTCTTTGCGATGGATATGTGCGTCACTAAGCGCTAAACACAACGGTCGCAAGTCTCACTGCAAATTCCTCACAATATGGTAGTAGATGCACTACAGCAAGGCCAGCCACCAGCAGATCAACCAGAAATAAAATATATAACGCTATTGTAGGCCTAAGTAAGCCGTTTGGATTCTCCTATGGCTATTTTCTAGCCAAGTATGAAAGCACACTGCTATGCCAGATGAGATGATGACGCTGAGTTATGAAAAAATAAACGTAAAATAAAAAGTAAATGGCAGACTGTGCCTAATTGAAATCCAACCCCTAATAAATTGTCCCACTTCGGTCTTTGCGATGGATATGTGCGTCACTAAGCGCTAAACACAAAGGTCGCAAGTCTCCCTGCAAATTCCTCACAATATGGTAGTAGATGCACTACAGCAAGGCCAGCCACCAGCAGCTCAACCAGAAATAAAATATATAACGCTATTGTAGGCCTAAGTAAACCGTTTGGATTCTCCTATGGCTATTTTCTAGCCAAGTATGAAAGCACACTGCTATGCCAGATGAGATGATGACGCTGAGTTATGAAAAAATAAACGTAAAATAAAAAGTAAATGGCAGACTGTGCCTAATTGAAATCCAACCCTAATAAATTGTCCCACTTCGGTCTTTGCGATGGATATGTGCGTCACTAAGCGCTAAACACAACGGTCGCAAGTCTCACTGCAAATTCCTCACAATATGGTAGTAGATGCACTACAGCAAGGCCAGCCACCAGCAGATCAACCAGAAATAAAATATATAACGCTATTGTAGGCCTAAGTAAGCCGTTTGGATTCTCCTATGGCTATTTTCTAGCCAAGTATGAAAGCACACTGCTATGCCAGATGAGATGATGACGCTGAGTTATGAAAAAATAAACGTAAAATAAAAAGTAAATGGCAGACTGTGCCTAATTGAAATCCAACCCCTAATAAATTGTCCCACTTCGGTCTTTGCAATGGATATGTGCGTCACTAAGCGCTAAACACAACGGTCGCAAGTCTCACTGCAAATTCCTCACAATATGGTAGTAGATGCACTACAGCAAGGCCAGCCACTAGCAGATCAACCAGAAATAAAATATATAACGCTATTGTAGGCCCAAGTAAGCCGTTTGGATTCTCCTATGGCTATTTTCTAGCCAAGTATATAAGCACACTGCTATGCCAGATGAGATGACGCTGAGTTATGAAAAAATAAACGTAAAATAAAAAGTAAATGGCAGACTGTGCCTAATTGAAATCCAACCCCTAATAAATTGTCCCACTTCGGTCTTTGCGATGGATATGTGCGTCACTAAGCGCTAAACACAACGGTCGCAAGTCTCACTGCAAATTCCTCACAATATGGTAGTAGATGCACTACAGCAAGGCCAGCCACCAGCAGATCAACCAGAAATAAAATATATAACGCTATTGTAGGCCTAAGTAAACCGTTTGGATTCTCCTATGGCTATTTTCTAGCCAAGTATGAAAGCACACTGCTATGCCAGATGAGATGATGACGCTGAGTTATGAAAAAATAAACGTAAAATAAAAAGTAAATGGCAGACTGTGCCTAATTGAAATCCAACCCCTAATAAATTGTCCCACTTCGGTCTTTGCGATGGATATGTGCGTCACTAAGCGCTAAACACAACGGTCGCAAGTCTCACTGCAAATTCCTCACAATATGGTAGTAGATGCACTACAGCAAGGCCAGCCACCAGCAGATCAACCAGAAATAAAATATATAACGCTATTGTAGGCCTAAGTAAGCCGTTTGGATTCTCCTATGGCTATTTTCTAGCCAAGTATGAAAGCACACTGCTATGCCAGATGAGATGATGACGCTGAGTTATGAAAAAATAAACGTAAAATAAAAAGTAAATGGCAGACTGTGCCTAATTGAAATCCAACCCCTAATAAATTGTCCCACTTCGGTCTTTGCGATGGATATGTGCGTCACTAAGCGTTAAACACAACGGTCGCAAGTCTCATTGCAAATTCCTCACAATATGGTAGTAGATGCACTACAGCAAGGCCAGCCACCAGCGGATCAATCAGAAATAAAATATATAACGCTATTGTAGGCCTAAGTAAGCCGTTTGGATTCTCCTATGGCTATTTTCTAGCCAAGTATGAAAGCACACTGCTATGCCAGATGAGATGATGACGCTGAGTTATGAAAAAATAAACGTAAAATAAAAAGTAAATGGCAGACTGTGCCTAATTGAAATCCAACCCCTAATAAATTGTCCCACTTCGGTCTTTGCGATGGATATGTGCGTCACTAAGCGCTAAACACAACGGTCGCAAGTCTCACTGCAAATTCCTCACAATATGGTAGTAGATGCACTACAGCAAGGCCAGCCACCAACAGATCAACCAGAAATAAAATATATAACGCTATTGTAGGCCTAAGTAAGCCGTTTGGATTCTCCTATGGCTATTTTCTAGCCAAGTATGAAAGCACACTGCTATGCCAGATGAGATGATGACGCTGAGTTATGAAAAAATAAACGTAAAATAAAAAGTAAATGGCAGACTGTGCCTAATTGAAATCCAAACCCTAATAAATTGTCCCACTTCGGTCTTTGCGATGGATATGTGCGTCACTAAGCGCTAAACACAACGGTCGCAAGTCTCACTGCAAATTCCTCACAATATGGTAGTAGATGCACTACAGCAAGGCCAGCCACCAGCGGATCAACCAGAAATAAAATATATAACGCTATTGTAGGCCTAAGTAAGCCGTTTGGATTCTCCTATGGCTATTTTCTAGCCAAGTATGAAAGCACACTGCTATGCCAGATGAGATGATGACGCTGAGTTATGAAAAAATAAACGTAAAATAAAAAGTAAATGGCAGACTGTGCCTAATTGAAATCCAACCCCTAATAAATTGTCCCACTTCGGTCTTTGCGATGGATATGTGCGTCACTAAGCGCTAAACACAACGGTCGCAAGTCTCACTGCAAATTCCTCACAATATGGTAGTAGATGCACTACAGCAAGGCCAGCCACCAGCGGATCAACCAGAAATAAAATATATAACGCTATTGTAGGCCTAAGTAAGCCGTTTGGATTCTCCTATGGCTATTTGCTAGCCAAGTATGAAAGCACACTGCTATGCCAGATGAGATGACGCTGAGTTATGAAAAAGTAAACGTAAAATAAAAAGTAAATGGCAGACTGTGCCTAATTGAAATCAAACCCCTAATATATTTTCCCACTTTGGTGTTTGAGGTTGATATGTGTGTCACTAAGAGCTAAACACAACGGTAGCAAGTCCCCCTGCAAATTCCTCACAATATGGTACTAGCTGCAAATAAAAAAAAAAAAGTATAACGTTATTGTAGCCCTAAGAAGGGCTGTTGGGTTCTTGTAGAATCACTCCTGCCTAACACTATTCTAATAGAACAGCCTAGCGCTTTCCCTGACCAGCAGCAGCTCTCTCCCTAGCGGCATCCAGACACAGAATGATCCGAGCAGCGCAGGCAGGGGCTAGTCTATTCCAGGGTCACCTGATCTGGCCAGCCAACCACTGCTATCGATGTGTAAGGGTACCACGTCATGCTGGGTGGAGTGCAGAGTCTCCTGGCTTGTGATTGGCTCTGTTTCTGGCCGCCAAAAAGCAAAACGGCGGGAGATGCCATTTTCTCAAGCGGGCGAAGTATTCGTCCGAGCAACGAGCAGTTTCGAGTACGCTAATGCTCGAACGAGCATCAAGCTCGGACGAGTATGTTTGCTCATCTCTATTTATAATCGATTATGGTAGCCCACTTTTTATTATTTTTGAAACCCACATTAGTATCAGTTTACAATAGTAGACTTCACAGCCTTATTTGCTTCACATCACAAAGGTTTGTCCACTTTCAGCACATAAATGATACTTTAGGAAAGATAAACCAGCACATCCACAGGATAAGTTAAATCACTTGTAGTTTATCGATTCCATTAAAAAAGGTACATGTAACATCACTTCATGAATAAGGACACAGCAACATCAACATGTTTTGTCCCAAGGCTACCATGACTAAGTCCCTCGAAATGAAACGCGTTGGTGTTGCTGTGTCCTTATCCATGAAGTGATGTTCAAGTACCTTTTTAAATAGAATCAATAAACTGAAAGTGATTCTACTTATCCTGTGGATGTGCTGGTGTATCCTTCCTATTATATGCTGAGTCACTGAGAGGTTGACTTGTCTCTCCGTGTACCTAGGAATTTGTGGTTGTGGTGGTCAGCTGGACTTTCTTTTCTTATAGTACCCGTATATACTCGAGTATAAGCTGACCTGAGTATAAGTTAAGACCCCTAATTTTACCACCAAAAACTGGGAAAAACTATTGACTCGAGTATAAGCCAAGGGTGGGAAATGCATTGGTCACAGCCCCCCCAGTATATAGCCAGCAAGCCCCCAGTAGTATATAGTCAGCCAGCTCCCAGGATTATATAGCCAGCCTGCCCCCATGTAGTATACAGCCAGCCCCCAGTAGTATACAGCCACCCCTATGTAGAATACAGCCAGCCCCCATGTAGTATACAGCCAGCCCCTAGTAGTATACAGCCAGCCCCTAGTAGTATACAGCCAGCCTGCCCCCATGTAGTATACAGCCAGCCAGCCCTAGTAGTATACAGCCTGCCCCCCCCCCAGGACTTAAAAAAACAAAACTTATATACTCACCCTCCGATGTCGGTGCGGCTCCCAGATGTCTGCGTGTCCCGTCTCCTTTCTTCTTCATGGCTCCTCTTCTTTCTTCTGTCTTCTGTCATGGATGCGGCCATGTTTTCTTCCAGCAGGCGCGTACTATTACGCGGCCGCTGCTGACGTCAAAGTATGAGCCGGCCAGGAAGATAACATGGCCATGTCCATGACAGAAGACAGAAGAAAGAAGAGGAGCTGCGGGGAAGAAAGAATACGGGATGCGCCGACATCGGGGACATCAGGGAGCCGCATGGAGCATCGTGCCACCGGAGGGTGAGTATATAAGTTTATTTTTTTTTCTTGATTCATGTAAAAGCCGAGGTGACGTTTTTCAGCACATTTTTTGTGCTGAAAAACTCAGCTTATACACGAGTATATACGGTAATTAATATTTTAGGTGTAATGAAAAGTTAAACAATTTTACAATATACTTTTTGGATCAATTCCTCACATTATTTTTCGATCTCTGCTTACTATCATTAGTCAATAGTCACAGGACTATTGGCTGCTTTTATCCACAGGAAGTAGGCAATTAAGTTCATAGTAAGCGGAGATCTAGAAAACAGCAAGAAATTGATACAGAAAGTATTTTATAACTCTACAATTATAAAAACATTGTTAATTATTTGCTGAAGGAAGTAGATAACTACTTCAACAGTTTTTCATTCACACTTTTTTTTTAAATAAGGCATTTATTGCTAACAGCAACACTATGATCTGGAGCCCTATACTGCAGCAGCTTTCTTTAACAATGAATGTTTAAGCGTGTATTAGAAATTTTTTAAAACAACAAAGATAAAGCCCAGATAAATCCATTGCCAGAGTATCTTCAGATGGCAAAAAAATCTAATAATTTAAAAGCTTATTTACAGTCACCTGCCTACCTAGTAAAGGAAGCTTTTACAACTGAAGATTTATCATTTGTGATACATCATATTAGGGCACACCTTTGGGTTACCATTTCTCACTGAACCATTAACATGTCATTTTAAATGGACATTGGCTGGGGAAGTGCTGCTTACTTGTCCTATGGGCCTCATGCAATGACACACAACCCCATGCTTGGAGCTTGGGACATTGGTTGGGTGAGTGCTGCTTACCTTTCCTATGGGCCTCAAGAAATGACACACAGTCCCTTGCTTGGAACTTGCAAATTGAACATGGTGAGGTGCATGGGGCTTAAACCTTTATTTTTCAAAGGTAGTTTAAAAAAGCTCTAAGCAACTAGGACAGTTACTGTATAACAAGCCCATTCCTCAAATTACTTTACTTACAGATAAGACTAGCCATTAACATTGAACGTGTGGGGAACCTACCAACCACACATCACTGATCAACAGGTGAGGGATGTAGCCTATTCATTGTTCATATCTATACAACTGCTGCTAATACCAGGAACACTGCTGTTCTATTCAAGTAAACCGGACAAAGATATAAGATACCTACTTTAGTGATCATTCTCTATTGTAAACCAAAATACATCAATTCTTTCCTTAGAGTTTAGCACCTCCCCTACCATTATAATCTGTTGGAAGCATGTTTCAGAAAAATAATATCTATTATACCTGTCCATTGTGCCATTTCTGACAAGTTTTTATCGGTATGCTTATGAGGTACACCAAAGTTATGTCATTTGCAACCAAGTACTTATTCCTGTCTGGACCACTAAACTTTCTGTCACCTAAGCAGGATATGTGTCTCATGAGAGACATTCGGGTAATACTGGACAAAAGCAGACTGGGCATATCTTGGAAATTGGCAGAAAAGTTAAAGGTATGTTCGAAGTCACAGTGCATTTCTCTACAAAATGGTGCTAGCATACAAGTGACTAGTTCTAAATCTTGCCTATTCCCCTATTCCCCCTATTCCAGTGGTGGCGAACCTATGGGCTATGACCTATTTTTTGTGGGCACTCAGACCATCGCCCCAGGACATAGTTCACCAAATAGGACCAAATCTTCCTGCAGTACAAGGCAACTCTTCATTGGCTATTTCAAACTACGGGAAAAGTGAGAAGGTGTTGACTGAACTGCATTATCTTTGAAACTCATCCGGCTGGACCCATCATTCTTTCTCTACAGAGAGACCCTGCAGAGATGCTACAACGAGAGTCTGATTTGCCCTCCTTCTTTCACCTGAATTGGTGGCCTCAGGTGGCCAATACGATTAAAAAATGTTGAAGAACAGGTAGCAAGAAGTTACTGCTTAAAATGCAATGTTGGCACCTCACAGTAAATAAGTAGATATTGGTTGTAGTTTGGGCACTCGGTCTCCAAAAGGTTTGCCATCACTGCCCTTCCATTGTTACCAAATATAAAACCATTTTGGATATTTGGTCATCTGAAAGGGATGGTCCCGTAATGGACATTTATCAACTGGTACATAGAATAGGAGGGTGATTCTTTGAACTTTGAACTTTCTGACATGCAAATATCACTTCAACAGGTTTTTTGAGGCCATATCACCCTGTATAATGTTAGTATGAGGATATTGCACCCTACTGATCCAGAGTTAACAGTAAAGTTAGTGGTCAGCTCAACAGACGTTGAAAGGAGCAGCAGTATGATATCAAAGACAGCTCTTTATTAAAGCTCAGTTGAGATCAGGACACGCATCCTCAATTATCATTAATCCTCTTAATGGGTTATAAAAATTCAATGAGGAAAACATCTTTGAAGAGGTTGACAGGACCCTGATTTCTAAGAAAAAAAGTGATGCAACCACTGCAATCATCATAGAACTAACATATTTTCCCAGCGTCTGTGACTCCAGGCATCTAGACACTTCTTCACAAAAATTGTGAAAAAACAAATGATACAGACATCAGACACATGCAAAAAAATATATACAAAGAACAATCATGAATGCATTGGACACCGAGGCAATTACAGTTTGTGGAAGAGAGCTGAAGATTTGCTTAAATTTTACAGTCACCCAGAACCTTCAGATCAAACATTATGCTTACAGTCAAGGCCACTGCCAGGTAGTTTGGGGCCCCTGCCTGGCAAATTTTGTGGACCCCCCACAGAATAATAATCCAGCCCTGTGTACACAGTAAGTTTCCTTGGCCTGGGAAAGGAGGAGAGTTTTCTGTGACTTGGGGCCCTTCTCCTCCTTGGGGCCGCCTGAACACAGTCACACTAAACCCCCTTGATGGCAGCCCTGCGTACAGTCACTGTTCCTCAACCCTACTTTACTGGTCCAACAGCTAAGTAGTATTGTGTCACAGCACTTTACAAGATGACATTTCATCCTGGCAGTGAAAGTCAACTTCAAACTTTAAAGTAGAGGCTGAAATGAAGGACAACAATGGAGAAAAGTAATTGAGTTTATTAACACCTTGCCGACCGAGGACGAACTATATCGTCCTCCCGCGGCAAGGGGTGTATGGAGAGAGCTCACGAGCTGAGCTCTCTTCATACACAGCGGGTAATGGCTGTATAAAACAGCCAACGACCACCTGTCACTGCCGCGGTCGGTGCTGGCACTGATCGCGGCAGTTAACCTGTTAAGCGCCACAGTCGAACCCGACCGTGGCACATAACATACCCTTATATGGGCGCCGCCATCTTGGATGGACGATAGACGCCCCCTGGAATGTCATCGGAGGGCGGCGATCGGTTGCTATGGCAGCCTCATTGAGACTCGTAGGCTTGTCATGTGCAATGATTTATAATAGCCAGCAGAGGGCAGGCTATTAAAAATCATTGTAAAATTGCTATATACTGCAATACAGCAGTATTGCAGTATATAGTATTAGCAATCGGACCCTGCAGGGTTAAATTATCCTCGAGGATCTTAAATAACGGTAAAAAAAAAATTTGAAAAAATTTTAAAAAATGAAAAAATAGTAAAAAAAGTTAAAGTTTAAATCACCCCCCTTTCCCTAGAACTGATATAAATATAAATAAACAGTAAAAATCATAAACACTTTAGGTATCATCGCGTCCCAAAATGTCCGATCTATCAAAATATATTAGCGAATGTTTCCGGCGTTTAACCCCGTAACGGAAATTGGCGCCCAAAGTCAAAAATGCCACTTTTTTGCCATTTTGAAAAATATACAAAATTCTATAAAAAGTGATCAAAAGCCCATACAGTCCTCAAAATGATAGCATTAAAAATGTCATCAAAAGTCGCAAAATATGAAACCACCTACAGCTCCGTGCACTGAAGTATGAAAAAGTTATTAGTGCCAGAACATGGCAAAATGAAGAATTTTTTTTTTTGTACAGAAGGTTTTCATTTTATTAAATGTATGAAAACATTATAAAACCTATACAAATTTGGTATCCTCGTGATCGTACCAAACCAAAGAATAAAATAGATATGTGATTTGGGGCGCTCAGTGAAATCTGTAAAATCCAAGCCCACAAGAAAACGGTGCAAATGCGTTTTTTCACCATTTTCACTGCATTCTGAATTTTTTTCCCGCTTCCCAGTACACGCCATGGAATAATAAATACCATCACCATGAATTGCAATTTGTTACGGAGAAAACAAGCCCAAACAGAGCTCTTTTCATGGAGAAATAAAAAAGTTACAGATTTTTGAAGGTGGGGAGTGAAAAATTAAAATGCAAAAACGAAACAGGGCCACGTCCCTAAGGGGTTAAAGCTAAAGGCTAGAGCACATACCTCCCTGATTTCTAAACAGAGTGAAATCAAAGCTGAAAGTTTTGCCCTTTCCCTAACCCCCACTTTGTGCCAACATTTCATACTACCTACCTTAATGCCTCCCTTCCTGTGCTGCCCACTGGCAAATGTTATGCAGGTTAAATGATGTTCATAATTTTGTCCATTATGTAACAGATGTTTGTTTGCAGGCGCCATCTAATGGCCAAAGTTAATAATTACTTACATTCTGTTTCCCCACCCACTAGCAGGTACAAAGGATTGTGGGTAGGAGAAGGGCAGTTCCCTTCATGTCTACACAGGGAGAAGACCTATATTCATCCACCTTACCCCTTGTTGTAGTATAGCCGGTAAGGAGACTGTCTATAAGAATCTCTAGCTACTAGCAGTTATAGGACCACTCTGTATAAACTTTGTGTAATGAAGTGTAATGTATAGATCTGTAATTGCACAGATAGGCCAAACCTCATGGTCGGCCATGTTTGGTCCCAGACTGTATATGTATCAGCTTGTTTCCTGTTATATGCTAATGTAATGTATGTAACATGCTCCTGTTATATTATTGTACTATTCTAATAGATTGTACATTCCTGTTTTTCTTGAGTTTCACCCTAATCCTACATCAGTTTAATAAAGCTACTGACTTTCACCCAGTCTCATTTGTTGAACTGTAGTAAGGCTATTAACTGCCTGTCGAGCTCCGCATAGAACCCCAGTGTGTGCGAAGTGGGGGCAGAACACTTCCTATAAAATTCTTTCATTAATGCTGTGATTTTCTGTTTTCCATGTCCTACTCACAGTCTATTATGCCCTCCATCCTGAATAATACCCCCTTGCTAATGCCACCCATTGTACAATACCTCCTTTTCTGCATCCATCTGCCTAACTGCATAATATTCCCCTGTGGACTACAAATATAATAGCTGGCATGTGACCAACTTACTAATAATTCTCTCATTCATGCAACCCATCACAAATAATGTCCCCGTTTCTTTCTTTTATTCTTCAGTTCAACTCTCTTTCTGTAGCTCCCAGTGATGTTCCCCCTTTCTGTTGCTTGTAGGCCCTCTATTTAAAATGCCTCCTTTACTGTTGGCCTCCCACTTATAGGGCCCCACTTTATGTAGCCCCCATTCCTACATAATGCCCCCTCTTTCTGTAACACCCCTCAGACAAAAAATAATCTCTCATGTCGTAGCCTTTTCTACTCTCCATTTTCCTTTTTTGCTGTAGAATAAAAAAAAAATAAATCAGTTACTTGCCTTTGCCTGTTTCCAAACAGCTGCCCTGCTTGCTCCTTAGCAGCTTCTTTGTCTGGCTATTTATCTGTATGGGTCAGTGTCGTCATTACAGCATAAATGTGAGCTTCAGTTGCAGCAGAGGGCTTACGGAGAAGCATGGAGCTAAGCCTGCTACCCATTGCAACCAAATTTCTACATCACAACTTTCCCCAGATTATACTTATATCTGCTTGATCATAGATCTTGGAGTTAATTTTACATTGTAGATTTGTTTACCATTACACATGTCTTTATATTATTTTGTAACATAGAATAAATGTAATTTTCTACTTTGTGTTGTCATCACTGTGGTAGGAGACAGTACTAATCTGCTGTCTGATTTTGAGCTAAAGGTTTATCAAGGAGGAATGGAATCTATTTGTTATAAATTTCAGTGTATTCACTACAACCCAAAATCAATTTGTACATAATTGTAAATTGTAAAAATACTAAACTGAGCTGATCAGCCTGGATTAAAGTGTTGGAGATTAGAGATGAGCAAATCATCCAACATTTGATTCATAAAAGCTTTGTTGAATTTTTCAAAAGATCCCAAAACTGTTTGTCCTGAACAATTGTTCAGTGTTGCCCCAATTGTTCTGGACATTGCTTTATGACCCCATTTAGTCCTCTAAAACACTTTTTATTTCTGTGAACAGCTCCACTCCTATAACTTTTCATTAATGTTTTTCAATCTATTTGTTTTTTCTTAAATTTAGGTGACAACTTAAAGGGGTAGTCCACTTTCAGCAAATAATTGATATTGTGTGTGTAAGGAAAAGTTATACAATTTTTCAATATACTTTCTGTATCAGTTACTCACCCTTTTCTAGATCTCTGCCTCTTGTCCTTCTATAGGAAGCTTTTATGTTTACTTCCAGTGGAAATCTATCACAAAGGTCACACAGGTGCACGGCTCGTTATATCACACAGCTCTAATAACTCTCTGATAATACCAAGCTGTGCACCTGTGTGACCATGGACAGATTTCTATCCACTGGAAGTAAACATAGAAGCTTTCTTTAACAGGAAAGCAAGCAGAGATCTAGAAAATGGTGAGGAATTGATACAAAAAGCATATTGAAAAATTGTATAACTTTTCCTTACACACATAATTTTTTTTGTTATTGTACAAATTACACAAGAAGTATTAAAATATGAATATAGATAAACTTACAGGGCAAAAACTGGAAATATTCTCCTCATGCATGAAGAATAATACTGCCCTGTGTGTAGAAAATTCCCGTTATGGGACCAGAAGTGAGACAGTGTAACAGTCTTTGAAGTCAGAGAACAGGAGTGGCTCTGATAACACCCCTAGGGCACTTCTGGCATAGCATAAATTTAAAAGTTGATTTTTGATGGAAGGAGGCCATGGATAACAAATATAAGAAGATTATCACAGTAACAGTATACTTGGATGGTTTGTTATCCATGGCCTCCTTCCATAAGTGTGGTATAAGTGTCCCTGGTTTATCACGCTGGATTTTGATGGCAGATTTCCTTTGAGAGTCAGTACCCCTAAGAGATAGTATAGTATTTTAAACCAATCTACAGTATGCAGTATTCTGCTAAGTGACAGACCTTGAATATTGTACTTCTAGACAGCAGTAAAAATATTTTGCCGGAATTGTGCAATAAAACCATTAATTCACTACCGTAACACTATACTCTATGTTTAATGGATATGAAGCAGAAGCATCAAGAACTAGCGGTAAATACATTCATCTGTCCTTGACAAAACAGGCAAAAACATGGAGGTAAAGCAGTTAAGTTGTTCTCTTCATTCTGTGATAAGCACCTCTTATATAAAATATTCAATGTTAACTCTCATTCAAGGTGAAGTTGTTCTCAGCTTCATGTTTCGCTTAATACTGTCAAAGTTATGAATCCAAATAAAAAGCTTAATGTATTATGCTCACAGTATTAAGTAATAGACATTTAAGTTACTTGTAGACTACATTGTTACATAGATAAATCAGGTGGATTTCTACATATCCCTTATTTACTAAAGGTTCGCGGACGCACTTTAGTCAGACTTTCTGACGTTTTCGGGCTTTGCAGGGCTGTGAAAATTGTGTCGCAAGACTAAGCACTTACATGCACCAGGAAGAAGAAGGTGAACCCCGTCAGACCTGAGCGGGGAAGTGACACATGCAGGATATCGGGCGCACAAACTTAATGAATAGTGGCACAGTACTTGATTGTCGGACAATGCACTTTCTGCAAACTCCTCCAGACAGATAAGTAAATGTGCGCCATAGAGACATTGGAGTATGCAGGTCTTAATTTTTAATTCTTTAGTCCCAAAAATACCAAATATTTGCTGCTTCTGGAGAATGGTTGAAATTTTGTTGTTCTCCTAAACCCATTATGTACTATAAATGTTATTACCTTATACACTTGAGTATAAGCCGAGGTACCTAACTTTACCACAAAAAAAATTGGGAAAACGTATTGACTCGAGTATAAGCCTAGGGTGGGAAGGCAGTAGCAGCTGCTACTCTCTAATAAAATAGAGTAATCTCCCCTCATCAATAATATGTCCAGTAGTTTCCCCTCATCAATGAAATATCCAGTAGTCTCCTCTCATTAATGAAATCGCCACAGCAGCCCCCAAATTAATAAAATGTCCAGCAGAGTTCCCCCAATAATACAGTGTCCAGCAGAGTGCCCGCATTAATACAATGTTCCGCAGAGTGCCCCATTTTTATAATGTTCGGCACAGTGTACCCATAAATGTATTGTCCAACAGAGTGCCCCCATTAATATAATGTCCAGAAGAGTCCCCTGATTAATATAATGTTCAGCAGAGTACCCCCATTAAATATAATGTTTAGCCTCCATTAAGGTAATATCCAGCAGGGTGCCCCACATTAATAAAATGTCCAGCAGAGAGCCCCCTTAAAAAAATTAAGTTAGTACTCACCCTCTGGACCTAACCCTCCCGCAGCACACTTTCAGGTTCACGGCCGGGGAGGTAGATGCATGTCTATGCGATCTGCTGGACACACAAAATATGACGTCAGCAGATGGCGACAATACCTCGCCATAGCTTGTGTGCTGGCAGATCACATAGACATGCATCTACCGACTCGGCTGGGAACCTTCTTTGGAACTCCTCGGTATCAGGCTTTGCACTAGAGGAAGGGAGGGGGAGCAGTGTCACACAAGCCAGTTGCCTTCTCTGGAGGTTTTTGCAGAAAAGCAGTACGTGTAAGTACATGTACGTCATATTGCACTAAGGGGTTAAAGTTTGCAGGGCACCCCCCCCCCCCCTTTCTACTGTGTGCTAACACTTCCTGCTCTCAGACACTTCTCATAAATTTCCCCTCTGAGTAAGTCTTGGTTTATTATGCTTGATTTTGATGGTAGATTTAATTTAACCCTTTAAGGACCAAGCTCTTTTGATTTTTGTTTTTTATTTTTCACTCCCCAAGATCAAAAATCTATAACTTTTTTTTTTTTAACATGTAAAGAGCTCTGTGATGGCTTATTTTCTGTGTAACAAATTGCACTTTATAGTGATGATATGTATTCTTCCATGCCATGTACTGGGAAGCGGGAAAAAATTCAAAATGCAGTGAAATTGGTAAAAATTGGTGGGCTTGGAATTTACGGCTTTCACTGTGCACCACAAATAACATGTCTACTTTATCCTTTGGGTCGGTGTGATCATGGGGATACCAAATTCGTATAGGTTTTATGATGTTTCAATTAAACACCTTCCCGACATTTGACGTACTATTACTGCATGGCGGGAGGTGCATTCCCACAATATGCAGTAATAGTACGTCAAACTTCTGGTGCCGGCTCCTGAACGGAGCCGGCGCCAGAAGCTACGAGTGTCGCCTACATATAATGGCCGACACCCGCCTCTAACACCCGCGATCAGAGATTTCTCCGATCGTGGGTCTTAACCCCTAATGCGCCGTGGTCGCGCTGAACGCGGTGTGTCAGGGGCATTTAACTGGAATTGGGGACACTCCCCCCCCCCCCCCACGACGCTTATCAGGGGGGTCCGTGGCTCCGATCGCAGCCCCGGAACTGCCAGTGCCCGGGGCTGCGCGATCTTCTTCTGGGGAGCCGGGTCCAGCCTTCTGCCAGGACCCGGCTGTGACACATTGGGCATGCGCAGCATGCTCAATGTGTCACATAATACAATGTAGTACATCTGTATTATACTGTATTATACTGATCGCTTGTTCAAGTTAACCTGTAAAAGTAAAGAAAAAAGTTAAAAACACTAAATAAACACACTTTTTAATAAAAAGAATTAATTAAATAAAGTTTAAGTCCCCTAAACACAAACATTCCCTATACACATCTAATAAAGTAAAAAAACTGAAAGTCACCGAAACCCCCCACATATTTAGTATCGCCGCGTCCGTAACAATCTGTACAATAAGTCAGAAACATTATTGGACTTGTACGGTGAACGCTGTAAAAACGAAACCCGAACTCGCCAAAAATGTAAATTTTCAGAAAATCCCTTCACAAAAATGTTCCAAAAAGTGATCAAAAAAAAGTTATGTGCACCAAAATTACCATTGAAAAGGACAACTCAACACGTAAAAAATAAGCACTTAACCAGCTCTGTCAACCAAAATATATTAAAAGATGGCGATGCAGAAAACAAAAGAGAATTTCTTATATTGGTTTTTTTTCTGTAAAATTGGAAAATATATTTAAAAAACTATATAAAATGAGGTATCACCATAATCGTAGTGATCTATAGAATAAAAATATTATAGTATTTTTAGTGTACTGTTTACGACCCTCAAAATATACAAAAAAAAGAAACCCAAAATTGACGATTTTCTTTTCCTCCATACATTAAAGAGTTAATAAAATCTCATCAAAAAGCTACAGACCCACTAAAATGAAGTATTTGTAAAGTGCATCTCATGTCGCAAAAATTAAGAGCTTATATGTCCAAATTGCCAAAAAAATAAAGATTGTATAGCCATTATAAAGTGACAATGAATAATCTGCTCTGAATGGCGCAGCTTCTCTTCTATGCCCTGGAGTGTGCCCATACAGCTGGTAACCACCACATATTGGGTATTGTTATACACGGGAGAGATTGGGTATCAAATTTTATGGAGTGTTTTGGTATTTTATCCACTGAGAATTTGTACATTTTATGAAAAACACATTCATTTAGCCAAAAAAAATTTCATTTCGAAATTGTATCCGATTTTGTTTTAACCCCTGTAAACCAATTAAAGGAAACCTACCACTTGTAGTGGCAGGTTTCTGATGGAAATACCGGGCACCAGCTCAGGGTGAGCTGGTGCCGGAGCTTATTTTCGTTAGTGTTTTAAACCGCGGTATCGCGGTTTAAAACACTTTTTAAACTTTATAGCCGTCGCAGGCAGGTACACGCTCGGCGCTTACCATGCACGCGGCTCTCATTCACTTCCTATGTAGCCGCGTGCACGGTAAGCGCCGAGCGTGTACCTGCCTGCGCCGGCTATAAAGTTTAAAAAGTGTTTTAAACCGCGATACCGCGGTTTAAAACACTAACGAAAATAAGCTCCGGCACCAGCTCACCCTGAGCTGGTGCCCGGTATTTCCATCAGAAACCTGCCACTACAAGTGGTAGGTTTCCTTTAAAGGGTTAACAAACTTCATAAAAGTTGTTTTACGTACGTTGAGGGGTGTAGTTTCTATAATGGAGTAATTTATAGGGTTTTACTTTTATTTAGGCCTTTTAAAGTGACTTCAAACCTGAGCAGGTCCCTCAATAGCAGGATTTTGCTTTTTTTATAAAAATGTGAAAAATTGCACCTGAAGTTCAAAGCCCTTTAACATTGTACAAAAATGATAGTATGTATAAAAAACCATGGAGGCATAAAGTATACATTCAGTGAATGTTAGTTATTATGTTTTTTGGTGTTATGACTCATGTGTGGAAAAAGTAGAACATTTTGAATTTCGAAAATTGAGAATTTTTCCAAATTTTCACCAAATATCTGATTTTTTCTTTTGATTTTTCTGCTCCTTTCTTCTCCAGCAGTGAGCAGTATTTCTGAAACCTTCGCATGACCCCCTACACAGCAGATAGATAAGGTTAAGTCATTGCATTTATTAACTCATTGCTTAACTAGATAATATTTTATTTGATAATTCATATCTGTAAGGAAATAAATCTAGAGACTGTCTATAAAGAGTAAGGTAATGGAAATTTTATCAGCTGTAAGTGTAAGTATTGGTAGGAAAACTGACATACCAACATTTTTCATGAATAAAGTATATTACAAAGTTTACTAGTATCATCTGCACTGTTGATTTATGTAATCTGACATAAAGTTTAATTAAACTTTAAAAAAAAAGTTAACTTGCTCACTGTTACATTTACCCTTGCCCTTTCACAGTCTGTTGAACTGATTAAATACGTTTGAGTTTCAATTTATTCAGAAATTTCCAGGAGTGACGAGAGAAGAACTTACAGACATGCAGGGAAGACATCTAGAAGAAAATGCCTAGTTACGTAAAGAGGTGAAATTCTAGTATCTTCTACAAAATAACAATATAAGAACTTGAGAATAAGGACCACTTCACATTTACAGCTTCTCCAATTACTTGTGTGGGACGTGTAAAGTACAGCACTTGGCTATCTCCTGTGCCCCCTTAGAGAGTGGATAAAGCAGATGTGCATGTGTTACTAACTGTTCCTTTCATTTCAGAATACAACTGACCACTCTGGGCTCCACTCTCCCCCTTCTCTTTGCTTTGGAAACTCAGCCATTTAAAAAGGAACAGATCACTAAAAAGGGGGGTTTGAAGTTGAGGGGGCAAAGGGGACAAAAATGCCCTCTATACTAAGGACATAATCGGTTTTTTGAGACACGCAGACTTAGAGTTGAAACATGTGGTCAGTTTTATACACGAGTTGGATGAGGAATCAGGACTATTGATTAACTGGACAAAGTCCTTAATGACGGTCTTGGGTAATTTGAAGATAATAAACCAATGGGGTCTTAAAATTCTGTATGAAGCAAATTTTTTTAGATATTTAGGTGTTAAGTAGAGGGTTTAACCGGTTAAGGACCGGGCCCTTTCCTGTTTTTTCATGTCCATTTTTCACTCCCCACCTTCAAAAATCTATAACTTTTTTATTTTTACACGTAAAGAGCTGTGTGACGGCTTGTTTTCTGCGTAACAAATTGCACTTCATAATGATGGTATTAAATATTCCATGCCATGTACTCGGAAGTGGGAAAAAAATTCCAAATGCAATGAAAATGGTGAAAAAACGCATTTGCGCCATTTTCTTGTGGGCTTGGATATTACGTCTTTCACTGAGCGCCCCAAATGACATGTCTACTTTATTCTTTGGGTCGGTACGATTAAGGGGATACCAAATTTGTATAGGTTTTATAATGTTTTCATACATTTACAAAAATTAAAACCTCCTGTACAAAAATATTTTTTTTGATTTTGCCAACTTCTGGCGCTAATAACTTTTTTATACTTTGGTGTACGGAGCAGTGGGTGGTGTCATTTTTTGCGAAATTTGATAATATTTTCAATGATATTATTTTTAGGACTGTACGACCTTTTGATCACTTTTTATAGATTTTTCAAAATGGCAAAAAAGTGCCATTTTCGACTTTGGGCGCTATTTTCCGTTACGGGGTTAAACGCATTGAAAAACCGTTATCATATTTTGATAGATCGGGCATTTTCGGACGCGTCGATACCTGATGTGTTTATGATTTTTACTGTTTATTTATATTTATGTCAGTTCTAGGGAAAGGGGGGTGATTTGAAATTTTAGGTTTTTTTATTATAATTTTTTTTTAAACTTTTTTTTATTTTTATTTATACTATTTTTCAGACTCCCTAGGGTACTTTAGCCCTAGGTTGTCTGATCGATCCTATCATATACTGCCATACTGCAGTATGGCAGTATATGGGGATTTTCTTCCTCATTCATTACAATGGAGATGGATCGCCGCCCCCCGATGACGTCACGGGGAGCGGCGATCCCAGGCCCATGCGCCGCTATCTGTTTGAGGCTGCCGGCAGCTTTGCCGGCAGCCCACGCTGCTAGCACCGATCACGGATGTTACCGGTAAGCCTTTGCTGCAATATGCAGCAAAGACTTACCGGCTATGGAGAGGGCTCAGCCCGTGAGCCCTCTCCATGCAGCGCGACGCGACCGCCGCCGTGAATACACGGCGGGCGGTCGCGAGCCGGTTAAATAAGTAGAGGGTTTTCAATAAAATTCAATAATGAGACTCCTTTCATAGATGATATAGCTAATAAAGAAACATGAAATAACAAAAGTTACTATATGTGTTTTTTGCTGCCCTGAAATGGATTAAAGAATCTTACTTAAGAAAATTTTCAGTATTACCCAATAGATTAATCTGGGGAGTGAAACAACTGAGGCGTAAAGATATATTTCCATATATCAGGTTGTATTTCTAATTAATTTGTAACATGGATAGAAAAGGTCTCCAGGCTAGATATGGTGCCAAATGATCCAACTTAAAACCTTTTGACTATTGTTAAGGTTTCTTTATTAGCTTGAGAAAGACGCATTTCGAGCCCGGACCAGGCTCTTCATACCTCATGCAACTGAGGAAGAGCCTGGTCCGGGCTCGAGACACGTCTTGATCAAGCTAATAAAGAAACCTTAACAATAGTCAAAAGGTTTTAAGTTGGATCATTTGGCGCCTTATCTAGCCTGGAGACCTTTTCTATCCACGATACATACTCCATAGATGATTCTTCACCACAGAGACCAGGAAGGCTGGCCGATCCGTCAAAACCACTAAAACTCGCCAAACGTGTTGTACCGGCTGTACAACAGGAGAAGGTGAGCACAACAACTTTCATTATTATCTAACAAATCTTTAAAGGATTTCACACATGTGGTGCCCTTTCTGTATCTCTTCTTCTATTTGAGCCTAATTCATTTGTAAGGAACAGGATGGAGAATTTATAAAGTTCTTAATTAAGAAGTCAAAGGGGCACATGTATCAAACTCTTGGTTTGCCTTTTTCTTGTCTAATTTTTGAGACTTTTCAAGGCATGTGTGCTCATTTTCCACTTTTTATTTAGCCTAAGACAGTCTCCCTTAAATGTTTGCCATTATCTCGTTTTCTGCAGTGTTCCTTGAGTTATCACCCAAATCTAGATGTAAAGGTGTGACTTTTTTAAACTGTCACGAAAACATCGCAAATTTTGGTGTAGATCTACAACAGTCCCTAACCATGTATAGAATTTAGCTAAGAGCTGATTGTGAATTTGGAGAAATTTAGCGACTTTCTTTTAAAATTTCGGAAATTCACTTAAGAACGAAAGCCACATGTATCAATAAAGTAAAAAGACTAAGATACATCTGACCTGCAGAAAAGACAAGAAAATCCCAAAACACAAAGCCAAAGCCAGAGTTATGATTCATGTTCCCCAAAGTATAAAATTAAAAAGAAAAAAAATTACTTTTTGACATTGGAATAACAGCAATGGGAGACATGGGAAAGTTGCACCTGAGTGAAGTTGCCCCCCCCCCACCTTCTTCAAATCAAACAAAATTGTTGTCAAACGTTTGTGCTACGTTTGTGCAGCAGAAATTTTCATTTGTGCCGCTATCGTTTTTAAGATATTGATGAAAGTTTCCAGAGGTCATCAAAGGTCAATCAGCCCCCCCACATTGCCCAAACCAAACTGGTGCCGAACAATTCTGCTACGTTTGTGCTGGTTTGTGCTGCTCAAATCTTTGTTTGTGCTGCTTTTGTTTTGAATAAATGAACAAAAAATTCAAGGTCAAAAGTTCAAGCAGCCCCCCCCACATTAACCGAATCAAACAAAACTGCTGTCAAACGTTAGTCCTATGTTTATGCTGGTTTGTGCAGCAAAACATTTTGCTTGTACCAATATCATTTTTAAGATATGTTCAGGTGTTTACATAGGTTAAAGGTCTTTAGGATGAACTGGTAAAAAACAAACCTAGTGACACTTCCCTGGTTTGATCACCAGGGGGAGCTAGCAAACACATTGTACTCTGATGACCTCTGGAAAAAAGTCCGAATAAATAAAAAATGATAGCGGCACAAACAAAAATTTTTGATACACAAACCAGCACAAAGTAGCACTAATGTTTGACACCAGTTTTGTCCGATTCGGTTAATGTGGGGGGGCTGCTTGAACTTTTGACCTTTAATTTTTTGTTCATATATTCAAAACAAAAGCAGCACAAACAAAAATTTGACCAGCACAAACCAGCACAAATGTAGCAAAATTGTCCGGCACCAGTTTTGTTTGGTTTGGGCAATGTGGGGGGGGCTGGTTGACCTTTGATGACCTCTAGAAACTTCCATTAATATCTTAAAAACGATAGCAGCACAAACAAAATTTTTTGCTGCACAAACCAGCACAAACGTAGCACAAATGTTTGACACCAATTTTGTTTGATTTGAACAAGGTGGGGGGCCAACTTCACTCAGGTGAAAGTTGCTTATGGTTCAAATGTTATTTACTGTTTGGGGCAAGTCAAACGAAATGGTTTTATGCAGGGGTTCCCAAACTTTTTACATAGGAGGCCGTTCATTGTCCCTCTCAGACCATTGGAAGGCCGGACTACAGTTTAAAAATAAATATCAGTACATGTGACCTCATGCGTAATACACTGGCACCCCCCTCAATTAATTATTTAATATACTGCACCCCCTTGTGAACTATTTTAAATATTGGCCCAATTAATGAATTAATTGGAGCAGTTAATTATTGAATATACTGGGACCCCTCTCCATTAATTATTGAATATGCCCCCCCATGAATTACTAGACTGCCCCTCATAATTAATTATTTTCTATACCCCCACCATTAATTATTCCCTATGCTGCCCCTCATAACTACTTATTTCCTACACTACCCCTAATAATTAATTATTTCCTATGCTGCCCCCACCATTAATTATTTCATATACTGCCCTCCACCATTAATTATTTCCTATGCTGCCCCCTGCCATTAATTATTTCCTATGCTGCCCCTCATAATTAATTATTTCCTATGTTGCCCCTCATAATTAATTATTTCATATACTGCCCCTCACAATTAATTATTTCCTATACTGCCCCTCATAATTAATTATTTCATATGCTGCCCCTCATAATTAATTATTTCCTATACTGCCCCTCGTAATTAATTATTTCCTATGCTGCCCCCACCAATAAAATTATTTCCTATGCTGCCCCCATCATTAATTATTTCCTATACTGCCCCTCATAATTAATTATTTCCTATACTGCCCCTCATAATTAATTATTTCCTATACTGCCCCTCACCATTATTTCCTATACTGCCCCTCATAACTAACTATTGGCCCCCGGCCATCACAATCTATTTACTGCCCTTTTTAATAAAAAATAAAAATCCTGTACTCACCTAAGTCTCCCGCAGCGCATCTTTTATCTTCTTGCCGCGTCCGGGCAGGAAAGGGTCCACGGCCGCGTGATGACGTCATCGCGTGGCCGCGCATCCAAGTTCAAAGAGCGATGTGCGCCGGGGTTGTATTCCGGCCACATTGCTCCAGAAATAGTGCTCGAGCTGACGGGCAGGACAGTGACGGGCAGGAGCTTCTTGTCCGGACGGAGGCTCCTGCCCGACTGTCAAGGCCGTGGGGGCCCGGCGCTGGCACGGCAAGCGTCGGGGGCCAGGTCGAAACAGTCCGCGGGCCACCTGTGGCCTGCGGGCCGTAGTTTGGGGACCCCTGGTTTTATGTTTAACTCCTCTTGGGTTTCCTTTGTTGGCTTTGCAATGCTTAGAAAGGTCTAAGACAAGGTTAATGTGCCTTATACCTTATAACTGACAATGTTTATACAATGATAAAAATACACTTGCTTTGCCCAATACAGTGTATCATCAAGGTTTAAAGAGTGTCCACCCAATAATTAAAGACTCTATTCACATGGATGTTTTAGCAAGTTCTATCGTTTATGTAAACTTCTAGTGCAATACAATACCTTCAAATGGCACAAATACAGAACATATTCACCCAACATGCAAAAATGTCTCTTAGTTTGATTCATCTTATTTTGTGCATAGCTGGCTTACTTACGGAGCTTCTCGTCTGAATGGTGACAATATTGATTGTGTCTTATGACGTTTTAGGGGGTCTGACAGGTGTCTGAAGAAGGGTTCACGCCCGAAACATGCCATGACAAGATTGACGCCTTTACTGCTTTTACAAGCAGCTCAATGAGTAAGCACCACGCTCTGAAACATCACATGAGCTCTATGTGTGTGGTCTTTCATATTCTGTAACATCGTTGTGAGTATTATGCTGTACTATATTATCCCTGTACTCTGACATCATTATGTGTATTATCCCTATACTGTATATTATCCCTGTACTCTGACATAATTGTGTGTATTATCCCTATACTGTATATTATCTCTTTACTGTGTATTATCCCTGTTCTGTGACATCACTTTATGTATTGTCCCTGTACTGTGGCATCACTGTGTATATCATCTCCATACTGTGGCATCACTTGGTGTATTATTCCTGTATTGTGACATTACTTCATGTATTATCCCTGTACCGTGGCATCACTGTTTATATCATCTCCATACTGTGGCGTCACTTGGTGTATTATCCCTGTTCTGTGACATCACTTTATGTATTATCCCTGTACTGTAAAATCCCTGTGTGTATTATCTTCATACTGTGTCATCACCATGTGTATTACCCTGTACTGTAACATCCCTGTGTGTATTATCTTCATACTGTGTCATCAATGTGTGTATTATCCCTGTACTTTGGCATCACTGTGTATATCATCGCCATACTGTGGCATCACTTGGTGTATTATTCCTGTATTGTGACATTACTTTATGCATTCTTCATGTACTGAGACATCAGTTTTGGTATTATCCCTGTACAGTGACATAATATATCCTTGTAACAGCCAGAAATTGTAACTACAAGCACGGCACTCAACAAGCCATGAAAAGGACATAGGTGTTGCCCCCCTCTGTCAACTATTGATGGCCTTTCCTGGGGATAGGTCATCACTTGTAATTCCCTTCAAAGGAGTGGGTTCCCTATTGTAAAAGCCAAAGATGGCTTCCCTAGTCTCCCTGTGACGTTCTGAATACATCTCGTGTACTGTCTTACAGAAAGCTAACATCTTCCTTTGCAGGCTCCTATAACTTATATTATAAGACTAGGAAACACTGAATAGAGTTTGGCTATTGGGTTATGAATGGAGGCTGGCTATTGAAATTTTTTTTATCTTGTAATTCTTCTTCCAATGAGATTGTCATTAAATCGACAGTGTAACTAGACCTCCTAGCTCATCACACAAGCTTGTCTACAGGCAAAAGATATATGGCAATGTATCAAAGGGTTGCAGACACAAATGGGCTTGCTGAGAGTCAGCAAAGTCCAGACCTACAGATGGACAGGACATGTAAATGTCCCTAATGTGAAGGCTTAGCAGATGGAAGAACAGACAGCAAACTGTACCTTGCACAGATGCTCTGACTAGGAAATGTACACAATTTTTGCAATATTGATTCAACATCTCAACATTTGAACCAAAACTAATTATCTTGATCGTAAATAATCTAAGAAAATGTACAGATTCACAGCAAGTAAATATGTGATTACTGTGTGAAAGTGTTCCAAATAATCCAAGTATAAGTTAGAAACTGTTCTTCAATTAACTGGGTGGGACTTTTTTTATTTTGGGGTTGTGTCACAATATTAGACAGTCCAATCAGTTGTTACAGTATCAGATTGACAAAACCTTTAGTCAATGGAAGTGGTAACATCCTGGAACAGATGTATTTCTAGTAGGAATAACTCAGAAAGTTAAAATGCAATATAATATAAGAACATAGTCAAATTTTATTAAAGACAAGTTAAAAGAATATAAAAATATAAAAGAAGTTCCAGTGATGAAATACCCAGGAAAAAAAGGAATACCCAAACAGAGTACCAAAAACCACACTATGCTGCAAGTCTCAAGTAATAACAAGTGTTAAATTAATGCAAAAGAAAACCCCTACATGAGTAGTGGCCGAATCCATGAGACTATCTCATAACATTACTACAAAAATGAGACACCCTATCTTGGGTCTACCCCGGCACACGTTCCAATACACAGAGGTAACTTGTATTCTTTACATGTCTTTTTGTTAATTTGTCATTGTCAATTTGACTATGTTCTTGCATTATATTGCTTGTCTTTTTGGTGCTGGATTTTCCTCTCGTGGGTATGAAGAATACAAGTATTTACTAGAACATAAATTTTGGTAGTGGTTACAGGTTATCTTTAGCCTCTGATTTATCCACAGGTAATTGGAGGTGGTCTGGTGGTTAGGACCTTATCCTAGTGGAAGGATTACTGTAATAAAGACGTCTTGGCCTTTAAGTAACTTGAACAGTGGTGTGGTGCATCCAATTCTCCTAGACCAGTTGTTCAATAAAGCGGATGCTTACTGTCATTCTACTACCTGTGTGCTTTATACTGTCCTCTTCATGGCATTAAAGTTATGGAAAATTCCCTGCTCTGCCATTTAGTGCATTAGAGAGATCCTAAGACCCTTTCTAATGGCATCACTCAACAGAAGATAGTTTTACCAGTGTTTGTTATGGTTGCAATATAGATGATGAGGCAGTGAAAAGGAAAAGAAAAAACAGATTGATTTTGTGGAGTTCAGCACAAACATACACCAAAAAGGATATAAAACCAACTCAAATGCAATGTGTTCATAGCATACTTTAGATTTTATGTATGCTCTTGTTCTGTATTGCAGGTCTAAATGCTTGACAAATCTCATTCACACAACAAATTCATTACGCTTTTCATATAATTAAAGTTTTCTATTTTTCACCTTGTGTTTTTAGGCTTTGGGGAATATATTAAGTAAATAAAAAGCTTTTGAAAAGGAAAGCATCTTTAGCATGAATCTGTTTCTAAGCTTTTAGGCTTTATTTATACTTTTGAGAACTTTGAAGCTTTTAAAAGCTTGAAGACATTTCTGAAAGGAAAAAAAACATATTAGAGAGATATTCCAGATATAGTTCATGCCATTTATTACAGTAAAAAGGTTAGACTTTTAGGAAAAAGTTACAACTGTGATGAAAAGTATTAGGTCCCAACACTTCCCATTGGTTGGCATCCTATTGCCACACACATATCTATACTATATGTGGTAATGTATATTATGGTATAAACGCGTAAACTGTATGCATCTTACATTTAAATTTGCTTATGATTTATATTTATTTGTCTCCATATTTTTCTATTGTTGAAACATCTTTGCTGGCATCATCCTCTCTCCATAGATTATAACTGAGGATATATTGATTGGGTCATTATGTTTCATTCTGACACCACTAGTGGGAACAGTAGTTTATGTTTGCTGAATACCTTGATTGATTTGCACCACACCTTTCACAGTTAACCTGCTGTTACTGACAGGCTCCCCATTTACTCACATTACTTAGTTTCTTGCTGTTCTGTTTGGTCTGAATGTCAGAGTTCTGCCCCAATCTTTCCTGGAGCTGGGACTCGCCCAGACCCAGCAGTGATCACCCAGACCCCTCATAAAAATAATGGAGGGGGGAGAAGAGACCTTCTACATCCTTTCACTAGGTCAACCATAAGTGATGGCCTTCTCACTAAAGGTCACAGGATTTATATATACAAATATGTGGCATAATCCATATTTCAGTTTCATCAATGTCACCATATAACTTCAGGTAGACTTCTGCAGTAAATACCATTACTACCATATATCAATGGTGAAGAGGTGGCTTCACTATAATGGGGAGCAATTACATAACCCCTAAACTATTACCACTAAAATCATCATGCATAGTTTGTATGCATGTGGGGTATTATGAGGAAAAAGCTGGAATGTGTGTAGGATACCCAAGTGTATAGGATGCAAGATATCAGCCAACGAAGATGACGAGGCATACAAGGTTGGTTTATACCTTCTAGTAATAAAAGGCAATAATCATATGTCATTACTCCCTGATCATGGTGTTATCACAAGCATGGAGTTCATCAGGGAATCTTAGAATCTATTTAGATGAAAGTCTCCATCTAAAATTGATTATTCTTAGGTGGTCCCAGATACAAAGTTTGATCAGGCCTTGCTGCTTCCGCATGCACCAGGCTTAAAGTGTCATATAATGTATTATGTTCCGTTTTATTTATCCCTTATTTTACCAAACTGTTGTTTTTAGCATTGTATGTTTATGTATGTTTAATGTGTCACCCTTTTTGTATAAAAACCCTCTTAAATTGTAAGCACTGTTTTTTTTATATTAAACGTCCATTTAATAAGAGCCTTCTTGTGTTCTACCAATTCCATAACTCTGAGGAGACGTTACCTACATTGATTGCTTAATTTACAACTGTAATCTAATATTGCTCCATCATATATCTTAGGTGTCTTGTCAGCCAATACAGTATATGACAAGTGGTGGCAGCTATATAACTCTGGTTCTTGGAAGGCGAAGAGCTGTCAGAGCACGGTCCAGTGAGATCCGGCAGGTCCCCTTCCTGAACCTAAGTCAGATCCAGTCCGCGAGCAGCCAGGTTCCTGACAACACAACTATAAGAATTTGAGTACAAATGTATCTTTCTTCATAACTCATTGGTTGAAAAACGACTTAACCGTAAGTCTAAAGCAGCAGCAATTTATTGCACTTGGATGCATAGCTATGCCTGTTTATCATGTAGAAGCTGTGGCCATTGCTGTATACATCCAGGGCTCAGAAAAGTGAAGGGAACACTAAAATACCACATTGTAAATATCAATTAATTAAATATTCCAGTTCCAGTTGTATATTCATTACAAAGTGGACTGTACAATACAACATAAAAAATGATCAATTAAAATATAAAAAAATTGGAAAAAGACTTGATATCCCAGATGTAATTGATGGGATTGAGGTCTGGTTTACAGGCAGGCCCGTAGGTAGCATCAATGTCTACATCATGCTGGAACGTCTGACACACTGCAGCCACATGAGGTCTAGTATTGCAATGCATCAGATGGAACCCAGGGCCCCAATACACATGCATGCAGTCTCAAAATTGGTCTGAGGATCTCATCCCGTTACCTAATACCAGTTAGGATGCTTCTGGCTGGCACATTGAGGGTTGCAGGAATTGCCTCACAATCGCCATGCAGTATGTTGGAACTGTAGGAACAACACTGACTAGTGGACATGAGACCCTAATGTCACACTTGTGGAGTCTGTTTCTAACAGGATCATCAGGCACATTGATATAAGTGGCCTGCTGGAGGTCATTTTGCAGTTATCTAGTACTGCGCCTCATGTTCTTTTAAGCATTCTTGGATGTAGCACTACTAAGGACTCCTCCATGTCTATATGTGTACTTTCCTATATCTTTGTATTTTCTCCATACTCTGGACACTTTGCTCACATACTGAGTGAGAAAGGGTTTATAATAGTTGTTCAATAAACCTTATTTACCAAAAATGTATCGTCATTCAAAAATGCAACTTATTGTGTAAAAAATAACCCCTTATAAATGTAATAGTTAAACTTTAAAACATTTTTTTAAATATGCTCAGCATCAAGGGGTTAAAAAGCAAGAACTTGGATGCATGAAGCACTGAACTTATAATTTGTGATGTTGGTTTAACAATTCACTAACTTTGATGACATATAAGCTTGCAACAATTACGACTGCCAACTTATTTCATTATCATCTACCAGATGAACATTGATTGTGCCCTTTGCATCTGCAAATTAACAGCTATATCAATCCTTTCAAAAATAAATGACAGGTGGATGATGATATTTCTTTAAGGAGTCTAGATAAAAAAGCCAAATCTGATGCAACAACGTGATTGTTTTGCAGAGTACTTCACCAATCATCTGGAAACATTTGGAGGTCGTTTATACAAGTGTCAAGAGGGTTGAGACTCATACTTTCCCTCTTTAATGCTTTGTGTCCATTTTATATTAGCTATTTAATTAACTTTTATTGAATGACTTGCTAATGTATAATACAAATAAATCTTGCAGTAATTAATCCATGTCTATATTATCTTGATCCATACTAAACAATGGAAGCAGTGTTGGTAAGACTAATGAAGGAGAACAACATTAAACATTGATAAAAGGACAAACACATTTAAAATATAGTTATATTTAATTAAAACAACCAAATAATTTATGAATATTGTAAATGTGTACACATTGCTATTTCAACTGATTTAAATTGAATTAAATTCAAACTGACATTAAATTGAATTAAAGGAAATCTACCATTTGTTTTCATGCATTGTGAACAAAACATACCCTGAGAATGCTGTAGCTACACTGATGCAGATACAAATCCTGTTTAATCCCTGAATTGAGTGGTTTTGCTTAAAAAAAAAAACAATTATAAAATTATCTGTTGCTCCTGTGGCTGGCTAGGTTCCTCTCCTCTTACCCCAATTATGCACTGCTCCCCAGAATTATGTAATCACTGTGTTGTCCCTGAGAGGCAGAAGTAATCAATTACTGAACCATCCCCCAGCTGCTGTATATGAGTCATCCAGCTCAGGTTGATTAGTCCTGTCAGGAAGCTCTGTGTACTGTGTTTATGAACAGCAGCCAGCATGCAAACCAGCTTTCCCAACGTCGGATCAGGGATTAAACAAGATATGTTTCTGCATCAGTGTCACTACAGCATTCTCACAATGCATGAAAACAAATGGTAGATTTACATTAATAACCCCATTATGAAAATCTCAATATTTATACCAAATTAGATTGTGGACTCCATATAGAAAAACAAGTGTGGAACAGCAGCCAATATATGCAGCATTGGAGAAAAAGCAATACTCTATGGGAGGCATTTCTTATCATCTTACAGACAGAAAACTGGCAGAAAAAAAAATGTTATTCCTCCCTGTGCCTTTTATGTCTTATTTTAGATGTATCGTGCCACAATTTTGGTGGTTTTCCGACACTCACAACTTGTGACACCAACACTGTTCTGGCACTTTTATTTTTCCGACTCATTTTGTGCTGGAGTATTTGACACAAAATTAGAGTTGCTAAAAGCTGTTCTAGTGAGTTCTGTTTCACCTTCATGAATGGGGAAACAGTAATTAAAGGAAGCCTGTCATCAAGAGCCCTTTTTCTGGGTCCCCCATGTCCCCATAGAGAATAGTGTACACATTGCCAAAGAGTTTTTACAGTAAAGCTGGCTTTTTCCAAAAACAAGATAAGATCAAAGTTTACCTTTGTGTATGCAGAGCTGTGCCCCGAGTCCCACGGGTAAGGCCAATCAGCAGCAGTTTCTCGCTCCACCCTCAGGAAACCACTCTGTCATGTATCGATGTGAAATAAAAAAAACCTCCCATGTTCCCTATATCTCCTCCCTCATTGCTACCCCCCTCATGGCGCCATACGTGTCTGCCCCACTCTACACCGGCCAATCCCATGGGGCTAGGGACACAGCTTTGCTTATAAAAAGGTAAACTTTGATCTAAATATTTTTTTTGGAAAATGTCAATTTAACTATAAAAGCTCTTTGGAAATATGTACAATATTCTCTATGGGGACATGAGGGAGTCAGAAAAAGGGCTCCTGATGACAGGTTCACTTTAACCTTTTGGTTCATGCACCAAATCATTAGTTACTTGCGCCACAAACTGACGTCCCACCGAAAAATATAGCATGTTTCATGGCCCCCTTGCACCCAAATCGATAAATTCCTCCCTATAAACTTTCAAAGCTGTGCACATCATGCTTGATAAAGACTATTGTACAAAAATAAAGAAAGTCTCTGATTCACTGAAAACTTAAAGAGGGTGCTGCTTTTTTTTTTATCTTCGTCTATTCTGGAACTCCATATAAGATAGGAAGGTCATTTTAATGCTTATCTCTGTTCCACAGGGTTCAAGTATGGTTTAGGACTGTGACACATGACCATGGTCGGTGTGTGAAACACAGAGCATGCATTAGCCAGATTTCACAGACTGAACACAGTGCCGAAGATGGGATTCTGTGCATCTTGGTGATATATGATGCCGCGAGTCCTTGTTCCCCATAGAACTGCAGCACCAAACTGCAATCATACCAGTTCAGCTCTGCCATTTTGCAGGGATGAGGGCACTCCCTGCATTATATATTACCATGAAACGAAAAAATGTGCATGGACCCGTGATTTACAGACCAATCATGGTCATTTGAAGCGACCCTAAAGTACAGAAGGTTGGTTTCTGACATCAGCATTTTCAATGCATTTTAATCAAATGTATGTGGATTAAAAATAAAGATTATGATGTGTGTGCATGATCAGTTGTCCCATTATACCAAAACAGTACAAGTGAGGTAATAATAGAACCAATATTAGACTAGAAGAGATGGTTTATGATTGGTTTACATAAACATTCTAAAGGTGTTTCTTAGGGTTGAGGCTCACCCACATCAAACTCTGTAACCCCTTAACGGCCTGGCCTTTTTTTGTTTTTTCATTTTTTTTCTTCCCCACCTTCAAAAATCTATAACTTTTTTATTTTTCCATGAACAGAGCTGTGTGGCGGCTTATTTTCTGCGTAGCGTATTGCAATTCATAGTGACGGTATTTAATATTCCATGCCGTGTACTGGGAAGCGGTAAAAAAATTCTGAATGCAGTGAAAATGGTAAAAACCGCATTTGCGCCGTTTTCTTGTGGGTTTGGATTTTACAGCTTTCACTTTGCATCACAAATGACATGTCTACTTTATTTTTTGGGTTGCTACAATTATGGGGATACCAAATTTGTATAGGTTTTATAATGTTTTCTTACATTTACAAAAATTAAAACCTCCTGTGCAAAAATATTGTATTTTTGATTCTGCCATCTTCTGGCACCAATTACTTTTTCTTACTTTGCTTTACGTAACTGTGGGTGGTGTAAATTTTTGCAACTTTTGATAAAGCTTTCATTGCTATCATTTTAGGACTGTGCAACCTTTTGATCACTTTTTATTAATTTTTTTTGTATATTTTTCAAAATGGCAAAAAAGTGGCATTTTCGACTTTGGCCACTATTTTCCGTTATGGGGTTAAACGCAGTGAAAAACCATTATTATATTTTGATAGATCGGGAATTTTTGGATTCAGCGATAACTAATGTGCTTATGATTTTAACTGTTTATTAATATTTATATCATTTCATTGAAAAGGGGGCGCGATAAGAATTTTTAGGTTTTTTTAATTATAATTTATTTTTTTTAACTTTTTTTATTTTTACTTTCATTGTTTTTCAGACCCCCTAGGGTACTTTAACCCTAGGTTTTCTGATCGATCCTATCATATACTGCCATACTACAAAGGGGTTAAATACATGGAGATTTTCCTCCTCATTCATTACAATGTGCTGATAGCACATTGTAATGAGGGGGTTAAAACAAGACAACCTGAAGTCTTCGGAAGACCAGAGGCTGTCATGGTGACGGAGCGCTGCTCCCTGATGACGTCACGGGGAGCGACGATCCGCGGCAAGATGGCGGCACCCAGGCGTTATGCTAGCACCGATCGCGGGTATTACTGGTAAGTCTTTGCTTCAATATGCTTTAGAGAGGGCTCAGCCCACAAGCCCTCTCCATGCACCGGGACCTGACGCACTGTACTAGTACAGCGAGTGTTGGTAAGGCATTAAAGGACATCTACCACCAATATCAAGGATTTTAAACCTGGTAGTAGATGTTCTTTAAACAATTTTGTATTATGTATTTTAACTTTCTTTATGCACAGGGGCATATTGATTCTGGAACATGGGCAAGCCCAAATAGTTATCAGAAGATTTTAAAAAATTACTAAACTAGTAAAGTAAATTAACTAGAAATAGACCTAGCCAGGTTTTGCTGCTCTCCAGGATATAAACCTAGCCAGGTACTGTATGTCAGCATTGCCAAGAGTAGCACTTATGCCTCGCAGCGCTGGAGTCCTGGGTTCAAGTCTCATCCAGGTCAACATCTGCAAAGAGTTTGTATGTTCTCTCCGCGTTTGCGTGGGTTTCCTCCGGGTCCTCCGGTTTTCTCACACACTCCAAAACATACTGGTAGGTTATTTAGATTGTGAGCCCCATGGGGACAGGGACCAATTTTGCAAGCTCTGTGCAGCGCTGTGTACTCTGTGTGCGCTATATAAATAAAGGAATCATTATTATTATTATTATTAGAGTGGGCATAAAATGCTTGATACATTGTGGGTATACAATGCTTAACACAAAGGTTAGCATGCAATGCCTGATAAAATGGCATACGATGCATGATTGATAGACATGCTTCTATGATGCATTTGAAGACTTGTGCCCCATTTACAGACTTTGAGAGGGAGCATTAATTAGAATGAGTGAAGCTGGATGGACCATCAGTAGTGAGGACCTCCCACAACAAGTATGAGAAATTGTCACAGTTTCACTGTCCAAAATACATACAGAGGTGATTCATTCATTACATTCTCCTGTCTATGCCACAGCTATTTCTAGGCACTTAATAAAAGAAAACTGAGGGTCTCCATGAGGCTGGAACTAAACAAGGAACCTGAACCTGAAGAATATTACCTATAGTGACAAATGCCAATTCTGTTTGGTTTCAAAGTTGGTAACTTTCAGTATGAAGCCCTAATGGTGAGCAATTCAATCCTGCCATTGCTGTGGAGTGACACCGTCCCCAATTTGTTGCTGTAATTATCTGGAAGCTCAAATAGTAATATAAGGGAAACCAACATCTCAGTGATATGTATGGCCACATATGCTGCATCTCATGACAGGGCTTTCAAATGCTTTTTTTGTGCAGGGCAATGCTCCCCCACATACTTTGCATTACTTCCTTGGTTTGCCGAGTCACCAAATCTAAAAGGTTTTATTTGAATTAAAAAAAAACATTCTTAGTATATAATTTTTTTGGTCAGTGAGTCAGTACTTTTGATCATTTACTGAATATAAAAGTTAAATGGTATTGGAAGACAACAGTATGGCAAACAGATTTCTTATTGTTTCAATTTGATCTCACAAATGATATACAGGCAGATATATACTCTGTATATATGTACTAATGCATATTGATCTTATAGAGCTTTAAGCCAAATTCTGCAAACCATAAGCTAGTGCTACTCTATACTAGACAGAGTAATAACAGTTTAATAGAATAGAATAAAACATATTTTAGAGCCATGTCGCTGTTAAAATGTAGCTAAACAACACGTAACAAATTCATCTTATGTTTCCTTAAAATGTTATCCAACTTTTCTTGACAGCATTTTGAAGATATGTTTGCCTGATTAATACATGATGCTTAATCACCAAGTCTAATCTTGTAGATAACGAGACAGTTTTAATAGCAGGGAGACTACTGTGATGGATTCATCAATTGATGTCATTGTTAAAGGCACAGGTGTCACACGCTGGGGATTTCTGCCCATGCTTGAAAAGACTCATCATGTTCCTCATTCAAATCTAATCTGTGGGTCACTAAATGTTTTAGAAGCCACATAGCTTCTTATTGTCTGCTGGTTATGGTAAAAATTTATCACAAATACAAATCAAGAAAATATTTGTCCCGTAGGATAAAAACAGACACCATCTGGAAAATGCTGGATAGAAATCTCAACAATTTATAGAATCTAATTCACAAGTCCCAGTGGCTTTCCAGGCCATTTGAGAAGATATTGAAAGTCTTTGTCTGATACACATTGATGAAATTAGCCATTATTTTCTGTGCTTTAATAGATAAATAGAAATCTATATCACAAACCCAACAAATAAGCAAACATATCCGGAGCAAAGACTGACTGATATTTAGTGAATGAAATATGTACAGGGGCATAGTTTCAAAATTTTGGAAACCCATATGCAATACACCCACCTATCCACCATAATGATTTATAATGCTGCCTTCTAAACATAAGATCATGGGTATGACTGCTAGAACTACATCCCTGGCCCCTTCCACACTTGCGTTTTTCACGCGTATTTTCTGCTCGTGCTTTTGACGTGCAGAACTTGCATTGCACTCTGACCCATTGTAATCAATGGGCTTTTTCAGACTTGCAGACAAATATCTATGTCTTATGTTGAATTTCCATACATAGTTGGTCAATAAAACAGTCACAGAAGTAGGATCAGTGATATTCAATGGCAACATTACTGCTCTTGTTTCTGGGAGTAGCAGCAGAAAGGTGCTGGCTACATTGCAGGAATGAGTAGTCAGACCAGGGCTGGCACCAGCACTAGGCATACCTGGGCAAGTGCTGGGGCCCAAAGCTGCAGGGGGTTCATATAAGGTTGTACATCCCTGGAATCCATGGGGATGAGGGGAGATTCATTTAATGAATCTATAGGGGGTAAGGGGGTTTTATATAAAATAACCATGAGCTGTTTGATATGATAAACTAGGAAATATTTTAGGGAACATGAAGCTGTTTTAGTTTCTAAATTTTTAATGCCGCAATGTGAGTTCACTGTAAAGGGGCCCACTGAGGCTCTGTTGCCCAGGGGTCTACTGAAACCTGGAGCTGGCCCAGAGTCAGACCATGGTAAGTACATGATATTTTTCTTGCCCGCATTCTGGCCTCCATGCTGGAATACCACTTTCAGTTGGAGCATACTATATTTTACACTTTTAGCATAGCAATTCATACTTTTGTTGCAATCCCAGTAGCTAATAATCTATTTACTGGTATTGCAATTGCTATTACAACAAGATAAAAAGTCTCGCTTTCATATAGCACTATGTATGGCAGTGGAACTAACAATTGATAATGCAATTGTCAACCTGTTGCTACCAGGCTTTCAAAAGCAAATTGTTCTCTTTGCACATTTTTCAAGGATGATATGTAAACTCTAAAAGTTAATCTGAAGTTAGTTCATATCAAGGCTTTTATTAGTATTGAGATACATTCATAGTTGCAATGTCACTTCTAGTGAGTATTATATAAACTTAGAAATCGACAATTGGATTAGTTTAGTATTTCTCACTCGAGAGGCAAGAGAAAGTGCCAGACGGCGCGAAACGGCTGTCGCCTTGTTAGACCGCCTGTTCCTTCCCTGCTTTGGCTACTACCCCCAAAAGAGTGCAAAAGTTGTCGGCAGTAATTCTGCAATGACGTCACTGATCATTTTGCCCTTCATTACTACTACAGAATAAATCGCAGTGCTCAGAGTTTTTTCTTTTAATTTTTATACTATTTACGGCCATTACTTGTTGATGACCGGTATTCTGAGTCTTGGGAGCAGCTTTTTGTTTACAGGAAACTAGTGTCTGCAGATCCACACACTCCATCGGACCTTGAGCTGGATCCCAGGTTGGGCTATTTATGCGCCATTTGAAGAATTCACAGGGTGAGCACCACATTGGGGATTCTTATTGTAACATTACTCAGACGATATCACTCGAGGCGCCGCTCCTTTTGCCTTTTCTCTTTCTTGTATTCTACAGTTTTACCGGCTTCTATACGAATTCCGGTTTTTGGCACTTGGAGACTTTTTTGGCTGACTCATCTGATACCAACTGAGTTCCATTTATCATGTATAACGGCGAAAGGAGATTCTGCACGAGGGAACAGACATTTGCCGCGTTCACTAAATCTGTACCGGAGGAGTCTATCCCAGCTGGTAATCGAGATAGAATCACTACACAATCTAATGAAAAAATGATTTCTGACTTATTTTTTGAATTAGAAGTTCGAGTCACAACATCATTTGGATAAACTTTTCCTTGATATATATATATATATATATATATATATATATATATATATATAATAAGGTATCATACCAAGAGGCTTGAGATTACATCCGGATCCGGCTTTTAAAAATGATCCTTCATTTGTGAAAGAATGGGACTCATTATTACATGATTGCTCATTGACTTTGTTGCAATGTTTATGTACAAAAAGACTTTCATTGTCTGTAAGTTGTTGATAATTGATGATATAATGAATAGGCTAACGACATTCGAACAACACAGTGCTTTGGTAGACAAATTAAAAAACTTACTGTAGCAATCGATGTGTTCGAAAAAGAGATCCTGAAGAAGAAATCCGAAAAATTAGATAGGGATAGAACACATTATAAAACTGGGAACATCAAATACTGGCTAAAAAATAGAAATAGAACTGCTGAGAACGGGGCAGGTCATCTAATTTCCAGGACGGGCCCGACTACATAACCAATAATATCAGAGATAATAATTCAAAACACCTGAAATATAAAAATAGGGACTCTAGGAAAGAAAATAGGGAGACTGATAGGAAGGTTGGGTCTAACAATACATGGAGAAGCACCATGAGACATATGGGCAACCAGAATACAAAGATATTTCCAGCCTGCAACACCGTTACTACCATACCGAATGCTAACAAGAGCACCTCACATACGAACAACAGTGCCATACATAACCCCCTTCCTAATACCTCTGGGAAAAATTCTCCTTTATTAGACTTAGCTAACTCGGATAACACTGAGAATATGCAAAAAACAAACTTACCATCAGGAAGGTTCATGCCCATAGAACCCTCCCATGATGACACAATTTTTACTACACATAACGTGAGTTGTAATGATGATAGTCCTGCTGAGGAATCCCATCAAGTATTTTATACACCTTCAGCAGGTGCACGGGCAAGTACTATATCACTGGACCCCCCCCCAATATACATGACTTACCTTCACCGGATGAGTCGGTATCTTTTTCAGGACTACCGGGGGCACTACTAAAGAAAAGGGTAGTGCAACAGTATGTCCTGGCCCCTTTTGTGAAAGAAGTAAGCCATCCAGCTTCCCCTTTGGGGACAAAAAGGAAAAACCTCGCAAGCGAGGCAAAAGGGGTGTCAGAAAACGACCGTATCGACGTCCTTATCAGAGGAAGATTCCATAGTAGAAACTTCCAAGCACAAGAGAGTCAGATAACTCTAGCACAGGCAAAACCATCAGTTTGTGAGGAGACCCAGGACACCAATCTAGTTAAGATCTTCAATCTTTCATTCCATAAGCTATCAGATTTTGAAACAAAAGTTCTTGAGAAGGGTTTGTCATATCGCCCTTCTTCGAGGTCTAATGAGTTCGAACTATTTATGGACCTCAATAGATTTGTCCGTGGTCTTACTTTGAAAAGACATTTTAACATCATTGATAGCACTAAAGCCACAATTGTTAAGATGTTAAGATGTTATAGCCTCAATGCACACTAGTTTGAGACCGATGTCTCTCTTTTATCCCTCCCACCATAGAGGCAATTTTGTGGACGCATTTTACACTCTAGTGTCGACAGATTTCCGGAAATTACATTCATGTACAAGAAATGTAAAAAACCATTCTAGTACGAAAGAAAATTTGACGTACAAAGAAAAGAAGAGTTTAAAAGAATTAGCCTCTAATGAGAATTTGGTTGTTAAATCTGCCGATAAAGGGGGAGGTGTGGTCATTTTGAACAGGACTGATTATGTCGCAGAGGCAATGCGGCTGTAAGCTGACACAGAATTTTACTCCAAAATGGATCATAACACCACTAAAAATTACAAGAAGGAACTATATAACTTTTTAGATGAGGGTCTCCAGAAAGGGATTCTCAGTAAAAAGGAGTATCAATACCTCAAGATAGAAGAGCCAGCCACGGCTCTTTTCTACCATCTGCCTAAAGTTCATAAAAATGATACCAAGCCCCCGGGGAGGCTGATAATATCAGGTATTAACTCCCTAACCTCTAATCTCTCCCACTACACCTATATTTTTCTCCAAAAATATGTTAGAGACTTAAAGTCCTTTTCTTATACACCAGAATTCCTCATGATTTAGGTATTCATGCCGTCTCCCATTTTCTTCACAATGATGCATCCATCCCTGCCGAACAGTCTAATTTCTTATTGAGGGCAATTTCCTTTATCCTGAAACACAATTACTTTACATTTCTCAATAAAATCTTTTTGCAGAAAAGGGGGACTGCGATGGGTAGCAAATTTGCGCCTAGTTTCGCGAACCTCTATGTCGGCCTTTTTGAAGAGGAGTTCATTAATGCATTTGGCAAATGTCTTCTCTACAAAATATATATTGATGACATTTTCATAATCTGGAAGGGCAGTATGAGAATGAGTGGGGCCTCGAATTCACATGCGAAATCACATCTAATAATGCTGAATTTCTGGATATTGTTGTTTTTCATACACCTGACGGTCAGATCAAGACCAAGACCTTCTTTAAGAAGGTTATTAGCAATAGTTACCTGGACTTCTCTAGTAGTCACTTTAAAAAGTGGCTCACCAACGTCCCGTATGGGCAGTATAAAAGAATAAGGCGCAATTGTACTGAGGATAGCGACTATTTGTCCCAGAGCAAGATTTTAACAAATCGTTTCAGAGCTAAGGGCTATCCACCGACTCTTATAGTTGCAGCACAAACAAGAGCAGGTTCTCTGAGCCAGGAGGTTTGTTTAAAACCAAGGATAGAAACAAATACAGACAATATGGAGTTAAGAAATGTCAATTTCATCACTACCTACTCCACTGATAGCTCAGAGATTTGTAGTATCATTAACAAGCATTGGGAGATCTTATTGCATGATCCTTTCCTAAAAGACATCATCCCAAAAAGACCTAACTTGACATTCAGGCGATCACGTACCATTAAAAATATCTTGGCCCCCAGCCGTCTGCGCCCTGAGTCTAACAAAATACACCCTAGTTTTTTTTCCCAAAGTGATAGGCAGCTTTAGATGCGGCCATAACAGGTGCAAGTGTTGTATTAGCATCAAACACAGACAACTTAAATCCAATATAACAGGCAAATCGTTTGAGATTAAAAACTTCATGAACTGTAGCTCATGCTATGTGATTTATCTCATAGAGTGTACATGTAGACTCCAGTACATTGGTAGGACTATTCAACCTTTAAGGGAACGTTTTAATAAACACAGGTCAAATATAGAGAATGGATTTGCACTACACAGCGTATCCCGACATGCTGCTACTCACCATAATAAATGCTACAAAGATTTCAGCTTGACCCCGGTGGAATTTATAGATGCATCCACTCCACAGAGATTTAACCATCTCAAAAGGAGGGAGATGTTTTGGAATTTTAAGCTTCAGTGCCTTACTCCCACTGGTTTAAATGAGAGCCTCGAAGGTGTACACTGATTAGACCCATTGGGCTGTCTGTCGATGGTTTTTACCTATGGGGTTTCTTTTTTTTCCCCCTTCTTTTCTTTTATTTATCCCCAGCGGCTTACCAGGTGGCAACCTGGTAAGCCAAAGAAAGGCACAATGATAGAGTGTGGAGGTGGCGGCAGAAAAAGCAGCAGCAGGAGCCCACAGGTGGCAGCAACATGGAAAGCCACAAAGTGGCGCAATGATAGAGTGTGGAGGTGGCAGCAGCAGGAGCACACAGAGTGGCACAATGATAGAGTGTGGAGGTGGTGGCAGCAGAAGCAGCAGCAGGATCCCACAGGTGGCAGCAACATGGAAAGCCACAGAGTGGAACAATGATAGAGTGTGGAGGTGGCGGCAACCTGGTAAGCCACAGAGTGGCACAATCAAAGAGTGTGGAGGTGGCATCGGCAGCAGCAACAGCAGGAGGAGCCCAAAGAGTGGCACAATGATAGAGTGTGGAGGTGGCGGCAGAAGAAGCAGCAGCAGGAGCCCACAGGTGGCTGCAACATGGAAAGCCACAGAGTGGCACAATGATAGAATGTGGAGGTGGCGGCAACCTAGTTAGCCACAGAGTGGAACAATCATATAGTGTGGAGGTGGCATCAGCAGCAGGAGCCCACTGAGTGGCACAATGATATAGTGTGGAGGTGGCGGGAGCAGAAGCAGCAGCAGGAGCCCACAGGTGGCTGCAACATGGAAAGCCACAGAGTGGCACAATGATAGAATGTGGAGGTGGCAGCAACCTAGTAAGCCACAGAGTGGCACAATCATATAGTGTGAAGGTGGCATCGGCAGCAGGAGCCCACAGAGAGGCACAATGATATAGTGAGGAGGTGGCAGCAGAAAAGCAGCAGCAGGAGCCCACAGGTGGCACAATGATAGAGTGTGGAGGTGGCAGAAGCTGAAGCAGCAGCAGGAGCCCACAGGTGGCAGCAACATGGAAAGCCATAGAATGGCACAATGATAGAGTGTGGAGGTGGCGGCAACCTGGTAAGTCATAGAGTGGCACATTGATAAGAGTGTGGAGGTGAAGGCGGGAGCAGCAGCAGCAGAAGGAGCCCACCAAGTAAAACAATGATAGAGTGTGGAGGTGGCGGCAGCAGAAGCAGCAGCAGAAGGTGGCAGCAACATGGAAAGCCACTGAGTGGAACAATGATAGAGTGTGGAGGTGGCGGCAACCTGGTAAGCCACAGAGTGGCACACTGATAGAATGTGGAGGTGAATGTAGCCTTAGGCAAATACTGTGTTTGGTCTGCAGGGACACTGCATTCACTAGTACCGTAGACTTGGTGGATCCTGATTTCTAAAATTGGTGTGATAGTTGCATCTCCTACTTCTAAAATAGGGCTTGGCCTAAAGGACCAAAGCATCAACTTCAAATGGTAGAATGGATCAAATTCACTACAACATTCACTAGCAATTGTAATGTGACATCACAGATGTAGCTTGAACTACCGAGCCCCTATTCAAGGTCTGTAAATGGCCTCCACTAACCATGTGTCCTTATGTCAGAATTAGCAGTGTGAATATACTTACACTTTATGCAACTTCTACATATTGAACACCTAAATCTGTACATTTGAATGTATTTTACTTTAAATTCTTTTTTGGGGAGTAATGTGCCGTCACAGATGTAACTTGAAGGTACTGGGCCCCGATTCAAGATCTGTAAATGGTCTCCACCAACCATGTGTCCTTATGTCAGAATTAGCAGTGTGAATATATTTACACTTTAGGCAACTTCTACACACTGAACACCTAAATCTGTGCATTTGAATGTTTTTTACTTTAAATTATTTTTGGGGGGGGGGGTTAAATCTCATAGAGAGAATTATCAACTATATACATCCAAGATGTGGCATCTACCTCTGCTATGTGATAAAACATGCATAAGACAAATGGCCCAAAAGCGACAAAGGATTGGTTGGGTTACATCAGAAAAGACTGCCTTGCCCAAATACACTTAATAATAATAAATACGACAATTATATTAGCACACTGTTATTATTTATAAAGAGAGAGACATAATTCTGGATTTCTTAATATTAGGTAAATCCATTTTCTTAGCAACTCTCAAGCTTTCTGGACTCTGTATCTTTAAGCAACATCTTGACACTTGCTGAATAAATAATGATATTAATGTGATGGCTTTTGGAGCTGGCCTAACTACAGTATCCCACAAATGTTCCACGTAATGGGATTATTTTAGCTTATAAAAGCTGGATACAGAAAATGTTGCTATCAAAGTAAAATGCTTTTATGGTGTCTGATTAAGAAGGTAGCAGATGGCAATGTTACTTGAAAACTATACATGAAATAAACTGCTAGATGGAAATGAACCTAAAATATGTTTTTTTTTCATATCCAACTTCATTGATGTATTTTTTAATTTGTTACTAGCTGAAAGTCTCTTGCATATTTTCTGCTTCTTGAGAATTTTCAAAAAATAATTACCTTGCATTTAAAAGGGAAATAAACATTACCCAGGACAGCATCCGACTCCATCAGTGAATGAAGTTACTGTAGATATTCTACCTCCTGGGGTCTATCTTTTGCATAAACTTTCAAAGTTTGGATGTTTGCAAGTTTCTTGTTTCTTGTTTTGTGTATTAATTGTAGAAACCAAGGTGTTAGCATGTGGAACTATTTCTAAAGCACATTTCAAAAAACCAGCAGAACAGCATGTGTACATGTGTTACACATTTTCTGCACATTATAAGATTTGTATTCTGAATCTTATTGCAGAATTGCATCTGTATCTTGTAAGTGTTATTTTCTGTTCTCATTGAGCTGCTAGGTAGAGACCTAGCTGCTGTAAATATATTAATACCACTCCTTTCTCTATAGACTTTTCTGTAATATGAAACATCATTGAATTCTGTCCACTTTGCTAGCCACAGGCAATTCCAAATGGATTAGGTTGCAGGTTGATCTCAAGTAGCATTAAATGAGCCCACGTAAGGAACAGACAATAAGCACTTTCCTCTGATAAAGTATGTTTCACATATCCACCAGTTATTGAAAGCTGAAATATTCTTGCAATCAAAATAAATAAGGAATGCAAGTTGGAACAAAATAAATTGTTACAAGTTCAGAAGAAGCTCATCATGATTTCAATGGCGTTATACTTACAAGACTGGAAATGTCCAGTAATAACCACTCTCAGTATTCAGGCAGACAGTTTAGAAACCTAAAGAATAATTGTTTCTTAGGACTCATCTACTGAGCCCCAACTACAATTCCTGGCTACATCATTCAAATAGCTCCCTATTCAAACACACTTCCAAAAACATACTAAATCATACAAATATTTTAACTTTAAACTTAAAGAACAACTGTATAGTATAAAACATTTTGCCTAACTCTGCACTAAACTAAAATAAGCAATTCTCTAATTTACTCGGGAGCCGTTTTCCTGCTAGCACGGGTTTTACTTTGTCTCTCTGGATGCCTTTGTTGGTTGGTTGCCATGGGAATCTGTATCTAGATGGTGGAGAGGACTAGAGGTGAGGACTAGAGGAATAGGATGTTGTTGGGCGGGGGAATAGGATATGTGCACGCTCCTGATCAGTAGCTGCTAGGTGCAGGATAATATCAGTCCCAGCAGCATGTAAAAAACACTGGGACTTTGAGTGATGTCACAAGCATGTCACTGATCATATGCTTCAGGTCATCCAGTTACAAACATGTTGCAGTCAGGATGGCAGTCTTTTCATACTTCCCCAGGAATGATATATAGCAGAGCTGGTTGTGTTTAAGTTTGAATATAGTAGAATATCTGTTTAGTATGTGTATAGTATAGTATGTATTTGAAACTTTGAATGCACAAATATAGATCCTCATGTAAAGAGCTCATGTACACATACTGTGATGTTACCATATGTTTATCTTTACCATTCTATGCAATGTCAATGACATGTTACATGTCAGCTGTAAGTACATACGTAAATATGTGTGTACCCAACTACATAAATACAATATATTGTGGTAGGTGGGACATTTGGATATGGTATGTATGTAGAAACTGCCTGGCAAATTATATATAAGGTTACTAAAAATAAGTGACAATCATTAAAATATAGATGTAGCCATGCTTATTTTCAGAGCAAATTACGTAAAGCACAACTTTTAAAATATTTTTTCACAAATCTAATGATTTGGGATATGAAACAACATTTATCTATCATATAATATTGATTATCGTTGTGCAGCAGTTTCTTTGCTATATCCTCCCAGGCCTGTCTTTAGGCAGCATCTATAACGGCCTGTGAGTAACAGACTGATACAGATGCAGTGCAAAATCCCCATATACTGCAACATAGTAGTATTGCAATATATGGTGGAAGTGATCAGACAACCTAGGGTTCAAGTACCCTATGGGGTCTAAAAATCCAGTAAAAAATAACTTAAAAGCCTAAAGAAACCTAAAAGTTCAAATCAGCACCATTTCCATAGAACTTGAAAATAAATTTAAAAAAGTAAAATCATAAACATGTTAGGTATCCCTGCATCCAAAAACTGGTAATTCCTGGTGGTGGCCCCCATAATGGAAACCACCACTATGTTGCCATTTTGCATCATATAAAATTTGGAATCAAAAGGTTGTAGAGTCCCCGAATGCTAGCAATGAAACTTCATCTTGTCCCGCAAAAAATTACACCTTGCACAGCTCCGTACACCAAAGGATGAAAAAGTTATTAGTGTCAGAATTGGGCAAAATCAAGATTTTTGTAGTGTAAAAGGTTTTAATTTTTCAAATCACAAATAAATAAAACCTATATAAATTTGGTATCGCTGTGATTGTACCGAACCTAAGAATAAATTTTAGATGTCATTTGGAGCACACATTTCAAGTTGTAAATACAGAGCCCACAAGAAATGACACAAATGTGTTTTTTCGACCCTTTCACGACATCTAAGATTTTTATACAGTTTTCCAGTGTATAGCATGGAATATTAAATACCATCGCTAGGTTGGACAATTTGTTGCATAGAAAAGAAGCCTTCAAAAATAATGGAAAAATAAAAAAAAAGCTATGGAGCAAAAAATAGAAACGAATAACAAAATAGGCCGGTGGCGTTAAAGGGTTAATATTATGTTACTTGAATGTTGAGTAAAACAAGTCAATTTATATATAGTCACATTGCTTCTTGATTCTGGTAGAAGCTAGGCAGTCCCTGCTGCCTCACAAAGCTGAATGGAGGTGCTGCACATATTGGAGCTTCCCACATTGAGCGGCCAACGACTATGAGTATGGCTTGTGTAAAATGTGTCAGAAGCAAACACTATGCTACATTGATTACTTTTACATACATACATAGAGTGTCTTGGAGTGAATTACACTCTTAAAAATAAAACCATTCATCATTTGATCTAGAATCTGAATATTTTCCAATGACAAAATATAATGCACTACTTTGTGTAGTGCAAGAATTTATTTTCAATAGTCTGGAAATGCAATGTCCTTTATATTGGGGAAAAATGAAAGGGGACAGATGCAGATGAGCTGGTGTGTTTGAAGCTCAACACTCACAAGAGATCAGTCATGGACTGTGGACCCTGCAGCTGCAATCTCACGCTGCACAGCAAATGAAAAATAAAATCACATTTCTTCCACCTTTCATTTACCATGTTCTTCCAACTTATTTTTCAGACAGATTTTTAATGAATATAGCATGTCCTCCAAATAAAACTCCAACTGTATATAACAGAGGTTTAGCAAAACAATGGTTCACATTTATCAAAACTACTGCACTTGTGCAATTTGCCTGTGGAGCGTGCATAGTGCACCAGATTCCTCAAAACTGGTGACCAGTCTTCATCTGGTGCCCCCTGCACTGCTCTGGAAGTGTGCACCATTGTTTTTTGGTCCACTTTGTTCATGTGGTAGAATTGTGGCGCATGTCAGTAATAAATCCAAAAATGACAATTAGATACTGCTGTTTATGTTCTATATTTATTGTATTTGTAAATCTGCCCATACATAAGAACATAACGCCCAGCAATGCCCCGCGCCGGCCGCTACCTCTGCCCGTGACGCAGAGGCCCTGATAAATATGCCCCTTTGTCTGTATCAACACCTTTTAGGTGCACATTTTTTCTGTCTTGTCGGACACAGTGCAGCTGCGACATTAAACTGGTGCAAACACTTTATAAATGTACAAGCAGTTTACACCTTCTTTCTAGTGCAAAGTCAGACAGTAATGTGTGTGTAAGTGTGGGGGGACAGGAAATTAGGTAAATAACCAATATACATTTATCAAAAGTTTTGCACCAGTTTCGCCCTGGTTCAGAAATGTCAACAGCAACACTGACTCTATAACATCTGCAATAGCCCCGGTGCATAACGCCTACTGCACTGTGCTTGGTCCAAGGGATCTGACCAGCACACAGGTCTGACACTGGGAGATGTGTGTATATGGCGTCCTAGGTTGTTTTAATACAATCATTCTGATGCACGCCATGTTTTTAATTTCCTATATGCTATACATTTTTTTGCATAACAAATCAGTGTAAAAGCTGTTATCACAGTTTCGGAAATAAGTCTGGAGTCAGGTAGTAAAAGCAGTCAGAAAAGCAAACTTTCATGTAAAGTTTGGAAGGCACATTACAAAGCAGATTGTAGTAGAAAAAAAACAACTTAATTGCTTCATAAACCTGCCTGAATATTAAAAATATGGAGTAATAACCAGGAAATTTAGCTAGGTAACCTATTACAATATAATTGACTACAGATGATTACATAGTAAACTTCTTTTAGCACTTAAATGTATGCTACACTAATTAAATACACCAAGAAGATGTACATTTCAATTCCTATTCCGGCAATCTGAAAAGCAATCTGCTAGCAAAATATGTGATACATATACAGTAAGATGTGATTTCCCTCTATGCCTTTGACAATTAAACAGATAACAATGCAGCAGACTCAGCATATAAGTAGAAATACTCCTAGACAATATTAACTTCTAAGCAAGTTGAGAAATGCTGGACAATCTTTTTTTAGCTTACAGGGTAGCCTACAGTCAATATCTCTTTAGAGTATCATTGAATCTAATGGTTGAGTGCAAAATGCTAACTACACACCACAGCTATACCTACAATTGCAAGATTTCAGCAAATAGATAATTAAATATTTATTAAATAGTATAATTAAAGGGTTGCTCTAACTTGACCTAAAAGCTACTTTCATGCAGAAATGTGTTCAAATATTCCTACCCGAATCCTCTTTTGGAGAGCATAGATCTGGCTACTGCAGCTCCTGTTCAGCTGATGATTCTTAGGCCCCTTTCACACTTGCGTTTTTCACAGGCGTTTTCTGCGCACGCTTTTGACGTGCAGAACCTGCATTGCACTCTGACCCATTGTAATTAATGGGTCTTTTCAGACTTGCATTTTTTTTCATGCACACATGCCCGTTTTTTTTAAAGCGCGTTTAAATCTCGACATGCTCTACTTTTGCAAGTCACGCGCGTGAAAAACGCACCATACAAGTCTATGGAGATGCATAAAAAAAGCATTGCACTCTGAGACACTTGCAAGTGCAATGCAAGTGCAATGCAAGTGCTTTTTTCACGCATCAATTGCCATAGAAAAGATAGAGCTCAGTCCTGAGTCCATTTCACGCGCAGAAAAAAACGCATTGAAATTGCATTGAAATTGCATCAAAAACGCACGTGAAAAACTGGGACACTGAACAAACTCTGACTGAAATCTGATTGCACTCTGATGCAAAATGTGCGTTTTTCACTGACCAGACTCTGATCGCACCCTGATCAAACTCTGACGTGATCTGCAACGCAAGTGTGGAAGGGGCCTTATTGTTTACCATACTATTTATGAAGTGCCATGTGTAGTGACATGCGTGAAGTGCCATGTGTAATGACATGTGTGAAGTGCCATGTGTGTAGTAGTGACCAGACCTAAGATGAAAAATCACCTGACAACCAACTGCTGCAGCAACCATGCAACTGAACAGAGAGATCAATTAAAGGGGTCTTTATCTCTATAGACATTAAAGGGGTCTTCCCAGGAGGACAAGATTCTTGAATATACCCAGGATAAAAAGATAAAACATTCTCTAATTCTCTTTGTTATTAACTATAATACAGCATTTCACAGATATAATTCCAACTTGTCTCCATCAATCCTGGTGTTTACAATTTTGGTTGTCCCTGGATACAACCGTAAGATTCTCCTCTTGCTTCTCCTTTCTGCATGATGCAGTGCTCTCTGCCTCCTGCCCCTCCCCCTGCTTTACAAGACCAGCTCAGACACAGGCACTCTCTGTCAACAAGGAGAGCTGAGAGTGTCATTGTGTTTATATCCAACTCATGGATTTAATCATCTCTCATTTGTTTTATCTCTCTTTTTCTATGTGTCAGGTGCTAGTAGAATGTTCAGAGGCTAAATAAAAGTGTAGATAAACCCTGTACCATGACAATCCAAGCACATTGTCAGCACACAACATCTCATAGCATAGAGCAGTGGTGGGGAACCTCTGGCAAAAGTGCCAGAAGTGGCACTGTGAGCCATTTCTGTGGGCACTCAGACGATTGCCCCAGGACAGAGTTCACCAAATATGAACTAATCCACCAAACCTTCCTGCAGTCCCAGGCAACTTAAGAGATGCTGCTCTCAGTGCTATTTTAAAGCAGCACTTTATTGGCTGCGGGGAAAGTGAGAACGTGTTGATAGAACTGCAATACCTTTGGAGGGCATCCTGATGTTGATCCCATCATTCTTCCTGTACAGAGTGACCCTGGATAGAAGCTATAAATGAGAGTCTGAATTTGCCCTCCTTCTTTCAACTGTATTGGTGGGTTCAGGGGACCGATACAATTGAAATATGTGAAAGAACAGGTAGCAATAAGTAACTGAAACTAAAAATAAACACTACTATATTTTGTATATAGCAATGGATGAAAAAACCCATGGATGAAGTAAACTGTATTACTAAAATGTTTCCAGGTATGGCAACTGAGGGCTTTTACACTCACCGGCCACTTTATTAGGTACACCATGCTAGTAACGGGTTGGACCCCCTTTTGCCTTCAGAACTGCCTCAATTCTTTGTGGCATAGATTCAACAAGGTGCTGGAAGCATTCCTCAGAGATTTTGGCCCATATTGACATGATGGCATCACACAGTTGCCGCAGATTTGTCGGCTGCACATCCATGATGCGAATCTCCCGTTCCACCACATCCCAAAGATGCTCTATTGGATTGAGATCTGGTGACTGTGGAGGCCATTTGAGTACAGTGAACTCATTGTCATGTTCAAGAAACCAGTCTGAGATGATTCCAGCTTTATGACATGGCGCATTATCCTGCTGAAAGTAGCCATCAGATGTTGGGTACATTGTGGTCATAAAGGGATGGACGTGGTCAGCAACAATACTCAGGTAGGCTGTGACGTTGCAACGATGCTCAATGGGTACCAAGGGGCCCAAAGAGTGCCAAGAAAATATTCACCACCACCACCAGCCTGAACCTTTGATACAAGGCAGGATGGATCTATGCTTTCATGTTGTTGACGCCAAATTCTGACCCTACCATCCGAATGTTGCAGCAGAAATCGAGACTCATCAGACCAGGCAACGTTTTTCCAATCTTCTACTGTCCAATTTCGATGAGCTTGTGCAAATTGTAGCCTCAGTTTCCTGTTCTTAGCTGAAAGGAGTGGCACCCGGTGTAGTCTTCTGCTGCTGTAGCCCATCTGCCTCAAAGTTCGACGTACTGTGCATTCAGAGATGCTCTTCTGCCTACCTTGGTTGTAACGGGTGGCGATTTGAGTCACTGTTGCCTTTCTATCAGCTCTAACCAGTCTGCCCATTCTCCTCTGACCTGTGGCATCAACAAGGCATTTCCACCCACAGAACTGCTGCTCACTGGATGTTTTATCTTTTTCGGACCATTCTCTGTAAACCCTAAAGATGGTTGTGCGTGAAAATCCCAGTAGATCAGCAGTTTCTGAAATACTCAGACCAGCCCTTCTGGCACCAACAACCATGCCACGTTCAAAGGCACTCAAATCACCATTCTTCCCCATACTGATGCTCGGTTTGAACTGCAGGAGATTGTCTTGACCATGTCTACATGCCTAAATGCACTGAGTTGCCGCCATGTGATTGGCTGATTAGAAATTAAGTGTTAACGAGCAGTTGGACAGGTGTACTTCATAAAGTGGCCGGTGAATGTATATAGGCACTGAATTGTTGATGCAGAAATTCACAGAGAATTTTTGAACAGTATTAAGTGACTCCACATATTTGTTATTTGTAATCTATTTTTGAAGATTACTAAGGTTTTCATGGAAAATACTGTAAACATCATTGCGGAATACTCCATCTGACAAATATCCAAGAATTGAGCTCTCCTGTGGCTCTCCACAAATGTTCACTAGCTGCAGCTAGTGATCCAAAGGTTTTGCATTTTGTGTCTTGCTGCTTAATAAAATCAAAGACATAGCACAGCAAAGCCATCCACCAGTAAAAGAATGGAATAGAGATTTTAAAAAAAAATGGGTACAGTAGGTAATAACACTAGGAAGATGACAATAAAGTCTGTGAACTATCATAGTACCCACCAAACACAGCTAACTGAAGTTTTGATCCAAAATCTGGGACATTTACAATAGTGCAGTGAGAGTACTTTTATATACCAACTTCAATCATCTAATATAATGTAAAAATATATTCATAATAGTCTCTGTAAAACCAGTAAATAATGTCTCTAGAATCATAATAAAAATATACACATATATTCATTTCAATAACAATGCATTCTCCAATTTCATGAATCTATTCTTTGTAATGGACTGTTATGGAAATTACCGTATTTTTTGGACTATAAGACGCACTTTTTAGCAAGAAAAAATCTTGCTAAAAAGTCCCTGCGTCTTATAGACCGGAGGTCAGGAGGATCCAGCACTACCGGACTCTCCTGACCGCTGTAATGGAGATCGGGTGATGCCATGTTATAAAGCTGTACCGGATCTCCCAAAGAGGAGCTTCTGTACTGCTCTCTTCCTACAGGTACAGGACCTGCGGTGATGTCAGAAACATGTGACTGATCACATGCTTCTTACATCACCACAGGTCTGATACTGCCATGATGCCCTGGGACAGGGTATGAAGAAGGGGAATGGGAGAAGTGTGTGGTTGTGTGTAGTTGTGTGTGGTTCTGTGTCTGTGGTTGTGTGTGTGTAGCTGAGCTGTGTGTGTGGTTCTGTGTGTGCAAATGTATGTCTTTGTATGCTTTACACAGTGCAAACAACAGGGATATTTTAATTTTTTGGAAGCCTAAATCTGGGGTGTGTCCTATAGTAAGAAGCGTCTTATAGTCCGAAAAATACGGTAATATATGTGTATGCTTATCATTAAAATTGATGTAATCGACTGGTTCTATGGAGATTATATATATAATTATTTGTTTGCTTGTTTTAGCTTTTTTTGCACATTTTTATTAGATACTTGAAGGAGGTGTATTACATAACCTTCCTGCATCATGATTAGTACCCCATCAAAAGTTCACATTAACTCATAACATAAATTGGCTTTTTGTAGTTGACAGATTTTACAGATTATTTTGTAAAATGCTTTCCTATATTATACTATAACTAGAAACCTTTGAGGTCAGATGAAAGGGCTTGTATCAGTAAACATTGGCTTTTAGTGTAAGCACTTACTGATGTTACCAATTGTAAGACTGGTTAAGTGCAACAGTATTTGTTCGTATATATTAAATGATAAAAATGGATTTGTTATAACCTACCATGTTGTGTTTGCCATCATGTACATATCTTAGTTATTAAGTGTTATTTTTAGACATTTTCTCAACATTTGGGAACTATAGGAATCACAGGAGTCCCATGAAGGGAGGACAAAAATAAATGACTATCCATGAATATCAACATAATTTTAGGCAAAGTTTATGAGAAATGACTCAAAAAATACTACTTGCATTGTTTTTTTATGTTTGTACTAGATAGCATTAAGAATAATCTGGATGCTCACTGTGAAGAACAATAGAAAAGGTTCCACTAGATCCTTCTCTGAAATTGATTCTATGGAATGGTATTAAAATGCTATTGGAATTGATTACCAGATAATTTAAGGAAGAACATCTATCTGCTGCTGTTTGAGTTAAAAAATAGCATCTTCATTCATGCATGTTATTAAAGCTAGTGACCTGAAAGTCCCTTGGAAAGATAAGGGATATCTAAGGGATATTGAAATAGCAGTCTTCCCTTATCTTGTACTTAAAGTTAATGCAACGCTTTCACTAATTTACAAGACTCATTAGTTACAATGTCAAATTGTGAATTTAAAATAAAAAAGTACCTTCAAACAGTGGTCTAGTTAATAAGCCATGAACTGAGAATTCCCCATTAATCATCCATGCATGCAGAAAGTTATTTCCTTTTTAAATATGAGAGACTTCATAAAGACTCCTATCTCTCGTACTTCACAGTTTATCTACAATTGTGTCTTGAATTTGAAAACATAACATACATTGTAGGAGCTGATGTTATTCTGTTTAGTTTATGGCAGGAAGGACATTAGTATGCACTGTTAAAGGATGGCCTTGATGGGCAGGAAGGACAGACAATTATAGTGAGCCCTAAGACCTAAGATAGTGATCTCCATCCTTACGTGGTATGTGACAACTGGTCAACTGGTTTTCTGTGCCAAAATGCAAACGCCAAGACAAAGACAGGACAATACAAACATTAAACTGAAATCAATAAGATATAGGTCAGAGGACAAATGCAGTACAAAATCAGTAGGAAAATGGATTCAGAAAACAACCAAAGGGTCAAAGAATCCAATATACATGGGGTCACAATGAATGCCAGCTAGCTTAAAATAAGACTATCGCAAGCGGGGAGCAAAAATCAACAAAAACATTTCATTAGATCCCAGAGTCCCGATCCAGATGATTGGCTCAGCTCTTTTACATCCAGACCAGGCAGAAATGAAGGGTATATACTACTAGGCAGGCTATATACTACTAGGCGGGGGCTGGCTGGCTTTATACTACAGTGGCTGGCAGGCTATATACTACAAGGGAGGGGCGGCTATATACTACAGGGACTGGCAGACTATATACCACAGGGGCTAGCGGCTATATACTACAGGGGCTGGTAGGCTATATACTAAAGGGGCTCGCTGGCTATAAACTACATGGGATGGCTGGCAATATACTACAGGTACTGGCAGGCTATATACTACAGGGGCTGGCCGGCTACACACTAAAAGGGCTAGCTACATACTCCAGGGGTTAACATGCTATATACTGGGGGAGGGCTGTGACCAATACATTTCCCACCCTCGGCTTATACTTGAGTCAATGGGTTTTTACAGTTTTTTTGTGTTAAAATTAGGGGTCTCGGCTTATACTCAGGTCGGCTTATACTCAGGTATATATACAGTGTCCAATTATGCCCATATCATACACGCATTGCCTAAAATGAATGTCTGTGGCTGGATATGCATTTACATGTCTAATGTCTCTGGTAAAAAAACATATTACAAAAACCAAAACACAGGAAAGCAGAGCAAAAGCAATGAAAACTCTAAAACAAAATACTAATGCCAGAAAAAGTTTGCAAAAGGTAGAAGTAATAAGCAGCCCAAGGTAAGGCATCTAGCTATACAAAAAATCGGTGGTGTCATTGCACTATACCGACGGTCTGTATGTGATCTATTTACTTATATGCATAATATGTGGTTTTCCCTCTTCTTACTATAGTATTTTTAGTATACTCATGCTAGAGTTCTGATTTTTTGTATAGCTAGATGCCTTACCTTGGGCTGCTTATTACTTCTACCTTTTGCAAACTTTTTCTGGCATTAGTGTATTACTCTAGGGAACCCTTGCTGCTATATTCTAAGTTTACATCGGGTATTGTGCAATTTTTTCTGTGTGTTGCTCCATTTTTGTTTGTCATTAAATATGTATATAATAATAAAATGATATTGATTTTTTTAACCACAAGGTTGTCTATATCTATTATTGGTTTTTTTTTGGTTCTTGTAGGTGTATTACCTGTCTGGAATGCAGAACATTTCAAACTTTGAAAATGAAAATTTTCGCCAAAATTTTGTCAAATTTTCATTTTTTTCCAGAATGAAACGCAAAACATGTCACTTAAATTTTACCACTATCATGAAGTACAATGTGTCTCGAGAAAATAATAATCACCTGGATATGTTAAAGCATTCCAAAGTTATAACCAATTATCGTGAGACATGTAAGATTCGGTCATTGAGCTGAAAACAAGTGTAAGGGGTTAAAAAGAGACTTACAACTAGGAAATATCCAAATTGGCTGTTAAACAGAGCAGAGATTAAATAAATTAATAGCCTGAAATTATATATTGCCAAATGCACTTATAGACAGCTAATTGGAATCACCTCCCCAATTCAATATACATATACTTAGGTGAAGGCATTTAAAACATAACTTTAAATCAAAAATTTAAGAGTATAAAAAGGAAAGCAAAAGACCACCATGTACATACCAACATCGTACTGACCACCGCTTCATGGTCAGTCTCTCAATAGGACATGGTAACAGCCCGAGTCCTGTGCAAAGTGTATGCAAACACAAACAGCATAAATTGTATGAACCCAAAGTAATGTGAACCACCATGTACATAAACACATCACACTGACCACCACTCCATGGTCAGTCTCTCCATAAAACACGTTGATTGTCCGAGTACTTATGCAGAGTATATGCAAACACAAACAGCATCAATTTTGAACAAATCAAAAATATCTTTCATAAATACTGTAGCCGGTATAGTGTCTATTGGCTGTAAAATAGTGGCAAGGAAAGCTCCCACAATTTGTAGTCATATGTCACCCACTGGGGCTCATTTACTAAGGGTCCGAATCGCGCAATTCGGGTATCCCGACGATTTCCGATTTGCGCCAAATTACGCCAGGATTTTGGCGCATGCGATCTGATTTTGGCGCAATTGCTCTGGGTTGCATGCGACAGAAATTGGGGGGTGTGGCCGTCGGAAAACCCGATGGATTCGGAAAAAACGCAGTATTTTAAAAAAAAGTGCCGCTGGACACGCACTTATCTGCACCAAGAAATAGAAGGTGAACTCCGGTGAACTCCAGCGGACCTCGGCGCAGCAGCAACACCTAGTGGATATCTCCGCACGGACCTTAGTGAATCCCGGCCGGACCCGAATCAGGGTCGGAGAACCTGCCGCTGGATTGCGACTGGACCGGGTAAGTAAATGTGCCCTACTGTGTTTAAATCAAAGAGTAGGGGTAGAATAACAAGATGAAGGAGTTTTATAAGTGTGGCTCACATCATAGTAAAACTCGTAATTTTTTTGTGCCATCTAATACCTTCCCAAACATGAGAGAGTCAGGGTCAATAAATATCAAAAGTTACGTTAATGGCAACAGCGATTACGTTGTTTATATTATAAAATGTCTTTTATGCACTAAAATATATGTCGGATGTACCATTTGAAGATTAGAACTGCATTTTTTGGAACATTTTAGAGATATAAAAAATTGGTTTAAACTAAGCGTGCTACAGCAGATGGAATAGGAAAAGAGCATCTCATGAGCAACCAGACATATCTTTGAATGCCATCAGGTTAGTATACGATATCTGGAAGCCCTTGCTATTAAACAAAATCATCCACTGGTCAGTGGGACGACAGATCCTAGGTCCTGCAAGATAGGGAGGCTTTTTGGATCTTTCTCTTCAAGTTTAGATTTCCATTGGGTATGAATTATGAAGCACAAGAAAAGACTTTATTAAGTGTTTTCTTACAGGTTAGCTTGAACAAGCTCTGGTAGCTTGTTTAAGCTCTTATTCATGTTACACATTTATCTTACATTCATCTAACTCTACTAACTGCAATACAATTGCATGCTCAGTGTGTTACAGCCGGGTCCCGCCTGGCCCCAGATCCTGGAAGACATTGCGCAGCCCTGGGGCACGGTAAGCGCCCTGTAAGTGCTGTGTTCTAAAGCCAGTGCTAGAAGCTGGACATAGTAGTAAGTCACGATGCAGAAAGTTACTGCCCCCGTGTTGTACTTCTACGTCCAATGTTGATAAGGGGTTTTTCAACTAGTTTATATCTCACTTCAAAGTTGATTTACTGGATGATGCCACCAGACTGGGTCATGAAAGAAACACGATCTGGAAGGTGTTCAGCTGCTTGGCAACATACTGGTAGTGGTTTATTAGGTCAATTTCTGCTGGCAGGTTCTCTTTAAACAGACAATATATTTATGAGTCGATTGTCAGGAACAACTGAAACCTTTGGAAAATGATCCTGTACAGTATTGTTTAAATTATGATTTTATAAAAATGTTTGGTATATATTGTTATATTTTGTTTTGTCACCCACCATTTATTTTGCAGAAATCATGCAGCTTTCATTCTAACCACTAAACCTAATATAGGTGAGCTATGCAGATAAACGATCCAACATACAGAAAAAGTGACACAGCTCAATTTCTCCCTTTTCCTGACCAATAACATCTGCTCAGGTGACAGGCGCATGCCTAGAACTACAGTATTTCCCAATGAAGCAAAGATTTTTAGGTGACTGCTGTAAAACATATGCTGATCACAGCAGCACAAGCAAGATGTCCCATTATTATATACAGAAAACAGAATAAACACAATTGGAAAACCCAATAATGGTTTAGTAGAATTAATTACTTATTAGTTTGATATACATATCCAGGGCCGGTTCTAGGCAAAGTGGGGCCCTGGGCAAAACTAAAAGTGGGGCCCAAAATAAAACTATTTTATGACCAGTCACAGTCAGCAAGAGGCTCCCTTTAGTATGGTAAAACAAACTGTAATATGGGAGAATTTTATAGGAGATAGATAAATGATAGGGAGATTTATGGGCAGCATGGTGGCTCCGTGATTTGCACTACAGCCTTGCAACGCTGGTCAACATCTGCAAAGATTTTGTATGCGTGTGTCTGCGTGGGTTTCCTCTAGGTCCTCTGGTTTCCTCCCACACTCCAAAAAATTACTGGTAAGTTGATTAGACTGTGAGGCCCTTTGGGGAGAGGGACCGATATTTTCTGAAAGCAGACACTTGCCCCATTTTCAAAATTGCATCAAAAATTTTAAAGACATAGGCGCCTTCATGCAATTTTGATTCAAATTGAAACATTTTATTAAAAATACTTAAAATTTTACTTTGATGGCAAAAAATTTGATCCAAACAGAAAATGTTTACCTTCACATCTCCTAAATGTAATACATGGACATTTGTAGAGTTCACAAATGTGCCCTATTGATATGTTCACATAAATAAATCCACATAATATCACTAAAACTGTAATAACTTAGATATCTGCTTTTCAGCTACACATTTTTAGACAGTCACAACCTGCAAAATATATCAATAAAACAGAATAAAAGTTAAAAACACCATAAACCTTTATCATTTTGAAAGCAGACAACCAGGCAATGCATTTGGCAATTAACATTCAAAATTTCCTCTAAAATATGTACAAATCCAGATACTTATATAAAGAAAATATACTTTCCTAAAACAGTATCACAAAATAAAAGGGAATAAGAGAGAAAGGGCCACATTTATCACTTTTGTGCGCCTAAGTGTAGTAGTTGCACCTAAATTCTGGCGCACTGTTTTACAGAATTATCACAAGCTACAACCATCTGTTATAAGTTAATTTCCTGCCTCTTATTAATCACTTTACTTTAACATAGTTTAGGCGCAATTTTGGCGCAATGTTAGATTCAGGCACTTACACGTGATCCTGCTACAAGCTCCTCTCTGCTTCTCCCACATCCCAGAATGAGAATGACCCTAACAGCAGCACCCAGGTGTGTGACACCCTGCACCCTGCACCCAGCACCCAGTAACCTCCTCAGCAGGGGCTTCTCCTGGAGGAGATCCCCCAGTGCTGATCTCCTGCTGCACCCCTGTAATTCTGCTCAGTCCCCTCTGAAACACTGGTGATACTGTGCAGAATTACATGGGGGACACTTGTCAGTACTATGTGCAACATTCTGCAGCGTTCTCTTCTCTCTTGCTTTGAGCTCAGGATTCTGCAGAATGTTTTGTAAATAGAAGGTGATGAACTGTAAATAGAGTCTGCATCTCATGTCTGTATTATATGTTCTAGTGTCTGCAGAGTATCTAATGTCTGTATTATATGTACTAGTGTCTGCAGTGTCTGGCTGATCTTTGCTGCTAGAAATGAGCTGTTCTGCAAAGGAGCTCAGTGCTTTCTTCTCAGTTAATGCCACCTTCGGGCTGGAGTGTTTTTGCGCCAATTTTTGCGCCTAAATTAAAAGTCGCAAATGATGAATATCATTAGGCACAGCAAAACATCTGGATTGCTAGGATAAATGAGGGAAAGCTGGGTATTTTTGCTGCGCAGCTAATTTGGCGTTTAGTCGCAAAAATAGCACAAAAACAGTAAGCCTGAATGAAAAGGCGCAAAAACAACAGAAAAAAAAGATTGATACATGTGGCCCAAAGTGTTTTCTTAGATAGTTCTGCATAGAGAAGGGTTAAAACCATGAATATTAGTTGATATTATCCCTTCTCAAAATGTAGTAACATATAAAGTGAATATTTCCATTATCTGTGAGGTGCAGCAGCTCCTGTGTGCAGCAAATGCTCCCTGCAGCCTGATGGCTAAGAATCTGGATTTGGGGGGTTTCATTTCAGGGGGCTGTATCTCTGGCTCTGTGACACATAGAACCTTACTTCCTTTTTTCTATGAAGGAAGAGAGTCTCCTCTTTTATATGCATCTAAATTTGTGTTTCTAAAGTGTAGGAAAATGGAGATATTAACTGTTAAACTGCCGTTGGGAGTGATTTTTATATATAAAATGGCACCTGATATTCTCACTTTAAACCTGAATATCTCTGGATCCATAGCACCTAGAAACAAAATTCAAGATTCATTTGAAAGAAGAGATTCTCCCCTTTCTCCCAGGGGCCCTGGGCAATTGCCACCTTTGCCTACCCATAGCGCCGGCCCTGTACATATCAACTCATTACTTACCCTTAATCAATCAAAAATGGCAACTTCCAGGATGACAGATATTTTTCATACATTGCCCCTTAGTCTCCTCATCCATTTCTTGCTAGTGTACTCATATTTGACATTTTGCATTGCCTTTCTGAAATAAAAGAGGGTCCTGGGACTTGGGACTCACCCTGAATGTAGTATATAAAATAATTGCTTTAAACAGGGAATACAACGTCTACTAATTAGACAGGTTTATTGCTATGATTGAACAGTGTTATACTTATTCTCAGAACTACACTTACATCCACAAGTACCTTTACTTTTTTTTCTTTTCAATTCACGATGACAATATATTATTATAAAATGTTCAATTTGACAATATGGCTCTTTGACAGGAAATAAGTAATCCTCAGTTTCACAAACCACTGACATGAAACTACTGATGCTTTACTATTAAACTATGAATTGACTAAAGATAAGATGTTCTATATGGATATGTTTGTTTTCCTTGGAACAATGCCACAGGTTTAGATTTCATGGCCAATTCAAAGATTATAAGATCTAGAGAGCAGGGCCTCACTCCTATAATTACATATTACTATGTTATAACTAAGTAATGTCTTATTTTTTTGTAAATGTACCTAATGATTTGTAAAGTGCTTCTGAATATGATGGTGATATGTAAATACTTATTATTATTTGTAATGTTTTAGTTAATATTTTACAGTGTTAATGCTCCACAGTGCTTAAAAAAATCCAAATGTGATAAAGTAGCAAATGAATTCATTGTTATAACAGACTGACTAATTTATAAATTTGTATCTCACATCCAGTTCACAGAGATGGCACCAAATCAAGAGCTAAACTGGCACAATAACTGGTTAGTTATGACTAGAGATGAGCGAGCACTAAAATGCTCGGGTGCTCGTTATTCGAGACAAACTTTTCCAGATGCTCGAGTGCTCGTCTCGAATAACGAGCCCCATTGAAGTCAATGGGAGACCCGAGCATTTTTCTGCTAAAACGAACAGTAAAAGAACAGTGCTTAATTAAATATTCCAGATGTTTCCTGAACTTGCAATGTGAAGAATAGTGTTATTTCAATGTGTTCTTACAAGCTAAACATCAGGAAACATCTGTAATATTTTATTAAACAATAAAAACACTGTTCTTCACTGTTCTTCACTTAATTTAATGCTCGTGAGCAGGGGAAATAATCGTCCGAGTATACTCGCTCATCTCTAGTTATGACCCATTGGCATTACCTGTAATCAAATACAATTAGGGAAAACCATCCTCTCTGAAGCCATAATCCAATGTAACCAAAATACTTGACAAGTTCCTTTTACTTTTGGAACCATTAATGGCCACCATACAGACTGTGATGAGCTTGTGGGAGCAATTTGTTTATTGTGGCAGCCAAGAGCCTTCTGAAACCTACTGGATTACTGGGGCGTGGAGTAGCCACGCTGTGTAGCCTCAGCTCTGGCTACTCCATACCCCAGTAGCCTCTTTGATAAATTTACATATTAACACAATTAAAGATTAAAAATATCAATTTTAGATCATGCACCAGTCACATTGACTCATACAGTTAGTCCTACATTTGGTGCTTTTCCACATTTTTGGCTCTGGTCAACTTACTTGGATGACCATTTAAAACTTTCTGATCACCTGACTTTACTGTGGGCGGCGTCAAAGGCAGTCATGAGGGTCATATAATAGTTTATGTGGCACATAAGCGCAAAGTTGCATTGGAGAAGTTTGACATACTTCACACCACCCTCCTGCAGACACAACAGGTCTATGCTGCCCTCACAACACCACAGTCTAAACAGGCATATATTGACGCTAAGAGACTGTTAGACAAATATGTTTAAGGACAGGTTTACTGGAGTGTTAGGAGAAACAGAACAGAAATTATGTGGGGGTAACCATATGGGTAAACTTCTGGGATCTCTGACCAGGCCCCGGAGAACAACTAACCTTATCTTCTGCCTCAGAGATCGGGCCGACTGGTTATGAGCCCTAATGCCCTGGTACTTACTTTGAGTATCCTTATTTTGGGGAACCTAAGGATATTACTAGAAATGAGGTGTTCTTTGATTCTCTCACTTTGCCAGGTGTAACAGATGAACAGAGGTAGCTGTGGGTCGCCTTTACTAAGGAAAAAAGTCAGGCAGTGATTTCGGGGTCATGTTTGGGAAATACATTCGGGGGGACGTTTGAGAAATTCATTTTGGGGAGGCATCGTCTGAGGATAGCATTCCACATCCTCCAGCAACCTGGGCTTAATGGGGGTTTTAACTTCCCTAACATCAGGTCATATAATTTGGTGGCAACTATGAGGGTTGTAAGTCCTAGTGACTTTGGGCCATAATGACTGGAACCCCAGCTGTCAAGCTTGGTTTGGCAGGGCCAATGGTCACTATAAACAGATCTAACTAAATTACGCACTCCTGGACCCCCTGCTGGACTATGTTACCTCATCTGCCTGCTTCACTAGATAGATGATTCATCCATTACCCCCTCACGGCTTCTGAAGGCGATGGCCAATGCCTATAGATCTCTGCATTTGCCAATCTTCCAAGAGATGGGTATAAATAACACAACTCCATGATGTTGATGTCATAGTAAGGGAGCCGGCCTCTATCACTGTATGTGGGCATGTCCAGTTATCCAACCTTTCTGGAACTTAATATGGTCTTTACAACCAAACATCTCACATTTTCTGTCCCCAGAGAATCTTTGTTGGAAATTTTTGGGTTCGTAGATACAGAGGTCCAACGATGCACCAAAGGATGTCTGTGACTGTTGACAGCAGTGAGGTTAGTGGGTTTCAAAAGTGTCTTCCAAACCTAACTCAGCCCCACAGCACCCCTTTTTAAACTGTTCATGGACAAACTCACATTTATAATTCATAGGGAATGGATAGAAGCCTCTCTGAGTAGGGAAAAGTGGGCACAATCTTTCTTTAGCACTTGGGAGAGCTTTATTATTGTGCTATTGCCAGAAGGGAGACATCATAACTACAGTATGGTATCAAAAAAGTGACGGGGTGTCTTTTATTCCATGGAATAAAAGACACCCCGTCACTTTTTTGATACCAATCCGGAGTGCTGCCAGTTTTTGAAACTTTATTACTGAGGCTCTCGGGCCAGAGAGCATCTGGACTTTGCACCCACCAGCATTGCGGTGCTGCTCCGAACTTTCACACATATACAGTATGGTATCAGGAGTGGGAGCTAGTAGATTTCCCTGAGGAATATTGCTTAGCACTTGAACATGGTAAAAGCCCTCTTTGGTTTTACCTGTCCAGGTGTCACTGACCTGCTGATCTTTCTCCTCTTCCCTGCTTCTTAGCTCCGCCCACAACTTCAACTCCTTGCATCTTCTGATTCCCTGTTCTGGTCCTAGAAGGCTGTTGTTGCCTCTTTTTAGATGTTCTCCACTCACCCAGATGTGGGCGGGGCCAGATGCATTCACTCATCTCTCCTGACCACCGGCCACAGCTGTAGCATGATCCTGCCAGTGTGGTGGAGGCCTCCTGTCTTCAGAGCTTATTGCATCTGCGTTACCCTCACAATGGTGCATGGAGCTGATGGCTCCATGCTCACACAATCGGGTGATGCCACCCAGGGACATTCATGGCTCAGATAAAAAGATCTGGGGCCTGTGCCCTAAATCTTTGGACCTAGCGTCGTCCCAGATTTATTGTATCATCAACCTTTCCAGTTCTTGTATAACTGCTGTTACTGTATGTGACATTATGGCAAACTACACTTTAACCTGAATATTTTTCTAAAACAGCAGGCAGTCTTCTTAAAATAGTATTTCCCCTATTTTTGCAAGTGTCAGTGGTACTCCCTCTTCTTCAATTGGAATATTAATCAGTTTTGAATGTGGTCGTTCTTACTCCTGTGTAAAATGAAAGCAGAGTGTCTCTACAGTCAGTAGAGGAATGGTTAAACTCTATTAAAGTCATTTAAAGGTTTAAGAGGGTTACAAGTTCAAACAGCAAGCAGTGTCGTAATATTTGGATAATGCTCTTATTCCTTGCTGACTTGATTCCTTACATTTAATACACTGTGATTTGCTGGAATCTCAAAAAGCATAAATTATTAAAATAAGGACTGCTCAACAAAGATCAATCTCTGAAATTCTGATCTGAATATTTCTCAATCTCTTATCAGCAGCCAGAATGTGCAGACTGAACTCTTCTTTGGGTGTCTGGCAGGCTCTGCAGAGTCTATTGGCAGTCTACTAGTTTTTAAAGTGCCTAAAACTGTATGAAAATCTTCTTAAATGTATTGCACACGTTTTTTGGCTCAAAATTGGCCAGCATACAATCATAAACCTTAAGCCATCCTTACCTTTATTACTCCATACTGAGAGAAAACTTACCTTGTATTATATGGTATACAGTGGCAGCTGGGAGTACAAAAATCATTTAACAATATGCATTAATCTTCCAGACCATATACAGAGGATCGGCTCCAGGTTTCAGTAGGCCCCTGGGCGACAGAGCCTGATAGGGCCCTTTGCAGTGAATTCACATGGTGGCATTAAAAAGTCTGAAACTAAAACAGCCTCCTGTTCCCTAAAATATTCCCTAGTTTATCATATCGATTAGCCCCCTCATTTTATATAAAGCCCCCCCTCACTTCTATGAATACATTAGATACAGCCCCATGGATTCCTTATGTACAGCCTATGTGGACCCCCAGCAGCTCTGGGCACCAGCACTTGCCTGGTTATTCATTGCATAGAACATAAAACACATTGCAGGCCATAAAATATACATATCAGGGGCTAATCACATTTCTTATACTTACAATCACAATATAACATTTGTTCTTTGCATGATTTGCCCCGTCGACTTTTAACATTTCATATAATAGAAAGCTATTTCTGTTGCAGAACATCTGGATAATCATGTGTCGGCAGCAGCCAAGCCTTACACTGTTACATTGCATGCCTATTGTCTGAATCACATGCTTTATTACATAAAACTGTCTTCTCTAATTAGAAGAGTGCTGCTCAACTATCAGTCCTCTGGTGATTCAACATCTGTCTAGAAAAATGGCGTTTTTTGTCTTCTTTGCAATATGAAGCAACTATTTTACATCTGTTTTATATAATGAAATAAAAAGTTCAGTGTTCAAAACTGGACATCTTTCTGAATTCACCACTGAAAAAATATTACAGACATCCTCTATATTATATTTAGTCTACCAAGCCGGCGAGAAATGAGGTCTGTGGGAATCCTTGTTTATAAACATTGCTAAAAGATAATTATCAAAGTTTATCCCACGGGTCTAAAGCACAATCTTCTAGTGATATTGAGCGTTTCTTTATGTTGGGCAACAATGGAGGATATGGGGGAAGTAAGTACCTGATTCTGTTATGCTAAGTGCATAACCGTTTTTTTCATGCGTAGTTAAAAGGGACTTCTGCAGGGTCACTCCATTGGGGTTGGGGTAGCTCTGTTGTCATATAGGAGATCCTGTGAAAACAAATCCATATGATGAACGCCAGTGTGCTGTCCTCCAAAGAATAAGTACCAGAATCCTGGGCCATTTGGAAGTTATTACTTGGTACAGGTAATGCTTATAGTTATAAGTTTCTAGGCTGATGACATCATTTTTATCACGCAAAGTATAAGTATTTCTTTGGAGGACATACTGATATGTTTCCACCGGACCTTCTTATGTTGTTTTCTCATTCAGTCTAATAAAGTAAAGGAAAACTGATGTTCCCTACCCATTAAGAATATGGAAGGTCAATTAGGTATTTCTTTCAAAGATACTCCCTGAACACATGGATTCCAGTAGGCACAGGAAGTGAGATAGTTTTGTCCGCATAACTCTCGCTCACAGCGCTGAATGGCTGACAGTCTCCTTTTACTCACTTAAAAAAGAGACTTACCACCATGGTAGCCTGCCAACAGATCTTGTTAGATATAAGCCAACACTAGTGGCATAACTAGACAAAACAATACAGGCAAGAGAGTATATGTACTGTCACATATAAAAAAGGTACTAGGTATTAGCCCATTTTTAGCAGCGATAAAGGGTCTGATAAAGCTAGCAGACACTGCTGCACAGTACAATAGGAACGGCGAAGCATGTTTAAAGCCCACTCCAAAGGCTGGCGGTGCCTGCTGAGCTTCATGTGGCAGTCAACGCCTCCTAGTCCCGACCCCTCACTACTCATGACTCCCGACTTTCCTATTGTACTTTGTGGAGGCTTCCAAAACAGCTAGCAGTTTATCACTGCTAAAATGGGCTAGCCCTAGGACAGTGGTGGCGAACCTATGGCACGGGTGCCAGAGGTGGCACTCAGAGCTCTTTCCGTGGGCACCCATGCCTTCACTTCAGCACAGAATTTGCTAGATGTGTCTCAAGGCTTCCTCCTGCGGTCCAAGATATGGACATGCTATGCTCAGTGTTATTTTAAAGGGACACCTTCCAGGGCTACCCAAGAAGCAAGAAGGTGTGGACAGAGATGGATTATTGTTGGAGCTCCTGCTCTGGGTGACACAGCTGGGATCAATAGGTTACTGCTTAAATTGTCATGTTGGCACTTTGCGACATAAAAGAAGGTTCTGGTTGTAGGTTGGGCACTCTGTCTCTAAAAGGTTTGCCATCACTGCCCTAGGAGGTGATTAATTTAGTGCCATTTTTATGGCTGACAGGTCCTTATTAAGTAATCCAATGAAAGTTAATTACCTTGTGCTACACCAATTGGAATAGATGGCTAGCGCCTGAATATTTTTTCTGCCTTTTGATGTTTTGATCATATGTTTTAACAATCCCCAAGGATAACAACAATGGCAAAAAGCCACTCATGTACTTTTGAGGGTTGTATAAACACAACTTCTCAATGAGAGGTCATAGGATACTGGTTCCAGTTCCATTCAACCTGTCCAGATCTCCAGTATCATTTAAGTCGTGACCCAGTTACTATGCTCCAATTAAGAATTCTACATATTTTTTCACCTGAGGCCCCCAGAACTGAATGAGGTCCAAGTGAAAGTTCACTGCGATGCCCCAGTCCCAGAAATTTACCTGGTATCTGGCTGGGGTGACCCAAACTCAAAGTTATACCATATGCCCCTTTGTTTTTTTGGAGGGAAATGAAATTAATACTCACTGTGCCACTGAGCCTGCTGAAGTGTGAACTAGAACTTTGAAGCTCTCTCCCAGAGAGTCAGTTAACCTAATCAAGAGAAGGCAGGGGGGAGGTGGTTTTGCACTGATATACAAAAAAAGACCTGACATATATGACTGACATACATATTCATCACACCTCCTCCTTTATAGGGTGCTAGGGGCAGAATGTTTCTGTGTTCTCCTATACGTCCATCAGCTATGTTCCCTCTCCTGGATAATCCATCTTCGTTACCATGGTCATGAGACCTTTATGGTATCTCAGTCCTTCTAGGGTACTTTAACCCTGGATTGTCTTTTTGCTCTTACTATATACAGCAATACTACTGTACTGTATTGCAGTACATAGCCATTTTACTGATGATCTCTAATAGCCAGTATCTAATAGATCAGTATACATGGTAGGCCTACAAGTCTCTATGAGACTGTAGGATAAAATGGCAACTGATCACCACCCTTCAATGATGTCACAGGGGGGGGGGGGCGCTGATCGGTTATCCAAGATGGCAGCGCCAGGTTGACTTCTGCGATTAGCACTGACCAGGGCAAAGACAGGTTGGTGTCAGCTCTATTACTATTACAATTTAATGTGGCAGCATTGGTGCAGACACAACTAATGCGCTATGATGATGATCTTTAGATGCTACAAGTGTTGTAAATATATCTTACCACTTTACATGAATCAATAGTAATAATATTCTTATGTAGCTTGAATTCTGTTTACTAGAGTCCGCTAGATTTAATTTGAGGCAAAGAGTTCTACTAGACTGCAATGGTGGATCTACATATAGGCAGAATTGACCAGCGGCCTGGGCATTCGGCTTCCAAGGGCCCACACCCGCCCAAACTTGAGCCCCATATGAAGATTTCTTAAAAGACGTGCCATCGAAATAAGTCAGTGACATTGTCTTGTATCTGACTGCAGACCATGTGAGTGACGTGATGCCAGTGGCATCGAACCGCTGACCTGTATCCATGTTCTGCATTAAGCACTATCTGTGCCCTTCCTCCGTCTTGTGCCAGGCATCACTTTCTCTGGCGCTTTTGTCTTAGACTAAACACCTCCACTGGAGTTGACAATGGTGTTTGGTAGAGGGAATTTGGCCTCGGGGTTCGATCTGAAGATTCAGGGGAAGAAGCGCTTCCAGCTCTTAATAGGTAGGAAGAAGTTTGTGTGTATGTGTCTTTGTGACTATTGGCTACATTGAGAGGGTATCCCTGTGACTACTGGCTACTCTGTGGGGCACCCCTGTGACTACTGGCTACTCTGCCAGACATCTGTGTGACTGCTGGCTACAGGAGGGCATCCCTTTGACTACTGGCTACTCTCTGGGGCATCCCTTTGACTGCTAGCTACTCTGTGGGGCATCCCTGTGACTGCTGGCTACTCTGTGGGGCATCTCCATTACTGCTAGCTACTCTTGGGGGCATTTCTGCGACTGCTGGCTGCTCTGTAGCCATTGTCATATGCAAATGTTTTATCATTAAATTAATTTTATGAAAGGTACAAGAACGCCTGAGGCCCATGGGACACTAAATCCACCACTGCTAGCCTGCTCCTTTTTTGTGCACCTTGGCTTCTAACTAAACGAGACTACTAGACTACGAAATAAGGGGATTTGTATGAAAATGCCATTTATTACTTTCATCACAATCTACTAAAAGATTTTATTAATTATTTATTTTCAAGATTATACGAATTTATCAGACTGCACCATAAAATAAAAACGTGCATATACTTATACTTATATACATATACAAATATACTTATCTAAAGTATTTGTCAGCACCTGTCCAGCAACCACGCAACGCAACTAGGTAAGTGGTGGCAATCTCACCCAGCAACGTCCCTGTGGGTGGCCCTGCCTAAAGCAGATAAACTGCCCTATCAAGGGCAAGCCCACTATCAGGAACCTAAACAACCCTACAAGATGACAGGGAAGACTTACTTTGTCTGGCAGCTGCTGGATGGTGGAGCGGGCAGGTAACCAGAATACAGGTATAGACTAGTGTTCACACTGGTACAGAGAACCCGAAACAAGACTGAGTCAGGAAAGTGGGGTCACACTAGGAGATAAACAATGCTGAGAGACAAACAGATACAGACAAGCGGAGTCAAACAAACAGGATGGTGGCAAAGGTACAGAATTGCATAGCAATAGAATGGTCAGTAGGCAAGCAGAAGTCAATACACAGAATATCAAGAAACGCAGCCCAATGAAGGGCTGGGCAGAATATAAGGCACTTATGGACACTACCTCCAGCACTGACTGGCTCAGCCGTCCATCGCTCAAACCGCAGCTGCAGACAAAATGAGTTCAAAGACACACCCAGCTTTCCCAGGGTCAGAAATGGAACTGTCAATCACAGGCAGATCTGGGTGTGGTTTTCTGGCAAGAAACCTGAAACCTGATCCCATCATAACAAGTTGAGAGTTCTTACAGTATTGCAGAATTTATTAAGAGTGGAGATAATGTAAGACTTTACAAAATAATGGATCATTAAATCTGTTCCTACTGTGCGCAGCTAATCTATTAGATTTGAGATTTAGATAAACATTTCAGTGGCTACAATATATTTGCCATAAAGGTTTAAAAATAATGACATAAGGAAAAATTTGAAATTCTTTTTTGCTGTTTATAAAGTACATATGCATTATAATTTGCTGATTGTTTCCAGTTAGTGAATATAGTCATCTCCTTAACCGGTTAAGGACGTAGCCAGTTTATAGCTTAGTGACCAGACTCAATTTTTAAAATTTGACGTGTGTCACAATAATTGGTTATAACTTCGGAACGCTTTAACATATCCAGGTGATTTTGAGACTGTTTTCTCATGACACATTGGGGGTCATTTACTAAGGGCCCGATTCGCGTTTTCCCGGCGTGTTACCCGAATATTTCCGATTTGCGCCGATTGTACCTGAATTGCACCGTGATTGTGGCGCATCGGCGCCGGTAGGCACGCGACGGATTCGGAAAAACCGCCGCGTTTAAAAAAAAAATTGTGTCGCAAAAATTTCACTCACCTTCATCCAGGATAGGCTGGTGTATTTCGAGGCATTCCAGCGGACTTCAGCGCAGCAGCGCCACCTGGTGGACGGCGGAGGAACTACCATCATAAATCCCGTCCGGACCCGAATCCAGCGCAGAGAATGCGCCGCTGGATCGCGAATGGGCCGGGTAAGTAAATCTGCCCCATTGTACTTCATGTTAGTTGGAAAGTGATAAGTTTTGTTCTGGAAAAAAAAATTTAAATTTGGCAAAAGTTTGTAAAGATTCTTTATTTTCAAAGTTTGAAATGTAAAACTACGCAAAAAGCTAGATTACTAACATTTACGGAATGTCTGTTTTATGTTAGAATGATATTTTATGCGTCCTCTCATTTTTATAGGATGTTATAAGATGCAGAACTTTAGGTGCAATTTTTCTCATTTTCATGAAAATCGCCAAAACTCCCATTTTGAGGGACAACTCAGCTTTCAAGTGACTTTGAAAAGCCTAATTAATAATAAAACCCCATAAATTATCCCACTATAGAAACTGCACACCTCAACGTATGTGAAACAACTTAGTTAATTAGTCTATTAGACTAAGTGTTTCACATGGGTTAAAACAATATGGACTTGTGATTTAGAAACTTTAGAATTTTTTTTGGAAAATACATTAATTTAGGCCAAAACTGACAGTTTCATAATGAATAAATTGATGAAATGCTCTGCAAAGTTTGATGCCCAAGTTCTCCTGTAGCGATGCCCCATATGTGGTGGTAACCTGCTGTATGGGCGCACGGCCGGGCATAGGATGAAAGCAGCGCCATTCACAGCAGATTTGTATTGTCACAATGTACATATAGGCTATAAAATGTCATTTTTGTTTTGTAATGTGAACATATTATTTGTGAGGTGAGATACAATGTATAGATAATTCATTTTGGTGGTCTATCGCTTATTCATGAGATTTTATTAACTATTTAAAGGAGGGCACAAACAAAATCATTTGTTTTAATTTAGTATATTTAGCAAACATAAAATTAATTTTATCTTTATTCTCTGGTTCACTCCGATTGCAGTGAAATCTCATTTATATAGTTTTTCTTATCTTTGCTCAATTTTACTGAGCAAAACCAATATTGGAGAAAATTGAAGTATTTTTACTATCAACAACGTTTCAGGGGCATAACTTCTGTATTTTTCTGTTGACACATCTGGTTGAGGGCTTATTTTTTGTGAAAAAAGTTGTTCTTTTCAGTCATATCATATGAGAAAGTGACAACAACTCGAAACGCGCGTTGGGGAGATATTGACCACAGCCCAGGACCCAGGAGTCTTTCTTGAATGGGTAACTAATCTCTATATGTTGATGTAAACTGAGCACGATTTCAACATGGCCATGGCGCCATAATGATTTTTCTGTTTAAAGAGTAAAGTTTACCCATTAGAACTTATATATATTTTGCACTTGCACTTTTTTCTGCAATAGATTTCCTGGGTTCAATCTGGCTAGATGGCAATATAGTCTATTTTGGTGTACCATCACTGATGTTTTTTAATATGTGTGTTATTCATATCTATTTTTATGTATTTTTTCTCAATAAAGTATTTGTTTAATTGGGCCTGATTCTTTTTTGGTTTTATATTTCTATGCAAAGAGTTGGTCATACAGATTTATAGAAGGGACACGTGTGTCAGCCTATCTATATATAACATGTGCCTGTAATAATTGGCTGAGTAATTTTAATGCAAGCCTGCCTTAAAAGGAGCAGCTAACATCGTTTCCATGATTGCTCCAGTAACACAAGTGTGGGTGTTGATGAGGACAGGGCTGGAAATCAATCTGTCATGACTAAGTAAGAATAACACTAGTGGACACTTTAAAAGTAGGCTGGTGCTTGGCATCATTGTTTCTCTTCTGTTAACCATAGTTATCTCTAAAGAAACACGTGCAGTCATCATTGCACTGCACAAAACTGGCCTAACAGGAAAGAGTATCGCAGCTAGAAAGATTGCACCTCAGTCAACAATCTATTGCATCATCAAGAAATTCAAGGAGAGAGGTTCCATTGTTGCCAAAAAGGCTCCAGGGCGCCCAAGAAGAATCAGCAAGTGCCAGGACCATCTCTTAAAAGTGTTTCAGCTTCGGGATTGGGCTACCAGCAGTGCAGAGCTTGCTCAGGAATGGTAGCAGGCAGGTGTGAGTGCATCTGCACGCACTGTGAGGCGGAGACTCTCGGAGCAAGGCCTGGTGTCAAGGAGGGCAGAAAAGAAGCCATTCTCTCCAGAAAAAAACATCAGGGACAGACTGATATTCTACAAATGGTACAGGGAGTGGTCTGCTGAGGACTGGGGTAAAGTCATTTTCTCTGATAAATCCCCTTTCCGATTGTTTGGAACATCTGGAAAACAGCTTGTTTGGAGAAGACAAGGTGAGCGATGCCACAATGCCAACTGTAAAGCATCCTGCAACCATTCATGTATGGGGTTGCTTCTCAGCCAAGGGAATTGGCTCTCTCACAGTCTTGCCTAAAAACACATCCATGAATAAAGAATGGTAACAGAATGTCCTCCAAGAGCAACTTCTCCCAACCATCCAAGAGCAGTTTGGTGATCAGCAATGCCTTTTCCAGCATGATGGAGCACCTTGCCATAAAGCAAAGGTGATAAGTAAATGGCTCAGTGAACAAAACATAGAGATTTTGGGTCCATGGCCTGGAAACTCCCCAGATTTTAATCCCATTGAGGACCTGTGGTCAATCATCAAGAGACGGATGGACAAACAAAAACCAACAAATTATGACAAAATGTAAGCATTGATTGTGCAGGAATGGCCTGTTATCAGTCAGGATTTGGTCCAGAAGTTGCAGGGGAGAATTGCAGAGGTCCTGAAGAAGAAGGGTCAAAACTGCAAAAATTGACTTGCTGAATTAATTCATTCTAACTGTCAATAAAAGCTTTTGTTACTCATAATATGATTTCTGTATGTGATAAAAACATCTGACAAACGCACATAAAAACCATGTGTAAATGTATGACTATGACCGTACATGCAGCATAAACAGCAAAAATACTTATAGTGTTTTTTGACGAATTCCTATAATATAACTAAAGTCCAGAGGCGTGTCAGAGGAAAGAAGAGTGCTGCTTGCAACTGAATGTCTGGTTGCTGCATTTTAAAGATTTTTTTGTGTCTTTGTCTAGCCCAAAGTGTTGTAGCCATTTTCATAGAATATATGAGGCTTTCCTATTACATGGAATTTGGGTATATATATATATATATATATATATATATATATTACTGTAGTGGCAGAACTTAGCAGAAACTACATTATCTATGCACAGATAATGATAGATAAAAGTAATTTAATAGTACCAGACCATTCATTAAAGGGTTTGTCCACTTTCAGCAAATAATTGATACGGTTTGTGTAAGGAAAAGTTATACAATTTTCCAATAAACTGTCATTCTATAGGAAGCTTTCATGTTTACTCCCAGTGGATAAAAATCTGTCTGTGGTCATGTGATGGACAAGCAGGCACTCAAGCTGTTATTATCACAGGGCTTTGATTACTCTCTGTGATAATAATGGTTCATGCACCTACATGTTTATCACATGACTATGGTGTTGACTACACCAATCTAAATTTCCATCATAATAAAATAGAAAAAATAAAGCAACCATCTGCTCTGTTGTGACCTGCACCCTGCTCTGTATTTGCTGTGTCTGTCATCAGTTTCCCTTATTCCAGTCTATTCCAAGAACAGGATAAAGGAAAGATGCTTTGACTTTTGATCTGAGAACAAAGACCAATTTACATGCTGTAAAAAAGCTGATTAATAGTAATTGTTACATAGCCTCTAAACTATGAAATTGCATGTTTGGTATTTTATTAATAATCCTATCATATACAATATGAGATTTACTCTTATTTACATAAAACAATACATTATGAGTATTACACTATCAATTCCTTATTGAATAATGTGATACTATACACCATATGACTTTGAGAATTATTGTTATCGCTACAATTTTATCGTAATAGGGATTCAAAGAACATATGAATGCGGTAAAATCATTTTGATCTTTTGCAGCTGGTAAAATGCTTCTGTGCTCATTTGCACAAAATAAAATGAGCAACAAAATGAGCTACTGTATGCTTCTTGCTTCTGTATCTATGCATTTCTTGTTTTAGCCTTAGGACAATTTAGCAAGATATTCAAGGCTATTGTGCTGTGCCAAATGAGCCATAATAGACATATCTGGAGCAATAATGGCTGCATTTATCCTATATTACAAAGAAATGTACCAAAAATCAAATTACATGAATAAAAAGAATGTGGGACTTGCCATAGAGATTGGAATGAAAAGGACAAAGCAACAGCTTTAAAGGAAACCTACCACTTGTAGTGGCAGGTTTCCGATGGCAATACCGAGCACCAGCTCAGGGTGAGCTGGTGCCGGAGCTTATTTTAGTTAGTGTTTTAAACCGCGGTTTATAGCCGGCGCATGGAGGTACGCGCTCGGCGCTTACCATGTGCGCGGCTCTCATTCACTTCCTATGTAGCCGCACGCACGGTAAGCACCGATACCGTGGTTTAAAACACTAACTAAAATAAGCTCCGGCACCAGCTCACCCTGAGCTGGTGCTCGGTATTGCCATCGGAAACCTGCCACTTCAAGTGGTAGGTTTCCTTTAAGGTTTTGCAGCACCCAAAGTTCTTTTATTTTCCAATTTCAGCCATTGTTGTATGTTGGGACTGCAATTAAAAGTTTAGTCAAAGTTTCGGTTATTTTACAGAAACAATGTTAAATATTTATGAGAGACCTTATGTCTAGTTTGCCTTCAGGAAATAAAGATAAATCAATAATTAATGAGGTTGCTTTGCAGAAAATTAAAGGTTGGGAGCAATGTGTTTAAAAATTAAATAATTCTCAAGAAAGAAAGCAGATGTTTCAAGTTAAAATCTTGCAAATATCATCATCTAAGTTGGTTATCATCAGCATAAATGTGCTTAACTCCCAAAGGCTGACAATACCAAAGATAATAACAATGTAGACAGTGACTAAACAAAATATTAGCATTTTGTAAGGAATGTAATACTTGAATAATACAGGTCACTGCTATGAGGTTTTCTGTAGTCTGATTACATGATTTTATAACACAATGATACTGATAATGAACAAAGGTTTATCAGCTTTACTTGTTCACACTGAAACATCAAAAAACAACAAATTATAAATATAATTTGATGTATATATTTTTTTTTTTTTTTTTTAAATCAAGAACACTAACATTTCATGCAGAGATTTCCAATTCCACCTAATTTTTGGCACTTTCTTTCTAGGTTATTTTCTATTGCTTAAAGTGGACCTAAAAAAACCACTAGGGCTACCACATTTTTATCAGTGTTAAACTGCTAGCTTTATCAGAACCCTCCATTAAAGCTAGCAGACACTGCAGCGCCACAGCCTCAAAATGTCAGACCGAGCTTACAGTGGTCCAGCGTATTCATGAGGGGGCAGTCTGAGGTGCTGCTTCTGCGGCAGTCACTACCTCCTCGGACCTCTTATGAATATGCTGGACCGCTTTTAGCGTTTTGAGGCTATGGTGCTACAGTGTCTGCTAGCTTTATCGGAGGGTTCTTTAGTAAGGAGCTCCGAGTGCCTTTTTATTCAGAGTGACATGTCCTCTTTAAATAGTACACAAGCAGCAAAAGGGAGAAAGATCTGTACCACACATCCGTATATTATACAATGATTATTAATAAACCAAACTGTAACATATAGTGGCTGTGTCAGGTCCGCTGGAAGGGACACCGGGTCTGCTGGTCCTTCTACCCTCCATGCTGACAATGCCAGCGGTCCTCCCCGAGTTTCTGCGCGTTTCCACGCTGGCTCCGCCCCCGGTCCGCAGCGAGTTAATCCTGCTGCACGCGCGGGGCAGCGGGCATCCAGGACGCGTGCGCTTTAGGGAAATTGAAGCTGTCTGTCTTCTGAATCAGCCTGGGTTCCAGCTCCTATGGGATTCCGGGGGCGGATCTCAGGCTGCATAAATTGGATCTGGACCTTCCACCTGTGCCAGTGTTTGTAACTGTAACTTACAGCCTAGCTGGATTCCTGGTCTCCTGTAGCATTGGTTGCTTCACCCTGGTATTGTATTCACCAGTTAGGTTACCCTCCCTTGTCTAGTGGTTTGTCCTTGATGTACCCTCTGTTGCTACCCGGCGGTTTTGCTTACCCTTCTATGTTCAGTGTCTGTACATCTTTAGTTCTCTTTCCTCTTGTCTGCTCTGATTTCTTACACTGTCTTGAACCCCGCTTGTTTCATCCTTGTTCGTCCTGTTTTTTGCCTCTGTCTGAATACTGTCCTAATGCCCACACTGCAGGTTTTCTGTCTGTATCACCTCACTGCGGCTGACAGACCTATTTGGGTTCCTCTCACCTCCCAGGGCCTTGCAGGATAGCTAGGAGGTTCCTGCGGCAGATGCTCCCTACCTTCAAGAGGGTTTCTGCCTTGGTAGGGTCTAGTTGGTAGATCAGTGCAGGGTTAGTTCGCCCTCTTGCTCTGTTATGTCAGCCTGCACTCAGACTGTGTGGTAGTTTTGTGTACAGTATTCCAGACATAAGATTTCCTAACAGGCTGCCTTTTCAGGTTATGGGGATAGAGGGGGATTCTGGTTTCCCCTTAGAGGACATCTACCACCAGCAAGAAGTTTGTAAACAAAGCACACTGACATACTGGTGCGTGCCCCCTCTGGCAGGATCTGCTATTCTTTTAGCCTCATATGCCCTGGTTTTAACAAAAATAGACTTTTAAAATAATGCAAATAAGCCTGAGGGGCTCCAGGCCCCATATGTGTTAATAGAATGTGGAGCCCCTCAGTCTTGTTTGCATAATTTTTAAAGCCTTTGTTTCTCAAAAATGAGGGCATAAGAAGCTTAAAGAAGGGTGGATTCTGCCAGAAGGGGCACACACCAGTATGTCAGTGTGCATCGTACAAGCCTTGATCTTGGTGGTAGATGTCCCTTAAAATGCTTTTAATGAAGGATTCCATATATATATATATATATATATATATATATATATATATATATTTATTTGTATAGGCCGAGTTTTTCAGCACAAAAAATGTGCTGAAAAACCCAAACTCGGGTGAAAAAAAACAAACCCCTCACCTCTCCGGCGCCCCGGCAGGTTTTCTGCAAGATCCATCAGTCAGCGGCAGGTCCCTGTGAGGTCGCAGGCTCTGCGGCGGGCGCTGGAATAGTATTGTGTGTGCTGGTAGCCGGCACACACATTGATGTCAGCGGCGGCCGCTGAAGTCAGAGGCGTGCGCTGCACGGGCCTGCCGCTGACTGATGCATCACACAGAAGACCTGCCGGGATGCCGGAGAGGTGAGGTTTGTTTGTTTTTTTTATCTAATGTCTGTATAACGGGGCGGTGGAAGGGTCTACATAACGCAGTCTTTTAGGTATAACAGATCGGGGGCCGCCTGCATTACGGGGTAGGTGATGACTATATACTGGTGCACGGGGGCTGGCAGGCTATACAAAGGTAGGGCATGGGCTAGATGGGTATATACTGGGGCATGGACTGGATGGCTATATACTGAGGCTGGATGGCTTTATACTGAGGCTGGCAGGCTATATACTGGGGCAGGGGCTGGCAGGCTATATACTGGGGCAGGGGCTGGCAGGCTATATACTGGGGCAGGGGCTGGCAGGCTATATACTGGGGCAGGGGCTGGCAGGCTATATACTGGGGCAGGGGCTGGCAGGTTGTATACTACAGGGGCTGGATGGCTATATACTGGGGCAGGGGCTGGCAGGTTATATACTACAGGGCCTGGATGGCTATATACTGGGGTAGGGTCAGGCTGGTAGGGACAGTGGCTGGTAGGCTATATTCTACAGTGGCTGGTAGGCTATATACTACAGGGGCTGGTAGGCTATATACTACAGGGGCTGGTAGGCTATATACTACAGGTGGTTGGCTGGCTATATACTGGGGGGGGGGGCTGTGACCAATGCATTTCCCACCTTCGGCTTATATACGAGTCAATAGGTTTTCCCAATTTTTGGTGATAGAATTAGGGGCCTCGGCTTATACTCGGTTTGGTTTATACTCGAGTATATATATTGCAAAGAAAAGCTTCTACATTACTCAACTTAACTTCATGCAGCTATCCAAATAGTTAGTGCACACAGAAAGATATTTCTGTGGCACATCCAAAGTTAAAACATGATGGGGGTCATTTACTAAGGGCCCGATTCGCGTTTTCCCGACGTGTTACCTGAATATTTCCGATTTGCGCCGATTGTACCTGAATTTTGGCGCACGCGAACGGATTGTGGCCCATCGGCGTTGGCATGCACGCGACGGAAATCGGGGGGCGTGGCCGAACGAAAACCCGACGTATTCGGAAAAACCGCTGCATTTAATAACCGAAAATGTGTCGCTTGGGAAGCGCTTACCTTCACCTGGTCCAGCTCGGTGTATTCCGGTGCGTTCAGATGATTTTCAGCGCAGCAGCGCCACCTGGTGGACGGCGGAGGAACTACCTTCATAAATCCTGTCCGGACCCGAATCCTGTTCAGATAACGCGCCGCTGGATCGCAAATGGGCCGCGTAAGTAAATCTGCCCCGGTGTCTTATATTGATGGGATCTGCACCTAAGCATTTGGAACTATTTGTTCTTAATTATGGCATAAAACATACTGACAAGGGGAAACATTAAAAACATCCTAACTAATTATATTACATTAAAACATAGCATTACAATCTTGTTTTAACTTAAGCTGTTCTCATCAGAATTATCAACTAGGGCAGGGTCGGACTGGCCCCCCGGAGGACTGGTGAATCCTCAGGTGGGCCCCCGACACCTCCGCTACGGCAGGGGCCTCCATCCCCATCTGAGGGCCCTGCCAGCCGGGTCGCACTGGCCCACAGTGGGCCCCCGGTACCTCCGCTATAGCAGGGGCCTCCATCCTGATCTGAGGCCCCTGCCAGTGAGTGACAGCACAGGTACTTGATGCGGCCACATTGAGTACTATCTCTGATAATTGCAGGGCCATTGATAAGTGTGTGCGATGCAGCCGGTTTTTTTCCTCCGGCACGCGTCACATTGTGTCCCCTGATGGGCGGCAGCGTGATGATGCACTCACGGTACTCACGCTGCCCTGCGTCTTGTTCTTGTCAGTTCCACTGGCGCAGGGTCAAGGAGAAGAGATGCGGTGGATGCGGGAGCCCTGCCAAAGGTGAATGAATTTTTTTATTTTCAACTAGCAGACTATATATATTATAGGGGTGCACAGTAGTAAGGGGCCCCATTACAGTAATAAATATAATTAATGGCCACTAGAAGATAGATACAGTATAATAAGGGGCCACTATATGTAATAAGGGGGGGGGGGGGGTAATTGCACATATATACAGGATAGGAGTAGTAATGTGTTGTGTCCATACATACAGGATAGGAGAAGTACTGTGTTTATATATACAGGATAGAAGTAGTAGTACTAGTAGTAGTAGTAGTAGTGCTGTGTCAATATATACAGGATAGGAGTTGTAGCACTGCGCTGTACCCATATATACAGGATAGGAGTAGTAGTACTGTGCTGTGCTAATATATACAAGATTGGAGTAGTAGTGTGCTGTGTCCATATATACAGGATAGGAGTAGTAGTACTGTGTTTATTTATACAGGATATGAGTAGTAGTGTGCTGTGTCCATATATACAGGATAGGAGTGGTAGTACTCTGTTTATATATACAGAATAGGAGTAGTAGTGTGCTGTGTCCATATATACAGGATAGGAGTAGTAGTACTGTGTTTATTTATACAGGATAGGAGTAGTAGTGTGCTGTATCCATATATACAGGATAGGAGTGGTAGTACTGTTTATATATAGAGGATAGGAGTAGTAGTGTTCTGTGTCCAAATATACAGGATAGGAGTGGTAGTACATTGCTAATATATACAGGATAGGAGAAGTAGTACTGTGCTGTGTCCATATATACAGGATAGGAGGAGTAGTACTGTAATAATATATAGGATAGGAGTAGTAGTACTGTGCTTTGCTCACATATACAGGATAGTTGTAGTAGTACTGTGCTAATATATACAGGATAAGAGTAGAAGTATGTGTTGTGCCTTTATATACAAGATAGGAGTAGTAGTACTGTGCTATACCAATATATGCAGGATATGAGTAGTAGTACTGTGATGTATCCATATATACAGGATAGGAGTAGTAGTACTGTGCTAATATATACAGGATAGGAGTAGTAGTACTGTGCTAATATATACAGGATAGGAGTAGTAGTGTGCTGTGTTTATATATACAGGATAGGAGCAGTAGTGTGCTGTGTCCATATATACAGGGTAGGAGTGGTAGTACTGTGCTAATATATACAGGATAGAAGTAGTAGTACTGTGCTTTTCCCATATGTACAGGATAGGAGTGGTAGTACTGTGCTGTGCCCATATATACATGATAGGAGTAGTAGTACTGTGCTGTGCCAATAAATACCTGAATAGGAGAATAAGCAGAGCATTGGAAATGATATATTATGTAATTAATTAAAGGGAATGATGTCCAATTTAATTTATTAGCTGTATCATATTATTTACTCAGGGGTAAATAATATACTGAGGGGCTCAATGTTATATTTCATTTATGGAAAGGGGACAGTATGGTTTATGGAGGTATATTCGGAATTGGTGGGGGGCACAGTGTGGTCAGTTGTGTTGTGAGTGGTAAATATTATTTAGGAGCACAGAGTGGGACATTGTTATCTAGGTGATATTATGCTGTAGTGACGGTGATATCTTTAGTTGCACAGTGTGGAGATGTGCCATAAAGAGATGAAGATATCTAGTGCAAAATTCTCCAGTGATAAGGAAAAAAAGGGAGAAATCGTCTTGCGTCTTGAGGTACTGAATCCCACTTTTGAGTCTGATAACTGTAATTACTGACTAACTATATAAACTATTCCTATAAAGTCAGTGACTAGTCTTCTTATGTGGTGCAGAAAACATACGAAGGAGGTGAAGGGTTATAGTTGGTTATTTTTATTGGTAAGTTAGTGCTAAACATAATGCAGCCGTTGTGAACTCCTGTGAAATAAGGAATATTTCTAGGCAGCGGTATGGTGGGCTCCCAGAATTAATTTCTCTGGTGGGCCCCAGGCACCCCAGTCCGACTCTGATCTGGGGTGGGTAATGTTATTATGTTGTGGTCTATATTGTAAATCAAAACAATGGGGGATATTTATCAAGAATTGTACAAAATTTATTTCGTATACAAGTTCCGAAATAATCACAATGGGGCAAATTTATCAAGCTGTCTGAAAGTCAGAATATTTCTAGTTGCCCATGGCAACCAATCACAGCTCCCCTTTAAAATATTCATGAGCACTGGTAAAATGAAAGCTGAGCTGTGATTGGTTGCCTGGGCAACTAGAAGGTTCAGACAGCTTGATAAATCTGCTCCAATAACTTGCAAACTACCAGATGAGATTATTTTCCCCTTCACACCAACTCCACTCCATATGGGTGTGAACAGAGATATCTAAAGATTATGCTTAGTAGGTTGCTTGTGTGCACAAAATACATTGATAATATCCGTTATATACCGAAATCTTTTGCTAGAGAGGACTAAATACAAACTGAACTATACGTAAAGATGGGAAACCCTTATGAATAAAAAAATTGATACAGGTAGTCCCCGGGTTACATACAAGATAGGGTCTATACGTTCTTAAGTTGAATTTGTATGTAAGTCGGAACTGTTTATTTTATAATTGTAACCCCAGACACAATTTTTTGGGTTTCTGTGACAATTGGATTTTAAAAATGTTGGGTTGTCATGAGAACCAGGATTAACAATTAGGCTTCATTGCAGACACCTGTCACGCTTCAAGGTTGTGGATCCTCTGGACCACTGCGGACGATGACACAAGCCACAACCTGGGACCGGAGCCTAAGTGGTACCCGGTTTTCACAAGAGCCCGTCGCAAAGCAGGTTTGTCTTGCTGCGGCGTGGTACCACCAGGTCGTTCCACAGGGGTGACTTGTCCGCAATGGTAGCCAAGGTCGAGGTACAGAAACGGCAGGCAATCTCGTAGTCGGGGACAGGCAGGAAGTCAGGACGGGCAGCACAGGATCGGAGTCAGAGACGTAGCAATAGGTCAAGGCAGGCGGCAAAGGAGCGAAGTCAAAAGCAGAACCAGGGTCACAACGGGAATTCACATAAACAGCACACGGCATAAACAAAGCTTTCTCCAAGGCACAGGGCACAAAGATCCGGCAGGGATCACAGGAAGAGGCAGGAATAAATAGATTACCTGACATGGCCAGTGCCAATTAGTGGCGCGCTGGCCCTTTAAATCTGCAGATTTAAAGGGCCAGGACGAAGGCCAGGACGAAGGCCGAGGACGAAGGAGCAGCGACAGCCGGAACTGAAGAGGCCAGGGCAGGAGCCGGGACCCATAAATTGCGGCGCGCAGACGAGGGGCGAGAGGCACAGTTGACCCTGCGATCCGCAATATGGATCGCGGGACCACCCGTGACTGTTACAGCTGTTTATTGTAGCCTAGGACTAAAGTACAGTAAATTAGTAATATCCAGAGGTCCGTTTGTAACTAGGGGTCGTATGTAAGTCGGGTGTTCTTAAGTAGGGGACCGCCTGTATTCATATATGGCAGAGAACTATTACATTTTTTAGTAAACTGTCCCTCTGTATAAATCATCTGCAAACATTGAGGAAACTTCATCATGGGTGGTATTTACCACCCTTAAGGTTATCAAATATTTTTTAAAACCAATATTAAAACAGTTGGAGAGGATGAAATACAGAAGCTTATAAATGTTTTGTTCAAATATTAAGAAGTTCTGGAGCAACTCTCAAGGCTTATATTGATAGTTTGCAATAAGGAAGGCGTTGAGTGCTTGAAGATGGCTCTTCTAAACAAGGGAATATTGCATATTTCTACTATAACCAGATGGTTTGTGAGTAAAATATTTGTGGCTGCCAGAGCAGAAATAGCTTCTAAATGGAAAAATTCTAAGCCTCCCAATTTTCTGACTTTTACATGGCAGCTAAAAGAATACCATATATGAAATTGCATTAAAAAATAATGGGCGGCACGGTGGGTAGCACCTCTGCCTTGCAGCACTGGTGTCCTGGGTTTAAATCCCATCCAGGTCAACATCTGCAAAGAGTTTGTATGTTCCCTCCATGTTTGCGTGGGTGTTCCCTGGTTTCCTCCCACACTCCAAAATATACATATAGGTTAATTAGATTCTGAGCCCCATGGGGACAGTGACCAATTTGGTATGTTTTGTGCAGTGCTGCATAAACCTTTTGGAGCTAGTAGGCCGGTCTTACTGAAAATGACAATTTAAATATAACCAGGTTAATATTCATTTTCTTTTTCTTCAGCTTTTTTTGTCTTTTCATATTTCAAAGTATTTGAAGAACATAGGACATGTCCAAACTTGTATGTTACATGTATTACATATTATATTGTTTGTATTGTTTTGTATTGTATTGTTGAAATTTGTATAACATATGTGATTAAAAAAAGGTAAATAGCAAAATTATGGGTTGCCCCCATATACAAGCAGAGGCAAGAAGGGATAGAATTTACCTAAAAAATGCATTTATTAACCTTGCCAGAGTGACCAAGCAGACAGTCTTCCTAATGGTCTAATTTATACTGGAAATAGTGCTGCTATTGAGTTTCCTAAATAACACTTTTACACAGATGTGAATATAGACGTTTTTATACTGAAACAGGTTCCTAAAAGTAATGCATGCTCTACATACATATTCTTATATTTATCACATTACTTGATCATTCCAGCTATACAGCTGCAGTTCAAGGATAACTTTGCTTAAATACTGTAGTTAAATTGTATTAAATTATAAATTTGCCCTTTGTACAGGCTCTTTGTATATCTTTTAGAAATCATTATTGTGGTTCACTTCATTTATAACTACTACTGAGTTGCATTCAAATAAAATTATTCAAAACTAGCCTTGTAAAGCAGCGGGTGTTGACCGATCCTTGATAAATATTTGCAAATGTTATAAAAGCTTTATGAAACGTCAGATATGTATCATACAATTAAAGTAATTCAGAGTTATCATTAATATAGTCATGTTAATTTGATCAAGGACAATTTAACATGTATCAACTGGCTATAACAATTGCAAGTAAAATAAATCATAATGCTATGATTGACTGTATTATGGTCATTGGGTTCCATTAATTGCTCTTGGGGTCCATAATGTATCAGATCTGCCATTCTGTTGTTTCTATTCTTCATCTTTTATGACCTATGTAACTATATAATTCTTTTATACAAACTATAAGCAATGTCAGCTCACCTTTCTCTGTGGAAACTCCAAAGCAATCTCCGAGGGATGGATCACCTGGGCTCCTCAGGAACATACAAACAAAGTTCAAAAAAATCCATCCTGCTGCAGAAATATTCTTCCTTTCAACATGTACTTTATTTTCCCATTAAAACACAATGTGGACTATATACAACATGAATCAACGTGTGGGTGAAACCCAGGCAAAGAAATTCTTTTAAATTATAATTATGCTTAGGTTGTTACAATTGTCTACTATTAAATGGTTAGGTGTGTGCTTGAAGCATGGAGATGGGACTGTGAACTGGTTGGATGAAAATCAATATGAAATACAGGATTGCGATCCTGGAGTGAATACAGCTCTGATAATAACTTCCTAATAAGATTATGTCCAGCTAGTTAGGATGTCAATAAGCTCCATAGTGGGGTTAAGTTTTAACAGTCTTTCCCCAACTACTATGGACCTACTCAGTGGTTGAACTAATGTTGACTTTAGAACTGATGAGACTTAGTGACCCAGATTAGTCAATTGAGCACTGCAGTTCGCCTCACTATTGATAAATCTGCAACAAATTACGGAAAACTGGCCCATGATCTTCAATTGTCTGGTGCACCCTACACTGCTGAGCCTCTATATTAAAGTGTCGCAAATTCCGACTAAGCACTAACACACCCCTTTAGGTGCACATTTTATTTGTCTTGTCAGACACAGTGCAGCCATGACAAAAAAACTAGCGCTGAGAGTTCTTAAATACATGTGCAAGCTCCAAAGACGTTTCCAGTAAAAATTCAGACAGAAAACTGGTGCAGGCAGTCTAAAAGATCTGGCCAATTGTCTTCCTTTCTTCCAGTGTATGAATATTTGGTTCCAGTTGGTGGGCTATCTTCTGGACTAACCTTATCCAACCTTCTGCCCTGTACTCTAATAAACATATTCTTTAACGGAGTGTCAATTACAGATGATACATCTAACTGCATTTTTAGGCTACATTCACATGAATGTGGCAGGCTGTATATACGCCTCCGTATGCATCTATGGAGCCCGGGTATGGTGAACACTACGAGCCATGGCTGGCTCCATTTCTATGGAGAGGGGAGGGGTGGGCAGAGCTTATCCCTTCTCTTCAGCGTGCCTGATGGCAGGCATAACCTTAGGCTACATTTACACGATCGTAGAAGGATATATGTACAACCACAAGCTTGTGGCCGTACATACATCCCCCACAGGCTGGCAATGGGCGCACTGAGCGATATGGTGCCTCAAACGTGTGGCACCATACTGTTCCGTACTCTGGAAAAAGATAGGACATGTTCTATCTATCTCCGTGTTACGGCGCCGTGCGAAATGGATAGCTATGGAGAGGGAATGGGTCACCCCTCCTCCTCACCGGACATATGCCTGCCCGTAGCTGTGCGGGCATACATTTGTGTAAATGTAGTCTTATTCTGCATTTTAGTCTTTATGATAAGATATTGTGTGGTTTTATAAGGGGAATACTACTTTGCCCTCCTAAAAGAGAAAAACAACATTGTGCGTATTTGGACATGTTTCTTTAATAGAAAGAATGCAAAGAAGGATAAATGGAAAAAAACTGATGGCACAAATCTTGTGTTATAAATATAAATTTAGCAGTTTTTTTAATTTAGTAAAATAAGTAAATTTTACATCGGTCTTCTGAGCATAAACACTCATCCTGAATAATTACTTCAGCAGTTATTTTCAATACAACAATGATTCTTGAATGTTTAGATGAAGTGTATTCATTTCTAACTTAAGAGAATAGTCAGATTTGCCGATAAAAAAAATTAAACCACTCTTACCCTGAGGATGTTTGACAACTAGCAGTAACACCTGTAAATAAATGATTGGGGAAACATATGTCAACATTTCAGGGCAGATACCACTTGTCCAGATTGATAGCTTGTGTCTAATGCAAGAAAGTCGGGTCTCTGAAGTATTAGCAGTCACGTCTCATTACACAGTCAACATTGTGTTACATGCTCTCATGCAGTATGAAAGGAATCAGGGAGCTGCAGGAGGTAAACATTTCTCTCATTAGCCGGCCTGTTTGCAGTTCACTGGCTTAAGCCTGATAAGCCATCAATTTATCATTGACAGTTATCAACAGCGACCAACAATAAACAATCCCTCTACAACTAATATCACACACGCGCAATTTACCTCCCGCATTTCTGCTGGAATGAACCTGTTAAGGATATAAGGAAATATTCTAAGCTTTAGGGCTCTTTTCTTTTAACCCCTTTTCTTTTTAGGATGTCATTATTCAATCAGCATTTTAAAGCTATTTTTTAAATACATAAATGTGGGCATAAAATACAAATGTTTTTCATCAAAAGTATGTCCATATATGTATGTCCATGTATGTTATATATATATATTCATATTTTTTTCTCAATGTTGTTTTATTTATTCTGTGCTTTTCAGCCTTATTTTAGCAGTATTAAGCAGCTGTGTAGCATCTAAAATCCATGTTTCTTTTAATATGACAGTATCTTATCAGCATGGAAACAGATGATTCACATTGGATAATTTTATGTAGTCAGAATCAGCCACCACAGCCATGTGAATAATGTCTTAAATACACATCCATATTCTACCCCTCTACACTCCCAAAAAGATGCATAAAGGGTGCAAATTACTACAAGTAAAAGTTCCCCAGCACCGGTCACAATTGCTCCTAAATTTAAATAAAAATATAGACAAATTACTTGGAGAGGAAGGGGGTTATCAAGCACAATACACCAGAACTTGATGTTTCCCCGATGCCCCGCAGATCACCAACAGGCTTCCGACTATGCAGCTGGACTACTGTGTGTTAGAATCTTTCGATTTCCTGCACCAGGACACATGCTATAGCTAGCAGACATCTTATAAAAGCAAATCTGCCCAATGCGTTTTATCTTGTCTATGTATCTGGCGTAGAAATCTGCAGTAGCCACTCCTGCCCCAGCCCTCATCATGCCGTGAAAGGCATGGCAAGTGTCCTCATCAGCCATGTGACATTTGTGCCAAGGTTAACATTGTTGCCTGTGACTCAAGGTTGGCCATGGCATCAGTTGATTGATTATGATGTATTAATTTGCAGCAACTGTAATGAGGGAAGCCACTGCCGACATCAACCTGCCGACATTTTAGGAGTATCAAATAATATGTTGCAGCTCAGATATATATATATATATATATATATATATATATTTCAATTGGCTAGCATTTATTGTCTGATATACTTTACATTTTTCCAATTAGTTGTGTTTCCATTTGCAATTAATCTACTTAAAGGAAACCTACCACTGCCCGCATGATGAAATCATGCGAGCAGACCACCCAGTAGGCTACTTAATGCTGATGCCGGCACATAGTTTTGTTAGGCTCGGCGAACTTTAGTTTAGCTAAAAAAACAATTTTCTTACATATTTAAATGAGCCCTCCGGTGCTACCCTGTGTCATTTTCGGGCTGGTGATGGCTTCCGATGTTTAATTATTCCTCCTTCAGGTGCCGGGGGACGTGACGTCACCAAGCTCTCGGCACCTATCGCGCATGCGCAGACACTAAGTCTCGCACAGCCGGCTGGCGATAGGTGCCGAGAGCTTGGTGACGTCACGGCTCTCGGCACCTGAAGGAGGAATAATAAAACATCGGAAGCCATCGCCAGCCCAAAAATGACGCAGGGTAGCACTGGGGGGCTCATTTAAATATGTAAGAAAATTGTTTTTTTAGCTAAACTAAAGTTCGCCGAGCCTAACAAAACTATGTGCCGGCATCAGCATTAAGTAGCCTACCAGGTGATTTGCTCGCATGATAAATCATGCAGTGGTAGGTTTCCTTTAAGGATCTCAAAAACTGATAAAATTAAAACAAACAATCTCTGATAAGTGCTGAATGATGGGTCATATGATGATATCATGTGACCGGGATCCCGAATATGTTATCGGGTTGCCAAGACAACGGAGAATGGAACTCCGCAAAATGTCCACGGCAACATGCATTTACTATTAGTCCATTATACTGCGTATAGCGTTTCAATGTTATGCGAGGCATAGTGAATGTTTTTACATTTATGTACAGAATTATATTTATTCAATGTTGTTTAGGGCTGACAGGAGGGGAGGAGTTGATGAACCCAGTGGGGATATTTAAACCGGCTGATCTACTTTACCCCTCAGTCATAAGTAAGAGCACTTAATCGTGCTAGAAACCTGTATTTTACCTATTGGATGCCATGATGGATTAAATAAAGGCGGTTTTACCCTTAACTAAAGCTGGATCCCGAAGTGTTTCTTGTGGATGTATTGCCCTGCAGCGGGGAGGATCCGTGCTTACTGGAAGGGACCTGCCACGATCTTGGTGAGCTGGAGACCTATTCTCATACAAACAATCTCTGTTCAGTTGCCTTTAGAAGTGATTCAAGGCTGACCTTGACATCCACTGATTGATTATGATGTATTAATTAGGATCAATTATCATATTAACTCATCAGGAGATATTTGACTAATGGATTCTTTTTTTTAAGGCAATTTCCAGGAAAAGTAGTTGAGAGTTGAACTGAAGATGACATATTACCATATGTAAAATGTGAGTCATCAATACAAACGTTCAGTAAACAGCCAGCCTATAGTACATATTGTCTGCCAAATTTATAATTAAAGCAGCACATAATTAGTAATTGTTTACCACAAACTAGCTAGAATGATTAATTTAGAGTCAAATTATTAATATTGATTGTACAGCACCATGGAATTAATGGGGCTCTATAAATAAATAATAATTAATACTATTTAGTGATAATCAGGAAAAATTAACTAGAACGGTGGCCCGAAACTGTGTATGCAAGTGAACACCCTCACTTCAAACAAAATGCATAATGTAAATAAGTCATAGTGCAAATTGTCAATTGTTCACTTGTTTTCATCATATTCTAATATATGATGATAAAAATACTACAACTTCATTTGCAGTTTCAAGTAGTATAAACATCTTTTTCCATAGATAATTAAAAAGTGATTTTACTTCTCCATATCTGATCATTTTACAGTTATGATCAATCTACAGGTCTCACCATCTTTAACAAATGTCTGGCATACTAAAGGGAAGGGGGAGTGAATGTATATATACTGTCTGGGATGTGTGTGCTGTCTGCCTTTTTACTCAAACATGTGTACACCATAAGCAGGTGAGTTTAACCCCTTAACGCCGGGCCCTTTTTCGTTTTTGAGTTTTTCTTTTTCACTCCCCACCTTCAAAAATCTATAACTTTTTTATTTTCCATAAAGAGAACAGTTTGAGGTCTCATTTCTGGCAAAGTTGGATGCGTCAACACCTGCAATTGGTGCTAGGACCGATTGCGGGTGTTATTGGTAAGTGTTTGCTGCAATATACAGCAAAAAGTTACTGGCTATGGAGAGGCCTGAGGCCGTGAGCAATCTCCATTCAAAACTACGTCACGTGTCGGTGATACCCACTTTACATTTGGATCATAAATCTTGCTAAACTTCATTATAAACAATATATCAAAAAGCCATATAAATAAAATGTGTACAACAAATGCAAAGTTACAACAAGCTGAAGCTACCAGACTCAGAGCATAATAATTAAAGGATTCAAAACCTTTTTCAATAAAAACAATTGGAATAACTCAAGAAAAGTGATTTTGTCTATCCATCCATTAACCCTCACTGAGTACATTAAGACACTGCATATAACAAGTAAAGAGTATGACATAAGATGGTTAATACTTGAATAAATAGAGGGCTTTAAAACAGGCATGTTAAGGTAAAATTGTTAAAAAGAGAAGTTTACTGGATTGTTACATTGACACTATGGGGGACATGTATCTTTATTTCTGCTAGTCAAATTGTCTTATTATTGCGACTTTTGTCATATTTGCGACTTTTTTGTCACTTTTCTTTGCTGTCGTTTTTCAAGTACACCTTGGTCTGCACCTTCTGCAGCAGCCTTATATATCTTTATTTTTCAGATGTTCTGTGCAACTTTTCACTTATGTATCACTTTTTTGCTTATTTCTACGACTTTTTAGGTGCAAATCTGCACCTGGTCCAGGACAGGTGCAAAGGAAGGAATTTTTTTCATGGATCCTATTTTAAAATGCAAATTGGAATTAATTCACCTGTAAATGTTTAAAAATTTTGCACAGTAACCTCTTTTTTGAAAATTCTAATTTTCATAATTTTTTTTATTGGTTACTTCTAAGGGTGTGACCGCACCCTTAACACCACATGTGACTGCAGCCTCCTATGTTGTCATCTCCCTGGGGTGTTCCTAGAGTACTTAACAATGCAGGACACAGCCTCAAATCCAAAATTAACAGTAGTTTCCACTCCTGCATATAACCCCCTAACATGGCTTGTGTCCTCTCCTGCATATAACCCCCTAACATGGCTTATGTCCTCTCCTGTATATAACCCCCTCACATGTCTTATGTCCTCTCCTGTACATAACCCCCTCACATGGCTTGTGTCCTCTCCTGTATATAACCCCCTCACATGGCTTGTGCCCATGTGGATTTGAGACATTTGCAATAAAAGTCTCAAATAGAAGCCAAAGTTTAGGCCTGCCAGAAGAGCAAAAACTGAACATGTATCACAAGTAAAAAGACATGATCATACATAAGGCGCAAAAATTCACCAAAGAAAAAAAAACTATGATACATGTCCCCCTATGAGCCCTAATGGTTAAAGGAAATCTACCATCTACCATCAAGCATGATGAACCATGGACATTTACTCATAGATTCAGACATCAGATAATTTTGGTGCAGAAGAAGACTTTATAGACTAACTGTGCACTTGATAAATTTCCACTATTGTGCCTGTGGATTTCTTGACTTCTTCTATTGTTAGAGTCTATAAGGTAGTTATTGACTATATCTCTATGCTTCTTGACTATTTGTGGTGAATGGGGGTTTGTTGATTGGTTAATTTTATTGTTAATTACAGTTACTTTCACCTGTCTTTTTCAGAATGTACCTAAGAAGCCAAAGTCCCTGTAGAGTAGTGGTAATTTCTAGTCATATTTCTGCCATTGTGAAACTATGCCTGCTGCCATTAGTTAAACCATTACAGAAAACATGTGACTGTTTATAATGAGCAATCCAGAGCATGGCAAGCTAATGCAGCATAAGACCGATATTTACTTCCCAGAAATGGGTATTGTTTCTCACTGTTCTCTTCATGAATGTCAAACACAACTGATGTTTTCCCCTGCACAGTATACTTTTCGTGTTCAGAACTCTGTTTTATTTGCATGACTTAAAGAGGTCTTGACAGGTTTTCCCAGTGGCACATAAATATATTTTATTTTAGGTGCTGGCAGTTAGGGAAAAAACTTAAAATGCCTTGATGTAAATGTCAGGGTGATCCAACTGAATGATAATAAGTTATTTACTGCAATTCATACTGAGTCCATGGTCACTCCCTGGCAAAAACATTCTAGGGAGCTGGAAATCCTTGACAGCTTGGGATACTGTGAAAAATGTCCTTTTTTTTTACATTTTTTGTTTATTGCAAAAGAGCTTAAAGTACGTGTATCTTAATGAAGAAAAGATAAGTATTTATGGACCCAAGCAAGGCCACTTCTATCCTTCTTTAAATAATTAAGACATTGTGTAGATCACTATATAAATCAAATATTAAATCACAAAGAGAGCAAAGGAAAGGTCATGGAATGCCACTTAAAGTAGTTAAATAATTGTCTCCTTAGTACTTGTCATATATCTTCTTCAGAAAAGAATGCTACAAACTACACAAAATGACAAAGAGTAGAGGACAAGTAAAATTCTACTTTTTCATTTATAAATTTAATTCAAAGAACCTATTTCATTATGTTCATATGTACTTATTTTGCAAACAATTTAACAAAAGTGGCCAATACTTGATTCTTACTACACTGAATTTAATTTATTGTATGAAACAAGAAGAGTGAGGCTACATTCAGACAGTCGTTGCCTTCCGTACCGTAGCACGGCGGGCACACGGCAGTGTGCGGGGAGAGGAGGTGAGTGCTGCTCACCCCCACCCCTCTCCACAGGAATATATGGCACACGGCGCCATATTCCGGTGAACGATAGGACATGTCCTTTCTTTCTATGGGGTACGGAGCGGTACGTTGCTACATGTGTGCTGCACCATACCGCTCCTGTTGGGCGCCGTGAGCCCATTGCGATGTATGGGGGACGTATATCGGCCGTGAATACGTCGGCCGTATATACGTCCCATATACGTTCGTGTGAATGTAGCCTTAGACTATTTGTACTTGGACCACAAGAACATAGACACATGAGCACTTACCTCCAAGGAATATGGGTGAGCTGCAGAAACTTCTGCTATATCGGTTAGGATATATCCATATGATCAAACTGATTCTTGGCTGTAAAAAAGTGATGATTTCTTTGTTTTAAACAGCCAATTTACGTCCTTGTGGCAGGCATTTTCACTGATTCTCATAAACTCTAACAGGAGATTTATCATGTTTTCCAGTTTATTCTACTAATTTGGGCCTTTTTTGATCATTAGTTGAGACAAAGAAGTCTCATCTGAGACAAAAAAAGTCACAAAAAGTAGTTGAAGAAACTAGTAATGATGATAAATCTCCCCAATTAAAAAAAATGGACAAACTAGGACTTGCCCTACTTTGCCAAGAGAGATAGCCCATTAAAAAATGTAGCATGGGTTGTTCCATCAAAGATATTGCATTTAGTGTGCTAATAATTATAATTCCTTTTTTTATATAGCCCACACAGATTACGCAGTGCTGCACAGAGCTTGCCAAATCATACCCTGCCCCCAAAGGGGCTCGCAATCTAAGCAACCTACCAGTATGTTTTGGAGTGTGGGATGAAACTGGAGGACATGGAGGAAACCCACACAAAAGCGGAGAAAACATACAAACTCTTCGCAGATGTAGATCTGAATGGGACTTGGTCCCAGGACCCCAGCACTGCAAGGCTGTACTGATAACTACTGAGCCACCATGCTGTGTGTCCAATAAAAAATGTACCACCCATATCAGTTTGTTGCTGTTGTGTGACAATCACTAATTGTACCCATAGGCTTAATGAACCTATAATACATATAGAGGAAGATCTATGAAAAGTGTTATAAGGTAACATAATGCAGAGTTAGATAAGACAGTCCTTTGTTGCAGAAGATTTATATAAGAGTCTGATGCTGGATAATAAATCTGTCAAGTTATACTTTGCACCTCCTATTAGTTCATAGTATCATAGTTTATACGGTTGAAAAAAGACACACATCCATCAAGTTCAACCAAGGAAGGGAAGAATTGGATGAGGAAGGGATTTAATGGAAACAATTCTATATAACATAACAGTCAATGTTATTTAAGAGTTAAAAGACATCTAGACCCTTCTTGCAGCTCTCTGCTGTGACCAGCGCCCAAGCAAGCTATTTCACAGATTGACAGTTCTCATAGAAAAAAAAGCCCTATCGCCTCTGGTGATTAAACCTTGTTTTCTCCAAACGAAAACAGTGGCCCTTGTTTTTTGATTTGATTTAATCTGAACCATTCATGTATTTATATAAATTAATCATGTCCCCTCTTAGCCATCTCTTTTCCAGACAAAATAAATCTAGTTGTTTTAATCTTTGCTCATAACTGAGACCCTCCATACCCCTTATCATTTTTGTGGCCATACATTGAACCCTCTCCAGCTCCAGGGCATCCTTTTTATGGACTGGTGCCCATAACTGGACAGCACATTCCAGGTAAGGCCAAACCAATGCCCCTATCCCGAGAGTCCATACCACTTTAGATACATCACAAGATCTTGCTGGCTTTAGAGGCAGCTGATTGACATTGCATACTGTTATTTAATCTATAATCTACCAGTACCCCATGCTCCTTCTCAACAAAGGAACTCTCACAGATTTACTCCCCCAAGGACAAATGTTGCCTGTGGATTATTAGCCCCCAGGTGCATAACCTTACATTTATCCACATTGAACCTCATTTGCCAAGTGGATGACCAAACACTCAGTTTGTCCAAGTCACCCTGCAGCCTATGAACATCCTGCATAGACTGTATTACACTACACAGCTTGGAGTCATCTGCAAAATAGACACAGTGCTATTAATTCTTACCTCTATATTATTAATTAATAAATTAAATAGAAGTAGGCCAAGCACAGAACCCTAGGGTACACCATGTATAAATGGTGACCATTTTGAGAAGGAACTATTGACCACAACCCACTGGATACGATCCTTTAGCCAGTTTTCAATCCTATGCAAATGATTCCTTCCAAACCAATAGACCTTATTTTACCTATAAGGCATCTATGAGGGCAGTGTCAAATGCCTTTGCAAAGTCCAAGAACACAATATCCACAGCAGCTCCTCCATCCAGGCATCTGCTCACCTCTTCATAGAAGCAGATCATGTGAGTCTGACAACTTCCATCCATAGTAAACCCATGCTGGCTGTCACTTATTATACTATTTGATGTCACTTGCTCCTGTGTGTAGTCTATTAAAACAAAACAACCTTATGCTTACTTTTGCCCATCATTGCTGTGCCGTTGCAGGTGCTTCTTACCATCCAATGCCATGCACCTGCTCATCTAATGCTGTAACAAGCAACCGGAAGCTGTTGTGGAAGTATCCTGCCTCTAAAGAAACAGGGGCACAGCACTGGAAAAACATTGAAACTGCGTCATGAAAAGTGTGTAAAAATTATCTTATTTTTTACACTGAAATTTAAATAATGGTTTCTAAGCAAATCAGCTGATAGCAAAGGAGTATTTTTACTTCCTACACTAGTAACCAAAATGTCAATTTGGTGATCAGATAGTGGTTAAATCATTCAAGGGTTATCTAACCTTTACTCTGAACTTTGTATGACCCTCATTTTTTTATGCTCTGCACTTATAGTGAAGAGTCAGAGAAAATTGCCTTCACTATAAATGAATTGACATCATTGACAAATGTATCTAAAAAATCTAAATCTTTCTTGTCTCCTTTCTTTAGCAAACTGCCCAGTTTTGTTTCATTATCATCCTGGCCAAGAATGTAATAAATTATTTAATAGCAAAATAGAAATGTATTATCATTGAGATGAAAATAAAAAGAAAATATAATTTAAATCAGCCAAATACTAAAAATAATACTATAAGAATTAGGAATTTATTTAAAAATATAGTTGGATCCATTAACAAACCGAATTAGACTAATTTTAAAATACTTCATCACATGTAAATACATTTTTTTAGTAGCAGCATGTGTGTAGTGTATGACATTGTTAGTCATCACTATTAATGTTCAAAGACAAAACACATTTAGCTACTTATGTAGCTGAAGTAGCTGCTTCCCCTGCATATGTTCACGAGCACTGTGAATCCGTCCTGTAAACAAAGACAACATCTACAGACTCACAAGTGAGGTCATGAAAGAGTGAACTCTGTGTGTATAGCAGAGATGAGTGTGTTCTGGACTCTGCATATAGGTGTCTTCTACACAGAACAGTGAAGTACAAGATCTCCCTGTCCTCAGTCTTAGATTCTACAGAACTTTCTCTTTCTTTCTCTTCCCCTCATGCTTCAGCCCTTTCTCACAATGTACTTTGGCACTATCTGCACTGTGAAGAGAAGCTATTAACCTAGTGCTCTCATAGCAAATAAAGTACACTTCATGTAGCTGTTTTACTTCTGATTTCTACCACATATTACATATTCAATGCTCCTCTATGTGATAAAAGCTGCCAGGCTAGTAACTACAGTATATACTTGTGTTTCTGCATAAAAAATGTGCTATAAAACCCTACCTAAGCTTATACACAAGTGTATAAAAAAATAATAAACTTACATACTCAACTTTCGGTGCTCCCAGCTGCTCGCTACTGATCATTTTCCTTTTTTCTTCACTCGTAGCAAAGCGGCCAGAGATGTGTCCATGCGCTCCGCCCGCTGCCACATACTATGGCATTAGCAGCAGCACATCATAGTTTGCAGCGGCAGGCAGAGCGCATGGACACTTCTCTGCCCCTTCTGCTACGAGTGAAGTGAAGAAGGAAGCGGAGCCATGGGGAGCATTGAGGAGCATCGGAAGGTAAGCAAGTTTACATTGTTTTTATACCGTAGGGCGGTGGGGCATTTCATTATTTGGGGAGCTGCAGGGCATTTCATTAATAGGGGGCTGGAGGGTATTTCATTAATACGGATGCAGGACATTTCATTAATGGGGGCTGCAGGGCAGTTCATCAGGGGGACTGCAGAGCATTTTATTAATAGGGGGTTGCAAGGAATTTCGTTATTTAAGGGGGCTGCAGGGCAATTCATTATTTGGGGGGTTTTTGAGAAATATTAGTCTCTGCCTACTTTACCGTTGGTGAGAAAGTTTTTTTATCAAATATTTTAAGAACAAAAAATACCAAAACATTGGTAAGAAAAGGGGGATTAACACAATATGGCCCAATATGAGCAAGCCTGCCTGAACCCAATCATTATCTGTCTATGCCAGAATTCTGGGCGCCACATTAATTGAGTGTTTTTGACCATTTTCAGACAGTTGTTAGACTTGTCTAAAAACAGGGCATGGACTTGTGAAAAGGGCATGGCCAAATTCGGGCACCAGAAAATTCAGTCTGAAAATCTAAATTTTAGTCACAAAAATCAATATTTATAGTGATAGGGAAACCATCTCAATAAACCAGTATGATTCTATCTTTTCTCACAACCGCCATTTTGTCTAACCTTGTGTTATCTGCATGAAGATTGCATTCTCATTTTACTTTTGCTTTAATAACCACATATTTTTGTATAAACTTCACCTCCACTTCTCAGAAAATACCTTAGAATTTTTTTAACCACAAACTAGCTTGAATAACATATGACATTTAACTTAAACTTTTTTTAATTCTTTAATTTTGCAGAACAATATGGACACAAAGATATATTGAAACATTTTTTAAAAATGTTCTTTATATGCAAATGTGAAATGTGTGATGAACCAAGCTGCTAATTTATCAATTCCACATTATTGTCTTCAAAATGTTGTACAATGTTCTATATAACTATCAAAGACAATTCTCTTACTTTTAGCCTATATTAAAATATTTTATTTTATTTTTTACTTTGTAAAAAGGTTGCCCATTTTCGGGGACCTTTCAAAAAGTAAAAATAGTCTTAAATGTGTCTAAGCATCTGGATCAGTAACACAGATATGTCTAATTCAGCTCAACCCAGAAAAGGTGCAAAATAAAAGTGCACAGCACAACAGAAAAAGAAGTAAAAAAAAAAAAAAAAAAAATGAATACTGTATATACAAGCTGACCTGAGTATAAGCCGAAGTAACCTAATTTTAACACAAAAAACTGGGAAAATCTTTTGACTTGAGTATAAGCCGAGGGAGGGAAATGCATTGGTCACAGCCCCCCCAGTATATAGCCTGCTAACCCCTGTAGTATATAGCATGCTTACCCCCAGTATATAGCCTGCCGGCCCTGTAGTATATAGCCTGCCAGCCCCTGTAGTATATAGCCTGTCAGCCCCTGTAGTATATAGCCGCCCTTCCCAGTAATGTATAGCCACCAGCCCCCAGTAGTATCTATCCACCAGCCCCCTGTAGTATATAGCCTGCCAGCCCCTGTAGTATAGAGCATGCCATCCCCTAGTATATAGCCTGCCAGCCCCCTGTAGTATATAGCCTACCAGCCCCCCCTGTAGTGAAAATTAAAAATTAACACTGTACTCATCTTTCCGGCGACCCCCATAGGTCCTCTTCTTGCTTCGGATCCTCTTCGGGTTGTGTTGCAATCGTGTTGCACCAAGATATCACCATTGTGAAAAGGCATCCACTCCAAATTGTTTACAACCAATATTTTTCTAACGTTTTACAGAATTTTTGGTCATATTCTACTATTTTATTTACATTTTTTTGTTGTTCTTCTATTATGCATGTAGCTCAGTATATGTTAGATAGATTTCAAAGTATGCACATAAATCAATAGCTAGAATTTATGCTTAGCTGTATAATTCTCATAAATCAACAATAGTAATGTATTCCTGAAGAGCCTATTATTTCTCAGTGATTTCATCAAGATTAGTACAGGAAACACAAGCTTAAGTGCTACTGGAAAACCTAAATGTTTGTGTTCTGTAAGACTAAAATGCATTCACAATGGATCAAATAAATTGGTGACCTTAATTTATTGTATTACACATTCATCTGCACACTGTGTGTATATGTCTTTCTTCTTTTCACAAAGTTTGACTTTATATTCAGTAAAAAGTATTTTATCAGTGAATATACATACATAATTACATTCTTGACACAAACTTCAAGGAACCCACCATATTCAGAAAATCTGCAACAATAATTTCTGTTTTTGAAATGTATCCTTTATTTTTAATATGACGGGAAAAAAAGCTAAATGTTTTATAGAGGAAAATAGTGGCAGTACCGTGTTATTTACAGATATTTTGTGAGAATATAGATTATTCTATATTAGAATGTTAGATTTCTTTTTCTGCCTTCCTAGATAAGCTGTTTAGATCCAACAGGTTATCTTGATTTAGAAGAATTTCTTTGTGAATTTTTCCTTAGAACATATTGAGGCATACAGTATCACACTTTTTGACATGTCGACATAGAATAGTGTTACATAATGCTTGAAGAATATTTTGCTTTCCAGATCTAACTTTTAGTGAGAAGTATTATTTCATACCTATTCAACTAAAATATTTATCTTTTGTCTGCATCCATACATAAATGTGAAAACTACATAAAAAATTCCAGTATGCACCATTAAATGTTATATATCAAAGGGGGACCTGCCACCAAAGTGCTATTTTTTACCAGGAAACAGGTTACTATAGATAAAGTACTGTGTATGCCAAATATGTTTTAAAAAAATGTCTATTATATGGTGTTTGAAATAAAGTATGTGAAACCTATACTGACTCCCTGCCAGGTGTTTTAGCCAAGTCCAGGGATGGAAATTTCAAATGGCAACTTCCATCTTCTCTGTAATATATTCACTGCTCTTCTTGTCACTCCTGACTCCTCCTCCCTCCCACATCCTCTCTCTGATCCTCTCCTTGCAACCAGGGAGAGGGTTAGCAGTGAGCCGACTCTTCATCAGGGTAAGGAAGGATTTGGAGGGGGTGGGAGGGATCAGACAGAAGTTGTCATTTAAAAAATTCCTTCCTGGGACTTGGCTGAGGCATCTGGCAGGGAACCAGGTAAAGTTACACATATTTTATTTCAAGCACCATATAATGCTGACATTTTATAAAAAAACATATTTGCCATATACAGTACAATACTTTGTCTATAGCAGCCTGTCCCCTGCTAAAATTAGCACTTTGGTGACAGGTTCCCTTTAAGCTTTTTATGGTTCATAGAAGATAAGGCTGGAAAAAGACTCAGGTCTATTACGTCCAACCTATAAATCCTGCAGTGTTGATCAAGAGAGAGGCAAAAACTACAAGGCTGATGTCAATTGGTCCATAGTAAGGAGAAATTTCTTCCTGTACTCAATATGTCAGTAAAAATATTTCCCTGGATCAACATCAATAAAATGTTTTGTTCCAATAACATGATATTTTTGTTCTCCAAAGAGGTATCTAGGCCTCTCTTAAACATGCACAAAGAATCCGCCAAAACAACCTCTTGCAGCAGAGAGTTCCATAGTCTCACTGCTCTTACAGTACAGAACCTTTGTCTATGTTGATGGTAGAATCGCCTCTCCTCTCAGTGTAGAGGATGTCCCCATGTCCTGGTCACAGGATTAGATCTAAAAATATATTTGGAAATATTTCTACACTGCCCATTCTGGTATTTGTACTTTGTAATGAGGTCTCCCCTCAGATGCCTTTGATACATCCCATAATTGTATTTGTCTGGCACTGGTCACTAAAATGAAGTTTTCTGTCCACCAAATCTATTTCTTCTTTTGAAACACAAAACACTAGTGAGTAAGCAAATTTCACCAGAGCTCTAGCGAAATTGAGGCCTATGTATCAAATTTCATGTGTCTTTAAGCTGTTTTACGTTTTTTCATGCCTGTTTTTTTTATTTGTCTCATTTATCATTGTTCTTTTTGTAAATTGTGACTTGAATCAAAGTACAAAATACAATGGAATGTGGCCCCTTGCGGGTTGTACTCAAATAGGCCTTCTTGAGCACAACCCGCAAGAGTCCACAGTACATTGTATTTTGTATTATCTCCTTTGAGTCACTGTGTTTGACTCGCTTTTTATATTTGGTATATTAAAAGTTACTTTTTAATCCACCATTTGTACTTATGCTGTTACTTATGAGGTGAATGTACCAGGATTCCAAATATCCTGGCTTCTTTATGTATTGACCTTCTTCATGCCTTGAACATCAGAATACCATCATTTAAGGTATGATACATCGGCTCCAATGTGCATCAAAAATGTGCCTGTGTATCAAAGAGGGGTGCATTTTTCCAGCATAAACTCAAGTAAACACAAAGAGGAAGATTTATTCATCTGTCATAAAATGCATGAAAAAAAACTGTCTACGCCACATTTCAAAAGGGTTTAAGACAGTTTTCAGATACTTCTATGATTAGTACAAAAATGTATCATTCAGGATAAGATACTTTAATGAATCTGGTATCGATTGAGACTATCTTTGCCCTTTCTAACCTTTAGTATTAGTAAATGTACCCCACTGTCCTCAAATCTATTCCAAGTATATTGCCCTTCCATGTAGTACATTATAATTCAGATCAAATACGCACTACACAAACGACATCATAAGCAGTGGTTATCTTCTGAGGCTAGGTAAAGAAATTTCAGGCTACTTCATTACAACCAACATTCCATCCACATAATGCATAAAACCCCACAGCACAAAACTATTTATGCTGCAGGCTTGAAATCCACATGAGGTCAATTTTAACTGTGATGGAATTCAACCTGTGTAATTCACAATTGAACTCCTCCCCCTGTTCACAGGTAAGTCATGTCTAAGAGCTGAAGAAGTAGCCAGATGTGTTCTTTTGGTTTCTGACAATATTCTGAATTGCTGAGGGGTGCATGCTGAATAAATGCCATAGCTATTCTCCCACCAGAAGCTGCATGTAAAAAATAAGGCAGGAGAGTGGGCTGTATTACTTTTTTGTTGATTTAAAGGGATCCTGTCACCAGCGACTTCTTCCCCCACAAACTTCACATAGTACTTTTTATATGTCTTTATACATGTTTCAGATTAGAACCATTATTCTTCTAAAATAACTTTTATCAATGGCCTCTACCGATATTACAAAAGATTTAATCATTTAGGTGTGAGAGCTCCAGCATACAATTAGCTACTCCCCTTCCTAACTAACACTGTTAACTGAGGGTTGAGACAGAAGTTGTCTGTGTGTGACTCGCTTAAGAGAATTTTTTAATCTTCAAACACAGCCAGCATCTATGTCAACCTCATTCCCCCTCCCTCAGGAATTCTTTTTTTTATCGAGGGAGGTATCTTGAGTGTACGTTGCCTCCATGACTGGGTCTTTAGTAACATAGGGCATCAATAAAAGTCTTTTATAAAAAAACAAATAAAGAGTTTGGGGTGAGTAACCAGTATAATTGACGCACTGCTTATTTCATAGACCAGTGCTTCCTATTTCACACAAACTAGTAAATAGTTTTCTTCTTTATTACATATACATGGTAATTCTCATAAAAATTTGGGTAAAAAGTAGGATGAGAATTTATGGAGAGAATTTACCCCTTCTTTAGGTCAAAAAATTTGATACTGTCTAGAGAAGTGTTCAGTGTTAGAGTGATCCCACATAGGTTTTCATTGATGATTTGTAGGAATTCACGGGCTTCTTGTTTGGTGCCATCTCAGATTATGAACAGGTAAAATGATGGTTCCCTTTTGAAGTCCTTTAATTGTAGAACGAGTTATGTGAAGTCTCTCAAGTATGTTGGAAGTAGTTTGACGTAGTCCTGGAGGAGTTCATCCAGGTTGGAAGTTAGAGAAATTACTCCAGAAATTATTGGGCGACCTGGTGAATGGGTTAGGTTTTTGTTAATTTGGGGTAGGAAATAGCACATTGCTGTTCTTGGATTTTGATATACTGGTATTCTTTTTTTATTTGGAATTTTATTAGAGAATGCTTTTTTTATGCTTCTTCTTGCTTTGGGTCCACATTCGGAAGTATATTATTTCCTATCCGATAGTATCTTGAGGGATTCCTGTGTGTAGTCCTCTCGGTTGAGTATAACTGTACCGCCCCCCTTGCATGCTGGTTTTATAATGATTTTTGGATTATTCATGAGCTTCTTCAGTGCTCCTTTTTCTTTCTTACACAAATTTGATATCTGTTTGTTTGGTCTATCAATTGATCTCAGGACTGAGACCACCAGTGCATAGAATGTATCTTTGAAAGTCCCCCGACTCTGAGATGGATTGAAGTTGGATTGGGGTTTGAGATGTGTGCGGATATATTTGTTGGTCTGTTCCACTCATGGGGTTGATTCCTCCTGTTGGCTGTTTTCCATTTGGCTTTTTGCTTCCTTAATGGTGAATTTTCATTTCAGGGTGACTTTCCGTATAAAGTTATTGAGGTCCATAAATAGATCAAATTCTTTCAATCTATTTGTCGGACAAAAAGAAAGGCCTTTGCTGAGTAGGCTGTATTCTTCATCTGAGAGGGGATGTTCTGAAAGATTGAAGATTTTCACTGGTTGTATCATCCTAGTGATTTGTTGGTTTTCTTTTTTATCAGGGTAATTTTTTCTTCCTCTTTTTCCACTGGTCTTTGCTTTCTTTTTTTTGGCTACTCTTGGTTGGGTGAATATCGAGTAAATTGCTTTGGGGCTCTCCAGAAAGGGGAATATAAAAATGCTGCCAATAATCCCATGGATAGAACCATCAGTGAAACATATGTAAAGACATCTACAAGATACTGGGGCTCATTTACTAAGGGTCCGTCGGACGCATATTTCCGATTTTCCCTGAATAGCCCCAGGATTTTGTCGCATGCGATCAGGTTGTGGCGTATCGACGGCTGAAATCAGGGGCGTGGCCGCTGGACAACCCAACGGATTCGGAAAAACTGCGGAATTTAAAAAAGAATTTGTGTTGCAAGATCAGCACTTACATACACCGGGAAGAAGAAGGTGAACTCCGGCGGACCTCGGAGCAGCAGCGACAGAATTTGTGTTGCAAGATCAGCACTTATATGCATCGGGAAGAAGAAGGTGAACTCCGGCAGACCTCAGTGCAGCAGCGACACCTGCTGGATATCAGGCGCACAATCTTAGTGAATCTCGGCAGACCCGAATCAGCGTCGGACAACGCGCCGCAAGATCGCGACTGGACCGGGTAAGTAAATGTGCCACACTGTGTGGGGTTGTGGAGAGGACACGGACAGGACTCTGATTATTAAAAGACCACAGAAAGAAAAAAGAAGTTGTATTTACTGCTTTTATCTTCTCTGTTCCTCATACACAGAGCTTGAATGCTGTGTAGAGAACAGGCAGGTCCACCTCCGCTCTTGGCCCCAATAATCACGTGATAAAACACGAAATGTTTCTGGTCCTGTAGGTGTTAACTTCCCCGGTCTTGAAGTGGTTAACTGAATTCAGACCCAACATCTACAAGTATTAATCTCTGAAACATGCAGTTATGCAGGATTTATACATATGATTTACATGCACATCTCTTCACAAAGTCACCAGAACTAAGAAGATCCAAATTCTGAATCCAAATGGACACATATCACAACCACAGTTATTTCACACACCATAAATTGAACCATCACACGCTATATATTTCTGGAAAGATAAACGCTTTACAACTGTTGATGTCTTGGCATGCTGCTGACAGCCATGTTCACCTTTATCTAGCATGGTGACAAAACAGATTTCTTTTGAAAAAATGCATTAAATCTTACATCTGTTCCTAAAACTTAAATCCAAGCACGTGTTCAGACACAATAAGAAATGAGGTGTAAAAATAGTAGGCCATGTGTGCAATGTATTCATTGTTAAACAATTACTAGTACTCAAAAAAATGCTGAAATTGAGACCATGCTTTTAACTATTTTTTTTCAAGAAGCACCCAGCATCTGTCTGGAAGTAAGAGTTCTCCTTACGGAGATTGCCAATTAAGGTCGTCATGTAGCCGTGTGGAGACTTATAGCCATGGACGCTCCATTAGGGGATCCTAGGAAAATATGCAAATACGCTTTCCAGGATGGGATAAGGAAAACCATGCCTCTTTTAGCTACCTTGTAAGGCAGCTCCCTTGACATCAAGTATGACCTACAAAAGGCCTTATACAGGGTTTTCCTTATCGCATCGTGGAAAACTTATTTGCATAATTTCCCAGAATTCCCTAGTTGAGCGTACATGGCTACCAGTCTCCACATGCCTACATGGCAGCCTTAATTGGCAATCTCAGGAAGGAGAATTCTTATTGCTCTACCCTACTCACAAGCCTCTACCTCACCCAAACCAGTTCCCTACAATCTACTGCAGAGACCTACCCAGGTTGAAACAGTGCTGTCTAGAGTTGGGACTCTGTAGCCTCTTGCAGGTCATGCTTGATGTCAAGGGAGCTGTCTTATAAGGTAGCTAAAAGAGGCATGGTTTTCTTATCCCATCCTGGAAAACTTATTTGCATATTTTCCCAGCATCTGTGTCAACTAAACTCAAGCAGATGCCTTGTGGATATACTCTGCAAGAAACTTAAAAAAGGGGCAGATTTATGGTTTTTGCACCATATACAGTATTTTTCGGACTATAAGGCGCACCGGAGTATAAGGCACACCATCAATAAATGCCTGCTAAAATGTCTAGGTTCATATATAAGGCGCACTGGAATATAAGGCGCACCTGATTATAAGGAGGAATAACCAGCAGGTGGCAGACCTGTGCACAGCTCAAGGCAGCTGTTGTCTGTAAGTACGGTTCATATATAAGGCGCACTGGACTATAAGGCGCACCTTTGATTTCTGAGAAAATAAAAGGATTTTTTGTGCGCCTTATAGTCCTAAGAATATCAGCAAAAAGTTATTTTTTTCAATAATTCATATGAAACTCATATATTATATAGAGTCATTACAAAAAAGTGAACTTTTTCAAGTGTTAATGTAATTTATGTTAATTAAAGGGGTTTTCCCACTAACGAAAGTTAGGCCGTATCCATGGGATAGGGTCTAACTTCCTGATCAGTGGGGGTCCCAGTGCTGAGTTCTCCACAGATCGCAGAAACGAGAGGTCTGACGTTTTTTTGAGTACTAGTAATTGTTTAGCAATGAATACATTAGCCTACTATTTTTACTCCTCATTTCTTATTGTGTCTGAATCCGTGCTCGAATTTAAGTTTTGGGAACAGATGTAAGATTTAATGCATTTAAAGAATGTGACTTTTAAAAAAAAAAATTGCAATATTGGTTCTCCTGCTTCTTCCTGCCAATCACTGGAGACCAAGCAAGCTTTTGCAAACGTTTTAGCGACTTTTACAAAAGTCAATTATGGGCATTTAAATACAAGTTGTGGTTCAAATATGGAAAAGTCACCAAACAATTTACAAATTCACAACTTCTGTTGTTCCTGGAATTACGCTGAATGTAGTTTCTACATAAAAATGGATTCCTCTCTACTTTTTCCATTTGATGTGTATTTTTTGACATATGTGCTACAGCTCCCGAGAATTAGGTGACGTCTTAGGAGCATGAAAGGGAGGGCATGCATAATTATGCTAATGCCCCAGCACCTTGTGTAAGGAACACAGGAGCATCAAATTGTCATTAACATAATTATAAATCGATTTTTCTTTGCCTATTCAAGTCCTGAACCTACATCAGCTTATCATGACCTGTCTAAAGGTATGTTTAGGTTAAAATGGGTGTTTTAAAGTGGTACATTTCCTTTAATTTTGGCAAAGTGTCAACATGGCAATTTGAACAGCTACTTATTGCTAACTTATGGCTCCCTGCTATTTCACAAATTATTGGCACCTGAAGACAGCAATACCATTGAAAAAAGGAGGTTGGATCCAGATTATTTTCGGAGCTTCCCTCCAGGGCCCTCGAACAGGAAGTATTGTGGGGTTTAGAGCAAGAGCCTCATTGTTAATTGGACCCTCTCTGCACCATCTCACTCAAGGGTGTGTTGCTTTAAAATTGCGCTAAGCACGTCCTGGGCTACTTAGAACTACAGGAGGAAACCCTGAGTCCTGCTTGGTAAACTCTATGCTGGGGTGTTAGCCTGAGTGCCCACAGAGATGGCTCTGAGTGCCACCTCTGGTACCCGTGCCATAGGTTCACCACCACTGACTAATAATAAAGAAACCAGACCAGGCAATAGCTTATAATACAAAACGAAAGCGGACAATAGTTTATAATACAGACCTCAGACCAGACAAAAAGAACACAACCAAGATCAGATAATATCTTAGAACATTGAACTTATTATACAAAACCAAGAGCAGATTATATTTTATAAAACAGATGTCAACCTCACAGATTTTACTTCCCTACTCACACACAACAAATAGAAAAGGAGAGGTTGTTTCTTCTTTTAGACAGTTAGGCCTCTTCCACACTAGCGTTGCGTTTCACGTCAGGGTGCAATGCGTGAAAAACTGATGTTTTTGCTGCGTTTTTGTTTCATTTTTGTTCGCGTTTTTTTGCGTTTTCGTTGCGTTTTTCACGCGCGTTTTTTTAAGTCAATGGGACTTTTTCAAAGGGACCAAGGTTCGGGAATAAAATGTTTTATTTAATTGAAAAAGAATGTCTTCTGATAAGATAGCAGATGTATGCAAACATCTACAATCTATTCTTCACTGTTCCGCGCGCGTATATTATCTCCCGACAAGTTAGCAGATGTGAAGAACAGTGAAGAATAGAATAAAAACAGTGAACACAGTGAACACAGTGAACACATGATCATTTAAGTGAAAAACACAGTGCAGAACACAGTGCAGAATAGATTACAGATGTTCGGCACATCTGCTTTCTTGTCGGGAGATACGCGCGGAGCGGTGCGAACAAAATAGCATGTGAAGAACAATATATATGTGTGAAGAAGACATTGCAGATGTATGGAAACATCTGCAATGTGTTCTTTACACACATATATATTGTTCTTCACATGCTATTTTGTGCGCACCGCTCCGCGCGTATCTCCCGACAAGTAAGCAGATGTGCCGAACATCTGTAATCTATTCTGCACTGTGTTCTGCACTGTGTTTTTCACTTAAATGATCCTGTGTTCACTGTGTTCACTGTGTTCACTGTTTTTATTCTATTCTTCACTGTTCTTCATTGTGTTTTTTTAATTATTTGATCGTTCGCGAGCAGGGGAAATACTGTTATACTGGCCACCTAGCAACCCTTACGTTTAAAACGCATTGCACTCGCATTGCACTTGCAATGTTTGCGAGTGCAATGCGTTTTTGATACGTCCCCATAGACTTGAATGGGGCGTGAAAAATGCGCGTGAATCGCAAAAATAGAGCATGCTGCGATTTTGACGCGCGTGCAAACGAACGCAAGCACGCGCGTGCAAAACAACGCAAATGAAGAAAGACCCATTGAATACAATGGGACAGAGTGCAATGCAAGTTCTGCGCGTCAAATGCACGCGCAGAACTCGCGCGTGAAAAACGCCAGTGTAGAAGGGGCCTTATAGGACAAAATTAGTTGAATAACTAGTGAAATATTACCTTGTTAGTTGGTTAAGTTTAACCCTCCTTATCTATCAGTCTGCTGTGTACAGATTTCAGAACTTCAGACGCTGCTTATTTCATGGAAGAGAGAGAAGGGAAAGCATAAGACAAATAAACTTTTTTAATTTTATCTTGCATTATTGATTTCTGAAATAGAAAAAAATGCTTCAAAGGTTTAGTTTTGTTCTTATCTAAAAGAGAATCTGAAACTTACCGTGCTTTAAAATAATTTGGTATTTTATTTTCCATTAGAACTATAGAAACCATTTGAACCCGCACAGTGTCTATATTTCTTGTAAATATGCATTTTTAATGCAAATACTGTATTGTGGTACAGCTAAAAGGACATCTTGCTGGTTAGTGCACCAGATGAGATGTCTGCGTGCTGCCTCTTTGTCATTGTTCATGTCAACTCAGGCATGATAAAGTAACAAGAAAAGGCTTTTTTCTAGCCCTCTTTTTGATATTCCACTTAAGTTTCCCGCTAAGACTGGACTCTATAGGGACACAATCTGCATTATGTGTTAAACCTAAAAGCACTTAACAAGACCTAGCTTAAGTGGAGAAGATCTAACAGGATCATATGTTAACATAGATCTGTCCCAATATTTGCTCATGTTTTGACATATCTGGTGAGATTTTCATCATTTATTAAACAATTTACCAGTGACAGCTCACACAAAACAGCATTTTTAATAAAAGCTAGATCACAATATTGCACTACAAGCCAGAGGACAATGATATAACTATTCCAATCCACCTCACCCACTTGGTTGACAATAGATGGTGTGGTCTGTTTCTAGTTTATAGAAAATAGCATTTTTTTCTTTAATGGTGACAGACACATCATATTCTATTTACAATACAAATTATACAATATATTTGTTACTTGCTTGGCCGGTCATTGACAATATCCAGGTTCTACAATTTTACATGGAAGAAATGCATTGCAAAGCATGTTTTAGGGGCTCAAGTATACACCATGTCCAGGAATTTAAACATTTATTTGGATTCCCATCAGGAATCTATTTTTACAATGAAGGGCTGTGGTATGGAATATAGAGTACAGGTCCCCTAACTGGGTGGTAATTTGGAGATATTACTATGGACATTGAAAAATCTCTTACCAGAAGGGCTGTAATTAAGGTACAATGCCTCAGAAGCAGATAAATTCAGGTGATATGGGAAAGACTTTTATTTCTTTACCAGCAGGTATTACTGGCATGAGGGATAAACATCCCCTCACACCAGTAATACCTTCTGGTAAAGAGTTAAACTTCTTCCCGTTATCATCTAAAATTATCTGCCACTGAGGCACTGTACTTTAATTTTTCTGATATGCAAATGAGCAGGCAAAGAGTCAAATTGTAAATAGAAGAGTCATGTTTCCTCCAGGCTGCTGGTTAACCACACCTTTGATTGATAGCTCAGTGTCTCTTCATATCTCAGCCTGAGCAGACAGAACGTCCTCTCCTGGTCTACTTCCTGTCCTTACCAGAAAACTGTACCTCTCACTGATGGGTGTATTTAGCAGTGAGCACTTAGTAGGAAACTGCAGAACCTCTCACTATTTCACGCACCTTGTGATGGGCAGTGCCAAACGACGATGGGCGGAGCCAAGCATAGACAAAGCCAGCTAAAGTTTGGGGAGAAATTTTACTGGTGTGAGGAGTAATATTTAAGCTGGGACACCTGCACTGCACTTTTCAAAAAGGCACAGTGGGGAATGAGGATGAGTAAGGTTTATTGTGCCTGGTTTTGATGACAGGTTCCCTTTAATCTAAAGTCTGGCCTTGTGTATTTTGACTTATAAGATTCTGTTGCTTTTGTGATGTCCACTTTTATATTCCCTAGTATTAAATAGGGGTAGTGCATTTCTGATATATTATATTATTGTTTTAGACACCGAATGAAGATTATATTATTCTATGTTTATTTGTTTATTTTTTTCATGCTGGTCTGTTGTTTTTTGTTGAACAAAAGTTGCAAATTCTTCTACAACTTTTTCTTTTACGTAGTAGTTTGGCTGCTCAGGAGTGGAGTTGATTTGCACCAAAATTGCTTCTTTTTCATGTGTTCAGATTTGGATTCTGTCACTGCTGCTCCAGCAACCCTTATCAAGGGATAGAGCTTGGTTATCTCCCCAGGAATGTTGCAGGCGATGTCAGGACCTCTGTCTGTATTGTGCCAGTCCTGAACATTTCAACTTTTCCTGTCCGTCCTCAGCGTCCGGGAAACGCCCACACCAAGGGTCCAGGTAAGAGCAAAGTTTCTCCACGCCTGAACATACTCCTCAGCTTTGGCACTCGTAGCCAGTGTCAGGTTTCTGCTTTCTTGGACTCTAGTTCTGCTGGGAACTTTTTGGATGCTGCTCTGGTCTCCCAGCATCACGTCCCAGTGGTCCTCCTCAAGAAGCATGAAGGTCCCTTTCAGTACCCATCCTGGTCTCTTCTATAGCTCCCAAGTCTCCAAAGGGTGTTCCAGCTTGCAATCAGGACTTTGTTTTTTTTTTAAAAGTATTTATTTTTGCAGTTTTTTGAAATTGTATACAATTACAATAAACAGAACCGAAGAACAAGAGTGTCTGTCCCATATTTTCTTCCCGACATTACAGGATTATTATGTAACATCCATGGTAACATACAGGGTTTTACTGCGTTCCAAAATTAACTGAGGGCTATTGCACAGTAAATGACCGCAGGATACTGTAGCCAGACATCTTGATACAACACAAATAACTATTGACATATAGACAATCAGTCACACACACATACATACCAGAACACTCAGTCTCCTTCATTATGCAATCAGGACTTTGTTGACGTATTTTCAAAGAAGCAAGCTAAGACTTTGCCAACGCGCTGTCCCTACAACTGCCCTCTTGATCTGCTGCCGGGAACGTCTCCTCCCCGGGGTCGGGTGCACCCTCTCTCTGTGCCTGAAACTGCAGCAATGTTGGATGATATCAAAGAGAACCTGCAGGGGGGTTTATACATAAATCCTCTTCTCCGGCTGGTGCAGGCTTCTTCTTCGTGACCAAGAAAGATGGGTCACTGCGTCCATGCATTGACTACCGTGGTCTTAATAAGATCACAGTTAAGAACCGCTATCTGTTGCCGTTGATCACAAAGCTGTTTGACCGTCTGTGTGGAGCCAAGGTCTTCTCCAAATCAGACCTTCATGAGGCCTACAACCTCATCCGTATTCGCAAGGGTAACAAATGGAAGACCGTCCTCAACACTCGTGATGGACACTTCGAGTATTTGGTAATGCCATTTGGACTTTGCAACACACCAGCAGTTTTCCAAAAGTTTGTCAATGGCATCTTCAGGGACCTACTACATACCTGTGTAGTGGTCTGTCTGGACAACATTCCGGTGTTCTCTCCAGTCCTTAGTCATCTCAGGACTGCCAAACTTGAAAAGTGTAAATTTCACCAGCCTAGTCTATCTTTCCTTGGCTATATTATCTCCAGCAGAGGCTTCCTGATAGATCCTGCCAAGTTGTCTGCTGTTCTACTGTGGCTGCATCCAGTAGGACTACGTGCAATACAAAGATTCCTGGGCTTTGCAAACTATTACCGGCAGTTTATCCTGCACTTTTCCTCCCTTGTATTTCCTATTGTGGTGCTCACCAAGAAGGGTGGCAATCCCTGTTTCTGGCCTCCGGCGGCTGTAGAAGCCTTCTTAAGATCAAAATATGCCTTTGCCTCAGCCCCTGTTCTCACTCGGCCTGATACAGGCTCCAAAGATCTCTCCCAACTCAAACCCCTTCCAGTCAACCAGGTAGAACAGCTTACCTCTCACCGTCTTCATGTCCAGGATCTCTTTTACCTCATAGACATCGGTGGAGTCAGCCTCAGGAGCAGGAGGAGGGAGAAGCAGTTCAAGATGACTGGTTTGAGTAATGATACATGGAAGGAGGAGGGATGCGCATGGTGGGAGGAAGGAGGAACTTGTAGGCCACAGGATTGATGTGCCTGAGGACCTCGAAAGGACCCAGCAAATAAGGACCAAGTTTGTAGCAAGAAATCTTCAACCGGACATACCTGGAGGATAACTAGACCAAACATAGGAGGAGGCCTGCGTTTCCTATCTGCCTGGAGCTTGGTACGAGCAGAGGCCTGTAGCAGGGAAAGGCGAGTCTACTCCCAAATAGACTTCAGATCCTGTACCACCTCTTCAACTGCAGGAACATCTGAGGACACAGGTAGAGGAAGAGGAGGGCGTAGGTGAAGACTAGAGATGAGCGAGCACTAAAATGCTCGGGTACTCGTCTCGAATAACGAGCCCCATTGAAGTCAATGGGAGACTCGAGCATTTTTCAAGGGGACCAAGGCTCTGCACAGGGAAGCTTGGCCAAACACCTGGGACCCTCAGAAAAGGATGGAAACACCACGGAAATGGACAGGAAACAGCAGGGGCAGCATGCATGGATGCCTCTGAGGCTGCTTAATGACACCATTATGCCAAAATTATGGGCAACAGCATGGCCATGACAGAGTGACAGAATGAAGCTAGATAGCATCTAAAACATCCAATAATTGACCCTGACACTATAGGGGACTTCATGCAGAGGCAGCGGTAGCAGCGGCAGGCTAGAGAGTGGCATGGCGACATACCCTAAATGGACTCAGGCTTCAAACCAATGGGTGGCAGAGAGGAACCAAAGGAGGTGAGCAAGAAGCGCTCAAATAATATCGGTACATGATAAAAGTTTGCCAGTATATTTTGTGGATTACACAGCAGGGTGGCGACAAAGTTAACATGGAAGCCATGAAAACAACCCAAAATTCTGCCTGACAGCTCGTTTGATAAGGGGACCATGTATGGAGGCAGTGAACTAGTAGTAGATTAAAGGTGCTGCAGTTAAAACTATGTTAGTTGTATCTTGGCATGGAGCTGGCGCGCCGCTGCCAGGCGAGCTTTCGCCAATCCAAGCCCCTGTCTCTAGGCTACTCCCCAAACAGCACTTCTAAGAACCTTTTGTATAAGATCAAGTGTAATAGCGTTCTTATAAGTTTAGGATATGGCGGGTGAGGGGAATGGAAACAGATGCGCAAGAAGCGCTGAAATAATATTGGTAAATGATAAAAGTTTGCCAGTATATTTTGTGGATTACACAGCTGGGTGGCGACAAAGTTAACAAGTTTGTTGTGGAAGCCATGAAAACAACCCAAAATTCTGCCTGACAAAGCTCGTTTGATAAGGGGACCATGTATGGAGGCAGTGAACTAGTAGTAGATTAAAGGTGCTGCAGTTAAAACTATGTTAGTTGGATCTTGGCATGGAGCTGGCGCTCCGCTGCCAGGCGAGCTTTCGCCAATCCAAGCCCGTGTCTCTAGGCTACTCCCCAAACAGCACTTCTAAGAACCTTTGTATAAGTTTGGGATATGGCGGGTGAGGGGAATGTAAACAGAAGCGCAAGAAGCGCTGAAATAATATTGGTAAATGATAAAAGTTTGCCAGTATATTTTGTGGATAACACAGCTGGGTGGCGACAAAGTTAACAACTTTGATGTGGAATCCATGAAAACAACCCAAATTTCTGCCTGACACACCTCGTTTGATAAAGGGACGATGTATGGAGGCAGCTATATGGACGACTTTTGGAGGTAGCAATGGAGACAACGTGTGGAGGCTGCTATGGAGACAATTTAATTTGGATAGTGCCTGTATGTGGCAGTCCAAAAAAGTTTTCAAACCAGAGGAGCAGGTAGGTGGCCCTCCAGAAAAATGGAATAGATTGAGTGCCTGTATGTGGCAGTCCAAAAAAGTTTTCAAACCAGAGGAGCAGGTAGGTGGCCCTCCAGAAAAATGGAATAGATTGAGTGCCTGTATGTGGCAGTCCCAAAAAGTTTTCAAACCAGAGGAGCAGGTAGGTGGCCCTCCAGAAAAATGGAATAGATTGAGTGCCTGTATGTGGCAGTCCAAAAAAGTTTTCAAACCAGAGGAGCAGGTAGGTGGCCCTCCAGAAAAATGGAATAGATTGAGTGCCTGTATGTGGCAGTCCCAAAAAGTTTTCAAACCAGAGGAGCAGGTAGGTGGCCCTCCAGAAAAATGGAATAGATTGAGTGCCTGTATGTGGCAGTCCAAAAAAGTTTTCAAACCAGAGGAGCAGGTAGGTGGCCCTCCAGAAAAATGGAATAGATTGAGTGCCTGTATGTGGCAGTCCCAAAAAGTTTTCAAACCAGAAGAGCAGGTAGGTGGCCCTCCAGAAAAATGGAATAGATTGAGTGCCTGTATGTGGCAGTCCAAAAAAGTTTTCAAACCAGAGGAGCAGGTAGGTGGCCCTCCAGAAAAATGGAATAGATTGAGTGCCTGTATGTGGCAGTCCAAAAAAGTTTTCAAACCAGAGGAGCAGGTAGGTGGCCCTCCAGAAAAATGGAATAGATTGAGTGCCTGTATGTGGCACTCCCAAAAATTGTTTAAAACAGAGGACCGGGTCGGTGGCCCTCCAGAAAAATTAAATGCATAAAGTACTATAGCTAGAGCCAGTGGGCCCTGTCAAAAAATAGCCAGTTTCCTCTGCTTTACTGTACAAAGAGGAGGAGAAGGAGGAAAATGAGGAGGAGGAGGAGTGGATAAATTATTCAGGTTGAGCTTCCTTCACCTGGTGGAGATTGGAAATTAGGAGAAATCCAGGCTTTATTCATCTTGATAAGCGTCAGCCTGTCAGCGCTGTCAGTCGACAGGCGTGTACGCTTATCGGTGATGATGCTACCAGCTGCACTGAAAACCCGCTCGGACAAGACGCTAGCGGCAGGGCAGGCAAGAACCTCCAAGGCGTACAGCGCCAGTTCGTGCCACATGTCCAGCTTTGAAACCCAGTAGTTGTAGGGAGCTGTGTGATCATTTAGGACGATGGTATGGTCAGCTACGTACTCCCTCACCATCTTTCTGTAAAGATCAGCCCTACTCTGCCGAGACTGGGGACAGGTGACAGTGTCTTGCTGGGGTGACATAAAGCTGGCAAAAGCCTTGTAAAGCGTACCCTTGCCAGTGCTGGACAAGCTGCCTGCTCGCCTACTCTTCCTCGCTACTTGTCCCGCAGAACTACGCACTCTGCCGCTAGCGCTGTCAGAAGGGAAATACTGTTTCAGCTTGTGCACCAGGGCCTGCTGGTATTCATGCATTCTCACACTCCTTTCCTCTCCAGGGATGAGAGTGGAAAGATTTTGCTTGTACCGTGGGTCCAGGAGAGTGAACACCCAGTATTCGGTGCTGGAATAAATTCTTTGAACGCGAGGGTCACGGGATAGGCAGCCTAGCATGAAATCTGCCATATGCGCCAGAGTACCAACGCGTAAGAATTCACTCCCCTCACTGGCCTGACTGTCCATTTCCTCCTCCTCCAACTCCTCCAACTCCTCTTCTTCTGCCCATACACGCTCAACAGTGAAGGACTCAACAATGGTCCCCTCTTGTGTCTCGCCAACATTCTCCTCCTCTTCCTCCTCATCCTCCTCCACCTCCACATCCTCCTCCACCTCCACCTCCTCCGATATGCGCTGAGAAACAGACCTAAGGGTGCTTTGGCTATCAACAAGTGAATCTTCTTCCCCCGTCTCTTGTGATGAGCGCAAAGCTTCCGACTTCATGCTGACCAGAGAGTTTTTCAACAGGCCAAGCAGCGGGATGGTGAGGCTGATGATGGCGGCATCGCCACTGACCATCTGTGTTGACTCCTCAAAGTTACTCAGCACCTGACAGATATCAGACATCCACGTCCACTCCTCATTGTAGACTTGAGGAAGCTGACTGACCTGACTACCAGTTCTGGTGGAAGTTGACATCTGGCAGTCTACAATCGCTCGGCGCTGCTGGTAAACTCTGGATAACATGGTCAGTGTTGAATTCCACCTCGTGGGCACGTCGCACAACAGTCGGTGAGCGGGCAGTTGGAGGCGGCGCTGCGCTACCCTGAGAGTGGCAGCATCTGTGCTGGACTTCCTGAAATGCGCACAGATGCGGCGCACCTTCGTGAGCAAATCAGACAGATTGGGGTATGTCTTGAGGAAACGCTGAACTATCAGATTTAACACATGTGCCAGGCATGGCACATGTGTCAGTCAGCCGAGTTGCAGAGCCGCCACCAGGTTACGGCCGTTGTCACATACAACCATGCCTGGCTTCAGGTTCAGCGGTGCCAGCCACAGATCAGTCTGCGCCGTGATGCCCTGTAATAGTTCTTGGGCGGTGTGCCTTTTATCGCCTAGGCTCAGCAGTTTGAGCACCGCCTGCTGTCGCTTAGCGACGGCACTGCTGCTGTGCCTAGAGCTACCGACTGATGGCGCCATGCCCACGGATGGTAGTTCGGAGGAGGAGGTGGAGGAGGGGTGGGAGGAGGAGGAGGCATAGTAGGCCTGAAACACCTGGACCGAGGTAGGCCCCGCAATCCTTGGCGTCGGCAGTATATGACCAGCCGCAGGGTCAGACTCGGTCCCAGCCTCCACCAAGTTAACCCAATGTGCCGTCAGCGATATATAGTGGCCCTGCCCGGCAGCACTCGTCCACGTGTCCGTGGTCAGGTGGACCTTGTCAGAAACGGCGTTGGTCAGGGCACGGATGATGTTGTCTGACACGTGCTGGTGCAGGGCTGGGACGGCACATCGGGAAAAGTAGTGGCGGCTGGGGACCGAATACCGAGGGGCGGCCGCCGCCATGAGGTTGCGAAAGGCCTCGGTCTCTACTAGCCTATAGGGCAGCATCTCCAGGCTGAGCAATCTGGAGATGTGGACATTAAGGGCTTGGGCGTGCGGGTGGGTTGCACTATATTTGCGTTTCCGCTCCAGCGTCTGGGGTATGGAGAGCTGAACGCTGGTGGATGCTGTGGAGGATCGTGGAGGCGACGATGGGGTTTTTGTGGCAGGGTCCTGGGCAGGGGGCTGACTATCAGCTGACACAGGGAAAGGAGCAGTGGTGTGCACGGCCGGAGGTGAATGGGCTTGTTGCCACTGAGTGGGGTGTTTAGCATTCATATGCCTGCGCATACTGGTGGTAGTTAAGCTATTAGTGGTTGAACCCCTGCTGATCCTGGTTTGGCAAATGTTGCACACCACAGTCCGTCGGTCATCCGGTGTTTCCTTAAAGAACCTCCAGACTTCTGAAAATCTAGCCCTCGCCACAGGAGCCCTCGCCACGGGAGCTTCACTAGTTGACACATTTGGCGCTGATGCACCAGGTCTGGCCCTGCCTCTCCGTCTGGCCCCACCACTGCCTCTTCCAACCTGTTCTGGTCGAGGACTCTCCTCCGTCTCAGAAGCCTATCAACCCAGCTTGGGTCTGTCACCTCATCATCCTCCGATCCCTCAGTCTGCTCCCCCCTCGGACTTCCTGCCCTGACAACAACTTCCCCACTGTCTGACAACCGTGTCTCCTCATCGTCGGACACCTCTTTACACACTTCTTCCAGTACGTCAAGAAGGTCATCATCACCAACAGACTGCGACTGGTGGAAAACCTGGGCATCGGAAAATTGCTCAGCAGCAACCGGACAAGTGGTTTGTGACTGTGGGAAGGGTCCAGAAAACAGTTCCTCAGAGTATGCCGGTTCAAATGCCAAATTTTCCTGGGAGGGGGCAGACTGGGGGGGAGGAGGCTGAGGTGCAGGAGCTGGAGGAGTGCCGATTTCGGTGACATGGGTGGACTGCGTGGAAGACTGACTGGTGGACAAATTGCTCGAAGCATTGTCGGCAATCCACGACATCACCTGTTCGCACTGTTCTGGCCTCAACAGTGCTCTACCACGAGTCCCAGTAACTTCAGACATGAACCTAGGGAGTGTAGCTCTGCGGCGTTCCCCTGCTCCCTCATCAGCAGGTGGTGTCTCACCCCGCCCAGGACCACGGCCTCTGATTCCTGCAGTAGTTGGACGCCCACGTCCCCGCCCTCGTCCTCTACCCCTAGCCCTCGGGTTAAACATTTTGAAAATGAAAGTTATAACTTTAATTTTTTTTTTACTTTTTTTTGTGTTTTTTTATGTTTTTTAGTTTTTTTTTGTGTTTTTTAGTTTTTAAAACCAAACAATGCTATCCTATTGCTATGGCTATTTTCTAGCCAAGTATGAAAGTACACTGCTATGCCAGATGAGATGACGCTGAGTTATTAAAAAAATAAACGTAAAATAAAAAAGGAAATGGCAGACTGTGCCTAATTGAAATCCAACCCCTAATAAATTTTCCCACTTCGGTCTTTGCGATGGATATGTGCGTCACTAAGCGCAAAACACAGCGGTCGCAAGTCTCACTACAAATTGCTCACAATTTGCTAGTAGATGCACTGCAGCAAGGACAGCCACCAGCAGATCAACCAGAAATCAAATATATATAACGCTACTGTAGGCGTAAGTAAGCCGTTTGGATTCTCCTATGGCTATTTTCTAGCCAAGTATGAAAGCACACTGATGAGATGACGCTGAGTTATGAAAAAATAAACGTAAAATAAAAAAGGAAATGGCAGACTGTGCCTAATTGAAATCCAACCCCTAATAAATTTTCACACTTCGGTCTTTGCGATGGATATGTGCGTCACTAAGCGCAAAACACAGCGGTCGCAACTCTCACTACAAATTGCTCACAATTTGCTAGTAGATGCAATGCAGCAAGGACAGCCACCAGCAGATCAACCAGAAATCAAATATATATAACGCTACTGTAGGCGTAAGTAAGCCGTTTGGATTCTCCTATGGCTATTTTCTAGCCAAGTATGAAAGCACACTGCTATGCCAGATGAGATGACACTGAGTTATTAAAAAAATAAACGTAAAATAAAAAGTAAATGGCAGACTGTGCCTAATTGAAATCAAACCCCTAATAAATTTTCCCACTTTGGTGTTTGAGGTGGATATGTGTGTCACTAAGAGCTAAACACAACGGTAGCAAGTCCCCCTGCAAATTCCTCACAATATGGTACTAGCTGCACTACTAGTGCCAGCAAGCCCAGCCACAAGCAAACAAAAAAAAAAAAGTATAACGTTATTGTAGCCCTAAGAAGGGCTGTTGGGTTCTTGTTGAATCACTCCTGCCTAACACTATTCTAATAGAACACCCTAACGCTTTCCCTGACCAGCAGCAGCTCTCTCCCTAGCGGCATCCAGACACAGAATGATCCGAGCAGCGCGGGCAGCGGCTAGTCTATCCCAGGGTCACCTAAACTGGCCAGCCAACCACTGCTATCGACGTGTAAGGGTACCACGTCATGCTGGGTGGAGTGCAGAGTCTCCTGGCTTGTGATTGGCTCTGTTTCTGGCCGCCAAAAAGCAAAACGGCGGGAACTGCCATTTTCTCGAGCGGGCGAAGTATTCGTTCGAGCAACGAGCAGTTTCGAGTACGCTAATGCTCGAACGAGCATCAAGCTCGGACGAGTATGTTCGCTCATCTCTAGTGAAGACCATAGTTGATGTAGAATGGAGCAGAGTTGTCAGATGAAGAATCCAGGGAGTTATAGTTATGCTCTATTTTCTGATTAACAGTAACTGAAAACAAATACTAAAGCTTTGGAAACACTTAAGTTTCTGTTTATTCCCTTCTTTTTTCATCAAATGTTTTTGAACTACTTTTAATGATCTAGGGTACCTTATACCAAATAGTTTTATCTTGATTCTGAAGATGATATCAGTATAACTAGAAAAGCAGTCTGTCTTAAATCTCTCTAGTGCAAAGCTAATCTTCTGCTGGACAACATTTCAAATCATGGGTTTTGGTTATACCCTTCATTTTCATTTTCCATACAGCTGGAAGCACAGAAGTTCAATTCCTTTATGTTTTCATTATTCTTAAATATATGCAACTGTATGGGAAAAGACAGTATATACTGTAGCAGAACTTTCATCAGTAGCAGTAGCAGCTTACAGACACACCTGCATTAGTGCATTACTTATATATACTGTGTACCCTATTTTACATAGGACACACGCTCTATGAACCACAAAGACTATTTAATATCCTTAATCTGCCACTGACTTCCAATTTCCCATCAGTATTTCCTTTCCTTTATTGTCTTCCATAAGGGAGTAGTGGAAACCCTACAGAGATGTTATCTGTGCTTTATCCTCCATCTTTACTTAACATGAGCACATCCATGATAGCCTACATATATCAAAAGTAATACAAACTACCTTAATGTCGTGGACTGGAGACCATGGTCTTACCCAGTGCAACTTTTCTAAGTGCAACTATTTAAGTGCACAGAATTATTCCATAATGTAGCATCATAGAATATGGCCTTTCATTCCATCATCATCACATTCCATATCATCGTTTCTCACCAACACTCATTTCTTTCATCCACAGGTATGTTTGCTTAATTCAGCACCAAAAGCATCTGTTGTGCTTCAATACACCTTTAATGTTTATTGGTATGTCCGCTTAATTTGCCACCAGAAGTCCCAGCACCTCTTGTCTTTCTCTGCGTCTTTCATGTTATTGGTATGTGTATTTGCATATCTGTTTCCCTGTTCTCCTTGGAGACTTCTTGACTCCTTTCTCTGTCTCTCCGCCCTCTTCATTAACACCTGGTAGTTGTAACTAATTTGGTGAATAAATTGGAGAGTAAAGGTCATACCCGACTGTGGTCTTACCCCGTGCAACTTTTCTAAGAGCAATTATTTAAGTGCACAGAATTATTACTGAATTTAACCAGAAGGGAAAAAAAGACATTGGGGGTCATTTACTAAGGGCCTGAATTGCCTTTTTTTCGCCGGGGTTCCCGAATGTTTCCGATTTGCGCCGAATTGCACCGGGTTTTTGCTGCACATGATCAGATTGTGATGCATCGGCGCCGGCATGCATGTGCCGGAAATCGGGGACGTGGGCGTCGGAAAACCCGACGGATTCTGAAAAAATGCAGTATTTTTTTTTAAAAGTGTTGCTTGACACGCGCTTACCTGCATCCAGCAACGGATGGTGAACTCCAGTGAACTCCGGCGGACTTCAGCGCAGCAGCAACACCTGGTGGACATCGGGCGCACTACCTTAGTGAATCGCCAGAAGACCTGAATCCTCGATGGAGAGTGCGCCGTTGGATCGCGACAGGACCGGGTCAGTAAATGTGCCCCAGTATCTGTAAGAACATTCCTAACTCTATGTCATTCAAAATGTTATCCGAAAAACACAATAACCTCTTTCCCCCATCGCCCTACCACTCCAGATCTTGTGTACTTGGGGTAGCACTTAAAAAAGATGCACTGTTGAGATGGGACCACTGTAGTTGGCTGACTGTGTATTAGATACGGCTTTTGAGCCCCTCTATCCCTACCTGCCCACCCCGCTCTGTGACACCAACTCTGGCCTCTCACCCTATCCCTCCCCACTAAGCAGATCAGCAGCACAACTGGTTGCAGCAGAGAGCCGGAATCGGATCCTGAAAGCCAAGAGCACTAGTAGCAGCTTCATCGGAGCACCAGAAATGTAAGTGATCACACCAGATCCTTACAGCAAGTCAGGAGGAACGCTGCACTAAGCCTTCAATGGAATCCACAACCAGGCAGAAAAAGTGGAGCTGCCGCATCATTATGATAATATTATATTATACAATATACATTATTATAATAATTTCCCCCCAGGGATGAATAAAGTTGTATTGTTTTGTATTGCGTCCTGAATGTGCAGGGTGTGCCAGATTACTGGGTGGTGGACAGGGTGTGCAGGTGTCAGCACAGCAGATGGGGTCACTGTTATTGCTGTGCTCTTGCTGTCAACAGGGAGAAAAACGGCCCAGGAGAATGGCATTGATAAATTTTGGTTCTGCAGTCTATCCCAGGCCCCCTTTACAGTGTGGGCCCTGTAGCAGCTGCTTTTCTTCTAACATTAAATATTTTGAATTAAAAAGAATTTGAATTATTCTTGAAATAGAGAAAATATACATGCAATTAAACATTTTCTTTCATTGTACAAAGTAAAATAGTGGTAACCAAAAAATACAGGGAGCTTACCATGCTGAAGTGTTCTAATCCCACTGGGTGCAGAGAACAGCCCCAGGCAAAGATGAATGCAAGGAAACATCAAAAATATAACAATCTCCGAAGTGAACGATTAAAATCTTCACTTTACTACCACATAATTAAAAAGAATCCAGTATGAACATAGTCTAGCAATGATCTATATGTTTCGGCAACACACCTTATTCATGATCAGTAAAATATTGGTTTCATTGTGACAATATATCAATGAAAAAGCCATTACTTCCTTCTCATTCTAAAGGCTATAGTAATTGAAAATATTGCCTTCTTTCAAGTAATGCAATGTACCCTGCAAAAATGGAAACATAGGCGCCCTAAAATATTGCTTTATAAGGCATGATTACTTCATTTTATAATTAAGTTATATTTTCTATCAATTTCACAATTTCTACATATTGACTTAGTGTCAAGTAAAATATATAGATAAACGGTACGTAGCCTGCGATAAATAAGAAAAGGCACTTATACTAGTCAGTGCTAATGACAAGGGTAATGTACCTGCTTGGTGCTCTCTCAGTATCCTCCTCGCGCTTCTGCTTATCTGTTAATTAGCCAATTAAAAAAAGAAATATATGTTTAATTAATTGGAAAACAAGTACCAGACACTTATTTAACTGTCCCATAACAACTTTTATGCCAAGTTTTACACGAACCTATATCATACAACACAAATCTCAGTGTAATTTTTCTTACTGTTTTATAATTATTTTCAGGTTTATTATACCTTGTATAGTCTAAAGATCACAGTACAAGAATAGAAGACATTGGGGGATATGTATCTTTTGCTATTTCTGCTATTTTTTCTTTCACTTTTAAAACTTTTTGTTGTTTTGTGACTTTTCACTGTGATTTTTGCTGTCGTTTCTCAAGTACACCTTTGACTGCACCTTTCAGTTGGCCTTGTGTATCTTTATTTTCCAAGTGTTCCATGTGACATTTGCCTTATGTATAATTTTTTTAAAATTTTTCTTTTTGGCTTTTCAGGCGCAAATCTTGACCTGGTCCAGGCAAGGACATTATACTGCTTATGGCAGGATATGGCATGTTTTTTTTTCTCTTGGACCTTGTTTTAACATGTAAACTATAATTAGTTCACATACTTTAAATATTTAAAGGGAACCTGTCATCAGAAATTGGCCTAATAAACCACTACCAGTATGTTGTCAAGCAGCTGAGCAGCTTCTAAATCATGTTTCTAACATGCCTTAGTGTAATGGAATCACCCAGAAAATCAACTTTGAAGCGAGATGTAAGTTAGATGTATAAAGTCAGGGAAGCAGATAGTTTAACACCGAAGTCAAGCACTCCATGCCTCTAAACACCTCCTCATCAGTCAGACTTCAGGAGATCTGATCTTCCTGGATGCAGGACCATCAATTACAGTGAAGGGGGTGTTCTAAGGCAGGGAAAGCTTGAATTCAGTGTTAAACCCAATGCCTCCTTGACTTCATAAAGCCAATTTACACCTGTCTTCAAAGTTTATTTTATGGATGATGCCACCAAACCAGGCCACGAAAGAAACATCATCTAGAAGCTGCTCAGCTGCCTGACAACATACTGCTAGTGATGTATTAAGCCATTTTCTGAAAAGCGGTTCACTTTTGTACATAAACTTGCTTGGCATTGAAAGTTTGGGCTGCTCCTTTTTTTAATTTATACATTTTTGCATTCACAGTTTATTGGACTTCATAAAAACTTCTAAATTCAGCTTGCTTTCAATCATTTGTTTTGTGGCCTTGTTACATGTGTTTATGTAAGTTGTCATTTCTAGGTTCAGTAAATTTCAGGGTGCAGCCACACATGGCTTTTGTGATGCATTTTTTGAAACACATAGAAGAAACGCATGCGCTTTACATGTTATCACATATTTGGCTGCTTAGAAATCGTTTTTATTCATTGCTATAAGTGTAGGCAGTTGTGAAATTATTAATACCGGTGCTTACACTTTCTGCAATTAATAAAAAAGGCCAAATCAGCCAAACGCATGATAAAATGTAAAATGAATGCATTTTTGCAATATGTTTAAAAGCGCATTGGAAATGCCACGTGTTACCACACACTCATATGTCGCCATCTCCCTGGGACGTAGAGTCCTTAAAAATACAGGACATGGTCTTAAATTCATATACATGTACAAACATAAGGTGCAAAAATTACCTAGCAAAAGTCTCAATTATACCAAAAAATAGAGCAGGGGAGGGGGGTATCACAGAAAGCTGTCTTATAAACCATGAATTTCCCACCTTACGCCACTGCCGCACCATATGGTCTGTAAGGGGGTTTTCCCTTGCCGCAAAATGGGACCTCATCGGCCTTTCCCATTCCACACCTGTACACTAACTAAAGCCAGCGCCAGGAACTGGCACCATGCACCAAAATGTAATAAATCCCCCCTACTTTATCTTACTAGAGCTATTAGATTGTCTCCATTGCTATACATAGGTCAAAATTAAATATCAAGCTTTAGCTAACCACTAAAAATGTTTTAATCACAATTATAATTTATTCATAATATCTATGTAGCTGCAATAGGAGGAGACCAGCTCCTGAGAATAAGTGATGCAAATTTACTAATTGTTGGAACAGAACTCTAAACACATACTGCAGTCCTTTGAGGATCAATGGAATTACCATAGGTCAGCCTCCCACAAATTATATCCTAGTAATGTACCATTGTACCTAGTAATGTAACATTTAAAAAAATAAGAAAACATTGTTAAGCCAATTCTGGATATAATAAAACGGAATCTTGCCATGTGCTGATTGCATCCAAATCCCATTATCCCATTAGTGTTCAAACCTAGTTTACTTGAGCCTTATATAGAAGTACAATGTTTATAAAAAAATATACAGATTTCAGCACAGTCAGACTGTATTGACAGGCAATATTTATCTACAATCTCTAAAGAACTATGGCCACCTGCTATTCACAAATGCTTTTCCCTATCCAAACGCTCCAATAAGCATGCACAGAAACAAATCAATTTACAGTTCGCAAAACATTATACAAGCATGAAAAATTCTCCAATTGGTCAAATCTTTTACCTCACTTTGAATGTCAGAAAGTGAGACAATCATTCCCCATGTGTATTCCACAATCTATTAAAATAAATGAACCACTTCTTATACATCTGCAAACATTTGAACAATTTCAATGCTAATAATAAAATATGTGGATAATGTTAGAACAAGGAGAAGAACAAATGAGTCACTTAGTTACCTATAAAATGTCAAGATATTCTTCTGCACTTTCTTTTTTCTATATACCTGCAGCTTTTTATGAAATTGGATGTCACTCTTCAACGGTTGATAAGGCACAATCAATCTGAGAGTTAAGTTACCATAAAGGTACTGTACAGTGCACTGTTACACTAAACAAAGCTAAATACAAAAAGAACAGTTATTGCATGTCAATTTTGGCTAGTTAACCAATAAAAATGAAGAAATCCTATGCCCTTTGTTTTTTTTAATAATTTGAGCTTATATAGTTTTGATTTGTTATGTTCAATTGTCCATTCTAATCAACCTAGGTGGATAATACTCAATGTTTTAAACCAAGGTTCTCAACTTGTGGCCCATGTATCCCAAAAAGGTACAAACACTGTCCTAATTCTGTACAAGATATCAAAAATATCCCACTAATACCTCAAGTAAAAACCCTATCTTGTAGCTTAAAGGGGTATTCCAGGAATCAGCATAATTCATATATAAATGGGTCCTTAAAATATAAGCTTAAATGTAATTAGTTGTTATTTAAAATGTTTCTCCTGTAAACAGAAAAATGCTGTGGACATACACTATAATGGAGAGTGAAAATGCTACTGGACCTTAAATCAGTCCGTTGATTTCCTACGTGCGAGCGGGCAAAAGGCAGAAGCTGGCCGCTGGTCACATGTCCCCATCACATGTCCTGCACCTGCCTAAGCAGGTCATGTGATCACCACTATGTTTGACTATAATTGGTGGGTTGTAGTGCATTCAGTATGGCCAGTGTGTGGTGATGTGCTGTGATGGCAGTTACACATCGGTACTATGGTAATAGAGCAAGAAAGTCAGTTAGATCATCACTGGGAGCAGAACATAAGAAGTAGGACGAGTTACTGAGAACTAAAGGATCATGGGACCTGTAGTTTCCAGTGGCGTCCATCTTTGTGATAATTCCACTTACTTTAGAGAGGCAATAAAATTTTGTGAATCATAAAGTTAAACTATTTATGCTCCATTTTTTGAGTAATGACATTGAGTTTTGTTATATTCATTTACTTATATCATCATGGGTCTTTGTAACAGACGTTCATATTTGCGGAATAGCCCTTTAAGTGAATGGCCCTTGTGACTCTCCCTTCTGTAGAATTCCATTAATATCCAGGCTATCTTCAGAATTCACATAGAAGAGAAGGAAAATAGATGCTCTGCTTCCTCCACTCAGTACTAAATTAATATAGGGGTTGACTGACACTTTTTACCATAATAGGTTTAAGGACTCATGGAAATGATGACATATGACAATCTACAACACAGATTATCCAAAGCCAGTATGGGCACATCCTGATATTGGCAGAAAATTGCAATTGATAATTATGCTTGTAACAGTGAATGCTACAAGTGAAACTGAGCAGATACTTGGCACTGTCAGTGGACAGTACTCAGTGGAGTAGTCACATGCAGTTGCCACAATAATTGCACTGCTCTGCTCCCTCACCTTGTCTCATCTTCCCTACCATATAGATTGTGAGCCCTCATGGGTAGGTCCTTCTTCCATTTTTCTCCTGATCACCTTAGTTTTGTATTTGTACATTAAGACCAGAGCTAATGCATGTGAACCCCTTACTGACTGTACAGCATTAACGGTGCTCTATAAATAAATAATAATCATTATCCTAAATTTCTTTAAAAATGTTTCCACTTATAATACCAGGTTCATTTAGAAGTCCATTTCATGTAAAATGTGCACTTGGAGATACAGATTATAAAAATATCCTGGGTTTTGAGATTCACAGTTTCCATGACTGAAGACCATTATCAACAAATCTCCTGTATTTACTGACCTCCTCTCCAATATTTTCCATGTTGATTGTCACAACATGAAGATCGGTGAGGATAATTAGGAGGAAAACAGTGTGGGAATGTATGGTGGTTGACATCTGATTTCTGATCTGTAGCAATGCCACTATCTACACTTAACATAAGCTGACCAGTGGAAATCTAATTATAACATTTTTTTAAAATGAAAATAGTTGCAGTATGAAATATTACTTTATATTTATGAATATATTTTTCCTGTAGCTTATATAGCACCAACATATCCCACACAGAGATTATAACTCATGATTTTCCGATCTCACACATATTATAGGGCTAATTTCATAATAAACATTTATACCATTGAGGGTCAATTTAAGGAAGTCTGTTTTGCTTAATATCAAAATTTTGCATTGATCTACTCATTTTCATAAAATGGGACATTTATCGATTGTTATTGAATTAGGAGATGATATCAAATGATCTCCTGTTTTAAGGAGTTAAAATTATACTTTGCAATCTTCCAGGGGATCATTTCCCAACTTGTTCTTAGAAATCCTATTTGCACAACGTTTGTAATCACATTGTCCCCTAATATTATCTTGTCAGAACAGCTCCAATAGACCTCTGAAAGGCTCCCTTGGCATCTGGTATATCTACCAAGATATGAATAGCAGATACTATAAATTATATAAACTGTGAGGTAAAGAGTCCATGTTTGCAAATAGAACAAGGCCACCACTAGGAATATCAGACTCCACCAGTATGCAGCCTGTGAGAATGATGTAGAGTAGCGGAACAGGGATTTGAAAGCTCCTGTGTTCTGCTGCTAAAAATAAGGGGTGGGATCTTGTCCGGTTTTATCCAGTCAGATCCCACCAGAGTACATTTACTCAGGGAGGGTAGGGGAATAATGGGACTTCATGGTGGGCCCTCACCTTGCTGGGCCCATGACTGGAGTCCTTGTTTACTTTAGTCCCCTAAAGATAATCAAATATTGATCTTGTTGATGCAAAGTTGACACCTTTTCATTTTCGTTAAACCTAGTCTAAACAATCTTTCATTGTGCCAGTGACATCATCTTGCTGAAAGTGTCCGCTAATACAAAAATACTCTAGCTACAAAAGGTTGAACTTGGTTAGCTGCAATGTCAAAGAATCATTCACATGAATGTTAGAATACAAGGTTAACAAAACAATTTATAGCACATTGAACTAGCTCTAACAGTTTACTTTCTTTACAAAATGTATTTTGCCAGCCAATGCCATTGCTACAGGTGTCTGGCACTGACTCACCTACTGCAGTGACCATGAATTGAAAATAGTGAAAGTAAAAACCTCACTCTTCCCATACTGGGATCCCAAAAAGATGTGAAATAAAAATGAATAAACGTTGACCTTCGTCCTTTGCCAGCCACTGTGACTGAACTAGTAAGTGGTCACTTACAAGCAGATCTCATTATTGACTTCTCCGGCAATAAGTGGGACCAGCATCAGACATTTATGACATGCCTGTGGGGAAAATGAGTATTTGATAATCTTACAATTTTGCAAGTCTGCCCACCTAAAAAGAATGGAGAGGTTTGTAATTTTTATAGTTACTACACTTCAAATAAGAGAGACAGAATTTAAGAAGAAGTCTAAAAAATAACACTGCATGAAATAAGAATTTTATAAAATAGAAAAGTAGAGATTTTGGCTGTTGCTGGGCTTCTTAGGGAGAAACTACTTAGTTTTCCGAGCTGTGTTTTTCGAGTCATTGTCATGCTGGAAGACCCAGCCATGACCTATCTTCTGGGAAGTAGGTTGTTGGACAAAATGTCATGATACATGGACCTATCCATACTCTCTTCAATATAATGCTGTTGTCCTGTCCCTTTTGCAATTAAGCCACCCAAAGTATTAAGTTTAAGGTTTAACCTCCGCCATGGAGCTGTGAAGGTTGTATGAAGAAGGCTCACGGGCTGAGCCTTCTTCATACAGAGATGGGCTTTGCTGCATATCGCAGCAAAGACCCATCGCTATCACCCGTGGTCGGTGCTTGCACCGATCGCGGGTGTTAACCTTTTCTTTGCCGCCAGCAAAGTCGCCGGCGGCACTTTAAATTTGGCGGCGCATGGGCGCCGCCATCTTGCCTCCGATCGACGCTCCCCCAAACGTCATCGGGGGGCGGTGATCGATTGCCATGGTAGCCTCGGGTCTTCGTTTGACCCGAGGATACATGGCTTCTGCATATCCATTAACCCCTTAACGACTTGGCCTTTTTTAGTTTTTTCACTTCCATTTTTCACTCACCAACTTCAAAAATCTATAACTTTTTTATTTTTCCACATAAAGAGCTGTGTTATGGCTTATTTTCTGCATAACAAATTGCACTTCATAGTGACCGTATTTAATATTCTATGGCGTGTACTGGGAAGCGGGAAAAAAATTCCAAATGCAGTGAAAATGGTGAAAAACCACATTTGTGACGTTTTCTTGTGGGCTTGGATTTTACAGCTTTCACTCTGCGTCCCAAATGACATGTCTACTTTATTCTTTGGGTCGGTACGATCATGTGGATACCAAATTTGTATAGGTTTTATAATGTTTTCATACATTTAAAACAATTAAAACCTCCTGTACAAAATTGTTTTTTTTATTTTGCCATCTTCTGGGGCCAATAACTTTTTCATACTTTGGTGTACGGAGCTGTGGATAGTGTCATTTTTTGCGAATTTTGATGCCGTTTTCATTACTATAATTTTTGGGACTGTGCGACCTTTTGATCACTTTTTATTAATTTTTTTATATTTTTCAAAATGGCAAAAAAATGCCATTTTCGACTTTGGACGCTATTTTCCGTTACGGGGTTAAACATAGTGAAAAAACATTATCATATTTTGATAGATCGGGCATTTTCGGACGCGGCGATACCTAATGTGTTTATGATTTTTACTGTTTATTTATTTTTATATCAGTTCTAGGGAAAGGGGGGTGATTTGAATTTTTAGGTTTTTTTATTATAATTTTTTTTTTTTTAACTTTTTTTTATTTTTACTTTTACTATTTTTCAGACTCCCTAGGGTTCTCTAACCCTAGGTAGTCTGATCGATCCTATCATATACTGCCATACTACAGTATGGCAGTATATGTGGATTTTACTCCCCATGCATTACAATGTGCAATTAGCACATTGTAATGCATGGGTTAAAACGAAGTAGCCTCGGGTGTTCGGAACACCCGAGGTTACCATGGCGACGGATCGCTGCTCCCCGTGACGTCATCGGGGAGCAGTGATCCACGACAAGATGGCGGCGCCCATGCGGCGCCATCTCTTTGAAGCCGCCGGCAGCATTGCCGGCGGCGATCGCGGATAAAACACCCGCGATCGGTGCTAGCACCGATCGCGGGTGTTACCGGTAAGCCTTTGCTGCAATATGCAGCAAAGACTTACCGGCTATGGAGAGGGCTCGGCCCGCGAGCCCTCTCCATGCACCGGGACCCGGCGTCGGGAAGGGGTTAAAATGAGCCTGTGGCTCATTGTAATGTATAGTGAGCAGATATGCCATATACTGCGATACAGTAGTATTGCAGTATATGGCAGGAGCAATCAGACCATCTAGGGTTAATGTGCCCTAGAGGGTCGAAGAAATAGTGGGAAAAAAAAGAAAAAAATAATGTAAAAAAATAATAAAATATTAAAAGTTCAAATCACCCCCCTTTCCCTAGAACTGATATAAAATATAATAAATAGTAAAAATCACAGACACATTAGGTATCGCCGCGTCCCAAAATGCCCGATCTATCAAAGTATAAAAACGGTTATTGGCGGCGGTGACCTCCGGAACGGCAAATGGCGCCCAAATGTCCAAAACGCGACTTTTACACCTTTTTAGATGACATAAAAAATGTAATAAAAAATCAAAATGTCGCACAGACCTTAAAACAGTAGCAATGAGAACGTCGGCTCATTTCGCATAAAATGACCCCTCACACATCTCCGAGCGCCAAAGTATGAAAAAGTTATTCGCGTCAGAAGATGGCAAAAAATTTTTTTTCTTTTTTGTACACATTCGTTTAATTTTTGAAAATGTATTAAAACGCAATAAAACCTGTATAAATTTGGTATCACCGCAATCGTACCGAACCAAAGAATAAAGTAGAGGTGTTATTTGGAGCGCAGAGTGAAAGTCATAAAAACTGAGCCCACAAGAACATGATGCACATGCAGTTTTTTTCAATTTTTCCACATTTGGAATTTTTTTGCGGCTTCCCACTACATGGCATGGAATAATAAATAACATCATGGGAAAGTCAAATTTGTTACACACAAATTAAGCCCTCACACAGGTCTGTACACGGAAAAATGAAAAAGTTATGGATTTTTGAAGATGGAGAGCGAGAAATTAGCGAAAATACCCTGCGTCCTTAAGGGGTTAAGGTTGGGACAGTTTTCTTGGGGTCTTACTCATTCTTTCTTTTTCCTCAGAAAAAGTGTGTGAAGTTGATTGCCTGACCACATGGCTTTTCCCCATGCCTCCTCTGGGTCATTCAGATAGTAAATGGTGAACTTCAAATGGGCCTGGACAGGTGCTGGTATGAACAGGGGGACCTTTCAAGCCTTTTGTATCCACTATTGTCTCCATTTTTAAATGGTTACTAGTCTAACAACTGTACCTCCTTCAATAGTCATCATCTGACTCTACTAACTATAATGCTAATTTTCTAAAGTTATGCTAGACACCAACCATGGTGTACTAATAATCTAACCATTTATTTACTGAAATGTTTCTTTTTTTTATGGGTCAGTTTTAAAAACACAAAACGTTGCTTCTTTTTTTCAGCTTCTAGACAGTGTCCATTAATTTGAACAAGATCCTTTCAGTATAAAGACATTGCTCAGCATAAAGTTTGTGAAGCCACATCCCATTTAAACATTTGTTTAAAGATCAAACCTCTTAAAAATATTGCCACTTAAAGAAACCACTAGAGACAAAACTCACAGAAAAATATTGTAAGGCCATAACAAAATTATATCTTTGTGACTGCCACTTCAAGAGCTTTTGCTGTCTTGACCCTAGCTCCCAGCTGAGATAAAGCATGCCCAGCTTGGACAAGTATCAATTTTACATTGATTTATAGCAAATACCTAAAGCCTGTTATGTGATTTGATTTTCAGTGACCTCCACTCAGATGGACTTTAAGTCATTTGGGAAATAAAAGATGCACTAAAATGTATTTAGGGAGGAAAAAATCAAACATGATCAAACCTTATTTTACATTTAGTAAGTTAACTGGTAAAAAACTGGCGGAGACATGATTTATATATATATATATATATATATATATATATATATATATATATATAATTTTATTTATTTTATTTCATTCACACCTAAAAATATTAATAAACCTAACATAGAATAAGAGAATTAGTCTGGTTATTTTGGCCCTTCTGAGAAAAAGAAATTGAAATACACTATCCTCCATCCATACAGAATATTGCATTATAATTTATTGAAATACGGGGCTCAGTACAACCGCACAGATTTCTATTGACATATATTATGAATGTGTACCACAAGATATGCGTATATCCCCATATCAAGTATAGCAAGTATAGCTTTACTCAGCAGCTTATTGGGTGTATATGAACAAACATCTCTTGGTTCATTTATTACTGACCTCCTTGAATTCCTAAATAGTTTGAAATTCATCAGTACATGGAAGTGCGACATAGTGTATTAAGCAAGGAGAACGCATGTTACGATAAATGTGGAGACTGCATACAAATAAGCCTTAAACCAGAGCTGGTTGTCAGGATATGAATGAAGTTCAGCAAGACCTGTGCCTTTGGTGAATTGACAGTCTCTGATCAGAGATCAAATCATTTGTGGCATCAAAGAAAATACTTTCAGAGAGAGATAGAGAGTTCTGTGTAGAGCTTCAAGTTCAAATAAACCTCTTAAGTTTTCGAGGGCACTCAGTATCTTAAAAAGCATGATAGAAAAATATATTCATATGCCTTTCAATTGCACAACACACAAAGTTAAGTGATAAAGCCAGATTGATAGTAGATGTGTGTTTGTGGGCATATATTTATCAATGCAAGCAAGGTTTATAAAATGTAAGGAGGCATAACTATAGTGGGGTGTCCAGATGATAAGAACAATGAATATTGTTACTGTATGTATGGATATATTATATATATCGATATATTTGTAAACAAATAAAATTCCGGGTAAAATTTCTTTAAAAAGACACACATTTTCCTAAGTAATATCCTACCACTCTTTGTCTGTGCTTCCGTAATGCAGGATTTTGAAGTAATCTGATGAGTAGCCTTGGACTGGACTTCACACTTCACAAGATAAATGGAGTGGGACCCAGTGAGGGGCGATACTGAGTGGTCTCTCTTATAAATTAGCTTTATTACGTGGATACACAGAATACAGCCATTAGGATCTATGCGCTATTCCCTTTCAGGTGCTAGTGATTGCACTGCCATCCGCCAGGATTTATTGGGTGGCGGGGGTGGGATTTGATCATACACTGTCACCAGTGTATGATACATGTGCATCAATGTGTGTTATAATTCCCTTAAAATTTCCTTCAATTCCAATTGTTGTATTAAAGGAAATCTACAAATTTAGTTGTATTTAGTTAAATTGAGCATTCCTCTGTTTAGCTGCCTGCACGCTGATAATCCAGAAAAACCTTGTGTTTTTGGGCTGAAAAAAAAAACTTTTTAGATTATGCTAATTAACAGCAGACACTCCTGTGCCCTCCGGCGCTCTGACTGCTTCTAATTATTCACGCCTCCTGCGCACTGTGTATTAAACCCACGCCCTCCCATTCCGCAGCTCCCAAGAGTCAGTGACATCATACGGCTCTCAAGAAGTCTCGCACATGTGCAAATGGTACCAGAGAATTAGCCGTCTGCTTGCGCAAACGCAGAACTGCTTGGGCAATAAAGGTGCCGATCACGCATGCATGGGAGGAGGTCACCGACTCTCTGGAACCTCAATATGGGAGATCGTGGGTGTAATACAAAGATGTATTTAGAAGCAGCCAGAGCTACGATATGCACAGGAGCTTCTGGCGGTAATTAGCATAATTAAAAACTATTTTTTTCAGGTTTTTTGGATTATCAGCATAAGTTCCTCCATCGGCTTTCAGACAGCTACGCCAGGTATGCTCAGTTTAAATAGCTATCTTTAAAGTGGTAAATTTCCTTTGAACAAATCAATTTATTATAAGTTTGAAAAATGAAGAAAAAACAAACACTTGGAACATGATAAATTTGTAGTGGAAAAGAACATATAAATGACACTAAGTAATCTCATGCAAAACAAAACTTAAAAAAAAAAGAATAAAATAATGTGACATCACATTCATAATTAATACCTTTGAGGGTTGTAGCATGTAGATGGAATAATAAGTATACTTTTCTGTAGTGAAGGAACTTCTCTCCCCCGCATACCAAAGTGACAACTGTACACTGAACGATTAAAAAAATGTATTCTCCAAGGTTAAAACATAGCATCTGCACAGCCAGGGAACGTGATAGTCTGCTTTCATTTGTAAGCAATGCTTTTCGCTTACATGTATAGATTTTTTTACATTTTATTATCAAGCTGAACTCTATTTTAAATAATGAACACAGTCCAGAAACCAATAACTTATTTATTTATGGTGACCCTGTACATTATGGAAATCATTGGTGTGCATCACATACATGGCCTACCAGGGTCGGCTCCAGGTTTCAGTAGGCCCCTGCGTAGTTTATCATAACAGACAGCCCCCTCATATTTATATTATATTATAAATAAAAATAAAAACTTGCAAAAACATTAGGTCCACATTCAAAAGCTTTAGCTCTGTGGGTCAACTGTGCTGTACTACTAGTTAAGTTTGGTTTACTGATATATTCACCCTGTATATTTTCGTGTGTTACAAGTGATATGTCGAACATTTCCAGTGATTAACTGGTCTAGAGCTGAAGATCCTTATAATAACTCTCTTTCATGCATAAATAGAACATTTTGATAAGTCAAAATTGTTACAGATTTGCAGCACTAACAGGTCCTTGAGACTTTACTGTCATGGCAACAGATCGTAACTAGCCATTGATTTCACAGGGAGTGACAATCAAAGCCAATATGGCTCCGCCCGTTGGCTTTTTGCTGCCAGTTTTTGCCATCACCGACCTTGGATCTTATTGTGCAACACAAATCGATAGGCATAGAGAGGGCTCTCTCTCTACTCCCTTACTGACTTGTGATGTACTAGTACAAGTCGTTAAGGGATTAAAGGTGTAAAAGGGAACCTACCTTAAGAATTTGACACAACAGACCAACATTGTCCTGTTATCCAGGACAATAACAGGATAATGATAATGTCCTTCTATAAGATTATTTTAAGATATGTTTGTTAATTTAAATTAATCATGAAGCCATTGTGGTGTATGTATACATCCATATGAAGTAAATATCATTGTATTATATGTGGTATTGTGTAAAAGGAAAAATAATTTACAACACAGATAATATACTGTATGTAATGTGTCACAACAATATAACAAACAATCTCCTAGATGTAGCACGGACACATCAAGATCTACAGACTGCTTTACATCTAAGCAGTGTCCTACTGTAAAGTAATTTCCATGACTGGGCTAAGGGAATGCTGCTGCTTAGTGTGTAAATCAATGTATTTTCCTGGAGGTAAGAACAAATATTGATTTGGTCTTAGGGAGGGATCAGATGATCACTGGATTTTAATGGATAATTATTGTAAGGGCCTATCTTTATTTATCATTTGGATTAGGGAAAGGATGACAAAGAAAACTCTAGAAAAAAATTAGTTATGTGGTAAACTCTCATGCTAACATAGGATTGTCCTTCTGCCACTAGTAGTGGTCAATGTGATAACAGATGTCAACTAAAAATGACATTTGCATTAAAAAACCTGAACTTGTAACTGTCCCTTTTTTAAAGTTAATAAAACCAACAGAAAGTGTGTATCATTCAAAACAAAGTTTAACCACTTAACGCTGTTAAGTGCTTTTAACAATGTAAGATGGGGGCTCATAGGGTGAGCCCTCTTCATACAGAGGTGGCTTTTCTACTATCTTTGTTATGATCGTCACTTCTTGAGACTTCACCTGCGAGCAGTGATTGGTTGTAATGAATCATGTGTGAAAACACCATATATCTTTTTATACAAATAAAAAAGATTTTTAAAAATGTAAAAAAGATTCTTAAATAAACTCAGGTTAACAAAAGAATAAATTCTCTAATTCACTGTTACTAACAGAAATACAGCATTTCACAGATATAATTCTAACCTGTCTCAGTCCTGGTGTTTCCAATATTGGTTTCCCAGGGATCCAACCATACTTTGGTCGGGTAGGGCAGGTTCTTCTTATGAATAGCTTCTCCTGTCTGCAGGATGCAATGTGCTTTCTGCCCCTCCCCCTCCATTATACCGTAAGATAAGCTCACACATAGACACTCACACATACTTCGTTTTGGCTAGCAGCAGCGTGCACAGACGTACTCTACAAGCTATAGGCAAGATATGGTCTGAATGGTTATAATTTGAGAACTTTCTTTCATGGGAAAACCCCTGTAAGGGCTTAAAAGAAAGGGTTTCCTTTTTTGGTTCTGGCTTCAAATGCTTCTCTTAAAGATGTGTATATGTACATGCATACTGAATGGCTTTAGAAGTACTGATGATGAACATGGGAAGTAGCTGTTTTAGTAGTTGTTCAGTGTTTTCACCTATGCAAATCTCCATTATGTTCTTTAGGGTAGGTGATCAATACCAGATCAGTGGAGGTCTGACACTTGACATCCGCTGCTTGAAAGGTCCACTCAAGTGAGAGTGGAGTCATGTCCATACATCATGTGGACACTTCGCAGCTCAGTTCCACTGAAGTGATTGAAGCTAAGCTGAAAGCTGAAACTGTTAAAAATGTCTTGCACCACAATCATTAAGATTTTACCACTAATGTGACCAAAGGAGTGTGAAAAGGAATGTGACTTCATATGAAAAAGGTGCATGGCCGAATTTAGAAATGGCCAGAATATTTGAGCCTTTGGCACTTTTCATGCAAAGGTCTGGTCTCCACCATAGTAAGTATATCTTCTTTATAGTGTAAAGCCATGAAAACTACACACTGGACCCACTCTTTATCGTCCTCTGGTGTGAAGGACAGATCAAAGAAATACCTGTGTCATATGCAATAAGATATTTCACTTTCTGCTGTAAAGACTAAATTGTATTTTTTACCAGTTCTGAAGATAAATGTGATAAGCAGAATGTAATTAACTCCATAGTGAAGACAAATCTGGCCGTCTACTGCATGTTTAATAACATTAGTGATTACAGCATTGCCTTGGCAGACACTAGGGGGCGAATCCTGCATTCCCTCTCCCTGTACTCTGTCAGCTGTAATTGCTGCTAACAGTAGCCATTAGCAGTAGTTGGTCTATAGATTGTGCTCTCCTAATTGCCGTACAACACTCTTACATGGTTTAATGATGAAAGGAAATTTATAACTATGGATAAGTTCCAGAATCTTACATAATAACAAAAAAAGGCAAAAATATGTAAAAAAAAATATCTCTCTTTATCTGTGATGCCTAACCCATGCTGAAAGAACATTTGGTATTTTGTTATCTGAATATAATGGGACATCTATTGTGGTCATTTCATACTTGTAAATACTTTGAATAAAACCTAATTTACACTACACTATTCTGCTCAGTTTCTTTCCCATCAGTATTATTTGCACTGTTATATACTGGAAAGATTTATACCGCTGCTGTATATTCTAATTCTTCATTTGACAAAATATACAACATTGATTCAAAATACTTCCCAGGATACTTCAATCTCCTAACCTCTGCTAAAGAACACTTTTTTAAAAGGACCACCACCCCACAGAACACCACAGTTTAGTTCATTCTTTGCGGGGAGATTCTGTTGAACTGGTGTGTGATCATACTGTCCTTGGAGTTGCCTGAGATAGTATATAACTGTTCTTAGCTATAACAAAATAGAATGGGTTAACAAAAAAATATTTTATGTCTATCTATCTATCTATCTATCTATCTATCTATCTCTAGCTTTATTTATCTCTATTTCTATCTCTATCTCTCTAGCTTTTTGTCTATCTCTCTTTATCTTTCTATATCTATCTATATTAATCTATCTCTCTATCTTTATCTATCTACCTACTGATTGTCTATAGTAACCAATCAAAGCTCAGAGCTCATATTAATAACCTGTGGCAAAATAGAAACTGTGATTGGTTGCTAGAAGCTGAGCTGTGATTTTTTGCTTACTGCCTCAGCATCCAGCAGACAATGGCTCTGTCAGGCTCCAGGGGATGTGGACCCACTGGACCACCGCGGGCGACACCTGGGACCGGAATCTAAGTGGTACCCGGTTTTCATCAGAGCCCGCCGCAAAGCGTTGGACTTGTTGTGGCATGGTACCACCAGGTTGTTCCACATCTGCGACTTTGTCCGCGGTGGCAGCGAAGGCACGGTACAGAGACGTTAAGCAGAATCATAGTCGGGGACAGGGAGGAAGTCAGGACGGGCAGAGTCAGGGACGTAGCAATAGGTCAAGGCAGACAGCAGGGGAGCGAAGTCAGGAATGGAACAGGGGTCCCAACAGGAGATCACAATAACAGCACAGGGCATATGACCAAAGCTTTCTCTAGGGCACAAGGCACAAAGATCCGGCAGGGTGTGCAGGGAGAGGCAGGTTTATATAGAATTCTGGGAAATGGACAGCGCCAATTAACGGTGATGGGGACGCACTCGCACGGCCCGAGGACCGGGATCAGGAGCGCGGAGAGGTAAGCAGCGCGAGCGCTGCACTAGCATGTGCAGAGGGGCACGGGTGAGTCCGCAGTACCTGTGACAGGCTCCTGTGTATGTTAGTTATTACCGTATATACTCGTGTATAAGCTGAGTTTTTCAGCACAAAAAATGTGCTGAAAATTCTCTCAACTCGACTTATGCACGAGTCAATACAGCCAGCCCCTGTATACTTAGGGGGGCAGAATGGGCTGGCTGCATACTTAAGGTTGCAGAATGGGCTGGCTGTATACTTAAGGGGGCAGAATGGGCTGGCTGTATACTTAAGGTTGCAGAATGGGCTGGCTGTATACTTAAGGGGGCAGAATGGGCTGGCTGTATACTTAAGGTTGCAGAATGGGCTGGCTGTATACTTAAGGGGGCAGAATGGGCTAGCTGTATACTTAAGGGGGCAGGCTGTATACTTAAGGGGGCAGAATGGGCTGGCTGCATACTTAAGGTTGCAGAATGGGCTGGCTGTATACTTAAGGGGGCAGAATGGGCTGGCTGTATACTTAAGGGGGCCGGCTGGGCTGGCTGTATACTTAAGGGGGCAGGCTGGGCTGGCTGTATACTTAAGGGAGCAGGCTGGGGTGGCTGTATACTACTGGGGGCAGGCTGGGTTGGCTGTATACTACTGGGGGGGTCTGTGATCAATGCATTTCCCACCCTTGGCTTATACTCTAGTCAATAGGTTTTCCCAGTTTTTGGTGGTAAAATTGGGGGTCTCGGCTTATACTCGGGTCGGCTTATACTCCAGTATATACGGTAAGTGTATTTAAAGGAAATCTACCAGCATGGATCTACCTATTAAGGTAGATCTTGTGGCAGGTTCATTTATTTACTTGCAGCTTGATCCTTTAAAAAAAAAAAAAAAAAACTTTTATTGGCCTGGACGTATATCTAAAGTTTATCTTCCAATACCTCCTACAGGCAATCTTCAGCGTGTAGTTTAGGAAGTGGCAGGGGAAGAGGGGACATGAAATGTAAGAAAGGTATTTTTAACCTATACCACTTTACCTAAATCAGTTCTAAGACAGGTATTGTTATTGTGTGGAGGCATTAAAGTGGGACAATAGTATTACACACCTTTTCATCCCCTCCTCCCGGCAAAATAGATATGCCCTTCTTTTATCTGTTAATGAGATTACAAGCGGTCCCCTACTTAAGGACACCCAACTTACAGACAACCCATAGTTACAGACAGACCCCTCTGACCGCTGGTGAAGCTTTCTGAATGCTTTACTATAGTCCCAGATTGCAATAATCAACTGTAAAGTGTCTGTAATGAAGCTTTATTGATAATCCTTGGTCCAATTACAATTCCAATTACAGCAAAAAATGCTTAAACTCCAATTGTCACTGGGGCCAAAATTTTTTTTGTCTGGATCTGCAATTATAAAATATACAGTTTCGAATTACATACAAATTCAACTTAAGAACAAACCTCCTGTATTTATTGGGGAACAATGTTTTTTGGGGGTGTCTTGTTATAATATTTTTATCCGCAGAACCATATAAAATCCATAAATGTAATGTCAAATGTGACAACATCTGCAAAGAGTTTGTATGTTCTCTCCGTGTTTGCGTTTCTTCCGGGTCCTCCAGTTTCCTCCCACACTCCAACACATACTGGTAAGTTTTTTAGATTGTGAGCCCCATTGGGGACAGGGACCAATTTGGCAAGCTTTGTGTAGCGCTGCATAATCTGTGTATGCTATATAAAAAAAAAATTATTATTATTATTGTAAATATCTGAATGCAGCAGTGATGTGATGTATAATATGGACCCAGGTTGAAACAAAGGGAGAAAGAGAATCCTGACAGATATATACAGCATAAACACACATGTCATTTAACCCCTTAACGCTCTGCGCCGTAGCTCTACGGCGCAGAGGTATAAGGGATGTATGAAGAGGGCTCACGGGCTGAGTCCTCTTCATACAGAGGTGGGGGTTTTTGCATTTTGCACAAAACCCCCACCGCTAATAACCGCGGTCGGTGCTTGCACCGATCGCGGCTATTAACCCTCTAAACGCCGCCCGCAAAGTCGCGGGCGGCGTTTAAAAGACGGCGGCGCGCGGGCGCCGCCATCTTTTTTTCGATCGCCACGCCCCCGAACGTCATCGGGGGGCGGCGATCGGTTACCATGGTAGCCTCGGGTCTTCTCTTGACACGAGGCTACATGGTTTATGCAGGTTCATTACAATGAGCCAGTGGCTCATTGTAATGTAAGACCTGCAAAAACGCCATATATTGCAATACTGTAGTATTGCAGTATATGGTAGGAGCGATCTGATCATCTAGGTTTAATGTACCCTAGATGGCCTAAAAAATAGTGAAAAAAAAAAGAAAAAAAAAAGTTTAAAAAATAAAAAAAATTAATAAAATATTAAAAGTTCAAATCACCCCCCTTTCCCTAGAACGGATATAAAACATAACAAACAGTAAAAATCACAGACATATTAGGTATCGCCGCGTCCCAAAATGCCCGATCTATCAAAATATAAAAACGGTTATGGCCGGCGGTGACCTCCGAGGCGGGAAATGGCGCCCAAATGTCCGAAATGCGACTTTTACACCTTTTTACATAACATAAAAAATGAAATAAAAAATGATCAAAATGTCGCACAGACCTCAAAATGGCAGCAATGAAAACGTCGCCTCATTTCGCAAAAAATGACCCCTCACACATTTCCGTGCGCCAAAGTATGAAAAAGTTATTAGCGTCAGAAGATGGCAAAATTTTTTTTTTCTTTTTTGTACACATTCGTTTAATTTTTGAAAATGTATTAAAACACAATAAAACCTATATAAATTTGGTATCACCGCGATTGCACCGAACCAAAGAATAAAGTGGGCGTGTTATTTGGAGCGAAGAGTGAAAGTCGTAAAAACTGAGCCCACAAGAACGTGACGCACGTGCGTTTTTTTTTCAATTTTTCCACATTTGGAATTTTTTTTCAGCTTCGCAGTACACGGCATGTTAAAATAAATAACATTACGGGAAAGTAAAATTTGTTACGCACAAAATAAGCCCTCACTCAGGTCTGTACACGTAAAAATGAAAAAGTTATGGATTTTTGAAGTTGGAGAGCGAGAAATTAGCCGAAAAACCCTCCGTCCTTAAGGGGTTAAAAATCAGGTACACACATGCAGTATAAACACATCAGATTTACACATCCATACAATGCACTCATACTCAGATTTGTATGTACTCACTGGTAGTTTTCTCATCCCAGGGCCCAGTAACTGCAGCTCACATGAGGGAAGCAGATCGCAGAAAGTACAGATGTGAGATCCCTAGTCCTGCCATTCTGCTCCCCCCCCCCCCCTTACATTTCTTATGTAACTGCCTGGCTCAGCTGTGAAAGATGTACACTGTAATATACTGTACATATTATACAGAACAATGTACAACATAATATGTATATAATGGTGCACACCCTCCATTCTTTACTGTGGCAGGTCTGGCGGCGGGCCCCCTGACAGTGCGGGCCCCATAGCATGCTATGCCTGCTACCACTGTAGTTATGCCCCTGAATCCTGATGATAGTCTATTTCAATAATTGGTTATTTCTGGCTGCCTCATAAGGTAGGTCTGCAGAAACAACCACTGCTTGGTACAAAGGTGGGACTAAACCCTTATCTGTGATGAGTGTTGTCTGTGTGAATGCCATGTTCAGGCTGGCCATACATAGCAGACATGCTGCTGAATTCATCATTGCACTTTGCTGAATGCGGCCACATAATAAGGGGAAATTAAGGTTTTCCTTGTTTTCTACCTCTACCCGCAGATCTCACTCACTGTCCCGTGTATTTACTTGTTATGCACTGCCCATTCCTAACAATGCACATAACATAAAGCAAGCAGAGATACTAATGAGGATGCATACTGACTGTCCTGCTAAAAGTTTGCTTTGCCATGGAATGCCAGGCGCTGAGCAGAGCAGAGGAGGCAGTGAGTGCAGACACCTCCCTCTCTGTGTGCTAGTGCAGGGAGTGACGTGCCCGCGCCTGGCTCCTCTGCGGGAGTGTGCCCTGCACCTGGCTCCAGTCTCCCAGGGATGTAGCATCACAGCTCAATGCTGAGCCCTGGCTCCAGTGTGCTGTCACAGCTCAGCTACTCCTTCCCACTCTCTCCTGTCATCAGCATCTCCTCAGGATCCAGGAGCTGCAACATCATCAGGCATATACTGGAGCTCCTCTCTGCCTTACTTATGGATTGCTGGTAAGTGCCTATACCCAGACTGCTCTCCCTCTTCACATGTACCATCCTAGGCGCCTGCACTTTGGAAGTTTACATCATACAAAAAGGATACACTTCATTCCATGCTGTAGCATGCCTGAGCTGAGGCAGAGTACCTTGGATTGTTACTGTGCCAACATCAGCTCCACCAGCTTGGGCATCACTGTCACTTAGGACTTGGCAGGTGAAATCTGATTATTATACTCATGTCATTTTCTTTCTCTTCTTGCAATAAAGTGACAGATAGATGATAGATATGCAGCTTACTGCAATGTGAATGTGGTAAGTGATATGTCATGAGCTGTGTTACCCTAATATTAGTGACTAACTATATTGTACACTTTCTGTTTGTTTATTATATGTGTTTATAAGTAGAACACGGATGCAATGTTTCATTGCTGCTAACAAGGACGTGTTAATATTTTGGCATAGCCTCCTTATGTGCTGTCACTTTACCAGTGCTGTCCATTATCTGATATCATGGGTTTTATGAAAGTTACAGTTTTGAGTCAGAATATTTGAAATTCTCTAAACGACCTTTTCTATGACAAATTGTTGTTGAGTAAAGGGATATGATGAGATGAATTTATCCTGCATGCAAAGGGTTAACAGAGTACTACATACGGTGCAGAGGTGATATATGCAGATAGAGAAATAGGACTTGTGTGTATAAGTGAAGATGTATTTTAATTGACAAAAACCTCACAATGGAAAGACCACCTCTATGATAAGACTATCCCTTATCCAAACCAGATTTCCAGTTACTTTATAAATTGCAAATACCAACCATTTTCTTAAAGAAAACGACCCATGTAGAACAATACCTTTAAGGGTGGTCCTCTCCAAGAGGATTTGCAGTAGGTGCATCATGGTCGTGTACTGAAAAGTGATAACTCTTATATATGCACTTTGGAAAGTCAGTATATTTAGCACAGGAGATGCAGATATATTGGGACTGGCATGTTGTGATGTCCTTTGCCATTTACCTGTCTTATGATAGCCAGATGGTATTGAATATAGAAATGCAGTTACATGTCACTAGTATTAAGACAGAGCAGGATGTAAGTATTTATAAATCCAGTAGCTACAGCACAGTTCACAACTAGATGCCTGGCATAAGTAGAAATCAGGTGTTCAGGTGCCTGCAGGGACTGCACAAGTGACTATATGATTTATAGTTCCTTCTGGAGGTGTCTTGGTAGCATATATTATGCTGACTGATACAATTAGAACTATAGTTTGTTAATATAGGAAAGGATTTTACACTGCTACCATGTCTGAGCCCACTTTAATTATTCTGTTTGTTGGAAGCTGGAAATAGGGTTGTGTTTTGGCTGAACCAGATGCCATTTCGTCTATATGTGTGATACGCAGTGTATATTAAACAGAATGAGTCAAGTGTGAGTCATTCCATCTTGGTTGTGGATTTAGTTAAATCTGTTATTGAAAATTAATGTCATGTAGTGAAGTTTACATATTTTGTGATTTATATAATGAAAAATATTGTCCAATTTATAGGCAGAGTTGGAAAATTCACATGTAGAATTTTTTTATTTTAATGGACATATTGCACAAACAGTAGAGGTAACTGAACAAGTAGAAGCTTATCTGAACAACTATGAGTCCTTTTTTCTTTTTTATCTAGTGGCCATATATTGGAAAGAGAAAGAAGGTCCATATTTTCTAAGCAATTGACTAGTGGTTTCCTCTTTATGGAACTGAATTGAATAAATAAAAATATAGCACAATATAACACAAGATAAGAATTTCTAATATATATATAATTTCTATATATATATATATATATATATATATATATATATATATATATATATATATATATATATATATATATATATAGTATATGCAGGACATGTAGAAGTGCTTCTTTGTTGATGTGCTATCACAATTTAGTAGTATCACAATTTATCATCTATAGCCCCCCCCCCCCCCCCCCATCAGTGCTGGGTAACAAGTTATCTGTCAACAGATAGTTATGAGAACCAGCTGTTACAGCACTGCTATATATATAATAAATTCTGAAAACATTGCAAAAAATATTGTCATTTCAAGTCTCTAATATGTGAAAATGACTGTGTTAATGGTAACTGGGTTTTCTTTTCCTATTGATTTGCCTGGAGTGCTTATGGGTGCTGTGCACTGTATCATTTGTGTAGGAGAGGAAAATCTACTATTGAGTCTGGACAGAATGCTGCTAACCAGATGTTCTAAAGCTTTAACATGATGTATATTTCTCTATAGACAAATGTGTTGTATTGTACTGTACATATATTTTTGTGAGCTAGACCCAGATGGCAGTACAGTATGCATAAAATAATCATTAGGTGAAAGTGCATCTGTCAGGTGCCATTTGTCAGTGAATGATTTCTAGTAATTTACTGAAGATAAAATGATACCATGTAATAGTAATAAGAATTAATAGTCGTATGCTCCTTTAAAAGCATTAGCTCAATAATATTCTAGAATGTATAAATATAGTATTTATTACCCATTATCTAATATTGGCTATGCTGCTTGTGAAATAAGTCTCACTCGGCCTTTGAGAACAAAAAACTAAATATATTGCATTGGAAATATTGAGATTTCCTTTGCTTTGTGATGATTTTGCGGTGGGTTACAGATGGTGAAGTATTGGATTAAAAACTTGGCTATTTATGAAAAGGGGAATTAAGTGATGATGTGTATAAAATAATGGCCTTTATAACAGGCTAAATATTTAATAAACTCATCATAGGATGTGCTGATATAGGTCTAGGGAAAGTTATTTAACTATTGTGTGTACCATAATCCTTCTCAATACTTCAGATATTTATGGCATTAATATTTCCATCTGTATATTGTAAATCGGGTGGGTAAGGCTATTTACATTTATTATACAGAGGAAAGACAGAGCACATCTACATATGTTGTTAAAAATGACTTTGCAATTGCATGACATACAGTATACATTGTTTACAAGATCAATAATGTCTGGAGAGACTACTTACTGCAAATGCTGTTTGGGTTTAATGCATATATTACATGCATTACATGTATAGAGTTTTCTGGTTACGATATAATATAGTCGGGAAGAACTTCAAACAAATATTGCATGTATAATGCTGAAAATATTTTATAGCTTGAAAGCAATGTGTAGATGCAGCTTTACATACTGTACCTCACTAGAATAGGTAGCATACACTCAAATACAAATCCAGAACGGTAAAAGTTACCACCTCAGATTTATATAGAATATCCACTTGAGTCAGATCAGTGGACATCTGTGATCTCCCCAGTGATCCGAAGAATAAGCATAACCACCCCTGATATTTGTAAGAAGTGGAAGCTCATGTGCAGTCAGTCATTAAACTCAATGGGAAAATAGAATAGGCAAAAAGGAGGTTCATAGTTAGTCATTTAACCCTTTCTGCTACACTTCATACATTGTATATAACAGCATATTTCACAGCCCTTTTCAGATAGAGACCCCAATAACTCTGAGGGAGGAACGGCCTGTATATGTACAGGAAACCTTTCTGAGATGACCACCAAAAAACATTATTAAAATCGTCTTTTTTGCTGGTGGCATATCCCAATAGCCAATGCTAAGCTGATTTTAAAAATGCCTTTGTCAGCATTCTGAATCATTTCGGTAATTTATATAAGTTTAATTTACATTATCTGGCTCACTGTCAGCAGCATATGCTAAGTCCCGGGGAGGAGCAGCTGTAGCCTGTGTGTACCTGTGTCAGTATTCTCTCCCCCACACTTGACGCTCCCTTACCCATGCACACTTCTTGTCATGAGCATTGAGCAGACAGGGGAGGGAGGGGGATGATGTGGTGTAGAGGGAGAATAATCATGGTAACATAAGATGACACAGACACAAACAGGCTGCAGCTGCCCTTCCCCAGGGACTCATCACATGCTTCTGGCAGGGAGCCAGGTAAAGTTAATTAAACTTATGTAAACTATGAAAATGATTCAGAATACTGACAAAGCCATTTTTAAAACCGACAAAGGCATAGACTATTGAAACCTGACACCAGCTAAAATTCACACTCCTGGTTTGCTTTAAAGAGAGGTTTTCCTATATAGTTGCCTATTGCATCCTATTGGGTTATATTTGGAATAGCTTTCAAGCTTTAACAAATAAATAATCATATATAGCTGTATTAATAGATATACACATAAAATAATTAATCTCCTGCAACCTACATAATGTAATAAAATATTATGAGCCAATTTACAGGCACATAATATGATTTTTGTGGAAGTTGCTGGAAAGATAACCTTTTTCCTACTATTGTGTTCAAGTTTCTAGTAAATTGAAATCCGATCACTTCTCCATCTACCTTGGGTAAATTGGCAAGATTTTTGTATGTTTTGGCATGTGGAGTTAATGAAGAGGTGAACTGCTATCAAGATGATCTATTAATCTGCAATTTATAATTGCTTCTGTGCTACCTCTAAAGAGGTCACCATTCCACCTGACTGTATCCATAACACACAAAACATCACTATGTCACCTCTTGCTTCAATGAGCAAAATGCCCCTGATCCTGCCTTGCATTAGTCATCTCATTTCATGGAAAAAGTTTTCCACTTATCATTGCAGAAATGATGATTCCTAACACTTAGAACTGACCTTCAGTAGCAGAATCCATAGAAACTCTACGTGCAGCCAATTCTCTTATTTGCAGTTAAAATTAAAATATGGTTAATTTGAGAGTAGTTTAGTTTTACTGATGAATTGTAAAACATTATGTAGAGTATATGAATTATGAAATACGTAGGTTTTGAAATGACTTTTGAATTGACTGTTCATTTTGAAACACCATTTCAGTTTTGGGTCTGAAATTTGATGCTGATTACCTCATAACATAACTTTTATATAAACCTCCAAATGTCCAACACATAAAGCATAAAACTTTTTTTTACCAACCATAGAGCAGCTGTAATTTTTCAAGCATACATTGAGAAATGAAAACTTCAGTGTGATAGGTTTTTATGGGTAGGGTTTTATTTTTTGACAGTTTCATCAATCTTGTAATGAAATTTATTGTTGCTTTCTGTGGACCTGGTATTCTGTAAGCTAATGTACACCCACTAGTAACATGTGGAGGAAGACAGAATTTTGTGAATTAACCTTATGGCTGTGTGAGAGCAATCAAGAGATTCATAGTTGTGAAAAAGTGTATCTCTGGGTCCAACAAAAGACACATTAAGACATTTATACTTCCCATTCACCTGCTCCTTCACATCTCCAAGGATTTACTGCATGTGTTGGACAGCAAAAGCAGAACTACTACAATAAATAAATATTTGCTTGCTTAATGGGCTAGGCAACTTTACTTTATTTTGTATATTAGGTAACTTAGCAATATCCATTTATTAAATGTTCTGAACCACATTCATCAAATGTTCAGAAATGTTTTTACCATGTCATCCAGACATTTCTGGAGGGTCATGTGATCTATAACTGTCCATTCATGAATACTATTTTAAGGTCCTGGAAGGAAGACTGGTCATGGAAAGTTAAGATCATCTGACCCTACCTCTCTGACCATTTTATGGACAGGATTGACAGCTTATAAGAGATTGAAATTTACAAATCTAGCAGCGTTACTCACCAGTCTCTGTGATTTTGGCATCTTCTATTTGCAGGTTGGAGGACACCTAACTACTTAACCACTTCTCTCCTTTCCTTGTTCATAGTAGGATGAATTATTACAATACGGCAGTTTTCTATCTTCAGAATGTTGCATCTGCTGACTTTGCAACTTTTTGAGCCAACCCACTCCACTTTTCAATTCAGACAATTTACAGATTTATCATGTAAATCCAGATGTGGCAGACTGATTGATTTATGAAATGTGACTTTTTAAAAAGTTGCAGATTTAGACAGAAATCCTTTCCAGTCCCTTCATAATACAAAAAAAAATGTTTAGTTAAAGGGGAACATTTCTTTCAGATATTAATCAGTTGTAACATTTATCAAATTGTTGAACCACCATGGTAAATCTGATACACAAAAATCATACTTAAACACCATGCAGAATACAAAAATTACAAAAATGTGATGCATTTAATAAAAATAATTTCAATAGGTTATAAAGTGCATAATTAATATTTTCTACACTGGAAATTAAAATTAAAGAGAACAAAGTATATTCACTTAAAGGGATTTTCCCACCAAACAAGTTTGGACCTATCACAGGATAGGGTCTAACTTACCGACTGTTGGGAGTCTCACTGATGAGAACCCCACAGATCACAAGAACGGGGGTTCGATGGGGTCTGAGGTACCTCCTTTGGACCCCTTGTCACTCCCCGAGATGAAGGAAATGGAGAAGATTTAAATATCTATATAAAACACAAAGGCAATAAAATCATATTGTCATGCAGACTTGACAGGATAAAATCAATCCCCCCCACCCCCCGTTAGGCTTAAAGACCAAAAAAATTAATTTGTAAACTTAAAAAATACCATAAAAGTACATGATACAAACCAATAAACAGACAGCAGAAAATTAATTTTAAATAAATACTTATTGAAAAGGAATAAAAGATGTATTTTCACTGAGACCCTTGGGTGTTGCCATATACAAAAGCCTCATGCATTTGATTTCTTTTTGAGCCACAGCAATTTTCCACTTACCACCCCTCAGATAAATAGAGACCTGATGAATCCCTCTTATCTATAGACCTTGGCTATCACAAATATGATGGAACTTATAGAGTTTTCAATTTGGAAATATTAACTTCACTAGATGCCTCATTGCTGAACATGTGTTCCCTTGTCTACCATCACAACTCAGGTCTTCACAATATAAATTAAATTACATGAGCACTTCTAGGATAGATCATGCTTTCACCTTTATTAAAAAGTTCACTGCATATGAGTGTGAGCACATTTTTCGATAAGAGTCTGTCAATTCGGCTGCATAGCTGTCCAGCAGCTTTGAGTGGCTTCTACTTTTGTCAATTCTGTTTTATCAGGATAATTGTTAGCAGTAGCTGGGTTGCTTAAAGTAGTGTTCTCATTTCAGAAAATATATGTTTATATACATTGTTTGTATAATTAAATGTTATAAAATTTGCCAATATAGTTTCAGTAATAATTTCTCACTGTTTTCTAGATCTCTTAGCCTGCTGTACTTTTGTAGAGAGTTTCTACATTTCCTTCCAGTGGAAGAACCCCACCCAGTGATGCTAATGAACCGAACACCAGTGTGACCAAGAACATATTTCTATCAATTTCTATCCATTGGCAGTATAGAAGCTTTCTATAGAACGACTGCAAACAGAAATCTAGAAAACTGAAGAATTGATACAGAAAGTATATTAGAAAGGAATATACCCTTTTCAACAAATAAATGTTACTGTTTGTATAATGAGAAGTTATGCAATTTTCCAATATACTTTCTATATCAATTCCTCATGGTTTTCTAGATCTCGAAATCTAGCTTCTATGTTTACCTCCAGTGGATAGTAATCATCTGACCATGGTCACACATGTGCAGTATCACTGTATCACAGAGAGTAATCAGGGCTGTGTTATATAACGAGCCGCGCACCTGTGTGACAATGGACAGACTTCTATCCACTGAAAGTAAACAAACCTAGTAAGGAAGGACAGTAGAGATCTAGAAAACAGTGAGGAATTGATACAGAAGGTATATTGAAAAATTGTATAACTTTTCATCATATAAACAATAGCATAAATTTACCAAAATGGGTATACCCCTTTAACATTAATTTCCTGAAACAGTTGCTATTGGCTCCTCCATGAAATAACTGGGGTGGTCTCATTATTTTGTCTGCTCTGTGGGATCCCAATCGCCCAGGCTGACAACATGGATCCCTGGGCAAGCATCGGTCATTAAGCCTTATGAGCTCCATTGATTGTATGATACAAAATAATTGGAGAAACACACATTGGGAGCTAACTTTAGGGAGTGCAGAAGTTGCTGTCACAATCAGGTCCTAGAGTGTAAGGATTTAAGGACTATAAGGTGTCACCTTCCTATATGAGGAAAGTTGTACCATAAGCCATATATTAGAGTGAAAAGCCTTGGTACAGAATTTGCATTGGGGACCAGCAGCTATAAATAATGTCTCTGATCTTACCAATAAAGATGACATAATCTGATTGATTGCTATGGGTATTTTTTGCACACATTCCTAGAATACCTCTGTAATAATTTATTGTATAAGTTTAATTTAATGCAATAGTTTACAATATTAGTGTTGTATGTGTAATATTTGCTCGACAACTAATTATGATAATAAATGCTGAAGTGTGACTTAAATTGTGCATAGTGTTTGGTTTACTATTTATGTATGTGATTTCGTATTCTTGGCGAGGTGTAAGTGGTAAGAGAAGCCGGTTTTAGAAACTAAGATACAATATAGCATAGTTTAAATATTTATCTCTTTGATGAATCTAGGCCATAGAGCTAGAGGGGATTCAGATTCATTGCAATGGAATAAAGTCATCTGGGGCAGTGAACTGGGTATTGGGAATTAATCTGATTCTTTATTCCTCTCTGGATACATTTATAGCATGTATAGAAAATGCACAGTTCAGATGTAAAGATTTAATGCCTGAAGTGATGCATGCGGTGTGCAAAATCTAAAATAGTCCATTAATGACATACGGATTGTCTCTGCATCAGCTTTATTTCAGGTTTTAACTAGAACTCTTTGCTATAGGATGCGAAGATCATCACATTGAAGATGTGGAAGAGGTTTTGCTTCAGAGTCCCTCAATGTCACTTAAGGGCTATTCTCATAGATATTATTTATTATATAGTCCCAGAATATATCTTAAATACATGATAGATGAGGGTCCCAGCCCAATGCAGTGGCAGGGCCTAATGCAGATTTTGCTGTGCATGTGTGGACACTCTATGTTCAAGTATGTGACCGAAATAGCTGAGTCTATAGCTGTTTGGGCATTTCCATAGACCTGAATGGAGAGTGGTTGAACATGCAGATAATGAAGTTATTAGCCTTTCATTGATAATGCAATTTAAAAACTGAGATCTGACTGGTTGTTTAGGTAAGATCGTATCTTCTATTGAGTTGTTTTGGTAGATACTGTTAGGCAGGGAAAACTTATTAAAAATTGCAAGACCAAAAGTAACCAGTCAGATAAAAGATTTCACATAGGATTAATGTAGCAATCTGATTGGTAGCAGTAGTTTCCACATCTGTGCTAGCGACATCAATCTTGTATAAGTAGTGCAGCTGAGGAGGTGCTGAATATGTCTTTGTGTTTTTCTGGAAAACTGTCTGTGTTACCACACAGCTAAGTTGGGTTTAGGTGATTGATTAGGACCACACCAAGCACTCTCCTGTAGCTTGGCTCTAGGTCATCAATAGTTAACCCACTGTTATAATCAGGTTCCCTCTCTAATTACATTGTTCCTTGGCTTCTCTGTTTTGTCCAGATAAGAGTTCTGACCCAATCACTGTTTGGGGCCGGAACACAGATATTACATTTAACTTCTATAGTAGTGCCTGCTACAGTAATTTTTCAGCAAGCTCTATATCAAAAGGTTACCATATATACTCGAGTATAAGCCAACCCAAATATAAGCCAAGGCAACTAATTTTATCACCAAAAACTGGGAAAACCTTTTGACTGGAGTATAAGCATAGGGAAATGCATTTGTCACAACCCTTGCTTAGTATATAGCTAGCAAGCCGGCCCATGCCCCGAGTATATAGACAAGTCATGCCCCCAACCCATCACATAAAAAAAATAAACTCACTACTTTCCTTTCCGACACCCCATCGCAAATCCTCTTCTTTCATTCAGCGGCAGGTCTGTGCTTGCTGGCGGCACACAGGCTATGATGTCAGCCGTCTGCTCACATCCAAGAGTGTGTGCCTGCCAGCATGGACCTGTAGCTGGAAGAAAGAAGAGGACCTGTGGAGAGCATAGGAAAGGTAAGTATTGACTTTAGTTTTTGATAGACTTGAGTATAAGCTTGTTTTTCAGCACATTTTTTTGTCCTCTTTGTTTTAGTTCAACTTTGCTGAATCATCTTATTTTTTTGTAGGGTCTTCTCCTGTCTTTGTGTTTTGCACTTTGGTGCAGGGAAGGAATGTCCCCTAGTTATCCCTTACCCAGGGTCGGCTCCAGGTGTTGTAGGGCCCCTGGGCGACAGAGCCTCAGTGAGCCCCTTTGCAGTGAACACATGTGGCGGCATTAAAAATTCAGAAACTAAAACAGTCTCCTGTTTCCTAAAATATTCCCTAGTTTATTATACCAAACAGCCCCCACATCGTTATTTTATATAAAGCCCCCCCCCCTCACCACCCATGAATTCCTTATGTACCGCGGTATGTGGAGCCCCCCCCATCAGCATAGGGCAACGGTGCTTGCCCAGGAATGCCTAGTGCTGGTGCAGGCCCTGCCCCTACCACTAGGTTCGCAAGACAATCAGGTTGGGAAAGCTGGGTATTGGACTAAGCATTAGGGCCCAATGTCTGCCTACTCTTCCTGTCTTTTCCAAGAATGCGCATTACATCCACATTACATCCAGCAGTTTTTAAACCACTAAACCTTCTTACTGACTGAACTTTTTTGTGTATGTTAACAAATTTTCAATCTATATCTATTCGAAACATGTTTGTTCTACTTGAAACCAATTTCATCAACACTATTAAATTGTCGTCTCAAAACCATGACTTTTTGAGCTAATGAAAAAACAAAGTACAATATGTTTTTCAGTCTGTCACCTGGACAAATATATAAAATGAGTGACTTTCATTGAAGGTCATAATAATCCGTCATGCTGAGTTATGAGGAGTCACTGTACTAAGCTAACACTGTGGCACTAAGTCTTCAGACCACCATTGCATACACGTTTTCTTCTCCCTTCCATATGTTCTGCGGTCACAAGATTCATGATATTTGCTGTTACGAAAAATACTCTTCCTTTGTCATTGACAAATGACCTATAATAATAAATCTTTATTTTATATAGCGCCATGATAATCTGCTGCATTTTACAAATCATATTATTGTTTTCTAGGTTTATTTACACTGATGAGCAAAAAGGTAAAAATGTTTTGAACTTTTGGCTTTGGCCCCATATCTCACCATCTTCTACAACTTTGAACGTGAGACCCTCATTTATGGATAATCATCTTGGCAGTCTCATATATAAATTAGACAACTATCTAGCTTACTATTTTTTATCATTTTTACTGTTTTTCTCCGGTTCCTGGCTCAATCTTTTTCTTTGTGTATACTACAAGTTAGAACTTGTTCACACATTCTACAGTAGCTCAGTGTGTTATGAGGTTGATTGCCAAGAAAAAGATCAGTGGTTTGAATCTAGGAGCAGCCATGAAGAAAATGTCTAAAAAAAGAGAAACAGCATCATCCAGCTCTTGGTCTCCGATCAAAAAAAATCGCCAAACTGGATCATGTGATTGTCTTGACCATTGACAGTTGTAAGAATATGAAAAGAAGTCTGCTCGCCAATTTCAATGCCAAGAGGTGGACACCCAGGCAAAATATTGGAGTCAAAAGTCGGTTCATCACAAGGGCTATAAGTTCTTGTGCAACATGCCTCTCAGTTGAGGTGAATCATATGCATTGTAATAGTGAGAAGACAGATTTCCATACAAGAAACACGTGATGCATATTACACAAGAACTGTGGCTTGAAAAAGGGTAAAGAAGCCTTGACTTCTATATTGTCATAAGAAGCTTTGACTCAAGTTTTTTTTAATAAAAATTGACAGAGTATTGGAAATCTCTAGAGTGATGAGATGAAGGTCAGTAGACCAGGCTATAGGTATAAATGGGTCTGATAGAATCTATCAGTCTATAACATGACGGTAGTCTCAGGCTGAAAGCTGTAGAGAATGGAAGATATGGAACCCGAAAGTCAAAAGTTCAAAATATTGTTCCCTTTTTCATATCAGCACATAAGGCACATTGCAGCATTGTTTCATCAGGTTTCTTTACAGATGCAGGTGAAGGGTTTGTATCACTTATTCTCTTTTAACGCCCACTTAATTAAAAATGGAGTCTAGCTATGACAATATCTTGTGAAATGTGAGATTTCAATACTCGAAGATTTGAAGTTCCCCTTAAACAGCTAAAGCCATAAGCTTCCTGAAGTGTATAGTAGCAATCCATACAGTATTACGTCTTCCTAAGGTGGAAATCTAGTTTCGGTTGTGCAACAGTTTTATCATAAAATGCTGCAAAACTGCTCATTGTACTGTGAGATGGTAAAACACAGTACAAACTGCAAACTGCAGCAAAACTATCAAATCACCTGTGGGTAGATTCTGAATTCACTCGGTCCTCTTTGATTTTTATATGCCGTGCAGTGGTGCTTCACTATGATGACATCCAGCACCCGCAATGGGAGGGGCTTGCAACTTGCAAATGCCAGGCTCAAAGTGAACAGGAAGAGGAAGCAGAACCAGGTGTTTAACCCTCTGTCTACCTGAAACTTGTTTGTGGTTCACTGTGGTTTAATATATGTGAGTCATGTGTGTATGCATGTGTGTGTGAAATAAATAAATGGACATGCAGTATATAACCTGTGTATGTGCATGTTCCTGGCATATAAGTGTGAGTGCATATTTCTGCATTTATGTGTGTATGTTTATATATTTGTATATTTGTATTCATAAATGTGTTTTTGTAATAATATGGGTGTGTATATTTCTCTGTATGTATGATCATATAATTGAATAGAGTAGGTCATTTATTTTTGTATAGGTCATATAGAGACATTATTTATTAGATATATATAGAATGGTATTTAAATATGTAAGGCCCAGTTAACCTCTCCATCTCCTGTTTCATTGTTTATATCAACAAAAATAAAAAATATGCGCATTGCAGAAAAAAGTGCTGTTGTGAACTTAGTTTCAATCAGACATTAATTAAAGTATAAAAATAGAGATGCTAAAAACAAAGTAAGGAAGACAGAAGAAAGCCCCATACATGTAACACTATGGGGAATGGAGCATCTACACAGTTTCCTTTATTCTCTTCTATAACAAAAGAAGATAACGGAAACTATTAGCCATGTTGTGAGCTAATGCTTTTTGACTGGTCAGGATCCAACATCTACGGATGAGATTAAGGAGTAAAAATCTTCAGAATTTCCACAAAAAATTCCTGTGTTCATCAGCATTAAATGTACTATTAGCTTCTAGGGCAGCGGAGGTTATAGTTATGAGGTTCTGTAGAAGATCATGTGTGTATAATGAGGTTCTGCAGCAGCTGAATTGTGTATAATTAGGTTTTGCAGCATCTGTTAAAATAAGGGTGGGGGTGCGCACAAAATTTTGAGGTTCCAGCTTTTGACTATATGACCTAGAAGTGCATTGAAGCTGAGCTGCACATCTTGGGGTCACCCACTGAACAGAACAATGAGCTACAGATCTGGGTTTGTTCTCTTTTGTTATTGTTACAACCATATTATTGTAGAAAACATAGATCAACACATATTAACACAAAAAGGAACATGTACTGTAAAATGGAACAATAAACTATTATAATAGCAATGTCAGAAGTACAGCATGAAATGCAGACGTGTTTAGACTGCTTTCTTCTGCAGCCGTCGCCAGGCAATTATTATTGCTATGGTCACTAATGTCAAAAACCTTCTATAAAGGCTGAAATGATAGACCTAGGTACAGAGCTTAAGCTGTACATCTACTTTGTCCGCTACAGTAATTAGCTTTAAAAAGATCGCTAACATCTTATTTAGTGGAAGAAACTCTACAAGATCAAACTCTTATGGAATTATCGTGAAGTAGTCTCTTCCTTTCCAATTACTTTGATGAAGCAAATTTAGGACAACAATTGCATTAGCATCTTATTTATATGTACAGTTCTAGCATCTGTGCTTATTAGATTTCACCTCCAAGGGCTTACTTAATATACTACACAGCACATTGCTAATTGTCATCTACGGTATGTCATCATCTTCTAATGTGATACATAATGTCAGTGTCAGATCATGGAGGATGATGACACAGCTACCCAACCAGAGAAATATTTCTAAATATATTGGCAACTTGGCTTAAAAAGTCTTTTAGAGATGATGCAACCTCTATCTTTCCTTATTTAGCTGCATATTAGCGATACCCTTAGAGATGCTGCAGAATATAACTGGGAGTTATGGCTTCATATGTTGCAACTTCTCACTAATTGAATTTCTCTCTTGCCTTTGGCTTCCAAATAAAGAAAAATGTCTTATTCTGCTGTACAGTTTTGCTAATAGGTTTACAAAGTTTAAAATAGACTATGACATGTTTAACATACAATTGTTCTAAAAGGTTCTAAACTCCTTTAAGGGGTTTTCCCAGGACACGAGAATGAGGGGTCCGATGGGCCCGAGGTACCTCCATTGGACCCCTCGCTGCTCCCCGAGATGAGTGGAGCAGACAGCCGCGCATGGCATCTCGATGGAGCTTGCGGAGAATGCCGAGCGCCTAACTTGTTTTGTGGGAAAACCCCTTGAAGGATGAATTCACAAAGCATCTATGGTCCTCAGTGCATATTCTGTAGAAATACCACACTTGAAGATTCCTTTTTGGCATATGTTTGTTGTGTATATGAGGTGACTGTTCTTTTAAGGCAACTGTTTGTGATTTAGAGTCACAGTCTAGAGAAAGACATTTGAGGGAATGTATCAGAACTGGGTGTATCATGCACCAGTCATAATTCTCCCGTGCCAGTGCATGATGTGCCAGCAGGGGCGCACCTGCCATGAGGCGAGTTGAGAATCTCGCCTCAGGCGGCGCGCCACCTGCTGGACGAGGGGCGGCATTGTGCGCCCGGCCGTCCATGCTACCACCCGCCAGTCTGCCTATGCTGCCGCTGGAACCCCCACCCGTTCTGCCGCCAACCGGACCTTGCTGCCGCCCGCCGGCCTGTCCTGCCGTCCACCTGACCACCATCCCAGGCTGACACCCCCTCTGCTCTGTTCCGCTCCGCTCCGCTCCCCCCCTCTCCTCCACTCTGCTCCGTTCCGCTCCCTCTGTCCCGTTCATATCCGCTCTCCCCCTCCTCTGCTCCGCCCCCCTCTCCTCCACTCTGCTCCGCTCCTTCTGTCCCTTTCATCTCCGCTTCCTCCACTCTGCTCCGTTCCGCTCCCTCTGTCCCGTTCATATCCGCTCTCCCCCTCCTCCGCTCGGCTCCCCCTTCTCCTCCACTCTGCTCCGCTCCTTCTGTCCCTTTCATCTTCGCTTCTTCCGCTATGCTCCGCTCCGTCCTCCCCCCTCCTCCGCTCAGTCCTCCCCCCCTCCTCCGCTCAGTCCTCCCCCTCTCCTCCACTCTGCTCCGCTCCCGGCCTCCTCCGCTCCGCTCCCCCCCCTCCACCGCTCGGATCCCCCCCCCCTTGTACGCCCAAGAACCCCCCCTCCCCCGCTCCTGGAGAACCTTCCTGGAAAATAAAAGAAAATAAAGTAAGTTTATCTGTTTATATGTATGTGATGTGTGTATGTAATGTATATATATATATATATATATATATATATATGTGTGTATATGTATGTCATGTGTGTATGTAATGTATATATGTATGTGTATATGTTTGTGTACATGTATGTGATTTGTGTATGTAATGTATATATGTATGTGTATATGTTTGTGTACATGTATGTGATTTGTGTATGTAATGTGTATATGTATGTGATTTGTATGTGTATATGTATGTGATGTGTATGTGTATATGTACGTGTTTATATGTGTATATATGTATTCCGTATGCATTTTATACTACATGGTGGCACGTTGTATGCGGTTTATTCTACATGGCGATACGCTACATGCATTTTATACTATGTGGCGATATGCTGTATGTATTTTATACTACATGGCGATATGCTGTATGCATTATATACTACATGGCGATATGCTGTATGCATTATATACTACATGGCGATATGCTGTATGCATTATATAGTACATGGCCATATTCTGTATGCATGTTATACTACATGGCGATATGCTGTATGCATTATATAGTACATGGCGATATTCTGTATGCATGTTATACTACATGGCGATATGCTGTATACATTTTATACTACATGGTGGTACGCTGTATGTATTTTACACTACATGGCAATATTCTGTATGTATTTTTTACTACATGCCGTATACGCTGTATGCATTTTACACTACATAGCAATATGATGTATGTATTTTATACTACATGGGGGGGGGGGGGTGCTGTATGCATTTTATACTACATGGGGGGACGCTGTATGTATTTTATACCACATGGCAATATTCTGTATGCATTTTATACTACATGGGGGGACGCTGTATGTATTTTATACCACATGGCAATATTCTGTATGCATTTTATACTACATGGTGGTATGCTCTATGCATTTAATACTACATGGCGGTATGCTGTATGCATTTTATACTACATGGTGGTATGCTGTATGCATTTTATACTACATGGCGGCATGCTGTATGCATTAAATACTACAGGGCGGTACTCTGTATGCATTTTATACTACATGGCGGCATGCTGTATGCATTAAATACTACAGGGCGGTACTCTGTATGCATTTTTGCATTGCTTTATTTTCACACCAAACCAATATGATGGATCTGGTCCTGACACTCCCTGAAATATTACATATATGAGCGGGGGGGGGGGGGAGGGCGTGTCTCTATATGGCTCGCCTCAGGCAGCAGACAGGCTTGGTACACCCCTGTGTGCCAGATATACTAAAAGACTCCTTACCCCTCTTCCTGCCCCTTCATGTTCCCCCTTTACCCACCCACGTGGTGGAATGGTCGTGTGCCAGGAATTATGACTTATACGCCATTGTGTATAAGCAATGATTTCCTTTCAGTGCACACTGTATTAAAAGATTTGCATGGTATGTGTCATCAAAGATTACAACCAAACAGCAAGGTGTACTGTTTGACAAACATATCTGTAGTTACAAAATCAGATTTCTGAAATCTGAATCTGATCTGTCAAATGAGTGTCTCATGATACATTTCTGTCTCACAAGCAGGGCCACGTCTGTCACGGGGCAAGATGAAAATCTTGCCTCATCGCTCCTTCCGGCTGCTCTCCTCACCTGGCACAGGTCATGTATAATGGAGTAAAGATCCTTTTAGCTTGTAGCCAATTAACTGTCTGAAGAAGGTCATGTGACCTTCTCCTGTCCGTAGTTAAAGAGAAGAGCTTTGGTGGTAACTAGCCCTGTGTGATAGCAGAAGCCAGACAGGGACTTCTTCATACTCTACAGACCAGGCTACTAGAGAGAGTTGCCATCTAGGGGAGAAGTGAGGACAAACATCTGCCACTTATTCTGCCCCTGTTCATATTCCATATTCCTCTCCCTCCATGTGACCGCAGCAGATTACTGCAGGTAGGGTCAGAGAAGGAGGAGGAGCAGGGTGATGGTGGCTGTGCTGCACCTCGGGTGAGAAGTCCTGGAGTTAGCTGTATCCTCCACCTCCAGGATGAGCATGTAATATATGTGTATATGAACTTGTGTGTGGATATAAACATGAGCATGTGTATTTAAATCTTCGCTTTAGGCGGCAAAAACCTCTAACTGCGTCTACACGTTCAGTTTTTCTGATGCAGTTTTTGGGGCCAAAAATGGGTTGAGACAAATAATTGAAAGGTGCGACTCCTCCTCCTTTTACTCCATTGGGCATCAAAAACTGCATCTGAAAAACTGAACTTGTGGATTCACCCTAAGGGAGCAGGAAAATAGAATTACTGATAGCGATGTGAACTTAGCCTTATATGTTTCTTTAAAAAAGGATATATATAATAAAGATTGTGGTATAACAACAGTTTCTATGCTTCTTATATCTGGACAAATTTGTGATAGTATCTGTGCATTGTAGGCGATGTCCATTTTTAGTCTTACAGATACCTATTAAGACAGGGGCCACTCTTGAACTCTGTCTGTCATATCTAAAAATCATTTGTCTGATTTTTAGCTATCCGTGACCTTTACATCAGTATTTTCACAGTCTAAATTAGGACTTTAAGGGCAGCAGGGAAGGGCCTTCCTGCTGTTTTTCAAGGATTGCAGAGTTCCTTACCAATAGATATATATTCATACATTTCTTTTGTGTTGTGGAGTCTGAGGTGACTGAATTCTCTGATAAGTTACCAACACCTGTAAATGTATACATGTTCAGTCATATCTATCTATCTATCTTAGGCTATATTCAAACGGCTTTAGCACGGTGGGCACACGGCTGCACGCGGGGAAAGGAGGTGAGCACCCCTCTCCATAGGAATATATGGTACACGGCGCCATCTACGCGATACGGAGCGGTACGCTCCCGTTGGTCGCTGTGTGCCCATTGCGATGTATGGGGGTAAACAAAAAATAAATGAAAGATTAAATTTATCCTAAATGCAAATTTAGGAAGATCTGAGAATCCATTCAGGGGCCCAGCCAGTTTTACAATTTCAGGGCTCTTGAATAAGTTTTTCCCCTGATAGAGGAATGGGGGAGATTACTCTACTTGTGTCTGGGATTTTTCATTCAAAAAATTACAAAAACCCTCTATGTGACTTTTTTGCAACAAAAAAGACCAGGAAAACCAATGAAAAATCTCCTCCAGTATCCTTGGATCTTCTGGTAACAGGTTCAGAGCAGGAAGAAAGACAGAGTTTCCTTATAGAATCCCCGCAACCAGATCCTTATAGAAGCCCCACAACTCCACAATGCAACTCGTGTGAGTGAATGCTCATATAGATGGGGATTCCGACTGGGCTATTCCCCTGGCCTCCCCATCCTCAAAGAGGTCCCTGCCACTATTGTACCTGCTATGCAGGAGGGGAGGGTGGGCCAGTTCTTGAGTTCAGCAGCTCCAGTGCAGGTTAGTGGAATCTTCCTGTACTTAACTGCAACAAGCTGCATGTGCTTCACCCCTCCTTCTCTGCACACAACAAGCAGCTCAGCATCGGGACCAGGATTGGACTTATGTGCTGCAGTCTCCATATGCTCAAACGCAGTGAGCAGGCTGATGTATGTGTGCAAAATGTCTGTGAATGATGTTTGAACATTTGTACATGTGTAGTGTGTTTGGATGTGTGTGTGCACCTGTTTGTAAACACACAATAACACACGGCATGGTATAAATGTGCAAGCATTATGCACATACAGTAGAGAAATGTGTGAACACAGCCTTACATGGCCACGCGGCCGATATAATGTATAAAAAGGTTGCTTTTCTACTTTTTCTGAAACCGTCCCTGATAATGAGTGTATGGACAGCGCCACAGCTGCCTATGGAGACTGGAGGGATGAGGAGTGCGTGCATGTCGCCAAAGTGTGCAATTACATAGAGCAGAGCTGCTTCATAACCAATTTTGAGATGGTTTTAGGTGAAGTATCTTTATTTAACAGGTGAAAGACATGAACTGAAGAGGTGAATCACATTTATGCAATGCAACAGGGTGGGCCTTATGCTGATTGACACTGTGGGACAGATTTACTTACCCAGCCCATTCTCGATCCGGCGCGCGCGTTCTCTGCGGTGGTCTTCCGGCGATTCACTAAGGCAGTTTCTCTGACGTCCACCAGGTGTCGCTGCTGCGCTGAAGTCCGCCGAGGCCCGCCGGAGTTCAGGATCCTATACTTGGTGAAGATAAGTGCGTGTCCCGCGACCCTTTTTTTTTTTAAATGCGGTGGTTTCTCCGAATCCGTGGGGTCTTCGTTCGGCCACACCCCCGATATCCGTCGCGTGCATGCCGGGGCAATACACGGGAAATATTCGGGTAACACGTCAGGAAAACGCGAATCGTGCCCTTAGTAAATGACCCCCTGTGTTTCAGAGGAAACGCATGGAATTGGTAACAAGCACAACTTGTTTGGCATGGAAACCCATTTGGCTTTAAAACGTTTCAAGAGACACAAGGCAAACCCATGTGGGCGGTGCTTGGCCTGTTCACATATGCGTTTCCATAGAAATGCATGTGATAGGTAAGGAGCATTCACTGCAAACACCACGCGTGAATGCAGCCTGACTAACATGTGGGAAAGCACACTCAGGCCGCAGTCACACGTACTGCTAGGTGTCCGAATGCACATGTGTTTCCAGGGAAATGCATGCGTTTCTCTGGAAACGCATGTGCATTCAGGCTTAGGACCGCCCCCCTGTGCGCTAGCGTTGCGTTATAAACGGAAACCTAGCAGTACGTGTGACTGCGGCCTCAGGCTGCTTTTGCTATGTCTGTATTCGTGTGTCTTTCACATTAACATAGCACAGGTTGGAAGGAATTTCCTGTGACCACAGATGAGTTTTGGTGTCGCTTGTTCCCGATTGAGTATATATAATATATTGGGTTGCGGCATGTACTATAATTATTTCTGAGTTCTAGATATATGAAAATGAATTCATGAGATGTATGATTATGAATGTAAGATGTATTATGAGATGTATAGTACATGTGCGACTTAAGGGGGCCCCACAAAATTTGTTAGTCAGGGGCCCCAAATTTCCTCAGGCACATTATGAACATGTACTGAGGCACATAATGAATCTTATCACAATGGCAGTTATCAAAAAAATGCTCAAATATACTTGTGATGTGAAAACTTCTAAATACATAGGTAATCTGTATGAAACATAATACAGTGAAAAAAACAGGAAATTGTGGATATTTTTATCATTTGTCCAAATAAGCACTTCTATATTATCTGTGCATAATGTGCATTCTTCGGTCTCTTGACAGTCTGGTGCAGGTGTGTGCATCTGTGTCATATGGCTTCAGTCATCACCATGTTTGCTAAGGACAAGATGCTTACTAAGCGCTCCCAAGCCTTGCTCACTGGCTTCCGACAGGTGTGAATAAGATTTTCACTGTATAAGATACTAATTCATTAATATGAGTAAAAATGTGCCAATAAGCTGTCTTCTTATGGCACACAAAGGGGTTAACACAGCAGATTTATCAGAAGTGTCTAGTACTGAATGATAAATCTGTGCAAGTTTAAAACTGTCTGGTCATATTTTGGTCAGGGAGTAAGGCCCCTTCCACACTTTCGTTGCAGATCACGTCAGAGTCTGATCAGGGAGCGATCAGGGTTTGGTCACTGAAAAACTGACATTTTCCATCACAGTTCAACAAGTTTTCAGTCAGAGTTTGTTAAGTGTCTCAGTTTTTCACCCACGTTTTTTGGTGTTTTCAGTGTATTTTCAATGCGTTTTTCACTTGCAGACTCAGGACTGAGGTCTATCTTTTCTATGGCAATTGATGCGTGAAAACTGCATTGTACTTGCATGTGTCTCAGAGTGCAATGCGTTTTTGATGCATCTCTTGTAAGGTGCGTTTTTTCACGAGTGTAACTTGCAACATTAGAGTATGCTGAGATTTAAACACGTGTAAAAAAAAAAAGTGTGTAAAAAAGAATGCAAGTCAGAACAAAAACCATTGATTACAATGGGTCAGACTGCAATGCAAGTTCTGCTCATCATAAGCAAACGCAGAACACGCATGTGAAAAACGCAAGTGTGAAAGAGGGCTAAGACTTCACCGTGCGCCCATTGCTGTCTATGAGGGACGTATATCGTCCGTACATACGTCCCCCTTGCGGCAGTGTGAATGTAGCTTAAGGCCCCTTTCACACTTGCGGTTTTCACGCGCGTTTTCTGCGCGTGCTTTTGACGGGCAGAACTTGCATTACACTCTGACCCATTGTAATCAATGGGCTTTTTCACACTTGCATTTTTTTTCACGCACACACGTGCGTTTTTTTAACGCACGTTTAAATCTCGACATGCTCTACTTTTGCAAGTTACGCGCGTGAAAAACGCACCATACAGCTCTATAGAGATGCATTAAAAATGCATTGCACTCTGAGACACAGGCAAGTGCAATGCGTTTTTCACGCATCAATTGCCATAGAAAAGATAGAGCTCAGTTCTGAGTCCTTTTCACGGGCGTTATCTGCCCTTGAAAAACGCATTGAAAACGCGCATGAAAAACTGAGGCACTGAACAAACTCTGTCTAAAAACTGATCTCTGATGCAAAATGTCAGTTTTTCACTGACCAAACCCTGATCGCACCCTGATCAGACTCTGACGTGATCTGCAACGCAAGTGTGGAAGGGGCCTAAGTCTTTTTTCCAAGGATGCTGCAGTATTCTTAGGATAGATTCTTCAAGTGCCAACTAGTAGTCTACACCTTAGTCATACATATAGGTATGAACATTGATATGGGCTTAGTAGACATCAGCCAGGATGCACTAATGTCTTGCCACGCTCCATGATGCCGGGCTGACAGAGGAAAGCAAAGTTAAGCCGGTAATTAACTTTAGTTTTGTAAGGAAACTCCATTTCTACACATCAGCAGCACAGGGTCTTGTGCTCGAAGCCCATTTATCAGCAGTGTAATTTGTAATGTACTTGTTTCCTATTAGTGACACAGCTTAGTGGTTTGCAAAAGAAAACTATTTGTAACAATCTGAGTAAAGACGGCACAAGTTCTTTTTCAGGTCTGATGGCTGGGAAACCATGAGGAATAAATAAAAGCAGTGTTCCCGGGTGCATGGTTAGAGTAGAATACTTGTTCTAGAACTAATTAAATGAAATGCTGTGGAAGAGTAGAAAACATTAGTCACAATACAGGTTTAGAGAACACCGCTTATTATTTGTATCCCTAAACCTTATCTAATGCTTTGGAAGAAACTCCTAGGTGCACTCATTCAACTGTCTCATATTACATTAGCGGAAGAAAAACCTCTCCATAGAGCTTGCCTGTGGTGACACCACTTCTAATTGACAACAAGGGACATCCATTGCTTACTTGTGTGTTCCATCAGTGAACTGGAATTAAGCACTGGATTAGGAGTCCCAAGAGTGATGTTATAATAATATCTAGCCCCCACAGGTAAGGGAGGAAACTCCTACTGGATCTGTGATGGAATATGGAGGGGGTAATATATTAGAGCACTTTCCTTTGCTAGAGGACCTACAGGAACATGTTTGCTACGGTCAGGGGTATTGGTATTTGAGTGCCACTAATCAAGAGATGATGAAAATAAAAAAAATATTTATTATTTGTTTCATTTATTGGAATAGACCATCATTGTTGTTTCGTCTTGTTGCATCTTGTTGATCAGGTTGAAGGTGCCTGCAGCACTCACATTCTCAGCTATCTAATATTGATGTTTGTATGGTGGCACATCAGAGAGGTGCTAGTTTTCTTGCAAGTTATTGACTGACTCCTTAGGTCATTTGAATGCAGTGTTTAAAGTTATATATTTTTGAGTAATCCTGACATCATTGTGATGCCTTGTGCCGTGGTTCTGGTGCCATTGTAAAGATGAGAATCATGATTGTTACTCAATTATATAAAATTAAAGATACAAGCAGCTCCAACTAGTTGGGAATGCAAACTGCTGATAATTCTGTATGGTAAGGCCTATTGCGCACAAGCGGGTTTAATGCTTTGAAATCTCCTTGCTGAAATGTCTGTCCCGAACGCTCAGGTCGGACATTGCAGCAAGCACTCGCTTGTCGGCAAGAGGCCTAACTATGTACTGCGGCATCACAAATAATGTGTAACAGATATAGTAGATGTGTATATTATTTGGTTATTTTTCTGCCATTACTGATCAGGGAGCTTTAAGAGATGAAATGATGGTTGAAATCATACATCTTAAATAACACTGGTTAGACTGTCACAATATCCTTATTATGGCATTGTTTAAATCAAAACAGCAAAATTAAAACTGCTGCTATTATGTTGCAAAATACAAAAGTAAGATCAGGATGATTTAGCCAGTGTTTTTGTGACTGAATGTTCATAATGAGCTTGACATTTAAAAATTTTTGCGAGACTAGAAAGGAAAAGCATGCAACCATATAACACTTGGGATCAAATGATATGCTGGCAAAGTAGATTACTGTATTTTTCGAATTATAAGGCACACCATCAGTAAATGCCTGCTAAAACGTCTAGGTTTATATATAAGGCGCACCGGATTATAAAGATGAATGACCAGCAGGTGGCAGACCTGTGCACAGTTCAAGGCAGCTGTTGTCCGTAAGTACAATTCATATATAAGGCGCACTGGACTATAAGGCGCACCTTTGATTTCTGAGAAAATCAAAGGATTTTTTTTTGTGCGCCTTATAGTCCAAAAAATATGGTAATGTAATGCATAATCAGATGTTCTTGTTTTATTTTCCTACTACACAGTCTTAGCTCTACTGAAGATCAAAAACACCCATCTGTGGTGAATCTTTAGAAAAAGCAAAAAAAGATATGCACAAATGTCCAGACTAAAGATAAATGACCCCCCCCCCCCATCCTCCTTGTCTTGTCAAAACCTTGACAAATAGGGAATTTAATTACAATCTACAACCAGGATAAAGGATTGTAAACCAAGTACACTTAGGCCCCTTCCACACTAGCGAGTGTGATGCGATGAACTCGCATCACACTCGCAACGCAAGCTGCCGGGAACGCACGGCCCGAACGCTGCACCGCGGGAGTGAACTCAGCATGTCAGTTCACTCCCGCGGTGCAGCGTTCGGGCCGTGCGTTCCCGGCAGCTTGCGTTGCGAGTGTGATGCGAGTTCATCGCATCACACTCGCTAGTGTGGAAGGGGCCTCACATGTAGGTATGCACCCCCACTGGCAGGATCTGAACTTATTTTTGTTTCTTTTGCCCTAGAAAAACTAGAAATCATGTTTTTAAACAAGGACATAAGCGAAAAGAAGAGCAGATCCTGCCATAGGGGGCACACACCAGTATGTCAGTGTGCTTGGTTTAGAATCCTTGATCCTGGTGGTAGAACTGATAACTGCAGTCTATCCTGATAGACTGCAGTTCAGCAGATATATTCCAGTGATAAATATGGTGTTTTATATATAGCAGATTGATATATACAGGTTTCTCAAAAAATATAGTCTATGTTTTGCTATTAATTTACTCATTTTTATTTTAGTCTTAGCAGTCTAATGGGCAGACCAATTAGGTAACTGGAAGCAAACCTGTCAATCATTCTAAGACTACCTACTGGACTTCTTAACTCCTTCACAAAGAGCAATAATTCACAAGAATAAACGACAAGTTAGGACTCTTTCATATGACCATGGTTGGTCGTGCATCAGGAACCTTTAGTGGTCAGATTGCATGGACCAACCACATTGGAGAGGATTGGAATCCGAGCATCATAGTAATATTTGATGCAAGGAGTCCCTGCTTCCTTACAAAACAGCAACACCAAACTTTAATCATTATGTATGTAATCCTTATCTGCCCATCTACTCCTGCTCTACAACATGCTGCTAACAAATCACACATCATATTAACTGTGAGCTTTAATAAGGATAACATCTAGATAAATCCACTTTAATTCAAGTCCAAAGACATGACTCATAGACCACCCTTCACAATTACAGTACATTTCCCAGTTATTATATATTCTTATTTATTATATTATTATAGTGTAGTAGAGATTATTCAGTGACATGTGGCCAAATACAACAAAAATAACAAACTAATAAGCAATAAGCGGTGAACAATGAAATCAAGTTCCGAAACCTTAATGTAATGATACATTCTTCTAAAAACAAAGACACTTGATATTAAAATAAATGAATATTCCCTTTCTAAAACATCCATTCTTGTTACTCATGCTCTTTTAGAATTATGAGGGCATCAATATTTTACTGTTGTGGGATATGTGTTTTACGCACTCTGACTACATGGCAGTATAAAAGAAAGAGTAATTCTAAAGTAGGCCCCGAGCATTAATATTTGAACAAGCTAAGGCAGATGTTTGTGCCAAGGAGAGTACCATAATGGATGCTGCAATTAACTGCAAGGTCCTTATGGCAGAGCTCTTGGGCACACTATTACTTGATGTCTCTTGAAGTGGCAGCTAATGTCCTGCTCTGCAGGAAATGTTTTGTTGCACCTGGGGAGTAAATATTGTAACTTTCATATCTAGTGATAGAAGACCCACAAGACCCACAATTGTTGCTATGTGTTCTGAGCAATGGCATAATCAATTTTATTGTTTGTCTTTTTATTGCTGTAAAAATATAACACTTTTATTTCCTGTGTCCCTGCTGTTTGGGAAGATGAGCAAATTGTTTTTGAGTTTAGAGAATTTATTCTCCTGTAATAAAGCTGTGATCCTGCTGGTAGTCCATTCCGATAAGTTGTAGAACTGATGCAAAACTGACAACATATTCAGAATACAGGAGCACCAAAATCTGAAAATATTTTTAAATGTGTCCCCTTTAAATTCTCCAGATATATTGTACATTTCTCTATAATTTCAATTATTTATGATTTGTAGCTGAACAGGCGGAATAGCTTTATATGTCAGATGTTACTTCTTGTTCTCCTTGTGCTAGACTACGGCTCGTAATGCCTTTGACAGCTCCTGTCTCTCTTACAGGACTTTCCCTTTTCTCATTTTCCCCAAACTGTATATCACCACATACCTGCCGCATGACTTTGGATGTACAGACAGAAGCTTCCATTTTCATCATGACAGTGTCCTCTTAATCTCATTGCAGCCTTGATACAATTGATTGCTTCCATTTTCTTTGATTTTTGCACATTGCTCCGATTTAAACCTCAATTTAACTTGAACTCAAAGTATACATTATATTTATTACATCAGTGTGAATATACAGCAGTTGGGTTCTTAATAGGAAAGCCGTCAGCGCAGTTAAAGATTTGGCCACCTTTCTGTCTCATCATATGTCGGGGATATATTAAACAATTGACATCGGCATATTCAGATAAAGTTCAGCACTATTTTGATGAAATCAGAAGCACTAGCCCTCCTTCAGACATGTCCTCCTGCTCAACAGCCTACTTCATAGATGGCAGGAGGAGGGTCATGTCACTGCCATGTCACAGGGGCTGTTATGGGAGGCTGGATGGAGGACACTGTACTGCTTCAGCGTGGATAAGAAGAGGAAGGGCTCAAATAGTGGGGAAGGACTTTGGCTTATAATGCCATGGTGCAGAACTTTATCTGAATATATATTGGTAAGTTGTTTACCATCTTGTCCCCAAAATATAATAAAAAATTAACATAAAATTGCCAACCCCTTTTATGTTCTGTAGGCAAAGCTCATAAGCAACATTGTAGGTTAATTGTTACTGTTTACAATAGCATACTATGGCATTATGTAGTAGGTAGTCACTAGACAACAAAGGGTGTAATTTTTTCTGGGTTGTGGACTTGTTTCATTTATCATAGAGGGTGATATATCAGGCATGTGATTTTTTTTGCCTTTTTTGTACAAAAGTCACAAACTCTTCTGCAACCCCCTTCTAAACTTTTCAATAAAAGCAAAAAATAGAGCTTGCACTCACCAATAAAAGTAGATTCTTTATTCCAAAACTTTAAAATACATCGTTGCAGGAGGGAACAAGACTGCAGGAGACTGACAAAGGCGACGGTCCGTTTCGCGGACCTTCTAATCTTTTGCCTTTACCTGCTCAGGACAGAGTTTGTGCCAAAATGGTGACACTGTACGGTGATTTACAGCAAAATTGTCATATTTTACATACAGCCACATCTGGATTTCAAAGATATATTAGACACCAAACGCTGAAAAATTCTTCCACCGCTAACTTTCCAGGTGAGTGGAAACGTTTCAAATGTTGGTGCAAATATGCAAAACACCAAAATAGAGAAAAATAGAGGGAAAAAAACATGGAAAAGCCTAAGATAAATGACTCCCATATTGTCCTAAGATAATCAAGCAGATCTCAAATAAGCATTTATACTGTGAATGGCAGTATTCAGTAGTGCTATAAGGAACTTATGGCACATATATTATAAAACCAAAAAGTCTGGTAATTGTTTCCTATCCCCCTAAAAAGGTAGAATATTTTGCCACAAAGAGAGAGTATAGGAATGTTAAACAAGTTGTGAAGGACTCTCTTCCTGACAAAGAAGTCTCTCCAAGGGGAGGAACAGGGTAATCGATAACAGGTCTGCAGGTGCAGGCAAAGAATTGCAGATTCATAGTGGTGGAGAAGAGTACTCCCAGCTGGGGTGTAACTAGGAGAGGCTCCATAGCAGACTTTGAATGGGGCCCCTTTTCCCATATGTGTACAGTTACAATTGAACACATTTATATACTTGTACAAATACAACATACCACTCCACCCCCCCCCCCCCATTTATAATTGTCATTTCTCCCTCCTTTAAAATGTTATTACATTTACTAATATTATATTAAGCATACTTTTGCAAGAAAAACCCCAAAACATAGTTTACATTTCAATAAAAATTACATTACTGATGGAAATTGTGAATGATATCTATCATTTTGAGACATTTATTGAAATGTAATTTATTAATTTGCTACTAAAATATGTGCAAGATAAATGTTAGACTACTTTTACTGTAATTGCGGTGTTATGATTGATTGACTAATTTATTTTATGAACAATTAAAAGAAAGGAAACATACACAGCCAGTAAAATATTTGTTCTTCACTTTTGTAGCAGTTAATTTTCATTCTTTTTCTTTGGTCCATATTATATCTATAAATCAAGTACTGACTTCTGGGCTGGCGACCTGAACTGTTGATCCAATTTATAGCCATAAATTACTTTTCAACTCTATTATAGCCATAAATCCTGTCAGGACTGCTTGACTTCTCACTTGAATTGGTGGTCCATATGACACCCACAAATATCTACCGACTGCTTGTCTTGTGACCTAACCTGATCCTTAAAGACTCTTCAACTGGTGGTCCGATCTGTACCCATAAATTTCAGCTAACTGCTCTACTTGTGACCTGAACTGGTGGTTCATATTATAGCAAAAAAGTTTTTAAAATTCAGCACCGGAAACATTTTATTTCATATCCATAAAAGCATATTACATGGATCAGTTGTGACCAATAGTATTCGCCAATGCATTTCAAAAGCACAATGCGCTCTTAATCAAGCCGACGCATTGTGCATTTGAAACAAGTTGGCGACTACTATTGGACACAAATGATCCATGTAATATACTTTAATGGATATGAATATCATTTTTGAAACTTTTTTTCTGTGTTCAATTCCAATCCAGGAGGAATCATTAGTATAGTTTTTTTTGGCAAACAAGTGATCTCTTTTTTTCTACAGGTCCATATTATACCCATAAATATCTACCGACTGCTCATCTTGTGACCTGAACTGGTAGTCCAGATTATACCCATACATTGTATAGGGACTGCTTGACTTGTGACCTGAACTCTTGGTGCATGATATAGCCAAAAATCCCATACCAGTCTGTTTTGGTGACTTGAACTGATGGGTTCATAGGGATCTGTGGTGCTGTTTTAGGTTATTAATCCTCTGATCAGGACGGGATTTACTAAATAATTTTAAACAATATTACAGTCATCCGAATGCATATATAGAAGAGTAGGTGATATCTTTTTGAGGATAACTGAGTAAAATTTATGGAGAGCTTTCAAGAATACTAGTTCTCTTTGTCAAATGTGATTTTATGCATGAAACAGAAAATTCACAGCATTTTATACACACTAGGCAGTGAAAAAACCTTTAAATAACAGAATGATTTATACACAGACATCTTATTTACAACAAGATGGTAATAGACTTTTGAGGCATGACAAGAGAGCCTCAAAAAGCTATTGCCTGATTTCTTCACTCTTCTACTATGGCTAACACAGAACTACACTAGGGGAGATTTATCACATGTGCCAGAGAGCAGTTTCAGAGAGCAGAACTGTTCTAGTTGCCTGTGGAAACCAAACAGAGCTCAGATTGGAATTTAAAAACAGCTGTGGGAAAATGAAAGCTGAGCTCTGATTGGTTTCCACGGGCAACTAGAACAGCTCCGCCCTCTGAAACTTCTCATAAATTTCCCCTTACAAGTCTATACTGCTTGCATGTATAGAAGGTCCCCTGAAATGAAATGACCAGCTGTAAAATGTCTGTATTGAAGCTTTATTGACAATCCTTGGTCCAATTACAGCAAAAAAAAATTTGAAACTCCAATTGTCACTGGGGCAAAAGAATTTTTTGTCTGGAGCTACAACTATAAAGTATACAGTTTTAACTTACATAAAAATTAAGTACAAACCAAAGGAACCTATTTTGTATGTAATCCGGGGACTGTCTGTATAAGATGCAGTCACACCTGCAGTATTGGAAGAGAAAATGAATTTTGGATCATAAAAGGGAAAAAATGTTAAGGGCAAATATAAGATTTCCTTTTTCCTGGTATTAACTTCAAATTATTGTACATATCCACAAAACCTGCAAGTTTGACAGCACCCTGAGAATCCTACATTAATATTTAATACATAAGGATGTTAGCTGGACCAGTAACTCTGCATGTGGCATCAACATAAGGAGCATTTGTTGCTACAACTTGCTTTAAAGTATAAGTGCACACTTGATGTATATAACATAATGGCTGCTGTTAACAGCTCACTTAAAGGGTTTCTTCACACAGAGCACAACACAGTGTTGCTGCATTAAAGTAATTTTACTTAGCTTCTTATACTGAGTCGGATAGGGAAGTTTAAATCTAGAATTTTTTGGCACTAGCCATTGGAAATAAAACCTGCTGATGTTTGTACTTGTGAAGAAAATACATAAGAAAGGAAAGCAAAAAAAAAATAAAGGTTTTGAAATAATGTTGGGAGGAAATTTAAGTAAGTTCTTACAGTGGGGAGCCAGCAAGATGTAATCTAAGCAACATGATAACCAATAATCTTATCCTATGATGCCTTAAAAATTGTCAAACTGCTCATGGTTACACATGACCTGCCTAAGATTTATTACATGCTGGGTGATAAATGTGGTGTGTAGTTAGGATACATAGTCTACGTGAGTTTCTGCTACCTGTAAGGTGGCTTACTTTATGCCAGAATAATGCTGCAAACATTTTTGCAGATTGTGACCTGTTAAATTCTACCTGATTTCCAGGGTCCGTATAATGATAAATCCTATCTCTTCTCATACAAATAAGAAGGAAAAACAAAAAGCAGCTGGTTTGGTACTGTCACGGAATGTATTTGCCAGGATAGTAACCCTTTTCAAATAAAAACAGTAAAATGCACACAACTTTTTGCTTAAACCAGGGGAAGTTTCCGGCTGGGTAGAGAGGGGAGGGGTAAGTGCTTCTCGCCTCTCCCACCGCCATAGAGGGCCCGGTAGCTGTGGACGGCCAGCTTGGTCATGGTGTGGTAAGACACGGCGTGCTCACTGCACTATGACCAAATATAATGTAAGTCGGTGGCGGCACTCTAGTGGTCATACTCTAGATCTCTTACATATTGCAGTTTTTTCTTTCATTCCCAGTTTTTTAAGCACATACACATTGTCCTGATGAACTCTGGTCTTACTAGTGGGAAACACTTTGGGCTATTGCTTTAAATACATGATAATTTATAAACAATTTATATGATGTGTATGATTTGCCCTGTATGACACACTGGATTTACAGTAGGTATTGTCCATATAGATCTGGATTGACAACGGCTTAGTTTATTGTATATAATATAATTTCATATCATATCATTTAAATATGTTCCCTTGATGTTGCCTACAATAGTGATAAAAGCAGAATACACTTTATATCAGGAATATCGGCGTGTGCCATGTTTTGTATACTATTGCACCTAGGTTAAGATTCCTACACTGAGTACCACTCCCTACTCAATAGAGTACAGTGCCTGCTGTATTTCTAATAGCTTATGGGGATGGATTTTTATGAAGGCACAATTCCATTACATTATTTGCAGTACAGATTTATGTTAGTACTTAAGTAAGTGCTTAAAGGGCATCTACCACCAGGATGAAGGGTTGTATGCAAATGAGCCTGAGGGGCTCCATAGGTGTTAGTGGAGCCTGGAGCCCCTTAGACTCATTTGTATACAGTCTTTCATCCTGGTGGTAGATGCCTTTTAAATTATTTAAAACTGACCATTTCAAATTGACACAGAGGGTAACATTTATCATACACTTTATACAGTTTCTGGCATAAAATATGTGTTTAATCAAGAATTGTAGGTGTAGAGTTTTTCAGTAAACCTTAGAAATGTTGCAGTATCTGTGCTCCCACACCACACAAAGTGAGTGTGTTGGGGCTTAGCAGTAAGGCAATGGCCTCAGTCACTACACATAATTTAGACTGGAAAGTATTGTAAATTATTGGTTGAATCTAGATCAATATATTCTACATGTACATCATACGCAAATCCTGATGTAGTCCCAGTAAAGCCCTTTAGGGCACATATTTGGATTGTTAGTCCAGAGCATGTATAGCACCTTTCCCTTTACCTTTGTGTGACACAAGGTGATTGTCAATGAGCAAAACTTGGATATACAATAGAGTATGGCACAGCAAACATGACATACCTCAGAGATATGTATTGCATATTCCACTTGTATCATGTGCTGAGGGGATCATAAAAATACCAATGTACAATAAGATGCATAGAGAAATAATAGGAGCCTAACAATGCACTAGGTAATGTTAAGCCAAAACTTGGCTGAATAAAGCTGTGCTTGTTATGCCAGATGCAGTCAGATTCACTGAAAATGTCAATATATATAAAATAAGGGGTTTCCACGGATTACATGAGAACAAAAAATTTTATTATCTAATACTATTATCTAAATTTTATTTGATGGTTTAAAAAAAGCAAACAAAAACTCCTTGGAGCAAACTGTGCTAAGTAAAAATACTACAGGAAATAATGTTCCAAACAGGTAAACTATCTCAACGCTGCAGGCTTCAAAGGTAGCACGTTGCTACCACTTTGCAGATCTTAGGGAAATGAAACAGTTCAGATGTTCTTTCTAGTCAATAGAGAGAAAAATATGTGATACAAGCATTTTATAAATATAGCAACACACAGAACATTTTGGAGAGTTAAAGCCTTGAGAGCAGGCTTTCAGGGTTAGTTGTAGAGAAGCACATCATACAAAAATCTTCTAAAGTACAGCGTAGTCAGTGAGAATGAAGGGCATGTAAAGAAAATCAGCGGCACATATATGATAAATGTACAATAAATGTTCTCATAAATGTATCATTAATTGCATCAAGTTTAGTTATTTAAGAAATTTTATTCATTTCATTCGATAAGAGAATTCGCCTAGAAATTCTACCAACATAATATTTTATGGTTATTCAGGAAATTCAACTGTTTTTCCAGCTTGTTATTCTTGTTAGCCTCACGGGCAGCTGAGAACTGTTGATCTGTGGGGGTTGCAGTTGTAGTGATTAAAACCTTTAGCCTGAAAAAACACTCTAAATCAACAAGCTTGATGGGTTATGCCACAAACGACTTTTTATATTCTATCCCCTATGGAAAAGGGACTGAGTGTACAACCAGAACTCGGGATAATAAAGGGCCAAAATGTTCTTGGAAGAGTCCAATATGAAATGGAACATATGTGAGCATGCTCGCCTTACGTTCCATTCATTTCCAAGGGCTTCCAGAAAGGCTGTGTCCCATACAAGTGAATGTACAGGTTAATTATGTACGCCAGTTCTGTATAGAGTACTTGTATGGCACCAACAATTTGGAGCAAAACAGCTGGTAATTGAATCAACCAAGGGGTTAAAAAAGCAAAGTCAAATCTGTTGTCCATTGAGATACTGTTAGTAATTTTGTACTTCTAGTTTAACGAATAATAAATTAATACATTTCGAGCACAGTGTAAGATGTGTAGTGGTGTGGTCATAAAGGCACTAGGTCGGTAACTTATGTATCGTAAACGTTTCCTTCATAAGTGTAGCATCAGCTGTGTCCTCTGCATGGAAATGCCCACACACCCTTCTCTCTTTTTCTTTTTCCCTCTTCCTCTCTTTCCTCTCGCAATTTTTGCAATTTTAGCTCTCATTTTTATCCTGATTATCTTCTAGTAGACTTTCTCAACCCCTAGGATTTCAATGGTTTGGTGAATTCACCCCCAGGTGGCTGTTATATACAGTTCTATTCCCACCTGCATTTATAGTATATCATATATGTTCTAATAAAGTATACTGTATCTTAGCAGAATTAATGCATTGCCTCCAAAAAAGAATTATCTTATAATGCATAGTAAAAGAGCTGAAAAAAGTACAATTTTTAAAAGTACAACAGCTAAATGAACGGTACAGTGAGAAACCTTAGCAGTGATGATTATGCATTATTGTATACTTACTCATCGTGATGTTTGCCAAATTTACATACTTTAGTTCGTATGAAATGGTTCAATGTTTTTATCTTGTAACCCATTTAGACATTTCTCATTCTAATGGTTAATGTTTTTTAATGAATCAATATGAAAATCAAATATTAATTTTCCCAAAGTCAATATGTTGTTGCTTATGTGCACCGTGCCACCGTATTTTAAAGATTGCTTTGGCAGACATCCTCCAAAATGAATATTGTGTGTCTTCTTTTAATATGAGTGGGGTTGTCTCTGGACATCTTTCTTTTTAACTGCTTTTCATACCCTTTCGCTTTATCCTAAGGGACACATTGGTGTCTGTGTTTGTTATATATGTTATGAATAGCTCAATTCTAGTCATGGAGGTAGTGTGCTACTTGTTTTTAAGGCTCTATGGGTTTTCTGAAAAACATAATTAAAATTCAGTTGATGGAATGTGTAACAAAGATCAACATCAAATAATGAATGGAACATTCCACACACAGTTACATTCATATTTAAATAATTAATGAGAAAAAGGTCCAAAAAGTCTTTGTGTCGTCCAAAAATGTTTTTGTGTCATCTGACTTTATAACCTGGTTTACCTAATATTAAGTATCTTTTAGGAAAATTGTGAAAAGCATGGAACTTCCTGTAATTGTGATTAAAATATAGGATACCCCATGTTATTGTTTATTCTGTGTTAGATCGCACTCCCTGTATAACCCTTATATACGTGAAGGAGTAAATGCTTTAAAGACTTGATTCATTTTTCTTTCATGGTCAAATAAATTTAAAAAAAAATAATGTGTAAAGTGTCCAAAACCTTTGACAACCTTGTATATTTTGACATTTTAATAAAAAAGAACCAAGAGCAGAGGTTGAAAACTAAAATTCTAGGGCTAAAACACATGGCTATGGTCAGCTATGGTCCTGTGGTCAGCTATGGTCTAGGCTATGGTCATCGAATCATGGACTGTGCCATGTTTCCTGAACCCTTCTTCATGATCATACAAATTGATGCTGCTGATTTGCATTACTGAAATTCTCTGTTGGTGACCCATGCCCACCACAGCCCCAGACAGTAGCCAGTATTAGGTTGTATCCGGCATGGGGCTGTTGACATGATGTCACCATCACTGCTAAGCTTTTCCATACAAAAAGAGAACTGCAGTGATGGGAGGTGTTGCACTGCACTGGAGCATCGGTGAGAGTTAAGTATGGCTAGTTGGTTATTTTTATACCCCCTGTGGCCCATATTTAACATACTGTCCTCTCATAAGAGTGAGAGTGTGATAAGCCACAAGGTACGCACTGTACGTTATTTTTCCTTGTCAGCAGTGCAGTTTTTGCTAAAACAGATTTTATTTTATAAATTAGAGGCAGTGAATTGGTACTAACTGAAGGTACATTCACAGACTTAAGAATATTCTAAATCCAGAGAAATGCACTAAATGTACTTTTAGATTTTCTTTTTTCGTTAAAGTACCACAAGCACTATAATGAGATGCGGCCCATTAAACCACTTCAGTTAGGCAGATGGTTACTTTACAAAGCATCCACTGATGGGGAATTTATGCAAAAATGACTGTGCTGGGGAATCAATGAACAGATCAGTTTACAACAGCTATCTTATGCATCTAGTATATGCTGGCTTATCTGATTAGACCTTATCTCCGCCATACAATCACAGGACCGCTTTCAATTAAATCTGAGTTGCATAATGCAATATGTGCTCACTTCCAATAACTAATGTAATATACCACGGCAAATTATTGAGGCCTATAAATTTCCACATCCTATAAAGCAGTGATGGTTAACCTTTTAGAGCTGGATTGCCCAAACTTCAACCAAAAGCCACTTATTTATTGCAAAGTGCCAGGGTAGCAATTCAAGCAGTAATTTATTTCTCCTTGTTCTTTGACAACTGTTAGTCGTTCAGCCTCCTAAAGACACCAATACAGTTGAAAGGAGGAGGGCAAATTGGCCTATCATTGTAGGAAGATTCTATAGGAAGATTCTTTGAGTCCTGTCTGGTGAACTTCATGCCATGGGGATGGCCTGGGTGCTCATAGAGAGGGCTCCGAGTGCCGCCTCTGGCACCAGTGCCATAGGTTCGCCACCACTGCTATAAAGATTACAAAATAAACTTGGTAAACGCCTTGGACAACTTCATTGTCCTTTTTGTGTATTTTTTCCATCTTCCAATGTGTTTTTCTTATTGCAATGTACCAAACAAGAATGAAAAGCATAGAAAAACAGATAAAGATAATAAAGATTAAGCAATGACAATGCAGACTTTCAGATAAATGCATAGAAAACATAGCTTAAGCACAAAAAAGCATGGAAATAATGCACTTCACAGCACCAAATAGCAAGAAATAATCTACAGTATATGCCGTGGACTCTTGCAATTAAAGGAGTTGTCCAGTTTTCTGCAATACACAGGATTGGGAATAACTTTCTGATTGGTGGTGATTCCAGAGGTGGAAACCCACAGATTGTGTGGATGTATAGAGAAGGTGGTCACATTTGCACCCTGCTTCACTATTCATCTCTAAGGCGCCTATTTACATAAGTGCCATAGAAAGTAAATGGAGTGGTATTATGCCATTTTGTTGAACAAATCATTTGGGCACATCAGAGCCTTATTCTCTTTATTCATGAAAGTATCACCACAATCAGCAACTTATCCCCTATTCACAGGAAAACTTGTAGTGGCCCAATATCTTTTGTAATAGGGGTTTTCATGTGGCCGCATCAATCACCTTTTGGGATTGGTGACATGAAGCAGTGATGTCAACAAACCCTCTCTTTTGACTGCTCAGACCTCTAAACAATGAGACTGGCGCCTGTGCTGCAGGAATGGGGTGTACTTTTAGTCTTATTATCTCCCGCCACCCCTGCTCTGGTGTAACTAGAAAACCCCTTTAGCAGCTTTGGTTGCTTTTATTACATGTGTTCTCTTACCAGTAGGCACATTGGCTACAGCCACATGGTGTGATCAAATTATATATGAGGCTACATGGTATTTCTCCAGGTAGTTGTTGTGTAGGGATAAGAGTACACAGGGCTAAAGAAAGCTGTTGAAATTGTGTGTGAAGAAGTATACATATTGTATTCATTAATAATAGATTTTGCTTTATAGACTAAAGTATATTGACTTAAACATGGAAAAATGTTAAATAGAAAATCTAATGAAAATACTTTGCAGATAACAAACTGAGTTTGGTGGTCTGTGATCTTCAGAACAATATGAGTTTTATAGTAATCTCTTCCCTTTTGGCACCGGTTGAAGAATCCCTTTAACTCTGTACAACTTTGCCTGAAACAACCATACAATGACTGTATAGGTCTTATGAATATATTGTGTGGAGAGAAATCCGTTATTAGTGCAAGGAAAGAAAAGGCTAATAGAAATCCAATACCTCTATTTAATAACTCATATCAAAGTGAAAAATAGAGATAAATACAATAAATTGTTACTGTTCAACAATTGAAACTCTAATGGACTTAATGTAATTATGTGTCTTCTTTAATGGAATTTTCATGATTCAGTTTGTAAATGAGTATTTCATTCTTTTTTTAAGTTTATAAATTCCAGTGTAATATAACTGGCAAGCTTTTAAACAAACTTGCCTTGCCTTTGTCCTTGGGGTGAACAGTGTTTAGATTTCTCTGGTATTTGTATAAAAAAAAGTTCTGTACAAGCTGGCACACTGAAGCTGGCTTGTTCTACTTACCGTGATGTTCTTCAACCTCCCCATAAGCATGCATATTTATCCCAATGGAACATATGCTTTTGCCATTAGGTAGAACGAGACAACTAAAGAATAAACATTTCTTCTCAGATATTTTTTTTTTTATGAAAACAGTTTATTGGTCCCATACAACTTAATAACAGATTCCATTGGTACCATTAAAGGGAACCTGTCATCAGCAATTGGCCTAATAAACCACTATCAGTATATTGTCAAATACAATTCTAAGTGCAATATCTTCTAGTTTTTGTTTCATGGCCCAGTGTGGTGGCCTCATCCAGAAAACTTTGAAGTAAGATGTAAATTACTTGTATGAAGTCAGGGAGGTGGAGAGTTTAACACTGAAGTCTAGGCCTCCTACAGGAGTTCTGTTTAGTGATGTCTCCGGATGCAGGACCTTCAATTGCAGTGTAGGGGTTTTTTGAGCTTGACTTCAGGGTTAAAATTTCCACCTTCCTGAGTTTTTACAACCAGTTTACATCTCACAATCTGGAAGGTGTTCAGCTGTTTGGCAACCTACTGGTAGTGGATTATTAGGTCAATTTTTGCTGACAGGTTTCCGTTAAGTTCTATCTTCTATGACATCTTGAGGTTATACATAAATATATGTATTTATTGGACCTATTTAGAAGGTAATTATTTTGCCATAGACCTATTTAGAAGTTCATGTTTATTCCATCAACTATTGATAGACTGTCCTAAGGCCGGCAATGTTTATATTACTGAGCACCCTAACGTATCAAGCCAACAGTGTGACACTATTATATTGTGTTTGAACCCTGCTCAATAAATTGGAGCATCCTTATATTACCTGATTTACCTGCATTCACACCCTACAACTGACAACTAACACATATATGCAACCTATCTACATGAAAGGATAAGATCTTATTTTATCTTTATGTATTGGCTTTCTGAGTGAGTTTAAAAGGAAAGCCCTTTTAGACATGGTGATAAAAGCCAGAAGAAATGTTAGGGGAAAATGTCAAATCAGAATCTATCTTCAATAGAACATATGACAAATACCACTAAAATAAATAAAATATGATTCTTAAGCTTAGTTACACATTCATTTGTTATGATAAAAGTGAAAAGCAATTTAAAGTGTCCAAATAATTTGTTTTGGAATGTTGAAAATTGAAAATTATTTTCAGAATTCTCACAGATGAGTGATCTCAGGCTACTGTTAATTTTCTGAATGATATGGCCTATCAGTTTTCTCAAACTCCTTTCGCACTGAGGAGATTTTTCTCATTGGAAATTCGAATCACTTTCAATGCAAAGAGCAGTTAAAGTGGTTAACCCATAAAAGAAAGTTCTCAAAATTTAATCCCCTAGTGACGTATACACAAAAAAGATTTTACTGCTTACAGTTTTATTACTATTATAGCTACTATCACTCATGGTGGTTGTAGAATTCCAGAGTGTGACTCTCTAAGCAGACACTTCATGATTCCTCTATGCTATGAGATGCCGTGTACTGACAACGTGGTTAGATAATCATGATGCAGGTTTATCTACACTTTTATTTAGCTTCTGAACATTCTAGTAGCATCTGACACACAGAAAAAGAGAGATCAGAGTCATGAGAGATGATGTGATCCCTGAGATAGATATAAAGCACAATAACACTCTCAGCTCTGCTAACTCACTTATAACATACACCGAGTCAACTTCTGCTATATGCCTCCCGCCCAAATAAAGACATTTTCTGTCTGTAGTTAGTAGAGTAAGCCACTACACACTGCTTCTTGCTGGCAGGGAGTGCCTGTAATGTGGGGGGAGGAGACAGAGAGCACTGCAACCTGCAGACAAGAGAAGATATTCATGAGAAGAATCTGACCATAGTCAGGAGTTTATTGTTGGATCCAGGAGAAACAGGACTGATACAGGTTGGAATTATATCTGTAAAAATGCTATATATGCATATGCTTGTTAATAATGGTGAATTAGAGAATGGGTTATTTTGGTATCTTAAATAACTCCAGACAAAATTTTTTTTGGTCTCTGTGACCATTGGATTTTAAAAATGTTAGGTTGTCATAAGAACCAGGATTAACAATAAATCTTAATTGCTGACACCTTTGATAACTGTTAAAGATGATTATTATAGCCTAGGGCTAAAGTACAGTAAATTACCAACATCCAGAGGTCCGTTTGTAACTAGGGGTTGTCTGTAAGCCGGGTGTTCTTAAGTAGGAGACATCCTGTATATTTAAGAATATTGTCTTCATGGGAATACCCTTTTACGGTCAGTTCTGGTGAATTGGTTTTTCATATTTATAGAAATCTATGAATGCAGGCAGATTGGATGTCCCGATGCACATTAAAGGAAATCTACCATCAGATTATTGTTATATCATGGAAAAGCATAATTATGAATAAAAAGAGGTTTTTATAACATGCAACTTATAAATGCCAATATAGTGAAGAGTAAGGGGATATGGGCAACACAAGCGGTGCAATCAGCTTGATCCCCACTCAAAGTACCATATATCAAACAATATTTATAAAAGATTCAAAAAGAGTGTGAACTATATATAGAAATATAGTCTTTATTAATCATTATGAACACAAAATCAATAAAAATTTATAGGCACATAACATAGGAACAGTTTAAAAACAGAGGAGCAATGCATGAGAATAATAAGTAGCTGTAAACAGTAAATGTAGTTCAAAGGTAAAGTGGTAAAGTGCAATAGGCTAAAGTCAAGCAAAGTTACACAGCATATAGTAGATACATAGTGAGACAGTGGATACACCTAGGGCTTAGTTACCATACCAAACAATCAAACATGCACTGCACGACCCCAGGGTGACTTTAGCCTATTGCACTTTACCACTTTACCTTTGAACTACATTTACTGTTTACAACTACTTATTATTCTCATGCATTGCTCCTCTGTTTTTAAACTGTTCCTATGTTATGTGCCTATAAATTTTTATTGATTTTGTGTTCATTATGATTAATAAAGACTATATTTCTATATATAGTTCACACTCTTTTTGAATCTTTTATAAATATTGTTTAACATGCAACTTAGCCAGAGTTGCTCAGACCACATCGCCAGAGCCTGTTGCACCCTGCACTCTCGTATTTTAATTTATGCATACAGCTATTATTACCCAGCTATCTGCAAATATCACATATTCTTCCATCTTCATTGCACAGCCACAGTGCTAATCACCTGTCTCCACAAGATTTGCAGAGAGCCGGGTGACTTCCACGGCTCTCTGCAAGCTATAGTGGTGGGCCAGGCGGCCCTCTGAGATTGGCGGGAATGCATAAATTAAAAGACATGCGTGCCAAGATGGGTTCTGGTGACATTGTCTGAGAGCCTCCGAGTAATTTGCTTATTTTTAAAACCCTTTTTTTTTATCGATAACCACCCCATTCTGTCATATAACAATAACAGATCTACATTCAAGATTACAGGACCCACATGTGAGTGCAGATAATCTGAAGCTAGAGATCCCTTAAATTGCTCCCCTTGCTCTATACCTTCCTCCTGGGGGGTTAGCACAACATATTCCAGATCATGAAAAATTTAATAAGAGGCTAGCAACAAGTCTGAATATTTAATTATGTGGCTCTGTACTTTCAAGTGGCCCTGTGATCTTCTCTAATGTTGAGAGCAACATATAGACCACTTTAGATTTGTTTGTCCTCTCCTAGGGGCTGCATGACACATCAGCTGCTTGTTCCTTCATTGGCTGCCAATATGCAGAAATAGGGGTCTTCTGAGGTTTATTGTAGCTGCCCAGGAGACAAGAGAGAGTACAGATCAGACCCAGGTGCACTGCAGTAAGCCAAGCAGAAGAGAACAGTTTGTTAATGGGGGTTTGAATAATTCACATCACATACACTGATGGTAGGCTTTAAATACAGCCAGGGGATCAGAATATTTATTCCTTAAATAGCAAGGCATGATATGCTTGGGAAATTCATTAACTTTTGCAATGACTTGGGTTACAATAAAATGTGTCACTTTATTCTAGAGAAATCTGTGATGATGCCCTATGTGCAATGATTAGAGCATCATATCCATTACAAATCTATAACACTAAAGGGAGCTGCCATCTGTCCCTGAATATTGTGTTCAATACCAACAAGCAGTCTGGGCAGATATGTTCACTATATACTGGGTTAGTATTTTAGCCTTCTAGAGCCTGTGATTCAATGATCTTCATTAGTTTTCTCAGAAGGAAATGAATTTCAGTGTGTCGTGTGCATATACTATATGTTTCTGTACCTCTTTCTTTTTGCCTGAATATGATAAAAGAAGTACTTACACTTTTAGTATGTTACAATTATATGATGATGAGAATTAGATTCACATTCTAGGATTATATAACATATATTGATTGGCTATTTAAAGAACATATGAACATATGCACATATGACACACATCTAATTGCAAAAACAATATACACAAGAGAATCTGCAACATATTGCTGCATCCCTTTGAGAGTTCTATTTGTCAAACAGACAATGGGAGGTAACAGAGCACAAATTATTGCTTTTTCCTGCATCCTGCTCTATCCCTGAGCAGCAAAGGTACACAGGCCCCTGCTGAACTTGCTGTATTTACTACACAAGGGCAAAACAAAGCTGCCTTCCAAGATGGCATATGGGAAGTAAACAGGGGCATCTCTGCTGGCTTGTGTCTTCTGAAGCAAGCCTTGTCACTTATGTAATCCTTCTACCATTTAAACTGTTTAGACACTTGTCAAATAGGTCAGTGGCTGTGAGATTAATTTTCCAAAAAAGAAAATGATATTGTGATAAAACATTATATCTTTACAAAGATTTGCTATTATGTTCACTGATTAATTTACCCATGTTATATATACCATATAATTTAGATATACACACACTACTGACATAAAGTTATACATAGGTTTTCAATGGGATTCGGGTATCAAAATTAATTTGCGGGCTCCTAATGAAGCGACTTTGGTGAACTGGTGCATTGTCATCCATGAAGATGTAGGTTGAAGATTAAGAAATCAGGAAGGTGGCAGATATTCACAGTACATTCACCACACAAAACCATTAAATGTATAGTAGGTTAGACATATGGCTTTGAAGGAAAATAAATGGATATTAACATTCCTTAGGGGAGAATAAGTTCATTAGTGAAGATACAGGGAGCTTTGCCAGTAGGCCCTGGTGGCATGCACCTTCATTTAACCTACACCTAAACACTTTACTTAGTGCCATAGACTTGTGTCCCAAGCCGTCCCTCAAGGGGTACTGAGACTCTAAAACTGGAATTGTCTCAAGTGTGAATAATCTCTTAAAAGTGAACAGCATTGAGGCCTTTTGGTCCCTCATCCAGTGTAGATGCAACATGCCTGTTCCTGGTGGTGGTTGTCAGTTACTCTTGCAGGTCATCTAGAACGCAGATCTAGCTGAGTAGTAGATTTTGAATGTTCTGAGGAGACACTTATGTACCTCTCACCTTCCTCAATTGTGCCTGCAGTTGTGTTTTACTCCTGTTGCGCAGGGCATTGTTCACAGTGAGTCAAAAGTGTGGGATTTGGCCAAAATATCTCCACGTCTAAACCTTTCTGTGACTCTTATAATCTCTCTGTGTCTTTCTTGCAATCTGCTGATGACACTCTGTTAGCTCAGTGACCACTACCATCCGAGATCATCTGCGTGAATCCATGCAATGGTGAGGAACTGTTGATAAATTTTTAGGTGTTTTTTTTTTGGTCGTTGGTAAGGAGTTACTGAAATATGTGCTCAAGGGTCATTGCTAACCTATATGGTCTGATCTCATATAGCTGCTACTACAGTACAAAGTTAAAAAAGATTAAAAGTTAATGTTGGCTGTGTTAACATACAGAGTACATTGCATTTGCTTATGGGGTTGTGTAGCTTTAGACCAGTTAAAATACCCATGCTTAACTAGTCAAAATATCCATACTAAACCATTGCTAAACTATTTCCACCTAAAAGAGTTCCTATAAAGGGCACATGTGCATCATCATGTGGATGAACAAGTTTAAGACAAGCGTCTTAAGAATGGTGAGCTGGCAGAAGGATTATTATACTGTGGACAATTTTCTCCTGGGAAACCTTGGGTTCTGGTATCAGGAATAATTTGAACAACATACCAAAAGAATTTGATTTTTGACCACTTTCTGTTTCACAAAGGTGTGAAACTAACTAATATACTGGTTTATACATTCATGGAAAATGTTCTTATCAGTACAGAATTCTTTACAATGTTTGGTACTGAATCTTGTTGCTGATTGTGGTATATGACATAATACATCCATCAGCAGCCCCTTTAGCCTGTGCCTGTCATTTGTGGCACAGCAGATTTAGATTCTGAATATTAGTAATTGCTTTTTCCCCAAGAATTCAAAAATCTTAAAAAGTTGGTTTAGGAAATGTTATGCAGAAGCCTGCAACTTTGTGAAAAAGAAATTTGCATTGACATAACAAGCAATTCTATAAGATTCTTTGTATTTCTAATCTTAAAAAACCTCACCTTTATACCTTGCATCCTTCTGCACAGCTTGAATGTCATTAAATTCACCATTTACAGGGTGATTAAACATGAAATATATCCACAGTGTAATAATTACTTGGTAATTATTATGAGGTTTAACAGTTGCTGAAAAGTTAGGTTATCTAGTTATGCAGGGTTAATATGAAATCTAGCCATAATTGTTGACAGAATTATAAATTGAGGGAGGACCTGCAGCTATGTTAACAATGGCCACACTGAGATCAGGAACAGATTGGGATTACAATCCAACTCTTAAAATGGGGGTCATTAGTCCTACTTGTCGGTGCTCAGCGGTAAGGGAACTAGTAGGCTCTGATTCATGTATCCCTTGCCTAATTCATTTAAAATTTTTATTTTTACATGTTTGAGTTGTGTTTCATTTAACGTGCTGTGCCTTATAATCCGGTGTGCCTTATATATGAAACTAGACGTCTTAGCAATCCTTTATTGATAATGAGCCTTATAATCGGTGCGCTTTATAGTCTGAAAAAATACTGTACACAGCCAGCTATTTGAGTAGTGGATAGAAAGTTACCCACACAAAATACACCATTTTCAAAGCCACTTGGAACCTTGAATGATCAGCCGATTTCTATGGCAACTCCAATATAAAGTTCTATTAATACATGTGCAATGTAACCTTTTTATGTGAGCTTCCTACCTAAATATATAGGAATTATTGATAATTACTTTCTATAAACAACTTAGTTTGTTTCTATGTAATGTTTTATTTAGTGTTAATTTTACCAGTACAGAAAATTGGCAACAGCGAGAGGTGCACATACTCCAAATTCCCAGCAGATATTTTCCTGTACGGCAGGTGACCTTATGATACAGTGGGGGACATATATTATTTTTGACGACCGATTTTCAGTAGTGTTGTATACAGTGAAGTTATATTGTTGTGCGCAGCTTTAATGTATTTGGCACACCATAAATTTAATTAATAAGCATCTAATTATGCACCAAATATTGCGCCAAAGAAGTGTCAGAAAACTAAAAGTGCAGGAATAGTGTAGGGAATGAAGAGTAGCCCCCAAATTGAGTGACCAAAATTAAAAATTGCCAGTCCTGGAAAAAAGGCTAAATTGTGACACCAACATATATTAGATATAGCGCACATGGCGCAGAATAAAACAACTGTTGTAAAGCCAATAATAAGTGCCCCACAATGTTTCTAATTTTCAGTCTCTTTCCAAGTCACCTATTGTATGGAAAAATAATACCATATCTGCCTTCAAATACAGTATTCATATTTTATGTTTTTATATGGTAATTAATTTCTTCAATGATGCAATGCATTAATATCTCTTAATTTAAAACCTTTCGAAAACTACCATGGCTCATTTTCTATTTGTATATATGGGTATTTCTTAACTGGTTTCACATTTGCATAAACATATGCCTGCTCCATAGGAAAGTCTGGATTTCAATAGTGAGGGGATACAAATTTTAATCCTTGCTATATTTTTCATATAAATAGAAAGGCAGATTTCCCTGAATAAAATGAATAGTAAATTATAAAATTCCACGGTTTTGTGTGTAAGAAATACCCATCTGTATAGTTCTTAAACCAGAAGAGCTTCCTGACTCAACACTATTCTTCTCCCTGCTCCCATATAAAACTGAGAACCTTTCATGCCCATGACTTATTTCCAGCAGTAAAGCTTTCAGGAAAGTGATGCCAGCTCCACTGTTGAGAGCTGTTTTGAACAAGTATCAAGCCCTAAACTCCTGTTCCTCAGCGAGGTATTCACAATTCCAGCCGAACAGATGCTTGTGCCTTTTAGGCAATTGTAATGCCGGATTGTTTTGAAGTCAGATTATAGCACATGGAAAGCTGTATTCTCTGAAGTAATCCTGCCGCCAACATTTCAAGTATATTTGGGATTTAGCGCAAAATGGCTTTAAAAATTACATTCAAATTACATTTCATTTCCCTGAATTTACAAGAAAAAAAACACTCTTGCAAGCTGAGTACTAACGGTTTTTTTGTCCTTTTTTATCTTGACATAGCACTTTTTATAAGATGTAATTTTAAGGCTTTTTTATGAGAAGCATAAATTATGAAGCTTTTTTGAGATAGTATTTATTACTTAGAATGTATGTATTTTACCCAGTATGTAAGTGGATAAGCCAGCTAAAAACATTTGCAGTAACAATTCAAAATCAAATGAGGAAATTAAACTATGGAACTTTCTTCTGAAAATTTCCACTATTAGTATAATGGGTGAGCTTTATAAAACCTGTGTTTTGAAGACCATTGCTTTCTTTGCTCAAATCAATATGATTTACTTAACCATGTTATTATTGCTTGATGAAATTAAAAGTTGTTGTGTAGAAATCACAGACTTGTAATGACCAACATCTCTTGCTATGGCTGATAGGGTCACCCCTTTGGCCTTCATGGGAAAAACCTGCTGCCGGAGGGTTTCAGTCACCATTCAGTCAACTGAAAACTGGAAAGTAACAGTGTGGTCACTTGCACCATTCTTGGTGCATTTTTAAACGTGCTGAAAATGCATTCATTTTAAAACTGATGTGTTTTTGCATGGTTTCCAAGTGTTTGGCTGGTTTGAATCAATTTATCTTCATTCCTGGAACTGTAAGCAGCTGTGAAAATGTTAACACAGCTGCTTACACTTCCAAAAATTAAGAAAAACAGGTTGAAACCAGCCAAACACATGGTAAAAGTGCAAAAACGCATGCATTTTCAGTGCATTAAAAACACACCAAAAAGGGTCCACACCCTCAGATTGCCAGTTAAATATGTTTGTCTACTAGTTAAGGAAATTAGCGCCAGATGCCAGATTAACACCTAAAACTTGTAGGTATCTGAAAGTGTTCTCTGATTCTTTTACAAATGACATTTTTATTCTGTGCCCACATAGGTAGGAAAAACTCGCAGTTCCTGGCCACGTTCATACAGGCTTGATAACCCCCCCTCATAATATGCTTTATTCAATGGTTATACATTTTTGGAACAGTACAACATGCCTTAGTACTAGGTTAGTAACTGAAAATAAATACATAAAATGTGAGTAGAAAACCTTCTACACAATATAACTGAAATATATTAAATAATATTCTACCTAGAAGTCGCAATCAGAAACCTGTAGAGAATTATGAAAATGTTTAAGTCTTTTGTGTTTGTGCTGAAAGGCCAGAAATTGACTTCCACTGTTAGCTAAAATGTTTTACATTAGCTATGCCACTGCTGTACTGAAGAGCAGAATTGTTCAGCAAGTCACAGAATCTCAGTGCTACCCTAATCGAAATAAACTCTGCTTTCTCATTGGTGACACATGCATAACATAGAGTGTTTAATGGAAGAGGGCACGTTCCTCGTAAAGCTATTGTTTCGTTTCATAACACATTCAAATGATTTCGGAACAAATAGATGGATTCAGTGTAAATTGAGGGCAAGGTACAGTATTTCACCATAATGGTTACCGCCAGGGATTTCATGGTATTTGAACATTGCACACTCACCCTATGTGTCCTCAGCTTTACAAAGGTCTATAAAATGTGCTGATCGGGTTTATAACCTCTACTACTATAATGATAGAAATAAAAATGGTCAGAAAAAATAAAGGAACCAAGTACATTCTGAAGTATATTATTTGTTAGGAGGAAGCTCTTCCTACATGGAATCCTTTCAGGCTTTATGCAAATAAAGGTATAATATTGTATAAAGATATTTTGTGACCGTTCAGAATAAGGTTTTTGGTACCTAATGTAATGTAAAAAAAAGGTTTAGGGTTTTACAATAGTCATATAACGGCACAGCCAGATTTGGTATTTTTGGGGTGTCATCGATCATGGGGGACAGATCTTTATCACTCCCTCTGAGGCGTAAGGGCTTATTTGCACCTATAAGGGAATACTTGTGCACAGTCTAAGGGAAAGAATACACCTTTGGGACTGCACCTTTAAGGGCAGGAGTCATTAAATCCGGGTACAAGAGTGAGCCCAAGGGATTGCTAGGGATTACTTTATGTGCATGTGCCCACATGAACTCCAGCCAGGAAATAACATTGTGTGCCAGTGACAATTTAGAAGACCCAGGGACTGTGTTATATTAGTAACCCATTATTAGTATATGTCTCTGGTCTATAATTCCATCAGGTTTATGTCTAGCCACTTAGACACCTGTGACGTTTGCTAAATTTTTATGGATATGACGAGTGGTTATATTTTTTTAATGATAGGCCTTTTAGGTCTTTTTTGAAGTGAAAGTAACATTTTACGTTCATGAATTGCTGTTGCTGTGAATTGTTTTTGGATTAAACTGACCATGTGTGAAATTATCCTTATCAATCTGGGACCCCCAGTTTTTAATAAATGAATTTTTCTAAAGCACCCAGTTTTCCCAGATTCAGATCACTGGTGGAGTAATGATGAGTCATGTGAACTGTAAATTTTCAGTTGTTAAATCATTTTTTTGCCTTGTTGTGGAGGTAAAAAGGTTTTACACATTAACCACCTATTCATAAAATGAGAAAAAAATAAAATTTTCCCATTCCCAGCACCAATTTTCTGGTACTCCCCACCAGTCTTTGTTCACTTTTTCTGTGGATATGACATTGTGGGTATCATTTATTTTATCTCTGTGTGTTTTGGGTAGTTTTTGTCTGTCTTTTTTCTGTCTGCTACTTTGGTCTACTTTTTTTCCTTGTGTTAAATTGTGTTTTCTTTTCATTACTCTTTTTGAGACATTTGTTACAAATGTCTCAAAAATGTCACACAAATGTCTCAAGTCATTTCTTTCCAAGTTTTCCTTAAGTATGGTTTGCTCTGGAGTTTTTTTGCATCACAAATTGTAGACAATTTGAAACTATGTCATTTGCGACACTTAGCACATCTGGAATAGAAGATAAATGTGTCTTACAACAAACAACATTTCAAAATGTCCCCAAAAAGGTGCAATAATTGCAGTGTGCCAAAATTTTCTCAAAAAAGAAAGAAAAAACAGTAAGAAAAATAAAGAGAAATTACTGATTCTGAATGGACTAATTCCATGCATCACTGCAGTACTAAAATCATCAGTGAAGCCAGTGATTGGCTGGAGCTGTCATGTGCATATTTGGCATTGGACAACAAGAAAGGGATAGAGTATGACTCGTTTTCCCTATTTCTTCTGAGGTTCTAGCTTTCAAGGCCCTTTTCTTTTTACGTAATATCCCACGTGGTAGTGCTCTAGGTACATTGAGTACTTTCTGATCGATTTCCCAACCTATAACATCAAAGGGGAAAACCCTGTGATCAGCTTATTGTCAAATGATCTTTCTAACAAATGGGCCCTGTCCACAGCTTCTCATGTGTTACTATGTCCAATGACATTGGCCTAAACAGGCCACATATAGAATTGTGTCAGAATGCTACAACTGTACATTGTAAAAATAATGTTTTTTATGGTACAAGATGGGATCTAATTTTACTGTATAACACATTGAAAAGAGTTGTTTTTCACTATAAATATCCCTTTGAAGCACTGAATCGTGCAGAAATCAATCTCAGACAGATTAATAATTCATTTTTCCCTCTTATTTGTTACAAGCCTGTAGCGATAGTTAGTGTTCCATACGAGTAAGATTTTCTACTTTAACTATATCATAGTCTGCTCATGTGTAACAGAAATGAAAGTAATGTAAAGGATTAGAGGATTGAATTTGATATTGAATGCATCGCCAGTAGAATTACTGTAAGGAAATGATTGTTTACAATGTATTTTTCGATGAATAGTACTTGTTATGACATGGCTACATACAGTAAGACATGCTTGATGTGTCCAATGCATAGGACAATGCATTCCTAGGCTACATTAAAGTGTCTATTGTATATGACTAACAGGATAGACTTTGCGTTGCAGTCTATGGAGACTTCACATGAAAAACATCTTTATTCACTGAATTTCTCCTACTAGGTGAGAAATTATGTTTAGGATGCGCTTTAGTTAAGCATTCTTAACCATTACATCTTTCATTTTACGGACAGTACACCCTCTTTATCATTTGGGTCAGTATGATAACAGAGATATCAAATTTATTTGGGTTTTGTCTTGTTGTGTTATGTCTTGAATTCTATAAAAACTTTGCAAAACAGCATAGATTTAGCCAATCTTAAGATCTGGATATCAAGGTCATGGCTAGTATATTTATTTATGTATATATTTATGTATAGAAGAATTTCCAGATTATGCTAACTGATATGTTACCCCACCTCATAACAAAAACACCACATATTGGTTCAAGTCATTTTAAGCATATTTTTATTGAAGCAGAAATGTTGGCCCATTTGAGACAAGTCTCAAGAATAAACATTGCTTTGTTACAAGCCTGTAGTAATAGTAAGTGTTCCATAAGAGTAAGATTTTCTACTTTAACTATATCACAGTATGCCCAGTGTGCCCAGGAAAAATAAAAGTGGCAAATAATGTAAAGGATTAGAGGATTAGATATCATAACTTTTTTTTTACTTCTATCACCAGGTTGAAGAATTGTAAAACAAGCACACTGACCTACTGGTGTGTGCCCCCTGCCCTCTGGCAGGATCTGCTCTTCTTTAAGCCTCTTAAGCCCTTGTTTTTAAGAAAAAAAGGCTGTAAAAATTTTGCAAATGAGCCATCTATGGAGCCCGGAGCCCCTCAGGCATAATTTTATAAGCCTAATTTTTGTGAAACCAAGGCATAAGAAACAAAAAGAAGAGCAGATCCTACCAGGTGGGGCACACTCCAGTTGGTCAGTGTTCTTGGTTTACAATCATTCACCCTGTTGGTAGATGTCCTGTAGGTAAACAAATGAAAATTATTTTATTTATTGCCAATTACCAACATTTTTTTAAATAATTACTGATTGTTTAGCGAACGTGTAGTTCCTCTGGGATTCTGTTGATGTTTTGTCAGTAATGGTAAAGAATTGCTTAACCAGCAGTATACCACTAAGATTATGCTGATAAACAGAATAATTAGAATTTCCCATGACTATATAATAATAGATTTCAGCAATTTCACCTACAGTATTAGAAACTTTTAGACTTGTAATTAGCTGCTCGGAAAGCATAACTGTGATGTTTAGGCTGAGTCAGAAATCTGGCATCAAAATCACAATTTTGATCATTTGTACATGTGCTGTGCTCATCAAGCATACAAACATCAGATAGCAGAAATACTAAGTATTCACACTCAATAACTGAACAAGTATTTTGTACTTGGTTTAACCCCTTGCTGCCACCGCTAGTTTTCACCTTCCTGACATGGAATTCTGACTATAAGTGGTTATAACTTTGGAACACTTTAACATATCCAAGTGATTTAGAGAATGTTGACCCTTCTGGGGTAACATTAATCCATTTGCGCCAGAATTCTGACATCATTGAATGGCTAAAATAGACCATTTTTGACTCTTACCTGTCTAGTAAAACTAGGGGGCATCGTCTCTGCGCCCGATTTATCAACACAGTCATCAAATGTGGAAAACTTGCCGTGTCTAACTCTGCTCTGACATACCCTCTACCACAGTTATAAATTCCCCCATTTTATTTCATGTTGGTTAAAAATATGGATAAAATGTTTGTTTATGGACAAAAAGTAAAAAGTTTTGATAAATTCTTCATTTTGAAAATTTGAAATGTTCAACTTTTAAGACAGTTATTCTAGCCAAAAACTTAATGAATAACTTTATGTCTTCTTTACCTTGGAATCATTTTTTAAACATCTTTACTTTTTTAGGATGTTAGGAGGCTCATAACTTTAGGAGCGAGTTTTCACATGCCATGGCTATGATTGGCTATAAATAGAAGCGTCCCCCTGGCCAATCATAGCCAAGGGGCTGTTCGACCTTAAATCTGACTATATGTCTGGGTCCTGCGTCCCAAACACTAACGCTCATCCACTCATCTGCAATTACACAATTTATTTCCTTTTGAGAAAAGATGACAAAGATAAGACATATGTCTTCTTAAAAATATATAGATTGCCCCTACAAAAATATGGTGAAAAATTATTCCACGTAAAATCCCCTCAAAAGGTCATTCTTTCCTTCTGAAAAAAAATGGTTTATCAGTGATACACAGTGCCTCTGAAGTTCATCTCCATAATGATTAAAGTCACATTTCTCTAGACACATTTGTTGGAAGCAGAAAGGTATGTTGAGAAAGCTGTTCTCACAACTGTGGTGATTTAGGAGCTGGAGGATTCCCATATAATACAAACAATTCATGAAAATTAATGGCTCCTATGGTAACAAGTTGGAAAGTTGAAACAATCATTATCACTTTAACAGAACTCTTAGGCCTCATGCACATGAATGTATGCTCGGTTCTTGAGCTCCTGCCCATTTTTCTTGTCTATTCGGCACTTTCTATAGGAGCATTCCTAAAACACTCTGCTGTGAACGTGCGGACTTCCCTCACCATAAAAAATAGAGCAAGTCCTGTTCCTATCCCATTTTTGCATCCCAGGTAGTCATTTTATATGGACATCGGTGGGATGAGCATTGGTCACCTGCAAGCGGTCACTCTTCAACATACATATAGTATGCATTATCAGAAATATAAATACTTAACCAACAATATCTAACCCTAAATCACATGCAAGGAAATTAAACTAACAGTTAATCTTTGAGATAACTTTCTAAATAGGTAAATGGAAAACAAATCACCCAGTCTCCTACTGGCAACTGGAAAAGAATCCAATAGTAGTTGAAGTGGTAGCAGAGTGTAATGTGTATGTAATCGGATTTATGTGCACAAACTTCACTCTGTCTTCAATACCAGTCAATACGTTTCCTCTGATCCCTTGTACATGCTATTGAAATTATTGAATGAAATAAAGCGAGCTCTACCCTCCTACGCCTTACACTTGTATAATCAGCTTGGAGTCAATAAACCATCACTGATGAAAAGCTCTTCCACTACGTCTCTGGCTTCCCAATAACATCCAGCATCCAGCTTATTATGTATTCCGCACACAAACATCAATATTTGTAAAGAGCAGATAAGAAGCGTTGACGAGAAGTGCTGCATTTTTCTTCCAGCGCAGCACTTTGCACTAGTTATGACACAAATCTGTAATCATTCAGATGGCCACCTCTTCATTTCCACAGCCCAAGTGACATTTGCTGTAATGCTCCTCAGAACTGGGAATGTTATATAATAACTCAATGCCGCCAAATTGATAAGCAGCAGGCCCGCTCATGTCAGCCCAGCCTCAAGTTAAGTAATTCAAGCTAAACATATTTTCGATGAGACTCTGCAGAATATATGTTTAGAGAAGCATAAATGATAATAAAATATACATAGAAGGCTTACAAGATAAATGTTAAGGAGATAACCTGAGCACTAAAAAATATGGACAGTCTTAGGGTGCCATTTTAGCGTTCCTGTCTATGCTGCTATCCTTGTAATTTTCTGTAATAAATTTGCCAGTGTAAGCAGGATAAAGTGTTATGATGGTTCCCATTTCATAAACTACACAATTTTGTGTATAAATAGGTCAATATTTTCTTTGAATTCACTGCATATTCCTTCTACTTTCCTTCTGTGCTCTAAGTTGTATTTTAGCAGAAAGCCCCAGTTTAGGGCTTCTTAAAAGAACATTTTGAAAAATTACTCACAAGCCTACATTTATCAAACTGGACTAGGTGCAGTGTGCCTGTTTAGTGTGCAGAGTGCGATAGATACATGAATTGTATCACACGTTCTTCATGAATCTGGCATCCCCTGCACTGCTCCACCTGAGTGCACCAAACTTTTTTCAACGTCGGGTGTGCGACAAAATTCTGTCGGACAATGTAATACTACGCATTATTGGGGTGAATTTTTGAGAATTTTTGAACTTGGTTATACATTTCAAAGCCTGATATCTAGTCTGACTATGTGGCACTAGGAACACTGGTACTTTTCAGTGTTTTGTGTATCCAAATGTAGAAAATCAGGCCAACTGGCTTAATTCATGTTTAGGTCACCAGATAAGACTTGGTTCAGCTGAATGCAGCTCATACGTATATTAGGTTGGGGTCTAGTACAAGATACTGTGCCTCTTCGTGAATATCTCTTCCCTTGATGTGAATATGTCTGTAGTAAACCATAATACAAGGACTGTTGAAATTATATAAAACTATATCTTTCTAATACACTTTCTGCACATAGTGGCATGCATTTTTGAAGAGCAATGTAGTTCATTAAAATCTTGATTTCCCACTTACCCCAGTGGTGGATTTGCTAATTACAGTGGTGCAGGCCTTGTCATAAATAATTTACATACTCCCACTACTGGTGGGGGTCTGAAATCAATGTACCCTGCTTTCATCCCAGAAAGTTAATACGAATCTCCGCCTTTTCCTTTTCCTTACTATACCTCCTTTTCGGAAATTGGTGAAGGTGGCAAAAAACAAAGCAAAATTTTATTGTTAACGGAGTAGAAAAAGGTGCAAACCATTTGTTTTCACCTTTTGTTTTACAACAAAAAGGCTTTGATAAATACCCTCCAATATGTGTACTAGTGTGATAGATTCAGTTCACCCTTGTAGTGGCATTTTCTGTTGTTCTGCTCCATTATAGTATTTCACCCTATTTGTAACCTAACCAGAATGGCTAAAGGAAACCTACCAATTGTTTGGTAGTAATTTACAATAAATATACATACCTGTTGATGTCTTCTCCACGATCACAGCAGAAATTTTGGTTTGGCTTGACACACCCGTTACCTGAAAAAAAAAAAGACTTTTAAAATATGTTAATTAACCTTAGGCACTCTGTGTATGTCACACAGGAGCTCTCGGATAATAGGGCCAGCAATCGACGCTGGAGATGTGCATAATTGGTAGCCTAGAGCACCTGTGTGCCCCAGGCTAATAAACATATTTTTTCAGGTACCCGGTGTGTATTCATCTAATTTTTCACCCTTATAGGGTCACCCAAATTTAACTGTGCCGACCAGCAGAATTCATGAATTTGTGACGTCCTGTGTCCTGCTAACTTCTGTCAGATGGAGGGGCTTTGCAGTCATTACTGTTTGCACACCCCCTGCTGATGCACCATTGAATAGAGGAGTGGTTATGATGGGGGTTGTTGAGACAGTAATGACTGCTTAGGTCCTGGAAGTCATCAGAGACAGAACCTAACAGGAAGTCCACTGTGACACCAACTTACCAACTTCCACTGTTAAACTTTCCTAAAGGTGGCTAACCCCTTCATGGGATACTGTAATTAATCACTTCAAATTTAATAAAATGTGGCAATGGTTAGATTGACTGCTGATGTGTGATCATTGCAGTGTATCAGTGACATATAATGTGTTGTAATTACCTTCATTAAGGATCCCATCAGTGATTGGTTGGTTGTGTGCTGGGAGTCAGTAAATTGAGGGGGTTATTGCTTGAGCAGCAACTCTGGAATTCTAAAGAGAAGTAAAGTACTTTTTTGTCTAATAGCTTTTAATAAATGTTTGAAATCTGGAATAAGCCCTGTATGTTCCATTTTATTAAATAGTTTTTCTGAAGCAGAGTTAGTGAATAGAACCAGTAGTTCCCATTACAGGAATGAACATGGCGTTACAATAGTAATAGTGGAAATGAGTGATTGACATGAGACGCTGGCACCGCATTAGGACATGCACACTGAATTATTCATCCAGCAAAAATCCTCACAATATCAGGAACAGACTGGCTTCTACACATACTTTAAGCTGACATGATATTGTGTCTGTTCTCCTCAACTTTGTCAGTTCACGCTGAGCGAATTGATAGGAAGTTGGAGGTGATCCTTATTTTAGCAGCTGAGAATTTGAAACCACAACAAAATGGAAACTGTGCCATGGAAAATGAATGCACAAGGTCAAAACTTTCAAGTTTAGTGTCTCTTGTTATACCCAGCATTTTATTGTCTCTGCAGAGACAGACCAGAATTATTAATGAGGTTCAGTCTACCATTCAGACATGTTTATATGTATTTTTATATTACACAGTTATACAAGATATCGGAAATCCATCTAACATGCCATATACGGAGCAGATCAGCAGGGGGTGCTGACTAATGGAGGGTATTTACTGTGTAATAGCCTGGACCCTTATAAGACTTGTGTATACACTGTCAAGACATACTCATCACTTTGCTCATAATCTGCTGTAAGATATGGAAATGTTAACCAGCTGAGAAGGAAATGATACAGCACACATTTTCTGTTATTCTCTCACGTCAATTTCCTTTTATCATCTTTTTTTAGTAACTACTTATTACTTTGTTCTACCGTGCATGCAAAACAGCATGGGCAATGATTAGTGGGAATGGCAGATAACCATCTCTGTTTGTTTCATGCAATATTGTCATCACTTGTCCCCCAGGGAGGGCTAATGCAATGTTTATCTTAAGGCGTAATGCATCGAAGCTCTACGATAGCCATATATACAGACTGTACGGCACCTGTAAATAAGGCCACAACAGATCAATACTAATTGTAAATGGACCCTGCTGTTGGTTCATTGCGGTCTGCGTTTCTATAATCCATCAGGTGTCCAAAAACATGTTTTGAGTATTTCCTGTAGTTTTTCTTTATGACCTTTGCTATCTGAAAAACAGATGAAATATTGACCAGCAGACAATGAATAATATTTTCACAAGTTCATCCTTTTTATTATTTCAGGGCTTCTAAAGTATAAAATGAGCCAAATGGATATTACAAACCTATTCATGGCTTACATAGTGAAATGTGAATTTGGACCTTATGGGCTGAAATTCAGTAATTCACTTGTTTAATTTTGAAAATGTATGTATTATTCATACTCTTGGTACTGACCAGACGTGGCAGACATTGTTTGACATATTTATATTTCCTTAGTTTATCTTTTTTAATTTAAGAAAAGGAAAACATTTTGAAATGAAAATGTTTAGGCTTATAAACCCTACTTTCCAAATCAAAGTGTTTGCTTTTATATTCTTGACAGGCTCATATATATTGGTCGAAGCTCATCAGGATGCATTTCATAGAAATTAAAATGTGCAATTGCTAAAAACAACTTTAATGTGCATGTATTCTTAGGCTCTGTTCAAAATTAGTCTTTTGGCTGCATTGGAATCATCCAATACATACAATGCAATTGTTTTACCAGTGACTCCTAATGTGTAACATGCTAAACATGGAAAAAACGAGGGGTCTGTCGGACCACTTGTCGCTCCATCAGATTAATGGAGCAGACGGCCGCGCATGACCAATCTGTTCCATTAATCTCTATGGTGCTGACGGAAATCGACGACCGCAGCACTCAGCAATTTCTGTCAGCTCCATAGAGATTAATGGAGCAGAACAGTCATGCGCGGCCGTCTGCTCTTTTTTTATTTAAATTCTTATGACATGCAGGTATATAGCAGGAAAACTGTCGCTCATAAACATGAGGCATACACCAACAACATTACCCTTACAGCACAGCCCCCAGTAGTATACAGCACAGCCCCCAGTAGTATACAGCACTGCCCCCAGTAGTATACAGCACAGCCCCCAGTAGTATACAGCACAGCCCCCAGTAGTATACAGCACAGCCCCCAGTAGTATACAGCCCAGCCCAGCATTAAAAAAAAAAAGAAACTTATATGGGCGCCCAGCAGAAGAAAGAAGACGGCGCCGAAGACTGAAGACGATCGCAGGTGTTACCAGTAGGCCTTTGCTGCAATATGCAGCAAAGACTTACCGGCTATGGAGAGGGCGGTCGGGATTACCGGCGTATAAGACGACCCCAGAGATGACAGAAGATTTTTCTGTCTTCAAAAGTCGTCTTATACGCTGGAATATACGGTATATTCATAGTAAATCTTAACTCACAAAAGCAGCAATAAAATCAGAACTTATTTTTCCAATAGACTGTAAAGATGAAAAACTACATCAAACAAAAGCCGTAAACTGAAACAACAAAGAAGATGTAATTGCTCCAGACTTCTAGAAAGAAAACGTATCACAACCACATATTTTTTTATATTTTAGCTGTGCATTCTTCCCTGTAAAAATTCAGAGCTGAAGCTACAACATTACCCAGATATACTATTCTGTCAGCAGTAGTTTTTCGTCCACGTTTTCATTCAAAAAGTGTCTTTGATCAGATGTGATTGCCTGTGTATATGCCCATACCATTTTGATGTATGAGGGACAATCCATGCTACCTGTTTATACTCTTTTGTTGTAATTATTACAAAGTTCATGTTATAACATGTAAATAAAACTTTTATTGAACATAAAAAAGTGTCTTTGGAACTTGCACATGTATTTATTATGTTTGTGCACCACAATTCGATAATATAGTGCAAAGCACACATTAGTGAGGCAAACTAAACTAAGATTTTAGCAGTGTCATGTATTTGGGACAATGGGGGGCATGTATCATTATTTCTGCTAGTGAAATTGTCTAATTTCTGGGACTTTTGTTGTATTTGCGACTTTTTTGTGACTTTTTTCAAGTATGCCTTGGTCTGCATGTTGTGCAGTGTGCCTTATGTAACTTAGTTTCCCAGATGTTCCGTGTGACTTTCACTTTTTTTTGCTTATTTTAACAACTTTTTGCGCGCAAATATGCACCTAGTCCAGGGCAGGTGCAGAGGAAGGATTTTACTCTGTTTTAACATGTAAATTGGAATTCTTTCACACGCTTTAAATGTTTAAAATTTTACACAATAACCTATTTTTTGAAAATTCTGAAATTTTTGCATTTCCTTTTTTAAATTTATTGGTTACTTATAAGGGTGAGGTCACACGTAGTGTTTTAATTGCGCTTTAATTTTATTTTGAAACCTATTACAACAGCTGAGGAGAGGTGATTTGCCTAATTACCGTACTGTTAACATTTACATTTACAAAACGCAATATAAACACAACGTTAACACATTCATTAACATCACGTTTACAATGTGTCTTGTAAATGCAAATGTTAACAGTAATGTGATTAGGAAAATCACCTCTCCTCAGCTCAGGTTTCAAAACGCAATCAAAACACAACCTGTGTCTGCACCCTTACACCATGTGTGACCGCAGCCTAATATGTCGTCAGCTCCCTGGGGTGTGACTAGAGTGCTTAAAAATGCAGGACACAGCCTCAAATCCAGAATTAACAGTAGTGACCATTCCTGCATATAAGCCCCTCACATGGCTTGTGTCCTCTCCTGTATATAACCCCCTCACGTGGCTTGCATCCATGTGGATTTGAGACATTTGCAACAAAAAGTCTCAAAGAGAAGCCAAAATTTGCGCCTGCCAGGATAGGAAAAACTGAACCTGTATCACAAGTAAAAGGACATGAACATACATAAGGCACAAAAAAGAGCTGCCAAATGTCTCAAAAATTCACCACAGAGAGACAAAACTATCATTCACAGATACAAATTCACATAAAACAGAACAAAATAGAAAACTGCATAGCCCACCCCACCCACAATTGTTATACTTCTGTCTTGGAATGGACAATATGATGTAAATATAAAGTAAATGTCAAAGGTAGACCCAATCAGCTTAGATCAGTGATGGCAAACCTATGGCACGGGTGCCAGAGGTGGCACTCAGAGCCTTCTCTATGGGCACCCTTCTCAATCACCCCAGCGCAGAGTTCGCCTGACAGGAGTCAAGGCCTCTTGCAGTCCTAGAAGGAAGCTACAGAGACAATCCAAACTTCTTCTTTCTACTGTATTGGTGTCCTCAGATGCCTATACAATTTAAACCTGTGACAGAGCAGGGAGTAATAAGTTACTTCTTAAATTGTCTCATTGGCACTTTGCGAAAAATATGTGGGTTTTGGTTGTAGTTTGGGCACACAGTGTGTAAAAGGTTTGCCATTACTGGCTTAGATAGTAGGTGACAACTGGTCGTCATTCCCTTCCCTTGCCAAAGTGAAATAGAAGCAAATAAGAATGGCCGTACAAATATGGGACAAAACTAAGAGGACAATGCAGTACAGAATCAAGAGACGAAACAGATGGTCAGAAAACATGCAAAGATCAGAAAAAACAAATATGGAAGCCCATAAAAAGCTAGCAAGACCTATATGAAGCACTGGGAATTGGGCAGAAAATGGCCTTATGAGATAATATAGTCCCAGTTCTGAAGGTGATTGGACTGGCCTCCTGACATCGAGACTAACCAAACTTGTAGAAGAGAAATGCGAGTGGAGAAGGCATCCGGCTAAAACAGCATTATCTTTGCGTTTGCCGGAGCTTTCCTAACCCATGTGCTTGCCATTTTCCATTCCTCCAACTGGACTTGTCTTCCCAAGTCCTCCTGCCACTTTTTAACCGATGATGATAAAAGAACACATATGTCTTTCTGGAATGACTCATAAAGGTTTCGTGTGTCAAGTTTGGGAATAGACTTCCCTGGAATAAATAGATTTGCCAATCCAGATGGTATTTCTACAGTATGTTTGTCAAGGCTTTTAGCCCAGTGGGCCACTTGGAGGTATTTAAGACTTTCCCTGTCCCCCAGACCGTATTCAGAACTTAACTCATTAAAGGGCTTAATTCCCTCTTGCCCGAATAGGTCTGCTATGTTGACCATACCTCTTTCTACCCAGCTTTTTAGGGATATGTTTGGGATCATTAGTTCTATTACTCTTAATGGGATTTGGATCTCTTTGCTAGGTAAGTCTTTCTTCATTGTTTCGACTAAAGCCTTCCAAGTCTCTTTTGATGCAAAATGTTATTAGGCTGCAGTATTTATGCAATTAGTAAGTTTTTCATTTGCCCGTTTCCCACCATTTGGGATTCTATTGTGGGCCAGCTTGAGGTGTGCTCTGTAGAGCACCACATCTTTAGTTGTTGCGCTACTATTGCCTTATGGTAGTTCGTTAAGTTGGGAACCCCCATCCCTCCTCTCTCTTTAGATGCATATAGTGTGGAAGCTGCCACCCTTGGTTTACAGTTATTCCATATGAAATTTAACATCTGTTTTTGTAGGGTATCAAATATTTTTTTACGAATTGGGATCACCAGAGTGCGGAAGTAATATAGGATTTTTGGGAGTATTAACATTTTGTATAGCATAATGCGTCCTAGCCAGGGCCGGCGCTATTGGTAGGCAAAGTGGGCAATTGCCCAGGCCCCCCTGAAAGGGGAGAATCTCTTCTTTCAAATGAACCTTGAATTTTGTTTCTAGGTGCCAGGGATACAGGGATATTCAGGTTTAAACTGAGAATCAGGTGCCATTTATATATATATAACAATCACTCCCAACGGCAGATTAACAGTTAATATCTCTGTTTTCCTTACACTTAGAAACACAAATTTGGATTCATATAAGAGGAGTTTCTCTTCTTTCATAGGAAAAAAGAAGTGATGTTCTGTCTTACAAAGCCAAAGATACAGCCCTCTGAAGTCCCCCCCCCCCTCCAGATTCTTGGCCATCAGGCTGCAGGGAGAATTTGCTGCACTTAGGAGCTGCTGCTCCTCACAGATAATGGAATTTCTAGTTGAAAAGCAGATATCTAGTTATTACAGTTTTAGTGATATTGTGAACTCTATTACATTTAGGAGTTGTGAAGGTAAATATTTTCTGTTTGGAGAACATTTTTTGCCATCAGTCAAATTTTAACTATTTTGTTTTTATAAAATGTTTGAGTTTGAATCAAAATTGCATGAAGGCGCCTATGTCTATAAACTCTTTAATGCAATTTTGAAAATGGGGCAAGTGAAAATATGTGGTTTTTTGGGTTACTTTAATTTTTTTTGCTGTTATTTCGATTTTAATTTTAAACGCCAAAATTGTAAAAATTGCTCTGGTCAATAACGCGACAAAATATCCAGAAATACCTGACTGTTGAATTCCTGGATGAAGATGCTTATCATCTCTCTCCTGTCTATGTATCTATCTCCTATAATCTGAACATTTATATATCTCGCTTTTTCTCTATTTATCAATCAATCTTCTATTTCTGTTCTAGTGTACTTATCTCTCATATCTATCTACTGTATATATCATCTACTTTATAGTTCTGCATCTAGAAATCTCTATCATCTTTCATATTTACCTTCTATCATAATAATTAATAATTCTTTATATAGCGCACACAGCGCTTGCCAAATCAGTCCCTGTCCCCATGGGGCTCAAAATCTATTCAACCAACCAATAATTTTTTGGAGTGTGAGAGGAAACCGGAGGACCCAGAGGAAAACCACACAAACATACAAACTCTTTGCCGATGATGACCAGCGCTGCAAGGCAGTAGTGCTAACCACGGAACCACTCATCTCCCTATCATCTGTTTATCGCCTTCCATATTACAGTTTGTTTTACCATACTAAAGGGAGCCACTTACTGACTTGTCATAAAATTGTTTTATTTTGGGGCCCCACTTTTAGTTTTGCCCAGGGCCCCAATTTGTCTAGAACCGGCCCTGGTCCTAGCCATGATATCTCTTGTTTGGCTAGAGAGTAGAGTTCCCTTTGTAGCTCCCCTACCAGTGGATTGAAGTTTGTTATTGCTAAATTTTTAATTGGACTACAAAGTTTTATTCCTAAATATGGGATACGGTCCCTGACCCACTGAAATGGGAATTCCCTTTTTAAGTCCGACTCTAATTGAGGTGAAACGTGGATTCCCAGGATCTGGGATTTTCCTTCATTTACTTTATAGTATGATACTTTGCTAAAAGCTTGTAGAGCGTTCTGTGTGGCTCTAAGTGAATCTGTGACTGACGTAAGAGTCAAGATCACATCGTCAGCAAAGAGTCCCACTTTGTGCTGCCTTAATCCTGCTGACACCCCCTTAATGTTAGGATTGCATCTTATCCACTCCGCCAGGGGTTCCATTACCAATACAAACAATAATGGAGAAAGTGGACATCCCTGGCGGATCACATTAGTAATATTAAATGGGAGTAGAGTATGGGGCTTGAATGGCTCTTATAATGGGACCCTCAAATCCTACCTTAGAGAAAACTTAGAAAGCGTATGACCAATGGATCCTGTCGAACACCTTCTCTGCATCCAGCGTAAGGAGCAGAGAAGGCGTCCGAGAGTCCTCCATGATTTTCATTATGTCTATAATTCTTCTGGTTCCATCGGGTGCCTGTCTGCCCTTGAGTTAATACCATTTTTAAACATACAAATAACACCCACTTAATTACATTTTTCTAATGTTTTTAATTTATGTCTAAATGATTTATAGGCTATATATTTAGCGGTTTGATTTATTAATTTTTTTTTTTTTTTTGAAAGTCTAAATTTGACAGGCTGTCACAATATGGACCATAAATGGCATTGGCTATTATTTACTTTCTAAAGTAATAAAAAGAACAAGATGTGACGATTTTTAAAGCTGTGAAATACTGTTCTCTGGCCAATGCGGAAATATACAATTGTGTTTCTGTGTTTGACTTGTGAGCACTTTAGAAAATATCTGTAATTGTGTGTGGCAAAAAGCCTGCTGATTTCATGGTAGCTTTACAGATAGATTGTCCTATCCCCCCCCCCCTTTTTTTTCTTATATTTGACATTCTAGACTATAAAACCACCACCTGTACGCTTGACATGTTTTCATGGAGATTTAAGGGTACATATTCTTATTTTTCTGAGTACGGCTTAAGACTTTGTTATGCAGGTTTACTAATATAATATTCTAACAGGTTTTGGGAAGCTCAGCATAGAGTAAACGTTTCCATCTGTTGTCCGGACCAGAACACATGCAAGAAAGTTTGGCATATGCTTACATGATTGACAAGTTAAATCCACTGTGAATTGATCTGACAATAGTGGAGGAATAAATCCATGAAATAATGGGTGCTGTACTGTGAATATAGCTGTAGATTTGTTGAGCAATTGATTTTGAATGTCTTATGAGAACAATACTTCATTACTAAGAATAAGACTTCAGGATACTAGGGAGACACAGCAACCAAGAAGTAAGAAAACTGTTAGTCACAAAAACACACAGCATGACATCATGGTGAAGACAAAAGTGTCTAAACTAATAGGGGGAGATTTATCAATTTTCAATGCTGGAATTCTTGAGTAATTTGCACCTGAAATGGCTTTCACCCTATTTATTAAAGGTTTAAGACCATTTTCTAGCTTGTCCTAAAAAGATTGTGGCCCTGGGTAAAAGGGGCGTGGCTTAGTCTGTGCGCCAGAAAATTCTCTACTCCAAATAAATCATTCAGCATTTATCTGGTGCAGAATAAGACTGTGTATTGTAACTGTGCACTCATCTATTCACCCACAATTTCATTAATCTACTTTACTTTGTAGAATATGTGGAGAACTAGAAGTTGTTACATCAGACACTTGTTCTTTTATCAGATCATTCTGAAGTATATTAACTCGTCAATAACAATTGTATTTTGTTTCTTTTTATCGAAAAATTGCAATGAAATGCTACAGTAATGGCAGGATGACATATTTCAAATATCTACAATACATTGTAATGTTTCTTTATCAAAAAGTTATTCAGATGAAGGCATATATGCAAAGATGTTTTGCATAATTGACATTTTCTAAAATTGTTAAAAGTTTCCATTATGGTGAAAATGAATACAGCTAACAATAACAACTAACCCATTCCAAAAATAAGACGTACCTGTATGCTCATATCATTGGTCAGTTTAAGCATTTGGACTTATAGATACATCATGTTGATCGTGCAGGTTTGATCACAAAGCAGGAACCAGTTCTAACTTCTCAAATGGCTGTGATCATTGAAAGCCTCTGGATGTGAGCTGTTTCCCAAAGGCAGGGGAACCTCAAGCTTGTGCATTCGGTCACTGGTCATTGGGTTACAATGGTCACCCTGGGAGATCATGGCTAATTTTTTGACTCTGCAATTTTTTTAAACTGTGTTGTCCACATTTATATTTGAAATTTTTTTTAAATAAAGCCTTTTAAAAAAATAATTCACACCATGTGTCCACTGCTATTAGCTGGTTTAACATGACACGTTTTGGGGACCATAAAAAAAGATCTGTGTTTTGAAGCCTTATAAATGTGCATAGGCAATAGACTAGGAGCAGAAAACCTACTGCAAGGTTTTTTTCTGGGGCCTGTAGTTGTGCACATCAAAATGAACATATGCATACTTGATTATAATCTGTGCAATGTGATTCTTTTCATTTTAGTGGCTCGGCTGTAAATAATTGGTCCTGTGAAAAAGCTTTTAAAGAGTTTTTCACATGCATTATAATATTAATAGAGATGAGCGAGCACTAAAATGCTCGAGTGCTCGTTATTCGAGACAAACTTTTCCTGATGCTCGAGTGCTCGTCTCGAATAACGAGCCCCATTGAAGTCAATGGGAGACTCGAGCATTTTTCAAAGGGACCATGGTTCGGGAATAAAATGTGTTAATTAATTGAAAAAGAATGTCTTCTGATAAGTTAGCAGATGTATGCAAACATCTGCAATCTATTCTTCACTGTTCCGCGCGTATATTATCTCCCGACAAGTTAGCAGATGTGAAGAACAGTGAAGAATAGAATAAAAACAGTGAACACAGGATCATTTAAGTGAAAAACGCAGTGAAGAATAGATTGCAGATGTTCGGCACATCTGCTTACTTGTCGGGAGATACGCTGTCCCGGGATCCGCTGCTCTTCTTCCACTGAAGTCTCCCTGATGTCTCCGTGCCGCTGCCCGATGTCTCCGTGCCGCTGCCCGATGTCACCGTGCCCCGATGTCACCGTGCCCCGATGTCTCCGTGCCCCGATGTCACCGTGCCCCGATGTCTCCGTGCCCCGATGTCTCCGTGCCCCGATGTCTCCGTGCCGCTGCCTGATGTCTCCGTGCCGCTCCCCGATGTCACCGTGCCCCGATGTCACCGTGCCCCGATGTCTCCGTGCCCCGATGTCACCGTGCCCCTATGTCTCCGTGCCCCTATGTCTCCGTGCCCCGATGTCACCGTGCCCCTATGTCTCCGTGCCCCTATGTCTCCGTGCCCCTATGTCTCCGTGCCCCTATGTCTCCGTGCCCCGATGTCTCCGTGCCCCGATGTCTCCGTGCCCCGATGTCTCCGTGCCCCGATGTCTCCGTGCCCCTATGTCTCCGTGCCCCGATGTCTCCCCGATGTCTCCGTGCCGCTCCGTGCCCCGATGTCTCCGTGCCGCTGCCCGATGTCTCCGTGCCACTGCCCGATGTCTCCGTGCCGCTCCCCGGTGTCTCTGTGCTGCTCCCCGGTGTCTCTGTGCTGCTCCCCGGTGTCTCTGTCCTGCTCACCGTGTTCTTCAATGTGTTCTTCACAAATATATATTGTTCTTCACATACTATTTTTTTCGCACCGTTCCGCGCGTATCTTCCGACAAGTAAGCAGATGTGCCGAACATCTGTAATCTATTCTTCACTGTGTTCTTTACTGTGTTTTTCACTTAAATGATCCTGTGTTCACAGTGTTCACTGTTTTTATTCTATTCTTCATTGTTCTTCACTGTGTTTTTTTAATTAAATGCTCGATCTCGAGCAGGGGAAATACTCGTCCGAGCAACGAGCCGTTTCGAGTACCTTAATACTCGAACGAGCATCAAGCTCGGACGAGTATACTCGCTCATCTCTAAATATTAACAATCAGGACATATCAGATTGTTGGATATCTAACTATTGACTATTGTCTTTCCAATCTGCTATTTGAAGAGACTGCTCGTGATCAGTTGATTCTCATTGCTGGAGTTTTGCATAGAAAGCCCTTGGTTCAAATGGGAAAAACACTCAGCTGGAAAATGTTTCTATTTTATATTTTTCAACATGTCAAAAGTACTGAAAATAGAACCAGTTCACATTTGCCTTGTGCAAAACATCTCCTGGTATAGAAGTGAACATGCTTACTGTTAAGGAGATCGCACTGGTTTCGGACGCCATCTTGACTACTGTCCGCCATCTTAGATACAGCAGACAGGTTCCCTGACCCTTGTCCAGTTAAATTCATAATTCAAACTTCAGTTCTTTTTTTATTTAAAGTCTGCCTGTAAGGATTTCTCCCTGACACTTGTTATACATAATTGCTCTCCTTCTTATCTTGCTGTTTATCTTCTAGAGACATTCTCAGCACTTTTTGTAGCTTTTGATAATATAAACAATATCTGTGTACAAGGTCCCTGAGAACTGAGCACAATTAATTAACTTTTTTCCCAGAATGTGCTGATGACCAATAATTTTTCAGTATACTATTCACGCCCCTTTGATGACTCTTCTGTCTGTGATATTATGCATTTTGAGATATTTATCTTGACATACACTAAGAGATTGACCTGTCTTAGTTTTGTGTTGAAGTTCCTGGTACCAGGACAACTATGAAATGGTTAATTAGGACTCACCTTACAAAAGTCAAGAGGGCTGTTGGGGCCCTGCATAAAAATCCCTATCACTTACCATGATACAAAACTAAGCTGGTGTCATTGGTGATACTGCATCTTACATTCCCACCTCAATAACTCTCCATTAATGTCATCTAGACACATCTGTAACATTGTATTTCTTTCTCTATTTTCGGAATGCTTCTCTCATGACCTGTTGATTACAGACTACACAGTTTACACCTCTCTGTTTACCACACGATATGCTTCTTTATCAGGGTGGGTTAATTGAAGGGCACTAATTATTATCATTACATACAAAGTCAACCACAGGCTTGCCTAGACAAGCTCTTTAAAAGCAGGTGTCAAACCGTATAGTAAAAAAATATGTTCCAGTGTTTTCATATTTTATGTAATATTGGATACTGCATGTTTTTTCCAACATTTATAAAGATTGTTTTTAACCTCTGTGGTTTGACACAAAAATAAGTAAAGGATAATTAATTTATTTATTTTCATTATATTAGAAAATGTGTAATGTATTATTGCACAATATGTGCGACATTAAGGAGGATTTTAGAAAATGGAACCCCTTAGAAGCCACAAGTGTAATTGACAACAACACGTAATGGGTTGTCTATTGTATGATAATATATGAAAAGTACCGTTATAAACCATAACAAATATTTAGTATGGCTCCATCCATAAAAATTTGTACATGAAAATTGATTTCATATTAATTCAAAAACACACTGGTCATGTTGTGTCAAAAGACAAAAAAGTGTTTAAAAAGTCATCTGCATTTATGATTACAATATAAAGTATAGCTCAGAAAATATTAATATGTTCGTCATCAATTAAATAAATCATAGGATAAGAGTTAATAAAATTTCAGCTATATAGTAACCCTAAAAATATATATAATCCTTAAAATACAAACCCTTATATAACTCCAAAAACAGAAATTTAATATTATGTATTTTAGTATGTGTGGGATGGTTTGCTGTGGCAGGGTGACACCAGGTTGTTCCACAGGTACCACTAGCCTGTGGTGGCAGCCAAGGTCGTGGTACAGAATCGGAGTCCAGGCTCGAGGTCAGGTACAGGCAGAAAGTCAGGGCAGGTGGCAGAGATGCAGAAGTTAAAGGTCAGGGCCAAGGTCACAACAGGAATTCAGCAGAGCAGGAACAAGGAACAACGTAGAGAGAACAGGAAGCTTTCACTATGGCTAAGTAGCTCAAAGAACCGGCAGGGTTATCCCGGAAGTACCAGCGCCAATCAGCGGTGCGCTGGCCCTTTAAATCCCAGGATCCCTAGGGAGCAGGGACACACACGGGCAAGGCCAAACGGGAGCAGGAGGGTGGAAAGGTGAGTTTGGAGCGGGGACCATGGCAGCGGTACAGAGAGGGGCACGGGTGTGCCCGTGATCCGTGACATGGATCGCGGAGGCATCCTTGACACTATTCAGTTTGAATAAGACCTGACCTTCCGTTTCCTGGCCCACTACAAAGAGAATAGACCTTTTCTTCCAGCTCCATTGTCTACGTTGCTTAGGTTCACTTTTAGTGGAGATATTGTATTGGAAATTAAAACATAGCAATTATTTCTCTTTAAATACATTCTTTCTTCTATTACTTTGTTACACTCGCTAGAGGCAATAGTGTATAGGAGTGATTGGTGCTACACTTCACCTAGATTACTGCATATTAGGCTGACAGCGCATCAGTGTGAGATGGAACCACTCTGATGTTGTGACAAAGTACAAATCATAAAATTCACAGTGGAGAAATGTGTATATGGTTAGTCACATCCCCACTGGGTTACTGACAGACAGCTGAATGATATTTTCATATTATGTGCTATATTCATATAGCTAGATAGTCAAGCTGCAGACCTAGTGTATGTTGTCCTTTTCCCACTTGGTTCGAAGTGGCTACATGATGCCCTCAGACAATTGCACACTAGTCACTAGGTGGCTGAGTGGTTTCTGGACTGTCTGAGCTAACTTCCGCTATTCTAGCTCCTGCTCTACTGTCACTTTAGACCCTAGGACCCAACATGTTTTTTTTTTTGCCAGACAGTCATTAGGGGTCTTAGAATTTGGTACTGTATTATAGGGTACATTAAACACAGGTCCGTGCGGTAAGTAAATGGAGACCCATGCCTTCAAAACATATGCCAGACCAATGTTGGTATGAACATGGCTTTAACAATATTCAACACTTTTCAGTATGTTATGAAACATTATTCAACATTTTAGCTCTTGCTGATTCTTTGGCAACACATGCAAATCGATTACAATAACAATGTATGTCATTTCACAGATTTCCTGAATATAAGAGCTTCACTTCATTTCATAGAAAAATGTCCTATAAAAACCCCATTGAACAAAGGCGACCTTACGTAACAGTCAATGAATGAAAGATGAATGAAAACTGATTTCCGTTGATCCTATTCAGATGAGCAGGGTTGTCTGGATGCACAGAAGAACACAAAGGTTAGTTAATGGAACTAGGTAATGGATGGCATTGTTGTGTATAATGGATTGCATTAATGCAGCAACATTTTTCTGAGTTTGACATAAATTCTGATGTTACTAAACATTCCCTTTGAACTCAAAGTTGTTGTACATCAACAATTTAAAGCCTAATATTGTAAATGTATTTTAGTAGTCCAGGTTACCTTATATTAGTGTCTTTTTAGAATATATAATATTTTTACCTACAGAAGTCCAATTGCAAGTGGACTAAGTTACAGATGTAGCACTGTTTAACATCATTTAGTTAACAGACAATAGGAGCAGGTTCCTGTGTTAACAAATACTACAAACTGAGTTATCACATCTGGTTAACCAGTATTCAATTGTGCATGTGCAAAAAAAAAAATCACATATGTTGAAAAAATCTTTCAATGTTATATTTATGTTTGTTACAGAAAGGGATGGGGGGGTGTCCACTTCAGACAATAAATGTCTATACATTGAGGTGAGAGTTGTTTCATCATTACTATTTAACAGCAATTGGAGCTGTTTGTGTCCCTCATTTTCTTCATTTTATGTCAGTCCTATTGTAGTCAGTGGGGTTATGAATTATTTTGCTATGATTAATTGTGTAATACAGTATATTGTTCATGTAATAGAATACCAGATGAGTGATTTCTATCAAATTGCTGTTTTTGTGCTTGTATTCACTGTAAGGATTGTATCCCGATGTTCTAAAGTTCATCTTGATAATTTCATCTTCATGTATGACTTCTGCATTACTTGAGTCAAGCGATGGTGGTCTTATACATAGGAGCAGAGACAAAACAGGAATTTAAAGCAGCAGGAAGCAATTTACGCATGTTTGTAGTCTACAGATTTCGACTGTGCCTATCGCTTAATCAGTTTGGGAAGGCAGATTACAATAATTTTCTAGTCTTACTCTCAGCAGGTGTCTTGCCATCAGTGCACAGACAGTAAAATGGTTCAAACTAATTTTAGTTGCAAGCATTTTAGAGCTGCCATAGAACACATTCTGCAGTAGAACAGTTTTGGGATGATTTTCTTACTGTACACATGCAAATGTGATGTTGAAACCCACTGAAGTATATTAAACTATTGTAGTAATGTCTTCTATCTATACTTTATGTTTGGGTAATTCTGTTGTATAATAATAATAATGATTAAATAGAAAATTTAGTTTCAAGGAGTTTGAAACTAACGGAGCCGGTGCCACAAGCTGCAGGTGTCGGCTATATCATAGTATCATAGTATATAAGGCTGGAAAAAGACGCAAGCGATCAGTGGATCGCTTGTTCAAGCTAACCTGTAAAAGTGAATAAAAACAGTTAAAAACATTAAACATTTTTTAATAAAAATAATTAATTAAATAAAGTTAAAGTCCACTAAACACAAACATTCCCTATACACATGTAATAAAGTAAAAAAACCACAAAATCACCAAAAACCCCACATATTTGGTATCGGCGCGTCCATAACAATCCGTACAATAAGAAACATTATTGGGCCCGCTTGGTAAATGCCGTAAAAAGAAACCATTAAAAACTCGCCAAAAAGGTACATTTTTCATAAAATCTTTTCACAAAAATGTCCTAAAAAGTGTTCAAAAAAAGTTATGTGCGCCAAAATAAATAAATAAAGCCAAAATAAGCCATAAACTAGCTCTGTTAACCAAAAAATATTAAAGTTAGGTCTCCGAAAAGATGGCGAAACTAAATGAAACTATATAAATGAGGTATCATCGTAATCGTAGTGATCTGTAGAATAAAGATAATATAGTATTTTTAGTGTACGGTGTACGACCCGCAAAAAATAAAAAAATAAAGGAAACCAAATTGACAATTTTCTTTTCACCCATACATTCAAGAGTTAATAAAATCTCATCAATAAGCTCATCAATGACACACTAAAATGAAATATTTGTAAAGTGCATCTCATGTCGCAAAAAATAAGCCCTTAAAATGTCCAAATTGCCAAAAATATAAAGATTGTATAGCCAATAAAAAGTGACAATGCATAATCAGCTCTGAACTGCGCAGCTTACCTTCGATGCCCTGGCGTGTGCCCATACAGCAGGTTACCACCACATATGGGGCATTATTATACACGGGAGAGATTGGGTATCAAATTTTGTGGAGCGTTTTTGTATTTTATCTACTGAAAATTTGTACATTTTTTGAAAAACACATTAATTTAGCCAAAAAAAATTTACTTTCAAAATTGTATTTTATTTTGTTTTAACCCCTGTAAAACAATTAAAGGGTTAACAAACTTCATAAAAGTTGTTTTACATACGTTGAGGGGGGTAGTTTCTATAATGGGGTCATTTATGGGGTTTTACTTTTATTTAGGCCTCTCAAAGTGAGCAAGTCCTTCAATAGCAGGATTTTGCGTTTTTTATGAAAATGTGAAAAATTGCACCTAACGTTCAAAGGCCCATAACATCTTACAAAAATAAGAGTATGCATAAAAAACCATGTCCATCTAAAGTAGACATTCGGAAGTTGTTAGTTATGAAGTTTTTTTGCTGTTATTTTATCTGATTTTATCATAAATAAATGCAAAACATACCACCAAAATTTTTCAACTGACATGAAGTACAATGTGTCACGAGAAAACAATTTTGGATATGTTGGACACTTGGATATGTTAAAGCATTTCAAAGTTATAACCATTTATAGTGACACAGGGCAGATTTGAAAAAATGGGCGTGTCAGGAAGGTGAAAAGTGGCTTCGGCGTTAAAGGGTTAAAGAGGCCCTTATGATATTTTGATTTATACCAGTGTAAACTAGAGTAGTGGTTGACCATTATTTTTGTATTTATGAATATACTTTTTAACTTAAGTAATGGTCACAAACTGTCCCAGTAGTTGACAGCCAAAAAAATAGTCCAGGGGTATGTAAAATGCAGATGGAATCCCTTGAAAAATCATCAATGGTGGCTGACCTGCAGCAATTTTGTCACAGCATAGCACATGGGTTGGTTAGGTTGTGCTTTGGGTTTGAATCTGCAGCATGTCAATTGTGGTGGATCCTCCTTTCAGGTTTTAAATGTTTAACCACACCCCAGGCCACAGAGAAATCACAGCTACAGAATAAACCAGTGAGTGATCAGATCCCCCAAGGTTAGCAAATATAATAGCACAAGACAATGAAGCTAGGACACAAATACAATTGCTTCCTTGATCTAAGGAATGTCTAATGCATACTGGCACATAATGGCCCAGATTTATAAAAAATAGTGTGAGTGCCACTTTTTTGCCATTTTAAAAAAAATATAAACTGCTCAAAAGGTTGTACAGCCCCAAAAATGGTAGCATTAAAAACTTCTTCAAAAGTCGCAAAATATGACATGACCCACGGCTCTGTACACAAAGGCATAAAAAAATATTGTACAGGTTTTAATTTTTGTAAATGTATGAAAACATTATAAAACCTATACAAATTTGGTATCCCCCTGATCGTACAGACCCAAAAAAGAAATAAAACATGTCATTTGGGGCGTACAGTGAAATCAGTAAAATCCAAGCCCACAAGAAAACGGCGCAAAACAGCGTTTTTTTCACCAATTTCCCTGCATTTTGGAATTTCTTTTCCGCTTCCCAGTACACGGCATGGAATTTTAAATAACACCATTTTGAAGTGCAATTTGTTATGCAGAAAACAAGCCATCACACAGCTCTGTACATGGAAAAATAAAAAAATTATAGATTTTTGAAGGTGGGGAGTGAAAAATGAAAGCCCAAAAAGTGAAAAAGGGCTGCAGCAGCGGGAAGGGGTTAATATACAGCCTGCAACACAATTCTGTTGAGTCGGTGTATTAAATGTGTCGCATACTCTAAGCACAACACGCCCCTTTAGGTGCACATTTTTCTGTCTTGTCGGCATGAAAACTACTTAAATACATGTGCAAGCTCCAAGGACATTCTTTTCAGTGCAAAGTACAATAGAAAACTGGCGCAGCTAGAATAATAGATCTGGGCCAATGAGTCAAACATTGCATTAATAAAAGATATCTGCAACCTTACACATGATCAAAAGATGAAAGAAAATAAGATATTGACTAGATGATTCTACCGAAAAATCACAGGCAGAATTTTTTTTGAAGCATTTTAAAGTCTTGTCTCAAGGGAACTAAGTAAAAACTGAAATCTAAAACTGGTATAGAAGAAAGACAGTACAGTGGCTAATGTAAAGGAAAAAACAAGCTTGGGACATTCCACCTACGTCTTCAGGCAAACAGCTGATACTAGTGAAAGATTTGGCTCCAGCTTTGGACTGCTTGATGTTTTTGAGAGCTGGCCTGTCCTGCTGGCTGGGGCGCGGATTCATTCATATACTGACAGCACATTATTGGGAACTAAAATAGTAGCTCTGTAATTATTACGTGTACTTCTAATTCTCACCACCTGATGGAAACTGGAAATTGAAACTGTCTCAATGATAAACCTATCTGACCAAATTAATGTAGATTGGGAAAGGAGGCTCAATGCAGTTGAAATGCTGGCAAGTTAATGAGGCTTTCAGTGACAGCTTTATATTAATATATTTACAGCTGCTGGTAATACATTCTATGTATTAGATAAAATAGGCACTGTCAGAGGCCAATGATTAGTTTCAGTCTAGTGAATACTTTACTTGGAAAATGTAATGATTTTTATTATAAATTAGCAGTTCACCACAATGTGCCCTTTTTAAAATGATATATTTACAGGTACTATATGTAATGAACAATGCTTGCAATGCTGTTTTGCAGCAGTGAGTACTTAAAGGGAACCTGTCACCAGGGACCTTATTTTGACGAAAGACAGGTTTGTAAAAGCTTATAACACCGCCATTAGAAAGGTGTTTTTGCGTCTCCACTGAGCATTTTCATTACAGTATAATTGTGTGTTTTAACTTACCTGGCTGTCTACCAGAATCCAGTGTTGAGTCCGGGGTATGCTTTGATTGGATGCATTTGTAACTTGTCTGCGCTGCTCAATCACTCCTCATCTCTCAGCCCCCACCTTTGTGCTCCTGTACAATTCCTACCACCTGCTCCTTCACTCACACAGGGAAAAAGCTCACAGTCTGGTGAGATGACATCACTGGGAGAGGGAGGAGTTGTACAGGAGCAGAGAGCTGAGGATGGTGCTGAGAGGAGGAGAGATTTAGCAGTACAGACAAGTGACATGTTTTTTTGTTTTTTTTTAATGCATCCAAACCAAAGCAAACCCAGGACTCAACACAGGATTCTGGCAGTAAACCAGGTAAGTTAGAACACACAATTATATAGTAATGAAAATGCTCAGAAGGGAAACAAAGACACCTTTGTAATGCAAGTGTAATGGGCTACTGCAACCTGTCTTTAGTTAAAATGAGTTCCCTGGTGACAGGTTCCCTTCAAAGGTGTTTGCTGGCAAATGCACATTTTCTCCTATATGAAGAAAAGTGCATAAATTGACCACTACTAAAAAGGTGGGGCTGTCTGCTTCTAGCGCTGTACACTGTATACTTTAGCACCAAAACTACTCATTAATTAATCAGGGTCACTGATGTGAGACTCCTTGCATTCTAATATTAGTGGCCTATCCAATGGATAAAATCATCAATGTCTAAATCCCCAAGCCATCTTATAAAATAAAAAAAACTAGTTTCATGACAGGGAATGAGTATCTGGTGGAGTACGCTTTTCCGACACAGGACTGTCCTATTAAAATAATGATATTAAGGAGATGGCACTGCTGTGTGTTGCAGTAAACGGTAAAGTAAGTGGCTAAATAAATCATTAATCCACATATCTCACACATAGGTTCTACGTTCAAGCATATCATCTGTTGTCCCTATAGCCAGAAGCAGAAGGAGCGGCAGTATTCTTGCACTATGGGCTGGCCTAATAGCTGATCAGTATGTGATCTGGGTGTCCACCACCAATTTGATACTAAAGCTCTGAAGACCAGAAAACTGAAATTATAATGTTATCTTCCATAAGTGGAATATCTACAAGGGTCACAGAGATTGCAATTGCAACTGGTCCACTAAGCGGTCTGCTTATGCTCCATCCAGTATCCACTTTTCCACAGGATTGATAATCATACTCAATGGGGCAGATTTATCAAGCTGTCTGAAAATCAGAATATTTCTAGTTGCCCATGGAAACCAATCACAGCTCCCCTTTAAAATATTCATGAGCACTGGTAAAATGAAAGCTGAGCTGTGATTGGTTGCCATGGGCAACTGGAAATATTCTGACTTTCAGACTGATTGATAAATGTGCCCCAATGTGGCTAGAATAAGCCATTGAAGTCCTATTTTTACAAGAAGGAGAAAAACAAAGTGGCACTCACCGATGGTGTAAACAGTGCCGCTAAGCCGACAGGCCGTGTGTGGCGCGAAACGGCCCGTCGGCTTAGCGACACTGCGTGCCTCCCTCTGTACCTGTTATATGAATAAAGAAGATAGTTTACACCATCGGTGAGTGCCTCTTTGTTTTTCTCCTTCTTGTGCATTCTACTTGTGACACTTGGAAGTCTGAGCACAACCACAGTTGAAAGTATATGCCTCCGTACCCATCCGTCATCACTATTGTGCTGTGCCGTCCGAGCTTGGTGCTAGCTGTGCCCGTGCAGTCTCTGCCTCTCCTTTTTGATTCTACTGAAGTACTATTTTTAAATGGGACTAAAATAATTGTATCTGAGAGGGATACAATTTAATAAATGAGAGCAATGCTTCAGAGTTTTTCTGTATACTGTTCTCCTGTAGTCACATTGCAGCCCCGGCTAAAGATGTGTACATGATCTGCCACATCATATAATATCAATATTTTAGAGGGACGCAATATAAAATAAATTTCATTTATGAAGAATTGCTGCATATAATAAATTTGGTGGTAGTGGAGATTTATGTAATATAAGTGGCACTCTACATTATTTCATTGACTTTTGGCAGGGCTGTATATATTTAAATTAATTAAGTAGGAGACTGTATACTAAACATTTTAATAAATTATTAGGGGTATTTGTTCTCATTAAGATTCTGCAGCAATTAGCCAAGGAGTCATGTATCCCATTTTGAGGAAGTAGATGCAACTTCTACCAGTGTCTGATCAGTACTGGTGTCACTGACTATGGTAATAACTATGACAATACCCAGCATGCTTAGTGACATTCACACAGTGTCAGTGAGGGAAGTCTTCACTTGTCAGCTGGTGGTAAAAGGGGTGGTAATGTTGTCAGCAACTTTCACTGAGGTGTGGAGTGGGGGGGGGGGAGCCAATCTTAACCGCAGCGCCAGGCTCCCTTAGACTGTGAACCTGAAAAACTGATGTTTTTGCCCGCAATTTTGGTCAGTTGTTAGCGTTTTTCACGCACGTATTTCTGCATTTGTACTGCATTTTCGTGTGTCTTTTTTATGTACTTGTTTCAAATGATTCTTTAATTGGTACCCACATGCCTCTTCCTGCCTTTTTTCACATCACCTAGCAACCCATCCATGTAAAACACATTGCACTCGCATTGTTCGCAATGAGTTTTTGATGCGTCTCCACAGACTTGAATGGGGCAAGCGTGTGCAAGAGTAGAGCAATGTGTGATTTTGACGGGGGTGAAAAAATGCAAATAAGAACAAGCCCATTAAAAACAATGGGAAAGAGTGCAATGCGAGTTTAGAACGTCAAAAGCATGCACAGAACTTTCACGTGGAAAACGCAAGTGTGAAAGGGGCCTAAAGCTACATCCTTTTCTATCCTATTGTGATTAACTGGGTGACATATACTAGTAAACTATGTAAACACCTAGTATATGATTTACTGTTACAATGTGACAGGTGATCCCCTACTTAAGAACACCCGACTTACAGACAACCCCTATATAACTGACCTCTGGTTGTTGGTAATTTAATGTACTTAAGCCTTAGGATACAATAAACAGCTATAACAGTTATCAAAGATATTTGCAATTAAGTTTTATTGTTCATCCTGGTTCTTATGACAATCCAACATTTTTAAAATCCAATTGTCACAGAGACCAAAACAAATTTGGCTGGGGATACAATTATAAAGTATACAGTTCCGACTTACATACAAATTCAACTGAAGAACAAATCTATAGAAACTATCTTGTACGTAACCCAGGGACTGCCTGTATACTGTTGCATTTGCAGTGAGGCAAATAATGTGCCAATCAGGCTTTATTAGGGTAGATAATGGCCTAGATACAACAGGTTCCCATGTCGGTGATTGAAACTGTCAATGAATTATGTTGTCTGAGATAATAGTTCCTCTTTTTGTCGTAAAATGTATTCATATTATCACAATTTCATTATTTTGCATTTTAAATGGAGGGAGAATGTTCACGTTGTCTGCGTGTAAATGTTAATTACAATGAAAATATCACAGTGAAATGAGTGTATCTATTGCATGCAGGTGTCTCTGTGTAGTTTACTGCAAGCATATGGGCTACATGCTGAATAGGCTCTTCCCTTCTTGGCAACATTGTCTACACAAATGACAGGAGTATTCTGCAAACGGAATCACTCTATGAACAAAACCATTCAAGCTAGTTAAACAAATGAAAAAAAAAATCAAAGAAAGCAAAAGATTTAATGAAAACAACAGTAAGTTGTCTTCATATTACTATTACATCAGTGGAATCCATCTTCTGTGACTTTTTAACAGTGTTAAACAGCTCTTACAGAACACCTTCAATCACCCACTATTCAGAAAGCTATACAACATCTATACTCAGGGGTGTAGCGGGTGCTGTCGCAACTGGGCCCTGGAGGGTTTGGGGGCCCATAAGGTGACACTTTCCCATATGAGAAGACTATTACTATAAACCATAGATGATAGTCGGAGGAGTTGCACACACTTTGCACTGGGGCCCTTCAGCTTCAAGTTAAGCCACTGCCCAAACTTACTTGAATAGGGCAATTTCAGAATTTCCTAACCTCCTCAGTCCTTTTATATTCTAGTTGAAGCCTCAACACTTATTTGGAAGGAAATGTTGAACCAGAAATTCTTCTGATTGCCACATTTGGAGTTAGAAGGAGTTTTTCCACTAACTTTGGATAATTGGTGTCCATCTTATGGGGGTTTTTTTTACCGTCTTCTGAATCATACTGTGCACTACAGCCAAAACATTCCTCCTGTTTTGGCTTTTTCATCCAGTGTTTCTTGCTGGACAAAACTTATATACTAAGCAGGAGAAAAGTCTCCGCCTGCCATTTTAAACCTATGGACACATTCAGCATTTACATGAGGAGTTTTTTTGGGGTACATGCTAAACGTGTCCAAAAGATGCAATAAGAATGTAGCCTTATCTTTACAAGAAGCATTGGGCATGAACTATGATTGATTGATATGCATAGATACATTTGTCTCAGCATGAATCAGAGGTAACACATGACGCTTTAAATGTCTTTGTGTTGAACCTCTTTGTTTGATAAATGCTAACATCCCATACAATTGCGCTTCCCAGGAGCCACATATAACCACTTCATAATCTGGATTTAAAATTAAAATTTGATCCATTTCAACAATCATCAGGGTTTACTTTCAGTTACATTGTAATTGAGTTTCACATATTCCTGAGGTTGATGCATTGCTCTGCTGGCTTACAGTCAGACAATTTCTTCATATCCTACTGGATCAATTGCATTTCCATTCCACATTTTATATTGTTTCACAGGACAAAATAACAGTGTTTAATGAATGCAGAGTAGATCTAGCACGAGGCTGGGGTGTTCAGTATAATGCCCTCACCTACGTAGACACCCACATGAATAATGCAGTATGATTTTTTCATAGGCACCAAATTCTATAGTTAGTAAAGCTTTGCAAATTTTGCTTTATGTATGGGTTCCAGCTGCATCCTATGTAGTAGCAGTAGTTACCATATATGGCAGGTAAGGAAATAAAATATGTTTCTGTTAATAATCGTACATAGCTTTATGTTCTCCAGTTGTCTCAAGACTTTGTCTGTTATTGGTATTATTTACAAATAGACAATAAGTGACGCTTACAAATAGAAGAAAAAATGATCCCACTATTTATTGTTATCCACATACATATTTTGATCCACCAGTCAATTTAACAAACAATTACCTAGGCGTTTTTATGCAAACTTTTTGACAAAGATTTCCAATAACGGTTTCTGAAAAAAAACACCATCATCAGTTCTTATTTTTTTGGAAAGTCTTAAAGATTTCAAGCTCTTTACTTCTTCCAACCACATTGGCCAATGTGAGCGAAAACATGTTAGGTCCCTATACAGATAAAGGAAAGTCAGTCAGACACACAGATGTCAGCAGAACCAATATTAAGTGAATGAGGGCCTGTCAGCTATCCCAAGGTATAATGTTGCAAGCTAATATTCTAGCTTTAAACCTGCTGGAACCTTCTGTTGTCAAGGCTATAAGCTGCTACCGGAGGGGTCTGACATTGGCTTCTCATCTCATTCAGAACACACTCAGCTAAACAATCTGGTGCCTTTGTAAGGAAGAAAGTCATAGCTTGTGCCTAAGCGTTCAGCCAATAACTATGAAGATGTATCACCACCTGACTATGCTCCGCAATGAAGAATATTTTAGACTATAATAAAGGCTTTTTATAAAGCTATAAACAATTTCATGTATTTTATACATAAACTATACACATATGTATATTTCCCCTTTTCAGCATTTTAATATCTTAGCAAAACACAGGGAGAGATTGCCCATCGCAAACTCTCATTTTAGAAACCGTCGTGGGAAAATGAAAGCTGTGCTCTGATTGGTTGCCATGAACGACTAGAACATTTCTGCTTTTAGACCATTCTGTTAAATCCCCTCCTATTGCCAATAATATTATCCTTCATGAAATTTGTGTACTATTCTTCCAAGCAGAATCTGGATTTTTCCACCACCCTTCCTTCTCCTTTCAATGAAGGGGTTTCCAACGGGGGTCCTTATAATTAACTGAAATTGACAGATGTGGTCACAATCTTATAGAAAACTCTTTCAATCACTGAATAGAACCACCCACTGGACTCCTAGCCACATAAAGCAAGCATTTAAATAAATGACAGGTGATACAAAAACTTTTCCTATAAAATGATATATATATACATCTGCTTAGGTTCCTCTGTTCTATAACCTGCTGCTGACAGATAGAAATGTTTCATAGAATATGAATATGACAATAGATGGTAGAAAATCTTGAATATGACAATTAAAAGAAACTAGAATTTTAATGATTTGTTCATATCTCAACATCATATAATATTTTCTAGTGACGCTAGCATATTTCTAGAGATCATCTGAAGACTTTTAGAAGCCTGGTATAATCTGGTAAACTTCTCATGTGTTTCAGCTACATAAATTAGCAGCCCTACATGTGTCAGACTGTCAGTCACACATCGAAAAAAAACACTGTTGATGACAAGAGGCTATAACACTACAAAGCAGCGCACCTCATTATAATGCAGATTAGATACAATTATATTTTAAGAGCAGAATTAACAGATGACTGGTATGAGCCATGTAATGATGATACGGGGGATATAGAAATAAAATGGCCATACATTGCATGCCTTATTACTCCTAATGGTGGTATTACATGTATAATTGTAAAATATATCCATTCATTACATTGGGGCCAAGCATTAGTTTTGTAGCTACTGTCAGGCACTTAACATATTTTAGGATTGCTTCTTTTGACATTGTGTTGCTATCTATAATGACCTTAAATGTGACTTCCAGCTCCTATTTCACACTATGGAATTACACTCGAAAGAACACGCTGTTTTTGTCTTCAGGCAGTAGGAAAAAAAAACGTTTTGGTTTGAGTTTTGATCCATGGAAGCTTGGGTGCTGAAGTGTGAATGTCATTTCTGGTGAGGCTTGTAGCCGTTCTAAGAATATTATTTTACAATCACTATTTTCAATAAGGTTCCTGACAAATGATATTGCTACAATGTGTCTGGCTGCCACTGGATCATTTCTATTGTTAATGACATGGTGATTTCCATCTGGTTAATACTGCCATTGTTTTGTGCTGTTTCCAAGCCAGCTCTCCTCAATGTTAGCAGATGTTCTGATCATTCAAATTAAAACCGGAACCCCTGAAGGTACCATGTAAGATCACAGTTTAGAAAATTGCCAGCCATTGCCTACATAATTAAAGTCCATTTTTTAAGATGCAGCTCTGCAAAAGAAATGCAAAACAATATCTAGCGGCTACAGAGCCCGGCAATGCTTTCTAATCACTTCGGCACAGATACAATTTGTATTTGTAATTAACAGGGTATATAAATATTTCATGCATTCTTTATCATTGCTATAAATTAGATTTCAGTTTTTTTCTTGACTACAGACAGAGTACATTTCATGTTGGATGTAGAGTTGTGCCTTATAGCCATATAACATAGGTAAAAAAAAATAGTTTCACACTATAGTTTCTATAAAATAAGATGTTTTCTAGAATTAGAAGCCGTGCCATTTTTATTATTCTTTAGGTGTTAATAACTATTTTAGCTACAGTTATAATAAACGATACAACAAAAGATAAAAGTAAGCTGTCAGTAATAGTAAAGATGGAAGCACATGGGAGCAGAATTCTGTATCCACCAGTAATCTGCTGTATATTGATATCAATGTACTGCACAACAGAAGAAACAAAAGCAATAAAGCAATTCCATGAATACTGACTGCAGTATTTCCAGAAGATGGAAAAGTTCCTTTATTGGATTCTGTATTGCAGCAGCCCCAGTCCATCTGGGTTCTTATTTTAAAAACAAATCTATTACCACCTGTGAAAACGTTAAAACTATATTTTAAATGTGGTTGTTTGAAGATACAAACCTGGAAGCTCAGACTACATTACAGGAGACACAAAACCTATAGAGCCAATGGGACTAAAAATTGCATGTACCCACAGGCAAACCAGAACTCAGAATAGATAAGGGCACAGGAGATATGGGGCAAAATGACAAGCACTATACATAGCTACGACTAACACACGCCGGCGCCCACCATCAGGACGCCGGCGTTCTACTATGTTCTATGTTGTCTCTGTCTGTATGTACTAGATTAGACATAACAGCACCGAATGTCCCAGCTCTATATCTCCTGATGAGCCCTAGCATCCAGGGTGAAACGCGTAGAGCTTGAGCGCAGGGATTATGAGACTTTAAGTGACCTGTAGCGATTAGAGCCAGACTATTGGGTAATAGGATCTACGATCTCTTACCATTGAGGGATCGGATGGCAGTCTAATACAATCTGCCGCAACCTAAACCAAAAGATTACCCTTAGTAGTGATAAGTTCGGATCTGCTTGTGGGATCATATACGCCCGCAGTAACACTTAACTTACTTCTGGCTCTGCAGAATGTCATACAACACATTGTACATTCTGGATATATATGTTTTGTTTGTCATACTGGAGCTATTTTAAATATTTCTTTATTAAAAGTTAAATTTTACCTACCTTCACGACTACTCCAGTCAGATATTCCAGTATATTGTAGTCATAGGTTCATCACCAATACAGCTCATCAGTGATTTCCTTATTCTGGTTATATAGTAGATGGGTCTTTATAATCGACTACTGACATTGGCATATAAAAATACTGCATCAAAACAGAAGGTGTGAACGCAGACTTAAAACACTTTTCTGAACCAACTTTTCAATCTGCATTTTCCGGCAGAAGTATGGCTGGCAAATCATCACACACTATGCTAGAAACCTCTACTGGAATAACCCCAAGTGCTTGTTTTAGAAAGTCCTCTAAATTTTGTCAGTTATAAACATAAGAACATGCAGAATAGAGATCTGAGGGCTAAATGTTTTGGGGTTGGTTTTATTTTAAAAAGTAAATTAGGCTTAAAGCACAACTAACCTTTCGACAAAACTTTATAAATGATTAATCCTGATGATAATAGTAAACATCGTAATATACTTTTTAAAATAAATAAGTCACTGTATTCTTCTTTTTTCCCCTGCCTTTCTTCCTTATGTGAGCACTTTGTGTAAATGAGCTTTCTGACTCTGCTCCTGTTTAGGGTTAATGATTAAAGGGGTTGGCCACTTATTAAGAAGTTTCCATGAAATCAGAAGCCATAACCCTATATCAGAAATGCCTGCAACTCCCATCCATAAGATTGCAGAATATGGAAGGTCATGTGATCATACACTGAGCACTCACTCATCTACAGCATGAGCTTTCTGTGCTGTTACGCAGCCTGTGACTGCCATGTAACCAGCGACTGTTATGAGAAACTATGTGAAAGGCTGTGTAACAGGTAAAGGAGATCACAGGATAGATAGCTCACAGGACGCTGTAGAGGAGTGAGTGTTAAGCACATTCCAGTAAATAATTGATATTGTGTGTGTAATGAAAAGTTATGCAAATTTCCAATATACTTTCTGTATCAATTCTAAACAGTTTTTCTAGATCTCTGCTTGCTGTATATTTGCTGTCATACAACAGATAACTTCATTCTTTACTTCCAGTAGATTAACACCGGTCCATGGTCATTTGATGCCACATAGGTGGCCAGCTTGTTAGTATCAAATAGCTTTCATTGTTCTCTCTGATATATAACGAGCTGTGCACCGTACACCTGAGAATGTATATTGGTATGCTGCTCTACAGGAGAATGTATATTGGTATGCTGCTCTACAGGAGAATGTATATTGGTACACTGAATGCATATTGGTATACTGCTCTGCAGGAGATTGTATATTCAGGGGTGTAACTACAGTGAAAGCAGCCATAGCAGCTGCTATGTCATCCAACCTGACAAAAGAATTGACACCATTATGTAAAAATTTTACAACATAATAAGTATATAACATATATGTGATGTTTATAAGCTGTATCTGTGATGTCTATATACTGTATGTCTACACCATGTATGATTGTGTATATATACTGCATTATGCTCTATATATGTACTGTTTATACCATGCAACTGTAACTCACATTTGTGAGCGTATAAATATATATATTTTTTTTAAGGGGTAAGGGGGGCCCCATTCAGAAGTCTGATATGGGGCCCTGCCTCTCCTAGTTACACCACTGTGTACATTGGTACGCTGAATGTATATTGGTACCCTGCTCTGCAGGAGAAAGTATATTGGTGCACTGCACTTTACTCAATTATGTATATTACAATTATTAAATGATCAAGAGCAACAAGAGAAAGACCTCTGTGGGTCACTGCCTCCTGTGTCAAATTCTATTCTCAGCAAAAGAGGAGTACAGTTAAAACTAAATTTTATTAATAAACACTTTAAAATGATAGAGCGCCCACACTCATATAGTGAGCCACACCAATGTAATGTGCAGAGTTTTCAAATAGCATATCTTTCTGGGGGTTCATGATAGACTCATATTACATACAGTGTTTCTACTATGAATTCACCATACATACCCAGATCACCATAATCTTGAATAAACAACATAAAGTAGATCTTACCCATTTACTTTGTAATGGTGAATTTCATTCCCACAGATAGTGGATATAGGTCATGACCATCGGCTTGGTCATCCACCTCTTAAGGGATACGGGCAGATGCAAATGTATCAATGAAATACCCTATGTCCCCTTATAGCTCCCGGCCTAACAAGGGAGGTCCCAAAAAAGAACTGTGCATTAAACACCTGACCGTTCTTTAGTCACCACTACAAAACTTTGTGATAAGAGAAATGGTCTTACTATGTAGAATTCAACATACTAGTCCCTGACTTAAGAACACCCCCTAGTTACAGACAGAGCTCTCCGCCTACTTTGACCTCTGGTGAAGTTTAATGGATTTCTGAACTTTAGGCCCAGGCTGAAATGTTCAACAATAATCAAAGAGTCTGCAATAAAGCTTTATTGTTCTTCCTTTGATAATCCAAGGTTTTCAGAATCCAATTGTTGCAGGCATTAAAAAATATTTGTCTTGAGAAACAATTACAAAATATACCTGCTACGACTTACATACATATATCTTGTACATAACCTTGGGACTGCTTCTAGTTAGCTCCCCAGAGGGAGCATTTTTTTTTAATTATTCATTTTTAGACCGGTGCTATTCTATACGATTTGAAGCCGAAATTGGCTTAGCAGGTAGACTATTCACATTATGTGTCCAAACAATAGTTTGATCTGATTTTTGGCTAATGTTCCTTGTAACATTGTAAAACTTTTCAAAAGTCTTGCACTTTGATAATTACCCCAATTACCTCCCTACTCAGGGAAATAGATATTTTCTGCCTTTCCATTATCAAACTTGGTTCCTACAATTAATCTAAACAATTTAATAAGTGAAATTCAATTAAGAGACAACAAAAAGTCAGTATGTTTTCTTCTGTCGGCGGCTCTACTTCCATTTATATTGCACATTGTGTCATTAGCTTGTGTTTCCCATTAGTCTATCAGCCCTGAGTACTGTTGATTAGAGTCTTTCTTCCCATTAACAGATCTAATCAAGCAAAATAATTTTCTTTCTGGCAGTAATAACACTTAAGGAGCATGCTTCTCCAGGACAAGGCTGGATATATTTCCAAATATTCTATTTGCAGCTGACCAGAACTACTGTAAAGTTCCTTTCTGACATTACAGTGTTACTGATGTAGATACAAATCCATTGCACCATGGAGAACATTGTTCCTATGATAAAAAATGCCTTCACTTCACTGCCTTTCTGCAAATCTAACTCTTTTCAGATATTTTAATTTAATTGGCTGGCTTATTTTAGTCATTCTCTCCTATGTTCATCTGGAAGCACCACAGGAAAATTCTGTGAAAGTCAATTGAGTGGTGTTGTACCTGACCTAAAGCACAGAACAATGTGTCAAATATCACAATGTATTTCAGCCAAAAGGTCTCTTCATAACATCTATTTAAGCATACGTCTAAGTCTTGATTAGTATTTAATTAGTATGATGGAATAGGAGAAGCCTGCGCAGTTGAGTTGGCTGTATGTTGCTAAAGATTATGGTATATTTGTTGTCACAAGATAAAAATAATAATAATAATAATAATAATAATGGTATTAATTAATAATGGACACATGGACGAAAAACCTCCAATAACAACTAATTTAAAAAATAGTGAAATCCAAAGGCTTATTCAATCACATTAAAATAGCAGTAGAACAGTATATATAGGAAAAACATTGTTTCTGATCTCTTATGCTTTGATGCTGTTTTTGCTATACATACACCGTGTATGTAGGACAGGTCATATATATTACTATGCCCGTATATCCTATAGTTTTCTGGATGGTTCCCCTAACCGAAAATGGTACAGCACATGTGCATATTAATTCCCTCTGTCCCATAATCAAAATTTCGCCCTATGAATCTATTGCTATACCACGCAGATATAGCAGTATATTGCTCCAATTTATTTCTATTCTCACTGTATTTCCTCAATGTCATTTGATGATGTCATCATTCTGCAACAATATATGCTCACCAATGATGCTATTGTATTGCATGAGAAAGGCTGTCATCATTAATAACCTCCACTTTTGGATCGCCAAGCCTTTGGTGTACTTCCTATTTTTTGCTATATATATATATATATATATGTATATATATACCAAGTCCAGGAATAAGTGAATAAGTGGTCCTCTTTATTTCATATTATCAAAATACAGCAACGTTCCGGCTCAATGTGAGCCTTTTTCAAGCCAAGTGATAAGTCTGGGAGACACATATGATCATAGACATGATCATCCATAATAATAATAATAATAATCTTTATTTATATAGAGCCATCAAATTCCGTAGCGCTTTACAAATCGTAGGGGACATATACAACTATATTACATTACAGAGAACAAACAGTCATATGGAACAATACAGACTATGAGGATGAGGGTGTTGACACAAGAGGCTGTATAATGGTCCAGCCATTCTTCATAAAGGAGCAATATAAAATAATTTAATAAATAATTTAACAAATAAAAGTTTTGCTGCTTGAACCAGCCATCAGACGCAATCTTATTTACAGGGTCCTAGTCCATAAAGTGCCAAGTGCTACATATAGTTAAGAATAGATATATCTAAAAAATGTATGTATACATACATATCTAAAATATATGTAGCACTTGACATTTTATATGTATATAACACATTTGGGGATGGATGATCATATCTATTAATTATTTTATGCACTTTGTAACTTTATTTCACAATATGGAATATATATGCTGCTCACACATTTGAGGACAAATTGTGCAATCTATTTTACATTAGATATTGTTGTAATTATGCAATATGTTAATTAGAGAGATGGAACTATGTCATCATGTGACCACTTTTTTTTATGTGTATATATATATATATATATATATATATATATATATATATATATATACAGGCAGTCCCCGGGTTACATACAAGATAGGGTCTGTAGGTTTGTTCTTAAGTTGAGTTTGTATGTAAGTCGGAACTGTATATTTTACCATTGTAATCCCAGCCAGAACTTTTTTGGTCCCTGTGACAATTGGATTTAAAAAATGTTGGGTTGTCATAAGAATCAGGATTAACAATAAAGCTTCATTACAGGTACATTTGATAACTGTTATAGCTGATTATTGTAGCCAAGGACTAAAGTACAATAAATTACCAATATCCAGAGGTCCGTTTGTAACTATGGGTCGTATGTAAGTCGAGTGTTCTTAAGTAGGGGACCGCCTGTATATATATATATATATATATGTCTGTGTGTGTGTCTCCCACACTTATCACTTGGCTTGAAAAAGGCTCACATTGAGCCAAAACGTCGCTGTATTTTGATAATATGGAATAAAGAGGACCACTTTTTCACTTATGCCTAGTCTCTTGGGAGTGATGCATATTTTTGACTTTGTACAATTGGAGGACCTGAGGCCTGGTTCTGGAGAGCTTGCACACACTGCTATTTCTAATAGTGTGCCGTTTGGACTTTCCTTGTATATATATATGATCTCAAATAATCAACATATCAACAACAATCCTAACAAAATATCCTATTCAAATATATATATATATATATATATATATATATATATTATAATGTATGTTATAATGTATGTTTGTATGTTTAAGCGATAAATATGGGATTCGTGTGTGCCTGTGGGGGGGGGGGGGGGGGTGTCCAGACTGCTGTGACAGCACACATTTATCAGAATAGAGAAATGTAAATCCTCCATGGCTGCCCTGTGACACTGACTGCTGCCGTCGACTCGTCTGCTCTTGGCTTATGCCACCTCCTGTAATCAGACTTTTAATGGATCAAAATTTATGACAAACTCTCCTTTATGTGTATGGAAGATTACACCAATAAGGAAAAATCCAGGGGAGAATTAAGAAGTAAAGTTGCCTTTCTTAATATTTGGGTACATACTGGCTAGCACAAATGGTCAAAGTCACAAAATCATAATCTTGTGGGGTTCAAACTTATAGGTGATTAATATTGCTTATAAAGAAGAATTGGAAATATATTTCTGAATGACATTGGCGTAGTAATAGTACAAAATATGGCCATAATTTATTATTTTAAGTCCTCTTACTCTGGTAATTACATTTAGAATCAGAATAGGAACAGATGTTAGCCATTAAACCCCTTAGCAGGAAGGGTAAGCATGTAAATCAGATAAGTTTACACATCCCAAGGAGTATATGTTATACATTCACTGAGGCGCAGTACAGTTCACATTAGCATATGAACATCCCCCTGTCAGTGATGTCACGTGCCTGGCGGCAGGAGATACATCCATAAAGTATAAATAGATGGGCAATGCTCATCGTCCATTGGGGAATTCATTGTCACGTGAAGAGGCTGTCCGGATAAACTTTTTTATATAGACAGGCACTTATTTGCCTTATTATTATAAATTAATAATAAAGTAAAGGCGGTGGCAGTGAAAGATTTGAGTGAGTGCCAGGGTTACAAGAGTAGAATTTAGCATTAAGGCACCATCTTGCCTAGATGGACAGAGCTTTATATACTAAATTGTGAGGATCTCTAGTGTAAGTGCACTCGGGGCATGACCTGAGATTGGGGGTACATCAAAATAGACCTCACACCATATTCATTTATTGATCACACCAGAGAGCCAATGTAAGGAGTGGATCAAACTATGGAGAATAATGCATTAACAAGCATTATATGTTTTTAACCTAGGTCCTCTATGATTGGTATTATTATATGGTCAGGATTGTGGACTGGGCCTGTTGTTGCAGCCTGCTGTTCTCCTCTTTTCATTTGTTTGGTTCTGGTCACAAGTGCCTGGGACAACACCTAGGGATTCATAACATTGGAACAACCACACGATCCATTAAATACCCACATTGGCCTTCCCAGGAAACAGAGGTAAAGTAATTGTCCAGCGTTCCTTAATGACTTCCAATGATCTCTGATTGAAAGAACATTTAAAAAACGATGGTGTGTTCCAGGGAAAAAATGGTTAATTCTATTCTCTGCACCACATGTATCATAGGGTCTAATGTTTGAGGGTATGATCTCTTGAGATGTATCTGCAACTTGTTAGAATATCTCAGAGCACAATAGATTTACTAACTCTGAAAAAAACATCTACCATGTTAATAGCTCACTGGACCTTTGCCAGTAAACAGAACCTAATATAGGACATTAATGACTAGATTTTACTTCCATCACATTTAATACATTAGTATTTATTAGATCCAAGTATTCCCAGCCTCTCCCATTATTTCCATTACTTAATTAAGTTATTAACTTTTGTAAAACCTCCACTGGGACATCTAATCCCAACTGCTCATGGAAACATTCAGATATATGATTGTTGCTCAAATATATATCTGGTGAGTTTAACTTGTAGCTCTGTAGTTTGCTACACAGGAAGTTGGCTCTTACACAGGGCCGTAGAATCGGTGAACGTTAGTATGAGGAAAGGACCCAAAGTAATTGCAGCATCAGAGGACCATCCCAGAATGAATCCTAAGGCAGTGCAATAGAGAGTGGAAATTCATACGCAAAAGTATAATAATGCAACTGCTACATTATATTTATAATGTTTGAACTACAGTTACATTTGTCTCAACAAGTGTGTGGAATTTTTTACCTTTCCTCAGCATTGTCAGAAATAGTTAATGTATGCAATAATAAATACCCCCTCCAAAAGATTTAATGTTATATATCTGGTGGCTGCCAATATTAGATTAAAAGCAAAATTGCTGAATTTATATAAACAGGGAATGTTTAGAGTTGCCAGTGGCCTCTGATAAGACTGTAATTACCATTCCCCATTATTAAGTAACTATATTTTGCTAATGTGTCTCCTGATGTACAAATGTGTTTTGTGTAGGAGCTTTAAGAGTTCAAGTTAACGGGTGTTATTCTCCTGCTAGACAATAGCTTCTAGAAGATAGAATGAACTGTCACCATTACATTAAAGAACCTTAATGAGCCAGTAATGTTGTTATAATTGCCACATTGCGGTGGCTGTTAAAGTAACTGTAATTGCTGTACTGTGGTTTAAAAAAAAGCCTGCCTCATCACAAAATAGGAAGGAAATTGTTCCCTGCGTGTGACTTAGATCACTATCCCTGCTACTAACTCTAGTTTTAATGGTTATCGAAAACTGCTGCACTTTTTTTTTTATTGTAGGCGTGAAGATACATTTATAAAAGTCTGATAATATGAACATGAGATGTCAATACAGAGTTGATATTGTCATCATTTAAAGAGAAGACAAAGCTCCTTTAGAAGAAGGATATTTTAGGAAATAACATGACTAGCAATTTCATGATATAGTGTTACTACTAAATTTACCCCATTTTATCAGTGGGAGATTTCCTGTAACATCTGATAGGACTGAGAGAAAGTAAAAATTTAACTAAACCCTTCCAATGGACTTGTAAAGTTTCAAGCAATCATTGACCCCTCTAGCAGTCAATTCCCCCATTCACTTGATCATTTTTGTGTATGTCACATATATCCCCATTGCAAGTATTAACCAAGAATAAGAGGTGTGTTATTTCAGGTTCCAAATTAATGTAACATTTACTTAGCTTTTGAGCAATGAAAAGTCGCAAAAATCGGCTATGCAACTTTTTTTGCAACTTTTATTCGCCAAAAAATCCCAGCAAATAAATCTCCCCCACAGTATCCACATTCCACATAATTATCCGTGTGTTGTTTCACCTGACTGTGTTCCCTTAAAAGAAGTGTGTTTGGGGGTCACACGTAGATCATGACTAAGGACTTAACAATTTAGTCCGAAACGCGTCGATCGTGTATCGGTGGTCACACAAGTCATGGCTGTACGTTTTTAAATGTGAAGAATAAAATGCTATGATTTTAGAAGATTTTGCGAGTGCTGGAATACTTCCTCACCTTTCAACATGTTCCGGTCAGCCGACAGGACTGCCTAATTCCCTGCACCGGGGGCTGTATGAGAAACTGTGATTTTCCACACACTGCAAGCAACAACGTGAGTGAGCGGATATTTCCCTTTCTTTTTCTTTTTTCTATTCCACATAACTGCTGAGTACAGGCAGCATACCTGATGATGTCAACTTGGGGAGAGAGCAGTGTAGAGGTTTTGCTCTCTCTGAGATCATGTGAAGCACTTTGTCCGGTAAATATTCTGATAATATACTGTAAAGATTCCTTACTGGGAGACTTTTTTTTTGTTAGATTGTTCCAAAACATACTGGTAGGTTAATTAGATTGTGAGCCCCACTGGGGATAGAGACTGATTTGGGAAGCTCTGTGCAGCACTGTGTACTCTGTGGGTGCTTTATAAATAAAGGAATTTTTATTCTTTGGTGTACTTAGTTGTTTAATGGATTATTTGGTAAAAGTTGATATTTAATATACCATTGTGGGAAAAGGGCACACATTTTTATAATTTTTTATTCATATGTTTAAAGGGGACAAAAGCAGTGATTTGAATTTTTTTTTTTAAAGCTGAATGCAAATGATGAGAGAGGTCCAAAGAGTCATTATCATATTTGGCTGTCCAGCTTATAAGTGGGCGGTACAGCCACACCCCCAGTGCTTGACTGACAGTCTGTATAATGATGTGACACTCCTGCTGCTGGCTCCTCTAACCCCCTGCAGCCTGTGTGTTAGCATAAGTGATTCAACTGATCCAGGATGCAGCCATGTGTATAGAAGAACATGTCATTTACTTGTGTAACTAATGCCTGTGTCTCTCAAATGTGTATAGCAGAACATGTCAGGTACTTGTGCAGCTGATGTTTGCGTCTCACACATGTGTACAGCAGAACATGTCAGGTACTTGTGTAGTGGATGTCTGTGTCTCTCATGTGTATAGCAGAACATGTCAGGCACTTGTGTAGCGGATGTCTGTGTCTCTCACATGTGTACAGCAGAACATGTCACACACTTGTGTAGCTGATGTCTCTGTCTCACACATGTGTATAGCAGAACATGTCAGGTACTTGTGTAGCGGATGTCTGTGTCTCTCACATATGTATAGCAGAACATGTAAGGTACCTGTGTAGCTGATGTCTGTGTCTCTCACATGTGTATAGCTGAACATGTCAGGCACTTGTGTAGCTGATGTCTGTGTCTCTCACATGTGTATGGGAGAACATGTCAGGTACTTGTGTAGCTGATGTCTGTGTCTCACACATGTGTACAGCAGAACATGTCAGGTACTTGTGTAGCTGATGTCTGTGTCTCTCACATGTGTATAAAAGAACATGTCAGGTACTTGTGTAGCTGATGTCTGTGTCTCTCACATGTGTACAGCAGAACATGTCAGGTACTTGTGTAGCTGATGTCTGTGTCTCACACATGTGTACAGCAGAACATGTCAGGTACTTGTTTAGCTGATGTCTGTGTCTCTCACATGTGTATAGCTGAACATGTCAGGAAATTAGAATGAAGTTTAGAATGATGAATGTATGAACTGACTAGATAAAGGCTGGGATGGAATCCTTGTGAGCTACTCCAACAGGTAGCAGTAACACGACTAGTGACAGAGAGATGATGACAGGTGTCCTTTAACTCAAAATTGCAGGTATGGGGAAAAAATGAAGCAAAATTTTTATTTTCATTTTTGTTAAATAAATGGATTACACATAAAAATATTAAAATATTTGTTTACTTGTTTTTTATATAATAAAAAGCCCATTTTACAAAATGTTAAAAAAGAAAAACAAAAGAACACTTTAAGGCTAAATAATACTAAAAAAAAACCCTTAAAACTATTTATCCAGTGGATGCAAAGAAATCTTTAAAATGATGGTAGTAATGGTTGAAAACCTAGTGTATATGTAGGGGTTAAGTAACCTAACGTGGATACTAACTGTATTAGCTATTTGCTGTGTTTACAAACCATCAGTTTCCTGTAATAAAGTGTGCCCTTTCTCCAGCTAAATAGAAAGCTCAATGCTATTGTGCCGCTGAACCTGAAGACTCTATGGCTATATATTATGTTACTTTACTGAAGAAAAGAGTATTTGGAAGCAAATAGCAATCAATGTGAGATGAACAGGAGACTGTAATTGCATCATTTTGGCTAAATTAGCTTTCAGACATTCCATGTCTCCATGGTATCATACAGTTGACTCCCTCTCATGATTTCCTATTTTCTAAAAGTAGATTTACCCGAAATTGCCCTCTTTTAGAATGAACTAAATTAGGATTAAGGGATTAATTGCGTTGTCGATGTACTCTTCTGCCTCTCTAGACAATCAAAAAGTGTTTTTCTACATTCAACGTCTCTTATGTATGTTTTCAGTCTCTCCCTAGTTAGTAGGAGATGCAGCATAACAAATGACTGTAAATATCCAATAGTATCCTAACAAATGGAAGAAAACCTTAACCTATAACCTATTCCGATAATATCGGAATCCAAGACACAAAAATAATGGCATAAAAATCCATAAAAAATTTTATCTGACAATTTATAAAATCATACATTTTAAATGAGTGTGGCTACATCAGAAAGACCAGCCGGATATTAGGGCCAATCCACATCATACAATAGCACACACAAAAGAAGTAAGTAGCACAGATGAGAATATACATTAAATAAAGTGAATGGATGAGAGCACAAAAAATATCTGGAGTGGAGAATATAATCAATGTGAATAGTAATGAAAGGCTAAATGGCCAAAACCAAGTGGTAAGTCTACTGGACAACAAAGGGTATAGCAAATGAAAAATAAGGAAAACTACAAAGATTGCACAAGAATATACAAGAATGCTACTTACAAATAACGCTGAGGACAGGGTCTGCATTCGATACAAAATAATAATAATAGTAGTAATTCCTTTTTTATATAGCGCACACAGATTATGCAGCGCTGCACAGAGCTTGCCAAATCGGTCCCTGTCCCCAATGGGGCCCACAATCTAATCAACCTTCCAGTATGTATTGGAGTGTTGGAGGAAACCGGAGGACCCGGAGTAAGCCCACGCAAACACGGCTATTTCCCTTAACCACTTAAGAAAGTGCTGTGTGCTTGGGTTACCATAAAGTGCTCACAAGATTCACCTTAAAGGGGTATTCTCATCTGGGCATTCACATTCAGTTTCGTTAATCTGCCATACATAAACATTTCTTCAATTAGATGTTATTAAAAATGTATTACCTGTGTAATTTCTTACACAAGACTGTCTTTGGTTACGGCCACCTCTGCTGCAGTGATTGCACAAAGAAACAAAAGTTTTTGAATATGAAATAGAGACTTTAATCCCTGTATTTAAGATCACTGAGAATTTCGGTGGCATTGTTGGCAAATTTCTTCACTTTTTCATGTACTGACAATTGTTAGAATATTTCTATCGTAAATGTTAACATTTATAAGTGAAGGTAATGTGATGATATGGATTTATACTATATAACCTTTCATTATGCTATTGTAGAGATCAGAGGAATACAGTAGCTTCAACAGAGCAATGAGTCATCTACATTCACCTTGGCATATTATTATAAAGGAACCTATATTATACATACTTCTTGTATGGCGGCAGAATAGTATCCGGTATCATCCATGACTCACTACAACTGTCTCTATATTAAATATTTCTCCATAAAAGTCATTTCACAAATAATCAATTTCAATTCCTTTTTTATAAGGTATGTTCTTTAATTACAGAAGGGTTACAGTATTAGCTGCAACTTGTAACCTCTTCTTCCAATTTCATCCACTTGACAAGCCAGGCTTTATTTAGCTACACTGGCGACAATCATCGCAATCATTGCCAACTGAGAGCTGGCATGGGACGTATCAAGATGTGCTAGACAAAATTACCTTTCTACTGTTCCGGGTCACTCCTCCTTTGGATTAGAGTTAAGATGACAAATAAATGCCAGTGAATGGAGTTAAGTGAACTGCTACATGGCTCTGCAGGTTTTCAATCTTGTAGGCGCTAGTGTGACCTACAGTAGTAGGAAAAAATGAAGTAATTCAGCACCACGGCATTGCATGTTGTAGGTTATTTATCCCTTTTAGTACAGCAGGCGAAGCCATTGGAACACAAGATTTTGTAACATTTAATCCTGCAATATTTAAAATGTTACTACATTCAGTAGCAGTAAAATAAAGAGCTTTGTCACTTTAACACACACATTTTGTAAGATTCGCTAGGGAGAATGCTGGGACTTCTGGTTCTTCTGGTGGTGCCAGCAGCGCTCTCCGACCCCAGGCGCCTATCCGCGCAAACTCCACCTCTCTGCTAAGATCTCACGCTGTCTAGGAGTTGTGTTCGGAACTGCTGGGACTTGTGGTACCTCTGCATGGTGCCTGGTTATTCTGCACCATGAGGGGTTAATTCCCAGAAGTTTTACGGCTCCTATCAGGTTCTGCAGGTAGAGTTCTGGCTGCATAAATTACAGCCTCACTAGTCACCTGTGCCATTGTTTGAAATCCCTTCATCACTCGCCTGCTGCATTAGGTTGTATTGCTCTGTATCTGTATCGTTGTTGACCTCGGCTCGTTTTTGACATTGACTCTTTGCCTACTGATTTTGCTATTGACGTACCCTCTCGTTGTTACTCCGGCTAGTTTACCATTCTTTTGTGTTTTATGTTTGTCAGTCAGTGTTTCCCTTCCCACACTTATCAGTGTATTTCGAGTCTTCAAGCAGTCGCCCCATGGTTTAGCATGGGGGGGGGGGGGCTATAGGAAGGGACAGAGGTTGGGGCAAGCTCAGGGCACACTATCCCCTGTCTTCTGTGTTACCCAACCCTAACACATTTATATAAGAAAATGTTGCACAATAATTTACATTAGATAGTGCTAACAAATATCTGATTTTAGGGTATTGTGCATGTGGAATTCATGTTCATAATTTATGATGCAACATTTTAAATGTCATATTTGATAGATGGGGCGCACCTTAGTGTACCACAAGAAAGCTGACCACTTTCCGAGAGACACATACAAATATTTTTAAATCTGCCCAAGAACACTCTATTCTATTCTATTGCACATCTAATGATCCCCTTCTGTGTTTCCTTAACACTTAAAGAGTAACTGTAAAGTTAGTGACAAAAAAATAGTCTTAGAAAAACCTGGAGAGAGCCTTTGACAATAATTTCAACAATACCTGTATTGTGTTGCTTGCTTCTTCTTATCCTGATATATAGCTTGGTATATTATTCCTTCTTATAAATCATATGCAGCTATTCCTGAAGTGGACAGGACTTCCTGGTTGTGACATCAGCTAAGGGCATTCATATGAATCAGGGCAGCATGTTTGTAATTGGCTGACCTGATACAAGTGATGAGTCACATGCTTGTGACATCACTCCAGGTCCTCTTTTCTTGCTCTGCTCTACTACTGCACCTCCCAACAAGCTTTCTCTTATCCTATACGGTTTCTCATGTTTACCAGAATGCATGACTAATAGCAAGCAGCAAGGGGGCCAAGTAAAGCCTCTGCTTGCAGCTAAACACCTGCAGATACTTAATTAGAGTAAAGTAGACAAATGCTTAGTTTTGCTTAGTGCAGGTTTAGGCAAAAGTTCTTACACTTTACAGTTGTTCTGTAAAGAGCTTCATATGCTGATTCTGAAAGGCACTGTATCATCTGTTATAGAATCTGATTAGGTTCAGACCAGTCTTACTATGAGTATATATGTAGTTAATACGCCTTCAATGGGAATTGCATGGGAAACAAAAAGGCGCTGCAGCAAACAATTAACATTTTTGGGGTCTTCTATGTAATCCAGCAGCCACTTGCCTTGTTTGGAGAGGGCTCAGTCTGTGAACCCTCTACATACATCCTTATAGAGAGTATTTTTCGGACTATAAGGCGCACTGGTGTATAAGGCGCACCATCTATAAATGTCTGCTAAAACATCTAGGTTCATATATAAGGCTCACCGGATTATAAGGATGAATGACCAGCAGGTGGCAGACCTGTGCGCAGTACAATGCAGCTCTTGTCTGTAAGTCAGTTCATATATAAGGCGCACTGGACTATAAGGCGCACCTTTGATTTCTGAGAAATTCAAACGATTTTTCATGCGCCTTATAGTCCGGAAAATACGGTATTGTGTGAGATGGGTGCATGATCATACCCCTCTGTATTGTTGGGCCCACAAACAATGGAAGAAGAATTATAATGTATGATCTGCTACAGGAAAGTCTCAAGTAAAATATATATTTTTTAATATTCCAAAAATATTAATTCAATTCAAGATTAATTCATATAAAACATATGAAAAAAACACTCATGTGAAAGTAGGAGCTGGATGTCTGCATTGCTAGCTTCCTACTAGATACAGACTTTTTTTTACATGTTTTGAGGTCAGATTGAGCTCTTTATCATGCAATTTTCCAGTACATCAGTGATGATGACTATTCTGTGACCAAAATCAGACGTGTTTCGTAACTTTACTGTATTCCTTCCTAGCGGTAGTATAATGGGGCACATTTACTTACCCGATCCTGCGGTGCGCTGTCCGATGAGGATTCGGGACTGCCGCGATTTACTAAGGTCGTGCGTCCAATTTCCTGCAGGTGTCGCTGCTGCGCCGAGGTCCGCCGGAGTTCACCTTCTTCTTCCTGGTGCATGTGAGTGCTTGATCTTGCAACACAATTTCCATTTTAAATTCCGCCGTTTGTCCAAATCCGTTGGGTTGTCCAACGGCCACGCCCCTGATTTCTGTCGCATGCAAGCCTGCGCCAATGCGCCACAATCCGATCGCGTGCGCCATAAACCCGGGCAATTCGGTGAAAAACAGAAATATTCGGGAAAACCCAACAGAATCGTGGTCCGTGGACCCTTAGTAAATGTGCCCCAATGTGTCTGATGTATTTATAACATATAACTTATTGTAGGCTTCCACTAAAGAAGTGATTGGCACTTGACTGGCACTTCCTTCTAAAACGAATTATGATGTAGCCATGTTTATTTGATTTCCTTTAAATAGCACATATGTGTGGTCTATGTTGAGGGAATTAATCAGGATGTTATTTCTAACAGTGGGAGGATATAGCTGAATATTAATGTAATTATGCAGATTACCGCTTTAAGTTCTGCTGGAAAAGCTGTTTCTCGGGAGCTCTTAAGAATCAATCTTCACCTTGGGGTCAATGACCAATCAAATGACTACTCTAAGTTACTGACATGCGCAACATGCTAATTACATTATTCTTCTCTTTTATGTTCCACAAAGAACAATTCACCTGTTCACTTAATTGTTATCACCTTTTAGCTTTTTAATAGTTTTGTTTTAATGTTTATATGAAACAATGTTATTTAAATATTTTGAGCTGATTTGTCTATTACATATTATATTCTCTTAGGATCTATGTAAATGCCGGGGTCAAGCATTGGTAGTTATTCTCAGTTTATTGCTTGCCGCCTTGCTTCAGCTGCACTTGCCGTTGTTTAGTAAGGTACAACACATTCATTGTCTGTAATCCACATAAACCTATCACAAATATATGTAGCCAATAAAATAAATCTTGGAATACTCCTTTAACTTTGCAGTAAAGATGTGCTGGCAGCCAGTGATTGCTGTAGTCATCAGCCTGTCATATGTGCTGCAAGGAAGCATTGCCACATATTGGATTGTAATTAAGCACATGTTCAGCACATATTCACATATTTAACACATATCTAGCAACTCTTTTTATCAATGTAATACATTAATATGTATTATAAATTCATGTATTTAATGAATACATATTTACATATCTGGTTTAAAAAATGTGTTGTGTTTTTTCATTGTTTTTACATGTTACATTCTAAACATATTTTCATAATGATTTATTTCCTTATGAAGAAAACATTTTCACCACAGCAACTGCTCCATTGCTTTCAATTTGGGCGTTTGATTTATGCTATTTATAAACTTTATTTAGATTTTATATCCATTGTTATTTTGTTAAAAGCCATACTTAGTAATTATGTATGTATTAATGCTCCCCCCCCCCTTTTCCTTCTTTTTCTTTCTTCCGTCATTGTTCATCCACAATGGGAATAAGTATTATTTATCAGCTGTTTGACACTATTTTAAGCAGCCTCATTCCCTTCTTATTTATTTTTATATTCTCATTCCTTTTGTCTTATCTATCCAATTATCACATTTCTTTGAATTCGTTATGTATATGTATTGATCTAGCTCTTTCTCCGTGATCAAATAAAATATATTTTCTTGTAAAAAACTGGAAGGACATTTATTTCCTTCCATGTTAAACAATGCTTTCCTTGTGTCTAGCGATGTCATGTTACTTAGTAAATACACCTTCACAGATGGCCACTGTTTCCATTTACCACAACAGTGATTTCATATTCTACTAAAATGACTCTAACATTCACCCATAAGCTTATCACAAAATGCTGTGTACTGGAACCTCAAGCTTGCCGTTCCCGAAACACTCTAAAAAAAATCCAGAATTTACATTTGTGCTATTTAAGTATCCAGCAACAAGGAATTAGTTTCATTTATTCTTTCAGTCTATTGTGTATATTTTACAATGTATTATACAAGCAATAGTCATTATTAGGCTTCCATAGGTTTCAGTGAAGGCCTTGTGATACCTGTATGCTTTTCTGATTGACCTTAAGTTTAGGAATTTATGGTGACTCCTGTCATCGACAACCTATTTACAAGATCCGCTGTCATTCAGTGCTAAGAAATTGTTCCCCAGTCCAAAGACAATTTGAGCTTCTGACAGGGCAATCCCATAAAAATATTGCCTGTTCACTGAGGTGTCCTTCCCAATTATCTAAAGTAGGAATTAATACTTTTAAAAGCTGCTGCTCCTGAAAGGTTATTGCACTGTATTCCATTGGATTTCCTTTATGCATGATGATGAATTAGTTTATTAGGCCGTCATTTTCCATGTCAGCATTTCAGTAAAGCACTGCATAATGCCGAGGCTTTGAGGAGAATGGGAAATAGATTATTTCACAATGGAGTTGTTATATCCTTCTCAGAATATAAGGCTTTTGCTTTTTATAACCGGTAATTGTAGATCGCTGTTACTAGGTCACATGGCAAATAGATACTGCCAAATGCTTTTTACTTTGTCAAAATACTAGACAACCATTTTATTTGCTTTTTTGTGAATATAAATGGGGTTGTGGCCTTGTAGAGATTGTAGAATAATTTGTTTTCTGTATATAACAAATTATGTGGATGGAAATTATGTTTTTTCTTCTAAGGTAATACTGTTATAGTCCTACAGTACATTATTGTTTTACAGCCTGAAGTATATTTTAAATTAATATGATCAGATTTGATCATATGACCTGGATGAGTCAAGCTATTCTACTGTAAACCTCCATAGTCATTAAAGTGGTGCAAGCTGACATTGCCACTCTCTTAGGAGAAATGTTATACTAATGGACTACAAACTGTGTGAACTTGAAACCATGCAATCTAAAAAGCACCTGAGTTATCAGTGGATACATCTTTGTATGTATAGCTAGAGAGAGAGAGAAAAGGAATCTACATAAAGCAAAATGTATAGCCACACATGCCATGTGAATGAATGCTCACTAGAGAATGGTTATGTATCATTGATGTACACACAGATTTTAGCAGAATGGATGCTACCATACCTCTTATGCATTAGATGGTCATCTCTTCTCTTTGCATAATAATACAATCAGTCCCTGACTTAAGGGGAAACTGTCACCAGTTTCACTGAAGACAGGTTGCAAAAGCTCACTTCACCTGCATTGCAAAGATGCCTTTGTCCCTTCTGTAAGCATTTTTATTACAATATAATTGTGTATTTAATTTACCTGGCTCCCTGCCAGAAGCCTGTGCTGAGTCCCTGTGCTGAGGGCAGGCTTTGGTTCGGATGCATTAAAAAAAACAAACACTTGTGCTACTTCCTTCACCAGGGCCTAGCCTTTTCTTGTGGGCCTGGAAGCAGCCGGGGTCCATAATACCGGAGTGGCTGGCGATTGCAGCCTAGGGCATGCTGTGGTCACGGTGCTTGGTATGGGGACCGGAGGGCTGTCCTATATCCTGGCAGGTCTCCAGCAGGAGGTGTGTGCAAGAAATAAGGCTGATGCAATGGTTTCTCCCTGGAGCAACCCCAAAGTGTCTGTAGAATGAGTCCCTGGGTGATGGTTGGGAAAGCCTGTAGTGGTAAGCAGCCGAATCCTGGGATCAGACGGAGTAAACGTTGCGCAAATCAACCTGCAGTTCTTTATTGAACTCCAAACAGCAGGCAAAGGCCCAAACACGATTAACATCGGATTCTGGTACTGGAGTGGTCATGGAGAGTGGTCCGCAGGAATGGTGCACCAGTCTGATAGTAGATGTAGGCTGGGATAGTTGAGGTGGAGCCAAATTGTGGAACCTGCAGCTCTTGGATAGAGTTTCCTGACTTAGTTCTTGGGATTGGTATCTGTGGCAGCACTGAAGGTGTGCTGCACACACTGTCTCTCCCTTCACTCTAAAGACCAGCTAAGACCATGTGCTCTCCCCCTGGTCAGCTGGTAGCAGCTCTCCAACCACACTCTCCAACTACTTACACCAGTTTAACTGTTGCCTTCCAGGCAGAATCTACTGCTGCAATTACATTATATTCTCCTAGTATTATCTTCTGGGTGAGTTGCGCAGGCTCACCAGCTAAATCCTGACATGGAGAGGGCACTTTTCGCAACTACCACCTTGCCTACACGTTGGCAGGGGTGTTGCTTTTGTTTAGATTATGGGGAACAGAACTCCGAAATCAGTGTCAAAAACATAACCATAGGCAGTTTGTACAGGATTATAGTGCACTTGCATATTATAGTTTCTTTTCAATAGGTCTATCTTTGCCCTAGATAAAATGCTAAATTTTTATGAAAGTAATTTTCTTCTGTAAAAAGAACCAGGAATAATTTCTAGTGCAAAATAGCTTTAAGTAATGACATTATATTCTCACCAAGTAGCATGCATCCAGACATTACAGTCATTCAATTTGATTATTTGAGAAAACAAGCAGTGCGTGGAAATCAGATTACATCTTTGTGCCAGTTTCTACTGGATGGCTGACAGAATTTTGTGCTACAGTGTTTGCTGTATTTGCTGATAGATACATATCACACGCTGCAGATTGATTGATGGGCCTCCTCTGTACTGAGAGCTAATACAGCTCATTTAGCAGCTTTAGTCTGTGGATGATCTTTTTTAGTGTTATTTAGTCAAATGTGACACTGGAAGCTCTGTACAGTCAGGGGGTAAGGATTCTTCAAACATTATATGTAGCCACAGCTGGAAGTACATGTTAGAAGGTTAAAGTTTACTTTGGCCATGGACTTCATGGCGCCGTGTATGAGCCCACTGCCCAAGCAGAAAATTATAGAGTAGGTCATATCCTTGCACGAATTGCACAAGGCAGTCTATTTCCATCGTCATTGGCTGATAACAATCGGGCTGCAAATAAGGGATCACAGGACACAATCGTACACATGGGGCCTTAACCTCATAGCAAATTAGCCAAATTATCAGCCACAGCGAGCTCATTTGGAAGAGAGTTCTATAGTGTCACTACTCTTACTATAAAGAATCCCTGTTTATGGCAATGGGAGAAACACCTCTGCTCTAGGTGTAGAGCAGTGGTTTGTAACCGGGGTTCGGTGAGTCGTTCTCAGGTGTTCGGCGACACACACATGTTTGATCACTAAAGGTTAAGAACCACTGGTGTAAAGGATGCCCCCTTGTCCTGGGCACAGGCCTAGGTATAAAAAGATGATTAGATGGATCTCTCTATATGAAATCTCTCTCTCTTCCTCTCCTCTTATGCTCCGCTGGATAGACAAAAGTGGATTTTTTTCATGGAAGTCTGTGCCAAAATCTCTCTCTCTCTGTGATATCAATGAAAGGCCATTAGGATAATTTCCCACAAGAAGATTTGTTTTATATTTGCATTGTATTTTAACTATACTAATATTTAATATACAATATTTTTTATTGGCCTCTACTATTAAATTTTATACTGATTTTGTTAGTAACAAAAGGAATATAACACCAAGGGTCACATTTATCAAGGCCTGTGTGCCTAAACATAGGGGTACAAGTAATTAAATAGGCAGAATACCTGGCAAACTGCCAGGAAATTGCACCTATTTCCCCACTTAGAGGGGTGTGAAGGGAAGCACGGTCAGTGGGACAATGGGCCATTATCGTCCGTTTCTATGCCAGGTCAACGCTTCCGCCTGGATTCTCCTGATAGATCTGGTGGCAGTCAGGAGGTGGCATGTGTATTAGGTTGTCACTTTTTTTTTATTTGATTTCTCTTGAAACTTTACTTACATGTAAAATTAATAGGTTATTGTAGAAATTACAGCAAATAGGCAGTCTTGTACGCATATACTGCCAGTAGCCCAATCAATGGCTCACAAACTCACCAGCCAATACTAATAGAATATACACATTACGGTAAACGCCCATAAAATATAACTTTTAATAGATCAATGTTAAAATGAAAATATCAACCACCAGAACATCATACTAACCACTTGCATCAAATACATATCAGTAGGGCAGAAAATGATTATAGGGGTCAATAATACATACACAAATTTTATACAACACATAGTGACTCTATTGTCTATACCGGTGCATGATAGAAAATGTTCAGATCTTACCCATCTTGCCAGTTGCGGTGAGGAGGGCCCTCACCACACTGATTTGGACTAATAGGGCCTACTAGGGCTTTCCTGCTTATAGGGATAACCTGGGACCATCCTTGTTAGGACGGGAGCAATGTTTGTACATAACCAGGGGACTGCCTATAATCATTTTCTGCCCTTCTGATATGTATTTGGTGCAGAACAAAGTGGTTAGTATGATGTTCTGGTGGTTGACATTTTCATTTTAACATTGATCTATTAAAAGTTATATTTTATATTTTGTGGGCCTTCACCTTAATGTGTATATTCTGTTATTGTATAAATGTATTAAATGCAGGTACCGCCACCAAATGTCAAGCAGATTCAAATATTTGACAGCTACCTATGTCTCCTAAAATTACCATCTTAAAATATTATTACTTTCATTATTATTAGTATTTCTTTGTAGAGTACCATTAATTCCTCGACAATCAAAAAGGTATTCTGCATACATTACATTAAGGCTAGATTCACACAGCCATATGGGGGACGTATATAAGGCCGATGTATATATGGCGTATATACGTCCCCCAAAGATGGCAATGGGCTCACTGCGCTGTACGGGAGCGTGCGCCATGTTTCTCTATGGAGAGGGGCCGGAGTGAGTGGCGCTCACCCCCTCCTCCTCTCCCCAGCTCCGACGTGTGCCCACCATGCTACAGTACAGCGGGCACACGTTTGTGTGAATATAGCCTAAGACAACAACAAATGCATGTAAAAAATAAAGAAACTACAGAGATTTAAAACAAGTGGAAGAAAGACACTGCTCATGAGGGCTCACAATCTATAAAGGAGGGTAGATGGTGACAAAAGGTGAGTGTATATTTATGTTCTAGCAAGATTCTGCTAATGATTCTATAATAAGCTTCTATTCTCCTCTTCTAATTTCCCCTACTTTTATATCAGCATGAATCTTTTTAAATATATCCGAGACACAACACAATGACATTACACGTTTAGAGCGAAAATCAAGTTAACGGAACAGCAAAACAAATAACTGCCTGGCTAACAGAGTTAGCGCATAGCACAGGAAGTACTTATTTAGGGCTCTGCAATGGAGCACAGCAATACATAATTTAAGGCACGACGCTAATCTTGTTTGTTCTGTACCTAATTGGTTTTGCAGCCTTGTTTTGACATTTACTCTAAGCTAAGGAAAAAAGCCTTGGAAAATAAGAGTAACATGCCATATTCTCTAATCACCTCCTAGGTAGAGGAATGCTTCTAACCAGTACACAGACATATAGATATATATATATAGTGTGTGAAACTTCTCCATGAGACCACCCCTTTGAGAATAATTTCTCCCCAAAAGATTACTTTCAGTGTCCAATTTTTTTCATTACACTTGGAAGCTGCCTCTAAAACCATTTTTCTGTGCAAATTTTTCTCGGCAGTCCACTCAAAGAAGTTTCTATATACATGTATGTGTGTATTGTACCATAAGCTCAAAAACACACAAAGAACTATCTTATAAAGCAGACAGTAGACATATGGTTGGACATATAGATAAAAATAAGATTGTAAGAACCTGTCCAGTGAAATCACAACCAAAGTTGGCACTAGCTGTCAGACTTAGTAAGTCGAGGCAAACTAACCCTGCAATGTCCCTGCGGGCTATCACCCTGTCTAGAGCAGATTAAACCGCCCTGATAAGAGCGAACCTGCGAACCTTAATAATGGACCCTCAGAGATCCTACAAGGTGACAGGGAAAACTTACTTTATATGGAAGCAGCTGGATGCAGGGACTCAAAGATACACCAGTGTTTACACAAGTACACCCCCCCACCCCCAGCTAACATTGAAAGCAGGGTCACACCGGAGAGATGAGACACAAAGTCGGGCAAACCAGGTCAAATCCAAGTTGGCGGCAAGGTACAGAAACATATAGCAAGAGGGTGCGTAAATAAACATAGCTGAGAACGGATACACAGAACAGCGAAGATATAGCAAAAGCACAATCAAGACAAAGAGCGGGACTGCAATAAACAGCAACCTCTGATGAAACTGATGGCTATAAAGGAAGTAATGGATACTGTCCCCAGCACTGACTGGTTCGTGCATCAAAACAAGCTCAAACTCACACCCAGCTTTCCCCAAGGAAAGATCCTAAAAGGGATTCTGTCATCACAGGCAGCCCTGGGTGTGTTTTTTAAGCACAGAAGCCTGACCTCTAATCCTATTCATAGCAATAAGTAAGTTCTGACAAAGATACTGTCCCAGATCAAAAGTAAGACAATGGGGCAGATTTATCAAGCAGTCTGAAAGTCAGAATATTTCCTATTGCCCATGGCAACCAATCACAGCTCCCCTTTAAAATATTCATGAGCACTGGTGAAATGAAAGCTGAGCTGTGATTGGTTGCCATGGGCAACTGGAAATATTCTGACTTTCAGACTGCTTGATAAATCTGCCCCAATGTGTCACAAACTCCGACTTAGCACTGCCACGACCCTTTAGGTGCACATTTTTCTACGGTTTCAGACAAAGTGCAGCCACGACACAAAACTGGTGCAAACACTTTATAAATACATGTGCAAGCTCCAAAGGCGTTCATTCTAGTGCAAAGTCAGACAGAAAACTAGCGCAGCAATATTATGTATGAGTGCAAGGCCTTGACAGATTTTGCAAATAAAAAGCCACTAAATACAGAATCAATAGCCAGCACCCCCAATCAAAAATAAAGGGAGTTTTTGTTTTAACTTGTTGCTTTTTATTTATTTAGATAATTATATGAATGAAATGTGTTTGGAAAAAAAGATAATTAGGAAAGATGGGAAAGATAGATTGATAGATAGATAGATAAAAAGGATTGACAAAGGCTGGTATCACATATGAAACGTTGCTAGAGGTGGAATAAAGACCACTTTTTTCACTATATTGGAGTACTGCCGTTTTTCTTTGTATAGATAGACAGATAGATATTTGTGGTTTATGGTACAAAATCCAGCAGTAACACATTTATTGACGCTTATATAGATTTTCTTATATTTATGTCTTAAAAGATAATTAGCAGTTAGTACGAAATTCAAGTGAAGATAATGTTGGCAGTAGTCAGCAGAGCCCTCTAGTGGTTCAGTAAATGCGGACAATTATTATTTATGACTATAATCCTTCCATATGGGAACATGTTATGCTTTTTTGTTCATTTATTATGGTCATTTTTCCAAGACGAGTTATGTGATAAATTCTACTCCTGTACTAAAATTTGTTTTCTTTTTTTTTTTAAATTTTCTTATACTATATTCATATATTTTATTTATATTCTCTCTCTCTCTCTCTCTCTGTTACAATTGCGTTTTGCCAATAGTCCCAGCAGTTACAACAACCACACTGTGATCCCAGGATCCCATTTGGCAATGCTATGGTGCTTAATATTTTAGCAGAAGTGGAGGTAGTTGCGTGCTTATACAAAGTCAAATTGGAAATCAGAAACTATGGGAGTTTTAATCCCATTAAAATTAGGAAAAACTGTGTATAGACACATTATATACATACACTCACCGGCCACTTTATTAGGTACACCTGTCCAACTGCTCGTTAACACTTAATTTCTAATCAGCCAATCACATGGCGGAAACTCAGTGCATTTAGGCATGTAGACATGGTCAAGACAATCTCCTGCAGTTCAAACCGAGCATCAGTATGGGGAAGAAAGGTGATTTGAGTGCCTTTGAACGTGGCATGGTTGTTGGTGCCAGAAGGGCTGGTCTGAGTATTTCAGAAACTGCTGATCTACTGGGATTTTCACGCACAACCATCTCTAGGGTTTCCAGAGAATGATCCAAAAAAGAAAAAACATCCAGTGAGCGGCAGTTCTGTGGGCGGAAATGCCTTGTTGATGCCAGAGGTCAGAGGAGAATGGGCAGACTGGTTCGAGCTGATAAAAAGGCAACAGTGACTCAAATCGCCACCCGTTACAACCAAGGAAGGCAGAAGAGCATCTCTGAATGCACAGTACGTCGAACTTTGAGGCAGATGGGCTACAGCAGCAGAAGACCACACTGGGTGCCACTCCTTTCAGCTAAGAACAGGAAACTGAGGCTACAATTTGCACAAGCTCATCGAAATTGGACAGTAGAAGATTGGAAAAACGTTGCCTGGTCTGATGAGTCTCGATTTCTGCTGTGACATTCGGATGGTATGGTCAGAATTTGGCGTCAACAACATGAAAGCATGGATCCATCCTGCCTTGTATCAACGGTTCAGGCTGGTGGTGGTGGTGTCATGGTGTGGGGAATATTTTCTTGGCACTCTTTGGGCCCCTTGGTACCAATTGAGCATCGTTGCAACGCCACAGCCTTCCTGAGTATTGTTGCTGACCATGTCCATCCCTTTATGACCACAAAGTACCCAACATCTGATGGCTACTTTCAGCAGGATAATGCGCCATGTCATAAAGCTGTCAGACTGGTTTCTTGAACATGACACTGAGTTCACTGTACTCAAATAGCCTCCACAGTCACCAGATCTCAATCCAATAGAGCATCTTTGGGATGTGGTGGAACGGGAGATTCGCATCATGGATGTGCAGCTGGCAAATCTGCTGCAACTGTGTGAAGCCATCATGTCAATATGGACCAAAATCTCTGAGGAATGCTTGCAGCACCACGAAGAATTGAGGCAGTTCTGAAGGCAAAAGGGGGTCCAACCCGTTACTAGCATGGTGTGCCTAATAAAGTGGCCGGTGAGTGTATATTATTTAACAAAGGATCTGCTACTGAGTAGATAATTACCCTTTTTAGGTTTTGGGTTAATTATCTGAACGTGATATATCATTGGATTGGTGTTTTATCTGTGGTCAGTCTACATGAAGACTTATTACTGGTTACCCGAAATACAAAATACTCAATTTGATGTGAAATGTTTTTCATTTTTAAATTTAATTTTATAATTCAGAAATGTTTTTTTTGTGATCATACAGCATCATCTATAGTAAACTTTTTTAGTCACCAAGTGCAATATGCTAAATGACATACCGAAATCTGTCCACCCAAAATAGCAAAATATGGGGGACGGATGAGGGAAAATGACAACATTCATAAAGAATTTTACTAAACAAGATATGACCTTTTCATGAAAAATCTATGTTTTCAAGGATTGGAGCAACAGTGGTTCAGAACAAATAGATTAATTTACATTAACCCCTTACGGACGCAGCCATTTTGTAGCTTAAGGCTCAGCCCGATTTTTTGGATTCTGACTTGCGTCTCTTTATACGGTTATAACTTTTGAACACTGTTACTTATCAAAGCGATTCTGAGATTGTTTTTTCCCCACATGTTGTACTTCATTTTAGTGGTAAATTTTGGCAGATAAGTTTTGCATTTATTTACAAAAAAAAAGAAAATATGATACATTTTTGGAAAAAGTTGCCATTTTCGAAATTCAAAATCATTGCGTTTTCAGGCAGATCGATTTACCACCTAAATAAGTTGCTGAATAACATTTCCCATTTGTCTACTTTACATTTTCATAATTTCTGAAATGTCTGGATAATTTATTTTGATGTCACGCGGCTTGCAAATAGAATATCGCTTTTCCGGATTTTCAGAATTGACTATTTTGGGGATAAATACAGTTTGGAATGAAATTTTACATATTTAGCATCAAAACCCCCTATATAACCAACCCATTTTCAAATCTGCACCCCTCAAGCTATCAGAAACAGCTTTTACGAAGATTGTTAACCCCTTGAGATCTTCATAGTAATTGAATCAAAATGGAGGTGAAATTTAGAATGGTCATATTGTTCCCTTATACGTTCATTTAGCCCTAAAATTTACACATTTCCAAAAGATAAAAAGAGAAAACCCACCATACAATTTGTTCTGCAATTTCTCCTGAGTACAAAGACCCCCCACATGTGGCTGTGACTTGTGTTATGGGGGCACAGCGAGGCGCAGAAGGGAAGGTGGGCGCTGCAGCTGCCAGGATTTTAGTTTCCTCATTGGCCCCTTTTGAAGGCTATAAAATTTTCGCTTTTTCGTTATTGGGGCCATGTGATGCCATTTTTTTTGCGGGATGAGATGCTTTTTCCAATGTTACCATTTTGGGGTTTGTATCACCTATTGTTGAAAATTTAGGAACGTTTTTTGAGGACAGGAGTAGAAAAGCATCAATTCTGTACTGGATTTTTTACTCTTTTTTTTTTGGTGTTCACCGTATAGACTAATAATCATGTTATCTTTATTCTATGGGTCGATACGATTACGGGGATACCAAACATGAATATATTTTCTTACGTTTTACTAAATTTGTCAAACAAAACCCTAATGTGGGGAAAAATCTATCATTTATGTATTGCCGTCTTCCAAGTGGCATAACTTTGTTACTTTTTTGGCTACGGAGCTGGTTGATGGCTTGTTTTTTGCGGGACATGTTGTACTTTGCACCAGTATCATGTCGCAGTACATATGGTTTTTTGATCACATTTTATAGCATTTTTTGTGGGATTGAAAAGGTAAAAATCATAATTTTTGGAGGGTTTATAACAGTTTTTTTTTACGGCGTTTATCGTGCGGGTTCAATAATGATTTACTTTTATTCTACGGGTTGTTACGGACGCGGTGATACTATATATGTGGGGTTTGTGTTATGATTTAGACTTTTTTTTGAGTTATATGTCTCTTTATATGTTTTGGGGGTTTGGGGCATTTTTAGTGATTTATGACTTTATTTTTTTATTGAATAACTTTTTTTTTTACTTTTTCACTTTTATACCATGGGACATGAAGAAGCAATCATCTGATTGCTTGTTCATGATAATATTCTGCAATACTCATGTATTGCAGAGTATTATCAGTGTCAGCCTATACACTTGCATAGGCTGGCACTGTGCCAGTAAGATGACGTCACAGACGCCATCTTACTGGCAATTCTTGCAGGTAACTCTGGGGTCCAGATCGGACCCCAGAGTTACTATAGCAACGATCGGCGCACCCCGAAAACGGTTCGGGGGGGCCGATCGTGGGGGAAAGATCCCCCAGATACATGTTAGATGCCGCGGTCGCGCTGACCGCGGCATTTAACGGGTTAAGCACCCGCGATCGGAGACAACTCCGATCGCGGGTGTTACACTGGGGTGCCGGCTATCAGTCACAGCCGGCACCCCGTCTTTCCCGATGCCGGTTCGGCTCAGATCTTGAGCTGAACCGGCATCAGCTCAGCGTCCGATATATCGGACGCTGAGCGCTAAGTCACTGCGCTCAGCGTCCGATATATCGGACGCTGAGCGTTAAGAGGTTAATAGACATATAAACGTCAGGCACAAAGTACATATTCGTTAATTATTTTAGCAGACTATTCCCACTATTTGTGCAATCTAGTGGGAACAAGGTACCACCGAGTCAGGATCTTGTATCCCAGTTCCTGGTATCTACTTGCAATTGAGGATTTGTATCTAAATTAGAAAAGTCTACTCTTATCTTGTTCTGAGAAAGTTATCCCCAAGTCTCTTATCAGATAGGGGGTGTATAATCAGGGCCGGTTCTAGACAAAGTGGGCAAAACTAAAAGTGGGGCCCCAAAATAAAACTATTTTATGACCAGTCACAGTCAGTAAGAGGCTCCATTTAGTATGGTAAAACAAACTGTAATATGGGAGAATTTTATAGGAGATAGATAAATGATAGGGAGATTTTGTATGTTCTCTCTGTGTCTGCGTGGGTTTCCTCCGGGTCCTCGGGTCCTCCGGTTTACTCCCACACTCCAAAAAATTACTGGTAGGTTGATTAGACTGTGAGGCCCATTGGGGAGAGGGACCGATATTTTCTGACAGCAGACACTTGCCCCATTTTCAAAATTGCATCAAAGATTTTAGGCGCCTTCATGCAATTTTGATTCAAATTGAAACATTTTATTAAAAATACTTAAAATTTGACTTTGATGGCAAGAAAATTTGATCCAAACAGAAAATGTTTACCTTCACATCTCCTTAATGTAATACATGGACATTTGTAGAGTTTACAAATGTGCCCTATTGATATGTTCACATGAATAAATCCACATAATATCACTAAAACTGTAATAACTAGATATCTGCTTTTCAGCTAAAGATTTTTAGACAGTCACAACCTGCAAAATATATCAATAAAACAGAATAAAAAGTAAAGGCGCCTAAAACCTATATAATTTTGAAAGCAGACAACCAGGCGATGCATTTGGCAATTAACATTCAAAATTTCCTCTAAAATATGTACAAATACAGATACTTATATAAAGAAAATCTACTTTCCTAAAACAGTAAGATGTGAGGAGATCATACAGACCCCACATGTATATTCACCAAAATATGCAGCAAAGGGAACTGCAGAAAATTCACACAGATGTATCATTGTATGTTCCTTACACAATGGTAACCCAAATAAATAACTATATATCCATAAACTTCTCTAATGAGATAATAAAAGTCACGTTTAGATGTGCGCCATTGTATTAGCTGCACAATAACAGAACCCTCCGCGCTTCATAAGAATGAAAGTGAGATATAAAGTGAATATTTCCATTATCTGTGAGGTGCAGCAGCTCCTGTGTGCAGCAAATGCTCCCTGCAGCCTGATGGCTAAGAATCTGGAGATGGGGGAGACACTTCAGGGGGCTGTATCTCTGGCTCTGTGACACATAGAACCTTACTTCTTTTTTCCTATGAAAGAAGAGAGTCTCTGGAGAATATCTCTGGATCCATAGCACCTAGAAACAAAATTCAAGATTCATTTGAAAGAAGAGATTCTCCCCTTTCTCCCTGGGGGCCCTGGGCAATTGCCACCTTTGCCTACCCAAAGCGCCGGCCCTGTGTATAATCACTAGGTGGTGAGATTAAGAGGGCATAAAATGATGACAGTGAGTGTCGTAATGCACCCGAGCCTGTGCACGTTTGATTGAAAGGGTGTTAGTTGTCCGTCATTACCTACCCCATTGGTTAACGATGAAAGCAAATGGGAAAGTTGCATCCCCCACCAGGGGCCCAGTCCTATTGGGTCCTCCAAAGCTAACAGAGTTGTATAGGGCAGCCATCTACCGAGGAACAATTGTTAAGATGAACCTGCAACAGCAGCATCATCACTGTTTCATTATACATTATATATGCACATAAAATATTGTATGTAATTTCAGTTTATCCATATTAAATTGGTGTATTTAGTAATGGATGTTACTGTTGCCCCTAGTACTAAGACATGATACAGTTAACACCCATGTGCATGATCAGCAAAATCCTTCTGAGGAAGGTGATTAGACTGAGAAGCAGCCTTTAAATTGCCCGAGAAGTGATTTAACCAATGTAATGTAGTAGTGATTTAACCATCAGGCCATTAGTTTTCCTGTTTACTTGTAAGTGCTCAGCAACAACTTGCAAAGTATAGTTAGCATCAATTCTTACCCTGCAATGATTTAAAGAAATTTATTATAGCAAGCCTTCGCCATTTGCTTTGTTTTATAGACCTACCTAGCAAGAAATCAATATAATATTTCAAGGTAAAATTGTGTCTATTCCATTTTGTCTAAAGAAAAAAAACTAGGAAGAGTAAAAATAAATTCACCTATCATCTTGAAAATCAGGAATCGCCAAAAAACCACAAAGAAAAAATGTCTGATTTCTGATCTGTACAGTGACAGCTCCTGGTCATAATATTCTGTCTTAATTCCCTGGATGTCTAATAAAACCTCATGCACTGCATACATAACATTATTTGTATGCTGGAGAAATCTGTATATAGCACATCAGATAGTTGTTTAAATAATGTAATAAAAAATAGAAATAATTGAAGAAACTTTTAGAGCCCCTTTAAGGTGCAGTACTCTATTTGGCTATTGTACTCATAGTATCATATTCCATATTTCCCATCCTTTATGCACATATTATGCAAAGCTTTTGTCGTCTCATCACCCACAATAACTTTCTTCTTAAACATGACCTGTCACCTAAAAGTAACCTGTCACTAAAGTAAGCAGCTCCTAGTGCTTAAAAAAAAAGCCGCAGTGTTAGAAGGATAGCGTTACCGGCAATCTCCGGTAACGCTATCTAACACTGCGGCGGGTACAATGTAATCATCGGTGCCCTCTTCCCCGGACCCTCCCACCCGCTCCATAGGCCATGATGGGCGGCAGTCCCCGCCCCTAACCATGCCCCAACCCCGCCCCCTCATGAATACATCCTTTGCGAGCGGTCCGAGGATTACATTGTACCCTGCCGCAGTGTTAGATATCGTTACCGGAGGTTTACTGTAACGCTATCCTTCTAACACTGCGGCGTTTGTTCAAGCACTAGGAGCTGCTTACTTCAGTAAGCAGCTCCTAGTGCCGAAATTTTAGGTGACAGGTCCTCTTTATGGGGATTATACTAGTTCCTAAATCACCCCTATTTGGAAGAGTACTTTATCTGCTTTTCTGACGTATCTTTATTGTTTGCTAGTAAACTGTTATTTTTAGAGAAAACTCAGTGTGAAAGGTTAGGACGCAGATAAGAGAAAAGTAGTGCTATCCTCATTAAGAACCTTTACACTACTGTAATTGGAAGGATAAAATATTCTGGTATAGTGACAGTTCACTTTGTAAAAGCTGTTATCTTGCATACAGTTGTGTTTTTTAGGTCAGCATAACTACTCTATATTTCAGATGCACCAATTGATAGAAAGTGGACTAGTGATATCCTAACTTGTTAGAGTAGTTCTCTTTTATTTCTTTTCCATTTGGCCCAGACTTTCATGATGACTTTTCACACCTATGAATAGTGTGTACACAGTTTGCTGCATCAGTATATTTAGCCGCCCACTTTTGCTGCATAACTCCATACTTTGTTCCTAAAATTAACAGTGTCACATTTTAAGCCAGTGGAATACCAGTATGTTTCATGTTGTGACTAGAGATGAGCGAGCACTAAAATGCTCGGGTACTCGTTATTCGAGACGAACTTTTCCCGATGCTCGAGTGCTCGTTTCGAGTAACGAACCCCATTGAAGTCAATGGGAGACTCGAGCATTTTTCAAGGGGACCAAGGCTCTGCACAGGGAAGCTTGGCCAAACACCTGGGAACCTCAGAAAAGGATGGAAACACCACGGAAATGGACAGGAAACTAGTAGTAGATTAAAGGTGCTGCAGTTAAAACTATGTTAGTTGGTTCTTGGCATGGAGCTGGCGCTCCGCTGCCAGGCGAGCTTTCGCCAATCCAAGCCCCTGTCTCTAGGCTACTCCCCAAACAGCACTTCTAAGAACCTTTTGTATAAGATCAAGTGTAGTAGCGTTCTTATAAGTTTAGGATATGGCGGGTGAGGGGAATGTAAACAGATGCGCAAGAAGCGCAGAAATAATATCCGTAAATGGTAAAAGTTTGCCAGTGTATTTTGTGGATAACACAGCAGGGTGGCGACAAAGTTAACAACTTTGATGTGGAATCCATGAAAACAACCCAAATTTCGGCCTGACACACCTCGTTTGATAAAGGGACGATGTATGGAGGCAGCTATATGGACGACTTTTGGAGGTAGCAATGGAGACAACGTGTGGAGGCTGCTATGGAGACAATTCAATTTGGATAGTGCCTGTATGTGGCAGTCCAAAAAAGTTTTCAAACCAGAGGAGCAGGTAGGTGGCCCTCCATAAAAATGGAATAGATTGAGTGCCTGTATGTGGCAGTCCAAAAAAGTTTTCAAACCAGAGGAGCAGGTAGGTGGCCCTCCATAAAAATGGAATAGATTGAGTGCCTGTATGTGGCAGTCCAAAAAAGTTTTCAAACCAGAGGAGCAGGTAGGTGGCCCTCCATAAAAATGGAATAGATTGAGTGCCTGTATGTGGCAGTCCAAAAAAGTTTTCAAACCAGAGGAGCAGGTAGGTGGCCCTCCATAAAAATGGAATAGATTGAGTGCCTGTATGTGGCAGTCCAAAAAAGTTTTCAAACCAGAGGAGCAGGTAGGTGGCCCTCCAGAAAAATGGAATAGATTGAGTGCCTGTATGTGGCAGTCCAAAAAAGTTTTCAAACCAGAGGAGCAGGTAGGTGGCCCTCCAGAAAAATTGAATAGATTGAGTGCCTGTATGTGGCACTCCCAAAAATTGTTTAAAACAGAGGACCGGGTCGGTGGCCCTCCATAAAAATTAAATGCATAAAGTACTATAGCTAGAGCCAGTGGGCCCTGTAAAAAATAGCCAGTTTCCTCTGCTTTACTGTACAAAGAGGAGGAGAAGGAGGAAAATGAGGAGGAGGAGGAGTGGATAAATTATTCAGGTTGAGCTTCCTTCACCTGGTGGAGATTGGAAATTAGGAGAAATCCAGGCTTTATTCATCTTGATAAGCGTCAGCCTGTCAGCGCTGTCAGTCGACAGGCGTGTACGCTTATCGGTGATGATGCCACCAGCTGCACTGAAAACCTGCTCGGACAAGACGCTAGCGGCAGGGCAGGCAAGAACCTCCAAGGCGTACAGCGCCAGTTCGTGCCACATGTCCAGCTTTGAAACCCAGTAGTTGTAGGGAGCTGTGTGATCATTTAGGACGATGGTATGGTCAGCTACGTACTCCCTCACCATCTTTCTGTAAAGATCAGCCCTACTCTGCCGAGACTGGGGACAGGTGACAGTGTCTTGCTGGGGTGACATAAAGCTGGCAAAAGCCTTGTAAAGCGTACCCTTGCCAGTGCTGGACAAGCTGCCTGCTCGCCTACTCTCCCTCGCTACTTGTCCCGCAGAACTACGCACTCTGCCGCTAGCGCTGTCAGAAGGGAAATACTGTTTCAGCTTGTGCACCAGGGCCTGCTGGTATTCATGCATTCTCACACTCCAGGAGAGTGAACACCCAGTAATCGGTGCTGGAATAAATTCTTTGAACGCGAGGGTCACGGGATAGGCAGCCTAGCATGAAATCTGCCATATGTGCCAGAGTACCAACGCGTAAGAATTCACTCCCCTCACTGGCCTGACTGTCCATTTCCTCCTCCTCCAACTCCTCCAACTCCTCTTCTTCTGCCCATACACGCTCAACAGTGAAGGACTCAACAATGGTCCCCTCTTGTGTCTCGCCAACATTCTCCTCCTCTTCCTCCTCATCCTCCTCCACCTCCTCCGATATGCGCTGAGAAACAGACCTAAGGGTGCTTTGGCTATCAACAAGGGAATCTTCTTCCCCCGTCTCTTGTGAGGAGCGCAAAGCTTCCGACTTCATGCTGACCAGAGAGTTTTTCAACAGGCCAAGCAGCGGGATGGTGAGGCTGATGATGGCGGCATCGCCACTGACCATCTGTGTTGACTCCTCAAAGTTACTCAGCACCTGACAGATATCAGACATCCACGTCCACTCCTCATTGTAGACTTGAGGAAGCTGACTGACCTGACTACCAGTTCTGGTGGAAGTTGACATCTGGCAGTCTACAATCGCTCGGCGCTGCTGGTAAACTCTGGATAACATGGTCAGTGTTGAATTCCACCTCGTGGGCACGTCGCACAACAGTCGGTGAGCGGGCAGTTGGAGGCGGCGCTGCGCTGCCCTGAGAGTGGCAGCATCTGTGCTGGACTTCCTGAAATGCGCACAGATGCGGCGCCTTCGTGAGCAAATCAGACAGATTGGGGTATGTCTTGAGGAAACGCTGAACTATCAGATTTAACACATGGGCCAGGCATGGCACATGTGTCAGTCTGCCGAGTTGCAGAGCCGCCACCAGGTTACGGCCGTTGTCACACACAACCATGCCTGGCTTCAGGTTCAGCGGTGCCAGCCACAGATCAGTCTGCGCCGTGATGCCCTGTAATAGTTCTTGGGTGGTGTGCCTTTTATCGCCTAGGCTCAGCAGTTTCAGCACCGCCTGCTGTCGCTTAGCGACGGCACTGCTGCTGTGCCTAGAGCTACCGACTGATGGCGCCATGCCCACGGATGGTCGTTCGGAGGAGGAGGTGGAGGAGGGGTGGGAGGAGGAGGAGGCATAGTAGGCCTGAAACACCTGGACCGAGGTAGGCCCCGCAATCCTCGGCGTCGGCAGTATATGACCAGCCGCAGGGTCAGACTCGGTCCCAGCCTCCACCAAGTTAACCCAATGTGCCGTCAGCGATATATAGTGGCCCTGCCCGGCAGCACTCGTCCACGTGTCCGTGGTCAGGTGGACCTTGTCAGAAACGGCGTTGGTCAGGGCACGGATTATGTTGTCTGACACGTGCTGGTGCAGGGCTGGGACGGCACATCGGGAAAAGTAGTGGCGGCTGGGGACCGAATACCGAGGGGCGGCCTCCGCCATGAGGCTGCGAAAGGCCTCGGTCTCTACTAGCCTATAGGGCAGCATCTCCAGGCTTAGCAATCTGGAGATGTGCACATTAAGGGCTTGGGCGTGCGGGTGGGTTGCACTATATTTGCGTTTCCGCTCCAGCGTCTGGGGTATGGAGAGCTGAACGCTGGTGGATGCTGTGGAGGATCGTGGAGGCGACGATGGGGTTTTTGTGGCAGGGTCCCGGGCAGGGGGCTGACTATCAGCTGACACAGGGGAAGGAGCAGTGGTGTGCACGGCCGGAGGTGAACGCGCTTGTTGCCACTGAGTGGGGTGTTTAGCATTCATATGCCTGCGCATACTGGTGGTAGTTAAGCTAGTAGTGGTGGAACCCCTGCTGATCCTGGTTTGGCAAATGTGGCACACCACAGTCCGTCGGTCATCCGGTGTTTCCTTAAAGAACCTCCAGACTTCTGAAAATCTAGCCCTCGCCGCAGGAGCCCTCGCCACGGGAGCTTCACTAGTTGACACATTTGGCGCTGATGCACCAGCTCTGGCCCTGCCTCTCCGTCTGGCCCCACCACTGCCTCTTCCAACCTGTTCTGGTCGAGGACTCTCCTCCATCTCAGAAGCACTGTGTTCACCCGGCCTCTCAACCCAGCTTGGGTCTGTCACCTCATCATCCTCCGATCCCTCAGTCTGCTCCCCTCTCGGACTTCCTGCCCTGACAACAACTTCCCCACTGTCTGACAACCGTGTCTCCTCATCGTCGGACACCTCTTTACACACTTCTTCCACTACGTCAACAAGGTCATCATCACCCACAGACTGCGACTGGTGAAAAACCTGGGCATCGGAAAATTGCTCATCAGCAACCGGACAAGTGGTTTGTGACTGTGGGAAGGGTCCAGAAAACAGTTCCTCAGAGTATGCCGGTTCAAATGGCCAATTTTGCTGGGAGGGGGCAGACTGGGGGGGAGGAGGCTGAGGTGCAGGAGCTGGAGGAGTGCCGATTTCGGTGACATGGGTGGACTGCGTGGAAGACTGACTGGTGGACAAATTGCTCGAAGCATTGTCGGCAATCCACGACATCACCTGTTCGCACTGTTCTGGCCTCAACAGTGCTCTACCACGAGTCCCAGTAACTTCAGACATGAACCTAGGGAGTGTAGCTCTGCGGCGTTCCCCTGCTCCCTCATCAGCAGGTGGTGTCTCACCCCGCCCAGGACCACGGCCTCTGACCCCTGCAGTAGTTGGACGCCCACGTCCCCGCCCTCGTCCTCTACCCCTAGCCCTCGGGTTAAACATTTTGAAAATGAGAGTTATAACTTTAATTTTTTTTTTACCTTTTTTTTGTGTTTTTTTTTTTTTTGTGTGTTTTTTAGTTTTTAAAACCAAACGATGCTATCCTATTGCTATGGCTATTTTCTAGCCAAGTATGAAAGCACACTGCTATGCCAGATGAGATGACGCTGAGTTATGAAAAAAATAAACGTAAAATAAAAAAGGAAATGGCAGACTGTGCCTAATTGAAATCCAACCCCGGGCCCTAATAAATTTTCCCACTTCGGTCTTTGCGATGGATATGTGCGTCACTAAGCGCAAAACACAGTGGTCGCAAGTCTCACTCCAAATTGCTCACAATTTGCTAGTAGATGCACTGCAACAACTACAGCCACCAGCAGATCAACCAGAAATCAAATATATATAACGCTACTGTAGGCGTAAGTAAGCCGTTTGGATTCTCCTATGGCTATTTTCTAGCCAAGTATTAAAGCACACTACTATGCCAGATGAGATGACGCTGAGTTATGAAAAAAATAAACGTAAAATAAAAAAGGAAATGGCAGACTGTGCCTAATTGAAATCCAACCCCGGGCCCTAATAAATTTTCCCACTTCGGTCTTTGCGATGGATATGTGCGTCACTAAGCGCAAAAGACAGTGGTCGCAAGTCTCACTCCAAATTGCTCACAATTTGCTAGTAGATGCACTGCAACAACTACAGCCACCAGCAGATCAACCAGAAATCAAATATATATAACGCTACTGTAGGCATAAGTAAGCCGTTTGGATTCTCCTATGGCTATTTTCTAGCCAAGTATTAAAGCACACTACTATGCCAGATGAGATGACGCTGAGTTATGAAAAAAATAAACGTAAAATAAAAAAGGAAATGGCAGACTGTGCCTAATTGAAATCCAACCCCGGGCCCTAATAAATTTTCCCACTTCGGTCTTTGCGATGGATATGTGCGTCACTAAGCGCAAAAGACAGTGGTCGCAAGTCTCACTCCAAATTGCTCACAATTTGCTAGTAGATGCACTGCAACAACTACAGCCACCAGCAGATCAACCAGAAATCAAATATATATAACGCTACTGTAGGCGTAAGTAAGCCGTTTGGATTCTCCTATGGCTATTTTCTAGCCAAGTATTAAAGCACACTACTATGCAAGATGAGATGACACTGAGTTATTAAAAAAATAAACGTAAAATAAAAAGAAACTGGCAGACTGTGCCTAATTGAAATCAAACCCCTAATAAATTTTCCCACTTTGGTGTTTGAGGTGGATATGTGTGTCACTAAGAGCTAAACACAACGGTAGCAAGTCCCCCTGCTAATTCCTCACAATATGGTACTAGCTGCACTACTAGTGCCAGCAAGCCCAGCCACAAGCAAATAAAAAAAAAAAGGATAACGTTATTGTAGCCCTAAGAAGGGCTGTTGTAGAATCACTCCTGCCTAACAGTAAGCTAATAGAACACCCTAACGCTTTCCCTGACCAGCAGCAGCTCTCTCCCTAGCGGCATCCAGACACAGAATGATCCGAGCAGCGCGGGCAGCGGCTAGTCTATCCCAGGGTCACCTGATCTGGCCAGCCAACCACTGCTATCGACGTGTAAGGGTACCACGTCATGCTGGGTGGAGTGCAGAGTCTCCTGGCTTGTGATTGGCTCTGTTTCTGGCCGCCAAAAAGCAAAACGGCGGGAGCTGCCATTTTCTCGAGCGGGCGAAATACTCGTCCGAGCAACGAGCAGTTACGAGTACGCTAATGCTCGATCGAGCATCAAGCTCGGACGAGTATGTTCGCTCATCTCTAGTTGTGACCAAGAATAAAAGTGTGTTCCATGTGTTCCATAAATGCCCCATTCTATGTCCCTAAAAATATTATACACCACACACTGCCCCAAATAAAACTATAAAACCATGCTCCAGTTGTGGCGAACCTATGGCACAGGTGCCAGAGTTGGCACTCAAAGCCCTGTCTGTGGGCACCCAGACTGTGACACTTCGGTACAGATTTCGTTAGGACTCAAGGCATCCTCCTGCAGTATAAGGCAGCCCAGGATGTGCCATGGTCAGCGCTATTTTATAGCTTTCTTTGCCTTTGCTTTGGCTCTCTTTGACTACAAGAGTAGTGAGAAGGTGTAGACAGCGCTAGATTTTCATTAGAGCTCCTGCTCCAGGCCCCACAGTTCTTCCTGTTCAGGAGACCCTGGAGGGAAGATACAGTGATAAACTGAATTTCTCCAAAAAGTTATTGGTTGTAGTTGGGCACCTTCACTGCTCTATGCTGTGCCCCCCTGTAACATTCTGAAAAACATTAGGTGCTTAAAACTATGCCCAAAAGGTAAGAAAAAAGAAAAAGACAACCCGTTTTCTTGCAGATTATCCCCAGATAGATATTCACTTTGATAAAACTTGTAGAACTGCTTCTGGTCTTCTAAAAAGTATTAGAAGATGGAAAAGATGGAAGCTGGTGCTGGTGATGTGTTCAGCCAGAATGCAATAAACAGCTGTAATAAATTTGCTATTGAAACTTCCCCCGCCTAGCCTTTTTCTTAGGGCCTGGAAGCAACCGGGGACCAGAATACCGGAGTGGCTGGCAATTGCGGCCTAGGACACGCTGTTGTCACAGTTCTACTGCCTGGTAGGTCTCCAGCAGGTGGTGTGTGCAAGAAATATGGAGTATCTGTAAGATAAGTCCCTGAGGAATGGATGGGGAGCCCGTGGTGATAGACAGCCGTATCCAGGGATCAGAAGGAGGCAACGTTGTGAAAATTAACTCACGGTTCTTTATTGAACAACAGGTCGCAGACAATGGGCCTAAATGGTTAACAGCAGATTCTGGTACTGGAGTGGTTGTGGAGAGTGGTCCTCAGGAATAGTGCACCAGCCTTGTGTTAGATGCAGGCTGGGATGGAGCTGTGTCCAAGCTGTGAAAGCTGCAGCTCTGAGTCTCCTGACTCTGGTCCTTGGATTAGGTTAACTGTCAGCACTGAAGGTGTACTGAACATTGTCTCTCTCTGTTCACTCTGTCTCTGTAGACAGATCATGAGGTCTAGAGCTTGGGCAGGTTCCTGAGAAGGAGCATGAGGTCCAAGAGGCCTGTGCTCCCACTGCACAGGGGTTTTATTACTCCCACTTCCAACCATTGCCCGTTCAGGCAGGATTTTCAGCTGCTATTACCTGAGATCACCCTCCATTATCCCTTGGGTGAGTTGATCGGACTCACTAGATGGATCCTGACAGGTAGATGGCTTTATTTGCTTCTACTCCCTTGCCTTCAAGTTGGCAGGGGTGTTGAACTATGTGTGAATGTGCTAGAATGTTGTACATTATACACCTACTGTTTTGTATAATTTGACTTTACTTGATTCATATGATACATTTAATTTCCGAGAATTACACTAAATCCCTGCCCTCATTTAACAATTTATCATGAATTTTGTACTCCTATGAAAACTTTGGTTAAGGACTACTAACTATAAATGCCTTCTCTGAAAGTACCATATCTTGAAATTTTTTCCCTAATATTATGAAATTTTCCTCATCTAAGAGTATCACAATTCAGTAGCATTATTTGATATGTATCACACAAATTCAGTCGCTCAGTGGAGTATCATTCTATCCCTGGTATATTTCCTGGCTTAAAATACATTGCAGACATCTTCTATCTATCAGGATGATGAATCAAAGCAGAATTGAAGTAAAAATAATTAAAGTGAAAATGTGAAGTAGTCTTTTATCTTGTCTTCATAGTGTCTGCCTTTGATAATATAAACAGAGAGAAAGAGTGGAAAGATTATCTAAAGGTCACGCTGTTTGTTAATGAGAACATGTGCATGAAAAAGTCTTCCACACAACCTTTGTTTTTATTCGTCTCGTCTCCTGCTGAGATGCACCTGTTAAAAGATGATGATTTCGCTTCCATCATGTCGTTTTTCCATGTAAACTTGGCATATGCTCCATATCAAACTGGAAGTGGCTGCAGTGCCTATGAATAAGTAACTGCGGTTGGCGTACTCCTAGATGTCTGCAGCAACCTCCACTGTGGTCTCCTCCACTCATTATAATTATTTGCTCAGTTTCTGTTTTTCATGTTTTCTAGGAGACGCATATGCGCTATTAGTGTACATATAGAAAAAAAAAGATGAAAAAGAGACACCGTCAGTCAGGATTGGTGGAGGCCCCTGGGCGAACAATATGATTCACACCTCATGATCAGCTGCTGCAGAACCACAAAAAACACACCCTCACTTCTGCAGAATCTCGTTATACAAATGTCAGCTGGTGCAGAACCTCATTACACAAACGTCAGCTGCTGCAGAACCTCATTATACAAATGTCAGCAGCTGCAGAACATCCATAAACAAACGGCAGCTGCTGCAGACCATCAATATACAAGCGTCCGCTGCTGCAGAGTATTATAATATGCACCTTGGTTGCTGCAGAACCTCATCATACATGCCTGAGCTGCTGCAGAACATTGTTATACAAACACCAGCTGCTGCAGAACCTCATGATATACATCTTAGCTGCTGCAGAACATTATTATACAAATGTCTGCTGCTGAAGAACATCATCATTCTAGAAACACAACCTACTGCAGAACATCATAAAAGACACACATTGGCTGCTGCAGAACCTCATCATACACATGTCAGCTGCTGCAGAACCTCATTATACAAAAGTCAGATGCTGCAGAACATCATTATACAAACCTCAGCTGCTGCAGAACATCATTATACAAACATCAGCGTCGGTTACTGTAGAACCTCACCTTAACAGACATGTATCAGGATTTCTCTCTGACATTTTTCCATCTAGTATTGTTTGGTATCAAAGGGCTCTGTGGGAAAGAAGCAGTAAGGGTTCTGTATAGAGAGTGTTAGAGAGCTTTACAACTAACAGGAAGTACAACCCAAATCACAAGCAAAGAAAAGGTTTCCTATCCAGATCAAATTTGTTTTCTATCAACAATAGAATCCACTCAAATAGAAATCCCAAACCTCAAATAATGAATGTTTAAAATTGGTTTTTAAAAAACAATTAATTTTATTCATAATAAAAAGTTACACCATATTTATTTTCAGATAAATATGTATAATACCTCACTTCTTAGGAGCTGCGGACTTATATGTGACAGCATGTATGACATATTTTAATACAGCATACATATACAGTAGAAATACTATCTATGCTTAGCTGAAACAATGTAATAAAATGTAAACTATATTATAGACAGAAAATGAGTGTCCGTCCGGGCATCCCAGTTCTGCAGTGATATGTTGCAGCTTCAAAAATGAGGACACCAAAAAATGACAATGGGCATACAGTTATGTGCATTGTTATAAACAACATTGTACAAAACAACAAAATAGTCAATAGTCAAAATAAAAATAATAAGAAATTGTATATATAATTAATAAATTTAGATTTTAAAATACAATACATATCCTGGGTCACATGTGCACCCACATACACCCTGTCCTGGCTTCAGAGGTGATGTCTGCGCTCTGGTCCGCCTGCCCCCGTGTCCTAAGGCGTGCGCCGGTTCTGTAAAATATTGAGCCCCTTCCTATTTCCCCTGCCGGATCTTTGTGCCTACGCCTTAGAGAAAGCTCCCCAGCGATATTTCTGTGTTCCCGTGTGTTCCTGCTCCTGTGTTCCTATGTTCCCGTGTTCCTGCATTCCTGTGTGTTCCTGCGTTCCCTTTCCCATCTGCTTGGACCCTCCATTGCTGACCCCGTATTTGGACTTGACCTTTCGTCTCTGCTGCCTGCCCTGACCATGTGCCTGAATCTGACCACGAGACTGTCTCCTGATAAGGTACCTCAACCTCGGCTGCCACCGTGGGCTAGTCGCACCTGTGAAACGACTGGGTGGTACCCGGCCGCAGTCGGGCCACTTAGATTCTGGTCCCAGGTGTCGGCTAGTACCATATCCTGCGGTGGTCCAGAGGATCCACTTATCCTGAATCCTGACAGTGATGCAGAGGAAATCAGCTTCTACCACCATATTCACCTCCATATTGTTTTTAGTAAGTTGTTATACGTCTAATGGCCAACTATCTAATATAAATTAATAAGGTTTGTTTTAATTGTTTTCCTAACAGTTTTGTGGCATTGATTTTTGACTATTTGGTGACTTCTATGTATTATATATACCTATATCTCTTATTACTGTTTACCGTTTTCTTTTCTATATACCGTATTGTGTGCTAGTTTTATCTAGTAGTTTCTATAACTTAAGTCTAGCTGAACTATCCAAAACAACTGTCAGCAATGTCCATGGACCAAATTATTTAAATGAGGTGACTTTAAAGTCCTGAAGTAATCAAGAAATCCTTGTAAAATCGCTTTCTAATCATTGAACATACAATTTTAAAAGTGACTGAATACTTTAGGGATTTGATTATGTGATGATGGCCAAATGACCTCTTTAGTCCTCCGATGGTCATCAAATCGCTGCAGGATGATTTCTAGAGTAATCCTGCTCAATATGACTTTAGAGTGGCTCAGGATGTAAATGTGCCAAATTATCTCAGCAGAAAATTACTTTTTTTCCGTTGCATAATTGAAATCCCACATTCTGCTACTATCATCACCAAAGTGTAAATGCAGATCTGTCATGTCAGTGGTTGAGAGTTAATCAAGGTGCGGACCTCAAACCGTAGCTTTTTCATTCATTTCTAATAAGTGACTGTAATATTCGCATTCTACATATAAAATGGATTGAAATACCACACATTCTAACCTGCTGACAGCATGAAAGCTTTGATTTCATGAAAATAAAATGTAGTTTTTCTTGTCTTTTACGGCAGGAAGTGTCATCCCCCCAAAAAGTTTAGGACCTCTCACCTGAGTGTGATCCACAGTAGACAAATTCTTAAGTGGACTTTACTAGTGATGAGCAGACTGACAAAAATCCAGCCAAACCCAAATTTAAAAAGCTACTACATTTACTAAACCTGGACCCCAACAGGTAACACCCGCGATTGGTGTTGACAATGGCGATCGATGGCAGCACTGAACATGGATGTTAACAGTGGGGGGTTGTGCTGAACCCCATCTTTGTGGTTTGGGTCAGCTGAACCTTAGACTTGGTCAAAATAAAAATAAAAAAACATGATTTCTGTTAGTATTGGGTAACACAGAAGACAGGGGATAGTGTGCCCTGAGCTTGTCCCAACCTCTGTCCCTTCCTATAGCCCCCCCACGCTAAACCGTGGGGCGACTACTTGAAGACTCGAACAACACTGGATAAGTATGGGAAGGGAAACACAAACAGACTGACAAACATAAAACACAAAAGAATGGTAAACTAGCCGGAGTCACAACGAGAGGGTACGTCAAGAGCAAAATCAGTAAGCAAAGAGTCAATGTCAAAAACTAGCCGAGGTCACAACAATACAGATACAGATACAGAGCAAGACAACCTAATGCAGCAGGCGAGTGATGAAGGGATTTCAAACACTGGCACAGGTGACTAGTGAGGCTGTAATTTATGCACAATGCCAAGAAAATGATCCAGCTCAAATCCAGTTGAGTAACAGCATAAAATGGTTTCTTTATTTAGTCCATTGTTAAAAGAGACATGGGAAACAATAAGAAATCCAACGCGTTTCAGACGCTCTCGGCGTCCTTAGTCATGGATAAAAAAGACATTTCACAGTACTGGTATTTAAGTGAAAGGAAACATGTCATGTGACAAATAGGCCCTCCTCCGTAGGGAGGGGAAATTCGATCGGGATGGCCAACAGCTGGTGTAAGTAAAACACCGTCATGGGGCTGTGCGGCCAATCATATCCCCCAGGGGAGTGGTCAGATAGTCAAGCCATGCGGCGAACACCGTCGTCATGGCAACTATCAACCACTCCGCTACGGATAGGATGCAGCGAGGAATCAATGTCGCATAAGGAATGAAAAACGGAAGGTAAATTTGATTGCAATAATAAGATCACAGGATCTAAGAAAGAATCATTAGTACCAAATATACCAAACGCGACATTGAAAATATAGAAGTGACTATAAAAACATTTTGTAACAAAACATATGAAAAATATGTGGTAAAACCAATCATTATCTGGCTGAATTTGACAAGCTTAATAGGAAGAAGACAGAATACACTCTCGATGCAATAAGATACACAAGGATAGAAAATATTAATAGTGAAGCATAAAGCATGTAATTTATGCAGCCAGAACCCCACCTCCAGAACCTGATAGGAGCTAGACAGCTTCTGGGAATTAACCCCTCAGGGTGCAGAACAACCAGGCACCATGCAGAGGTACCACAAGTCCCAGCAGTTCCGAACACAACTCCTAGACAGCACGAGATCTTGGCAGCCGCTGCCCGGGACGAGAGGTGGAGTTTGCGCGGATACGTGCCAGGGGTCGGAGAACGCTGCTGGCACCAGCAGAAGAACCAGAAGTCCCAGCATTCTCCCTAGCCAACCTGACAATTTCTCTCCAGTCTGACAATATTTCGAATGTTCGGTGGTATAGTGCAGCCACTACACAACATGTGCAAGCAGTTTGCACGGTAAACAATGTGCAAAGTCAAAGAAAAAAATGGTGCAGGGGTTTAAATAAATGTGGGCCATTGTTTTTCAAACAGAAGGTTTTAATTTTGAAATTCTTTGAATGTATTAAAGCACAATAAACCTGGATACATTACATACCGACACAAAGAATAAAGGAGACTTTACATTCGGAGCACACAGTGAAGCTGTAACAACCTAGCCCACAGGAGAATGGCGCAATTCAGTTTTTTCACCCAAATCACTGCATTTGGAATTGTTTTACCATTGTTAACTTGCATAAAACAAGCCATCACACAGCTCTGTACACTGAAAAATAAAAAAGTTATCCATTCTGGGCAGTCTATAACCAAATTGTCGAAGAACAATTTTTATTAGCCATAACTCCCCACCATCCTTTGTAAATATGATCTGATAGTATATGATTCTAAGGTGGGTAGAAAACATAAAAGCATAGTATCTCAATCCTCTACGCATGTAACAAATAAGATATCATCTATACATACTATATGTATTTATGTTATTGACCCATTTTTTTTCTCTCCCTAATATCTACAGCCCTTATTAGTCGCATGGCCATAACATACAGTTTCTCCTATAAATGTGAATGTTTGAGTAACGGCAAAATCATGGAATTCCCAAAATAGGCAAACTACTTAACTGGAAACTGGATCTTGCAGGCATTTTGGACTTAGACAGATGTATTTAAAATGTTCCAGTTGTGATTAATGTGGCTGTCAGTTTGAAAAATTGAGACTTCTAGGTTACATGGGGGAGGCTGCCCTATGACCTTGTGGTTAAATGTCTTAATGTGAGGATTTGTAGCAAGAAAATTACTTCTAGACAAAATATAATCTGTGTGAATGTTGTTTCCTGCCTTGATATGAGTCTGGTTGGGTTTCCTTATACTGCATGAAGTTAGGTTTTTCTACGTGACCCCAAATAGGTCGTATGTTTATATTATATGGAACTGATTTACAATTGTAGGGGAGCACAAATATGATTCATACTTTTCTTAGTGTTTTCAAACTGGACCTCAGTTTGCTGCACTGTGTACATGTACTGCATGTCATTTCTGCAACACAAATCTACAGGACAGTGGGCAGCATTTGTCAGTTCAAAGGGAGTCTACCAGTAGTTGTGACCACAGTGTTAGGTCGCAGCCCCAAAGAGCTATGTACTCATAACTTCATGTGAGTGTCTAGTTGCTGAGTGACTGTGAAATATTCCAGGATTGTAGCTGCACAGAAGATGTCTCCTCAAACTACTGTGTTCCTTGATCTCTGCATTAAAGAGTGGGTTGGCTGTGCTGTGTTCAGTAAAGAGATCTTACACAGTGCACCACTATTTCCAGCTACAATCCTGGAATATATAGATCATGTTACTCACTGCCCCCCTCCCTGCAGAATTCAGCAGTAACTTAAAAATTAAAATCAGATTGAGAAGGAGGGGCTATGATAAGAGCCAAAGGAAGTGGAGAATGAGACTCTTAAATGCATATACATGACATTTTGTTGGAAAAGGAAACTATTTTTTGTTATATATTGTTCATAATTTTGTGCATTTTTGATTGGAAGTAATTAACTTGTATACGCAGCTTTACACTCAAATTTACTAAGGTCCTTGCGCCAGTTTTCCATTTTGCACATTCTTTCATTTGCAAACTGCTTTCACATGTTTTTAAATAGTGCAGTGCCATATATGTGTCACACGCAACCCTTTTGTGTCACGGCTGCACTATTCTTCACATGACACAAATTTTGTCACTGAAATTGGCGTTCCAGTGTACAGTCGGACCGTGCACCACATTTAACATGCAAAGTCTGACAGAATTGTGTTGAACACCCCATGTTAAAGTTACACCAAAAAAAATTGGTGTCCTCTGTCGGGGCAGTGCAGGGAGTGTCAGATTCTTGAAGAATGTGCACTACAATTCAGGAATCTGGTGTTTTTTTAGTAAATCTGGGACCATGTCTTTAAAAATCAGTCAGGAAAATATAAGCCAGTATATGAGGACTTTAAGACTGCAGAGAACTACCTACTAATTTATTCATAGAAAAGTAGAAGAAAATGTACAAAAACAAGTTTAAGAAAACAAAAAGTGCAAGTGCTGAAAAATCTACAACTGTCAGATGAAAAGAGTTCAGTGTTTTAAGTGCTTGAAGTTTAAGTATTTTTTGAATTCCCCGAGTAAATAGAAGATGTTTTAAATCCGCATGCATTATTTAGACTTCCCTAGATATGATATTTTTTGGCTGCCACTTCAGATGCACTTTTTTATGAGACACTGTGCCTGTAGCAAGATTAATGACTGCTACTAATTGGACTTTTTGGCTCCTGAGATAAGACGATGTTTGTATTGTGATTGATGTTAGCAATGAAATTATTTCATGTAACCGTCCCAAGAAGAATTTGTAGGTTATTTTAATTAAGATGTAACTACCCAGAACTTCTATCATATTTTACTCTTTTGCAACATCTTCACAGATCTTTAACAGGGAGTTGATTCAACACTGAAGGCTGAAATAAGGCAATATTTAACACTGTATATAATCTAGCTATTTTTACATAGTAAAATGAGGCTGATTTATTGAGTTTGGCGTTTTGTGCACTGGTGTTTATGTTCTTGACTGCAGGCATAGGACGTCTCAGAGTTGTTAAGAGGTTCCAATCTGTTAATAATTCGGGCACATATCAGGAAGTCCAATGAGCCAAAATTGATAGCTACACAAGCTAATGGCAAATTTGTAGTGCTTAAAGGATCTACCACCAGGATGAAAGACTATATGCAAATGAGCCTGAGGGGCTCTAGGCTCCATTAACATCTAAGAAGCCTGGAACCCCTCAGGCTCATTTGCATACGGTCCTTCATCCTTTTGGTAGATGCCCTTTAAGCTTCCATTGTCTGCATTGGGTGCTGACTAGTTCCACCCACACCCAAAAATTTACAGATGATTTTTTTTAATAATATTTTTTTATGAAGTTCTTGTAAGAAATACATCAAAAGTGAATGTGCTTCAATTCTAAATCTAGTGATGAGTCTGTGATTTATGGTTCATGATTATATAACCTAAGTACTTTTTCATGTTGGTGTGCAGTAACAGAAAGTATGCAAGGTTTTGACCCATATATTGTAGAGTACTGGATCTTACTCATGCTGGTGTGCCCTAGAAGTCACATCCAGTATGAGAATGAGCGCAGATGGCATGCAGCATGTTAAATAAATGACTTCTTATATAAGCAAATGAATAATTTAAAAATGGAAAGCCTGAGAATTTACTCTCTGCCTTCAACACATTGCACTTGAAATATTCAGTTCGACACTCAGAGGGGAAGCTAGAAAGATTAACTTTTAAAACATGTTTATTACTAGAATGAACAGACAAGGAAATGTTGTAGTTATATTCTAATGAAATCTGAAATAAACTTTACTAATTGTATTCAAAGGGTCAAAGTTTTCTCCTATTCACGGGTAAGACCCCACAGATCATGAGAACAGGGAAACATTGTACTTCATAATAAGTAAATAAGTAAATAAGCAGGTCGCTCATGTGTCTTCCACTCTATTCATCTCAATAGCGCTTATTGAGGTGAACAGTACGTGACAAATTCCATCAGTGTCATAGACAGTTGTCACAGGTGGTCCCGCGACCCGTGCTCCTCTGCCCTGCCAGTGCAGCGTGCACCTTACCTGTCCCTGCTCCTGTCACGATCCCGTCCGCCTCCTCGACTCCTAGGGCGTGCGCGCTCCGGCTTCTCTAAATTTAAAGGGCCAGGGCGCCATTAATTGGCGCTGATCAATTTCACAAATTCTATTTAAGCCTGCCTTTTCCTTCAAACCCTGCCGGATCTTTGTGCCTCACAGCCTTAGCAAAAGCTCCCCAGCAATATTCCTGCGTTCCTCTGTATTCCTCCATTCCAGTGTGTTCCTGCTCCTGAATCCTGTGTTGCCATATTCCTGTCTTACCAGAGTCCCTCCGTGTTCCTGTGTTACCAAAGTTCCTCTGTGTTGCTGTGTTCCATAGTTTTCGTGTTCCTGCTTTGCTGTGTTCCTGTGTCCCGTGTGCCTGTGTTCCTGTTCCATTCTGCCTGGACCTCCCGTTGCTGGCGGCGGATAAGAATGAGCTGATACAAAAAAAATTTTTCTACTTTTTAGATTTTAAGACGTAACAAATCTATGAAATATTAAGCATGTCTGATCGCATTGGGCAAAAGAATAAAGAACATTTTTGATTTGTACCACACAATGAATGCTGTAAAAACAAAGCCTGCAAAACATAGTGCAAAGTGCAATTTTATTGTTTGATTCCACTAGATCTGTGTTTTTTCCTCTTTCTAGTACATTGCATATGAAAAGTAAATGGCACCACTAAGAAGTATAATTTGACTAGCAGATAACAAGCCATCTCATGGATCTGTAAATGGAAAAAATAAAAACGTTATGGCTTTTGGAATGTCGATAGTGAAAAAAGGAAAAAGGTCTGGTAGTGGAGGGTTTAAAACTAAGTGAAGAAAAGCCAATCTCTGCCACAAAGGTGTGGTTATGGTGGACAGTTTCATATCGCAGGTAATATTTCATGGCAAGACTGAAGCCAGCACCACGATACAAGGCAATTATACCACAAAAGTAATATAACAATTGTTAAGTCACTAGCACTAGCACTGAACAAGTGCTTTCTAGTGCTGTGTTAGTGGGGTGTAATGCCACTGACTACTGAACTACTGCAAACATTTTCTGAAAGGCGTGCAGACTTTAATAAAGGGGTGCCAACAAGTAACTTACTTGGAACCTAAGGGGCATTCAGCAAAAGCACTAGTCCAATACCTTTGCTGTTTGGTCTGCAATCTGAGACTCTTCTCTGTTGAGGAACTAGCTTGTGAGAAATCCGTGCACTATTAGACCCAGTATGATGTTCACTATGATTTGTCTGCAAATCAAGAACCTCAATTTACCGTACAGATCCATGTTCCCTTTTTTGCTGGGTACTAAAAGAGTAAAATGTATGGACAAATGCATTGAGAACATTTCATGTGACTTATGATACAATGTAAACATTTTTTCATCAATCATAAGAAGATGGATATTTTTTTTGTCTACTTTTTGATGTAGCCAAACTATGTTCCAAGATTTTGAATTTTGTTAAGCAGAGAATTTAGTATTTTCCATCGTACAAACCATCTGAGTAGCATTAAAAGCTGCCTGGTTATTGATTTGTACTCGGACTGAAAGTCTCGCTCTCATGTAAATGAAAATGTGTCAAGACTCAATATTGATTTTTTTTTTTCTTAACATGACTGCCCTATGGGAAATACTGCTGACCACAGAAGCAGTGCTTGTCAGTGAATGAAATAAGACTTTTTCCACCAGGCTACACATGTCCAGGAATGAACTTTTCCTTCTTAATTTTTTTCCTTCTACCCATGTTAAACTATGCAGCATAATTATTCCTTACTGTCAGAGAAGCTAAGAAAATGGCTCTCATCCATCTTTGCTGGCTTTTACACAAGGCCTTTTATGGGACTAATATTTCAAGATAATAGAAACTATGCATGTTATTCTTTCTTCACTTCTGGTCAAAATTTCAGTTTTCCACTTTTGATTCAATCTTTCCTAATATGTTTATAATCATATACATGAAGGATTAAATTGTATCTAAACTTTGAACAAAATTGCATAAATTAAAGGGTTCAGAAAAGTTTTGATATATGCCTCTGGGGTAATAAATTATAATGATAATAATAATTAATAATGCAGAAAGGCAGGTTAAAAAGAAGGAACATATTTCACTATAGACTATTATTACCTTCTTAAAGGGGTTGTCTGGATTCTAAAAATCTTCAATATAAACCTCCAGGGGTATAAAAATCATAAAACAACTCATACTCCCCTCTCCATCAGTCCTGTTTAGCCGTAATGTGCTCATTACTATAAACAAACAGTTGCAGGTAGAGAGAATTTCTGAGCTTTATTAATATTTTTACCCCCCCCCCCTCCCGAAGGTATATATCAAATAGACAAACCTTTTAATAGTGCAGATGATAATAGTAATCTTCAGTAAAATATTTTCCTTTGTTTGCCCTGCCTTTCTTCCTCATTTAAGCAGTTTGTGTATTAAGCTTTCTGTCCTGAAATCACAATGAGATTTTATAGATAAAAGAGCCTGATACAGTGTCTAATGATTTTACTCTTTACATTCCGTCTCTATACAGTCTAATCTCCTTACAGAGCTAAATCTTAAAGTGAAATATACTCTAGTTATGGAAAGAGTCAGCCTTCTTTCCTTATGTCTGTGTTGTGTACAAGACTTGAAAAGGCTTTAAGAAACACTTGCTTTAAGATGGAAGGAGTCGAAAAAGACATAGAAAAGCTGTTTTTCTTAATGAACAAAGTGTTCTATCACCTGTTCTATTCATATCCTACATAAAAGAATTTACAAATCTCCAATTCTAAAAAAAAAATTATGTTCCAATAAGGGGTTAACAGTCCCAGGTTATTAGCAGTTTCTAGTAGTAACAGAAGGAATCAAATACAGTTTGATACTTTCATTGTTTTATACTCGCAGAAAAGTATACTCCAGTATAAAATGGTTTCTCGCCTTCTGTTACTTTGCGCTGCTAACAATCCAGGGCTTTGGTTTGAACTCCTTGTTGGAGACAATGAACTTTTTTGTGAGGGCTGCATTGCAGGAGTAGCTCAAAGTGACACCCTCAAGTGAATACTAATACAATTTTGGGTAGATGGGGAACAATCTTTCTGTGCTCAGCATGAAAATTTTGCCAGTATAACCAAGATTAAGTGATATGTTTGATATGTTTATTTAGGAATGTTTTCCACAGCCCAGGCTCCAGATTTTAGTGCACTCCATTTGGACCAATATAACTAAATTGGACATTTCCCCCATAAAAATGGGGTCAGCTGTCACACAATAGGGAGAACCCAATAAACTTTGATCCTTAGCCAATTTGTAAGATCCCTGTTTCCAAAGGTATGAGATGGCACTGCTATAGAACCTTCTGCGTCAGACTTTGAATCCTCATTCTATGGTAATGCCAAGATTTAAGTGCTCTTCTGTAGCTATACTATCTTTTTTCTATAGAGCATCACTTAAGAAGTGGCGAGTAGTACATCAAGGTAACTTAGTGATTATGTCAGGGTTTAGATTACAGTCTCTCTTATTTGAATAGTTTGGTGGATGTGTAAGGCATTGCTGAACAAGGTGACATTTTCAGGATAGCAGTATCTCTAGTTTGCATGTGGTCTGCTCTACACAAATGTGCAGCTTATTTGTGTTTTTGGGAACTTTGTTAAGAGTATTGATTCAGACTTACCTCCCACATGTTTGTTGGTTTGTCAGCTATTCTTTCCGACCCCACTATTTCTCTATATAATGCAAACATGACTCAGTACATATTTAAAGGTTTCTTCAGGCAGTGACTTATCTACATTGAGAAGAAAAGAATTAAGAATTTTAAAATCATAACCCTTCTAGACATTAGATAATCACCCACTCCCACCAACATTTGTGGGTATGGACTATTAGCATTAACAACTTCACTGCCGTGGTCATTTACATTACCATTGTACTCCAGACCACATTTTTTCTTGAAATATGAAGTTGACATAATATTATAATACTTCTATCTAGAGTTGAAATTACTTGTGTTTAATTCTGGCTTTAATTACATTTTGACGAAATTCCTTCATATAGGGGCAGATTTATCAGGTATCTGAAAGTCAGAATATTTCCAGTTGCCCATGGCAACCAATCACAGCTCCCCTTTAAAATATTCATGAGCATGGGTGAAATGAAAGCTGAGCTGTGATTGGTTGCCATGGGCAACTGGAAATATTCTGGCTTTCAGACAATTGATAAATCTGCCCCATAGTGTATGATATTGGTGCAGAAATAACCGTAGAAATAGTAATGCTTGGGTTATATTGGATGACAATGTGGACTGAAATGTGTTTAAACCCTGTACACCTTGAACTCTATATTGAACTCCAAGTAGATGTAGTGCTGCTGCCATCTGCTTCAGAGGACAAAATGCATTAGCAGACATCATTAATATTTCAATATACTTGAGCTGCTTCTTAATTGCATTTTCCTGAAGAAAATGCCCACATTTACTAATGAGCGTCTTTACACATAAGACAGTAGGAGGATGGTCTCATCAGTCCCCAATATCTCCATGTTATGACCATCCATTATTTATTTCTATTTGACTAAGCAAGTAGAAACTATAAGCCTTGGTAACCAAAAATGTCACCTTTGGAATTCTGTATTCGGAAGAAAAAAGCAAATAATTAAATTGTCCCTTTATCTTTGTATTCTAATATGGTCAGATTGAATAATCACATTTATTGCACAAATAAAGGGGTTTCCACAAGAGTTAAAAGATTTATATAATGGATAAATGCAGGGCCAGTAATATAAAAAAAATCTGTATTATTCGCCTACCGCACTCCCTCCCGCTCCAGTCCAGTCCTGCTGCTTAGCTCCTACACTCCACTTTATCATCCTTCCCAAAAAGCAAAAGTTGATTTGGAATCTTTAATCATTTCTTGTTTATCAGGAGAAATCTGAAAGTAGAGTGCAGATGGGGATGCTAAGTGTTTGAGTCACAGGAGGGGGATCAGGCAGAGATGTGTAGTCTTTTGAAATGTAAGGTTCCACATTTCCAGCCATTCTGTTACATTTTTTAGTACAGAAGAAAACCTATTAAAAGGGTATTCCCATAATGTAAATATTTGTATGCTAAAAATTTCATTTGCTCTAAATCTGACCATGATCACACAGATGCACAGTTTGTTATATCACAGCTGTAATCAGAGCTTTGTGATATAAAGAGCAGTGCACCTGTGTGACATCACGTGACCATAGACAGATTACTGTCCACAGGAGGTAAACTGAGAATCTTCCTATAGAACGTTACCCATATGTCTGCTTTATGTTGACATCATTTTTTATATGTTAATTTATTTTATTAGGGCGTTAGGAGGCTTACAGTTCCAACAGCGATTTTCCAAATTTTCAAGTACATTTCCGATTCAATATTTTTAGAGGACAATTCATCTTTAAAATTCTACATGTATTTATTAGAAACTTCCCACAAATCGCCTCATTTTTTTTTTAAGGCGTTCTCATAGGGGTTCAGTAATGGTTTTATTTTATTGTACAGGTTGTTAAAAACGTGGCTATACCTCATACATGCTGTTTGTGTGATGAATTTCATGTTTTATTGTGTTTGGGAGTTTTACACTTTTGTATTAAAAAACCAGCAGGCAGTGTGACAATGCAGCCCTAGGATCCTCCATTGGACCCTGGGGCTGCCATGGAGACGATTGGCATCCCCATACTCGGTGCAAGGGTGGCCGATCGCCAGGAGCTGAGGTGGGACACCCCTTTAGGTGCTGCGGTCATGTTTGACCATGGCACCTAAAGTATTAAACATCTGGGATCGTGACAATTTGCTCGTGCAGAGACTTGGCTGTCACATACAACCAGCCTCCTGAATTGAGCACACAGGCTCTGCTTCCAAGCTTGTGCAATCCGCATGACATTGGGGAACATCATGGTGGTGCAAACAGAAGCTCACCATAATGTTCCTCAACATCACGGTGGCTTAAGAGGTTAAATTTTTATTTAGTACATATTTTTAAAACTACATCAATTAAAAGTAAGTATCATATCAGGTAAGAGACTGGGGATAAGCCAAGAAGTGTGTCCACATTTTATTAATGCCAATTAAATAGTTTAGTACATAGGCAATACAGGCGGTCCCCTACTTAAGGACACCTGACTTACAGACAACCCCTATTTACAAACGGACCCCTCTGCCCCTTGTGACCTTTGGTGAAGTCTCTGGATGCTTTACTTTAGTCCCAGACTGCAGTAATCAGCTGTAAGGTGTCTTTAATGAAGCTTTATGGATAATTCTTGGTCCCATTACAACAAAAAATTTTGGAGATCCAATTGTCACTGGGACCAATTTTTTTTTTTGTCTGGAGCTACAATTATAAAATATACAGTTCCGACTCACATACAAATTCAACTTAAGTACAAACCCAAGGACCCTATCTTGTACTTAACCTAAGGACTGCCTGTATTAAATATCTTGTCAATCTCAGATAGGTTACATATATCATTATAAACAAAAGCCTGTCTGTGTACAGGTACATCACCGACATATAACCATGACGAGAAATTAAAAAATGAGCTAAAACTAAGCTTTGAGTTTATTACTTAAGCATATATACAGCAGACAGAAAAGTTGGCATAGGTAACATACACGACCTGGCATCCCACCCTCTTTCTGTTTATGATAATATATGTGACTTATCTGAGATTCACAAGATATTTAATATTGTCTTTGCACTAAATAACAAAATAACTTGTGGACACACTACTTGGCTAGTCCCCAGTTTGTGATGCATACTTTTAATTGAAATGGTTTTCAAACTATGTACTAAATAAAGATTTCATTTTATGAATTCAAATGTTGTTGCTGCTCTCCTCTCAATTTCCTTTTTGTTGAGATAGCATTACTCTTCAAGGGGTTTAGAATGCAGGTATGAATGCAAGACACTGCCATTAATAATAAAGCATCTTCTACAGTGGCAGCAATAGGAGTCAAAGATTCATGGCACCTTCATAGCACCATTTACCTGTTGGAGATCAGATGCTTACAGGCAGAGCAGTGGGATCCTGCATTTGGCTGTTGGATTAGTATGCACCAGTGCCCTGCTGTTCTCTCCAAGTACTTCTGTAAGAGGACTACCCAGTAATGGCTGTGGGACATTGAGATTTTAACACTGAAGTATCTTGGAGGAACTGATTGGTGTTCAATGCCAAAGAAACGGAGCACTGACCACAAATGTCATTTGACAAATCCCAATACAATTCTGCTGAACATATGTTGTACGCTGTAAACCTGATATATAGGGTTAACTGAACCTTGTCAAAAGTGGCCCAGCAGTACCTATTACAGCACTCACAGTGTTTGCTTACTAGCTATTAGACTACATTGGTAACTACTGTATGTCCTATCAATACAGGGGAAGGGGGTGTTCTTTTCGATATCTAACTTTAAAGAAGCAGAGAATAATCATTCGTTTTACATATGGAATGCAAATGGATTTCCATATATTACCCAGGAGAATATTAATATATACGGTGTAAATATAAATACACACATGCGCTGTTTGGCGCATGTTGGAATAAATCAGTACCTTGTTTCATATATATTTATAAAATAAAAGCTGTTGGACTACACATGTCTGCATTTAATGCAACACTTATTAATGGATCATTGCCCATGGTCCTCAATGTAACAGATCCATTAATAGATAGAGCATGTCGTAGTCAGAACCGTTTGCATGGATCACTTGCAGATTATAGTGTGTGAAAAAAAATGGCAAACTGATGCAAATTGGCTGTGAAAAACTTTAATAAAGCATTCGTTTTTAAATGCTGAGATTCAGCACATTCTTGAGCAGGAAAATGTAGAAGGAAGACGGCTCGATGGTAACAGCCAAATTAAGTGGAAAAAGAGGAAGAGTGTTTTAATAAGAAATATTTTTATGTTCTTGTGTTGTATTTATTGTACTATTCAATTCAGTCTGTTGAATGTGTAAAGATTTACATAGTGAATATAACTTTTGACAATGGTTCCAGTGCATTTCTTGTTATACTCATCTAGAACATTTTTTAAAATTTTAGGCTAAATTACCTTATAAGCGGTACCATTTGAAGCAGAAGGGAGGCTATGCCACAGCAATTTCAATTATGGACAATCCCAGGTGAGTTAAACTCAATTCAGTGATTTTGTCAAAAACACATTGGTGCAAAATAATTTGAGTTTTAAAAGCCTTTATCCCGCAATGATATTTTAAAATACCGTTCCAGTCTTATCTATAATATCTGTTATCTATACTTAGTATACTTGCCATAGTTATCATATTACCACCAAAGCAGTAATTGGGCATGGCTCTAAACAATGGGCACGAGGGCCTGGTTTGCAGTCAGTATTCTGCATCATTATCAATCAAGATGTGCCACATCAACACGGGCAATCTCATTTTTGGGTTACTTGCTTTGTGTATATGAGTCACAGTGAGATCCGCACAGTATTGAAAGCACATCGTTTTCAAGATCATATACTGGTGTATACTTTACACTTATAGGAAATGTGTGACCAATTTTCTTTCAGACTTTTTAAAACCAGATAGTGTAATTTTTTACTTTTTGCAATTTGGTATGGTGTCCACATTATTTTTATCGTCTGATATGGGATGTGTATGGTTATTTATTGATTTGGAGCCTGCTTTATGGATAGTTGGTACTAGTCGGCACTATTTTTGTCTTATGTGGGGTCTGTACCGTTCCTTATTGCATTATCCAAGGTTTGCTTTAGTAGTTGTGTGCATATTTCCTAACTTATATTGTGCAAACCTCCTAACTATTGTTGAGGCAAAAGTTACATCTCCTCCTCACATTGTGGCCCCCAACTCAACCCAAGGCTACATTCACACGAAGCATGCCCGCTGTACCATAGTACGGCTGGCATACATCGGCACTGCAGAGAGGGGCAGGGGATGAGCGCAGCCCATCCCCGCCCCTCTTCATAGGAATATACAGCGCACAGCTACGTATTACGTAGAAAGATAGCACATTCCCACACGTGTGCTGCAACGTACCACACCCGTACAGGGCCGTGAGCCCATAGAAGTGTATGGGGGACAATTAAAGGTCGTCCGTTTATTACATTCCCCATACGTTAGTGTGTATGTAGCCTAACATTGTGGTCCCCAGTTTTTCTTCACATTGGGCCCCCAGCTTTCCCTCATATTGTGTTCCACTGCTCATCATAACGTGGCCCCTGTTTTTGTCAGAAAATGGAAAGACATACCCTAGCATCCAGTTATCAATTTATTCAGAAACTTCTGGAGGTTAATACAATGCTGAACCCAAATCATGATAATAGATCCCAGCACATAATACATGCTCCATTAAACTGTAAAATTTTATATCATCATTCTGATTTCAGGCAGTGTATGCAGAGAAATGTTCTGGCATCCAACATATCCAAATTGTTCTGCTGATCCTATTGATCTATGCCTTCAGAGAATACATATTTGCTGCTTTGATTGTCATTTGGCATTGTGCTCTAAATCCTTTAAACCATACCAACCAGTGCCTGGCATTGTACATGAACTCAGGATTGTGTGCAGCTGGCTGGCAAGTGAAACCATGTACTGCGCATAGAAGCCTAGACAAGCATTGGTTACACTGATGTTGTTTCCAGGTAGTTTTATAACTTAGTAGTAAACATTACAATTGGGTTGTAATGCTTATGTTATGTGAGATGAAACCAATGTGATACATGATGGCTGACAATTATTTTTCACAATAACAGAAATTTTTGGACCAGTAACCTCATATGACAGTGCCATGCTTAAACAATCCACTATAATGCACATTTTTGTGTATAATTTTAATGTAAGGCTATGATAGCATCTGACACATACAATACAAACACATATCTATATATGGATTCTAAATATATATCTAAAATATATCTAAAGGGATTAATTGCAAAAATATATAAGGTCCTAAGTGAAGATCAGACACCTCCTGTATTGTACAGTTATGAAAAGTGGAAGAGGGAAGTAGTAGATCTATGAATGGAAGAATGGGTAGACACGTTAAAAATGATGAAACTAACAACAAGTAATTTCTCTTATGTAGTATCCCAAATCTTCCTGCTACAAAGAGTGTTTTATACCCCTAAAGCATTAAACAAGTTCCAAAAAGTAAAGAAAGAAGAGAAGTGCCCTAGATGCAATCTGGTGGATGCAGACATGATCCATATGTTTTGGAGATGCCCAAAATTGATCCGATATTGAGAGGGTGTAATTAAGTGTCTGCAATTGGCATTCGGTTGCACTATTCCAAATGAGTTTAATAATTGTGTTTTGGGCACAAAAATTGGTGTAAGGGGCTAGGCCAAATGACACTTCATATTATGAAAGGCCTCGTAATAGCAAGGAAGGTAATTTTGTATAATTGGAGAAATGGGAATGCACCTAAGGTACAGGCATGGAAGAGCATGATGGACAATATGATCATGGGGGAATGTTATTAGTTGAAGGGGATAGAGATAGACTTCGTAAGACATGGTTTGATACCCCAGAGTCTATGACGGTGTTCTACAGAGTTCTACGTGAATTGTATATGATCACCAGTCGCTAGGCGTGGGTTAAGGGATGAGGTTTTATTTTTTTCCTTTTCTATTTGTCTGTTATTATAATATGTTAATTCCTATGTTTCCAAGGTGGTTAAAATGCATGCAAAAAAATTATAAGGTTATATATTTACATGTCTTGCTTGCCGTATGTGTTTCTTTTTATATTGTATGCTACATATTGATTAAAAAAATGTAAAAAAAAAAAATATATATATATATATATAAAATCTGTATCATATACAGTATATCAGCATATCATATACAAATTTAGTGCATCTTGATTTCTAATACAAAATCTTCATATTATTTTCAATCAGCAAATGTTCTATAACTCATTGTTCTGTAAGTCATTGAGCATGAAATTATTATCGAACAAATTATTGAATTGGTAACATCGAGAATGGAAATATAATATATGCAGATAAAGAGATGTTTAGTGACAGATATGACAGAATCAATAGCAGCATATGATAGATGCTTTATATGTGAAAGGAATAACAAACGTGGGGTGAGAAGCAATTTAGATATGATGAAGTTATGACGAGCCAAAAACAAAGAATGCTGAGCATGTTCACTGGATTGTCTTATTCCGCACTTGTCGTGCTTTGTCTTGTGCAGGGTAATTATGCTGGAACAATAGGCTTGATTATGACTATAGTCAAAGGCTTCTCCAACACATTATTTAGGATTGATGCTTATACATATAAGAAGGTTTTGTGCTAATATTTAGCAACATTTCAAGTAAATTTCCACATTACCGATGAGCAAGTAAATTATTTTGGACTTACCACAATGTCCTAATGGATCTCTGTGCACTGTGCTGCTCATGAGTGCCTCAATATCAATATGCTTAAATAACACTTCAATATCTGCTTTATTAAATATGTGTGGTCACCTTAAATTTACAATTCTGGGGGATCAAATTTAAGAGCAAAAGCTTTGTGTTTTCCCTCTGAAAAGTGGGCATTACTCTTAAAGAAACACTATGCAATCTCAGGTTTTTATTCACACTTCTGTTTTCACGGATGAGCTATGTTCTCCATCTCCAGTTTCTAGTTCCCAAGATGACCACAGTTTAAAACCAGCCATAAATATTAAGTCTCAATAAATGTCCCTCAAAATGTTTAACGCACAAAAAAATGTGAAATATGTTATGTACGCTTTTTGATACAACCAGCCAAATACACTGTTCATACACTGCATCTCTTTATACATTAGATAGTGGATTATATTAAGAACAATATCATATAGATATTAGAAATAAAAATTAGAATAAATATCACATGGAGGTCTCCATTTATACTGATACTCAAAATTACAGTGTAAAATCAAGTTTTAGGTTGATCCATGTTGAATATGCCTCAACATAAGGAAATGAGGCTGGTGTGTGTATGGCCTCCATGTGCCTGCATGACCTCCATGCAATGCTTGCATGCTTCTGATGATGTGGAGGATGTTCTCCTAAGGGTTTTCCTCTCAGACTTAGATTAAAGCATCAGTCAACTCCTGGGTAGTGTGTGCTGAAATGTGAAGTTGGTGGATGTAACGAGACATGATGTTCAAGATCATGCATCAGTATGGAAACCAGAGCCCACTGCGCCTGCATATGCTGCATATGGTCTCACAATGGGTCTAAGGATCCAGGTAGCTATCCAAAGAAATGCCTTCCCACACTATTACTGACATACTGGGTTCAAAGCAATAACAAAATGCAAAGGTGACCAAAACAAGAGCCAAATAGGATGTAAACAGAGAAATGGTGAAATGTTCCCCACATAACCACTCCTTTATAAGGTTTATATTACCAGTTGTTTACTTCAAAAACACTACTCTAAATGATGAAAGCAACCTTTAATACTTACCTTTTAATATATTGTACCAATAAAAACTTAATGGGATTGGCCACTCTAATTCAGAAATTGCCCATGTGCCTTTAATACCTTGTAGGTAATGCCTGAATCAAGCGATTAAGCAGTCCTGCCATTTACTTTTGTAATACTTCAGTATTGCTGTATATGTAAATTTTCCTACTGACCTATATTATTGTGCTACCAGCACACAATTATAGATCGAGTTAAAAGCTAGGCCCGGAAGTCTCACACAGACTCATGGCTGGCACGGCAGCAGATTCTCACTGCCTGTTGACAAAATGGATAGGGGGACTGCTGGTCGGAGGGAGGAGATGCAATCCAACATGGCATGCAAATGCCCCAGGAGGCTTTGCTGTCAGCATTCAAATGGTTTACACCTGTGATAATGGATGTTGGTGCATGGTGACGTTAATGTTAGATGTTATTATACGTCTTGGTGTGGTAAGGGGTTCCCCTGTGGTAACGGGTACATGTTCCCTATTTTTTAGCACTGTATATTGTAAATATATATATGTATAACAAATATATATTACACACTTAGAACCGAAGATAGGGGCTTCTGAATTGATGATCCTTCAGCTTCCAAAAATTACTCTAAAAGTGGCAAAATATGACTCTTCTCAACTCATTTTCACATGCATTTGGAAGAGATTTTTTTTATCTGAAACAAGTGAGATTTCACAAAAAAAGAGTGAATTCTGCTGACAGAGCCTTTTTAATCATTGCAGACCTTTGACCGGATTGGTAAATGTACCCTACTGAGTGAGAACCCTCACTTTTAGGAAAATGACCAGTTGCATAGCTGATTAGAGTAAGTGATCATTGAGAAGTAAACTGCCCCACATATATTACCCCCCTCCTAGTTTCAGTGTTTCTGTTATCTGAAATACTTTTCTACAAAATATTGTATCTGTCGAGAACTTAGTTTGTATCTATTAGTCCAAATCATCTTCTGTGAAATGAAGCCTGGGGAATATGCTTGCATTAGACCGAAATCTGCAGGCTAAATCACCTTAATGGAACAATTAGCTGAACAGCTCTTGAAATCTGCATCTACCAAATTTAGTTTTAAAAGGACAAAGGCCAAGATTAAAGTCTGTGGGTGAAAGGTGCAGAGAAAGAAATTGTAACTAATCAATGGTGACCATTCTGCATGTAGGCAGAACTCAATCTGGTGTCTGAATTTTTAGTAAATGTGAATAGACAGAAATATACAATTACACCATCAATGGCGTTTTATTAGTAAAATATTTGGAAATGAACATGTGAAATCTCAGATAATCCCATTACATTGAAAATGAGGCATTGGAAATGAAAGGCCTTCTGTTAATAAAATGCACATTTTATATAAACTAAAAACAAGGGGAAATATATGAGTCCACAGATATGTACATATACTATAAGGGTCATATTCATGAAATAAAGGCCGGTGTCAAAATACTGTTCAGTAACCATTTTCCGCTGTTCATGCCACTTGAAAAAAGTGTATGAAGAGAATGGGGGGGGGGGGCTTCATTCCCCTTTTCTGTTTTCTCGAATTTGCAGTCCGCTGGAAAAAGAATGGAGCACGCACTATTATTACGTGTTTGCAGACCGTTGATTTCCAAAGGAGGCAAAGCATCTGCAGAAAAAAATAACTTTTATGAGCAGTCCTTTTATACTGATGCTGGGGAACCAGGTGTTTTCCATCTAGTATTTGCAAATCATAAGTGTTTTTTTCAGGATGCACTACAATACTGACACAAAATGTACTGAATTATGGATGTGGTTTTTGCAGACACACAATGGATAATGTGTTAATGAGAACTTACGCCAGTTAGTAATAGTAAATGTTTTGGGTGCAAGTCATACCTGAAAGCTAATCCAATTTATTGACATATGGCATATTTCAATCTGCTATAAAATAATAAGAATAATAAACACCAAAAACACCACGATAAAATAGAAGGAAACGGAAATCAATGGAACAAAAGTCCAAAAATCCCACAAAGTCCAAAATCTATATACAAACAGTTTGTCATAAACAGTCATGTGCCAATAATAACGCAGATGAACCAAGATTATTGAAAGGTAAATCCATTATCATCTGCACATAGAGGAACGTAGAAGGGGAGGGAAAAAACTGTTTATATATAGCTCTGCTATAAATACCTTATTTGTCTGTAGCTTGTATGCTGCTAGCGGCAGGAACTGCCCGTGCTTGAGTTGGTCTCGTAATGCAGAGGGAGGGACAGTAGGCAGAGAGCACTGCAGAGTTCAGACAAGTGAAGCTAATCATCAGAAGCATCCAGTCATAGTCAGAAGATTTACAGTTGTATCCAGGGCCAACTAAAATTGTAAACACCTGTCACTGATAGAGACAGGTTGAAAATATATCTGTGAAATACTGTATTTTTGTTAATAACAGTAAATTAGAGAATGTGTTATTTTGTTATAAGAATCTTGTATTCGTGGAAATACCCCTTTAAAGGACATCGATCACCAGGATGAAGGATTGTGACCAGGGTCAGCTCCAGGTTTCAGTAGGCCCTTGGGCGACAGAGCCTCAGTGGGCCCTTTTCAGTGAACTCACATGACGGCATTAAAAATTCAGAAACCAAAACGGTCTCCTATTTCCTAAAGTATTCCCTAGTTTATCATACCAAACAGCCCCTTCATGGTTATTTTATACACATCCCCCTCATGGTTATTTTAATCCCCCCTCACACCCCTCATTCATTACATACAGACTTATGTGGGCCCCCCTCCAACTCTGGGCCTTGACACTCCGCAATCGTCGGCACTGGGCATACCTAGGTTTCATTGCAACCCAAGCACACTTACATGCAGTTTTGTGCTCCTTCTGGCAGGATCCACTCTTCTTTTAGCTTTTTAAGCCCTTGTTTTTACAAAAAAAAAGTTTTAAAGGTTATCCAAATGAGCCTAAAGGGCTTTGGGCTCCAATGATGTCTATTGAGAACCTCAGGTTCATTTGCATATATTTTTAAATCTTTTTTTGTAAAAGCAAGGGCTTAAGGAGCTAAAAGTAGAGCAGATCCAGCTAGAGGGGGCACACACCTGCATGTAAGTGTGGGTTACAATTCTTTATCTTGTTGGTAAATTTCCTTTAAAGAATGTGCGTAATATTTTATCAGGTTTTTAACTACTGCCCCATGTAACAGGGACAGTGGCAGAAAGTCTTTGAACATTTTCAATGTTATGGTGTATATACTGTAGGTATACTGGAGTAGGCACATTTTTTGGGTGACCAACTAACAGTCTTATCAATGTCATATTTTATTGCTGTATGGCTAAGCTTTGTTTGGATTGTGTGTAGGGAGGTGGGTGCATAGAGAAAATACTGTATAAACAAACCGAGTTTTTCAGCATAATTTTTGTGCTGAAAATTCCCCACTTGGCTTATATATGTAGATATATATAAAAAAATAAACTAAGTACTCACATTTCCGACACCCCGGGCAGGTCTTCTTCTTACTTCATGTGCGACCTGCCCATGGGCATTGTAAAGGTGAGTACTCCTAGTTAATATTTTTATGTTCTGGGCATACTGGGGGCTGGCAGACTATATACTAGACAGGGCTGACTATATACTAAATGGTTCTGGCTGGCTATATATCACAGGGGTTTGGCTATATACTACAGGGGGCTGGCTATATACTACAGGCAGCTAGCTATATACTACAGGGGTCTGGTTACATACTACAGGGGGCTGGCCACATACTACAGTAGGCAGGGACTTGCTATACACTATTGGGGGCTGTGACCAATGCATTTTGCACCCTAGGCTTAAACCTTGTCAATAGGTTTTCCCAGCTTTTGGTGGCAAAATTAGGTGCCTCAGCTTATACTCGGGTCGGCTTATACTCGAGTATATACAGAACATAAAAGCAGCATACTCTTTATTGGTAAAATTCAAGACATCAATGTCCTGTTCTGACAGTTGCTCCAACCCATTGAATGACTGCCACTTGAGGGCATAAACCATAGCCCTTTAAATTCCAGGACAAGACAAATTTATTGGAATATTATCTGAAAACTCAGGTCCTGCCAAACACAGGACATTTGGCATGATCATTGCCATAGATAGCACAGTGAGATGGCGATGCTTCCACTTAAACCCAAGACGTGGAAACCTTTCAAATACTAGTCTTTTGGTAAGTATTGTCAGTATTCTTCAGGGGGTTGTCTGTGTTTAGGAGATTTTAGATACATTGCTCCATGGAGGTATAAAAATAATACATTGCTAGCGCCTGGTAAAACATGCAACTATATATAACTCCTGTATCAGACATGCTGCCGGGTTTAATTTTTGTAATTCTAGGTGTGGAGCAGAATGCATCAACAAAGGAAAGAAATCTTTAATACAATGATTTGTGAATCTTCTATGTTTAAGACCCATTTTAGACCTACTAAAATGCAACGGGCTGCTAAATATTGCAAATATAAAAATATATTTTTATTCTACAGTTCCCTGCAACATATACTGTGCATGTCTACTGAATAAAACATGAAAAGGACTGCAATGAGCAGCTGATTTATAATGGGTGAATATAGAATGTTGGATCCATTCATGTGGCTTCCTTTACTGATATAATACATATATATGGTTTTTGAGCAAAATATATTTATTGAACATTGTTGGGACATCCTGTAAATGAAATGCAATGTATTGCAAAATCTATTGTAGAGAGGAGGTGATGTAGTTACTATGATGGATAATGACGCATATCTAGTTAGGCTTGGTATGTACATTAGATGGCAGCAACACCATGTTCCTCTACATTTCCTCATTTCACTGTACACAATATAAAAATTTATACTATTATTTTACCATTCAGAGCAATGGGTTACAAAGACAGCTATTTGTCATTTCACGTAAAAGGTCTGGGAATGAGTATTTTTAGTATGTCATCTGCCAAGAATTTTGGCTTGAGTGTGTATAGCCTCCTTTCAGACTGACATAATCTCTTTTCAATTGATCACTGCTCTAAAGCTCAAGTGCACCATTTATCATCTATTTGTCAGATGTTACCCTCTCGAACCATCACTGTGCTATAGCTCATCTCCATTAAATCTTAAGTGTTATCAATGTTAGGATGATACTCCCACAGTGGGGACTGTGACATATCTGCATTCTAAACCTTCACACTGACATATCTGTTATCTGTGATGAACTGACCAGTAAAGGGTCACATCTATAACAGAAGACTTGAGTTCTCCGTATAGAATACTAATAAGAGAATACTAATTGTAAGCATACATTCCCACAAACTGCAATAGGCAGAAATGGGCAATTTTCATTAATAGGTGCAGAGGAGTTAAGGGTAGGCTGTAAGTGACAACCCCAAAACAGAAACCTGGGCTTTCATAGGCCCCAAAAAACAGATCTGTGGTTTGTACACTGTGTGTCATCGGTGTTGGATTAGGCAGTTGGATCACACATGAGGACATGGAAATCATGGAAATTGTGTATGAGTCAATAGAAATTATTTTGTCTGATTTTCACACGGATAAAAACATTGGTTGTGTACATGAAAGCTAGGTCTGTGTCATTCACTATACAGACAAATAGTGTATATTGGGGCACATTTACTAAGAAAACTGCAAATAGTGTATATTGGGGCACATTTACTAGGAAAACTGCACTAAAAGTGCTCTGCCCGTGTATAATGCAGGGGGCGCCAGATTCATTCAAACAGAAATCATAAATCTGGCACTTCCCTGCACTCGCCCAACTTTTTTGTGGTGCACCTTTAACATAGGGGGTGCGACAGACTTTGCATGTTAAATCTGGTGCACTGACCCCCGGAATGCCTCTTAATTTGTGCTGCATGAAGACTAGTACAGCTGCGCTGCATAAGGGTTGCGTGTAACACATTTGTGATGCAGACACATCTTAAATACCTGTGCAAGCAGTTTCCACTAGAAAGAACAAAGTCCAACAGAAAACTGGGACAAAGCCCTTAGTAAATGTGTCCCACTGTTTTTTTATTTTGCATAGATGCACAATAGTGTGAGTTGCAACAGCCCTTCTATTAGTCCATGTGTCTCTAGATCAGCTCTATCTGCTTTCCACGTTAAAGCTGGTGACTCTGTAGGGATGGATTTGTCTTAGTCATTGCTCAGGAGTGAGGGAAGAAACTAAACTCCTTATGGAAATTGCAAGAGGCAGCTCTCTCTACAACTACATGTAAATTTTAAGTTTAGTGCTGTTTCAATGCAATTGCATCTCATCAGTACAGATTTTTCCCACGTCATATTGCTAGGCTTCTTGAAAGTCAGACTGAAAGGTAGTAAAGATACTTTATATAAGGTAACATGAGGCATAGCTTTCCTTTTCCAATCCTCATAATCTTAATTGCAATTGCATAGACTTTTCTAAATGCCGTGGATATACCCTTGGCACATTATTACTTCTGCAGTGCACACAAGCAAAACAACAGGAGAATCAGGAAGAGAGAGAAGGGAGATGAAGGTATCAAACCTATATACCAAGTAAGTCCAGATCAATGTGGTACGTAATAGTGTGTGGGTTGGACCGGTATGGTAAGTAACACACCAAAGAGAGGCTTCCCATGGCCATACACAAAAACAAAAGGTACCCCTTTAAGGAGGGACAGGGAAAGAGGGGTAAAAGGAAGCACTATGAAAGACCAAATTGAGTCTGAATAATTGTAGTAAAAAATACTTTATTGATGACTATTTAAGACATAATGATAAAAGCAGGATGAAAATCCTCAGACAATGCTGAGGGGGAATGACAGTGCAAGGCGGCGACAACAAATGAGAAATTCGTCACCCCGGGCAGACATAGGAGGAATTACACATGGACAAAGCATGCACATGTAATAGGTAAGGACAGATGGTACATATAATGAAGGCAACAGGTGTAAAGTGGCACACAGTTGCTTAACATGCATAAACATAGGTAATGCACACAAACAGGTAGAGATAATACCTTACCAATGAGCAAAAGGTGAGATGAAGTGGACCTCCACTGTCCGGGATGGCGATATCCCCGACGCGCGTTTCGGCTCGTAACAGACGAAGGCTCTGTCATTGGCCGCTAAGATACAATTCCCCTCTTTTTTCTAAGATTTGCTGTAGTAGAAATGTGATGTACATGCTATTTATCCATACAGCTATTTATGTTGTGTTCTGGAGAGCAGTAGGGATCCCAGTTCAGTACCTCAGTGGCAGTCTTCTGACATTTCTCTATAATGTTCCTGAAGATATATACGGAAAATGAATCTCAGATATTTTATACTCTGTCATTGCCAGTTTTCAGCATACATTGCAGGAGGTATGGCCTGTGTACTATAGGTACGGTATAGAGTATGATGCCATTGTAAATCTTAGCTCATCATTAGCTGCACGACCTTCATGAATTTGTACTTTCAGCAGTGAAAACAAAACCCAGTAATCAGCTTCTGCAGCTGTAATGGCTCTCATTCCTTTCCAATTTACCATGTGCTGAGAATAAATGGAAATTAATCTGAAAATACTGTGCCAGAGGACGACTGCGACATATGATAAATATTTTATACACAGAATCTAAGGAACGATGTTCTCTACACATGGTATATTGGGGAAATTGCTTGGAATAAATCTTAAAGCTTTCCCTACCCTAATGTTATGAATAAGATTAGCAAAGATATATCAATGAGATGGTATTTAAATGGGAATTTGGGATTCTGCCTCCTGCATATGGCGTGCCATCATAGATTCACAATTATCTTTGACTTTGTAAGCATAAGTGCAACAAATCTACAGATTTTTTTTTACATCTTAAGGATATATTAGCACATTTTCCTATCCGTCATATTCAGAGGAAAAGGTTCCCCCTATCCTAAGGAATCTGGCTGCTAAATCCAGTGATCCTTTTTGACCACACAATAATCATACATGAAACATGTTAAAATGTGACGAAAAATACATTTTGACAGTTGGCTGGGCAATCCTGGCACATGGTATAAATACTGGTGCATATCTGAGTGTCTAAAACTTCAACCTATAAACAGCTTCCTATAAATATAAAGGCTAGGGGTATTAGAAACAAAAAATCTTAATTATGGAAAATGTAATTGGTTGTTCTGGGAAACAATGATTTTCATGAGTCTCCCCATGTTAAAAGCAGGGACTTTCATATTTATAATTATCAAATTATATTAGGACATACAGTGATATGTCCAAATTGTTACCAAATAAATTTCACTATAAAAACATAATTATGAGCCATACTTGCCAAATATATCTGGGGCAGAGGAGAGGGGCTGGGAAGCCAAATGCAGCTCCATATTTATTGACACTATTTATACCCCTTCCATAAACCACAATCAATTTGGGGACATTTTCTAATGTAAGTACTCTACCGGTTGGTAATGTGATCAGACCATAAAATGCCCATATCATAACCAAAATGTATAAGATCCCAGCAAATGCAGGTAGACTCTATTAGGCTTAGGAAATGTGTCCATGATGAATATATAGAAGTACATTGCAGGAGGGGAGCACATGTCAGGTCTTTTCTGAGATTGGACCCCCCTCCCTCACTGTCTAGACTGCTGAGAGAGAAGCACAGATCTAGCAGCGAGAGTTTCTCTTATTCATTTTCAAGTTAGCCCCCACCCCCCCACCTAACATTGGCCCTTCAGACAGAAGTAGTGTCAGACTAACAGAGGCCTGTGGCTCTCACGATTCAATATAAAAAGCATAAGTCATGTGCGCTTTCTTCATCTTGGGCCCCTCTCCCTTCTGACCCGGTCGCAATCCCAGAGACCGCAATCGTCATGCCCTTGCTGTTTACAAGAACCACACAATCTTACAACCTTTTCCTATAATTGGTGTAATCTCCTAGTATAGTATAGTTGTTATAGCTAAAGTTCAAAATGTAATTTAAGTTTTATGGATGGCTGCCACCAGATGCTCTGTAAATAGTCTGGTGAGTCTGTGTAGTCTTGAGATTCACTGTTTTGAAAATGCTGCTTTCAGTTAAAGAATGGCTAACATGAATATTATGTACAGTATATTTCAGCAGTGAGAATGGCAGCAATCTCATTCCTGGTTAATACATGAGCTGTGGTAGCTTTACACTGATAAAAATACTAATGCTTCTGTGTATGTACCGTTCCACTACAAGAACAAAAATGAAGATGAGACTATAATGGGGGCTAGGCGATATTTGCATATGCTCAGTTGCTATAGATTGTGTAGAACTTGCATCCCCAATATCCCTTTATGCATACCTCCCAACCGTCCCGTTTTGGGCGGGACAGTCCCGGTTTTTAACCCTTGTCCCGCCCCCACTGATTGTTCCGTCTTGTCCCGCCCCCGAATCCCGCCTCCGTCCTGCTCAGGATACATTGAAGCCAGGGGGCGGGGTGCAGCGCTCTCCTCCTCTCCAGCTCCACCACTGTCTGTAGCAGGGCCGGCACCTCCCCCATCCCCTCCCCTGGAAGTTGTTTTCCCACAAATACAAGTTAGGCCCTATCCATAGGATAGGGCCTAACTTGCTGATGTGTTGGGGTTTCAGTGATGTGACCCCCATAGATCATGAAAACGAGGGGTCTGTTGGGGTCCCATGTACCTCATGTGGACCCCTCATCGCTCTATGACAGTAATGGAGCAGAATGGTCATACACGGCTGCCTGCTCCATTACACTGACGGAGCGACCATGAGTCCAATGGAGATACGTAGGACCCCTCGTTTTCATGATCTGTGGGGGTCTCATCACTGAGACCCCCATTGATCATCAAGTTAGGCCATATTCTGTGGATAGGGACTAATTTGTATTTGCAGGAAAACCTCTATAAGCACACAGCCCTTTTTATGTTTTTTCCGTTTCCATATTTCACTCTCCACTTTCAAAAATCAATAACTTTTTTATTTTTCCATGTATAGAGCTGCGTGTGGCCTGTTTCTGCATAACAAATTACACTTCCTAGTGACGGTATTAAATATTCCAGGCCCTATACTGGGAAGCGGGAAAGAAAATATCAAATGTGGTTTTTATGGCTTTCACTGCGCGCTCCATAGGACCCCTCCCCTTTACTGCGCTCCATAGGACCCCTCCCCTTTACTCTTTAGTTTGGTACAATCACGGCAATATCATACTTATATAGATTTTATTATGTTTTAGTAGATTTTAAAAATTAAAGGACATCTATCACCATTTTTTGGGTTTTATAATGTTCTCTTACTAATGCTCGTTACCTGTAGGGGATGTTCTCGCTTCTTTCCGCTAGTTTCCTGGCTCGTGGCAAAAATGATTTTATAATATTTGCAAATAGCACTGGGGGCGCTCAGGGTGACGTCACCAAGCTCCTTGGCTCAGTAAATTATGCAGCCCCCTGGCTGCTTGCTATTCATATTGTCTCCATTCCAATCATGTCTCCCCCCAACAACGAGCTTGTCTCCCCCAGACAACGAGCATGTCTCCCCCCCTAGACAACGAGCATGTCTCCCCCCCTAGACAACGAGCAAGTCTCCCCCAGACAACGAGCATGTCTCCCCCAGACAACGAGCATGTCTCCCCCCCTAGACAACGAGCATGTCTCCCCCCCTAGACAACGAGCATGTCTCCCCCCCTAGACAACGAGCAAGTCTCCCCCCCTAGACAACGAGCATGTCTCCCCCCAGACAACGAGCATGTCTCCCCCCCACCAGACAACAAGCATGTCTCCCCCCTAGACAACGAGCATGTCTCCCCCCCAGACAACGAGCATGTCTCCCCCCCCCCCAAGACAACGAGCATGGTCCCCCCTAGACAACGAGCATGTCTCCCCCCCTAGACAACGAGCATGTCTCCCCCCCTAGACAATGAGCATGTCTCCCCCCTAGACAACGAGCATGTCTCCCCCCCCATGGCTGCGTGCCCTTTTTTGTGTGTTTGTGTTATTTGTGTCTTTTGGGACTGTGCCTGCTTTTCTATTTCCTGAAAATGGTGTGATTATTTTTCCTCAGTGTTTGCCTTAATTTTTTGGCAAATTCACACTAACGCCCATACCATTCCCCCGGTACCCACCGCCACCAGTGGTGCCGGGAAGAGCCGGGTACAAACCAGCACCGAACCTCTATAAATGGTCAGGCAGTGGGGCGGCCACAGGCTGTTATTGTTGCGCTGGAATAGCCCCCTAACAGTGGGATTTCCCAGCTCAGTAATGGCAGGCTGCTGCTACTTTTTTGTATCTGGCTGAATTGGAAAATAGGGGGCACCCCATGTTGTTTTTTTGAACATTTTATTTTTAAAATGGGGGGGGGGATGGCGAGAGGTCCCCCTATTAAAAGGGGGACCCCACGTTGTTGTTTTTTTTTTCAAAAATGGGGGGGCGGGGCGATGTGGGGTGCAAATCAGCCAGATACAATAAAGCAGCAGCCTGCCATAGCTAAGCTGGGATATCCCACTGTTGGGGGGCTATTCCAGTGCAAAACAGTGGTGTTTCAAACATTTAGGCGCTATTTTCCATTACAGAGATCACCGACGGGAATAACCGGTTTTTAATATTGATAGATCGGGACTATTAAGAGGTGGCGATGCCTAACATGTTTAATGATTTATATCATTAATGATTTATGGCACTTAAACTTTAGGTTGACTGGTTGATCCTACCATATTCTGCTATACTACAGTATAGTAGAATATGGGGATTTTGCACATGATCTGTCACAATGTGCAACTGGCACATTGTAACAGATCTTCAGAAATTACAGCTCTTCAGTCTAAAGACCCCCATTGCTCCCTGATGACATCATGCACACCAGCTGTCACATGCCGCGAGCAGCCTTGGCGGTAGCATATAAAGGGTTAACACCTGCAATCTGTGCCAGCACTGATTGTAGGTGTTTGCTGCTTCATGCATCATACACTGGCTGCTGCACCATGACATTGGGGAATGTTATGGTGCAACAAGGGGTTAGAGGACATCTACCATCAGAATTATTGATGGTAGGTGCTTATTATTCACCTCCTCATCCTGAGGTGCTGTGCAAGGACTCCCTGACTGCCGACTGAACCTCAGCAGATTAGGTGCGTGGCCAGGGTCAGGTTAGGGGCGTGACTAGTGCGTGGCCTACAGGGAAAAATCCTTTTTGTCCCTCTTTCTCAGCTGGAAAAGTTGGGAGGTATGCTTTATGTCCCACAAGACAGTTTATAAAAGGTCAGGGTTTGTTAAAATTTGCAAAAAATTATAGTGTTTCTGTTCATTTTGTGGACATTTGTAGATCTTGCAGGCTGTGAAATTGCCCTGCAAATGGGCATTCCAACTTCAGGGGCATAACAACATAGCAGTAGTAGCCATAGTAGCCATAGCAGTGAAATGATGCCTGAAGTGTCAGGGTGCCCAGCCACCCTACCTGATACACCATTATATACATATTATACAACACATACCCTGTTTCCCCGAAAATAAGACAGTGTCTTATATTAATTTTTGCTCCTAAAGAGGCACTAGGTCTTATTTTCAGGGGATGTCTTATTTTTCCATGATCAAGAATTTACATTTATTATTGAACAAAAAATCAACTTCTCTAACCTCCTTATGACTCTCCAAACTCTAAATTTCATGCTGTATTTCGTGTGACTCCATTTCTATTAGAATCATTGGCCCCCGTCTCACTTTCACTTTCCATAAATGAACCCTTCTTATCCTGGTAGCATTTATAAGGATTTCCTAATAGTAATGTAACGGCTTGGGCGGAACTGCTGCAATGACTGCCGCTAGGTCTTATTTTCAGGGGAGGCCTTATATTTCTTACCCTGAACAAAATTGTACTAGGTCTTATTTTCGGGGGATGTCTTATTTTAGGGGAAACAGGGTATGTATGTATATATGGCATAATATGTACACTCACCGGCCACTTTATTAGGTACACCTGTCCAACTGCTCGTTAACACTTAATTTCTAATCAGCCAATCACATGGCGGCAACTCAGTGCATTTAGGCATGTAGACATGGTCAAGACAATCTCCTGCAGTTCAAACCGAGCATCAGTATGGGGAAGAAAGGTGATTTGAGTGCCTTTGAACGTGGCATGGTTGTTGGTGCCAGAAGGGCTGGTCTGAGAAACTGCTGATCTACTGGGTTTTTTCACGCACAACCATCTCTAGGGTTTACAGAGAATGGTCCGAAAAAGAAAAAACATCCAGTGAGCGGCAGTTCTGTGGGCAGAAATGCCTTGTTGATGCCAGAGGTCAGAGGAGAATGGGCAGACTGGTTCAAGCTGATAGAAAGGCAACAGTGACTCAAATCGCCACCCGTTACAACCAAGGTAGGCAGAAGAGCATCTCTGAACGCACAGTACGTTGAACTTTGAGGCAGATGGGCTACAGCAGCAGAAGACCACACCGGGTGCCACTCCTTTCAGCTAAGAACAGGAAACTGAGGCTACAATTTGCACAAGCTCATCGAAATTGGACAGTAGAAGATTGGAAAAACGTTGCCTGGTCTGATGAGTCTCGATTTCTGCTGCGACATTCGGGTCAGAATTTGGCGTCAAAAACATGAAAGCATGGATCCATCCTGCCTTGTATCAACGGCTCAGGCTGGTGGTGGTGGTGTCATGGTGTGGGGAATATTTTCTTGGCACTCTTTGGGCCCCTTGGTACCAATTGAGCATCGTTGCAACGCCACAGCCTACCTGAGTATTGTTGCTGACCATGTCCATCCCTTTATGACCACAATGTACCCAACATCTGATGGACATCTTTCAGCAGGATAATGCGCCATGTCATAAAGCTGGAATCATCTCAGACTGGTTTCTTGAACATGACAATGAGTTCACTGTACTCAAATGGCCTCCACAGTCGCCAGATCTCAATCCAATAGAGCATCTTTGGGATGTGGTGGAACGGGAGATTCGCATTATGGATGTGCAGCCGACAAATCTGCGGCAACTGTGTGATGCCATCATGTCAATATGGACCAAAATCTCTGAGGAATGCTTCCACACCTTGTTGATTCCATGCCACGAAGAATTGAGGCAGTTCTGAAGGCAAAAGGGGGTCCAACCCGTTACTAGCATGGTGTACCTAATAAAGTGGCCAGTGAGTGTATATAACAGTGTACATCTTCCACATTACACAGCTGATCTAGCAACTCGGGAAACAAATGTCAGAGAGGGCATAGCAGGACTAGGGATCTCCCATCTCTACTTCCTGCCATCTACTTCCCCAATATCGTCGGCAGCTAGTGGGCCCCAGGGAAGTCTACCAGACAGTGAGTAGATACATATGTGTGTATGAGTGTATAAATGTATGGGTGTGTATATTCTCTATTGGTGTGTTTATATGTAAAGTGTATATGCTGTATGTATGTGTGTGTATACCTGAGGTGTATATAGTGTATGGCGTGTATATACTGTATGTATGCGTGTACATGCTGTTTGTGTGTATATGTGATGTAAATATTCTCTACATGTATGCATATGCTATATGTCTGTATATGGTACTATGTTTATATATGTGTGTGTGTGTGTGTATATATATATATATATATATATATATATATATATATATTTATATATATATATTGTATTCATGCTGTATGTGTGTGTATGGTGTGTTTATACTGTGTGTATATATGTGAATTTATGGTATGTATAAATGTATATAGTGTGCATAAAAGTGTGCGCCTGAGTGTATAAATGTGTGAGTAGAACTGTGTGTGTGTATATAAATGTATGAACTCAATCTCATAAAAAAAGGTAAATTGGCAACCAGCTTTATCTGTCACAATGACAGCAGTATAGTGCAGGCAACCTAACGCATTTCTGATCTTCAATGTCCTTAATCACAGCTATGTAGGTTTATCAGGAAGTGTGCGCCCTTATGCTGGGACTGGATCCTACATTCACAGAGCTGCAGCATTTCAGACTCTGAAAGGAGCAGACCTCTGAAATTCCTTTAGAAAGCACAGATTAAACGGCCTGTAGATGAAGCAATTCGAAGAAATGGGATCTTTTAGTATCCTTCTATTTTGTTGTTGTTCTGCTTCTATAATAGAGCAAAACAACAGAAGCCCCCAGGCATATGTGAACACAGGCTTACATAGCAGTAAATCAGATTTGCTAAAAAAAATTTCTGATATTAAAATAAGCATATCCAGTATGTCAATCCCAGACCTTTTCTTACTAATCTGAGTGTATTAGTGTTGGATGTTAAACCGTGGCCCACTAGTGACACCTGCTGGTAATAATTCATTTCACTTTGCTAGATCTCTTAGTCAGTTGCTGATAGTTTAATTCTATGACAACATATACCGTACATAAATCACATACAGGAACATCATTCATATCCTTCAACAGTATGCTGACTGTTAATGCACATTACCAATATATGTAGGTATCATGTGCCAGAGAAAGCAGTATCCCTTCTTATTAGGTTTTATGTTGGATGGCTATATTAATAAACTCTGCTTCTCTAGTCTGCATCATTGTAAGTATTATTTCATAACACTTCTTCATATTTCATAAGAAGCCAGCTGATCTTCCATTCTGGTGTACATTTCATATTTAAGAGGTTAAAATTGGTTGTCCATTTTGGGCAATTGCTTCCTGTGAGAAAGGATTATTCTTTATCATCATTATAGGTTTTAGCCATTCAAACATGTGGATGTTACATCATTTTAACCCTAGATTTCTTCATATGTTAGATTTTTGTTGCAAATATTTCTGAAAATAATGATCAGTTCAGTTCATGTAAATGGGACTCGGAGACAATGCCATTTACTTTATCAGCGTCAGGAAACAAAAATCTATGGTGGCGTATGCAGGCATCCTTAATCCCTTGTAGATGGCCATTGATTGACTGCCTGTTAATAACCTTCAGTCTGTACACGTGCTGATGAATTCTTTATTATGTCTTCTGTTTTTCTCAGACTGAAGAAGTCCTGAAGATTGATGGAGGGCCATGCTATTCAAACAGCAGGCGTTGCTGAGACAGAAGCTGTTGGTGCTAGGCAGCCTTGCTGTTGGAAGTCTCCTATATCTAGTTGCCAGAGTTGGGAGCTTGGATAGGTAAGTGCCTCAGAGTTACATTTTTACATCGGAGCTTTAAATTGGTTTGTTCTTTCTGTAAAAGTGATTTCATGAGGGGGATGGCTGTGGGTAAAAGAAAGATTTTCTCATGCTTGTAAATCCCCATAACATGTGAGGATAGACTTGCAGACTGTGTTAGTTTGAGCTCACATAAAAGAAATTTCTGTGACTGTCCAAAACCCCTCAGTTCATAACACCTAAAATAGTCCTAAGCCACATAAATTTCTGCAACAAATCAGCTGGATGGGAAAATATCCTTATCCCATTTATTAAAACATCACATTGATATCAGTGGAAAGCTGCACAATATACTGAGGTTTTTGGTCTATCCCTGGAGTTGCACATTTATTTACTTGGTAGAAGAGGCTCCATCCTTGGTCGCTCAAGCTGTTCAGTACAAGCAGTGTTCATCATCTTAGGTAACATTAGTAAGTCTTCTGCATGCTTGTGTGAACAATGCACACAGCAAGGCTGCATTACAATGCATTTATCTGACTACATGAATAATTTAATGGTAAAGCAAAGAAATCCCTTCCAGAATTTTGTAAACTCTATTGTCATCAATAGAATGTCCTTCATTGTGCTCCTTCCTTCTAAAAAGAAGCCACAGTCTAAAGTGTAAATGCAGATTGCGCTTTTAGACTCGGTGATTGTGAATGTATCATGTTTGTCTGACTCCAGACTTTACAGACTGCTCTGCCGGCTCTAGAAATACTATTGTATTGATCATCCCTGGAGACACTAAATACTCACCATAGACCATGAAACACTTGTGCATTACAATACTGAGATAAACATGAGACTGGGTACTGAATGCGAATTAGGAAATAATCCCTGCTTATGGGGAATTGGCAACATTTATGGAAATTGAAGTAAACTCAGGTCAATTATATTGAGTGCATAAATCTTTAATTGCCTTTTTACATCGTCCATGTCTATTGAATTTAACTAAATGGAGATGAATAATTGTTGGTGTTTTGTATTAGAAAATGTTGCTATTAGGACATATTTTCTTGTTTCCTTTAGAATGAAGGAATATTCAAATTAAATTCATTAGCATATTATGGTTTTAAAGGACATCATCCTTAAACAGTACATCAAGAACTATTGTAATTTGTCTCCTTCTGTCTCCATTCTGGTTTTTCTGTCATTTGGACTGTTGTTTTCCTTAGGCTGGATTCACACGACCGTTGCCCGCCGTACCGTAGCACGGCGGGCACACGGCAGCGTGCGGGGAGAGGAGGAGGGGGAGAGCGCTGCTCACCCCCGCCCCACTCCATAGGGATATATGGCGCACGGCGCCGTATGCCCTGAAAAAATAGGACATGTCCTATTTTTTCACGGGGCACGGAGCAGTACGGTGCCGCACGTGTGCGGCAGCGTACCGCTCCCGTAGGGCGCCGTGCGCCCATTGCCGTCTATGGGGGACGTATATCGGCCGTATATACGTCGGCCGTAAATACGTCCCCCTTGCGGTAGTGTGAATGCAGCCTAAGTGATAGGAGTACAACCAAAGCAGCCATCATAGTATCATAGTTTTTATGGTTGAAAAAAGACACTTGTCCATGAAGTTCAACCAAGGAGGGGAAGGGATTGGATGAGGAAGGATTTAGGGGAAACAATTCTATATAACATAACTTTCAATGTTATTTAGGTGTAAAAAGGCATCTAGACCCTTCTTGAAGCTCTCTGCTGTCCCTGCTGTGACCAGCGCCTGAGGCAGGCTATTACACAGATTGACAGTTCTCATAGTAAAAAAGCCGTGTTGCCTCTGGTGATTAAACCTTGATTTCTCCAAATGGACACAGTGCCCCCTCGTCTTTTGATTTGATTTAATATGAAAAACTAACCACCATATGGACCATTCATATATTTATATAAATAAATCATGTCCCCTCGTAGTCGTCTCTTTTCCAGACTAAATAAATCTAGTTGTTTTAATCTTTCCTCATAACTAAGACCCTCCATACCCCTTATCATTTTTGTGGCTCTACGTTGAACCCTCTCCAGCTCCAGGGCCTCCTTTATATGGACCGGTGCCCAGAACTGGACAGCATATTCCAGGTGTGGCCGAACCAATACCTTGTATAGTGGTAATATTACATCCCTATCACGAGAGTCCAGACCACTTTTGATACATGACAAGATCCTACTGGCTTTACATTCAGCTGATTGATGTTGCATGCTGTTATTCAATAGCTATACTAGAAAGCAGCATGACTAGGCAAGAACCTGTATTTTTAATATACATCAAATAAATGTCCACTTTGGTTAGCATAAAAATACCGTGAACCCTTTTACATAGATTTTAACTTGGCACTGTTTTTGATAAATATGGGCCACTGGGTGAAGAAGGGCTAAGAGAGGTGTAAAAAATAGAAAAGTATATGTGAGCAACAGGAGCATGTCATGGATTCCTGAAACAATAGAGTTTTGGTACCATATATACTAGACTATGTTGTATGTATGTATTGTATTGTATTCAGTATATTGCATATGCAATCAGAAACCTTTTAAACTTTTAAAAAAGTTAGAATACAGTGAAAATTCAAATCACCCCACCCCCTTTCCCTAGAATGCATATAAAATAAACAGATGAAATCATAAACATGTCAGGTATCACAGCATCCCCAAAATTCAGATCAAAATATAAAACAGTTATTCCCAGCTATGAATACCTTAACAGTAAATAGTGCCCAAATGTCTGAATTGCCAATTTTTTTTGCTATTTTACAACTCAACTTCAAAATTTTAAATACAAAGTGATCAGAAAGTCGTACAGTCCTAAAAATGGTAGCCGTGAAAATGTCCTGCAAACAAATGATACCTTACACAGCTCTGAACACCAAAGTATGAATAAGTTATTGGTTTAAGAAAAGGGCAAAATGAAAAACATTTTTATTTGTACAAAAGGTATTCCTTTTAAGAAAACCTAAACTATTGTTGTATCCCCATGATCGGACAAACCAGAAGAATACATGAAAAATGTCATTTGGAGATTTTTTGTAATAATTTCATTGCATTTGAATTTGAATTTTGTTCCAGCATTCTAGGAAGGACACATTGGGGGTCATTTACTAAGGGCCCGATTCGCGTTTTCCCGACGTGTTACCTGAATATTTCCGATTTGCGCCGCTTGTACATGAATTGCCCCGGGTTTTTGGCGCACGCGATCGGATTGTGGCGCATCGGGGCCAGCATGCGCGCGACAGAAATCGGGGGGCGTGGCCGAACGAAAACCCGACGTATTCGGAAAAACCGCCGCATTTAAAAACCGAAAATGTGTCGCTTGGGGAGCGCTCACCTTCACCTTCTATGGGATGGTGCATTCCGGGGCGTTAAGATTATTTTCGGCGCTGCAGCGCCACCTGGTGGACGGCGGAGGAACTACCATCTTAAATCCCAGCCGGACCCGAATCCTGTGCAGAGAACGCGCCGCTGGATCGCGAATGGGCCGGGTAAGTAAATGTGCCCCATTGTCTCACAGAAAGGCAGCCCTCATACAGCTCTGTAGACATAAACATAAAAGTTAATGATTTAGTTATTGAAGATGGGGAGTTCCTTAAGCAGTTAAAATGAGACAATCTATGCATAGTTATGAAGTTTCATTTTTTTCCCTATAATTGCTGCTACAGGTGTCATAGTGCTTGTATATATATGTTCATTCTTTACAGTATTGTTGAATGAATAATCAATCAAAAATGTGCACCTTGTCCCTCCAATAACACGTCAGAAAGGCCAAAACAGTCTGTGTCCTGTAGGGGTTAGGGAAATGTTATCACTATTGTCATCACATGAATAAGCCCTTTCTTCTGTCTGATCTTCTTCCCTTCATTATAGAATGTGTTTTTTTCATATTGTAAACTGTTGTCATTACAGGTTACCACCAATATGTCCAGTTGAAGGTAGATTCAGTCCACAAAATCAGGATGCAATCGCTCTTCGTGCTATGCAGTATAAAAGAGGACTCTTACATGAATTCCGTAAAGGAAACGCCACTAAAGAGCAGATTCTTCTTCATAACCTGGTCCAGCAGCTACCAAAGGCAATTATTATTGGTGTGAGAAAAGGGGGAACTAGAGCCTTACTTGAAATGTTAAATCTCCATCCCTCTGTGGTCAAGGCCTCTCAAGAAATTCATTTTTTTGACAATGATGAGAACTACGCAAAGGGTATTGAATGGTACAGAAAAAAGATGCCTTTCTCCCACCCTCACCAAATCACTATTGAGAAGAGTCCTGCATACTTCATTACAGATGAGGTTCCCGAAAGGATTTATAAAATGAACTCCTCCATAAAGTTACTAGTAATTGTTAGAGAGCCCACAACAAGAGCCATTTCTGACTATACCCAGGTATTAGAGGGAAAGGAAAGGAAAAATAAGACCTACTACAAGTTTGAAAAATTGGCTATGGACTCGAATACCTGCGAGGTGAACACAAAATACAAAGCAGTGAGGACCAGTATCTATACAAAGCATCTGGAGAGGTGGCTGAAGTATTTTCCTATTGAACAGTTTCACATTGTTGATGGGGATCGGCTTATTACCGAACCACTGCCAGAATTACAACTGGTGGAAACATTTCTCAATCTTCCACAAAGAATAAGTCAATACAACCTGTACTTTAATGCTACCAGAGGTTTCTATTGTTTGCGGTTTAACATTGTTTTTAACAAGTGCCTGGCGGGTAGCAAGGGGCGCATACATCCAGAGGTGGACCCCTCAGTCATTACAAAATTGCACAAGTTCTTTCATCCTTTTAACCAGAAGTTTTACCAGATCACTGGGAGGACATTTAACTGGCCCTGACTGATACTATTGCCTACAACACTATGTGTTGCAAATTGCTTTCTGTAAAGTCTTTAATGGAACAATAATGCACTTTTCATGGACACCTTTAATAGAGAAAAAGTTTAATTTCTTGAGAAAAAATAATTGATGTGACCAAATATTTAAAGGGATCCGCTTCTATTGAGAAGAAACGGGACTCCTCCCCACGAATAAAGTATGATAAGCTTTATGACAAAATGGAGATTGGCAATTTTATGCTTTCAGACCAGAAGTATGGTAATATTTAAAAAAAAAAAAAGTTTCTCATTCCATTGTATTGCTTTATGCATAGTATGCGTAATGGTAAACTAGCCATATAGTTACCCATAGACAAGAGATGAGTGTCGCCTAACCCAGCAATAGCATCAAGCACAGAAGCTATGTCTATGGGTGCAGATGTTTGCACCACTACTCAAATCAACACTAGAGATTTCAGGCATTAGGATCACTGGTTAAAACACTGTAAGTATGGTTTATATCATGTTCATGAGAACACAAGCTTTCAGCAGCATAACGTGAACCAGGTGGCATCACAAGGTATTAAGACGCCTTCACATGACTGTGCATTGTCCAAATATCACAAACTAACCACAGAACCAAGGGTGAAACCCAATAAATCAAAGTGATATATAATGTCTCTTGCAGAGCCGGGCTGTAATTATGAATATAGTGTTAGCGCCCAAGTTTATGGGGGATGGGACTCCTTGCATCATATATAATAATGACTCATGTCCTCTGCACTTTGGTCAGTCTGTAAAAATTTGCCCAGCACATGGTCCGTGATTCACAGGCTAACCAGGGCCTTTGATGATTTTATCTGGGCTTGGGCAGTTTCGTAGGTATTCCCTAGCTACAAAGCTTCAGAAGGTAATGCTGTACCATCTGACTGCAGATCTAATTTTCACTTGCATAGCCAAAACCATGTGGAGCAGGGGCAGATGTATTGTCACATATTGGACCTTTGCAGAGAACAACTAGACAGTCTTCTACTGCTGCATATTTATCACTGTGTCTGATGTTGGACAATAAATCTGGCATAGTGGATACTTACTTTGCATTTTCTGCTAGGTGGTCTAGATTTTTGGGCGCTTCAACTAAATGCTGTAAGTGCACTCCCTCTATTCCCAGTTCTACGCCCATTTTGTACAAGTAAAGTGCCTAAAAACTGTGTAAAACCCTTAAATAAAGTAGAGCAAGGCATTTCATACAGTTTATTTTGCACAAATCACTCTCATTCTGCCCCAGTCAGCTTAATAAATCCCCCCATTGACCTTTGTATGGGCTACCTATGAGATCAGTTATGGGACAATAAGCTAACAAACAAGCAAATGATCATTTTCTTGCTTTCTGTATCTTATATGTGTCACCTCAATTTCATTGTTAGTAGGAAGTAAATAGGGCAATTTGTTTGGAGATAAATGATAGGCTCATCCTAGAGTTCTGCAAACCTGCAGGCATTAACCAGGAACTAACTTTTCTAGAAAGGCCCCTTCCAAAATTTTGCCCCTGCTTGTTAATGAATGGCCTAGGAGTGTATATGTTAATGAAAGGAGATTTTAGTAGAGAGATGATTTATTAGTGGTAATATCCATTGGCCAACGGCACACATAAGTGTCTAAACTCTATGGTAATCAAACCTAAGTGTGTTTTGCCTGTTGTGATCTTGATGAAGAAATTGAAAGGGTATCTACAATTTTTTTTCTATTGGTTAAATGCATGAAAAAAGAAAAAAAAAATACCATCTTGTGTATACAGCTCCTAGGCCGACCTTGGTGTGTCCAGATCCCATTCATCCGTTACCTACTTACTGCTACTGAACTGAATGTGGGACAGACAAAAGGAGAAAAGATTTCATAATCAGATTACAAACAGTTTGTGGTCTGTTAACGATCATACACATAAGGCTGCAAAGGAGCAATATACTGTATAAGAAATATGCAGTTTTTTCATTGATGCAATAAAAATTATTTCAAATGTGGACCTACCCTTTAAGACCAAATGTGCATTTCAGTTAGCTTTGGGTCTCTTTTCAAAAAGTATACGCAAAAAAAAGCACAAAGAATTTTTTACTGTTGGCAGAACACACTAAAAATATTTGGCTATTGTGGATCAAAAACTGCCCCAGCTCATGTGAACAAGTATTCAATGCGGACTAGAGTAGATGGTATAACATAGGATGTGATACAAAGTTATCTATGCTGTCTAGAGCAAATACACAAATTCAGACATATCCGTTAGGATTGAGAGGGTTTCTATATGTGATGCAATCTAGCTTAAATAAACTCACTATATACAATTTGAAGTTACAGATTATTAGGTAATTTATCGTCTCTCTCATGATCCTAAACCCTTGCTGTGAAAAGATTCTACTATTTTCCTAGAAATAAACCAGTGCTAGTCTTCTTCTTGTTCCAAAGTTCCTGTGGTGAATTTGCACTATAATGTCTTGTACAGGTACCGGTCACTTCAAGCATGATGACAATAGAAAACAGAGGCCTGACCGCCCCCTTCACTGCAACATCCTGTAAATAATGTAGATTTTATTGTACATATGGTTTCACATCAAGTAATTCTATTTTGTAAAACTGAGTATGACTCTTTAAATTATTGTGAGAAGTTTTATTGTGTTAACTTAAACTGGAATGAATTAAAATCACTAAATGTGGATTTTCATCATTTGTGTTTTTGTCATGTGATCTAGCTAAGTAGAAAATACCTTGTCTATTCAGCAGTAAATTGAGGGTATGTAAAGCTATGAAACAGCAGTGATAGAAATATATAGGGAACTGTTACACCTTCAATATACAGTCTTAAGCTACATTCATATCACGTCGCAGCCATCTATTGTAAGGATACAGATATCAGGGATCGGGCCATTAGCTATTTCTTAAGAGAACCTGTCATGTAAATTATCCCACCCAAAATAAAGACTTTATTAAAAACTATGATTAACAATCATGACCCCTCATTGGTTAATTTCCATGACTGCAGTGTTACAAAATCAGTTGGTGAACTTATATCCATCTAATCTGATGTGAATCTCTCACACTGAGTCCTGCACAATACATTTTATTTGCATTGGCCTGCCTCCTTGTTCCTGATTGACTATGAAGGACTATGATATCCTCCTATATGGAGAGCTCTATTACATCATTGGGTAATTAAAGTCATGTGACCAGGATGACATGATCCAAGCTCCTCTGCAACATCTACCTCATGTATTTATCTGATCACATGAAATCACAGCAGCCTCCAGCCTCCTTGTCTGAAAAGACCAAATACAGGAGATTCGATTCTAACCCCTCAGAGATTTTAGAGCTTCTAGAGATTCTTAATGGAGCATACTCCAGCATTTTAGTAACTTTCTATGTACTCCCTAAGATCCATAAGGGTATTGTACAGGCACATACTCAGACCAGTTGTGTAAACACTTGCAGCATATATAAAAGATACAGCGTTTACTGTTAAAACTGGAAGGAATACAGGTTGGGACAACAATTACTAGCTTCAATCAACACTGAAACACTATACAGCTCCATAAGAAATTATTTAGAATTCAGAGAAACTAGAGCCTTCCTGGAAACAAGGGACACAGGTTTAAAAGTTCATAATGAACTTGTTCTGCAACTGTTTGCAACTTTCACATTTTTTTTTATAATTTGCATTTATTGGTAGCCGGAACACAAGTAGAAGACAGGAACGCAGTCCTTTTTACATTAATAATATAAATGAAAAAGAAGAAAACAGTTTAACAGGAGGTCATATGTGAATCATGAATGATAGAGTACATTACATATAATCACTTATATAGGCGCACCAGGACGTTATAGTACGTCCCCGCGGCTAGATGCTTAGTGCACCAGGACGCACTATAACGTCCTGCTTCTGGCACCGGCTCACGAACTGAGCCGACACCAGAAGCAGTGGCTGTCAGCTGTCTATCACAGCTGACAGCTTGAGCTAACACCGGCTCCGATTGCGGGTGTTAACCCCTTACACGCCGCGGTCAAGCATGACCGCGGCGTGTAAGGGTGTTTGCGCTATGGATTGGATCCCCTGCGCCGCCTACCAGGGGATCCGATCTTCTTCTGGGCAGCTCCGGGGACTGCCATGTGCCCCGGAGCTGCCCGATCTCCCTGGCAGTCGGACCCCTTCCGGATCTGACTGTAAAGTGTCTGAGCATGCGCGAGCATGCCAGACAGATTACACTGCTCTACAATAAAATAGTATTGTAGAGCAGTGTATTGAACTTGAATCAGTGATCAGAGCATCACTGGCTCAAGTTCAAGTAAGTATAAGTAAAAAAAAAAGTGAAAAACACTGAACACTACACATTAGAATAAATAAAAAATAAATACATTAAAATATAAGCCCCTAAAATGTCACTTTCCCATAAAAACTCTTAAGTATAAAAAACACAAACCAGGCCCTCCCCCACCCCCGCATATTTGGTATTGCCGCGTCCGTAACAATCTATATAATAAAACAGAATCATTACTGGACCCGCATGGTAAACGCCGGAGAAAAAAAATGCAAGAACGTTCCGAAAAGAGATCATTTTTAATTAATACCCTATAAAAAATGCTCTAAAAAGTGATTTAAAAAATGTTATGCACTCTAAAATAAGCCCACTAAAAAGAACAACTCTTCTCGCAAAAAATAAGCCCCTAACCAGATTTGTCAGACGAAAAAATAAAAAAGTTATGCATATGAAAAAATGGTGATGCTAAAATGAACAAGATTTTCTCCAAATTAGTTTTTATTCAGTACAATAGAATAAAATACACAAAACCCCCACATATTTGGTATCCCTGCGTCCGTAACAATCTGCATAATAAAACAGAATTGTTATTAGATACGCAAAGTGAACCCCATTAAAAAAAAACAAAAAAGCTCCAAAAAAGATAATTTTCAATTAATACCCAATTAAAAAGCTCTAAAAAGTGATTTAAAAAATGTTATGCACTCTAAAATAAGACCACTAAAAAGAACAATCCTTCTTGCAAAAAATAAGCCCTTAAACAGATTTGTGAGGCGAAAATAAAAAAATTATGCATATGAAAGACGGTGACGCTAAAATTAACAACAATTTTGCCAAATTACTTTTTATTCAGTAAAAATGGGGAAAAAAAATCTATATAAATGAGGTCTTTTCATAATCGTGGCGACCCATAGAATAAAAATAATATACTATTTTTACGGTATGGTTAAAGGCCAAAAAAAAACCATAAAAATTCTCCTAAAAATTGATGATTTTAATTTCCTCCCCCAACAAAGAGTTCATAAAATCTCACCAATTAGCTATAGATGCCCCAAAATTATGTACCAGAAAAGTGCATCTCATGTGGCAAAAGAAATAAGCCCCTATAGGTCCACATTAAAAAAAGAAAAAAATTATAGCCTGTACAATGTGACATAGCAAATCTGATCTGGATGGCGCCCATGGATGGCCGTGCGCCCATACAGCAGGTTACCAGCACATACGGGGTATCGGTGTACTCGGGAGAAATTGGGTATCAAACTTTGTGGAGCCTTTTTTCCTTTAATCCATTGTAAATGTTTAATTTTCCATCCAAAATGAGTGTATTTGAAAAAATATTACAATTTGCACACTGTACCACATTTTGTTTTAACCCCTATAAAACACCTAAAGGGTTAACAAACTTCTTAAAAGTGGTTTTTCATACGTTGAGGGGTGTAGTTTCCATAATGGGGTAATTTATGAATTTATCTAGCTATTATTTAGGCCTCTCAGTGTCAATTAGAATTTGAGCAGGTCCATCTAAATACAGGTTTTGGTGATTTTACAAAAAATTTTAAAAATGATACCTAAATGCTGAGCCTCATAACATTCTAGTAAAATATGTGGAATTTTAAAAAAACATACCAACATAAAGCAGACAATTGGGAAATGTAAGTTATGAATTTATTTGGGTGCTATGACTATCTGCATCAAAAGTAGAGAATTTAAATAAAGAAAATAAAGAATTTTTCCAAATTTTTGCCAAATTTTTTTTTTTCATAACTAAACGCAAAAGATTTAACCCAAATTTTTAAACTTATTTGAAGTACAATGTGTCACGAGAAAACAATCTCAAAATCCCCTGGATTTCTCATAGCGTTCCAAAGCTATAAGCACGTATAGTGACACAGACCAGATTTGAAAAATGGGGCTGCGTCCTTAAGGCCAAAAGAGGCCCGTAGGGGCTAAGTACTACTCATAAGTGTTCGCATTCCAGCTTCCAACACACTCCAGACAATTTTGTAGAATTAAGAAGCAGAGCAATGGGGGGAGCCCAAGGAAGGAGTATGAGAAGCTAGAGAAGGGATAGGGGAGGGGGGAAGGAAGGGGTGTAGGATAAAATGAGAATGACAATATGTAGTGGAGCGTCCAGACCGAGGGGGGGCAGGTTATCAAGGAAAGACTGGAGGAGAGATCCCTCCAACGTCTCAGATGGATTGTCTGTACTCAGTAGATCGTTGGAAGAGGAACCATGGTTGCCAGGTTTTATTGAACTTTATGCCATGGAGCAAATTTTACATTTGATGGCAAATTCTTCCCCCACCTCAGGGGCACGACTATGGGGGAGCACATGTCCTCACTCATATGCCAATTTGCTCCTGGGTTGGTGGGAGGCCAACATAGTATTTGCAGAAGAAATAGATATCTGGCAAGAACATATCCATGTATGGTACTGGTTCATAGATGACATATTTGTCCTGTAGAAAAGTACCCATACCAAGTTTAAAGAATTTATGCGGATATTGAACACCAATGATCTTGTTCTGAACTTCACCTCGGAGTTCAATGGGTGACAATGGTCTTTGGAAAAAGCCCTCCACAATTAGTTCCTAGGGTGGGAGAATTCACATCCACATTCAATAGAGACAGGGAAAGGGACAATACCTCCAGATACGAAGGAATTGTTCTAGATTTTCAACTTTCGAAGTACAAGCCAGAGGCCTTCACATCCTATTCTAACAGAGGGAGTACCACGATGACTTCCTTATGGAAGCCTTTAAAGGGGAAGCAATGAGGGAAAGACAATCGCTCCTGGTCGCTAAAAACATCTTATCCACGTATCGGTACATACAATGCAGCTCACACGCGTGTATGGAACATTTTTTTTTGTTTGTTTTAAAAAATTTTTATTGAACAATCAACAAAACAAGTCATGCAAGCATTTGGGAAGTCAGGGCACGCAGGCACCGGTTCCGCTTATAATGATAGGTACATTGTATGAAAAATATAATATAGCATTAAATTGTATGGAACATTTTGACCAAATATTGGGACATTCTCTTACTAGACAACAATTTGCATACATACCTGACTCCCAGACCACTCATTACGTACCATAAGGACCTAAAGGAGCATTTGTAAAATTAATTATATGAGACCACCCCTGATGGATAACCGACTCACATGGAAACTAAAAGGGACCTATAGATGTGGCTCGTGGGTTGCCCAATTAAGTTAGACCATATGAGACTTTCACAGCGGCGACTACAGAAAAGTGTTATAAAATCACTGATTTTATTAACAACAAAACCAAAGGAGTGCTTTATCTAGCCCAATGTAATTGCCCCAACAACTATGTTGGCAAAACATACAGGGTATTCTGGAGACAGATGAGAGACCACCATAGTGATATAATCCACAAGGAGGACACCTCAAGCTCAAAACACATCCACTTGGCACTTACCAGAGATCCCAAAGTCATTTCCTTTGTAGGAATTCAGGCCATTTCCCATCCACTCAGTGTGGGCTATTGGGACCATACCATTTTACAGGTGGAGTGTAGGGTGGATTTATAGATTGAAATGTGTGGCATAAGTGCTTTGAATGAAAACCTTCGGTTTGGATGCTTCCTCGGAGGACAGATGTAGGCTCCTCGAACCTTTGATTTGCAGGCTACACTCTAACCTGTGAGACACAGGGTCAGCAACCATATCCCTCCCCCTTCCTTGAGCTGGCATGATTATAGGGATTTATGTACATATATCGCTGTATGTTCGCTTATCAAACCATTCATATATGCAGCAAGATCCACTTTGTTCTATAAGAAATGCCCTTTGCTCACTAGGTCATCCAGGGGTTAGGGTCAGTCAGCAGATATAGCGTCCCTTCACTGTACTGTCTTACGAGGCAGTGTGGAGGTACGCAAACCCACTACCTAATTTACGTACCTCCACACTGCTTCGTAAGACATTATAGCGAAGGCGAGCTGCTCTCTGCGCAGGTCAGGATTACAAAGTCTATGTTGTAAGTGGGAGCCAACGTCATTAGTGGGAAGATGAATAGAAGACTGCTGTGGGAGGGGTTTGGACATAATAAAAATGAGTGGGGGGACGAGCAGGGATTCAAATGAGCAGGCACCCATTACCATTTTAAAAGTACAACCCCCTATGACTTGTGAGAGTGAGCTGCCAGAGAGGGTTCAAAATAGCATCATTCTAAAATAAAAGTACAGAACAGAAAAGATAAACGCATGTTTGGTATGTACTGTTCAGTCTCTGTTGGAACCTGTCACCAGTGGAAAAAGAGTCCTCTGGTGACAGGTTCCCTTTAATTCAATTATTCATATACGATTCTAAAACTTACAAACATCTTCACCAAGCCAACTGATTGCTCCACGAGATTCCAGCCAGACTCCCTATTTAGTGTTCATGGAAACCGGGCCAGGGATGCGCTTGTAGGACCCCACAGTAACCATGACACCTCTGGGAGTATATATCGACAGAGCCTAGGCAACTCACGTAGGTGTGCGAGATTGGAGTGCAATTGAGGTTTAAAAGGACGCTCTGCACCAGCATATGGCGTCATTGCCATTTGAACTAAGAAGCTGTGTATTATGACAGTTAGATGTATCAGTTAGATACATCAGGGATGTATGTTCTGGAGAAACACATAGGACGACTATAGAGCCAGTTGTAATCACAGAGCAGGACACAGAGCAGCAGTTTGTGTATAACAGGCTTACTTGGGCCACCTTACTTATAATGTGCGTGAACACCAACAGAATTTATTGGACCTGATATATGTGGACAATAAAGTCGGCCACACTCGGGTCCCAATACAGAACACTAATAGTTTGACCAAAAAGTGATGTAACCCTTACAAAGAATAAATTTAAAAAATTACCATCTTTATTAGTAACATACAAATAATCAAGACACACAATAGATGAACTACAATGGGTTAAAAGCCATGTGTGGTACAATAAATAATTATGTCTATGTATATGGGTAGGTAATAAGTTTGTCATATAGCATAGCCCCAAGTAAACATGCATAAGACAATGGGGTTAGAATAGATGCACAGACAATCCTGCAGGAAAAAATGACAAAAGGAAAGTGGAAAACAAATACCATACCAAATCAGATCACACATGGGAAGTTGCCCCGACACGTGTTTCGCTATGAGCGCTTTATCAAGGGGAATGTAGGAGAAGAGGGACTCATGGGTGTAAAAAGGGGAAGCGGACCAATGAAGTTGTTTGTACACACCTGAATTATGAAAGTACCTGAGTGCAGTGAATGTCCGGACCGGAAAGGAGCCGCACACACAAGTAAAACGGTCCGGCTCACTACATTGCGCGATTGCCCAGTGCGCATGCGCAGGATTTCCACAGTGTCGCGAGATTTCGGTCTTGCTGGAAAAGTGTCGCACGCGCAGAAAAGTGGCGCAGATCATACAACTATGTTGAGAATACCAGGTAAGTATGAAACCAGGCGCATAATTGTAAAGAGAGGACCAAGACGGCCACCAAGGGTAGATCAGATCAAGGAGTGATATAAACGTGGACCAAAAGATGTATCAATAAGATAAAATGGCCAGTGGTCAACCCATGCCTATATGAAAAAAAGGTGCAAAAAACATGAAAATGGTCCAATGTAAATTGGATATGTGGAGCATGATAAAGTGCAGGTGCTATAAAAATGCATCAACAGTAATACGGATAAAAATGACACACGAATATGACAGTCTATAATATACACTAGGCATAGGGTTTAAGAACTGAGAATGTAAAGAATAAAGTGCTACAATGAATAAAGCTTCAATACTATAAAGTGCAAGACGGTATAAAGTGCAGAGATGAGGTCAGCAAAAGGTGGAATATACCTATAACATTGCGATGAAGACTGATATAATTCATACAAAAGTGTATATATATACAGTAGTATACAACAAGAACCACATAGAAAGAACAAGTTCCAATAAATTGCATAGGTTATGATAAATAAAGCCGGCATATGCATGCCGGAAAAGGGTAATCCATATGGTAAACGGCGAGTGAAGTGAACACACAGTGAAGTGCCACACAGTGAAACACACGTGATGGTGACAATAAAGGTGGTGGGGAGGGCAGCATGGAAAATGGGGCCAAGGTCAAACTCCTGAAGTATGCAGAACAAGAGGTCCAAAATTATACCTGAAAAAATAAAGAAAACATGTGAAAGACCCACGAGTCTAAAAACAACAAACAAAGTAATAATGCAGAAGAGAATTAAAAAATTACATTAAAAGAAAACCTACACTTAAAAGGGGACCCAGTAAGGAAAGTATGATTACAAGAATGGCGCAAAGCTCAAGTTCTCGTTGAGACTCCGTGGGGTGACGGTGTTCAGAAGGTAAATCCATTTTGTTTCTCTTTGTGCCAACACCTTTCTCCAGTTCCCACCCCTGGTATCAATCAAAACCCTATCTATGCCTCTCACCTTCAGTTTTGATCCATCGCACTGATGCCGTTCCTTAAAATGGCGGGGGATGGTCTTCAACTTGTTCAGGTCTGCCTCTTCTCTAGCGGCTTCAATGCCCAGTACGTGTTCCCGAATTCTACGCCGTAGTTCTCTTGATGTGAGACCTACATATATCAGGCCACAAGGACATGTGGCAAAATAAATCACCCCGATGGTCATGCAGGTAATCGTGTGCGTGATTGTGTATTGTCGTTGCCTAGTGGAATAAAAAAAAGAGGTGGTAGTTTCAACATTCACACAGGCCACACAGTCTCCACAAGGTCGACACCCCCATTTCTGACCCCGAGAGCCAAATATATTGCCGCACGTGGGGCTATTGTAGGTGCTCCGAACCAGAGAATCTTTAAGGTTTTTGGATCGGCGGTACGTAATAGACGGATTGGTTTGGATATGCTGTTGGAGAGTCTGGTCAATCCTTAGTACCTGCCAATGTTTCATCAAAATACCTCGTATTGTTTCCAACTGTGAGTTGAAAGTGGTGATAAATCTCACCTTCTGAGGAACTGACCGATTGGGATACTGTCTATGAGTTTAGGAGGGTGTGAGGAGATTGCGTGGAGTAGTGTATTACTTGAGGTCTCTTTTCTAAAGACATCAGACACGATGTTGCCATGGTCATCTACATCAAATAGAATATCCAAAAATTCAACTCGTTTCCTTCCCACCTTGTATGTCAGTTTTATATTCTTCTCGTTGTTATTCAGCTCCTGTATAAACTCATGAAGTTCGTATTCAGATCCTTGCCATATCATGATGATGTCGTCAATATACCTAGCGTACAAGAGTACATTGTTAACCCAATTGGAGGGATTAGTTATGAAAATTTCTCTTTCCCACAGCCCCAGGAAAAGGTTGGCATATGAGGGGGCACAAGCCGCCCCCATAGCCGTTCCCTGGAGCTGTAGGTAGAGTAGGTCACGAAAAAGAAAAAAATTATGTGACAGTGCGAACTCCAATAGGGACACCAGGAAGTTCGCAAAGTTTGGGTCAATGTTTGAGGTTTCCAGAAAAAATCTGGTTGCCGCTATACCGTCAGAATGGCGAATAGACGTGTATAACGACTCAACATCACAAGTAACGATAGTCATGGTTGGATCTAAGTGGATACCTTGAAATTTCCTCAAGGCATCCGTGGTGTCCTTCAAATAGGATGGTAAGGTTTCAACCAAAGGGCGCAGGTGGTAATCAATCAATTTGCATATAGGTTCACAGAGACTATCAGTGCCGGAGACGATCGGACGTCCTGGAGGACTGTTGAGGAGCTTATGGACCTTTGGGAGTAAATAAAAGGAGGAAACTTTAGGGAATTTGGGAACAAGTACATCCATTTGTTTTTCAAGTATAACATTGTTCGTTACTGCTTCCCTAAGGATTCCCACCAGTTCGTCCCTAAATTTGGCCAAAGGATTGAAGGTAAGTCTTCTGTAACAGGTATTGTCCCTTAGCTGGCGAAACGCCTCTTTTTCGTAGTCCTTGGTTGGCCACACTACCACATTTCCCCCTTTATCAGAGGGTTTGATAACCACTTCTGTCAACTTACCTAACTCGGATATGGCTTTGCGTTGTACATTAGTGCAATTGCTGGAACCGCCAAACCTCGGTATTCGTTTAAATTCCTGTGTGACTAATTTGACAAAAAAGTCAATGTTAGGAAAGTGACAGAAGAGGGGGAAGTTCCTAGAACGAGGTAATAGGGAGGGTGGAATTATACCTTTCTTTGGGGGACCCTCCTGTTCCTCCAAAAGGTCCTCCAGCTCCTGTAAGGCCAGATGTTCATGGTCCTCTGGGGATCTTGCAGCATCTTTTTCATGGAAGATTTTCTTGAAAGTGAGTTTACGGGCAAAGAGGTGTAGGTCTTTTATTGCTGTAAAGCAATCAAAGCTTTCAGTTGGAGAAAAGGACAGACCCAAAGACAAAACTTCCATTTGAGACTTAGTGAGTTCTATATCAGACAGGTTAATTACCTTTAATGTAGATTTTCTGCCATCAGATCAAGACCCAAAAAACGAGGAAGTTCCAACGCGACTTACAAGACTTCACCTTAGGCAGAATATACAAGTGGAAAAACCCGAAATCTGGACTTCAGAATCGGAGTCCCTCTATTTCCTCCTTGTCTTCCTTAGGTGCTACCTCTCAGTTATCCTCGGAGGGGTCGGAAGGGAGACCCAGAAGAGGCAACAAAAGGAGATTTGAGCCGTATCAAAGACAACAGCCGAAGAGATGGGCTCGAGGAGATCGAGATCCGGATGGCAGAACATCTACATTAAAGGTAATTAACCTGTCTGATATAGAACTCACTAAGTCTCAAATGGAAATTTTGTCTTTGGGTCTGTCCTTTTATCCAACTGAAAGCTTCGATTGCTTTACAGCAATAAAAGACCTACACCTCTTTGCCCGTAAACTCGCTTTCAAGAAAATCTTCCATGAAAAAGATGCTGCAAGATCCCCAGAGGACCATGAACATCTGGCCTTACAGGCGCTGGAGGACCTTTTGGAGGAACAGGAGGGTCCCCCAAAGAAAGGTATAATTCCACCCTCCCTATTACCTCATTCTAGGAACTTCCCCCTCTTCTGTCACTTTCCTAACATTGACCTTTTTGTCAAATTAGTCACACAGGAATTTAAACGAATACCGAGGTTTGGCGGTTCCAGCAATTGCACTAATGTACAACACAAAGCCATATCCGAGTTAGGTAAGTTGACAGAAGTGGTTATCAAACCCTCTGATAAAGGGGGAAATGTGGTAGTGTGGCCAACCAAGGACTACGAAAAAGAGGCGTTTCGCCAGCTGAGGGACAATACCTGTTACAGAAGACTTACCTTTAATCCTTTGGCCAAATTTAGGGACGAACTGGTGGGAATCCTTAGGGAAGCAGTAACGAACAATGTTATACTTGAAAAACAAATGGATGTACTTGTTCCCAAATTCCCTAAAGTTTCCTCCTTTTATTTACTCCCAAAGGTCCATAAGCGCCTCAACAGTCCTCCAGGACGTCCGATCGTCTCCGGCACTGATAGTCTCTGTGAACCTATATGCAAATTGATTGATTACCACCTGCGCCCTTTGGTTGAAACCTTACCATCCTATTTGAAGGACACCACGGATGCCTTGAGGAAATTTCAAGGTATCCACTTAGATCCAACCATGACTATCGTTACTTGTGATGTTGAGTCGTTATACACGTCTATTCGCCATTCTGACGGTATAGCGGCAACCAGATTTTTTCTGGAAACCTCAAACATTGACCCAAACTTTGCGAACTTCCTGGTGTCCCTATTGGAGTTCGCACTGTCACATAATTTTTTTCTTTTTCGTGACCTACTCTACCTACAGCTCCAGGGAACGGCTATGGGGGCGGCTTGTGCCCCCTCATATGCCAACCTTTTCCTGGGGCTGTGGGAAAGAGAAATTTTCATAACTAATCCCTCCAATTGGGTTAACAATGTACTCTTGTACGCTAGGTATATTGACGACATCATCATGATATGGCAAGGATCTGAATACGAACTTCATGAGTTTATACAGGAGCTGAATAACAACGAGAAGAATATAAAACTGACATACAAGGTGGGAAGGAAACGAGTTGAATTTTTGGATATTCTATTTGATGTAGATGACCATGGCAACATCGTGTCTGATGTCTTTAGAAAAGAGACCTCAAGTAATACACTACTCCACGCAATCTCCTCACACCCTCCTAAACTCATAGACAGTATCCCAATCGGTCAGTTCCTCAGAATACGGAGACTGTGCTACTGTGAGACGAACTTTGAGATTCAAGCAAATGATCTAAGACAGAGGTTCAGAGAACGGGGCTACTCGAATCGTTCAATTGAAAACGGATACCAACGGGCAAAGAGGACAAAACGAGAGGATCTTCTAGCTCCAAAATGCAAACCCAAAAAACAGGATAACAAGGTGAGATTTATCACCACTTTCAACTCACAGTGGGAAACAATACGAGGTATTTTGATGAAACATTGGCAGGTACTAAGGATTAACCAGACTCTCCAACAGCATATCCAAACCAATCCGTCTATTACGTACCGCCGATCCAAAAACCTTAAAGATTCTCTGGTTCGGAGCACCTACAATAGCCCCACGTGCGGCAATATATTTGGCTCTCGGGGTCCGAAATGGGGGTGTCGACCTTGTGGAGACTGTGTGGCCTGTGTGAATGTTGAAACTACCACCTCTTTTTTTGATTCCACTAGGCAACGACAATACACAATCACGCACACGATTACCTGCACGACCATCGGGGTGATTTATTTTGCCACATGTCCTTGTGGCCTGATATATGTAGGTCTCACATCAAGAGAACTACGGCGTAGAATTCGGGAACACGTACTGGGCATTGAAGCCGCTAGAGAAGAGGCAGACCTGAACAAGTGGAAGACCATCCCCCGCCATTTTAAGGAACGGCATCAGTGCGATGGATCAAAACTGAAGGTGAGAGGCATAGATAGGGTTTTGATTGATACCAGGGGTGGGAACTGGAGAAAGGTGTTGGCACAAAGAGAAACAAAATGGATTTACCTTCTGAACACCGTCACCCCACGGGGTCTCAACGAGAACTTGAGCTTTGCGCCATTCTTGTAATCATACTTTCCTTACTGGGTCCCCTTTTAAGTGTAGGTTTTCTTTTAATGTAATTTTTTAATTCTCTTCTGCATTATTACTTTGTTTGTTGTTTTTAGACTCGTGGGTCTTTCACATGTTTTCTTTATTTTTTCAGGAATAATTTTGGACCTCTTGTTCTGCATACTTCAGGAGTTTGACCTTGGCCCCATTTTCCATGCTGCCCTCCCCACCACCTTTATTGTCACCATCACGTGTGTTTCACTGTGTGGCACTTCACTGTGTGTTCACTTCACTCGCCGTTTACCATATGGATTACCCTTTTCCGGCATGCATATGCCGGCTTTATTTATCATAACCTATGCAATTTATTGGAACTTGTTCTTTCTATGTGGTTCTTGTTGTATACTACTGTATATATATACACTTTTGTATGTATTATATCAGTCTTCATCGCAATGTTATATGTATATTCCAGGTTCACTGACTTTGGAGTTATTTTTGAAATTAAAACGTAGCTTTTATTTCACATAAATAAAAGAGGGCAAAACTGTGATTGTCAACATACAACATAAATGTGATTGTTTTGTTAGTTTTTCTTTAAGTAGGTACATAGACTGAACATGCTCGTGTGTCCTACTTTAATTGTTGCATCTCTTTTTTGGCAACATTACTAACAACAGATTAAAAATGTTTTATACAGCACAGTGGTGATTTTGGGTATGCTGTTACATCACCACTCAGTGTTTGTGGCAGGGCGACTGCAGCAGTACTAGGTCTGAACTGCTGCTTCTTATCTGATAGTTTTTCGGAGTAGCTATACGGTGTTGTTAACTGCCTTTGGTTAATAGAGACTGTGTTAGAGCCATAGGTGAAGGTTGGCTTGAGCCATTTGTGTTACTTTTTATGTATATTCCTTCTACCACTCTTGTCTACTGCTTGTCTGGCAGTATCATTCACACATATACTCCTAGCTATTCAGCTAATTACTAGAGGCTATGGACTGGCCCTATCACTGCCATTCACACTGAATTGACCCTAGGACCCAACGCGTTTCGTTTTGCCAGAACTCATCAGGGGTCTTTAAGGAGAGGCACGAAAAACTAGGGTATAGATTGTTTAAACGGATGTGCTGTGTGCACGCCCGGCATGTTGTTAGCCGCGGCGCGCGCCGCATCTGTCCTCCTTTTAAATCAGATCCTGGGCTCGTCACCGCCGACGAGCCTCCCTGGGTAGCCAATCAGCTGGCAGCGCGTCATCAGTGACGCTGTGTTTGATTCTGATTGGTTTGACCAATCAGCGCCTGGGGGTGGTGTCTATGTGGAGAGGAGGGCCGTTCCCTGCCTGATCCGTACTGTACTGTATCATGCACTTATTCTCTGTACAGTAGGAGGCACGTCAGAAGGATTGGGTAAGTATTCACAATCAATTCAGCAGTCGTCGTGGATTCAGAAGTGACTGCGTGTGGAGTCCCCGACACAGCAGTATTCGTGCTGCCTCTAGGGTCCATATGTGTCACAACTGTCAGGTACTATCTGCAATTGTTACTTGTGCTAAATACCAATCCCTAAAATATAGATCTCTCTTTTCACATTCTACAGGATTAGGGGGAGTAACAGACCTGACTCCAGGCTGAATCCTGAGTTTATGGCCAATATTCTAAAAAATGTTGATGTGGATTGAGTTTGGATTTCTCTGTACGTTCCTCCATCAGTGTATACGAGGTGTTGGTTCCATACAGCTTATCCTAATTCAGATGACCCCCATAATTGGTGGGGAATCATTACACTCATTATCCATTCTATTTTATGCCTTACAGCGCAGGCCCATAGATTCTGAAAATGTGATATAAGGTTCTCTCATAGAGTTTCCGGGGTCCTCACCGGGTTCCATTAATCCCTAACTCACATACTGGTCAACTCGTTTCATTCCGTGCCTGCTCAATGCATTTTAAACACCGTAATATTTGAAATATTACTTCGTTAGGCGGTATTGGGGCCAAACTGTGTCACCCTGCCAGTCGGCTACTTGTTAGGACTATTAAAAACAGATCTGAAATAATTTTTGTTTCATGGAACAGCACTGCTTCCAGTGCTTTTATTGCAGGAACGAACTGGCAGTCCTAATGATTTATGAAAATATATATCTCTAGAGGCGTATTCACGATGCTCCCATATGGTTTTAGTGGGCACACTACAAAGTAGTTATGCTTACGTTGGGTATTAATGGCCATACGACAAAGGGGGGGGGGGGGAGGGGGGGGGGAGTTTCACTATGTCCATGTGTGAAGTGTCCTGGACGTTACTGTCAAAAGGGATGAGGGGTTTTGCAGGGAGGGCATTATGTACCCAGCATAGAAATGGTAAGACAATCTGTAAGAGGGGGAGACTGGGATAGAACAATCCTCAGGAAAGAGGCCCAGTGGACCTTCAAAATTAATTCCATCAAACCACATGGAATCAATGATTTCATATCCTACGCCAGCTTTATTGAATGATAAAATGGAGACCTTGCTGGGTACATAATGCCCTCCCTGCAAAACCCCTCATCCCTTTTGACAGTAACGTCCAGGACACTTCACACATGGACATAGTGAAACTCCCCCCCCCCTTCCCCCCCCCCCCCCTTGTCGTATGGCCATTAATACCCAACGTAAGCATAACTACTTTGTAGTGTGCCCACTAAAACCATATGGGAGCATCGTGAATACGCCTCTAGAGATATATATTTTCATAAATCATTAGGACTGCCAGTTCGTTCCTGCAATAAAAGCACTGGAAGCAGTGCTGTTCCATGAAACAAAAATTATTTCAGATCTGTTTTTAATAGTCCTAACAAGTAGCCGACTGGCAGGGTGACACAGTTTGGCCCCAATACCGCCTAACGAAGTAATATTTCAAATATTACGGTGTTTAAAGTGCATTGAGCAGGCACGGAATGAAACGAGTTGACCAGTATGTGAGTTAGGGATTAATGGAACCCGGTGAGGACCCCGGAAACTCTATAAGAGAACCTTATATCACATTTTCAGAATCTATGGGCCTGCGCTGTAAGGCATAAAATAGAATGGATAATGAGTGTAATGATTCCCCACCAATTATGGGGGTCATCTGAATTAGGATAAGCTGTATGGAACCAACACCTCGTATACACTGATGGAGGAACGTACAGAGAAATCCAAACTCAATCCACATCAACATTTTTTAGAATATTGGCCATAAACTCAGGATTCAGCCTGGAGTCAGGTCTGTTACTCCCCCTAATCCTGTAGAATGTGAAAAGAGAGATCTATATTTTAGGGATTGGTATTTAGCACAAGTAACAATTGCAGATAGTACCTGACAGTTGTGACACATATGGACCCTAGAGGCAGCACGAATACTGCTGCGTCGGGGACTCCACACGCAGTCACTTCTGAATCCACGACGACTGCTGAATTGATTGTGAATACTTACCCAATCCTTCTGACGTGCCTCCTACTGTACAGAGAATAAGTGCATGATACAGTACAGTACGGATCAGGCAGGGAACGGCCCTCCTCTCCACATAGACACCACCCCCAGGCGCTGATTGGTCAAACCAATCAGAATCAAACACAGCGTCACTGATGACGCGCTGCCAGCTGATTGGCTACCCAGGGAGGCTCGTCGGCGGTGACGAGCCCAGGATCTGATTTAAAAGGAGGACAGATGCGGCGCGCGCCGCGGCTAACAACATGCCGGGCGTGCACACAGCACATCCGTTTAAACAATCTATACCCTAGTTTTTCGTGCCTCTCCTTAAAGACCCTGATGAGTTCTGGCAAAACGAAACGCGTTGGGTCCTAGGGTCAATTCAGTGTGAATGGCAGTGATAGGGCCAGTCCATAGCCTCTAGTAATTAGCTGAATAGCTAGGAGTATATGTGTGAATGATACTGCCAGACAAGCAGTAGACAAGAGTGGTAGAAGGAATATACATAAAAAGTAACACAAATGGCTCAAGCCAACCTTCACCTATGGCTCTAACACAGTCTCTATTAACCAAAGGCAGTTAACAACACCGTATAGCTACTCCGAAAAACTATCAGATAAGAAGCAGCAGTTCAGACCTAGTACTGCTGCAGTCGCCCTGCCACAAACACTGAGTGGTGATGTAACAACATACCCAAAATCACCACTGTGCTGTATAAAACATTTTTAATCTGTTGTTAGTAATGTTGCCAAAAAAGAGATGCAACAATTAAAGTAGGACACACGAGCATGTTCAGTCTATGTACCTACTTAAAGAAAAACTAACAAAACAATCACATTTATGTTGTATGTTGACAATCACAGTTTTGCCCTCTTTTATTTATGTGAAATAAAAGCTACGTTTTAATTTCAAAAATAACTCCAAAGTCAGTGAACCTAGCCTAATAAAAGGAGCTATTGGCTTAACACCGCTAAACAATTTCTCAGTGAAATAATATATGTATATTCCACCTTTTGCTGACCTCATCTCTGCACTTTATACCGTCTTGCACTTTATAGTATTGAAGCTTTATTCATTGTAGCACTTTATTCTTTACATTCTCAGTTCTTAAACCCTATGCCTAGTGTATATTTATAGGCTGTCATATTCGTGTGTCATTTTTATCCGTATTACTGTTGATGCATTTTTATAGCACCTGCACTTTATCATGCTCCACATATCCAAATTACATTGGACCATTTTCATGTTTTTTGCACCTTTTTTTCATATAGGCATGGGTTGACCACTGGCCATTTTATCTTATTGATACATCTTTTGGTCCACGTTTATATCACTCCTTGATCTAATCTACCCTTGGTGGCCGTCTTGGTCCTCTCTTTACAATTATGCGCCTGGTTTCATACTTACCTGGTATTCTGCGACACTTTTCTGCGCGTGCGACACTTTTCCAGCAAGACCGAAATCTCGCGACACTGTGGAAATCCCGCGCATGCGCACTGGGCAATCGCGCAATGTAGTGAGCCGGACCGTTTTACTTGTGTGTGCGGCTCCTTTCCGGTCCGGACATTCACTGCACTCAGGTACTTTCATAATTCAGGTGTGTACAAACAACTTCATTGGTCCGCTTCCCCTTTTTACACCCATGAGTCCCTCTTCTCCTACATTCCCCTTGATAAAGCGCTCATAGCGAAACACGTGTCGGGGCAACTTCCCATGTGTGATCTGATTTGGTATGGTATTTGTTTTCCACTTTCCTTTTGTCATTTTTTCCTGCAGGATTGTCTGTGCATCTATTCTAACCCCATTGTCTTATGCATGTTTACTTGGGGCTATGCTATATGACAAACTTATTACCTACCCATATACATAGACATAATTATTTATTGTACCACACATGGCTTTTAACCCATTGTAGTTCATCTATTGTGTGTCTTGATTATTTGTATGTTACTAATAAAGATGGTAATTTTTTAAATTTATTCTTTGTAAGGGTTACATCACTTTTTGGTCAAACTATTAGTGTTTTATTATGTGCGTGGAAAAGACCATTCATAAGGAGTTGCAACTCCACGTGAAGTACAGAATGACATTAACCCCTAAATAATCTACGAGGTTAGTAGCTTGATTTATACCAACCACATCTATGTACGAGTTTACACAATTAGATGCCATGTAACCTACCAGTGATATTTAATTGGATCAACAGTTACTCACAGTACACTATCCATATGTGTGAGAATATATTCTTATGCATATCAAATAAACTTTGTTTAAAGCACTCAAACACTTCTCTTTAAATCCAGATATGTTTTATATAGTATTTTTTTAAAAATTACTTCATTAGCAATTCTGCTTTGTTTATAAAAAGAAAAAAATACAGCTACTTCCTCCCATAGATATCCATATTCCAGGCTGTACAGTGTGTGTCTATGGAGGCTAAAAGAACTCACATGTAATCTACCTGTATTTGATTAAATATCTCTGGGAAGGGAGGATTAACCACTTTCAACTTGATCTTTAAAAATACTGCTCATAGCATACTATAGCCAGGAAGAGAGTAAGTAGGGTTAATTCTCACAGCTGTGTAATAAACAGGAGAGGAGAGACCCCTCATTAATCCTGCAGACATATTTGCAATAGCAACATAGGAGTTGCATTGTAACTAAGGAGCACTTTGCAGACGATTTCTTTACAAACTAAGGCTACATTCACATGGACATGCCAGCTAGGCATACATCCGGCATGCTGGAGAGGCAAGGCGCACAGCTGTGCACACGGGGAAAGATAGAACATGTCCTATCTTTTTCCCCCGTGTACGGAGGGGTACCATTGCCGTCTATGGGGACGTATGTACGGCCGTAAGCTTGTGGCCGCACATACACTGTCGTGTTAATGTAGCCCAAGCAGAATTCCTTAATGAAGTATAGAAGAAAAAAGTTCACATCACTCTCTGCAACACACACAATATCAAAAATCATCTAAAAATATGATTATTCTTTAATGGTATGAATATATATTGAAGCTCAAAAACCACACACACCCAAATTAATCAGCATTATCATTTACTTATTTGCAAGAGAAAAATGAAATTCAGAGCATTTCCTAGTGCTTAATGTCTTATTGACCTTGATTATTAAATCATTAAATTTAAAAGGCAGCCATATTGTCCACCAGGACAGAAAATTAATTCTTGAACACATAAAATAAGTAGCATGGTAATTGCACATAATATGTTTACAGACTGGTGAAAAAAATACTGGATTTGATTAAGGCATCATAATACACGAGAATTATAAAAAAAAAAAAAAAAAAAAAAAAAAAAGTAGTAATAGAACAATACAAAATGTAAATGCACCATATTAGTTAGGTTGTTCCACTAACACATGCCATCTGCCAGGGCACAGATCCTTCGGGGGTCATAAAATAATCAGCAAACAGATCCCGGACATCTAATCCAGAATCATGAGTGGTTGAGGTCTGCCAGTTGATGGCTGTGCCAAGAGAAGGTATGCTGGTTTCAGCACCCACATCAGGACCATCATGGTCTAGAACATAGTTGTGAAGGACACTGCATGCCTTGACAACTGCATCCACTGTGGCTACATCCAATTGTATTGAAGTGCCAAGGATCTTCCACTTTTTAATCATTATCCCAAAGGTGCACTCAATGTATCTCCGTGCCCGACTAAGGCGATAATTAAATACTCTCCTCCGCGTGTCCAAGCCTTTTCTTGGGAATGGGCGCAGCTGGCAGGGTGTCACATTGAAAGCTTCATCAGAAACCATGACAAAGGGCAAAGTTTGTGTTGTACCCGGAAGAGGCCTTGGTGGTGGCAGCGAATTCTCCTCATGCAGCAACTTTTGCTTTATCAGTGATGCCTCCATCACCCTGGAATCTCCTGAACTATCGTAGGCACCAACGTCCATGGCAAGAAACCTGTATTTTGTGTCTGCCACGGCTATTAAAATCACTGAAAAGAACTTTTTATTATTGAAGCTTTTGGATCCTGAGTGCGGTGGTTGGTGCACACGGAAATGAATTCCATCAACCGCCCCTATGCAGTTGGGAAAAGAGGCTGCACTTTCAAAACCCTCTGCAATCTGCAGCCACGTTTCTTGAGTGGGAGCAGGCATCACTGCAAGCCGTAAATTCTGAAAGAGCAGCTCACAAGTGGTCCTGACTATCCCGGAGATTGTCGATTTCCCTACATGGAAGAGCTGATGGAGTGAAGAGTAGGTCTCACCAGTTGATAGGAACCTAAAAATGAAAATAAATAAATAAATATGAAATGTTATTAAAGGGAACCTGTCAGCAGAAGTTAATCTAATGAGCCAATAGTACTTTAGCAGGCAGGTTAGCCCCTTCCAAATTATGCCAAGCTCTCTCCTGCCTCAAAACATCCACTCCAATGTCATTCTGTCCTTCACAAGTGCTGGCTGCTCATGTCCCTGGATGCTGGGGGGGGGGGGGGATGCGTTCTGTATAATAAGAGGACCGTGACTTCATAAAGACTTCAGAGCTGAGCTCTCTTAATAAAACAATATTGGTATTGGTGTGTTGGCTAGGAAGCCGATGATTGTGGGACCATATACAGTTGTATAGAGAATGACAAATTACACCAAACTCTTAACGAAAGGGAATTGGTCGGTAGGTGGCTTCAATGGAGATCCATGTACTATACCTTTGTGTATGTTAGCAGAAGAAGGACTGTGAAAAATGCATTTCTATTCCAAGACTGTAGCTGGACTTGTCTAAAAACAATATGCGTCTCAGCCAAGCTCCAGGCAGTGGGTTTTTGATCCTTTATTGTTGCATGAAGGAAGTACAAAACCCACTTGTGGGGGGGCAAAAACAGCTTACGCGATTCGGACGGATTTACCGTCCTTAATCATAGCTGGACTTGTCTACACTAATGTATCAGATCTCTTCACCGAACACAGCACCCTCCCCTGAATACCTCTGCAGTATTCAAACTAAAGCCAGCTACAGCAGTGACTCATAGTATAACATACATTCTTTGTCACGCAGATAAGAATTGTATCTTGATACATAAAACCTTATAATTTAAAGAGGGTGGACTTTTTTTCCCATGACTTAACGTGGTCATGGCCATATGAAACAAACAGACAAAAGCTATGAAATTACCGTAGAGTAATGAGCAGCCGCTGCTCAGGACTGATGCACCTTCTCAGTAGAGTTTGCTGCATAGTAAGCTGTGGTCTTAGGAGATCAAGCAATCCATCAAATGCAGATGTGGACATTTGAATGAACTCTTGAAATTTCTCGGGACACCTGCAAAAAAAGAAGAAAAAAAAATTCATAATATCATAATACACTACCAATTAAACCCCTCGGGACTATTTTGGCCTTTAGGACGCGGTCCCATTTTTCAAATCTGCCCTGTGTCACTGTAAGTGCTTATAGCTTTGGAACGCAATAAGATATCCAAGGGATTTTGAGATTGTACTTCAAATTAGTTTAAAAATTTGGAGGAAATCTTTTGTGTTTAGTTATGAAAAAAAAAAAACTAAATTTGGTAAAAATTTTGAAAAATTCTTTACTTTTGATGCAGATAGTCATAGCACCCAAATTACTTACATTTCCCAAACGTCTGCTTTATGTTGGATATTTTTTTTTTTTACTAGAATGTTATGAGGCTCCGAATTTGGCTGCTATTTTTTAAATTCCGAAAATCAGCAAAACCTGTATTTAGATGGTTCTGCTCAACTTGTAATTGACCCCATTATGGAAAATACACCCCTCAACGTATGAAAAGCACTTTTGAAAATTTTTTTTAGAACCCTTTCAAATGTATTATAGGGTTTTTAAAAAAATGGAGTTGCCGTCTACAAATTGTAATATTTTTGACAATACACTCAGTTTGGGTGGAAAATGAAACATTTCCAATGGATTAAATGAAAAAAGGCTCCACAAAGTTTGATACACAATTTCTCCTGAGTACACCGATATAATTTTTTTTCTTTTTTTTTTTTAATGTGGACCTATAGGGGCTTATTTTTTTTGCCACATGAGATGCACTTTTCTGTTACATAATTTCGGGGCATCTATAGTTAATTGGTGAGATTTTATTAACTCTTTGATGGTGGAGGAAATGAAAATCATCAATTTTTTTGAAGATTTTTTCTGGGGATTTTTTTTTAGGTCATTTGCCATACCATAAAATAGTATGTTATTTGTATTCTATGGGTCGCCATAATTAAGAAAATACCTCATTTATAAAGATTTTTGAACTTTCTTTCCCCAAATTTTACTAAGTAAAAAGGAATTTGGTGAAAATGTTAATTTTAGCATCACCATCTTTTCATATGCATAACTTTTTTATTTTTTAGCTGACAAATCTGGTTAAGAGCTTATATTTTGCGAGAAGAGTTGTTCCTTTAAGTGGTCTTATTTTAGATTGCATAACTTTTTAGAGCATTTTTTCAAAGGGTATTAATTAAAAATTATCGTTTTTTGGAGAGTTTTTTGAGGTTGTTTTTTACAGGGTTCACTTAGCGGGTCCAATAACGATTCTGTTTTATTATGCAGATTGTAATGGATGAAGGGATACCAAATATGTGGGGGTTTTGTGCATTTTACTGAATAAAAACTAATTTGGAGAAAATCTTGTTCATTTTAGCATCACCATCTTTTCATATGCAGAACTTTTTTATTTTTTGGCTAACGAATCTGGTTAAGGGTGTATTTTTTGCAAGAAGAGTTTTTTTTTTTTAGTGGTCTTATTTTAGTGTGCCTAAATCACTTTTAAGAGCATTTTTTGAAAGGGATTAAATTTAAAATTTTCTTATTCATAACATGTGTTTTTTTTTTTTTTTTTTTTTTACAGCGTTTCCCTTGCTGGACCAGTAACGATTCTGTTTTATTATACAGATTGTTAAGGACGCGGCAATACCAAATATTTGAGGTTTCTATGTGTATTTGTGGTTTTTATACTTTAAGTGTTTTTATGGGCAAGTGACATTTTAGGTGCTTATATTTTTATGTATTTATTTTTTATTTATTCTAATGTTTAAACTTTACTTTTTTAACTTATACAAACTTGACCTGGCAATGCTCTGATCGCAGTCCACAGTGGTACATTCACTTGTGAACAGGATTTGGAAACACACATCCCTGTTTATAACAAGGCCTCACAGCTAGTGACGCATCTCAGACCAAACACCAACCCAAAAGGTATTTCCTTTTAAGCTTGGAGACAAGATCCTGTGGAGAAACAGTTCTGGAGAAGGGTACAAAATTTATTTTAAAAAAAAAATGTAACCTTGTAGAAGCCCACCTAGAGCTTGCAAAAAGCACCTTATGAACTTTCAGAAACCAGATTCTCTGGCCTGATGAAATCCAGAGTGTCAAGGTCATTGTGTAGTCCTATGTGACTATATCCTGACAAAAGTAAAATAGCAGCATTTTAAACACATTTAATAAATTGTATATGTTCTAAAGTACAGAATAAAATTAATAATTAATGAAACTATTATTATTATTATTTTCTATTTAACTGACAGCCTAACATTTTGCACTGACTGCAAAAACAGTGTGCCGTTCCACAATGTCTGAAACCCTACAGCAGCAGGTTGCCCAAATGAAGGAGTGACCCCCATCAGCCAATGCAAAATTTTGTTATAATCTTTCTCTGTGTTACAAACATTACTGTACTCCAATTATAATTTTTTTTTGCAAAAAAAAGGTTTTATCTTGATATACTTTGGTAATTATGTAAAACACTGCTCTAGTAGCATAGTGTACCCCTTACAAAAAAATAAATAAATAAAAAATAAATAAATAAATTGAATGTTGATCAATGGAGATTACATTACTTCTGAAGAAAACTCATAAATTGTTCTCCAATTTTAATCTTCAGTGTGTACTGCAGCACCCGGTGTTGCCCAGGATACTAAATAACTGCTCTTAGCTATGACCAAATAGAATGGGTTAACAAAAATATTTTATATCAGTCTCTCCCTCTCTCCTCCCTCTGGCTCTCTCCCCATTACCTCACACAAGAGTGGTCTTATACTCATTGCCTTTAGAAACCAATCAAAGCTCACAGCTCATGTTAATAAGTTGTGGCAAAATAGAAGGTGAGCTGCGATTGGTTGCTTTATATTAGTTTTATATATTAGTTACACACACACTTATAAAATTAGATGTTAGTGTCTCTTTCAGGCAAAGCCAACTACACTGAAGATACTCTGTATACTGCTCCATACGACTGGTTTGGACTTGTTATTATGGACTATTATGTGCAGAATGATGAGAAAAAAATGTGGAAAGAGAAGGAGTGGAAATACATAGTATTCGGGATGCTGCTCTGCAAGAACACATCAAGCAATATTCTGGATCTACTCTTAAATTTTTTTTTTACATACATTTAGTGATCTCACCTGCGAAGATCTGCATATAACATCGCAAAGTGACCCTTTTCTTGCTTCATTCTGATCTCTGGATGAATCCATAGTCGCTTTTGCCTTGCCGCCTCCTGTAGATACATCCATAAATCCATTTACACCCTGGACCATATTTACAGTATTTTTACCTGTAGTCACCAACGGCCATATGACACTTTTTTTGGTCATAGTCATGCAAAATTAACACATATACAGGCAGTTTGCTTTGTTCTTAAGTTGAATTTGTATGCAAGTTGAAACTGTATATTTTATAATTGTAAAATTTTGGCCCCAGTGACAATTGGAGTTTAAACATTTTCTGCCGTAATGGGACCAAGGATTATCAATAAAGCTTCATTACAGACACCTTAATGTGTCAGAGGGGTGTGTCTGTAACTATGGGTTGTCTGAAAGTCGGGTGTCCTTAAGTAGGGGACCATTTGTATATGAACACACATAGTAGATATCCATTTAAACTCTCCACTTGTATAAATGTAATAATACAAACTAATACTTATAATACTTATCTACAAAGTGTGCTAGTGTGGTGGTGGAATTTTATCTCTAGTTTATAAACAAAAACATTCATACAAAAAAAAACAAACAAAAACAAAATAAAAAAAGAATATGTCTGTTGGTTCGGCTAGAGAGGCTTCCCCTTTCCATGGGGATGTTTGGTGTCCAGTTGTACGTACTGGTAAAGATAGAGCATGCTCTCTTTTTCACAGTGCCGGTACGGTGACACGCGTTGTGCTTGCCGTAGACATTGATGGGGACGGATATCCATCCGCAAATTGTGCGGCCAGATATCTGTCACTGAATTTCCGTGTGAAGGGGGGCCTAAGGGATAAGCAGCAGGGGCCCGTGCAACATTGGGGAGGTGAATGGGGAGGAGGGGAAGGTAACCATTTTTTACTCCCCTCTTTCCACAAGCCAGATATGTGACGACTTATTGTCTGTGGGCCAAATTCAGCTTTCTAGTGGCGCCATTTTATATTGTGTTTATTGTACAGGGAAGCTGGATAGAATTGGCAAAAAAATACAGTTGTGCCATATACCTATGTGCTTTGTTTTTAAATCTTTTCCCATGCAATCCAAATAACACCTCCCTTATTAATTTGGTCAGTACAATCTCGAAAATACCAAATTTACGTAGGTTTTCATTAAAAAAAAAATCGTCCAAAAAAAATTCTTAGTTTTGCCATATTCTGACACCAATAACTTTTTGATAGTTCAGTGTATGGAGCTGTGCAAGCTGTAATTTGTGGGACAAGATGACATTCTCATCGATACTTTACCACCTTTTAATTACTTGTTATGAAAATTTAGTGTTCTGCGAAATAGGGAAAAAAGTAGTGACTCTGACAAGTCGGCATTAGTTTCTGTTACAGGGTTCATCACCAGGAATAATCGTTTTTCTACAGGCCGCCCCCAAGTTACGTACAATGTAGGTTCCGTAGATTTGTATGCAAGTCTGCATAGTTTATAATTCTAACCCCAGACAGAATTTTTGGTCTCTGTGACAATTGGATTTTTAAAAAAATGTTGGGTTTGTCAATGTCATAAGAACCAGAATTAATAAAAGCTTATTTACAGACACCTTTTATAACTCCTGCAGCTGTTTATTGCAGACTAGGGAAGTGAGTTACCAAAATCCAGAGGTCCGTTTGTAACTAGGGGTCGTCTGTAAGTCCGGTGTTCTTATGTATGCTGACTGTACTGTACCAGATTAATCATCCAGCATCAGCCACAATGATTAATCTTGCCAAAGCAAACTAAAGAAGCAATTAAATGGTATTGCGTACAGTTTGAGGATATTCCCTGGCCAGGAGAAAGAAAATGAAACCGTTGTTTTATTGTCCAAGAAAACTGAGCGATATTTTACCGCTTGTGGGTAAAATGGCTGTAAAGAACATTCTTCCTAAAGATAACATGTGAAAATTGTTTGGAAGACCAATAAAATTGAAAGGAAAAAGTTATGAAAAGAAATGTAACTGCAGCTACTTTACTTTATATTAAATTATGGACACAATTACAGACCACCCCTAGTTACAGATGGACGTCTCCCCTCCCCCCCCCTCTATGACCTCTCTCGATGCTTCACGTTAGTCTCAGACTGCAATGATCAGCTGTCAGGTGTCTGTACTGAAGTTTTATTGATAATCATCTATTATCCCATGACAGAATTAAAATTTGGAAATCCAATTGCCAAATTTTTTTGGTCTTGGAATTACAATCATCAAAATACAACATAAATGTAGATTTGGGACATCTTGCATGCAAGGGTTAGGACTGATTTGGAAAGCTCTGTGCAGCGCAGCAAAATCTGTGTGCGCTACAGAAATAGGCTACATTCACACTACAGTATGGGGGACGTATATACGGCCAACGTATATGCGGCCGATATACGTCCCCCTTACACTTCTATGGGCTCACGGCCCTGTACGGGAGCGGTACAGTGCAGCACACGTGCGGCACCGTACCGCTCCGTAGCCCGGGGAAAGATAGGACATGTCCTATCTTTTCCCGTATTACGGTGCCGCGGCCATACATCGCTATGGAGAGGGGCGGGGGTGAGCTGCGCTCACCTCCTCCTCCTCCTCCTCCTCTCCCTGCGCTGCCGTGTGCCCGCCGTGCTACGGTGCGGCGGGCTCACGGCAGTGTGAATTTGCCCATACAAGAATTATTATACACTAAATGAAGAGCAGACCACTGCCAAGTGACATCACACATCTGGATCAATACAACCTTGTACCCACTAGAAGGGGCATCTCCTTATGAATGCAGCCCAAAGTGGAACAAATAGGCATACAAACACTCTCATACAGCTATTCTTTTACCATTATTTTGTATCAACATTTTGAAGACAAATCAGGAATGGAACATGATCAAAGAAAAAGTATCATGGAAAAATCTGCACATCTTCTGAGTTGTGGACAATACAGTTCTGTGTAAATGGACTGAATGCTTACTTGTCTTCTCAGCTTTCTTCTTCTTGCCAGTAGTACTAGAAGTGCCATATGTACTGATGGTAGTCTTACAGGAGGAAGCGATGTATTCCCATCATCTCCCACAATGACTGTATTCACATTATGTTCCATTCTCGATGTATTCTCATTATGGTCCATTCTGACTGTAGCGGTTCTGACTTATAGTAAAGAAAGAGAAAAATAAACAACTCAACCACCACAAAAGTAATAGAGCAAGTCAGAAGACAAATAACACTATGTACTCCGAGGACTTACTTTAGTAAAAATAATAAAAGGTACACTTAAAGGGATATTTTTCTCTGGGCATCGATAGTTTAATTGAATTTATCTACCATATATACTCAAGTATAAGCTCATTATGCTTGAGAACATAAAAAAATAAAAGTTAGTACACACCCTCCGACACTGTCCCCCGGCGTCCACTTCTCCAAGCAGTAGGTCTTGGGGGTCCGCCGGCGTCCTCTTACCAGGTTCCTGGCCAGGCTGGGTCTATGCGATCTGCTGGCAGAAAAACAAAGATGCAGCAGTGTCACCATTTGCAGACCTCATAGTTCTGTGCTGGCAGATCACATAGACGTGCCCTTGGCGGCCCAGCCAGGAACCAAAGGAGGTGGTGCTGGGGAAGAGAGGGCGTCGGGGACAAGCGCCGGAGGATGAGTACTATTTGTTTTTACTTTAGGGGGCACTCTGCTGTGGACATTACACTAAGGGGGGAGGGCACTCTGCTGTGGACATTACACTAAGGGGGGAGGGCACTCTGCTGTGGACATTACACTAAGGGGGGAGGGCACTCTGCTGTGGACATTACACTAAGGGGGGAGGGCACTCTGCTGTGGACATTACACTAAGGGGGGAGGGCACTCTGCTGTGGACATTACACTAAGGGGGGAGGGCACTCTGCTGTGGACATTACACTAAGGGGGGAGGGCACTCTGCTGTGGACATTACACTAAGGGGGGAGGGCACTCTGCTGTGGACATTACACTAAGGGGGGACACCCTTCCATGGACATTACACCAAGGGGGGAGGGCACTCTGTTGTGGACATTACACTAGGGGGGGGGACACTCCCGTGGACATTACACTAAGGGGGGGGGGGACACACTCCCGTGGACATTACACTAAGGGGGGGGACACTTCCGTGAACATTACACTAAGGGGGGACACACTTCCGTGGACATTACACTAAGGGGGGGCACTATGTAGTGGACATGTTATTGACGAGGGGAGACTAATGGACATTTTATTTAGAGAATAATGGCAGCATTTCCCACCCTAGACTTGTACTCAAGTCAACACATTTTCCCCATTTTTGGCATGTCACACAGCTGTTCTGTGGTAATAAAAGCCGAATCTAGGGGGGGGGGGGTTCAGGCAGGACTCAAGGACAGCTTTCTAGTTTCTAAGGGACAATTTGGCTACATTTATAGAAAATGTATACATTTTTCATTATTCTGTGTACAGTGCTTTATGAGCGTTTATTTCTGCGTGAAAAAAATTGATCCTATGCATTGTACTGGAAGGAGGGGGGAAAAAAAAATTAAAATGCTGTGAAATCGGTGAAAAAAACAAACAAAACGTATTTGCAGCATCTTCTTGCGGCTTCAGTTTTTACGACTTTCACAGTGTGCTCCAAATATCCCTCCTGCTTTATTCTTTGGCTCAGTACAATAACGGGGATACTAAGTTTATATAGGTTTTAATACATTTTTTAAAAGTAAAACCTTGTGTACGAAAATTTTTTCCTTTTGCCATCTTTTGACACTAATAACTTTTTCATATTATGGTGTACAGAGCTTTGTGAGGTGTAATTTTTTGTAAGATGAGCGGACTCTTTCATTGCTACCATTTTGAGGAGTGTGCCACATTTTGACCACTTTTTATTACATTTTTTCTGAGATATAAAATGGTGTAAAAGTAGCGTTGCGGGTATTTCTATTATGGGGTTCACTGCCAGGATTAACCGGTTTCATATTTTGATAGATCGGGCAATTTTAGATGCTGCGATACCAAACAGGTTTGTGATTTTTACAGTTTATTACGTTTTATATCAGTTCTAGGGAAATTTGTTAACCCAACAGCAGGTTCACGCTAAGACTATATCACATTTGTATCAATTGTTTATAGAAACGAGCTCAGAGAAATTATTTTTCCTTCTAGGTAAAATAGGTTCTAGGTTCATGCTGGGGTATGATCTGATGTCATCTTACCCTGCGTGTATATATAGTTGCACACACACAATGCTCAAAAAATAAAGGGAATACAAACAACACAATATAACTCCAAGTTCAAACTTCTGTGAAATCAAACTGTCCATCTAGGAAGCCACATTGATTGATAATCAATTTCACATGCTGTTGTGCAAATGGAATAGACAACAGTGGTTCTGCAGGTGGGGACCACAGACCAAATCTCAGTACCAATGTTTTCTGGCTGATATGTGCAAATGTCTGCCAAAGCAGTTAGAAACCAACCCCATAAGTATAGAGCAAATTCACGGTCAGCGGCACTCATGAAAACCACAACAGAATTGGTGCAAACGACTCCTCTTTATTTGGCTTTAGCCGTGCATAAATACATGGATAAAAAGAACGCGTGAGATCATGGTGGAGATCATGATTAAGATGTTGTGAACGTCGAAACGCGTCGATCTCACGCATTCTTTTTATCCATGTATTTATGCATGGTTAAAGCCAAATAAAGAGGACTCGTTTGCACCAATTCCGTTGTGGTTTTCAAGAGTGCCGCTGACCGTGAATTTGCTCTACGCTCTGGGATCTCAACAGTCAAGGATCTGGCGGCGTGCACCACCACAGGCATCGGGTGCAGGAGGACATCTAGGTGATTGGGTGAGCGATCCAATTTTTTCCTTTTTTAACCCCATAAGTATGGTATGGGTTCGACGTCCACAGATGGGCTGTGAGCACAACCCCCAAACCTTGTAGGACGCTTAGCATTTTCCAGAGAACATCAGGATTGGCAAATATGCCACTAGCGCCCTGTGCTCTTCACAGATGACAGCAGATGTTCACTGAGCACATGTTACAGTGACAGTCTGAAGACGCTGCAGAGAGCAATCTGCTGCCTGCAACATCCTTCATCATGACTTGTTTGGGAGGGTCAGTGATGGAGTGGGATGGCATTTCTTTGGAGGGCCACACAGCTGTTAATGTGCTTGCCAGAGGTAGCCGAACTGCCATTAGTTACCGCGATGAAATACTCAAGCCCCTTGTGAGACCATATGCAGGTGCAGTTGGCCCTGGGTTCCTACTAATGCAGGACAATGCTAGACTTCATGTGGCTGGAGTGTGTCAGCAGTTCCTGCAAGATGAAGGCATTGAAGCTATGGATTGGCCTGCTTGTTCCCCAGACCTGAATCAGATTGAGCACATCTGGAACATCATGTCTCGCTCCATGTACCAACATTACATTGCACCACAGACTGTCCAGGAGTTGGCGAATGCTTTAGTCCAGGTCTGGGAGGAGATCCCTCAGGAGACCATCCACATCCTCATCCAGGAGCATGCCAAGGCATTGTAGAAAGGTCATATAGGCACATGGAGGCCATACACAAACCTAATTTTGTCTTGTTTTACAGACATTAAATTAAAGTTAGATCATCCTGTAGTTTGTTTTTTCACTTTAATTCTGTGGGTACCTCCAAATCCAGGACTCCATTGGTTAATAAATTTGAATTCTATTGACGTTTTTTTTTTGTGATTTTGTCGTCAGCACATTCAACTTACAGAACAAAGTATTCAATGAGAATATTTAATTCATTAAGTTGTAGGATGTGTTGAGTGCTCCTTTGTTACTTCTTTGAGATATAGATATTTTTATTATACAGCAGCCAGTCCAGGCTTTTCGTTGTCCGATTTTACTGGCTGTTGCATTTTTTCTGTTAATGTACACAAATGAGGACTTATTTTTCCAGGATAAGAAGCATTTTCCAGAAACATCACCACATCACATCATGACCAAGTCCGTGGTCACGTGTCTTCCTATGGGGGAGGGAGGTGGTGTCCAAAGCGCACAACCATCCTCCTCCCATCTCTTGCTCTCCCGGGATCCAGTCCAGGTAAGCATACAGCTGTCTGAATAAGCTGCTGTTTTCAGTCCGTTTAAAAAAGCATCTAAACCTCTTGCCGCTCATCGTCGGACGCTGAGTGCAGCGACTTCGCATCTTAGTGTGACTTAGTGCAGCATTGATGCCAGTTCAGCTCAAGATCTGAGCCGAACAGGCATTGGGACACAGAGGGTGACATCTATAATAAACAGCCGAAAACCCCAGTGTAATATCCACGGTCGGAGTGGGCTCCGATCGTGGGTCTTTAATCTGTTAAATGCAGCGGTCAGCGTGACCACGGCATTTAAAATGCCTTTGGGGGGGGGGGGGGGTGTCTTTCCCCCACGATCGCCCCTCCCCCCGTGCCGTTTTTGCTGGGCGCCGATCGTTGCTATGGCAGCCCTGGGGTCTGATAAGGATCCCAGAGCTGCCTGTAGGCACTGCCTGAAAGATAGCGTCTATGAGGTCATCTTACAGGCAGAGTGTCAGCTTATGCATGTGCATAGGCTGACACAGCTAATACCCTGCAATACATCAGTATTGCAGAGTATTATAATGAACAAGCAATTAGATGATTGCTTGTTCATGTTCCATGGTGGAAATAGCAAAAAAAAAAAAAAGTTTTCAATAAAAAATAAAAGTAAAGGCGGTCCCCTACTTAAGAACACCTGACTTACATACGACCCCGAGTTACAAGCGGACCTCAGGATATTGGTAATTTATTGTACTTTAGTCCTAGTCTACAATAAACATCTATAACAGTTATCACAAGTGTCTGTTATGAAGCTTTAGTGTTAATCCTGGTTCTTATGACAACCCAACATTTTAAAAATACAATTGTCACAGAGACCAAAAAAGTTTTTGCTGGGGTTACAATTATAAAGTATACATTTCAGACTTACATACAAATTCAACTTAAGAACAAACCTACAGACCCTATCTTGTACGTAACCCGGGGACTGCCTGTAATAAATCAATAAAAATGCCCATAATCCCCATAACATATAAAGAGACATATAACACAAAAAAAAGTCAAAATCATAACACAAACCCCACATAAATAGTATCACCGCATCTGTAACAACTTATAGAATAAAAGTAAATAATTATTAAATCCGCACGATGAACGCCGTTAAAAAAAAAACTTAAGAACCCGCCAAAAATTATGATTTCGATCCTATTGAATCCAACATAAAAAGTGTAATAAAAAGTGATCAACAAAACATATGTACTCCAGAATGATACTGTTTCAAAGTACAACACGTCCAGCAAAAAACAATGTTATGTAAAGTAAAAATGTGATGCCACTTGGAAGATGGCGATGCAAAAATGATACATTTTTTTCCCCACATATTTGGCAAATTTAGTAACATGTAAGAAAAAAATATTCATGTATTGTATCCCTGTAATCGTACTGACCCATAGAATAAAGATAATATGATTATTAGGCTATACGGTTTAAAAATCCAGTACAGAATTGATGCTTTTCTTCTCCTGCCCTCAAAAAAATATTCCTGAATTTTCAACAATGGGGGATACCAACCCCAAAATGGCAACACTGGAAAAAGCATCTCATCCCGCAAAAAAAATGCCGTCACATGGCCCCAATAACGAAAAAGCTAAAATTTTATAGCCTACAAAAGGGGCCAATAAGAAAACTAAAATCCTGGCAGCTGCAGGGCACTCCTTCCCTTCTGCGTCTCACCGTACCCCCATAAAACAAGTTACGCCACATGTGGGGGAGGGGGTCTCTATACTCGGGAGAAATTGTAGAACATATTGTGTGGTTGGTTTTCTCTTTTTATCTTTTGGAAATGTGTAAATTTTAGGGCTAAATGAACGTGTAACCGACACAATTTGACCATTTTAAGTTTCACCTCCATTTTGATTCAATTACTATGAAGATCTCAAGGGGTTAACAATCTTCCCAAAAGCTGTTTCTGATAGTTTGAGGGGTGCAGATTTGAGAATGGGTTGATTATATAGGGGGTTTTGATGTTAAATATGTCATTCAGTATTTATCCCCAAAATAAGAAGCCAAACGCATGGTAAACAGTCAAAAACTGATGCGTTTTAAAGGACTGAAAAGGCATGTTTTAAAACGGTCCAAAAACGCAATGTGTGGCATCACCCTTAGGCTACAGTCACGTGTGCCCGCCGTACTGTAGCATGGTGGGCACACGTCGGAGCCCGGGAGAGGAGGAGGGGGCGAGTGCTGCTCACCCCGCCCCTCTCCACAGAAATACACAGCACCGTATTCCGGCGAAAGATGGGACATGTCCGATCTTTCTACGCGCTACAGAGCGCACGACACTGTGCACCCATTGTGGTGTATGGGGGACATACATACTAATATTAATATATATACACATACATACTAATATTAATATATATACACATACTAATATTAATATATATACAGAAATATATATATACACATACATATACACATACATACATATACACATACATATATACATACATATACACATACATATATACATACATACACACACACACACACACACATACATACACATATACACACGTTGGCTGTATATACCTGGTTATTGCAGTGCATTTGTAGGAATTATTAATCATGTGATCACTAGCTCATATGAAAGTAATGTGAAAATAAACAAAAGTTAAAAAAAACACCAAAAAATGAAATTCATAAAAATGTCCCAAAAGCCCACAACACATAAAACAATTAAAAAAAAAAAAAAAAATATAAGTGGAAAAAAAGTTAAACACAAAAAAAAAAAAAAAAAAACACCATGCTAGGTATCACCAAGTCCCAAAATGTCCAAGAATATATTAGAGATGCCATTTGGAATGTACAGTGAAAGACGCAAAAACAGAGCCCACCAGAAAATGGCGCAAGTGCGTTTTCGTGTCAATTTTACCGCATTTTGAATTTTATTTCAAAATTTGTTACGCAGAAATTAAGCCCTCATACAGCACTGTACAAGGAAAAAATTTAAAAAAGTTAATGATTTTTGAAAGTAGGGAGCGATAAACAGAGTGTAAAATGGAAAAAGCCCATCAGTGGCAAGGAGTTAATATGCCCCCTATACCACATGATAAAAAGTTTACAAATTCTCTGGGATAAAGCTTTGTGGTACCTGAGGAAACGCAATCCACAGGCTCCACTCGTGATAACATATTTTGGTAACATTGTGTCTCCAACACGTTATCTAAACGCAAAGTAAATGCAATCTTACCTCAACGTGAGATCGCAGGTAGAGCCTTTGGATTTTGTTTCAGAACACAACCAAAATGCCACGTGTGAACATGGCCTCAGGGGTCCTACAAACACCGTCATGGCACCTGAAAACTATCCTGCCCAACAAAAGCTCAATGGTGCTCCTTCCCTTTCACGCTTCGCCATGTGCCCTGACAGTGGGTTACATCCACATTTGGGGTGTCCTCTTACTCGGAAAAAACTACCCAATATATTCCTGGGTGCATTTTCTACTTTTATTCGGTTAATGTGGGTACATTTTGCAGCTAAGTGAATGTATTAATGAATTCCATATCAAACCTTCATTTTGTTTGAATTTCTGTAAAATACATAAAGGGTTAACAAGCATCCTACCTGCTGTTTTGAATAGTTTGAGGGGTGCAGTTAATAGAACAGGGTGATATGTGGGGGGTTTTTATTAACAGAAGTTCTAAAACCCCTATAGAAATGGTCTCTAAAATAATTGATTCTAAAATTTTCTTGAAAATTTTAGAGAAAGCCGTTTGATTTGTGATCTTTCTAGGGTCGTAATAAAACAAAAGGACACTTCTAAAATGATGCCAACACAAAGCTGAGATATGGTAAATGTTAGTTTGTAACTAATTTGTGTAGTAAGACTATCAGTTTGAAAAACAGAACATCTTGATGTTTGAAAATAGCAATTTTTTCAAAATATTTATGAAAAAAATGGGAATTTGGTAAACAATTTCAAAATATATCAACCAAAATTTCCCATTAACTTGAAGTACAAAATTTCATGGAAAAACTAACTAAAATGCACTTGGGTAAGTTAAAGGGCACCTACCACCACGATTCTACCTATAAAGGTAGATCGGGTGATAGGTGGATGTAAGGGACGTGAGGATAGCCCTTTTTAGAGCTAATCCTCACGTCCCAGCTAACTTTTGGTACAGCTAACTAATATGCAAATTTCGTTATGCGGCTACTGGGGCGTGGAGTAGCCGGGCACGAGGCTACACAGCGTGGCTACTCCACTCCCCAGTAGCCACATTACTCCTCCTACCCTTGGAGCTGCGCGCCTTCGTCCGTCATGAGCAGCCCCAGCCCCGCAGGACGAGGGCGCGCAGCTACGAGGAGCTGCGCGCCGCACGCAACAAGGTAGGAGAAGTAATGTGGCTACTGGGGCGTGGAGTAGCCGCGCCGTATAGCCTCATGCCCGGCTACTCCACGCCCCAGTAGCCACATAACGAAATTTACATATTAGTTCAATAAAGTGTATCAAAAGTTAGCGGGAACGTGAGGATTAGCTCTAAAAAGAGCTATCCTCACGTACCTTACATCCACCTACCACCCGATCTACCTTTATAGGTAGAATCATGGTAGTAGGTTCCCTTTAAAGCCTTCAAAAGTTATTATCGGATAAAGTGACACATGCTGGTTTTGAAAAATAGGCCTTGGTCATAGAGGTGCAAAATGCGCTTAGTCACTAAGGGGTTAAAACCTGTCCAAGAACGCACCATGTGACAGCACCCTGAGATTTGAGATGTGTATGTAACCTACTAGACCAGTGGTGGCGAACCTATGGCACGGGTGCCAGAGGTGGCACTCAGAGCCCTTTCTGTGGGCACCCAGGCCTTCAACCCAACACAGAGTTTGCCAGCTAGGACTCAAGGCTTTCTCCTGTGATCCAATACAGCCCAGGATGCGCCATGCTCAGCGCTATTTTTAAGCAACATCCTTGGCTGCCAGGACTACAGGAGGAGCGAGACGCTGTGGATAGAGATGGATTGTCAATGTAGCTCCTGCTCTGGGTCCCCTGATTCTCTCTCTTCAGGGGACCCTGGAGGGAAGCTACAATCCAAATTTCTCCATCATCTTTCTATTGTTTGGTGAATTCAGGATGCCAATACGATTAAAACCTGTGATACAGCAGGGATCAATAAGTTACTACTTAAATTGTCATGTTGGCACTTTGCGACATATACGTGTGTTTTGGTTGTAGCCCCGGCACTCTGTCTCCAAAAGGTTCGCCATCACTGTACTAGACCAATCCATATTTACTAGGAAGTCCTCCAGTATACACAGGAGACTGCAGATACATAGAGAAGTGGGGCCGGCATGGTGGCTTAGTGGTTAGCCTGGCAGTGCTGGGGACCTGGGTTCAAGTCCCAGGGTCAACATCTGCAAAGAGTTTGTATGCTCTCTCCGTGTTTGCGTGGGTTTCCTCCAGGTCTCCTGGTTCCCTCCCACACTCCAAAACATACTGGTAGGTTGATTAGATTGTGAGCCCCATTTAGGACAGGGATTAGGCAAACTCTGTGCAGCGCTGTGTAATCTGTAGGCACTATATAAAGGAATTATTATTATTAGAATAATCTTTCTCTCATACAGTCCTATGCTAGGGAGTGTGAGACTAAGGAGCACAATATTAGTAGAGCTTCCCTTTAACGTGACCCCACGCCCTGGATATACAGAGGGCAGATCACATTACACATACACCCGGCAGTACGCATGACAGTGACAACTAGTAGTCCAGTCATACAGTGAGCGCATAGCCCCACGTCACAGAAGTGGACTACAGCTCCCATCATGCCCCGCACATCTCCCAGGACTAAAAAGGAGGGAGCATTATGTATATACATATAACACAGCCGTGCTCTTCAAGCAAATAACCGTAACATCCAGACCCTACCGCTTCATGCGCTCTTCGCTTCAAGCCAATATAAAGATCAGCTTACACCACTTCCATCAATGCGTCCGGGGGTGGTGAAACCGGCAACCATTGAAGTACAAAGCACACAGGAGCGTCCAACTAGGACGCACAGGCAGAAGGGCTTCCGGTAAAATCCCCCCTCTAATGAACAGCTTTTTGGTTTCTCCCTTACGGCAACGCGCAACCTACGTGCCCTAGTGTGGCTGATGTTTTGAGGCGGTTCGGCCCCGCCCACTTCAAGTAGCAAGTCCCGCCCTAAAATGAACAGTTCAGTGAGGCCCCTCCTTTTTAACGCCTTTTAGAGATTAGCCCACCCCACATTCACTTAGACCCCGCCTCATCTTGCAGTGTCTGTTCGTATACCTAAAAGATAGGTAACGCCTACTCTGCCTTCAGCCCCTCCCACCTCTGTCTGCACCGTGTCTGTATATGAGTGTATGTGCGCGTTCCCGGCCGAGCGGGAAATTCTCATTGATCACCGAATAACGGGTAGCCGCGCACGGCAGTGTTGTCCCGGTGATATAGCCGGCCTGTCCCGTCTACCGCCAGCTCCTAGTGTAAGCAGCGTACGCACAGCACTCCATGGCGTACAGTCAGGGGGGCGGAAAGAAGAAGGTCTGCTACTATTATGATGGTAAGAGAGGAGCACGGTGCCCGGCACAGCTCTGGGCACAGGCCGCACCAGCAGCGCACGTCTGACCCATGCCGCTGCCTCTGGGCCCGGGCTGGGAGAAGGAGGCCTCTCCTCCGGAGTGATGCGCCCGCTGCCTCCAGCCTCAAGTGCGCTAAAAGTTACTGAGCTGCGGCTCCTGGGCCGGCCTCCAGCGCTGTGCGTGCCCTGTACTCTGCACAGTCTGTTCACACCTGCTGGGTACCGCGTTATTAACGCCCCACACTGATAACTGGCCATTCACGGCTCACTACGGGCCATTACCTGTAGCATATGTAGAGTCGCAGCCCTATTGTAAGAGTATGCGGGGCAGGATACGTGTATAGTACAGCAGAGTATACGGGGCAGGATACGTGTATAGTGCAGGAGAGTAGACGGGGCAGGATACGTGTATAGTGCAGGAGAGTATACGGGGCAGGATACGTGTATAGTACAGCAGAGTATACAGGGTAGGATATATGTATACTACAGGAGAGTATACGGGGCAGGATACGTGTATAGTACAGGAGAGTATACGGGGCAGGAAACGTGTATAGTACAGCAGAGTATACGGGGCAGGAAACGTGTATAGTACAGCAGAGTATACGGGGCAGGATACGTGTATAGTGCAGGAGAGTATGCGGGGCAGGATACGTGTATAGTGCAGCAGAGTATACGGGGCAGGATACGTGTATAGTGCAGGAGAGTATGCCCGGCAGGATACGTGTATAGTGCAGGAGAGTATGCCCGGCAGGATACGTGTATAGTACAGGAGAGTATGCGGGGCAGGATACGTGTATAGTACAGGAGAGTATGCGGGGCAGGATGCGTGTATAGTACAGGAGAGTATACGGGGCAGGATGCGTGTATAGTACAGGAGAGTATACGGGGCAGGATGCGTGTATAGTACAGGAGAGTATACGGGGCAGGATACGTGTATAGTACAGGAGAGTATGCGGGGCAGGATGCGTGTATAGTGCAGGAGAGTATGCGGGGCAGGATACGTGTATAGTACAGCAGAGTATACGGGGCAGGATACGTGTATAGTGCAGGAGAGTATACGGGTCAGGATACGTGTATAGTGCAGGAGAGTATGCGGGGCAGGATACGTGTATAGTACAGCAGAGTATACGGGGCAGGATACGTGTATAGTGCAGGAGAGTAGACGGGGCAGGATACGTGTATAGTGCAGGAGAGTATGCGGGGCAGGATACGTGTATAGTACAGGAGAGTATGCGGGGCAGGATGCGTGTATAGTGCAGGAGAGTATGCGGGGCAGGATACGTGTATAGTGCAGGAGAGTATGCGGGGCGGGACCGTGGGGGTATACGGCACAGGATTTCTGTGTACGGTGCATGCAGGTACATGAGCGTTTACAGTACAGGGTACATAATAATCTTTATATTGTGCCACCGTATTCCTTCGCACAGGATGAGGAACCTTTGTTACTGAGAGCCATTAAAGTCACATATTTTAAAATGGAATTGTGTGAGAGCCATATAATATGTACCTGCCACCGCTCCCCCCGGTAGGTAGGTAGGCAGGTAGGCACAGCACGTGCCCCCCCATCAGTACAGCACATTAGTCACTCACCTACTCCATGCAGCTGGCTCTTCGTTTCTTTTGTGCACTCCTCTATGACCGAGGTGCCTGGGCACTCAAAGGACGCAGGCAGCTAAAAAATGGTGCACCTAATGAGCCGCACACAGTGCCAATCGCTATGCGAGCCTGATGTAGCCATCAAAAGAGCCGCATCTGGTTCTCGAGCCTTACCATTCTGACCCCTGGATGAGGGGGTGACACAAGAGGTATAATAGCTTGTATATTCTAGCTATTCTTTATAAGGGAATAGAAGTAAATAATTTAATAAATAAAGAAGCTGTTGCTTGAACTAGCCTCAGCCGCCAACTTGTATACAAAATCCAAAGTCAATGGGACTGCAGAGGAGCTGCATATCTATCTGGTGTTTGCCGGATAACAGACGGGAGGAGGATGCAGGACTGGTTGCTAAAGGGAGAGTTGTAGTTTTATGTACTTAGGGAGTGTGATTAGCTTGCATTAAGAGGTTTTAAGAGCACATTTAAAGCTTTGGAGCACTGGTCTGATAGTCTGGGGTAGATCATTCCAGTGAATAAGCGCAGATCGTGAGAAGTCCTTGAGACGTAAGGTTCAAATTAAGGAAGAGAATAATCTATGATCACTGTCATATCGAAGAACACTGGTTTGTACAGGATTATGCAGAGCTTTGTGGATCCGGGTGAATATTTTGACCCCTTAACGACAGACCCTTTTTTTGTTTTTGCATTTGTATTTTCCACTCCCCACCTTCAAAAATCTAACTTTTTTTTTTCAGTAAGTAAAGAGCTCTGAGATGGCTTGTTTTCTGTGTAACAAATAGCAATTCATGGTGCCTTTATTTAATATTCCGTCTATTAGAAAGCGGGAAAAAAATTCCAGATGCAGTGAAATTGGCGAAAAAACGCACTTGCACCATTTTCTTGTGGGCTGGGCTTTTACGGATTTCAATGTGCGCACCAAATTACATGTCTCCTACATTCTTTGATTCATTGCACGTGAATACAACATTTAAATAGATTTTATAATGTTTTTTATACATGCATACAACATTTAAAACCTGTACATCTTGCCATCTTCTAGTGCTAATAAGTTTTTTTTTCAATGTAGGGAGCTGTGTGCAGTGTCAGATGAGTGCTTGCTACCATTTTGAGGACTTTACGGCTCTTTGCTCACTTTTTATCAAATTTTTTTATATGTTGCAAAATGGCGAGCAAGAGTCATGTTCGACTTTGGGTGCTATATTCCATTATGGGGTTGAATGCTGGGAACCGTTATGTTTGGAGAAGTATCGCTGCGTCCTAAAATGTCTGAACTAACTTGTTTATGATTTTTACTTTTTATTTATATTTCTTGGGAAAGGGGATGTCATTTGAAATCTTATGTGCCGAGTTTTTCAGGACAAAAAAATGTACTGAAAAACCCTTAATCGGCTTATACTCAAATCAATGAAATAAAAAACTCGGTACTCACCTTTCCGACGCCCCGCACAGGTCCTCTTCTGTCTTCAGCTCCCCGTGTGGTGCCGTCGCACACACCATGAGGTAAGCCGATTGCCGACATCACAGTGTGTGCTTCCATCGGCCCACACTATGATGTGAGTAAGCGGCTGAAATGTATGCGATGGACGGGACCAACGGGGAGCAGAAGACAGAAGAGGATCTGGGGGGGCTTTGGAAAGCTGAGTAGCGAGTTGTTTGTTTGTTTTTTGTTTTTTCTAAGGCTGGGCAGGGGGCTGGTGACTATACGGGTGTGGGGGGGACGACACTAGCTGTATATGGGGGGGGGCGGCAGGTGCTGGACATATACTGGGGGGGGCAGGCATTGGTCATACATTAGGGTCAGGGGGCTGCTAGCTATATTGATGTATACATGTGACCAATGCATTTCCCTTTCTCGGCTTATACTCGAGTCAATAGGTTTTCTCAGTTTGCTATATAAGGGTGAGGAGGGAGACACTAGCTCTTTACGGGGAGGGGGGCAGGCATACAGTCTTACAAAGCCCCAAAGGCTGTCGTGGAGACAGATGCTGTTCACATTGAGACATCATGAGACCAAGACGACACCTAACCATCATTGCTTGAAAGCACCTAGCCATTGTGAGGCTTCAAGCAGGATGTTATTAGGCAGATGTGGCCCTTGAGCTTATTTTGTCAGTGTCATCAGCAGATTGTGACTGAAGAGTCACGGAAAGTCCTAAAAGTTGATGTAATTTGGAGAAAATCGGACACTGATGACAGCTTCATTGTGAGCACTTCCTTGCAGGATGGGATGATGAATTTCACATAACTCCAGGGACATTTAAAAGTGGGTAGGGGGCATCCAAGTGTAATATCAGATCATTGATAGCCATTAACACATGCTTCCCACCTGTGTGCTAGATGACCTCAAAGTGTACCTTACACAACAAGGTAAAGGTGTCTTGCAAGGGCCATGGGGCATCTATGAGGGGCTAGTGAGCCTAAGTGCTATTCACTGATGAATGTCGGTTCATGCTGAGTAGAAAAGATTACCATAAATAATGAGACATTGAGGAAAATGCTACCTCTCCACTGTTTTCACCTGTGGGCGGTATGTTAAATTAGGGGCATGTGTGTCTTGTCTATACAGAACTGCCCTACACTCTGGAGTAGAGTGACAGGCCCATATTACTTATATAATTTTAATTCATACATTACGCTTCTGCCTGAAAAACAGGTCTTATTTCATCTCCATGGATGACAATGAGCCAGCCGATCGAGGTTGAATTATAAGGCTGCTGGAGAATGGAGTACATGAAATGGAGTTGTCTGCTATTACTACCATTGAAAACCTTTGGGATTAGCTGAGTCACTTATAGAGGCTCAGAGCTCAGTGACCTGGGTGCTGCCCTTCAAGAAGAATGGGATGCCACCTTAACATACAATTAGTTAACTTCTGAACAGCATGAGACGTAGTCAAGGTCACATAAGATATTGATATTTGTAGTGGGTATGGAAAGTATTCACACCCCTTTCAATTTTTCACAATGTTTTATTGTGGCCATTTATTTTTTTTTATTGCTGATTAATGTACACTCTGCACCCAATCTTGACAGAAAAATTACATAATAATAATAGCAATTCATATTTTATCTTATTTATCAACCAAGAAAAACTAAAAAATAAATGGTCATAAGTTTTGGGAACCTTTGCTGTGTCACTCATATTTAACTCACATGCTGTCAATTTCTTTCTGATCCTCCTTGAGATGGTTTGACTCCTTCATTGGCGTCCAGCTGTGTTTAATTAAACTGATTGGACTTGATTAGGAAAGGCACACACCTGTCTATGTAAGACCGCACGTGCAGGTCAGAGCACATGGTACTGCCCAAGGATCTAAGAGACAGAATTGTGGCAAGGAACAGATCTGGCAAAGGTCACAAAAGAATTTCTGCAGTACTCAAGGTTCCTAAGAGCCTCCATAACGGCCTCCAAAATGGCCTCCATGACGCTTAAATGGAAGAAGTGTGGGACAACCATAACTCTTTCTCAACCTTGCTGTCTAGCCAAACTAAGCCATCGTGAGAGAAGAACCCCATATCAAAGTTTCACAAAGTCAACTAACCCTGCAGCCCTCCACCAGTCAGGGCTTTATAGCAGAGTGTGCCTATGGAAGCCACTCCTTAGTGCAAGACATATGAAAGCCTGCATACAGTTTGCAAAAAAAACACACATGGGACTCCCAGACTATGAGAAATAAGATTCTCTGTTCTGAGGAGACGAAGGTTGAACTTTTTTGTGTTAATTCTAAGCGGTATGTGTGGAGAAAACTTGGCACTGCTCATCATATACAATACCGACAGTGACACATGGTGGTGGCAGCATGATGCTGTGGGGAGGTTTTTAGCTGCAGGGACAGTACAAATGATTGCAATTGAGGGAAAGATTAATGAGGTCAAGTACAGAGAGATCCTGGGTGAAAACACCTTCTAGAACCTCTGGGCCAAAGGTTCACCTTACGACAAGACAATAACCCTAAGCACACAGGCTAAAATTAAAAAAAAAAAAAGCTGTGGCTTCAGAACAACTCTGTGACCATTCTTTGCCGGCACAGCCAGAGCACTGGCCGTCCAACCTGAGGGAACTGAAGAGGATCTGCAAGGTAGAATGCCGGAGTATCCCCAAATGAAGGTGTGAGAAACTTGTTGCCTCATTCCCTAGAAGACTCATGGCTGTACTAGCTCAAAAGGTGCTCCTACTCAATAGTGTGCAAAGGGGCTTAATACTTAGAACTATGTGTTACTTCAGTTTTTCTTGTTTAAGAAATTTATATACATGTAAAATATATACATTTCAGTTTTTTCTTTCAATATTACATTAATAAGCAAAAAAAATAGAACATTTTTGGTCATACCAATTGGCTGCAGTGAAACGGAAAATTTCAAAGGTTCTGAATACTTTCCATACCAACAGTATATATAGGTACCACCACTGTTGCTGGCTTTTGTGTCAAATTGTTTGCTATAAGGAAATCACTATTACATGCTTTTTACTAAAATTGTAAATTTTTTTTTTTTTTTTGCTATAGTATATGGAGTGAACTTTTTCATTTTCCATAAATGTAATGCAAAAGTTAAATATTCTGCAATTTTTGTGAGATTATTTCATGCGTTGCTGGTCACATGTATGCAGGTGACTATATACTGGAGAGTATACAGTGTAAGGTACATGTATTCAGGTGCCTATGCACCTGTATATATGGACCCTGCACTGTATACTCTTCTGTACCTGTATACATGTTGTTGATGTTTTTTGGAAAACCCCTTAATGTGCTTCCACACTTAAAGCGTAGCTAGGCTTAAAAATTATCATCGGCACACTTAATTTATAAGGAAAACTATGGATTAATCCAGGAAATGTAAAACCTTCAATCTTTAGTAACCCTCAGAAATGTTTTTATAAAATGCTCCAAATTAATACAATTCATGGTAACACAATAAAGATGTTGACAAGAAAAAAAGCGAACTTGGTATGGTTAAAGAGAACCTGTCATCATATTTCAACATTTACCGCTAGTGACTGGTTTCCATAGAACCCTATTACCTACATTATATCCTTGTCTCTGCATGTCATGCAACCAGAGTGATATCATCTAAGGTCCTGTTACTTTTGCTAGTCTAGCCCATGTATGTATCTAGTAAAATTTACTATGCAGGACTCGCTAAGTGTCATTGGACTCACATCAGGTGAGTTTCAAATAAGTTTACAGACTGATTTTTTTTTTTTTAACATTGCATCCATGGAAAGGAACAATTAAGGGATAAGTTTAATTATTTCAAATCATAGTTTTTAATGAAGTATTTAGTTTGGATGGGTTAATTTGCTTGGAAAGTTCTCTTAAGTTACCGGTTTCAAGAGTACACTGTTTGACAAGCAAGACAAATGGTGAAGAGCTTCAAATGCCAAGTCCGACTCTTATCCCGTCTACATATTAATAAAGTTTGAAGGTTTTAAAGATGCTGTATTCCTCTATGTATTTTCCTTGCTGTTTGCTGATGACCAGCGTGGTGATCTGTGTACTAGTCGCCAGCATTAACAGACTATGTACCAGTCTTCTTTGCTTATGCAGATAACCATTGTAAACTTTGTAATCTGCTTAATTTCCATGTCCTTAACACACGTGTTAATGGCTTGAGCATGTTTTGTCAAACATTTATCTTATTCACTCATTTTGGGGTAGTGTTGGTGATACTTGACTTTAATAGGAGGTGTTCTGTTGCTTCATAGATCCGGATGAAGCAACATGTGTATTTGTAGGTACTTTGGTACGATTTTAATTGTTTTTATTTCATTGTCTGTGTAGAGTTTCTGTATAATTCAAATGAACTATGTGAATGTTGTTTTCTAGCCTCAATGACACACAGTTTCTTCCTTCGCTTTTACTATCAATATATGGTGTTTCGGTATTACCTACAAATACTTTTCATTGGTGCAGAAAATGTAATTTTCTTTTTGTGGCTATGGCCATCATGGTCTCCTCCTCTCCGTCCTGCTGGGAGATCTTCTCTCCCTATGGGGTATAATCTTAGTCTAGACAGTCAGACACTAGATGTATAATCCAGAATCTAAAAGGCACATATACCCCTTCCCGATACCAATAAAAACTCATCCTGCAAAAAAATAAGCCTAAAAACTGCGCAATCAATGACAACAAATAAAAATCTTATGCCTCCTAGTTATTTATTCTGCAAAACGGCTGAAATATCATATAAATGAGATTGATGTAATCATATTGACCCATAAACATAAGTAACATGTTATCTACTGGGTAACAAACTATGAGTTGCATTTTTTTCCCTTTTAACTCCTAAAAATAACAGTTTGGGGGCAAAAGCAATGTTTTGGGGAAACATTTTTCAGTCACACGAGCCAATGCTAATACTTTCTATGACAAATCTGAGGTGGTAAAAAGCTCAAAATACCCATGGTCAATTACTTGAGTGCTGTCTCCAAAATACAGTCATTTGTGGGTTGATTGACTGTTCTGGTACCTCAGGAATTTTTCAAATATGATCCGTCACCTGAAAACAAGGACTTCAAAATCTGCCCTTCGTATCATTACTCAAACCGGAACTGGAGCTGGAGATGATGGGCAGATGCCTCTTGTTTGAATGCGTGAGCCAGCCGTGTAACTCTACAAGAACAAGCAATGAGGTGGCATTGCTAAGGCAACTGGCCTAGGACTGTATATCACAGTTTTACTAGTGATCTTGGGGTGAATGGGGTGTTCTATCATCATACTTAAAAGTAACATTACAAAAATTATGTCAACCTAAAGCAGACATATGGTAAATGTTAATTAGCAACCAACTTGGTTAAAGGGAAAAAAATACTTACATACTGGTAATTAAAGCTGAGCTAACATCCAAAATGGCATCTTCATGCTGATAAAATCTTCATGCCCCAAAACCTTTGATAAACGCTTTACTCCGAGTTTGTGTTAAATTCCCCCTCCCCAAGGTTCCTGAACTTACTAGAGTAGGGGGTCATTTACCAGTGGTTCTATGTCAGTTTTCTTGCATAGACGCACTAAATTAATTGCAATTTTTGCACAAACTTTTGTGATTACGCTACCTCCTTTACATTGTCCCTCTGACCTGGGACATCTAATTAAGTCACATGGCATCCAATACCATTCCTATGTAGATGACACACAGATCTATATTTCCACCAAATCCCCCATGATGGCCACCTGGAGGATGCCCTTTGACCTCTGTGGGAACAAGGAGAGAGGTTAAAGTCCCCTCCCAGCATCCTCCCACCAGTGTTCTTCCTGTTCCCACAGGGTCAGGATTGTGAGAAGGTCTCTCCCTTGCATCATCCAGGTGTGAGGAGGGATGGCAACACTCACCGTCGCGCGGTCCTCGACTAAGCCACGCAGGTCGGGTCCACGGGCGGTTCCGGCCCTCCCTGGACATCCCTGTCTGGCCTGAGAAAACACTGCTAGTCCCGCTGGCATCCGGCACCTATGGGAGAGCGGTGGCGCTCCGTGCGCCTTAAATCATTTCCTGGTGTGTCGCGCGGAGGCAGATGACGACTTCCGTCGCGAACCGGAAGTGACGCTCCGATGCCGGGTCTCGGAGCATTAACGCCGGCTGCAGCCTTCAACAGGGGGATGGGCTCCCCTAGAAGGTGTTTAAGCTCATTTTATTGCGGGTACACGTTGATCTGAGGTCTAAGTTCAAAGTTTGTTCTGGACACTCGTGCAGCCGTGTGTTTTTGTCTCCCTGCTGTCACAGCCATGTCTGAAGAGGCAGATGCAGGCTCTCTCCACCCGCTGGTACCTGTAAGTGCACTGGAGGAGTCCTCCACATGGTATACACTTACCGGCCACTTTATTAGGTACACCTGTCCAACTGCTCGTTAACACTTAATTTCTAATCAGCCAATCACATGGCGGCAACTCAGTGCATTTAGGCATGCAGACATGGTCACGACAATCTCCTGCAGTTCAAACCGAGCATCAGTATGCGGAAGAAAGGTGATTTGAGTGCCTTTGAACGTGGCATGGTTGTTGGTGCCAGAAGGGCTGGTCTGAGTATTTCAGAAACTGCTGATCTACTGGGATTTTCACGCACAACCATCTCTAGGGCTTACAGAGAGTGGTCCAAAAAAGAAAAAACATCCAGTGAGCGGCAGTTCAGTGGGCGGAAATGCCTTGTTGATGCCAGAGGTCAGAGGAGAATGGGCAGACTGGTTCGAGCTGATAGAAAGGCAACAGTGACTCAAATCGCCACCCGTTACAACCAAGGTAGGCAGAAGAGCATCTCTGAACGCACAGTACGTCGAACTTTGAGGCAGATGGGCTACAGCAGCAGAAGACCACACCTGGTGCCACTCCTTTCATCTAAGAACAGGAAACTGAGGCTACAATTTGCACAAGCTCATCGAAATTGGACAGTAAAAGATTGGAAAAACGTTGCCTGGTCTGATGAGTCTCGATTTCTGCTGCGACGTTCGGATGGTAGGGTCAGAATTTGGCGTCAACAACATGAAAGCATGGATCCATCCTGCCTTGTATCAACGGTTCAGGCTGGTGGTGGTGGTGTCATGGTGTGGGGAATATTTTCATAGCACTCTTTGGGCCCCTTGGTACCAATTGAGCATCGTTGCAACGCCACAGCCTACCTGAGTATTGTTGCTGACCATGTCCATCCCTTTATGACCACAATGTACCCAACATCTGATGGCTACTTTCAGCAGGATAATGCGCCATGTCATAAAGCTGGAATCCTCTCGGACTGGTTTCTTGAACATGACAATGAGTTCACTGTAGTCAAATGGCCTCCACAGTCACCAGATCTCAATCCAATAGAGCATCTTTGGGATGTGGTGGAACGGGAGATTCGCATCATGGATGTGCAGCCGACAAATCTGCGGCAACTGTGTGATGCCATCATGTCAATACGGACCAAAATCTCTGAGGAATGCTTCCAGCACCTTGTTGAATCTATGCCACAAAGAGTTGAGGCAGTTCTGAAGGCAAAAGGGGGGCCTAACCCGTTACTAGCATGGTGTACCTAATAAAGTGGCCGGTGAGTGTATATGTATATATGTGTTTATTACGGTCTCCTGCAACAAATTTCTCCTCCTTCCCTTCCAGAAGGAATCTGGTAGAAAGGGGAAAGGCAAGGAGGAGAAGCAGGAGAAAGGGGGAAAAGTGGCAAGATCCAAATTTAAATCATCTGATGTTCAGAGTTACAGAAGATGTAATATGTGCATTAGCAAGTTACCCACTACACATTAAAAGCCAATATGTAAATCTTGCATAGATAAATTACTGAGAGATGAAAAAACCTCTTTTATGGATGAGATTAAAGAGTTTATTGAAGAGAAGTTCGTATCCCTTGCTACAACCTCTCAGGTTCTTCAGGATCCCTCCCCTAAAAGAGCCCGTGTGGATCTAGATTTAGCCACTCCTGCGTTAGATTCAGATGTCTCAGAATCTCCATCCTGTTCCTATAAAGACTCAGAAATAACGCATTCTGATTTACAGGACTCAGAAGCCACGTACTTGTTCCCTATTGAGGAAATGGAAAGACTGCTCAAGGCAGTAAGGGATATGCTAAATATCGAGTACATAATCCCTCCTAGATCAGTCGAAGAGGACCTCTTTGGAGGACTGAGAAACAAAAAACCAAGGGTCTTTCCCGTCAATGATGCACTGAAAGATCTGATTACGGCAGAATGGCAAGAACCTGAAAAGAAAATAACGGTCTCCAAAAATTTCAAGAAACTACTTCTGTTCAAGCCTAATAATTCGGATGTTTGGGACGCTTGTCCTAAGGTGGACGTACAAGTCTCTAAGGTGTCTAATAAGATGGATTTACCGTTTGAGGATGCAGGCCAGTTTCGGGATCCTATGGATCGGAAATCTGAAGCACTACTCAAGAAAACATGGGATACATCTATGCTGAACCTCAAGACTAACCTTACGGCTACCTCTGTAGCCAGGACACTACTCTTCTGGCTGAAGGAGCTGGAAAATCACGTTAAGGATCATACTCCTAGAGAAATAATCCTAGAAAATATTCTTCTCCTTAGACTGGCGGCAGCCTTTCTAGCTGATGCCTCAGCAGAGTCCATCAGATTTTCAGTTAAAGAAGGGGCCCTATCCAACGCATCCAGGAGAGTGCTTTGGCTAAAACAATGGGGAGGAGACATCCGTTCCAAAACAAAATTGTGTGGAGTCCCCTTTTCTGGTGAGTTCGTCTGCGGCCCGGACCTCGATGCCATTCTTGAGAAAGCCGCCGACAAGAAGATGGGATTTCCGGAAAACCGACCTGGAATCAAATTTTTTTTTTCGTGGCCCCAAGGACCAAAGGGAGAGCTACAGAGGAAAGGGCAAATAAGGCTGCTGGAGCTATCCCAAGGGAGGCAGAGGTCGTGGCTTCTTGTTCTCCTCAAATAGTGACCCATCAAAAAGTAAGAAGCAGTGACGCCAGGGTTGGGGGAAGACTCTCACATTTTATGCCTCACAGTGGGAGAAGATAACATGAGATCTCTGGCCAAGAGACATTGTAAAAAATGGATACAGAATAGAATCCCCCCTCCCACCCCCAAAGATATTTCAATCCATCACCGTCATCTCCTTCTACACAGGTCACCATCTGGCAGGAGGTCCAGAACCTGCTACAACTGGGGGCCATCCTGAGAGTTCCGGTCAATCAAGAAAAACAGGGTTTCTACTCCCCTCTGTTTACAGTGAGGAAACCCAACGGATCGAATCGCCTCATAATAAATTTGAGAGGATTGAACCGCTTCATAATATACAGACACTACAAGATGGAGTTGGTAAGATCTGCTATACCCCTCATTCACCGAAACTCCTTTATGTGCACCATAGATCTAAAGGACGCTTATTATCACGTTCCTATCTACCCTTCCTCTCAGAAATATTTAAGATTTTCTGTTCTTTCCTTGGAAGAGGAAACTCTCCACTTTCAATTTTGTGCACTACGCTTCGGAATCTCTACTGCTCCCAGGGTATTCTCCAAACTGATGATAGAGGTGGTTGCTTTCTTAAGAGATCAGAACGTGTCTGTCGTTCCCTACTTGGACGACTTTCTGATTTATAGCCTGTACCAGCTTAGACCACCTGAGTGAAGTTGGCCCCCCCACCTTGTCCAAATCAAACAAAATTGGTGTCAAACGTTTGTGCTACGTTTGTGCAGCTAAAATTTTCGTTTGTGCTGCTATCATTTTTAAGATATTCATGAAAGTTTCCAGAGGTCATCAGAGGTAAACCAGCCCCCCCCCCCACATTGCCCAAACCAAACTGTGCCGAACAATTCTGCTATGTTTGTGCTGCTCAATTTTTTGTTTGTGCTGCTTTTGTTTTGAATAAATGAACAAAAAATTAAAGGTCAAAAGTACAACTAGCCCCCCCACATTAACTGAATCAAACAAAACTGGTGTCAAACGCTAGTGCTACGTTTGTGCAGCAAAAATTTTCATTTGTGCCGCTATCATTTTTAAGGTATGTTCAGGTGTTTACATAGGTTAAAGGTATTTAGGATGAACTGGTAAAAAACAAACCTAGTGACACTTCCCTGGTTTGATCACCAGGGGGAGCTAGCAAACACATTTTTGTTCTTTGGAAGAAAAGAACTCTGATGACCTCTGGAAAAAAGTATGAATATATTTAAAATGATAGCAGCACAAACAAAAAGTTTTGCTGCACAAACGTAGCACTAACGTTTGACACCAGTTTTGTTCGATTCGGTTAATGTGGGGGGGCTGCTTGAACTTTTGACCTTTCATTTTTTGTTCACATATTCAAAACAAAAGCAGCACAAACAAAAATTTGAGCAGCACAAACGTAGCAGAATTGATTGGCACCAGCTTTGTTTGGTTTGGGCAATGTGGGGGGGCTGGTTGACCTCTGATGACCTCTGGAAACTCATTAAAATCTTAAAAACAATAGCGGCACAAACGAAAATTGTTGCTGCACATACCAGCACAAACGTTTGACACCAATTTTGTTTGATTTCAACAAGGTGGGGGGGGGGGCAACTTCACTCGGGTGCTTAGACCTAGTCAAGTCTCGGGATTTCACAATTTCTACATTCACAAGTTTTGGAGTGGATCGTCAACTTTCAAAAGTCAAATCTTCCCCCCCCCTTACCCAGATAAAATTCTTGGGGGTAATCTTAGATTCATGCTGTCAAATTTCTTCTCTTCCACAGGACAAGAAGGACAATATCAGACTCCTCATACTATCATTCAGGAAGAAGCCAAGTGTTTCAATCCGGACAGCTATGAAGCTCTTAGGACAGATGACAGCCAGTATCCCAGCGGTATCATGGTGCCAAAACCATTCCAGGCCACTCCAGAGCTGGATCCTTTCATCCTGGGACAGGTCACCAAGAGGTTTAGAGAAGAAAGTCCAGACCCCGCTGAGTGTGAAACGAGATCTTTGGTGGCTAAGTACAAAGGAAGGGGTGTCCCATGGATCCAACAGCCCTTGATTACCATCCAGACAGATGCAAGCAAGTCAGGTTAGGGCGCTTGTTTCCAGGATCAGCTGGTACAAGGTCAATGGACACAAGAAATCAGTACCAGATCCTCCAACTTACCTCCAAGTTGCGTGCGGTTTGGGAGACATTTGAGATCCAACAAGTCTCACCTAAGGAATTCACACCTCCTAATACTATCCGACAACATCACCACTGTATCGTATCTGAGGAGGCAAGGAGGAACCAGGTCTCCAGACTTACTGGCTCTATCGCAAAAGATCTTCAGATGAGCAAAGGACAATTGCCTATCTCTTTCTGCGACTCATCTTCGTGGAAGAGAAAATCTAACAGCCGACTTCCTGAGCAAAAAAACTCTTACCGAACGAGCGGTGCCTAAAGCAGGAGATTTACGACCAACTGATCACCCTATGGAGGCAGCTACTCATAGATTTGTTTGCCTCAAGAGAGAACACAAAGTGCAACTATTTTTATTCTCTAGACACAAGAGATCCATTCTCGATTCTGGACGCATTCAGCCGTACTTGGGACCAGCCACTAGCATATGCCTTTCCCCCAATTCCCCTGATTTCAAAGGTGCTACGCAAGATCTACCTGGACAGGGCCAGGGTAATACTAATCTGCCCAAATTGGAGGAAAAAGAATTGGTACCCTCTCCTGAGATCCATGGCTCTTCAGGAACCCATCCTACTTCCTCCGGAGAGCGACCTATTTCAAGGCCCAGTACTTCATCCAAGACCGAGCTATTTCGACCTATCGGCATGGATCCTGAAAGGGAACTCCTGTTAAGGAAAGGTCTTTCCTCAAAAGTGGTGAACACTCTACAGGCGAGTAGAAAACCAGTGACATTTGCCATATATCATAAAATATGGAAAAAAAATTGTATCCTTTTGTGGAGATAAACCTCCATCACAAGATAACCCTATGTCTTTCAGGTGTTGGAGTTCCTGCAAGCTGGACTAGAAAAGGGACTATCCACAAGCACTTTAAAAGTGCAGGTGTCTGCCCTGGATGCCTTTCTTGACTTCTGCTTTATGGATAATAGGTGGGTAAAAAGATTCATAACCGCCTCTTCTAGAATCCGTCCTCAGGTCCTTACTAAAATCCCTACCTGGGATCTTACTTTGGTTCTCAATGCCTTAACTAAAGGTCCATTCGAACCAATAGAAAGTTCTGAGCCATCTCCATACAAGAGCCTTACCTAAAAATTTTAGATGACAGAATTGTTATAACTCTTGACTCTGCTTTTCTTCCTAAGGTGGTCTCGGATTTCCACAGAAATCAGGAAATTGTCCTGTCGTCATTTTGCAATAATCCAACATCCTCCATGGAGGCTGAATGGCATACGCTTGATGTAAGGCGCATTGTATTAAAATACCTTCAATCCACCGAGGAATGGCGAGTAGATAATAACCTCTTCATTCAATTCCAGGGACCCAACAAGGGAAAAAAGGCATCTAAGGTCACTATCGCTAGATGGCTCAAGATGACAATTTCAAAGTGTTACAGTCTACAGAACAAGCCAGTACCATCGAACATAAGGGCTCACTCCACAAGAGCCATGTGTACTTTGTGGGCAGAAAGAAGGGGAGCTATGTTAGACCAAATCTGCAGGGCAGAAACTTGGGCTTCCCAAAATACATTCTTAAAACACTACAGACTGGGCATTCCAAAGAATAAAGATCTGACCTTCGGAAAGAAGGTGCTCCAATCGGTTATCCCACACTAACTTATCATCTCATGTGATAAGTCTCCAGGTGGCCGTCATGGGGGACGTGGTGGAAATTCAGATTTAGAACCTACCGGTAAATCCGTTTCCACTAGTCCACCATGACGGCCTATTTATTCCCCTCCATAATATTGATTGTTTTTGTTGTATTCTTGTGTGTGACTAAACATACTAAATAAATACAGTTGCAACCATTCCAGTTGTGGTTATTTGGTAGACACTGGTGGTAGGATGCTGGGAGGGGACTTTTAACCTCTCTCCTTCCTGTTCCCACAGAGGTCAAAGGGCATCCTCCACGTGGCCATCATGGTGGACTAGTGGAAACTGATTTACCGGTAGGTTCTAAATCTGAATTTCTGGTCAAGATATCTCTTCTCTTCTAGTCAGAATTCCTAGAATGTCTATCAGCCATATAATCCTCTACCCTTTTTCTTAAACTTAACATGGACAAAACGGAACTCATAATCTTTCCTCCACCGAATACATCCCTCCCACTATCCCTAACCATGACAGTTCATGGCTCCACATTCTCCCGAGTCCTTAAGTCCACTGCCCTGCAGCCATCTTTGACTCTGCCTTATCCTTTAAGCCTCACATACAGGCCCTTACTACAACCTGTCGCCTTCATCTCAAGAACATATCTCTTATTCGACCCTTCCTCAATCCAGAGTCCACAAAATTACTAGTCAATGCCTTTATAATTATCCCTCGCTTGGACTACTGCAACATCAGTTAACTCTCTAACACCCCTTCAATCCATCCAGCTAACCTTTCTCCTCAGCCTCTCCTCTCTGACAGTCTCTCCACTGGTTACCCATTACACAGCGAATTCAATTTAAAATACTAACCATGACCTACAAAGCATCCAAAACCTGTCGCCCCACACTTAATCTCCATTCCTCATGGGACTTTCACTCTACTACCATCATCTCTTCTCTCAACCGCATCCAGGACTTCCCCAGTGCAGCTCCCATACTCTGGAACTCTTTACCAAAATGTGTCAGACTGTCCCCCTCTTTCCAATCCTGATAACCTGAAAACCCACCTGTTCAGGTTAGCTTACAACGCACATTAATTACTCTGCTCCCTCACCTTGCATCTCCATCTCTTCTCCCCCCCTCCATATAGATTGTGAGGCCTCGAGGGCAGGGTCCTCTTCCTACTTGTCTCCTGGTCACTGTAATTTTGTATCTTGCACCTGTTTTTGTCTTAATGTAATGTATGTGAACCCCTTACTGATTGTACAGCACCATGGAATTAATGGTGCTCTATAAATAATAAAGTGAGTGTGCAGCGGACATGAACGGGATGTGGCCATTGGCAGAGTAGGTTCCCAGAGGGGATCCTGCCCTGTGAACATTCACTGCTGAATGTTTACAGGTTCTTGCACAAAACTACGGCAGGCTCTGCCCATTGGCGTAACTACCGACCGATACATAGGTCTAAGCCTCTTGATGTATGTGCCGTGTGGAAAGGGGGGTGAGGGGGTGGGTGGCTTACATTGTATGATAAATTCCCTCCATAGTGTTTTCCTGGGGTTTTTCATTTTATTCTGTCTTCAAATCTTAATCCATTGAAAATTGGTGGCTTGACATGAAAATTGCCATTTGGAAGTGTTCTCCAACCAATGTGATTCCGCTACATTATTATGCAAAGAGCAAAACTTCCAGCCTCTAGATGTGCAATCTGGTAGTGACATACTGATTTGTCATGGCAGCTATAGGTGGACCTACAAAGAGTTGTGTTGTGGAAGCCGAATACATATGCACCCCACATGGCGCAATATTTTAATTTGCAAAAGCATGTTTTGTTTTTTGGACAACTTTTTGATACTTTGTTGATTTTGTCACATTTGCAACCCACTGTTTATTGCACCAGTATTTAAATGGTGCCAAAATATTCATTTGAACTTTATTACTAAAGATGTGGCAAACCTCTGCTGTTCATACACTGATAGAATTTTGGCAGATGATTTATTTGTAGAAGACCATTGTATAATTCTATTTGTGTGACTGAAACTCAGTGGTTATAATATTACTCAGAATATCACATTCTCTAATTTAATGTTAACAAAACATACAGCATTTCACAGATCTCATTCTAACCTGTCTATATCGGTCCTGCATATGGTCAGGCACATCTTCTTGTCCAGTCAATTTCCTCTCACATGAACAGCATCTGCTGTACTATGAGTTTTTCAGCGCAATATAAGTACACACCATTCCGGTGCCCTGGATGGCTCCTCTTCTATCTTCAGGGGGGCGGGCTCTAGATGCCCGACAACTCAGTGGGCGGCAGGTCCGCGACAGCTCTGAGTGTACAATGAGCTGTCACGGACCTGGCGCATGTGAAGAAAGAATAGGCTCTGCCCACTGTTCTGTCACGGACCTAGAGCCTGCCACCATGAAGATAGAAGAGGAGCCGTACAGGGCACGGAATGGTGTGTACTCGTCTTATATATGCCTCGTCTTATATTCAGGTCGGCTTATAAATAAGTATATACAGTAAGCCAGCTTTATCATGCCAGCATTTCTAGGGGATTAAGATTTGAGAGCTTTCTTTAACCCCTTCACGTTCTGTGACGGATATATCCGCCACAAAGCTATGAAGGGTGTATGAAGAGGGCCTAAAGACCCATTGCTAACACCCGCGGTCGGTGCTTGCACCGATTGCGGGAGTCACCATGTTGTTTGCCGCTGGCAACTGTTACCTGCGATCATCGCTCCCCCGAACGTAATCGGGGGGGGGCGGCGATCGGTTGCCGTGGTAGCCTCGGGTCTTCATGAGACCCGAGGCTGAATGGCTTCTGAGGATTCGTTACAATTTGCACATGATACAATGAATCATGTGCAAAAATGCCATATACTGCGATACAGTAGTATTGCAGTGTATGGTAGGAACGATCAGACCATCTAGGGTTAATGTACCCTAGATGGTCTAAGAAATGGTGAAAAAAAGAGAAAATTTAAAATATTAAAAGTTCAAATCGCCCCCCCTTTCCCTAGAACAGATATGAAAAAACGTGATAAACAGTAAAAAATCACAGACACATTAGGTATTGCCTCCAAAAATGCCCGATCTATCAAAATTCAAAAACGGTTACGGCCGGTGGTGACCTCCGAGACGGGAAATGGCGCCCAAATGTTCGAATCGCGACATTTACACCTTTTTACATGACATAAAAAATGTAATAAAAAATTTGCAAAACGTCGCACAGTCCTCAAAATGGTAGCAATGAAAACGTCGGCTCATTTTGCAAAAAATGACACCTCGCACCGCTCCGTACCCCAAAGAATGAAAAAGTTATTAGCGTCAGAAGATGGCAATTTTTTTTTTTTTTTTTTGTACAGATTCGTTTCATTTTTGAAAAATGTATTAAAACGCAATAAAACCTATATAAATTTGATATCACCGCGATCATACCGAACCAAAGAATAAAGTAGAGGTGTTATTTGGAGCAAAGAGTGAAAGTCGTAAAAACTGAGCCCACAAGAACGTGACGCACATTTTTTTTTTTTTTCTTTTTAATTTTTCCACATGTGGAATATTTTTCCTCCTTCCCACTATATGGCAGGGAATAATAAATAACATCACAGGAAAGTAAAATTTGTTACGCACAAAATAAGCCCTCACACAGCTCTGTACACGTTATGGATTTTTGAAAACGGAGAGAGAGAAATGAGCGAAAATACCCTGCGTCCTTAAGGGGTTAATGAGAAAACCCCTTTTGGGGGTTTTCCAGTTTATCGGTGCGCGTGGTATTTCAGTGAGGTTGAATTGGCAGAACAGTGTAAGAGCTTGTAAATGCAACAAATTCATCTAATATGCTAAATTCATAAATTACACCATCACAGACTTCAGAAAAAAATAAGTTCCCCTCATCAACTGATTGTATTACATTTCACCAGACTGGAGCAAGTAGAATACTTGTAGCACAGTACACCAGACTGCAGTGAGCAGGAGACTTGTGTTTTTTAATACCAGACTGGTGCGAGCAGGAGACTTGTGTTTCTAGATACCGGACTCATAACGAGCAGGAGACTTTTTGAACTTATTACCAGACTGAAGTGAGCAGGGGAATTGTTCTTTATACCAGACTCGAGCAAGCAGGAGATTTGTGTTTTTTGATGCCAGACTAGAGCGCATGCAAGTACCTTGTGATACTGTGCACCAGACAGGAGTGTGCGCAGGCGACTTGGCGGCCGAAAAATAAAATAGTTATGAGGGTATAAATAGTTTTGGCTCAACTGGGGACATCTTGTCAAGTTAAATTCTATATACAGGCAGTCCCCAGGTTACGTACAAGGAAGATTCTGGAGGTTTGTTCTTAAGTTGAATATGTATGTAAGTCAAACTGTATATTTTAATTGTAATTCCAGATAATTTGTTTTTTTTTTTTTTTGTGCTCTGTTGACAATTGGAGTTTCAAAAAATTTTGCTGTAATGGGACCAAGGATTATTAATAAAGCTTCATTACAAACACTTTACAGCGGATCATTCCAGTCTGGGACTAAAGTAAAGCATTCAGAGAGCTTCACCAAAGGTCACAGTGGGCAGAGGGGTCCGACTTTAACTAGGGGTCATCTCTAAGTTGGGTGTCCTTAAGTAGGGGACCACCTGTATGACATTAAATGTAAATATTTTTTTAAATTTTTATCTACAGGTGACATTGGAAATTACTACTATGGCCAAGGGCATCCTATGAAGCCTCACCGGATACGAATGACTCACAATTTGCTTCTAAACTATGGACTTTACAGAAAGATGGAAATATATGTAAGTTCATTAAAAAAAATCAAGTTTTGTATATACATTACTAAAGGGAACCTGTCACCAGGGACCTCATTTTCACTAAAGGCAGAAGCTTCACCTGCAGTGCAAATATACCTTTCTGTCTTTTATAAGTATTTGCATTACAATAAAATTGTGTGTTATAACTTGTCTTGCGCCCTGACAAAATCCTCTGTCTAGTCACAGGGGCTTGGCATTTCAAAAAACATGTGACTTGTCTGTGTTACTCAGCTTTCGGCCCCCACCTTTGTGCTCCGGTACAGCTCCTCCCTCCTGCTCCTTCAGAGGGAACAGCCTGGTGAGCTGAGATCAGTGGGAGAGGGAGGAGCTACATAGGAGCACAAAGATGGAGGCAGCCTGCAGTACAGACAAATCACATGTTGTTTTTTGAAATGCATCCAAACCAAAGCCCAGCCCCTTTGACTACCCTAGGATTCTGTTAGGATGCAAGGTAAGTTAAAACACATGCAATTTATATTGTAATGCTAACGCAAATCCCTGGTGACAGGTTCCCTTTAAAGGGGATTTCATGCCAAAAATGGGACAGTATTGTACATTCATCTATGATATTCCCACCTCAACACTAATCATTTCAGATAGGCAGCTCTGCCACTTTTAATCAAATTTTATGTGTTGCAAAATGGTGAAAAAGTGTTTATTTTGATGTTATTTTCCATTGCAGGGAATAATCATTTCATATTTCCATGATGGCCCACTTGGAGGATTCCCCTCCAAGTGTAGGGACAGGAAGAAGAGTTTAAAGGCCTCCCTGCCAGTGTTCTTCCTATCCCTAGAGGGGTCAGGTCAAGAGAGGGTCTATCTCCTCTTAAGTGGGGGGGAGAGACGTCGCTTACCTGGTGTTATGCCTACTTTGGTCAAAATTCCCCTCCGGATCAATCCACGGTCGCCGTGCCTTCTCCCAGTGCACCTTCCCTGGGTCTTGATCAGGTGTACGTCCTCTAGCGGCGCGCAAGGATGCGCGACCCCGCCGGAACTACAGTTCTTTACGTTCCGATGACGCGGCTTTCGCTCGGAACGCGGAAATTAACACACTGCACACTGATGGCAGCCACCTGCATGGGGGATGGGCTCCCCGATTAAAGTATTTAAACCTCTAGAGAAGGTAGTTGATCTGAGGTCTGTGGTTCTGTGTTTCTTGCCGTCCCAGACATTATGGCTGATGAGGCAGACTTGGGCCTACTCCACCCTGTTCATGTAAGTGGTGCTGTATGGCATGTTCTATTTTATTGCTCTTATGTTCTTCGAACCACAAGTTAGTATCTCATTTACTGCCCCCTCCCCCCTCCCTCCTAGGAGAAGGATCAAGAGTCTAAGGGGAAAGGTAGAGAAGATAGAACGGAAAGATCCAAGAAATCTAGCAAGTCTGAGAAGAGTAAGGCCACTGCTCCAAAATGCAACATGTGTCTCCATTCCATGCCGGACTCGTAAAAGAAACCTATCTGCAGGTCTTTATGGACGAGCTAAAGTCCTTTATTGAGGAAAACGTGGTCTCTTCTGTCTCCTCTGCCACGCAAAGAGATCAACCTCAGAAAAAGCCCAGACTTGTGTTGGATTCCTACCTGGATGATGAGGACTGTGACTCAGAGGCACCTGTTCGCTAGCTGATACTCATGATCAGGATAACTTAGTCAGAGAACAGAATCTCATCACCTGTTCCATATTGATGAACTGGATAACCTCTTGAAGGCTATGCTGGAGACTCTAAAAATTGAGGACGATGTTCCCACCATGTCTCGGGAAGACGAGCTGTTTGGCAGTCTTAAAGCCAAAAAGCAACGTGTGTTTCCTGTAAATGATACCTTGATGGGGTTGATCATGGAGGAGTGGAAGGACCCTGAGAAAAAGATCGTAATTTCAGAAAACGTCTCGTCTTTGGGAATGAATCCCAATCCTTGGAAACCTCTTGATCAAAGGTGGACGTCCAGGTGACTAAGGTGGTTAAGAAGACGGACCTTCCATTTGAGGATTCAGCGCAGCTGAAGGATCCTATAGATAGGAAGCCTGATGCTCTGCTGAAGAAAGCCTGTTAAACCTCCACGCTTAGCCTCAAGTCAAATCTTTCTGCTACGTCTGTAGCAAGAACACTCTTCTTCTGGCTAAGAGAGCTAGAGTTCCACATCCGGGAGGGTACCCCTAGGGATGCTCTTCTAGAAAGTGTTCCTTTGTTGAAGTCTGCCACTGCCTTCCTTGTGGATGCAACGGCTGAAGGTAACCGGTTTGCAGCCAAATAGGGCACCCTAACAAACGCTACAAGAAGGGCTCTTTGACTGAAGCAATAGGACGGTGATATTCGTTCTAAAACCAAGCTCTGCAGTGTCCCTTTTCTGAAGCTTTTGTATTCGGACATGAATTGGATGCCATCCTGGAGAAGGCCTCCGACAAAAAGAAGGGATTTTCGGAGAACAAAGCACTTTCTAAGAAGGCATCCTTTCGTCCCTTCAAGAACCCCATGGACTCCTTTCAAGGGAAAGGTAAACAGAGTCGCTGGAGCTACCCCAAGGGAGGATTCCAGGAAGAAGCAGTGACGCCAGGGTCACCAAATCCATGGGTCTTAAACATTATCCAGTCAGGGATACAGGATAGAATTCAATCTGACACCCCCCTCCCCCCTCAAGGGTTGTCCATCCCTTTATCTTCTGCTTCCCCCTCCACTCACTGTCTTATCTGTGACCATCTCTGTGGTGGTTCCAGTCTCTCAAGATCAAGAGAAGTCGGGCTTCTACTCTCCACTGTTCCTGACCAATGGTTAAATCGGATGTTCATAAATCTAAAGCCGCTGAACCACTTCATCACCTATCAGAAATTTCATATGGAGTCTGTAAGATTCGCCACTCAACTTATTCACTATAATTACTGTATGTGCACTAAAGATCTTCGGGATGCCAACATGTCCCAATTCACCCCTCTTCTCAAAAATATCTCAGATTTTCAGTCTTCTCTTCACAGCGCTCTATTCTTCATTTCCAATTTTGTGCCTGTACTTTTGGCATTTCTTCAGCTCCAAGAATTTTTACCAAAATTATGGTGGAGGTGGTAGCCTTCTTAAGGCTACAGAATGTCTCCATTATCCCGTACTTGGACGATCTCCTAATAGTAGGGAAGGACAAACCAGGTCTTACAGCTGCAAAAGCGTTACCCTGGAAAAACTCTCAGACCTGGGGTTGCTAGTCAATATACAGAAATCAGACTTATCACCTTCCACTCAAAAGATCTTTTTCGGTGTGTTGTTGAGTTCTATTCATCAGATGTCTTTCCTCTCTCAGGGAAAAGCAGACAACTTAAAAGATCAGATCTAATCCTTTGGGAGGAGAACTTCCATATCGATGAGAGGAGCTATGAAGATCCTGGGCCTTCTCACATCCTGCCTCCCTTCGGTAGCTTGGAGCCAGAGCCACTCCCGTATCCCGCAGAGCTGAATTCTCCGTTCCTGGCATAGGAGTCCGTCTGGCCAGGACAAGAAAGTCATCATCCCATCCTCCATAAAAAGAGACCTCCAATGGTGGCTGAAGTCAGAAAATCTGGGGAAAGGAGTCACTTGGCACTGCATTCCATGTGTAACCATAATGCCCGACGCAAGCAGTACGAGTTGGGGAGCTGTCTTCCCTTCTCACTTCGCCCAAGGTTCATGGACTCTATCCCAATCCAAAAGGCCTTCAAATTACCTGGAACTAAGAGCTGTCTGGGAAGCCGTGAGGTTGAACGCGGCTCACTTGATAAACCACCTTGTCCAAATCCTTTCGGACAACACCACGGCCGTATCTTCTCTGAGAAAGCAGGGGGGAACAAGATCCCCGGTCGTCTCCAACTTGGCCCGTACCATATTCTCCTGGGTAGAAGCTAGCATCCTCTCCATCTCTGCCATCCACTTGAGGGGTGTTCTAAATAGGGAGGCAGACTACCTTAGCAGGAGAGATGTCCTACCAAACGAGTGGTGCCGCAATCAGGAGGACTTCCTTCATCTAACCAGCATCTGGGCTATCCTTGAAGTGCCGTCTGTACTATTCCCTAGAGTCAAACGAGACCAGAGAACAACTGGAAAGAGCCTCTCTCTTATGCTTTTCCCCCTATTCCCTTGATCGTGAGGGTCCTCGAGAAGATCCTTCTATATCAGGCAAGGGTGATTCTAATCTGTCCAAACTGGCCAAAGAAGAGCTGGTATCCCCTGCTAACAGCCTTGTCTCTGCAGCAGCCAATAATTCTATAATATATATGTGACTTGAAAATACTAAATAAATTGTGTTGTCTCTTCCATCGGTGTAGTTATTTGGTAGACACTGGCGGGAGAGTGTAGGAGTCCTTTAACCTTTTTTCTTCCTACAGACATCAAGGGGCATCCTCCAAGTGGGCCCTCATGGAGGACTAGATGGAAACTGAATTACCAGTGAGTACTAATTCACCAGTTTGATAGATTAGGCCTTTGGTTTGACACTGTCAAACCAAACATGTTTATGTTCATAGTTGTTTTTATATTTTCATTTACCTTCAATGTTTATGTCCTAACACTAAAACTCTGACTCGGAAATTTGTGTGCTTCTTAACATTTCAGCCTTTCCCATGCAGGATAATTATTTGTATATTTTAATAAAATAAGGAACTGCTACAATAGTTACATGCTTCCTTCACACGGACGTTCAGGGACGTATGTACATCACATCCACGTCCCCCCCCCCCCCAATTATATTAACTCCCTCCCCCCCCCCCCCCCCAATTATATTAACTCTTGCTATGAAGAAAAAGAAAATCCTCAATTCTGGTTTCGGATTTTGTTTTTTTTTGTTTGTTCACTGTACCATAAAAATAATGTTATCTTTATTCTATGGATCACTTTGATTACGGTAATACCTCACTTATATACACTCACCGGCCACTTTATTAGGTACACCTGTCCAACTGCTCGTTAACACTTAATTTCTAATCAGCCAATCACATGGCGGCAACTCAGTGCATTTAGGCATGTAGACATGGTCAAGACAATCTCCTGCAGTTCAAACCGAGCATCAGTATGGGGAAGAAAGGTGATTTGAGTGCCTTTGAACGTGGCATGGTTGTTGGTGCCAGAAGGGCTAGTCTGAGTATTTCAGAAACTGCTGATCTACTGGGATTTTCACGCACAACCATCTCTAGGGTTTACAGAGAATGGTCCGAAAAAGAAAAAACATCCAGTGAGCAGCAGTTCTGTGGGCGGAAATGCCTTGTTGATGCCAGAGGTCAGAGGAGAATGGGAAGACTGGTTCGAGCTGATAGAAAGGCAACAGTGACTCAAATCGCCACCTGTTACAACCAAGGTAGGCAGAAGAGCATCTCTGAACGCACAGTACGTCGAACTTTGAGGCAGATGGGCTACAGCAGCAGAAGACCACACCGGGTGCCACTCCTTTCAGCTAAGAACAGGAAACTGAGGCTACAATTTGCACAAGCTCATCGAAATTGGACAGTAGAAGATTGGAAAAACGTTGCCTGGTCTGATGAGTCTCGATTTCTGCTGCGACATTCGGATGGTAGGGTCAGAATTTGGCGTCAACAACATGAAAGCATGGATTCATCCTGCCTTGTATCAACGGTTGAGGCTGGTGGTGGTGATGTCATGGTGTGGGGAATATTTTCTTGGCACTCTTTGGGCCCCTTGGTACCAATTGAGCATCGTTGCAATGCCACAGCCTACCTGAGTATTGTTGCTGACCATGTCCATCCCTTTATGACCACAATGTACCCAACATCTGATGGCTACTTTCAGCAGGATAATGCGCCATGTCATAAAGCTGGAATCATCTCAGACTGGTTTCTTGAACATGACAATGAGTTCACTGTACTCAAATGGCCTCCACAGTCACCAGATCTCAATCCAATAGAGCATCTTTGGGATGTGGTGGAAGGGGAGATTCGCATCATGGATGTGCAGCCGACAAATCTGCGGCAACTGTGTGCCATCATGTCAATATGGACCAAAATCTCTGAGGAATGCTTCCAGCACCTTGTTGAATCTATGCCACGAAGAATTGAGGCAGTTCTGAAGGCAAAAGGGGGTCCAACCCGTTACTAGCATGGTGTACCTAATAAAGTGGCCGGTGAGTGTAGGTTTATGTATATTTTTACAATTTTACACAAGAAATTTTAATATAGAGAAAATCTTTTTTGTTTTAGCATCGCCATATTTTGATGAGTTGTTCTTTTCAGTGGTACTTTTAGTCACATATTGTTACGGATGCTCGATTTTAATTTTTGCACTTTATTAGATGGGTATGGGAAATGTTGGCGCTTAAGGGACTTTAACTTTCACTTTATTTAATCAATAAAAACCTTTGTTTGTTCATGTTGAGCTAATAAACTGCAATCCAAATGTATTGCACTATGTTATTTAATTCACTGAGGATGCTGCGCATGCTCAGTAAATTACAGCTGGGTCCTGTCTGGAGGAAGGGCCCTGCTCTCTGAAGAGGTCAGATCCTCATCGGAAGCCTCTTACACGCAATGACTATGCTTGACCGTGGCATGTAAGGGTTAACATCGGCAATCGGAATCTCTTTTTAAACAATTTTATGACAGCACGAGCAGCTTGGGTTGCGACTGTGTGCAGAAACTTTTTAGCACATTTTTTTTACACCCAAACTCCCCACCAAATAGATGTGTTAAGTCCGACTAGACAGCACTCAACCTCACATGCTATTAGAAATATGGTGCAATGATTTTAAAGCATGGGATTATCTGCCCCTATGTTTGCTTATTTTACTTTGCTTTTTTTATTAGCGTCCTCACAAGGCAACAGCTGAAGAGATGACAAAGTATCACAGTGATGAATACATCAAATTTCTACGATCTATAAGACCAGACAACATGTCTGAATATAGTAAACAGATGCAGAGATGTAAGTTGTTTTTTTTCTTTTTCTTCCTTTTACTCTACACATACACTGTAATTAACATGTAAGTTATCTTGTGTCATTCTCCAAAAGCAGTGACAAGCATTAGGACAACAACCTTGCCTTTAGAGGTCTTAAACAGAGATAAATGGTATCAAGTTTTATGTTGAAAATTGTTAAAGGGAACCTGTCATCAGAAAGGCCATTTTTACATGATGGAAGCTACCAACAGCCTCTGGAATATTTATTTCAAAAATGATTTTGTTGTGCCTCTGAATAATTACTGCTTTTTAACCCCTTATCACCGACACTAGTTTTCAGCTCAATGACTCAAATCTGACATGTCTCACGATAATTGGTTATAACTTCGGAACGCTTTAACATATCCTGGTGATTTTGAGAATGTTTTCTCGTGACACATTGTACTTCATGTTAGTTATAAAATTTAAGTGATAAGTTTTGCGTTTCGTTCTGAAAAAAAGTGAAAATTTGGCAAAAGTTTGTAAAAATTCTTCATTTTCCAAGTTTGAAATGTTCTGGTTTCCAGACAAGATGTAAAACTACCCAAAAAGTTTGATAATTAACATTTACAGAATATCTGCTTTATGTTGGGATGATATTTTATGCTTCCGGTCATTTTTCTAGGATGTTATGAGGTGCAGAACTTTAGGTGCGATTTTTCTTATTTTCATGAAAATTGCCAAAACTCACATTTTGAGGGACAACTCAGCTTTCAAGTGACTTTGAGAGGCCTAAATAATGGTAAAACCCCATAAATTACCCCACTATAGAAAGTTCACCCCTCAACATATGTAAAACAACTTCTATTAAGTCTATTAACCCTTTAAGTGTTTCACATGGGTTAAAAATTATGGACCTGCGATTTAGAAACTATAGAATTCTTTTGGAAAATACATTCATTTAGGCCAAAACTGACATTTTCAGAATAAATTAAATGATGAAACGCACTGCAACGCTTGATGCCCAATTCCTCCCGAGTTTACTGATACCCCATATGTGGTAGTAAACTGCTGTACGGGCGCACGGCCAAGTATAGAATGAATGGAGGTGCCATTCACAGCAGATTTGTATTGTCACATTGTACGACCTATACATTTTTTTTTTTTTTTTGGTAATGCAAATATATGAGGGCTTATTTTGTACGGGATGAGATACAATGTATAGATAATTTATTTTGGGAGTCTAAAGCTTATTCTTGAGATTTTATTAACTATTTCAAGGGGGACACAAACAAAATCATCAATTTTTATTTTGGATTGTTAGCATTTTTTTCCCCCCGCTCACCGTAACGTAAAAATAATATTTTATCTTTATTCTCTGGTTCACTACGATTGCGGTGTTACCTCATTTATATAGTTTTTCTTATTTTTGCTCAATTTTCCTGAGCAAAACCAATATTGGAGAAAATCGCATTGTTTTTACTATTGACAACTTTTCAGGGCCATAACTTCTGTATTTTTCTGTTGTCAGATCTGGTTGAGGGGTTATTTTTTGCGAAAACTGTTGTTCTTTTCAGTCGTATCGTATTAGGGAACGTAACTTTTTTTGATCACTTTTTAGAACATTTTTTGTGATGGTGTTTGATGGAAAATTGTATATTATGGGAAGTTTTTCGAGTTTTTTTTTTTTTTTTTTTTACGTAGTTCACCGAGCGGGTTCAATATTGATTTCGATTTATTGTACAGATTAATACGGACGCGGTGATACCTAATATGTACGTCTTTTTGTGTTTTATATACTTTATTTGCATTTTATGTGTTACTGGGGAGATTATGGGACTTTTATTTTATCTATTTAATTATATTATAAAAAGATTTAATTTTTTTTTTTACTTTTTTACACTTTCTACTTCTTGGCTTGAATAAGCGATCATCCGGTCGCTTATTCAAGCCTTTACACTGCAATACACTTGTATTGCAGTGTATACTGTAAGTAACTGAGCATGCTCAGTTACACACAGCCGGGTCCTGCCAGGAGGCGGAACCCGGCACAGAGAGGAGCCGACAGCCTCGGGTCACTCGTCGGAACCCGGGGCAGCGGCAGGAGGGATCAGATCCCCCGGATCTGCACACTGGGGGGGTCCGATCCACAGGGGACACACTTACACGGGGGACACACTTGTGTAAGGGGTTAAACACCCCGGATCAGAGTTTTTCCAATCCCGGGTGTTAGTGCCGGGTCTGGGCTGTGATATCACAGCACGACACCGGCACCAGCGAGACCCAGTGTCCCGAAAACTTCTTCTGACGCGCCGCCGTAGAAAGGCGTACGCGTCAGAAGAAGTACCCTTAATGACCGCCGTAAAAAGCCGATAGGGCGGTCATTAAGGGGTTAAATCTGCTTTTTAAATGTTTCTTTCAATGGATCCTTTCAGCACATTTTTCACAAATACAGCTGATGACAGATTCCCATAGAGCCATATTGACTAAATGCCACCCTTCTTTTAGCCAAAAATTGTTTCTCACTACGTTGCTCATGACGGCAACCTGGGGGATGCCCTTGACCCCTATGGGAACAGGAAGGAGAGAGGTTAAAGGTCAATAAAAAACCAAAAAACCACTTGCAGCGTCCCCGATGCTCAGCGCGGCTCGTCTTCTGTCTTCTCCGATATGACATCATCAGCGGCCGCATCATAGTGTACACAGGCTATATACTATTGGGGCCTGGCTCGCCGGATACTACTGGGGACTGGCTGGCTGTATACTACATGACGTTGGCTGGCTGTATACTACATGGCGTTGGCTGGCTGTATACTACATGGCGTTGGCTGGCTGGCTGGCTGTATACTACATGGCGTTGGCTGGCTGTATACTACATGGCGTTGGCTGGCTGGCTGTATACTACATGGCGTTGGCTGGCTGGCTGTATACTACATGGCGTTGGCTGGCTGGCTGTATACTACATGGCGCTGGCTGGCTGGCTGTATACTACATGGCGCTGGCTGGCTGGCGCTATACTACATGGCGCTGGCTGGCTGTATACTGGGACCAATGCATTTCCCACCCTCGAGGCTTATACTCGAGTCAATTGGTTTTCCCAGTTTTTGTGATTAAAATTATGGGTCTCTGCTTATACTCGGGTCGGCTTATAATCGAGTATATACATGCATGCATGCATGCATACATACACACATATATATAATCTGTTGGGATCAAATTTTCTCCTTCCTTTCCAGGAGGAATCGGGGGTTAAAGGAAAGGCAAGGAAAAGCAACAGGAGAAATATACTGAAAAAACAGCAAAACCTAGAGCTAAATCTTCGTACTCACAAAATACTAGAACAAATTATCTAATATGTACAGGAAATCGGTATGCAAGTGGTGTATAGATAAATTAACATGAGATGAATGAACTTAAAGGACATCTACCACCGGATAGAATTCTCAAGTCTTCTTTCCTTTAACCCCTTAACGCTCTGCGCCGTAGCTCTACGGCGCAGAGGTATAAGGGATGTATGAAGCTCACGAGCTGAGTCCTCTTCATACAGAGGTGGGGGTTGTTGCATATTGCAGCAAACCCCCACCGCTAATAACCGCGGTCGGTGCTTGCACCGATCGCGGCTATTAACCCTTTCAACGCCGCCGATGAAACCGCCGGCGGCGTTTAAAAGACAGCGGCGCGTGGGCGCCGCCATCTTTATTACGATCGCCGCGCCCCCCCGAATGTCATCGGGGGGAGGCGATCGGTTGCCATGGTAGCCTCGGGTCTATCTGGCATCTGCAGATTCGTTACAATGAGCCAGTGGCTCATTGTAATGAATGTGCTGCAAAAATGCCATATATTGCAATACAGAAGGATCTGACTATCTAGGGTTAATGTACCCTAGATGGTCTAAAAAGTAGTGAAAAAAAATAAATTAAAAAAAAAAAGTTTAAAAAATAAAAAAAATTAATAAAATATTAAAAATTCAAATCACACCCCTTTCCCTAGAACGGATATAAAACATAATAAACAGTAAAAATCACAAACATATTAGGTATAGCCGCGTCCCAAAATGCTCGATCTATCAAAATATAAAACCGGTTACAGGCGGCGGTGACCTCCGAGGCGGGAAATGGCGCCCAAATGTCCGAAATGCGACTTTTACACCTTTTTACATAACATAAAAAATGAAATAAAAAATTATCAAAATGTCGCACAGACCTCAAAATGGTAGCAATGAAAACGTTGCCTCATTTCGCAAAAAATGACCCCTCACACATCTCCATGCGCCAAAGTATGAAAAAGTTATTAGCGTCAGAAGATGGCAAAAAATGTGTTTTCTTTTTTGTACACATTCGTTTAATTTTTGAAAATGTATTAAAACACAATAAAACCTATATAAATTTGGTATCACCGCGATCGCACCGAACCAAAGAATAAAGGAAGGCGTGTTATTTGGAGCGAAGAGTGAAAGTCGTAAAAACTGAGCCCACAAGGACATGACGGGAACGCGCGGTTTTTTTTTCAATTTTTCCACATTTGGAATTTTTTTTCAGCTTCGCAGTACATGGCATGTTAAAATAAATAACATTACGGGAAAGTAAAATTTGTTATGCACAAAATAAGCCCTCACACAGGTCTGTACACGTAAAAATGAAAAAGTTATGGATTTTTGAAGTTGGAGAGCGAGAAATGAGCCGAAAAACCCTGCTTCCTTAAGGGGTTAAAATTCATCAACCCATCTTTATCTGCTTCTTAACAAATAATCTGGCAGGCGGTTCAACAACTTCTGTTGTAATGCAGGTTCCTGCAGAGTACCATGGTTGTGGGTTTTACTTGCCTCTCTTCACTGTCAGAAAACCCAACAGCTCAAACCGTCTTATCATAAATCTGAATAATTTAAACCGATTAATTATCTACAGACTATTCAATATGGTGTCTGTAAGATACGCCATACCTCTCATTCACCAAGGCTCTTATATATGCACTATAGATTTAAGAGACACTTACTATCACATACCCATCCATCACTCCTCTCAAAATTTCTTGAAGTTTTCTACTATCTCTCCAGAAGAGGTAACCCATCGCTTTCGATTTTGTGCATTACCTTTTGGTATCTCCTCTGCTCCCAGAGTTTTTTCAAAGATAATGCTAGAGATCGTGGCCTTCCTAAGGACCCAGTGGGTATACATCATCAGCCAGATCAGAGGCAGACTTAACTTCATCTCGAAATTTAACTGTCTTCACTTTGGATGGATAATAAACTTCCAAAAAATCTCTAATCTAAATCCCCTTACTCAAAGTTTTTGGGAGTACTGTTGGACTTGCACAAACTTATTTTCTTCCAGACATACAAAGAAGATCAACATCTCAAATCAGATCAGATCATTCAGTAAGAAATCCTGAGTTTCAGTCAGATCAGCGATGAGACTGCTAGGTCAACTAACAGCATGCATTCCTGCTGGTGCCAAAGCCACACAAGAACTCTCCAGCACTGGATCCTGTCTGCATGGGACAAAACTCCTTCTGGCCTACAGGAGAAGATCTCCATTTCTATGGCAGTAAAACCAGAAATTTGCTGGTGGCTTTAGGAGTCACATATAGCCAGGGGAGTAAGCTGGATTCGTTATCCTCAGATAACAATAAAGACAGATGCCAGTCTGTCAGGATGGAGTGCTACGTTTCAAGACAATCTCCTTCAAGGACTATGGCCTCAGCAAGTCAGAGCCCTATCCAAAGGGCCCTTTGAACCAAAGACTGTATTTCTAATCGCTATTACATCACCATGAAGATTAGGAGAACTTGAGGCCATTTCAGTTCAAGAGCCATACTTCAGAATTCTGGATAATAGAACCATAATAACTATTGATCCTACCTTTCATCCTAAGGTGGTCTCCAGAGTTCCACAAGAATCAAGAAATTATTCTTCCATCTTTATGTGAAAAGCCTTCATCGTCCAGAGAAGCTGAGTGGCACACATTTGATGTAAGGTGCATTGTTTTTAAACATCTGGAAATGATTAATCCTTGGTGATTAATTGCATAATAATCTTTTTGTTCAATTCCAGGGGAAAAATAATGGAAAAAAGGCATGTAAAACAACCATATCTAGATGGCTGAAGGCGCCGATAGCAGACTGCTATTCTATCCAGAACCGTTCCCATCAACCTGAGAGCCCACTCCACCAGAGCTATATCTACCTCCTGGGCCGAAAAAAGAGGAGCATCAATGGAACAGATTGTAGCGCAGCTACCTGGTTGTCCATGTCTACATTCTAAAAACATTACAGATTGGATATTCCAAGATCTAGAGACCTTTGTATATAAGGTTCTTCAGTCTGTTATCCCACACTAGGCCTGTCTCATTTGATTGGTATCCATGGGCGTCATGGGGGACATAGTGGGAAATGTAGATTTAGTTTCCTCTAGTCCACCATGACGGCCTATACGAGGGCGGTTCAATAAGTACCTGTGTTTGACGACGTTCCTGAGGGAAGTTGGTGTTATCATCGTGTGCTTCAATCTATCAAACGACAGCAAAACAAATTGCAGACTGATTGATTGGTTAGTTTGGATTTGGCAGCCATTTGAGTAAGACTTGTTTCGCCAAGATGAAAAAAGAGCAGTATCGTTCGGTAATTCGCTTTTTTTTTTTTTTTTGGATGGGAAAAAATGTGAGGAGATAAAAGCAAAGTTAATTGCTGTTTATGGAGACACTTCGCCATCTCTGACCACAGTTAGATATTGGTTCAACGAATTTAAACACGGACCATACTGCAGTGAGTTATTTGACCGCTTCGACAAAAGAAATTGAAGGAGACATGGCCGCATTTGGTGAAAAAGAAGGTGCACCAGCATATTCACCCGGAGTTGCCGCCGCTGCCAAACTGCATGAATTGCATTATGAATTGCAGCCGTACCTCTGTATCCACCCGATCTGGCTCCCTGCAACTTTTTCTTGTTCCCTTAAAATTTAGCTCAAACGAGAAAGTCCTCGCCAACACAGAGGCGTATTTTCGAGAGTTCGTCTAATCCTATTTTATGGATGGGTTAAAAAATGACAGGAACATTGGGAGAAGTGTATCTTTCTAAAAGGGTACTGTAAATAAAAAAAAAGAAAAGAAAATATAAGAAAATAAATTTTTTTGGAAAAATGGTGCCTTCATTTCTAACATGGGTACTTATTGAACCGCCCTCGTATATATGCTTTCCCATTTTTTTTCTTTGATTATGTTATGTTATATATTTAGTGTGTGAAGTTAACATACTAAATAAATAATTTTTGCATCCTTTCCCAGTGTGGTTATTTGGTAGTCACTGGTGGGAGGATGTGGGAGAGGGACCTTTAACGTCTCTCCTTCCTGTTCTCACAGAAGTGCATCCTTCATGTTGGACTAGTAGAAACTGACCAGGGCCATTTCCTTTAAGTTCCTTTACAAAATCTACCCCATGTATCTGATCACATGAAATCACAGCATGCCTCCATAGACTTCTAGTTCTCCCCATCCTCCATGGGGACTTCCTGTGATTTTATGAGATCAGATACATACATGTGGTACATTTTGCAAATGTTAGCTTTAGATAAATGTTGACAATTTAATAAATGTACAAATGCATCAGAACGGGGAACCCCATCTGTAAAACCCAAATACTACAGGAGAACAACTGGTCTCGACTAGGAGACCCAAGGACCACCATACCTCCATTGTACTCCAATCGAATCAATACGGAATGTATATTGGAAAATTGTACTTTTTATTACACAAACAACAATTCTTTTTTGAAAGTGGAAAACCCCAATAAGTTGGGGATCCCCTGTATGTGTGGCAGGGCAGAGGCATTTTACAGAAGTAAGAGCCATGCACTCTGCATACAGAACTTCCTTAGCACGGCTTACTTAGAGAATTCCTTACCAAAACTTCTATGGTTTCTTTAATAACATATTTCATGATTTTTGGTTTTTTATTTTTTAACAAATGTTAATGTTTCCCTCTACAAAATACCAACGTGTTTAAATGACCATTACATTTCATTGTATAGATGATTTTAATTAAAATGCTACCAGAATTTTTTTTTTTTATACATAGGCTGGCAAAATATTGGCAACATCTCCATTGTGCTTTCAGTTTTGCTCAGTCAAAGTAAGAGAAAGAAAAAGCAGCGGGAAAAAAAAAATCTTTGCAAACCCTCATTTTCAATAGATTTGCAATAACAGTTTCCATGCTTTTGTTTCTTGATTATCCGGTAAGAAATGACTGATCCTTTCCACACCATTCAGGCTGCAGTTTTTATTTTCTAATCTGTTTTGGAAAAATGAAAACTGCTGTGCGATTTGTTTCAGGGGCAGATTTTTTTTTTTAAATCTAAAATGCCTATTTTGGTCTGTAATAAAGAGGTACGTCTCGTTTATGTGAAGTCATGTACTATCTCTTGAATCTGTAAACCTAGATCTTTGGAACTGTATATAACACATATATTGCCTGTATATTCAGTTAATGTAGGGGAAGACTGTCCTGTATTTGATGGCCTTTTTGAATTCTGTCAACTGTCTACTGGAGGCTCTGTAGGTAAGTGTGCTTTCACTACATTTGTACGTATCTATAAACAAGATATTGGAGGTATCACTGATTATCCTAAGCTGATCAAGTTTACGTCCCTCCAGAGGTTATTTTCACTGAATATATTAGAGACGCTAAAATATAACTTTTATTAGTATTGTTTAAAAAATAAAAAAGTTAATTTTTAGTGTCTCTAATTTATTCAGTGAAAAGATATTGAAGGTAGTTACATTGAACTGAAAGAGCATTGATGTTGGCGCTTTGTGCATTGGAAAGCACTCCTACTAGAATAGACAGTCTTCGACTGCACCAGATTCATCAAAGTTTCTTATGCTGAATGATAGATCTGCAATGCTTAAGATTGTCTAGTCAAGCTTTACACCATCTTTTTGGCGAATTTTATGCCAGTGAAATGCAAAAATTACATTTGTGTATGTTTACAATGCCTTTAACTTCCAGAAGTGTAGCTAGCCATTATCCACTGGCAAACTGGCCTAACATTGCTTTAATTTAAGTTTTCAGCATTCAAACTTCTCCACAGCCCCTCATCTCAGCTTTGGGTAAAAGCTGTAGCCGGTTTCTGGTTGATTACTACAGCAGTCACTAATAGCATATGGAAGGTGTGGGTGGAGCAGTTACAGCTACACCCCTGGAATATAAATCAATGTTTCACAGTCTTGCTTAACACCCCACAGAAAAATATGGCCACACAGATCACCACGGTCCCCTTTTGTGGTAGGGACTCTTTCTGGCTACAAGGGACCCCGTCTGCATGGTTAACCCAGTTTGCTTTTAAATTTATTTTTATCCCAGAGACTTTTTCATGCTGGCACAACCCCTATAGAATGCTTCATTCACTGTGTAGCTTAAAGGGAATCTACCACCAGGAGGAAGGACTGTATGCAACTGAGCCTGAGGGTCTACTGGCTTCATATGTCTTAAAGGTGACCAGAGCCCTGCGGGCTCATTTGCATACAGTTTTTCATCGTTCATCCTGGTGCTAGATGTCTTTTAACCTCTTCACTTGTCTTCCCATGTGAAAGAAATAAGAATAGTACAGTATATTCTGCTAATAACCAGTGTATAGTACATGATATATAGATGGAAATTTATAACAATGATGTTTTCCCTGTTATCTTTCAGCTGGTGCAGTGAAACTGAATCGCCAGCAAACAGACATGGCTGTAAATTGGGCAGGAGGGCTACACCATGCTAAGAAATCTGAAGCATCTGGGTTCTGTTACGTCAATGATATTGTTCTTGCCATTCTGGAATTACTAAAGTGAGTTTGAAGTTGTTCATATCTGTTGGCCTTATTATGGGTTTACGGTTAGAAGTAGATGACGACTGTGAATCCTAGACCATGTGGTTCTTGGATCAAGTTAGAAGTTAGCAAATGGCTGGGCTGGACAAATTTTAATGAATTTCCTGTAGCTGGCATGTACCGCTGGTTCTGGCTGTCAGTCACTGTACCCTGTTGCAGCAGTTGATCTGGATACCTCACTGCACATGCTCTGTTTTCTTGTCTGTCTTTGGTTTATTCTTCTGTAATCCTGTTACAAAAATGCCCAAGGCCATAAGGAAAGATTAGATTCATTTCTACCAAAGCACAACTGAGAAATGGTCATCTTGGGTGCAGAAACAGAGTACTGTGCATACCCTTCTTCAGGTGCGTAATGGGAGCTGAGCTTTGCTATGGGCCAGATGGGACATGACAATCAGTCATCAAGGAACTGCCTTGATGTTTCCTGTTGTGGAGGCATCGCTCCAGTGACCGCTTTACATCATAGCTGTAGTTATATTGGTCATGGGCTGTCTGACCCATAGCGAAGACTGGAGGCACCACCGGATCTGGGCACTTAGGTTCTCTATAAGAATTCATTTTCATTCAGGCCAATTAACTAACTACATGTCTTTGTGGACTGATGATTTAGTGGCCCAAATTGCCCTGTATAATAAAAAAAAATGTAGATGCAAAGGAATCCTCTCTGGTGCTCTGTACGCCTACAGCGGATGTACAGTAAAGCCGGGGAGTACTCTGGTGCTGAGCACTCCGGACCAAGGGAAGCGGACACTGTGCAATGTGGGACACTAAAGCATGCATAGGCTTAATGGTTGGTGTCCCAATATTACACTGACACTTTCTATTGAAAGGCTGCCAACCCGTTTTATTATTATTATAATAATCTTTTTGTATAGCGCCATCAAATTCTGTAGCGCTTTATAAATCATAGGGGACATATACAAATATAGTATTACATTTACACAGAACAAACAGTCACATGGGACAATAAGAAACAAGAACTTACATTCTATGAGGATGAAGGCGGTGACACAAGAGGTATAAGAGCTTGTACAATGGTCCAGCCATTCTTTATAAGGAAACAGTAAAAAATAATTTAATAAAAAAATCTAACAGTGTGGCTACCAGTGTCTGTATAGAAAAGATGTGGTTTCTCATTATGTACTACGAGATTACATTTTTTTGTTGCAAAGTGATATGTGCAGTATTGCCAATTTATTATACAATATTCTTTTTTCAAGGTACCACCAAAGAGTGTTGTATATTGATATTGATATCCATCATGGTGATGGTGTTGAAGAGGCTTTTTATACCACTGACCGTGTCATGACTGTGTCTTTTCATAAATATGGGGAATATTTCCCAGGCACTGGAGATCTTCGAGTATGTATAGAGTTACTAAATGTTAACTGCGTTGCCCATTTATCTGCTGTTTTGAGATGCTATTGATTATTTCTGTCAAAAACAGATTTACAATACCATAGCTGCCATGTTCTCCAACTGACATAAGCTCAAACCCAATGTTCAGATTCAGTGACTGATCTGTATCTTTACAATACAGAGGCACAGTTTGTTTGTAAAACCCAATTCACACCTGTGTGGGACTTTCCATTACTTTCTCCATTTAACGGTGTTGTCCCCAAAAAAACTGCTATGTGGTCGACTGGCGTCGGTTTAAAAAATAAATACATACTTATCTCCGTGGTCTCTTCGTGCCATAAAGGGGCATGAAAGCTGCGCTCAGGCCACCACGGCCAGCTGGAAGCTGGTCTGAACGCAGCTTGCGGCACGGAACACCAGGAGGTTACCACGGAGGTAAGTATGTGTTTATTTTTTATGCAGCTGTCCCTCTCACTGAATGGTGAATTTAGAAGAGAGTATTTTGTGGGATACCGCTGATATTCTCACTGTTTCACACATTCTGGTGGGAGGAGGCAGAATTAAGCTGGGACACCTGCACTGCTCTTTTCAACAAGGGCAAAGTGGGTGGGGGTGAGTAAGGGGGGTGGCACACATGGCATATTGAACCCGTTTTTAAGCAGTCCGTTTTTTGACCTTGTTTCAAAATTATCTTAATTAAGATAATATATTAATATTATTTTTATGTTATATAGTGTTTTTACATTACATTTTGTAATTGTTTAAAGTCTTTACAAGAAATCAGTTTTGCATTGATCCAAATTTTGTTTTTAGGATATTGGGGCAGGTAAAGGAAAGTATTATGCTGTTAATTTCCCAATGAGGGATGGGATTGATGATGAATCTTATGGACAGATTTTCAAACCAGTGAGTATATTGCGTACTGTTTCTCAACATTGTGCTGCTTCATGTGATAAATGCTGGAAAAACATCTTGATTTTCATTTCCACATTTTAGATTATATCGAAAGTGATGGAAATGTACCAGCCCAGTGCGGTGGTATTACAATGTGGAGCAGATTCATTGTCTGGGGATCGCCTTGGATGTTTCAACTTGACAGTAAAAGGTAAAAAATCTTTAAATATTGCATCTGAGAAAATGTTTTAATTGTCTCCAAGGCCTTCCAGTTTAGCATTTTGAAAAAAAAGGATCTTTTTTTAAACTGCCACTGAATTTTCCTTTTGCTTTTAAGATGATTTATTGTGTGATGTTTTAAGGGAACACTTCTGTCACAGCTAATTTTAGTGAATTATACCTTGTGTAAGGCCTGAAGGGCAAAAGCATGTTTTTTAGGAATAAAGTGAATGAATCCTTCTCCTCCCTTCAGCTCCTGCACCAAGCATTATTCAATGAATTCGCTTTGACTGGAGTATTCCTTTAAGGCTACATTCACACTACGCCGTACCATAGCACGTCGGGCACATGTTGGCGCCCTGGAGAGGATGAGGGGGTAAGCGCCGCTCACTCCCGCCCCTATCTTTCTACTGGCTACGGAACAGGTACCGTTCCTTTGCGACGCCGTGTGGCCGTTGCCGGCTATGGAGGACGTATATATGTTTTATATACGTCGCCCATATGTGTTTGTGAATGGAACCTTAAACTGAATTGTGTGACCTGTCATTCACAGCATTATGTATTGTTTCACCTCTACTTTACAGTAAAGTCACTTTTAACCACTTTGTAACCAGTGTGTTTAGCCCCTTTTTTTTTTTTTTTTTTTTTTTTTGTTTTAGCAGTGGCCCCATTTAACTGCAAATAATTGCCATATAAGCTGACCCGAGTTTAAGCAGAGGACCCTAATTTTACCACCACAAACTGGGAAAACCTATTGACTCGAGTATAAGACGAGGGTAGGAAATGCATTGGTGCCAGCCCCCAGTAGTATACAGCCGGCCAGCCCCCAGTAGTATACAGCCGGCCAGCCCCCAGTAGTATACAGCCGGCCAGCCCCCAGTAGTATATACAGGTATACAGTAGTATACCTTGCTGTGACAGCTATTTACTGCTGTGCAGCCAGTGCTCTCCACTTTTTGGACCGGACTTCTGCCATATTTCTTACATGAAATCAAACATCACAGTCAGCAAACCCCTAATTGGTCTCCAGCACTTCTGATGTAACTGATGAAGCTTTGATAGATAGATTGGGAATGTGTGTTCCTCTAGGCTGCTTTCCCACAATGTTCTTGTATTATGTTTTTGAAAAGGATTGCACACAGGTCGGGTGAATAGCGCCATGGGAGGACATTTATCAGGACTTGTATTGGGAAGTTTTGTGGTGTAAAAGCAGTAACTTACAAATTGCCAGTAATTGTGATTATTTTCCCCTTCACGCCACCTTTATGCCAAGAGAATAAAGATATGCGCGACCAGCAATATATACTTTTACCTTTTATTTCTTTATTATACTTGTGACTGATGCAGAATCATTGATTTCTACAGGTCACGCAAAATGTGTTGAGGTTGTCAAGACTTTTAATTTGCCTCTGTTGATGCTTGGTGGAGGTGGGTACACCATCCGCAATGTAGCTCGCTGCTGGACCTATGAGACTGCTGTAGCACTGGATTGTGAAATCCCCAATGGTAAGTAAATTTACTGAATCATTCCCAATCCAGCCCATTTGTGACCCGCCTGGTGCTGGGTAGTTTAAATCTCCTGACTCTTGCATGTTAAAGGATTATTCAGACAATAAAGTTTTTCTGAAATATTGATATATTTTATATTGAAACATTCCTGCTTACCAATATGTAATCGGCTCCAAACGCATATGTAAATGCTCTAAAAAAGTATTTTTTGCTTGAGCTAGATGGGGGGGCATCACATCATCCTATCTTGGTCTTTTCAGCACATAGAACCTTGGTTCTGTCCATTTCAAAGATAGGAATTTCAGATTTCAAATGCATTAAATCTGTGTTATTAAACTGGAAATACAGGAAGCTAAAGTCAAGTTTTCAAATGTAAGGTGCAGATAGAGATCTAATAACTGAATGATATAAAAATATATTTTATATCCTGCATATGGGTGTTAGTTGAGTTTTGTTAAAATAATGTCTTTGTATTTAATAGTTAATAAGAATAATAAGGGGACACTACGGTATCTCCTTGCTCCTTTGACACACAAAGCCTCCAAGGTGTTTTTTTCCTTTTGCTTTACGGTTATAGTAGTAGTAGTGTAGTAGATATTTTGTAGGTTGTAGTTTTATGTTCTGTCTTCTGTTCTGTCTTTTCAGAGCTGCCGTACAATGACTACTTTGAATATTTTGGTCCAGACTTTAAGCTGCACATTAGTCCTTCTAATATGACCAATCAAAATACCCCTGAATACATGGAGAAAATAAAGTAAGACGGTTGATCTTGGCAGGCTATTGTGTAATGGAGTCATATTTTATCACTGATGTTATGAACCAGCAACTCAGCATGTATCTAGATCTTCCAAGGCTCTTCATATGACAGGATATGGACTTGACATGTTATAGCTTTCATTTTACAGATTATAAATCTGCAGACGGTCAAGTCATGCTGAGGTTTTTTTCAACTGATTCCACCCATTGCATTGTATACAGTAAAATCTGCATCACAATCTCCCGAGAAATCCATGTATATCGCATGGAATTTTAGCACAGATTCATGACAGGTTACAGCAAAGAACCTGCTCGTATGTACCCTGAAGTGGCAACTTTGACAATTCTTTTTATTATTTCCTCTTGCCAGCCCACCTTATCTTTTGCACCACAGGCTACATCACAATGCTCCATGGCAGATTCCTTCTAGCAAATGACAGACACCATGGGCGAATCTGACAGATCAGATATTCTGTCTGTGATATACAGACCATAAGCAGGTTGTATTTCATGGACCAGGCACTGCCCCTGGAGCACTGATTAATGTCCCATGCTGGAAACAGGATTATAGTACCAGACAGTTCTCTTGCGAGAAGGCAGTGACTCCTTGCATCATACAAACTATAACACTGGAAGTCTCAGATCAAATACATATGTCTCTCACTCTTCTTGGGGGCTGTAGTGGGCTTCTGGTTGATAACTACAGCATATACCCACAGCGATTGCATTTATTGCTCCAGAAAATTTGTCTATTACCTAAATAAATGATCCTTCAATGAAGTGCCAGAAAAAAAGCTAAAATGTCGATATTTTTGCTAACTTATTTCAGTTTTTCTTGTTTGATATCACATAACTAATAGTATTCAGACCCTTTGCTCAGTATTGAGTAGAAAAACCTTTTGAGCTAGTACAGCCATGAGTCTTTTTGGGAATGATGCAACAAGTTTCTCACACCTGGATTTGGGGATCCTCTGCCATTCTTCCTAGCAGATCCTCTCCAGTTCCCTCAGGTTGGATGTTGAACGTTGGTGTACAGCCATTTTTTTAGTCTCTCCAGAAATGCTAAACTGGGTTTTGGTCAGAGCTCTGACTGGGCCAGTCAGGAATGGTCACAGAGTTGTTCTGGAGCACTCTGAAAGAGGTTTTCCTCTTTTCCAACCCCTGCAGCTGAAAAACATCCCCATAGCATGATGCTGCCACCACCATGTGTCACCGTTGGGATTGTATTTGGCAGGTGACGAGTAGGGCCTGCTTTTCTCTATACATAACACTTAGAATTAACACTGAAAAATTTCAATCGTTATCAGACCAGAGAATCTTATTTCTCATGGGAGTCATATGTTTTTTTTGGGGGGGGAAACGATATGCAGGCTTTCATATGTCTTGCACTAAGGAGTGGCTTCCATAGGCACACTCTGCTATAAAGACCCGACTGGTGGAGGGCTGCAAGTATAGTTGACTTTGTGGAATTTCCTCTCACCTCCCTACTGCATCTCTGGAGCTCAGCCACAGTGATCTTGGGGCCCTTCTATACCTCTCTCACCAAGGCTCTTCTCCCACGATTGCTTAGTTAGGCTGGATGGCCAAGTACTGACAGAGTTGTGGTCGTCCCAGGCCTCTTCCATTTAAGGATTATGGAGGCCACATTATACCTTCTACCCCACCTCCCTCCCACCCTCAGTTGATGACATCGCACTAATCTGATCTATTCTCGCCTTGCGAAAAGAAAAAAAAAATAGATCTCTCTTCCTCCCCTATGCCTCAGCCCCTGTCATCAAAGTTTTGCTGAGTTACCCCACTAACCTTTTCTGATCCGGTGAAAAAAACAACTCCAGCCATTTGGACCATAACTTAATGTGAGCCTTTTGATTTTGGGACACAAAAACGTTTGGCCAAAATTGTCTTGTTGGCTGTTTGTTTCCAAAAAAACAAGTGAGGGTGGATCCGGGGAGGTCCATTTTTTTATAATACGAAACCTGGCAAGGAACAACAATTTTTTTTTTTAGCTACATATTTCCCTTTATCCAAACAAACGTCCCCTCGCCAAATACCCACAACACAAATCATAAAATTCAAAGGAATTTGAGTAACACAAGACCTTAATGATCTCTACCCAGTAGTTTTTAATTAACAGTCAAATCCATAAGATATGCACATCATCAGCATTCTCCCTACCACATCTTTTACAGCAAATTTCCCCCCAAAATTTTGAGATTTTTTATTTTAATGTATAATATGTTCTTTGAAGTATAGACAATTGAGCCAGTCGGTGTGCAGGCATTTTGAGTATCTTACTAATATCTCTGCAGGTGTCTGACCAAATCTGGTCCTCTAAAACCCCCACTTCCACTACCAATTTTTCTATTTGAGAACATGAGATGTCTTTGAGTTACCAATATACTATAAAACTTTTTTTTTTACTTTTAATTTTTTTTTTGACTGAAGCCCACATTACATTTATAACCGACAGTAATCTATCCCATTCCATTAAGGCCCTATTGCTAGTAGTGCACATTGCACATTTGAGATGTAACAGGATTGTAGAATCCCAAATTCTTCCTGGATGGAGGAGAAAGATTTCATGTTTCCATACCTAATTATCTGATGAATATATATAACCTTTTTTTCAATCCATGGGAAAGCCATGAGCTTGGGCCTCCCCAAACTCTGGTTCCTCCACAGAGGGGTGAATGGAAATATATCTACCAGATTCCAGAGGGACTCAATCTCCCTCCACACTTTGGACATAAGGAATAAAGTAGGTTGTGTTTTCCATTCACTTTGTTCATCACAAGTACCAGTCTCCAAGGTTTCCAATATGTTAAGTTTCATTATACAATCCCCTGCCCCGAATATCCTAGCAGGTAGGTCTGCCAGGGGCAAACTGTCCCATGTCAAGATCTACTTAGTTTGTGCCGTCCTTGTTTTATTGTTGGATATTTAAAGCAGGCTGTGCACATTAAACATATATAAAATATAACTTTTAATCGATATCAATAAAATATTCAACAATGAAGGTAAAGTGCATAATCGACTAGCCAGTCACCAGAACTGGATAAAAAGAAGCCACAGGTCACTAAAAATCAGAACTATATGGTGTTTACAAGTTCAGATATACCAGTGACACGTTCCCTTTTATTGCAAACCTTGAAATTATCACTGTGCAATAATCAAGACTCCTATAAGGGAATCAACAGCAAGGAACAGCAAAAAGGAAAAAAAAGTTGGATATCACCGGTCTTCTGTGTGTAGGTTCCTGATCCAATTGGGAAATAGTCCAGGTGCATAGGAGCACTTGGGTCACCAGGTAACAAGCTGATTGTAGGGTTTAATAGGCCCTACGCACCTGGACTATTTCAGGAACCTACACACAGAAGACCGGTGAGATCCAATCTATTTTTCTTCTTGCTGTTCCTTGCTGTTGATTCCCTTATAAGGAGTCTTGATTATTGCACAGTGATAATTTCAAGGTTTGCAATAAAAGGGAACGTGTCACTGGCATATCTGAACTTGTAATTCTGATTTTTAGTGACCTGTGGCTTCTTTTAATCTAGTTCTGGTGACTGGCTAGTTGATACTTTACCTTCATTGTTGAATATTTTATTGATATTGATTAAAAGTTATATTTTATATATGTTTAATGAGCACAGCCTGCTTTAAATTTATTGATATTTGTGGATGCATAGTTTGGTGAGTGTACCTGACTGGAAAACAAACAGTGCAGATCTCACTAACATTCTTCTTATTGTTGGATATTGAAAAATGTGAATTGTAAGATGTTATGTATAGCACTGTGGACTAAATAAGATTCTTTTGTGGTCTATCCCCATGAATTTTCTTTTCTATTTATCTTAGGCAGCGTCTGTTTGAGAACCTGCGGATGTTGCCACATGCACCTGGTGTTCAGATGCAGGCTATACCAGAGGATGCCATTCAAGAAGACAGTGGTGATGAGGAAGGTGAAGATCCTGACAAACGAATTTCAAGTAAGTTGGTTTGCTATTTGTAACGGCATTATAGATTTCACATTGAAATTAAGCAGATGATCAACTCTACAAATGTATCTCTTGCCAAGTGAAATGGCCCAGTATCTATGAGCCTTATTTGTGTCCTAAAGAAGTGAGTTGTGGTTTGATGACATCTGCGTAAATGATAAAAGGGAACCAGTCACCAGTTTTTACCCCACTAAACTACCACCCTAGAATTTCTTCTTCTGTGAAAAACTCACCATTTTACCTAAAAAAAAAAAAAAAAAAAAATCTTCAAAGTCATGTGAAAATGAGCAGAGAAGAGTCACATTTAGCCTTTGTTGAGTCAGGGTTTTTCAGTAATGCCTGTATCTCCAGCCCGGAACTGGGAAGGTGTGCATACATTAAAATGCTAGCCTGAGCGCCCCTGGGTAATTTGCATAACTTTTAGAATTCTCTTTTTCCAGGGTCGCAGGATATAGTTCTAATAAAAGAAATCCTTAAGAACAATGTTTCTCAGGAAGTATATAAGTATATTTACTAGGACACATCTTCCTTCACTAAACTCATGGTTGATGTCCTTTAAAGAGGAGAATCCTTTTGGGTGTGTCCACACATTCAGTTTTTCAGGTGCAGTTTTTGATATCCAAACCAGGAGTGGAGTGAAAATAAAGTAGGAGCAGCACTTCTTAATGGCATGTTCTCACCCATCATGATCCACCCCTGCTTTTGGCTTCAAGAACTTTATTTTAAAAAACTGAACGTGTGGGTGCACCCTTAACCTGTTTCAAAAGTCTTTAGACGTTGGTGCAGTTTTCTACTGCTCCCACGCTAACAGGTATGGGTCTCCGGTTGTCAGTGAAACCCAGAAACCCTAGGGAGAAGGCAAATGTGGTTTATTACTGCTTCTCCTTTCTCCGCTCCTCACTGCATCACTCTGAAGTAGCTCTGCTGCTGGCTCTATAGACTTTGTGGTCACGTGACTGCCGGGATCTAAAGAGTGAATCAGAGCTACTAATTAGACCAGGTCCAGCTCTGATCAGCACCACCAGTCACAGGTGGAGGTTTTTCTCTGTAACTGGGGCCCTTATTGATGCCCCAGTTACAGGGGAAAACTTGTAAAACAAGAAGAATAGTAAAGCAAAATTAAAAAAAAAAAATAAAGTGAAAATGTCCCACAGGGGTCTACAAAAACACTGCCCCGTTTGCCCGAAACTATCTATTTTATATTCAAACGCCCCAAACAAAATAGGGAATTCATTAATAATGTTAATTTTCAGTTAATTTGAAAATAAAAAAGTACATTCTATAAATGACAAAGGAATTTTTTCCACTATTAACCCCAAATAAAAATGAAAGAAAAAAAACTTTAAACTTTTATCACATTTTAAGCTCTATGGGGGACATTTACTTAAAGTGTCGGTGTCTGCATTGGCTTTGTTACCGACCTGCTCTCGGAAAGAAGACACACATTTAATATTGTAGAGCTGTGCAGAGACATTTCTGGCGCCGAGATCATTTTCTGTCCCCGAGACCATTTTCTGTCCCTGGGACCAAAATCTGTCCCGAGCACCAGAAATATGTCCAACAGTCCCTGCTAGACCAGTTTTCTTTTGGTCTACTTTCCGCCAGTTTACAGCGCCCAAAAATGGCTGTGACACATATTAATTCTGTCTGAGTTTCCACTCCGCCAAAGCCACGCCCCTTTTCGGAGAAGAGTCGGAGCAGACGGAAAAAGTTATTTTTTCTGTCCCCGACAGCTAATAAATAGGTCTGAGAGCAGAACATGTGGTGAGAGCGCCACAAAACTGGCGGAAACACCATAGTAAATGTCCCCCTATGTGTCTCAAAGAAAACTAAGTAAAAAAAATTTAAAGGTAGCATGCAAAAAATAAAGTTATGGCCCTTAAACCACTGCTTACGAAAATACGCTAAAAATGCCGGTCACAAGAACCTTTTCAGGCGCTTCACTTAAGGGGTTTAAATAATATTGTGTTTGCTTCTTTAGGTGACCCAAAACTGGAGATATCCACTGTTAAATTTGCAGTAAAAAATGTGATTTTTAAATAAAGATTTTACTGATTCTAATTTTAACAGTGTATACACCTCCGGTTTTGTTTCCTGAAATTCACCTTTGATAGGGCACCAGAATTGTGCTTCTTGGTGCCATTGTACAGGAGATATGGCCATTTGAAAGGCAAGAAAGCAGACAAGACACTTTACAAAAGCACATGCACCCTCTGCCTCTCTGTCAACCTGGAAAATGGTGATGGTTTAATACTGTACATATAATAATTTTGCAAAGATGTATATAATTTTACTGCCTATTTTAAAAAATGATGGGAAAAATGACAAAACTGCATATTTTTTACATTTTTCATTTTTCATTTTTCTGCTAATTCTATAAAACCTATTTTTTATAAAAAGTATTCTGTCATGTTACACTCCTGCATATTATGACAAAAATAAGTAACAATTATTATCATGTGAAGTGGTTCCAAAGATACTGTCATTTTGCCGCTTACCGATGTATGGTGTAATAGTTCGTCACACTGCGGGTGTATGGAGAGGGCTCATGGGCTGAGTACGGCATGGAATATCTGAAAGCTCCGGCAAGAACAAAGTCAAATGCACAGTCTATTTTTCCCCCAAAAGAGCCAAAGTGGTTCATAATACAAGAATTATCGTTTCAATGGCAGCCCTGGGGTCCGATCAGGACGTCCATGACGTCATCTTAAAGGCACAGTGTCAGCCTATGCATGTGCATAGGCTGACACAGCTGATAGCCTGCAATACATCAGTATCAGATGTAAAAAAAAAAAAAAAAAAAAGGTTATTTAAATAAAAAATGAATTAATAAAAATGCCCATTAGACCTAAAACGTAAAAAGATACATGTAATGCACAAAAGTCTAAATCTTAACACAAACCCCACATATATAGTATCACCATGTCCGTAACAACCCTTGGAATAAAAATAAATAATTATTGAACCTATGTGAAATAAACCGGTAATAACCTGCCAAAAATTGAGATTTTTTTTTTACCTATTTAATCTTGCAAAAAATGCAATAAAAAGTGATAAAAAAAATTTTGCAACAGTATTATGCTGGGGTACAAAGTACAACATGTCCCGCAAAAAACAAGCCATCAACCAGCTCCGTAGCCAAAAAACTAAAAATTTTATGCTACTTGGAAGACGGCGATGCAAAAAAGATTTTTCCCCACATTAGAGTTTTATTTGGCAAATTTAGTAAAACAAATCTAGAATTGTGTGGTGACGCTCACCAATGCATTATGGGAGGATAAATGGGTGCTATGATTCAAACACCAAAAATCCTCTTTGTGGCAGTACTTGTATGTTTTATTTTAACTGGTTCACGACCGTCCGCCGTGTATTCACGGCGGTGGTCGGGTCCCGCTGCATGGAGAGGGCTCACGGGCTGAGCCCTCTCCATAGCCGGTAAGTCTTTGCTGCATATTGCAGCAAAGACTTACCGGTAACACCCGCGATCGGTGCTAGCGATTGCTGCTGGCAAAGTTGCAGGCAGCCTCAAAGAGGATCGTCGCTCCCCGTGACGTAATCGGGGAGCGGCGATCCGTCTCCATGGTATCTCGGGTCTTCTGAAGACCCGTGGCTATTTCATTTTAACCCCTTCATTACAGTGTGCTGATAGCACATTGTAATGAATGAGGAGGAAAATCCCCATATACTGCCATACTGTAGTATGACAGTATATGATAGGATCGATCAGACAACCTAGGGTTAAAGTACCATAGGGAGTCTGAAAAATAGTAAAAATAAAAATAAAAAAAAGTTTTAAAAAAAATTATAATAAAAAAACCTAAAAAATTCAAATCACCCCCCTTTCCCTAGACCTGACATAAATATAAATAAACAGTAAAAATCATAAACGCATTAGGTATTGACGCGGCCGAAAATGCCCGATCTATCAAAATATATTAACGTTTTTTCAATGCGTTTAACCCCGTAACGGAAAATAGCGTCCAAAGTCGAAAATGGCACTTTTTTGCCATTTTGAAAAGTGATCAAAAGGTTGTACAGTCCTAAAAATGATATCATTGAAAATATTATCAAATGTCGCAAAAAATGACACCACGCACAGCTCCGTACAACAAAGTTATTAGCGCCAGAATACGACAAAATAAAAAAAATTTGTACAGCAGGTTCTAATTTTTGTAAATGTATGAAAACATTATAAAACCTATACAAATGTGGTATCCCCGTTATTGTACCAACCCAAAGAATAAAGTAGACATGTCATTTGGGGCTCTCAGTGAAAGCCGTAATATCCAAGCCCACAAGAAAATTTTTCACCATTTTCATTGCTTTTGGAATTTTTTTACCGCTTCCTAGTACATGGCATGGAATATTCAATACCATCACTATAAAGTGCAATTTGCTACGCAGAAAACAAGCAGTCACACAGCTCTTTACGTGTAAAAATAAAAAAGTTATAGATTTTTGAAGGTGGGGAGTGAAAAATGGAAATGAAAAAACAGGAAAGGGCCCGGTCCTTAACCGGTTAAAATACAAATCTACGTAATAGAATAAAAATCTCTGAAAATACATACATAATATTCCCTGTAGTTCTATGGCAGGGCCAACACACAAGTATAAACATCTAGAGCAGTGGTTCTCAACCTGTGGGTCGTGACCCCAGCAGGGGTCGAACGACCAAAACACAGGGGTCGCCTAAAGCCTTTGTAGCCAGGATTTTATTGCATTTTTACTGAAAATCGCATGGTTTGGGGTCACCGCAACATGAGTAACTGTATTGCGGGGTCACAGCATTACAAAGGTTGAGAACCACTGATCTAGAGTAACAAAATATGAAATCAGTATATATAATACATGCTCAATAAACACAGGTATTAAACCAATTGCGTTATGATCAAAGTCGTCCTCATATAAAAAAGGAAGCCTTGTGTATATTCTCAATAATGAAAATAAGTCACCTTAAAAATAAGTATTTGCAGCAAAAATCGGTCCCGATTTTCCAATAAGAAACGATCCCAATATGTTTTTTCAGTAAGAGTCAATCCTAATATGCTGGTAAAAGTGTTTATTGAGCATGCATTATATATACTGATTTCATATATTTTGTTACTCTACATGTTTATACTTGTGCGTGGGCCCCACCATAGAACTGTATAGAACTACAGGGAATATTATATATGTATTTTCTGTGATTTTTTTTTTTACTCTATTACGTAGTTTTTATTTTAAAATAAAACCTATAAATTTAGTAAAACTTAAGAAAAAATATTCATGTATGGTATCCCCGTAATTGTATTGACCCATAGAATAAAGATAACATGATTATTGGGATATACAGTGAACACCAAAAAAAAGAGAACAATCCAGTACAGAATTGATGCTTTTCTATTCCTGACCTGAAAAAAGGTCATATATTTTCAACAATAGGGGATACTGACCCCAAAATGGTAACAATGGGAAAAGCATCTCATCCTGCAAAAAAATGCCATCACATGGCCCCAAGCTAAAATTTTGTAGCCTACAAAAGTGGCCAATGAGGAAACTAAATTCCTGGCAGCTGCAGGGTGCTCCTTCCTTTCTGTGCCTTGCTATGCGCCTATAAAACAAGTAAGGGCCACATGACGGTCCTTCTGACAGTCTTCTGATGTTGCCGTTTTTATGTTTTCTAGTAAGGGCATCTGACAAGCGGATAGCCTGTGAGGAGGAGTTTTCAGATTCTGAGGATGAAGGTGAAGGAGGAAGACGTAATGTAGCTGATCACAAAAAGGGAACCAAAAAAGCAAGACTTGAAGAAGAGAAAAAGGAACCTGATGACAAAAAATCTGGTAAAGTATTAATAATTTGAATAATCTATGTACATAAATAATATTGATTGTATTTTCAGTACATAACAATGTTTTGTTGAAGTAGGTTACATAAATAGGACGGAACAGGAGTTCTTAAGGCAAACCTGATTTACTGTGATAGGCACATGCATGTTCTCAGCCTTTTGACATGGACCACGCTCTTGGCAGATCCAAGGATTGAGTGCAATGAATGAGAATCCTTGCATCATATGGAAATATGATCCATGGAGTCCCTTTATGTCAGCCGTACAGCAGTTCCCACACTGTAATTATTGCATCATATTTCCCTTTTCACTGTACTGTGCTCGGTCTGTGGGATTTGACCAGCACACACGTCTATTTCTACAGGCTGAGCACAGTCATGTGCAGGGGACCTTATACCTAGTGCAAGATTTGTGGGGGCAAGTAGTGTTTTTTTTTTTTTTTTTTTTTTTTTCACAATCTTCAGGGACTGTAAAGTTGCAAAATGATTACCTGCATATAAGGGCACAACTGTGATCTGAGACTACGGGGAGTCTCTGGTAGTCAGCAGTATTCATCTCTCATTATGAAAGAAGCAAGAATCTCTTAAGACCTAAGGTGAATCTTTGGGTCCAGCCTTTACCAGGCCGTCTATGTCCAACGAGATATAAGCAAGATGGTTTTATTAAAACATAACTTTTATTATTCTTTAATTAAAATATAAATACAGTATGGCTAAAAAATGAAATATTAAAATCCCTGATATCAAGACTAGGAATCGCCAAGGTCAGTGTGTTCACTGAAATATGGGCTCTGTACTAAGTCCACAATAGTGTTTCAGTAACACGACAGGGACAACAACTGTGAAGGAGACAATAAGATAATTAATGGGTTTGTCTCGCCACATCTTGAGGCCACAGGTCATAATCCAGCTTGCAAACTCCCCAGTCAGTGGCTCTGTTCACAGGCACTTAAAGGGGTTATCCGAGTTTAGGAATAATTTAGTGCCAGGCTGGGGTGGGCTATTTAAAAATAGTAAACATGTACTTACCTCCTCCAGCACTGCTGATGTACCGGAAGCTCCCATCCGACACCATCTCCCAGCGCTTACAATGCTGAGAGATAGGGACGGATGGAAGGGGCCGGCCGGAAGCACCCTGTGCGCCGCTTCCGTGCCCCTGTAACAAGTGGCCCCCGGTGCATGACATCAGCGGCATCGGAGGAGGTAAGTAAAGGATTATTATTTTTAAATAGCCCGCCCCAGCCTGGCCCTAAGTAACTTCTTAAACCCGGATAACCGCTTTAACTTGACCCTACACCTATTTTCAGCATATCACCCAATGACTCCTGCCCTAACAAGGCAGTCCACAGCTATCCCTTGCTGTTAAAACCCTGCCTGTACAAGAGATATTTCACCGGGGTCGGTCATTAAACTAGGCAACACTCTGTGTCCTCCTCCCACTTTCTCATTAACTCGACAGGGACTAGAATTACATGGACTATTGGCAATGGCCCACACTGTCCAAATATATAGCCGTATCCTAACTAGGGAGTTTGCAAGCCAGATGATGAAATATGACTTCAGGATGTGATGAGACTAACTGATTAATTATCTGATGGGAATAGGAGGTGGTGACTGCTGCATTAAGCTCGGCAGTCACCATCGGCCTATGCAGTGGGAGGGGTCGTCCGGGGAAGAAGCAGCACCGTCCTCACAGTGAGTTAGAAAGAGCTGGTGTGCATGTGCAGTTCGTAGTGAGGCGCATCAAGCCACTGAGCAGCTCACTGCAAGGTTTCCCGTGCGGTAAGCCGATTTCAGAAAGGGAGGGCTAGTCATAGGAAGGATATTGTGAGGGAAAGAAATTGAATATCAACATGCGGGGGCCGGAATTAGTGATTTGCTAATTACCCAGCGAACATTGTGATTTGAATAGCGGCATCACTCCAGGACTCGAGCAGGACTTTAGCCGTGGATATTACACAAACTGAGGGGAAATCAGTTGTGAAAGTAATTGTCATGGAATGTCCTATGCATTGTCTGTTGGGATCTATCATCAGTGAAATTCAGCCTTCTGGTGACAGGTTCTCTGTATGTTATATTTTTGTCAACTTTTTTATACAAACTCCAAACGCCAAATCTCTGTTAACAGATGTAAAGGAAGAAGATAAAGCAAAGGAAAATGTGGTGGAGAAAATGGACACCAAGGGGTAATAATTTGTTGGTTTCATACATGCGCACAGATTAATACAAATATGTTCAGTGTACAGATCTATTTTTAATACATGCTTCTGTAGGTAGGGCCATAGTAATGGTATTTAGGATATTGAATAGAAAATATGGTGCCTTCCCCTACCAGATAAACCAGGGCAAAGGTAAACACATGGGGCACAAGTCTTCAGACTTTTCTGTGAATATATCAGCTGCTCTAACTTAGAATACGGGTTTGCATAAACAGTGGCGTAGCTAGGGGTCCAGTTCAGAGGGGGAGCACCCATTCATGTGGGCCCCCAATCAAGGTATGCTAATATTAGAGGCCGTTGGCTATATGCAATTCAGCTATATCGCTATCTTGTAGAACACTTCCAGTCGGTCTGAATTCTAATGTAAATGATTCCTAATGTCAGTCCTATTGGTCCAAGGGCCTCATTGTCATACTGCTCAATTTCATTGGGCTACACCAGTAACCAGCACTGTAGGCCAAGGTCACACTATCATTCAAGTCTCTGTTCCTTACATCCATTTAAAAAAGCTCTGATTACTCTCTGTGATACTACAGGCAGTCCCCGGGTTACATACAAGATAGGGTCTGTAGGTTTGTTCTTAAGTTGAATTTGTATGCAAGTCGGAACTGTATATTTTATCATTGTAATCGCAGCCAGAACTTTTTTGGTCTCTGCGACAATTGGATTTTAAAAATGTTGGGTTGTCATAAGAATCAGAATTAACACTAAAGCTTCATTACAGACACCTGTGATAACTGTTACAGCTGATTATTGTAGCCTAGGACTAAAGTACAATAAATTACCAATATCCAAAGGTCCGTTTGTAACTAGGGGTCGTATGTAAGTCGGGTGTTCTTAAGTAGGGGACTGCCTGTAATGAGCATTGCACCTGTGTGACCATGGACAGATTTCTATCCAATAGAAGCAAACAGAGAAGCTTCCTATAGAATGACAACAAGCAGAAAACGTAGAAAACTGTGAGGATTGATACAGATAGGATACTGGAAAATTGTATGTAACTTTTTATCATACAGACCTTAACATTAATTTGCTGAAATTAGAATACCCCTTTAAATCTCCATTAAACCTCTTTACTTTTATTAACGGAGGTAAGGAACAGAGATTTGAACGGTAGTGTGAAATTATCCTTAAACGTGCAGAAAACTACAATACAGCATAAAATGCCACCTCAGAAATAATAAATACCACTGTACAGCAAATCCTATCACCCCAGAAACAACAGACAATAACTAAAAAAGATCCTGGTTTTTAACCAGTTTTTAGGTCGTTTTTAAGCAGTCCGTTAAAAAATGCATGCGTTTTAAAAACGTATGCTTTTGAAAACGCATCCGTATTTTGACCGTTTTTGTCAGTTTTCCAATTATCCTAATTAAGATAATAGGGAAAAATGGTCAAAAACGGATGCGGTTTTTAACGGACTGCTTAAAAACTGCCTAAAACCGGGTTCAAAACCCCACGTGTGCCACCACCCTTAGTCTGTGGAAAACAATGTATGTTCTGTTCAGATTCCTTGGACAGAGCATGGTACATAGAACAGGTGTCCCCGTCTTCCAGCTGAAGAGCTTGTATTAACCGCCTAAGCGTGAAGACACATGTGGCGTTTTTAGGCAGTTTTTGGGCCGTTTTTAGTTAGTGCGTTTTTGTCTGGTTTTCCGAATTTGCGCAATTAAAAACGGACAAAAACGCATGCGTTTTCGAAAAACAGATGCGTTTTTTAGCGCATGCGTTTTTTACAATCTGAAAACGCACTTAAAAAAAACGGCCCATAAAAAATGGCCTAAAAACGCCACGTGTGTCTTCACATGTGAGGCCCTATCTTGTTTTCTCATTTCCATTTTTCACTCTCCACCTTCAAAAATCTTTAACTTTTTTTATTTTTACACTTAAAGAGCTGTGTGACTGCTTGTTTTCTGCGTAACAAATTGCACTTCACAGTGAAGGTATTGAATATTCCATGCCATATACTGGGAAGCGGGGAAAAATTCCAAATGCAGTAAAAATGGTGAAAAAACGCACTTGCTCCGTTTTCTTGTGGGCTTGGATTTTACGGCTTTCACTGTGCGCCCCAAATGACATGTCTACTTCATTCTTGGGTCAATGCGATTACAGGGATACCAAATTTGTATAGGTTTTATAATGTTTTCATACATTTTCAAAAATTAAAAACTCCTGTACAATTTATTTATTTTTTTTAATTTTGCCATCTTCTGGTGCTAAGTTTTTCATACTTTGTTGTACGGAGCTGTGGGTGGTGTAATTTTTGTGACTTTTGATGATGTTTTCAATTATATCATTTTTAGGACTGTATGACCTTTTGATCAATTTTTATAGATTTTTTTTATATTTTTCAAAATGGCAAAAAAGTGCTCTTTTCGACTTTGGGCTCTATTTTCCAATACAGGGTTAAATGCAGTGAAAAACCATTATTATATTTTGATAGATCGGGCATTTTCGGACACGTCGATACTTAATGTGTTTATGATTTTTACTGTTTATTTATATCATTGCTAGAGAAAAGGGGATGATTTTTTTTTTAGGTTTTTTTTTATGACTACAGTATGGCAGTATATGAGTATTTTCCACCTCATTCAATACAATATGCTGATAGCACGTTGTAATGAATGGGTTAAAACGAGACAGCCTCTGGTCTCCAAAAGATCCAAGGCTGTCATGGCGACGGATCACCGCTCCCCGATGACATCACGGGCCGCCATCTTTTTGAAGCCGCAGATAGCGATCGGTCTTTGCTGCAGCGCGTGTGCCCTCTCTATTCAGCGGTACCCAATGTGCACCGTGGATACACAACGGGAGGTTGGGAACTTGTTAAATATCACTATGATGCTCTGTCCATGGACTCTGCATAGTCCATGGAAATGGATGAGCACATGGTCCTTTTCCACAGATTAAAGAGGACCTGTCACCCCTCTACTAAAGTAATAAAGTAACTACTATTATTACTAATGTAATAAACACACAAGTTTACTTGTACAGTACATACATTTCACTACCTCACAGGAACATCCAGCATATACCAACACATATAGAACACACATAGAAACTTCTAATACATGTTCACACAATTAGCATAAATTAAGCACACATTAAACACAAATACACTTACTGTTTATAAAGGGTTAATGGAGGGAGAGTGGACATACAGGGGAGCGCCAACAGAAGCAAGCATGTCAGATGTCTATAGGCCCACCAGAGTATCTCTCATGTGCTAGACCAACCTTACAGATTCATAAATAGATTCATAAATTTATGACCTTATTTGTCTTTATGCCCCCCCCCCCCCATATTCTAAACAGTGTCAAGTCAGAACAACAGAGTAATCCCTGAGATGAAGAGGACCTTTCAATACTGTCTGAAGATGAAGTAGAGTATGCCTCATCCCCCACTTCTTACAAGAGACTTCTGATTCTACCCCTTAGCACTTGGCATGGACCGTATTTATTGTAAAACGGTATAGTTTTCCTGGCAGGTCGTATTAAGTTTTCTAATTATGGAGCAACATTTCTTATCTTTGCCATGCTTTATGTAATAGTATTTAAGATGAATGTGTTATGTTTCATGTCTTAAACTGATCTATTAAAATGCCTTTTTTTGCCTTTATTAACTGTGGCTTTATTTATATGTCCTATCTTTCCCAGGAATATGGCGCCGTGCGTCATGTTTCTCTATGGAGGGGGGCGAGGGTGAGCGCTCTTCTCCCAGGCACCGACATGTGCCTGCATTGCTACGTGACGGCGAGCACACTTTTCTGTGAATTTAGTCTAAGCAAGTTATATTTTATTAGAATTCACAAAACATTTACAAAATGTCCCTTGATTTTCAGTGTTAACAAAGTAACAATGTCTGCATGTTTTGTATAAAGGGTTTTACTTTTACTTGGGGTCTGAGAAAAGGTAACTCTTCATAATTCACACTATGATTGTTCTGTGCATTGGAGGTGGACGACAAGTGTATATTCTTATGTATTTTGCTGACTTGTGCCACTCGGTTAGCATACGTTGGCCACAATGCATTGGCCTACTTTATAGGAAAGTCACTTTTTATAGCAAATTCACCCTTTTCTTGGTCTTCGTCATGTGAATGGCTATATTTGGTGTGTACAGCACATAAGTTGACTGTCTTTACTGTTTTTTTTGTCTAGAAATGAGGCCCTAAAAGACAATATATTACTAGCTGACCAGTCACATGAATGGCTGCAGTACTAAAGCGACACCGCTGCTCACCAGCAACGTCAGTGATCGCTGGACTGGATATTTTTGGATAGCTGGTATAACAATTTTCACAGAAGGAAAGGAAAGAATGGGAGTAAAAATTAATGAGGACATTCAACACTTTACAAAGTGGTCTTAACATTCATGCCAGCTTCATGACCTCCTATCTTTTACCAGGAGGCCATAAGCAGATAAGTCAGGGCTCTCTTGTCTCTCCTCACAGGTTTTTAGTCTGATAAATATTTTATTACAGCAATAAACAATTTGTTGTTTTAAGTTTTTTTTAATATCCTTTCATGATCACTGCCTAGTGTGTATAAAATGCTGTGAATTTTCTGTTCCATGCATAACTTATACTGCATATACTTAGTTATCCTCAAAATTGTATCACCTGATTTCTTCATTCTTCTTCTTATAGCGATTTTCATTCAGAAGTGTGAAGTGGACAAATTAAAAAATATATATATACGATCTTGTTCTTTCTGGTCAGAAAAATAATGAATAATAAAAACTATTTTATGTATCTTTAAAGGTAAAAAATGATTGCAGTCATCTGTAACGTGGGTGAGCACAAATAACCATTACATATTCCTCTCAGCAACAACTGCTTTCTTCCTGGCTACCACTAGGTGGCAGCTGCGGTATATGTCTGAGGTAATTCACCATAACAGCTGGAGAAGTAGTTTATAAGAATCTTTAAGGGCTCGTCCAATTATCCACATCTACGTTTGGTCTGGGTAATGCTGTTTAAGTGGATGCTGCTCTTGCTGGACCAACCACAGTTTGGCTAAACCAAACCCACTGCATGATGCTGATCTATGATGTAAGTTTCAAGCAAGACGGTGGGGGCTGCTGTATGTGTCTATATGTATGTACAGTTGTACAACATATAAAAACGAATGTGTATATATTATATAGCCCCTTGCATATTACTAAAGGTGTTTTTAGCAGATGGCCCATTTTCTTGACAAATAGAAAAAAAGGAAAATGAATTCTAATATTTTGCATGGAGCTGCCTTCTCATCATAATCCTTTATTGTAAACCCCTCACGCTGTGTCTAGGTAGGTACATGGGTAATAGTGGCTCATCCTTGCTGTAACAAACTGGAGCACAACTTGATCTTTGGTTGCTAATTATGTTTTTTTTCTCTCTCTCTCTCTCTCTCTCTCTCTCTCTCTCTCTCTCTCTCTCTCTCATCAGGGCTTTAATCCAGTTAAAAGATTGTACTTAGGGCTGATCTCATCACAAATAATCTTCTTAATAGTTGATCTATCAGTCGGATACAGCACAACATAATCTTCTTAACCTTGCTTGGACTTGCACCTTTTGCTCTAAAGATAAATGTATGAAGCATATTTTAACACCTCTAGTAAAGTCACTGTAAATTGGGGTGGAGCCAGTGAATCCACAATGTGGGTTATTAGATGTAATCTAGTTTTTCACTGAACTGTAGGGTACTAAATCATTTAAAAAAAATATTGTATTATTATCCAAAACATGAGTTTTCAATTATGAAGAAAGGGCTATAGGGTGTAACTATGCCATGGGAATATGTAAGTAATTATAACTAAAATCCAGTACAGTCTAGAAGGGGCTGTTGGATGGCCCATGATTTGGCCACGGACCGAACCCTGTAGCGGCTGACGTTTTGCCATTACATCTGGTTCTGTGAGGAAGTTACTTGTCCCCTACAACTTTCCGGACTCATAAGGTTACATTTCAATTGAGTTGTTTGATCGCTTATATGATACTTATGCCTCATATTATGTACAATAACACAGATATGCTTCGGAATGGTATACTTGTTAGAGTGGCATGTTGCCCTCATGGAACTGCATCTTCTTTTTTTACATTTTTCATGTTGCTCCATGTGGCACCTCTGCTTTGTCATTTTACATTTATGGTCCTTTGTAAACTTAACCATATGATAAGCAAAATCTATCCTGTCTCCAGATACTATGCTCTAGTTTCCATAGATGTTTCAGCAGAGGATCCATGGGTCTTATAGTATTATGTAATAGTAACTGTTATGGTAGTAGCCATATTGGCTTCATTTGAATGGTGCTCGTATGGCTGGTGAGAATAGAGTATAACAATCTGATTGTCAGGCATGCTTTCTGCTGCTCCATTTCATACTAATGGATTGTTGGAAATTGTCAACAGTATTTGGCAATCTCCGACGATCCCATAGGGAAGAATGCTCAACCTGATTTTTTTTATTCGATTTTTGACAATCTGACCCCTTTTCTCATGGTCAGGGGTGTCTAAACAGTCGGACTACACAATCACGTTGTTATCTAATGAAAGGCGTTGTCCAGACAGATTATGACAAAAACACATTGATAAATCTGCCTCAGTGGAGCAATTTTCTGGCGCAAAATGAATGAAAAGGTTTCAATAGCAACTTTTTTTTTTTTTTTTTTTTGTCATTTTATGCAATTTTTACTGTAGCCTGTGCCGGTTTTAGCTGAAATGTACGCTATGTTTATCCTTCTGTAGGTTTGATTCCGTACGCCAGTGGAGGAGATAATAAAATCCACCCATTGTGTTCAACATTAGAGATTCCCTTTTAGCCCCTTAACGACCTGGCCCTTTTTTGTCTTTTAATTTCCATTTTTCACCCCTCACCTTCAAAAATCTAGAACTTTTTTTATTTTTTCACATAAAGAGCTCTGTGATGGCTTGTTTTCTTTGTAACAAATTGCACTTCATAGTTATCCTATTGAATATTCCATGCCATGTACTGGGAAGCGGGAAAAAAAATCCAAATGCAGTGAAAATGGTGAAAAAAAAACATTTACACCGTTTTCTTGCTGGCTTGGATTTTACTAGATTTTCCACCTTGTTCATTAAAATATGCAAATAGTCTTTGGAAGACCCAAGGCTTTCATGGCGACCAATCACCGTTCCCCGATGACGTCACGTGGAGCAGCGATCGTCACCAAGAAGGCGGTGCCGATCGACGGGATAACACCCGCGATCGGTGCGAGCACATGCAGCAAAGACTTACCGGCTATGGAGAGGGCTCAGCACGTGTACCCGCACACGTGTAATAGTACAGCACGCGTCGTTAAGGTCTTAAAACTGCTATTAAAAGCCTTCTGTGCATTCTCATTTGAGAAAACGATATATAGATTTGTTAGTAACCAGTTGTGTGCCTTTTGTTTCATGGGAAAGCACATTAAATCCACATTTCCAATGTATTCTATCATAAACAGTTGGAAGTGTGAACCCTTCTTTTAAAAAGCAGAGGCTACATGCGGAGGAGCAGATATGAGCCGCAAGCCGTGTGGAGAGGGGAGGGGTGAGTTCTCCTCACCCTTCTCTCCATTGGGAGCTGAGTGGCTGCACCACAAGTAAGGGCAGGAATGGAACCTGCTCTATCTGTTGCGCCACAGCCGTACAGTTCAGAGATGGTACATTGTCCAGGGGCATACAGCAGTAGCAACCATGGCAGCTGCTATGGGGGCCTCGAAATCCAACAAGACACAATAAAGAATGGAGGATGTGCACCACACATTATGCTGCACATTGTACAACATAATACACATCTTCCACAGCAGAACGACAGGACTAGGAATCTCTCATTTCTGATTCCTGTTGTCTACATCCCCCATGTGTTCAGCAGCTGCTGGGACTGTAGGATCTGTGTTAGTGTATAAATGTATATATGCCTAAATGTGTGCGCATGAGTGTATAATGTGTGAGAATACATATATGTATATTTTCTGAGGGTGTAGAGGTCTCCCTTCAGAAGTCTACTATGGGGCCCTGGCATTGTCAGTGCATAATGCACAACTATAGCGACTAGATACCGTCTTTGCTACTGGCAGATACGTGCATGTAGCATAAGTGTATGTACATATGCAGAAATGCTTTAAAATTATCCGTTGCTACTTTATCTAGGAGTGGGCATGATGTAAAAGGAAATCTACCACTATACACTAAAACTAAACTAAACTAGGCTGTCTTGGCGACGGATTGGTTACATTTTATTAACCCCTTAAGGGGTTTTTGCGTTTTTATTTTTCACTCCCCACCTTCAAAAATCTAACTTTTTTATTTTTCCATGTACAGAGCTGTGTGATATCTTATTTTCTGCGTAACAAATTGCACTTCATAGTGATGGTATTAAATATTCCATGCCGTGTACTGGGAAGCGGGAAAAAAATTCTAAATGCAGTGAAAATGATGAAAAAACACATTTGTGCCATTTCTTGTGGGCTTGGTTTTTACAGCTTTCACTGAGCGCCCCAAATGACAGATCTACTTCATTCGTTGGGTCAATACGATCACAGGGATACCAAATTTGTATAGGTTTTATAATGTTTTCATACATTTACAAAAATTAAAACCTCCTGTACAGAAAATAAATTCTTCATTTTACAGTGTTCTTGCGCTAATAACTTTTTCATACTTTCGTGTACAGAGCTGTGGGTGGTGTAATTTTTTCCGACTTCTGATGACGTTTTCAACGCTTTTATTTTTAGGACTGTGTGACCTTTTGATCACTTTTTATAGATTTTTTTTTCTATTTTTCAAAATGGCTAAAAAATGCAATTTGCGACTTTGGGTGCTATTTTCTGCTACGGGGTAAAACGCAGTGAAAAACGGTTATTATATTTTGATAGATCGGGCATTTTCAGACACGGCGATACCTAATGTGTTTATGATTTTTACTGTTTATTTATATTTATATCAGTTCTAGGGAAAGGGGGGTGATTAGAATTTTTGTTTTTTTAATATAATCTATTTATTTTTTTACTTTTATTTATTTTTTTTTACTATTTTTTCAGACTCTCTAAGGTACTTTAACCCTAGGTTGTCTGATTGATCCTACCATACACTGCCATACTACAGTATGGCAGTATATGGGGATTTTGCATACCATCTATTACAATGTGCAGATCGCACATTGTAATGGCCTCTATCATGACAGCCTTGGATCTTTGTGTGATCCGAGGCTGTCAAGACAACGGATCGCCGCTCCCCGGTGACGTCACGGGGAGTGACGATCGCAGCCAAGATGGCGGCGCCCACATGCCGCCGGCTATTTAATGCCGCCGCAGCCGGCGATCAAAGGGTTAACACCCGGGTGTTAGCGACGGGCTTTTGCTTCATTATGAAGCAAACGCCCGATGAGTATGAAGAAGGCTCAGCCCGTGAGGGTTGACGTAAGGGTACGTCTTATTGCGCTATGGGGTTAAAGAACATCTACCACCAGTTTGAAGGATTGTAAATCAAGCACACTGATAAGATCTGCTCTTCTTTAAGCTTCTTATGCCCCTAATTTATTCTTTATACACTGTACAGCATAGATAACATTTTATTTATGTTCTATGCATGAGTACAATTGTGGTGCTATCCCATTTATATATCTTTTTTTATGCATGAATAATTTGGGTGAAAAATATGCATTTGGAGAAAATCGCATAACATTCATATTTTTATTGTTAAATGAGCTGTATTAGGGCTTATTTTTTACGTGATCAGTTGAACTTTTTCTTGGAATCATTGTGGTGTAAAGGTGACTTTTTGATCATTTTTTTTATTGCTTTTTTTCTCTTGCCCTCCACAACGGCACTGACAGGAAGGATTCTCCACCTTCCCAGGGACAGGAAACAACGTGAACCCAATAAATGGAGGTCCCTCTCTCTCGACTCCAGTCGTTTTACTGTCCCTGTTAGGATAAGGAGTGTGGGAGGAGGGCAGCGTCCGTCTGGCCCGCCGGGGGGCCCTGACTCCTGTCACCAGGGTCGGTCTGGCCCGTGGGCCCTGATTCCTGTCACTATGGCAGGGGCCTCCGATCGGATGCAACGGAGGCCCCTCACCTTAATGAATTATGGAGGGGAGGGGGTTCCTTAATAAATTATGGAGGGGGTGCCTTAATAAAATATGGAGGGAAGGGGGTGCCTTAATAAAATATGGAGGGAAGGGGGTGCCTTAATAAAATATGGAGGGAAGGGGGTGCCTTAATTATAGAGGGGAGGTGGGTCCCTTAATAAAATATGGAGGGGGAGGGGTGCCTTAATAAATTATGGAGAGGAGGGCATGCCCCAGTATATTATGGAGGGGAGGGGGGGGGAGACCTTAATAAAATATGGAGGGGAGGGGGGCCCTTAATAAAATATGAAGGGAAGGGGGTGCCTTAATAAAATATGGAGGGAAGGGGTGCCTTAATTATGGAGGGGAGGGGGGTGCCTTAATTATAGAGGGGAGGGGGTCCCTTAATAAAATATGGAGGGGGAGGGGTGCCTTAATAAATTATGGAGAGGAGGGCATGCCCCAGTATATTATGGAGGGGAGGGGGGGGAGACCTTAATAAAATATGGAGGTGAGGGGGGCCCTTAATAAAATATAGAGGGGAGGGGGTGCCTTAATATATTATGGAGGGGAGGGGGGCCTTTATAAAATATGGAGGGGAGGGGGGGAGACCTTAATAAAATATGGAGGGGAGGGGGGCCCTTAATATATTATGGAGGGGAGGGGGGCCTTTATAAAATATGGAGGGGAGGGGGGTGCCTTAATAAATTATGGAGGGGAGGGGGGCCCTTAATAAAATTTGGAGGGCATGGAATGGCAGTGTTCATTGGGAGCCTTAATAAAATATAGAGGGGGATGGCAGTGTGTATTGGGGAGCTTATTAAAATCTGCAGGGAGGCAATGTTTATGACATTGTTTTATCCAGGTGACATTATACTGTAAGTAACTGTGGTATTTTTAGGGGTGCAGTAAGGGGGATCTGCTTCCCAGAGCTGAACACATCTGCCAGAAAATTCTGCAACCAGATTTTACGACGATTCTGGACGTGAAGGAGAAGACAAGTCACCTGTGAGGTACTAGATCCTACTTCTTCCTGTGTCAGATCTGTATTGTAGATCTTACCTTCTAAGGCTACATTCACACCACCACAGACGGCAATGGGCGCACGGCGCCCAACGGGAGCGGTACGGTGCAGCACCATACCTCTTCATACCCCGGAAAAAGATAGGACATGTCCTATCTTTCTCTGTAGTACGGCGCCATGCATCATATGTTCCCATGGAGAGGGGCGGGGGTGAGCTGCGCACACCTCCTCCTCCTCTCCCCGTGCGCTGTCGTTGCCCACTGTGCTACGGTACAACGGGCAATGGCAGTGTGAATGCAGCGTAAGACAGCGCTCAGATTTATGTACTGTTATATCTATAGGGTCAGAGAGCCAGGGGTGACTTGTCTATGTGGTGCGAGGACACCAGAGTAGGCTTATTGTCATCAGTTCTTGTAAAGGTTTTCAGCATTTCCTTATTGGTGCGAACACTTACTTCCCTAACCACAGCCCAGTCACCAGCAGAAAGCCCAGGACACCAGGGGTAACTCTTATACTATCCCTAACCACAGCCCAGCCACCAGCAGAAAGCCCGGGACACCAGGGGTAACTCTTATACTATCTCTAGCATTAATGCCCTCAGATAACGTCACCCCTGCAGCCCATGTACACAAACCAAGAGCCGAGCTCTAGCAGAGAGGGAGGGCTTAGCTTATCCTTTACTTCACTGCCCCCGCCAGTGCTTAGAAATTCCCTTATCCCAGAATATTTCTATGTAGTAGTAGGTGGGCCCCCAAAATCAATTTCACTGGTGGGCCCCAGTCCGACCCTGGAGGAGGGCCAATCTTTCGCATCAGCCTACTGGAATCCCGGGAGTGAAAGGAGCATGGCAATAGAGGTGTAGGTACACCTCCATGTCTCCTAAACTGTAAGACCTCCCCAGAAGGCAAGTTGGGCAGCCGTTGGTACTCCCCTGGAGGTTGCGGCATGCAGAATGGAGAGAAGCAGGGCAATGTCCTCCCTTTCTCTCCTTAATTCCGGGTTCCAGTGCCAGGGCACTTGGACCAATCACACAGCTCGGGGGGCGGGGCTTGGAGTAAAGTGAATCAGAGCTTGCGCCAAATTTGAAATTTAAGAGCTTCCTGCACAGGTATGTGTTGCTAACACTATTATTTCAGGTTTAGCTATGGAGCCAAATCCCTGCATCTCTGTGGAACCTTGCGATGCCACTGCCCGGGTTTGTACCTCCCTTGGGACCCTTCCCCCATTAAAGGGGGTCTCGACCTTAAGGGAGTTGATCTTAAAAGAGTACTTGTTTTAAAGAAACCTGCTTAACCCTTTATCTATTTTTAGGAGTCCACTCATTCCAAAGAGCCCTCATAGAAATGCGGAGTCTGCAAAAAATCGCTCTCTTCCTCCTACAAGAAGGCCTTCTGTACTAACTGCATTCAGAAAGTAGTTGTGGATGAGTCTCCGTCGTTCCTGAAAATCTTTAAAAATGCTATCAAAAATGAGGTTTGAGTGGCCAAAAGAAGAAACAGCTGGGCCATCTACATATAGGGCCTAAATCCGGAAACCTCATCCAGTCACACAACCCCCTCAATGAGAGAGAAATAGACTCACAGGAGGAAGAAAGCCAAAATGATTACACAGGTCTATCCCTATGTCTCTTGGAAGATGCAGATTAAGTTCTTTGAGCCATACGCACAACAATGGACATTGAGGACCCTATCCCACCTATGTCAATCCAATACAAGATGTTTCAGGGTCTGGGATACAAAAAAATCCAGAGTATTCCCAGTCCATGACAATATCTTGAGCCTAATCATAAAGGAATAGAGAGACCCACAAAGGAGGCCCGCCCTCACAGAAAATTTTAAAAGGAAATGCCCTTTCTTTGAAAAAGATGGTGATCATTGGGACAAAATGCCGAAAGTGGACGCACCTATAGCAGTTATCTCCAGGACGGCATGACCGTATAGAAAAAAAAAATCTGAAACCTTGTTTAGAAGAACCTGGAAAGCTTCAACGGCTATCCAAAGACCGAGCATAGCATCTATATATACTGCTAGGTCCATGTCGCTTTGGTTGGACCAATAGGAAGAACATATCACCAAGGGAGTCTTTCATTACGATATCAGAACAAATCTTCAGTTGGGCAGAGGAGAACATCCTTTCCCTCTCAGCTGTTCACTTGAAAGGAGAGTTAAAGGTGAAGGCGGACTTCCTGAGACAAGTACAGATAAGGGAAGGAAATTGGAGGCTCAACCCCAAAATATTTTCCATAATAGTGGAAAAATGGGGGACCCCCTTTAAGGACATGTTTGCTAAAAGACAGAACAAGCAAGTTACAACCCTTTTGTTCCCTTCCTTATACTGAACATCCTTATGGGGTAGATCCACGAAGCCAAATCTGGCCACAGTGCCTGCTTTATGTTTTTACTCAGTTGTCTCTCCAAAACAATACAGCAGTCAGCTTATCAGCCTCGGTGATCTTCATTGCCTCATTCTGGACAAAAAGACCTATGCTCCTGGTACTCCTACAGTTGTCAAGTGCTCCCCTGATACCAGATCTAACCCAAGTAGGACCAGTCCATCATCCAAATCTACAGCAACTCTAACTGACAGCATAGTTAGAGTCCTGATCCTAAGAGGGAAGGACCTATCTGAGACAGTCATATCCACCCTGTTGAAAAGCATGAAAGAAGTCACAACTCGCGTATACCTAAAAACATGGAATGCATAAAAGACCTTCCTTAAGAAAGAGGATATACCGGCAGCCAACACTGCTTCAAATCTAGATTTACTCCAGAACGGATTTTATAAAGGTCTAAAACCAAGTACTTTGAAAGTACATATTGCAGCCCTGAGCCTGTAGCTGGACACCAAACTATCTGAAAATTCATGCATTAAAAGATTCCTTAAAGCTTCGGAAAGAATAAGACCTCCAGTACATCAGTCTATTCCCACATGGGATCTGTCAATAGTGTTATTTCATCTAACTAACGTCCCCCTTGAGCCATTAGAGAAAGTCTCTCTGAAGCATCTCTCTGAAGTACCATCATACAAAACGGTTTTCCTTCTGGTGATCACCACAGCCAAAGCAATTGGGGAAATCCAAGCATTCTCCTGCAAAGAACCAGATTTAATAATCCAAGATGGCATGATTATCCTAAAACACCACCCAGCTTTCCTCCCTGAGGTGGTTTCAGAATTTCACCTCCATCGAAAAGGTTACCTGACATTTTTTTTGCAACCAACGATCTTCTAAAAAAAACATACCACACATTATATTAGAAGATGTGTTCTGAAAATCTGAAGGTTACAAAGAGCTTCTGGAAGTTGGATCACCTCTTCATACAGTTTCAAGACAACTGCAAAGGGGCTACCGCCCGGAAGTCTGCAGTAGCAGGATGGATTAAATCTACCACATCCTAATCTTACCAGCTGGAAGGTTTACCCATCCCTCTGAAACTGAAGGTCACTCAACTGTATCAACACCTGGATGGAAAGAGCATGTACAGGTTTGCAAGGCAGCTACCTGGAAAACCCTTCTACTTTCTTCAGGTACTACAGACTTGATTATAGGCCCTAACCCAGCTCTTTCTTTTAGGAAAGTGCTTTCAGCAGTTGTCCTGTTCTAAATCCTTATTCTCTGTTATCCTTCCTGTCAGTGCTGTTGTGGAGGGCAAGGGATAAAGTGAAAATTATTATCACTGGTAATTGGATGTTCCGTAGTCCTCCACAACGGTGCAGGATTTTCCCACCCAAAAAAAATAAAATTTGATAGTATAAGTAGATAGTCTTATTAATAAGGCTCACACAATAAACTTCCTCAAATATAAACTGGAGTTTGAGAGGGTTTCACGTTGTTTTCTGTCCCTGGGAAGTCGGGGAATCCCTCCTGTCTGTGCCGTTGTGGAGGACTACAGAAAAGCCAATTACCAGGAAGAGTCATTTTCATATTTTGATTGGTTGCGCAAAAATCAAAATTTTTGGCATGTTTTTCTTTTTTTTTTTTTTTTTTTACAAGTTTAGTAATAATTTTATTTTAATGTATAGGTTATTGAGGATGTGGCTATATGTTTTTTATGATTTTTATTTTTTAATTTTTTTTTATATGTAGGGGTTTGGCCATTTTATGGAGCATTGAGGAGACTCATTACTTTTTTTTTTTTTTTTTAAATAGTATTATTTTTAACATTTTATTACTGGCCCACTCATTTGATTTCTTTTTCAAAGCAATACACTGCCGTAATACAACTTACCCCCTCAGCCTTCCTTTCAGTAACCGCTCCTTCCTTTCAGTAACCGCTCCTTCCTGTTATGCTTTGCTCCCAGTAATGATCTAACAGACAACTGTCCTTTCTATTAATAGTAATGATAGGGGATATTTATCATATGCTGGCATATGATAGCGGGCATCATCGGATACATCAATGGACAGTTTGCTGGTTTTGCAAAAGAACGCAGGCACAGGGCACCCCTTCCAGCGTCGGCCGCGCCTCTGGGCGTGGAGGTGGCATGTTCGCAATTTTGATTGCAAATTCTTGTACTGCGCAAGGATTTGCGATTATTCCATTGCTTCTACACCAGAAAACTGTTGTAGAAGAAGTGATAAATCACCCCCGATGTGTGTAACTGCCTTCACTGCTCATTACATCACTGGATGTATCACAAACTTTACTGGGGTACCATGCACCAGCGTGTTATATATTACCCCGTCCCCCCATATCAGTATGTCCAGCTATGTGCTGGTTGCCTCCATGTAGATCATCATCCAGTAACCCCCCCCCCCCGCCTCCTATCCCAGTAAAATCCATCCCTACAACATACAGTCATACAGCCCCATGTACAAACACACTCTCTTCTCCCCTAAAAGGCTCTGTCTGCCATGTCTTGGCTTGGCTACAGTGTGTGCTGTTATTGCAGCTGAGCTGTGGAAAACATGATATGGCTGAGCTGCAATAACATACATTTATGGTAGGGAGCAGAGATGTTTTTGAAATCCAAGACAACCCCTTTGAATCCACCAACAAGCAAAGTGCTACATATAAGGTACTGCCTGAATCCTACCAAAATGGCCATGTAAATATACCCCTCCTGTCCCCCGCCAACACAATGGGAACACAATCTCCTTTGAGCCTCCAATAAGTGACTATTGTCTGACCTGCTTGCACAGATATCAAAGACTTCTCAGATGATTGATGTCGGCCCCATCTCTTAATCATTATAGGCCCTGCCCCCTCCATGACATCAAACCCACTGCAAGCAACCAAATACAGCCAAACATTGAGATGGTCACATGACTGTGTCCTACAAGTGCACTTATAGGACATATGACCAGCAGCCATAATTAGCATTTTAATTCTCTATTATAGTGTATGATCACTGCCTTTTTCTGCTAAGGGGATCAAACTTTTTTTTAAAACTATTTATAAGCTTATAATTTAATGTTCCCTGTAATGAATATTAATTATGCTTATTCCTGGAATATCCGTATAACTGTAATTGTGTCATGGGCAAACTTTTCGGCTTGGCCAACCTTCACTTATACATAAAATATATTATTGACAGTTGCCATCAATATGTATGGATTGGACAATTGTGGAATAATATTTCAGCTGTACAATCAAAGATTTTCCTGGCTTGATGTATTCCCTTGCAGTGTAATCCCTCTAGTTGAAGTTTAGCATGTAGCGCTCCCGCCCCGCGTCACCACCTCCATGGCCCGCTGCCAGTGACCTCTTTCTGCACACTCTCTTGGAAGAGCGATTTAATGTTACAACTGTATTAAGCTGCATAGCTCTGAGCGCTGATTCCTTATGCAGCAGATCGAGACAAACTAATCCAGCATTCAACTTAATCTCCCATTTACTCCTGGCTTTTTTTCTGATTGACCTGATGAGTTCTTTGTGCTATATTGAGGTAAGAAATATACGGAAACGGGCTGAGAATCCTTGCTGCTTCATGTTCGAATGTTTCCTTCCAAAAAAGAAACTAGTAGTAATGGAGGACAATTCGTACATGAAGAATGGTGGCTTGTGCATTACACGGTTACTGGCTGGCAGGGGAATTGCCAGCCGGTGATATAAATAATAAAAAACATGTGTGAAATAGCACAGACAGGAAGCAGTTTCCCCTTTCCTAGATGTCAAAGCACCAGGGAAAACATTACATCTATAACTTTGGGACAGGGCCTCAAACTTCAGAATTGCTGTGCAATATGTAACCTTGGCAAAAACTGGTCTCTGCCTAGGCTTTTACATTGCAAGCCTGAATTCCACACTTAGTCCTGTTTCCCATGAACAAGTTTGGTCCAAGAAGCTCACTCCATGCGCTGCCAGTATTTTCCAGATCAAATCTTGTATCTCTGGATTGAACTGACCTGAGTTCGCTCTGGCTAATTCCTAAAGCTCACAGAGCGTGTTTCTTCTTCTAACTCACTAATGGGCACCAAGCCTTCTTCTCCGCCAATCTGCGGAGTCTAAACCCAAAGCATGGATTATTTTGTATAAAACCCATCCATTAATGCTGCTAAGGCTTCACACTTGCGTTTGCACCCTGTGTTATTTAGATGGGAAAGTATAGAGCAGTGCCTGCATTATTTGTTTCTGTACGTTGAACGGTAAGTGCAAATAAACTAAGTACACTTACATGGTGGAGTGTGCTTCCTAAAAACTGGATCAGTTCTTCAAGTTTAAAAAAAAGCTTTTGAAATGTATGCAAATGAGCTTCAGGGACTCCTGGCTACATCACAGAAGCACCATCGTCGTGCTAATTATTCACACCTCCATTCTAAATGGAGGTTTGGACAAAGCCAGAAGGGGCTTCTATGACACAGCCAGAGGCCCCCGAGGATCATCTGCATAATTTTAAAATACTTTGTCTAAAAGCAATTGGAAGCAAAAAGAACAAGAGTTTGAAGAGGTGCATGCCAGCATGTAAGTAGGTTTGGTTTGGAATAATCTATCCCTGTGGTAAATTTATTTTAAGTTACCCCTTGTAGCTGTTTCCTCTAAACATTTCCTTTGTTTTTCTAAAATCAGAAAATACTTTTCTTGAGAGCCACATTTACAAGTATTATGTAATAGTACAGTTTGATAAATGCAGTGGAGCCCTGATGTGATCCACTGGCTGAAATAAGCTTTTTACTTCCTGCTTGTATCAGATCCTCCATATCTCTATATACACTGATGTGTATGCTGCCTTTTGTGATATGGTATCCCCTCCCCCTATTCCCTTGCTACATTTTAAATGACTTCCCAAACCAGCTAAGAAATGTTCTTCTGGGCGGTAATATATTCTGTTATAAAGGATGCCTGTATGCTTCTGTCACTGATAGCTTAGATAAGATCCTTCACATCAAATTAGTCTGTACTCGGAGAATATTTTTCAGCTTCTGAAATGTGACCTCCTAAGCCAGGTCATAATGTACAATGCACATATAATCTGACTAATGCCTGTCCTTTTTCTTCCATGTATTAATAAATGGCATACATAATAAACGTATTTATCTGACTGGTATGCAACAAAGTATTGGGGTCACAAGCAAAAAGTCCATCAAGCGGAACAAAGGAAATGACCTTTTTCTGTACATGGCTCAAATATTCTAAATTGTTCACAGCAATTTACAGTGCGCCCTTGTCAGAGCGGGAGGAAGTTACACTTATTCATGCAGCTATGCACCCATTTTCTTTGCTACTCTATTACTCAGCCCTATCCTGCTCTTCTAATTGAGTCTGCCACTACATAGACTCTCATTCATATGCAGTTACACATTGTTTTCTACTGTGGAGCAGCATTTGAACACTTTTATTAAAAACTTTAACAGATTTTAAGTCCGATATAATATCAGCAGCTGCTCCATATTTCTAAGAATTTAAAGATTGGTGGAGCTGTTGCTACCCTGGCAGTGCACATTAATGGCACCAGTGATACTGCACTTCTGTTGATTGATGTGCCTAATCTATCCCTCATCTTTTATATTTATGGGATTTTAAGGCATTTGGAAACTTAACCGGTCAATCTGTTATTGAAAACTCTTTTATCACTTTCCACAAATGAATAAGGGTCAACTTTCTACATTACTCTACTGTAAAAATAAATGGATGGCTGCTGTGTGTTTTTTGGCTCCGCAAGCGGATATTGCTGTCGGTGGGGGGAAAAGAAGCAATGAACCCTATATTTTTGGCAGAATCTATATATAGAGTGGTGTGTATTAGCACTTACAGTGACCGGCATTAGCCCCCTTACACATTAGTGAGTGTTATGCATCCAAATCATATCACTCTCATTGCGTGTGCTTCCTGGAGCGTCTGTCCCGAACAATGACGACCGGAACTGAGCTGACATGCTGGGTTGAGTTCTGGTTTCTCAGCATTTGGGCCAGATGTTGCAGCCAGGACATGCTGCGAGTCTGATGCGAATTGAACACCTGACATGTCCCTTACACACGCTGGTGTGTAAGGGACCTTATTTTTCCAATAAACCTAATTGAATTATAAACAACATTCTTGTAAATGGATCTGCATGTATGATTGGAGTTTTTCCATTTCTTACAGGCAGACATTTTTAACTGAATTGAGTATGAATTACTATGGGGACAATGTAGTTTGCATTTAGCAGTTCCTGGATATCAGATTCTTCCTGCCTGGGAATAGCTAGGGGCCTCCCGTGGAAAGTTGGAATATTGTTTTATTACTTATTGTACTGATACCACCCAGCTATAATTGGTTCATTTAAGAAGATGTCACTCATCTTATTGGTTTTATTAGAAACTCGCACATTATTAAAAAATTAAAAAAATCAGTTGAGTCCGCAGCAACGCCCTGGCACATCGCAGCCCTATAACAGAATCTGTATATGTGAACAGCTCTGTGAGTTCTGAAAGCAGGAGATTGCTGGTACTTACATAAATCCATCCTTTGCAGCCATAGCAGCCACCAATTTCACAGACTTACAGACCAGTCCAAGCAGCTGTCACACCAGGATTTCCTCATCAACTCGGCAGATTACATTTTGTGCAAATCCAGCATAATACTATTTTGCTACTCTTTTAGTTTCTTTCTTAATAATCCAACAGTAGTGAAATGGCTCCAGAGATTTAGGAAGTGTCACATTTTACTGTTGGATTGTAAGCGCAAATCACAAAGTGACCATACTTTTAGGAAATGGATTGTTTCATAATAATAGAATCACGCTGCTACCATCTATTTATAGGAAATGATGCATTATAGGGAAGCAGTACCTTCTCGCTGCGCACAGGGTATATAGGTTGACAAATTTATTTGAGGTTTTTCCCAATTTTATGGATGGTAAAGAACAAATTTTTGCAGTCCTATGATGACCATCATATTAGGTGTAAATCCACCTCACATCAGGGCATCTTTTGGGTCATTCCTGTATTTGTAAGACTAGCCCATTAGTGAAATTTTTATATATATACTTTTTATCTGTTTGTGTAACACTCCTGATATCAAGCCTCATTCACAATGCATTGCACTGTATTTTTTAAGAGTGAAGTTGTAAAGAGAACATTGAGCACTATCAGCGCTTATAGATATTCTTGATCATAGATCTGTATACTCGGCAATTTTTATTTATAAACTAGTGATTGTTATTGACAGGCTATGTGCTCACAACCGTAATGGGGCCATGATCTAGCTGCACGATTTGCAACCCAATCACAGCCCCCATAGAGGTCTATGGCATGCTTACGGTGTGGTGAGCACACAACTCACCAAGTGGACGGAGACACTGAAAAATATAGGATATGTCCTATATTTGTCCACATTTGTGGCACTGCTGCTGAGCTTTCTATGTATAGATGAGGAGCACTCACGCCCTCTTCTGGTTGGGGGCACGTTGCTTAATTGCTTGGTGTAAATGAATGGCCCTTTAAATTTGAGGTACAGTAATATGGAAATGTAGTAGTGTGTTTTTTAACACTGCCCCTGCTAGTAGACTTGGAGCTATATGTAATGTGTCCATTAAAGGTGTACTTCTGCAAAACCCAGCACCAATAATCTCTGTGTATGTTACCCCATTGGCATTTCAGGAATGCATATAAAATGTGACAGAACATTACTCTAAATTGCACACTGGGAGGCGCTAAAGGCTTGTTTTTGAAGGGAACGCAGTAACTAAAATCTCTTGCCTTGATTTTTTGAAGTCTCTCACATTTAGATTAGATGTAAAGAGCCAACCTTGCATGTATTTTTATCATATATATTAAAAGGGCATAAAAGGCCTATTTACAGTGCAGATATACTTAAGACAGGATATCACTAAGAATAACACTACTGATTAAGAATGAAGAGGTGGGATAGGGTTTTTTTTTAATCTTTATTATATAAAGATAGATATAAGCTTATCCTGGTAAAAAGGAAAATATTGTTTCAATGTTGAAGTGTCACTTTAAATATAGTGACTTCAGCCATGACAGCTTGCAAGATTCCTGCCTGTATTACTGCTGATCATTGCTTGTCGTCTTTTTGTCTTTTTTATATTTTTTCTTGTTCTTTTATCACTGATATTATTGTTCTGTTATTATTTGTACTGTACTCTCTGTTGCTGTAACACTGTGAATTTCCCCTCCGTGGGGAAATGTGTACCTAAATGCCTGCCAAAAAAAAACCACCTCAGGGTGTCTGCCAAACTTCGTCTGGGTGTGATGCCATGTAGACAGGGATGGGCTAAAATGCTGCTACTGACCAATAAGGTATGGCTTATTGTAAGCTAGAAGGAACTGGCTGGAATAATGTGGCGCAAATAGGATAAATAATTTTGTGGAGTGGGCAAAGAGATCTGGTTTACGTCCTGATGTTAACAAAAAAAGGAAATGCTGGTTAGCAGCAGTAGGAATAAGCACACATATCTCCAATAAAGTACCGCTTTATAAAAATTTGGGTGTGGATTTTTGATGGAAGTTAAACACAGGAAAATGTATACGCTAAAGGTCAGTTGTGGCTATTTATCCTGCGGAGACTTCGGCCTGTTTAATGTAAGTAAAAAACACTTAAAAGGGTATTCCAGGAAAAAGCAGAATTCATATTCAAATGGGTCATTAAAGTATAAGCTAATATGTCATTAGTTGTTATTTTTACACTATGATGGAGAATTAAAATGATACTGGCCCTTTAATCAGACCTGTGACTTTGTCCCTGTGCAGGACAGAAGATGGCCCCTGGTCACATCTCCACATCACATGTCCTGCACCTGCCTGGATGGTCATGTGATCATCACTGTGTTTGGCTGTAGTAGATTGGTTGCAGTGCATCCAGTATGGTCAGTGTAATGGTGAAATGTCATCTCACTTGGGCAATGTGCAGTGATTAATGTTACACACATCAGGAGTTTGTTTTATGTAATAGCTTGTTTTGGGTCATAATTGCTATGGAGTTGGAGAGATTTGCTGAGACGGAGGAACAGAAAACTTTAGGCAAATTTAGGTCTATTATAAGCATGACATTGCACCAGCTCTATGAATTACTAAATAAAAGAAGTGTTTTATTTTCTAGTCGTTTTTTGGCAGCTTAGAAGACAAATAAGTTTAGAAATCTGTTTGTCCCAACAGCAATTTAATTTATTTAATGCTGCTGAGAGCTCTCGGTAGTGTTCACTGTCCTCCTATAAGAAGAATATTTTGTGCAATGTTTTATCTATATAGTTTTTTTTTTTTGTTTTTATTGTAATACCGGTATGTTATGATAGTATATTATATCTAAAAAATGTGTATTTTTTTGTATTTTCTTTTATGTATGTACAGTATGTATGTGGTTTTTTTTTTTTCTCTGATGTGGCGAAAAAAACATTCCCTTGTTTGGGATTATTAAAGTTTTATTGTATTGCATGTAGCTGAGCTGGGAGACTGCACTACCCCTGCAAGTCGCATACCCGTATGAATCAGTGCGGGACAATTTAGTTATACTGGGGACATAACAGTGGCAGGCAAAAGTCACACGTGGAGATCAAACACCAATCTGGGCATGCCCTCACAGCCAGAGTGCACCATCAGGCGGGGAGGCCATTGCAAAGTTCATCAGAGAGTAGGGGGTGTCTACAAGAGGGGCTCTCACAGAGATTATGAACTGATTACACATTTGACTAATAGGCGTTCTGAAACGCAATATAAATGGTGTTACAAAACAAGACGTAACCTGAAAACCTACCTGTTCAGGATCGCCTACAACGCACATTAACTGCTATGCTCTGCTCCCTCACCTCACGTCTCCTTTCCCCCCATATAGATTGTGAGCCCTCATGGGCTGGGTCCTCCTCCCACTTGTCTCCTTATCATTGTAGTTTTGTATTTTGTACTTGCATTTGTTCTTGGCTTAATGTAATGTATGTGACCCCCTTACTGAATGTACTATTCATGGAATGAATAGTGGTGTATAAATAACTAATAATAATTATTATACAGTATATCTATATATATTTATTGATGGGCATATATAGGAATAACCTCTCTCAAGCCACAGCAGAGACTACAGAGAGCTTCCAAACAGCCTAGGTGCCATTGTGATATACATGCCATGGTTATGTTACTGTATAGAATTCGGTTCCTTCACATCCATTCACCTCATTGCATGCACTATATATATATATATAATTTTTTTTTTTTAAACATACTTTGTCACTACTAAACTGTGCATTTCCGCAAAACATGTGTCTGTCCCACTGGCACATTGCACAAGTCCATCTTATTTTATAACTTTATTTTTAGTTTTTTTTATCCAATATTAACATATTAAGCATGCATATGGTATATCACATGTTCTTTAGTAGATGATATACAGTCAGTCCCCGGGTTACGTACAAGATAGGGTCCAGAGGTTTGTTCTTAAGTTGAATTTGTATGTAAGTAGAAACTGTATATTTTATCATTGTAGATCCAGCCAAAAAAATGTTGGCCCCAGTGACAATTGGAGTTTAAAGATTTTTTGCTGTAATGGGACCAAGGATTATCAATAAAGCTTCATTACAGACACTTTACAGCTTATCATTGCAGCCTGGGACTATAGTAAAGCACCCAGAGAGCTTCACCAGATGTCACAGGGGGCAGAGGGGTCTGTCTGTAACTATGGGTTGTCTGTAAGTCGGGTGTCCTTAAGTAGGGGACCGCCTGTACATTGTGTGTTTCCTTGTGGTTATAATATGTATGCTTCTTTAATACATATACAAAATGTCCAATCTATAAGTATAATAACAGAAAATAGGGCCCAAATTCTAAAATAAAATTTTTTCGCCATTTTGCAACATATAAAAATTGATCAATAATCCATACAGTAATAAGCGCCAGTAGATGGCAAAATCAAGAATTTGTTTGTGCAGGTTTTAACTTTTGTAAATCTATGAAAACATTATAAAACCTATACAAAAGTGGTATCCCCATGATTGTACCGTCCCAAAGAATAAAGTAGACATTTCATTTGGGGCGCACAGTGAAAACTGGGAATACTAAGCGCACAAGAAAATTGCGCAAATGCATTTTTTCACTGATTTCACTGCATTCATTTATTTTTCCATGTAAAGAACTGTGTGAGGGCTTGCTTTCTACATAACAAACTGTGAAGAGGAACAATTTACAGTTTTCAAAGATTTTTTAAGGTGGGGAGTGAAAAATGGAAATGCCTGGTCATTAAGGGTTTAATGCCATGTTCATAAAGTGTTTAACCACACATATACCAAAACAGTGTCCTTTTGGTGTGTGAATGCATATTTTTATAATAATATAAGTCAGACAATGTATGCCATTGTATGTTTGTGTTATGGAATATGTCAACGGCTTCCACTGATGGCCTATAAATAATTTCTTGACGTATATACCTCTGATACCTTAGTAAACACAGTCTGGACAGAGCCTTATGATGAAGAATAAGGTAAATAAGAGGCAGAAGATGTTATCACAAGAGTTTCTTATCTAAAGCTAAAGAAGCTATCTTCAATAAATATTTATATTTTTTCTGAGATCTAAAGGAATTTGAAATAACACTTCTGGCATTTATCTTTATCGGTTCTGAATTAATTCCGCACCACTGTGTTCTACTCTATTACCACCTGTTACCACTGTTACCTTAACTGAAGCAGAAGACTATGGGGTGAATTTATCATCGCTTATATGCCAGTTTTTGGCCTCCACGCTGCCCGACTTGTACGTCAAGAGACGCATGGGCAATTTCCCCCCTATGTTTTCATTACTTCAGTTATTCCCAGTTGAAAGAAGCGGTTATATGCTGCCTCTGGTAATGCTTCAGATGCACTTTAGGGACATACTAGGGATACCCAAATAGTAAGGCACAGTTCTGGGACTGGCTTGTAAGGGCAGGCACTTCAGGGTTTTCTAGCTTATCCATTAGGGTGTAATAAGGCAAGTGATTCCTGTTTAAAACTGCAACCTCGCTCCACTCAGCAGACCCTCCTCTGTCTGTGGCGGGTAAGATCCAACCATTTATTTCTATATTGCAAGCTGGACACTACTTGTATCTTGGTCCACCCATACATTTTGGATCAATTGTTTAGTCTGTGCGGCTATTTTTTGCTTTTAGAACTATTTAGTATAGTTGAGCTTTAAATAATTATCGAGTAAATGTTAAGATTTATACATTTATTTATGAAGAATAAACACTAGTTGGAGTGCTTTAAGAAGTTATGTACCAGATTTAAAAAACTATGAAAACCTGAAGTTAAAAAATAAAAAAAGCATAGTTGCAAAACTTTTTTTGCCACTTTAATTTGAAAAATGTGCTAATGTGAGACACGTGTTATAACTAAAATAAAACTGGTACCTCTCACAGGAAATTTGTGGTTAGCACTGCAGAGTTGTATGCAAACTAATACAGATTTTTAGCTGATGAAAAGGGTGCAAAAAAGAGCAATAAAATCCTGCTCTGTAGCAAAACAAGATGTGACTGTCTAGAGGTTTAGCTTTTTGACATTTACTAAACACAAATGCGAAAGTGAATGGATTTTAGTTACTATATCAGCAAACCTCTCATATATCCCAATAGCGCCACTTTTTGCGATTTCACAACCCATAAAATTTTTAATAAAAAGTGATCAAAAGGTCATACAGCCCCCAAAATAAAGATGTCATCCTGTACCGCAAAGAATTAGACCATGCACTTATCTGTACACTGTAGTATGACAAAGTTTTTAGCATCAGAAGATTGGTGAAGGTGTCGAATGAAAAGTGAAAGGCGTTAATACAGAGCCTACAAGAACATGGGGGCAAATGCATTTTCGCACCAAATTGGGATTTTTATTCCCATTTTTCCCACTTACTACGTACCATGGAATATTAAATACTGTCTCTGGAAAGTGCAATTTTTTATGCAAAAAACAAGCACACACATGTACATGGAAAAATAAAACATTCTGGATTTTTGAAGGTTGGAAGTAAAGAACGAAAACACAAAAACGAAAACGGTCCAACTTGATAAGGGATTAAACTAAAAGTACTATGGTGTTCTATAAAATGCAAGGGAGTATATAGGAACTAAAAAGGTTGTATAAGATGAAATGGCATAAAATTGAAAAATTGAAGGGACACTACGCACTATTGAGTGGGCCAAATTTAAAAAAAGTTAAGAAACACGTTAAATCCGTCTCATATCTACCACTATATGGTTAAATTATGGTGGTTATACAGGCCCTTTATATAGCAGATGCTATTTAGTAACTATGTAGTGACAATGGTACTGGTCATAGTGTGGTGATTTTACTTGGACTATGTAATGTAATGTGTCTGGAAATGGTGCTTGTAAAAAAAAAAAAAAAAAACTGTGTGGAGTTATGTATAGAGATACTATAGCTGGTTTAGTTTTTTGGTTTTTGCATAGTGGCACTGTAGATTCAGTTTGCTGGAGGTTGAACGGAGCCCGGGATGTTTACAGATTTGAGTACTGTAGTGGGGCACATAGCTCCATGCACCACTACAGAGCCCATGCCACCTTAATGTGCAACTTGGAGCCCTGCTTATGATGTAACAGCATCACACCTCTTGCTCTAAGCTGCTCACATGTAGTGACCACTTTGTGCCTCCTCCTAGAGACCAAAAAGATGAAACAGGAAACAAGAAAGCTAAGTATTCAATTAATTTTTTTATTAAATGGTACGCACTGTATCATTAGGAGTTTAGGGGCATATAAGTGGGTGTATTAGTTGGAAAGAAGGCTCATTAAGGGGGATTCAAAAGAAGAGCCCACAATTGGAGCATATTGTGTAGAATCCAAATTGAGGGGCTGCTTTTTGGTGTGTGGACCACAATTTGAGGATTACTAGGGCAAAGTGAGAGGGAATTAAAGTGTGATATTAAAGGAGTATTCACAGGAATTATCATTAGTTTCTCACTGAGCATTCTTGTCCTTTCTGAAGCACAGATACATTTAATTAGTGACCAATTTTTTTTATTTAAATATTAGACATTGAACATCATCTTAATCTCTTGGATCTCATGTGCACAATTAGAATGGTTTTACTAATGAGATTCCATCAAGTAACTCCACAGAACACTGCTTAGTGCACATGCAGGATCTATGGTGACTAGCCTGCCAGTTTTCATGACATGGAGGGGCATTTTATAGGTAGTAGAAACAAGTAGTGAAACAGGTACACCTCTCTCTGCTAAACACAGAGCGCATAGTCACATGACCTACCCCTATTTCCTCTTCTTTGAGCAGGGAGCAGCAGCCACTTCCCTCATTTAGTCCATATTTTATTCACCACTCCTACAGATCCTAAGAGAAATCAACACAGCCAGGAGACAAGCTAGTACAAGAGTAAAACTGAGGGAGGAGAGCATGTAAACTTGTGCACATAGGTAATCAAGATAATAGGCAAGATTGTTCTACATCCCAAGAGCTATTGAATTGTCCGAGTTGTGCTTTAAATATTTAATCAATTAAAAATTTTGGTTACTGTCTAAACAGTTTTTGTTTTGTTTTTTTTACAGCAGTCTAATCTTAGAATAGCATGGAATAGAGGGGTTTCCTCTCTTATCCTATGATTCCCTCATGATGCAGTCGCTGGGTGCCGATAGTTTTGATGGCAAATAGAGACCTTACGGTGGGTGTACATGCATGGCTTGCAAAAAAAAATTTAAAATTGCTAAAATCTTATTAACCCAGAAAATAAATGTCGCCAAAAATGGTGCCATTAAAATCTTCAAGTCCTCCTGCAAAAAAAACAGAATTAATATTGCAACCAACCATGCAAAAAAAGGTTTGGTCACGAAGGGTTTAATAAAACTGTACAACATAAAAATTGTGTATGTATATGTGGTAGAACGATTATTCAGGGTATAAATTAGGTAACCTCACAACCTCCACAATCTATTGATTCACCACTGACTTCATGATTTTTACCCAACATATCTTGTATATATTTATTTGAAATCCTTCAATATAAACCACAATAAAAGTAGAAATAGACAAGTGTCTTTTTTCCTTTTGTATTTATCTCAAGTCGTCTTGATGAGCGTTTCAACGTTCACCACTATAAACACAAATGTGGATTGTTCACCAATATATGAGAGAGAGAGAACAACAAGGTTAACAAGTTGCAAACAGCATGTCCAGGCAAGAGATAAAACAGGGAATTGGTATAACAACTCCCAGCCTCTCCAGGCTGATATTATGTGTTGGAGAGAGATAAAACAGAAAGGGGGTATGATAGAGTAAACTATAACTTTCAGACTTTCCAGTATTATTTTAGGGGTTATTAAGGGACAATATAGAGGGAAGGCCTGTCTCACAGCTAGAGGATATTGAATGGATGCATTTTTAGAAGAAAGAACTAAAACTCCTTTGCCTCCCTGCACTTACAGAGAGCTGTCTTCATTTATAGTTTATATGGTGGTGACATTATCAGAAGTATTGTGCCAGACTGCTGCAGTTGTCAGTATCCCTCACCTGTAGTAAGTACTTGAATTCTGCTATGATCGAGCCGATGGCAGACCAATACAAAGCTGTAGTGTATTCGCCATACACTGCAATTCAGCTGTATTACAGTATAAGGTATGAATTATCTGCCCCCTTAAGGTTCAATTAACCAAGGGGAATCTAAAAATATGTAAGAAAAAAATGTATTAAAAAAAACAAAAGGAAATTAAAGTTCAAATCACCCAATTGCCCTAAAATACGGTATATTAAATAAAAATGTTATGTTTTGCCATTTATCAAAATGCCAGATCAAAATTTGTATAAAAACTGATCATCAATTCATCCCACAAAAAAAAATTACTCCTTACACAGGTTAGTACACTGAAGTATGAAAAAGTTATTAGCATCAGAATATGGTGAATATAAAGGAGAGAGCAAGAAAATGAAACACAAAATACAAAAACCGCATGGAGTACGAGTGGTTAAAGCTTTGGTAAAGTAAGAAACAAAGTGAAGCAAAGAAAAGGTATTTTATAAAGCAAACAAAAGCAAGAAATGTTTACTTCTTAAGGACAAAATTAAATAAATGACTCAATGTAAGAAATGAATCATGGCTGCACACTCATTGATACAGACATTCTTAAGAAAGACGCGCCATTGTATAACTGGCTTGTACTTGCCTGAGGATAATTCCATGCCGTCTCTAATGCTGTGATAAGGATAAGGTTCTAGACTGTGGGAATCAGGCATCCAAACTATTCCTGCACGCTGCACTGTAGATTTCTTTATACAGTAGGTTCATAAAATAATGAATTACTTGTTTATATCTGCAGATTTCCCAGACAGAGCTCTTAACAATACATGACAACTATAATACCATCATACTTTACTCATATTTCCAAGCTTGATGTGAAATACTGTAAGGTTAGTAACACATTATGAAAAAATTATTTCTATGAGAAAACTTTAACAAAATAAAATAGAGCCTCCATTTTCTTAATGGCTAAGAATTCAAAGGAAAATCACCTTTTATAGACTGAGTGCCCAAACTACAACCAAAACCACTTATTTATCACAAAGTCCCAACATGGCAATTTAAGCAGTAAACTTAAGGCTCCCTTCTCTGTTATAGCTGTTAATGGTATCAGTATCCTGAGAACACCAATACAGTAGAAAGAAGAGGGAAAAATTCAGATTCCCCTGAACATGAAGAATTGTCAGGCCTGTTACTGGAGCTACAATGATAATGCGGATCTGCCCACCCCTTCTAATTCCTCCTGTAGTCTCATGTGGGTATCCAAAGGAGAGGTCACAGGCAATGCACCGGCGCTTTAGGTTCAAAAAAACCTAACTAGGAACCAGGCTGATTAAGTTCCAAAAATTGTTAGGTTTTATTAAATACATGGATGAGAGTATAAAACATGTAGAGTTTGGGTGCCCACAGACAGGGCTCTGAGTGCCACCTCTGGTACCCGTGCCATAGGTTCGCCACCAATACTGTATAGCCATCTTTACTCTACATACGGTTTGTCATTGTCTGCAAGACCCTCTACTATAACTGTTTACATTTGTGACACATTTAATAAATCTCTTCCTCATTCTTTTATGGGATCTTTATGCAAGGGATATAAAGGGGTTTTCCACTTTACAGTTATTCTCTGAATAGGTCACCAATATCCAATAAAATCAACAGAAGGAGCTGAGCTGAATCACACAAATGAGAAGCATGCGACACATATGTGGAGCAGACACTTCTTAAATACATATGTAAGCAGTTTGCACATAGAAGAACTTGCAGAATCCAACAGAAAACTGGCGCAGGGGCATATGTAAATGTGGCCCTATGCTTGTTGTAGGAGCTCTTGACCAAAGGTGTAGGTTTCAAAAACCACCAGAAACTCTTCATAAATAAAAAATTAGTTCAGTCAGTGCTACAACTCGTAATATTCAAACAATCCTCACAAAAAAAGAGGTCAGCTCACCTCTGCAATGTTCTGATGCTTTGTCAGTATGAATTAAACAGTCCTGTGAGTAGCATCCCAAAGGTGCAGCAGGAGAAGCTCCAGTTTAACCTCCAGGGATGTCCAAAAATAGGAAATCCTGGCACTGTGTAAAACTTCTTTATTATCACAGTTTTAAAATGAAGTACATGCAGTACTTAAGGAGGTTTTTCCCTGAAGCAAGTTAAACCTTATCCACAGGGTAGGGCCTACCATGCTGATCTGTGTGGGCCCCACAGATCACTATACCAGGGAATCAATGGGGTTCCCCCCATCGCACCCTTTTGTAGCACGGGCAGCCAATCGCAGATGCCCCGTTCATCTCTATTGAGCTCCTTTAGCTCCATAGAGACCTACTGAGGGGGAAGTAATAACACAACCGAGGGATACGATCCCATATTACATTGAGAAGCCAATAATATTAAGGGGTTGTCCGAGAGATGAAGAAAAAGGTAATGTGGCTGGTCCCTCCTGATGTTCCGCACCGCCACCAGCCTCCTTATCTTAGCGCATGATAGTGCTGGGATAGGGGGATAGGTAAGCCACCACGGCCTGCCAGAAGCTGTTCTGAGCACAGTTTTTGTGCCCATGTAAATAAACAGGGGCATAGGCCAGAGAGACGGCAGCATGGGACCCTGGGAGGACTTCTTGCAGTCCCCTCCCGGCCACATATAATTTTTTTTTAGCTCTTGGACAACACTGTAAGATGCTGGGCAAGTTTATAGCTGTTGGGGCGTGTAGAAGGAACTGTACGGCGTTACCTACACTCAGATTGGCAGATGGCACACTTACAGAGAATCCTTTAAAACAATTGGCCACATTTAAGTAACTCTATGGCGACTTATACTCTAAGATTCCCATCGCAAACAGATAAAATCTGAATTCACTACAGAGGAGTTGGAATTGGAAATTGAGGCCCTAAAAACCAATAAGGACCTGGGTCAAATGGGTTCTCCTCAGTATGTTGATATTTTGATGCCCCATCTGGTCCAGTTCTATAGTACTTACAGGAAAGGCACCATGGTCCCGGCACCTGGCAAATTATGCATGTATTCACATCATAAAGACCAAAATGACCACTCAGACATATCCAATTACAGACCCATTTCTTTAATTAATACAGATCTGAAGATCTGAAATTTTAGCAACTCCACTCAACACATTCTTAGATGAATAAGTGCATAGGGATCAATCAGGTTTTATCCCTCCCAGACAATCTAAAGATCAGACTAGGAGAGCTATTGGTCATGGACTCGGACCCTATTTTTGAATGAATTGAATCAACTCTATGCTACACCTACTGCTAGGAGAGGCTTGAAGGATGCTGAGGAGATATATTGAAAGGAGGACAAGACAGGGGTGCCCTCTTTCGCCAGCTCTGTTTGCCCTGGCTTTTGAGCTGCTGCCGGAGTTAAATAACAGGAATCAAAATAGGGATGGGGGGAGATAAATGTGTATTATTTGCAGATGATATTCTCTCATTTATTTATTTCCCTCTCACATCACTCCTGAATCTGTTCGTTGTCATGTCATGCAGGTTGGTGGTGAACTGTAAATCGGTAGCTTTGAATTTAGGTCATTACACAGATTGTGAAATAAATCTGACTTAATTTCTTTTGGGCTTGTCAGGTGCTTCCCTATCTTGGTGTTAAATTGACCGCAACTGTTACATCCTTGTATAAGGCTAATTTCCCCTCTCTTCTCCGTAAGCTGGAAAATGAGCTTCAGCCTTGGCCCCAATATCCCTTATCCTGTTTAGATATCACCTTATTTCAAGCTAGGATTATAAAGTTTGTCTTGCACGATAAGCGTTCCTGGGTAGCACACAATATGCTTTACATTCCTAAAATCTCTGATGGTCTGGGGGTACCCAACTTACTGAAATATTACTATGCTGCTAGGATAGCAGTGACGTCACTCGAGAGGCATGGATTCTTGTCATTAGCTGCCCAGAGAGCCAGAGATCTTGTCCCCATGCTGCTAATTATAAGTTTCCTTCCTAGGTGATCCCAGCGTTTCAAGACTAGAGACGGACATCACCAGTATCAAGATGAAGAGGAGCAGAGGTGGGTATTTCTAGTGGTTTTTTTAGTAGTTGATTTCCTTTAAAATTATACTGTAGATAAAACCGCAACATTGCCCTCCTACACTCACCGGCCACTTTATTAGGTACACCATGCTAGTAACATGTTGGACCCCCTTTTGAGATTTTGGTCCATATTGACATGATGGCATCACACAGTTGCCGCAGATTTGTCGGCTGCACATCCATGATGCGAATCTCCCCTTCCACCATATCCCAAAGATGCTCTATTGGATTGAGATCTGGTGACTGTGGAGGCCATTTGAGTACAGTGAACTCATTGTCATGTTCAAGAAACCAGTCTGAGATGATTCCAGCTTTATGACATGACGCATTATCCTGCTGAAAGTAGCCATCAGATGTTACTGTGGCGTTGCAACAATGCTCAATTGGTACCAAGGGGCCCAAAGAGTGCCAAGAAAATATTCCCCACACCATGACACCACCACCAGCCTGAACCGTTGATACAAGGCAGGATGGATCCATGCTTTCATGTTGTTGACGCCAAATTCTGATGCTACCATCCGAATGTCGCAGCAGAAATCAAGACTCATCAGACCAGGCAACATTTTTCCAATCTTCTGCTGTCCAATTTCGATGAGCTTGTGCAAATTGTAGCCTCAGTTTCCTGTTCTTAGCTGAAAGGAGTGGCACCCGGTGTGGTCTTCTGCTGCTGTAGCCCATCTGCCTCAAAGTTCGACGTACTGTGCGTTCAGAGATGCTCTTCTGCCTACCTTGGTTGTAACGGGTGGCGATTTGAGTCACTGTTGCCTTTCTATCAGCTCGAACCAGTCTGCCCATTCTCCTCTGACCTCTGGCATCAACAAGGCATTTTCGCCCACAGAACTGCCGCTCACTGGATGTTTTTTCTTTTTCGGACCCTTCTGTGTAAACCCTAGAGATGGTTGTGCGTGAAAATCCCAGTAGATCAGCAGTTTCTGAAATACTCAGACCAGCCCTTCTGGCACCAACAACCATGCCACGTTCAAAGGCACTCAAATCACCTTTCTTCCCCATACTGATGCTCGGTTTAAACTGCAGGAGATTGTCTTGACCATGTCTACATGCCTAAATGCACTGAGTTGCCACCATGTGATTGGCTGATTAGAAATTAAGTGTTAACGAGCAGTTGGACAGGTGTACCTAATAAAGTGGCCAGTGAGTGTATATTGTCAACTTTCTCAACGCAGATAATGGCCCTATAGCATACTCTCTTGAAGACGTATGCACTGATTTCTCCACATGTACCTTAGGCCACTATTTGCTGCAACCCAAACTTTCCTCTAGGGATGAGAAAAACGGAGTTTCAATGGTGGTTGAATAAATGGTTCTAGTGTATTAGGGACTTCTGGGTGGACGATTGTATGCATTCCCTTCCACCTCCTTAGGAACACCATTTTAGACATCTTTGTAGCTTTCTTTGCACATGCCAAACATGCAGATATTTCCAAATTAAACCCATTAGAATACATATGTCATACCCCGACATTGGAGGGGAAGATTTCTATTTTATATTCTTCTCTATTCTTATTATCTTACGATTACCGCTGGCAAATTACACTGCATACTGTATGCTGTGATGCGTGGAGGACCGGGGGATGTAGTTGAAATTCCCTAAGTGGAGGAATTTAGTGTCCTCTATGAAAGAAATATCAATTAACACATCCTTAGTGGAGTCCAGTTATAAAGTGTTTATGAGATGTTATATGGTCCCAACTAAACTAGGCTAGATGGGTTATGCTACGGATGGCCATTGCTTTTGAGGCTGTGGACATCCTTTTGGTTTGTCCCTTTGTGAATGAAAGATATAGTGGGATCCTCACATAGTCCCTAATCCCTCATACCCCACCCCCATTCTACCCTCTTTTCCCGTCTGTCCTGTCTTCTATGTTTGTTGTGAATTGGATCTTATTATTATCGGTAAGGTTTTTATTTTTATAAAGAATGTAACTGTCATTTAAGCTTGGATGTTAATATATTGTAGTGCTTTTTCTCCCAATGGACATTTGAAGTCTCTGAGAGTTGTGAAGAATTGGACTAATGCCATTTATTGCCATTAGTGTAATACACACTTCATCTCCCTCCCCTCATTTTGGATACAATTGCTATGTTTATTTTTGTATGTGTCAAGTCTCAAATTATATTTTATTAATGATATCTGTCCAGTGCTCTGGAGACTAATAAAATTGAGCTTAAAACAAAAAAATCTACTTTGAATTGAGATATAAATTAGTTGTATAAAGTAATATTGGCATAGAACTGGGCTTTGAAGTAAAGCTCTCTTCATCCCTAACTGGTTCTCCTCAAGACTGGTGCATGATGACAATCACTGCAGAGGGGAAACATGTTGAATTCTGTCTGGAGTTTTGCATGGACAAAACTGCTAATTCATATCATTTACATATGTATGTAGTTCCTGTTTTGAACTAGCAGCATACATACAATGGCTTGTATCTAATTGTTGTACAAATAGGTTTTGTTTTCAAATGCCATATTTAAACTGCATATAAACTCCTTAGCAGTAGAAATTTATGCAAATAACTTATGCTGTATAGAAAAAAAAAATTTGAAGACAAATAAGAATAAAATCATATGAAGAGTCTATTTCTCACCTTGAAAGCAAGTGATACATCATTTCCATGTGCCGGATTTAGCACAGCATGTAGTAAGATGTACTGAATCAATGTTCCTTCTGTTCATTTCTACTCATTTACATATCTATAGGCTATTTATACGCCTTTTTAATGAATTATTGTAGCATTTATATAGAATAAAAGAGTGTACATTGACAACTGTTCATCGCTATTCTGTAAGAACCTGGGTCAATAGCCCATATATATTTATCAGTTGTATAACTGTAATGTAATGGATTTCGCTATTCAATTAATCTTTTGTAGCCGTCTCAAAACCTTTGTGAACGATAATAACATGCACCACATCCTCCTGCAGTTAGATCTCTGAATAAGTGTATACTTTTCTGAATGCATTAAAAGTATGGTCCATTTTCAGCTGGAAGTGTCACACGTTAATTCCTTAGTAAAACAGCCCTGAAATTAGCCCCAAGTGCAACAGGGGATACCAAAGTTTCCATGTTCAGCTCTTCCATTAGAAAACTGAGCAGATCCACCCCTGGGCCTCTTGTGAGATTCCTACTATGGGGCTACTTGTGTTGAAGTTGAAACCTTGTAGTTTCATTTGAATAAAAGGTCATTATCTTTATTCTACTTTCAGTTTGTGACTCCAAAAGTATGTGCTTGCTCATAGAAAAGGGCCAAATGACATTATTATTGGAAAGCATATTACAGCAGAAAGAATTCCATTTAAAGAGTGTCTCCAAAATACAACATGTCTTCTATTCATAGATTAGGAGAAAAGTGTTTGAGGACCCCACTGTTGAGGCCGCTATCAATGCCAATTGGGGGCTGCAATCCCTTTTATGGGACTAAAGGAGTACACTAGTAGGAGCACCATTTACCCAACATTATTCCTTATCCAGGTGTTGTTTGTGAGAATCCACCTTTACAGGGCTTCTGTCAGCCTCCAAATCACCCCAATCACCCCAATAGAAGAAACAAAAGCAATTTGCAGAGATCATTAAAAGCTTTCCAGACACATCTTTTTAATGTTTCTAAATGTAATTAAATGTTTATGCAAATTTTCTGGCGCAAAGACTGAATATTCTGGCACATGGGCTATTTTCTGTAGAGTCACGCCTCTAGTTACTGAGGACACGTCCCTTTTTTGGACAGATTGTAAAACTGCCTAAAATGGTCTAAGTCCTTCAATAAAGGTGGTGCACCTCATTTCAGATGCAATTTGATGCCCTCTTTACTACACCTGTAATTATACCTATACTATACATCGCATTGTACAACATGAGTGAATTAATCCTTACTTTTTGGAGTGCAGCTTCACTACATCTTTTTACCAAATGGATTTTTTCATAACCAATGAGTCTGGTTTAGAAACTTGCACCCAGCTTTGGACAAGATCCCCATTGTCTCATTGTGCTGCTCCATATACTGCTTTGTTATCCTACAGATCATAATAACATTGTCATACAAAACAATAGGAATGAGTAGTGGTGAAACTATAGCATTTGTAGCACTAGGGGACCTAGGCCCACTTGGCCTACACTGCCAATAGCTATTGCACCTGCACCTTTAAAAGATGCAAATGCAATTGATCAATTGATACAGAGAGTGTTATGGCAAGGCTTCTTCTATGAGCCTTTGTATAAAGCAGGTAGCATAATTATATCATAGCTCTACCTGGGGTTTGTATTGTATAAGGGAGTTGTGCATATTTTATTACATATTTATATAATTTGGGCGCGGTACATATAAATATACATATCTTTTAGATGGACTGCATGAAGGTGATATCGCTTTTCTAATGCTCTAGGCATGCCCTTAAAACTGAGATTTTTCATAAAAAGCTCCTGTCTCATTTTCTTAATGTTTCTCTCTCATCTCCCCTCAATAAACTCTGAGATTAGCTAGTCATCATTTTGACAGATTTGTCTGAAGGGAATATAAAAAAATTCTGATTTGAATCAATGCCTAAAAAATTCTCGATTTGTACTTAATCTACAAACCAACAAATAGATTCGCTCATCTCTACTTACTGCCCTTAGGTGCTGAGACTTCTCGTGCTAAGAGACAAAGACACCATGTCCTGAGACACAGATGATTAATGCCTGTGGGTTACTGAAAATAATCATGAATTGTGACCAAGCCTATAACCCTGAGATCTTAGCATTAAACACTGATGCATACAACCTAAAGTACACCGCTAAGCTGACCAGCCTTTGTCTAAAGCAGACTTCTTAACATGCTTATCCTGGTTTGCCAATCATTTTGCACCCTTTCTGTAGACTAGAACTAGAAGTGGGCTGTGCCAGTTCCTTCAAATGATGGTCACCAAAATCCATCATCCTTAATAGTTTATTTATAGGATCCGTCAATTTCTAATATGTTGTCTTTAAATAGATGAGAAACATGCCTTTAATGTATTTGTAAATATAAGACACAAAACTTACAGAAACAGAGTAACCCATCATCCAGGAAGAAGTTTGACATTTTCCTATTTGGCGGCAGACTGTGTTAACTTTATAATGTACTATTACAATAAAAATAGGATTTATGATGGCTATAAATATACAGTAGCAAACCTGGCTCTGGTGTAAAACTTGTCTATGGTCTTTTCCTTACACCTGAAAGGCCTCCTTACATGTTTAAGAGTTCAAAGTTTTTTGTGGTTTGTGACATGTGCGCCATATTTATGATGTGTCAGTGCCACAATTTAGATTCTCTTCCGACGCTCCCACCATTTGTTTTGGTTGCAGCTCTTCAATCCCAAAACTTTTCCTTCAATTCTAGTTTTGTGATACTTAGACCAACAAAAAGCAGGTCTACCAACTAGTTTATCCCTTCTTGAATGTGGCTTAACATTTCTCATGCTCATTTGTTCTTCTTGTGGTGCACCAAATTTTGTGCTGAAAAACCCTAACTCGGCTTATACTTGAGTCAAGAAAAAAATAAGTGTACTCACCTTCCAACACACCGCTCCCCCGGCAGGTCCTCTTCCATAGATCACGGCTCCATGTCCCGGTCCGTCAGCTGCATGCTGACCTTCTAATGTGTGTGCCGACATCGGTGCTACAACGGACCGGGATACGGAGCCGATGTATGGAAGAGTACACTTTTTTTCCTACAGGCATTATATTGCGGGCAGGGGCTGCCAGGCTATACATATACTACAGGGGCTGGCAGGCTATATACTTGGGTGGCTATGACCAATGCATTTCCCATCCTCGGCATATGCTCAAGTTAATAGGTTTTTTCAGCTTTTTGTGTTAAAATTAGGAGTCTCAGCTTATACTCGGGTTGGCTTATACTCGTATAGTGAAAGAGTTATATAGACCAGCACTACCCACGATCTTCATCCGACATCTGAACAAGTGTGTACACAGCTATTGTGGTAGCAATGGATCCGCCGAACCGAGGTTGCCCGGCAGGGAACAAAGAGGCAATGGGGGTAATTTACTAAGGGCCCGAATTGCGTTTTTGCGTCGGGTTTTCCGAATATTAACGTTTTGCCCCATTTTTCCCTGAATTGCCCCGGGTTTTTGGCGCATGTGATCGGATTGTAGTGCATCGGCATGCATGCAACAGAAATCCGGGGGCGTGGCCGTCGGATTCGGAAAACCTGCCGTATTTAAAAAAAAAAAAGCGTCACTTGACACGCACTTACCTGCACCCAGGATAGAATAGTGAACTTCCGTGAACTCCGGCGGACTTCAGCACAGCAGCGACACCTGGTGGACATTGGGCGCACTACCTTAGTGAATCCCGGCCAGACCCGAATCAGCGTCGGAGAACCCGCCGCTGGATCGCGACTGGACCGGGTAAGTAAATGTGCCCCAATATGTCCAAAGAAGGAAAAAAGTAGCGGCACTCACCCTTAAAAAAAATACATTTTTATTTCTAGGGCAGCGTGGGTGTGGGAGGATGCAAGGCATGGCAAGGTAATGGTCCTTTTTGGGCTGTAAAGCGTGATTTCAACCAATGACACTTTTTCAAACCACAGTGGTTTGCGAAACAGACCATAACCTTGCCGTGCCTGGCATCCTCCCGCACCCACGCTGCTCTTGAAATAAGTTATTTTTACGGGTGAGTACCGCTACTGTTTTCCTTCTTTGGACACATGGGGGCAGATGTATTATCATATCTGCGACATAAAAGTGTCTGGAATTATTATGTGTTTTTGTGACGCATAATGTATGTGGATAATTTATAATGGTTTTTTTCGGAAGAAAGAATGATTTTTTGCGACAATCCCGATTCATCCAGCTTTTTTTGGTGCAAGTATTTTCCACATCATCCGGCACATTTGGCGCAAATCAAACCAGGAAAAAAATGGTTTACATTTTTTTTTTAAAAAAGGCACAGTCCATGTCAGATTTTGGCGCACATCTCATTTGTGTCGGCATTTTTATGTTGCCCGACTGATTAGTTCCATCTCCGCATTAATTACTTACAGCCATGTGCTACTTCAATACATCAGGCTATGATTTCCAGTCTGATCTCAGCTGCCGACTGTCGAGGTTGCGAAAGTATTAGTAAATCCACCCATTAAGTTATATAACCACAATATAACAACACAGTACAAGTCACTGCTTAAATCATATTATTGGTTATTTCACTGCCTTATTTTGTGGGTCCTGTGAGGCATCTGGCTACTGTTTGCACCATGAGCAGCTTTCATTCATCCACGCCTTGGGAGAACGTTTGGCATCCTCACATATCGTCTCTTCATTTGGAGATTTCAGAGCTTTAATGCGATGTAAAGTGTGCCATGCATGTCACTCCATAGCTAACTCAATGAGTTGTTCTTTGCTAGAAGTCAACAAAGTTAGGAAGTGTCGTCAGTCCTTTTAATCCTGAGTGAATGTGTCCTTAACAGCAGTACAGAGCCAATGGTGACCTGGTTTCCATGTGGCACCATTCCATCAATATAGCATTGTGCACTTAAAACTCTGGATATTCATATAGAGCCTAACAAAAGCCAAGATATACTTATGTATCTTTGTCTAATCTTTCTTGATGAACTAGAGAGCAATTTCAAGTGCAGAATTATAGTCATTGCTCTAAAGGGAAAAACTGAGGAAAGGGAATAGAACCAACAGGATTCAGTAATCGTTTTTTTAAAAAAAGCAAGTAAGGAGCTCATAATTATGTGCACCATATGCATACACATTGGATGCCACTAGCCATGGAAGACAGCATCCTAATATAGTCCGATGCTGAAATTCAGTGAGCTCATGGTTAGTTGCTGGATTTGGCTTGATGAACTTGACTTGAATTCAGTGAGCGGTGTTCCAATAATCGTTTCTTTATAGTGTGTTAGACTTCATAAAAGATAAATTTTTATATAGGAAGCAACTACTCTTTTATTTCTGAATAGTAAGAAAGTTTTAGATCTACTGTTTCCAGAAAGACTCCAGTTTAGGTCAACAGAGTGGTCTAGGGAGATTTGGTCACAAAACCATATTGTTCTCTCTCCGCCCCTCTCTTTACCTGTTCCCATGTTAATAAGTAAGTCAGCCAATATTTCCTATCAAATAAAATTCTCTGTTCAGAACTCAAAAACAGTTTTTGTCCACAAGGCTAAGTTTCTACAAGAAACAAACCATCCTTGTAAAAAAATAATAATAATAGAAAGTTTTGTGGCTCTTCTTGCTCTCTGTCAGTGGGTAATAGTGCAGGAATATCCATAATGAAGTATGGTGTTCTCCAAAAGAAGACATGTCAAAGAGCACATTTCATATTCCGGCCAAGGGAAGAGTTGTGTTATTGCTTTGGTATCTTCTTTTCTCATTTTAGAGTAAATCAGTGTAGAAATATATAACTTCTAGGTATATGCAAACGTGTCTTTTTTACTAGGATGAGAGCACTCCTCAGTTCAACTGGAGGTTGAATTCAATGTTTCCATATGGAACATATTCTGGAATGGATATACTGGTTTGGTTTTAATCCTGCATCATGTCAGAAGGCCTCTTGTAGGTCTTGCTTGATATCAAGGGAGTTACCTTACAAGGTAGCTAAAAGTGGCGTGGTTTTCCTTATCCCATCCTGGAAAACTTTGATTATTTTCCGAGAATCCATAACGAACATATGAAGTTCTTAAATTATGGCATCTCTAAAAGCTTTTCCCTTTTAATGATAGCTTAGTCATTACATGAAAAAAACAGGTCATTTGAAAAATTGCAATAAGATTTTGGCATCTTTTTTGTGCCAGACGGTAGCTTGGTTCAGGTATTTCACAGAAAATTACAATTTGTTCCCAATGCTGAGAAACATGAAACCAATTATAAGCTTACGACCAAAGGCTGGATACATTGATGTTTAGAAATTAGAAACCTATATGAACAGCAATGCAATTCTTGTAATCTATAAACAGTTAATTGGTTTACGCTTTTGCCAGAGATAGTACCTTTTTAGTAGCCAACAGGAGCTTAAGCCATCAGATTGAGATTGGCTGAACAAACCTTTGACAGACAGCTATAGCTCGCATCCTTCCAAACATGTATGTATTCTAAAAGGTGAGAGTGAAGTAAGCTACTACTAGCTTTCCTTGGTAACAGACTACCTCCATTGAAATTGGCAAAGTCAAAAAGTTGACATAAGTGCGTAGTTACCAAAGACAACCTACAACACTTTCTTTTGAAGACACTGCTGATATGACCAATAGATTTAGACTTATCCATAGTTAAAGGATTAAACAAGGATCATGTTCATGATGAAGTGTGACAGAACCCCCTCTCCATCAGCTCTCTCTTCTCACCACTTTTAGAGCTGCTGATACTTAAAACGTCTGTTAATTTTATCTAAATGTTCTTTAGAACATCTTACCCAATTAGGGATGTCCAAATGCTATATATTAACAAAAATAGATACAACAAAAAGCGTTCATGTTCGATGATCAACATGAAGAGCTGAATCATCTTTAACCACAGTACCCATTTGGTTTATTGCTCTACAACTTGTGATGTTTAATAAACTAAATTCAGTAATTTTGTGAATTAACAACATTCTAAAAGCTATTAGTTGGTTTACAAAACTACAGGCAGTCCCCGGGTTACATACAAGATAGGGTCTGTAGGTCTGTTCTTAAGTTGAGTTTGTATGCAAGTCAGAACTGTATATTTTATCAGTTATCCCAGACAGAACTTTTTTGGTCTCAGGGACAGGGATTTTAAAAATGTTGGGTTGTCATAAGAATCAATATTAACACTAAAGCTTCATTTTAGACACATTTGATAACGGTTTCAGCTGTTTATTGTAGCCTAGGACTAAAGTACAATAAATTACCAATATCCAGAGGTCCGCTTGTAACTAGGGGTCGTATGTAAGTCGAGTGTTCTTAAGTAGGGGGCCGCCTGTATACCATTAAAACCTTTAACTTTAAGCTATATTTATCTTGTTATAGGTAATAAAGTCGTGTTAGCACCACATTTAAGCAAAGTTGTATAGGATGCAGTTCAGATACAAACTTACAATCTTGCCAAGAAAGTTTTATTAAAACTATTAAGTCTATTACACACACGGTTGAAGTGTGCACTACAGTAGTCAACCTCTAAAGGGATGGCAATTATCTGGACTGTAATTGGTCAAGTCCTTGTACACACATTAACACTGGCAGGACTTAAGACAAGCTGGCTGTGTAAAAACTCATTTACAGAGCCCCATCATTTTGCTCCTCACTTATTAAAAAGTTGCAGAATGCGTTGGCACAAGGTTAAAATTATTTTGTGAAGTTACTGCAGGGTAGAACTAAAATTCCTGCATATTAAAAATATAAACTGCTATAGCTGGGAAGCATAATAGAAGTTTACAGTCACTTGGATATTCATATAATAGGAAGAGATGTCAGATCCCTCAGCTTGGTATGTGCTTTGGTCTGTATAATATCTAAAGGAAATAAGCTACACACGAAGCACAAGCAAGTACTTTCATCCATGAAATGCTCTAACCCTGTGCATGTACCGATCTAAACTACTGTTAGAACAGTTGGTAGGTTTAGGAAGAGTTTCACCTCCTATAAGACAGACCAGCTCTAATATTTATTGATATGTGAGAATCCATTAAGGTACAATTATCTTAAGACAGCACTTGCTAGTTTTGCTTCCAAGCCATAGCAGTTGTGGAATGGTCACGCCGCATTTTCCAAAGCTTAGTTAAAAAAAACTATTGAATATAGGGTTGCTGCATTTATATTTCTGTCACGTGATTACATGATTTTCGGATGAGCCAAAACACTATACTGCTAAAATCCAGTTTGTTAAATGTTTTATAGAAAATGAAAACATATTTTTTACATATACACAACTTTCAAGTCATTTACCCAAGGACTGGAATACTGTACACAGGAGTAGGGATTATCCAGGGGTCAACAACCCTTTTCTCAGAAGTATGAGGATTTGGGAGGATTGGCTGATGTCTTATTGATAGGCATGAGCGGATCCAAAACGCCCTTTCGGGTGCACCCCGCACGACCTGGACATATTGCCGGATTGGCTGCCAAAGGGAGTACCCATGATAATTCACAGCCATGGCTAGTTAATAGGGTCGTTAATTTGACGGATTGGCTGTTCAGCAGACAATCTGTAATATGTCCGTGTCACACCGGATGGGAAGTTCGGATCAGCTCATTGATAAGGTAGACATGGTTCTGGCAGGATAAGCCTATCCTTAGATATGAACATTACTAAAGCCTACTGGGTCATCTGCACCATTCCCCTCAATATGGATGCACTTTAAAAAGTGCACATGGTCCTACTTCTACTACTTTTAGTGCACTACCTACATTCAGTAGTTGGACATTGAGAAATACAACCACCTTAGAAAAGCATAATAGAAGAGTGCATAATACTACATCCCCATCTATGAGACGTTACAGTAACGTATGCAAAGAAAAATAAGCGAGATTACTTTAGACATCTACTTGTTGTCCATTTATTGGTAGTTTGTGGTAAACATTGATTACATGGTGGTCATAGAAAGAAAAATAGGACAACATATGACATTATATCCTGTTCATATCTGAAAAGTATGCATTGTATAAACTGGTATAGAAAATGTAAACAGGGACAGAATCGAGTCAGTGGAGACTGTAGGCATACAACTATGCTGTAGTTTTTGCAATCCTTAAAGAGCAGAATACAACGAACACAAATTGATACAGTCTGTATAACAAGCAGGAGCTGCACAAAGGGCTGAAAGCTAAATGTCAAGCTTCAGCCATCTCTTGGCACAGGCCTTTCATGCCATAATGCATCAGATGTTCCCAACCCATGGTACATGCGCCAATGGCATTGCAATCGCATAAATAAATGATACAAGAGTAAGCAAAACTAATCACATAGAAATGCACAAAACCTGGCATTTACTAACATTACGGGACAACTATTTTGCATAAAGAGTGAATACTTGTAAGCATTTACAGTACCATACATTAAGAATCCCTGCTCTAAAGTGAAGGTGCTACAGCAGGTTGCCTGCTTTCATAACAAGCAGTGACAATGTTCACCAACAAGCCCCACCCACAAAAGGAAAAAAGTTAGAAAAATGATAACAAAATCCACATCACCAGTAGTGAGGTAAAAACACCCCCAACACTAAGAGCATGGTGTAAACAGAGCAGAGGCTAAAGCACAGGTTCCCCAATTTTGTTATCTTAAATATACACAAAGGAGGGGGAGGGGAGTTACTAGAGAGTTAATGACTGAATGTCATCATCCTCAACTTTAAATTATGAGGTGTGAATACAATCTACTCCACAGCTTGAAGAGAGGCAGTTAAATGACAAAGCATAAATCCAAGTATCCCCAGAAAAGTCTTAGCTTGGAATGTAGGCCTGCGTGCCCTGAAGCAAGTGTGCAGCCTTCTACAGGGGGCAAGGCATTGTGGTGGGTTACATGTAAATGCACTTCATTGGGTTAAACAAAGGGCTATTGTGCGGAGTGAAATGGAGGATTTACATGGAGCAGCCTTTGTCCAAGTTGGAGGTACTCAAACAAATCCATTTATGGAGCAATTTCTACAGCTTCCATAGCTTTTAGCACAGGCAAAAATTGTCACCATGTATTTAGGCAATATGGTGCCAAAAGCAAATGCTAGTTCAACAATAGCAACCAAATTGAGAACCCCCATAGCTATGAATACAGTCAGCAAGCACAATGAAAAGGGCAACATGCAGGTTAGCAAGAAGCAAATGAGATTACTGAATGAAGCCATTAGTGTTAACTATGTCAAAGAAACACAAAACATATACATTTTATTCACATTTATTTTTCGCTTTTAGTGTGCTCACAGAAAATTAGAACACCTTAAGCAAGAGTTTAATAGCAATTTTGTAAGCAAAGTTACATTCCATCTCTAAGTCAAATTGGTCAAAGCTTCTCCAGTATTTACAAAACATGAAAGACAAGATGCTACACAAAAACCATTGCATCTGAAGTTTTCCTTATTTCTGAAAGACAACTGGAAAAGAAAGCATTGCCTGCTGGAATCAAAAAAACATACCACAGTAGAAACAGTAACCATTCCACTTATCACAGCTTGGTTGAGTTTAAAATTTGTGTCTTAAAAGGTCCAATATGACTGCAGTTTTACAAAAAATGGGCAGGGTGGAAAGAGTTGCAAACTTCATGTGCTTTTGGATATCAAGATTCCTTTTATACAATAGTCACAGTTAAAAACACCCTGCTGGTAATACATAATTACATTTTATTAAGGTCAGAAACCAGCAATAAACAATAAAGCCTATACAACTCGTAATTCTACTTAATCACCGACTGATACAGCTAACATGAGATAAGTGAAAAGTTCCTATGGTTTAAATGAATTACTAAAACTATGATCTGGGTATTGATTTTTTTTAATTATTATTATTCTGCTTGCCATCTTTGTCAAGACCTTTAGTGTTGTAAACCTTGTAGAAGGCCGCCCTCACAAAATACATCATTACGTCTCTTAAAATTAAAGAGAAGAGGAGAAAACAAAAAAACAGAAACCTAACCCCATTCTGTGTGGCACATTCTCTTGGCATTGTGTGCACCACCTAAAACCCAATGTGGCCCCTATCACTTCATTTGATACCCCCCTATAGACCCACCCATCTCCTTCATGTATGGGCATGTCCATAAATTGTCAAAAGAAAAAAAAAAAAAAAAAAAAAAGTGTATACATTTTTCAATAAAAGATGCAAAGTACGCAAAAACATTAATACTGATGCGAAAAAGGATTAAGGCCGGTGACTGCTGTAAACTCTACCCGGCCTGTTGGAATGGTGGTAACAGAATGATTTGAGATGGGATCTGTAAGGAGGAAAAAAAAAAAAGACAAAAAAATAATCTTTAAATCAATCCCTGGTTGTAGACAAGTTCTCCAAAACCAGTACCTGGCACCACTCCAACAAACAAACAAGGGGAGAAAAAAAGTTCTTTGATTATCTCAAAATTGCCATCTCTTTACTCTGCTGACTCGGCTGCTGGACTGGATTCAGATGTAGCCTCCTGTGTGGGAGCTGCAGGCTCTTCAGCTTTTGGTGCCTCTGGTTCAGTAGATGGGGCTTCAGGAACAGCAACAACGGCAGGGGCCTCTTCTGCAGGTTTTTCCTCAGGCTTTGGCTCCTCAGCAGGCTTTACCTCCTCTGTGGGCTTTTCTGGTGCAGGCTCCTCAGGTTTGGCCTCCTGGGGCTCAGGCGATGCTGCAGCAGCTGCCTCCTCCTTCTTTTCCTCTGTGCTGCTGGCAGCTGGAGCCTCGTCTTGGGCTGGCTTGGCCTCTTCATTGGTGGCCTCGGGAGCAGCTGCAGGAGCATCCTCCTTTGCTCCCTCACTGGATGCAGCTGCACCTTCACCCTCTGCTCCTTCATTGTTCTCCTTTTTGTTCTTTTTGAAAGAAAAGCCACTCAGCTTAAAAGACTTTTTAAATGAGAAGCGCTTCTTCTTCTTTTTGGGGGTTTCATTGCTAGTGGAAGGTGTGGAAGTGGAGCCTGCTTCTTCTGTTTTGGCTGAGGCCTCTCCCTCTGCTGGAGATGCTGGTTCTGGGCTCTCGCCCTCTGCAGATGCAGCAGCCTCCTTTTCTGGAGCGGCCTCAGCTGCTGCTGCAGCCTCCTCCTTGGGGGTCTCCTCAGCTGGGGCACTGCCATTAGCCTGGACTTCCTCCTTTTCTGCCTCAGCTGCTGCAGGAGATGCATCGCCATTGGCCTTTACATGCCCATTTTCCTGTGGAGGGCAAGAAAAAGGACATTTAGGCATTGCCCATAGTGAAAATACATGAACAACACCTCACAGTCTTCACTAACCGGTCATAACACAACTGCTACAGACAATTCCCTTCAACTATCAAGACGTCACGCATGGCAGCTCGTTTCCCTCCATTATCCCTCACAGCGCTGCGCTGCAGTACCGCCCTGAACTCGGCAGAGGGCGCTGCGCCTCCACCAGCAGCACTATGCTCCAGGGAGCTCGGCAGCCTGCTAGTGCATTAGCTCTCAGATCACGCCTTCTCCTCAGCAGCAGCAGCTCCAGCAAGGAGACAAAGCCTGAGCTTTCCCTCTCCAGCAAGATGTTAGGGGAGACGAGCTGGAAGGAGGGGGCTTCCATCTACACAATGGCGCCTACAGACCCCTCCCATGCATCCCAGTGAAATGTCATCCGTACGGTCACACAGCTCCGATGGCATCAATCATACTGTATACAAAGCATGGAGGCTAACAATAGAGCGGCGGCAGCCACATGTTGCTGCCACCAGCGGAGCTGCTAGATCCCATCAAATAGTGAGCGATCCCCTCCACTCATCACATAGGGATCTACCCCGCTAACAGTCCACCCACGAGATAGCGGGGTAGATCCCCTCCATACATCCATCACTAAGCAGGGTAGATCCGCTACATACATCCATCATATAGCGGGGTAGATTCCCTCCATACATCACGTAGCGAGGTAGATGCGCTGCATGCATCCATCATATAACGGGGTAGATCCCCCTCCATACATCCATCGGGTAGATCCGCTGCATGCATCCATCAGGTAGCGGGGTAGATCCCCGCCATGCATCCATCAGGTAGCTAGCCCCCATGACACACACATACTAGAGAGCACCAGGTGCCGCTCCATACCTGGCCGTTGGTCTTGGAGGGAGAGGCGGCCACTGCTTCCCCGGGCTTGTCGGCGGTGGCGGCTTCGCCTTTGGCTCCGGTCTTAGAGAATTGGGCTCCCATTGCTGTCTGTGTATCCAACAAAAAAAGGTAGGTGTGAGCCCCAGAGGCAGAGAGAGCGCCAGACACTGCTAGGACAGGCTAGTAGACAGAAACAAAGAGATGCCACAATAGAGAGCGGAGCTACTCCTCTCTGCAACAGGCGGAGGAAGGGAGAAGACAGAGGACGAGAGAGATATTCACCAGTGATGTGCAGGCTGTGGCTGTATAGTGCGCTAATAGTGGCCTCTCGTGTCCCGGGCGCCAATGCTGTGATATATATCCCAATGCCCGCTAGAGCCGCCGCCGCGCTGGATACAACAGGAAAATGGAGAAATCTCCCCGCTCGCTAATAAGATGCGGAGTCCAACGCCCAAGTGCACAGATGAATGGGCTTCCCAGGGCATGACGGCAGCCCGCTCCCGCCAATCACAGCGCGCCCAGACAAAGGACGGGGCGGGGCCTGCGATTTGGGCAGAACAATGCAGCCCAGCACTGCGAGAAATACGAAAAAATCCCAGCGCTAATACACAGAGCAGATGTACTAACAGAACCAGAACCGTACTCACTAGTAATCAGGGCTCCGAACACACACCCAGCCGGGCCACCTCCATTTATACACGTATGGGGCGCAGCTGCTGCACTACACACTCTCATCCTCTTTAATTGATGGACGTGATTGAGCCTCAGCTCATTGGGAAGGGACTCGGTCTGCGCTCCAGATGTGCGGAGCCATATACAGTCACTCTTATTTATGGCCACTTATCCTCAGGGGCTAATGAAATGGCGCTGTCACATTACTCCTGATTTGTTGGTCGGAGGTGTCCGGGAGCCGGGGATGGCGGGCGCTCTGCTATTATCTCTCTGGGAGCCATAAGGGGTTAACAGGGCGCATTTGTGGGACTGAATAGTATGAAATGAATCGGGGTGGGGGCTGAGGGACTATTGTTGGGTAATGTGTGTACGTGAGGATCAGATTTGGCCCCTTGAGATGTCCTCGTCTGGTCCTTCCCTGCTGTACTATGTGCTGTGCTCATGGCTGCCGGGTGTTTATCAGCCACGTAGCTGAGGGATATGGATTTTCGCCTTTACATTTGGTGGCCTGCCTGGGGGAGGGGTGGCAGTAATAATGGTGGCACAAGCATTGTTTGTTCTTTGTTTAGCCCCCTGGGTGGGGGTGGGAATGGTCCAGACACAGATGAGGTACAATGCCGAGGTGAGCAGTGGGCGGCCCGTGTAACGCTATCACCAGTGACATGTACAGGAGCCGCACACACTGATACGCTGTGACACAATCCATGGCTGCCATGTGATGGCAATAAGACAGCTGCACAGAGCTTTCCCGCCATCCAGCAGCTGGGATCCGTGTCGGTTAACCTGACACATCATGTCCTGCTACTGTCTGTGAGGGAAGGGAGGCCATTACACTCACACACAGCTATGGTCCCTTTGTAGAGGGCTTCTGCTCATGACAGGAATAGTTCTCTGAAAAAAGGAGAAAACGCTACATAGTCAACAAAGTACAGATGGAGGGAAATACAGTCCCTATACATGGCAATGGCTGATCACAGGAAGCACCCCATTCCCCATTCCTTCCATATAGCTTATGTATCATAGGGATCTATAGTTCAGGGCAGGTCTGATCAGTCTGTTGTATAAAGATCCTGGGGTATATGGGAAGGTGTCCATAGCATCCTTCACTAGACATGGGCAATAACAATATCCCTTTGGCCTGTAGTGGCTGCTATATGATGGAATTTCAACTGTAAAGAGGACCACAGGAGACTGCAGATATGGTGAGGTCACGTAAGGGCTTATTCCGCTAGCAGTGATCTGGTCGCATCATTTGCAACCAGATCACGGCCCCCATAGACATAGATGTCTCATGGTCACGATGCGGTGAGCACGCGGTGTGTTACTGCACGTAAACTCAACCAAAACAATAGAATTAATGGTAAATATAATAAATGCTTGCATACATAGTACTGCATAGTACATAGTACTGCACACAATCATGTTAAATTAGCTTCTCTGAGTACGAAGTGGCGTCTCAAATGCAAAAGAATAATATCAAAAGAAAAAAAAACAGAGAGGAAACTGCCACAAATCCCATAAAATAGTGATTGTATTCATACACCAGTTAAAAAAAAAAAGTACAGTACATTAAATAATAATGTGGATAAATGCATAGGAAAAATTGGTGCAGGTCAATAATACATGTAATTCCTGGATATAGTTAAATGTATACAAGGATATACACTGAGGTGTATCCCAAAATGTAGGGACGTATTCACATCAAAAAGCATAAAAAATAACAGAATATTCAGAGGTATTAAGAGTAACTATTATTAAGTGCAATATTATATGCATGAAAGTGCAAGTACTCCAAACATGGAATAAAACCAACCAGTAGATTACCTCAGGTAAGTAAGGAGAAACCATCCCCTCTGCCGTCCACGTCAGCCCATGTCATTTCATTTCCCCAGTATATATGTAGCCTAGGTCAGCACATATCCTCAGTTTATTAGTAACCTTTTCTAGCACTTGCTCCCAGTATATAGGTACCCAATTCAAGCCCATTCCATCAGTATATAGGTAGCCCATGCAAACTCATGTCCCAATTATATAGGTAGGCCATGCCCGCCCATGACCTAAGTATATGGGTAGCCCATAAAAGCCCATGCCCCCATTAGACATGCAGGACAGCAAAAAAAAAAATCGACACTCACCTACCTGCTTTCCCTGCAGCCTCCCACTTGTTCTGGCTTTCTTTTCTTCCAGGACGTGGAAAAATGGCAGCATCCTCTCTGTGATCCAGGTGGCGCCAGCGCATATCAATGACGTCAGCGCCGTCTGGATCACACAGAAGGCAAGAGCTGTCCTTCTTTTTCATGTTTATGGACGCATTTGGGCACATTTATCATACACTGGTGCTAAGTGCACTAGAACTATGATGTTGCCTCAGAACCCGCTGGATATATGAGGAGGCTCTGGCCTCCTGACGCCAAAGCTTCCAACTTAACGGGCACAGGCTATATAAAACGTACCATGTCAGCCCACTCTTCTGCAATCCCTGCCCCCATTCACATTATTGGGGAAATAGGTGCAAATCATGACCATGCACCCAGAATTGTACTTATTTGAGGGCTTGCACACCAGAGTTCAGGCGTACAAGCACTATTAATTCTACTGATAAGTCCTACTAATGTATTGCTTTCCGTAGGTAGGCCCAGGAGAGGGTAAATCTATAAGAATGTTGAGATCCTACAATCCTTCCCTATATCTCCCACGCACATTTCTAACCAAGTACTGAGACCAGAATGGCTGAGCCGATCAAGTGTGAAGATCCAGTGTGATAGAAAATAAGATTTTTTTTGGTAGATCTGTTGGGATGAACTGACATTGAGGACAAATAAATTTACGGTAATTTTTATCTTCTGCAGATTGTCCCATATCGGGCAGCAATCCACTTGCTACTAAAATAGCATCATTTAGATGAAATCCAGTTCCTGCAGCAGATCTGCTGTGTGTGAAGTCAGTGGGATTTGGACAGAATGAATAGTAAGACGGAGATGGTAATTATCTCATGCTAAGCATATGCTCTATGATGTGACTGGTATTTCACAGTGTAACCCTTTACAGACATACACGGCAGCTTCTCTATCATAGCACTGGCTTTGTGGTCTCGCTCTGAACTTTATTGTGTATATATAAATGTATATATATCTATGATGTAGTTTACAAAGTGAATAGAGCCCTATCAGTACACGTCTTCTGGGCGGGGAATCTAGGACGTAGCTACACAGAGGTGCCCACAGCTTCTCGCTTCTCTTTTTTCACAAGCCTGTATGCTGGGCTCGTTTCCATGGCAACAGCAGGGCAAAGATTCCAAATGTGTGCATTTTTTTTTTCTGACACTAAGAGATGGTGGGGGGAGAGCAGATGGAGCTGGGGGGTGAGGGGAGGGAATAGAAAAGGAGGGGCAGAGGGTGCAAGGAGGAGGGATGCTAGGTTAAGGGGAAAAAAGAGGAGGACAATAGGGCACAGCCCTAAAGCAACGTGGAGGAGGAAGGATAGTCTTGGTTTTGTGTTGCTGGGTAGAAGGAAGAGCGAAAAGATGTGTGGAGTGTAGAGAAATGTATCCCCTCCTCCCCACTCCTGTGTGGGCTGTCTGCTGGGGGAAGAGGGGAGGTGTATCATAGAAAGAGTGGGTGCTGCAGAGAGGGTGTCTGCTGGAGGGGGATGGGATGGATTGATGTCTGTATGCATATAAATTCACTGTCTCAGGGGAAATGGTTTGGTTAGTGAAAGGATGGAGTGAGCTGATGGTGATGGTAGAGATGGCTTGTGATTTATCTGACTACATCTTACAGCTGTCTACATTGTACACTGCTTAGAGGAGAAGTATTGCAGGAGGATCCATTGATTTTAGTGTTGAAGTGTCACTTTTGTTTCTTAATAAGCAGATAGACACACAGCACTCTAGTAAGATAAAGCCAGACTTATATGACCACTAGTTACATTGTGGGATGATGTGAGGGCAGACAGACTAGATTACTGTGCTGCTCACCTCTTGGATCAGGATGGATTGTCAGAGAACCTAGATATTCAGCTAATCCACACTAACATCGGCGCAGGAGGCTGGAAACTCATTAATACTGACCTGTGCAGGGACCTGTATAAGTCTGAGGATGCCTCATACAGTACATGCACATCACAGAGATCTCCAGTCATTTGGAGGCGTTTATGTCTCCTCTTCTTCTCTCTGTAGATCAGGGCATTGCATTCCATAGTGGAATATTTGTGTCAATTATGTTTTTAATATAAATACAGTTTTCTTCCAAGGATAGGATGCAACATTACGTGAGCAACCACAAATTGCTAATATGTAAAGATAAGGGACATTCTTGTTTTTACAAATAAGATCTATTATGTCACCAAAATATGATTATATATGGATCAGTGACCACAGCCATTATTTTAATGGACCATGCAACTGATCCAGTTGATCATAACCTAGCTGGAACAGTTTTTTTGGTTACATAATAGTTTATAAGGATCTATGAAAAACAGATTGTAAAAAAAATAGAAGAAATTTTTTTTGGCCAAGAATTGGCTCATTTGTGTGCAGAAAGCTTTTTTGCAAGCTTGGTACTGGTTCATCCCTGGTGTGCTAGGAGCTCAGAAACTGAGCCCAATCCATACATGGCAGGCGCACAGCTGTGCTGAAAAAAGTAGACATATGTCATATATCACTGTAATTGTTCTGACCCACAGAAAAGACATAACACAGGTTCACAAAGGAAACTGTGTAAAAAACAGTTAGTTAAAAATAAACTACTTTGAATAAACTACATTATATGGAAGATTCAAAGAAAAAAAAATTCCAGAGGATAAAGATGTTTGGTGATGTGATGGACACACAGCTGCAAGGGTTGTTATCAGAGAGGTGGAGAATTATCTGAATAACTGTACTGGAAGGGTTTCCATTTATATCAGACTAATGTTAATGAAAACAAAGGGTTTTTCATGGTGAAAGTTAATAATTAACTACTATTTTAGCTCATGGATGACATACTATATAAAGCATCCTGCATACGAACATGCTCGGTCTCTGAAATTAGGAAGTTCTTTTGGTTGGATCATACAGATCGAGCACTGGACAGATCTTTGATACAAGGACTCCCTGTCTGCCCGAGCGGACAGTGCTGGTGGAGCAGGCATTGGGCAGATGCCGCACACTAACCTAGGGCTTGGATAAAGTGCCGGGCAGATGCCGCACACTAACCTAGGGCTTGAATAAAGTGCCGGGCAAATGCCACACACTAACCTAGGGCTTGGGTCACGCCCAATTTGCTGGAGGCTATTTTCTTGTAGTTTAAAGCAAACCTATGATCCGAAATTGGCTGTGTGTATGACATGCATATAATGTGATGTTGCAGCCTGTGTGTGTGAAATTGATGTAATGTGGGGGTGCGGGCTGTGTGTGTGTGACATGAATGTAATGTGGGGGTGCGGGTTGTGTGTGAAATGGATGTAATGTGGAGTGTAGTGTGACATGTATGTAATGTGAGGGCATCAATGAACAGTTCATTGATGCATTTTATGGGGGATATGGAGATCCACCGAGTCCTGGACCAAGTTCAAATATACACCTCTGTACACCTTTATCAAACACTTCTACTACTTTGCTGTAATGTGAGGGTGCATTCTAACATAGATGTAATGTGGGGGTGCAGGCTGTGAAAGGGGGGAATAATGTGGGGTGCAGTGTGACATGAATGTAATGTGGGGTGCAATGTGACATGAATGTAATGTGAGGGTGCAATGTGCCAGGAATATAAAGTAGGGGTGTGGGCTGTGTGTGACATGGAGGGAACATGCAGCACGGCAATATGCGATGACACAACCATCTGTACAAAGGCCTATGACTGGCACAGTGGACATCTAATGTCATCACACATTGCCTGTGCCTGAGCTCTGCAGAATCCACAGAGGCAGAGAAGAGCAAGGTAAGTATGTTTTTTTTCCCCTATTGGCTACTGGGGCAGCACTGTGGCTACTGGAGCGAAGCACTGGCTAGTGGGGGCAACACTGTGACTACTGGAGACAGCCACTAGCTACTGGGGCAAGCACTAACTAAAGGGGGCAGCACTGTGATTAACGTAAGGGCATAACTGTGATCGCTAGGAGAACAAATTATTAAAATTGCCATATGTGGAGGAGATGATGATAAAATGAGGAATCTAACAGTTTTGAATTGCTTAATCTTCAGTGTGGAGTTCTGGATGGAAGAAGTTGACAGGTCAAAGAAGTAGAGAAAAAGGTATCCCTCCGAGTGAATTGCTGGATTTACAAAAGTTCACAACTCTGCACTCACAACTATACTGAGCTTGCTTTTAGTCATGCTTTCATGTACTTGCATGCATCGCTTTGTATGCTAGCTTTATAGGCACCAAGGAGATACACAAACTGTTTTGTGAGTTTGCGTATCTCCTCAGTGCCTATATATAGCGTACGAAGTGACGCATGCGCAGTGGCAGCGAGGATGTCAGAATTACATGGCTTACCACGCAAGCTCGAGATTTGCTTGTGCGGTGAGCCCACGTCATGGGTGGGAGGGGGTATAAAGAAAGGATGTGGGAGGGGGTTTGGGGTGAATAATAATGAGCAGCTGGACAAGCATATCAAGGATTCAAACGAACAGGCGCCCGTTGTAATATGAAAGGCACAGCCCCCAGGGAGTATTATGCACGAGCTGGCAGGGGACCAGGTACATTTTATAAGTGGATATTACTAAAACATGTGTGATATGGACTCTATTGGAGTCTCTATTGGAACCTGTCATATTTGAAAAAGAGTGCTCTGGTGACATGTTCCCTTTAAAACATTTTTGCATATTTCTTACCCAGAATATTCAGCAGAGCATGCTTGCTCTTTAAGTCTCTGTACACCTACAAAGGTGACCTTTAATGGCAAACTGTCCAAAGTTTGTTTAGGCATGAACTTAGAAATCCATGGAACAAAACATATCCAACAGATAACAGATCTAGAGTCCATTGTTTGCAGGCTGCGTGTCACAAGCTGATGTCTGGGCAGGAATAGGACCCGCTCTGAGTTTTGTGGCCCAGGCAACTGATTCACTTGTAGGGCTGTGGAAAGCACAGCTCTATGCGTAAGCCCTTAGAAATCTATTTCTCTGTGTTCTGTCCATTGCTGTACCAGGTAGCACACAGACAATTAGAGGTTCATGCACTGGGAATCTTAGAGTGAGACACCTTTACTATACTGGTATAGAAATAGTTTTCTAGTCTAACTTTGCAGATACTTTGCAGTATCTTGACGACAGCTTTATTAAATCTCTGCCATAGTGTTTATAGTGAATGCAGCATTTTGTATTATAGCTTGCTGTGACTTGATGTGCAACATACTGAAAATAGGTATAAAATGATAACCATGGATCTCATAGTTTGCACACTAGTTCTATTCAGTCGCTTATGAAAGGTCACATCTACAATGCCAGGAATTCTCCTTGTAAAGTCCCTTCTATGATAGATATTAGAAAAAGTAAGTCAGTTTCTGTTCTCTGTAGAAACCACTGACAAGATGTCATGAATATTTCCAGCGAGAGGCAGACATTCCTTTCTCTGGTTTACTTGTGTTTTTTGTGCTTTCCAATTAAAGGAAAACTGGCACTTGTGTGGTAGGCATTTAAACTGAAGATACTTACCTCTCAGTGTCTTTGTCTACATTGTGGTGCATTAATCTTGAAACACCAGGATTCCTGCAAAAAAATAGATTTTTAAAAAGCTTCTACTTATTGCCATGTGCTCCTATGCATGTCACATAGGTGGCAATATCGGCTAATAATTATGTATACCCTCTGCATGACATCATTGGGCTCTCCAACATGGAAGAGAAGGTAACTATCATCGGAGGAGGAATCTGTTATTAGCTTCCTAATGCACAGCTGCTCAGCGCTAAGTAACGGCTGTGATTGAATTATAGGAAAATACATCTAGAGGGAGGGGGCCCTTTGTACATCAATTCTCACACATGTCACCACCATGCCACACTTTCTCCCCAGCCTGAAATAGCTTAAAGGGGTATTCTCGTCTGGGCATTCACATTCAGTTTCACTAATCTTCCATATATAAACATTTCTTCAATTGGATGTTATTAAAAAAAATGTTCCTGTGTGAAGATAATTTCCTATAAACATAGCCATGTTGTCCCTTAGAAACCAGATAGCTTCCTCGGTTACGACCACGTCACACTCTGGCAGCGGTGGCCAGACATGCGCTATAGAGTCCTGTCTGACCTCCTGAATTCAGCAATCATTACCACAGGACGGCTGTGCGACATGTAGTAACTCCTGGACACTTCATATACAAAACCTTTTTGTTTATTTGTGCAATCTCTCCAGTAGAGGTGGCCGTATCCGAGGAAGCTATCTTGTTTCTAAGGGACAAAATGACTACATTTATAAGAAATTATCTTCACACAGGAACATTTTTTTTAATAACATCTAATTGAAGAAATGTTTATGTATGGCAGATTTATCAAACTGAATGTGAATGCCCAGACGAGAATACCCCTTTAAGTTCACTTTTTAAACCAGGACAAAAAGAGCCATAAAAAAGCCAGTAGCTTACATAAACAATATACAAGTTATGAAGTTATGGGAGATCCCAACCCATTGCCATAACATACATGACATATCTTGGATCAGGGCAGCAAGACAAAGGCATACCAGGGTCTCAATCTGTTCTAACGGCCTTATAAACACAGACTCTTTATTAGAGCATATTATGACATAGTAGACATTGAGCCCAGGCCATGTCTACCACACTTTGTATATATATACACTCACCGGCCACTTTATTAGGTACACCTGTCCAACTGCTCGTTAACACTTAATTTCTAATCAGCCAATCACATGGCGGCAACTCAGTGCATTTAGGCATGTAGACATGGTCAAGACAATCTCCTGCAGTTCAAACCGAGCATTAGTAATGGGGAAGAAAGGTGATTTGAGTGCCTTTGAACATGGCATGGTTGTTGGTGCCAGAAGGGCTGGTCTGAGTATTTCAGAAACTGCTGATCTACTGGGATTTTCATGCACAACCATCTCTAGGGTTTACAGAGAATGGTCCGAAAAAGAAAAAACATCCAGTGAGCGGCAGTTCTGTGGGCGGAAATGCCTTGTTGATGCCAGAGGTCAGAGGAGAATGGGCAGACTGGTTCGAGATGATAGAAAGACAACAGTGACTCAAATCGCCACCCGTTACAACCAAGGTAGGCAGAAGGTAGGCAGTACGTCGAACTTTGAGGAAGATGGGCTACAGCAGCAGAAGACCACACCGGGTGCCACTCCTTTCAGCTAAGAACAGGAAACTGAGGCTACAATTTGCACAAGCTCATCGAAATTGGACAGTAGAAGATTGGAAAAACGTTGCCTGATCTGATGAGTCTCGATTTCTGCTGCGACATTCGGATGGTAGGGTCAGAATTTGGCGTCAACAACATGAAAGCATGGATCCATCCTGCCTTGTATCAACGGTTCAGGCTGGTGGTGGTGTCATGGTGTGGGGAATATTTTCTTGGCACTCTTTGGGCCCCTTGGTACCAATTGAGCATCGTTGCAACGCCACAGCCTACCTGAGTATTGTTGCTGACCATGTCCATCCCTTTATGACCACAATGTACCCAACATCTGATGGCTACTTTCAGCAGGATAATTCGCCATGTCATAAAGCTGGAATCATCTCAGACTGGTTTCTTGAACATGACAATGAGTTCACTGTACTCAAATGGCCTCCACAGTCACCAGATCTCAATCCAATAGAGCATCTTTGGGATGTGGTGGAACGGGAGATTCGCATCATGGATGTGCAGCCGACAAATCTGCGGCAACTGTGTGATGCCATCATGTCAATATGGACCAATATATATATATCTAGATATATATATATCTATTGTGTGTATTGTTTTATCTAGTGTGCCCTTAAGGTAATTAAATATAAAACTTAACCACGAATCCCCACATCAGTGTCTCGGTTTTATACTTTCTACACCAGTGTTGCCTTCCCGACCCGATATAATCTTGTTACAACCCGGGCTTATATCAAATGAGAAATTGCTATACTTCCTACTGTTCGGGTAAGTCTATATTTGCAACTGTTGTGCAATACCAGAGGTTGTGTGGGCAGCTCTAACTCTAATTCACTTCCTGCACATCCCGAAACCTGTGCATTCCATAAGTGTCTATAAAAGCAGTAATTAACTGACCTTGCGTACCCTTCCAGGGACTGAAATGTCATAGTAGTTTTTTTGCAGGAATCCCAGCGTTTTAAAATGAATGAAGATATACACTGGAATGTAGAAGAAGACGCCGACAGTATTTTCAGGTTGACTACTACCCAAGTGCCAGTTTTGGTTTAAAGATTTAAATTTTTGTTAATAAATTATATTAATTTCATCTCATCCTGTATCTAATGTATACCTGCACATCTGTTAATAAAGATGAGTTTTAAAAAAAATTATATTAATTTCAGAGGGCATGCCTGACTTTTTATAATCTCATCTATTGTGTTCAGAATCTGTTGCACATTCGGGTACAGCATTGACACTGCCAATGGACTGTCATTCTTCAGCTGTATCTTTAAAGGAAATCTACCATCTGGAATCTAGTTATGCTAGTAGCTCCAGTGGCAAATTCACCCTCCTGCTATAAATTTTCCCACAGCCTTCTTTAGCCTAGAATAATATTCAATTTAATTGCTATCAGGGGCTATGGAGCCTGTGAGCCCTCTCCATGCTGCTACTATGGTGCACGTCGGTAAGGGGTTAAACAACTCTTACCCAAATGTAAAGTGTATTGTGAAGATGCGTTTCGCTTGTCACCGCTTCCTCAGGGACCCAGCTGTTACCTGGTAGGACTTCTACCTAGCACAGTAGTTACCTCCTAGTACTCCCCCTTGCACAGCAGTTGCCTCCTAGGACTTTTATCTGGCACAGCAGTTGGTTGCTAGGACTCCTACCTAGCACAGCAGTTACCTCCTAGGACTTCAACCAAGCATAGAGTTACCTCCTAGGACAGTGATGGTGAGTTTATTTTATTTTTTTATTCAGCGCATCCACGGGGGGAAAATTGATCAGCAGGAAGGCTGATTTCCTGCCCGCTCCCACCCCTCCCCTAAGCAACCGGCCCGAAACTCACTGCACCCGCTACCACAAGCCCCCCCCGCGCCCGAACCCCAGCCCGCTTCTGCCCGCTATCGCACCCCTACCCTCCGCCCACTACTGCAATTTGCCCGCCCGAACTCCGGCCGCTCTGACAACCCCCCCCCCCCCCTCAACTCCAGTCACTGCCCCCCCATCACCCCCTCCCCTGGAACTCATGCCTCATAACCCCACTGCCCCAAACTCCAGATGCTGCATTACCCCCCCCCCCCAGCCCTATCTCTGGCCGCTCTACCCATCTACACTACCGACCACCTCCCCTACCTCCCCCTGGAACAACAGACACCTGAACTTGGACAACCAAAGAGCAAGTAACAAATGTATTTCTATGTATGTATTTATGTATATACATATATTATATATTTATATGTGCCTTTATATATTTATACCTGTGTGATGGCTTATTTTTTGCGTAACATATTTTACTTCTCATTTATTATTCCATGTCGTGTACTGAGAAGCTGGACTTTAATACTTTCGCTGTGCGCTCCAAATCATTTGTCTCCTTTATTCTTTGGTTCGGTAAAATCACAGTGATACCAGATTTGTAGGTTTTATTGTGTTTTAATACTTTTTCAATAATTAAAACAGTGTACGAAAAAGAAAATAGTTTCGCCATCTTGTGACGCTAATAACTTTAGTGCATGGAGCTGGAGAGGTGTGGGTTTTTTTCTTAATGAGCCGTTGTTTTCATTGCTACCATTTTGAGGACTGCGTGACCTTTTGTTAACTTTTTATTACTCTTTTAGGTGATGTAAAATGGTGTAAAAGTGGCGTTTCAGTGTGTATAGGACTGCTGTAATCCGAGTTCAGGCAGTCCTGTGTAAATTGATTCTAAACTAAACCGTCAGTTTTCTGGTTAAATTGCCGTACTGGCATTTTGCGATAAGTAATTAGGTTTTGGGTTGCAGTTTGGGCACTCGGTCTCTAAAAGGTTCGCCATCACTGTCCTAGGACATCTACATAAAAACAGCAGTTACCTCTTAGGGCTCCTACCTAGAACAGCAGTTCAAACCCCTCCTAGGACTCTTACACAACACAGCAGTTACCTCTTAGGGCTCCTACCTAGCACAGCAGTTACCTGCTAGGACTCCTACCTAGAGTCAAATCTGCTGATGCATATACTTTAATCTATACTTTTTTTTTACATTTTTTGCTATTTAAAAAAGGTGTCATAATGACATTTCCAATAGATTTCACAATTTGTATCTGGTTTTCCCCACACATAGGGGCACATTTACTTATGTGGTCCCTCGGAGTTCCCGAAAGTGCATTGTCTGACGATAATGCACTGTGCCGTGATTCACTAAGATCGTGCGCCAGATATACTGCATTTGTCGCTTCCCTGATCAGGTCCGCCGGCGTTCACCTTCTTCCTGGTGTACGTAAGTGCATTGGATGCGACACACTTTGAACCTTAAATCCCATGCTCAGTCCAAATCAGTCAGATCGTCCGACGGCCTGCCCCCCCAACTTCTGTCGCATAAAAGCCGGCGCCAGTGCACCAAAATCCGATCACGTGCGGCAAAATCCCCTGCTAAATCTCTGTCACAGCGGCGTAAATCCCGAAAATGCCGGGAAGTCCGACGGAAATGCGATCCGCGGACCCTTAGTAAATAAGCCCCATAGAGTTTTACTGTTTTGAATTATTTGATTTAGCGCTATATGCCATTATCAAGTTCTCGGGGATTCAGAATTGAACATTATTATTTGATTGGTGTGGTTCCAGAAGTCCATCTATCGGCAGAACAAATGGGTAGAGGTGTAGCACAGACACTGCTATTCCTATTGATGAGCATTTGTACCTACAGTGCAGGGTCATTGGGGGAACTTTTAATTTGCTAATAACTGATGTTGCAGAGTTCTAAACCCCACTGTGGGCATGAAAAGGGAATGTAGCCTATTGGATCACTATTCATGTACGATCAGTCGACAACTATCAAGCACAAAACGCCTGATTTGTACAACATTGAATTCTGTAATCAATGAAGTTTATATTAATCTGATTACCATTGTACAAAATTATCATGGTGATAACCATTTTCTTCTATTTGCCTAAGTCTGTGCTTATAAAGAAGACTTCTTTCAGACATCAACATTAAATTATTTATGGACAAATTATCAATTGGACAACAACTGGAATGAGTTCTTTCATTCCTATAGAGATGGACTGGAGATGACTTCTGAACCATGTATTTTCCTCACATTTTCAGATCTGCTTTCAATGGTCAAGTTAAGACATACATAATGCAGTCCAATCACAAGTGTCTTGTCTCATGTGTAATATACTACACCATTAATTGATATTGTGACTACTAGATACATTGTAAAAATGATAGATACAAAAATATATATACTGATATGTAATTTTTTCACTTTCTTTTAAATGTGTAATATGTCTCATAAGCCTTAAGGCAAAACACTTAACAAGGGAGCTGTTCATGATGCATCAACTTCATCACTGAACTCTTGAACATTCTCAGGCCAGCAGACATTGCGGGTTTATATTTTAGTCAGTGATATGTAAAATACAGCACCCATCCTTGGAGTCACACAAACACTCTTTTGATAGATGTATGTCATATGCCCCAAGGCAGTCAATGATAATATTGTAGAAATGCACTGTGCTCCATTGTAAAAAAAGTATAAAAGCATTGAAAAGGATGGGGATTACTGGCATGTATATTGCCCAGACGCACACTCAGTACAAGCGATCTTTGTAATGAAGCTCCATTCTAGAGAATGCTTCTGGTCAGGTGGCGCATAGGGGGGAGATGGGGAGAAAGAGTGAACCAGGGTTACTTTTATACCCCTCCCTCGATAAACATGGCTGAAAAGACACAAAGAGAAGCAGTGTGTTCTGATCTAATGACATAATACAAAACTAAAGTGAAAGAGATCTGGTGCTTTCATTCTCAATCCTGTTTTGCATTTTACAATGTGTTGCTTTTTGTCCTTCTTGTCTGCAAACACATAGCATAACATATCAATAATACTTAAACAAATTACCACATTACTGAGTCTTGATGTTTGGGTCAGGTGGAATCGGACATTTAGTTAACAGACTTACTAGAAATACATGTACTTAAATATTTATAGTAAACTTATATTATGTGTATTAATTCAGCGTTACATGCATGCACCTAATTTGTTAAAGTAAATGGGATTAAATGTAAATGGCCCACATTTATTAAAGTGTTTGTGCCAGTTTTCTGCCATGACTTTGCAATGAAAAGAACATGCAAACTGCTTGCGCATGTATTTATGAAGTGTCTGCGACAGTTTTGTGGCGGGGCTGCACTGTGTCTGCCACCCCACACAATTCTGCACCTAAAGGGGCATTCTGGGGCCAATTCAGACTGTTTATTACTCGATTTGACAGTTAAAAATGCATCAAAAAGAAGTAGGTGCACACTTCCCAAGCATTACAGGGTGCATCACATTAATGAAGACCGCGCACCAGTATTTAATAATCGGGTGCAGTCTGCACATTAGTGAGGCAAACTGCACATAGAGCACTATGTTTGATAGATGTGGGCCAGTATGTTTTGTGGAACTAGAAAAAACTAAAATTATTTTTTTCTTTATTTTTCCATTTTTTTAAATCCATCTCTGCCTTTAGCTTAAGAAAACTGCATATAATTTCTACAAGTCCAATTCTTCATGAGACCTCAAGGACTTCTCTATCATTCCAGTAAACTGCTGAGTGGTAATTCTAATATTGGCTATTTCATGATGTAAAATAGAGATTCTTAGATAGGAGTAACAATAAAAAACATCTAAAGCTTTGACTAAAGAATGTAACCTGACGGTCCTGTGTTTGCATATACAGAACTGCAATATAAGAAATATCAGGAACTTATCTTACTACATTTTAGTATGAAGTGACAACAGTTTTCAATCTGTGTTTATCTAAGATAGTATATTTTATTGTATTTAGTAATGTACTGTATGCATAACATGTAGTGTATATATATGTTATTTATATTTATTATAATTCAATATTCAATACATGTTGATACATTTAGTCACTTCTACGGTACTTCCACTAAGGTCTTACAGTGAGTGATATTTTATTATCAATCTGTACTGTGCTTTGCTTGTAAGACTGCTGCTGTAAATGACTTAAGCTTAGCAGACATGGCAATCCCTAGTGCAGATACACGTGGCCTTTTGTTGACAGAAACAGATGGCATTGTTCCCTACAGTTCCAGTCAGTTTTCTGTTCTCCTAGCAGATGGTGTGGCAGAAAAAGTTAGATGTCCTGCTCCTTTGTCTACCAACTCTTAATACTGTAGGAGTGATGAATGTCACTCTATTCATATAGGAGGCAGCAAAATGAAGAGGAGCTTATCAAAATACTGTTGTACTATCTTTTTCAGCTTGGTTCAGCCTGGAACAATAGAAGTGTCTGTATTACTGGAAAATTCTATTGTGTAAGTTCATTAAAGCCACATTGCCAAACTGTGCACTGCTATGAATACATATGCGTGTTAGTAGGAATAACACTGCCTCAGGACTGTAATTACTTTATATATAAAAAATTACTGTATATTTTAGAGCTGTAAAATGTGCTCTAATCTGAATTGTCAAGAAGTTTACTATTAACAGCATCTCGTAATTAAAATATGAAGACAGTCTCCATTAAACGTGATATAGTCCCTGGCTTGTCATAGTCCCATATGCTTTCTCTCTTAGTCTTTGAAAAGCAACTGTTTACATTGTTAAATATTAATAACATGCAAATAAACTGCGGAACATTACATTTCTTTTTTATATTTTCAGACAAGTTTAGCGGTTTCAGTTTGATGTCACCTAGACATATCACAAACTAAGTTTCATCCTCCAACCCTGACTTAGGCTTCACACAACATTTGGATAGTTCCTTGTTACTTGAATGCCTTTCTTGCTTTGAGATAGGACTAAGTTACCCTCATGTATTTTCCCTTTCTCTCATCACTGTATTTCAGATGTCCAGTCTTTTTCTGGAAAGGAAATATGAAAATCTGTTTTCATGGGTAGGATAAGGAAAGTGCTACCTTGCAAGGCAACCCCTTTACATCTTGCATGACTTTTTAAAAACCTATTGACATGACATTTTCCAAAAAGAAAAAACAGCTGTTTCGATTTTTTTTCATATCATCAGCACTGTGTAGGGAATTGATTTGGCTTGGTGAGAAGCTGTAGGCTCAGGTCAGGGAAGAAACCAAACCATGTGCATCTGGAAAATAATTTTGCATATTTTCTTACCAGAATCCCCAGTGAAAGACACAAGAACTTTAAGTCTCCTTAGACCTGCAAAGGGGGCGTTTATTGCTCCCCTTGTCACGGGTGCTCTTGTGACCCATATCTCGGGTCCCAGGCTCACCAGTGCCTTTCTCTGCCCGCAAACATGGCGCCCGCGCCACTTACACGTTCCCATTCCTGCATCCGGTTGGTGGCCGTGCGTGCGTGCCCCACGTCTTCTAGGGCACGTGCTGGCTTCAGAAAATTTAAAGGGCCAGCACACCGTTAATTGGCGCTGGCCACTTCCCAGAGTCCTTTATATTCAAGCCTCTCCCTGCCCACCCTGCTGGATCTTTGTGCCTAGTGCCGTTAAAAAAGCTTGTTCCCTGATGCCCTGCTTTTTTATTGTGATTTCCTGTTGACTTTGATCCTGTTTCGCTTGCCCTGACCTGTTGCTTCGTGCCCGACTCTGATTCCGTGCTGCCCGTCCTGACCTCTTGCCTGTTCCCTGACTACGATTCTGCCTAACGTCTGTGCCACCGTGGACAAAATTGCACCTGTAAAACAACCTGGTGAAAACCAGGTACCATGTCCCAGGTGTCAGCTTACATAGTTTTGTAGCTCAAAAACCACAAGCCTGGTGCGAGATAAATAAATGAGATTCTTATCTTTAATATTACACTATATTATGATTGTAATACTATAGATTTTAAGATAAAGGCATCTGAAGTGACACTCCCTCAGCAGCCTCTAAAATAAAATCTCAGTTTAAAGAGTTATGATTCTTCCCTCATTGGCTATTGGGAAAATAAGCCTTCCCTAAACTAAATTCCCTATTTACTATCTGTCCTACACCTAACTTACTTTCTAACATCCCCATACGCCCCCCCCCCCCCCCCCACACACTAAATCTATGGGCTACATGTGGGTGGTAAGACAATTATCCTGCTGTCAGATTCCATATTGAAAGGAAATCTGACAGCAGGATAAAACACCACAAACTAATCCCATGCCCAAGGAGCTGTATTTGTACTGCACATGTTCCAAACAGTAGCAGTTAGACTGAAGGACTACTCTACCCCCTCTGTGATCTGGTTTTACAGGCTGTTATGCTGTCCCGCCTTCCCGCCTGCTCTCTGCACTAGCATCTTCTATAAGAGTTGTGAGAAGTCCCACAGCAGTAAATAGGATGAGCAGCTTGTCTATGCCCACCTCACCACTCACTGAAGCTACACGGTTGGAGTAGGACCCACATGCTCTGACATTGATCTCTGTCTACAATGGGGCTCACTATCTTATTCCCATAATTCTTGCTTTGGAGCAATAGATTTTGGAGTTTATTAGGAAACTGAAAGAAGCTATGCAGATAGTGACCAGGTTGGAGTCACAGTTGGGTTTTAGAAATATGTCTAAATAGCAAATTATATGCTGGCAATAATTTATAATGATACTGGTTGTCTTCCTGTATATAAAAAAACAATATCCTAAAATTATTCAAAATTAGAGAATATTTAAGTAAGATTTCCTAGTGAACTGTATCTAGACATTTCAGATTCTGCTGTGACAATGTAAAGTTCCTTAATTCCGCTTTATGTTGCTACTTGATTGGATATAGGTTATCTTTATTCCAGAGGTGACATAAATGTGTGAAAACAGATTGTTGGTAATGGAATATGATGAAATGTTTTATTCATGCCTTTTGGCTAAAAGCATCTTCTTTCGTGGTGCATGCATTGGCATAAGACATCGTTATATTTGGATTCCGTTATTCAGTGTCAATATAGCCTTGTTTTGTTGATTATGTAACAATTTATTGGTTGTGAGTATGATTACTTTAGCTTGGTCAAGAATTCCATTGTAATCCAAATAAGGATTGCCCAGGCAGATTAGAATAGAATAAAACTTTATTTATCCTGATAGGAAATTGTTTTATACATCACTGCTCCAGGCTAGTCATATCTCAGAGAAAACAGAACATTACAAAACAAATAGTACAAAAATAACCAGTACACAAACCCCTTAAAGGGAACCCTTTATTAGACCCTTCTTTAGCCTCCCCCATGCCCTCACAGATAATTAATAGCATATCCCAAACAGTTTCATCAAAATTCTGTAATTTGTTTATCAAATGGTAGCTTATATTAAACTTTACTTGGCCCCTTGCCTGCTGTGTCCCTTGGGCGTGTTCATCATAGAGCTGTGGGGAGGGGGAAGCATTTCACACAGGAGGGGTGGGTGAATCTGTGATGAACACGCCCAAGGGACACAGCTGGAGTCAGGTAAAGTTTAATATTAAAGTTGTCATTTGATCCACAAATGACAGAATCTTGATATAAACAGTTTAGAGATATGCTATTAAATGCCTGTTGGGGACATGGGGGAGGCTATAAAAGGGTTTCTGGTTACAGGTTCCTTTCGATGAACACAGCCCTGTTTTGTTTTTGCGTTTCTATTTTTCACTGCCCACATTCAAAATTCCATAACTTTTTTCAATTTTTCCCACATACAGAGCTGTATAAAGGCCTGTATAAAATTGTACTTCCTAGTGACAATATTTAATATCCAATACTTTGTACTGGGAAGCTGGAAAAAATTCCAAATGCTGTGACATTAAAAAAAAATATTTGCGGCATTTTCTTTTGGGAGCTGTGTAAAGCATCATTTTTGCCAGTGGAGTCAGGGTTTTTATTGCTACCATTATGGGGACTGAACAACCTTTTGATTGCTTTTTTTGGATGCAAAATGGCAAAAAATTCAGGTGCTATTTTCCATCTAACTGATGGGAAAAACTTTGAAAATATTCATAGATTGGAACTTTCGGGATGTGACGAATCCTCACATGTTTATGATTTTTAGTGTTTATTTATATATCGGTTCTAGGGAAAGGGGGTGAAATGAACTTAGGGGTTTTATTTTATTTTTATTCTTTTACCTTTTTTGATATTTTAAAAATATTTTTTAGACCCCCTAAAGATACTTTAACCCTAGGTTGTCTAATCAATCCTACCATATATTGCAATACTATTGTATAGTAGTATGTGGATTTTTCACATGATCTGTTACAATGTGCCACTGGCACATTTCTGATCTTCAGAAGTCCTGGATTCAGATCAGAGCCTGGCCCCTTTCATCTGGAGCAGAGTTCCTGACTAACACATAACTTTCTTGTGTATGCTATGTCCATTTAAGGTAATTTTGCCAGCTCTATTATCTGTGTTACTGTTTCAGCTTTCTCGGTATTCCTGGTTACTGATTCTAGGGTATTCTATGTCTTTCCTTTTGAATATGAGATTTTGTAGCTTATATGCTATCTCAGTTGTGACCTTGATTGTTACAAGCCTTAGGCCCCTTTCACACTTGCATTTTTCACGGTCGTGCTTTTGACGTGCAGAACTTGCATTACACTCTGACCCATTGCAATCAAGAGGCTTTTTCAGACTAGATGTTTTTTCATGGACAAGCGCGTGTTTTTTTAAATGCGCATTTAAATCTCAGTATGCTCTACTTTTGCAAGTCACGTGCGTGAAAAATACACCATACAAGTCTATTCTGACGCATCAAAAACGCATCGCACTCTGAGACACATGCAAGTTCAATGCAAGTGCAGTGCATTTTTTCTGCATCAATTGCCTTAGAAAAGATAGACCTCAGCCCTGAGGACTTTTCACGTGCATTATCTGCATGTGAAAAACGCATTGAAATTGCATTAAAAATGCATTGAAAATGTGCATGAAAAACTGAGACACTGAACAGACTCTGAAAACTGATTGAAAAAAGTCAGTTTTTCACCAACCAAAACCCTAAGTCCCCTTCTACACTCGCGAGTGTGATGTGGTGAACTCGCATCACAATCGCAACGCATGCTGCTTGGAACGCCCGGCCCGAACCCTGAAAACCGCAACTGAACTCAGCATATCAGTTCGGTTCCGGTTTTCAGCCTTCGGCCGTGCGTTCCGAGCAACACGTGTTGCGAGTGTGATGCGAGTTCACCACATCACACTCGCAAGTGTAGAAGGGGCCTAATTGCACCCTGATCAGAGAGACTCTGACGCGATCTGCAATGCAAGTGTGAAAGTGGCCTAATTGTGTTTGTTTTTTTTTGTCTTGTTTGCACTTTGGCTTAGGGAGGGATCATCTTTGTGGTTGTCTCGTATTGCCAGGGGCGCACCTGCCATGAGGTGAGTTGAGCATCTCTGCTCGACGAGGGGGCACCGTGCTTCCGGCCCATCAGCACCGTGCTTCCGGCCCATCAGCACTCCATAGCTCCGCCCAGCACCTAGTTCCGCCCGCCGGCCGACACTCCTGCCCTCTGCATACCTCAGCTCACCCCACCCCGCCGCTTGCCGCTCTCTGCTCAGAAAGTTGTCAGCGATGATCCCTCCCTCTCCCGCCCACGCGGTCCCAGCTCCGGTCTCAACAATCGCTCCCGGCTCCGAACCATCTCCGACCACGGTGCTTGGCACCGAAACCGCCCACCCCCCCCCGGGTCTCGGATCCCGGCTCCGATCGCCCCTTCCCCACCCGTCCGCGGCCCGCCTCAACGATTATGGTAAGTATGTAGCTACTATATATTTAGATGCATCTCTGTATACATGTATATACTGTACAGTGAGTGTGTGTATGTATACTGTATGTAAGTGTGTGTATACTGTATGTGTTTGGTGAATGTGTGTATATGCATGCTATATGAATATATATGCTATATATGTGTACCTGCTGTATGTGTATACTGTGTATATATATATAGGCGGCACGCTGTATGTATTGTATACTTTATGGTGGCACGCTGTATACAGCATGCCGCCATATACTATATAATACATACAGTGTGCCGCCATATACCATACAATACATACAGTGTGCAGCCATATACCATATTATACATACAGCGTGCCTCCATATAGTATATAATACACACGGCGTGCCACCATATAGTATATTTTACATGGCGGCACACTGTATGTATTATATGGTATATGGCGGCACGCTGTATGTATTATATGGTATATGGGAGCACGCTGTATGTATTATATGGTATATGGCGGCACACTGTATGTATTATATGGTAAATGGCGGCACGCTGTATGTATTATATGGTATATGGCGGCACGCTGTATGTGTTATATGGTATATGGCGGCACGCTGTATGTATTATATGGTATATGGCGGCACGCTGTATGTATTATATGGTATATGGCGGCACGCTGTATGTATTATATGGTATATGGCGGCACGCTGTATGCATTATATGGTATATGGCGGCACACTGTATGCATTATATGGTATATGGCGGCACGCTGTATGTATTATATGGTATATGGCGGCACGCTGTATGTATTATATGGTATATGGGGGCACACTGTATGTATTATATGGTTTATGGCGGCACACTGGACCTATTATATATTACATGGGGGGCGCCGGATGTATTTTATAATATATGGTGGCATGATGGATTGATTTTATATTATATGGCGGATTGTTGTATGTAATTTGTTCTCTGTGGTAGCTCGCTGTGTTTATTATATAGTACATGGTGGCACTCTATGTATTTTGCATTGCTTTATTTTCAATATGATTGGGTCTGGTGCTGACACTCCTTGATATATTACATATATGGAGGGGGGGGGCGTCATTCTATAGCTCGCCTCAGGCAGCAGAAAGGCTAGGTTCACCCCTGCGTATTGCAAGTCTCCTTTCTTCTCATTTAAATAAGGAGTGTGTGTATGTAGGGGGATGCTGTAGTTTTTTCTCTGCCAGTAAAATAATAATGGCAATAAAGGGCCACCAGGTGCCCATGGACCCTTAATTCTCAAGATCAGTGGTGGCACTGATCCCTGTAGCCATTGACCCCATAATGCAGAGGTATTCAAGTTTCTCGTTCATCTTGTGCCAATAGTGATACATAAAGGAAGCTGAGCTGTACGTAATGGTAGTCTTGTACAAATCATTGTAAATGATTAATATTAATAAGGATTTTATTGCATTATTCCCAGTTCAGAACTTTAACAACTTGTATGGATAAGCTCCAAGAAAACAAAAACAAACCATTTATTTGCTACTAGAGCACACAAAGATCCGAAGCTTCTTTATTTATTAATGGAAGTGAATGAATCCAAACAGTAATGTAATTAATTGCAGCTAGACAGTGGGACGGAAGAATGTTTCATCAACTTTTATTTTGTTAGTAGATTTCCCTTAAAGGGGTATTCCGGGAATATGAATGTCTGACACAAAAACCCATGATGATATAACTAAATGAATACAACAATACTCAATGTCATTAGTCACAAAACGAAGCTTAAATAATTTGATTTTATGATTTACAAAGTTTATGGCCTCTCTAAAGTAGGTGGAGTTATCACTACGATGGCCGCCACTGGAAACTACAAGTTCCATGATCCTTTAGTTCTCAGTAATCCCTCCAACCACTTATGCTCTGCTAACAGTGATGATGTAACAGACTTTCATTACCATAGTAATGATGTGTAACTGCCATCACCATAACACAGGCCATACTGGATGCACTGCAACCAACCAACAACAGCCAAAAAAGGTGGTGATCACATGACCTGCCCAGGCAGGTGCAGGACATGTGATGTGGACATGTGACCAGCAGCCATCTTCTGTCCTGCAACGGACCGCGTGGAGGAAATTAACGGACTGATTAAAGGGCCAGTAGCATTTTAATTCTCCATCACACTGTATGTCACCAGCATTTTCTGCTAAGGGGAGCAAAATTTTAAATAACAACTAATTACATATTAGCTTATATTTTGAGTGCCCATTTGTATATGAATTATGTTGATTCCTGGAATACCCCTTTAAGCTCCTATCAAAACTAATCATGATAAACCAGGGGCACTTACTCTTAGATCCAGGCACTGTGACTTTGGTAATCTTCTTATATTTGTTACCTATGGCCTCCTTCCTTCTAAAATCAACTTTTATAACTATGCTAATGAGCTTGAGGAGCTATCCTAGTGCCTCTGTGATCTGGCTTTACAGACTGTTACACAGGAGGTAAGCAGTGCTGATAGAGCATTGGTGAAGGGTCAATCAGTGGAACAGTCTGTAAATCCAGATCACAGAGGCTCTAGGGTAGCCCTTCAGGCTCATTAGCAGAACTTTAGAAGGAAGGAGGTATTGGAAAACAAATATTAGAAGATTACTACTCTAAGTGTGCCTGGATCTGTGAGTTAATGTCCCTGGTATATCAAAATGGATTTAGATGTTAGATTTCCTTTAAAGCCAAGCAACCATTTCTGATTTGTTAGTTCACAATAATTTGATATCTTTCTTTTTGTATCATCAAGTTAAAAAAAAATTGTGAGAAGTGGACATTTTTAATTGATACCTTACTAATAAAGAACTATGCTAATGTGCTGTTTCCTGCAATGCAATCTAGCATCTTCTGTCTGTATGGAGCTCCAGTCCCAACATACCAAAAATGCCTTACTTTCTATATAAAGAACTGTGCTGATGTCCTGCTTCCTGTTGTGCCATCTGCATCACTGTCTGTATGGCGCTCCAGCACTGACCTGGCTGCTGATGGAAGGACACATGAACTCACCCATCTAACATCAGCCTATGTGGAATGACACTTCATACGACCAGAAGAACTGTGCAGTGTTATTTTATGAAAGCTGCTGATGGACGTGAGGGGCCACATGACTCCATCAGTGGTCATGTGGTGACCTGAGGGCCTTATAGCAAGTGGTGTAAATTGGACTAATGGAAAGCACTATGATAAGCAGGACAAATCTTCTAAGGAGAAATAAAGAAATAGTAGCCTCCCCTTTTCATATTCAACAAAACATGTATATTAACATGTTTTCACACCTTCTTTTTATTTTAATCCTGAAGTCTTGTGTTACTCCCTAAACAGGGACAATAACCTTATACTTTATAAGAAATGAATATTAAAACTTAGAATGTTTTCAGTCATATTTATGTCCAGCTGTGAGTGTTGCCATCTAAAGGGTATCTAATCTAAATGTGAAATACTTTACCATCATTGATTCAATTGAGACATTTTCATTTTATACATTTTTTTGGTGTTTGATTCAGTTGAACGGTAAGAGCTCAGGACTGTTCATTCTGTACTTAGTCAGTTTTTGTTCATGTGCACACCATAAATATTAGAAGTGTTTAATCATAATGAGTACTGTAAATTACATTATACTACCTGCATAATAAATTAACTAGAGACATTTGCCACGCTCTGACTTCTTTATTGCATTTTTTTGTTCAATATGCTTCAGGCTACACACTGAAGACTTGTGACTGACATTCACAGACCACACACAGATGCTTGGTTGTAAGAAGTGTAAAGTAAAGATTAGAGCCTAAACTGACTTTATCTCGGTTTGCTGTGGAACTGTCAATGACAGAATTTAAATTGAAATAATGAAGCAGATTGCTATTACCAAAGCAGGCGACATAGTATCATAGTATCATAGAATATAAGGCCAGAAAAAGACACAAGTCCATCAAGTCCAACCTTTAAGAATTAGATAAATGTTTTTTCCCCATAACCCGTGATATTTTTGCTCTCCAGAAAGGCATCCAGGCCTCTCTTGACCATGTACATAGAGTCCGCCATAAGAACCTCCTGCGGCAGAGAGTTCCATAGTCTCACTGCTCTTACAGTAAAGAACCTTTGTCTATGTTGATGGTAAAATCGCCTCTCCTCTAGGCGTAGAGCCTGTCCCCAAAAATGTTTTTGCCCTTCCAGTCAGTAACGTCAGCCAGTATGACAACCAGTTACTCCACAACATACAATATCAAATTTTGTGGAATAAAGTGCCTACACTATTTGTCTGTTTCAGGGTAACAATTTGTTACAGTCCAAAAATTAAATAGGAAAATATAAAAAAAATATTTTTTACTATTTTATCACATTATAAGCCTAAAATTGTGTTTAAAAGTAAAAATTCTGAAACATATAATAATTGATAAAATAAGAATCCTATATTTCCTCTAGCTATCCAAAAAATGGCAAGCTCTGTGTAGCGCTGCATAATCTTTGTGCGCTATATAAATAAAGGAATTATGAATTAAAAAGTTAAAGACCATGCAGAAAAAGGAAAATTGTATCTGGTCCTGAAGTGTTAATTAACCTGGTCCTGAACTGGTTAATGGCTATTAAGGGGTTAATTGCCACTGGAGGAGTGGAGGGCTCTGGATGATGGATCTAAAGAGATTAGTGTACAACAGACAGAAGGGAGAAGCAGTAAATAATGGGGCTGAGAGGACAAAACTGAAAATTACACAGGGGGTTCCCTGAACACTGTAATCATCATTCGCTTTCTGTTTCTTAGTCACCTTCCATTAGAATATTAAAGTGTTTGTACGTGGTCCCAATATTCCCCTAAAGATATATCTAAATATCTGTAATATTTTAGTAATATTTAATATTATTCTGTAACATTTTCGTTGAAGATCTGCTTTGGGTTAAAATGTACAGCCATTAAAAAAAATTATTTTATATTGATTTGTCCATGACTGTCCATTCATAGCCAGGAAATGTGTGTCCAACCACTACACCACTGGTATCCGGGTCTTCTTAGGTCATCAGCATCCCTAGGCTCACACCTTGCTCACTTGCTCACTTATGTTAATAATAAGAATCTTTCTTTATATAGCGCCAGCAAATTCTGTAGGGCTTTACAAATCATAGGGGACATATACAAATATAGTAATACATACAAATAGACATATGGAATAATAGGAGTAAGGGGCCCTGCTCACAACAGCTTACATTCTATGACATTCTGGAAATACAGTAAATTATGTCACAAATACACTCCCTTGTGAAATAAAATCATACACAGACATACACAGTAGCAATAAGCTACCACCAGAGGTGACTGGCATAAGTTTATTCTCCTCCTATTAGGAACACATACACCTTGGGGCTTATTTACAAAGAGTCTGCAGCCACACTTTCATCGGATTTTCCGACGTTTTCGGGGATTGCACGGCTGTGACAAGTATTTAACAGGGGATTGTGTCGCACCAAATCGGATTTTGGCGCAGCTTTGCTGGCTTTCATGCAACAGAAATTGAGGGGCGTGCTATCGGACGATCCGACTAATTTGGACTGAGCGCGGGATTTAAGATTCAAATTGTGTTGCAAGCCAATGCACTTACATACAACAGGAGGAAGAAGGTGAAATCTGTCCGACCTGAGGGGGTAATCGACACATGCAGAATATTGGGCGCACATTATTGTCGGACAATGCACTTTTGGTGAACTCCAGCGGCCGGGTAAGTAAATGTGCCCCCTTGTTTCCAAGGGATAGAGATGATAGGGGGATAATATCTGGTGGCCAGACCAAGTGGCTTCACAGACTGCTCTCATATGGAATACTTTTTTACATCTATCATTAAACAATTTTCTACAGGATCAATAAAGAAGTATTGTATGGAATCATATCTGTGTAATAGGGCATTCAATAGAATTAGCACTCCTTCTATGCCATATATATGTTTAGAAATACGTATCTGAAACTATAGATAACCTATACTGCAGTGGTGGAAAATGGAAATGACAAATCAATATGTCAATGAGTAAGTGGCTTTTAACCTGTCTGGTGAGCACTTGGATGATGCATACCATACAAACAGTTGTTACAGTAGCAGATAAGTAGCCAGACATGGATGTCCCGGCTTTGTTGGCAGTTACTGTTATCTCACTCTGACTTTCTGTACTTGAAAAACTCTGCTAATATCACGCATTTAGCTCTTTTATGGAGAATAAACTATTGGCCAACTGAGCATAAAGTTCACTGCTTTCAGGAAAGTATAAGTACTATTGTAATGTGTCTGAATGTCTACAATATGAAATGGTTAAGTAGATACAAAGCACTCTTGGCTACAAGTCAACAGCTGCATCTAAACATACTTTACTCACCCCCATCAAGGGTAATACATTAAATAGAGAACAGAAAAGCTGAATACAGGCAATGTTAAATATGTTGAGTTAGATCTGCAAGTTATCTTTTCCCAACAAAATTTTACCAAAAAGTTTTCAGTGAATATATCAGTCATCTGTGCTTCCTGTCACATGCTCATTCAGTTGTGAGGCCATTTTACTGTATTTTCTTCTGATATAAAAACCATATTATTTATTCCTGGAACCTCAGTTTTACTCAGATATAAACTAAAAATAAAATATGTAAATGAGCCTGAAGTGCTCCGGCCAACACACCAGAGCGCTTTTGGCTCTGCTGTCCTCTAAAATACGCATGCCCACAGCCATTCAATATGCACCCCCTCATCTTGCCCGTTCAGTGCAGACAGCCGCTGATGTCACCCGAAGCTACTTCGGGTTAACCCATTCATTACAATGTGCTATCAGCACATTGTAATGTATGAGGAGTAAAATCCCCATATACTGCCATACTGTAGTATGGCAGTATATGGTAGGATCGATCAGACAACCTAGGGTTAAAGTACTCTAGGGAGTCTGAAAAATAGTAAAAATAAAAATTAAAAAAAAAGTTAAAAAAAAAAATTATAATAAAAAAACCTAAAAATTCAAATCACCCCCCTTTCCCTAGAACTGATATAAATATAAATAAACAGTAAAAATCATAAACACATTAGGTATCGCCGCGTCCGAAAATGCCTGATCTATCAAAATATAATAACGGTTTTTCACTGCGTTTAACCCCGTAACGGAAAATCGCGTCCAAAGTCAAAACTGGCACTTTTTTGCACTTTTTTTTAAAGAATTAAAAATTCTATAAAAAGTGATCAAAAGGTCGTACAGTCCTAAAAATAATATCATTGAAAACATCATCAAAAGTCGCAAAAGATGACACCACCCTCAACTCCATACACCAAAGTATGAAAAAGTTATAAGCACAAGAAGACGGAAAAATAAAAAAAAAATTTTTGTTCATGAGGTTTTCATTTTTGTAAATGTATGAAAACATTATAAAACCTATACAAATTTGGTATCCCTGTAATCGTACTGACCCAAAGAATAAATTAGATGTGTCATTTTTGGCGTGAAGTGAAAGCCGTAATATCCAAGCCCACAAGCATACGACACAAATGCGGTTTTTCACCATTTTCACTGCATTTGGAATTTTTTTCCCGCTTCCCAGTACATGGCATGGAATATTTAATACCATTTAATGGAATATTTAATACCACTATGAAGTGCAATTTGTTACGCAAAAAATGAGCCGTCACATAGCTTTTTACGTGTAAAAATAAAAAAGTTATAGATTTTTGAAGGTGGGGATTGAAAAATGGAAATGAAAAAAACCGGAAAGGGCCCGGTCCTTAACCAGTTAAGAGATGCTGATATTTTAAAGTGACACTTCATTGGCTGTTTGGAACTGTGAGAAATGTGAGAAGGTTTTGACCAAACGGCATTATCTTTGTAGCTTATCCTGCTGGACCTACCATTCTTCCTCTACAGAGAGACCCTGGAGAGAAGCTACAATGAGAGTCTGAATTTGCCATCTCTTTTCTAACTGTATTGGTGGCCTCAGTTGGCCGATACGATTGAAAGATGTAGAAGAACAGGTAGCCATAAGTTAATGCTTAAAATGTCGTGTTAATACTTCAAGTGGATTTTGGTTTTAGTTTGGGTCTCAAAAAGGTTCGCCATCGCTGCTCTATAGGTATAAAAATGCTCAGGTAGTTGTCCATCACTATGCTAATGTGACAGGTTGCCTTGAAATAAAACAAAATGTAGGATTTTTTTTTAATTCAATGCCATTGTATAGTATGTAGGGAATAACAATTGATAAAAATGAGATTGCATGATGAGATTTGACTATAGTCTGACCCCACACAGCATAAAGTGTTGTTGTACGGTTAAAACCGGCAGTGAGAAATGTGCTGTTGATCAGGCATTGCCTATGTGTCAGAGTTTCACATACAATGAAGTATGTTTGTCCTTCCTAATACTCACTAATCCTTGGATCAGTCAGCCAAGTATAAAGGAGACAGCGAGCGGTAAATGGTGTGGCTGCAGAGAGAGTGTGAGCAGATGTTGTTTGCCAGCCACTGCTCACCCTTTTAGCACAACACAAATATAAGACTCTAATCTTCTGATGTGATTATTCAGAAAGTTCTGGGCATTTGGGGTAAACATTTTCTCGAGAAAAACTTTCATTTATTATGTCATTCTGTCCGGAACAAACTTGAAATAAATATTTTTGAAGGAAAAGTTTTTATATTATACATTTAGTTTTATATCTGCGTCGTCTTGAAGAGGTTACTCTTTTCTATTATTATTTGCCCTAATTTAATATCAAATAGAAAGTGAAAAATTAAAACCTAGAGGACAGACTTCAAGAAGTTTTCACTACAATTCATTTTTTCATTTCAACATGCTTCACTTCACTTCAGCTGTACAGGTATTTCTTTGGTGACCAGTAATACTGCTGTAGAACTAGATCCATAGCATTTGCAGAAAGAAAAGGGAGTAGTCCAGGCCTTATGGGGATGATATTGATGATCTATAGTTAATGAAGCAGAAAACTACCACCAATGTGTTTTGAATAAACTTTGCTAAGATATCAATATAAAATTAAAGGGGTTGTCCACTTTCAGCAAATAGTTGATATTGTTTGTGTAATGAAAAGTTATACAATTTTTCCAATATACTTTCTGTATCAATTCTTCATGGTTTTCTAGATCTCTGCTTGCTGTTTTTTCAACAGGAAGCTTCATTGTTTACTTTCTATGTATAAAAACTTTTCCATGGTCGTGTGATGTCACATAGGTGCACTGTTCCTTATAACACATTGCTCTGATTACTCTCTGTAATCCTAATAAGCTGCATATCTGTGTGACATCACATGACCATGGACAATTATGTTTTATGTTCAATGTCAACAAACAGACATCTAGAACACCTTAATGAATTGATATAGAAAGTATATTGGAAAATTGTATAACTTTACATTACACAAACAATAGCACTTATTTGCTGATAGTGGACAACCCCTTTAGATCCACTAAGTCCTTGATAAGCCCTTTACCCCTTAATCACCAGGCCTTAAAGGCCTTTATGACCAAACACTGTTCAATTTTATTACGGATAATAAAAGACATAACTTTTTTATTTAGCGCTACAGAATTTGATGGCGCTATATAAATAAAGATTATTATTATTTGTTGGCTTACGAAAGAATAAGGGATGCTTTGTTTTCTTGATGCACATGGTGTTTTAATCACATACATTTTACTGGGATTTATTTAAAATTTTTCATTTTATTTGGCATTAACATTGGAAAGATCATTTTTCACCAATACTATCTCAGACTTGCAAATAATAACCTCATGAGCCCTCATCCCAAATGATACACCATTTGTACTGATCACATAAGTTTAGTTACGTTATAACTATCCTGCTCTTCTGTTTACATTGCACACATACTGGAGTTATCTTCTATAGTGGGACAGCCAGGCTATAATTAAGTCTATGTATATCCCCATGGAATTGGGCAGTTCTTCGGTTTCCATTTGTGTAAAATGACAGATTGCTTTACAACATTAAAGTATTGAAGAAAATTGTGTAGTAAGCCATTAGAGAAATTGATAAAACAAACTATTATCTATTATATTCATGCTATAAAGAAACAAATATAAATGACAGATGACTTATGGTCATCATCTTATAACCATTCTCACATAACCCAATAAGACAGGCTTCATATATCCTAAAGTTTTCAGAGCAACTTTCTTAATTCTGAAGTGTACAATAGAAATTTATAGACCCCGTAATGGTCAGGCTTTAAAGATATTTACTGGGAGTTTAGTATTGAAGTATATATCCTTAAAATAGGTTGTCAATATCAGATTTTTGGGTTGCGACTGTTCTTATCTTCTCTGACAATGGAACTATTTACTGTGTGGAGACAGAAAATCCACTGTGTAGTGGCTGTACTGGGTTACTGTTGCGACCATTCAGTATGATTGTGTGTATTGATGAGCAGGTCAGAACCACCAAATTCAGTTTTTTTCAAGATTTGGCAGATTCAGCACCCACAACCTTCAGCACCAAACAGCCGCTGCTGTTCCTGCTTCAAAATCATGTTCAGGGGAAAAGAACCAATCAACCAGCTTGCAGCCCCTTAGCAACCACAGGCATGTCCTCTGTCTGCATGGTTGTGATTGGCCATGCTAGACTCTTCTGTATAAGAGCAGTTCACATGTCTAGATGCAATTACTGGCAGGAGACAGAGGTAAAGAGAGTTATTCTCAGATACCAACAATTACCCTTTTCAGGGCACTTAGGTATAGAGTGAAGGCTGCTGGGATTGAGGACAGGTAGAAATCATTGTGAAGAACTATATTAAGCTACTGATAGGCTTCTATATTGTAGGATTAGAATTAGTACTAGGCGTTGTGTGAAGAAGACATTGCAGATGTATTCAAACATCTGCAATGTGTTCTTCACACACATATATATTGTTCTTCACATGCTATTTTGGGTGCACCGTTCCGCGCGTATCTCCCGACAAGTAAGCAGATGTGCCGAACATCTGTAATCTATTCTGCACTGTGTTCTGCACTGTGTTTTTCTCTTAAATGATCCTGTGTTCACTGTGTTCACTGTTTTTATTCTATTCTTCACTGTTCTTCACATCTGCTAACTTGTCGGGAGATAATATACACGGGGAACAGTGAAGAATAGATCGCAGATGTTTGCAACTTATCAGAAGACATTATTTTTCAATTAAATAACACATTTTAATCCCAAACCATGGTCCCTTTGAAAAATGCTCGAGTCTCCCATTGACTCGCGCGTGAAAAATGCGCCGAAAACGCAAAAAAACCGCTAACAACACGCGCGTGAAAAACCCAAAAACGCTAATTACTCCAAGGAAAAATGGAACAAAAACGCAGCCAAAAACGTCAGTTTTTCACGCATTGCACCCTGACATGAAATGCAACGCTAGTGTGGAAGGGGCCTGAGACACTTGCAAGTGCAATGCGTTTTTCACGCATCAATTGCCATAGAAAAGATAGAGCTCAGTCTAGAGTCCATTTCACGCGCATTTTCTGCGCATGAAAAACGCATTGAAATTGCATTGAAATTGCATCAAAAACGCGCATGAAAAACTGAGACACTGAACAAACACTGACTGAAAACTGATTGCACTCTGATGCAAAATGTGCGTTTTTCACTGACCAAACCCTGATCGCACCCTGATCAGACTCTGACGTGATCTGCAACGCAAGTGTGGAAGGGGCCTAATGGGAAGAGATATTGGCATCCTGGCCACCAGCAATACATCTGCCATTATTTTCTTAAGCTTGGCTGTTGACTGCTTTTTACATGACATTTAGGACTATTTTGTGTTCCTTACTTTCTTTATTTATTTCAGCCATTTATTTAAAAAATACAGAAAAATGCAGATTCCCCCTAGAAAGCACATAAAAATATATTAAGAAACTAATTAACACTCAAGTAAACACTGCATCCCAAAATACATAATCTAAAAATATGTTATCCCAGTGAAATCTTTTATAGACAAAAAACTTCTAATCATCCCATTTTATTGATAGACATTTAAATAAAAAGTGAAAGGGTTGTGCAGCTTCCAATATGGCTTCACTGAAAACTTACACCAATTCGTAAAAAAAAGTTTAAAATATTTTCATGTGTAATTTTGTGATGCAAATCATTGTTAAGATAGAAAATCTAAATTTAAGTTTTTCAACCTCAAAAAATAGCGGTCAAAGTCGCAAATGGCACTTTTTTGCCATTTTAATAAAAAAAAGAGAATTATTCTCACCGTTAATTCGGTTTCCATTAGTCCACCATGACGGCCCCAACTGGAGGATGACCCTTGACCTCTGTAGGGACAGGAAGCAGAGAGGTTAAATACCCCACCCCGGCATCCGTACACCAGTGGCTACCAAATAACTACACCGGCCTTGGATGCAACCCATTTATTGTATGTTATCAATTCACACATAACAAATAGGCAACTTTAACTTAATCAAAATACAGGGTGGGAAATATATATGGGCCGTCATGGTGGACTAATGGAAACCGAATTAACGGTGAGAATAATTCTCTTTTTCCATAGCGTCCCCCATGACGGCCCCAACTGGAGATGTACCAGATTACATAGTTAGGGGGGGACAACAGCTTGTAAGACCTTCCTTCCGAAGGTTAGGTCTCTAGCACTTTGGACATCTAGCCTATAGTGTTTAGCAAAGGTCAGGTGAGTAGACCAGGTAGCTGCTCTACATATGTCCTCTAGAGAGGCCCCACGTTTCTCCGCCCAAGAGGCTGCCACCCCTCTGGTCGAGTGGGCCCTAATAGTCCCTGAAATGTCCAGGTTGTTGGCATCATAAGCTTCTTTGATGACCGTTCTGATCCACCTGGCGATGGATGCTTTTGAAGCTTTTCTGCCTTTGTTTTTTCCCCTAAATTGTAGGAGAATGTTGTCGTCCTTTCTCCAGGATTTGGTCTCTTCGAGATAATGTAGCAGGTATCTTCCGACATCCAATGTATGCCACTCCCGTTCTTTGGCATGCTTTGGGTTCTGGCAGAAGGAAGGTAGAACAATCTCTTGATTACGATGAAAAGATGATGCTACTTTAGGTGTGAAGGTTTTATCTAACATTAGCACAATTTTATCCTCACACAGTCTAAGATATGGTTCTTTAATTGATAAACTCTGGATTTCCCCTACACGCCTAGCTGTTGTTATGGCTATGAGAAAGGAAATTTTCAGCGTTAATTCTCTGAGTTTAACCGTCTCGAGAGGTTCAAACGGTATTTTTGTGAGGTAGTCTAGCACTAATGAAAGATCCCAGTTTGGGATATTTTGCTTTATATGTGGTCTTAGCCTAGCAGTAGCTTTGACAAACCTTTGGATCCATCTGTTTTCTGCTAATGAGGTGTCGAAAAAGGCACTGAGGGCTGAAATCTGGACTTTTAAAGAACTCGTTTTAAGGCCCTTGTCGAATCCCGCCTGCAGGAAGTCTAGCACCTGTGAAATATTAGGGGATAGTTGGTTAGGAGGAGTCCTGCCACAAAAGGATACAAATTTTCCCCATATTCTTGTATAGATTTTGTGGGTGACTGGTTTGCGGCTTGCTTTAAGTGTAGAAATTACCTCGCTTGACAGTCCTTTGGCAATCAGCAACATCCTTTCAGGATCCACGCCGAGAGCTGGAGAGCCTGTGGATTTGGATGGTAAACTGGACCCTGGAATAGGAGATTGTTTACTGGTTCCAGCATGACAGGTTCTTCTAATGCCATCTTCCCTAGCCACGGAAACCAGTTCCTCTTTGGCCACCAGGGAACAACGAGAATAACTTTCGCTTGGTCTTCTCTGATCTTTTGAACAACTCTCGCTATGAGAGGTATAGGAGGAAAAGCGTACATTAGAGGCCCGCTCTGACTGAAGGCATCCCTCTGGCCAAACGGAGTATTTGGTTCCAGAGAGAAGAAATGGGGAACCTTGGTATTTTTGCTGGAGGCAAAGAGATCTGTCACTGGTTGTCCCCATTTTTGTGTGAGATGTAGAAAGATGTTCTCGTTCAAGCACCACTCGTTGTGGTCTATAGTCTGACGACTCAGATAGTCTGCTATTAAATTCTTTTCTCCCTTTAGATGGGTGGCTGAGAGAGAGCAGATGTTGGCTTCTGCCCAAGCAAATATTTTGTCTGAGAGACTGAGGAGATCTGGGTTCCTGGTACCCCCCTGATGACGGAGATACGCCACTGTGGTGGTGTTGTCTGAGTAAATTCTTATATGACTCTCCTTCAGGCTTTGAGTGCTGGCTCTTAAAGTCTCTAGGACAGCTCTTAATTCTCGAAAGTTCGAGGAACGGGATCTGATTGTCGATGGCCATAGCCCCTGAATGGGTCGCCCTGCTATGTCTGCTCCCCAACCTGACTGACTTGCGTCCGTCTGAATGTTTATCACTGGCCAGGGATGCCATGACACTCCTCTTTCCAGGTTTGAAGTATTTGTCCACCACTCCAGGGATTGCTTGACTGCTATCGATATCCGAACCTTCTGATTCAAGTGTTGGGGATTTTTGTCCCAGGAGGTCAAAACCCAGTTTTGAAGGGCTCTGGTGTGACTTTGACTCCACTGTACGCTTTGAATGGAGGATGTCATAAGTCCCAGTATCCTCATGGCTTCCCTTATTGTGCAATGATTCCTTTTTTGAAACGTCATAATCTGTTGTCTCAGTCTTGCTGCTTTTTCTGGTGGCAAAAAGGACATCTGCTGGATCGAATCCAACAATGTTCCTAGAAACACGACTTTTGTATTTGGGACTAGTCTGGATTTTTCCAAATTTATCATCCATCCTAACTGTTGTAGGATTGTCCTTGTAATATCTCGGTGGTGTATTAGCTCCTGTTCTGAACCGGCCACCACTAGCAGATCGTCCAGGTAGGGGATGACTAGTATCCCTTTTCGCCTCAGATAAGCTATCACCTCGACCATGATCTTTGTGAATGTCCTTGGGGCTGAAGAAATCCCAAAGGGCAGTGCCTTGTACTGGTAGTGGACCTCTTCTCCCCAAGGCGATCGAACTGCAAATCTGAGGAACTTCTGAGATTTTGGATGTATCGGCACATGGTAATATGCATCTCTCAGGTCTATTGTACACATAAACGCTCCTTGTTGTATCAGGACGACTGCCGAGCTCACGGTTTCCATCTTGAATTTTCGATAGAGTATATGGCTGTTTAATCTTTTTAGATTGCAAATCATTCTGAAGGCACCGTTCGGTTTTTTTATTAAGAAGAGGGGAGAGTAGTGTCCCTCTCTTAACTGTTTTTGAGCTACCGGGATGATGACGTCCAGTCGAATTAGTTTTTGTATCTCCAACCATAATGAGTTTGAGAGATTTTCTGAGGGCTGCTCGGTCAGAACAAATTTTCTGGGAGGAAGAGAGGTTAATTCTAAATGGTAACCTTCCCGAAGAATACTTAGTATCCAGGGGTTTGATGTTATCTGAGTCCATTGAGAGTGGAACTTTAACAGTCTTCCCCCCACCCTGGCGTCATTGTTTTCTATAAGCCGGGGCAGAGTTGCTGGCACTGAGTAGGAAGCCTCTTCCTTTCCCTCCTTTAGGGTAGCTCCATCTACCTTGCTTGCCTTTCCCTCTAAAGGGCTGTTTCCTGTCCTTAGCGTCCCGAAAGGGCTGTTTCCTGGGGTTACTCCTGGACTCCGGGAACCCCTTCTTTCTATCCGCCGCCTTCTCCAAAAGCGTGTCGAGTTCTGAACCGAAAAGATATTCCCCCTCGAATGGAATTCCACATAACTTTGATTTTGACCTGAAATCACCGGTCCATTGGCGAAGCCAGAGCGACCTTCTAACCGAATTTGACAGTGCCCTTTCCTTGGCACTTATTCTTACTCCCTCCGCTGAGGCATCTGCAATGAAGGCTGTAGCTGCTTTTAAGGTGGAGAATGTGCCCAATAACATTTCTCTTGGAGTGCCGTCTCTAACATGACCTTCCAATTCTGAAATCCAATGAAACAAAGTGCGCGCCATGGACGTCGTAGTAATATTAGATTTTAGATTCAACATGGCACATTCCCATGTCTTTTTTAGAAGGCTGTCCGCCTTCCTATCCAGAGGATCCCTTAGCTGAATTGCATCCTCGAATGGAAGATCCGTCTTTTTAGTCATTTTGGTGACTTGAACATCGACTTTGGGGGTAGAGTTCCAAATTTTTGCTTCTGTTTCATCAAAGGAGAGACGGTTTTTAAACTCTCTAGAAATGGAGATTCTACTCTCCGGTTCTCTCCATTCTTCAAGTATCAGCTCCTTAAGAGTGTTATTTATGGGAAACACTCGCCTCTTCTTAACCTTAAGGAGTCCGAATAACTCATCTTGAATGGATTTAGTTTCCTCTATCTCCTCGATCTTGAGGGTATCCCTCATAGCCTTTAGAAGTGGTTCCAGATCTTCTGAAGCTAGTAAATATCTAGATTCCATTTTACATGCTGAATTGGATGGTCCTGGCTCCATATCAATAGATTCCTTGGTCCCTTCCGAGTCCGATGCGGAGTCTGACATGGATTCCATAACTCGTTGTCTTTTATGCAGAGGCTCTTGAGGTATAAGAGCTGTTATAGATGAGGCTATAGATGTTTTAACCTCATCCCTTATAAAACTGCGCATCTCATCCACAAAAGAAGACCTCTCTTCTCTGAGTAGGTTATCCACGCAGGTTTTACAGAATGTTTTTTTGTAGTCTGCAGGGAGCTTTTCTGAGCACATGTTGCACTTCCTTGAAGCGGCTCTCTTCGCGCTCGACTGATCTTTAGCTCTCCCTTTATCCTTCTCCTTTTCCCTGGGCTCCTACCAAGGAGAAGGAGAAGTAATTAGTCCTTAACCGGACCCTATGTGACAATACAGGGATATGTGGGTGACCCACCACCCTATCCCTAATTAACCCTACTTACAGGGTTCAAGGATAAGAGATCCAGACTCGAAGCCTCCATGCCATGCGTCTCCATATTCCCAATTGTGGGACCACCGGTATCAGTAAGCCTAAACATTTTAACAGAAAGTGAAATAAATTCTGCTTTTAACCAAGTGGAATACAAATAAAGGAGTACCTGAGGTATCTTGAAATGAGGAATATACTGCACAGGTCCCTAAGAGAGACACACACATGTATATAGGCCTGGATCTGGATAAGACACATATGAGGCAACCAAACAGCATGTAACCGACCTTGATGGCTGGAAATGCCTAGAATAGCGTCCGATCTCAGAGATGCTTGAGTCAGGGCTAAAGGAGCGACTGTTAGACCTCAGATCAACATGACTATCTCGCTTTTGAATCTTACCGCTCCACGCTCCTGCTTCCGGACCGCGCCATCGTGACGTCACATCTGGTCCCGTCATTTCCGGCGGAAGTCGTCACCAGAGTCGGACGGCAGCCGGTCCACGTGACTTCCGCGATGGACACGCTCCGGGTGTCCTTAGCTGCGCAGAGCTGCGTGCAGAGCCGGAGAAAATGGGGTCTCTGCTTGTGGCAGAGGAAAGGACCGAAGTCCGATCGAGGCCGAGACCGCCTTAGGGTAAGGGACGATTCCCTGTGCCACTTAGGTCCCCCCTCACCGTCCCAACCGCTGGGGATGAGGAGAGACTTCTCTCTACCACCTGCCCTGTGTAGGGACAGGAAGCCACTGGTGTACGGATGCCGGGGTGGGGTATTTAACCTCTCTGCTTCCTGTCCCTACAGAGGTCAAGGGTCATCCTCCAGTTGGGGCCGTCATGGGGGACGCTATGGAAAATTTAATAACCACATCTGGTTAAGTGGGCCATATAGGGTATAGACAGTATGAAACAGTCGTGTTTTATATGAATAATAATATCCTTGGATAATTTATGTCTCAGAAAGGTTGATGTTATTTTTTGAGTCCATAGACTACGTTATTGTGATTATAATTTATAAAATATAGATGGTGATAGTTTTGGCAGTAACAATGTAGATATTAGATATTTCATTTCTATGTAAGGTGTGCGTGTGGTCCTGTGTGAAGTAAGACTGATGGTATACTCACTGAAAACACTCACTGTAATCCCTTCACTGTGTTTTACTGTACTGTGTCCTTTTTTTTAGACATGTAAAACATTCCATATTATATACATTATCTTTAACTTACAATGAGACATTATACAGTCATGTCTGTTATTCAAAAAATGTAGATACAGTTTGTTTCTAAATTCCTTAGATTCTACATGGTGTGTTATGAAGTGGCTGTACAGAGCGTTAACAAGTTATAGATCATAGATCAAAAACATTTGCAACTGATATGCAGAATGATGTTTTATAGAGAGAAACCTTCCTCTCAAGCTTGACATGCACACATATGTAATGGACACCTAGCAAGCTATGATTTGTGCCGGGGGAAAAGAAATTTACTTGTTCATACTGTTCACAGAGGTGGATTTGCCATTCCCAGCGCCCTAAACAAAGTTTTGTTTGCTAAGTTCTGCTATGAATGAGAGAGCAGGGACCGTATACTGTTTTGCATCCTTTGGCAGATATTCTAATCTCATAAACCAGAAAAAATGTGAGAATTAAAAAAAAAATTTTAAATCTTGAATAATTATAAATTGAAAGCAACACCCAGAATATGAATACAGTGTCAGCCCACTCAAGCGTAGCAGTGCTTAATAGAGGATTTCAAACTGGACTCAAAGGCAGTGTTCACAGCCACCTTATATTACCTTGCAAAAAGTAAGTAAAGGGCAGGTTTTACCTGACTTGCAGTTTTGCCTTTGGAAGTACCGTATATACTCGAATATAAGCCGACCCGAGTATAAGCCGAGACCCCCAATTTTACCACCAAAAACTGGGAAAACCTATTGACTCGAGTATAATCCGAGGGTGTAGTAAACAGCCAGCCCCAAGTGGTATACAGCCAGCCTGCCCCCTCATGTATACAGCCTGCCAGCCTGCCCCCTCATGTATACAGCCTGCCAGTCTGCTCCCTCATGTATACAGCCTGCTAGCCTGACCCCTCATGTATACAGCCTGCCAGCTTGCCCCCTCATGTATACAGCCTGCCATCCTGCCCCCTCATGTATACAGCCTGCCAGCCTGCCCCCTCATGTATACAGCCTGCCAGCCTGCCCCCTCATGTATACAGCCTGCCAGCCTGCCCCCTCATGTATACAGCCTGCCAGCCTGCCCCCTCATGTATACAGCCTGCCAGCCTGCCCCCTCATGTATACAGCCTGACAGCCTGCCCCCTCATGTATACAGCCTGCCAGCCTGCCCCCTCATGTATACAGCCTGCCAGCCTGCCCCCTCATGTATACAGCCTGCCAGCCTGCCCCCTCATGTATACAGCCTGCCAGCCTGCCCCCTCATGTATACAGCCTGCCAGCCTGCCCCCTCATGTATACAGCCTGCCATCCTGCCCCCTCATGTATACAGCCTGCCAGCCTGCCCCCCCATGTATGTTGAGCACATTTAAAAAAGTACACTTAATTCTCACCTTCCGGCGATACTGACCCCCGATCCTCTGCGGTGGCTCTCGATCCCCGGCAGCGTCTTCTGTCTTCTCTTGCTGGCGGAAGCGCGTCCATGCGATCTCCCCGGCGGCGCTCACTATGAGGCGGCGGTGTCGCCGCTGATGACGTCACACCACCGCATCATAGTAAGCGCCGGCGGTGAGATCGCATTGACGCGACTCCGCCGGCAAAAGAAGAAAGAAGACATCCGCAGCCGGAGATCGAGAGCCACCAGGTGAGAACTAAGTTTATTTATTTAATGTGCTGAACTTTGGGAGCCGCCGCGGGTGGATCCGGGCACCTGAGGGTGAGTATTAAATTTTTTTTTTTTCAATTGACTCGTGTATAAGCCGAAGTGAGGTTTTTCAGCACATTTTTTGTGCTGAAAAACTCGGCTTATACACGAGTATATACGGTAAGTCCTAGTTATAACGGGGTCGGGATATCTGGGAGCATGCTCGAACATGTGCCAAAGTTTTTATGACATCCCAGAGGACCACCTTAAGGGTGACACCAGAAATAAACTGACCCTATCACCCACAAAAAAAGATGACCCCTGCCTTAAAAAAGTAATTCCACAGATATTGCCCTAATGGTTAGGGCAACTCTCTATTTTCCAACTCTGATGCATATCCTTCAGTCTATGGATTCATCAGAGGGTATACGGTTGATGCTCTGGTTGTCTTAAATAGGGATGCATATGGCAGCCCCATGTATAGGGTTCCCCCCAAAGTGTAGATAGGGTGAGCTGAAGTGTCAGTCCTCACCCAAGGAGCCCCTGTCATGAGTGCTCCAGTTAGATCTTCAGATAGTGGCAAGCAAATTTAATTTCACTGTACATGTACTGCCTTGTTACATTAGAGAGTTTCAGGCTGAGCCCACCCATGTTTATCACTAATGGTTGGTGCTGGAAGACACTTATTGCTGTCTTGTGGCTCCCAAGGCATGTTGTTATAGTGAAGCCGTTTATTAGCAGTATGCTGCAATACAATTAATGAATTAATGAATTCTATATAAATATATAGATACCAAGCGAGGTTGCCATACACAGTTTTGAGGGGCAATGTCGCTCTCACCTTGCAAATATCAATCTTATACCAGCTAGTCAAGTGAGTAACTAAAATTCATAACTGTTTTATTGGATATGCATTAAAAACCAACATCTAAATAGTATCAAATAACAGTAAAATCATACAGTGAATCCTGCCCAGATGGTCACTGTATCACTGGGATCAAACAATGTACACACCGATAGAAAGTCTCTTGATCTCTTACAGACACTTAGATGTAGTAGAAAATATTTGCATCTTACCATACATGCTGGTGTCTGTATAGAGGTACCTGGTGAGTCGCTGGGTCGGAAGTAAAAGTTCTCTCCTGGAGAGGATTGGATGTGAGGAGAAATCAATAGTAGCCCTTCACTCTCCCTATCGTCCCAGAGAGACCAGCTAGGGATCATGAGTATGGCCACTTTACTTGAGCGCTGCTGCGGAGTGTTTATCAGTCACTCTGCATATTTGATACCCCTTAGTGACCCCATAACAGGGGCCACTGTATCTAACTGTTAATGTCTGCATTTCACCGATGTAGACCCTCTGATGAATCCCATGTGTGAAGAAACGCATCAGGGTGGGGGGATGCGGGGATATTTTTGATTTATCATAGGGCAAGTCTAAATGGTACTGCCCTTGTAAGGGCGGGAGACAACTCTGGGACGATAGGGAGAATGTAGGGCACTGTTGATTTCTCCTCACATCCAATCCTCCCCAGAACTTTTACCCCCGACCCAGCAACCCACCAGGTACCTCTGTACAGACACCAGCATGTATGGTAAGATGCAAATATTTTCTACTACATCTATGTGTCTGTAAGAGATCAAGAGACCTTCTATCTGAGGATTTGGTGTGTACATTGTTTGATCCCTATGATACTGTGACCATCCGGGCTGGATGCACTGTATGATTTTACTGTTATTTGATACTATTTAGATGTTGGTTTTTACTAAAATATAGTAAGAAAAGTTAAGAAAAATAAATTAAAGGTTTTAATCACTCCCCTTAAATAAACTTTTTTTAAAATTATCTTTGTAAATTTCACTGCATTTGGATTATTTTTATTTCTTCGTAATAAGAAATGTTAAATAGTGCAACTAGGAAGAAAAATGTGTCCACCGGATAACAAGCCCTCGATTGTATGGTTTGCTTTATGGTCAAATCTACCCCTGAATGTACATTTTGTCGTTGTATCCAATAGGGAAAAGTGAATTTAGCATGTTGAAGTTCAGTACTCAAGTGATTAATATCTATACAAGGAGTCCCAATAAACAAATACAGGCGGCACAGTGAGACTGAAGGATTGTAATCCAAAAGTGGGTGCAGGCTCCAGGGATTAGACTCAAAACCCCAACGGATATCCAGAAAATTGAAGCAGAAGAGCAGCACTCCTTGGTTTTCAAAATTTATTCACAAGTGGAAAGTACAGTGCAACGTTTCGGCTGGCTCAATGCAGCCATCTTCAAGCTGAAGATGGCTGCATTGAGCCAGCCGAAACGTTGCACTGTACTTTCCACTTGTGAATAAATTTTGAAAACCAAGGAGTGCTGCTCTTCTGCTTCAATTTTCTGGATATACAAGGAGTCCCTATAGCTCCCTACTATAGAGAATGTGTTCATGACATTTGTCCATTGGTTGTGTATCAGCTCCATTGGAGAAAACACTGAGAAAATCAAAACCCAATTTTGCTGTAATTTGTGTAAATTCCTATTTATAGTTGAATGCTTCAAGGTTTTTTTTATTATTAACTTCATAAGGAATGAAGAAACATTAAATTTCTTATTGCATAATTGCAGGCCAGGGTCCCACATTGGATCCAGGAAAGTTTATATAAACTCTCAAGTATTACATTTTTTACAGTAGTCAAAACTTATTTTACTAAAAGCTATTCCCAAGTGTGCATCAGTCTGAATCAATAAGTATTCATGTTTATTTTATTCAAAGGAATGGGAATTAGCAGATTCCTTAAGTAAGCTATTCCTTTATATGGAGACTTAATTGGCCAAATCAATTCCCTTCACTGTGCCGAAGAGATGCAAACATGTTGAAACAGTGCTGTCCACAGTTGGGAATTTGTTCTTTTTGGAATAGATATATTGGTTTGGTTATTGTCCATCATCATGTCATTGTCACAGGTGACCCTGCGACCCCTATCGCGTGTACCTCAGTGTGCCCCAGCGAAAAACTCACCTTTCCCAGCTCTAGCGGCAATCTCCACGATGCCCATCTCCTAGGGGCTCTGTAAAATTTAAAGGTCCAGCGCGCCGATAATTGGCACTGGCCAGCTGCCTGCCTTGATAAATTCAGCCCCTTCCTGTGTTCCCTGTCGGATATTCGTGCCTTGTGCCCTAGAGAAAGCTGTGTTGTTACCACGGTTCCGTTCCTGACTACGCTTCCCTGCTGCCTGCTTTGACCTATTGCTACCTCCCAGACGTTGATTCTGTGCTCCCTGTCTTGAACTCATGCCTGTCCCCAACCACGAGTTTGCCTGACGATTTTGTACTAGGCCTTGGCCACCACGAAAGTCACAAAACAGGGCAAAGTCGCACCTGTGGAACGACCTGCTTTGTGGCGGGCTCTGGTGAAAACCAGGTACCCCTGAGGGTGAAGACACGTGGCGTTTTTAGGCCGTTTTTGGGCCGTTTTTAGTTAGTGCGTTTTCACATCGTTAAAAACGCATGCATTAAAAAATGCATGCGTTTTTGACCAGTTTGAATTATTTTGGTCAAACCTGTCAAAAACGCATGCGTTTTTTAACGCATCGTTTTTTACAATCTGAAAACGCACTAACTAAAAATGGCCCAAAAACGGCCTAAAAACGCCACGTGTGTCTTCACCCTTAGACTCCGGTCCCAGGTGTTGACTTACATCATCGTCCGCAGTGGTACAGAGGATCCACTACCACTGATCCTGACAGTCATCAGACTTTCTGACAAAGTCATGCTTGATGTTAAGGGAATTGTTTTACAGTAAAGCTCAGAGCCAATGTTTTCCTAACCCCATACTGGAAAACAGCTATATTCAGATCTAGTGGTTTGGTTGATCCTTTCAATGTCTAGATTTGCTGTGCTTTTATATAATTTTATATAATTTTGTCACAGTAAGAGCAACTTTGCATACAACAGCATTTGACCTACCACACATAATTGGAATTTGATTCTCTTCCCTGGGTTCCATCTACAGACATATGGCGGTTGTTGTAGGAAGCATGTTATTATTAGGAAGTTGTGTTAGTGGTGCGGAGGATAAATTATCTGTGCCTCCCCCCTTTTACTATGAGGAATGCCTCTGCTTACTTAAGTTCAGGATTTAATGATCTCTAATGTCTTTTTACAATCCTGAAGTCCTGTAATGAGTGCAGATTACCAGATGAAAAGTATTTAAAAGCACTCCTAAGGGTTGTTTATCTAGCCCCGTCATTGCTCTGTTAGCACAGATGGGCTGTGGTCTTTAAGCAGAGGAGAGTGGGAAAAAGAGTAGACATTTTTCTTCTTTATTTTAGTAGTAGTGAATATCAAAAACTTCATTAGCTGTCATCTGTTGTCTATAAAGAATATAATTGAAAGTTTCAACTTTGTTGAAATATACTTCCTCTTTGTTGTGAAAATCTGGATTTCCCAGTTTTACAGACTCATCTTTCATATAGGAAGCATAGCATGCATATTAACTAACCTAAGTTGAGAATCAGACCTTATTTTGCCACACTTAAATATTATTTACTAGCTTCTGACAGTAACAGGTAGACACATCTTAGGAATTGTGGAACTAAGAAAATCAGTGCATTCTCAAAACGGTTTTACAAGAAGAGGTGTATTAAAAAGGAAATGTTTTAAGGAGTGGAAAGACCCTTCGGGGTATGTTGCAATTACAGTCAAAATTTACAGAAGTTTAAATAGTAATGTTGTGAGTAATAGGAAATGTCATAGTTTTTGATGAGGGAGAACATATACCAATGAAATGATAATCTAAAGCATAAACCATTGATCACATAATCAATTTTATGAATACATTGTTTTGTAAGTGTGCCCTACCCACTGTAATCTCAGCAATCTTAATCAATATTTTCATGTAACCTTAATCAATATTATTAACTTGATTAAAGCTGGCTGGTATATGACACATTTGGGGTAATTTATCGTTAAGACATTTGTGCTTGTCTTTTTTTGGTTATTCCAGGGTTTGGACTTGCTGATCGGTGAGGGTTTTCGTGGGAAAACCCCTTTAAAATATGATCTATCGAACAACTGAGTCACACAAAAGTCACAAACTCTTCGGCAACACCTTCTAAAGCCTGCCTGATACACCAAGAGGCGGTATCTCAGTGTCAATTAAATGCGTCATGGGGCTTGAAAATAATGCAGTTTCCCTTATACACCGCACCGTGCTTCCATATAGTTTACATGCAAATTTTGGTTATTTACATACTATTACCTTTATGTTAAGAGCTATACTTTCCATGAAATATAAGAATATAATTATATTGTAATGTAGTTTAAAAGAAAGTCCTTAAACATCAACAAAGTGCTACTAACAGAAATCTAATTTCATTACGGACAATTACTTTGGATAAATGACTTTGCCATTCTGTTCAAATGGAGCAGGGTAAAAAAATATTTCAGATACAATAGCTGTCACTGTGCATATGTGTTGTATTAGCAGGCAAATATTGACACTGCTTATCACAAAGCAGGGGCTGACACAAGTTTTCAGCACAACCCTGAGATTGTGTTTAATTTGGAACACATTGTAAGTTTTGCTGAAGCACCCGTTGCATTTCTGAAGTCATTTCTTCCACGCTTTTACTATAAGCTGGAGATTTTCAATTTTTGTAAGCCATAGAACACTGGAAAAAGTCTTACGAAACTGGTTTGTCCTGTTTCTCTAGACTATCCGCTTTCTTTATGCATTATTTCCCTATTCCTGTGAAACGGTAGTTTGCATTATGTGCTTAGCTTGAGAAAAATATAGGTTTTCTTTTACTTACTAGCATTCAAAATGTCCTGACTGCATGAGTAAGTCAACAAAAATTTTGTGACCTGTACTTTCAGACCCAACTTCGAGGCTTACATATATTGATGCAAAATACTGAGCAGAATGCTGCTGTGTGAACATACCCTTAACTAGCCTAGTTTATATATTCAAGTTAGTGTGTGCAGGTTTTAAAGTGTATTAAAAATATTAGAGAAGTTCCCGATGTATTTTATTTGTTATATACCGTTATTGTTCACAGGGTTTGGGCTTGAAATTTCATACTAAAACCTGAACGCTATACGAGGTCAAGCTAAAAGAGTTACTAAGGCTTTCACCTAAGGCTTTCACACAACTTTTAGACCTTTTGCCCATGAGAGAGTGTGATGCAATTTTACAAACTCGCATCATAAGCTTGCCTGAATGTCCATCCCGAAAGCTTAGAGACTGAGCTGTTCAGTTCTGGTCTCTACAAGTTTGGGATGGACATTCAGGCAAGCTTACGAAATAGGTTTGATGTGAGTAAATCGAATCCCACTTACTCATGGGCAATAGGCCTACAGTATAAGTTGTGTGAAAGCCACCAGTGCCAGAACAACTTTTTCTGAATTGGACTGGCAATTACGCTACGCTAAGTTTATTCATTTAGCATTGATTAGTTTGCACAATAATAAAATCTTTTAAGTGCATTTTACTTTTACAGATATTTGCCTCTGTATATCTATAGTCATCCATCAGCCAGAAGACAAAAATGCCTACAGCACTATGGAAAAAGTAAGTATGACATGACCTGATGGATACCAAAAAAACACTCTTTAGGTTTCCATATGGTGATTTTGGTGGTTTATCTACATATACTAAGGGTCCCGTAGAAGGCACTTTCGTCGGATTTTAGAATTTTTCGGATTTCGCATGGCTGTGACAGGTATTTGGAAGGGGATTGTGTCTCACATAATTGGATTTTGGTGCAATTGCACCAGCTTTCATGCGACAGAAATCTGGAGGGCAGGCGATGAATAATCCGACTGATTCAGACTGAGCACGGGATTTAACTTTCAAATTGTGTTGCAACCAATGCACCTACATACACCAGGAAGAAGAAGGTGGACCTGAGCAGGAAGCAACACATGCAGCATATCGGGCACACAATCTTAGTGAATCGCGGCACAATCCATGATCGTCGGACATTCCGGATCGGGGATTGTGAGGTGGAATCTAAGGAATACAACTAATATTTGGCTTATATGCCATTCTTTGATACTTTTATGATGAAATAGGAAAAGGTGTGCTATTAGTGCTCATATCACATAACTAGTGTGATTCTTTGTCTGTATATGGTCTTCTAGTAAAATGTGAACTTTGAACGAATAGAACAGCCGTGACACATGTAATCAGATCATTACATGTCCACACCCTGTGCTCTGTTTACTAACACTCTCCACTTCCTGAAGATGTAATACAAGCTTATTTTGCAATCTACAGTCATGCCATTAGAAGTAAATCCCTGTTCCAGGTGTATCAGTTTCTGGGACCTGACTTTCTTGTTGAATTTATAAATGCGGTCCATTTACCTAGTTGTAAGCGTGTGTGTGTTTACATGTTGGGTTTGGAGAAACCAGACAGATCAGTTACATCAGTGGCATAGATAACAAGCTGAAGTAAAACCTTTTAGGAAGTATCAACTTAAATATAGTTCCTGTTTTATTCTGGTTGTAAAGGCTGTTAAGATGGAAATATTCAGTTTTTTTGTAATCGCAATAGTTATCACAATAGAGAGCATCACAAGGTTCACAAGCTGGACAATGTGGTCAATGCATTTAGGAGAAAGTGTTTCTGGTTTATTTGCAGTGAAGATCTAAAAATAATTTTGTGGGCTCCATGACTATATTTTCATCTGCTTCTTTGTGGAAAGCATTTTTAAGGAATTACAAAATGATATATCCTTGCGAAATAGTACAGGGTAATTTAGAGACACAGTTTATGAACACCTGAATAAAAAATGGGAGTTTTCAGTTCTATGTGGTTCATAGTTGTACATACAGTTTAACTATTGCTGTGGACACTGGTAAAAAGTATCTTGATAGTTTTCTCACTTTTGGAGTCCTGACAATATTTCTGTTATATAACTGGATCTATCTGTGTACATATAAAGAAGGGGGCAAATATACTGAGTATAAAGGTGTACACACATTCAATAAATTATTTAAATACCATGCACAAGCAGATGTGTATATGAACCAATTTTTTTTATCATTGCATTACAAATATACAATACATATTTAAAAATAAAAAAAAGAAAAGACCCTCCCTATTCTCACACCATGATAGGACATGTAGATGCAAACTGGCTGCCAATATGTAGTCTTGATAAATCGCAAAGTAATAATTGGATCTATTTGTGGACACAACAAGAAACTGAATGTAGCTGACTTGTGGTGTGAGAGCATTCAAAAAAGTCTCCTACTGTGTACTACAATAAAAGATTATACAATGGAGGTCGATTTGCAAAACAATAATTGAGCGGTGAAAGAAAACTTCCATGAGTCTCTGAAATAGTCTCTCAGTTACTCATTAACAACACTGTTTTAGTGTAGAATAGTTTTTTGTTGGCTTTTTGGACAATACATTGAAGAAAGCAGCTAAAAGTGAAAGTTCACCCCTGGCAAACCTGCAAATATCTTAATGAATTGGATTATGGCAGTAACTCACTTAAATTTACTTATTAGCCAGTATAATAATTATAAGCAATGTGTATTATAAGCAATGTGTATTATAAGCAATGTGTATTATAAACCTTGATGGCTTGATTTAGGTCCACAGTTTATTTGCTAAGAATATTTCAGATATCTTACCTCCTCTGCACTAACACATGACTAAATGTAGTACACCACCCAAATCCCTGCTTTTATAAATAAAAATGTTAGTTATAGGCCTCAAATACCTTGCACCAGCTCAGGGTGACCTGGTGCCGGAGCATATCTAACTTATTTTCATAAACCGCTGTATCGGTTATTCATTTGATTTCAACCCCCCTTCGACGCACCATAACACGTTCACGGCACACCATGCACGCGACCGTGCGTGCGACTGAATAGGAAGTGCCGGAGAGCCGGTGACCGAGCTCTCGGGAACACTCGCACCTGCGCAACTCAAAGATTTTTTTATTATTTTTACATTTATTTTTATAATTTTTTAAACTTTTTTTTACTTTTACTATTTTTCAGACTCCCTAGGGTACTTAATCCCTGCGTTGTCTGGTTGCTCCTTTCATATACTGCCAAACTACAGTATATGGTGATTTTCATCCTCATTCATTAAAATGTGCAATTAGCACATTGTAATGAAAGGACTAAATCCAGACAGCCTCGGGTCTTCGGAAGACCCAAGGCTGTCATGGCAACCGATCGCCGCTCCCACACACCGCCATCTTTTTGAAGCCGCCGGCAGCTTTGAGCCGTCAGCTGTCAGCCCGTGAGCCCTCTCCATGCACCTGCTGTGCTATTGTGTCATGAAAGGATTAATGGAAACCTGTCATTAGGAATTGGCCTAATAAACCACTACCAGTTTATATTGTCTAGAAGTTATACGCCTTCCAGATCATGTTTCTTTCATGGCCCAGCAGGGTTCCATCGTCCAAAAAAATCTACTTTGAAGTGAAATGTAAATTGGTCGTATAAAGTCAAGGAGTTAGAGAGTTTATCACTACAGTCAAGCACTCCTTGCCTCTGAACGACTCCCCCTGTTAAAGGGGCATTCTGAGGCAAGGAGAGCTTGAATTAAGTCTTCAAGCCTCCCCCTCCATGACTTTATACAACCAGTTTACATCTCACTTCAAAGTTGATTTTCTGGATGATGCCGCCACACTGGACCATGAAAGAAACTTGATCAGGGAGGTGCTAAGCTGCTTGACAACATACTGGTAGTGGTTTATTCAGCCAATTTCTTCTCACAGGTTCCCTTTAACTGTTAAGAGAATAAGTTATATCTATGTTTTAATGACGGAACACAGGTTGTTCAAAGACTTTTTTAGTGGACCATGCTGATTTCAGCATCAAACCTGCCCCAGATGTTTAGGATCAGATAAATTTGTTTTATATATTGTGCAGATATGCCTGGCAGCTGTTATATTCATGCTTGTAAAAAAACCTATAACTGCTTTGGAGAAGATATGTATTATTATTTCACCTGTTAAAATAAGGATTTTGCGGAAAAGCAATCATAATTTTTTTTTCAGCCACAGAATATTGATATATTGAAATATATTTGTATACATACTCCATATCCATATCCGTGTATTAATTACTTGTATTGAAGATGATTGTGTAAGACCTTTAGGCTAAGAAAATGAATATGGCTCCCTACACTAAATTGTTCCATATGATACCAAAGGCCCTGAGTTCAAATGTCACCGTACAAAAATTGTCTATAATGTTTATAACCAGTGTGATGACTAATCGTTGTTAAAAGGGATGAGGAACATATCCTGCTGTGTCAGAGGTAATGTTCTAGTCAATAAAAAGAGGCTGAAAAACTCATAAAAGATTTTTATTATAATAGATTAAAAAATTGCTTATTTGGCAGTCGGCTTATATTAGCAAAAAAAAATTCCTGCTTGCTGTGGTTTGACATCGTATATTTTTCTGTAATTTTAAATAGATAGGTTGCAAGCATTCCATTTGTCAATAATGATATGTTAATGATATTGAGATGGTTGCTTTATGTTTTAGATCCATATGGAAAAGAGTTATTTAAAGAATGTTCTATGTAATTTAAGTAGTCGTCCCACATTCCCAGCTTACCCACAATGGTGAAAGTTCAGAATATAATAAACAGCCTGAGTCGCCGAACTAGGTCATTTATAAAAATACAGAGTCCTGAGTGCCGAATGATTTTGCACTTTATTTCTTATATTGCAGATTGTCTTCTTGTAGCAAAACCTCTTTAAGCTCCTAACATGATAATAAATGACCTTCCTAGCAAACTAGAGCATCTAAGAAAACATCTCTGCCTTGAGAATAATTTAGATCATCTTTTCCCATAGCATTCTGAAGGTCCGGCAATGTCAACTTCTATCAAAGCAAGACATTTAGAAAAGACCTCTTGGGTTAAACTCCTGGCTCTATGTATATTACAGTTTAAGTGATATAATATTATTCTTTCCATTATGGAGTAAATTGAGAAGAAGATTTTTTTTTTTTTTTAACTTAGGACATGTTCTCGATTCTCGGGATGGAAAAACATTGTGCTATACCAGTGTATTTACCAATTTTGACTTTGAGTAATAATGTTAAAATAATATGGTGACTGGACTTGGAGGTATACACTATGTAATGAGATTTGTTTCCTTTCTATGTTGGTAAACTTGTTAAAGCTGTACAACACTGATTTTGTTCATATATTAAAAATATTTTAATATGAAACTCATAGGACTAATGTATCTTGCCAGTTTTTTGACGTTCAAGGTATGAAAAAGTAAACATATCTGTACACAACCATCATTGCTGAAGTGGAGCATCTCAGTATTACAACATGTGCATGAGGATTGGGCTAAAACCGAATATTTAAGATATATCTCATTGTGGAGTACCTATAAGCTATCACATACAGGTATATTTGGATAAGATTCCTTATAGACTATAAAGTCTTGAATGTCCACTAATAGGGTGAAGAAAAATGCTGTAACTGTATATATAACTATGAAGAAAAATTAAAAAATGTGCATTGATAGAAGGCTATGCATTGTGGTATACTTATTGGATGATTATTAATGGGTGCACCATTGAAATTTGTTACTATTTGAGACTTTTGCACATTTTCGCATAACAGTAAGAGGAGCAACGTTTGTGGGGGAAGGGGGGGGGGGCAAAGCCAGCATGTAGGTGATACATCAATTTTTTAGGGATACACACAGTTTATGGGATACCCTGGTATAAAAATGGGACCACTAACAGCTAAGAATTTACAAGAAGTTGAAGAAGCACACAGATGGTGTCATTGTACTGAATAGAGGACACTGTGGGGCTGAAGGACAGTTGTCCCACAGAGCATAATTTGGGAAATATAATTTTTGCACAGCACAATAATTTGACAGAATTAAGTTGTGTGACTTCTTTTTTAGAGTATTATTTTCCAAATGGGTTAGGGCAGCTTGCCTTACCAGATGATGTGGCAGCAATGACATCTATATAACCTTATACAGTTTTGCCAAGATAAAACCTTCTCTCCAGTCTGGCATAGCATAAAAAAGCTTTTCTTGTTTACTGAACTGGTGTTTGTGCATGTTGTTATTCACACAGTCCTTTCACTGTGCAAATCTTGGAGATATTGATTTTGTTTGATCTATTACCAAACCTTGCAAGTACAATGACAATAACTCCTGAACACTGTGTAGATACAGCATTCACAAACAAACGTTTTATTTCTGTATCTTTGTTCAGTGTAAGAAAACAAAGGTGTGGAGCCGGGACTGTGCAGACCTGGAAGTGTGTCAGCTGTACTTATGCATCTTGCATCATCTTTTTAAGTTTTGTTGTTGCTGAATTACTCTGTTATATTTAGGGGACCTGACATGAGGATTATGATCCACAAACCTTTACTAACCTGTTAACCAAAATAGTGACAGCTTCTCAATAATATACTTCTATGTTCTGGGATTCAGTATTACGCAGAAATAAAACACTGAGTTGAAATAACTTTTAAGAAGTCATGGGGTGGACTCTTTCCTTAAATGTTTCCATACAGGTAAAGTTACCATCATGATCTACCTTTAGCAGCTGCCATCTAACAGTTGATGTGGTGATGTACTTTTTATTTTTAACCAAGATTTTCAAAAGTCTAAATAGAATAAATTTTACTTGTGCAATTTTTCAAGTCTGTGTCATTATTTATGACAAATTCACAAATATTCTTTTCAATTCATAAATCAGTGTGCAGCACTTTTAATGCATTGCTATGTATGGGCCCTTTTATTTTGCCACACAGTACACATTGTACACATTATTCAAGCATGAAGGGGTTTTGCCAAGAATAAAAGGAGATATCTAGCTGATCCATGTGAGTTTGAATGGATCATTTATGATACTTTATTGATCCTCTCTGGGGAAATTGGTTTGTACCCAGTGTCCCGCCAGTTGTTCTACAGAGGTAGAATAGGCTTTACATTACATTTACATACATACATACACTACGACACATTTCTTAGATGTGTACAGACATAGTTACAGAACATTGCGAGACAGATTAAAATAATTATAACAACCACATTATGTTACATATGGGGAAAAGTGATTTCAGTACAACAAACTACTAGTGACAATAACAAATAAACACATAGGGGATGCAAAATTACTTCACTTCACCTGAGCGCCTCATGGCTCCTCTGCTGCTTAATTTATGCAAGCCCCCCGGTTCATTAATATTCACTCCTCCCACAGCTCACTGTGGCCAGGCAGCCAGTGATGTCATCCAGATGTATGGAAATATCATGAATGTGTGAAATCTTCTACCTTGCACAGCCTGAAGGTTTTCAATGCAGCTGTGCAAGGAATCCACGCGTGAGATTTTCAGACAGCTGGGCGACGTCATCAGCATTCTGGCCAGAGCGAGTGGTGGGAGGGGTGAATGTTAATGAACCAGGGGGCGTACATAAATTAAGTAGTGGAGGAGCCATTAGGCGCTCAGATGACATGAGCCTGAGCACCTCAGGATAATTTGCATATTTTTAAATCCTTCTTTTCTTCACCATACAGAGTCGTGGGATGTCGCTGAAAATGGGCTCATCATTCCCACTGATAAACTGGAGGTAGATGTTTTTTAAACTACCTGGTTACCAGCTACTGTTTGAGCCTTGGGTGCAATGTTCTTCCTGACTAGCTGTAAGGTACTGATGTGAAAATCACTTACAGTTCAGGTGCTCCAGTGATGCTGTGACTGGTGCTTCTGGTTACCAGGTTCCAGTCCAGCGCTCTGTTGCACCACATCCTGCGAGATAAAGCTCCTGGTGCAGTTGATCTCTTGGTGCCCAAATGAGGGTACTACGGTGAGTGTCTGCGGATAGAGAGAAAGAGGGGGCAGACACTATACGGCCTGAAATGACCAGCACCAGGATGCTGGGGAATCAGGCCTCGGGGGACTGGATACTCCCGTAAGTGTAGGACACATGCCTGGTGCTGGGCAACTTCGTGGCTGTGAGTGCAGGACACACTCATGGCCGTTCTAGTGTGTGCCTCCGCAGGGGCTGATAGATGTCAGTGTGACGGCGCTAGATGCTGCTGCTGGCGATGCAGGCTTCAATCGTCGGGGCTGGATGCTGACACTGGCGATGGAGGTCAAGTCCGGACACGGTTGTGCCCGCCTCTTGCTTCCTGATGTGCCGGCTATGTGTTCATCCTCCTGGATCTGAGCACTGGTCCCAATGAAAGGCTGTAGTGGATGAGTGCATTCAGCCAAGAAAGGACAGGGAAAGAAGAACATTGGCGGCGGTATAGAACTATTACGGAACCGCCTGCTATGGCATCATATTTGAATAATATCATTTGGATCAGAGTTAGTACTCTCCAAATACAGAACAGTGCTCTAAATAGAGCCCCAATGCACAAACTTGACCTACTGCTCAATGAATCTATCAATCAATAAATTAATGGGTCAACGGGATCACCATTCACATGATCACTGGAGGTTGCAGTGATTAGACCCTGACCGATCTGCAGGTTTTCCAGATGCTGTGGATAGGGAGTAACTTTTACAACGGGAAAAATTTTCTGACATGTACTTTAGTATGTTTTAAAAAAATGTTATGGTATTTCCGGATGAATAGAGCTTATAAAAGAAAAGTTAGCAAAGTTTTATGTATCATAACGCATCCATATCATATGCAGTAAGCATGACCTGTAAACAGCTGGCTGAAAATTCATGGAATTTCAAGGAAAAAATCAAGGAAAGAAGTAATATAGACTGTAATATTGTCTTCTTGATCCATCGCTTCCTTTAGATTAGGTATGCATATGTCAAGCAGTCAGACACAAGCTGAAGTAAATTTATCTTGTGCTGATGACTCCTTGGTTGGGTGAGAGGTTAGTTTTGTTTGTGCGCTCCCTTATTCTACACGGACCATTAAACTCAGATCATGTGGGAAGAACACCATCTAAAAGTGAAGAGCATCAGTGTGACAGTGCCTGTTGGACATGATCTGATAACTTGAGTCAGCTGTACATCACATACTTAAAGAACATTATAGAATTTATGAATTACATATTGCTATTAATGAAATTATTTGTTAATAAATGCACAAAAGACATAATTAGTCTTTTGGATTAAGTATTGTTTTAATGAATTGAAACAATTTCCTTGAAAATACCAAATTAGAGCAGTTGAAATTGTTATTAGAAAACATTATTAGAAAATTATTTGTCAAGCTGGTTATGGTTACATCTATTACACCATCTTATAGACACCAGTGATTAGACCCTGCAGTGGTTGCAGTGATTAGAGGTTGCAGTGATTAGACCCTGACCGATCTGCAGGTTTTCCAGATGCTGTGGATAGGGAGTAACTTTTACAACGGGAAAAATTTTCTGACATGTACTTTAGTATGTTTTAAAAAAATGTTATGGTATTTCCGGATGAATAGAGCTTATAAAAGAAAAGTTAGCAAAGTTTTATGTATCATAACGCATCCATATCATATGCAGTAAGCATGACCTGTAAACAGCTGGCTGAAAATTCATGGAATTTCAAGGAAAAAATCAAGGAAAGAAGTAATATAGACTGTAATATTGTCTTCTTGATCCATCGCTTCCTTTAGATTAGGTATGCATATGTCAAGCAGTCAGACACAAGCTGAAGTAAATTTATCTTGTGCTGATGACTCCTTGGTTGGGTGAGAGGTTAGTTTTGTTTGTGCGCTCCCTTATTCTACACGGACCATTAAACTCAGATCATGTGGGAAGAACACCATCTAAAAGTGAAGAGCATCAGTGTGACAGTGCCTGTTGGACATGATCTGATAACTTGAGTCAGCTGTACATCACATACTTAAAGAACATTATAGAATTTATGAATTACATATTGCTATTAATGAAATTATTTGTTAATAAATGCACAAAAGACATAATTAGTCTTTTGGATTAAGTATTGTTTTAATGAATTGAAACAATTTCCTTGAAAATACCAAATTAGAGCAGTTGAAATTGTTATTAGAAAACATTATTAGAAAATTATTTGTCAAGCTGGTTATGGTTACATCTATTACACCATCTTATAGACACCATGTCTATAGTGGCATCAGATAATAACTGATTTTGTAAAATAGTCATTGTGCTTTACCAGAATCCTGAATGGAAAATCTGGTTACAAAATACAGTAAATCTGCTGCATTTATTTCTTCATAAGTAGGCTACTTTACAATCATTTTCCTAAACTGTGTTTTCTGATGTAAAAAGTTGCATGTTTAAGTATTATATATAATTTAAGGTAAGCAGTCTGGAAGAAATTCAGTGACAATAGAAAAATACATAGTAAAGGATATGCTAATGTGTTCGATATATATAACACAATGACACTATCCAACTCTCCTACATCTCTGCTATTACACAACAAATTGCTAGATATGCTGTACCTTCCTCCCCCTCCCCAGATAAAGAATTTATCTGCCTATAGCTTGTAGCTCTCCTTACAATGCAATGTGATAGGCTGTTTGTCGGCAGGAAGTCAGTGAGTGAGCTCATCCTGGAATGCAGGGGGGAGGGGGCTAGAGGTAGAGAGCAAAGAATAGCTCAGCTCCACAGCATCAGACAGAAAAGCAAGATGGCTGCCGACCTTAAAGTCAGAAGATACAGGGTGGGAAACCAGGGGCAACTGAAATTGTGTACATCAGGAGTGATAGAGACAGGTTAGAATTATATCTGTGATTTGCTGTATTTTTGTTAATAACAGTGAATTAGAGAAGGTGTTATTTTGTTATCCTGTGTATATTTAAGAAACTTGTCTTTGTAAAGTCATAATGATTTAACCTATTTCTCATATTGTGCTGCTCACCTTTTTCTTTCCAAAGCTATGAGATTTTCTGTTATGAAATTGTTTGACAAAAATCTTTCTCACCAGATGTGAAGTGGGCAGAAACTAGGGTCTTCATGAACCTGCCCTCAAGCACTCCAATTAGTTTTTCCACAGATTCCATAATGCCTTGTTTTTTCTCTCTAAGTAATTTAACACCAAACCCAGTAAGATTCCTACAGATAAATCCACTGAACACTGCACAGTGCACATACAGGATGTATACAGTGAGTAGCCTAGCAGCTTCCATCATATGGAGGAGCATAGATCATAGAGTAAGTGGTAGAAATCATTATTACATGAAGTGTATAGCAGTGTGAGCACTAAGGTTTAATAGCTTATCAGCACAGAGCTGGTAGTGCCGAGTACAAAGTGGGGTAGAGGAGCAGCATGAGGTGAAGAGAGAGACAGAGAAAGTTCTGTAGAATCACAGACTGGGATGATGGGATTGATAAGGAACAGGGAGTTCCGATCTGGACAGAATGGAGTAAAGTATAAATAACAGAGGAACATAAATAGGAGACTAACCAAATGCATGTGAAGTGGCTACTAGTAGATAATGTTTGCAGTATCTTGTTAGTCGGTCCTCTTTTCTCCCCTTGGCCTGAGGGGTACAGTTGTTTTCAATATTGGCTATTAAGGACTTATATGACTAAGTGTGTTATTAGATAGGGTTACCGTACAGAGAGTCCCATATTTGGCCCTGTGTATATTTAGGGACGATTCTTATCTCCCCAAAAACCCTATTACCTGTATCCATCTCTCTACTGAGATTGTAGATTTGTAGAGCTTGTTTATACTATAGACTTCAGGGCTTGTCAGCACAAGCAGAGGGAGGAGCTATTTCAGCACTGATATAATCTTAGTTGTATAGCAAAGAAATTTCTGGATATAGGTAACAAAGATGATAGGCAAAGTTGTTCTACCAGAGTTATTGATTTGTGGAAAAAAAACCTTTAAAGTTGTTCTTTTACATATTGGGTTCAAAACTTACAGCACCAGAACAGTGGGGCTAGGAAAAAAATTATAATTGGGCAGAATCAGTTGAGCATCACCTGTGAAGGAATGGAGAAAATTGGTAGAGATGGTAAAAGATCATTTTGAAGTTTACTGTCAGCACCAGTCCAGCAACCGCGCAACCACAACCAGACTTGGCGCTAGTTGTCAGACTACGTAAGTGATGGCGAACTCACCCTGGGACGTCCCTGGGGGCTAAGGCCATATCTAAAGCAGATAAACCGCCCTGATAAGGGTGAACCCACTATCAGGAACCTAACTGACGGTCCCTGAGTGACCCTACAACAGGACAGGGGACACTTACTTCGTCTGGCAGCTGCTGGATGGTGGAGCGGACAGGTAACGGAAATACAGGTATAGACCAGTGTTCACACTGGTACACAGAATACAAACGCAGGACTGAGACAGGGACAGATATATACAGGTCTTCAGGCAGATAATCGCAGGTCAGATCCAGGTACAGGTACAGGTACAGGCAGGATATACAAAGGTCAGGTCAAGATCAAACGGGTTATATACAGGTCAGGTACGGATCAAGATCAAGCGGGCATATATACAGGTCAGGTACAGATACAGGCAGACAAACAGAGACAGGTAAAACTGAACTAGATACACAGGTAAGACAAGACTCAAAATAACCAGCAAGCCTGATGGATACAGGTACAGGCGGGCTATACACAGGTCAGACTCAAAATAACCAGCAAGGTAAGATGGGAATGGGCAGGTATATAAGGCCGATCCCGAACACGCCCCCAGTAGCACACTGGAGGAACTGTCCATCAAACTAGTAACCCTTGCTGGGCAAGACAGAAATGCAAGGAGCAGGGTGTGGCTCAGTTAATCCAAACAGACGAATTAAGCCACAGTTCACACACAAATAAACGGCTCTATTCCACCAACTTACTGGTGTAATAAAAATGCCAAAGTGACGCCGCCCTTAGGCCCCGTCTACACTTGCGTTTTTCACTCACGTGTTCTGCACGTGCTTTGGACACGCAAAACTTGCATTGCACTCTGACGCATTGTAATCAATGGGCTTTTACAGACTTGCATTTTTTCACGCAAACATGCACATTTAAATCTCAGCATGCTCTTCTTTTGCAAGTCACACGTGTGAAAAACGCACCTTACAGGTCTATGGAGACGCATCAAAAACGCATTGCACTCTGAGACACATGGAAGTGCAATACAAGTGCAATGCTTTTTTCACACATCAATTGCCATAGAAAACATAGAGCTCAGTCCTGAGTCCTTTTCACGGGCATTATCTGCCCATGAAAAACGCATTGAAATTGCATTGAAAACGCACATGAAAAACTGAGACAATGAACAAACTCTGACTGAAAACTGATTGAACTCTGATGCAAAATGTCAGTTTTTCACTGACCAGATCCTGATCGCACCCTGATCAGACTCTGATGTGATCTGCAACGCAAGTGTGAAAGGGGCCTAAAGCTGAAGAGACTCTTAACAATTTAGGATTGTCCAAAGTGGAGTACCAATCAGGGCCTGAATTGCTGTGAGCAAAGCTGTATTATAAACAGCTGATCTTTTCAGGCTTTTAATTTTATTATTTTTCTAATAATTTGGTGGGATTTTTGTGATTAAATAACATATAAAATAACATATAAAAGAAAGTAGAATAACCACAGTTGCAGCTATTACTCAACCAAATTCCATTTTTACTGGTCATAACATAGATACAAAAAGAGGGAAATTAATGAAATTGTGGGGCAAATTTACTTACCCTGTCCTGTTGCGATCCCTGATTCAGAAGGTCCGCCGAAGATGAAGTCAGACGCGATTCACAGAGCTTGTGCGGCCGAGTTTCTGCATCCGTCGCTTCCCCGCCGAGGTCTGCCAGAGTTCACCTTCTTCTTCCCGGTGCTTGTAAGTGCGTGTCTTGCAACATAATTCGAAATGTTAAATCCTGCGCGAAGTCCGAATTCGTCGAGTTGTCCGTCGGTCCGCCCCCCGATTTGTGTTGCGTGCAAGCTGGCGCCGATGTGCCAAAATCCAATCACATGCGCCAAAATCCCCTGTTAAATGCGGCGCAAAATGGAAATCATTGGGAAACCCGACGAAAATGTGCTCTACGGACCATTAGTAAATGAGCCTCTCTATGTTCTATTTTGTAATGTATAGCCTATGAAATAATTATCAAAGAGTAACTAAACTAAAAGAAGCATTTTTTATGTTATAAAGTAGTAGAGAAGATGATAATAGTAAACTTTGTAATACACTTAATTAAAATTGTTACTCTGTATCATTTTCTGCTTTGCTCTCCTATAGTAAGCAGGAAAGCTTTCTGAGCTCTTTCTACCTCAGGCAGATAAAAAGGCTAATGATTAACTCTTTCCATACCTAGAGAATATTACCTTTAATGATTCTACCACTGTGAGGTGATTAGACTTTCTAGTAACTGTCTGTAAAGAGTAAAGCCAGTATACACTTTATTATTCTTTTCCCGTAATTGTCAGTGGACTACATAACAGAAATTTGATTTGCATAAAATGCTTAGAAAAAGGGGGAATGAAGGGGAAAAAGAAGGACATGTCCGCATATTTCTTTAATAAAGTTTATAGCAAAATTTACTATCATCATCTGCACTATTGATTTATAAAATGTCATTGATGGTTTAGTTATGCGGATATCCTAAAATAATATGTAAATAAAATGCAGTAAATGAAATTTACAACAGTCAAAACTATTGTACTCATTTTCTACTGGTTTTAATGAAATGAAAGTATATGGAGGTATGAACTTGAAATATATGACCTTTATTTCCATAACAAATGTCTGTGGCTTCTGGTGGGTAATTAATCAAGCATGAAAATATTTCTGACACATTTTTGATAGCAAAATAAAGCAATAATGAAATATCTTTATGCTGATTGTTGTGAAGTTAGCAAATATGTATTCTAGCTGCTTAAGATATGAGTGTTTCTAAAGATTGAACTGTTTTCTTTGGTGTATCTCACTTTCTATTGCTATTAATTATCATCTGCATTATCCTCAACAGATTCATTCTTCATTCCTGATACACACCACCTCATATATTATGTAGTTATAAAGTTTTTAAGAACTATTTTCAGAACTTTGAGTTGTTCTGGTGTTTCCAATTTCAACAAGAGATAACAGGAAGCAGTAAATGTCCACATGCTGAAATGTTCCAAATTTGTGTTAAGGCATAGTAAACAATGCGATGGAAGTCCCATTGATTTATGACATTGGAGGAAATCCGAGTAAATAGACACAAGGGAGGAATAGATTCCTGTTTCCCCTTGCTAGCAGATATACACTTTGAGCAACCTACTTCATGCACCAGTCAAGTAAAATATAGGATATCCCTGGAAAGAAAAAGAATTAGCAGGGAAACGGAAGGGATGTCTAGAGTTTTTCAGTAACTAGTCCTCATACATGTCAAAGGGTTATCTCAGTTGGAAATCAAGTGTTTGAACGTTAAGCTATTTCCAGAATGACGTCAGAGGGAAGAAATATTATACATAGCGAGTTTCATGTCTTTAACATGCAAGACTGTAAAATAACGCTTTCATTGATTGTGGGTATACTTTTAAATTACGCATTATTACGACTGTAGAATATAAATATCTTCAAGAAAAGCCTCATAGCTATTCCCCCTGTTTCCCCCTGGATCTGGCTCCAACTTACAGTGCTTTAGTCCGGACCTCCTTGTTCCAGATCCTGCCTGTGTTCATAGCTTCCAGCTTCTAATGTTTCTTTCTCTATGCTCTTCCTCCTATGTCATTTTGTGCTCCTGTATCTCAATTTTCTATTTTTACAATTACAAATATTATTAAATACATTAGAGATTGAAGTATACTTTGTGTTCTCATTTACACTATGGGAAACATTTATCATATGCTGGGGTTCCTGAGCCAGCATATAACATATAAGTCCCTGCCCCTCCAGCACCACTAGATATATCAAGAGGCTCTGACCTATAGAGGATGAACATTTTGTGTAGCTTAGACTTTAACATTTTGGTTAAATGAACCTTAAGATAAGCTTACAATTACTGTTGATAACTAATGTGCATATGGGATATATATATGTATTGTACTTTAAAGAGGACCTGTTACCTGTAAAAACTGCACTAGGACCTGCTTAGTAAAGTAAGCAGCTCCTAGTGCTACAACAGACGCCTCAGTGTTACACTGCTAGCGTTATCTGAAACCTCCAATAACCATAGCAAACACTGCCGCGCTGCACAATAGAAATCGCTGCGCCTAGAAACCACCCCTCCTACTCCACGGGCATATTCATGAGGAAGCAGGATTAGGGGCGGTGACTGCCACATGAAGCTCGGCAGTCACCGCCCCTAATCCTGCTTCCTCATGAATATGCCCGACCACTTACAGTGCGAGCCGGCGTTTTCTATTGTACAGTACGGCAGGGGCTTCCAATAACGCTAGCGTGTAACACTGCGGCTTCTGTTATAGCACTAGGAGCTGCTTACTTTAGTAAACAGCTCCTAGTGCAGTTTTTACAGGTGACAGGTACTCTTTAAAGTGTAACTGTCATTTCAAAAAACTTTTGATATGTTGTAGGGCAGTTCATTTTAAGCCCTTTTGCAATTGGATTGGTTAACCGAATCTTGTTCATTCTACAGTCTTAGTGACTAGTTAAATGGCTGTTGCTAGGCACATTCACTGAGGAGCTGACTATGGTGGTAGAGACACACCCCCATCTCTCTCCCTGCAATCAGCTGTTTACCTCTTGGTTCAGTGCTCCAGCACTCATCCATGTGCTACCAGGAACACTAACTAATGTAGTAACAAAACACCTACACTTATCTCTCCCTCAGCTTTCCCTACACTTGTATATAAACAAATAATCCACACAGACGCAAGATGCAGATTGATCACAATCCCCCTCCCCCATCACCTCACACTCCACAGCAGAAAATGGCAAGAGAGACTCTCCAAGTCTTCAAGCTGTCCCCTCATGTGCTGTGCTAAAGCTTTTCTTAGATAGGTAGGTAGATCGATAGATAGATAGATAGATAGATAGATAGATAGATAGGATAACATAGATAGATAGATATGGTGTCATTGGTCAGCAACATGCACTTGTGATGAGGTGACAGGAAGTAGGTCCCACCCCTCCATTTTGCTGATTGTAGTTTTTTATTAGAGCTGGAAACTGTGGTTGCTATGGGCCAAGAAAGGTAATAAATGAGGACCAAGAGTCAAAATACTTTGAAGAATGATTCCCAGGGACACCTGGAGCAGAATTATGTTTTTTCGTTTTTTTTTTCTCAGAATGACAGTTACACTTTAAAGCTAATTATGAAAACTGTCAGACATTCAATGTCAGGTTTAACACTTGGAACCCTGTTGTCACTTCGATCATCACTTTCTTCACACAAGCCTCAAGTATTTATTACATTGCTGTGTCGTATAGTTACATTTTTTCAGTATGTGGCCTTAGAAAATCAAATACTCAAAGATTAATGGACTGATTTTGGAATTCAGAGGATGTAGATAGCAAATGTATATTGAAGACTTCAATGTACAATAACTTGAATTGCTTCTCTTTAAGAATTGTGTAATATTAACTGGTTCGCGACTGCCCGCTGTGTATTCACGGTGGCGGTCGGGTCCCGCTGCATGGAGAGGGCTCATGGGCTGAGCCCTCTCCATAGCCCGTAAGTCTTTGCTGCATATTGCTAGCACCGATCGCGGGTGTTTTCACAGCTATGGCTGCCAGCAAAGCTGCCGGCAGCCTCAAAAAGATAGCGGCGCATGGGCGCCACCATCTTGCCTAGGCTCGTCGCTTCCCGTGACGTCATCGGGGAGCGGCGATCCCTCTCCATGGTAGCCTCGGGTCTTCCGAAGACCCGAGGGTATTTCGTTTTAACCCCTTCATTACAATGTGCTGGTAGCACCTTATAATGAATGAGGAGGAAAATCCCCATATACAGCCATACTGTAGTAATATGTAATATGATAGGAACGATCAGACAACCTAGGGTTAAAGTACCCTAGGGAGTCTGAAAAATAGTAAAAATAAAAAAAAAGTAAAAAAAAATTATAATAAAAAAGCCTAAAAATTCAAATCACCCCCCTTTCCCTAGAACTGACATAAATATAAATAAACAGTAAAAATCATAAACACATCAGGTATCGACGCGTCCGAAAATGCCCGATCTATCAAAATATGATAACGGTTTTTCAATGCGTTTAACCCCGTAACGGAAAATAGCGCCCAAAGTCGAAAATGGCCCTTTTTTGCCATTTTGAAAAATCTAAAAAAATCTATAAAAAGTGATCAAAAGGTCGTACAGTCCTAAAAATGATATCATTGAAAATATTATCAAATTTTGCAAAAAATGACACCAACCACAGCTCCGTACACCAAAGTATAAAAAGTTATTAGTGCCAGAAGTTGGAAAAATCAAAAAAATTATTTTTGTACAGGAGGTTTTAATTTTTGTAAATGTATGAAAACATTATAAAACCTATACAAATTTGGTATCCCCTTAATCGTACCGACCCAAGGAATAAAGTAGACATGTCATTTGGGGTGCTCAGTGAAAGACGTAAAATCCAAGCCCACAAGAAAATAGCGCAAATGCGTTTTTTCACCATTTTCATTGCATTTGGAATTTTTTTCCCGCTTCCGAGTACATGGCATGGAATATTTAATACCATCATTCTGAAGTGCAATTTGTTACGCAGAAAACAAGCCGTCACACAGCTCTTTACGTGTAAAAATAAAAAAGTTATAGATTTTTGAAGGTGGGGAGTGAAAAATGGACATGAAAAAACAGGAAAGGGCCCGGTCCTTAACCGGTTAAATATTGTACAATTACTATGCTGCAAAGTTCACATTTTACCAGTATTCTAATTGTTACTACCATCAAGGTGATACCAAATATGTGAAATTGTATTTTTTAATCTTGGGCATAATCTTGGACATAGACTGAACACGTTTTGGTACTCCTGTTCCTTCCTCAGCAGTATATCCTGATAGGGGTTATATTTTTTATTTTTATTTTTACTTTAATGATATTGAATATTGTGTCAGCCCCACTATTCCCTTACCGGTGGTTCATGTTTTATATGGGATTTATATTTTAACCATTAACGACCTGTCCCATTTTAGTTTTTTCACTTCGATTTTTCACTCCTCATCTTCAAAAATATATACCATATATACCAGTATAAGCCGACCCAAGTATAAGTTGAGGCCCCTAATTTTACCACAAAAACCTGGTAAAACCTATATTTGTTTGAGTATAAGCCGAGTTTGGGTTTTCAGCACATTTTTTTGTGCTGAAAAACTAGGCTTATACTCGAGTATATATGGTAACTTTTTTTATTTTTCCTCGTAAAGAGCTCTGTGATGGCTTGTTTTCTGTGTAACAAATTGCACTTCATAGTGATGATATTTAATTTTCCATGTAGTGTAGTGGGAAGTGGGAAAAAAATTCCAAATACGGTGAAAATGGTGAAAAAACACATTTGCATCATTTTCTTGTGGGCTTGGATTTTTATGGCTTTCACTGTGCGCCCCAAATGACATGTCTACTTTTTGGGTCAGTGCGATCTGGGAGATACCAAATTTGTATAGTTTTATCATGTTTTCATACATTTACAAAAATTAAATCCTCCTGTACAATTTTTTTTTTATTTTGCCATCTTCTGGCGCTAATAACTTTTTCATACGGAGCTGTGGGTGGTATAATTTTTGCAACTTTTGATGACGTTTTCAATGTTGCCATTTTTAGGACTGTACGATCTTTTGATCACTTTTTAAAATGCCAAAAAAGTGCCATTTTTGACTTTGGGCACTATTTTCAGTTACGGAGTGAAACTCAGTGAAAAAATGTCATTATCAGGCATTTTCGGACCTGGCGATACCTAATGTGTTTATGATTTTTACAGTTTATTTATACTTATATCAGTTCTAGGGAAAGGGGGGTGATTTGAATTTTTAGTTTTTTTTTTATAATTTTCTTCTTTTTTACTTTTTTTATTTTTACTATTTTTCAGACTCTAGGTTAAAGACAATAGAGTACATAGGGAGCTTGGGTGGTATAATTATTTGCAACTTTTGATGACGTTTCCAATGTTGCCATTTTTAGGACTGTACGATCTTTTGATCACTTTTTAAAATGCCAAAAAAGTGCCATTTTTTACTTTGGGCGCTATTTTCAGTTACGGAGTGAAACTCAGTGAAAAAATGTCATTATATTTTGATAGATCAGGCATTTTCGGACCTGGCGCTACCTAATATTTTTATGATTTGAGGGGGGTGATTTGAATTTTTAGGGTTTTTTTTTTATAATTTTCTTCTTTTTTACTTTTTTTATTTTTACTATTTTTCAGACTCTAGGTTAAAGACTATAAAGTACTTTAACCCTAGGTTGTCTGATGAATCCTACCATATACTGCCATACTACAGTTTGTATGATTTTCCTCCTCATTCATTACAATGTGCTGATAGCACAATGTAATAAAAGGGTTAAAATGAGACAGCCTCGGGTCTTCGGAAGACATCATGGGGAGCGACGATCCTCAGCATGATGGCGGCGCCCATGCATCATAGCACTGCTGCAATGTGCAGCAAACACTTACCAGCTATGGTGAGAGCTCAGCCCGTGACCCCTCTCCATGCACCGGGACCTGACACGCGCCGTAGTAGTAGTTGGTAAGGGGTTAATAAACAACTAATAGTAACTTCCATTGCCCGGATAATTCTTGGTATAGCAACTTTTTGTGTATTTCCTGTGATACCAAGGCTAGTCTTTTACACCCAAATATCTCCCCAGATCTGAATGGTGAGCGTTTCCATATTTTTCTATCAAGACTATGACAATATCTAATATTTGAGAAGATAGGTGGGCAACAGTTCATGTAAACAATATTTATAGAAATTGAGAAAATAATTTCATTATGACCGGAGCTCCCAATATTACTCTTCTCATTCGTTATTCCATCTTTAACCACCGATGAACGGCACTAATCCGCAGTTTCTTATGCTGAAAGTATGTCACCGGCGGACATGAAAGCTAGCGTCCCGCTATTTGACTTGTGATATGCACATTTTTAATTGACTCTTGTGAGTATGATGAACTTAAATAAATTTTAACTTTGTTGGAACGTACCACACCATCTGCCTGCATATTTTCTTCCAGCTACAATATAATTAAAGGAGGATAATGAGTGTGCAATGGTGCTAGTCTGAATGGTGGCATACTTTCAGCAGGAGAAACTGTGGATTAGTGCCGTTCATCGGTGGTTAAAGATGGAATAACGAGGGAGAAGAGTAATATTGGGAGCTCCGGTCATAGTGAAATTATTTTCTCTATCTCTATGGACTTTTTCTAAGACTGTGTGGACCGGTCTTATACCATGAGTCGCTCCTTAAGGGGCAAACTGTGCACCACAAATAACTGTGTTTATGTGCTATTTATAGAAATTGCTCCAATATAGAAATTGTTTCAAATGTCTGAAGCAAGGGTATAACATTCAGAAAGCACCAGTGTCCCTTTTAGGATGGTGAACATGTGAAATGAACTGGAACATAGGTTGTCTGACAGCAGAAGTTATAATTAAAAAAGTTTTGGCTGGATTTCATCTCTGCCTGCTGACATTTCATTGGGGACAAATATTTTGAAGATCTACTGCCAGCTTAACTAGATTTTATTCATCAATGGTTGTCACTTTTGATGCAGTTGGTTTAAAAAAAAAAATAGAGTTGGGAGAAAACTGTGAAAATGTTTCCAATAACTTACTTATCTCCTTTTATTAGAGTGGCATAAGATATAAAACCCACTGTGACCTCTGGTGAAGCTTTCCGGATTCTTTCCTTTAGTCCCAGGTTGCAATGATCAGTTTTATTGATAATCCATGGTCTAGTTACAGAAAAAAATGTAAAAAAATCTAATTGTCACTGGGACCAAAAAAATTTTTGTCTGGAGCTACAATCATAAAATATAGAGGTCCGACTTACATACAAATTCAACTTAAGTAAAAAGCCTGTATAAGACAGAGATCTAACATAACTGTGCTCTGACTGTAAGAAGCTGAGCACAATACATGACATTGGACATATCTTTCCACTGTAGGTAAACCATGAATGGCAGAAAGCAGTTTTAAAACCCAAAACTGATATAGAAAGTATATTGGAAAATTGCATTATTGTTTTACTATATAAACAAAATCATATATTTACAGAAGTTGGCCAACCACTTCTAAGTTCTCATAAACATGGTATCTCCATTAAAGTACCTCTCTAATATGTCACTTACTGTGTTATTCATGCAGTCTGTGAAAGTAAAACAGTGACGTGTAAAATTTGAGGCTTACAGAAGTACAAATATGGGCATATGATAGGGAAGGGGCAACATGGGACTTGGCATTACAACACAGTTAGTAAACATTAAAGAGGATGGTTTTCTTATAACATCTTTTTTTTAGGATTGTTATTTCATATCCCTTCCCCCATGTAACAGTATCTCTACCATAGTATAACATGAATAAGGGCACTCAAACTGTAAGGCTGACAAAATGTCCCTAAAAATTACCCCTAATGACTCAAGGAGCTTAAACTTTTATCTTTGGTTAGAGATGGCCATTAACCCTGCAGAAAGCTAAAAGTGCTGTATCACAATATTTATATTATTGTCTACTTATCTTCCATGTAGTTTGTTGCCAGCCCATCCCCTTTTACTTGAAGAGATGTATTCCCATAGCTGAATATATAATGTATTTTATATATGTTCAGTGCATATGCCAGGAAAACTCCCGATGTATACATTAGATGTATCTTAAGGAAACACAGGATGGCACGACAGAGCAAGCTACATTTTTTATTTCTCACCCCCCTCATCTTAACCCATTGGAGGCAAAAGGGGGTGGATACAAAGTATTCCTTACTTCTCCCTCCTGTAGACTCAGAGGTCCGCACAGATGTCACTGTTCATATTAGTACGATGACCTGACTGTGGGAAACACCCTGAACATCAGCAGCATCCAATTAATGGCTACTGTCAACATTAACTCCACCTCTGGCTTTTGGGGGGAGGCAAAGAACAGGATGAGGTATTAAACTGAATGTTCATACAGTGGGATTCATCTTAGCCCTTGTAAGGACACTTGAGCAATACTAATAATCTTTATTTATATAACGCCATCATATTCCATAGAGCTTTATAATTCTGCCTAACATATCCTTACATTGGAGGTCAAAATAGTGGTGTGAACCAAGCCCTACCAGTTAATTTTTATGGCTTGCATGGGAGATGTGATCTGCTTATAATTGTTAACTTGTTTCTACAGAACAAGGATTGGGAATAAGGCTTGTTCCTGAAAGTTATCTCCAGATCACCTTTTCATGTAAGAGAGTCCTTAGGGATTTCCAGCCCCCTCTGTTATCCTTATCTTTATGTTTGTCATTATTTATGGCTGTCATCATGCTCTTAACCACTTATCTGTTCACACTTATCATGCTCTTCTGACATATAGCAAATGTAGTATTTTATAACCTGAGAAAGTCGTTTGTCATATATATCAGGCAGTATGCAGAATTTTGTGTAATGTTTTTATAAAAACTAGAGTGATTCAGGGGCCCCTTATGTGCCTAGCTAAACTATTTAGCCTAAGAAAATCTTTGTCATTTGTTTTTGTTGTTTGCTTAGTCTACATTTGAGTATTGATATATCATTACTGATTTATTTCCTGTCTGATTGCATTTTATAATTGTTTGGAATTACTTTATTTGTAATCTAAGATTGTATTTATGTTTCATTCTTTTCTACTATGTGACATTCAATCCATTGTTCACATCTGTGATTAATGACCTGACATGTACAATCAAGATCATGGGAAATATTTACATTTACCTTCGACTCATTTTTCTGATAGTAAGAGTTTCATTGGTGTTTTGTTTTATACAAACAGTTTATTTATGTTCATTAACAGTAGGAATCACTAAGTGTTTTCCGCTTCATCCGGATGCTTGCAGTTGTTTTATGTGGCTATTCTAAAGCATCACAGCAAGTTAACCTTTTTTATAAATGAAATGTTCATGCTGTTATTAAATATCAAAATACTTTGTCTTCATCAGTTCTTTGTTCAACCCCTTTTTCAACCCTGCAAGCCTTTATATTTGTTAATGAGTGTCCCATCTTTTTACTCCCCAACTTCCAAAAGCCGAAACTTTTTATTTCTCTGTCTCCAAACTATTCTTCCTAGTGCCAGCATTCAATATTCCATACAATACACTTAGCTGTAAAAATACATTCCAAATCACCAAATATTGCAGTTGGACCAGTTGTCTAGCATAGCCAAATAATAAATCCTCTTATTCTTTGGGTCGGTACAATCACGAAGATACAACATGTATTTAGTTATGTTTATGTTTTAATAAATCCTAGTTTTTGATCACATTTTTTTCAAATAAAATGGCAACACTGTGAAAAAGGGGTGGTATGCCACTTTTCCTGCCTTTGCAGTATACAGTTTTTACTTCTCTTATGCTACAGTCTTTTGAGCCAAAATCGGGAGTTGGAATGGGAAAATGAAGGAAAGACATATATTGGTCATTCCTGTGAATCTGCTTTTGGTTTTGACTAAAAACTATTTATTTAAAACCTCAATCACATTCTGAGAAAAATATTGACTTTAAATGATTGATTCTTAAAGTGGTTTTCCCACAAAAGAAAATTCTCACATTTCAATCCCCTAGTGATGTTAACACAATAAAGATCATTTTAACCCCTTTCGTTATGATTTTACTCAGTTTTATTGATGTTTTAGCTCATATCACTTTCTAAGCTGCTCAGTGCACAATCCCAGGGTGTGGACGGGGCCTATCTAAGCAGACACATTAGGGCTCATTTACTAAGGGCGCACATACCACACAAACATTCCGACGATTACCATTTTGCGCCGCATTTAAAAGGGGATTGTGGCACATGTGATCGGATTTTGGCGCATCGGCACCAGCTTTCATGCGGCACAAATTTGGGGGGCAGGCTATTGGACGATCCAATGGATTCGGACTAATGGATTTAACATTTAAATTGTGTCGCACTTACATACACCGGGAAGAATAAGGTGTACTCTGGCGGTCCTCAGCGGGGAAGCGACACATGCAGGATATCGGGTGCACGATCTTGGTGAATTGTGCCGGACTTCATCTTCGTCGGACCGTCCGGATCGTGGATCGCGACAGGACCAAGTAAGTAAATGTGCCCCATTATGATCCATCTAGTTGTGTGGGGTGACAATGTGGTTAAATTATTAGGGTACAGGTGTATATACACTTTCATATGGTTTCTGACATTGTATTAGCATCTTACGCATAGAAAGAGATAGGACAGATCAGAGATGCATGAGATTACACAGAGGCTGATTACACTGTGAGCTCTGCTCCATCTCACAGATATGTTTCTGCCTCCCCCAATCACTTATCTCCTTGTAGTCTGCAGCCTCTCTCTCTGCTCACGATCTCCTGGCAGGATTTGAATCAGTGAGTATCTCTGAGCTCCATGCAGGAGGCGTGGCTACAGACACACAGCAGACAGAGACAGAAATCTCAGCTCCACTAACTCATCCAAGATGGCAGCACAACCCTAGGTCAGAAGTTACTGGGTTGTGTCTAGGGGAAACTGAAATTGTGTACCCCAGGACTGATAGAGACAGGTTGGACTTATATCTGTGAAATGCTGAATTTTTGTTAATAACGGTGAATTAGAGAATGCCTTATTTTGTTATCCTGAGTACATATAAGAAACTTGTCTATGTGGGAATACCCCTTTAAGAAGATTCTAGGTGCTGACTTTAACCTTTCTTTTGCCAACCCCCACCATGACACAGGCAAAACATGGGTAAATGTGGTCTCAGTCTCTGGTTGAAATCTCAAAGAAATGTCTGCTGCAGTGATTCTATTGTGAATGCCCCCAGCATATAGAAAGGTTTTCTTACTTTGTATTTTTTACAATTTGTTTTCGTAGGCCAGTCCATAAAGGGGTTGGCCACAATAGCTCATGTTTTTTTTGCAATGTGTGTGTAAGTGTGTATGTGGGGGGGGGGGGGGGGCAGGATGTTAGGTAATTTACCATTATACATGTATTGAAATGCCTTTATCACTTTATTTATATGTAAAATGAAGCCTCCTATCAGTCAGACATTACTGTCCATAAAATGGCTGTAGATGGAGGGTCATGTGATCCTATCTGTCCATGAACAATCGCCCTGCCAGGACCTTATGATAGTATTCATAAATATAAGATCAAGAGCCTTGATCATGGACAGTTAGAGATCACAAGACCCTCTATCTGCAGCCATGTTATGGACAGGAATGTCCAGCTGATAAGGTAAAAAACAGGAGGCTTCACTTCACATATCAAGAAAGTGGAGCAGAACTACAGGCAGTCCCCGGGTTACGTACAAGATAGGGTCCGGAGGTTTGTTCTTGAATTGAGTTGAATTTGTATGCAAGTTGAAACTGTATATTTTATAATTGTAGATCCAGACAAAAAAAGTTTTGGCCCCAGTGACAATTGGAGTTTAAACATTTTTTGATGTAATGGAACCAAGGATTATCAATAAAGCTTCATTACAGGCATATTACAGATGATTATTGCAGTCTGGGACTATGGTAAAGCATTCAGAAAGCTTCACCAGAGGTCAGAGGGGTCTGTCTGTAACTATGGGTTGTCTATAAGTCGGTGTTCTTAAGTAGGGGACCGCCTGTATTATATAATAAATATTCTGCCAACCCCCCACACACAGCTAAAAACATGAGTTAAAGTGCCCAACCCATTTAAATACCCACATAATTTATATTCCATAATAATAATAATAGTAATAGAAACACCACAATCCAGCATATACAGGTCCAGACGTAAATCTCAGTGAAAATCTTGTTTATTTCATCGATTTAAAAGAATACATGGAAATGAACTTTTTGTTAAATCGATGAAATAAACAAGATTTCTACTGAAATTTACGCCTGGACCTGAATAAGCTGGATCGTGGTGTTTCTATTACTGTGATTTAACTCAGGTGAAGTGAGGATCCATGCTTCTAGGACCAGGCGTCCCTTGTGTCTGAGCAGGAGAGAGAATATTTCCTGTCTAATATAAACCAAATAATACCTGCATGCAGTATTTAAATGATGTCCACTATACATATCATACTCCCTTATGGACTCATATTTGTCCCAAATAATACTACAATAATTTATTAATTTAATAATACCCATATACATTTGTTCGCTCCTGTGGTTCTTTGCCTTTAGCTATATGATGGTATTATATGGTTCTATAAGGCAATCATACACTACTGCATCATATACAATAGTACCCTCAAAAAGTATCTCTTTTGGACAAAAAATGTTTTGACATGATATTTTGTGGGTTGCAAACTAATAAAAATCATATATGTTCGTATCTTTTTCTGGGGTTTTCTGTGCTGGGATAGGCAAATCTATTTGTTAATAAAAAGTAAATTTTTCTCATTAGCAAATTTTTGCAAGTCTCTTAAAGTTGACCAGATATGAATCTTACTTGAAAAAGTGTATGGTCTGGACTAGTGGTCCCTGATGTTAGACATGTTGGACATTCTGTTCTCTTGGCAAGGGACCCTTGATATGTTTGGCAAATGAATTATTCCAAAAAAGGATGTTTACAAGGTAGTGGGGAAAGTGATTCCATGTTCATTACCAACTTTGGAAATAAAAAGTAAAGTCCTAACTATTTACCGTATGTACTCGCGTATAAGCGGACCCAAATATAAATCGAGGCCCCTAATTTTACCGCCAAAAACTGGGAAAACCAAGTCCCCAGTAGTATATAGCCATCCAGCTCACAGTAGTATATAAACAGCCTTCCTCCTGTAATATACAGCCACCCTTCCCCATGTAGTATACAGCCAGCCACCTGTAGTATACAGCCAGCCTGCCCCATGTAGTATGCAACCAGCCTGCCCCCAGTAGTATACAGCCAGCCCAGCCAGCCCCCTGTAGTATACAGACAGCCAGCACTTAAAAAAAAAACTTATATACTCACCCTCCGGCGGCCCGATGCTCAATGCGGCTCCCCAATGTCGGCGCAGGTCCTCTTCTATCTTCCCCTCAGCTCCTCATCAGTCTTCTGTTAGAGCCAGCAGAGATGCGGCCATGCACTCTACCGGCCAGCGCATACTATGATGCGGTGGCTGCTGACATCATAGTATGCTGAAGCCGGCAGATAACATGGAGCCATGGGGAAGACGGAAGAGGAGCCGTGCCGACATCGGGGAGCTGTGCTGAGCATCAGGGCGCCAGAGGGTGAGTATATAAGTTTATTGTTTTTATTGACTTGTGTATAAGCCGAGTTGAGGTTTTTCAGCACATATATGGTATAATAATTCTTATCCTGGTTATTATGCCCACATACAAACATTTTTGATTTTGCAAAATATATTATGTAAAAAAAATGTGTTGACAAGAAATGAGTTTTGACAGATTGTATTTTTGACCTAGGATGTTAGATAATAAAATCTATCACTTTGACTGCAAACCTTCCGCCTTTGTGTTTCTAAGTATTCTTATCAATAGTCACTACTTGAGACAATTAACACGCCACAATCAGTGCCAATCTTAAGTAGCCACTGCTACACTGGATAAAGTTGTCAGCACTTATAAGAATAGAAAATCCTAGTTGACTGGGAAACATACTATAAGGGTAGTAAGTGTTACACTACTATCATGTTTCAAGAGTAATAAGTGAGATACCATCTGAAGCCCACCACTCACATCTATTAAATTCAATCTGTTTCATAGGCAGTAACAGCTATTATTTTACTAAAGTAAAAAGGCTCATATCTTAGTTTTGTATCTACCTCCCCAAAATATATTGAATATTATTTATTATTATTATTATTTACATTGCATGAAATTAAAGGAAACCTACAATCAGAAATCTACCTATTAAGGTAGATCCAATGGTAGGTTTCTCCTAATATCCTAAACCCTAAACTACCTAACCAGAATTTTAACTAATATGCAACTTTTTGGCAGAGACTACTAGGGCTTGGAGTAGTGTCTCTGGGCTGTGGGAGCAAAGGCTACTCCACGCCCCAGTAGTCTGTGCTGTCCAACTTGCTCCTTCATACCGCTGGCTACTTCAATCTCTGCACATGAGCAGTAGCCCCTTCAGTGCCAGCGTCTGCCACAATGTGCACATGCGCCCTCAGCAATGAGCAATGAGCAAGAGCTACTGCACATACGTAGAGTTCGAAGAAGCCGGCAGCACAAATGAGCGAGAGGGAGACTGTAGAGAAAAGATAGTTTAGGGTTTAGGATGTTTAGGTTTAGGATGTGAGGAGGTAGGTAGAATTATTAAGTCGACTCCTGATGGAATCTCCTATATGAAAACTGTTGTTGAAACTGCTAAGAAATCTACCACCAAGATCAAGAATTGTAAACCAAGCACTCTGACATGCTGGTGTGTGTCCCTCTGGAAGGAGCTGCTCTTCTTTAAGCTTCTTATGCCCTGGTTTTTACAATAAAAAGCTTTTCAAATTATGCAAATGAGACTGAGGCGTCCCAAGCTCTATAGGTGTTAATGGAACCTGGGGCTCCTCAGGGTTATTTGCATAATTTGTAAGACCTTTTTTTTTAAAAACTAAGAGCATAGGAAGCTTAAAAAAGAGTGGATCCTGCCAGAGGAAGTACACACCAGTATGTAGATGTGCTTAGTTTACAATCCTTGATCCTGGTGGTAGATGTCCTTTAAGATATAGCCAACAATGTATGTGGCTGAAACACCACCCACTTAGAGCTGGCCGTATTAATTGATAAAACTGACATTTATCTCATTTTACTCGAAACACTGTGCATATCAGACATGGGTTTCATGTAACAATTCTACTATGGCAGGCTTTCTTTTTTAAAGGTTGATTTCCACACCACAATCTGCAGCAGTTAGGCTACATTCTGAAGATCATATATCTGCAGCAGAAATCCATTTGCACTGTGGCTTTTTTCTGCATTGTGCATATGGGATTTATATTTTTATAAATCCCATATACTTTATTATGCACTTTCTACATATTTTCTTTGTTCTAAATGTATTATATCACCTGCTGCGCCATACACAAGCACAGCAGTGCTATCAGTGCTTTCTTCCGTTCCCTGCAGTGGCCAGCGAGTTTGACAAAGACTCATGGTGTGGAGGCGAAACGTCATGATTTTTTAATACACTGCCGCAATAAAAAAGTTTAATTGATTCAACAACAGAGTGCCTGGATCTATTTTGATTTGTATGTAGGGTAAGAACCCTTCCAGAGCATCTCCTACATTGTGGAGTGTGTGGCCAGGATTCGCCGTATTAAGAATTTTTGGCCATGCATACAGTCAGCTTCATATGGCAGGTGCATCTTCTGTGTTAGCCTACAACTGTTATGTTACATCATTGACCAAAATTATAGTTTAGCTTCTGTCTAAATTTCTATATTTCATTTCAAGTAATCCCCATAGTAATTTTACATCTTGACTTAGAAATTCCTGTAGCATCCATAATTGTGACAACATAGGCAAAGGACTGCTTTATATGTGTTATTAAGCAGTCCTTTGCCTATGTTGTCACAATTATGGATGCTACAGGAATTTCTACATATGTTGGTGTTTTTAATTTTTAACAACTTTTTTTAAAGTTGATATTTTTTTTACAGAGGAAGATCAGTATAATTCTCATCTGCAAAGTTAAATATGTTCAAAACAGTTGTTAAATAGCCATTGTCTGCTCCATGACAAGTACAGATTAAAGAAATTATGTAAAATATCTTTCGCTTTGATTTTGGAATAAATTTGAAAAGTGTCTGTCACACATTACACATGCAATTTGTCTGCAGCCATTTTCTTGTAAAAGCAAATTTAGTTACAAATTTCTTTCTGCATATTTTACATAACATATTATTTTGCTTGCTTCTTACTAATCTACAGAAAGCTGCTCTGTAGGCAGTTGGACTAAACCATTATAATTATTGTAATTGCTGCCTTTACAATCCCTTGATGTTCAGAGATGTTTTACATGACTGCCGGTTGCTAGATCTCTAATGGCGTTAGGTGTGCTCACTAACCTGACACCTACTTTGTCCTTAGGTTATTTAATTGCTCTGCTTAGGTCTTTTATTAACTTAGTATTGAGAAATTCATGGATATGCTGCCTAGCAATGACTAAAGATGTCTGGATTTATTTTTCAATTTATCAGTTTCTCACTCCACGTGATAACACACCTAGTATGGGGTTGGTTCACTGAAGAGTGTCCACAGCACACCATCACTATGGAGACCTTAAAGGTGGATATTAATATAACATATTGGTGTTTAATGTCTCAAAGTCAGTGTCAATTTCTGACAATGAATGTTTTCAAAAAGTTACACATTCCTATTAAAATGCCATTTTTTTAAGGTAAAAAACAACTAATATAATGTGGTTGCATAAGTATACACACCCGTAAATAGAACCCTTCACAAACTCACACATGTGGAGATTAACATACCATACTGTAGAGACTGAAATGTATGAATTTCCTTTCTAACCCCCAAGGTTATTGATATATCTGTCCCAGTATCTGACCATTTTAATCCTGTGTACTGTCAAATAGGAGGTGCTGGAGTTGGAGGAGGGGCATATGTTATGCTTATCCATGTTTGTGCAACTGCAAATTAAATGTGTTTACATTGTATTTACCTTTACATTGATTTTGCGGCAACATTGCTTTGAATTCAAATCAGAGTGAAACTGCATTTTGTTCACTTCACTTTTACATTGCAATTGTGCTAACATCGCATTTACATTGCATTTGCATTCAGATCTCATTTACATTCACTTTGCATTTACATTGCATTTACATCGTGTTTGCATTTGCTTTTACATGCACTTTTCTTCACATTGTATATACATCCTATTTATATCGCAATTTTGTAACATCGGGAATATTTATCATACACTGGCTGTCATGCCCTATCGTATATTACACCCGCCAACCCTCCGACGCAGCCATACACATCACCCCCTTAGCATGGAGGTGGCAAAAAAGGGTAAAAATTGCAGGTGCTAGCATTTGAAATTATTTCAGGGCTTTGCACAGAAGTCCCCATTGTGTTTGTATAAATGCGGTGTAAATACACTATGTGTGAGCAAGCATCTTGATGCACATAGAGTGATCAAAATGTGTACTCCACAATAGCCTGTCTGACATTGTCCAACACTGTTTGGACAGTTTGAGAGAAGATTAGCATAACACATGCCTCCAGCTCCAGTCCTGGCTCCTCCTCTATGGCACTACACAGGATTACAATAGTCGGGTACTGGGACTGATACCCTGGGGGCTAGAAAGAAAATTTGCCCTTGAATTTGTAAAGCAATATCTACATGTTTTAACAGGGGACACATGGGCTCCAGTGTAAAAGGTCCACTTTAAATGAATACTTTGTTGAAGTACTCATCATATTCATGTCAGTTTTCAGGATTTGGATAGGAGTCTATTAGTGTGGCACACATAGAATTGACATTTTTTGCCCCTCTTTCTTTGCAAAAATGCTTCAAATGAGTCAAGGACAGTTTCCATGTACAGCCCACTTTAGGTAAAATCACAGATTTTTGTAGGTCTTGGTACTGCCATGCCTGTTTTAAACTTTCATATTCTTGCAAAGTCCTTCCACTCATGCGCCGATGATAGGAGACAAAACTGGACAAGCTAGTTGGCGCACACATGGGGCATACACAGTGAAAACCATGGCCATGTGGGTGAGTACATAGCATTCTATAGATCTCTATATTTTCCCCTATGACCAAGTCATCTAAATCATGTCTACTTAAGATTCATATCAAATTTATGTTATTGCATGAATGAGTAATAAATAGAGATGAGCGAACATGCTCGTCCGAGCTTGATGCTCGGTCGAGCATTAGGGTACTCGAAACTGCTCGTTGCTCGGACGAATACTTCGCCCGCTCGAGAAAATGGCAGCTCCCGCCGTTTTGCTTTTTGGCGGCCAGAAACAGAGCCAATCACAAGCCAGGAGACTCTGCACTCCACCCAGCATGACGTGGTACCCTTACACGTCGATAGCAGTGGTTGGCTGGCCAGATCAGGTGACCCTGGGATAGACTAGCCGCTGCCCGCGCTGCTCGGATCATTCTGTGTCTGGATGCCGCTAGGGAGAGAGCTGCTGCTGGTCAGGGAAAGCGTTAGGGTGTTCTATTAGCTTACTGTTAGGCAGGAGTGATTCTCAAAGAACCCAACAGCCCTTCTTAGGGCTACAATAACGTTCTACTTTTTTTATTTTAATTTGCATCTAGTACCATTTTGTGAGGAATTAGCAGGGGGACTTGCTACCGTTGTGTTTAGCTCTTAGTGGCACACATATCCATAGCAAAGACCGAAGTGGGAAAATTTAGTAGGGGTTGGATTTCAATTAGGCACTAACTCAGTGTCATCTCATCTGGCATAGTAGTGTGCTTTGATACTTGGCTAGAAAATAGCCATAGGAGAATACAAAGAGCTTACTTACGCATACAGTAGCGTTCTATATATTTGATTTCTGGTTGATCTGCTGGTGGCTGTACTTTCTGCAGTGCATGTACTAGCCAATTCTGAGCAATTTGTAGTGAGACTTGCGACCGCTGTGTTCTGCGCTTAGTGACGCACATATCCATAGCAAAGACCGAAGTGGGAAAATTTAGTAGGGGTTGGATTTCAATTAGGCACTAACTCAGTGTCATCTCATCTGGCATAGTAGTGTGCTTTGATACTTGGCTAGAAAATAGCCATAGGAGAATACAAAGAGCTTACTTACGCATACAGTAGCGTTCTATATATTTGATTTCTGGTTGATCTGCTGGTGGCTGTACTTTCTGCAGTGCATGTACTAGCCAATTCTGAGCAATTTGTAGTGAGACTTGCGACCGCTGTGTTCTGCGCTTAGTGACGCACATATCCATAGCAAAGACCGAAGTGGGAAAATTTAGTAGGGGTTGGATTTCAATTAGGGACTAACTCAGTGTCATCTCATCTGGCATAGTAGTGTGCTTTGATACTTGGCTAGAAAATAGCCATAGGAGAATACAAAGAGCTTACTTACGCATACAGTAGCGTTCTATATATTTGATTTCTGGTTGATCTGCTGGTGGCTGTACTTTCTGCAGTGCATGTACTAGCCAATTCTGAGCAATTTGTAGTGAGACTTGCGACCGCTGTGTTCTGCGCTTAGTGACGCACATATCCATAGCAAAGACCGAAGTGGGAAAATTTAGTAGGGGTTGGATTTCAATTAGGCACTAACTCAGTGTCATCTCATCTGGCATAGTAGTGTGCTTTGATACTTGGCTAGAAAATAGCCATAGGAGAATACAAAGAGCTTACTTACGCATACAGTAGCGTTCTATATATTTGATTTCTGGTTGATCTGCTGGTGGCTGTACTTTCTGCAGTGCATGTACTAGCCAATTCTGAGCAATTTGTAGTGAGACTTGCGACCGCTGTGTTCTGCGCTTAGTGACGCACATATCCATAGCAAAGACCGAAGTGGGAAAATTTAGTAGGGGTTGGATTTCAATTAGGCACTAACTCAGTGTCATCTCATCTGGCATAGTAGTGTGCTTTGATACTTGGCTAGAAAATAGCCATAGGAGAATACAAAGAGCTTACTTACGCATACAGTAGCGTTCTATATATTTGATTTCTGGTTGATCTGCTGGTGGCTGTACTTTCTGCAGTGCATGTACTAGCCAATTCTGAGCAATTTGTAGTGAGACTTGCGACCGCTGTGTTCTGCGCTTAGTGACGCACATATCCATAGCAAAGACCGAAGTGGGAAAATTTAGTAGGGGTTGGATTTCAATTAGGCACTAACTCAGTGTCATCTCATCTGGCATAGTAGTGTGCTTTGATACTTGGCTAGAAAATAGCCATAGCAATAGGATAGCATTGTTTGGTTTTAAAAACTCAAAAAAAAACAAAAAACACAAAAAAAAAAAAAAACACAAAAAAAACAAAAAAAAGTAAAAAAAAAAATAAAGTTATAACTCTCATTTTAAAAATGTTTAACCCGAGGGCTAGGGGTAGAGGACGAGGGCGGGGACGTGGGCGTCCAACTACTGCAGGGGTCAGAGGCCGTGGTCCTGGGCGGGGTGAGACACCACCTGCTGATGAGGGAGCAGGGGAACGCCGCAGAGCTACACTCCCTAGGTTCATGTCTGAAGTTACTGGGACTCGTGGTAGAGCACTGTTGAGGCCAGAACAGTGCGAACAGGTGATGTCGTGGATTGCTGACAATGCTTCGAGCAATTTGTCCACCACCAGTCAGTCTTCCACGCAGTCCACCCATGTCACCGAAATCGCCACTCCTCCAGCTCCTGCACCTCAGCCTCCTCCCCCCCAGTCTGCCCCCTCCCAGGAAAATTTGGCATTTGAACCAGCATACTCTGAGGAACTGTTTTCTGGACCCTTCCCACAGTCACAAACCACTTGTCCGGTTGCTGCTGAGCAATTTTCCGATGCCCAGGTTTTCCAACAGTCACAGTCTGTGGGTGATGATGACCTTCTTGACGTAGTGGAAGTGTGTAAAGAGGTGTCCGACGATAAGGAGACACGGTTGTCAGACAGTGGGGAAGTTGTTGTCAGGGCAGGAAGTCCGAGGGGGGAGCAGACTGAGGGATCGGAGGATGATGAGGTGACAGACCCAAGCTGGGTTGAGAGGCCGGGTGAACACAGTGCTTCTGAGACGGAGGAGAGTCCTCGACCAGAACAGGTTGGAAGAGGCAGTGGTGGGGCCAGACGGAGAGGCAGGGCCAGAGCTGGTGCATCAGCGCCAAATGTGTCAACTAGTGAAGCTCCCGTGGCGAGGGCTCCTGCGGCGAGGGCTAGATCTTCAGAAGTCTGGAGGTTCTTTAAGGAAACACCGGATGACCGACGGACTGTGGTGTGCAACATTTGCCAAACCAGGCTCAGCAGGGGTTCCACCACTACTAGCTTAACTACCACCAGTATGCGCAGGCATATGAATGCTAAACACCCCACTCAGTGGCAACAAGCCCGTTCACCTCCGGCCGTGCACACCACTGCTCCTTCCCCTGTGTCAGCTGCTAGTCAGCCCCCTGCCCAGGACCCTGCCACAAAAACCCCATCGTCGCCTCCACGATCCTCCACAGCATCCACCAGCGTTCAGCTCTCCATACCCCAGACGCTGGAGCGGAAACGCAAATATAGTGCAACCCACCCGCACGCCCAAGCCCTTAATGTGCACATCTCCAGATTGCTTAGCCTGGAGATGCTGCCCTATAGGCTAGTAGAGACCGAGGCCTTTCGCAACCTCATGGCGGCGGCCGCCCCTCGGTATTCGGTCCCCAGCCGCCACTACTTTTCCCGATGTGCCGTCCCAGCCCTGCACCAGCACGTGTCAGACAACATCATCCGTGCCCTGACCAACGCCGTTTCTGACAAGGTCCACCTGACCACGGACACGTGGACGAGTGCTGCCGGGCAGGGCCACTATATATCGCTGACGGCACATTGGGTTAACTTGGTGGAGGCTGGGACCGAGTCTGACACTGGGGCTGCTCATATACTGCCGACGCCGAGGATTGCGGGGCCTACCTCGGTCCAGGTGTTTCAGGCCTACTATGCCTCCTCCTCCTCCCACCCCTCCTCCACCTCCTCCTCCGAACTACCATCCGTGGGCACGGCGCCATCAGTCGGTAGCTCTAGGCACAGCAGCAGTGCCGTCGCTAAGCGACAGCAGGCGGTGCTCAAACTGCTGAGCCTAGGCGACAAAAGGCACACCGCCCAAGAGCTATTACAGGGCATCACGGCGCAGACTGATCTGTGGCTGGCACCGCTGAACCTCAAGCCGGGAATGGTTGTGTGTGACAACGGCCGTAACCTGGTGGCGGCTCTGCAACTCGGCAGACTGACACATGTGCCATGCCTGGCCCATGTGTTAAATCTGATAGTTCAGCGTTTCCTCAAGACATACCCCAATCTGTCTGATTTGCTCACGAAGGTGCGCCGCATCTGTGCGCATTTCAGGAAGTCCAGCCCAGATGCTGCCACTCTCAGGGCAGCGCAGCGCCGCCTCCAACTGCCCGCTCACCGACTGTTGTGCGACGTGCCCACGAGGTGGAATTCAACACTGACCATGTTATCCAGAGTTTACCAGCAGCGCAGAGCGATTGTAGACTGCCAGATGTCAACTTCCACCAGAACTGGTAGTCAGGTCAGTCAGCTTCCTCAAGTCTACAATGAGGAGTGGACGTGGATGTCTGATATCTGTCAGGTGCTGAGTAACTTTGAGGAGTCAACACAGATGGTCAGTGGCGATGCCGCCATCATCAGCCTCACCATCCCGCTGCTTGGCCTGTTGAAAAACTCTCTGGTCAGCATGAAGTCGGAAGCTTTGCGCTCGTCACAAGAGACAGGGGAAGAATATTCCCTTGTTGATAGCCAAAGCACCCTCAGGTCTGTTTCTCAGCGCATATCGGAGGAGGTGGAGGTGGAGGAGGATGAGGAGGAAGAGGAGGAGAATGTTGGTGAGACACAAGAGGGGACCATTGTTGAGTCCTTTACTGTTCAGCGTGTATGGGCAGAAGAAGAGGAGTTGGAGGAGTTGGAGGAGGAGGAAATGGACAGTCAGGCCAGTGAGGGGAGTGAATTCTTACACGTTGGTACTCTGGCGCATATGGCAGATTTCATGCTAGGCTGCCTATCCCGTGACCCTCGCGTTCAAAGAATTTATTCCAGCACCGATTACTGGGTGTTCACTCTCCTGGACCCACGGTACAAGCAAAATCTTTCCACTCTCATCCCTGCAGAGGAAAGGAGTGTGAGAATGCATGAATACCAGCAGGCCCTGGTGCACAAGCTGAAACAGTATTTCCCTTCTGACAGCGCTAGCGGCAGAGTGCGTAGTTCTGCGGGACAAGTAGCGAGGGAGAGTAGGCGAGCAGGCAGCTTGTCCAGCACTGGCAAGGGTACGCTTTACAAGGCTTTTGCCAGCTTTATGTCACCCCAGCAAGACACTGTCACCTGTCCCCAGTCTCGGCAGAGTAGGGCTGATCTTTACAGAAAGATGGTGAGGGAGTACGTAGCTGACCATACCATCGTCCTAAATGATCACACAGCTCCCTACAACTACTGGGTTTCAAAGCTGGACATGTGGCACGAACTGGCGCTGTACGCCTTGGAGGTTCTTGCCTGCCCTGCCGCTAGCGTCTTGTCCGAGCGGGTTTTCAGTGCAGCTGGTGGCATCATCACCGATAAGCGTACACGCCTGTCGACTGACAGCGCTGACAGGCTGACGCTTATTAAAATGAATAAAGGCTGGATTTCTCAGAATTTCCAATCTCCACCAGGTGAAGGAAGCTCAACCTGAATAATTGATCCACTCCTCCTCCTCCTCATTTTCCTCCTTCTCCTCCTCTTTGTACAGTAAAGCAGAGGAAAATGGCTATTTTTTGACAGGGCCCACTGGCTCTTGCTATAGTACTTCATGCATTTAATTTTTCTGGAGGGCCACCTACCCGGTCCTCTGTTTGAAACAATTTTTGTGAGTGCCACATACAGGCACTCAATCTATTCCATTTTACTGCAGGGCCACCTACCTGCTCCTCTGGTTTGAAACATTTTTGGGACTGCCACATACAGGCACTCAATCTATTCCATTTTACTGGAGGGCCACCTACCTGCTCCTCTGGTTTGAAAAATTTTTGGGACTGCCACATACAGGCACTCAATCTATTCCATTTTACTGCAGGGCCACCTACCTGCTCCTCTGGTTTGAAACATTTTTGGGACTGCCACATACAGGCACTCAATCTATTCCATTTTACTGGAGGGCCACCTACCTGCTCCTCTGGTTTGAAAAATGTTTGGGACTGCCACATACAGGCACTATCCAAATTAAATTGTCTCCATAGCAGCCTCCACACGTTGTCTCCATTGCTACCTCCAAAAGTCGTCCATATAGCTGCCTCCATACATCGTCCCTTTATCAAACGAGGTGTGTCAGGCAGAAATTTGGGTTGTTTTCATGGATTCCACATCAAAGTTGTTAACTTTGTCGCCACCCTGCTGTGTTATCCACAAAATATACTGGCAAACTTTTACCATTTAGGGATATTATTTCAGCGCTTCTTGCGCATCTGTTTACATTCCCCTCACCCGGCATATCCTAAACTTATAAGAACGCTACTACACTTGATCTTATACAAAAGGTTCTTAGAAGTGCTGTTTGGGGAGTAGCCTAGAGACAGGGGCTTGAATTGGCGAAAGCTCGCCTGGCAGCGGAGCGCCAGCTCCATGCGCATCATGCGCTTCTTGCGCATCTGTTTACATTCCCCTCACCCGGCATATCCTAAACTTATAAGAACGCTACTACACTTGATCTTATACAAAAGGTTCTTAGAAGTGCTGTTTGGGGAGTAGCCTAGAGACAGGGGCTTGAATTGGCGAAAGCTCGCCTGGCAGCGGAGTGCCAGCTCCATGCGCATCATGCGCTTCTTGCGCATCTGTTTACATTCCCCTCACCCGGCATATCCTAAACTTATAAGAACGCTACTACACTTGATCTTATACAAAAGGTTCTTAGAAGTGCTGTTTGGGGAGTAGCCTAGAGACAGGGGCTTGAATTGGCGAAAGCTCGCCTGGCAGCGGAGCGCCAGCTCCATGCGCATCATGCGCTTCTTGCGCATCTGTTTACATTCCCCTCACCCGCCATATCCCAAACTTATAAGAACGCTACTACACTTAACTTGGTGCAGGCTGGGACCGAGTCTGACCCTGGGGCTGGTCATATACTGCCGACGCAGAGAATTGCGGGGCCTACCTCGGTCCAGGTCTCAAAGGCCTACTATACCTCCTCCCACCCCTCCTCCACCTCCTCCTCCTCCGAATTACCATCCGTGGGCATGGCGCCATCAGTCGGTAGCTCTAGGCACAGCAGCAGTGCCGTCGCTAAGCGACAGCAGGCGGTGCTGAAACTGCTGAGCCTAGGCGATAAAAGGCACACCGCCCAAGAGCTATTACAGGGCATTCCACATCAAAGTTGTTAACTTTGTCGCCACCCTGCTGTGTAATCCACAAAATATACTTGCAAACTTTTACCATTTAGGGATATTATTTCAGCGCTTCTTGCGCATCTGTTTACATTCCCCTCACCCGCCATATCCTAAACTTATAAGAACGCTACTACACTTGATCTTATACAAAAGGTTCTTAGAAGTGCTGTTTGGGGAGTAGCCTAGAGACAGGGGCTTGGATTGGCAAAAGCTCGCCTGGCTGCAGAGCGCCAGCTCCATCCCAAGATCCAACTAACATAGTTGCAGCACCTTTAATCTACTACTAGTTCACTGCCTCCATAATAATAATAATAATAATCTTTATTTATATAGCGTCATCATATTCTGTAGCGCTTTACAAATCATAGGAAACAAATACAAATGTAATGTAACAGAGCACAACATTTGTATGGAACAACAGGAGTGAGGTCCCTGCTCGCCAGAGCTTACGGTTTATGAAGATGATGGGGTAACACGAGGTAAAAGAATATTTAATGGTCAAGCCATTCTTCTTAGGGAATAGAAAAAAATATAATAAATGGAATTGCTGTCGCTTGAACCACTCAGCCGTCATCTTATATACCAGGTCCAGGGTGAATGGGACTGCAGAGAAGTCTGGTGCCTGTTGGTTGCTGGATAACAGATGGGAGGACGACACAGGACGGGTTAGTAGAAGAGTTAAAACTTCATGCAGTTAATGAGTGTTATAGGCTTGCCTAAAGAAATGGGTTTTAAGAGCACGTTTGAAACTTTGGAGGTTAGGTATTAGTCTGATAGTCCAGGGCAGAGCATTCCATAGAATTGGTGCAGCTCTAGAGAAGTCTTGGAGACGCGAGTGGGAGGTCCGCACTAGGGTAGAGGTTAATCTAAGATCACTGGCGGATCTAAGAGCACGGGTTGGGCGATAGACTGAGATAAGAGAGGAGAGGTAGGGGGGTGCAGCATTATACAGAGCTTTATGGATGAGGGTTATTATTATTTTAAACTGTATTCGAAAGGAGACTGGCAGCCAGTGCAGCGACTGGCATGAACTGTAAGCATACATGGTCCCCTTATCAAACGAGCTGTGTCAGGCAGAATTTTGGGTTGTTTTCATGGCTTCCATGTTAACTTTGTCGCCACCCTGCTGTGTAATCCACAAAATATACTGGCAAACTTTTATCATGTACCGATATTATTTGAGCGCTTCTTGCTCACCTCCTTTGGTTCCTCTCTGACACCCATTGGTTTGAAGCCTGAGTCCAATTAGGGTATGTCGCCATGCCACTCTCTAGCCTGCTGCCGCTGCCTCTGCCTCTGCATGCCGTCCCCTATAGTGTCAGGGTCAATTATTGGATGTTTTACATGCTATCTAGCTTCATTCTGTCACTCTGTCATGGCCATGCTGTTGCCCATAATTTCGGCATAATGGTGCGATTAAGCAGCCTCAGAGGCATCCATGCATGCTGCCCCTGCTGTTTCCTGTCCATTTCCGTGGTGTTTCCATCCTTTTCTGAGGTTCCCAGGTGTTTGGCCAAGCTTCCCTGTGCAGAGCCTTGGTCCCCTTGAAAAATGCTCGAGTCTCCCATTGACTTCAATGGGGTTCGTTATTCGAGACGAGCACTCGAGCATCGGGAAAAGTTCGTCTCGAATAACGAGTACCCGAGCATTTTAGTGTTCGCTCATCTCTAGTAATAAACTTTTTTTCAATAGTTCACATTATTTTGTTGTCAATTATTGCATTCATAAAAGGTGAGTAGAGAAGGGTGGGTGTTATGTGTACACCTAGTTACTTACTATTGTTGTTGGTCTTTCTTGGAAATATTTTATCTGCATTTTTGTGCCTTAGCTTGTTTGCTTCAATGACAGCTGGGCAATAACCAGACCTGCTAGGTTCGCCTTGCACCTGTTCACAAGCATACTAAAGACAGTTTATTTTATGGTGTAACCATACTTACCGGTACATAATAATCATCAACTTGGGTTTATTATGTTGTTAACTGGTTATATGTAAATGCAATAAAGTGATATGTACTAATAGACATTAGATTTTGTACTGAATTTAGACAATGTTGAACACAGTGACTGCCAAGCAGTAAACATTATGGAAATTGTGGATACAACAGGTATTTTAATATTTGCCTGATTCCATCATAGATAAGAAATGGAAAATTTCTCAGCAAAAACTTTCATTTAATCTTCTGTGATAGAATGCAGCTTTTTATTGACCAAATATGCATGTTATTACAATTGGAATCTCATGACTGCTTCATACTTAATTACCCTTCCTTAATTGCATATTTTCATTAAAGATTTTTCATCACAATATGAAACAGTCTAACAATATAAATACAAATTCCCATTCTACCAACCCACCACCCAAGATTCCCAAGGTAGAACACGTTGCTTAACTTGAAGTCCATAAAGTAAATCCTTCATATAGGCCCTATGATAATACTGATAATAAAGAGTACACCCCCATGTGAATGAATTTAACTATGCCACCCTGTACTGTAGTTGTTCCATAGAAGTTGTTCCATAGAAGCCAACCCGAGGTATTAAAATTCAAAATTCTCCATCACATGACTCCTGCAGTACACTCCATTTTCACCAAACAACTCACTTTGTTGATGTATTCTGTTGTACTGGAACCGCTAACCCAATTCTGCATGATCAACTTCCTGGCAATATAGAGAATCCATACTACATTAAACTTTCCATTAAAGAAAGGAAGTTCTCAAATTTTAATCCCCTAGTGATGTTTATACAATAAAGATAATTTTTAACCCCCATACAATTTTATTTTTATTGCTGTTTACGGTCGTATCAGTCATCCTTAGTGATGGGGAGTGTAAAATTCCAGAATGTGGGCGAGGACTCTCTAAGCTGACACTTCATGATTCCTCTGTGCTATGAGATATTGTGTGCTGACAATATGCTTAGATTATCAGGGTACAGGGTTTACTACACTTTCATTTAGCTTCTGAATATTCTACTTATATCTGACACAGAAGAAGAGAAATGAGACAGATAAGAGTCATGAGATGCATATAAGACACAATAAAACACTCAGCTCGGATATCTCACCTATAAAACACACAAGCACTGCTGTGTCACCTCCTGCCCTTGGATCAAGACCTTATCTTGTCTGTAATTTGTAAAGCCGGTCTCTGCATGCTGCTTGTCTGTTATTTGCAGAGCTGGTCTTGTCTCCACACACAGTGCTCTCTGCTTTCTGCCACTTCCCCTGCAATACAAGAGAAGCTATTCCTGAGAAAGTAATCTGCCGACTATTGTCAGGGGTTTATGGTCAGATCCAGCGACAGCCAAAATGTACCAGGACTGATAGGGACAGGTTGGAATTATGTTTATGAAATGCTGTATTTTTGTTAATAACATTGAGTTAGAGAATGTGTTATTTTGTTATACTAAGTATATTTAAAAATTTTGTCTTCATGGGAATACCCTACCCCTTTTAGGAATTATTCCTTCACCACGAGGTCACTGTATCTACATCACATCTAGATCACGTTGCATCTTTCCATCCATTTCAGACAAAATTGCAGCATTCAATACACTTTGTGAAACAGGTATATATGAGACAATCAGTGTTTAATACTGAGCCACAGCTAACGTACCTGTTCTAACAATTCCCCCAACTTTCTATCCTCTATGGGCCCTATCTCTGACTCCCTTTTGGACTTACTCCTTGCTGGGAGTGTGCAGGGTGTACCAGATTCATGAATTGTGGTGCATGATCTTCATAAATCTGGCGCCCCTGCACTACTCTTACAGAGTGCACCTTTAACATTGCATACCTATATACAGGTCTCGTACAAACTATTCAAAAGACTGTAAACAGCAGTTTATGCAAGATTCAATAAATTTTATTCATGATACAAACCAATAACACATGTTTAATCACCACAATTAAAATCAACCCATAAAACAATCCCAGGTGGACAAAAAAAGTGCACAGCCAATCCTGTAAACATAATGTTACATACAATGGTAGATGAATACAACAGAGTATAAGTAAACATTACTACATATATATCCTGGCTGGATGAAGTTGCACTCTGCCCCCCATTGCAACACAATTCTATCACTGCATGTGGCGCACACAGAGCAACAGAATGCTCATTTCAGTGCAGTTATTCCAGGAATCAGCATAATTCACATACAGGTGGGTAGTCAAAATATAAGCTAATTTGTAATTAGTTGTTATTTAAAATATTGCTCCCCTTAGCAGAAAATGCTGGTGACATAGACTGTAATGAATAATTAAAATGCTACTGGCCCTTTAATCAGTCCGTTAATTTCCTCCGCGCGGTCCGTTGCAGAGCATACACAGGACACAAGATGGCCGCTGGTCACATGTCCACATCACATGTCCTTCACCTGCCTGAGCAGGTCATGTGATCACCACTATGTTTGGCTGTAGTGGGTTGGTTGCAGTGCATCCAGTATGGCAAGTGTTGTGGTGATGGCAGTTACACATCATTACTATGGTAACAGAGCAAGAAAATCTGTTACATCATCACTGGGAACAGACCATAAAAGGGAGGAGGAGTTACTGAGAACTAAAGGATCATGGAACTTGCAGTATCCAGTGGCGGCCATCTTAGTGATAACTCCACCTACTTTAGAGAGGCAATAAATTTTGTAAATCATAAAATCAAACTATTTAAGCTCTGTTTTGTGACTAATGACATTGATTATTTATGTATTCATTTATTTATATCATCATGGGTTTTTGTGCCAGATGTTCATATTCCCGGAATACCCCTTTAATTATCGGGCATAGTGCAGCTTCTTACATGTACAAGCGGTTTGCACTGTAAAGAATGTACAAAGTCAAACAGAAAACTGGTGCAAAGCTTTTAATAAATCTGGGCCATTGTAGTCAGTGGGTTCCATTGAGCCCTGTTGGCTTCTCTTATTTTTTGTAAACAGTGGTGGTAAATCCTCTCTGTGGACACACTGGCCGCCCCCCAACCAACTATTTTGACAGACAGGACCCAGGACATGCAACATCCTAAGCCGCTGAGACTCCAGGAAAATTGACAAGGTAAACACAGGGTCGTATTACTGGAACTCCTGCAGCGACCCTGTGATTCTTCCCATTCAGTGGGTCCTAAAATTAAAGCAAAAATCTACACTTTTGGTGTAATTGGTATCTTCAGGATACTGATCTTACCAGCCGTATCAGAGCAGGGAGCAACAAACTACATCTTTAATTGCCATGTTTGCATTAAACAAGTGAGTTTTGGGTTGCAGTTTGGGCACCCAGTCTCTAAAAGGTTCTCAAATACTTGCCTGAGGAACTGCCTTGTATGACTTTAAGGGCATATGGATAGTCCGCTGAACTATGAATTGTTTTTCTGCACCAATCCACATCCTTCTGGAAGAATGTTGGCACTAGTTAGAATTACAGTGCCAAGCAGAAGCTGGAGGCTATTAATAATTCTTTACTACCAACAATACAAGGTAATGCTATATAATAGATGCTTGCCAACTTTGGTTTCAACACTTAACACTAGATTTGGCACAACCTGTTTGTTATCTGCCGTTTCAACGTATTTGTATTATGAGAACTTTCAATGTTAAAATGGAACATTTTAATCTTTCTATTTTTTATGAGGGCAGTTAATGGAGTGTTTATGCCTGAGCCGTGCCTAAGTAATGTTATTTTCCTTCTTTATCATATGTTTTTATTTATAAAATAGATTATGTATTACATCTATCCTGTACTATAGAGTAAGACGTGTCCATTTATTATTGGTGAGAAATCCCTCAGTTTACAGCCATATAATTTAACTGCTTGACTCTTTTCACGTCCCAATTATTGGGGCACATTTACTTACCCATCCCGTTGCGTCCGCCGATCCGGAATGTCCAACGAGGATTCGGAGCTGCCGCGTTTCAATTCCAGCCAGATTTCTTGAATGTGTCACTTCCCTGCTCAGGTCCGCCGTAGTACACCATCTTCTTCCCAGTGTATGTGAGTGTACGTGAGTACAATTTGAGTTTTAAATTCCACGGTTTGTCCAAATCAGTTGGGTTGTCCGACGGCCACGCCCCCGATTTGTGTCGCATGCAAGCTGGTGCCGATGTGCCACAATCCAATCGTGTGACACAATCCCCTGTTCGATTCAGTACAGAATAGAAATAGTCGGGAAACCCGACAGAATCGCGGTCCACGGACCCTTAGTAAATGTGCCCCATTGTGTCAAAAGATGGACATGAAAAAGCCGTGCATGATTAATCCCAAGATGGCGATCCTTGGGTGATCAATTCACTCTTTCCCAGCTCCCTACACGCTGCTAGTGGTATGCTGGGAGAGTAGGGGAGCTGAAGGGGTGCTGAGCCAATAGTTAACTCTTGATGGTGCAGCTTCTTCATGTGGGGCAATACTGGGTTTTTATCAAATTCCATCTTTTTTTAAATTAACATCATATATCATTACAGGTGTTTTATAAGATTGTGAACCCCGATCGACCCCCTCCTTCTGCCCCTCTTTATGGCTACATGGCTGCCCATAGTCTAAACAAGGACTCCAGGGTTTTCTGTCAGCATTCTAGACACAGCTACTGCAATGCCTATTAGTATTGTAGTGTTTTATTCTTGCAAATGGCCATCTGATTTAGTCCAATAGTGAGACCATATAGGAAATCTTACATAACATAACATAAACTCCAATAAAGTCAAAATAAACTAACATAAATGCTCTATTTTCTAGTATAAATACCAGTGTGTACATGGGGGCCCAATGTAAAATTCATGGGGGGAAATGTGTATGCGGGGCCCAGTTTAAAATTCATGGGTGGGCAGTGTGTATGGGGGGCAGTGTGTGTGCGGGGCCAAGTCTAAAATTCATGGGGGAGGTTGTGTGTATGCAGGGCCTAGTGTAAAATACATGGGGGGGGGGCAGTGTGTGAGGGGGCCTGGACCATATGTAAAATTCATGGGCACTGGGTTCAATGTGAACAATGAGGGGACCTATTTTAAATTTGGGGGATAGTGTGTAAAATGAGAGGGCCCTATCAAAAATTTATGGGGGTAATGTGTGAAAAAAGGGGACCCTTTGTAAAATTCATGGGGGGTGGTAGTGTGTAAAATGATGGGGGGGGCAATGTGAATGAAGGGGCCTATGTAAAATTCATGGGGGTGCAGTGTGTATACTGAGGGAGCCTATTTGAAATTCATGGGAGGGAAGTGTGTATAGTGAGGGGACCTGTTCAAAATTGTTAAATGAAGGGGCCCTATGTAAAATTCCTGGGGGCAGTGTGTAAAATGAATGGGCCTATGTAAAATTCATGGGGTGGCAGTGAGTCTAATGAGGGAGCCCTGTGTAAAGTTCATAGGGGCACTGTGTATAATGATGGGCCCCAGTATAAAAAATAATGGGGGGGGGCCAGTATATAAAATTAAGGTGGGGCAGTATGCATAACGAGGGTGCCCATTATGTAAAATTCAGGGGGGGAGGCAATGTGTATAAGGGTCAGTATATATAATAAATTAGGGGACTCAGTGTTTATAATTCATGACGGGGTCCAGTGTTTAAAATCCATGAGGGGGCCCAGTGTGTATAATTTTAGCGGGCCCAGTACTAAAATTCATGATGGGAAACAGTTTGGAAAATGGATAGACGTGCAGCATGTAAGATATCTGGGGGTAATATACAGAAATAAAACAGTTTATATGTAGAAGGAATGTGTCAGCAGGGAGTTTCCCAGTAACTAGTGCCGTGTGCAGCAAGTCATCCACTTTTCCTGTTGCAGTGTTGAAAAAATGAAAATTAAACCTGTCGGTTAAGAAGCATCATAGTCAGGGAGGCGGGAACTGAAAGCGAAAGTCAGACTCAGCGCCTCCTCCATTGTGATTGACTTCTCTACTTTCAAAGTGTCCAGCATTTCTGAAGTGTTTTCTGCATGTGTTGTGTACCTTGGATTGCTGCACATGCAGTGGCGTAACTTGAAGCTGCTGGGCCCCAGTGCAAAGTCTGTGCAAGGCCCCCCGACTTTATGTATGGTATATAATACTAATCTATTCATAAGGGAAATTGACACCTTATGGGCCCCCTAAACCTCTTGGGCCCGATTGCGACTGCATCCTCTGCACCCCCTCAAATTACGCCCCTGCGCGCATGCACTGTTCACACACTGCAACCAGAATGCATCCAACAGACATGTCACATGTCTGAATCATCTGGAAATCTGTGCAGCTTTAAACATCATTCACAATGGAGGGGGACGCGGAGCTAAGAAGGGTTGTCCGAGAGCTAAAAAAATAATAAGATGTGGCCGGTAGGGGGCTTCTAAAAAAAATATTTACTTACCACAACGGTCCCTCCTGGTGTCCCAAGCCGCCGTCTCATCAGGTCTGTGCCCCTTTTGTTTACAGGGACATGAAAGCTGCACTCCGAGCTGTATTGCGGACCAGAGAGATGGTGGGGGCAGGAGACCAGGAGGGAACACGGAGGTAAGTAAATGTTTTTTTTTTAATGCAGCCCCCTCCCAGCCAAATATCATTTTTTTTAGCTGTCGGACAACCCCTTTAACTATGGCAAGTGGTTATAAGGAAAGCAGATTACATGCTGCACAAGGCACTGCTGCTGGTTTGTGCTATAGAAAAATAAACCATTTATAGCTTGTTCAATGTTTAATTAAAAATCTGAAAATCACCATGTTCCCACGAAGACAAGTTTCTTAAATGTACTCAGCATAATAAAATAACACATTCTCTAATTCACTGTTATTAACAAAAATACTGCATTTCACATTTATAATTCCAACTTGTCTCTATCAGTCCTGGTGTACACAATTTTGATTGCCCCTAGACCCAACCGTGGATCTACTGAGATTTGGGTTGGCAGACATCTTGTTTTTCTGTCTGAAGCAGAGCTGTGCTTTCCTCTGCCTCTAGACCCCACCCTTGCATTCCAGGGCGAGCTCACACATACAGAGAGACTTCCTGCCGGCAACACAGCAACACATCCTGAGGAGAGTAAAGCTACAGGCAGATTAGATCTTTATATCAGGGGAAGGGGAGGGAGGTATATAGAAGAACTGTGGGTGTTATATTTGACTTAGCAGTGCTGAGAGTGTAATTGTGTGTTATATCCATCTCATGGATCTCATCATCTCTCATCTCTGATCTGTCTCATTTCTTTTTCTATGTGTCACATACTTATACAATGTTGAGAAGCCACATGAAAGTATATATAAACCTGTACCCTGAAGATCTAACCACATTGTCACCTTACAGAACTAAAGGGATCATAATGTGTCTGCTTAGAGAGTCTCTGACCACACTCTGAAATTTTACACTGACCATTTTACACTGACCATCATTGAGTGATATGAGCTAAAACAGCAATAAAACTGACTAAAATTGTAAAGTAAGGGGTTAAAAATTACCTTTGATTTGTAAACATCACTGAGCATTGCAAATAGTGATCCTTCTCTTATTTACCCATCTGTACCCAGGGTAGCCTTCTTAACCCCTTAATGACTTGGCCTTTTTTAGTTTTTTCACTTCCATTTTTCACTCACCACCTTCAAAAATCTATAACTGTTTTATTTTTCTACATAAAGAGCTCTGTGATGGCTTATTTTCTGCGTAACAAATTGCACTTCGTAGTGACGGTATTTAATATTCCATGCCATGTACTGGGAAGTGGGAAAAAAATTCCAAATGCAGTGAAAATGGTGAAAAAACACATTTGCAACGTTTTCTTCTGGGCTTGGATTTTACAGCTTTCACTGGGCGTACCAAATGACATGTCTACTTTATTCTTTGGGTCGCTACAATTACATGCATACCAAATTTCTAAAGGTTTTATAACGGTTTCATACATTTAAAAAAAGTAAAACCTGTAGCAAATTTTTGGGGGAGATTTTGCCATCTTCTGGCGCCAATAACTTTTTCATACTTTGGTGTGCAGAACTGTGGGTGGTGTCATTTTTTGCAACTTTTGATGGTGTTTTCATTGCTTTAAATTTTAGGACTGTGCGACCTTTTGATCACTTTTTATAAATTTTTTTTATATTTTTCAAAATGGCAAAAAACTGACTTTGGACTCTATTTTCTGTTACGGGGTTAAGCGCAGTGAAAAAACGTTATTATATTTTGATAGATCGGCCATTTTCGGACGCGGTGATACCTAATGTGTTTATGATTTTTACTGTTTATTAATATTTATATAAGTTCTAGGGAAAGGGGGGGGGGTGATTTGAATTTTTAGGTTTTTTAATTTTTTTTTTTTACTTTTTTTATTTTTACTTTTACTATTTTTCAGACTCCCTAGGGTACTTTAACCCTAGGTTGTCTGATAGATCCTACCATATATTGCCATACTGCAATATGGGGATTTTACTCCTCATTCATTACAATTGTAATGAATGGGTTAAAACGAGACAAGTCGCCGGCAGCATTGCTGGCGGTGATCGGCGTGAAAGCACCCGCGATCGGTGCTACCACCGATCGCGGATGTTACCGGTAAGCCTTTGCTGCACGGCCCGCGAAGGAGTTAAAGGGCAACTGTCATTTGAGATAATTTTTAGTATTGCGGGGGACATTTTTCTAATATACTGTATATACTCGAGTATAAGCTGATCCAAGTATAAGCCGAGGCTTGTAATTTTACCACAAAAACCTGGGAAAACCTATTGACTCAAGTATAAGCCGAGGGTGGGAAATACATTGGTCACAGCCTCCCCAGTATATAGCCTGCCGGACCCTGCCCCATATCCCCCAGTATATAGCCAGCCCTCTGCCCCAGTATATAGCCAGCCCCCTGCTCCATTAAATAGCCAGCAGGGGGGGAATCTGGAAAGGTTTACACTCAAGTGTAAGCCGAGTTTGGGTTTTCAGCACATTTATTTTGTGCTGAAAAACTAGGCTTATACTCGAGTATATATGGTACTTCATAAACAAATTTTGCTTTTAGTTTGTAAAAAAATTCAGGCTACTCCCTCCCATAGAGATTCCCATTCCAGCCTGTATAGTGTGTCTCTATGGAGGCTTCTTGTGCTCACATCTAATCTCCCTGTGTTTGGTTAAGCATGCTACAGCCATGGAGAGTGCAGAAAGGGTTAAAGTGGTATTCTTGGAATTTGAACGTCTGATACAAAAACACAGAATGCTATAAATAAATGAATACAACTCACTGTCATTAAACACATCTGGGAGCGGCGATCTGCGATCAGCACATTGTAATGAATGAGGAGGAAAATCCCCATATACTGCTAAACTGTAGTATGGCAGTATATGATTGGATCAATCAGATAACCTAGGGTTAATGTACCCTAGGGAGTCTGAAAAATAGTAAAAAATTAAAGTAAAAAAAAATTATAATAAAAAAACCTAAACATTCAAATCACCCACCTTTTCCCTAGAACTGATATAAATATAAATAAACAGTAAAAATCATAAAGACATTAGGTATTGCAGCATCGGAAAATGACAGATTTTTCTAAATATAATAATGTTTTTTTACTGCCTTTAGATGCCAGATATTAAATATATATGCAAACAACATTTATTATGAACAATTACTTCCATTTATGTACCAATGGTTTACACAAATATTTTTCTTCTTAAGTGGCATTTAAAAGTATTTAATTCTTTAACAATTGACTAACACTTGCTTATTCTGTAGGTTTTTTCTTATGACCTTATAGCGTACAATGGAAAAAAACACTTACACCACACACCATTCATTATATCCAATTCAAATTATGATGTAAAGGCTTACACCCTACCTACATAAAGCAGGTCTAAAAAAAACTCTCCTATAAGCTTCAACATGTCCACTCCAGTCTATTGCTGCCTGATGAGTATGAAAAAGAATGGAGAAAAAAATTCCCTTTAACAATTTTTTTAAAATTTTTAAAATGCCAAATTCTAGCATTGCTTCTTTGTGTTTTTTACTTTGCTTAATTCACGGTGAAGAGCAATTAAGGTTGGGTTGTCCCGTGAACCCATCAGTAATATGCAGTCCGTTTGCACGGTTGTTGATAGAGTTAACTTTAATCTAGCTTTTTAGCTGACTTGATGCCTAATCATTATACATGTAAGGCTACATTCACAAGAACGTATCGGGGGTGTATATACGGCCAACGTATATACAGCGTTTATACGTCCCCCATACACTTCTATGGCCTCACGGCGCCGTAAAGGAGCAGTACAGTGCAGCACACGTTCCATAGCCGTAGAAAGACAGGACATGTCGTATCTTTCGACGAAATACGGCACCGTGTGTTGTGTATTCCTATAGAGAGGGGTGGGGTGAGCAGCGCTCATCCCCTGCTCCTCTCCAGGCACCGATGTATGGCCACCGTACTACGGTACAGCGGGCATACATCGTGTGAATGTAGCCTAATTAGTGTCATTTCTTATCTTGCACATCGAAACAAGCTGTCTGCTCCTGAGCTATTCTCATTTTCATGATGTAATAATATGTTAGTTCTCATTGATGCACATCCTTCCCAGATGAACTATTATATCATGAAACAAAGAAGTATTATAGGAAATCTACCATCAAAATAAAGAATGATTTCTTTATTTAAAAATAAAGTGCCAGGGACACTTACTCAGAGATCTAGAAAATGTGATTGTGATCCTCTTATATTTGTTATTCATGGCTTCCTTTGTTCTAAAATCAACTTTTAATTTATGCCAACAAGCCAGAAGGGCTCTGGGGGTTGTTAGCTGCCACTGTGTGCTGCAACTTTCTCTGCTTCCATGAGATAATGTCAGACAGGTGGAGGGGGAAGTACTAAGGGAACATAGGCAAGGGTGAGACAGTGTATCAACCTGTGAATCCAGAGCATGGAGGGGCTTCTTCTAGCTCATTAGCATAATGTAAAAAGTTGATATTAGAAGGAATATCTGAAGTTGCTTTTAGAAGGAATAAGATAAAATTACCACAGCCACTGTTCCTGGATCTATGAGTAAGTGTCCCTGGGTTTATCATGTCTGATTTGCGGCTAGATTTCCTTTAAGTTTAAAACACAGCCATAGAATTTAGCATTTTTAAGTTACACTTGAACTCCTAACATAGGTAATTGTTATACTTTGTTTTTTTAGGCTGTAAGGACATAAATATCTGGAATGAAAAAAAAAATGTGGTGAAGCAGGTCAGGATAGGGGGCTAACTTAAGATTAATTGCAATTGTTTTAAAATGAGATGTATCCATCTTACAATATGATTACTTAATAAATATCTTTAGTAGTTGGAAATACTTTTAATTAAGTATCTAAATATTTTAGCATACCGGTATATTTTTTAAAAATGGTTTCTTAAAGCAATGCATTGCAAACTACTGTAATTCTTGATGTATTGCCTGTTTCTATTTGTCCAAGGATTCCCCAGAAGGGATACATTTTCCCAACCCATGTACATTATCAGTAACATCTGGGTCTTCATCATCAAGTGAGGTTACTGAGATTACTAACACATGTCATTCCCAATTGTATAACAATGGGTGGGGTGCATTCAAGCAGATCACTTACTCCCATCTGAAAACTGATAGTGATGGTTGATTTGTATCTGTTTTCTAATCCTTTGCATGATGCAAACATAATAACATAATTAAAAGTGAAGAAAATTTATTTTCATGTGTCAGGTTAATCTACAATTACAAACCTAAAATTGCACCTTTCTAAATATGCAATGTTCTGAAAATACATCATGTTAAGCCCTTTACATGGCTCTTAACATAAAATAGTGAATCTGCCATATACTTCATTAACCTTGTATGACCTTTTGTTTAGAGTTTCTATAGCATCTGCTCTGAATCCAATATGAAGGTCTTTGACTTAAGGCTATTCACTCAAAAAAGTTGCTAATGATAAGAAGCCTTCATACTGAATTCATAAATTAAGACAATATATTCAAATGAATAATTATTCTTATGTTTTCATTTACTGCCATATCAATAACAGTATTGTCAATTATATTGATTTTATTTGGATATACCATAATTATTAAAATGATCAGATGGAAATCTGCTTTATTGGTTGGAACATAAATGGAGTCATTTATCTTGTTTTTTTCCCTTATATTTATGACTTTTCCACTTGCCTGATGTAGTTAGCTGTGCCAGAATATTTAATTGTTGGGCCTTATATATCTTTCAGATCTTTCAGATCCAGATTTGGATGTATGAAAAAGTTGCACTTTTGGCACTGCTTGCGGTGAAAAGTTGCGACTTTTGTGCAAATAAACTCTAGTCCCAAGCAGGTATAGGAAAAAGTTTAGTAGGGGTTGCAGGAGATTTTAGACTTAAAGAAAAATGTCACAAAAAACCCACAAAGACCAACAGCTGCCTACTATATCACCCTCTAATATAAATCAAACAAGCCCAACACCCGGACAAAACAAAAAAAGACATGTACAAATGTCCTGACTAAAGATAAATAAACCCTTAGGCAGTGTCATGTGATTTTGTTATGGTTTTGTTTAAATTTTTCTGCAGTTTTGTGGTAATCATGGTGAATGTATGGCAAAACTTCACCTAACTGCATCAGAAGAGTGAAGTAATCAGGTGATACCTTTTGGAGGATAAGTATATATGATGGTGGGCTGTGATGTTATTAACATCATGTCTGACGAAGAGAACTAGTATTTTAGAAAGCCCGCCATCAAATATACTCAGTTAGACTAAAAAGGTACAATCTGATTTCTTCAGTCTTCTTCTGCTCTCCATGGCTAACACAGTACAAATCTACTCTATTAACAGCCTCAACTCCACCATGAAGATAGAGCCGTATTGTTTGTGCTTTAACACTATGGTTTGTTACTGCCACTCATTACCATGTAGCTTAACCTCAACAGCTGATCACCAATGAGTGGCAGGCCTAGTCATGTTATATTGATTTTGACTTCAACATAGAAGTGACAGGAGTAGTCTTTATTCCATCTTGTCTCCATGGGTAGTCCTGTACACTGTCCCACTGATCACTACGCTGCTATCTTCTGGGGGATGGCACAATGGATATTGAAAGAAAGTTTGGCAAAAAGTCCTACTAGGCATTCCATTTAACCCATCAGTTACTCTTTGCTTTTTTACAGTGAGACTTGCCTTTATTGAGTTACTGTTGTAAGAACAAGTCCAGGTATTGCATTACCATAGATTCATGCATACAAAAATTGTTGACAGGTTTCCTGACAAAACTGTGTAGCAACAGTCTGGTTTGGTCCTTGGAACTCCATCATAATGTCCACAGGTATTACACTGTATGATGGTCATATATTTATTCCTACAATCATGCTGGTTAGGATCTGGGTATATCACAATTGATTGGTGTCTGTGTTGTATTTACTTATTTCATCTTTATATGGGTTTAATACAGCTGTGCATGCTATACATCTAATGAGGAGGATACATACCATACTGTTACATCTGTGCCTTCCTCAGCTACGCTAATAGGTTGAGGAAACAATTACTTTCCCTGTGGTTTACGTCATCCAGTAGTGTGAACTATGTTCAAGTGGCTGGCTGTTAAATGTATTCACCACTCCCGTCTCTCTGTAGCAAGGTTCTAAACCAGCAATGGTTAATGCCATGTGACTGTGAGTGCCTGCTCCTACCTGGGGCAGAGTTCCTGCTCATTATAAATACCCTGCGCTCAGCTCATTCCCTACTGGTCAACTTAATTTGATAGCTATATTCTCTACTTGCTGTAGTTCACTAATCCTGTATTCCTGGTATTTGATTTTTTTGTGACTATCCTTTGAATACATGAAGGCAAGCAGGCAAGGTTGTTGGGGGCTGGAGGTTAGGGCTTCCTGTCCTGTCTGTTGTACAGTCCAGTGTCCCCATTACATATACTTTATTTCCCTGTATATACATACCAATTTAGGTTTGAGCTGGTCCATGTTCTTTATCATATAATGTATTTTTTGTGATTTTGTTTACAACTATATTGATTAATAAAGTGACTGTTACAATTAACACATCTGGCAATTACAAATTAGGGGGCGTGCCATCAGATGGTCTGACTACTTCGAACTGAGCGCCATATTTAAAGGGGTATTCTCATCTCAGCAATCAGATTTAATATGATATATAAACATTTCTTCAATTGGATGTTATTAAAAAAATGTTCCTGTGTGAAGATAAATTCTCATAAATGTAGTAATGTTGTCCCTTAGAAACGAGATGGCTTCCTCGGATACGACCACCCCACACTCTGGCAGCAGTGGCCAGACATGCAATATTGAGTCCTGCCTGACCTCCTGGATTCAGCAATCATTACCACAGGATGGCTGCGGGACATGTAGTAACTCCTGGACATTTTATATACAAAAACTTTTGTTTCCTTGTGCAATCCCTCCAGCAGATGGGGCCGTATCTGAGGAAGCCATCTTGTTTCTAAGGGACCATATCACTACATTTATGAGAAATTTTCTTCACACAGGTAAATTTTTTTTTTATAAAATCTAATTGAAGAAATGTTTATATATGGCAGATTAAAGAAACTGAATGTTAATGACCAGACGAGAATACCCCTTTAAATTTTAAATTGTGTTGCACGCCCTATGTTAAAGGTGCCCCACAAAAAAGCTGGTGGACCCTTTCGGGCTTTTGAGGGATAGCGCCAGGCTAATGATTTCCAGCTTACGATTTTAGGGAATCACTGCACAAAGCATTATAGATGGACAATGCACTTTTAGTAAGCTCGAGTGACCTTGTAAGTAAATGTGCCCCATTATCCCGCATTGTTTCTTGTTGACAGGTTATCTCTACACTTTCCAGATCATAGCATAAAACCTCTTATATATTTAAAATTAGATTATTCGACAAAATATTACTATACTATATATAACTTTGGTAACTTTACTGTACAGTATAATTTCCATATCACTTCTAGGAGAAGGGATATAGCAATGTAGGTCTACACTCGCTTTCTTTCAAGCTTCCCCCAGGTTATTCATTTCCTGACTCTGTAGCCAGCCAAGCGACCTAATAATGAGTCTGAGGAAATGTTTAGAAGGATGATATGTCAGTTTTAGTTCCACAGCAGCTGCACACTGAAAGACTTTATCATGGATGGACTGGTTGCTAGGAGACGTTGACTGGCATGGCTTGTTCCACAGAGTCGCATTGGCCGAAATACACCTGGCAGTTGCAGCTTAGGTCCATTTTCATTCATCTTCAGCTTCATTTGCATGAAACATATACAGCTAACTACATTGTATATGCTATGATAAATCTACTCTTTGCAGCAGAGTAATAATAGATTTACCAGCAAAACCATATAATAAGAATAATAATGTTTCGTATCTGCCTTTTCAGAGCAGGGTTTTTCTGCCTACAAACATGCGGTAGAGATTGATTTGCATTTCCCATTACTCATTTGCAACAATGTTTTGCATTTCACATGATAAAGAACCAGATATTTAATAATTTAAGTAGCCTATCCCTTATCATTTGGCTACTGATCTCTTATCTACTGCATCCAACTATCCAAAAAAACTGAATGGGACTGTGGGGCTTTTTACTATTAACATTAACCATTAACATTTCAGTGTATATTGCAATTATTGACTAGAAATATTTAGAGTGCTGTCTTCTATTTGCTTTTATACACAGTGGCCCTGATATATCAAAAGTGAGGCAGGCTGCCTTAGAGCTCTTTGCCTCACGAATGTGTAGGGTGCACTAGATAATTGAGTACTGGTGCATGGTCTTCAATTATCTGGCACACCCTGCACTGATTTTTTTTTTGGGAGCACCTTTAACATACAGCATGCAACACAATTCTATTTAGTTGCTGCAATAATAAATGTGTCACAAACGCCAACTTAGTACTAACACACCGCTTTAATTACACATTTTTCTAAAGTGTCGGACACAGTGCAGCAGCAACATAAATCTGGCGCAAACACTTCATTAATACATGTGTAATCTCCAAAGAAGCTCTTTCTAGTTCAAAGTTAGACAGAAAACACACAGCCACTTTAATAGATTTGGGACAGTATGTTCGATTTATTGCCAATTTACATATTGTTCCCACTTAATGCTGTTTACTCATTAGTTAGGTATGGTGGAAACAAGCAAATGTTTCAAGAAAGTGAAACTTTGGGAAGAGTAAAGGTTAACATTAAAACTCAGTGGGGGAGATGTATCAATTTGTCTATGCAAAAAAACTGGAGTAATTTGGACCTGAAATACCATGGACCACATCTATTGAAGGTTTTACACCACTTTTAGGCAGATTTCCGACTTGTCCGGAAAAGAGGCGTGTCCTCGGTAACTAGGGGCGTGGTATTGGTAACTAGGGGCATGGCATCGTAGAAAATAATCCATGCGCCAGTAAATTCAGTCCGTGCACCAGAAAATTAAATATTGTGGCACAAAAAACTAGACCAATTAATAGGAGGTGCAAAGTAGGACTCACCAGTCTTATACTGCACCAGATTCATCATACAGCATCAGACACAGGGATTAATCTGGCACAAAACTGTCTAGTTCTACTTTGCACTGGTCTAAATATAGACACTTTAATACATCTCCCCATTATGAAATACAATTTAGAAAACCACGCCCCTTTTGCTCTCTTTTTAACAAGATTTTATAAAAATTACATATATATACCTAGATGTATAGTCATGGTTCCCCTCTGATGGACCTGTAGTTTGGCAGACTGCGAGCCCCCTTACGTCCCAGGGCTCAGTTGCCGTTTCCACCCCTGAGACCATGATCGCTATGCTTCTTGTGGTAGCAAGGCCTATGTAACATACCGGCCATTCAACAGATTTTAAAAAAATATAATTGTTCCACATTCTTTAAAAGAAATCTACCATCAAACCAAGCATGATAAACTAGGGACACTTACTCATAGATCCAGACATTGTAACTGTGGTAATATTCTTATATTTGTTAATCATGGCCTCCTTCCATCTAAAATCAACTAAACAATTATGCCAATAAGCCTGAAGAGCCCCTGGGGGTGTTACCAGAGTCCCTCTGTGCTACACTTTCATAAGCTGTTATACTGTCTCACTCGCCCCCTGTTCCCTCAATGTAATCTCACTGCAGCAGAGGAAGTTTTAGCACACTCTGGTCCACATTTATCAAACTGGCTATGCCAGTTTTCAGATGCATTTTGCACATAAATACATGTGCAAACTGCTTGCACATGTATTAATGAAGCATTAGAAAAAAACTGGTGCACTCAGTTGAACCATAATCATATATAATTATTAATAAATGTGGACCAATGTGGGGGAAGTGCAGTATCAGTCTATAAACATCCCAGTAAAGCCCTTCTGGCTCATTAGCATAATTTTAAAAGTTGATATGTTGATTATAGAAGGACAATAGAATGAGATATTTGATATAATATTACAAAGAATAACTTAAATCAGCAGTTTCCAAAGTTTATAAAGTTGGAGAGACTTTTGTTAGCTCCATTCACTTAATAAAAGGCCCTTAAAAAATCAAAAACAATTTTGCTTTGCCTCTTTTCTGCTTCACAGCCATACTCTTCCTTAGTACTCCTGTTCATCATTACTCATTTTTAGCTATTCTCTGCTTTTGAGCCGTATTTGGCTTCTGCTTTCTTTATGTTACTGTATGTTTCAGTATATTTACTACATGTGTCTCTTTGTCGGCACTGTGCAGGGTGTGTAAGTGGGAATACTCAGTAAGTGACCACTGTTATGGCTGCTATTAAGGGACATAAAATATACCTAGCAGGAATCAAACTGTATTTGCTTTTTTAGACTTCGGGAGCTGTTTACGTTTGTACTAGTGGACAGGACCTACATCTATTAGTGCAGGTGGCCTGGAAGGTCCTGAGCTCTTTGATGCAAGTGGCTGACCAACTCATCCTTATTATACCACACGGCAACCCTTATATGACCAGGGTTTTGCCAAATGAATTTCTTATAGATTGAGTAATCTATAATTCCCATTATGTATATCCCTCCATTACTCCTGTATTTCAGTGAAAATCCACTACTGTAAAGCTTTGGGACTCAAAGAGTTTCTTTTCTAAGGTCTTTCTATTAGGCCCTAACATTTTTGTGAAAAATTATACCAAACTGGTCAGTGTAGTTGAAGAAGAGGTTTAATATATAGTATTCATGTAATTTTCTATAGAAAGCTGGCGGTAACCCAAGCTGGGACAATTTTTTATTGATTCCACCTGCTGCACAGTTGAAGCATTCCTGAGGTATGGCTTTTGCTAGTCCCACAGACACTCCTGAAGCTTAGCTTGTGTTGCTTCAAGGATCAGTTTCTGCTATCATAAACTTTAGCTGCCATTAGAAAAGCTAGCTTTTAGTGTTATTACAACAACTTAGGGTAACACAACCTGAGGATTCACAATGTTGCACAATATGATTCTACTGCTATATACTGGTTAAAGTGGGCACTAGGGTTTATAGTTCATGAATGAGTGGTCAGATCATGTCCCAGTGCTGGTCCAATGTTGTCACTTGTTTACTTATGAGTTTGTCACTCAACAACCCATAACCACAATGATAGGTCTGACCCTTGTTATAGTATGCTGCTGAGGAAACTTTTGACATCAGCTAGCTGTGAGGTCATTAGCTTTTGTATAGTCTGGCTTCTGTTATTTTATCTCTTCATTCTCATTTGACGTTTGGTTTTTAACTCTGAAATTTTTATCCTACTTTAACTTTGATTTGGTGAATTTAGTCTGCTGCCACTCTGCTTCCTGGTATCAATTATCTATCTATCTACACAAATATACCAAACTTCAACCTGACATTTAATGTATTACATACCATGATGCAGAGAGCTACTGTTTAACATATTAATGGCATGTTATGTATTTAAAACAAATTTAACATGCACTGAATTATATCATGTAAATGTTAAAGTAAATGTATACTTGTGTTAAATGTTAAAGCAATATGCACTACTTCTGCACTGCTAGGCTTAAGCCCCGGAAGAAGCCTGAAGAGGCGAAAACCCGGGTCTGGCAAGGTGTTTGCTGTTTTTAACCATATTTTTGTGAATATATACAATAAAAATTTCTACCATGGAAACCTGCACTATCTATCCACTAATTTCCCAACATAGGACCAGCAGTACACCATGAACACGGAAGTGATACGGGGACTACATTTGGATCTGGTGGAGGGGAAAGGAGAGAGAAGCAAGAAAGAGAGAAGCAAGGAGATCTTCCATTTTTAACTTGAGGGAAGGTGGTGAGACTACTCATTGGAATTGAACATATGTGGCCCATAATCTTTCAAAAAGCATTTCTTTAAGAAAATAAAATACAAGTTCTACAAAATCTTTTTCCAAAACAACAAATGTCAATATGCACAGTAGCTCTTATTCAGTCACATGTCCACGTATTGCACAGCTTTTGCAAGGTGACAGGTTTCCTTAAAAATCAATGGATGTCTGTATAAAGTAAAACATTCCAGGCTCTCCCAGCAGAAAGTCTATTCCAGCTAGTGAATAAAGCATGCAGAACAATGGAACCACACCTTCTATGAACACAGAATTCACTAAAAAGGAAACTACTGCTGTACCTCTGGACCTGTGAGACATCTGTTTCTCTAACCACAGACTCTAATGTCATTATCCCTCTGTGTAAGTCCAGTTTGTTTTTTTTATCTAAAGAGAGAAGTGGACTTCTTTCTACAAAGTCCTCAGTTTCTTGGCACTTGAAGACATGGATGACTGATAACAGTGTAGTTATTTGCAACATGTAGGGATCTTTTTAAATAAATGTGATGGTACTACTGTATGAATGTTCAGCCTTATGTAAGTGACTGTGCCATATGTCACTGCGTAGCATCATGTACAGATTAACAGATACAAAGGTGATAATGATGAACACATGTTAAACCATGTTGACCTTTAACCTTCTGTAATAAAGCATCACCTAATTAAAAAAAAAGTCTGAAAGGTTTCCCAAAAAATAAATATCTATAAAACACCTATCTAATAGCATTGGCCTCATATCTCTTAAAAGAAATTTTCAGTTTCATCTATAACTTTGTTACTGCACTTTTGACTTACACGCCCTTTCTCCTTTTTTGTTACCACTGTGTCATATGTCAAATATTTGCATGGATCTTCCGCTTTAGTATTGCTGTGATCAATGAGTTCCTGTCTTCCTTCCTTGCAATCCTATCATCATCTCCTCTGAGGAAACCATCTTTTAGTGCCTTTCACATACAACAATAGAGTCATGTTCAAATTAAATGTTCATCACTTAAATGCAGCAGCTCTGTCATGTCATGTATTTAACTCATTAAAATTTTACACAGATACCTTTTATGATGGAAAAGCGTTTTGTTAAGGTCACTTGTGTGTTTAGTATGCATATTATAAGAACTTCCATTTTCCTGTTAAAACAATCTCTACACAAATATATTTTTAACATTTTAATGTGATGTATCTAAAACAAATTTAACATGTGCTGATCATGTAAATGTATACATGGGTTAAATGTTAAAGAAAATTCACTGTCAGAAATGTACCTACTAATGGAAACCTACCATGAGTAATCTACGATCAGAAGTATATCTGATAGTAGATTTCTCCTTCCTAAATCTGCCCTAATCTTAATTTTAGGTAAATTAACTGGAGAGGCTACTGGAGAGGCTACTGCGGCCTGGAGAGGCTACTCTACACCCCAGTAGCCTCTGCAGGCACTCCCACTTGCATGTTCTGTAGCAGTCTCCTTCTTTTTTCAGACATAGCTGCCTTCTAAGGATCTACTGTGTATGTGTAGTAGCTCTGACTCCTGTGCAGGCGCAGAGTAACATGGGCATGACTTACATAGGCATGACTTATTTTATATATACAATCAATGGCTATGGAAAGTATTCAGACCCTTTACACTTTTCACTCTTTCTTTCATTGCAGCCAATTTGTAAGTTCAAAAAGTTAATTTTTTAGCTCATTAATGTACACTGTGCCCCCCATCTTGACAGATAAAACAGAAATGTAGATATTTCTGATAATTTATTAGACAAGCTGAAATTATTATTTTCTAGTGAGTGTTTTGGACCTACTCTGGTTGTCACCCACTTTTCCTAACCACTTTGTTGCCCTTCTTCCTGCATTTGGTCTTGGTTGTTAATGCTCCTGCTGTTAAAGGGCTCTATCAGAGATCTGCACATGTGCATTAGTTCCGGCATCATTGCAGTAGGGAGCGCTGCTATAAAACTACATGCACACTGACGTATACGGCATACGTCAGCCGTGATGGAGAGGAGGAGGGGTGACCCCTTCCCATCTCCATGGACATGAAACTTCACATGGTCACAGGTATTCAGACCCTTTGAGTAAGTAGAAGCACCTTTTGAGCTAGTACAGCCATGAGTCTTCTTGGTAATAATGCAACAAGTTTCTTACACCTGGATTTGGGGATCCTCTGCCATTATTCCTTGCAGATCCTCTCCAGTTCCCTCAGGTTGGATGGATAACGTTGGTAGAAGCCATTTTCAAGTTTCTCCAGAGATGCTCAAATGGGTTTAGGTCAGGGCTCTGGCTGGGCCAGTCAAGAATGGACATGTCCTATCATTCCCTGTGTACAGAGCTGTATGGTGCTGCACGTGTGGCACCGTATCACTCTGGGCGACCATTGCTGTTCTAAGGGGGACGTATGTAGGGCCCAGGTAAATTTGGCTCAAGTTAGCAATATCCGACATGTGCTCTAAGGCGGTATTCTATGAAGTTACCCTTGTTATGGCCATTGTTCATTATAGGGTTCTTCTGAAACCTTCTTTATTAGGAGGGTTAACTGGTATGCCCTACAAGTTTTTTTTCTCCCCCTGTTGCACATTGTTTTATGGTCTGACTAGTAGATGTTGATAGGCTTTCTCCATGAGTGCTGTTGGCTTGCAAAGGTTACCATGTAGCCTCCTACATGCCATGTAGCCATGTAGCCTCTTTGCAAGTACAGTGTTTTTTCTGAACTGGATATTGCTTTCATACTGGACATTCTACAATTTTTGCTTACAAATAATTATTTTGTTTTTGACAAAAATTTTTATTTACAGAAACAAGGATGCCCCATGGGCTCGAGATTTTCACCTTCATTAGCGCATTTGTTTATGACCTGGTTTGAAGAAGAGACAGTTTTCTCTACTCTTAATCCCTATCGTCACAACATAAAGTATTATGGAAGATTTATAGATGATTGTCTTCTAATATGGACTGGTAGAGAAACAGACATTGTTTTATTTCATATCTCAATGACAATAATCATAATATACATTTCACCTATTCTTTTTCAGCCACCTCTATAGCATTGTTGGATTTATGTTTGACAGGTGTTCCAGAAAATCGCAAAGTAGAATGTAACCTTTATAGAAAGCCCACTGCAGGCAAAACTTTGTTACATGCCACTAGCTGTCACCCACCACATGTAGTCAGAAATTTACCTAAAGGAAAAACAATATTTAGAAACCTCTAGTAATATTACTCAACGTCTATACGAAAGAGGATACAATAAAACCCTTATTTCACGTACAAAAGATACCCTAAGAAACAAATCCAGGTCTCAGTTACTTTATACTAATCGTTCCACCAACACTAAAACAGATAGAAAAAATAAAAGTACTGACCAGGTAACTTTTTCCACTGATTACACTTGCCAATCTAATCAAGTAATACATATAATAAAAAGACATCTTCCCATTTTATACCAGTATCCCATTTTAAACACAATATTAAAATCAGGATGCCGTTTTTCGGTTAGAAATTCCGCCACCCTTGGTGATGTTTTGTCTCCCAATTTATTTTCTTCTTCACATACGAATCCCACATGGTTAAACAGTAAAGGTAGTTTCAAATGTGCTCAACCAAGATGTGGCACATGTAAATACATCTCCAAAACTCAATTTGCACCATCTATACAAAACAACACTAATTACAAAATAAACTCGTTTATAAATTGCAACTCTACATATGTAGTGTATTCTATTATTTGCAATGAATGTTTGCTGCAATACATAGGTAGCACTAAACGGGCTTTGAAACAGAAATAGCAGAACATATATCAGGGGCACGCTATGATCCATCCACCATGCATGTAGGAAGCAATATACATAACATTTCAGCAGTTTCCAGACACTGCAGGGATTTACACAACGGAGACACTTCACATCTATCAGTAGTACCCATAGAACGGGTTAATCGCCCTAAAAGAGGCGGGGATTGGATCAAAGCTCTCCGAAATAGGGAAGCCTACTGGATATTAACCATGAAAACTAGAATACCACTAGGTCTAAATTCCAGGAATGATGTAATGTACATTTACTAATCATGTTTAAACCATGCTTTTCTTTACTCTGTTTTTTGATGTTTTCCTGTTGCCACTCAGCTGCATTTAATTTGTGACGTATTGTCGACTTTCTTTTCCGCCCACTTCCTTTCCTTTTTCTATATAACTTTTTACATAGTATGGTGATGTGTTGACTATGATTAAGAACAGCATTTAGTTCGAAATGCGTCAGTTTCTGTCATTACCATGGTTCCTCAGAGATTTTGGTCCATATTGACACGATGGCATCACACAGTTGCCGCAGATTTGTCGGCTGCACATCCATGATGCGAATCTCCCGTTCCACCACATCCCAAAGATGCTCTATTGGATTGATATCTGGTGACTGTGGAGGCCATTTGAGTACAGTGAACTCATTGTCATGTTCAAGAAACCAGTCTGAGATTATTCCAGCTTTATGACATGGCGCATTATCCTGCTGAAAGTAGCCATCAGATGTTGGGTACATTGTGGTCATAAAGGGATGGACATGGTCAACAACAATACTCAGGTAGGCTGTGGCATTGCAACGATGCTCAATTGGTACCAAAGGGACCAAAGAGTGCCAAGAAAATATTCCCCACACCATGACACCACCACCACCAGCCTGAACCGTTGATACAAGGCAGGATGGATCCATGCTTTCATGTTGTTGACGCCAAATTCTGACCCTACCATCCAAATGTCGCAGCAGAAATCGAGACTCATCAGACCAGGCAACGTTTTTCCAATCTTCTACTGTCCAATTTCAATGAGCTTGTGCAAATTGTAGCCTCAGTTTCCTGTTCTTAGCTGAAAGGAGTGGCACCCGGTGTGGTCTTCTGCTGCTGTAGCCCATCTGCCTCAAAGTTCGACGTACTGTGCGTTCAGAGATGCTCTTCTGCCTACCTTGGTTGTAACGGGTGGCGATTAGAGTCACTGTTGCCTTTCTATCAGCTCGAACCAGTCTGCCCATTCTCCTCTGACCTCTGGCATCAACAAGGCATTTCCACCCACAGAACTGCCGCTCACTGGATGTTTTTTTTTTTCGGACCATTCTCTGTAAACCCTAGAGATGGTTGTGCGTGAAAATCCCAGTAGATCAGCAGTTTCTGAAATACTCAGACCAGCCCTTCTGGCACCAACAACCATGCCACGTTCAAAGGCACTCAAATCACCTTTCTTCCCCTTACTGATGCTCGGTTTGAACTGCAGGAGATTGTCTTGACCATGTCTACATGCCTAAATGCACTGAGTTGCCGCCATGTGATTGGCTGATTAGAAATTAAGTGTTAACGAGCAGTTGGACAGGTGTTCCTAATAAAGTGGCCGGTGAGTGTATATTTATTTGTGTAGTATTGCACTGGGGACTCCTTCAGTGGGTATACTGGCTTCTATCAGGTGCCGGGTACCTGCTGTGACCTTTGTATATGGGAGCATACATTGTTTCCCTTTTTAATTGCTTTTACCTTCGTCCGTTTGATGTCTCTGATTTGTGTATATATTAATTTTTTGTATCAATAAAAATTGGATTTTGTTTGCTACTTAACACGTGTTTTTTGGATATAGTTATCCTTGACTTTCCTCCTTACTCTCAAGCTTCTCCTCCATCTTATCAGAGTGCACACAGACATTGTTGGTTTGGCTCTGCGGGGTGGAGAATCGAAGGTAGCGGTTTATCCTGGCAACCTGTTATTCTTTGTGTCCAATCCAGGGATTTCTTCGCCCAACCTTATGAGTCATCTCACTGAATACTCTCACTGGTCAAACTTCAAAAATAATTTCACTAACTCTCAAGCACTTAGAATCATGCTACCTGAAGCAGGTACAAAGGAATACTTCCTTTCCCTTCAGGTAGTCTACTGAGGCACTCTCATATTTGGGCAGCAGAGCAGAGGCACAGCTTCCTCCTCAAATTGACACTTTCACCTGAGCTGAGGAATCAGATTTTCACTCTAGCTCACAAAAGTTCAATTAGATTCCACTTTTAGGCAACTATAAACTGCTGTCTAGATGGTACCGATTACCATTGTATATTTTCCTAGGTTGACCTGACCTGCTGGGTTGGAGGAAGGCATGTTTCTCCATATCTTTTGGTCCTGCCCAGTGTTACCACCTTTTTGGGATGTTGTTCAGTCTGCCATTAGGCAGATTGTGGACTACACTTTCCCTCTTGAAGCTGCCCTATTCCTATTCGATTAGCATTGCAAGACCTTTATCCAGGTTTATAACTGTTCCCTGTTCCATTACCTCGTAATGGCAGCATGTTCCTATATTCCATTATTGTGGTGTCAAGCGAATGCTCCATCTGTGTCCCTCTGGTTTTCGAAGGTCAACAATATAATGCACATGTCAGAACTAACAGCCGCAATTGTCAGTACATTCGAAAAAAAAAAAAACTTGACGGTCTGATGCATATACTTTTGTGATTCCTGGAAATTAACTTGGCCTTTCATATTTTCATGTCTTCATCCTTAGGAAGCCTGGAACATGGCGGCCCCTCCCTACCCTCTTCCCTCCCAACCTGGAATGAGACACGGATTCAATTCCCCCTCTCACCTAACCCCTCCTTCCTTTTCCTTGATCTACACTGTTTTCTTCCTCCTTCATTCTTGGCCTCCTTTCTATTCAGGAGGCTTATATTAACTCAATTGTTTCTTATTGCTCTATTATCTTCTTGTTCTAGAAGGGAACTGGCCAGTCAAGCTCAGGACTGAATGACATGTCCTTGTTTGGTTTGCCTACTCATGTGTGGCCTGCTCAGACAAAATCATCTGTGATGAGTTATAGTTTTCTTTGCAAGTGATTGTGATCTTTTCCTGCTACCCTATAATCCATGTCAAAATAGCAGCTCTAATGTTAACTAGCTAACCAATAGGCAAATATGCTGAGTTTAAAAGTTTTTGACTGTATCATTTATTTCACGTAAAAATAACAAGTTATTGGGCATAGCTGTTGGATTACAGAGTGTTTGGGCTCTGTAAAATACCTGTAGAAAAACACCTTTTATTATTTTTCAATTGATTTATTAGAGCGCTGGAACATCTTTTAAATTGTGGAAAATTGATGGATGTGTAGACAGTTTATATAGCGATAATTCATGTGTACTTTCTTGGAACATGTAAATAGTGTAATTGACTTAATATTTTATGTAGCTTGTTTTATTTTGACAGAAAGATGTGACTTGGCTTCCTAAAGTGTGACTGTGTTTCAAGATTTTCATTGAAGAGCACAGCAAAGCCTACGTGTGTTCATCTTACCACTTCTGTTGTCATTAATCTGTCACTGCCATTTTTCCATAGTCATCTTGTTTCCCTGTAATGCAACATTGAGTGAGTAATGCTGGAAGCATGTACGCATTGATTCAGTGTAAGTGTAAGGAGTGAGCCCATTATGTGGGCTCTAAACCACTGATGAGCTTTCCCTGACAGCTGTCACTAGGGCTGTTGTGAACAAATCAATGGTGATTTTTTCTATAACAATATCTTATTGCACTTGGGCGATAAGCCGTTTAGAAGCAATTTAAGGTTGTAACAAGACCTTTTATATCTGTGGTTGCACAGATTTAGACTATTTCCCCATGTATACAGAGGTAATTCCACAACCAGACAAAATTAGCTGGTTTCTGATGTGTTTTTAACTTGGCGTAGAAATAAACGCAGTCGGCAAATTTTCACATATGAAAACATATCCCCCATATACCACATTCTGTGGGTCATCATGATTACAGCGACACCATATTTCAAATTTTTATTACGTTTTACAAGTTTTGCTGAATAAATCTTAATGTGAGAAAAAAAATCTGTTTTTGTATTCAGAGAGGTGTAACAAATTGTATTCAAAAAAGGAAACAAAGAACATATAGGGGTTCATTTACTAAGGGTCCGCGGACCGCATTTTCATTGGGTTTCCCACCGCATTTAACAGGGTTTTTGCCTCACGCGATTGAATTTTGGTGCAATCGCGCCCACTTTCATTCGACCCAAATCGGGGGCGTGGCTGTCGGACAACCCAACGGATTCGGACTACATGCGGGATTTAAAATTCAAATTGTGACGCAAGACATGCACTTACAAGCATCGGGAAGAATAAGGTGAACTCCGGCGGACCACAGCTGGGGAAGCAATAGATGTAGGAAATCTGGCGCACGAGCTACGTAAATCGCGGCAGATCCAAATCCTCGTCTGACAACGCACCTCGGAAATCGTGACAGGACGGGTAAGTAAATCTGCCCCATAGAGAACAGTGCCACAGATGATATTCTTTAGTAGAATAAACCAAAACTGGTTTTCACTTGATTTATGCCAAATGCCCCAAATTGGGTGACAGGCAGACCAGATCAGTGTTCTTCGCAGGTACAGTCTTAGGTAACCAGTAGATGTTTCAAAAAAGCTGACTTTAGCCAAAGGAACCTGAATCCCAAATTGGCTTGTAGAAAGTAGCAAATAGAAGTAATCAAAAACAAAAAACTTGGCACTATAGCGGCACTGACATCTATGTAGTGAGGCGTGTCAACATTAAAAAATGACACTCCTCACTTTATAGATCCTAGCACCACATAATGCCAATTTTTTGTTTTTGTTTACTTTCATTACTTTTTGTCTACAAAGCTGGTTGCAGGCTAATTTTTGTAGGACAAATTGTACTTTACAACAGATACATTTTCTGGAGCAGATACATTTTTTAACTTTTTATTGTGAGACAAGATAGGTAAAACTTTTTGGTAGTGTTCATAGTGCAATAGATTCAATAGTGATACAGTTTTATTGTATGTGTTTATACCATATGGGTAGGGTTTACGTGATGATTATAACTTTTTTCCCATTATATGTAAAATTTATATGCAATTAGGCCATTTTTATTAATATATTCATTTATTTTTATTTAAAAACACTTTTTTTTACTTTATTTAACTTTTTTACCAGTCCCACAATGGGACATAAACAAGCAATCATTCTATTGCTTGTTCATTATAATACCCTGCAATAAATTAGTATTACAAAGTATTTATCACTCTCAGCCTAAGCACCGTCTCCTCAAAGTCATCTGGTCCTGCTGTCCCACTGAAGGAATGTAAATGCTGCGGCCAAGCGGGCTATAGCTTTTCAAACGTTGAACACCCATGATAGGATCTCCGTCCAACTGCGGTAGTATTTCAAGCTTTGTGTAACCATTTCACATTACAGATATGCCATTTTAATATTCTAATTTCTACTAACTGAATGTCTAACAATATAAAGTATGTCAGTTATCCACGGGACTAAGACTGCTAGTCATCCTTTTATATACATTCTCAGTATGGTGTTTTCATTCTGAAAATCCCTGACCCTTTTGGAAGAAGAGAAAATCGTCTGCTTGGCATTCTGATATGGCTCCATCTGTAAAAACTCATCAGTTGTCCCCAATCTAGTGTTTATTATGATCAAATATATGACTGCTAGAAACATTGGCTTCCAGACAGATATTCAACCAACTGTTCAGGATGTGAAGATTTGCACTTGTGTGGTAGCAGCCTAATGAATAACACACAAAATATATGCACAGTCAAAATAGAAAAAGACTGACATCAATGCGAAATACTGGTAATGAGTCTGGGTGTCATTTTTCCTGGGAAGTTATCTTGCTTGCACCCTAAGCCCCACATTCTACTATGGGAAATAATAGCTGTGCTTCTTGTTTAACCCCTTAATGACGCAGCCTTTTATAACTGGGGCATTTTTTAGCGAATTTTTGTATGTGATGGTTTATGGGCCATAACTTCTTTTTGCGTGCTACCTTAAATTTTTTTGCAGCGTTTTTTTGGGACACATAGGGGCACATTTACTTACCCATCCCATTGTGTTCGCCAATCCGGAATGTCCGACGAGGATTCGGAGCTGCCCCGATTCACTTACAGCGTGCGCCCGATTTCTTGAATGTGTCGCTTCCCAGCTCAGGTCCGCCAGAGTTCACCATCTTCTTCCCGGTGTATGTGAGTGCTGATCTTGCGGCACAATTTGAATTTTAAATTCCGCTGTTTATCAGCATCAGTTGGGTTGTCCAACAGCCACGCCCCCCAATTTGTGTCACATGCAAGCCGGGGCCGATGCACCACAATCTGATCGTGCGCACCAAAAACCCCTGTGCAATTCAGGGCAAATGGAAAATATTCGGGACCCATAGGGTTAGTTAAAATGTAATTACAGTTTCAAGACTTTTTTTTCATTTTTAGTTCTATTTGGGGTTAAAAGTATATAATATGCATAGTCTTGGGCAAATGGGGCGACTATGGGAATTTTTTTTTGTGTAGCAGGGGATGTTTTTTATTACATTGGGAAATGTAAATGTATTTTTTTAAATATTTATTTATACTTGTTTGTGTGTTTTTCACAGGTTCTTTTTTAAGTTCATTTTATTTTTACAAGTGTTCCCCTGTAACTGGGGCATCTATAAGAGCCCCAATTCCAGGGGGAAAGGAATCCCTGTGAGGGAGACACAGAAAATAGGAGACATCTTTCACCAATTACACTGCATTTGAAATGCAGTACATGGTAGGGGTGCACTGATACCAGAATTCTGAGTGCGATACCTAGAGAAGCATCATGATACTTGAAATGTTAAAATGTTACTTTGAAAAAAAGAAAAAAAGTATTATCAGGATTCAATGTTTAGGGTGTGGTAACATGGGGCATTTACATTATGTTTAGAAACGCAAAACTAATGTCTTGGGGCGGCACTCGGCCCAATCGCATACGTGTTTCCAATTAAATGCATGCAATCAGTAAAGATCAGGGTGAAGGTTGTCCTGGTAATGTTAATATAAAATGTATAATTTATTTTGTGTCTTATACATTTAATTAATTCAATTTAACTTTAATAATTATATGTTAAAAAAACAAACAAAAACAGATAATGTAGTATAATATATAGAAAGACCTCTGAGGGGATGCATCTCTATATATCAGTGCATTGACCTTGTGTCATAGTGTGACTCTATGAAAGCTGTAGTCAGAAAAAATCCTCCCATTAGCAACCAGTATGGTATGTACAGTGTGGAAGTTGTGAGTTCAAATTCCTATCGGGGCAAAAATTTATTTAATTTAATAACATGAAATAATTTAGACCCTTGTGTCAGGGGAAGCCCTGGGAGATGTCCAAACCCCATATATTGACAGTTCAAGATATTTCCCTGATAACGTGGCTCCTGCTCTGCCGCTGACCCGACACATCTATACAAAAGCAGAAGTCATTCAGTACTGGAAATAACAGAATCCTGGTATTGAACCGTTCTGAGTATAAAAGTATCGAGGTTTTGATGCATCTTGCAACCCTAGTACACGGCATGGAATATTAAATACTTTCACTGCGAAGTACATTTTGTTACAAAGAAAAAAGCATACAGCTCTTTACATCAACAAATAAAAAAGTTATAGATTTTTGAATGTGAGGAGTGAAAGATGAAAACACTAAAACAAAAAAGGGCCTCTGTGGGAAAGGGTTAAACTGATCTAATTTTCCTTTTTTTAGTTACTATAAGTATATACATACAATTAGCATTATGTGGTTAGGAACAAGTAAATATTCCAGCGCCCTGAGAACTGCAGCCTTTCTGAGTACATTTTTCACAAATTCTTCGTATGTTCCCTGTTAAGAATCTGTTGAAGTTAATGACCCTGATATTGTTTATTTTATGCATAGCAGAGGAAATTCAAACCCTTCAGCATTTCAACTAGTTTTTATATTCTTCTAACAAAAGACACAATTTTCATACACTGTAACATGCAAAAATAGGGGCATCTTTGTAGAAAAGAGAATGCAAAATATGGAATGCAATGTGTTACCACTTACTGAAGTATGTACTGTACAGCTGTGACTTTGATACACATAGTACAGGAGAGAGTGTCCTGTGTAGGCCTGATGTTGGCCTCCTCAGTGGAATTAGATTTCATAGGGATATGAGACAAAGGAAGGAGGAGGAGAATCTCTTGTACATGAAGCTGGTGAAAGATTCCATATGATTATTCTTCACAGTCTACAATGAAAGAAGTTATTTGGCATTACTTTGTTTCACAAGAGGACAATCATTTGAGATCATTTTGTTTAAAGCACTGCAGTGCATTATACACTCCCTGACATCTATTAGGCTTCTATTAGGCCAGGCTGAAGGTGCCCATTGGCAACCTGTGAATGCCTGCAGATCCTTTGGCACAGCAGTCTATCTTTGACTGCGGGGACTGTGGGGTTAAACACCCGGGATCTGAGCTTTTCACAGCCCAGCTCTGGCAGCAGCAGCTCTTGATGTCCTGAAAACTTCTTCTGATGCGGCGGCACATAGAAAGTCATTGCTTTGGAATAAGTACCTTTTATGACCACCGTAAAAAGCAGACACGGTGGTCATAAAGGGGTCAATCATCTATTTTTCATACTTCAATTACAGAGATTTTTTTTCAAATTAAAGGCCTCACTAGTCTTGTGATATATTTGTTGGGACCAGTGAATAGCTACAGCAGTCATGTGTGTCATGTTTAGATCCAGAAGGGAGCCCATAGCTGAAGGGCTTCTCATCTAAAACCAATGGGTAAAAGCTCCTTTTTTCAGAAATATTTTGTTGCATGTTATTGGTAAATATGCTTATTGTGTATTAACCTATGTGTCAGAACATATGAAGGTCGTTACATATTTGTACATGCTGTGCATTTATAGTGGAACACTGATTTTACATTTTTGGGAAATTGTTTAAGTGTTTCCACAAAGCACAAATCCCTTCATTATACAGATGTTATTACTACTTAATAATTAATCTATTAATGAATACACCTGTCATTGGGACAGGTCCAAACTGGTCTGTACTAAAAAGCCATCTACATGGGAATGTATATAGAGCTACAGAGTCTGAGATTTGTGACAACCCATATTAATTTAACTCCTTTCAACGTTACCCATATGTGCATGAAAAACAGAAGATATAGAAATACTCAAACTTTTCTGATATTGAGCAACATTTACATGGAGATCTTTTTATTCATTGCTCCTAGACCTTTAGCTTCAGTTTATTCCTCAGAAGACAGTTTATTCCTCAGAAGAAGTCTTCCCTCTAGCATCAGAACAAGCGACAAGGTGTCAGTGTCTTTGCAGCTTCAGCTGTTTCAACAGCTTACGGAGTCACACAGCTGGATGTTCAGAGGAAAGGAATGAAGCTTTTCTACTTATGGCTTTTCAACCACTGTACTTGAAACACTGCCATGCTCCCTATGCTTCAGTTGGTATAGCACCTGCTTTGTAGAAATACTGTCTTATTTGCTTCTCATTTTAATTTTCATCTGTTACTTTATGTTAACAATTAAGATTTATGACATATACTGCATATAATTACGCATGTCTATTAATTTTTATTAATCATTTTAAAGAAAAATAAATTATATATTAAAATGTAAATAGGGAAGACTTCTTTCAGGCTTCTGGAGTAGTGGACTCACTGGACCACAGCAGACGATGACACAAGGTGACACCTAGTCCCTGAATCTAAGTGGCACCCGGTATTCACCAGAGCCCTTCGCAAAAAGGGTTGGACTTGCTGCGGCGTGGAACCACCAGGTCGTTCCACAGGTGCGACTTGTCCGCAGTGGCATCCAAGGTCAAGGTACAAAGTCAGCAGTCAAGTTCCTGGCCAGGGACAGGCTTGAGTTCAAGACAGGTGGCAAATTTTCAGGGTCAGAGACGGAGGGGAAGGTCGGTACTGGCAGCGGAGGAGCGAAAACAGGAACAGGTCCGGGGTCACAATGGGGAATCCAATCACAGGCACAAGACAAAGCTTGAACATTCTTCAGGGGATGCTGGCAGAAGCTGTCTTTTAACTAATTCCAGGAAGTGGCCAGCGCCAATCAGCGTTGCGCCGGCCCTTTAAATGTACGAGTGCTGGCACACGCGCGTTCCCTATGAGCCAGGACGGGAGCAGGAGTGTGGAGAGGTCAGTGATGCCGGGAGGAGCGGAAGCCGCGGAGAGGGGCACGGGTGCGCCTGCGAACCTGGGATGTGGGTCACAGGAGCACCCGTGACAACTTCTAGTTGGTCAACTATGTATTTTGCTCTCTATTCAAGCTAGTATTAAAGGCCTTCTCAATGGATTTATTACTTTTATAAGTCCCTGCATTCTACTTATAAGTGGCATATCACAATAGACTGGGGAGTTTGTTAAATAAGTTTATTAAGAAATGCAAACGATGGTTGAGATGTATGCTGAAAATGTAAATGAACAATAAATGCCCTTTGACATGCACCTATCATACAGGTGCTGAAGGAGCCCCTTAGCTCATGGACCTGCTGGGGGATTCACCTGTTCCGCTATGGGCCACACCAAGCTTATAAGTACATGTGTGTCTGGAAATTATGCTTTATGCTGCTGCCAACTGTGTGCATTACTCTCCCCAAACACAAGGTAAAAATACACATACCAGTACCAACAGGAAGTGAAGAGACATATATTATACAGCCTGCCATCTGTCCAGGAAGTGCAGTATGTGAATGTACGCATTGGATGGTCCCAGAATGTACAAATAATGGAGACTTACAACCTAATGTTAAATGTTTTTGTTTTGTCTCCCAAATAAACAATAACTTTGCAATAAACCTACAAACATAACTAATTCAGTGTGCATATAATCTATTTTTTCTACATTTATGTATATATATATTTATTTAATCAATGAGGTTAGAATAATGTACATTTTTCCCTGATGTGCAATATATATTGTAATTAATTGAGGAAGGGGGTCAACCACTGTTCATAATATAATTTCTTAAGAATTCCGAATACGGCTCTTTTTGTAATGTCATTAATTCAGGGATGACTTTTGTGGTGATAAAAATAGGGAAACAACATTTTTTGGACGTAAGTGCCCCCTCCCTTCGAATACCTCTACTTGTCCCTAAACCAGGCCAGGATGCTTTAGTCATAAATCAGCATACACTGGAACCAGACCCTATCATATAACCTAATAGTCTAACCTCTATCACTTGTAATAAGGATTTTCTTGTTTTGTAAACTTATGTAAACAATTGTCACGGTCCGAATATGGACCAATGAGATGTAATGTTGGCCCTTATATGTTTGCACACTGGCCATGCACACTATGCTTGATAAAGGCTCTGTGTGAGCTGAAACGTTGCACATGGAATAAAAGACACCCCATCGTTTTTTCACTACCTCGGAGTGCTGCCTGTTTTTGGAAACTAATAGTCTAAGTGAGGAGGATTCTTCCCATAAACAATCAACCTTCAACTCTAAGAATCTAGCTACTCATTTTATGTTCTTTAAATCTTCATATTTATCCATCCGAAAGTACTCTCTCGGGAATACCTGGTGACGCTGTGGCTACTGACATGACTCCTCAGAAAACACTGGAAGGACGCATTCATCGTTTGGAGATGAGACTTCCTCCCATTGAGGACATTTCAAATCACCATCATAGACTTATAGACTGTGTGATATCTATTGACCCAGAGGTTAGCAAAAGGTGATGTCCTGTGCAGCTGAGGCAACATCTAGAAACCTCGAATTGTCACAGGCAGAAGGGCAAGGGAATGAATTACAGAATCCTTCTCAGTTGGAAGTTTAAATTTAGAAAAAGGCATTCTTTGGGGATCCCTAGCAGATATATTGATTGCATATTTCTGATTCCCCAGGCACCAGTCTTATGACATCATGTAATGTATTAAGTTCCATTTATACCCCTTTTATTTTACCAAACTGTTCTTTTTAAGTTACTTTTTTTGTATGATAATGTCTCTTTTTTAAACACTGTTCTTTTTTTAATTAAAAATTTGTGTTCTTCTTGTGTTCTAACAATTCCCTGATCTCAGAAGAGACTTTACCTAAACTCATTGTTTAAATATTGAGTGTAATATTGAATTTAAGCTTTGTCTATGCCAGGATCAGTGGTAGTGGACCCACTGGACCACTGCGGACGATGATGTAAGCCGACACCTGGGACCAGAGTCTAAGTGGTACCCGTTTTTTACCCTACGAGAAATTAGATAGGAACCCTACTGCTAGGATCTCTAAAAGAATAAAAGACACTTTGGACAAATACCTCTCACTATTGATTCCTCAACACATACCTTCCTGACACAAAAGACACCCATCATCCCAGTAATCTATACCCTTCCAAAAATACACAAAAATCTCAACAAACCACCAGGCCGTCCCATAGTCGCATCAACTGAATCCATACTCTCACCACTATCCATCCTTCTTGAAAAACTCCACTGGTACGATCTACAAAGTCTTTCCTTCTAGATACCAACTCATTTCTCGAACTCATCAACAGTATTTAGAAAATCAACCCCACAGACCTTCTAGTCACTCTAGATGTCAATAGCCTATATACCTCAATAGCCCACAACAAAGGCCTTAGAGCAGTTCAGGAACTACTAAAAGAAACCACTTATCCCACCAATGTTATAGACCTATGTCTCGAATTACTTGAAATTGTACTAACAGAAAACTATTTTATGTTTCAAGACTCGTTCTACATCCAACGACAGGGTACCGCAATGGGGTCCAATGGAGGACTCCCATATGCAAACACGTACATGGCTTTTGTCTACCCGAACCAACTCTTCTGTACCCATTGCCGCATCTGGAAATGTTATACCGATGACGTGTTTTGCATATGGGAGGGGGCACATTGGACTCCTTGCATAAATTCCTTTTTGACCTCAATTCGATTTGGCCAGAATTACAATTACAAAAACTATTATTCCTGAGAACCCAGAAAAAAGGCACCTTCCCATGCCTTTCCTGTGCACAATGCAATAACGTGCAGAAAGGCGAGACATTCTCACACCCCCATAATGGGAAAAAATATCCCATACATGACTTCTTTACATGCAATTCTGATTTTGTTATCTATGTGATCAAATGCCCGTGTGGTCTCGCATATGTCAGCGACACCACACTACCCATCAAAGACAGAATCTCCAAACACAAATCTACTATTAGATTGAAGAACAGCTTTCTCCCAATACCAGCTCATTTCCTTGAGAAAAAACATTCCATAAATCATTTAAAATTCCAGGTCATTGAACAAGTAGGGACCCCGAGACAAAATGGGGACCGAGTATCAATTCTGAAAAAAAGGGAATACTTTTGGATCCATACACTACAAACGTTGTCACCGAAAGGAATGAACAGGGATTATAATATTGTAAGTTTCTGCTGATTTGATATTAATGTGAACAATTCTATTTTCTTTACAGAGACGCTGAAAACATACACATCATATATGCTAGCGCTATACAGCTCATACTACTAATTATACCAGCGCTTTATAATCGACACTATTAATTAAAACGGCCCATGCCTTCTGATACATTAGACATCAATTGTCTATGTATCAGCCACTCCCCCTTCATCCTTACCCCTATCAGCACCAATCAGCGTATGCGTTCCACCTCACGAGTATTTAAACCTCTACAGTGCTTACCACTACAGCACTTCTACTCAGCAAGCGGACCCCCGCTCTCCTCCTAAGCGCCAAGCCTGCACAGCAGCTCCTTATGCCTTATATACTTGCAAACTGGTAAGCACTGTTTTATGTTTTCCTCTCCACAGGTACCATCTACTGCTCAACTACTATGCCAAGCTGTACTACCACTGAACCTAATATTACCTTCCATAATATCTCTGCTCAATAATGATTATGTAAATTGATGCATTGTAATCACAGAGATAATCCAGACTCTCCCTGAGACTATATTGCATGTACCTTCATTTTATACCTTGAGATTATCACACCAACTTGTGATTATGTAAATATGCCTATATATATCTCTATCTCTATTTGTCACTTTCCTCCTTGTTATGTACAAATGTTTATACTTATTTTTACTTCACTACTTGCAGTGTCTGAAGAAGGTCAGTGATTGACCGAAACGTCACATAAATGTAATTGTTTGCAAAATAAACTAAAAACTCACCTAATAATCAGTGTGACTGGATTCCATACGGTTTTTACCAGAGCCTGCCGAAAAGCAGGTTGAACTTGTTGCGGCGTGGTACCACCAGGTCGTTCCACAGGGACGACTTTGTCCGTGTTGGCGGCCATGGCGAAGTACAGAATCATAAGGCAAACTCATGGTCGGCGACAGGCAGGAGGTCGAGACAGGCAGCATGGAATCAGAGTCGGGGATGTAGCAGAAAGTTAGGTCATGCAGCACAGGAGCGTAGTCAGGAACAGAATCAAGGTCACAATGGGAAATCACTATAAACGCAGAGAACATAGGGACAAGCTTTCTCAATGGCAACAAGACACAAAGATCTGGCAGGGAACACTGGAAGGTGCTAGGAATTTATCAGAATTGGTAGCGGGCCAGCGGCAATTATCGGCGTGCTGGTCCTTTAAATGTCCGGAAGCCGATGTGCGCACCCTATGACGCAGGGGCGCATAGGCCGGGCTGTCAGAGCCAGCGCAGGATCGAGGAGAGGAGAGAGCAGTGGCAGATTCCAGGGGCACAGACAGGAGCACAGGTGCGCCTGCGACCCGGGACGTGGGTCGCAGGGGCACCCTTATTGCAGCCATATATATGACCTGTGGTGGCAGGTGGCAGTCTGTGATCCTGACGACTGTCCCCCATAATTCAGTGGGGGAAATTGGTATTTAGATTGTTTAGAGTATATACTGATTAATTCTGGGCCACAGTATTTATTAAAATTTAAGGGGTTCTTTGTAATTTATTCAGGAGGCAAAATTATCACTTATGAAAGGGTCATTTAACATATGCAGGGGCACGATTGTACTGACCCAAAGAATAAAGGAGAGGTATCATCTGGACTGCACATTGAAAGTCGTTAAAAATAAAGCCCATTAGAATATGGCACTGTGTTCTTTTTGCCAATACAACCACATTCTGATTTTTTTTCCAGATTCACAGTACGTGTCACATTATATTAAATGTTGCCACTAGAAAGTACAATTTGTCTTCCACAAGCCCTCATATAGATTTGTAAATAAAAAACTAAAAAAGATATGGCTTGTGGAAGGACTGGAGTGAAAAGCAGAAACATGAAAAAATCTGGTCATTAGGGGGTTAAGGAATCATGACAAATGGCAGATTTTTTGCATTAATTTCTGCAGTTGCTCTTAACAATTTGATTTTCTACCAATTGCCTGTTTAATAAAGGAGACATTAAACTTTCAGCAGTTGATGATACCAATGTCTATGAAGAAATCTTGTGATAGCAAGACAAACTAATTGCTCAAACCTTGATAAAAATTGAAAGTTTTAGAGATGCTGGATTCCTCCATATTTCTTCTAATAAAAAACAGCAGACAGGCACATTGATTGTGGCAGCCATATATTTAACAGTCTGGAGAATGTGTACAGTATTGAGCTCAATTTTGTATTGAACTCAAATTTTATTGCACGTCAACACTACCGATTTTACCGTAATTTACGACAATATAAAAGTAAATACAGGTCAGATAATTTCTCATCTTAGATAAGATATTATACTCTGATTTTGTAATGATTCAGTCCTGGTAAATTATAGTTTTGTTTCAAATATTCTTTCAGGAACGACCGGTTCAACTTACAAAAAGAGAAAAAAAACTTAAGATCAAACATGTATATAAATACACCCACATTGACATTTTGGTAATAAATAACCTTAAAATCACCTTGTGTTTTCTATAATGACCTGATTGTATAACATTTAATGTGCTAATTTGAACTAATGTGGGAGTGGGCTGCTATGATTATAGCTTTCTATGAGCTCAAGCTGACAAAGGGAGCTCATTTTCCCAACATTAGCTGCTGGCAAGTACTACTCGCTTTTTACACAACCTCTCAGGCAACTGTGCTATGTAATCACTAACCTGCTTTTACACCTGCCTATGTAGTCACTCGGTTTGGCTTTGTCCAGAAACTGTAAAACTTCATTACTTTTAGTCACAATTTCATTCTGTTTGAAACCAAGAAAGTCTCAGCTGAATTTATAGCATCTTTACTGAACTTTAACATCTTAATTTTCGTTAAAATTTTATTTATGTCATTATCATTATCTTCTCATTATTATTTTTATTCCTAAAATAAATAATAGGAAAAAAAGAAAATGCTTTGACTGAGATTTTATATTGCCTTGCACACAGGGGGAGATTTATCTTTTCTCTTTCTAGGTTCTAGCTTCTTTTTGGGATTGTCTCTATGTCTAATTTGTGATGTGTTTTTTCTTTGCATTACGACCAGTGTTTGTTAGGACTCTTTACACTGGCGCTGACCGTGAAAATTTTTTAGAACCTGTCCTATTATTTTCACACATGCAGATCACCAAAAAATAATTATAAATATTCATAAAATACATTCATATTTCCAAATATAATAAAAAGAATATCCTGCTACACTACAAAAAAAAAATACTACCATAGTCGCCCCGTTTGCCCGAGACTATACATATTGGGGCTTACTTACTTAGGGTATATTTAGCAGGGGGTTGCATCGGATTGTGGCGCAGCTGTGCTGGCTTTCATGCGACACAAATCGGGAGGCGAGTTGTCAGACGATCTGACTGATTCGGACTGAGTGCAGGACTCAAGATTCAAATTTTGTAACAAGACAATGCACTTACATATACCAAGAAGAAGATGGTACATGCACGATCTTAGTGAATCGGGGCAGAGTGCAGTCCTGTCAGAATTGCTACAAAGTAAATTAGATCATTTAATAATTTGTGATCAGATGTTTCACTTCTGTTTCAATCAATTATGAAAAGAAAACAGGCGACATAAACGACCCTTTTTAATCCCCTGTAACTCAGCTGGGAAATAACTGGTTCCAATACTATATAGTATAATAGACACTAACCATGGAAAGTTTTGGGAGTAATTGAGGCCCTAGTATTCAGATACTTTTACGAGGGGTCAAGCCAGCTAAAAACATGTTTCAATAGGGAGCAAAGAAGAAGTCATTGCTAAAAGGCTCTGGCAATTGTCTTCCTGAAAATTTTGTAGATAATTTGTATCTACATGTCTGAGGAAGGGGGCGTGTCCCTCGAAACGTCACAGCAAACATGGCGCTCACTAGATCATGGCTCGGCGTCTAAGGAGTTTGTGTCTTTGCCCTAAGGATCAAGTAAAGTGTGAGTCCGAGTTCATTTTGCTATGATCATATCCCGTTGGAAGAAAAAAATTGTAAATAATGCATTAGAACGTAAATAGACTCCTACGATCCAAGGTACTAATATTTATGCAAGCTGAATAGGATAAGTACAAACTACCATGTAACTACTGATCTTGGGACAGATAAATGCTTTGAACAAAGAATGTATAAGCTGAAGTTTTGAAGTAAAATAATCTATTTTGTTAAATTGCATGTGTGGTCATTGTATTGGACACTGTTCATAGAATGCGGTAATAAGGGAGAATTGGAGGATCTCCCGTCTTAGACCTCCACGTTTATATATATACAACTGAAGTACTCCACATACTACCTTTTTCTGGTGCATGAATGCGCTTACATACACCAGGAAGAAGATGGTGAACAGGGGAGCGCCAGATGCAGGATATCGGGTGCACGATCTTAGTGAATCGGGGTAATGTCGGGGCAATGTCGGACAATGCACTTTCGGGGATCGTGTCAGGACAGGTAAGTAAATGTGTTTGGACAAAAAAACTAAAGCAAGAGGTCTATCACATTGGTGTTGTTTTTCGCATTCGTGGTTTACTGATTTTCACGGATGCCTTACCAAGCCAATGGTTTGAATGGTTTTCACACTGGCCTTTTTTCAGTGATCTTTGGTCCGTAGAAAAAAGTTTGAAAGCAGTCCATTGTTTTTGGTTGATGCTGATCATGAAAGGCAATGGAAGTGTATGGGTCCACTGATGAAAGTTTTTTTTTTCACTCATCAGTTGTCATGTTTTCAAACCAATGTTAAACCTTCAGGTTTAACAAAATACAACGAATGTGCAACACGACAGCACAAATGCTTATGCGAACCCTCCCTGAGTCTAACATGCCTGTCTGGTGCTTACTTTGTGCACAAAAAGTCGCAATGTAAAAGTTTTCCACCTAAATGTATTTGAGCATTTCTGCATTTTTTTAACAGCTTTTTAACCCCTTCCCACCGAGGCCCTTTTTCATTCTTGCGTTTTCATTTTTCACTCCTGACCTTCAAAAATCTATAGCATTTTTATTTTTCCATGTAGAGCTGTGTAAAGGCTTGATTTGACGGATTTCACTGTGCACCGCAAATGACAATGCCATCTTCTGGCGCTAATAATTTTTTCATACTTCGGTGTACAGAGCTGTGGGTGGTGTCATTTTTTGCGAATTTGGATGATGTTTTCAATGCTACCATTTTTAGGAATTTTAATTTAATTAAATTATCATAAAATTTTATAGAATATTTTATATTTTTCAAAATAGCAAAAAAGTGCAATTCTTTGACTTTGGGCGCTATTTTCCGTTATGGGGTTAAATGCAATGAAAACCCGTTTTTATACTTTGACAGATCAGGCATTTACAGACACGATATCTAATGTGTTCATGAATTTTCCTGTTTATTTATATTTATATCAGTTCTAGGGAAAGGGGGGTGATTTGAATCTTTAGTTTTTTTAATATAATTTTTTTTTCTTTTAACTTTTTTTTATTTTTACTATTTTTCAGATCTCCCAGAGTACTAAGGGAGCTAAGGGAGAGACAAGGAAAAACACTGACACATGGGTTGCAGCTACAATAGATTTCCTTTTGACTTGAGAGCTTTAAGCCCCTTCTATACTGGCGTTTTTCACGCGCGAGTTCTGCGCGTGCATTTGACGCGCAGAACTTGCATTGCACTCTGTCCCATTGTATTCAATGGCTCTTTCTTCATTAGCGTTGTTTTTTACGCGCGTGCTTGCGTTCGTTTGCACGCGCGTCAAAATCGCAGCATGCTCTATTTTTGCGTTTCACGCGCGTTTTTCACGCCCCATTCAAGTCTATGGGGACGTATCAAAAACGCATTGCACTCGTGAACATTGCAAGTGCAATGCGAGTGCAATGCGTTTTAAACGTAAGGGTTGCTAGGTGACCAGAATAACAGTATTTCCCCTGCTCGCGAACGATCATTTAATTAAAAAAACACAATGAAGAACAGTGAAGAATAGAATAAAAACAGTGAACACAGTGAACACAGGATCATTTAAGAGAAAAACACAGTGCAGAACACAGTGCAGAATAGATTACAGATGTTCGGCACATCTGCTTACTTGTCGGGAGATACGCGCGGAACGGTGCGCCCAAAATAGCATGTGAAGAACAATATGTATGTGTGAAGAACACATTGCAGATGTATTTAAACATCTGCAATTTGTTCTTCACACACATATATATTGTTCTTCACATGCTATTTTGGGCGCACCGTTCCGCGCGTATCTCCCGACAAGTAAGCAGATGTGCCGAACATCTGTAATCTATTCTGCACTGTGTTCTGCACTGTGTTTTTCTCTTAAATGATCCTGTGTTCACTGTGTTCACTGTTTTTATTCTATTCTTCACTGTTCTTCACATCTGCTAACTTGTCGGGAGATAATATACACGGGGAACAGTGAAGAATAGATCGCAGATGTTTGCAACTTATCAGAAGACATTATTTTTTAATTAAATAACCCATTTTAATCCCAAACCATGGTCCCTTTGAAAAATGCTCGATTCTCCCATTGACTCGCGCGTGAAAAATGCGCCGAAAACGCAAAAAAAACGCTAACAACACGCGCGTGAAAAACGCAAAAACGCTAATTACTCCAAGGAAAAATGGAACAAAAACGCAGCCAAAAACATCAGTTTTTCACGCATTGCACCCTGACGTGAAACGCAACGCTAGTGTGGAAGAGGCCTTATTCAAATCAAAATTGTATTTCTCTAAAATTTCTTACATGCTGTCTTTGAGTGAGTGAGAGAGTAAGAGCCTTCAGTTTTCTCAATGGACTGTCCTTTATCCCGTTCTCGATGCACACTGTACTATTATAAGATGGGCATTTGCTGCACATTACTTAAAATAATAGTCCGGTTGTACTGGCGTACTTACAGGGGAGCAGTAGTCCCACGGCAAAAGTCCTCAAAGCCCCAAAGTAACATGTAGTATATTCTGGGTTGCAAATATAGTGCAGATAACACATGAGATCATCATGGTTTCTTATTACATCTTAAACTATGAGTTTCTAAGTATTTAAGCAATACCTTCTTCTACTATAATAAATGCAATGTTTCATAGAATTTTCCCTAATCCTCACCAAATATCTGTGTATCTGAACTGTTGGCCTGTTTCTTTTCATTATTGCATATCAGTGAGAGGATGTAGCTAAAGTCATTTGGAGACAGGAGAGTCCTTGTGACAGAAGTGTGAATACCTGGTAGCATAATAGGTGGCAGCTGGCTGTGAACAGAAGGGTCTGCCCTGCTTCATTGAACAAGTTTGGTTGGAAGCTAAATAGATCCTTTTATAAAAGCATTCAGGACAAAATATGACATAAGAACTGCATATATCATACCTTTCAACAAGCCCAAGTGTTACACATTAGGATAGGATTACACATTCAGATACTTTGTTGTGAAATAAAACTAATTGCTACAAAGTAAATTAGATCACATGATAATTTGTGATCAGATGTTTCACTTCTGTTTCAATCAATTATGAAAAGACAACAGGCGACATAAATCCCCTGTAACTCAACTGGGAAATAACTGGTTCCAATACTATATAGTATAATAGACACTAACTATGGAAAGTTTTGGGAGTAGACTAATTGAGGCCCTAGTATTCAAATACTTTTACGAGGGGTCAAGCCAGCTGAAAACATGTTTCAATAGGGAGAAAAGAAGAAGTCATTGCTAAAAGGCTCTGGCAATTGTCTTATCTTCCTGAACATTTAGTAGATAATTTCTACAGGCTGGTGACCTGGTCCATCTTATCTATGGCTAGGAAGCAGACAAGCTGTAAAGCTCCTGGTAGATCAATCGGTAAAGCTCTTGGTAGATCAATCTGTTCTACCTTGCCTTAGTTTGTTAGGGCTGAACTATCGAAAATGTCCTCCATTGTGTTTTATTGAAATGTTGCTTTTGATGTGTGATATTCTTTCTGTAAAGCTTCTTTGTTTCTCATATTGTTGTAATTTTTTTTTTGCTTTTTTCCAATCAATGTTAATGATACAAAGACTATTTAATACACATATTGTGAACACTAGCCATAGGAAAAAGCGAATCTTGGCATAAATAGAGTTCTTACAATGGAAATGTTCATTAAGGTGCTGTTACTGATTTGCCTGGAGACTGCATTTGTAGTGTCAAAAAAACCAAAATGATATTTCTGCAAATAATTATACAAATGATTAGTTATATTATTTGTTAACACAGCATACATTTTTTAACATAATAATTAGATACAATTGTTAGCTAATCTACATAAATACACAATTATATATACGTATACAGGCCTCATGCACATTGAAAACGCGTGTATAGAACCTGAAAAATGGGAGTGTCTTCAATTAACTCCCATAACCCACCCACTGTATGGATCCAGAGGGAGTGGTTTAGGTAGAGGAGCACATGGACAAGATATGAAATCTACCATCAAAATAAACTGTGATAAACCTGGAGCACTTAGTTATAGACCCTGGCACCATGACTGTGGTAATCTTCTTATATTTGTTATCCATGGCTTCCTTCCTTCTAAAATCAACTTTTAAAATTGTGCTAATGAGCATGAGGGGCTACACTAGCCCCTCTGTGATCTGGTTTTGCAAACTGTTACATAGTCTCACCCTCCCCCTGCTTCTTCAGCAAGAAGATTACCACAGTCTTAGTGCCTGTATCTATGAGTAAGTGTCCCTGGTTTATCTTGATGGATTTTGATGGTATATTTCCTTGGAAATTGATAGAGGTTGATATATCAGGCGGAGTCACAAAAGTCTCAAACTCTTCTGCAACACCTTCTAAAGTTTTTCCTATGCCTATCCAGGACTCCAGTTTATTTGTGACTTTTTAACCGCTTTTTGGATTCCAGTGGCACCATTTATTACATCACTCATTACTCATTCATTACTTCAAGGTTGGCATTAGTAAGGCTTGCAACAATTTATTGTGAATTATGAAGTACCTGTTAAATACTTTATTTTAGTAATGTACTACCCTGGCCAGGCACTGGGAGCTAGGGCTACTCCACAGCCCAGTAGCCTCTGCAGTTAATTTACATATTACTAAAGTAAAGTTTTTAACAAGTTAGGTTAGGTTCCAGGATTATTAAATTACAGATTAGGGCAGAGGCAAGCATGAAGAATCTACCATCAGATCTACTTCTAATAGTAGAATCTTCATGGTAAGTTTCCTTTAAGTAGTGTTATAATTGATACATAAATTATATCTTCCATAGTATTAAATAGTATAATGTCTTCTAAAGTCCTTTTAAGTAAACCAACTAAAAAGTAGATTAAAATATAAGACGATTTTAATCAATTAAAACATTTTTGCATTGTTTTTCCCTACAAAATATATGTGAAATGAACAAAGTAATATATCCTGTCACTGAGACACTCAGATGCTAAATCTTATATGTAGGCAATATGGCCCATATTAATATCTCAAAGGAAAAGCAATTACCTACTGTGAGCAGATGGGGGGAATGTAATTGAATACTACATGGCTGGGTATGCAGTATTATTTAACTGCACTAAGGACACTGAAAAGAAAAACAGCGTCTCCCCCAGCTAAATTTACTAGATCACAGTGGACGAGCGACCACTACATCTGGTGTAAGGCACATAATAAATAATGATGATCATTATGGATAAAGTTAAATAAACATTCAGTTCTATTATACATACGCATATATAATTAAAAAAGGCCTTGTCCATTTTCTGCAAAAACAATGTTATTGTTACTATAATGAAAAGTTATAAAATTTTTCAATATACTTTCTGTACCAATTCCTTACAGTTGTCTAGATCTCTGAATGCTGCCATTCTATAGAAAGCTTCTATGTCTACTTCCATCATATAAACAAAAAAAATTATTATTCTTCTGAAATTGTACAACCCCTTTAACCCCTTTCCAACATGTGACGTAATGTCGGGCTGAGCCCTCTCAATAGCCGGTAAGTCTTTGCTGCATATTGCAGAAAAGGCTTACCGGTAACACCCGCGAACGGTGCTAGCACCGATTGCGGGTGTTTTCCAGCTGTTCACCGCTGGCAACACTGCCGGCGGCTTCAAAAATATGGCGGTGCATGGGCATCTTGCTGAGGTTCGTGACGTCATTTTTTTCCTGCCCCCCAGTACACGCCATGGAATATTAAATACCACCATTTTGAAGTGTAATTTGTTACGCAGAAAATAAGCTATAACACAGCTCTGTACATGGAAAAAAAAGGAAGTGAAAAGTGATGCAAATGCAAATGCGGTGGGAAGGGGTTAAACATACCTGTACACTGGATCGATTGCAAGGACTGAACACAGTGCAGTGGATCTGAGGTTTTCTCAGCTGCACTCACCTCTACCCAACCTCAATGCTTGGTTTCATCAGTTATGATAGAGCTTATTGGATTCTTATGACATATATGATATCAGCAGGGTACAACTTGAGGCTTGACAGCCCACTTGTGGCCCATCGCCCATGTGTTGTGCATTCTCTTCTAGGCTTTTCTTTAGTTGAGATGAATGTGGATACACTTTATGTACATGCTTAGTAGTGAAACTTCTCTGCTACAGATCAGAGGGAAAAGGCACTGGGAAGCAATGCCGGAATTCATGTTGGAACTGCTAGAGTGACCAGGATAACAGGGCTTTGGAGTCAGAGTCATGGAGTCAGAATCATAGATGGTGACCATTTTGGTGGAGCTGCAGTCCCAGTCGGAATTGAGGCTGGATTCATACAACCATTTTATGTATTTGTGCCTGGATATCTCACCATAGACGGCTATTTCGTCCAGTTAGCACTACATGTGCTCACCATTCTGTGGCCGCGAAAAAGATAAATCCACGCAGCACAATTTCCTATAGAAGCAGCTCTAATCCCTCCTTCATTCTAACGCGCCTCCTGTATGCTTACCCTGCTACGGCTGGGCAGGCATACATTATGTTACATTTGTGTGAATGTAGACTTAGGGAAATTGAGGAGTCTGGGTTGGAGTCAGAAGTTTGCCCTACCAACTCCACAGACCTGCTTTCAACAACATTGTATAAATCAGGGGTACAGTGTGCGTTGTGGAATGTGTGTACATGAGGAATAGCTGGATATTGTCATTATATGTAAAAATTGGATCAACTATGGATTTTTATTAATTTGTAGAAGTGATCCCCTGTGAAGCCTCTATCAGTAATTATCAATTTGATCTAAGCTGGCAGGGTACAGACCTAGCTGTTTTGAATTCTGCTGACCACTTCTTCCTCCCCTCACCATGTGTGGATGCGTGAATAGGATACCTCAGTAACGTATTTCCTTCTTTTTATCTTGTTAACATGATAGAGTTTTGCGAAAAAATTGTCATACAAGGTGTTAAGTAATTAAAGAAAGGAATACTTCCATATTATTAAAATATATTAACATTTCTCATAGTCACAGGATAAATAATAAAATAATAATAACTGTCACAGTTACAGAGAAAATAAGGGCAGGCTGCTGGATTTTAGCATTGTTGATTATTTTGTTCCATTGAAAAAGCGTCAGGCTGCTGGATTTTATCACTCTTAATTGCAAAATAAACTAAAATTATTAGGCTCCCCCTCTAGCCTCTGAGCTTGGCCCATCTTTGGGAAAAGATGACAGTTTTCTGATTATTTTTTTTATAGCTAAATTGGTTATATTAGATTAGATTTTACATTAAAGAGACAATTCCACAAAGAATATACCAGACCCTGTCTGCGGGTGCTGCTAATTTTGGTGGAGTAAAAGTAGGTTAAAGGTTCCCTTCAAATGTTTCTTCAATAATGTTAGATAAATTATGTGGTAATAGTTTATCTTAATGCTTTACTCGAGAAATAAGTTATTGTTTTGATGAATGAAAGCACTTTAATATTGATGAGTAAAGAAAACATTAATACTCTTATTGATTATATGCAATTTTTATGTATCTTAGCACAGCCAATTTTCTGCATTTCCAAAATGGTTGCTATTGGAATTTGAAATATTTTAAAATTAGGTTGCATTTATGGACTACAAAGTCAATAAAACCAATTATAGTCACAAATGTCTCAGCCCATCTTAAATGTCACTAGTACACTGGTCAATTTAAATTGGGGTTGCATTTGACATACATTTTCTAGGATATACATTTTACATTTATGGCTGTACGCGAGTATCTCATGTGACCATTGCTTTTCATCTGGCAACATTCTGGCTGCCAAAGATAGGGCAGTCATCTCCAATCTGAGCAGTGCTCACCTGCGCGATGTCAGATGGTCCACAAGTGCGGGATTACGTTCCCCTGCTTGCGGCCTACAAAACGTAAACACTTATGTACATGAGGCCTTTGGCAGTGGCCGCACAGGAAACTGTGTGAAGTAAGTGTAAACATTTGCAGACAAAAGACCAATGTGGGCTTTTTTATTGGAAAGACTTAACAACCCAAATAGGATGCTTTCTATATCCCCACAGCTTCACTGCTGTTGAATTTGCCTTTGCTTATTAGGTGCATTACTGACCTTGAAGGGAATCTGTCACCACATTTTCACAAATACAGCTAGTGACAGGTTCCCATAGAACCCTGTTAACTAACTAAAACCTTCCTTTATATTGGGATTTGAAAGGGACTGGATGGTCATACATCTGGGACATTTTTCTTTGCGCCTGTCTAATTTTTTTGAGTTGCTTTTAAGACTTTTTCTCGTGTCCACATCTGTACTATAATAATAATAATAATAATAATAATAATAATACTGTGTATACTTGAGTATAAACTGAGTTTTTCATCACAATGTTAGTGCTGAAATAGCACTGCTTGGCTTATACTCTATTTAAAAAAAAAATAAACTCTGTACTCACATTTTTGACGCTCCCCCACAGGTTCGCCTCTTGATCCCTGCCCACTGGCAGTGCCAGGTCATTGCGCACTAGCAAAGCACAGACTATGACGTCGGCAAGCGGTTGATGTCATGGTCTGTGCACCACCAGCATGTATGGACACAGACCTCTGTGTGTATAGAGTTTTATTATTTTTATGTGTTGGGCAGGAGGCTGACTGGTTATATACAGGTATCTGGCTGGCTATATACAGGGGACTGTCTGGCTATATGATGGGGGCTGGATATATACATGCATGGGACTGGCTGGCTTTATAAAAGGGCTGTCTTTATACAGCTGCTGGCTATATACAGGGGGCTGACTGGCTATGTACAGGGGCTGGCTGGCTATAAACAGGGGACAGGCTGGCTATAAACAGGAGACTGGCTGGCTATATACAGGGGCTGACTAGCTATATACAGGGGACTGGATGGCTATATACAGGGGACTGGATGGCTATATACAGGGACTGGCTGGCTATATACAGGGGCTGATTAGCTATATACAGGGGACTGACTAGCTACATACAGGGGACTGGCTGGCTATATAGAGGGGCTGGCAGGCTATAGACAGGGGACGGGCTGGCTATATACTGGGGCAGGGGGCTGGTTATGTACTGGGGGCAGGGGTTGGCTATATATTGGGACTGGCTAACAATACAGGGGACTAACTGGTTGGCTATATTCTGGTGGCAAGGGCTGTCTATATACAAGGGGCTGGCTGGCTGGCTATATACTGGGAACTCTTTACAAATCATAGGGGACATAAACAAATAAAATAAGACATTAAAGAGTACAAACAAAGGGAATGAGGACCCTGCTCCCAAGAGCTTACAGTCTGTGAGGATGAAGGGATGACATAGAGGAAGTCATTTATCTTTACTTTTCTTCCTTTTATTTGTGTCTTTTTTACTACTTGTTTCGGTGCATTGCTATTTATGTGCGTTTTTGGAGACTTTTTGAAATGTGCACTGAAGTCCACCGAACATTAGTTTATCGTCAGTAAGACTCATTTATTTTCTATTCCTGAGGTGCGTAATGTTACAAATGCCATTTATCTCTTAAAAATTCCTAAAATTTGTGACCCAAGCAAAACCATACTGAAGGAAAACTTAGAAAATGGAATAGAAGTACTGTAAATAAGAGCTTGCATAATGGTGCAGCCATTCTTTATAAGGGAATAGAATAAAATAATTGAATAAATAAAGATGCTGCTGCAGTAACCAGCCATCAGCTGCAATCTTATATGCAAAGTCCAAAGTCAGTGGGACTGGAGAGAAGCCTGGAGCTTGGTATCTGGTGTTTGTCAGATAACATACAGGAGAAAGACTTAGGATGGGTTAGTAAAGAAACAGTTGAAATTTCAAACAGTTGGCAGGTGTGATAGGCTTGCCTAAGGACATGGGTTTTAACTAGAGATGAGCAAGCACTCAAATGCTTAAGTGCTCGTTACTCGAGTCGAACTTTTCCCAATGCTCGAGTACTTGTATCGAATAACGAATCCCATTGAAGTTAATGGGAGACTCGAGCCTTTTTCACTGAAAAAACACACTGAAGAACACATTGCAGATGTTTTCACTGAAAGAACACATTGAAAGAACACTGAATAACACATTGCAGATGTTTCCGTACATCTGCTAACTTATCCGAAGACACGCGTGCCGAACGGTGTTCTTCACAATATTATGTGAAGAACAATATGTGTGAAGAACACATTGCAGATGTTTCCATACATCTGCAATGTGTATGTTTGAAGAACACATTGCAGATGTTTCCATACATCTGCAATCTGTATGTGTGAAGAACACATTGCAGATGTTTCCATACATGAGCCTTCTTCATAAAGAGGTGGGGTTTTCTGCATATTGCAGCAACTACCCACCACTAATACCCGTGATCAGCACTAGCACCGATCGCAAGTATTAACCCTTTTGATTCCACCGGCCTTTAAAAGACATTATCGGTTGACATGACAGCCTCAAGTCCCTGTCAGTCCCACGGCTGAATTGCATCTGCAGAGGCTCATTGTAATGAATACTGTCTAAAAATCTCATATATTGCAGTGTATGGAAGAAATGATCAGACCATCTAGGGTTAAAGTATCCTGGAGGGAATACAAAATAGTAAAATAAATAAAAGTAAAAAATAAATAATTATAATAAATAAAATAAACTTAAACATTAAAATCACCCCCCTTTCCCTATAACGGCCCGCGGGCCGTTTTCATCCGGCCCCCGCCACATCCAGCTCTCGGAGCGCCCCCGGCGGGTCGCGGCAGTCGGGCAGGAGCCTCCGTCCGTCCGTCCGGTATTGCAGGTGGAGCGATGTGCCCGGAAGACAACCCCGGCGCACATCGCTCCTTGGGCCTGGATGCGCGGCCACGTGATCACATCATCACGCGCCCGTGCACCCCTTCCTGTCCGGCAGCAGCCAGAAGAATGAAGACGTGGGAGCCCCTACCAGAGGCGAGTATAGGTTTTTTTTTTTTTACCAGCAGCAAATACATTGTGGCGCCCGGGGGCATCATAGAAAATAATTAAAGATAGAGGGGGCATCATAGAAAATAATAAATGATGGAGGGGGCATCATACAAAATAATTAATGATGGAGGGGGCATCATAGAAAATTATTAATGATGGAGGGGGCATCATACAAAATAATTAATGGTGGAGGGGGCATCATACAAAATAATGGTGGAGGGGACATCATACAAAATAATTAATGATGGAGGGGGCATCATACAAAATAATGGTGGAGGGGCATCATAAAATAATTAATGATGGAGGGGGCATCATAAAAATAATTAATGATGGAGGAGGCATCAGAAAATAATTAATGATGGAGGGGCATTATACAAAATAATTAATGATGGAGGGGCATTATATAAAATAATTAATGATGGAGGGGGCATCAGAAAATAATTAATTAAGGATGGGCATCAGAAAATTATTAATGGTGGAAGGGCATCAGAAAATAATTAATGATGGAGGGGCAGCGTATGAAATAATTAATGGTGGGGGGCAGCATAGGAAATAATTATGAGGGGCAGTCTAGTATTTATTGGGGTTGGGAGGCAGCATTATTCAATAATTAATGGAGAGGGGTCCCCGAATATTTCAAAATTAATTGACCCAATTAATTAATTGATTGGGCCAATATATAAAATAGTTCATGAGGGGTGCAGTATATTAAATAATTAATTGAGGGGGGCCCAGTGTATTGCGGATGCGGTCACATGTATTGCTATTTATTTTTAATTTTTAGTCCGGCCCTCCGATGGTCTGAGAGGGACAGTGAACGGCCCCCTATGTAAAAAGTTTGGGGACTAAGCTCTCAATAGCTCTCAATATTGGCGTCATGGCTACTTATATAGGAGTACTTATATAGGAATAGGAGTAACTGTTTAACCACATTTCACTAGAACCTACATAATATCAGCATTAGATTTCGTTTTTTAAAATGGAACTTAAGGACAGAGCCTAAAATTACCTTCAGGACAGAACACTTTTTAAGTTTTTCCATGCTCATCTCTAAAAAGACATACATTTATCTATTTAATTTTTTATATTTTTTTATCTGACATGGGCATATAAATGCTTGTTCTTCTGTGGTAAGAGTAGTATTTTCCAATAGGTTAATTTGTAGGGTAAAAATAGCTTCACATCAATTGAATTTTCCTTTGCATATTCTGTGCATTACTGAACTTAAAGGGAACCTGTCACCACATTTTCACAAATACAGCTAGTGACAGGTTCCTATAGAGCCCTATATACTAATTACCAATTTTCTTTTAGCTAAATATAGTTTGCCTTACATCCCCATAAATCTACTTAATCTTACATTAAAATAGGAAAATGTAGATAGTGCAGGTTAGAACATATATGGCGCTAAAGAAAAGAATGTATGATGATAGTCTGCTACAAACACCACAAAAAGACTGTATATAGACTGTATTTATATAACATTACCTGGCATCATGGAGGGCATGTCCTGCTTGCAGACCCCTACCATCTACACATCTCCATGTTCCAAGTCTCTTCTCAGTATGTCATGTGACCATGGTGCAACGTCTACCCCTTGTATGTATATGATCTGTGCAGCGCTGCGTAATCTGTGTGCGCCATATAAATAAAGGAATTATTATTATTAATTATCATATGGCAGTATCATGGCATGATCTTAGCATGCCTGCATAGACTTCTACTCCTCCCCATGCCTCCATGGAGGCATGCCGTGATTTCATGTGATCAGATGCATACATGGGGTTTCAAATGTAATAGGACCTTAGATGATATCACCCTGGTCACATGACATGAAGTGGGCAATGATGTAAAAGAGCTCTCTCTCGATGTTTCACATAGCAGCATGTTCTGTAGCAGTGAGACCTGTCAATCAGGGACAAGAATGCTGGGCAATGCAGTAACCACTGAATATGCAGTGCTTCATTGGACTTACTTAGTGTAATAGGACTGACATCAGATGAGTTGCAGAGTTATAAGTGTACAGACTAATTTTTTTTAATCATCCTTTTTTAGAAAAAATTATGGCGACTCCTCCACCGTTATACTAATGACTACACATCCAATACTTCATGACCTGGACTGGTCATATGGGAACTATAGAATACGACATTCCTCAGAAACTATGTGAGGGGTGCTCACTCCCCACAGAAAGACATCTGAAACAAATGCAAAATTAGAAGGTTGGGATAGCACTCACTCCAATACCATTGTGCAGTTTCTTCAGACTCATTCCTTTATTAATAAAATGGTTGTTACATACCAGGGGAGAGAGGGTGATGCTGCAGTGCTAAGAACAAGCGACAGAGTTTTGTGAGCACAGCGCTTCTTCCAGCACACAAGCCGGAAGAAGCGATGTGCGCACAAAACCCCTTTTATTGCAGAATTTTGTTTCGTGAAGAGTATAGTGCAGCCGCAACACAAATGGACACTTTATAAATACCTGTGCAGTTTGAACTTCAAATAATGTGCATACAGAGTCATACAGAAAACTGGTGCAGGCGCTTCAATAAATGTGGGCCTGTGTATCAGTATTATCACCTCAAACTGGTTCTGTAATTACTATGTCACTAAGGATATTCACCGAATCAAATTACAGAAAGCTGTTTTAGGGATTTTTCCCCTAGTCAATTCAGTGTATGATGCTGGGTTGGCAAGTAAGAATTGACAAGTAAGAATTAACATTAAAGGTTCTCACATATACTTGTAATACCAAACTACCAACAGCAATATGGGCTAGGTATATTTCCGTAAGGAATGATATGAGAAGTAATTACCTCTTCCAGCTCTATAAAACATTTTCTTCCAAGAGCAAGTTAATCAAATATGTTAATTAAGGCTCAGAGAATGAATATACCAGGGAGATTCCTACTCGAAGCTAATTTATATGTGGGAAATGTATTCTTGTGGTCTGTGCCTGCATTCTTTATAACAAGCATTTATTTAATGAACCACAATATGGAAAACCATCTTCAGTCATCATTATGTCAAGCATTTAATTGTTCAAACATTAACATCTTAATGCTTTTTAGTTTCCTCTTTTGTAGGTTCTTGTAAATCTCTTTTACTTCAAGAAAGGAAATGTGTGCATGTATCGAACACATGGTGATCTATGAATTATGTCCTTACTCGCTGTCGATCCTGGTGTTGCCCAGGATATTAAATAACTGCTCTTAGCTATAACAAAACAGAATTGGTTAACAAAAAGATATTTTATATCTATCTATGCATCTATGTCTATACCTGTCTGTCACTTACTCTCCCTGTCTGTCTCTCACTCAATCTCCCTGCCTGTCTCTCTGTCACTGACTAACACTCCTTGCCTGTCTCTCTGTCTTTCACACACTCGCCCTGCCTGTCTCTCTGTCACTGACTCACACTCCTTGCCTGTCTCTCTGTGTTTTACTCACTCTCCCTGTCTGTCTCTCTGTCACTGACTCACACTCCTTGCCTGTCTCTCACTGACTTTCCCTGCTTGTCTCTCTGTGACTAACTCACTCTCCCTGCCTGTCTCTCTGTCACTCACTCACTCTACTCGCCTGTTTGTCTCTCACTCACTCTCCCTGATGGTCTCTCTGTCTCTCACCTACTCTCCCTGCCTGTCTCCCTGTCTCTCACCTACTCTCACTGACTGTCTCTCTGTCTTTCACTCACCCTCCCTACCTGTCTCTCTCTCTGTCACTGACTCACACTCCTTGCCTGTCTCTCTGTCTCTCACTCACTCACTCTCCCTGCCTGTCTATCTATAACACACTCACTACCTCTCGGTTTGCCTTTCACTCACTCTTCCTGTCTGTCTTTCTATCTATCTATCTATCTATCTATCACTCACTCACCCTCCCTGATGGTCTGTCTTTTACTCACTCTCCCTGCCGGTCTCTCTGTCTCTCACTCACTCTCCCTGGACGTCTCAATCTGTTTCTATCCCTATCCATCTCACAAATAGCCTTCTTAGGCCTCTTCTACACTTGCAAGTGTGATGCGAAGAACTCACATCACACATCACACACATGCTGCCTCAGCATGTCAGTTCAGTCCCGGTTTGCAGCGTTCAGGACGGGAAATCCTCGCAGTGCGAGTGTAATGTGAAGTCATCGCATCACACTTGCAAGTGTAGAATGGGCCTTATACCCATTGTCTATTGTAACCACTCAAAGCTCAGAGTTCATATTAATGACCTGTGGCAAAATAGCAACCAATCACAGCTCAGCTTCTAACTGCCACAACAGCAGCATCAGACAATGGCTTCTGTATGTTGTGGTTAATAAGTGGATTTTTGAAAGCGCAGGGTGAAAAATTTGATTCAAAACCTAGTCTATGTTGTTCCCTGAATCAAAGTGAGTGACTGCAAAATTTGGTGATTGTAAACGTGACATTGCAGATTCCTTTAGAGGACATACACACATACACATATACTATACTCAGCTTTATACAGGCGGTCCCCTACTTAAGGACACCCGACTTACAGACAACCCATAGTTACAGACAGACCCCTCTGACCTCTGGTGAAGCTTTCAGAATGCTTTACTATAGTCCCAGACTACAATGATCAACTGTAAGGAGTCTGTAATGAAGATTTATTGATAATCCTTGGTCCCATTACAGCAAAAAATGTTTAAACTCCAATTGTCACTGGGGCCAAAATTTTTTTTTGTCTGGAGCTACCATTATAAAATATACAGGTTCGACTTACATACAAATTCAACTTAAGAACAAACCTCCAGACCCTATCTTGTATGTAACCCGGGGACTGCCTGTATATTAGATTTTCCATAGCAACCAACAAGAGCATAGTTTTGAATTCCTCTTTTCTTAATTTCCTTTTGAGAAATGAATCCTGTGCTGGGCAATGAAGACATCTTTTCTTTCATTCAGTATGGTGTCAATACAGGAATAATGGATACATAATAAATATATGGTCAGACTCTCATTATCAACTGGCAAAACAACCAATGCTATTTCTAAATAAGTAGGTCATCAATACTGTAGGGTGCGCATCAAACATAAATCAAAACTGGAGTTTGGTCATACTTTAAACTTATTTGTTTTCGGGTTCCAATACTTATTAATCGTGGTGGTTAAAATGTAAGTACAAAATATTAATTGGACATGTAAATTTCCATTTTATACTTTATCTTGTTAGGGTAAATACACTGCTTGGTACCACTGTAATCCATGCACTGAATTGAAGAAGGACAAATAAATCAAACCCATATTGTGCCACAGTAAACCATACTACACCTTTCTTTTATTAGGACTTGTAAGCAATGTTTTTAGTGCAGCCCTTATTCTGTCTCGATTATATTGATAGATTGTGTACATCTGTCCCAAATGAAATTCCCACCTGCTGGAAACATCTTTCAACTTTTTCTGTAGGCAGTAAAATTAAATATAGCAGAAACTTGTGTTGTACTATAAAAACATTCTTTGAGCTACAATAGAAAAGTACATTGGGATGAATAAGTGAGAATCTATATGATTAGTGAAATAAATCATTTGTTGAACATATACATTAGATCTGATTCATTAGCATAGCAGAATGGGACAAGGATTTCTTCATATTGGGATATTGGACATAGAACAAAAAAGCCCTTGGGGTCATTTATCTTTAGTCTAGGAATTTGCCTCAGGATAATTTTTTAAGGGGCTTTGGGCTTATTTTATCTTAGAGGGTGATACATTTGGCATTTGAGTTGGCATACATTTGGCATTTGACGGTTTTTACAACTTTTTACTGTGATTGTGCAACTTTTTAGACTTTTTCTTGCATCCACATCTGGATTTGAATTGAAGTTGTATTGTATCGTGTAGTATTGTTTTTATTAAAGATATATTAGGTGCAACACTGAAAAATACTGTGTGGGCGCAAAAGTCGCTAATTTTTATGCAAATGTTCATATGTACATATATAGGCACATCTATAAGAGAAAAAAAGAAAAAACTAAGATAAATGACCTCCCTTGAATCTAGTGATCTTGTAGCTCTCAATATTGGAGTCATCGTTACTTTGAATAGAAGTAGAGACAGGTTTTTTAGGTTTGTTCTTGAATTTTATGTAGAGTTGCAAAGTTGAATTTGTATGTAAGTCGGAACTGACATATTGTATAATTGTAGCTCTAGACAAAATGTTTTTTGTCCCTGGGACAATTGGACTTTCAAAATTTTGAGCTGTCATGGAAACAAGAATTATCAATAAAACTTCATTACAGACACCTTAGAGCTGATCATTGCAACCTGGGACTAAGATTCATCAGAGTGAGCAGAGAGATCTATCTGTACCTAGGGCATTTCTGTAAGTTGGGTGTCCTTAAGTTTGGGACCACCTTAAGCTGTTTGACAACATTTTAGTAGAATCTACAATATATCAGCAGTATGTGCAAATGTAACACCTTAAGGACACAACCTAAAATGGCCTACAGGACAGAACACTTATTTTCTTTTTTCCATGCCCTTCTTCCTACAGACATAATTTTATAGATTTTTTTTCTGACATGGGCATATGAGGGCTTGTATTTTTGTGGTAAGAGTGGTATTTTCCAATAGTTTCATTTGTAGGGCTAAAACAGCATCATCAGAAAATAGGATATTCTGACACTTGTTTTTGAGTTAAATCTTTTAAGTAGTATTCATGATAAAAACAAGTACAGGCAGTCCCCGGGTTACATACTAGATAGGGTCTGTAGGTTTGTTCTTAAGTTGAATTTGTATGTAAGTCGGAACTGTATATTTTATCATTGTGATCCCAGCCAGAACATTTTTGGTCTCTGTGACAATTGGATTTTAAAAATGTTGGGTTGTCATAAGAATCAGGATTAACAATAAAGCTTCATTACAGACACCTGTGATAACTGTTACAACTGTTTATTGTAGCCCAGGGCTACAGTACAATAAATTACCAATATCCAGTGGTCCGTTTGTAACTAGGGGTCGTATGTAAGTCGAGTGTTCTTAAGTAGAGGACCGCCTGTACACATTTTCAGGGTTCTTTGCTGTTTGTACTTTATAGGATGAAGAGCCCAGGTGTATGTACAGTGGATTCTATCTAACTGCAAATGTCCAATTCTTTAGTCTCAAGAAAGAAAGATTTCACAGCCTATTTGAAATACTCGGATTACAAGCTGTAGAAATGTGCTTCTTTAAAATATTTGGGATTCAGAACTCATCTTCTCTGGTTTATTTAGGAAACATCACTACTAAGATGTGCGTCCACTGTGTGGAAGATAAAGATGGACGTTGGTATGCTTTGTGCAGCGCTGCGTAATCTGTGTGCGCTATATAAATAAAGAATTATTATTATTATTGTTATTATTATTATTATTATGGAAAGTTCAATAAATGTGAGTTCTCATTTATCACTGCATCCCTGCACCATTTTATCTGCTACACACCATACCACCACGGACATTCTCATTTAACAGTGACTACATATGGAGGAAGCCTCAGAGGCCTCTGCTTTGACATCAGGTCCCCGTGTACTGGCTTTATGCACAGGAATATAACCTCTATAATACTGTACTTTTGTACAATAATTCAATTATTATAATATTGCCACCAATTTTCAAAAATACAACTTTTTATAATACTATTTATTATGAAAAGTAATGTAACTGCTGTGCTGATAACAAGATAATCTGTGTATGTCCTATGCAGGCAAAAAACCCCATCATACTATAGCAATTCTAAGCAGAATGCTGACATAGAAGATAAGGGGTGTGAATAATAGTATAAACGCTGCGAGTTGTATGTAAGTTATGTAAATCAATAGAGGAGATTTATTATGCCTTCTCATGTGTATAGGGCACATAAATCTCCCCACCTCTGCCAGTTTGGAGGGTTTCCCACACAACACTAAGAGGCAGGAGAGGTAGTAGATATAGGTGTCGAAGTGCCCTAGGGGGAATTTTAACATGTGTCTAAAATGCCAGTCTTCATCAATTTCTCCTAATGACTATAGTACAGGTCAGAAGGGGCATCTAAAAACTCATTGGTGACATGTCTTCTCCTTCACTTTCAGAACTTCCTAACTTCTCCCAGCTATAGTTTATTGCTGCAGAATTTGTCACACAGATGTGTTGCTTTTCCAGAACATCTCCATAATGTACCTCTGTCACTACCATATCAGAATCTATGACAGTATGTTCCATACTGTGCTCCTAAATAAAAAATGTCCCTAAAACATAACTGACCACACTGTGTCTCCTACATGCATAAAAAATTGTCACAACTGACCATACCATGCCCCAGAATAAATAATATAGTTTTTTTTAAATAAATTTTTATTAACATCGAAAAGGAAGAAATTTTTACAAAGGTTTCAGATCACAATATACAAAAACTTTTTTGCAAAAATTCTAGATCATCATATAAACATTTTCATAGCAAACAGAGTACAAATACATAGATGTTACTACCATTTCAAATACCAATTGTCCGAAAGGGTGGCATCAATTTTGTGCCGTTCCCTATAGGTCCCTCCTATCAGGTGTTCAAATTCCTTTGAAAGGAGAAAGTTTAAAAAGTACTACGCTTATCTTCCCCGCTTCTTCCTAAATAGAGGAAAATTCCAGAATCCCCCCTCCCCTTGCGTCCACTGACAGAGAAAGAAAAGAAAGAGAAAAAAAATAAAACTTAAAGGGGTATTCCGGGAATATGAACGTCTTATACAAAAACCTATAATGCTATAAAGAAATGAATGTAACAAAACTCAGTGTCATTAGTCACAAAATAGAGTTTTCACTCACCAACTTCAAAAATCTATAACTTTTTTATTTTTCCACATAAAGAGCTGTGCTATGGCTTATTTTCTGCGTAACAAATTGCACTTTATGGTGACGGTATTTAATATTCCATGGCGTGTACTGGGAAGCGGGAAAAAAATTCCAAATGCAGTGAAAATGGTGAAAAACCACATTTGCAACGTTTTCTTGTGGGCTTGGATTTTACAGCTTTCACTCTGCGCCCCAAATGATATATCTACTTTATTCTTTGGGTCGGTACGATCACGTGGATACCAAATTTGTATAGGTTTTACAATGTTTTCATACATTTAAAAAAATTAAAACCTCTTGTACAAATTTTTTTTTTTATTTTGCCATCTTCTGGTGCCAATAACTTTTTCATACTTTGGTGTACGGAGCTGTGGATAATGTCATTTTTTGCGAATTTTGATGGAGTTATCATTACTATAATTTTTGGGACTGTGCGACCTTTTGATCACTTTTTATGAATTTTTTTATATTTTTCAAAATGGCAAAAAAAATGCCATTTTCGACTTTGGACGCTATTTTCCGTTACGGGGTTAAACACAGTGAAAAAACTTTATTATATTTTGATAGATCAGGCATTTTCGGATGCGGCGATACCTAATGTGTTTATGATTTTTACTGTTTATTTATTTTTATATCAGTTCTAGGGAAAGGGGGGTGATTTGAATTTTTAGGCTTTTTTATTATAATTTTTTTTTAACTTTTTTTTATTTTTACTTTTACTATTTTTCAGACTCCCTAGGGTACTCTAACCCTAGGTAGTCTGATTCATCCTATCATATACTGCCATACTACTGTATTGCAGTTTATGTGGATTTTACTCCCCATGCATTACAATGTGCAATTAGCACATTGTAATGCATGGGTTAAAACGAAGTAGCCTCGGGTATTCAGAACACCCGAGGCTACCATGGCGACGGATCGCCACTCCCTGTGACGTCATCGGGGAGCGGCGATCCACGACAAGATGGCGGCGCCCATGCCGGTAGCATTTTAATTCTTCATTACAGTCCATGTCAGCAGCATTTTTCTGCTAACGGGAGCAAAATTTTAAATAACAACTAATTACATATTAGCTTATATTTTTAGGACCCATTTGTATATGAATTATGCTGATTCCTGGAATACCCCTTTAAGTTTTACCAACAACCACAAACTCAGCATCAGTCTAGAACCAAAACTACCACAATCTGTTCCATTTTTGCTCCTTTTTGACAAGTTTAGATTTTTTTCATATTTTTTAATCTGCAAAGATAATTTCCACCAATTCTCTGTTAGGAGGGGCAGTGGACCCCCATTTACGAGCTATAAGTGTTATTGCTATATTCATTAATTTTGCAATCAGATTTCCATATAGATTAGCTATTGTTTGCTCCTCAACCAGACCAAAAAGGGGAGTTCGATCTTAAGAATGTTATTAATCCTCCTAAATACCCTTTCCCAGTAACTTCTTATCACCGGGCAGGACCATACCGTACCATATGTACAAAATTTGCTTTGGCCGCTTGACATTTCCAGCACCTGTATTTCTCCCTCATCTTCATTCTATACAGTGTCATTGGCGTGTAATATACCTGATGTATAATATTAAAGTGAATTAACCTGTGATTCCAGCTTAAAGAACCCTTTTTTGTGTTCATGTGAATAATGTCCCATCCATCTTTACTCATTGATCCTATAACATTTTCCCATTTATTTTTAGAGTTATGTACAAAACCCTTTAAATAACTATCCATTAAAAATCTGTATATTTTAGATGTCATTTTGCTACCGTGCACCGCATTCTTAACAAAAGATATACAATCATGTGATTCTATCTTCATTACCTTGCTATATACATTGTGTTTCATGGCGTGTTTCAGTTGTAAGTATCTAAGCCAGTCTTCACTTTTTATTCCGTGTACCCTTTGCATCGCTAAAAAGGATATAAACTGTCCGTCAAACATAATTTGTGATATATATCTAATACCTAATCCCCACCAAAAGTGTCTATCAGGTAATTCTTGTACGCCAATCAAATTGGTATTAAACCATAATGGGGAATCATGTAAATAACCATTCACTCCCAAAATCTTCTTAAGGGCTATCCAGGATCTTATCAGAGTTTCACCTAGAGCAGTGGTGGCGAACCTATGGCACGGGTGCCAGAGGTGGCACTCGGAGCCCTTTCTGTGGGCACTCAGGTCATCCCCCAATTTCACCAAATAGGACCACATCCACCAAATCTTCCTGCAGTTCCAAGCAACTTAAGGGATGCTGCTCTCAGTGATATTTTAAAGTAACACATCACTGGCTGTTTGAAACTGCAGGAAAAGTGAGAAGGTGTTGACTGAACTGCATTGTCTTTGGAGGTCATCCAGCTGGACCCACCATTCTACCTGGAAAGAAGCTACAATGATGGTCTGAATGTGCCCACCTTCTTTCAGCTGCATTGGTGGCATTAGCAGAGCCAATACAATTGAATGATGTTGAAGAACAGGTAGCAATAAGTTACTGCTTGAAATGCCATGTCGGCACTTCAGGGTAAATAAGTGGATTATGGTTGTAGTTTGGGCACTCAATCTCTGAAAGGTTCGCCATCACTGACCTAGAGTGTGTTTGTGAAAAACCTCTCCTTCTATTGAGGAGCCCTCTAGGAACTCAAAAATGGTTTCTACTTTATCTTGCGCCATTTTTAACAATTTAATCATTAGCGGCCAAGTAGTACCCTCGAAAGAAGGGCATACCCAATCCCTCTTTACCTATAGGCCTGTAAAGGAAGCTTATCTTAATCCTGATTCTCTTTCTCCCCCAGGTCAGGTAGTTTAAAATTGCCTCAATCAATTTAAAGTAGGATTCTTCAATCCAAACGGGTGATGCTGATAAAAAAATATAGTATTTGTGGGAGGAGGACCATTTTTATCAGTCCAATCCTATCCGCCCTGGATAACGGCAGTTTATTCCAACCCCCAGTTCTCTTTCTCAATGTACCAATTAAGGGAGCTAGATTTAACCTATGATATTCTTCCAGCTTACCAGATACCTCTATACCCAAATACTAAAAATTCTTCACGCAAGCTAGTGTAACATTATCGGCCGTCTCCACTCTTCCACTAACAAGTCTAGAGCCATCACAATTGACTTCTCCCTACTGATTTTCAAACCTGAGGGTCTGCCAAAGTCCTCAACCGATGCAATTGCGGCTGGTATTGACACAGGGGAGTCCCGCAAAAATAGAGCCAAATCGTCAGCGTATAAACAAATCTTGTTTTAAGGGCCCCCACATCCTCCGCCCTGTATCTGTATTTTAATGGCAAGTGATTCAATATATATTGCAAACAACAGAGGTGATAATGGACTGCTGTGGCAGGACAGGATGGAGCGGAGTTCCCCTTCACCCAGGTTGATGGCTGAAAAAAGCCGCTGAATACAGTCTCCTGTACTCCTCCCGGTTATGAACCCGTTTTGGTCTCTATGTATAATCTTTTTTATAACCTTTTGTAGTCTCATAGCAAGGACCTTAGCAAAGATCTTAGTGTCGGTATTTATCAATGATATTGGGCGATATGATCCCACATCCATTAGATCTTTATCTTTTTTTGGAATAAGGACTATGCCGGCCTCAGCTATCGACCTGATGCCTCCTCCCCCTTCTATCGCTTCTTCTAATACTTTCAGGAGTCTGGGAAGCAGAATAAATAATATAGTAAATTAATTTAATAACAAATTCAAAGAGTCTTTGCTGCTTGTTTGTTTCTAATGCAAAAAAGCCCGGGTGCTGCTGGTAAAACAGTGTTTTCTACATAAATACTATCAAACAAATATGCAACACAAGTATAGATTGTGTTTACCGCACTCCTCCTCTATAAAAATTCAAATGACCTTATTTTCTATTTAGTTTCAGGTGTCAATCCTCTGTCTTACTGTATTCTTTGGTGATCCACTGGGTCCTTCAGGTCTCAATGTGTTAATTCACTTCGCCCCATGTAACCGTGGCTGGTGGTGACTTTCAGGAACACATAGAGTTTCCACAGGATGTTATAGTCTTGTGGATGATGTCACAACTTGCTACGGATAATTGTGTGAGACAAAAAACTTTCCAACGCGTTTCGGAAATGTTAAGTTTCTTTTCACAGTGTTTCTGATGTAGATGAGGGTTCTCGTTGTCAAGGTGTTTATCATTACATAGCCACCACAACCTGTGTGACTTCTATCACTTTTAGCATACTAGAATGGTTTGCAACCGTATGGCCTTCGAACCAAAATAGGATTTGTGGTTAGCGCTCTTAGTTAAGAAACTGAGCGACCTTTCATCACAATGAAGACACATGAAAACACCAGGGATTTGTATGAGGATCCCTCCATAAAGGATTCTTCCTCTTCCAAGTGTCTTAGTGACACACGGCAATGTTCCAGTGAACTTCTAGTGAACTGCTGGAGTTGTGATAATATAATCTCTTAATGAAGAGCAGAAGATAGATAAATCTTTTGGCCATAGTTTTCAGATATAGGCTGTCTTCCTTGTTCACTGTTAGAATGTTCAAGCAATTCTGGATGAGCACAACAAAAGCAGTTATGTGCGGTTATATTATAATTAATACAAGACATAAATGTTATGTGAATAATTTTACTGTCATGATGTTTACTGCCTCTTATAAATTATCCACAGAAACTGGGAGGCAAATAGCACAGCTTCACAATGGTAAAAATGGCACTTTCTACTGAAATTTACTGATTTCACCCTGAATTAGTGATAAATTAGCATTTGCAGGTCAGTATACATTTAGAGTATTAAAGTGCAAAAGAACTAATAACAATTACATTCCTTACAAGTGGTAGATGCCATAAAAATAAAATTTATAAAACACAATACTACCCAAGTTTAATTTTTTTTAGATTAGAATGCTAATAACATGCAACTATAGGAAGAATACATATTTGTCTAAGAAGTGTTTAGATAAATCTGCATAATGTGCTTTAATTTAATACTAAATATTTTTTGAAGAAATCAAACTTGTGTTTTATTTATTTGTGATGCTGAGATAATAAGGAGATCCCATTTTGCTACATAATATTAGAATATTTTAACACCTGCGAACGTTGTTGGCAATATGTAGCAAACACATGGATTTACTGGAGATGGTTCCTGGGCTTACTCTTTTATTGGCCCCATGATATATTATTGCATCATGGGTAGTTAAGGGTTTAAGGACTTGTAGTTGAGTTTCATGTTTATATTTAAAGACAAATCATTTTATTAATATGATGCTGGTTTAATTACAGCTTACAAATTGACAAATAGTTTTTTATGGTCTCAATTTGCTTAAAAGGGTGTTTTAACAATATGCTAATGAGATGCAAGTACTCCATAGGACCCTTCAGGCTCTGGCTGCACAGACAATAACAAGCTCGCTCGAGCAGTTGCAGCTTATTAGCATATATTTTTTTAAAAAACTTTTTTTAGGAAAAGGAAACCATAATAAACTGTTACAAGGCTAGATCCTGCATTAGGTCACAAAAGGGATTCAGTCAATGAAACTGCTTTATAAGGTATGAGTGAGACTGTAGATTTCATTTAATGCCAAAGACCTCTGCATGCCCTTTGAACCACTAATATGGTAGTGGTTATGGCAGAGCGAGCAAGCATGTAGTAACACAACTCCCTCCCTTCACAAGAAAGCCAGCAGGACACTGGACTAAACATGACGTCCCAAATCCTTGGGAACTGTGGTTAATATCAGTATAATATGGGTGACCTTATTAGGGTCTTATACTTGCCCTGTTAAAGTGTTCTATGAGTGGCCAACTCCTTTAATGTGCAATGTGCTGCACGTTCTTCTAGAATAACATTAGGACCCAGATTTTTCACACTTTATTCACACATCTAGCTAATTGAAACATTACAACCAAAGAATCAGTAAAGTTATGTGCAACATGCTATTCATTCAGTATTTTGTCATCAATACACCTGCTGGTATCCTTTGTCCTAGTTAAGAGTAAAAAATAAGTTCTCTTTATCTTACTGATTTACGTGGTACATCTCATACATAACCTATAAACAGCTTGTAATATCTATTTTAGACTTGGGCACTGATGACATTTTCTTACCATTATAATTTCTAAAGTCACACCTGCTCCAGAAAAAAGAAAATTTTATTGCGAATGGCAGAGATACTGAACTCATTCTAAATAAGACAAATCCCTCATTAATTGTAATTCTCATTGTGTAATGCTGCAAATCCCTTGTGGTGGTGCTGCAGACGAATTGAGTATAGGGAAAGTGAAATGTTTGCAGATCACTGACATAAAAGTGAATCTAGAGTGACGCAAGGACAACATGCTGTTTCATCTTCATTTGGCTTTATTTTCACATTTAGTTCAGTTTTGAGTATTCCATTCATCTATTCATATATTGTATCCAAAGCTCTTTCAGTATTAAGTAGTCATTTACCAATAATGTCCTTATCTCCTGTACGCATAGATGGGCTATTGCAATATTCCAATAGGATATCCAGAATTTACCTTTCTGTTGTCTGTCTAAAACCAGGTTCCCAACCAGCTTTCTGCATCCTCACATTTATAAACAATTGATAGACATTAATGTTATGTAATATTTATATACGTCTCTTGGTATCAGCTATCAGTCTATACGTAAGTCCAGGCTTTGTTCTGCTATACAGCTTATTTAGCTTCACATGGCCCGAGGTATAAATGTCTGACATAAGTAGACTTGACTCGCCACCCAGTATTTGTATTGCTCATGGTAATATTTAGAAAATCAATGCAGATTATTGATCCCTTTTACATGAATGAGCACAGTAATTCCATTGTTGCTACATTATTTCATTCTCATCTACAAATCCTGTTGACTACAGAAGTAGAGTCTCTCTAAATCAACCTTTCACTTAAAAACAATATATGCTGCCCAAATTGTTGATGTAAGAGTAGAATCCAGTAATTCATGTTTATAAGATCCGAATGAATCTATTCATTCTGCTGTAAACCAGTATATATAAATACATACATTAACAGGTCACTCAGCACACATGCCTTCTGCGTGACATTGTCTAAATTACTGAGCACCCATTAATATTAAGCAAAAACAGAAAAAAAATGTCCCCTAAATAATTGTTTATAGTTAGAGCATCCTCATGAGATTGATGACTCAGAGTGTTGAAAAATAATGATTTTATTGTAATGAATTTTAATTCTTCTAATTATAATCCAGTCTGTGAGGAAGAAAATCAAGATGTGTTAAGCCAGAGCAATGAAAATTTCAATGGTAAGGAGAAATTCTATAAATCCACAGCCATTGGCTGCATAAATAAAAGCCCAATATAAAATTTTGCTCTGTTCCTCCTCCTCATACGTTGTATTCTGCTTGGCAACATTGGCTCAGCCCCACCTCCGTACGAGCATATCTTCCTGTACTAAATATTGATTTGAGCAGAATACTAATGAGACCATTTTCCTTTCAGGATAAAAATATTTCCCTTTGTCCAACCATTGGAGACATTTCATATATAACTGAGTCGTTGTGGATCAATATTTCTCTATAATGGGCATTATATGTATGAGAAGATCCAATGAGATTCACACCAGGTTGCCTAATTTACTACACTGGCAGGCGTCTAGTGTTCTTTGATTTCCCGAGTGCTCAGTATGTACACACCTAATGCAAATTCTCAAATGACATCAGTCTTTTTTCTAAAGTGGCAGCAGGCAGCTGGAAACGTGAAAGCGAACAAACACAGATGGAGCCAGTCATACAGACAAGAGAGCAGCACATCCATTGCTTGGTTTTTTAGGAAGCTTAACAGATCTGCAAGCTCCATAGCTCAAGTCTACTCAGTCTTTTAAGATAAGCATAGCAAATCATACCGGGAGACCAAGTAAATCCTTATTCGCTTCACTGGACTATGGACCTTTTGAATGTCCCTTTATTTGGCCTTTGTTTATCGTCTTTGCACTGAGCAGAGTTGGAGCCTGCTGAAATATGTTAATTTCCAGCTTCATTTAGTTGTACATGGGGATATATCCACTGCTTGTTGGACAGATTTACAATCTATACTGATATTGGGAATTTTATTCTTGCTTGTATCGTATTTCCATTCAAGGACTATTCAGGTCTGCCCCTCACAAGTTCCTGTGCTTGTCTACTTCTGCTCCATCCAGCTGCGTCCTCTATTGTGCTATTTTTTTGTCTCTGTGGCTGACGTTGTTTTTAAGAGGGGCTGCGTTTTATTAAATGTTTTATTTATGTTAATGTATATGCTGTATTCCACACTTATCTTACCCATGCTCAGGATTAGTTGTTCAATCTATGTGGACAGGTGGAATGGAAATGCCGCTGTTGGACATATTCACACAAGATTGGGTAAAAGTAACAAGTTTTTATCTCCTGAATTAGAATTGTTTAGAACCTTAGATTATATATTTATTGGTTAAGGTAGAAACAATATTGCACATGATTCTAAACATCATATGTATATACGGTGACCATTTTAACTGTTTCCTTTCAGAATCAATGGTAGCAGCTCCTTCTTAAAACAGTTAAGAACTGAAAAGTGGCTTAGGCTGCATGTGCTTTTCTATACCAGTGAATACAGATGGTATTAGGATGAAACAACCACATCTGTTGCCGCATTAAAAAATTGTGTAAATTCCAGTAAATTGCAGATATGTGAAAATATATGATATAGATAGTAAATATTAGTCATCACTGTAATATATATATATATATATATATATATATATATATATATATATATATATATATATATATATATAGCAGAACATATCTAAGGCAAATTATGTCACATATGTTTAATTCACTTTAAAGGTGGAGGAGAATTAACAGTTATTTCTAATAAAAATGTGTTGGCTGTTGAGTTATCTTAGCTGATATTACACATGGGTCTATCAGATTTGTGGACAGGGTTTTACTTATCTCTTTTTGTAAAGCTTTTACAGCTGGGGGCGCTGTTGTTTCCCTGCCTTGGAAATAATTTAGAACTATTAGTGGTAAATAGAGACCCTACAAGTGACAAAAGTAACTAAACACCTGATATAAATAGATCAAAATCACCAGTTCAAAAAACTTAAGCTTAATCTACAGGGAAAAAATTAGAAACACTTGTAAGTCACTTTCTTGGAGTTGTGTCATTGTGTTATGTATCAATCTATATATTTAGGCCTTGATAATATATCTCCATCCAAGTTTGTGATGGCCTTCTGTTGCCATTCCAATTGATCATAATTTACTAAAGAAATAAACAACATTTGAAAAGTCCAGCAGCACCAGGATTGCCAAATAACTTTGTGGGTGCAAACCCCAATATCCTGGTCTTGACACACCAGACGAATATATCCAAGAAAAAAATGAGACTGCACCCCAAGGTAAATGTGAGAAAAACGGATGGGAGCTTTATTAGCCCAAGTGCCGTTTTTTCACATTTACCTTGGGGTGCAGTCTCATTTTTTTCTTGGTTACTAAAGAAATAGCTATGCATTATAGTTCTAATGATATGTTGTGGTGCATGTAGGCCATGAGGTGCTTCTAATTTAGTCACATGTGCTTTGTGTCACAACTGATCTTGATAATTTCCCCTTTTTGAATAAAGATGGAGGGGTTATTTATCACTAGGCAGGCTCCTTGGGACAGTTCTATGTCTATTTTTGGAGCTATGCTACCCATCAGAATAATTAAAGTGGCTTTGGCCTTTCAATAAATGCTCTTAAGGTCTACTTTTTGTCTGGGTTTTTTTTTCTCAAAAAGTCCCCAATAAGTCTTAAAATGCATAAAAGGTCCCAGCATATACACCAGCAGTAGTTCTTTTTATGAGACTTTTTTTTTTTTTACAAAGGTCTTAAGTCTTGAATCTGGCTTTGTAAGGTGTTGCACTAGCAGTAGTTCTATGTTTACAACAGATCAAAGAGGTGGAAAAGGTGCAAAAGTGAAAAACTCTCAGTGTGACTTTTTTATGTCAAAAATCCCAGAAAAACCAATGATAAATAATCATTGGAGTGTGAATGTTTGACGTAATACAGAAGTCTATATTAAACAAAGCTGACAAACACTGGTTATATACATTTTATATCTTATAGTGTGTATAATATTTCTAAATAGTGGCTCATTACATTTGTTACTATATATCTCATCCTATACCAGTGGTGGCGAACCTATGGCACGGGTGCCAAAGGCGGCACTCGGAGCCCTCTCTGTGGGCACCCAGGCCATCACCCCAGAATGAAGTTCACCGGACAGGACTCAAAGAATCTGTCTGCAGAATCTTCCTACAATGATAGATGAATTTGCCCTCTTCCTTTCAACTGCGTTGTTGTCTTTAGGAGGCTGAATGATTGAAAGTTGTCAAAGAACTAGGAGAAATAAATAACTGCTTAAATTGCTGTGCTGGCACTTTGCAATAAATACGTGGCTTTTGGTTAAAGTTTGGGCACTGAGGCTCTAAAAGGTTAGCCATCACTGTCCTATACTATACATGGCCTATGGCACATATCAGTTTTACATGGCCTAACAAACCATTCTTGATTAAATTCCCTTACCGATTGTATCATACTTCCATTCAAAGAATGCTCTTGCTTTACACATTTATGTTTATAGCCAGATTTAACTAAACATAAGGGCTTTTATAGCCAACTTTATTATTATTATTTTGAGCAATGTCTAATAATAGATTTTCTGCTAATGTATCTAGTCACAGTTTTTTCTAGAAGTGCTATCTTGTATTAAATTACTAAAGAAATATTATTAAAGAAATAATGATTACACCAAAATACAATAAACTGGGCTACATTCACAAGCTATGCGGGCATACCGCCGTGTGCTGGATAGGAGGAGGAGGAGAAGGAGGGAGCCCTTCCATAGGAAACAGTGGGCGCACTGCCGCACACTAGGGAAATGATAAAACATGCTCTATCTTTTTCCCGGTGTGCAGCGTGGAACAGTGGCACACATGTGCTGCACACAGTGCCGCAATTACCGTCTATGGGGGTGTATGTCTTTGCGTCTTCATATACATCGCCATAGACGGGCAACTGAATGACCCATAAGCTGTATACAAATACTACACCACCCAAACCTCTCATGTTTAGAGAGAAATAAAATCAAACACATTAAATAATAAAAATGTAAATGTTTATTTAAATTTATCAAAACAGACCATATTAAAAGTTGTCAGAGTGAAATGACAAATGTTAAAAACAGTATGTCAACCTACAAAATACAATTCATAGGTCACAAAATATCCCATTGTAATAACAAATCTAGAGACCTCATAGTAAAGGCAATAACACTGGCAATTATTAGTTTCCTATGAGGTCAGACTAAACAAAACTCATACAATAGTACGGTGAGCAAAAAATAGAGCTGACTCAAGAAAACAGAAGGGAATATACAGACAAAGTGTGGGGGGGGACACTAGCCCCGACACACTGATGGTGCTTTCTCTGGGGGGGTGTCTGAGAACTATGTATTCTATTTATTTAATGGACTGGAACGCCAATAAAAACAACCCAATACATGATGGACAGCTACATAGACCTATAAAATAAAGATGAAGTCTACCCGATGATGACAGAAGATAAAAGAGGGAGGGATGCATACTGCGCAAGAGCGGAAATTCAACATTGCAAGTGCAGAGCCCCGCGGACACACAGAAGTGGTTCCACATCAGTTCATTGACTAATATAGGCCAGTGTGCATGAGAGGGAACACCACTCGCAAATACCACGAGAGGTGGACAATTTAGATCACATATGTGCAAGTGGAATAAGAACTACAACGGCGCCTGAGTGAAAACAATTAGCAAAGAAGCAAGAGATAAACACATAAAGATTTAGATTTTTCTGGCCAAGTTTTTGGTGTAGAAGAAGTTAAATAATCACAAATTCACAATTATGCAAATGTTTGCAGTTACAAAAGCGACTATGCCACCTCCATGCTATGTGGGCGTGGAGGGGACGTAGAGGGGTGGCCTGTGGATTTGGGCAGGCACAAGGTTTTTTTTTACAGGATGGCTGCACTGCCCGCTGCATATATCGCAAAGCCCAAGCCTGACAATTTGGATCTGGTGCGACAAGGGGGGCGTACCCGCAATTATACGCTGTCACAGGAGCTTCTGGCTTATGATAAATCTCCCCCAAAGAGGTATGCATTTGTATTTTCAAAGAAACTATCAGTATTTGCGAGAGGTGTTCCCCCTCATGTACATGGACATAAATACATTTGCACACTGATTCTAGTCGCTAATAGATGTGTATAATCAGGAGAAACTATACAAATTAAAAGTATACAAATTAGATGGCTGTTCAGTTCTAACATAATGGATGAGTTTAATCAGCATTAATTAAATGTCTAAATCAAACACATTAAATAATAAAAATGTAAATGTTTATTTAAATGGATCAAAACAGACCATATTAAAAGTCTGACAGTAAAATTCCACAGCAGAGAGCTTCAAGAAGGGTCTAGATGCCTTTTTACACCTAAATAAAATTGATGGTTATGTTAAATAGAAATGTTTCCCATAAATGTCTTCCTCATGCAATCCATTCCCTTCCTGGGTTGAACTTAAATGACATGTGTCTTTTTTTAACCATATAAACTAAAAAAAAGACAAATGTTTGAAACACAGTTTTTTTAAAGGGATATTCTCGTCTGAGCATTGATATTTAATTTAATTCATTTGCCATATCCATCGATTTCTTTAGCTGGATGTTATTCAAAAAAATGTCCCTCTGTGAAGAGAATTTCTCATAAATGTAGCCATGTTGTCCCTTAGAAACAATATTGTTTTCCTTGGATATGACCACCGCTGCTCGAGTGATTGCACAAAGAAACAAATAGTTTATACATATGAAATGTCCGGGAGTATCTATATGGTAATGTCAGATGGGAATAACCCTTTAAATTCGACCAGCATGCAGTAATATCTACAGCATTTTGTTCTGTAATGATAGAAATGAAACTGATAAGTCACCCCACTAGTACTAAACAGATTAGTGGAATAAGAAAAAAATTATTTCTAATGCATGTGGAATAACATTGAGGACAATGTGAAGTCATCTAAGTGTAGGATTTAAAGACCCTGTTTAGCAAGGCCAAGGAAGATTTTTACAACAGCTGGCCTAGGTCTTGTGCATTGACTCTAGTCACTGTCAGTGGCTTTGATCTGTGATGCTATGAAATGAATTTACGTAACAAAGTAGTCCATAATTCAAGATTAAACATAATCTCTTTTTAAACTTAGTCTCTTGAAACGAACCATGGAAAAAAGCAGAAATATGCACAATTCAGCTATCTATTGTTTCCTGTCTTTTGTATTCCATTAGATTTGTCTGGGATGTCACAAAAAACAAAGGTCAAAAACCACTTAAGAGAAGGTGTATGAGGTTAAGATAGCTTTACAAAGTCTATATAATTGCCAGGGACTGAATGCTACACAAATCACATCATGGCAATGATGTCACTTAGAGAGATTGACCCCTCTGTAATGTAAGCAAATACCGTGTTCCCAGGAGAACTGATTTCTATAGTTTGCAGTTCCCCCTTTGTTTGCTGCAGGTAGTAATCTAAAGCTCCACCTTTCAAATGAATGTAGATAGGTATTCTGGTAATAGAGAGTCACAGGATATTGTAAGGATGTGCGTCACATGTGGACATGTGGATTACTAACCATAGGGGACCTACTGATCAAAGTAACAAAGCACCTGGAAGCCACAGCGATGTACAGGAAAGGAGTCTGGCAATACAAGTGGGAAATGTTTGTAGAATAGTCTACAAGATGCATTTCTGTTCTCTGAGGTTGAGCACAACAATAATACTGTCTGGTTTCCACTTATGCTCCCTAGCTCCACTACTAAGTGGAGTCTATTAGGAGACATGGCCTTCCAAATGACTGCCAGCACTTGGTAGGTCTTTCAGTAATATATCTTCAAACTATTTTATGCCGTTCACTGCATCTCCATTACAGAAAATCAACTTTGTACATAATGCAAATTACATTGAAGTGACGCTATAGTGGTCCCATTCCAAACAAGTCTCTTGCCTGAAAGCTCCACTACTAAGTGGAGTCTATTAGGAGACATGGCCTTCCAAATGACTGCCAGCACTTGGTAGGTCTTTCAGTAATATATCTTCAAACAACTTTATGCTGTTCACTGCATCTCCATTACAGAAAATCAACTTTGTACATAATGCAAATTACATTGAAGTGACGCTATAGTGGTCCCATTCCAAACAAGTCTCTTGCCTGAAAGCTCTAACAATTCTCTCCAATTGATGGCACCAGTGTCATCAATTTTGAACATAATAAATTGCCGGTATTGGTCCGGAGAACTGTGTAACCATATCTGTTTGTATGAAGTAAGTAGCATGACTGATAAAAGTGAACTTTTAATCTAGGTTTACAGCTCCTACAAATGCTTCGGGAAACTGTGATTAGATTTTAACCTTTAAAACTAATGACAGGTTCCAACAGAAGTCTTCATGGGATTCAGAAAAATAAAATTAAGAACCACACTTTAAAAAAGGAGCTGGCACCTTGCCAGGAGACGCTCCAAGTCACAGGGGTGTGTCTTTTCTTCAGGAGAGTCACTGTGTAACTTTACCAATGTCTCCCCCAGCTTCCTTATCCCCCCTCTATTTAGCCGACCTCATCCAGTTGAAAATGTGCTTGTGTTCTGGGCTCCCTACTCTCCATCTTGCTCTCCCTGCCTATCAATGAGCAGGGAGAGGCTGTGCATGCATACTGTGTTGTGGAGGATGCAAACCTTCTCCACTACCCATGAAAAGCGTGGGGCTTGCATTTTTAACTGAATGAAGTCGACTGAAGGGGATGGGGAATGAGTCACATAGTTACTTGCCTGAAGAGAAAACCCGCCCCTTGTGACCTGGTGAGTCCCTTGGCATGGGGCCAGCTACTTTTTTAAAAATGGATTTAGTAAAGACATGAACTACAGATTATAAGAAAAAAAACATGAGAAAAAGTTTAAAGCCTTTTGTAGGAATCTGTTATTAGAATAAATGGTGAAAAACCTGATGACAGGTTCCCTATAATGCTCTTAGCAATGAGCTTCTCTCCAGACCCTCCCCTTTGCTATGAGTGACTGCTGTAAGTATCCAACCAAAATCCTGACACAGTTCCTACTCTTAGCAAATGGCAGGGGCTGTGGAGCAGCACAGAACAGAGAACTTCAGGCTGAAAGACCCACCCTTTCAGAACACACACAGCTATTATTGGACAGATCTCCTGAACTGCTAACTAACACTAACTGCAGCTTTGTGTGGTCAAAACTGCTGAAAGATCCCCTTCTAGTAGTAGAAATGCTGGTGATGCAAGGCATATGAGGAACATTTTACATGGGCATAGGGAGCACATCTTAAGGAGAGCACTTTGTGTGAATGGGACCTATTGCAACACATTCTGCATTGTTGATAGCATTTATTTTGAATCTGTGGACTAAATGTCCTACCAAGTGATGTAAGTAAATATTCTAAATAATCTCACAGACTCCCTATCACTTGCAAAATCAGTTCTGCTTTTCAAATGAGTTTCTTTTTTACAGAACTAAATATTATCTTTTCATTCTAGTATTAAAAATTATATAGCTTTCTAACATACACTACTTTGTATTGAAGACAAATAATATTGAAACCAATATTATATATGAAACAAAAAAAAATTTGTGTACTTACAGATGACCCCTAGTTACAAACAGACCTCTGGATGTTGTTAATTTACCATACTTTAGCTTTAGGCTACAATAAACAGATATAACAGTTATCACAGATGTCTGCAATGAAGCTTTTATCTTATTCCTGGTTCTTATGACAACCCAACTTCAAGGAGACCCAATTGTCAAAGAGACCAAAAAAGATTTTGGCTGGGGTTACAATTGTAAAATATACAGTTCCGACTTACATACAAAGTCAACTTAAAAACAAACCTACAGAAACTATCTTGTACGTAACCTGGGGACTGCCTGTAATCTAATTACATGCCTTCTACATGAGGCTAAAATCTTAATATTCCTGTTTTAATTTGTGTTAATAATCTCCATTGTCTATAACATGTAATAAAACCAAAACTGACTTTAGCAAACTATATATTTTTTATTTTTCTCTCATGATGTACATTGGTGAATTTGTATCATATGAGAATCAAAGTGAATAATCACTCATCCAACATGGGGAATAAAGTATTCTATAGCTAAGCTCCAGTTTTGCTCTTTAGATTAAACTCTGTTATTGTGAGATATAAGTGCTTATAGTCCTGCAGTTACTATTGCTTTAGATCGCTTTTATAGAGGAAAGTGTGGCCTTTTGTTCTTGCTGGATCAGTCTCTCTGTACATATATCTTATAAAATACCAATCCATTTGCATGACCTCACAGCTTGCCCTCAGCTTACTCAGGGCACAGCCAGTAGAGGAGCACCATCTGCATAGCGTGTCAGTCTCTGTATGAGAAAATAAAAGGCATGACATCATTCTTTTAATATCCTACAATGTTAGCGTCCATAATAATACACATAGACAAGAAACTGCACTTCTCAGATTTCAGAACATTGAATACAGATATAAGTATATATAGAGAGAGAGTAGGAAAGGCAGATAACAGTAATAATTTAGAAAGCCCACATTATTATATTTGTACAATATGACTGCTGGCTCAGCTGGCTAATTCATCAGAGGACATTTGATGGTTCAGGGACTTAGGGCAACAACCCCCACTGTCACTCCCCATGCTATAATTACATTGTTGGATATCCATTTTTTAACAATTGTTTCATTTGGAAAAGACCACCTGAAAATCCTACTATAATATTTTCAAAGTTACAGTTGACTCGCCTATGCCTGGATTACAAGGCCCTTGGATGAGAGTAAAGGGTTTGATGCAAATATCATGTGCAAACAAATGAGGGCCTATTTTGTTTTACAGTAAAAGCTTTTCAAAGAATGCAAAGCACTTATATGCCAGGAGGCGACGTTGGAGAAATTTGTGTGAGAATTTGAGTACAAAACATATGCTAATGACTTGGTGTCTTTGCAAGTATCACTGGCATGTTGCCTGTTTTCCTTCACCCAGAGCAACTCATAGTGAGTGTACATTGTTTATTGTACGAAATAACTTAAAGGAAACCTACCATGATGAATCTACTATCAGAAGTAGATCTGAAGGTAGATTCCTACTGTCTGCCTCTGCCCTAATCTGTCCTAACCTAACTTATTAAAAATGTATTTTAGTAATATGTTAAAGGAAACTTACCATCTCGGATCTACCTTTTAAGGTAGATCCGGTGGCAGGTTCAACTAATGAATGACATGTTAGCCCTTTTTAGGGCTAATCCTTGAGTGGCCTGTAACGTTATAAATCTTTTATAACCTAATATGCAAATATCTGAAAGAGGCTACAGAGGAGTGGAGTGGCCGGAGCTGAAAGTACGGGCTACAGCTACTCTAAGCCTTAGTAGCTCCTACTACAAGATCTTCAGCGTGCAGCTCCTGGCAGCTGCACGCACTCATCCGAGCTCTGCATAGACCATCCATGGCTTCGGAGCCAAGTACGCACAGCCATCAGCTCTGCATAAAGAGTCTATGCAGAGCGCGGGTGAGTCCGCGCAGCTACTAGGAGCTGCGCACTTAGATCTCGTAGTAGAAGGATCCAAAGAGGCTACTAGGGCGTGGAGTAGCCACGATGTGTAGCTTCAGCTCCTGGCAGCTGCACGCACTCATCTGAGCTCTGCATAGACCATCCATGGCTTCGGAGCCAAGTACGCACAGCCATCAGCTTTGCATAAAGAGTCTATGCAGACGTGTAGCTTCAGCTCCGGCTACTCCCCGCCCCGGTAGCCTCTTTCAGATATTCGCATATTAGGTGATAAAAGATTTATAACGTTACAGGCCACTCAAGGATTAACCCTAAAAAGGGCTAACATGTCATTCATTAGTTGAACCTGCCACTGGATCTACCTTAATAGATAGATCTGAGATGGTAGGTTTCCTTTAATTAACTGCAGAGGCTACTGGGGCGTGTACTAGCCTGGCAGGACAATGGGCACTAAGGCTAGTACACACCACAATAGCCTTTGCAGTTAATTTACATTATGTTTTCCAAATCAAAAAATGTTCTACTTTTTGGAAAGTTGGTCAAATCACCAAAATAACTTGATAACTAACATGTTCCATATGTCTGCTTTAACTTGGCATCATTTTTCAAACATCGTTTCCTTTTTTTTAGGATGTTAGGAGGCTTATAACTTTAGGTGTGATTTTTCCGATTTTCACAATAATCATCGAAGACTATTTTTGTTGACTATATAATAGAAACCCCCCACAAATAATATCATTTTCAAAACTACACCCCTCAAAATATTCAAAACAATCTTTGGGAAGTTTGGTAACCCTATGAGTGTTTCATGAGGGTAAAAAATAAATTAAATTATATTATCTTACAATATATTCATTTAACACTAAAATTTGCACCTTCACAATGGGTTAAAAAGGAAAATGCATTTTACAATGTTTAGGGCAATTCCTCCTGAGTATGCTAATACCCATTTTGTCACTGTACCCTGCTGTACAGGCACAGGGGGGCACTTGGAAAGGAAAGAGCGTTGTTTCGTTTTTGGAGGACAAATATGGCTGAAAAAGTTTTCATGTGTCAGGATGCATTTAGAGAGCCCTAGTGGTACCAAAGCAGAGGAAAGCCCCAACATGAGACACCATTTTGGAAAGTACACCCCTTGAAGAGTTTAGCAAGGTGACAAATTTTCTATAAAGGTCCCTTTTACCCCTAATTTATGTAAAAGAAAAAAAAAATGAAATAACCCCCAAAAATGTGTAAAACAATTTTTCCTGAGTGTAGAAATACTCCACGTGTGCATATAAAATGTTGTATGGGTGCACAGTAGAGGGAAAGAGGAATGTTTGCCTTTTAGAAGCAAGATTTGACAGAAATCCTTCACGTGTCTGGATGAAGTTTAGAGAGCCCTAGTTGTATAAAACAGAGGAAAACTCGAAAAGTGACCCTTATTATTTCCCTTGGGGAATTTAGCATGGTGTAATATGTGGTGTAGTGTAATACAAGTGGTGAAATGAGCATTTTGAACATACAGGTGGTTTCCAAACATGATGTGCAATGGAGTCCAAGATGGAAATTGCAATATCTGGAAAGTTCAGTGCCCGTTATGTGACGCCCACTATGTGATGCCCGTTATGTAATGCCCACTATGTGATTTCCGTTATGTCATGCCCAGTTTGTGCCACTGTAAAATGTCAGGTATCTGATTAGGAAGCCATGTTTCCTGATGCAAGAAAGATGGTAAAGCACTTGGAATATGAATAAGTAATAATAAGTAAACGAAGAACTTGGAGAATTCTAACCGATGTGCTAATAAATCCAGAGACTTGGAGGGGAAATAGAAAACCTAAATAAAAAACATAAAACCCACAAGTTTGCAAACTACAACCTACACTGAAGTAATCAATGGGTATGGTAATCAATTTGACCTTTGTTACAATGATTCCTTTTACTGAAATGAATTCACAACAAAGGCTGGGCGTGAATTGTGAATGGAGGTGGAATAAGGAGGTGGAATATACCAGGGGACCAACTAAAATTATGCCACTTTGAAGTTCTCACAGGTCCTGTAGAAGAATATAGGGGCTTATTTACTAAGGGTCCCGCGGCCGCATTTTCGCCGGATTTCCCGACTTTTCGGGGATCTCGCCGGGGATTGTGTCGCATGCGATCAGATTGTGTCGCAATCACGCCGGCTTTCACTTGACACAAATCTGGGGCTGGACACTAAGCGCAGGATTTAACATTTAAATTTGTGTTGCTTCGAATGCACTTACATGCACCGGGAAGAAAAAGGTGAACTCCGGCGGACCTGAGTGAGGATGCGACATATGCAGGAAATGGGGCGCAGGATCTACATGGCACAGTGCATCATCGTCAGAGAGTCCGGATCAGGGATCTTGACTCGGGCGGGTAAGTAAATGTGTCCCATAGTGTCCATCCTAACTCCTCTTTTGGAGAAAACTCTTTTCTGAGTCCTTTCTTGATAAGTAGAAGAATTCACAGGGAAAATGCTGTCCTGGTAAAACACGGGGGACAGCTAATCCAGAGGTAATGGGGCCCTGTCCTTCTTGTCCAAATATTAGTTTCCTAATATCTGCCTCTTAAAAATGGAGTATGCTACGGCATGACCTGCACACTGGAACAGCACGTAAGAGTTGTACAGCATCATTCGTACAATGTATACGGCCAGCGCTTTTGTACCATATTTTAATTTTCCGTAGGGCTCTGTATGGTCTCAGCGCCTGATCTGAGAGATCAAACCCATCCATGTATTTACTGTAAGCCAGGATGCTGTCTGGCTTGGGTGTAGTGGTGGAGGTACCTCTTGCAAGGGTGAGGGAGCTGGAGTCCCCATGAATTGTGCTCAGAACAAGGACATTGCTTTGGTACTTATATTTGACCAACAGGGTTCTGATTGCTGAGTGCCTTGATGTCCCTTCTTTCTAAGTGTTTGCCTAACAAGCTCCAGGTGACCTTTATGGTTTTTGTGTACGGTGCCGCCGCACGCTACAGAACCTCTGGAACTGAGGGATTGGAAAAGGGGAACGCTGGGATAAAAGTTAACCATATACAAGTGTAACCCTTATCCAGCAGTGGGTGAACAAATCAGTCAATCGGAGCTCTCTGGGAGATGGAATGATGCCACCAGACATGGCCCCTACCACTGATGATTGGTGCTGTTCCTATTATTCACCTCAGTGATTCCCATTGTGATGAATATTGCTGCCAATAGCAGCAACCTTGAACTGCGGAGAGGGGGGAGGGGGTGGCAACAAAACCCCTCTGGACCATGAGGCAAAATTGGTGCCCTGATCACCTTGTCTACATACATGGTGGTATCAATGTTACTGACATCTTAAGTAAAATTGCTGCTATTGACTGGTCTGCATTGATGAGTCAATATCAGCAATCATGACCCGGGGTGGGGTATGACGAAACCCCTCTGGTCCATTGGACAGGATTGATGGCCATCAGGAACAGCTGCCACCTTGACCCGATCAGGCTATACAATCTTTATTTTTTGGACAATTTGGACAAACTAGGGCTTAGTTTTTGCGAGACGCGATGCACTGTAAAAAAAACTTCCTTTTAGTGGGTCTTTAGCATATATATGTGATTTTATTAACTCTTTACGTGTGGAGGAAAATAGAATCATTAATTCTTGTTTCAGATTTTTAGCTTTTTGGGGGGTCGGCGTTCACTGTAGCATAAAAATAATATATTATCTTTATATTATGGATCACTACGATTATGCTAAAACCTCATTTATATAGTTTTATTCATATTTATCCAATTTTATTGAAGAAAAACTAGAATAGAAAAAAATTGCATTTGTTTTAGTATTGCCATTTTTACAGCAGCATAACATTAGTATTTTTTGGTTGATGGCACTGGTTATGGGCTTATTTTTTGAGTGACAAGTTGTTTTTTTCAGAGGTATCATTTTTGTGCTTGTGACTTTTTTGGGTCACTTTTTAGAACATTTTTTGTAATGCAATTTGATAAAAAATGTACATTCACCAAGCGGGTCCAATGATCATTATGATTTATTGCACAGATTGTAACAAATGTGGCGATACCAAATAAGTAGGGGTTTCTTTTGTGATTTAGTGTTTTTTGCACTTTATTAATTGTATATAGGGAATTGTTGTGTTTCGGGGACTTACACTTTCTTTTATTATTTAATTTTATTTAAAAAATACCCCTTTATTTATTGTTTTAACAATTTTTTTTACATTTAGTGACATGTTAGCTTGAACAAGTGATCTTATGATCACTTGTTCAAGCTCAGATACAGCTTACACAGTGCAATGGAGTCTTACATTACACAGTGCAATACAGGTGCGCAGGCTCAGTGCAATACAGATGGCAGAAGACAAGGACCTGGGTCCCAGGCATGATCCGGCAGCCCTGGGGCACTGGCAGCCCCCTCCCCATGGTAAGTGCCAAGGGGGGGGGGTTGTGTGTGGTTGGGTGCCGGCTCTCGTTAAGTCACTTCCCGCCATGCCGTACTAGAGACCAACTCAGCAGCAGCCTTCTTACAAAGCAATCAGGTTTCATCACATGATCAGGTCTTCTCATGTGTGTAAAAAAAAGCCGTCCGCCCAATTGCTTGTAAAGCTTCCCTAGACTGCCCACAGTAAATCTACAGTGGGTGGTCTGGAACCAGTAAATCCAAAGATAACTACGCACTAAATACAATGGAATATGTAGCCATACACAAAACTTCCATCTCCCCGTCTTTCAAAAGCCATACATTTTTATTTTTTGCTTTACAGAAATACCGTATATGCTTGAGTATAAGCCGACCCGAGTATAAGCCGAGACCCCTAATTTTACCACCAAAAACTGGGAAAAACTATAGACTCCAGTATAAGCCGAGGGTGGGAAATGCATTGGTCACAGCCCCCCCCCAGTATATAGCCAGCAAGCCCCCAGTAGTATATAGTCAGCCAGCTCCCAGTAGTATATAGCCAGCCTGCCCCCATGTAGAATACAGCCAGCCCCTGTAGTGTACAGACAGCCAGCCCCATGTAGTATACAGCCAGCCAGCCCCATGTAGTATACAGCCAGCCAGCCCCAATAGTATACAGCCAGCCAGCCCCATGTAGTATACAGCCAGCTAGCCCACAGTAGTATACAGCCAGCCAGCCAGCCAGCACCCATGTAGTATACAGCCAGCCCCTAGTAGTTTACAGCCAGCCAGCCCCTAGTAGCATACAGCCAGCCAGCCCCTAGTAGTATACAGCCAGCCAGCCCCTAGTAGTATACAGCCAGCCAGCCCCCAGTAGTATACAGCCAGCCTGCCCACAGTAGTATACAGTCAGCCCCTAGTATTACTAGTGGTATATAGGCAGCCTGCCCCAAATAGTATACAGCCTGCCCCCTGTAGTATAGAGCCAGCCTGACCCCTGTAGTATACAGCCAGCCTGTCCCCAGCAGTATACAGCCAGCCTGCCCCCATGTAGTATACAGCCTGCCAGCCCCATGTAGTATACAGCCAGACCCTAGTAGTATACATCCAGCCAGCCCCCAGTAGTATACAGCCAGCCAGCCCCCAGTAGTATACAGCCAGCCTGCCCCCATGTAGTATACAGCCAGCCTGTCCCCATGTAGTATACAGCCAGCCGGCCCCCATGTAGTTTGCAGCCTGCCAGCCCCCATGTAGTATACAGCCAACCCCTAGTAGTATACAGCCTGCCCCCCAGTACTTAAAAAAAAATAAACTTTTATACTCACCCTTCTATGTTGGCGCGTCTCCCCGATGTCCCCGATGTCAGCACGTACCATCTTCTTTCTTCCCCACGGCTCCTCTTCTTTATTCTGTCATGGACGCGGCCATGTGTTCTTCCAGCAGGCGCATACTATTACGCGACCGCTGCTGACGTCATAGTATGTGCTGGCCAGGAAGATAACATGGCCGCGTCCATGACAGAAGACAGAAGAAAGAAGACAGAAGAAAGAAGAGGAGCCGCGGGGAAGAAAGAAGACGGGCCACGTCGACATCGGGGACATCGGAGAGCCGTGTGGAGCATTGGGCCGCCAGAGAACGAGTATTTATATTTATTTTTTTAAAATAGATTCGTGTATAACCCGAGGGGACGTTTTTCAGCACATTTTTTGTGCTGAAAAACTCGGCTTATACACGAATATATATACGCTATATGAGGGCTTGTTTCCTGAGAGACAAATTTTACTTCCTTGTGGCAGCTTTTAATATTCAGATTTTGATAGATCTTACATTTTAGGACTTGAGGTATCTTAACATATATGTCATTTTGTGTGTTTATTGTTTTGTGGGTTCTAGAGGAAAAGGGGTGATTTGAATTGTTAGCATTTTTTTTATTTTGTCAAATTAATTAATAATTTTAAGGCCTTGGTCATTCATACAATAGTACTTCACTATAAAAATCTGCTTTGATTGATGGGATCTTTTATTTGGGGGTGTTAGTGGCAAGTGCCTGCTTGCGAATGCCTCATTAAATCAGTTATGGTTCCAGCAGTTATATGCCCTGTATAAAACAGGCTCAGCTCATGAGCCCTTCACCATACATGGTTAACAACCAAGCTGATGACTGGTTCAAGCAGCAAAATATTTATGTATTAAATTATTTTATTCTGTTCCCATATAAAGAATGGCTGGACTATACAACCTCTTATACCTCTTACGTCACCCCTTCATCCTCATAGACTGTAAGCTCCTGCGAGCAGAGCCCTCACTCCCATGGGTGTTACTACAGCAGGAGCAACCATAAAAGCTGCCATGGGGCCTGCAGTATCAGGGGGACCTGGCATCCTACTGGACATGATAAAAAATGGAGGATCTGCACCATTATTTGAATATTATGCTGCACATCTTACATCATAATATGTGTATAACAGTGCTCATCTTCCACAGTACACAGCCGTGGTGGCAGTTCAGATAAGAAATGACAGCTACTGGGACAGATCAGTGTAAGTGTATAAATATTGTATAAATATATCAGTGTATGAATGTGTGTGTAAACAAATATGTATATTTTCTGAGGGGATAGGGAGGCCCCATTCAAATCTCTGCTATGGGGCCCTACCTCTCCTAGTTATGCACCTGCTCACTCCTATTGTTCCATATGACTGCTTATACTTTATAATGTAGTATTTTATTTTTATATGTCCCCTATGTGTATAATATTAAAGATTATTGTTATAATTATTATTATTACAGGCAGTCCCCGGGTTACGTACAAGATAGGGTCTGGAGGTTTGTTCTTAGGTTGAATTTGTATGTAAGTCGAAACTGTATATTTTATAATTGTAGTTCCAGACAAATTTTTTTCTTGCCCCAGTGACAATTGGAGTTTTAAAATTTTTTGCTGTAATTGGACCAAGGATTATCAATAAAACTTCATTACAGACACCTGACAGCTGATTATTGTAATCTGGGACTATAATAAAGCATCCAGAGAGCTTCACCAGAGGTCACAGTGGGCAGAGGGGTCCGTCTGTAACTATGGGTCGTCTGTAAGTCGGGTGTCCTTAAGTAGGGGACCGCCTGTATTATTATTATTATTATTAAAAATCACCTTTGACCCCTAGGCGCACCAGGACGTTATAGTACGTCCCCAGGGCTAGATGCTTAGCGCACGGGGACGTTCTATAACGTCCTGCTTCTGGCACTGGCTCACGAACGGATCCGGTACCAGAAGCAGCGGCTGTCAGCTGTCTAGTACAGCTGACAGCCTGCGCTAACACCCGTGATCGGAGCCGGCTCCGATCGCGGGTGTTAACCCCTTACACGCCGCGGTCAAACATGACCGCGGCGTGTAAGGGTGTTTGCGCTGTGGATCGGATCCCCCGTGCCGCTTACCGGGTGATCCGATCCACTTCTGGGCAGCTCCGAGGACTGGCATGTGCCCCGGAGCTGCCCGGTCTCCATGGCAGTCAGACCCCTTCCGGATCTGACTGTAAACTGTCTGAGCATGCGCAAGCTTGCTCAGACAGTTTACACTGCTCTACAATAAAATAGTATTGTAGAGCAGTGTATTGAACTTAAACCAGTGATCAGAGCATCACTGGTTCAAGTTCAAGTATGTATAAGTAAAAATATGCAAAAACACTTAACACTACACATTATAATAAATAAAAAATAAATACATAAAAATATAAGCCCCTAAAATGTCACTTTCCCATAAAAACACTTAATAAAGTATAAAAAACACAAAAACACAAAAAACCCCGCATATTTGGTATTGCCGCATCCGTAACAATCTGTATAATAAAACAGAATTGTTACTGGACCCGCACGGTACACGCCGTAGAAAAAAAAACGCAAAAACGTTCCGAAAAAAGATAATTTTTAATTAATACCCTTTTAAAAAAATGCTCTAAAAAGTTATTTAAAAAATGTTATGCACTCCAAAATAAGCCCACTAAAAAGAGCAACTCTTCTCGCAAAAAATAAGCCCCTAACCAGATTTGTCAGCCGAAAAATAAAAAAGTTATGCATATGAAAATATGGTGATGCTAAAATGAACAAGATTTTCTCCAAATTGGTTTTTATTCAGTACAATTGAATAAAATACACAAAACCCCCACATATTTGGTATCCCTGCATCCGTAACAATCTGCATAATAAACAGAATCGTTATTAGATCCGCAAAGTGAACCCCGTAAAAAACAAAACAAAAAAAAGCTCCAGAAAAAAGATCATTTTCAATTAATACCCTATAAAAATGCTCTAAAAAGGGATTTAAAAATGTTATGCACTCTAAAATAAGACCACTAAAAAGAACAATCCTTCTCGCAAAAAATAAGCCCTTAAACAGATTTGTGAGGCGAAAAATAAAAAAGTTATGCATATGAAAGACGGTGATGCTAAAATTAACAAGATTTTTGCCAAATTACTTTTTATGCAGTAAAGATGGGAAAAAAATAAAAAATCTATATAAATGAGGTCTTTTTGTAATCGTGGCGACCCATAGAATAAAAATAATATACTATTTTTATGGTATGGTAAACAGCCAAAAAACCCCCCATAAAAATCTTCCTGAAAAGTGATGATTTTCATTTCCTCCACCAACAAAGAGTTAATAAAATCTCACCAATTAGCCTATAGATTCCCCCAAATTACGTACCAGAAAAGTGCATCTCATGTGGCAAAAGAAATAAGCCCCTATAGGTCCACATTAAAAAAAAGGAAAAAATTATAGCCTGTACAATGTGACATAGCAAATCTGCTCTGGATGGCGCCTCCTTCCCTTCTATGCCCGGCCGTGCGCCCATACAGCAGGTTACCACCACATGTAGAGTATCCGTGTACTCGGGAGAGATTGGGTAACAAACTTTGAGGAGCCTTTATTCATTTAATCCATTGTAAATGTTTAATTTTCCACCCAAAATGGGTGTATTGTGAAAAAATATTACAATTTGCAGACTGCACCTCCATTTTGTTTTAACCCCTATAAAACACGTAAAGCGTTAACAAACTTCTTAAAAGTGGTTTTTCATACGTTGAGGTGTGTAGTTTCCACAATGGGGTAATTTACGAGTCTCACTATTATTTAGGCCTCTCAGTGTCAATTAGAAGTTGAGCAGGTCCATCTAAATACAGGTTTTGGTGATTTTACAAAAAATGTGAAAAATGATACCTAAATTCTGAGCCTCATAACATTCTAGTAAAATATGTGGAATCTTAAAAAACCATCCAACATAAAGCAGACATTTGGGAAATGTAAGTTATGAATTTATTTGGGAGCTATGACTATCTGCATCAAAAGTAGAGAATTTAGAACGTTGAAAATAAAGAATTTTTCCAAATTTTTGCCAAATTTTGTTTTTTTTCATAACTAAACACAAAAGATATCATCCAAATTTTTAAACTAATTTGAAGTACAATGTGTCACGAGAAAACAATCTCAAAATCCCCTGGATATCTCATAGCGTTCCAAAACTATAACCACTTATAGTGACACAGATCAGATTTAAAGAATGGGGCCGCGTCCTTAAAGGGGTATTCCCATCTGGGCATTTACATTTAATTAAATTCATTTGCCATTTGTAAACATTTCTTCAATTGGATGTTATTAAAAAAAAATGTTCCTGTGTGAAGATAATGTAGCTATGCTGTCCCTTAGAAACGAGATTGCTTCCTCGGAAACGACCACGTCATACTCTGGCAGCGGTGGCCAGACTTGCACTATAGAGTCCTGGCAAACCACCAGGATTCAGCGGTCATTACCACAGGGTGGCTGTAGGACATACAGTAACTCCCGGACATTTTATATACAATAACCTTTTGTTTCTTTGTGCACTCAATCCATCAGACGTGGTCGTTTCCGAGGAAGCTATCTCGTTTCTAAGGGACAACATGGCTACATTTATGAGAAATTATCTTCACACAGGAACAGTTTTTTTAATAACATCTAATTGAAGAAATGTTTATATATGGCAGATTATTGAAACTGAATGTAAGTGCCCAGATGAGAATACCCCTTTAAGGCCAAAAGAGGCTGAGTCCCGTAGGGGTTAAGCAATTAAATATGTGGTTTACTTTATTTACCTATACAATCTTACCCCTGTAGCTGTAAACCTATTTTGGTCTCTCAGGACCACAGGAATTTTTAAGTTATTGCATTCTGTGAGGAATAACTTTTTACTATGTATTGACATGGCCACTTAAGGAATTGTTTTTGTTTTTTGATGAGATGTACATTACAATACTACAATTTTCCAGAACATATAATGTAATAATTTCCTTCAATTAAGACTTACTGGAGACATTAAGGAGGATTTTTTTTACTTTTTATCTTTTACCAGATACCCATCAAACAGTATGTCACATATTATATGTATTTAAATCATATCTAGACCACTTCCAGTGACTATTTCTATCTCCCTCGATCTTCATACAATTATATTGTATCCATTGTATTTTATTCCTGGCACATATTTTACCCTTTTCAACTTATTAACTTTATGTACTGAGAATATGAATTGTTTGTGATGTTTTTCTATGTTGGGTATCCTCCAAGAATGTAGGATATAGACTAATACTTATTTTTAAGAATCGAAGCCAATCCTTACCAAAGTTTTCTTTCTGTATAACACACATGCCAAAAGTTTATTTAAACTCAATAAACTCAATATCAACAGTAACAATGAACAAGGTATATTGACACCCAAAACTATCCATGTGTTACACTGACGATGGTTTTCAACCATGGATGCTTTCCACGGTTTCAGCATCCTGGCTCATACTCCTCCAACTCCCATAGAATCCACGCGCCGGCCCTATCGCCATCTTAAGGAAACATTGTGTGCACCTGCACATGCCTATCAGCGCTCACCTTGGGCTATATAGTCCTGTTCATGAGAAAAGGTTCCAAGCTTGTCTAGTCATTCAGTATGGTGTATCTGCTTTTAATGACATCAACTAACCTTGTTTGACCCTCAACTTTGCTTGTAGACTACCTGTCTCGACTTCAGACTGACTTTGACCATTCTCATGCCTGATCCCTTGGTGCCACCTACCGGTGTCTCTGTGCCTGCTGAGCCAGCTGTTTTTTTCACTGGGTCCACAACAAGAGAGTTCTCAGTCCAGATCCCTGTATAGGGATGAAAAGGTGAATATTGGAGATGTCCAGGGATAACTCCCTGTCAGGATTTGAACCAGTGTCCTATGGCCTTCCTGGTCGTTTCTCTACCAATGTGCTATGTGGCCTGATTATTTGATACCTGCTTTTTGGTGTTTCTGCATTGCCTGCTGGAATTTTTTGGGTCTCAGCTGTGTTAATTTGTATTATCAGGAGTGGCCGGGCTCTTCTAGGTAGTGTTTTATCTGCAGCTTTTCCTTGGCTCTGTTCTGTTTGAACATGTATTCTTTCCAGTTGCTTTTTACTTTGTTTGTGAGATTCTGAAGTTTATCTGTTATCTTGTATGTGCACTTTCCTGTCTGTTCCCCTTTGTCCTTGTTTATTTAATTGTAGGTGTCTTGCTCTGGTTGTTACCCTTTATTCCTGTCCACCCTCCTTCCTGTTTTCAGTCTTGGGTGTGTGTTTGTGTGCATGCTGGGATTGCTAGTTCTCCAAGTTTTACTTGCAGCAATCTTTTCACAAGAGGGCCCAAATTTAGTACACCTGACCCTAGTATTCTTTAGTCCTTTCCACTACTTTCTAGATAGGTCTTTGTGTTCAAAGAGAGAGAAGGGTCCGGAGCAAGTCCGGGGAAACTGACCATAACCCACAGACAGGGACTAGCTTAGTCATAGAGCAAGGTACAGTTTTTTCCTTCCCTGTTTCACTAGTCCTTGCAGCTCTTTCAACACGGTTTCCTGCATCCGTGTAAACCGGGACAATCCCATAGTGTGTAGCCACAAGTCAAACCAGTAGGATAGCACAGTTGTTGCACCATAGCAGCCAATTGGCAGCAGCAACAATAGGTTATATTGCCCCCAAAATGATTATGTCAGCCTATCAGCAGCAATGAACAGGGTGGAAAATATCCACAGAGTGATAAATGGCAGCCTGCTTCTGCAGGACTATATGTACAGAAACCATGGTACTCTGTTATGGATGCTTTATATTGTCATATACAACATAATGGTTCACAGATGTTTACGTATGACCTTTCGATCCATAGTGAAACTTTTTTAAGACATGTAGTGGGAATAGTTCCTGGAATTATTCCCACTAAATGCAGTGTCCAACACAAGGCCTTCACTTGGTCCCTTATGTTCTTGCTCAATCTACAGATCTTGGCTAGAAAAGATAAAATCTTTGTTACAAATAACCATTATTTTGTAATACATATGTATGTAATATTGTATGTAAAAATTAAACCTAGCGGAATGTGGCTTTTTTGTATTACTATATAACTTTTTTATATCAAGCATCATGTGAGTAAAGCATCCTTAAAAGATTGGTATGTATTCTGTACATATTGATTTCTAGACTGGAAGTTTATACCAATGTGATTTATTAATCTCTAGTAGAGATGAGTGGTTGGTTGAAATGCAAAGAGTTTGTCAGAATTTCATGGGAAAATTTGGGAAAATCATGGGAAAAATATGGCTGTAAAATGGGGACAGTAAGGGGTAGATTACTTAAAAATTAAAATGTGCTAAGGAAGGACCTTAAAAAATAACAAAGTAATAAAGAAAGAAATAATAGTAACAAATCAAGGGAAAAATGCTGCAAATGTCAGTGCGCTAGAAGATGGTATAGATAGTGATAAGTGGACCCGACCAGCACTCATTGGAGAGGAGGCAGCTACAATGACATTAATTAAATAGTGTGAAGTACTGTGTGTGTATTTCCAGAATGAAGAGACCATATGAAGTTAAGGCATTGGTAAATTACTTTACAAAGAGGGCCTCAAGTTTCACCTCTTTTTTGCAAACCCCTCCACCTCACCACCATTCAATACAACAAGGACATCGCAGTCACAGGTCATGGTACAGTCACTAATGCTCTAGGATAACTCTCATAGCTGGGATTCCATCGGCCATTCACCTGCCCCTGGCCTAGTTCCAGAGATAGAGTTCCCAGATTCCAACAACTTGTGTTGGAGGATGGGTACAGTGTACCATCGCAGGACATCTACCATGATGATGAAACCAAGGTGCTGGCTTTTTGCAATGTGGAGAATAACAAGGTGGGCAGCAGTGAGGAATAGGCGGTTGTCACAAAGCCCTAGGTAGAAGGTGTGGAAGGGTTCAAAAGTGCAACTGGCAACCCATAGCCTCGAAGAGGCCCAGGACTGAGCTTACAAACGCCAGCTCAGAGGATCTCCAGAGGATCAAATGTAAACAAAATTCAACATTTTAAAAACAAAGCCTTTTTAGAAAAATAAACTTTTTAAAAAACAAAATCTTTTACAAAAAGTTTTGTTCCTATGCTGTTGGCATGTGCTCAACAACGGTTCCTTACCAACCACACAGCTCTGCCATATGCATGGCAAGTGTGCATTTTCAATGTTCACAACCTGCTGCTTGGCTATTTGCATTGCAGAGTAACCTTTGCCTTCCAAATCACCATCTCTTTTGTGAAGTACCAACTTGGTGGAATTCACTTTTGCCCTGTTGAGACAAAGTAGTGACCAACAGCACTTCACCGCCAATGACTGGGGCTCCACAAGGGACATATTTGCCATGCTGCATTACTTCCAATATGCCACCAGTGTGGTTAGCGATGATAATCCTATCGTCAACTCTACCATTCCCATGTTATGCCTGCTCAAAAAAGCTCTTTAGGCCAAAATGGGGATGTAATGGTGGCACATGATAAAGAGGAGGTACACATGTCCTTTAGGGTTGGTTGTTGCTCCAACAGCAGCCAGATGATCCCTTGTCCAGCCAGGGGACAGTTTTAGAGGAGGAGGTGGAAGAGGAGGAAGAGTTTTCCTCACAGCAGACAGGAAGAAAGCCAGAGTAGCTCATGGGTATAATTGGAGCTTGGATCGGGGAATGTGAAGGACAGACCTTGCATCTGGGCAGTGAGAAGAAGGGCTAGATTTGTTTCCACTTCATGATTTAAGGCGAAGAGAGAGTATGCAGCAGGTTTTCTACATAGCCACCAGTTTTGATTACTGGGTGGTCAATCTTCTGGATCCGCCATTTAAAAATAAAATTTCATCCTTGATTCCACCAGTGGATCTCATCATAGAAAAATGGCGATTTAATTCTAACATGTCACATGTTGGCAACAGTGAAAAAAGTATTCCAGTAATAATAATTGATAAAGGGGAGTTTGGGGATTGGGTTTTTGCTCAGTTCCTCTAGGCTTCAGTGGTTCTGTCCAGCCCCTTAGTCTGTGCTATTTACATAAGCACCTACTCCAGTCCTTCATATATCACAGGAATAACATACAACCCTCGCAGATACTTATATACAAAAAGACTTTACTAACAACATACATGTGACAAAGTAACTACATAAAATACAAAATACATAGAGAACACAACTGCACACATATCTCTTTTCCTGACCCCTTCTGGACCCCAGTAGTGTGTATGTATATACAATATATTCTAACACTACAGCAGCTCCTGGATATATCCTGAAGCAGGAGTCACATCCAGTACCTGACCATATACATGTACATATAGAGACTCATGCACAATAGCATCTATATATTTACTACACGTGCAGGGCACTGATCCACGAGTGAATGGGATACGGCTACAGGTTGTACATGTAGTTACACTAATATATACACACTCATTGTAGACATTTAGTTATGTATATATGGTAAAACACAGAACACCTGGGATATCTATAGGTACACGTATAAAGTCTACTATATTATAATGAGTACTATGTTATAATTACTCTGATAAAGTTATATACATACACAGAAAGCACACACAATATATGACCTGGTTCCTTAGTTAAGTGCTGCTTGTCCAGGGTGGCCAGGAAGCAAGAGAGATTGATTTCTGGTTCTTCCACCTTAAATATCCCTGTGTGTAGTCCCTACCCACACCCTTATAACTCCATCCTAAGACCCTCTCAGGATAGACCCACACACAGGGAATCTCACACCTGGTTCATGGTGGCTTCTTACTGTTCAAAGCCTTTTGATATGTTAATGACCCAATGGCTTCAGTACACACACATCTCACCACAGAATATCAGTGACTGCTATCAGTATATACTGTATCCATTTACACTATATGTAATATATATAATAATAGAGCAGGGGGTCCAGTTATGAAGAATGTTCCCCTGTAACAATAATAATAAGTGCTGACAAATCAGTTCCTGGTATAAGTAAATGGGCCACAGACTGTAAATTACAGGGGAAGAGGAACTGTTAATTATGTGCCAAATATGCAAAGTGACAACTTGTGATCTGTAATATTTTATTATGTGAGACAGGAAAGGGTTAAGTTTATTTTTATTTTATTTTTTTTTCATGTTACCTTTAAAGAGATTGGCCTCTTTGCTATCACTCTTAGAAGTGACATACATTGCTGTGTACTAGCATGTGAAGTTCTAAAGTGAACATTGTCCTTTCTTTAAAATGAATAGTTTCCATATACATCTTTCCTGATAGCATGTAATTTATTGTTAAAAAGAGCTGGTCACATGGCGAAATCTTGTGACTGCGGCTGTGATAGCTTGACATGATATTTCTAAAATGTTATCAGAAAGTGGTTAACCCCGTTTAACTTTAATCTTGGAAAAGGAAAAATTCAAGCAGTAGGTGTTACATTTGCTCCTGCCATGGTTGTTGAATATCAATTTAGTTTGTGTGTAGACCTCCACAAATCTGCAATTGACTAACATTAGAGGAAAGATCGTGCTGATTATAATATGCCTGATCCTTTCTCCCATTTTCCGAGGTATTGTATTATTTCTCTCTACATACTAAATAAATGCATGCACTTCAAAATTATTTAAACTAATGTTTTTTGATTGCAGAGCATATGTGAAACCATGTTAAAGGATAACTAACACCAGGATGAAGGATTGTAAACCAAGCACCCTGTACATGGTGGTGTGTGTCCCCTCTGCCAGGATCCACTCTTTTTATTAGCTTCTTATGCCCTTATTTTTTTTAAAGGGTTTACATTATGCAAATTAACCTGAGCGGCTCTGGCTTTATAGCTGTTAATGGAGCCCAGAGCCTCTCAGACTCATTTGCATTATTTTTAAAGCCCTTTTTTTAAAATTAAGGGCATAAGAAGCTAAAAAAGAGTGCCATATGGGACACACCAGCATGTAAGTGTGCTTGGTTTATAATCCCTGATCCTGGTGGTAGATTTCCTTTAAGGACTTACCTTCATAGGACAACCCTTTTACAAAATGACAGAACATGTTATTTCTAGGGACAGCTAAACACCTACCCAACAGTGATATTATATTATTAAACTAGGGCACTTACTGTAAGTACAAGTATGCAATGGTGATTTCCTCATCTCAAATTATTGAAATTGAACAGTGGTGGATATATCCTCATAAAAATGCCAATGTCTCAATAACTTCTAACTAAATCTACAAATTATCTGCTGAGTGTACAACTTTCTTAAATGGTGACGCGTGTGTCATTGAGGTTCTGGGTTACAGAGTTATGAGCCTCCACATGGCGACTTAACTGATTCATAGGTTTTCAATGAGATTCAGGTCTAAAGAAAGATCAAGCCATTCCATTTAAGGAACCCCTAGTCTTCAGCAGGCATCCCCTAATAATGAGGTCATGCACAGGCACAATTACTGGATTAAAGATGTTATTCAACAAGCCTACAGTAGTTATTGAGCTGGGCTTTTCACTCAACAATTTGCAAAGTGTGGGACAGTTCTGATAAGACAGAACTGATATCTATTGATAAGACCCACTAGTACCTCATCCAGCATAGGTGACGCCTGTGCCTAGTGGTGTGGTCAGGTACTCTTGCAGATTGTCTAACATGGAGACCTTGCTCATCTGCAATTAAGTAGTCCTCGGTTTGGCCAATGGATGCCTACTGTATATTCCTTTCTGTGAGTCTTCCAGTCTCTCTATATATCTGTTGCAACCTGCTGATGACACCATGTGACACTCCAAACTCAGGGGCCACTTCTGGCTCAGAACATTATGCTTGAAGACCCTCAAATACTGTTGATCAATAAGGTTAGGTGTTATCCTGGTCTCATGATGTCACAATGTGAACAGCATAATGAGGAGGACTGCTAAAATAGCAATTCTACTTGTAACAGGACATTTATGGGGTGATTCATGAAACAATGACTTCAGGGCACATTTACTTACCCGGTCCTGACACGATCCCGCGGTGCATTGTCCGATGAGGATTTGGGTCTGCCGCGATTCACGAAACTAGTGCGCCCGTGTTCCTGCATCCGTCGCTTCCGCACTGAGGTTCGCCACAGTTCACCTTCTTCTTCCTGATGCATGTGAGTGCTTGATCTTGCGACACAAATCCTTTTTTAAATTCCGCAGTTTGTCCAACGCCCCCCCCCCATTTCTGTCGCGTGCAAGCCGCCACTGATGCGCCAAAATCTGATCGCGTGCACCAAAATCCCGGAGCAATTTGGTGCAAAATGGAAATCGTCAGGAAACATGACGAAAATGCGTCCGACGGACCCTTAGTAAATGAGCCTCATCTTGTGAGTTGTGCCATGTAGCCACTTAGGTAACAATGAGCTGTCTAAAAAGTCATTAAATATCTAACATTTGGATATGTGCATTCAAAAGTTTAGAGAAGGTCATATAAAGTTTATCTGCAAAGGTTACAGTTCATTTTAGGTTCATCCTGAAATGTCTCTAACAAACCAAATATTCCTGACCTACTTGAGCAGTGTATGTTCACTCTTCTACTATGAAATTGCTCTGTAAGTGAATTACTCATAAATACATCATCTTTGAATTTCCAGAGATTTACTAGTTTTTATTGGACTGCATCACGAAAGAATCATAACTACCAATATTTCATAAAATAGTTCAACTATGGAGGAAAATGTCAGAAATAATCCTCATTCCTCAGATACTATCTCAACAGCCTGTTATCATTGTGTAATGGGGGCCACATTTTGATCCAGAAGAGAAGATGAATTTTAAGCATCCTTTTACGCATTGGAATGGAATTCATCCTACTACCGTAACATTCCTTACATTCAGGTCATTCCATTTCTATGTTATGGCTTGAGGTTTATGCTGTGAGTTTGCTTTTAAAAATTAGAGAAAGATATTAACTGTGAAAGAGGCAAACTGGGGCCCTTGGAGTGAACCTCCACCATGATTTCTTTGAAAGCATGAAGAAAAGTAAATTATGGAAAACACCCCAAGTTATGGACTATAAAGGACTTTAATTGAAAAAAATTAGTTTTCTATATCTGAGTATGTGGACTCGTGTCTTCAATATTATGTTGCCAAATTTTTTCCTGGCTTTAGGAACTCAATTTGTTTTCTTTTCACAGAAAACAGCCTTTGAATTGTGGATTATACAAGAGAATGGAGAGGTTAGTAACATATTGTAGATTAAGAGAAGAAAAGGTATGGGTGGACTGCAAGAAGAAATAGAATGTATGGAAGATGAATAATCTCAATGCATTTGATCTTTTCTTGTAGAAAATTCTGCTGGTTATTTCAAATGGTTATAAAGAAGGATTACATACAATTGACAATAATAGTACATTCGGAAAGAAGAACCATACAAGCAAAGAGCAGATGAAAAGATCTTTGCATGGAAAAATAACTTCTTATTACCTTTCCTTTCAAAATATCCCATTCTGAACAAAGTTGGAGTTCAATACAGAGATTGTGTGAATAGTAGACTAGTATCTAGCCAAAAAGTAGCATGTGTCATGAGTTTAAAGAGACAGGCGTTGCAGTCACCTCCTTATCTCACACAACCATGTGGCCATGTGGAATGGTCAGTGAAATCATTGGTAAAGTACCAAAACTAAAGAGGAAAGTAACACACATTTCTTATTTTAAAATATTTTGCTGGGGTAGCTACTTTTTCTACTTGAATGGCCATGATGATGGTATTTTTGTCCACATTTTTAATGTTTTAAGTATACTTCACATTTTACTTCACAATTGTTTTTGGAACTTTTTGATGTGAAAAAATGCACAGGGAAGTTTTTGCCACCAAAAGGCATTGCAAGGCCAGATTTATGTACTGTGACTTTTTAAAAAGTGCCACAAAAAGAAGCAAAGTCGCTCCAGCTGCCTTCTGGTGTGTGAATCACATGCAACATTTTATCTTTTTGACTATTTGATTAACAGCCATTAGTGCAGAAGAACACTGCCAAAGCCCCTTTAATAAATCTGATGGGCAGCAGAACGTCAAAGGCAGTCTTATTCCTGTTCCAAGGATCCTGCCTAGTGATTAATAATACCCAATAAGTTGAATGTCAGATTTTTAGTAAAAAGCAGTAGTATATTATGATATGAGTGGTCTGGGCAGCAGCCAGGAGCTCATGACCACCAACACCACCCACCAAGTTAAATACCATCTCTGCCTGTAGAGATAAGAAAAGGACCTCCAGTCCTGAAATCCTCATTTCTGTTTGTCTGTCAATATATATATATATATATAGAGAGAGAGAGAAACCCTTCCTGGAGAGTTGGAATATGTAGATTTCACATAATAAGGTTTGCTTACCATGAAAATTACTGTATATATTCCGAAGTATAAGACGACTTTTGAAGACAGAAAAATCTTCTGTCTGGTCTGGGGTCGTCTTATATGCCGGTAATTGACCGCCCGCCGTGTATTCACGGCGGCGGTCGGGTCGCGCTGCATGGAGAGGGCTCACGGGCCCGCTAAGTCTTTGCTGCATATTGCTAGCACCGATCGCGGGTGTTTTCACAGCGATGGCTACCGGCAAAGCTGCCGGCAGCCTCAAAAAGATAGCGGCGCATGGGCGTCGCCATCTTACCTGGGATCGCCGCTCCCCGTGACGTCATCGGGGGCGGTGATCCGTCTCCATGGTAGCCTCAGGTCTTCCGAAGACCCGAGGCTATTTCTTTTTAACCCCTTCATTACAATGTGCTGATAGCACATTGTAATGAATGAGGAGGAAAATCCCCATATACTGCCATACTGTAGTATGGCAGTATATGATAGGATCGATCAGACAATCTAGGGTTAAAGTACCCTAGGGAGTCTGAAAAATAGTATAAATAAAAAAAAAAAATTATGATGAAAAAACCTAAAATTTCCCTAGAACTGACATAAATATAAATAAACAGTAAAAATCATAAACACATCAGGTATTGACGCGTCCGAAAATGCCCGATCTATCAAAATATGATAACAGTTTTTCAATGCGTTTAACCCTGTAACGGAAAATAGCGCCCAAAGTCGGAAATGGCACTTTTTTGCCATTTTGAAAAATATAAAAATATCTATAAAAAGTGATCAAAAGGTCGTACAGTCCTAAAAATGATATCATTGAAAATATTATCAAATTTCTCAAAAAATGACACCACCCACAGCTCCATACACCAAAGTATAAAAAAGTTATTAGCGCCAGAAGTTGGCAAAATCAAAAAAATATTTTTTGTACAGGAGGTTTTCATTTTTGTAAATGTATGAAAACATTATAAAACCTATACAAATTTGGTATCCCCTTAAACGTACCGACCGAAAGAATAAAGTAGACATGTCATTTGGGGCGCTCAGTGAAAGACGTAATATCCAAGCCCACAAGAAAATGGTGCAAATGCGTTTTTTCACCATTTTCATTGCATTTGGAATTTTTTTTCCTGCTTCTGAGTACATGGCATGGAATATTTAATAAAATAAAAATTTAAGGTACAGTATGGTAACATTTACAGTAAAATGGACGATGGTAATGTTGTTGTTGTATACCTTATGTTTATGAGCGACAGTTTTCCTGCTATATAACTGCATGTCATAAGAATTTAAATTAAAAAAAGGACCATGTTAAATTCAAATCTGTTTTTTTTAATTTTTACCGGTGTTTTGTATGCGTTGGAAAAGGGGTAGTCTTATACGGCGAATATATCTTAAACTCTATATTTTAACAGGAAAGTAGGGGGGTCGTCTTATACACCAGGTCGTCTTATACGCCGGAATATACACTCACCGGCCACTTTATTAGGTACACCTGTCCAACTGCTCATTAACACTTAATTTCTAATCAGCCAATCACATGGCGGCAACTCAGGCATGTAGACATGGTCAAGACAATCTCCTGCAGTTCAAACTGAGCATCAGTATGGGGAAGAAAGGGGATTTGAGTGCCTTTGAACGTGGCATGGTTGTTGGTGCCAGAAGGGCTGGTCTGAGTATTTCAGAAACTGGATGGTAGGGTCAAAATTTGGCGTCAACAACATGAAAGCATGGATCCATCCTGCCTTGTATCAACGGTTCAGGCTGGTGGTGGTGGTGTCATGGTGTGGGGAATATTTTCTTGGCACTCTTTGGGCCCCTTGGTACCAATTGAGCATCGTTGCAACGCCACAGCCTACCTAAGTATTGTTGCTCACCATGTCCATCCCTTTATGACCACAATGTACACTGTAACATCTGATGGCTACTTTCAGCAGGATAATGCGCCATGTCATAAAGCTGGAATCATCTCTGACTGGTTTCTTGAACATGACAATGAGTTCACTGTACTCAAATGGCCTCCACAGTCACCAGATCTCAATCCAATAGAGCATCTTTGGGATGTGGTGGAACGGGAGATTCGCATCATGGATGTGCAGCCGACAAATCTGCGGCAACTGTGTGATGCCATCATGTCAATATGGACCAAAATCTCTGAGGAATGCTTCCAGCACCTTGTTGGATCTATGCCACGAAGAATTGAGGCAGTTCCGAAGGCAAAAGGGGTCCAACCCGTTACTAGCATGGTGTACCTAATAAAGTGGCCGGTGAGTGTACGGTAAGTATCATCCTGCAGCTACCTTCCATAGAAGCTTAGATTCACTCTGGTTTCATACATTGTTTCATTAGTAATTGATTGTGGAGATTTTAACAAAACCCATAAAGAGACACATTCCACTTTTTAGCCTGTGGCATTTTCCTGCAAGCACCATGAATTATTAAGTTAGAGTCTGGTTATCCATGCACATTTTGTTGACACTGTGTAAACTCACAGGCAAAATATTGTAGTAACTCCAACATTTATTATGCTACGATCTATGAGTTCTTCGCTTTCGCTTCTACCCAAGCACTTCTTATGTACTAATCTGACCAGAGCAGTGGGATTTAGAACAGCTCAGCACCTCCTACAGCTAAGAAGATTAAGTGTCTTCAGACATTTACCTGTGTGAACTGTGTCACACTGTGACACAAACTCTATCATTTAGAGATGTAGCACTTTAAATGTATGGCTGACACCTTTTTTTTTAGTCTTGCTGTAAACTATTTATCCAGAACAGACTAAATATATCACACACAAAAGCTAATACTGATTTAACAATTTTAAGGCGTCATAGTAACAAAAATCCATCCTATATTGGGGTCAATGAATTAATACATGTTCTGTGTTGGCTGGTGTTTGTATTGTTGGCACTAGACACAGCAAAAATATAAAGCAGCTCCAACCCTGGTTTAGATTTAGATCCAGCCACAGTGTTCTGAATGTCAAAACTTGAAGTGTCCTTTAGGGGTTAATAGAGAATTAATGTTATTTATCATCATGTTTTGGGCTATTCCTGAGTAAATTCTGTAGAAAAGAAGAGGCTCCACCAAAATTATATGCGAGGGGCCAACAATTTCCGATTTCATTTTTGATTATGTATGTCATTTATTTGATGAGCCAGAACTAATCATCACCAGTCCTTGTGTTTAATTTAACTTGACATATGGTATTGTCATTCCCAATGTACATATATTAGAAAAAATAGTTACTCACAGACTTTTTTTTCTTAAAATGATTGTAAAGCTGAGTAAACATGAGGCTTCCTTAGTAATTATGTAGAAGTATGTAGCAGCATTTGTTCTTTGCGTCTCATACATTGCAGTTTGACGGTCTGGTTACAGTAAACATGATCGGGCCATCTCATGACTAATTTGACCACCTTCGTTTTCAGCGTCTACGAGTGCGCTTTCAGCATTCACCTCAGGAAACACTGCATATGGAAGGAAAATATTTTATGTCAAATAAAAATAGTCTTGATTATATGCAAAGCTGTTGAATGTTTAGTTTCCTGATAGCTCTGTATGCATTAAACATGCAGATGTCTTCAGACAGAAAGCTCAAGTATGTGCCTGGATTTCATTACTGAAGCACAGGAAACTCCAGGAGGAGAACAAAACAGCACACTAATAAACTTTGGCATGAGAACGAATATCTCTCCTTCTCTCTCTCATTTCACCCTTTCTTGTTTATCCACTTTTCAGCTGATATAGTTTGATTAATAATGGGTGGTAGATTTATCTAAATTGAGACAATATGGAGGCATGTCTCTGGAGATAAGCTAGGATGTACATAAGGAAAACCCATTTGCTGCACTATATTAGTCAATCATGAAATCCTTCCATTTTTTCCTACTTAAAAGAGGCAAAGCACAAGGAAAATCAAAGTTCTTTGTACCTAAGGGACACAAAGCATCACATTCTGCACATTTCAAGCTGGATTTTATGAAGAGAGTTTTTTTGCATGATCTAGTCAGCAATCCATTTTTGCTTGAAGAAATATTTCAATGTTATGCTATGCGAATAGAATATATGATAGCAATATTATTGATGGGGATCTGACCTCTGTGTCCACTTTTGGTCTTGATAATAAACAATGATATTAGAGTATGAGAACAATCCCTACAGATGGAGGTTGGGCAGCACTGCTCACAAATGTGATCTATGACTAATACAAAGTGTTCAACAATATACCAGAAGATGAGTGAAGGAATCAGGAGATATCTTTTTGAGGTTAACTGAGTATATTTGATGGAGAGCTTTTAAGAATACTAGTTCTCTTCATCAGACATGTTATGCATGAAACTGAAAATTCACAGCATTTTATACACACTAGGCAGTAATCATCAAAGGATATTTCAAAAAGCTGATTGATATATACAGAGATTATGGGGCACATTTACTAACAACAGTGCAAACTGCACTATATGCAGGGGGCGCCAGATTCAGGTGCACGTTGTTCATGAATCTGGCACCACTGTTTTCTCTGCACCTCTAACATAGGGCGTGCAACACAATTCTGTTGGACTTAGCATGTTAAATCTGGCACACGGTAACACACTGAGCACCGGAACGCCCCTTAATTTGTGTTGCATGATGCCTAGGCACAGCTTCAAATGTGGCGCAGGCACTTCTTAAATACCTGTGCAAGGTCTGACAGAAAACTGTCCGTATGTGTTTTCACATGTTTTTTACTCATTAACTTTTTAAAATTAACATTAGTGTTTATAAAATTATCCTGGGCATGTGCTCGACATGACTTGGCTCATCGTGCACCAGTCGTGAAGCTCAACTATCTGTGCACATTTACTTACCCGGTCATCGAAGTTCACAGAAGGTGTATTGTCCAACACAATTTGAAAGTTAAATCCTGCACTCAGTCAGAATCAGTCGGACTGTCTGACAGCACGCCCCCTAACTTGTGGAAGCCAGCGCCCTGCGCAAAAAAAAGGGTCGCGTGAGACATGACTGCAACGACATTGAACAAAGGGCACAGTTCGAAAAAGTGCGGCGCAAAGCGGTGCAAAGCCTTAGTAAATGTGCTTCTATGTGTCTGATGTACAAAGAGTCTCCTGCTTCTTGGTTAATCGTGATCCCATTTGAATTCTATGCCAGATCTGGCCTGTTGAAAAATTCTGCTATAGCCTGTGCCTTGATGCTGATGCGCTATGACCTAGGCCCACTCTACGCCCCTTAATGCCCACTTGGCTGAAAAGTCGCAAATCCTGGCTGTAATAAATTTCCCCTAAATGTTTATTGTGAGAGTGCTACCTTTTGTTGATTTGTTATTGCTCAATACTGTTAGCTTAGATGTATTAGTGGCTATGACCACCATCTACTGTTCACCGAGGAGTGATCTCCACACAACAGAAAGTGCTAAATTATTATTAGACCTTGTGGCTAGAGTGTAAACTGCAAAACCTCAACATTTTTTTTTTCAATATACAGTTATGGAGAATGCAAAAAACACAAAGATTTTTAAAAATAGGTTAAACATAATACCCAAAATTGTGTTTTCTCAAGTGACAAATTCCATAATGACAAAATTCCATAAATCTGAATGGGATGAAACTGCTCATACATGTACCGTACAGATCTCAAAAGGAAAAATGTTGCTGACTTTCTGCCTTCATATCTACAGGGGAGATGTGGAGTATATCAGTATTGACAATTAGGGTGTATCCTTGCTTACTGTGATACAGTCCATTCACGATGATAATAGCAGAAAATGCTTGGGTACACATTAACTTAGTAACGCACAAGGTATCATTCCCAATAAGAAGAAGAAACGAAGGAACTGCACATTTTATAAGGAAATTAGTCTTCATTATTATTATTTCATGACCAATGTAATTATTTACTAAATATGGTGTGTCAACAATGCAACAACTATTGTGTATGTTGTGAGTCTACTCAATAGGCAATGAAGAAGAAAAGTGTGGGGTCATTCATGACATTATCCATATTATAATTTGCTAGCAACTTTGCTAAATATATATTTGACATGACTGTGAAAGGGATCTTGCAATGAGTTAAGATTGAAGGGATTGCCATATGACAAGACCCTCAGTTGCTGTTAGAGCAATTTATGAGAGTCATTGGTACAGTTTCCTGACAAACCTATTAAGTGCTTTCTCAGCACTTTCTCCTATGGTTGTATTATTGTGATATACAGGCTTCACTAGTACAATCTCTATAAAATTTCAAGAATGCTCAATGTAAATGTTAGCTGGGGACATGAAAAAAGCCTGTAAAATGATGAAACATTAGCTTAGCGGCTTCCAGGAATTCATCCTGGAGGATATCTGCTTTCAGGCTGTAGGATGATAAAAAGCTTAAAACCTTCACCCAGGAATGGTATTGTTGAGCCAACTGAAACATCTACAGACAAATGTGTTCTCCTCCAGGAATCATCGAGAAGAAGCCATCAGCTGATAAATAACTTAAGCCTCAAAGCGTACAGAGTTAAATTAGTCCCATGTGACCTCCGTCTGGACCGCTTCATGTGGTATAGTTTGAGAAAACACAGACACAATACTCTTCCATATGCTTTGATTCAATTTGGCCATACCAGGAATACCCTTATGTTGAAATAAGGTGAAGCAGACTGTTGAAAGCAGTGTAGGACATGTTTTCCTTTTTGGGGGGGTTTTAATTAGTAGTAGTTAGGGACAGTTACCCATAGGCTCCCATTTCAAACAAATATTCTGGGGGCTTTCACTGTGTTGAAGAATGTAGAGACAAAAATTTACTTTAAAGGTCATTTGCTTTGGGAGTATCACACTGTGAATGTAATTTTATTTCCAACAAAGCCTTACCTGGCCCAGAGAGTGGATATCATATGGATGTGGATGTTTTTGCTTAATTACATTTACAATTCAATACTTTTTCTTATGAAATGCCTACTGCTCTAAAACAGGAAGACTACATCTGGAGCATAACCTGATCTTCACCTACCCTGGGGACAACATCTATATTTTCCAGACAAAACACTCTGGTAACTGATTTTACTGGGGCACCAGTCACACTCCAAAAGTATTCATTGAAGTTGATTGGATAAATGTTGTGGTTTGCTTAATCAGCTTCAGTTAACACCCTGTTTAATCATTAACAGACCCGAAATTCTGCAAGCTGTTATTTATACGCGTCCATCCACTTTGGGCACATATTTGTCTATTTACACGATTTCATTATTTGACACATTATGGAGGACTGCATATTTGTCATTATATGTAAGGTCCTATTTTTTATAATGCATTTATGATGTGTCTTCCTCTCTTTACTGTTGGACAATAATAAAATCCATCTCAGCAACAGGGAGTAGGAATATTTTACATATATAAAATATACACAAATTACGAAGTACTTTTCATTTGTGTCTATTGGCCATGGTACACTGACATGATCTTGAAGCAAGGTAGGCACTGAAGAAACAGTAAAATGCCAGCACCATATAGTAGTCAGCATATAAACTCTTCTTCACTTGAGATATGATAGATAGATAGATAGATAGATAGATAGATAGATAGATAGATAGATAGATAGATAGATAGATAGATAGCCCACAGAAGGACCATTGCATTTCGCCTTGACTCAACAGGTCTTAGTCATGGTCTAAATAAACGAGATAGCATTAAGTATAAAAGGAATAATCTAAAGTAATGTGAGCAGAACATCTGGTCACATGATACATTAAGGCTTATTCTTACATGGGCATTCACGTTTAATTTAATTCATCTGCCATATGCATACATTTCTTTAATTGGATGATATTAAAAAAATGTACCTGTGTGAAGATAATTTCCCATAAATGTAGTAATGTGGTCCCTTAGAAAATGAGATTGTTGTCATTGTATGCAAACACCGCTGCTGGAGTGATTACACAAAGAAACAAATTGTTTTTGCATATGAAATAGCTAGGAGGTATCACATGTCCCAAAGCCATCCTGTGGTCAGTCTCAAAGTGCTGTCATAGTGCGCGGTTGGTCGTATCCAAGGATAGCTATCTTGTTTCTAAAAAACAACATAGCTACATTTATGTGAAATCAACTTCACACTGGTACGTTTTTTAAATAACATGTTGTTGAAGAAATGTATATATATTGAATATGAATTAAATTAAATATGAATGCCTACATGGGAATACCCCTTTAATTGTAGATCCATTAAAAAAAATACAAAAATGTTTACAGAATTTGCATACAGGGAAAAATAAAAGAAATCTCTTTAAATGAATTACAAATGTTCTGTGATTCAACTCCATATTCATCCATGCAGGCTTGCCCCAAAACAACATTAATTGCCCAGATGCGCTGATGAAAAAAATTGCGACAATCTTGTGTCCGGAAGGGGGAGTAGTCTTGTCTGAAAGGAAGAAGATGGATGTCATAGGTAAGTATCACACCAGGAGAAAATCTACAGGAAAAAGGCGAAAAACAGATTAAATGAAATTAATACAAACATCCCAATTAAGGCCCTTTACACATATGAACACGGCGGCCGTATGCTAACCTTACAAACAGCAACTATGAGCACACACATATGTCACTGAATGTGTCGCAGAAAAAAAGATAGAGACTTTTATAGCCGACCCCCTAGAAAAGTTGGGCAGGACTCTTAAGTAATATCAGAGCTCCGGCATCAATAGTGATTTGCCCAAAACTTAGGAGACCCTAATACAATACAGAGATAAAGAAGTAAGGTGACTAGTGTGAGAAACTATCAATAATAGAAGTTGAACTAATGATGAACTAGAGCCAAACTACAGGTAAGAGACCAGTGTGGTGCTAATCAATCTAAACAGTTTACCAAGTCTAAACTACACTGTTTAAAAAAGACACAGGGACATGATTAGTTATTCTCCATAGATGTTGGGAGTACAGGAGGGTGAAGAAGAATATCAGAACATTTTTCATTAGTAAAATATATCACAAAGTTTAAGATTTTCATCTGTATTAATGCAGATTTTCTGATTTATGAAATTTCGTTAAAAAACCTAAGTTGCACTTTAAGATTAGCATGTGGAATGGGTTGCCTTCTGTTATACCATGATCTGTATGGGTATGCACCTTGCCAAGAAATATGCTTTTATTTAGAACTCAGTAAAAAGAATATTTTTATAAACCTTATTCCCCCACAGCGCTTGAGCATCTTTTTTCTGGATTGCCTGGAGTCCGTGGGGTTCATGGTTGATCCACATGCAGGGGGTTAATCAACTAGAAGGCAAGCTGGACTCTCTGGGGTGTTGTGTTTGTACATGTGGAATGAGTTGAATCAAATTTTTTTACAGTTATATAAATTTGGAGCATATTTGGGCTGATGCACTGGTGTTTAGTTTCATTATAATCTATGCTAGTTTCTTCGGTAAATTATTAGGCCCCTCCCATGTACTTATCTCCTACCATGTGCTGCAAACACTTTTAAGATGAGCAGGGTTCAGCAAAGCAAAAAAGTGGATATTTTTGTACTGTTCCTTATACCATCTAATGTCACCTCTTGCTGTCTTTAAAAGGGAACAACCTTGAAAATGGATGAAAATCTGTCATGTAATAATCCTAATATTGCACTTCCCTGATAAATATACTGTAATCAGACAAAAATGCAATTTTGAATAAGTATTTTTTTGTATTACAAAAAAATTCTGTATATTTGTGCAAACTAGAATAACCTTTATTATTTCTATCATTGTTATTGAGGGGTAGGACGTTCTGTTCTTGTTCTGAGTACTTTTCTTTTCAGTGCCATTAAGAAAAATCATAGCTGCTCGGATCAAATATTGAAATATAAATATATTGCAATGTAGATGGAATTTCATTATAAATAAGAAAAAGTGCTAACATTTCAACATGTTGTTGTCAGAATTTTATCAATAAAAATATTTTCTAAATTATGGCTATAGTTGCATTTGGCGAACAAAGCTGCCAAAAGGGCTCCATAGCAAATGAACAAGACCTCCCAATTATGTCCAGTAGTGATAACTCATTTTCGTTCAATTGGTGGCAACATCCCAAGGGTGCTTTATAGTGGCAAATGATTTTGAAATGAAGTGGAAGTCTCTTGGATCCATACTTTGTGGTTCATGGGTCCAAAAGAGAATATGGATGGAATACACATAAGTGGCTGTCCATTCTGTAATGGGCCCCAGTGAGTAAAAAGGGGTTGGCTAGTCCACAGTTGAGCCTAGTAGTCGCCCTCACAGCTTTACTACCTACAGTGCCCTGATGGAGCCCCCAGAAAATTCTATAACTAATAGTTCAATAGATCCATCATCAGTTATCATTGAACTTCTACAGTACACTACAGAGGCCTCTATATACGTGACATACGTGAACTTGCAAAGATGTTCAATATAGTGTAATATATTTATTAACAAACTTTGTGATGTCCAGTCTGCTTATCCTTAAGGAATGTGTTTATGCTAATGCAGCCATGCAATGTTTAGTCTTTTACATGTATCTGTTGTATTTCGATAAATTCCTTTTTGGAAAATAACATATATGGGGACACTATTATTTATTCCAGAACCCAGACTTCTCAGTTTATAATCTGGAATTAATATAGCATGACCTCCTATTACTTGACTTCCTTCAAAAGCATCACAAACATCTAACAGGTAATATCTTCCAGAAAAGCTCAGCATATCACAGCCCTAGCTGCACTATGTTACCTAATTGATAGTAATACATGCAGAGTGTAACATTGCCAAGGAGAGATTGAGAAGAGACCAGGCTGTTTTACACCCAGTGGATTTTTCAGCCTGGAATAATAACGGAAACAAATAGGAAAGCTTCACAAATTTCCGTATCATCCTTGCCCAGGCGCCATGCTAATCTCTGCACTGCTCCAGTTTGGTGTATGTGCACAATAGGGATAACGCCTGTTTTACATTAACCGTACAGAGCATTGCAAATGAACTGTTCTGCTGAATTGAGATGGAAGAAAGCATGAACAGTTATGTCTTGGGATTTTCACATTTGATCCTGATTTCCTTTCTAATAGAAGTACATTTTATTTTTGAGCACCAAAATCTTAACACATATTTCATATACATTTTCTTATTAAGAAAACTCACTTGACTAGAGCTGCCAGTAAATACTTAAAGGGGTATTCCAGGAATCAGCATATTTCATATACAAATGAGTCAGTGAAATATAATGTAATAATGTAATTAGTTGTTATACAAAATTTTGCTCCCCTTAGCAGAAAATGCTGGTGACATACACTGTAATGAAGAATTAAAATGCTACTGGCCTTTTAATCAGTCTGTTTATTTCCTCCGCATGGAGAAGACACAAGACAGAAGATGGTCATTGGTCACATGTCCACATCACATGTCCTGCGGCTACCTGGGCAGGTCATGTGATTGTTATGGTAGGATTCAAGACATCCTCTTTTAGTGTGCGTTGGCTGTGTGTTTCTAATCAATAAGCATGCGTGCACATCATAAGAAATTAATTCAGACACATTTGCTGATTTAAATCTCACTCATGCGATCATGGCCATGGCACATCTGCACTGCTAGAACTTTATTTGGCTTCACAAAACTATATAGAGATTATGGAAGAAGCAGAAGGGGCGGAGAATTCCCAGCTCATGTGGTCTCTTGATTGGAGAACTTCCTTGCTGTTGCTTATTGACGTCAGGATTGAAGTCTTGTTGACATTCTTTAGCCTTAATTGTTTTCATTATGATCACGATGTCGGCGCCATCTTATAATGAAGTCTCTGTTACAATGATTTTAGGAAAATAGAACAAGTAGAAATGACAAGATTTGATCTATCAGCAGGTTTACCTTAACATGATCACCACTAGGTTTGGCTGTAGTTGGTTGGTTGCAGTGCATCCAGTATGGTCAGTGTTGTGGTGATGGCAGTTACACATCATTACTATGGTAACAGAACAAGAAAGTCTGTTATACCATCACCGGGAGCAGAGCATAAGGTAGGAGGAGTTAATGAGAACTAAAGGATCTTGGGACTTGTAGTTTCCAGTGGCAGCCATCTTGGTGAAAACTCTGCATAGAGAGGTAATACAATTTTATGAATCATAACATCAAACTATTTAAGCACCATTTTGTGACAGATGACACTGAGTTTTGTTATATTCATTTATTTATATCATCATGGGTTTTTGTATCAGACGTTCATATTCCCGGAATACCCCTTTAATGATCTAAAAGTCATGGCATATCACTGGTCACCATGATCTGCAGGCAGCATGTTATAGAGCAAGATAAGCTGAGCAGATTCTTATGTAGATTTGTGGGAAGCGTTCAGAATGACATTTCTTTTATCTATATATGTCTGTGCTGTTTGTTTTCTGAGTAGTTGAAGGTGGCCCTATTAGTGATTGTAATCGTTTTCTCAATGACTGTGTAAACAGCGATACAATTTTTGACCTCTCAAAACTCGAATTCAGTCTGCTCAGCTCCTCCTGCACTATATCATGCTGCCTGCAGATTACACTGCTTATTCCTAATGGCAGTTTTCCTACAAGATAACTTTTTTTAACATGCGTACAACACTTTAACCTACTGTTAACATATAGCTCATGGAAAAATTAGGATGGGAACAAAAGGTTTCTTTGGAAAAAGTTCCATTGCTTTGCTCAACAACAATTTAATCATTTTTTTTTGGTAGCAAACATAGAGTTCCTATATTGATACATGCTAAGATCCATAAAAAGGTCCAGCTCTAAACTTTCCAACTGCTAGAGGTGAAAAATAAATTGGCAGGACCCCACATAAATACCCACATAAATATCCCCCATATTAAGATTAAGCAGACAAATGCTGTTGAATCATTCAGAATTCAGCCTGTGAATACATGCCAGCTGTGACACCTGTCTCGGCATTATCCTCAGTTTTTCGTATGCAGCTGAGGAGGCGCTGATTGTATCTTTGTGTCTTTTGATGCCACTGATGTGTAAACATGGATTTAACTGGCTATGTTGTTTTGGTATTGCTTTAGTCCCACACCCATCTCTTTCCTACAGCATTAGCTCTGGTTTACAGTTACTTAACCCGCTGTGATTGACAGCTTTGCACACTAATCACTTCCCCTGTGTTGTGTGGATCTCTGACCAGCCTCTGAGATCACATATCAGTCATGCCAACCTTCATTCACTGTTGTTTATGTTTTTTTTTTGTTAATTCATAGCTTGTTAGGGACTTTGTTCATTGCGTATACAGGCGGTCCCCTACTTAAGGACACCCAACTTACAGACAACCCATAGTTACAGATGGACCCCTCTGACCTCTGGTGAAGCTTTCTGAATGCTTTACTATGGTCCTAGATTGCAATAATCAGCTGTAAGGTGTCTGTAATGAAGCTTTATTGATAATCCTTGGTCTCATTACAGCAAAAAATGTTTAAACTCCAATTGTCACTGGGGCCAAATTTTTTTTTCCTGGATCTACAATTATAAAATATACAGTTTCAACTTACATACAAATTCAACTTAAGAACAAACCTTCGGACCCTATCTTGTATGTAACCCGGGACTGCCTGTACTGATTTCAGCTCTTGTTCAGACTTCCCTTTCTTATTTGTGATTTTGTACTTGTTGTTCCCTCTGTGATGACCATTCCTATCTGTTTGTATTGTTTTTGTCCTTGTCTACATGCCTTGCCTTTTGTCATAGGGAGGGATTGTCAATGAGTTGTTTCATGCTACCTCGTGAACGTGCCACGAATATATAGCAGACATAAATATGTACCAGCAATGAATATCACATCAATATATCACAGCAAATGTAAATAAGCAGTGAAGGAACCAGACAATTATTTATGAGCAGTGAATGTACCACACATAAATATATAGTGGCAATAAAGATTCTACATTCAAAAACAAAGTGAGTTTTATACAGTGCCAGCACTCCCTCATTCATTCATGAGACGGCCCAGCACCTCCACATTTATTTAAGACCCCTTCATACACCCTGAGTGTTTGCTGAATGTTAACCATTTAAATGACCCAGCAAAGGTGATCAAGAGCATTTAAATGTTGAGGCACATGGGCGTGGCCATCTAGGTCTGGATTGCCCCCATCCCCGCGACTCATCGGGTGACAATCCCGTTGCTGTGACAACCAGGAGTATAGTTAAGACTCTCAGGCTTGTCATTCAGCAAAATCTATAATAGTGTGACAGTAGTATTGCAGTATATGTTAGGATCAATCAGACCTTCTAGGGTCTAAATATACAGTAAAACAAAAATCTTTAGAAAAAAATATTTTTTTAAATAATGACTTAAAAGTTCAAATCATCTCACTTCTCTTATAACTGATATAAAAATAAATAAATGAAACCCTTAACATGTGGTGCCATGTCCCAAAATGCCTGATCTATCATAATATAAAAACGATTATTCACGGTGGTGAACCCCGTGGCAGAAAATATATATATCAGCTAAAAGTCTACATACCTCTTCCATATGTTCTTACTTCGTCTACTTTAGTTCTTCAGATTAGAAGACAACAACCACAATTACAGAAGCTTAACACATGTCCCCTTTAAACAGTCATGACTTAGGATGCATGTGAAACAGAAACATCACTCTGTGGTGACTACCATTGCTTTTGGCCACAACTTCATTGAGTCACTTTTAAAGTCACTAATGCAGTTTATGCTGGGCAGCAAACATATTTACAGGATCTTTGAGCTTTTTGGCAATAGTATTAAATATAACAACATGTATAATGCATCTTATTGGAGAAAATTACCTCCTTCTCCTCTTACCTAGCACTTTTCCTACTACTTCTAAACTTGTTAAATTACTTTCTCTGCTGGTTGCTGTAATACTAAAATTATAAAAGATATACTATTTAAATTAGAAATGAAACTACACCTAAAATATTCCACCATTATGACATCATGGGTTAAAAGAAGGTAGTGAGAAACCTGGCCTCACTCAGGATCAATGAGACCAGCACATGTCCCAGACCTCACAGATGCAATGTATGTGTTGCCTTAATTTGTGGTCTGCATACAAAAAAAAGAAAAATCCCTTAACATTTACCTGTGCTCCCACCAATGGGAAAGCACAATCATTTTTATTCATTTCTTGAATTGTACTGTCCTTTCCATTACAGATAACTTGATTTCCCTTACTTTATGAATTTATACAGTAAACATGGCAGTAAATTCGACTATAAACAGAAATAAGAGCATCTAACACCTTAAGGGCATGGCCTAAAATGGCCTCAAGGACGCAGCAATTTTTTTTGTTTTTCCCTGCTCAAATTCCAAAAGAGTTTTTTCAATTTTTATCCGACATGAGCACATTAGGGCATGTTTTTTGCTGTAGGATTTGTATTTTCCAATTGGTTCATTTTTATGGTAAAAATAGCATGATGGTTTAAATTTATTACCCCTGTTTCCCCTGTCTATTCCCTTCCGATCATGCTTGATTGCAGAAGTTAGGGGGTTAAACTGCTGGGCAACAGGCCGCTAATTTATACTATGTATTTCATTCTATGTCCTCAACCAGTTAAACCTAAACTATCTCACAATTCAACTACAGAATACTATTTTCTGCATTTCCTGGGACTGTAAATTCTAACCATACAATGTATCAGATCTGCTGAAGTTTTCAGAGCTTAGTTGTGAAGGTCAAATGGGTATTCTCCTTGAAACTTTAATCTTCTCTTTATGAAAAATAAAACATTGTTTCTCATTTATTGAAAAAATAAGATAGCAAGCATTTACTGTTTCTTCTCTAAACATGTGAGTAACAGTATAATCCATTGTTACACAGTGGACACCGGCCAAATCTAATAAGTAAAAAAAACATTTTCTCAAAAAATATCCAAGTTCTAGAAATTCTACAAAGATTTCCTTGGGAGAGAAATCCACACGTTTTCTATGCACCAGGCCAGTGGTTAAGAAGGCTTTTATCTTCCTAGGGAATGTTTTTTGTAAATATTCAGTATGTGAGAGATGATATTAGTAACCATTTAATTATTCATCTATTTTCTACAGTTTCATCTAGAATGAAAAGGAAACAATGATTGAAAAGACAAATGGTTCCTAAGACATTCTTCATAATAATATCATATATTAATGATGGAAACTATTCAAAAAAACAATATTGTTGTAAGTATATGGATAATAATACTCTCTATCATTATGCTTAAGAGAAATCCATCATGATAAACCATGGGCAAATACTAATAGATCCAGGCATTGTGACTTTGGTAATCTTCTTATAAAATCAACAATTTCTAAAAAATATGCTAAGGAGCCAAAAGGGCTCCGAGGGGTGGTACCAGCAAAAATTTATGACAGATTTCTTTTAACTGAGGGCAAACCACAACTGAGCTGATAACAATTACTAATATTAAGATAGTTAATGGGGCCATAGGATAACATTGAGATGTAATACTGGTTAACATGATTAGCTTAACTGGTTTACCAAAAGTGGCAAGTCAGTCTGTGGTGGTAGGTAATACAGGGAACCACCCCTATAATGTTTTGACTGATTAAAACACCACCTTCTTAAAGAGTACCTCACAAATTTGGAGATGAACATGTCTCGATGTAGTGACTGCTTTGCAGATTTTCTTTGCATTTTCTTTTTAGCCCTCACAGTTGCTGAGATATCAGTCCCAGTATCTGACATCTATAACCCTCTGTCAGAGAGGAGGTGCTGAAACAGAGCATGTGTTATGATAATCTGCTCAGGGGTCTAGAAAGAAAATACAAAGTGCCCCTGAATCTATGAAGCAGCCCCTACATTATATTATGTTCATCTACACATGTGTAAGGTGGTGAAAGGTCCTCTTTAATTAATGTTAAGCAGTGCTACATCTGTATGATGGTAGCCAAATTGTTAATAAATCTTTGAAATGACCTTGGCACCTTATGGACATGGCCTAAAATGGCCTTTAGGACATTCAGGACACGGACCCCGAGTATGCCAAGCTTCTAAAAAAAATAATTAACACTGTACTCACCTTTTGCTTTGGGTACTCCTTCTCCGTGTCCTCTGGGTCTTCATCAGGTTCCTCTGGCACCTGTGTGGGTTCCTGTGCACGGCCGGCACACATGATGACGTTAGCCGCTTGCCGACATCATTGCTTGTGCACTGCCGGCATCACGAGGGGACCCGTATAGGAGCCAGAGGATCCCGAAGAGGAGCCAATAGAAACCCTAAGAGGACCAGGAGGACAGAAAGACGGAGCTGGAGCACTCGAAGCAAGAAGAGTACCTGCAGGGGGTGTCGGAAAAGTGAGTACAGTGTTATTTTTTTATAGACCAGAGTATAAGCCGAGTTAGGGTTTTTCAGCACAATTTTTGTGCTGGAAAAACTTGGCTTATACTTTAGTATATACTGATCTTTTTTATCCGACATGGACATATGAAGGCTTGTTTTTTGAGGTAAGATCTGTATTTTTCAATGGGTTAATATTTATGGTAAAAATATCATAATTATTCAAATTTATTAACTGTTTCCTGTGTAGTAAGTACAATTAAGGAGACACCATGTACAGGTTTTCTTATGTTTTACTACTTTAGCAAATAAAACACTTAAAAAAAACACATTAGCCTATGTATCTTGATTCCTCAATCAAAGGACAATTTTTAGGGCTTGTTTATTGCATGAAAAGTTAATGGTTAGATTAGTTCTATTGTAGGGTACATCTGACCTTTTGATCGCTTATCAATTATGTGGGGAAGGAAGGGTTTATTTTATTTTGTAGCACAAAATATAATTATATATAGGGAAATGGTTGACTTTTGTAGGTTTTTTAATTTTTTATTTTTTTATAAAAAAACTTTACTTAACTCTTTTTTTTACTGTCCTACTATCCCACTTACACTAGGGATACCTTGACCCCCTATGCAATACATTATACATTGTACATATTGTACCTGTTGCTATTTTTCCAACAGTTTGCCTATGAGACCTACTCTTGGGTCTGTAAGTCGGTTGTGTTCTTAAGTAGGGTACTGCTGGTAAAGAGTAGACACGGAGGTCTTCATTAGACCTGACAGTGGTAGCATAATCAGGAGGAAGATATAGATCTATATCGTCCTATGGCGTCAACCAGTTAATTTCATTCTTCATTACTAATAAAATGTGGTCTGCCTGATGTCACAATTATGAGCAATAATAGAAAAGTTCAGTGAATTCTCGGATTTAATAACAACATCAATCACATCTGCCACAAATTACTTGTAGCTGCATAAAATATTTTCATATGTTGTGGAGAAACTTTGTGCTTTGGGGTATTAACTATTCACAAAAACATCTTCAGTATGAACGTTTTCCTATGTTATTGTACTTTGTTTTGGTACAATAAGGGAAAACATCTCAAAACCATAAATATCACCCAATACTAATTTACAGTTGTGATTGGATTTTGGTGTTCTTTTCCCTACACTTTCTTAAAAAGTTCCCTTTTGTCTAATGCTAATTAGACAAAAATATCCTGAGGATATTTTCTCAAAAATTTCTAGAGCGAATATCTAGTTGTCAAACCTAACAAGCACCGAGGTTCTGCTTATTTTTCTACAAAAGCAAAATCTACTGTGGGCTGCAAGTTTTTCTATTCCTAGAACTTTTCCTCATTGTAATGTTACAACAACAATCTTAAATTTATTGTATGTGAATTAACATTAAGTATTTGTGCAGTGTAAAAAAATATGATACATGCTTTTACAAATTTTGTCTGGGCCAAATTATACATAGACATGCTTTGACTGTAGTTGTAACTTTATGTTTAGGGATATTGCCCTGCTAAAAGGTGAAGCCCAGCCTCAAGTCTTTTACAATATGTAACGGGTTTGCACTGTCTTTAGCTCCATCCATTTTCCCATCAACTCTCACCAGCTTTGAGTAGCTGCTAAAACGAAGCATCCTCATAACATAATGCTACCACAACACTTCATGGTGGGGATGGTATGTTGAAGGCACTGTGCATTGTTGACTTTTCTCCACACGTAGCATTTGGAATTCATGGTGTCATTTGACCAAAGCACCTTCTTCTATATCTTCTATGTTTGCTGTGTCTTCTACATAGATTTTTGCAAACTACACATGGACAGATTTTGGATTGCACGGATTCTTCCACCTGACCTGTGGATGTCTGCTGCCCCTCCAGAGTGACCCAGGGCCTCTTTTCTGCATCTCTCATTAGTGGCATTCCAAGCCATGTCTGGCTAGGCAAGCAGTTGTGTCTTTCCAACAGCTTTATCCCAGACCTGTCTGGAGTTTTCCTTGTTGTTCATAATAGTATTTGTTCACTAATGTCCTCTAGTAAACCTCTGAGGTTTTAGATAGTGGACATAATTTATACAGTCAAAAAAAAAACATATGTCCTTGAAGTTTAACCAAGGAAGGGATGTAAGGGAAACTATTCTATAATATAACATAACATAACACCAATGTTATTTTGATGTGAAAAGGCATATGCAAAGAGTTTGTATGTTCTCTCTGTGTTTGCATGGGTTACCTCAGAGTCCTCTGGTTTCCTCCTACACTCCAAAATATACGGGTAGGTTGATTAGATTGTGAGCCCCATTGGGGACAAGAACCAATTGGGCATGCTCTGTGTAGCACTGCGTAACCTGTGTGCACTATATAAATAAATAATAAAAAAATAATAATAAATAATAAAATATATACACTAAGGAATTATTATTAAAAAGGAATTATTATCTAGCCCCTTTTTGAAGCTCTCTGTTGTCCCTATAATGACCAGTTCTGAAGCAGGCTATTCCACAGATTCACAGTTCTTACAGTAAAGAAGCCTTGTTGCCTCAATAAATTAAAGGGGTTGTCCGAATATTAGAAAAAATAAGCAGGTGGGCTGGGGAGGAGTTCTTTAAAAAATAAAGTTTTACTCACCTCCTCCAGAGCTCCCAGTGTCCTGCTCTGCAGTCTGTCACAGCTGTGCCCATGTTTGTTTACAGAGGCATGGCACCTCTGCTCCGGGCACCTTCCATGTACCTGACATGCCCACCCATTTCTATGCTTGATACAGTGCTGAGATGGGTGGACATGTCAGGCCAGCAGAAGTAGTCAGAGCGGACCGTGGACCGTGGCATGGGACACCATGAGCAACGGAGGAGGTGAATAAAGCTTTTTTTTTTTTAAAGCCCTCCCACCTGCTAATTTTTTTTAATAGTCAAACCTTGTTTTCTCCAGAGAGAGACAGGGCCCCCTTGTCTTTTGATCCATGTCTTTTGAAACATGTTCCCTTAGTCATATCTTTTCAAGACTAAATAAATATTGTATATTTTAAAAATTATAAATAATAATTTTAAACTTTCTGTCTTTCATTGTTCCCTCTACACCTCAGAGAATCTTTTTTATGGACTGGTGTCCAGAATTGAATGGAATATTTCAAGTCGGGTAAAACCAATGTCTTGTACAGTGGTCCAAATACATTTTTTAACCCATTGTATTTTTCTTGATGTCCTGTTCCATGAATTATTGTTAACGGCTTTTCAAGTTTGGAGAGTCTTACTGAGGTCTTTTTTTGGCTTCTCAGATTTTTTTTCTCTTCTTTCTCAGGTTTGCCTGTCCTGTTCTTGGACTAATCTTAACAGGATTCAATGTAGATGATTTCTCTAAACAAGGATGAATTGCATTCACGTCTTTTTTGAGATCTGGTAAATATTGTTCACCTTGGTCCTCAATAACCATTCCATCTTTGTAAGAATTGATTTGCCTGTAACCAGTCTTTCTATCCTTTTATTTAGGGATCTGTCATGGGTGCTTCCACGATCCCTGTCTCGGATCGCGGGCGCATTCATGTCTCTACATGTACCCCTGGAGCCCTGCACCGCTTACCGCCCCTGGCTCCAGAGGCAATCTCCACTGCTCCCGCGGCTCCGCGCGCGTACCCGTCTAGGGCGCGCCGGCTTGCTAAGATTTAAAGGGCCAGCACACCGATAATTGCCGCTGGCCTGATTTGAATTCCTGCCTCTTCCTGTTACCCTTGCCGGATCTTCAAACTTCCCCTGAAGATAAAGTTCTCCTGTGATTCCTGCGTTCCTGTGATTCCTGCGTTCCTGTGTGCCAGTCCATCCCTGTGTTCCTGCTTTCCTGTGTGCCAGTACATTCCTGTGTGCCAGTCCGTTCCTGTGTGCCAGTCTGTTCCTGTGTTCCTGCGTTCTTGTGTGCCAGTCCGTTCCTGTGTTCCTGTGTACCAGTCCGTTCCTGTGTTCCTGCGTTCCTGCGTTCCTGTGTGCCAGTCCGTTTCTGCCCTGCCTTCCTGTGTGCCAGCTCCTGCGAATCCTGATGTGAGTCCTAGTGTGCCTTCATGTGCTATTCTCCTGCTGTCACCCCGGGTACCCCGCCTGCATTACTACCTTGGCAGCCACCAGGGGCAAGTCGCACCTGTGGAACGACCTGGTGGTATCCCACCGCAGCAAGCCCATCCCGCTTTGCGGCGGGCTCTGGTGAAGACAGGGGGCCACTTAGATTCCGGTTCCAGGTCGGCTTGTACCATCTCCCGCGGTGGTCTAGTGGGTCCACAGACTCCCAGTCCTGACAGGATCAAAGCACCTGTGTAATTAATACTCCCAAATTCATCCCCTAAATAAGCAACTTTTGGCAATTAGCTGGGGAAGTCATTAACAAAGAGGTCCACTTACTTTTTCTACTTGCGCAGTGGATATTTTGTTCAATGTGTCAATAAAAGACTTTACGGGACTTTGATAACAACCAGACTGCATTTTTAGTTATTAATTCAGAAATTCAGGGAATTGAATTACTTACAGTTTCTTGCAACTGTACTTTTTAAAATATATTTAGTATTAGGTAAGTCAGCTTAAAAAGCAGAAGTGAATATCTCTCATAGTTCAAACACCCCTGTTTACTAGATAGATGGATAGAAACACAGACAATGCAGTAGTGAAGATGTTTTCTCACCTTAAGCTTCAGTTATGCTAAGTGCATAGACTTTTAAGAAGGCGTAATAAAGCAATGCTGGAGCTGCTGCAGGTTACTTTCCTTGCAGCTGTCAAAATGGCTGGCTGCTCCACACTTAAACTTTTAGAAAATGAAGAGCACTTTCAACGTCTCTGCCCAAGATGGGAGTCAGGAAGCCAAAGATAATATTGTATTCCATAAAACTGTGTTTCACGTTTGAACCGAGTGCTTCTTCAGATTAATACAGATCATATTGTTTAATATTTTATATATTTACAAGCATTTTTGTGACAGTTTTCATCGAATGCTATTTTGTACATAGGTTCTGGAAAAAAAAGACCTATCAAAAATGTCTCACTTTTATAGATTCAAAATCATTTCTCCTCAAAATGCTACTAAAACACCTCAAATGGTTATAAATGATTAATAAATAGACACTGTTATATTTTACTATATAAACCAGAGTTTCCAAAACTTTTGCTACTCTGTAAAATCTTTTTAATATTGAGTAGCAACTGGAAGACTTAATAGCCCCTTAATAAAAGAGCATAATGGGGCAGATTTATCAAGCTGTCTAAAAGTCAGAATATTCTTAGTTGCCCATGGTAACCAATCACAGCTTCCCTTTAAAATATTCAAGAGAACTGGTAAAATAAAAACTGAGCAGTAATTGGTTGCCACGGGCAACTAAGAATATTCTGACTTTTAGACAGCTTGATAAATCTGCCCGAATTCATTTTACTCATATAATATGGAGGCTTTTAGAATTCGTAAGGGATATTATATCTGTTGTACTGAATAGGTAGCTACTTAATATGTTCAGCCCATGGACAATAATTATTGAAGGAAGTAGGTATCCATGCCAGATCTCCTGTGGTACATGGCATATTGTAGCAGGACTGGTGGTGCATATTTATGATAAGCCAAAATAACTTTTGCCCCAAGGACTTTTCCTGGGAAGGTGGCCAGCAGTCTCCAGAACCAGGAAATTTAAGGAAATGACTGCTTAGTTTATAAGTGTACATGCTTAGTATTTATTTAACCCCCTAACAACTTGGTTTTTATTTTCGTGTTTACATTTTTCACTTTTTCAAAAATCTATAACCTTTTTTTTTAATTTTTTCCGTGCACATAGCTGTGTGATGATTTGTTTTCTGTGTAACAATATGTCCTTCTTAGTGACAGTATTTATTACATAATTCAGTGCTGGGAATCTGGAAAAAAATCCAAATGGGTTGAAATTGGTGAAAAAATGCATTTGTGGCATTTTCTTGTGGGCTCCGTTATTAAGGACTTTCAATGTGGTTTTATTGCGTTTTAATACATCTTAACCATTCAAACCTTCTGTATGTAAAAAAATAGATGTATTTATTTTTCCATCCTTTTTTCCTGATGATAATAACTTTTTCATACTTCAGTTTACGGAGCTGATTTTTGATCACTTTTTATTAAATTTGTGAAAAAGTGGTGTTTCTGACATTTGGATGCTATTTTCAATTATGGTGTTAAACGCTAGGAATGAGCGTTTTTATATTTTGATAGATTGGGATGTGACATGTTTATGATTTTATTTGTTTGTTTATTTTTTATCAGTTCTATAGGAAGGGGGGAGGGGGTGATTTGAACGTTTATTTATTTTTATTCATTTAACTCCAAAAATAAAGTAAATATTTTTCCTTTATATTTTTTAGACCCACCAGGGTACTTAGACCCTAGGGATTCTGATTGCTTCGACCATATGTTGCAATACTACTGTATGAAAAATGTGCTACAGATCCGTAAAAGTGTGCCACTGACACCCTGTAAAAGATCTTAAGCAATGAGAGATCCTGGAGTCTTATAAAGGCAGGCATGGCAACTGGATGTTGCTCCCTCACCCTGGCTTTTTCCTGCAGTCAAGAGGTTACCAGTGGGTATTTGCTGCAATATGAGGGTACATGTTAAAGGTACATGTTAAAGGAATAGAAAGGGAGCCCAATAGTCAGGTATAACTGACTATTGAGAATGCTTTTCACTCATTGGTATAGTTAACATTACCCAATTGTAATAGGAGATTTGAACTCACCTCTTTTAGGCTGGGTTAACACTTTGTTTTGTCCATGTGCTAGGATACATTGCCTGGTGCCTCCTCCTCCCCCTTGAAGGAGTGAACATCGGCTGCAGGCAGTGATTGACTGCTGCCAATGTTCAAGATGTTTCCTCAGTGATGTCATTGTCACATCATTGGGGTCCTCCCTCCTGCTGGGTAATATACAGTATATGTTTAGCAGAAGTCTGGGGGGTGCAATACTGCAGCATCACCCCCCCCCCCTCCTTATAGATTTCAATGGCATCTACAAAGGGTACATCTCACTCAGCACGAAGCAGCAGGTTGAAAAGAGGTAGATTGCTATTTTGTCCATCCTGCTTTCTTCACAGTATGCAAACTATACTGGGCAGATGGAGGCCGAAACTATGGGGGTCATTTATTATGGCCTTTCAAATGAAAACTGGCAGTGTTTTTTCCCTCTCTGCACCTCTTGTGCCTGTTTTATTTGTGGGCACAAAAATTTTAGTCCGCTTCTGAATCCACCAGTTTTCTGGTGGTTCTATTTTTCCAACAAGTTTTTTTGACGCAATTTATGGCGCAAAAAGAGAGCATCTAGAAGCATCTGGGGAGTTCTTAACCTTTTAGTCCATGCACCAGTTCATTAATCCCTTGCACCACAAACTTACATCCCACTGAAAAATTTAGCACAGTCCCAGCGCCACCCTGAGGCAAAAATAATAAATGCCCCTCTATGTCTCCGTCTGCCAGTATATGTCTATGTATATGTCGGGCGTATACATAGGGAGATTTCCTGGTTTTTATGCTCTGTGGATGCCTGGCGGGATGCAGTACTGTAGCACCCACCCCCTACAGACTTCAATGGCCTCCCTAATCATGCATATTGCTCTGTAGCAGGGTTGTTACCCGTTCCATCCTGCTTTCAGTATGTATATACTGAGCATTTGTTGGTATACACTCATCGTATACATAAAATGTGGTGTAATCATAGCCTTATTCTCAATATTACCTCTATAACATCCTAACTTCACAGTGCCTACAGATAGGATTACAGACCCTGGACTTACAAACTAGAAAGATATGTTATGCTTTGTTTCTTGTACTAATGAATTTATAGGTGTAATTTTTTAATAAACTCAAATTTCAAGCAGATGATATCCAAATATATTAAAAAGATTATGATTGTGTTGTTTTGTATAAGAACTAATAACCTCATCGAAGATGTAATCTCACCCAAATAAAATGCTCTGTGTCTAGAAGAGAAAATGCCAATGACGCAGATGGATCAACATAAAAATAGCTAACAGCAACACAGAACTGTTTAAGCTGGGCTGGGTAAACAGTGTGTGGCACTGGCTCTCTATCTTCATGTTCCTTATCAGTTCTCATGACAACCGTTTTGCTATCAGCTAACAGGAGGCTTAATCAGTGCAGTCATGTTTTTCTCTGGCCTATGTAGATGCAATTAAATAATATATTTTATAATGTTGACCCTGTAGCTGTACAGATCAAAAGCCGAAAATGGTTCCATCTGCCATAAACATGAAAGTGTCTTTTATTGAAGGTCTTTTATTACAGATGACTTTGTAAACACAGGAAAATAATAGGCCACATTCATTACATATCTGTAGAAATGTCCTTGTGTACACACCTGGTGTAAGTGAAAAGTGACCATGTAGAAGGGTAGGGCCATCTTACTAACTATCCTCCACAGATGCACACCTTCTTCCTTGCTTCTTCTTTTGGCAAACGTAAGATGTGATCTAATTGTTGTGTTTTTAACAGGACTCCATATTAGTTATGCAATCACCAAAATCTAATGCAGCTAATGTAATCTTTTCTATATAAGTGGAAATGCAGATATTGGGTACGTTTTTGGTCATAATAAACATTTGAAAACATCCAATGTTTGATATCATAAAGAAAAATACAGTACTTTTAGTAAGAGGTTGCTACAGTTGAATATCATTAGGGAGAGATATACTGGCGGGTTCCCTGGCGGAGACCCGACTTACAGACAACCCATAGTTACAGACAGACCCCTGTGACCTCTGGTGAAGCTCTACTGTATAGCTTTACTATAGTCCCAGACTGCAATGATCAGCTGTAAGGTGTCTGTAATGAAGCTTTATTGATAATCCTTGGTCCCATTACAGCAAAAAATGTTTAAACTCCAATTGTCACTAGGGCCAAAATTTTTTTGGTCTGGATCTACAATTATAAAATATACAGTTTCGACTTACATACAAAGTCAACTTAAGAACAAACCTCCGGACCCTATCTTGTATGTAACTCGGGGACTGCCTGCAGGTGTTTTTTTCTATCAATGGCAATCTATTTGTACAATGCTAGTTGAGATTCTACTTTAACCCCCAGGCGCACCACGACGTTATACTACGTCCCCGGGGCTACATGCTGAGCCCACCGGGACGTAGTATAACGTCCTGCTTCTGGCACCGGCTCACGAACGGAGCCGGCACCAGAAGCAGCGGCTGTCAGCTGTCTATCACAGCTGACAGCCTGCGCGAACACCCACGATCGGAGCCGACTCCGATCGCGAATGTTAACCCCTTACACGCCACGGTCAAGTATGACTGCGGTGTGTAAGGGTGTTTGCGCTATGGATCGGATCCCCTGCGCCGCTTACTGGGGGATCCGATCCACTTCTGGGCAGCTCCGAGGACTGGCATGTGCTCCCTGCGCGAGCATGCCAGACAGATTACACTGCTCTACAATAAAACAGTATTGTAGAGAAGTGTATTGAACTTGAACCAGCGATCAGAGCATCACTGGTTCAAGTTCAAGTAAGTATAAGTAAAAAAAAAGTGAAAAAAACTGAACACTACACATTAGAATAAATAAAAAATAAATACATTAAAATATAAGCCCCTAAAATGTCAAGTGACATTTTAGGGGCTTATATTTTAATGTATTTATTTTTTATTTAAAAATGATCTTTTTTCGGAACGTTTTTGCAGGTTTTTTTCTCCGGCGTTTACCGTGCGGGTCCAGTAACGATTCTGTTTTATTATACAGATTGTTACAATCTGTATAATAAAACAGAATCGTTACTGGACAGGTTTCTTTAACAGGTTTCTTTAACAAGACAGGTTTCTTTAACAAGACCACAAAAACTGTACCTAACCAAAGGTATCAATACAATGTCTAGGAACCTGACTAATGCATTTTTCAGGTACAGTTAAGGTACATTCGAAATAAATGTAAGCTACACATTTCAGCAAATACATATTATTGTCCGTATAATGAAAATGTATAGAATTTTCCAATATACCTTCTGTATCCGTTTCATAGTATCATAGTCCATCAAGTCAAACCTATTAAACTATATTGTATTGATCCAGAAGTGTGCTACAATAGGCCTGACATGCAAACTATATTTTATTAATTCATGAGAGTACACAAAACACAAACATTTACAATCAATACCCCTATACCCCAGAGGAAGTCGCTTCCTGCGATGATACGTGTTAGGAGACTCCCACCCTGGCCAAAAGTACACCAGTACTACACAGAACACATGAGAGAGAAAATACAATACTTATATTCTCCCTCCACCACCCCTGGCCAAAGGTGTTGGACAAAAAAGTAGTTCTCAAATCATAAGTTAAAGGGGTATTCTCATCTGGGCATTTACATTCAGTTTCATTAATCTGCCATATATAAACATTTCTTCAATTCGATGTTATTAAAATAAATGTTCCTGTGTGAAGATAATTTCACATAAATGCAGCCATGTCGTCCCTTAGAAACGAGATAGCTTCCTCGGTTACGACCACCTCACACTCTGGCAGCAGTGGCCAGACATGCCACTATTAATAATTGGATGTTATTAAAAAAAATGTTCCTGTGTGAAGATAATTTCACATAAATGCAGCCATGTCGTCCCTTAGAAACGAGATAGCTTCCTCGGTTACTACCACCTCACACTCTGGCAGCAGTGGCCAGACATGCCACTATTGAGCCCTGCCTGACCACATGGCTTCAGCGATCATTACCACAGGACGGCTGTGGGACTTGCAGTGACTCCTGGACATTTCATATACAAAAAACGTATCTTTCTTTGAGCAATCCCTCCAGCAGAAGTGGCCGTATCTAGGGTCTTGTTTCTAAGGGACAACATGACTACATTTATGAGAAATTATCTTCACACAGGAACATTTTTTTTAATAACATCTAATTGAAGAAATGTATGTATATGGCAGATTAATGAAACTGAATGTGAATGCCCAGATGAGAATACCCCATTTAAGTACCCATATCAATAAAGTTCCACAACCACAATCTCAAAATATGTATATATATATATATATACATATACATGTCAACAAAACAGCCTGCCAGCTCCCCTACAGTAAGTGTCATATGTGCAAGTATGAGTAAAGTGCTTGTGATAGAAGTTTTTCCCTGTATGGAAGAGAAAAGACAAGTCAAGGGTTACCATATGCAAGGCCCAGCATCTAGGTACGAGCAGCAAACAAAGGCATAAAAAAGTTATTGAACTACACCAACACTCCACCTTGGCCAGGGTAGGAGGCTCCCAACGTGTATCATCTCTGGAAGCGACTTCCTCAGGGCTATAGGGGTACTGGTTTTAAATGTTTGTGTTTTGTGTACTCTAATGAATTAGTAAAAGATAGTTTGTATTTCAGGCCTATTGTAGCACACTTCTTTTTTGTTGTACTGAGAATTCAAGTATTTGTACATTGTAATAAGATCTCCTCTTCGTTGTCTTTTTTCTTAATAACCTCAAGTTTAGTGACCAATTATTGTATTATAGTCCCCCCCATTCCCCTGATAATCTAGGTTTCTCTTTTCTGCACCAGTTCTAGTTCTACTATGCCCAAAACTCTACACAATGGGGACATGTATTAAAGCCCCCGCACCAGTTTTCTGTCAGACTTTGCCTGTTCTATTCAGTGGAAACTGTTCCACATGTATCTAAAAAGTGTCTGAGCCCATTTCCGGCACATGCAACATAAATGTGGCGCATGTGACACAAATTGTGGCACATGCGACATTTTGTGCCGCATTTTGAAAGGTAAGGAAGTATTCCAGCACTCGCAATGACTTGTGTGACCACCGGTACACGATCTACGTGTTTCAGACTAAATTATTCAGTCCTTAGTCATTAGTCAGATCATGACTAAGGACTAAATAATTTAGTCCGAAACGCGTAGATCGTGTACCGGTGGTCACACAAGTCATGGCTGTACGTTTTTAAATATGAAAAATAAAATGCTATGATTTTAGAAGACATACTTCCTCACCTTTCAACATGCTTCGGTCAGCCGACAGGACTGCCTAATTCCCTGCACCAGGGGCTGTGCAAGAGACTGTGATTCCCCACATGCTGCAAACATCAATGTGAGTGAGCGGATATTTTCCTTTTCTTTTTTCTTAAGTTTCATATTTTGTGCCACACCCTGCATTATACACAGGCAAACACACTTTCAGTGCAGCTTGCACTACTCTTAGTAAATGTGATCCAATATTCCGTCAATATTTCTTAATATTTGACTGAAATTCTATAGAAAGCATTATAGCTAGCTTTCAGTGGTTACAAACCAGTGTGTAGACTGATGATAGGTAGCAAGACAGTGAACCCTTGCAATTGTATACAAGAAGAAAGCGTGTCAAGACAACCAAACTATAAACAAAATATCAAACTTTATTTACACATATGCGATTTTGACAAACACTGACCAATTTAAAAACACTTAAAACGTGTAACAAGTACACAAAACAGGACTCAATGGGATGAAAAGTATCCAAGTCATCCCAAGAAAACCACCCTGGCTACAACAAATCTTATCTGGTGTTGATGAATGTACAATAAGAGCTCCCAAAGGGAATCAGCTATATAAGGTGCATGGTAACACAACAGTATAGTAAACTTGTCCTACATAACAATCATAAGAAATAAGGCACTGTGTATCACCCATATATATACAAAATCATGGTAATTTACCAGACAACACCAGAAACAGCCAGGGGGTCGTGATGCCCCACGCGTTCCGTCACCTAAAGTGACTTCATCAGGGGAGAGCCCTTCAGGCTAAACCCCCTTCCCAGCTGCCTTGCCAACCCTTGCTGATAACCAGTTTATCTTTCCTAAGCCAAAGTGCAAAACACAGAGACAAAGACAAAGTAGAAACAGAAAATTGTCTCTAGAGCTGGGTCAGAACAAAGATGACAAAGGCAGTACAAAATCACAAGGCAAGAGGGTAGTCTGAATACAAGCTAACAATCAAAATATAAGGACACAGAGTACATAATAATACTTGAAATGTTGAAAGAACATAGGGTATTCTTACCTCTTTTATAATGTCCCAGGCTTAGGAAGTAATTACATCAGAACTCTGAAAACCAGACAAGAAAGAACTGCAAGGGAGTAATATGAGTGAATGCAATGTCTGCTAGTAACAGCAAGTTAACTATTAATGAACAGGATAAGCACTGCAGGAGACTGACAGGTGTGGTGCAAATCAATCAAGGCTGAGAAAGGAATACCCCAGTCAGGGTTGGCTCCAGGATTCAATAGGCCCCTAGGCGACAGAGCCCCAGTGGGCTCCTTTGCAGTGAACTCACGTTGCGGTATTAAAAATTCAGAAAATAAAACAGACTCCTGTTCCCTAAAATATGCCCTAGTTTATCATTCCAAACAGCTCCATCATGGTTATTTTATATACAGCCCCCTCCTGGGTTATCTTATATACAGCCCCCTCATGGTTATTTTATAGAAAGCCCCCCTCGCTCCCTATGGATGCATTAGATTTCCAAAATGGATTTCCAAAATACAAATACAATTTTTAATTTTTTTTCTACTAATTGGTTAAATTAGCAATAGAAAATGTCAATGTGCTGTGGTTATCAAATAGTATAATAACAGCCCAAAGTATTCCCAGATTGTAGCATACAAGGATGTTGTTTCATTTATGCCTCAATTGGACAATGCTGCTCATAGAGAAAAGATCCGATGACTTCCTATGGAGTTCAGTGGGAGAGGGATTTTGTCACAGATTTCCGTGATAGGAAATGTTCACAGGAAGTATTTTAGTAAAGATTTTCTAACTGTCATTAGAAAAGTAAAACAAATAAATAACACCAATTTGCACTTTAACTACCTGTCTAGTTATAGTGACTTTCAGAAACCCATACAGAAACACCATACATTTTTATGAGTACAAACATTTATACCACTACAACTACATATAAGTAACAAATCTGTTAGAAGAGTCAATGGAAGTGGTAATACAATGGGCTTAAACAAATGCATGCACATTATTATGTCACTTTATAATAGGAAGAATTTAGCCGACTATATTGTTCTACATTAATGCTGCCCAACTATCATACATATGCTAAAAGAAATTTTATATGCTAGCTAAGAAGGGTTTTTCCAGAAATCACACATATCTCCAATCCACATATTCTGTGGTCCATGAGTGAACTAGTGAGTGGTCCATGAGTGAACACTGCAGACTAAAGTGATTAAGTGTATTTAGTGAGACAGTCCCTTTAGAGGGTGACTGTCATCAGAAATTAACCTTCTAAACAGCTTCCAGTAAGTTTTGTGATGTAAGTTTAGCATTTAAGTCAAGCAATCCTCTCCTCAGAACGCCCTATTTCCTGTATTGATGTCTTCATGTCCAGGACCATCACTAACAGGCTCCTCCGAAGCTTGGTGCAGGACTAAACCCAGGCATGACTTTATAGGAAGTGCATCTTTATACAGGCAGTCCCCTACTTAAGTACACCCGACTTACAGATGATCACTAGTTACAAACGGAACTCTGGTAATTGGTAATTTACTGTACCAGGCTACAATAAACAGCTATAACAGTTATAGGTGTCTACAGTTAAAGGGGTATTCCGGGAATATGAACATCTGACACAAAAACCCACAATGATATAAATAAATGAATACAACAATGCTCAATGTCATTAGTCACAAAATGGAGCTTCAATAGTTTGATTTTCTGATTTACAAAATTTATGGCCTCTCTAAAGTAGGTGGAGTTATCATTAAGATGGCCGCCACTATAAACTACAAGTTCCATGATCCTTTAGTTCTCAGTAACTCCTCCTCCCTCTTATGCTCTGCTCCCAGTGATGATGTAATAGGTTTTCTTGCTCTGTTACCATGGTAATGATGTGCAACTGCCATCACCACAACACTGGCCATACTGGCTGCACTGCAACCAACTGACTACAGCCAAACTTAGTGGTGATCACATGACCTGCCCAGGCAGCTGCAGGACATGTGATGTGGACATGTGACCAGCGGCCATCTTCTGTCCTATGTATGCTCTGCAACGGACCGCGCGGAGGAAATTAACGGACTGATTAAAGGGCCAGTAGCATTTTAATTCTTCATTACAGTCTATGTCATCAGCATTTTCTGCTAAGGGGAGCAATATTTTTAATACAAACTAATTACACATTAGCTTATATTTTGAGTACCCATTTGTATATGAATTATGCTGATTCCTGGAATACCCCTTTAAACTTTATTGTTAATTCTGCTTCTTATGACAATCCAACATTTTGAAAATTCAATTGTAATAGAGGCCTCAAAAAAATTTGGCTGCGGTTACAATTCAAATAATATAAAATTCAACTTAAGAACAAACCTACAGAACCTATTTTGTACGTAACCCAAATACTGCCTGTATATGGTTAGATGATCAACAAGAAAACCTGTACTGTGCCATACATTATTTCGAATAGTAAAAGTTTAGTAACCTCTAAATAGCTACCAACAAGGCATAAATAAATCATCATTGACACATTTTATATTTTAAATTTATATACAGGCAGTCCCCGGGTTAAATACAAGGTAGGGTGTGTAGGTTTGTTCTTAAATTGAATTTGTATGTAAATCGGAACGGTATATTTTATCAATATAATCCCAGCCAGAACTTTTTTGGTCTCTGTGACAATTGGATTTTAAAAATGTTGGGTTGTCATTAGAATCAGGATTAACAATAAATCTTAATTACAGACGCCTTTGATAACTGTTACAGCTGATTATTGTAGCCTAGGACTAAAGTACAATAAATTACCAAAATCCAGAGGTCCGTTTGTAACTAGGGGTCGTATGTAAGTCAAGTGTTCTTAAGTAGGGGACCGCCTGTATATTTAAATATTTAAATAATTTTAGGTGTGTTATATTTTTGTATTGTGGTTTTTTTATTTATTTAGGATAGATACACTCACTAGAATTTGCTTTTAGAATGGGAAACCTGACCAGAAAAACATGATTTCAGAGAAGCTAATCTTGAGATAAGCACATTAATAGTGCTTGGACTGGTGCTGTTCAGCTCTGTTTAATTACTAAAACCAAAGCCTGAGCTGATTTGTCAGTCAATCTCTGTCCAAGTGACTAGTTAACAGTGTAATCCATAAATATGCCTCTGAGATTCCACATCTGCCAAAACAGTCAAATCTGCCATTATAAACTGCTTATTAATTCATGTACAATTTGTACAGATAAGAAAAGGAATGTGCCTACAATGTTTTAAAAAACTAATGGAGGCTACCTGTAAGTCTTTTCATGTTTTGGATACTATAAAGGTTGTTAATGTACTTATGCAGTACTAATACAATACTCATTCTCATATTTATATTTTCATTTGTTTTTGTACTATTAGATTGTAGAATAAAATATTTAATTTTCCCTAAATTTTCCAGAAAACAAAATAGAACATTGTTGGCAAAATATTTTAATGTCAGGACTTTGTAGTATGGTGGAATTATTGCTGTTGTGGGATTATTGCTGCTAGCACCGATTGCAGGTGTTAACTCTGTGATCGCTGGCAGCCATGCACCACCATCTTGGCTCTGATCGTTGCTCCCCGTGACATTATGGGGCGCGTCGATGTGTTAACATGACAGCCTTGGGTCATACAGAGACCCAAAGCTGTCTGGTTTTAACCCTTCTATTAAAATGTGAAATTTGCAATTTGTAATGTGCCTAAAGAGTTATCAAATAGCAGTTCATGAAGTCAACAACATACTGGGCTACGTGTATAGTTTTGTCTCTCTGTGGTGAACTTTTGAGACATTTGACAGCTCTTTTTTGCGCCTTATGTATGATCCTGTCTTTTTACTTGTGATACACGTTCAGCTTTTCCTATCCCGGCAGGTGCAAAATTTTTGTTGCAAATGTCTCAAATCCACATGGATACAAGCCACCTGAGGGGGTTGTATACAGGAGTGGACACTACTGTTAATTTCGGATTTAACATGTTGCATTTTAATGCATTTTTAAACCAATTACAACAGCTGAGGAATTTACAAAGTTAGCGTGGCGTTTATATTGCGTTTTGTAAACACAAATGTTAACAGTAATGAAATAAGGCAAATCATCTATCCTCAGCTGTTGTAATTAGTTCCAAAATGCATTAAAAACACAATTAAACTGCTACGTGTGACCTTGCCCTTAGAAGTAACCATTAAAATTTTTTTTTTTGGAATTTTGACAAAAGAGGTTGCTGTGAAAAATGTTAAACCGTTAAAGCATGTGAAATAATTCCAATTTCATATAAAAATCAGATCCATGAAAAAAAACTTCTTTTGCTCCTGCTCTGGACCAGGTACAGATTTGCGCCAAAAATGGCACAAAATGGTGCAAAAACGGCAAAAGTGGCAAGGAACATCTGGAAAACAAAAATACATAAGGCAAATTGCACAAAGGTGCAGACAAGGCGTACTTGAAAAAGAACAGAGTTAAAAGTCGCAAAAATGGCGCAGAAACGGCAATAGTCGCTAAAATTTGACAATTTGCCCAGCTGAAACTATTATACATGTGCCCCAGTATATTGCATTATTTCTGCAAGTGACTCATTTGTGTCGTGGATGAACTATACCCGACGCAACACAGACTGTGGTGCACAGTCAGACAGATGTTACACACCCCGTGTTAAAAATAGTTGGTGCACGCCAGCGGAGCAGTGTTGGAAGTGCCAGATTCTTAATGAACAGCTGCCACAAATCCTGAATCTGGCACCCCCTGTACACTATAGTGCAGTCACTGTTTTTGATAAATGTACGCTAGAGTATATTAAATTATTTGTACAATAAGTAATACTTTTAGTTATGGAGATCCCCCCATGCCACTCTCTAACTCCACAAACAGCCACATAATCTAAAGCTAATAATAAATAGAAATAGTGGAATTTATTTTATATCATTTAAAACCAGCAACTTTTTTATTCTTCTGTTATTCTTTGTGAACATCCGGAGAGAACAAAAAACTATTATTTAGTAATCAGTGGCTTTATAGCAGCTCTTCCATCTTACAGAAAAGATTTAGCATGTAATGAATGGTATTGGAAACTCATTCCACAGCAATAAGCATCTTCTCATGCAAGACTTGCTGTGATTTTGACATGTTTATGTTGCTTTTAAGTATATTGAGTGTCAATAATGCTTCCCAGCTAACAAAGCTTATCTTTCCTTTATTTACATGTTCAGACTGCCAGGTCAGATGTATCATTAACCTTGTGGTGAAATAATCTGCAAAAGGTGTAATAGACAGACAGCTTCTGTTACAGAGTTATCAGAGCTTGACAAGGTGAGCCATTTTACAGACTTGGTTTACAGTTAAGGCTGTAGTGTACGTAATGTATAGCCCACCTTAGTGATGGAGTCATTTCTCAATGGATATGTACACAGAAGTCTTATTGATGTTTTATGTGGGGGGTCAGTTAAGCGCTCCTCTACAGGTGGTCCACTATTTAGGAATCTGGTAGGCAGCTTCGGGTTGTGTCTTCTTCTGATTTATGCAGAAGGGAAGGAACCCAAGTTGTGGCTTAGCCAAGCGCCACATGTTTGTTATAAAATGTTGTCTTTTATGTAGAGCCTGTAATTTTTTTTACATATTTTTCATATATACCCTGTATTTAGGATCAGCAGCCAATTGGTGACTATACTGGCATACTGTGACCATGGTACCCACTTGCTTCGAAATGCTTTCAATGCCATAAAATGGTCCCTTCTCCATAGTCGTGTGATGTCACACAGGTAAAGACTTGTTGCAATCATAGCACAGTAATCTGAGCTGTATGTTATAATATGTCAAGCACCAGTTTGACATCCCATGACCACGGAGTGGTTTTTATTCACAGGAAGTAAACGTGTAAGCTTTCTGTTGAATTACAGCAAGCAGAGATACAGTAACTGGAAAGCCCCTTTAAGAAGAAACATTACACATCTCCAAGATCTACGATGTATCTGTATGAAATCTTTCTCTAGCATAAAAAACTAAATAAAACAACATGGTGAATATTATTATGGTTGTGCATTTCATTGCAGTAATGCTGCAGATTTTACTCTGAGGTCCAAAAGTTTAATTCAGGGTTCAAAATACATTTAAATACTGTGTATTTAAAACCCACAGTTCAAGTTGATTTGGATGACTGTAGATTTTTCACACAGCATGTGGATAGTTACTGCATAGTAACTATAAATTTCTTGAGGTTAGGAACTAGCAAATTCACAGTGGCTATCACATGGCAATAGTGTCTTAAGCCTTAAAGGAAGGTAAGTGTCCCTTGGTGCTCTGAATTTGGAGATTATTAATCCATTGTGACATAAGGTGGTTAAATCAGTAAATAGCCATGCCTAATAATTACTGAGCCACCACTGACTGCCCATCTAATGAGGGAGAAATTGTCTTACATTCTACCATTGTACTATTAAAATAACTTTCAATATGGCAGTCGTCAAAAATCAAATTTTTATTTGTAGCTTAATATTCACTGAATTAACTTATATGAGTTGTGCAGAATCAGTTCTCTTACCAATTATAACACCATAAGGAGTGCAGTGGCAGTGCTCAGTATTGCAGATCAGCCCATTTCATCATTGAAATTTAACTACACACAGCTCTTTTTGCGCCTTTCGTGAGTCTATTTTTTGCACCTGATTTGTCTTTGTCAAATAATGTTTTTTTTGTGTCTTATTAGGTGCAAATTTTAAAAAAAGTGATCCCAGCTTTTGGGTGGTTTCACATTGGTGTTTTTTTTGGGCTTTCACTAAAGCCATTTTGGCTTATGGACACATACAGTTTGGTTTTCTCTTCATGATTCAGTGATTTTTTTCACTGATGGGTTACTGATTCATTCTTTTCAATGAGCAGGGGCATAACTTGATGGGGTGCAGTCGCAACCGGGACCAAGAGGGTTAGGGGGCCCATAAGGTGTCAATTTCCCATATGAGGAGACTAGTATTATAAACCATAGATTATAGTCGGGGGCCTGGAACAGACTTTGCACTGGAGCCCATCAACTTCAAGTTATGCCACTGTCAATGGGTCTTTTCAAACTTCAGTTTTTTCCACTGATCCAATGTTGTCAGTGAACCCAAAAAAAAAAAAAACGGTTCTAAACTGACCACTGATCAGTGAAAAAAAACTGCAGTGTGAGAATTCTTCCAATGAATACATGCATTATTATCCTACGTGTCCCTATTTCTGTTCTCTATAAAGATAGATGTGTCACAATTCTTTTTACCACTGCTGTGTACTTCGTATTAAAATAAAACTGTTCATCTGTAAATTTGTATAAGAGAAAACCAATGTAAAAGGTTTTTGTACACACACGCACACGTTAGGCATTTACATTTTAAAGGGGTTGTCCACTTTCAGAAATTAATTGATATGGTGTGTAAGGAAAAGTTATTCATTTTTCCAATATACTTTTTGTAACAATTCCGCATGTTTTTCTAGATCTCTGCTTGCTGTCCTGCTATAGAAAGCTTCTATGTTTACTTCCAGTGGACATTAAACTGTCCATGGTCTAAAAGGACAGCAAGCAGAGATCTAGAAATCTGGGAGTAATTGATACAGTAAGTATATTGGAAATTTGTATAACTTTTAATGACACAAACAATATTAATAATTTGCTGAAAGTGGACAACCCCTTTAACTTCTAATTGGAGAATTTTTTATTTAAGGACTTATCTTTTACATTTCGGTCATTCTAGTATTCCCGAACTAGCCGTGCACAGGCGTCTATCATGGTCATTTATTAATCATTGTTTTGGCAGGTGTTCACCTCCTCTCATAAATCAGGTTAACAGCCTGAGGCAGAGATTATTAAGCTGTGAGTGTATATCCTTAATCATCTCTTCTGTATCCATATCAGATATGTATTTCTATAGCACTTCTACTCTTATTTATTTCAAAAAAGTAGGATCTCAGCTGGATCTCTACAATGAGAACCAGTAGCCCCAGTGATCAGAACATTTTACTAAAATACCTCATGAGCTCATGTTGCTCTGTTACTGAACCCAAAAAACAATAAGCCAGTACCATAATTTTCAGACTATAAGGCACACAAAAAAATATAGTCCAGTGCGCCTTATGTATGAACCTTACTTACAGACAACAGTTGCCTTGAACTGTGCACCGGTCTGCCACCTGCTGGTCATTCATCCTTATAATCAGGTGCGCCTTATAATCCGGTGCGCCTTATATATGAACCTAGACGTTTTAGCAGGCATTTATTGATGGTGTGCCTTATAATCCGGTGCTCCTTAAAGTCCGAAAAATACTGTCATTTTTTTTATCTAAAATACATGGCCAGTTTTGCACTAGAAGGCACCTATTGGCCAGATTGTCCCTCTAGAGTAAATTACATTCAGCTAAGATTTTTTAGAATTTGTACAGCTGATTTACCAAAGAACAGCAGCAAAAAAATAGCAGTATAATTTTTCAAACTTTTGATGAAAACTGCATATAAGAGATTTGGTTACCATAGTCCCATGGGGGGTATAAGTATAAAACATCAATTTAAATTCTTTCAGCAAAAAAATTATGAAATACATGACAAGAGACAACCCTTTCCACTTGAGGGTATCTGATGCATATCTATAACATACAATTTCTATAATGAAGTCTTTTTGAAACAGTGACACTTTTACAGTGTGGAAACATCGATACATTCCTTAAATGCTCAGCTAATACTTGAGGTTCAGAACTATAGTTGCATAGTTTAGTGGCTATTTTGAGGGTCATCACAAAATTTCTTAAGGTCTGGTTGGACACAAAACAGTACTATTCAGAATGACCTTGCATGAATCATTTTATAAGGGGCTCAATTCATCCTCAAATTCTGTGGTTCTGTAGGGGACAGAAAACAAAATGCAATGAGCTGATTCACTTGTCCTCGAAGAATAAAATCTTTTGTTATCAACTTAACAGCAACTATGTTGAGTCCAATGGCCTATTATGCCCTTGAAGTTTTCATCTGACATTCCTTTTGAATATACAAGCATGTAAATTTCCCATGGAAACTTGTCTCTAAATCTGGAAATAATAGTTACATATTTCTGGAATAGTTTCCATACATACATATGTACTGCAGTGTCCAAGTTAGAATTTTGGCAGTTTCTGCAGGCATATAGGGGAAGATTTATCATTGTGTTTGGCTTGTTTTCTGTTTTTTTGTAGACTGATCTGTCACTCTTGGGTTGTTTCAGTGTTTATTGCGACATTTGAATGAAATGCACTCAACTTTACTTATCACAGTAATCACTGGGATTTGCACCCCATATGTTGCTGCTTAAACCTCAAAACTCACCAATGGGCAGTATTTGTGAATTATTTGCTGTGAATCTGTAACTTTTTGTGGAAAAAGTCAGAATGCACATTAGGGATATGTGACTTTTTAGGTGCAAAAAGTGCCACAAATTTCCACAAACACAAAGCCAGGTATATGATAAAATGGATGCAAAAAAGCATACAACAAGCTGAATATAGTGATAAATGCCCCTAAATCGTAATATAATGATTCCCCATTTTAAAACAAACAGAACTATGCCCATATTTGCTGCTTGCTCTTTTATTCCCAAAATTATGGCATTTTTCTATTTCTCACCATAGGCAGAGACTCACCTCTTCCTGTGTCTGCTCTTAAGTTGAAACAAATATAATCTGCCCACAGATCCTATGATGCCTTATGTTCTCTCTTAAAGTAGTTTACCATTTAATCCATTTAGATTACCAAAACTAAATCCACAGAGCACATACAAGATGTATATGGTGACCAGTCTGGCAACTTCTATTACATGGAGTAGCAGGAAACATGTAATAAGTGGAAGAAATCATAAGTAAACAGTAAACAGTTACATGCAGTCTAGAGCCTGCGCTGTGTGAGCACTAAGGGTTAATAGCCTATCGGCATAGAGCTGCTCTACTTCAGCACTGGGATTATCTGAGGGGTATACCAAAGAAACTGCTGGATATAGGTAACAAAGATAATAGGCAAAGATGTTCTACATCCCGAGAGCTAATGATTGTGGAAAAAAAACCTTTACAGTTGTTCTTTAAAGGGAACCTACCACCACAAATCTACCTATAAAGGTAGATTGGGTGGTAGGTGGATCAATGGGACGTGAGGAGAGCCCTTTTAAGGGCTAATCCTCACGTCCCTGCACTTTTTTGAGAACTTTAATTTGATATTTATTCAAATGTACTTATGTGGCTACCGGGGCGTGGAGTAGCCGCTTATGAGATTACACGAGGCGGCTACTCCACGCCCCGGTAGCCACTTTACTCCTCCTACTCACCCATCTTCGGCGCGCAGCTCCGCGTAGCTGCGCGCCCTCGTCCGGCGAGCCTGCCGTCTGCGCATGCGCAGAAGAGCAGGCCCGCGCCTGTTTCGGAGTTGTGACCGCGCAGGCGCGGGCCTGCTCTTCTGCGCATGCGCAGACGGCAGGCTCGCCGGACGAGGGCGCGCAGCTACGCGGAGCTGCGCGCCGAAGATGGGTGAGTAGGAGGAGTAAAGTGGCTACCGGGGCGTGGAGTAGCCGCCTCGTGTAATCTCATAAGCGGCTACTCCACGCCCCGGTAGCCACATAAGTACATTTGAATAAATATCAAATTAAAGTTCTCAAAAAAGTGCAGGGACGTGAGGATTAGCCCTTAAAAGGGCTATCCTCACGTCCCAATGATCCACCTACCACCCAATCTACCTTTATAGGTAGATTTGTGGTGGTAGGTGCCCTTTAAGTATGTTTCAATACAAGATAAAAAATGTGCATTCATTCCTATAGAAATACATGTTATTTCTGTAACTAATGTAAATAAATACACTTTGGATGTGGCATCGTAAAATATAAATGGCATTTATTTCACTTAGATGTCTTTCTGTTGATTAGATGTACACTGCCACTCAAAAGTTTGGGGTATTCCAGAAAATTTTGTATTTTCCATGAAAATTCATACTTTTATTTTTCAAGTGAGTTTCAAAATGAATAGAAAATATAGTCCAGACATTGACAAGGTTTGAAATATTTTTTTTTCATTTGAATAAATAATTTTCTCCTTGCAGACATTTGGCATTCTAGCTGTTTTTTTTGCCTAGGTAATCTGGAAAAATGTCAGCCCATGCTTCCAGAAGCCCCATCCACAAGTTAAATTGACTTGATGGTCACTTTTTGTGTACCATACGGCCCAGCTGCACCCACAACAGTTCAATGGGGTTGAGATCTGGTGACTGGCAGGATTCTTCCCTTATTAGTTCATGCATAATTTTGGAGGTGAGCTTTGAGTCATTGTCTGTGGTAGGATGAAAATGACTCCAATCAAGTGCTGTCCACAGGGTGTGGCATGGAGTGGCAAAATGGAATGATACCCTTCCTTATTCAAAATCCCTTTGACTTTGTACAAATCTCATTTTCAGTTGTTCTGTGTCTCACAAATGTTGTTTTGTGTGATCCCAACACCTCAAACTTCGATTTATCTGTTCATAAGACTTTTTTCTAATCTTTCTTTGTCCAATGTCTTTTGCCCCTATTAATCTTTTCCTTTAAGTAGTCAGTCTCAGATATGACTTTTTCTTTGCCACTCTACTCTGAAGGCCAACATTCTGGAGTCACCTCTTCACTGTAAAGGCTGACACTGAAGCTGCCAGTTGAGGTTCTGTGAGGCGTCAGTTTCTCAAACTAGAAACCCCAATGTACTTGTCTTGTTGCTTTGTTGTGAAGCTGTGCCTCCCACTTATCTTTCTAATCTGGTTAGAGCCTGTGCTCTCCTCTGAAGGAAACAGTACAAACTGTTTTAGGAAATCTTTAGTTTCTTGGCAATTTGTCGCATGGAGTGGCCTTCATTTCTAAGAACAGGAATAGACTTTCGAGTTTCACATGAAAGTTCTTTTTTTATGGCTATTGTGAGCGTTTCATAGAACAAACAAATGTGATGCTCCAGATTCTCAACCAGCTCATATGAAGGTCAGTTTTATAGCTTTTCAAATCAGCTAAACTGTTTTCAGCTGTGCTAGCATACTTGAACAAGGGTTTTTAAGGGTTTTCTAAACATCCATTAGCCTTCTTACACAATTAGCGAACACAATGGGGCTTATTTACTAAGGGTCCCACGGACCACACTTTCGTCGGATATTCCAACGTTTTTTGATTTGTGCTGCTTGGACAGGCATTTAGAAAGGGATTTTGGCACTGGCTTTCATGCAACACAAATTGGGGGGGGGAGGGCGTCGGACGATCCGACTGATTCGGACAAACCGCGGGATTTAACTTTAAAATTGTGTCACATACAATGCACTTACATGCACCAGGAGAAAGATGGTGAACTTCAGCGAACCTGATCGGGGAATCGACACATTCAGGAAATCTTATTGAATTGCGGCACAGTGCATGATCGTCGGACAATGCACTTTTGGGAAATCCTCCGGACTGGGTAAGTAAATGTGTCCTAATGTACCATTAAACCACTGGATTGGTGGTTGTTGGAAATGGGCCTATATACACCTCTGTATATATTGCATTAATAAACAGACATTTGCAGCTAGAATCATACCACATTAACAATGCATATTGTGAAGTGTATTTATGATTCACTTAATGTTAGCTTCATTGAAAGAAAATGTAATTTCTTTCAAAAATAAGGAAATTTCTAGGTGAGCCAAAACTTTTGTGCGGTTGTGTATCTATTGAAAACATGAATTATTTCAAAGGTACGGGACAATTTTCTTATATACGTTGTTTTACAAAACTGATGTGGAAGGATATCCTTTTAGAAAGGGAGTCATTCATCAGCAATTTCCCTTAGTGATGACACACATGGCTGTGACCATTCTAGAGAATAGCTCCCATCTCACGCATGACACTGTGGTGGCATTGGGTAGCACCATCAGTGACTAACTGCTTTGCCACAAATGTTAAAGGAAAGGCCCAAATGGGAGTAAGCTGTGCTCACCATCTAACCAGTCCCTGCAGGTCCCATCCACAAACAGAAGACAAGCAATGATCGACAGTTTGGTATTCATTTTGTCTTTTTTATACATTTTTCCTTTTTTTCATTTATCTATAATATTATTGTCGTGCCATTGTTTGTACTACACTCTCTCTCTGCTGTGACTCTGTGAATTTTACCACTGTGGGACTAATAAATGATTATGTCATTTAAGGTTATTTACGCTGCACAAAAGTGTATAAATGTGGTCTAATGCAAATTTTGAGAAAAACACAATTGTGTAAATGTGCTAAAGATGAGGTTTTACAGTAGTTGTCCTCATCACTGTAATTTGCTTCCTGTATATCCCCATTATGCCCACACAGCTCATTTTTCTAGATCCTGACCTGCACCCTGGGTCTCTATTTTGGTGCTTTGCTCCATCACATCTCAGTAGACATATTTGTCAGGGATAGGCACAGAGGACAATGATTGCAGTGATGCCTCAGGTAGCAGTAGGCAGTGATTTAGCTTAGGTAGCTAGGTCACTTATGGCCAGTCTTATATCCAATGTATAACTTGCAATTTTATTGACATTTAAAAAAAAGAGAGATTTTACTGATATTGGGCCATCTTAGTGCCACAAGCATAGTTCCATTTGTTACATCGAATGGCCCTACATGGGTCTCATTACTGAGCATATAGTATTTGCTTCTTACTGTGACAGTAAGCTAAAGGTATATAACTTATTTAAGTGCAAAATGATTGTAAAAATAAATATACATTCTTGATTTTCTCTGTTTAAAGTCATACTCATAGATGGAGGCAGTGTGATTGTGGTAATCTTTTTTATATTTGATATCCATTGCCTTCTTCCTTCTAAAATCAATGTTTAAACTGAAACTGAAGCACAACCTCTGGTTACACAATTTTAAAGATAATTTTAGGAAAGATTAACAAAGTCACAGTGCCTGGATCTGTGAGTAAGTGTCCCCTGGTTTATGCATGCTCTATTTTGATGGTAGATTTCCTTTAAAGGAAACCTACCACTTGTAGTGGCAGGTTTCCGATGGCAATATCGGGCACCAGCTCAGGGTGAGCTGGTGCCGGAGCTTATTGTAGTTAGTGTTTTAAACCGCGGTATCGCGGTTTAAAACACTTTTTAAACGTTGTAGCCGGCGCAGGCAGGTACGCGCTCGGCGCTTACCGTGCACGCGGCTACATAGGAAGTGAATGAGAGCCGCGTGCACGGTAAGCGCCGAGCGTGTACCTGCCTGCGCCGGCTACAACGTTTAAAAAGTGTTTTAAACCGCGATACCGCGGTTTAAAACACTAACTAAAATAAGCTCCGGCACCAGCTCACCCTGAGCTGGTGCCCGGTATTTCCATCGGAAACCTGCCACTACAAGTGGTAGGTTTCCTTTAAGCTCCAACTCAAAAAGTCTGACTGAGAGCTGATGTTTCACTCTGCTGATTTACACTAATAGCTTGCAGTCACATTTTCTTTTCGTGACCTTAGAAAACACTTTTCTCTAATGAAAGCAGCACCTTGGTCTCATTTGTTGCATCAGAAATGTGCATCAGTACAACATACAAAGTAATGCTGTACCTGAGTGACTAATGCTAGTCAAGGTAAATAATTCATGTATACTTCAACTATATTCTTGAATAATATGCAAATCTTTGTAACAATCAAGGAGATGGGGAAATCTAATTTAATAAAATACTGTTTGATTATATTATATAATTCTGTGGTATGCTTCTTTAAATGTATTTCTCTTGTTTTAATCATCTACTATCAAGGGGCCATATCTGATCTGAAGGGGGTGGACATCCAGCAGTGACATTGATCAAGTGTTCAAGTCTGACACAACAAAGTGCATGGAGCCAGAAGCAGGAGGCTATGTATGCTGTGTAGTGGTAAAAATCTGTAACTGCAGGGTCAGTTTACTGATAATTCCTTAATAATAATAGTTCTTTATTTATATAGCATCTACAGATTACACAGTGCTGCACAAAGCATGGTAAATCAGTCCCTGTCCCCAATGGGGCTCACAATCTAAACAACCTACCAGTATGTTTTGGAGTATGGGAGGAAACCCACGCAAACACAGAGAGAACATACAAACTCTTTGCAGATGTTGACCTGGGTGAGATTAGAACCCAGGACTCCATCGCTGCAAGGCAGAAGTGCTACCCACTCAGCCACCGTGCTGATCAGATATTGACGGCATGTGCTTTGGATAGACCATCTAAAATACTGGATAACCCTTTTAAAGGAAGATTGCACATTATGCACAGTATAAAACGGCAGGCTTAGACGGTATCTAAGAATATTTGTACATAGGGGGTGACTTATCATTAGACCAGCTCCTTCAGACAGTTACATGTCTATTTTTGGAGTTCCACTGCCCATCAGATTCATTAAAGTGACTTTGGCTCTTTAATAAATGTTATTATGGTCTATTTTCTGTCTAGGATTTTTTTTTTAAAAAGTCCCAAAAAGTCTAGAATGCATATAAAGTCCCAGCACATAGACCAGTGGGGGACTACAGTAACTATGAGACTTTTTACAATTTGGCTTTGCGGTGCTTCACTAGTGGTAGTTCTATGTTTACACCAGATTAATGAAGATGTCAAATAGTCATGTGAGACTTTTTAGCAGTGAAAAGTCTCAAAAGACCTCAATACTTGATTTTTTTATGCCAATAAAGCCCAGGATAACCAATGATAAATAACCTGCATGATTGGATCAGTATTGTGCATGAGTATTTGCAAAGCAAAGCCAGAAGGTAAAACCTTTACAAAGTAAGGGTTTAATAGTCTGTATCTGTTATGTGTTTTGGACCTGATTCCAAATGCTGATCAAATTCTGACAGATACCATAAAGAACAAATTTTGTACTGCAACATATGTGTTTCATCTTCAGCTTCATTATTAATGTATGACATATTAGGTCTCATTGAATGATTATGCCATATTCATTTTATGATGAACTGCCTTGGACATATACTGTGTTTTGTTTAGTTTGATTGTGTTATACTCTTGACCCTAACTATCCTAGCTCTGAGGTCCATTTTCTGTACCATTTGGGGAGTGCACAAATTTCTCCCAGTAGAAACAAAGAGAAATCCCAAAGCCCCTGTTGAATTTACATAACATAGTGACAATGGAATGTTGTGAAGAGCACAGCCCCACTGTGCTGGATGCCCAGCCATGCATCAGCTTCATTCCTTTGTCTGTAACTCATTTGTGGTTTGTTTCACTGGAAACTACCTAGATCCACATCCAAAAGAAAATCTGATGTAAGTGATAAAAATCTGTTGGCTCAGATGACCAGCTTTAATAACACCCGTAGATGTATGTGAAAACAATGTGATAAAATAACAGAGAGACTTGCTGCATGCAATGTACAGTATCTAACAATATATTTTATGCATGCTTGATGTTAAAATCAAAGTGCTAAAATGTGAATGCTACAACAGTGTTTAATAAGCATTTTCATTAACTTCGCTTGACCTACTTTACAAGACAATCTGTGCTGGTTAGACCACTCACGCAAATCAATAAGAAACAATGCATACTGTACATTAAATCTGGAATACAAACAAGCATGAACTAATGCCTAAAAGAGCTGATAGTAGTGTCAGGAGTGTCAGGAGTTTCATGGCAGGAGTTCATTTTAAAATATGTGTGGAATATGTCATTCTCCATTATATAGAAGTATGTATTAGAAGTTATAGGGACAAACATAAAAATAAACCTTGTACTACCAGAAAGTGGTATGGTTTAAGATGCTAATGATAACATCATTCTGGTGCACGGTACAAAGGACAAAGAGGTATTTGAATTATAATCCTTTATCACCCCCTGCAATAAATGCTGTGCATTCTAGTCTAGGATTACCCTGTCTCTCTTTAACACAGAATTAGTAAAGCTTCCCTAATGTTTCTCAGTGAAAGTTAGGCTGAGTTTAGGAGCACAAACTCCATAGGGTAGAGTTATCAATATGTCCATGCCAAAGTTATGGAGTCATTTTCACCTGAAATGTCTAATTTATTAAGGGTTTTAGAAAATGTTCGTGTGGTTTAACCGGTTAATGTATCAATGAAATATCCCATGGACAGCAATGTAAACTTGATGACATCCATTATGTTCTGTTTAGGCAGGTTTCCGTTATTCATGCATTGTTAGGATGGAAAAAAAGAAGGAGGCTGCAGTACTTTTCCTCTGTTTAAAATAAACGCATGGATAATGCGTACTTGCCTAACTGACCATAAAAGATTTACATTGATATCAATGGGATTTTTAACTGATACGTTAAACCTCCATACTTTAGGTAAGGAACAGAGGTTTGAACAGTAGTGTGAAATTAGCCTAACTTGTCCTAAAAAGGGACCTGGCCTCGGGAGAAGGCTGGTGGTCTAGCTTAATCTCCAAAAAATTCAGTCTGTATGTTAGAAAATTCAGTTGTAAATTCTAATTAACTAATCAACTAATGGCTGGTCTAAAGTATAACTTGACAAGATTAAAGTACTCCAGACATAAAATCTAGCATGAATTATCTGGTGCAGAATCAGGGCCGTTTCTAGTTTTTTTGCTACCTGAGGTCGAAAACGGGAATGCTGCCCCCCCCCCCAAAAAAAGGAAAAATACTAGCTGTAATCACCTCCTATATTCAGCCCCTTTAATTTACAAATGCATCTTAAAAAATAATCTAAAACCTGATTAACTACTAACAATATCCTCACACAGCACTGATGATTCCTACACATACTACACATACTGACACTGTCTCACACGCTAGTAGTCAGTCAGTGACACAGACATCAGTGTCTAGTACTTCATTATTTTTCACGGTCATAACAATCATTGTTGTATATACAAGAAGATGTCTTCAGTTCTGTGCAGCATCTCCACACTGCGCCTGTAAAAATACAACAGTCACTTAAAGTATAATGTCACCCTGAGAACACTGATCTCATAAGTGTAAATGGAAAATGAAAAAATGGGGTTGCTCTGTGACATGCTACAACCAAGACAGAAAAGTCTTATAAAAATCAATGCAAAATAAAAAGACTTTTATCCATATAAATATCGACTTCTGTCTTGGTTGTAGAGCGTCACATAGCAACCACTTTTTTTCTTTTTCCATTTACACTCATACACATACTGGATTTCATCCAGACCAGGCTCTGACACTGCAACAACTTTTTCCCCTCCTGACAGCATTGTTTTGATAACACACCTCCGTGTATGTATTCGACTGTATTGTGCACAACTTTAGGCACCTGGCTCCAACGGAACTCTCAAAACCACTCTACACACCACTACCCTTGTGATCATAAGTAGTATATATGCCAAACGACACAATTTAATATATAACCACCTAATAATATAATAAATAGTGCCACCCTAATAAATTAATATATTAAACACCACCCTAATAAACTTATGGTATATACAGCCCCCAATTAAATTATATACAGTACCCCATAACAACCTACCCCATAAATGTCCCTCTTTTAATTAAGACATGTCCCCCATATATAATCACCCCCTTTTAAGTTATATATCGTAGCCCATCAGGCCACCCGCCAGTTCAATTAATACCCATCCTCTATTAAAAAAAAAGCCTCTTCCATCCCCCAGTTTAGTTATATAGAAATATATAGAGCCCCCACCCCCAGTTTAATCATGGGCACCATAGAGAGTCATGGCGTCCCCTTCCCCCAAGTTTTGTCATACACAGAGCCCATAAGATCCCTCCGCCCTAATTTAGTTAGGATCCGTCACTGATATTTAAATCTCCCTCTCTTATTTTTTAATTAATTATATGACCAGTTTAAAAATAATAAAAAACTTTTACTTACCTTCTCTCCCACACCAAGGTCCTATCCTCTACCCCGACTCTTCTGCCGTGTAGCGCTACTGTGCATGGTCGCAGGTGGCGGGATGTCATCAACCGCCACTTGCGTCCTCCTTAGACATAGATCAGCGACAGCACAGACAAACAAGTCTGCACTGCTGTGCTATACCGCTTGCCAAGACTGATGGTAAACTGACAGCGTGGACTATCAGCGGCAGGTTCGTACTGCTGGTCGGCGATTTGGCCGAGTGCCCAAATCACCCACCGCTGTTCTGCCGCTCTTTTTCGGGCTCCGTATCTGGCGCCTGAGGTGGATTTTTCATCCATCCTCATGGCAGATGCAGCCATGTGCAGAATACTACTGTTTAGTCTAACTCTGCATTGGTCTAATCATCAACACTAAGTTAAATCTCCCCCAATCTGTTTTTGGCTGTTAATTTACTGACATGATCCCAGAACAGTAGAACTGAACTTCACTGAGTTTCTGCTTTTAATCCAGCTGTACATGCTTCACCTGGTAAATCTGGCAGACATACGGACCAAGTCTGTCCTACCTGACTCAGACGTCTGCAAAAACTCCAAATCTCAAGAATTAATTAGCTGATGAAAACTTTTTAGTATTTATAACATTTATACAAAATCTAACTTTGTTTTCAAGTTTCCAACCATAAACTCATTGAAGAGAAATGTTCCATTCTGTTTTATTTATTTTTTTTGTTTATTTTATAATATGAACATTTAATCCTATGTTCTGTTGCAAATGTCCCAAGTAGTGTATTTTTAGCCTGGTGTGAACATTTTTATATATTTTTAAATACAAAACTTTAGTACAATACATAAAATCTAGCATGCATATGTAATTGAGCAATTTATCTGATCCCTAGCAACCTAGTAGAGTATGGCCAACTCTTTTATACCAATCTAGATGATGTTTCCTATGGTCAGCCTTGTTCTTTCTTAGTATTTGCTGCCATGTACTGCTCATTTCTGGCGTTGCAGCGGTTATTACTAACTGCCTGAAGGTATGGTTTATTTGTTGAAGTTCTATTTGTTGATGATAATTTTGATACATTGTTCCGCAATTCTCTCTATGCAACTAGGTCAGCCCTTGGTTGGAAGTTATAAATGATCCCTCTGACTGTATTCCAGGTCAGTCTAGAGTTTTCCATCAGCTATTATCAGATGTCTGCAGAGACTAACAACCTGCTGCTGCTGTCTCCCCTATAAGAGGGCCTCCCCTTCATCAGGCCTGCAGCTCTGCCTTTTCACAGAGCATGCCTAAACTTGCCTCCAAAGCAACGTAGCCATTCTCCAACAGGACCAGCTACCCCCACTTCATTCAACCACCAGCTACCTCATGGACCAAGCAGGAAGGACCTTTCTACCTCAGCCTGCTACCAGCTGCAATATTGGAGTCTGTGAACAAAAAGACTTTCATTTATTATGTTCATAACCCTGTCTCCACGTGTGATCCATGGCTGCCGCAAACATCACAAGTCTCTACTTCAATATCTGCCTGGGTATCCCTACACCTCACACATACAGCGGGAGTTTCCTAGAGGGAACCTTCCATCTTATTGCGGCCTCACCGTTTTTTTGCATCCCCATGCTGGCGCTGCCTGGCATGGAATAGGTCCGATCACCTGGATCAAGCTCCCTGTGACACAAATAGCACTAGCCCATACATCAAGCCAGCTACTGAGGTACAGGGAAATCCAACTGCCCCCACACCAAACATGCAAAAAAAATTCCATGGATTGGATTTTTATATTTAAACATTTTTATCATGTACATTTTCCATAGATCAATTGAGTGGAGTCGACACTAGAACAGTTAAATCTAAAAGCTAAAAATAAATAAATAAACATATTCACTGAATGCCGCAGCAGCCTCCCAAGCAGCACAAAAACACTATATAAACTTTTTAATATTTTACTGCAAACCCCAAAAGTAAAATTTTCACCCAAATTGTATGAACAAAAGTAGTAGTCAAAGAAGCTGCAGAACAAATGCCTTTATACCTATTGGGTGCATTCTATACCCTGCACACATCAGCAAAACAAAATCTATACCAATTAGAAGCTGATGTAGATTTGAGACATAATTTGCACCAATATATGATGTAAATAATGATGAATTTGTCTTGCCATTGGAGGCCTTAGCATCCCCACAAAGTCGAGCTTGGGATGTTTTTGAAAAAACTGCTGAGAGAGATGGAAAATGGGAATAAGGTGTGAATTGGTACAAAGAGGTTTCAGTTAAATCATAGTAGATTAAGAAAAAAAACAAACACGGGTTCATTAAGTTCCTTCTATAATCCTACAGTGCTGTTGAAGAAAAGGCATGATGCTAAAGGCCTATGCCAAATAGCCTATAGCAGGGAAAAATTGCTCAACCCCCAATATAGTTGCCAAAGTAAATCCCCTTATATCAGGGCCCGTCTCAAGAAATATAGATCCCATAGCATGATATTGTGTAATAACTAACACCTTACTATAAGATGGAAAAAATGGAATACATTAAAGTTTATCTGGAATTGTGCTGAACAAAATTATCACTATGATTGGACCAATTAATGGAATCATTTTTACCTCTGTATGTGGAATGGTCACAATTAGAGATGAGCGAGCACTAAAATGCTCGGGTACTCGTTATTCGAGACTAACTTTTCCCGATGCTCGAGTGCTCGTCTCGAATAACGAGCCCCATTGAAGTCAATGGGAGACTCGAGCATTTTTCAAGGGGACCAAGGCTCTGCACAGGGAAGCTTGGCCAAACACCTGGGAACCTCAGAAAAGGATGGAAACACCACGGAAATGGACAGGAAACAGCAGGGGCAGCATGCATGGATGCCTCTGAGGCTGCTTAATCGCACCATTATGCCAAAATTATGGGCAACAGCATGGCCATGACAGAGTGACAGAATGAAGCTAGATAGCATGTAAAACATCCAATAATTGACCCTGACACTATAGGGGACGGCATGCAGAGGCAGCGGCAGCAGCGGCAGGCTAGAGAGTGGCATGGCGACATACCCTAAATGGACTCAGGCTTCAAACCAATGGGTGGCAGAGAGGAACCAAAGGAGGTGAGCAAGAAGCGCTCAAATAATATCGGTACATGATAAAAGTTTGCCAGTATATTTTGTGGATTACACAGCAGGGTGGTGACAAAGTTAACATGGAAGCCATGAAAACAACCCAAAATTCTGCCTGACACAGCTCGTTTGATAAGGGGACCATGTATGGAGGCAGTGAACTAGTAGTAGATTAAAGGTGCTGCAGTTAAAACTATGTTAGTTGGATCTTGGCATGGAGCTGGCGCTCCGCTGCCAGGCGAGCTTTCGCCAATCCAAGCCCCTGTCTCTAGGCTACTCCCCAAACAGCACTTCTAAGAACCTTTTGTATAAGATCAAGTGTAGTAGCGTTCTTATAAGTTTAGGATATGGCGGGTGAGGGGAATGTAAACAGATGCGCAAGAAGCGCTGAAATAATATTGGTAAATGATAAAAGTTTGCCAGTATATTTTGTGGATTACACAGCAGGGTGGCGACAAAGTTAACAAGTTTGATGTGGAATGCCCTGTAATAGCTCTTGGGCGGTGTGCCTTTTATCGCCTAGGCTCAGCAGTTTGAGCACCGCCTGCTGTCGCTTAGCGACGGCACTGCTGCTGTGCCTAGAGCTACCGACTGATGGCGCCATGGCCACGGATGGTAATTCGGAGGAGGAGGAGGTGGAGGAGGGGTGGGAGGAGGAGGAGGTACACTAGGCCTTTGAGACCTGGACCGAGGTAGGCCCCGCAATTCTCTGCGTCGGCAGTATATGACCAGCCCCAGGGTCAGACTCGGTCCCAGCCTGCACCAAGTTAAGTGTAGTAGCGTTCTTATAAGTTTGGGATATGGCGGGTGAGGGGAATGTAAACAGATGCGCAAGAAGCGCATGATGCGCATGGAGCTGGCGCTCCGCTGCCAGGCGAGCTTTCGCCAATCCAAGCCCCTGTCTCTAGGCTACTCCCCAAACAGCACTTCTAAGAACCTTTTGTATAAGATCAAGTGTAGTAGCGTTCTTATAAGTTTAGGATATGGCGGGTGAGGGGAATGTAAACAGATGCGCAAGAAGCGCTGAAATAATATTGGTAAATGATAAAAGTTTGCCAGTATATTTTGTGGATAACACAGCAGGGTGGCGACAAAGTTAACAACTTTGAAAACTTTGGAATCCATGAAAACAACCCAAATTTCTGCCTGACACACCTCGTTTGATAAGGGGACGATGTATGGAGGCAGCTATATGGACGACTTTTGGAGGTAGCAATGGAGACAACGTGTGGAGGCTGCTATGGAGACAATTTAATTTGGATAGTGCTTGTATGTGGCAGTCCAAAAAAGTTTTCAAACCAGAGGAGCAGGCAGGTGGCCCTCCAGAAAAATGAAATAGATTGAGTGCCTGTATGTGGCAGTCCAAAAAAGTTTTCAAACCAGAGGAGCAGGTAGGTGGCCCTCCAGAAAAATGAAATAGATTGAGTGCCTGTATGTGGCAGTCCAAAAAAGTTTTCAAACCAGAGGAGCAGGTAGGTGGCCCTCCAGAAAAATGGAATAGATTGAGTGCCTGTATGTGGCAGTCCAAAAAAGTTTTCAAACCAGAGGAGCAGGTAGGTGGCCCTCCAGAAAAATGGAATAGATTGAGTGCCTGTATGTGGCACTCCCAAAAATTGTTTAAAACAGAGGACCGGGTCGGTGGCCCTCCAGAAAAATTAAATGCATAAAGTACTATAGCTAGAGCCAGTGGGCCCTGTCAAAAAATAGCCAGTTTCCTCTGTGTTACTGTACAAAGAGGAGGAGAAGGAGGAAAATGAGGAGGAGGAGGAGTGGATAAATTATTCAGGTTGAGCTTCCTTCACCTGGTGGAGATTGGAAATTATGAGAAATCCAGGCTTTATTCATCTTAATAAGCGTCAGCCTGTCAGCGCTGTCAGTCGACAGGCGTGTACGCTTATCGGGGATGATGCCACCAGCTGCACTGAAAACCCGCTCGGACAAGACGCTAGCGGCAGGGCAGGCAAGAACCTCCAAGGCGTACAGCGCCAGTTCGTGCCACATGTCCAGCTTTGAAACCCAGTAGTTGTAGGGAGCTGTGTGATCATTTAGGATGATGGTATGGTCAGCTACGTACTCCCTTACCATCTTTCTGTAAAGATCAGCCCTACTCTGCCGAGACTGGGGACAGGTGACAGTGTCTTGCTGGGGTGACATAAACCTGGCAAAAGCCTTGTAAAGCGTACCCTTGCCAGTGCTGGACAAGCTGCCTGCTCGCCTACTATCCCTCGCTACTTGTCCCGCAGAACTACGCACTCTGCCGCTAGCGCTGTCAGAAGGGAAATACTGTTTCAGCTTGTGCACCAGGGCCTGCTGGTATTCATGCATTCTCACACTCCTTTCCTCTCCAGGGATGAGAGTGGAAAGATTTTGCTTGTACCGTGGGTCCAGGAGAGTGAACACCCAGTAATCGGTGCTGGAATAAATTCTTTGAACGCGAGGGTCACGGGATAGGCAGCCTAGCATGAAATCTGCCATATGCGCCAGAGTACCAACGCGTAAGAATTCACTCCCCTCACTGGCCTGACTGTCCATTTCCTCCTCCAACTCCTCCAACTCCTCTTCTTCTGCCCATACACGCTCAACAGTGTAGGACTCAACAATGGTCCCCTCTTGTGTCTCGCCAACATTCTCCTCCTCTTCCTCCTCATCCTCCTCCACCTCCACCTCCTCCAATATGCGCTGAGAAACAGACCTAAGGGTGCTTTGGCTATCAACAAGGGAATCTTCTTCCCCTGTCTCTTGTGACGAGCGCAAAGCTTCCGACTTCATGCTGATCAGAGAGTTTTTCAACAGGCCAAGCAGCGGGATGGTGAGGCTGATGATGGCGGCATCGCCACTGACCATCTGTGTTGACTCCTCAAAGTTACTCAGCACCTGACAGATATCAGACATCCACGTCCACTCCTCATTGTAGACTTGAGGAAGCTGACTGACCTGACTACCAGTTCTGGTGGAAGTTGACATCTGGCAGTCTACAATCGCACGGCGCTGCTGGTAAACTCTGGATAACATGGTCAGTGTTGAATTCCACCTCGTGGGCATGTCGCACAACAGTCGGTGAGCGGGCAGTTGGAGGCGGCGCTGCGCTGCCCTGAGAGTGGCAGCATCTGTGCTGGACTTCCTGAAATGCGCACAGATGCGGCGCACCTTCGTGAGCAAATCAGACAGATTGGGGTATGTCTTGAGGAAACGCTGAACTATCAGATTTAACACATGGGCCAGGCATGGCACATGTGTCAGTCTGCTGAGTTGCAGAGCCGCCACCAGGTTACGGCCGTTGTCACACACAACCATGCCTGGCTTCAGGTTCAGCGGTGCCAGCCACAGATCAGTCTGCGCCGTGATGCCCTGTAATAGTTCTTGGGCGGTGTGCCTTTTATCGCCTAGGCTCAGCAGTTTGAGCACCGCCTGCTGTCGCTTAGTGACGGCACTGCTGCTGTGCCTAGAGCTACCGACTGATGGCGCCATGCCCACGGATGGTAGTTCGGAGGAGGAGGTGGAGGAGGCATAGTAGGCCTGAAACACCTGGACCGAGGTAGGCCCCGCAATCCTCGGCGTCGGCAGTATATGACCAGCCGCAGGGTCAGACTCGGTCCCAGCCTCCACCAAGTTAACCCAATGTGCCGTCAGCGATATATAGTGGCCCTGCCCGGCAGCACTCGTCCACGTGTCCGTGGTCAGGTGGACCTTGTCAGAAACGGCGTTGGTCAGGGCACGGATGATGTTGTCTGACACGTGCTGGTGCAGGGCTGGGACGGCACATCGGGAAAAGTAGTGGCGGCTGGGGACCGAATACCGAGGGGCGGCCGCCGCCATGAGGTTGCGAAAGGCCTCGGTCTCTACTAGCCTATAGGGCAGCATCTCCAGGCTAAGCAATCTGGAGATGTGGACATTAAGGGTTTGGGTGTGCGGGTGGGTTGCACTATATTTGCGTTTCCGCTCCAGTGTCTGGGGTATGGAGAGCTGAACGCTGGTGGATGCTGTGGAGGATCGTGGAGGCGACGATGGGGTTTTTGTGGCAGGATCCTGGGCAGGGGGCTGACTCTCAGCTGACACAGGGGAAGGAGCAGTGGTGTGCACGGCCGGAGGTGAACGGGCTTGTTGCCACTGAGTGGGGTGTTTAGCATTCATATGCCTGCGCATACTGGTGGTAGTTAAGCTAGTAGTGGTGGAACCCCTGCTGATCCTGGTTTGGCAAATGTTGCACACCACAGTCCATCGGTCATCCGGTGTTTCCTTAAAGAACCTCCAGACTTCTGAAAATCTAGCCCTCGCCGCAGGAGCCCTCGCCACGGGAGCTTCACTCGTTGACACATTTGGCGCTGATGCACCAGGTCTGGCCCTGCCTCTCCATCTGGCCCCACCACTGCCTCTTCCAACCTGTTCTGGTCGAGGACTCTCCTCCGTCTCAGAAGCACTGTGTTCACCCGGCCTATCAACCCAGCTTGGGTCTGTCACCTCATCATCCTCCGATCCCTCAGTCTGCTCCCCCCTCGGACTTCCTGCCCTGACAACAACTTCCCCACTGTCTGACAACCGTGTCTCCTCATCGTCGGACACCTCTTTACACACTTCTTCCACTACGTCAAGAAGGTCATCATCACCCACAGACTGTGACTGGTGGAAAACCTGGGCATCGGAAAATTGCTCAGCAGCAACCGGACAAGTGGTTTGTGACTGTGGGATGGGTCCAGAAAACAGTTCCTCAGAGTATGTCGGTTCAAATGCCAAATTTTCCTGGGAGGGGGCAGACTGGGGGGGAGGAGGCTGAGGTGCAGGAGCTGGAGGAGTGCCGATTTCGGTGACATGGGTGGACTGCGTGGAAGACTGACTGGTGGACAAATTGCTCGAAGCATTGTCGGCAATCCACGACATCACCTGTTCGCACTGTTCTGGCCTCAACAGTGCTCTACCACGAGTCCCAGTAACTTCAGACATGAACCTAGGGAGTGTAGCTCTGCGGCGTTCCCCTGCTCCCTCATAAGCAGGTGGTGTCTCACCCCGCCCAGGACCACGGCCTCTGACCCCTGCAGTAGTTGGACGCCCACGTCCCCGCCCTCGTCCTCTACCCCTAGCCCTCGGGTTAAACATTTTGAAAATAAAAGTTATAACTTTAATTTTTTTTTAACTTTTTTTTGTGTTTTTTTGTGTTTTTTAGTTTTTTTTTGTTTTTTTTAGTTTTTAAAACCAAACGATGCTATCCTATTGCTATGGCTATTTTCTAGCCAAGTATGAAAGCACACTGCTATGCCAGATGAGATGACGCTGAGTTATTAAAAAAATAAACGTAAAATAAAAAAGGAAATGGCAGACTGTGCCTAATTGAAATCCAACCCCTAATAAATTTTCCCACTTCGGTCTTTGCGATGGATATGTGCGTCACTAAGCGCAAAACACAGCGGTCGCAAGTCTCACTACAAATTGCTCACAATTTGCTAGTAGATGCACTGCAGCAAGGACAGCCACCAGCAGATCAACCAGAAATCAAATATATATATAACGCTACTGTAGGCGTAAGTAAGCCGTTTGGATTCTCCTATGGCTATTTTCTAGCCAAGTATGAAAGCACACTGCTATGCCAGATGAGATGACGCTGAGTTATTAAAAAAATAAACGTAAAATAAAAAAGGAAATGGCAGACTGTGCCTAATTGAAATCCAACCCCTAATAAATTTTCCCACTTCGGTCTTTGCGATGGATATGTGCGTCACTAAGCGCAAAACACAGCGGTCGCAACTCTCACTACAAATTGCTCACAATTTGCTAGTAGATGCACTGCAGCAAGGACAGCCACCAGCAGATCAACCAGAAATCAAATATATATAACGCTACTGTAGGCGTAAGTAAGCCGTTTGGATTCTCCTATGGCTATTTTCTAGCCAAGTATGAAAGCACACTGCTATGCCAGATGAGATGACGCTGAGTTATGAAAAAATAAACGTAAAATAAAAAAGGAAATGGCAGACTGTGCCTAATTGAAATCCAACCCCTAATAAATTTTCCCACTTCGGTCTTTGCGATGGATATGTGCGTCACTAAGCGCAAAACACAGCGGTCGCAAGTCTCACTACAAATTGCTCACAATTTGCTAGTAGATGCACTGCAGCAAGGACAGCCACCAGCAGATCAACCAGAAATCAAATATATATAACGCCACTGTAGGCGTAAGTAAGCCGTTTGGATTCTCCTATGGCTATTTTCTAGCCAAGTATGAAAGCACACTGCTATGCCAGATGAGATGACGCTGAGTTATTAAAAAAATAAACGTAAAATAAAAAAGGAAATGGCAGACTGTGCCTAATTGAAATCCAACCCCTAATAAATTTTCCCACTTCGGTCTTTGCGATGGATATGTGCGTCACTAAGCGCAAAACACAGCGGTCGCAACTCTCACTACAAATTGCTCACAATTTGCTAGTAGATGCACTGCTGCAAGGACAGCCACCAGCAGATCAACCAGAAATCAAATATATATAACGCTACTGTAGGCGTAAGTAAGCCGTTTTGATTCTCCTATGGCTATTTTCTAGCCAAGTATGAAAGCACACTGATGAGATGACGCTGAGTTATGAAAAAATAAACGTAAAATAAAAAGAAACTGGCAGACTGTGCCTAATTGAAATCAAACCCCTAATAAATTGTCCCACTTTGGTGTTTGAGGTGGATATGTGTGTCACTAAGAGCTAAACACAACGGTAGCAAGTCCCCCTGCAAATTCGTCACAATATGGTACTAGCTGCCAGCAAGCCCAGCCACAAGCAAACAAAAAAAAAAAAAAGTATAACGCTATTGTAGCCCTAAGAAGGGCTGTTGGGTTCTTGTTGAATCACTCCTGCCTAACACTATTCTAATAGAACACCCTAACGCTTTCCCTGACCAGCAGCAGCTCTCTCCCTAGCGGCATCCAGACACAGAATGATCCGAGCAGCGCGGGCAGCGGCTAGTCTATCCCAGGGTCACCTGATCTGGCCAGCCAACCACTGCTATCGACGTGTAAGGGTACCACGTCATGCTGGGTGGAGTGCAGAGTCTCCTGGCTTGTGATTGGCTCTGTTTCTGGCCGCCAAAAAGCAAAACGGCGGGAGCTGCCATTTTCTCGAGCGGGCGAAGTATTCGTCCGAGCAACGAGCAGTTTCGAGTACGCTAATGCTCGAACGAGCATCAAGCTCGGACGAGTATGTTCGCTCATCTCTAGTCACAATGTATTTTAAAGCCCACTCTGCAGCAAGTTATACAACAGAAGGAGCTGATCAGATTGATATATAAATGTGTGTGGGAAAATATTCAGGAAAAGATTTTATACCCTTATAGGGGGACACTTCTCAAAGATGCAATCTTCATCCATTGTATGGGCACTCTAGCTATGAAGTACACATATAACCACAAGGGAGGTGATTATTATCGATATATATACATTTTTGAATATTCTTTTTAAAATGATCTGAAACAACATAACCCCCATAACCAATGAAAACTTTGTTCTATGCTAAAAAAAACATCCACAATGTCAGCTGATAGAACTACATTGGCAGGTGGTGTTTGAGCTTTTAAAGAAAGCTGCATGTATGGCAGAAGCTCATAAATCCGTCTACTGCCAAATGTTCGTACTCTTGGAATAGATTTTACAACAAGCAAATCATTACTGGTGTAATTGATATTTCCTATAAGAATTTATTGAGTCTAGCAGACACAGCAATAATGCACATTTACCCATTCATCTCAACTAGTTAACATTAGCCCAGTTAGACATGACTTATGTTAAAGGAAATCTTCCACTCCTATAGTTTCATATTCACTATTAATGCTGCTGGGTAGCCCTATGTTTATTATATGATGTGGTGCTGTACTTTTATTAAAAATCAATATATTTATATAAATCAAGCACAAGTGCTCCCTCTCCCCCGCCTCCCTGCTCTTTTACCACCCCTCCCCTCCCATAGCCTACTAAAATCTTGCATCAGCACTTCTGCTTCGAGATTGGGGAAGGGGAACGCAGAGCGATCAGGGAGGAGGAAGATAAGTGCTCTGGGGGTATGTAATCGCTGGAGCCCAGACGGCCTTTGGTGGCGCCCCCCAGAGTACTTGTGCTTGATTTAAATATCAATGTTCATTTTTACTAAAAGTACCATACTAAATACTCTAGCCAGCAGCGTTAATGGTGAATACAGGTATAAACCAGAGCTAGATTTCCTTTAATGTTTCATTTGGTCCTCCTACATATGAAACAAAGAAAAAAAGCAACACATACAGAATAGGTAAAACATTCTATATATGCACTCTAGAACTAGATGGGTATACAATGGAGTAGAATCCATCAACCAGCAAACTACCAAATAATAATCTTACTATTCAGAAGTTTATTATTTTCTTGCAAGGAAAAACATGCTTATATTTTCCCTTTGCAAAAACATATTGAAGGCAATTTCCTGACAATAGGCAGGAATTTATCTGGAACAACTCTGCACAACAACCATGGAGTTTTATTTACAGTATTGAAATGTATTGTTACTGTAAATGGATTTGTGATATAGAACAATTTTGCAGTACTTCATAGCTTGAGTTTATAAACATCTGCCGTTGGTATGAAGAGTTTGGAGAAAAAACATTATCAGTTCTTCCTACAAATCTCAGAGAAAAACAAAGGGAAAACAAACATATTTCTTGATAAGGAAATGGAACATGATAGAAAAAGCATTTTCTTCGTTTTCAAAAATCTTGCCCACAGCAAAAACAAAGTCTGCCTTTGAAAACAATTTGTCAGATGCAATCCTGGCTGAGTGTATCTAAGATACCAATGTCCTTGGAGGCTGAGCAACTCAACAATTCAAATTCCAGCTCAGTATTACATTTACATTTGTTGTTAGATGGAATAAGTGATATGATAAAGGATTCCAAATTGTGAACGTCTGTTAGATGATGTTTTTCAGGATCACCAGACCAGGCAATTTTCATGACCAGGCTTTATAAGAAAGCATACCATGACTAGCCTTACAGTTATGTTATGTCCCACATAGAATTTAGTTTTCCAAGTACCATTACAGAATCTTGATTTGCTGATTCATAGATTCGGTACAAATCTGCCAATTTTTATATCCTCAGTTCACCCCTTGAGGCGTGTAATTTTTATGATGGGCTCACATTGCAAGAAATCCACTTTATAGGACCTTTTCAATGCTCTACAAAACCGGCCAAAAGCAAAACCATTAAACCCCTTCTGGTCTAAACCATTTCAGGGCCTTTGACCAGGCCTAATTTTTAAAATTTCACCCTTGGGTACCACTTGTCTTAAGGGTAACATTGTTGGATGTTATAAATCTAGTCGCTTTATAGCATGCCCCACCTTACAAGTGGGGAAATGGTTCACATCACAGGTCACCGGGAAGAAGTACATTATTAGATCATTCTTTAACTGCAAGTTAAAAGGGCCAAAGTGAGGCGATTTCCTTTAGTTGTTATGCTTGATATCCACCTACTTCCCAGTTATCCACTACTGCATACATGGTCAGGGCCGCATCTGCCATGAGGCGGGATGAAAATTTCGCCTCAGGCGGCAGATGCGGAGCCCTGAGGCAGGCGGCGAAACAGCTGTAGGTGATTTGGGCACTCGCCCGAATCACCCACAAGCAGTGCGGACCTGCCGCTGCCTCGATTCCTCACAGTAGCGCTGATGGAGGACGCTGGCGGCATGACATCATCAAACGCCGCCTGTGTCCTCCATCAGCGCTACTGTGAGGAATCGAGGCAGCGGCAGGTCCGCACATGAACAGCAGCACTGCTGGCAGGAGGAGGGGGAAGGCTGGCTCCCGGTGGGCTGATGAAGGAGAAGGGTCAGACGGGGAAGCCTGTGCAGAGGCTTCACTGGCTGGTGGAGCAGCAGTCAGCTGGAGAGTTATCACTTTGCTGCTGCTCCACCACAGCCAGAAAGTATCCTCCGCTGAGCTCTCTGCTCCTGCTGTAGAAGCTCCGATGAGCAAGCTCCGCCCACCAGCTCAGAGCTCCTGAACTGCATCAGCAGCTATGTGTGCTGCTGTGTGTAAGCTACAGGTATGTTGCTGGGTGTATGCTGGGTGTATGCTGGGTGTATGCTAGGTGTATGTTGGGTGTATGTTGGGTGTATGCTGTGCATGTTGTTGTGCATGTTGCTGTGCATGTTGCTGTGCGTGTTGCTGGGCATGTTGCTGGGCATGTTGCTGTGCATGTTGCTGTGCACGTTGCTGTGTGTAAGCTACAGGTATGCTGCATGTTGCTGTGTGTATGCTGCTGCCTGCTGTGTATGCTGTTTTGTATGTATGCTGTATATAGTGCTGTGTATATGCTGCTGTGTGTATGTTGCATGCATGTTGCTGTGTGTATGATGCTGTGCATGTTGCTCTGTGTATGATGCTGTGCATGTTGCTGTGTGTATGATGCTGTGTATGCTGTTGCCTACTGTATGTGATGCTGCATGTATATGCTGTGTGTATATGATGCTGTGTATGCTGCTTCCTCATGTTTGTGATGCTGTGTATGCTGCTGCCTGCTGTATGTGATGCTGTGTATGCTGCATGTATATGCTGTGTATGCTGCTGTCTGCTGTGTGTATGACGCGGAGTGTATGCTGCGGCCTGCTGTATATGATGCTGCATGTATATGCTGTGTGTATGATGCTGTATCTGATGCTGTGTATGCTGCTGTCTGCTGTGTGTATGCTGCATGTATATTCAGTGTGTGTATGATGCGGTGTGTATGCTGCTGCCTGCGGTATGTGATGCTGTGTATGGTCCTCCTGCTTACTTATTTTTGACCCCCTCAGTTACTCTTTTGACCCCTCCATCTACCACCTGCTGATGTACCAGCAAGATCCTCTGAAGAAAAATGGGTAAGTCATGATTCATTATAGGAGTAGTGGTTTATTATATACATATGGCTGATGTATGTATAGATTAAACATGTGTATTAATGTGGAATGTTAATGTAGTAAGTTGTATGTACATATATATATATATATATATGTACAGATAGAATGTTTCGCGTATTTATGTACTTTTAGTGTAAATACTATTTAATTTCTATTACTATTTAAATTAATTTAGTTTTGTATTGTTTTATTGCAAGATACCGGGTTCTGGTTACCGATCACATTCCATAGAAACGTATACGTGATACGCCAAGACCCACCTCTGTACACTAGTGCTATGTTAGTAAACACAGCGCTAGTGTTAAGTTGCGTATGTACATTCAGTGGGCGGTATATAGAAGGAGATCAGGGCTGGGATTTTTTATTTTTTTTTAAAGAGGGGGAGGGGGCAGCATTTCAGTTTTCGCCTCAGGCAGCAAAAAAGCTAGAATCGGCCCTGTACATGGTCCACCATCCTTTGTTTGGTACATTATGGACAATTTAATCCATATATATATTTTTTTTATTCCTTTATCTTTCTTATACTTCTTTCTTAAACATTATTGCCCAAGACCCACCTCTTTTTATTCTTTTTTTTGGGGTCTGGGTTTACACGTAGTAGGGGTATTCTCGTCTGGGCATTCACATTCAGATTCATTAATCTGCAATATATATATATATATATATATATATATATATATATATATATATATATACATTTCTTCAATTAGACGTTATTAAAAAATTTTTTACCTGTGTGAAGAATATTTCTCATAAATGTAGTCATGTTGTCCCTTAGAAACGAGATAGCTTCCTCTGATATGGCCACCTCTGCTGGAGGGATTGCACAAAGACACAAAGGGTGTTTATATATGAAATGTCCTGGAGTTACTCTATATACTACAGCCGTTCTGTGGTAATGAATGGTGAAGCCACAAAGTGAGGCAGGATTCAATAGTGCATGTCTGGCCACCGCTGCCAAAATGTGAGGTGGTCGTATTTGAGGAAGCCATCTTGTTTCTAAGGGACCATATGACTACATTTATGAGAAATTATCTTCACACAGGAACATTTTTTTAAATAACATCCAATTGAAGAAATGTTTGCACGTGGCAAACAAATTAAATTAAATGTAAATGCCCATATGGGAATACCCCTTTAAGCATGAAATTATTTATTCATCTCCTCTATATGAGCATGAGGTATCCTATGCTGAAGAGTACACTACTGCCTTGAATAGATGTCTGCAGTCTCTCTTTCTTTAACTGTATCTCTGTGCTCACCCTTATTGGCCATATACTAATGGGCTTCGGGATTCATCTCTGTCACTATTAGGACAGGTTTCCTTCACTTCATTACTACTAAAGTACCCACTTGCCCCAGTTGGATAGGGTTTACAAGACCCCCCATTAACCTCCAATGGTGTAATTATACAGATGAGGATTTTTAATCCCCTGTATAATAAAAGAGTTACCATGACTACCATTGCAGAGCAGAGTTCTGCCCACCCCACCCTAATGGCATGACACTGTCCTCCATAAGTGACGCCATGGGGATCTCCGAAATAAGAGCTAGGCTGCATCTTGCAATTTCAACATGCTGGTACATAAATGTGGGGCATTGCAGTATGCATGTACTTGAGTAAAACTGTTGGAAATAACACAGTCTCATAGTAGAGCTAGGGCAACTGCCTGTCTCTATTTGTTGCAGGGTCAGACAGTAGTTGTTGTCCTTAAGGAGAGATTGCCAATTAAGGCCACCTTAAAGGCATGTGGAGACTTTAAGCCATTGATGCTCCACTAGGGAATTCTGGGAAGAATGCAAATATGTTTTCCAAGGTGTTAAATGGAAAACAATGCCTCCTTTTGCTACCTTAACACCTAGTATGACCTACAAGAAGTCTATAAACATGTTGTGGGATTAAGCCAAATTGGTATATCTATTCCAGAAGGAACAGGCTTCCAGCTGTAGACAGCACTGTTTCCACCTGGTTGGGTCTCCTCAGTACAGTGTAGGGAACTGGTTTGGCTGTGTGAGAGGCTTTGACTAGGGTCAGACTAGGGTGTTCTCCTTAAGGAGAGATTGCCAATTAGGCCCACCTTAAAGGCTTGTGGAGACTTAAAGCCATAGATTCTCCACTAGGGAATTCTGGGAGGAATGAAAATATGTTTTCCAAGGTGTTAAATGGAAAACAATACCTCCTTTTGCTACCTTGAAAGGCAGCCAGCAATAGCCGTGTATGAGGTTTTGGCAACCTGATCCCCTTATATCCTCTGAAGACAGCATCACATCTTTTTGACAGTAGAAACCTTTTGGAATAAGGATGAGGGTTTCTTTTGTAGCACTCACCTTTTTAGTGTCATGGGTCAGTTTGGGAGAGTCCTTGTAACATTAGGGACACTAAATGGGTGTTATCGCGTAATAGAGTGCCCAGCTTCATTGTGAGCATAGGGTGTATAATCTGGAAGGGTACCCACCTCTGCTTCCTTTTGTGTGGACCATGTGATAAGACACACCTATGTGTGTCTTGTTCAGATATAAAAACGGGCTGTCGGAAAGGTGCAAAAAAGCCATGTTGTTAGAACCACATCTGTTTATATTATTTAAATGCAGCCCTTAATGACCGCTGTAACAGCTTTTTACGGTGGTCTTTAAGAGTAATTTTTATATTATACCAGATTTCTATGAAGGCGCAAGAGAAGAAGTTTGCAGGACATTGCCCAACACCAGCAGTAACAGTGAGATTGGAAAACTTCTGTCCCCAAGTTTTTTACCAGTTAGATACCCTGGTCAAACATGGACTGCCACACTGCAACAAGAGATCCTCTGAATGATTGGTTTCTGGTCACCAATCTACATGGTCATGCCAGAGGCCTTATAGATTATATGTTTGTGACTGACATTATGATACACTACACTAAGTCAGTATATTATGTAAGAGATCAGTTGATTGTAAGTACATAATGTAAAACAAAACACATTTTTTTTAGGAAAAGAAAAACAATAGAGTCTGTAAAAAGTAAGGAAAAAAACACAAAAACACTCTGGCTAGAAAACTGTAATAGCATTTATCTTGTATGACAAATTTAAAAGAAAAACAATGCCCAAATTGAAATTTTGAAATCATCCATCACACATAAAATTATATTTAAGTGATCAATCAGGTTAATGAACCACAAGGTTGTACAATTGAAGACTACAGTTCTTTACAAAAAAATAAGCCCTCACACAACTAGATTCATAAAGAAATTCAAAAGGTATGACTCTTAATACAATAATGCAAAAAGGTCTTTTTGTCCTCCAAAATAATTACATTTTACATAAATGCATTTGGTATTGTAATATTCCTATTGAACCTCACAAAAAAGTTTCTATGTTATTCCTATGAGAAATGCAGAAAATTTTAATTAGGAAGAAAACATCATTTTTTAATATAGGTTCACCAATAGGGTATATTTAACCCCAAATTAAAAACTACAATTTGTCCACCAATAAAACAAGACCTGATACAGGCGGTCCCCTACTTAAGGACACTCAACTTACATATGACCCCTAGTTAAAGACGGAACTCTCTGCCCACTGTGACTTCTGGTGAAGCTTTCTGGAAGCTTTACTATAGTCCCAGGCTGCAATGATAAGCTGTAAGGTGCCTGTAATGAAACTTTATTGATAATCATTGGTCCAATTACAGCAAAAAATGTTTAAACTCCAATTGTCATTGTCAATTCAACGTAAGAACAAACTTATGGAACCTATCTTGTATGTAACCCAGTGACTGCCTGTACAGTTATAGTGACAGTAAAATACATATGTTTAAGCTTGCAGAAGACAATAAAAAAGTCAAAGACAAATAGCCTATGCATTAAGGTAGAAAACAATTGGAGTAGTAAGGGGTTAACCAGTCCTTTTGCTACAATCTTCTATGATACAAGTATGTCTATACACATTTAATCCATATATTCAGATCAATCTAGTTATCACTAATTTTAAATTGTACATCACTATTTTGTGCACACGAATTGGTCACTTAATGGTTCAAACATATTCAGCACTTAAATTGTTGAGACTGGGAAGCTGTTTGCACTATGACTCACACATATTATTGTAAAGTTCAGTGAAATAATGCAAAGGATGAGAATCAATATTGCCATGGAAACTAAGCCATAAAATGCTTAAAAATAATCGAGTAAATAAAATGATAGAGCACGGTATGTGTCTAGTGCCATCTATTTGATGCTAAGCAGTATTTTCACACTGTGATCCAGCATTTAATATACTCCAACCATTCACATAAATCATTAAAACATGGAACATGAGTGTTCCTTTACATGCCCCTTTTATATGATATTAATTCTATAAAATGACATTCTACGTAGGTCACTGGGTAAATATAAAGGCATCAAGATTGATTCTTATGAGTGAATCCCTTTAACAAAGGTGTAGTAGGATTGGGATTACGAAGTGAAGAAAGTGTTTAACCCTTAAGAATGATTTAGCATCTTCAGAAATGTCTTTTTCTTAACTTTTTAATTAATGCCAAAGCCAAAACTTTATTTTTATTTTCCTGTTGAAACGAGTCGAGTTGTAGGTTTTATTGAGATGATTTAACATAATATAATTTATTGATTGACATTTATTAATTTGAGGTGGTTATGGAAAACTTTTTACTACACTGTGTTGTGTAAATAGGTGTAAAATCAGTGTAGGGTACATTCACACGGCACGGAGGGGGACAGTGATCTGGTCGCATGATTTGCGACCAGATCACGGTCCCCCATAGACTCCTATTGTTCCCGGTCGCGATGCGGTGAGCATGCGGTGTCTCACCGCATCGCGACCTGACCGGGCGGCCGCATCGCAAAATATAGAACATGTCCTATATTTGGCCAGATTCGCGATGCGGCCGCCCCTATAGAAATGAATGGGCAAGTAAAAAATCTGTGCTGCTCACGTTTGCAGAACAGATGCGGAGCTGTTGCTGTGGAGACTGCTGTGCTGTGGAGACCCGGTCACGTGACTTCAGCAGACAGTGACCTCAGCGGTGCCCTCGGCTGTCTGCAGACTGTCTGAAGTGTGTCATCTGAAACAGTGAGTTTTTGAGCAGTGTGCAAAGTGTGTGCAAAGTGTGTGCAAAGTGTGTGCAAAGTGTGTGCAAAGTGTGTGGATCCTGCAGTGAAAATGGCACACATTGCAATGGAACGATTAATTTCGCTGGTGGAAGAGCGTCCTCTGATCTGGGACAAGCGGGTGGAAGAATATGCGGACCGTGGAGCAAAGTACAGAACCTGGCAGGAGATCACCTCGCTCATGGTCCCTGATGAGTGGAAAAATGCGAATCCAAGGCGGCGTGAAGAACTTGGTAAGTAACCTCTCTACACCCTTCTCAAAATGTACCTTTTCATACTTCGGTGTATGGAGCTGTGTGAGGTGTCATTTTTTGCAAAATAAGCTAAGTTTTTGTGATATAAAATGTTGTAAAAGTTGCATTTTAGACATTTGGTTGCGATTTTCTGTTATTGGGTTCACCGCCAGTAATAATAGTTTTTATACCTAGATAGATCGGGCATTTTGGGATGTGGCGATATCTATCGTGATTTTTACATTTTCAGTTGTAAGGAAAGTGTGGTGATTTGAATTTTTAGGGTTGTTTTATAGTTTATATTTTTTAAATTTTTATTATTATTATAACCTGGATTGTCTGTTGACTCCGAGCATATAAAGCAATACTACTGTGGTATTTTTACACAATATTCATTATAATGAATGGTTAATAACTGCGGTTGCTGCTTGCAGGTATTAGAGGCGAGTGTTTGCTGCAGGGTGGGAAGGCAATAATAATAATAATTAATGCATTGCTATTTTGCTTAAATTTTTTTTTTTTTTTTTTACAGTTGAAAGCATTAACAAGCGGTGGTGCTCTGCCCGGGACCAATACCGTCGAGAGAAAAATGCTAAGGCCAAAAGTGGTTCCGGCAGTTTGGGGAAGAGACCCTACATGTACAGCCGAAGTTTGGGCTTCCTCGACAGTGTCATGGAAGTGGGCACGTAAGTATTTTATTTTAAATTTTCAAGATCAATGCATGTTGTTATGTGGGGTCAAAGTGAATTACCTTTCTACCCCGCATAACTGCATGTATGCAGAACAGCAATGCATACCTTTATGCGGGTAGAAGTGAACGCCTTTCTACCCGCATAACTGCATGTATGCAGAACAGCAATGCATACCTTTATGCGGGTAGAAGTGAACGCCTTTCTACCCGCATAACTGTATGTATGCAGAACAACAATGCATACCTTTATGCGGGTAGAAGTGAACGCCTTTCTACCCGCATAACTGCATGTATGCAGAACAACAATGCATACCTTTATGCGGGTAGAAGTGAACGCCTTTCTACCCACATAACTGCATGTATGCAGAACAGCAATGCATACCTTTATGCGGGTAGAAGTGAACGGCTTTCTACCCGCATAACTGCATGTATGCAGAACAGCAATGCATACCTTTATGCGGGTAGAAGTGAACGCCTTTCTACCCGCATAACTGCATGTATGCAGAAAAACAATGCATACCTTTATGCGGGTAGAAGTGAACGCCTTTCTACCCGCATAACTGCATGTATGCAGAACAACAATGCATACCTTTATGCGGGTAGAAGTGAACGCCTTTCTACCCGCATAACTGCATGTATGCAGAACAGCAATGCATACCTTTATGCGGGTAGAAGTGAACGCCTTTCTACCCGCATAACTGCACGTATGCAGAACAGCAATCCATTGCATGAATGTTTTATCATTCAAGTCTATGGGAGAGTGAAAATCTTCATTAAATGTGCATCAACGTCCGGTTTTTATGCAGAAGTAATGCAAAAATTGGATGCATAATTTCATATTGATTTTCAGCATTAATATCCAGAATGTATGCAAATGGGCAAAATCCAGTTTTTAATACCCAAAAATAATGCAGAAATTTTATTAAACATAGGACTACCGACAATCTGGAGGAAAGCCTTGAAACCAGGAGCAGTGAGGACCCAACCTCTCAAACTGTGGATCAAGTTCCAAGAACGGAGGAACAAGTGCCAACTGTGCCGGCTGACACAGATCAACCAGCTGCCGAAACGATATTTCGTATTCCAACAAGGCGGAACAGACGGAGGAGGGATCCTGAATCCGATCTTCGCAACATGTGTTCTCAAGAAATTTTTGAGCAGTTGAGGCAGAGAAGGGAGGAGACCCCAGATGATGTGTTCTGCCGGGCACTGGTTGCAGATCTACAATCAGTACCGCCTGAGATGAAAATGAGCTGCAAGTCGGCTCTACTTGGCGTTGTACAGGTCTGCAATAATGTGGGTTGCAACATTCAGGATATGTGCCAAAACATAGAGCACCATCGCCAGCGAGTTGCAGGGTTTCAACCACCGGCTCCGCTTCCTGCATCTGTTCGGCCATCTATGCCTGCTCCACCAGCTCCAGCTGCTCCAGCTGCTCCACCTGCTCCTCATGCACACCATTATGCTTGGCCAAGCACATATGGCTACGAGAGTGGCCATTACACAAATGTGCCAAGCCACAGCCAGGGATCCTCCTCTGGTCCATTTACAAGAGATTTGATGGATATTTAAAGTTTATGTTCGCAGTTAATTTAAAATACAGAGTTTTAAAGTTGTATTTTCAGGAAAGTTTTTTGCATGTTAAAATTTATATTTTTCTAATACAGTTTTAAAGTTGTTTTTTCTTGAAAGTTTTTGGCATGTTAAAATTTATATTTTTCTAATACAGAGTTTTAAAAGTTGCAAAGTTGTCAGTGTCGTCATTTGTTTTGAATAATTGAGTAAAAAGCACTTAAAATTACTGTGAATGTGTGTGTATATGTGTGTGGGTGTGTGTGTGTATATATATATATGTGTGTGTGTGTGCTTCCCCCTTGGCAACGAGCATGTCCCCCCTAGGCAACGAGCATGTCTCCCCTAGGCAACGAGCATGTCTCCCCTAGGCAACGAGCATGTCCCCCCTAGGCAACGAGCATGTCCCTCCTAGGCAACGAGCATGTCCCCCCTAGGCAACGAGCATGTCCCCCCTAGGCAACGAGCATGTCCCCCCTTGGCAACGAGCATGTCCCCCCTTGGCAACGAGCATGTCCCCCCTTGGCAACGAGCATGTCCCCCCTAGGCAACGAGCATGTCCCCCCTAGGCAACGAGCATGTCCCCCCTTGGCAACGAGCATGTCCCCCCTAGGCAACGAGCATGTCCCCCCTAGGCAACGAGCATGTCCCCCCTAGGCAACGAGCATGTCCCCCCTTGGCAACGAGCATGTCCCCCCTTGGCAACGAGCATGTCCCCCCTTGGCAACGAGCATGTCCCCCCTAGGCAACGAGCATGTCCCCCCTAGGCAACGAGCATGTCCCCCCTTGGCAACGAGCATGTCCCCCCTAGGCAACGAGCATGTCCCCCCTAGGCAACGAGCATGTCCCCCCTAGGCAACGAGCATGTCCCCCCTTGGCAACGAGCATGGTCCCCACTCCCCTTGGCAACGACCATGTCCGCCTCCCCCCATGGCAACAATCCCTTTTTGTGTGTGTGTGTTTGTATTTTTTGTCTTCCAGGACCGTGCATGCTGTGGACTACTATTTTTTTTTCATTTTTTGGCCAATAAATGAAAATAAATGATAGGGTGGACCCCACATAATTAAAAAAAATAACAATTCTGACCCAAAAAATTATGTAGGGTTCCCCCTATTAATAGAGTAGACCCCACATCTTCTTTTTTTACCAAATTTTCGGACAAAAAATGAAAAAAAAAATTGACGTGAGTTCCTCCCCTATTGTCCAAATCAGCCAGCTACAAAAAAGCAACAGCAGCCTGCCATTACTGAGCTGGGATAGCCCACTGTTAGGGGGCTATTCCAGCTCAACAATAACAGCCTGCGGCCGCCCCACTACCTGACCATCTATAGACGGTCAGGTACTGGTTTGTACCTGGCTCTTCCCGGCACCCCTGGTGGCGGTGGGTACCGGGGTAATGGTATGGGCGTTAGTGTGAATTTGCCAAAATAAAAAGATGGCAAATACTAAGGCCAACCCTTAATAATGAGCACCGTCAAGTAGACAGCACCACTATTATGGCTGATTATAGAGTCTCGCGAAGAAATAAAAAACACTTTTAATTACAAAAAGAAGGTTTTATTGAAAGAAAATGCGGACACACCCTCGTTGACCAATTTATTTAAAAAAAAAATTTCCAGTCATCGACGGAATCCTACGAATCCGAAGTAGTCCACAGCATGCACGGTCCTGGAAGACAAAAAATACAAACACACACACACAAAAAGGGATTGTTGCCATGGGGGGAGGCGGACATGCTCGTTGCCAAGGGGAGTGGGGACCATGCTCGTTGCCAAGGGGGGACATGCTCGTTGCCTAGGGGGGACATGCTCGTTGCCTAGGGGGGACATGCTCGTTGCCTAGGGGGGACATGCTCGTTGCCTAGGGGGGACATGCTCGTTGCCTAGGGGGGACATGCTCGTTGCCTAGGGGGGACATGCTTGTTGCCTAGGGGGGACATGCTCGTTGCCTAGGGGGGACATGCTCGTTGTCTAGGGGAGACATGCTCGTTGTATAGGGGGGACATGCTCGTTGCCTAGGGGGAATGGGGACATGCCCGTTGCCAAGTGGGAGGGTTTAACGAGGTTTGGGTATAGAACCCGGACTCGCACAGATTTTTAAAATTCTGGATCAACCAAACCAAAATTTAAAGGGTCCACTCATCACCATTTTTGACATAATGCATAATAGTGGAACATGCTCACTATATTCAAATTATGGTAAAGATAAGTGATTGCTAGGTCACAAAAGGAAAAATGGATAAATGAGAGAATTAAAGAGATGGTCATGAGATGGTTTTATGAATTAATACAGGCAAGTTTGTACTTTAGTGGAATTTGTATGTAAGTCAAAACTGTATCTTTTAACATTGAAACTCCAGACAATTTTTTTTTTTTTTTGCCTCAGTGACATTTGGAATTTTTTGGACCAAGAATTAGAAATAAAACCTTATTACAGACACTTTACAGCTGATCATTGTAATTTGGGACTATAGTAAAGCATCCAGAGAGCTTCACCAGAGGTCACAGTGGCCAGTGAGGTCTGTCTTTAACTAGGGGTCATCTGTAAGTCGGGAGTCCTTAAGTAGTAGACCACCTGTATTGCACAGCTTTTATTCATTAGTTTAGGAAGTTAATGGTGTAGCGGAACATCTTTATTCCTCACATAATGCTGCTCTATTTTGGCCTATTATTTTCATTACCATATCATTTATTGTTTTACAGTTATTTTTTATGGACAAATAAACTAATATAACTAATGTATTATCTTGTTTGTGTTATTTGTATTTTTTATTCTTGAGGTGACTGCCTTACTTTTATTATTGTAAATAATTATATATACCGTATTTTCCGGGCCATTAGGCGCACCGAAATATAAGGCGCAACAGTCCGATGCGCCTTATATATGTAATAATTCCATATATAAGGCGCATCGGACTATAAGGCGCAGGGTCGGGGGCGTGGCGGAGGTCCGGGGGCGGAGCGGAGACCCGACGGGACGCGACGCCGAGAAGAGACGCGGCGACGCGGGGAAGGTGAGTGGGGAAGGTGAGGGGGGGGGTGGAGGAGGGCAGCGGACCATACTTACATAGGTCCCCGCTACCGGAGACAGCAGATCTCCAGCGGGAACTGCAGACCACGCGGCAGAAGTTGTTCGTGCCGCGTGGTCTGCAGTTCCCGCTGGAGATCTGCTGTCTCCGGTAGCGGGGACCTATGTAAGTAGGGTCCGCTGCCCTAATATAGGGCGCACCGGACTATAAGGCGCACTTTGGATTTCCAAGGAAATCCAAGGCTTTTAAGTGCGCCTTATAGTCCGGAAAATACGGTAATTGAAATAATTGATTTTTACTACTTCTCATTATTGGATGAAAAGCTGTGTTAAAGGGTGCTGACCATTTGACAGTGAGATTATAATAACGTTTTATTACCTCTCCTCAATAAAGACATATTTTATGGCGACATTCATTTGTTGCAAGTGGGTAAAGAGGACCCAAAATAAATGTATTACATAAGATTGGTCCAGCTTTTTTAGTACTCCTACTATTTGGGGCTATGTACCTATACACATTAAGATTATCCATTAAGTGCTGACAGTCCCTAATTGTGCAAAGACACACCTATTTGACAAAGGAATGGGTAAAACCTATTTACCAATATTGGAGATTGGAGAGTTTTAAGAAAATATGCTGTTCCATTATTGCGGTTTCATAGAGAATACAACTATTTACTGATACAGGCGGTAGACGTGACAGGACCCCTATAAATAAATAAATCTTCATTTATATAGTGGCTTCATATTCCACAGAGCTTTAATACGTACAAGCTACTAGTAAATTATAGTAAAGTCTTGTTTGTATGGCTGTACTCGTGGTCTCCATTAAGATCTGTTATTTTGTTGGCCAACAACTGGATGTAATCCAATGAGGGGGAAGAAGACAAACAAAGGGAATGGGAAAAAAAAGGAACAACTACCCACAAATATGTACCATAATTTGTTTAGTAGCCACAATTATAACCTTAGAGTAAGCTAGAATATCACATAAAGACCTGTGACACATACATTATATGCAAACGCTCTTCTACAGAGTAACATGTAATTATTAATTTTTAACTAAAAAAATAAAAGCTTATTGAAAATATTGCATAGATAACAAGAAATTAGAGTTAAAATTCAAGTCCTCCAATGAACACTTGCGCTCTTTTTCCACTCCACATGAGAACTTGGGACACACCAATAATCTAACTTTAATCCAAAATTGAGGGTATTGAAACAACTGTAAAATAAGTAAACAGTATGAAAGCAAGTTACAGGTTGCATGGCTACACCAAAGGTACAGATAAAATGTGAGGTTTTTTATGGAGTGGTAAGATTGATTTATTGTACATTATAAGCTACAGTTTATGTTAACCTTTAATTACTTTAAGGGTATTTCAAGTTTCAGCAAATAAATGTTATTGTTTGTATCCATGACTTCTCCTGTGCATCCCCCGTACTTGGGAACTCTCTTCCGAAATATGCCAGACTGTCCCCAGCCTTCCTCTTCTTCAAACATAACCTGAAAACCCACCTTTTCAGGATCATCTACAGCACACAATAACTGCACTTACCTTGTCTCATCTTCCCTCCCATATAGATTGTGAGCCCTATCCATGAATCCATTATCGCTTGTACAGCACCATGGAATTAATGGTGCTCTATAAATAAATATTAATGAAAAGTTATACAATTTTAAAATGTTATTTTTGTATCAATCCTGAATGGATTTATAGATCTCTGCTTGCTTTTATTTTATAGAAAGCTTCTATGTTTACTTAGAATGTCCATTGATATGTGATGTCACACAGGTGCATGGCTCATTATAACACAGAAAGTAATCAGAGCCCTGTGATATAATGTGTGACATCACATGACCAGAGACAGATTTCTATGCTTTGGAAATAAACAATAAAGCTTCCTAGATAATGACAGCAAGCAGAGACATAGCAAAAGTATATAAAAAAATTGTATTACTTTTTATTATGCAAACAACATTAATTTCCTGAAACTTGAAAACTTTTTTAAGCTTTACGGCCTATTGGTTGATTGCATTGCACTAATTGGCATCCACATTAAGGATGTTTTCAAAGAACAGTATAATCTGCAAAATAAATTATTCTGGTCATCCTGACATGTGGATTTAAGGTGTCATTCATTTGGCTTACTCTGAACTAAATTTGATTGTGATGTCTATCTCTTTATACAATTTTTTGTACCAGATATAGCTTAGCATATGGTCACATGTAAATATTTTATTTACCTTATTCCATTTTTACATACTTTCAGAGTAGATATCTCTAAGGAAATGCACAATGCCATGCACTGCAACCTGTGCTATACTAAACATATATGACAGTAATGCAGGCACCATAAGGTGCTGAGGTTACAACACATTGGTTGCCAGACCTAAGGTATTAACTTATACTATGAATTTTCATATTGGGGACTGAATGAGTATGTGCTGAGTAGGAGGAATGCAATATTTTTTCCCAGTTGTACTTCTTTAAGGCCCTACGGTCCTTTCTAGCGCATAAGAAAACAGCAGAGTAACAATTGAACAGTGCACTGTGCAGAGATGACTTGGCATCAGATTCTACGATAAACACCATCAGTAGTGAATTCAAAACAATAATACTCACATGTTTCATGGTAATGTCACAGTGAAAGGATAGTCTAACCAAATGAGTAACCCGGTGTCTTTAAATTGATGCTGATGAAATCTGGCTCATGTACAGCCAGTACACGATGAAACACAAGATTAATTAATGTATTTAAAGGGGTATTCCAGGAATCAGCATAATTCATATACAAAGGGTTCCTTAAAATATAAGCTAATATGTAATTAGTTGTTATTAAAATTTTGCTGTGCTGTGGACATACATTATAATGAAGAATTAAAATGCTACTGGTCCTTTAATTAGTCCGTTGATTTCCTCCCCGCGGAGCAGACACAGGACAGAAGATGGCCGCTGGTCACATGTCCACATCACATGTCCTACACCTACTTGGGCAGATCATGTGATCACCACTATGTTTGGCTGTAGTCGGTTGGCTGCAGCGCATCCAGTATGGCCAGTGTTGTGGTGAGAATCATCTCCACAAAGATGCCAAAAAATAATTATAAAACTATTAGGAGTTGACTGTATCATGTACAAAATTATTATTTTGTAATGTTTATCATAAAAATTCACTCTATGGACGTGTTATATATTTACACCCTTAAAGTTTCTGTAATCGTGCAGCTCTGCTATAGACAATACATTGCAATGAGCCAGTGCATTGTAACAGTAAGGTACATGTCAGCACATGAGTCAGAAGGCAGCACATAATTTTTCTCTGTGTCATAGTTAGGTTTGCCTGAGAGTAGGAGACAAGAAAGAAATTTGCAATAATTCTGTAACTGTTAAAATGGAGTCCAGCCATTATGATTCCTTGTGAATTTTGCATGAGACTGTGGTCCCCACACGGCCAGCTGCAGCTTCAAAGCATCCCATTGACCTAGATTCAGCAGCAGATTAGTGTCTGCTCTGGTCTGTGCTGCCATCCTTACATTGGGAACCTGATTTTGTCTCCTATGACTGAACTTGCACACTGTTCTGACCCACATTACCATCCGGGGTTGAAAGAGAAGAGCACACATATGATTTACAAATATTCCCAGATTATAGCTGCTGCCTCTGTATTTCTTACATAATTATTTGTGATTACAGGAGAAACATTGAACTTTTGTCTGTTTTTTACCTTAGCTTCTATGTACCAGCCAATACTTTTTCCTTGGGAACATTCCCAATATTACAATGTAGCAAATAACACCTTAGTATCTGCAGTCAGAAGTTTACACAACCATGATCTTTTTATATAGTGGTAACTTCCTGTAGATATGGAGACATTTGACATGTCAGATTGAGTCGACTCTTACCATGACATATATCTTAGTTTATCCAGCTATGTTTATTGTGTTAACTTAATATGTATGTTTATGTTTACATAAAAATGTACATGAATTTATGAAACTTTGTAAAGTATTATCACAGGGACAATTACACTGTTCTTTCTTTTTATACTCCCTGCAGGTCCAGTGTAAATGTTTAGCAGTTTAAAATATTTTGTAGAGTTTTTGAACGCCAGAACACCCTTTACCACAATCAATTGTCATATAACAATTATGCACATGCTGTAGAAAAGCACTGACTGAAACACAGTAGTGTACATATCCACATACATTCTAATTAGCACAGGAACACAATTTACAGACACGGAAAGTTTCCACCTCCTGTCAAAGGACTACTAACCACATTGACATTTCAATAAAGCTTCACAAGTCAATCAATAAGCAGCAGACATGCTATAAGGTATGGAGGAGAAAGACAAGAACAGTGAATAGAAGGCATAGCCATTGCTCTTACAAGAGTGCTTCCTAAAGTCTACTCAGACACATATGGTAGGGGCCCATAAAAGATTTTACATTGGGGCAGTTATGTCACAAGTCTTCTTAAAGTTGAGCATAGTATTTTAGGGAAATTCACAATTATTCACAAATTAGAGGGAGAGGGAGGTGACATCATGTGACATCTTGTCCCCGCGCTCCGGCCTGCTTTTAATAAGACTTTTCTTGCAGGCGATCGGGGTGTGGCAACATTAAAAAAGAACACCACTGGGATCGGGATGAAGAGAAGTGTAGGGGAGTATGCATAGTTTGTTTTGTGTTATCCTTACTGGTAGTTGTCCTTTAAGTCTCATGCGTGTGGCTCTGAGTCTTCTGAGGCTTTTTGTAAGAAAGGATTGCTTGAACCTTCTCATACCTAAATTATATCTGATTTCCTTTTACTTATTGATTGACTTATATGAATAAACCTTCAAAGAGGTGGTGCTAATGATACCATTTTCTTTTCTTCATCTAGAAAATCTCATTTGCATTTTCACATCTCCACTGTCCTGTTGAAAAACTTTTTTCAATTATTGTCAACTGAAGCAAGGTAACACAATCATCCAGTTATGACCCTCATCATCCACTTGCATTTCCTTTTCCAGACTTTTGAAGCAAAGAATGGCCCATAAAGCTTCACATACCTGCAAAGCCTGGTCATGAAGACAAATCTCCTCTCCTGACCAAACATATTTTCAATAAACAGAAGAATGCTGATCTATAGATAAAGCTAGCAATGCAAAAAACTAACACTACAGTGGAATTAGAATTTATCCGTGTATAAATGAATGGTGATTTGCTTTATGATCATTTAATGAAAATAAAAGGGGGCATTTATCACGGCTTGTATGCCAATTTTAAGGCGTAAAGGCTATGAAAAATGTGCAATTCCTCCCGTGCAACTTTAAATCTCCTTATACAATCTCAACACCAAGTTTTGGGGAGGGGGCATAGAGCAACAGGTAGTGAGCCAGGCCATGACAGGGATGCTATGGTCTGGCACAATTTCTATAGCTTACACATCCTGCATGACTGGCATATGATGTGCCCAGCTGAGATAAATCCCCCACAGTGAGTAAAGTTCTTGACTAAAGTTCTTGAGGTTATACTCTAGGTATCTTAAAATTGGCTGCAACATGGATTCTCACAGCCATGCAAATGGATTGCAACAATGTGTGTGCCTGATTCCTAAGCTCTGGGGGTTTGTCAGCTAAAAGTAGAGCTATGGGGCTCAGTCCTTTGTGTGAAGCACCGCTATGAGATCAGCAAAGCAATTTTTTTCCAGAAAGTCTGGATCCTAGGATATGTCCACCAAATATGTAATGTTGATCGCCCATTGTCACAGCCTCTCAAACAGAGGGGCGAAGAGGACAAAGGTCTTTAGTGACCAGAGGGATTGCTAGGCATCTAAAAAGACATATAGGGGCACATTTACTAAGGGTCCACAGCCGCGAATCCGGCGGGTTTTTCCCGAATATTTCCGCTTTGCGCTGTATTTCATGGGATTGTGGCGCACGCGATCGATTTTTGGCGCAATCGCGCCGACTTTCGCGCGACAGAAATCGGGGGGCGTGGCCACCGCACAACCCGAAGGATTCGGAAAAACCGCAGAATTTAAAAAGCCATTTGTGTCGCAAGATCAAGCACTCACATACACCAGAAAAAAGCAGGTGAACTTCGGCGGACCTCGGCGCAGCAGCGACACCTGGTGAATATCGGCGCATGGACCTTAGTGAATCCCGGCAGAACCCGAATCAGCGTCGGAGAACCCGCCGCTGGATCGCGACTGGACCGGGTAAGTAAATGTGCCCCATAATTTTTGGAAGCATGTTCACCAAATCTATTATATCCTCCCAGGAAAGCACATGATCTTTCCATGCAGTGAGGTCGGATCTAAGCTGTTTGTATAGAAGAGTATAATTAGTTGAGTATAAAGTATCAAAAGAGGGCATAAACTTGACCATGAGATCATTTATATATTTATCTTGTTGGCAAATCCACTGTTAAGATCAATTAGCTTTTTTGTGTGGTAGGGAACACTGCAGTAATGGGCTTCAGTCTTATTATAATTAACTTTCAAACCCTTAGAGGCCATAATATTAAGTAGGGTTGTTAACAGTTCTGTAACAGATCATCAGCTCATAACCTCCAGTAACTCCACCGATATTGGGATCACTTCTTATTATTCTAGCTAGAGGATCAATTGCGAGCACAAAGAGGGCTGGGGAGTAGCCCTCTTTGAGCCGAAGAAGTAGAGTAGAGGCATTTAATTGAAAAGTCGCTGAATCCCACTTCTCTCCCGGACTGAAAAATGGTGGTCTCAGGAAAGGCTATCAAAAACCTTCTCTGTCAAAGGCCTTGAGCACCATTGGTGTCCAGGTTGCATTAGAAACCTGTATGAGATTCAGGACTTTTCTGGCATAGTCATGGGACTGGGCAGGAGGGAATAAAACCTACCTGATCTTTATGTATGATAGTGAGCAAGACCGAGTTCATCCATTTAGCTAAAAAAACAGTAAGGAGTTTGAAATCAATATTTAGTAGGGAAATTGGCCCATAATTTTTTGGAGTTGTATGATTTTCATTGGGTTTGGGTATTACTGTTATGTTTGCTCCTAAAAAGTTTGGTGGCGGGGTGCTCCTTTTTGTGATTTCCTGAAAAAAGGCCTGGAGTGCTTGAGGGTATCCTCAGAGGATATTGGAGTATTTAGGATTTGAAACGGGGCCTCTATCACTCTAGGGGGAACAGCCTGGGTTAAAAAGGAATATGTTGTATATCTCACAGGATTAAACTTTTTGGTATAGAGTTTGTTATAGTACTCAGTGAAGATGTGTAGCATTGCAAATTCACATAGTGCTGCCTGTAGCAGTGCCCTCTTAGTGATATAGATAGCCTATCTGGGCACGAACTTGACGTGTTTAATGCTGGGAACTTGGTCAAATTAAAATCACCTATCCAGAATACCCTGTCAAAATTCAAGCTAGCAAGATGTCTGATTAGAAGTTGAAACCTTCAAGCAGGGTCCTCTGGAGGGACGTAAAAAGATTATAAGGACTACATTGTGATCAAACTATTTTTCTGTAAGAATAAGAATGCGGCCATGGGGATCTGTTACCACCGACTGCACTGGTAGTGAGTTACGCCATAAAAGGAGCATCCCTCTATCTGGACGAAAAATTTTGGCATGTCCACTCATCACTACTCTCTATAGCTTCAAGCTATTAATTATTTACACTGATGTTTTAAAGATAGAATTGATTACTCTTTGTAATTACTCGAAAGTACTATTACTGATTTTGGCAGGGTCTATCATGGGGTAAGTGCCCTGGCCATGTGTAAGTGACACGGAGCTTAAAATCTTTGACCTTTAAAGCAATAATGATGCTTGCCTATCAGCATCACTCCTATAAAAAGTGATAGTGTGAATGTTTTGTTGGATAGGCAATAACTTGTTAAAGGAATACACCTTGAAATAATTCATTTGAGCTATGCAGTCTTTTTCAAGTCCCATCACTATAGACACATCCTTAGAACGCTAGCTCTTATGGATGAGTCCTCTTTCTTTAGTCTCATTGTTCTGAATGTGAAGGCCGTGGAATGCTTTAGTATCATGTAAATAAAAGGGAACTCTATTCTTATGTTTAGAGATAAGAGATTAGACTGTTCCCTACTTACTTTACTGCTACTGATTTTCCTATTATATTGATTAAATCTACAAAATCTATTTAGGTTTAGTTTTATAAAGTTGGTTATGTGTTTTGTATTTATCTAAACTGAAAACCTTGACTAGAATTCCAGACATGATAATTTGTCTTCTGGCACGCAGACAGACTGCCATCTGGCTCAATATCCGCTCGCCAAATCATCCCATAACTGTATATGTATGCAGTTACCTAATCAATAATTTCCAGAGGGCTAGTAAGCCAAGACCTCACCTCTATCTGATTTATGATCACTGAGGTGGGATGTCTACAAAGAAAACATAGAATGTCTAGTATCCCTAGAGGTTTCTGCAGGATCTCATGGAATGCTTTAAAGTGGCTTGAAGCCTAAACATAACTATAATTCCCAACACAGATCTGTTTAAAGCAGCAAGAATTATTTGCAATGACACCTTTGTATATTCACAATCATTTCTAGCCACAGCCACCCAGTAGGGACTTAGCTTCACAGTCCTTATATGCTTTTTATTAAAATGTCCAGGCATTCCTAAACTAAAATACTGCATTAGGCATGAGATCATATAGGGGGCCATAACTTTTACAAATACAGTTTTGTGTACTTACCCGTTATCTCCCCCTATATGTCATGCCCTCACATCCTTCAATGGCATGACATATAGGGGGAGATAAATTAAGGGCGTCTACAATTTAGTCAGTGCACAGTTGTGTAGCCATGTTAGACATGTTGTGAGCCAGGCTCAACTGGCTCACTGGTGGTTAGTGGAATCCACCGGGAAGCCTCATTACAGGGCCTGCCAGTAATAGTACTTGATACAGTAGGAACTGATCGTTCGAGTACTATTACTGGAGCAACAGCAGCATCTGGGTCCTTAAGATGAAAAGGGAGAGAGAGAGAGAGAGAGAGAAATGTATAAAAGTAAGAGGGGTCATGTATAATTAATTGGTGGGTTACAACATATCATATAATTTATAAGTGGTACAGTTTTTTTTAATCAGAACCTGGGAACAAGGTGAATGTGCAAGAATGCTACACCCTCCTGCAGTACAAGAATAGAAAAAAAGACAAAAGGACAAAAGGAGTACTCTCCTCATGCATTAAATGACCAGGGAATATCTCTTGTGGTGCCAATTGACTCTCACCTGGTTCCATACAGTTAGTGGCATGTAGTATAATATAGTAAGGATCCCAGCAACCTTTTCAAGAATTCTTGCGTCCTTCATCTTCCAGGGTCACTGGTGGACAGCTCCAACATTAAACTCCAACTAATACTCTTATTCGTGTCCGATTACCGCTCATGGTATATTTAGGACTTAAAGTGACTAATTTATCTTCAGAAATTCCATAAATTGGCTCAACCACAGTCTCTAAGGAGGTCCAAGAGGTGGTCTACAAGAGCAGGATCATAGGAAAGCATATGAATGAATCACGGAGTCCTGATTATCCTTTGAGCGTTGAATGGACATAAATAAGAGTATCAGCTGGAGTTTACAGTATTTTTTATGCAGGGGCTATATTATATATTTTTATATATTGAGTGGTCGCAGTCTAATTTTTTATATATGCAGTCGCAGAGTATGGTTTTGTTATTGTGTACATTTGATGGGTGTGGGAAACACAGAAAAGTCAGTTGTGTTTTGAGGTAAATATTATTTTGGAGCACATTGTGGGATAATTCCAACATAATGGAAATCCAGCTCAAGGACAGACCGGGTTGTTGTAACGGGTTGAGCGTGAGATGTGGCCGCACGTTTCCCTCTGTTTTTGTATATATCTGGATTTTTTTGATGTTTCAATAAAGAAAATACTATGTTTTTATAACAACCCAGTCTGTCCTTGAGCTGTATTTCCTTTATGTTGGAATTGTTGGACCTGGAACAAAGACTATTTGTGCTTGGAATCCCGGCATCACGCTGCTAAGCCCTCCGGTGAGCTGACTCATTCAGGTAAAACTGCACTGTTACTTTGGTATTTTTAGGGGTACAGTGTGTAGATGTAGTTCCAGCCATTAGTCTGTAGTTCCAGCCATTAGCACACCACTTCTGTAAGTCATACCATTTTATAAGTTTTATAGAAATCCCAACATTATTGCCCTAACATAACTTCACCTATGTCGCCTCTGTGTACAAACCAAGAGCTGTGCAGTGGACGTGAGAGACGGAGAATGGCATTATTTTATTATTTCACTGCTTTCTCCACCAATGCATAGAAATTATAGAATCCCCTGAATCCCGTGATGTGGGTAATATTTCTATGTAGCAGTAGTTGGGTCCCTAGGAAATAACTTCACTGCGCCCTCAGCACCACAGTATGACAATGCTTGTACCTAGTTAGCCATCAGACAATACCTTTTTTAGACTAACTGGGGGATATTTGTCATACGCTGGCGCTTGCGCTTGATAGCCCCGCCGCTGCATATTCGCAGCAGGATACATCTAGAGACGGAAGCCTCTTGATGTATTGAGGTAGAAGGCTGCACCGCGTTTATTCTACACCTTTATTATTCAACTTAAAAGTTGCCGGCGGCAGCGAGTGCTCTGGCGCAGGGACAGTAACGCCACACGCCGGCCCACTCCCGGCCAGCCGCCCCCCCACGCCCCTTCATTCCCCACTGGCGTGAAGATGGCGGAGGGGTCCTGATGAATATGGACCACTTGAGTATATTTGATGGTGAGCTTTCAAGAAAACAAGTTCTTTATGTAAGACATTTTAAGAACCTTTGATGATCACTGCCTAGTGTGTATAAAATGCTGTGAATGTTCTGTTTCATGCACAACATCTTGTCTGAAGAAGGGAACTAGTATTCTCTAAAAGCTCACCCTCAAATATACTGATTTCTTCACTCTTCCAGTTTTACACCATGGAAGAGTTTAAAACTGTGTAGTGTAACTTTCAATATTCTATTAGTTGGCTTATTTTTTATACCAGCAACTTAGGGAATAATCACTTTTGATTTAACTAGGCATTCCTTTTTGTACGAATTGTAAAAAAGTGTCTTATGCCAGATGCATATAAATATGCCACTTCTGACATTTTCTTCTGTTTTTGTCATATGCATCTAGCATGAAGCGCTTTAGACAGGTTTTTTTTGGGTCAAATTATGCCTGGAGGATTTTTCTACTCTGTTTATGTGTGTGCTATATAAGGTTGTAGTGGAAATCAATGATCTAAAATAAGTCAGTTTTTTTAGTAAAACCATTTCTTACAGCTTAGACCCCATAAATAAAAACAGAATTGTGTAGGGTTTGCAGTCTGAAAGAGATGACTGGAGCAGCAGCAAAGCAATGGGTGCTGATCCACAATAGCAGAGCTTGGCCACCACACAGTAGATGGAGCTATTCTATAGGCTCTGTTTTCTATGTCCATCCTGGTGCCATATTTGTGTCTATATGCTTTTGATAATAAAGTGTATGTTATATAATGGAAAGTGTTTTCTATTTTTAGCTAAAGCAACTACAGTTGCCCTAAAAAGTATTTGACAACAGGCTTACTGTGTGTACAGTGGATAGCAGCATGACTATAATGAAGCACAAATAGATTATAGAAACTCTGTTTATTTACTTCTTTTTTCACTATGAATATCACATCAAAAGGCATTGGCTTAGATCACTTTTTGAAAGTCAGTTTTTTTAACTTTAATAAAATTACCTTAGAATTTTTTCTTCTAATTTAACTTTTTCTAAAAAATCTAAAAAATCACCATTCCTATGTAAAATAAGATTAAATATTTACCCTAATTTGTTACCTTTCTTTAAGGTCCTAGATGAATACCAAATCTCCAAAAGGGTGCCTATATGCAGCATGTACCATTATTTATGACTTGGGCCCTTTCAAGCACCAGGATCCATGTGAGAAAGCTATACATACCTGCTGTAACTTCTGTACTGTAGCTCCCCCTTTACATATGTGGCAATGTTTATTTTTCCATATTTTATCTTTTATGTCCGAGACAGACTGAACACAGATGTAATGTGGGCTGTCTATGCTTTGCACTAACCTATTAGCTTAAATTAGTGTAGGACAAATGTAATGCTTCCTTCTATTTCTTTTGATTAATGGTCTACAGTAAGAAAAACAACCTCTGAACAGGACCCATGTGCTGTCTGTGGAAGACATAATGATGGTCAAAAAAAAAAACCTAAACTGTTCTGACTGCATTTGTCAAGAGAAACCAATCAAATGTTATTATTTTGCAAGCCTCTCTAAAAATAAGAACTGAAATTTACTGTGGTCAACTCCTTTTGGCCTCATATTGTGGGTTAGATCAATTAACACAAATAGAAGCTCGCTCAGCCACACGTGTCACACCAAAGCTTTAAGTAACCAATACCCCATACGGAGAAAATTTCCAGATCCTAAACCTGAGTTGTAGAAGGAAGGATAAAGAGCCAGATCCACTATTACACTGAATTACTTATTCCCACCCAAAACGTGACTATCCAAGATCCAAGGCAGCTTTTATTGTGGCTTATCTGTGGAGTGCATGCCTTGTAAATGGCACACTAAGAAATTCCAAAATCCTGAAACTCTAAACTTCTGAAACATTTGCTAAATAAAGCACATTATTCATGGGATTGATTTAGAAAAATCTTTGTTGCTGCAACTTGGTTTAACTTCTTTCTTTGCTTAATGCCTGAATAAGAAAAATAGTTTCTCGTCTGAACCAACAGACTTTGCTAAATTCTTCTTTCTCTGTGCTTTCTTATGATAATTGGTTGGCACCATGGCAACATTTGAAACATAAAGGCCTTACAACAAAAGCTGCACTGGGAGAGGATCAGTACACTTTCACAGTATCTATAGGCATGGCAGCCAGCGTCAGCTTTTTGAGAAAGTTATTTGATGGATGTGTCTCAGAAATCATTGTGTTGGCTCAAGCAGCCAGCAAATAATTAATGCAAGGATTTCCAATAAGAATCTACCTGATTCATGTTGCCATGTTGTATAGATGACTAGGGAGAATGTGTCAAGGGTGGCCAGTGAGCCAGCATTTTTTGCAGAGAGAACGGTATGTATAAGTTGTTTACAGCTGGGTTCATATTGTATTTTAGCCCCTACATGATAAGAAGAAAGAGGATTGGTGTGAATGTGTACAGCTTGTGAAACGCACATACTACAGTATCAGAGATATCACAGGCAAACTGTTTGGTGGGGATCCTTCACAGTTTAACCTCTTAACACTTTTTCTTTTTTGTGTTTCCATTTTTTGCTCGCCGCCTTCAAAAATCTATAAATTCTTTATTTTTCTATGTACATAGCTGTGTGTGGGCTTAAATTGTACTTTCCAGTGATTGTATCTAATATTTCATGCTGTGCACTGTAAAGCAGGAAAAAAATTCCAAATGTGGTGAAATTGGGAAAAATACACATTTGTGCCACTGTCATGTAGGCTCTGTATTTATGACTTTCACTTTTTGTTCCAATTGACATCTCCACTTTATTCCTTGAGTTGGTATGATCACTGAATACCAAATTTATATAGATTTTAATATGTTTTAATAGATTTAAAAAAATAAAAATCATTAGTATAAAAAAAATTCTAAAATTTTCCATCTTCTGGTGCGCATATGTGTATGGTCTAATTTTTTGCGGGATGAGATGAGTTTTCATTGCTTCTATTTTGGGGACTTTTTGATCACTTTTTATTACATTTACTATGAGTTTAAAAATGGTAAAATAGTGGCCGTATTGCAGTATATGGAATGTTTGCTAGTGATCTCTAAGCATCTGCCTCCTGCCTCCAAGCTGAATGACAGGCCTTGGCGGTTAGTATAAACTCCTGGCTGTCAGAGTAACTGATCGTCACCTCCAATGACCTCACAGGGGGTGTCAATCGAATCCAATGAGGGGAAGGAATTTACATGGTTAACACCAGAGATTGGTGCACCATCCCAGGGTGTTACTGGTGGGTGTTTGCTGCAATATGCAACAAACACCCACCTCAGCCCAAGAGCCCTCTTTATCCTCCTGCAATGTACTATTAAGGCATGCTTTAGTAAGGGACTAATAGGAGCTGGTATGGCCTATGGCTAAATGATGTCAGGGAAATATCTATAGGGATTGCAGAGGCCGTTGCATTCCTAGATTTGCAATTGGGCCCTATGCAGTAAGAAAGATTAGATGTATATAAGGTTCTTTAGATTAAAGCAGTATTGTAACTTTATCATTGTACAGTTTCTGTTATACTGGATTTATAGTTTGGTGGGTGAGTATTATTTTTCAATGGCATCATTTTTTGTAAACTATAATTATTGATCATTTATCAAGAAAATACACACTCTGTAGCATACTCCCTAATTACATAAAATGTCACTGCTGATAAAAATGAAATGGTGAAAAGATATGTACCTCTTCCTCTTCCAAGGGTTACATCATCTCCACTTGAGAAAACCTGTTAGGTGCCATGTTTTAAAGGGAACATGGCTCCTAAATAGTAGTGGAGCATGGGCACAATGTCATTCGAGGTTCTGAGGCTCCCTAGGGTATCATTTGCCACTTTTCCTTACAGCCCATAGGATACAGGTTGTAAAAGTAGAGCAGTAGTATTACAGGATATTGTATTTAATGCTCAGACTTACTGCGGTGCATGAAAAAGGGGTTACTTTAAAAAAGTACTTTACAAAGTATATATAAATTAATTAACAAAGTAATCCATAAACAGGCATTAATAGGCATCCCTACACTCCAGAATGTTCATTGTACTAAAAATGTAAAATAATTATGGTGAATGCTGTTGTCACGGGTGTTCCCGCTACCCATATCGCGGGTCGCGGGCTCACCCGTGCCCCGCGCTCCCCGCAGGCGCAGTGCCAGCGCCACATACCTGTCCCCGCTCCGGAGTCCCGGCCTCGCTCCATGTGCGCGCATCCTGGCACGCGCGCGGCAGCCTCAGAAAATTTAAAGGGCCAGCGCGTCATTAATTGGCTCTGGCCATTTCCCATAAGGCTATTTAAACCTGCCTCTCCCACACCTAGCTGGATCTTTGTGCCTCACAGCCTATTGCAATTTTCCTGTATTCCACTGTCTCCTGCGTTCTCGTGTCTCCTACGTTCCTTTGTCTCCTGCGTTCCTGAGTCCCTCCGTGTACCAGTGTTCCTCCGTGCTGCTGTTCCTGTGTACCAGTGTTCCTCCCTGCTGTCCTGTGTGCTGTGTTCCCGTACCAATCTGCTTGGACCTCCTGTTGCTGACCCCGGATAGACGTTGCATCTCTGCCACCTGCCCTGACCCTGTACCGTAACCTGACCACAATATTGTCTGCTGTTCCTGTACCTCAACCTTGGCCGCCACTGCAGACAAGTCACGCCTGAGGAATGAACTGGTGGTACCACACCGCAGCTTGTTTAACCCGCTTTGCAGCGGGCTCTGGTGAAAACCGAGTACCACTTAGACTCCAGTCCCAGGTAGTGGCTTGTGTCATTGTCTGCAGTGGTCCAGAGGATCCACAAGCCTGACAGCTGTTAGAGAAAAAAGGGTGACCTTTCAGAAGCTTCCAGCTCGTCTGGGGCTGGGACATATGTCCACTCATAGGAGACAGCTGCAGCCACAGAGTACTCACGGGACCCGGTAGAAATGGCTGATGGAGAGGTGGCAGGGGTGCTCCCCTGAAGCACACAAGGCCTGTGGGTGGCGATATGAGCCACACCACAAGTCCTCCTCATCGGTTCAGAGTAAAGAGGCTTCTTTGGGTCCGGAATCCTGGTAACCACGGCAGCTCAAGGTCCTAGAGGTCCCTCCTGAAAACTAAATTCAATATATTCTCCCACCTTCGCGCCAATCCACAGAGTGGTGTGGGAGGAATACTTCCCACCACATATGGTCTTCGATGGCAAACCCAAAGCTGGTTTGGGCTCCACATGGGAGCTGACAAAGGCCGCTGCAGGTGTGATCACAGTGGGGGCCTGGGCCGGGACCACAGAGGGAGTCATCACTTCCAGAGCAGCCTTAGCTCCAGAACGGGAGAGACAGCAGGCCTCGGGGCCTCTTCTTGGGACACCCCTGGGGGAACACCAGCCCGAATTCACAGCATGGTGGCCAGGAGGGGCAACAGGTACTGCCCGGGTAGGGAACCTCGTTCTCAAAGGCCTCCAGAAACTCTGGTCCCTCATGAAGGAAAAGAAGTCATGGTCTCGCCATGATGGAGTTGTCTTCCTGCGTTGAGGTGGAGCAGAAATTCTTCATGCCAGAGGGCAGGGTATAAGTCCTTTCCACCGGGAGTTGTGGCAGGCTGAATTTTCTCCTCCACTACAGAGTCTTGGTGCAGGGTTTGGACCCTTCGTGCATGGACAGTGCTTGGTGCAAGCAGACTGGGTTTCCTACCAGTAGGTTTTGGCCAGTTTGATTTTCTTGCTATGTAACACAGTCTTTTAGAGGGTTAGCCCCTTCAGTACTGGAGCAGAGCTTTGCAGTATGGCACAGCAGAGCAGAGACAGTCCCAGCTGCAATTACAAAGTATCCCACTTTTGGAAACCTCCTAGAGAGTTGAGCAGTCTCCCTAGACAGCTCCTAGTGACAATTAAGCTTGTCCTACAAACTATTTACACAATATTTAACATTTAAAAACTACATAAATTTGGTACCACCATTGATCGTACTGACCATAATAAATACGTTTCAGCATGTAACTAGCATAAGTAGGGGCCCATAGCAAAATTGGGTTCTAGGAGTACCTGCACATGTTGCATATTACCTGAGGATTTTCAGCTCAGAATAAATACAGTGTTATATAGTATAAATGAAGTGTATGGTATATATGATAATCCCATCATTGAGAAAAGCAAATGCATACACACAAAATATACCGTATATACTCGAGTATAAGCCGACCTGAGACCCCTAATTTTACCAACAAAAACTGGGAAAAACTACTGACTCGAGTATAAGCCGAGGGTGGGAAATGCATTGGTCAACCCCCCCCCCCCAGTAGTATTCAGCCTGCCAGCCCCCAGTAGTATACAGCCTGCCAGCCCCCAGTAGTATACAGCCTGCCAGCCCCCAGTAGTATACAGCCTGCCAGAGTATAGTCTGGATTGGGGGTATACCATGGCTTTTTTATGCAGTTTATGATTTTAGATGTCAATCTGCTTTCCTACAAACTTTCAATTAAGCAGATTTAACACTGTAACCATGAGGAGCTCATTGCTAATATTATCAAGAGCTTCTGCCAGGGAGACAATGCCTTTCCTGCCAGCCTCCACACTGTACATGTCTGATATAAGTTTGGCACATACAGGACATTTTATTAGAAGGACTAAAAAGTTCCATAATGTATAACTGCACTGGAATCCTCTAGTTTCTACTAAAGCTTCCCTTTAAGAGGGAACAAATAAACACAATGTATTCCAATATACAAAATATTTTTGCTTATTTATATTTAGCTCATGCCCTATGGTGCCTTAGCATCTTAACCACAGATAAATTCAGCTTACTGAGCACTTAAGACACAACTTCCTCATAACACTTCCTTATTTTAAGAGCAGAAAAAAGCCCCAATTGGTAAATATTCAGCAGTTTTCTTTAGTTTCATAAAATAAGTAATTGCATCTTTTCCTGGTATCTATACGCCAGTATGTATATGGAAAGGATAAGCTGCAGTTTCTTATATAGCCCTTAGTTCACCAGTATCTACTTTTGGAGCAGGGTCTTGTGGATCCTGGTCTATTCAAAAAGTCACAAGAGCAAAGGTCTGACTTGCATGCCGGGGGCCTTCTTGTAATGCACAAGAAATACATTTCACAAAATTGGAAACTCTCTAGAATGTCATTGCATATTGCCATAATAGGAAGGTTAGCCTTTCTTAACCCATAAACGACCTGGCACTTTTTTGTTTTTTCATTTCCATTTTTCACTCCCCACCTTCAAAAATCTATAACTTTTTTATTTTTACACGTAAAGTGCTCTGTGATGGCTTGATTTCCACTTAACAAATTGCCCTTCATAGTGACAGTATTTAATATTCCATGCCATGTACTGGGAAGTGGGAAACAAATTCCAAATGCAGTGAAAATGGTGAAAAACCGTATCTGTGCCTTATTGTTGTGGGCTTGGATTTATGGCTTTCACTGTGCTCCCCAAATGACATGATTACTTTATTCTTTGGGTCACTGTGATCACAGGGATAACAAATTTGTATAGGTTTTATAGTGTTTTTAAACAAAAATTAAAACCTCCTGTACAAATGGTTTTTTTTTATTTTGCCATCTTTGGCACTAATAACTTTTTTATACTTTGGTGTACAGAGCTGTGAGTGTTGTCATTTGATGTGACTTTTGATGAAGTTTTCAATGCTACCATTTTTAGGATTGTACGACCTTTTGATCACTTTTAATTGAATTATTAATATTTGTGACGTCATAGAGAGTGACGATCTTCGGATAACACTTGCAATATGCAGCAAAGACAGCCTGGGAGCCCTTTCCAAGCACCTGCACCCAAAGCGTCGTATTATTGCGGCACATGTCTGAAAAAGGGTTATCCAACCTGGAAGAGTTTAACTGGTAGAAAAACCTTAAACTGTAAACATTTAAAACACTCAACACAATTTTTAAAAGGATAATTTTTACGGATGATTACTGTACAGTATATTTAGCTGGTAACAGGTTCCAATTGCCTATGCTATTCTGATTTTAAAAATGCCTCTGTCAGCATGTTGAATCATTATAGAACTCTATAAAACTTTTTTTTCACATTGCCTGGATCACTGTCATCAGGAGTCATAGGAGGGAAATGCGGGAGCTCCTATGTGCCTGTGTCTCAGTCTCCTCATACATTTTTCCTCTACTCCACACCATTCCCCTCTTACCGATGTCTGCTTTATTCACATGACAGAAAGTGGGGAGGTGCAAGAGAGCTGGATTAGTGTGGAGGAGAGGAGACTTGGATGAATGCAGCACCATTAGGGGACTCACCACATGCTACTGGCAGGGAGCCATGTAAAGTGAAATAAAGTTTTATTAGGTACTGATTTAGAATGCTGATAAAAGTATTTTTAAATCAGCAGCGCATAGGCTATTGGAAACTATCACCAGCTAAAAATTACTGCTGAAAGGTTCACTTTAATAAATTCTCTGATTTACATCCAAAACAAAACAGACATGGTTCAAATATAAGATAAAATCTCTTCAGAAAATTGTATAATCTTTTAGACTATGTTCAGAACATCTGGGATAATATATCAAGGATAAGTTTTTCCAATGGCAAGGTAGTTATATGGCATGTAAAATTGAATTGCCTTTATATACATTTGCAATTTCTCTTGTTGTTCATAAGTTATCAACACAGAGATTTTCCATAGATTCTCTGGCAGGTTCATAAAGATTTTACTACTTGTCAAATAGCTGTGCATCACAGCTTGTTATTACAACTTTCTGGCCCACATTTGTTAACGGCCCTGCACCAGTTTTGTCTGACTTTTGCATGTTCTTTTCAGTGCAAAGTGTCTACACATGTATTTATAAAGTTTTGTGTCGCGGCTACTCTATAACCGACGCAATATAAAATTCTGCAATTAAAGGGGCATTCCAGTGCACAAAATTGTGTCATTAGCCCTATGTTAAAGGTGCACCATGAAAAGTTGCAGTGTAGGGGCGCCAGATTCATGAAGAACCTGTGACACATTTCGTAAACCCTGCACACTGCACCGACAATTGCACGCGCATTTTGAACTGTTCTTGATAAATGGGCCTATGTTTTGATAACTTTTGAACCACAAGGCATATTAAAAATCTTATTGAAATTGCTTTTCAGTCAATTATATGATGACCTTCCATTTACAAATCCTTCCCCTGGATCCAATAGGGTGGCTTTAAAGATGATGGCCGTGTTACAGATTTATAAAAAGTGATGCAAACTACCTTTGTGCAGTTTAGTTCACTCCTGTGCATGTAGCGCCAGATAATTCAATAGGGACGCATGGTGTTCAATTATCTGGCCAAATCGGCAATGCTATGGGAATTGTGGACACAGTTGCACCTTTTTACTTTTGGTGCACTTTCATTATGCAGCATGCGACATGATAGTACCACAAACTCAGACTAAGCACTAACACGCCCCTATAGATGCAGAGATTTCAAAAGTGTTGGACAAAGCGCAGCCCACATTAGTGACGCAAAAACATTATAAAAACATGCACAAGCTCTAAAGGCGTTCTTTTAAGTGCAAAGGTGGAGAAAAAAAGATGGCCCCCTCATCCATTACTTTCTAGGGTATTCAAATATGTTTTCAATTTTCTTCTGAAATGAAAAGATGACCTGGGACTTTTGAACCTGTGGTTTAGTTGCAGTTACTAAACAGAACATGTTCTTCTGAAGGGCATAAACAGTAGAATCTTTTATATCTTTATAATTTCTTTGTGACTTGACAGAACAAAATCATTATGGTCACATGCAGATTGTGCACATTGAAAAAAAAAAAAGTTTGTAAATGCATTTTATACAACCCCTACAAGAAAGTATGGGGATCCAACCTTCTCTGCTGTGAAGAGAATGGAATACAATTATTAATGAAAACATTAACAACACATCATAAAAATGTAATAGACAACAAGATGAAACAATCTAGCCGTGGCATAAGACTATTATTGTTGGTTTCAGGTGTGTTTAAATGTATGCATCCAGGTGACCCCTTATTTAAGGGGTGACCAAATTTATTATAACATCACTGCCTTCTTTTGTATTTTTACTTAGATTGTTTATCCAACATCCTCCACAAGGGCCTGATCCTTTTCGGTAGCTGGAGTGAGCCAGGGTCCTGGGTACTGAAGTGGCTGGCTAGTGTGGCCTACCACATGACAATGATGGTATCAGGAGCAGAGGCCTCGTCCACAGCCTAGCAGGTCTTGAGCAGGTGGGGTGTCCAAGAAAATAGAGAGAGAGGCTGACAAAGTAAGTTTCTCCCCAGGGGAACCCTGGTGTGTAGATATAGATCCCTGGTGATGAAGGATGGGGTGCCCTTGGTGTTATATAGCCTGATTCAGGAATCACTAAAGGCACGTTGATGAAGTATAACTTACAGTTCTTTATTGGAACAGGCAACAGCCTTAACAGCAGCAAAACTTTAGCTGCATGGAGGTAGTTGGTTGGAGCTCAGGTCCTCAAGAAGGTGTGCACACAGCCTGGTAAATAGCTTCAGGCTGTGCTAGGAATGTTTTGGATCTGGTCTCCCATAGGAGAAGGTGTCAGGGCAGTTTATCTCAGACAACTGTTTCTTGGGGTGACTTCCTGGATTGAGTTAGCTTGACCTCCTGGTCAGAGAACTCACTGGACTGACCTGGAACTTTCCAGCCACAAGGGGCTTTATAACCTCCCCTTGTGAGTTGGCATCTCCCTTGTTAAACCAGCTGAATGCAGGGTGGTCATATCCGAAGAAGTTATCTTGTTTCTAAGGGACAACATGGCTACATTTATAAAAATAGTCTTCACTCAGGAACATTTTTTAAATAACATCCAATTGAAGAGATGTTAACTTATGTGAAAATTAAGTTGTGAATACCCCTTTAAATATACTTAAAAGTATCCTGTTCACAATCAATTTACAATTCATTCTGTTGACAGCATGTTACCATGAACCAGCAAGAGCTGAATAGTTACATATATTTTTGGAGTAAAAATTCTGTATAACTAGTCAATTATTCAATTATAGAACAAATTGTATAATTCATTATTATATTAGTTCTCTAAGTATCTGTAAATGAAACAGAAATATTAAATCATTCATTCGTAACCATTATTAGTAAACCATCTCCTTAATTAGAACGCCTTTTGAGCATCAGGGCTACTATCCATAACTGCAAATGTTCACAAGTGAAATACATTCCTCTCTATGACCTAAATACACCCATACTGCATGTTGGACAACCTGTACCATTGGATTATATGTGGGCGTTGGTGCTGTTCACTAATAAAAGTCAATTCAAGCTGATGGGCGGTTTTGTTAGAGTTTTACAATTGTGTTATCAGTAAAGTTCTTAGTAGGGAAAAATATGTGTTTTTTATATAATTTTCTAATCATTACAGAAAAGGTAATTGCAAATTTTAAAATACAGCATTACATTATTTACTAATTGCTGTAACTTACAGTAAATTTAGACACAAATCAATTACAGGATTTTAAACTGGTTGTTTCCAATATTGAGACATTTACAAAACTGCAATACTTCCTGTAAAGTCTTATAATAACTGATGTAACACACAATAATTTAAAAGATTGTAATGAATACTTAGTGTAAATAAAAGTAGAACTGAGACGGGCATCACTTTACTTTGTATAAGAGTTTATTAAAAAACTGAATATTTTACAGATTTGACATTTTAAGGAAAACAATTGTTGAAATTTCAAGCACAGGCACCTCAATATCACCACCATGAACTATTCACCTGTCATCTTTTCTTCCAAACGTCATGTTTGACCGGAGGCTGCTCCTAAATGTATAGGTTATTTAAGTCAGTTTCGACTTTTGTCATTTGTGAAAGCTTTGTAACAAAACTTCCTGGTTTTAAACTTATACAGCAAAGACATCTGTTTTTAAGGAACTGTAACAGAATTAGGTAATCATGTAAAGTTATTTTAATTGCAGAGGAAATGGAAACGTTTTCCACATTTTTGAAATTATTTATGTATCTTTACACAACATAAATCAACCAATAAACTAAAAAGCACGATGAAGTAAAGTATGTGCAAAAATCATAAATACTTCCAGCTTTCTAAATAAGGCTCAAACTTTTTCTTAATGTAGTTTTATCATAGTGAATATAAAAATTTGTCCATATAGTATAATTTGTCTGACAAGAGATAAAAATCTTTCAATTGGCATGCAAATTAGACAACCCATAAATGGGTTTTCTAGTTTTAAAAAATTGATCATATATTACCTGCTGTTTAACTGTTCTGCAAGTGATGCATTGCGGTAAAGTTTATTAATTTTGCAAGTCTTGGATAATGCCTTAATCTCAGATTGAATTTGGTAAAAGACTCCAAATTTTCATGAAAAATTGTCATATAACAAATGAAGATTATGGGGCACATTTACTTACCCGTCCCTGCGCGAGCCGCGAGGTGCGTTCCCCGACTCCAATGCACAGCTGCCACGATTCACTGAGATTGTGCTCCATAAAATATCCTGTATCTGTCACTTCCCCGAACAGGTGCACCGGAGTTCACCTTCTTCTTCCCGGTGCATATAAGTGTTTGATCTTGCGACACAAATTCAAAGTTAAATCCAGTGGTCTTGTCCAAATCCGTTGGATCGTCCACCCCCCCCCCCCGATTTCTGTTGCATGAAAGCCGGTGCTGATACGCCAAAATCCGATCATGTGCGACACAATCCCCCGAATAGTCGGAAAACCCAACGAAAATACGGCCCCTTTGTAAATAAGTCCCTATGAGCATCTAATGCCACTGTATAACGTACAGCTACAATAGTTTGTTTGTTCTAGGTTCGGAACATTTCCTGTTGTATAATCTACATTGAACAGTTGATACAAAATTACAATATTGACAATATTCAATAATAATCATTATGTTTAGGTTACAAAAATACATTTATGAACAATGTAAAAGCAGAAAAATTGGTACCAGAACAAGAACAATGACGTGATGAGTTACGGACAAAAGTTTCTTTTTCTCATAAATCACTATTGTCTGTGAATACAGAGATCAAGAGAGAATGTTTAGAAAGTTTAGAAAGAGAAAGTTTATAGAGCAAGTATCATCTTCCTCACTTCCCATAAACCTAAGTTTACACACACTGCTGTGATGTGTATGAACTACATATTATATAGTATCCTCTCAGCTAAAGCCATATTACAGGTCTCATTTAAAAAATGTTTGCATATCAGACCAACCTGTGTCCTCCAATGACTTTTCAAGTGATAGATAGCTCTATGATTGGTGGAGATTTGCTTTGATGAAGCTTCACAAGCTTATTAATGTTCGGTTTGGGTCCGAATCCGTGCAATTTGAACCAATGTTGGCTTCATTTTCCTGGAAATTGGTATTTCACACACATTTTTTCATGTTTCTTTTAAAGAAAAAGTTTTTTTGTTAATATTTATCTAAATTTCACTGAAACAATAATGGATGCTTAAAGGGGTATTCCCATCTGGCCATTTACATTTAATTAAATTCATTTGCCATATGTAAACATTTCTTCAATTGGATGTTAATAAAAAAATGTTCCTGTGTGAAGATAATTTCTCATAAATGGAGTCATGTTGTCCCTTAGAAACCAGATAGCTTCCTCGGATACGACCACGTCACACTCTGGCAGCGGTGGCCAGAGATGCAATATTGAGCCCTGCCGGACCACCTTGATTCAGTAATCATTACCACAGGACGGCTGTATGACATGTAGTAACTCCCAAACATTTTATATACAATAACCTTTTGTTTCTTTGTGCACTCACTCCAGCAGAGGTGGCCGTATCCGAGGAAGCTATCTCGTTTCTAAGGGACCATATGACTACATGTATGAGAAATTATCTTCACACAGGAACATTTTTTTTTAATAACATCCAGTTGAAGAAATGTTTACATATGGCAGATTAATGAAACTGAATGTAAGTGCGCAGACGAGAATACCCCTTTAACAGATATGGTGTAAACAGACAATAAAGCAAACTATCAAAGGACCCTTGACATCATTGTACAGTTTATCAGACTTGTTTGATTTGTTATTATCCTATATTCAAGGTCTGACATGAATCAGAGAATATTCAGATTATTTTCAGTCCTTGAAAATCACATGATTTGAACTGAATTTAAAAATCCCGAAACAGACTCCCTCATCTGTAATACTTAGCATTTCTGCTTTGGTATTCTAGTGAAAGCAATGTTGTATGACTAACTTAAAATTTATTAACATTGGGCCACATTTACAAGAATATTACAGTTATATACAAGACTGAACCTATAGGTGCATTTCTGTGTTTTCGAAAAAATTAAAATGTAAGTTACAAAAGTTACAAAAGAAAATAAAACTTCTTTAAAAGCCATAGATCAGTGGTGGCAAACCTATGGCACTGGTGCCAGAGGCGACACTAGGAGCCCTCTCTGTGGGCACCCAGGCCATCACCCCAGCATGAAGTTCACCAGACAGGACTCAAAGAATCTTCTTACAGAATCTTCCTACAATGATAGATGAATTTGCCCTCTTCCTTCCAACTGTGTTGGTGTCCTTGGGAGGCTGAAGGATTGAAAGTTGTCAAAAAACAAGGAGAAATAAATTACTGCTTAAATTGCTGTGCTAGCACTTTGCAATAAATAAGTGTCTTTTGGTTGAAGTTTGGGCACTCAGGCTCTAAACGGTGCGCCATCACTGCCATAGATGATGAAGAAGCAAATTAACATGTGTTCCAAATGTATCCACGTCCTTAAAATGACTCCAATCATCTCTATGGGACAGCCTTAAAGGGGTATTCTCGTCTGGGCATTTACATTCTGTTTCATTAATCTGCCATATAAAACATTTCTTCAATTAGATGTTATTGAAGAAATGTACCTGGGTGAAGATAATTTCTCATAAATGTAGTCTTATGGTCCCTTAGAAACCAGGCTGACTCCCTGGATACGGCCATCTCTGCTGGAGGGATTGCACAAAGAAACAAAAAGTTTTTGGTACATGACATGTCCAGGAGTTACTGTATATACTACAGCCATCCTGTGGTAATAATTGCTGAATCCAGGTGCTCAGGCAGGGCTCAATAGCTCATGTCTGGCCACTGCTGCCAAAATGTTAGGTGGTTGTATCCCAGGAAGCTATCTAGTTTCTAAGGGACAACATTACTACATTTATGAGAAATTATATTCATACAGGAAATTTTTTTTTAATAACATCCAATTGAAGAAATGTTTACACGTGGCAAATAAATTAAATGTAAATGCCCAGATGGGAATACCCCTTTAAGCAGTGGTGTCTATGGGTCCCCCTCTCACCATACCTTGAAAACATTAGCCATTAGTTTTATTCCCCCCGCCCCCGACACCAGTAGCCATTAGTAGTATTCCCCCCACCCACACAAGTAGCCATTAGTAATAATACCCCAAAGAAGCCATTAGTAATAATCCCCCCACAGCAGTAGCCATCGGTAATATACCCCAAACAAGCAGCCATTAGCAGCAATCCCCCCCAGTAGCCATTAGTAATAACCCCCCCAGTAGCCCTTAGTAATAATCCCCCCCAAGTAGCCAATAGTAATATCCCCTCACCCCCCACCAGTAGCCATTAGAAATATCGCACCCCTATTGTAACAGGGCAATCATATATTATACAAAAATATACAAAATAATAAACTTACCTTATTACCTCCTCTTTGTTCTCTCTCTTCTCTGTTGCTCCGGCCCAGGCAACTTCTGACGCGTGGGCTGGGTCACATACCGGTCATAGACAGACCCAGTGCGGGCAACGTCTGATGATGCATCTGCCGGGTCACGTGCCAGGTCAAAGCCAGACCCGGCGCAGATGGAAGTAACACGCGCCAACAATAATTCAATAGGGAGGGTGGGAGGAGCGGGTTCTGCTTTTGAATTGTGACAGCTGTGGGTCTCCCTGATTCTGCGAACGGACCAAATGCACAGTCCGTGTTCTGGATCAGGGGGCCCGCGGCTGTCACAATTCAAAGTGTAGAAGATCTGCCCGCTGTGCTGGGCCGAATTATCAGGTAGGATGCGTGCCCTGTTGTGGTCACACCCCCCTGTGACCACAATCGTTATGCCCCTGGCCTTAAGTAAGCAGCCCCACCATACCAACACTCGATTTACATGAGGCACTTCAAGACCGCAGTAATCAAACACTTATCCCCTATCCTGAATATTGGGGAGAAATTCAATTTGTGGGACAATTCCTCTAACATTGAAGTGAAGAAAAGTTAAGATAGTTTTTTAAATGTAAAAAATAAATTACAATATTGTTGATTTGATTATCCAAGTGACAAGTGGGGTAACTGACTCCCCCGTCAACAGCTAGTAACATTCTGTGAGCCTGTCCTGCCTGGCCCAGTCCAATTTTCTTTGTGATTATTTCTATCCACTATCATTATTGTACACATTTCTCACACACTAAAAGGTATGAGTAAGTGTGAGTTACTTTCTGACTGTATCAATTATTTGCCTGCAAAGGAATAATTTAAGGTACACTACAGGCATCGGATGCTGAAATTCAGTCATATTAATTTACCTATAAAAGGGAGTCTATGCCATTTTTGACCATACAAAGCTGAAGAAGTTTTAGGTTGCAGCCCTTGAGAGTTGTGTAACCATACAAATATTAGTAGTTGTATGGCGCCCTCAACTTGTGATGTTTCCTACACTGAATATTGTGAGGCATAGGAAGAAGGTCAAAATGGTCAAAATGATAGTCAAGAGAATAGCAGAGGTATACAACTCTAGACTTGAGTAGAAGCAACACATATATATATACCTAACTGGAGATAACAGCAGTCAGCTGTGGAAGAGAATTTAAACTCAAATATAAAAATAGAAGGAAAAACACAAATTATACTGATTACACCGAAAATTACATAATATATACGGTAATCTTTATTACTTTAAAATCAGATAAAAAGCATTTCGAAGAACAAGAACATGCCACGCTTTAAACAAGCTGATCTATCCCACAGATCTCATATACTCAAAGATTATTGCAAACTGCCCCTGAAATAATCTGAAATAGAAATTACTAGTCACAGATGATACTAGTCACAGATGATGCAAGAGAACATACAGAACAAAAAGAGCATAAACATAAGCAAGGAGCTAAAACCAACCAGGGGGTGCCCTACCCTGACAAATGTTTTGAAGATGTTTCCTCCAGGACTAAAAGCTGATTAAAACACACTTGTATAAAAAGTAATAGGAAGCATTATATGTATCTGAAAACCCCCACCGTGTTGGACCTCAGTTAGTACATAGCTAAACACCTGACATCAGAAGGAAGAGCCCTCATGTAGAACCTGTCATGGCATAATTCCCCTTGTGTATTGCTGCGATCATGGCCATGTCACAAATCAGGCCCAGTGGTCATATGACTGCCGGCTATAACTTAGACATGTCACCATGGACATCTGAATTTTGGTGTGAGGCTCTATGTACTGAGGTGAACACATTTGTTTGTTACCGGAGTTGTATAAAGAGTTTGCAATGCATATAGTTACACTACTGTAAGTGACAGCATGTATTCTACTCAAGTCTCAAAAAATGTTTCTTTAAAAGACACATATGTATGAAATTAGCCTGTGATTCCAATCCCTACTTGACAAGTATGCACAGACAGTACATCTGAGCAGCTCACAAACAGTATAGCAAAACTTTTGCCCTTTTGATATCTGAGGCTGGAAATCCAAAGCATACAAAACCAGGAAACTTGAATCTTTTTCTAAACACATCCTGGTGTGACTGTAATATAAATACAGTGCTCTCATGTCCAAACAGGAAAGCTCATTCCATCTATTCAGAATGTAAAGAATCTAGATAACAGTAGACAGAAGTTTCCAGCTTTAGTGATAACACTGATGAATATCAAACCTTCTTTTAAACATTGAACTAGTAACCTGTCCTCACAAAGTATGTGTACACATCTTCTCTTTATCTTTATTTATCTATCAGTTTTATTTAGGTTTTGTAACCCAAAAAATTGAGCACAAATGTAAATCAATATGACTCTTTTATCGTATATAAACTGGAGTATAAACTGATAATAATAATTCCCCACTCCGATTATACTGGGATATATAAAAACAAATGAACTGAGTACTCATCTTTCCGATGCCCTGGGCAGCTCCTCTTCCTTCTTCATGTGCATGTCTGTTGACATCATAGTGTGTGCTGTACGCATGGACCTGTCGCTGACCTGGAGCCGGCACCAGTGCAAATGAAGAAAGAAGAGCAGCTGCCCGGGGCAGTTCTGGGGAGTACTCAGTTTATTTTTTTATGTGCTGGGCAATTTGGAACTGACAAGCTATATTCTCCAGCCTACTAGCTATATACTAAAGGGGGCTGGCTATATACTACAGGGGGCTGGCTATATACTACAGCGGGCTAGTTATATACTACAGGGGGCAGGCTATATGGTAAAGGGAGCTGGCTGGCTATATACTAAGTTGTGAACTGGCTGGCTGTATACTCCAGGGGGGTGGCTATATACCACAGGGGGCTAGCTATATACTAAAAGGGATGGATATATACTACAGGGCACTGGCTAAATACTACAGGGGATGGTTATATAATAAAGGAGTCTCGATGGCTATATACTACTAGGGGCTGGCTATAAACCAGTGGGGGCTTGTAGGGACAATGCATTTCCCACCCTAAGCTTATACTCAAGTCAATAGAGTATAGACAGTACATTGACATAGAACTGGTAGATGTAAAATATACTTTAAATACAATTTAGCAATTTATACATAAATATAAATCATAGGAGATGCAGATCCCCACTGTAAGCACACATATTGCTTATGTTGTACTGGTTTTGAGAAACTGCCTTTGCCACACAATGTTCAGTTGCTCATACATTAAATTTTAGTACCCTAACCCTAGGCTTGGACTGGCCCACTGGTGGATGGGTGAATCCACGGGTGGGCTCCGAAACCTGGTGCTATTGAAGGGTCCTCCATCCCATCGTAGTAGTAATAATATTGAATGCAGCCAGAACCTGCAGTTCCAGTACTATTACCATAGTTTTCTGTTTGTAATACATTTGTAAATTTGCGCTTATTTTACCGACTTTTCCACTTACCTAGCAAAGTCTTGCAACAGTTTTTCATTGTTGTGCCTGATATATATTTTAAAAAAAGTGAAGTTACAAGATAAACTCACAATTTTTGCACAAACTGTGGGGAAAAGGTTGCAAATATTCTTTAGTACTGATCAGGCGTAGGAAAAACTTTAGAAGGGGTTGCACAAGAGGTTGCGATTTGTGTGACTTTATCGGACTGTGACTGTCTCTGATGGTCACTTTGTCTATGGGTTAACCACGACAATAGGCAGAACAGCCTACCTGAGAAATAACAGCTTTCACCCAAAACATACCAGACAGTCTATCATATATAGCCAGGCTACATGCTACAACTGTATCTGTTCAGACAATACAGATCTGGAAACACCTCCTGGAGCTCAGGTCTGAATTTCTCCAGTTGGGCTACAGATCAAAAGTGACTAACAACCAAGTAAGAAAAGCAGCAGCCATCAACAAAGACCATTTACTCACATATAAGGAGACCCAAAAGGAGGTCAGAGTACCCCTAGTAGTCACTTACAGACGGCAACTGGAGATCCTACGTCATATTGCCAAGGAACTCCAACCAATTCTGCATAAAGATACAAGACTAAAAGAAATATTCCCAGTCCCTCCTCAACTGTCCTTCTGGCAACCACCAAACCTGAAACAACTAGTTGTCCCGAGTGCCCTGAGACCTCCATCAGAAAATGGCACCTCACCCTGCCTGCAAAGCAGTTGTAAAATGTGCCATTACATTAGCACAGGTGACCATGTGTGTGATATATTGAGTAGCTATAATAATAATCTTTATTTTTATAGAGCCATCATATTAGCATTTTACAAATCATATACAAATAAAATAATACATTACAGAGTACAAACAGAACAATAGGAGTGAGGGGTGACACAAGAGGTATCTAATCCAGAATAAAATAATTTAAGAAATAAAAATACTGCTGCATGAACTAGCCGTCACCCACCATCTCATGTAAAGGACATTCCAGAGAATTGGTGCAGTTTGGGAGAAGTCTTGGAGACCTGAGAGGTTAGAATTAAAGTAAAGATTAATCTACGATCACTGGCAGAGCATGGGTTGAATGCTAGACCAATAGCTGCATTGCAATTTTTTATTATATATGATAATAAATTATTGTTATACAAATAGGGCACAGTGTGGCTTTTTATGGGGGTATATTTTATATGTGAGGGGGCATAGCGTGACTAGTTGTAATGTGAGGGGTAAATGTTACTTAGGAGAACCTTGTCAGCCACTTTCCTCCAGTTGCACAATGTGTAGATGTGGTGACTTAAACTGAAGACATCTGGCAGAAAAGTCTGCACGGATAAGTAACAGCAGTTTTGGAATGTGAAGACATGTCGTCCATGAGTTACAAGATGTTACTTCTGATTAAGTTAGTTCGGTGCTTTACAAAGATGCGATTGAACCGTTGCATTTGGTTGAAATAAAGCACTCTTGCTGAGTTCATCCATGTGCTGTGCTGTGGTCTTCTTACTATTATTGGATCCATAAGGGAAACCCTGGCTGGGGCTGACAGACTGCTGGCGCCCTTCACAACTATCAGTCTTTCTTTGACCTTGGGTACGCTGTCTACTATTTCTGTATGAATAAGTTAGTTCTGTAGTCACTGACTAACCTACTGGTATGTGATGTGCCCAGGTGAGGGGTTATTGTTATCAGCTATTGTAATGGTCGTTAGAATGTTTCAATTGGTAACATTGATAATGAACACTGACTTACATCCCTTAACAAAACCAACAGCAAAAGGCCCATTAACCCCTTAAGGACGCAGGGATTTTCGGCTCATTTCTCGCTCTCCAACTTCAAAAATCCATAACTTTTTCATTTTTACGTGTACAGACCTGTGTGAGGGCTTATTTTGTGCATAACAAATTTTACTTTCCCATAATGTTATTTATTTTAACATGCCGTGTACTGCGAAGCTGAAAAAAAATTCCAAATGTGGACAAATTGAAAAAAAACGCGTCACGTCACGTTCTTGTGGGCTCAGTTTTTTCGACTTTGACTGTGCACTCAAAATAACACCTCAGCTTTATTCTTTGATTCGGTGCGATCGCGGTGATACCAAATTTATATAGGTTTTATTGTGTTTTAATTAGAGATGAGCGAGCACTAAAATGCTCGGGTACTCGTTATTCGAGACGAACTTTTCCCGATGCTCGAGTGCTCGTCTCGAATAACGAGCCCCATTGAAGTCAATGGGAGACTCGAGCATTTTTCAAGGGGACCAAGGCTCTGCACAGGGAAGCTTGGCCAAACACCTGGGAACCTCAGAAAAGGATGGAAACACCACGGAAATGGACAGGAAACAGCAGGGGCAGCATGCATGGATGCCTCTGAGACTGCTTAAATGCACCATTATGCCAAAATTATGGGCAACAGCATGGCCATGACAGAGTGACAGAATGAAGCTAGATAGCATCTAAAATATCCAATAATTGACCCTGACACTATAGGGGACGGCATGCAGAGGCAGCGCCAGCAGCGGCAGGCTAGAGAGTGGCATGGCGACATACCCTAAATGGACTCAGGCTTCAAACCAATGGGTGGCAGAGAGGAACCAAAGGAGGTGAGCAAGAAGCGCTCAAATAATATCGGTACATGATAAAAGTTTGCCAGTATATTTTGTGGATTACACAGCAGGGTGGCAACAAAGTTAACATGGAAGCCATGAAAACAACCCAAAATTCTGCCTGACACAGCTCGTTTGATAAGTGGACCATGTATGGAGGCAGTGAACTAGTAGTAGATTAAAGGTGCTGCAGTTAAAACTATGTTAGTTGGATCTTGGCATGGAGCTGGCGCTCCGCTGCCAGGCGAGCTTTCGCCAATCCAAGCCCCTGTCTCTAGGCTACTCCCCAAACAGCACTTCTAAGAACCTTTTGTATAAGATCAAGTGTAGTAGCGTTCTTATAAGTTTAGGATATGGCGGGTGAGGGGAATGTAAACAGATGCGCAAGAAGCGCTGAAATAATATTGGTAAATGATAAAAGTTTGCCAGTATATTTTGTGGATTACACAGCAGGGTGGCGACAAAGTTAACAAGTTTGTTGTGGAAGCCATAAAAACAACCCAAAATTCTGCCTGACACAGCTCGTTTGATAAGGGGACCATGTATGCCTACAGTTCATGCCAGTCGCTGCACTGGCTGCCAGTCTCCTTTCGAATACAGTTTAAAATAATAACCCTCATCCATAAAGCTCTGTATAATGCTGCACCCCCCTACCTCTCCTCTCTTATCTCAGTCTATCGCCCAACCCGTGCTCTTAGATCCGCCAGTGATCTTAGATTAACCTCTACCCTAGTGCGGATCTCCCACTCGCGTCTCCAAGACTTCTCTAGAGCTGCACCAATTCTATGGAATGCTCTGCCCCGGACTATCAGACTAATACCTAACCTCCAAAGTTTCAAACGTGCTCTTAAAACCCATTTCTTTAGGCAAGCCTATAACACTCATTAACTGCATGAAGTTTTAACTCTTCTACTAACCCGTCCTGTGTCGTCCTCCCATCTGTTATCCAGCAACCAACAGGCACCAGACTTCTCTGCAGTCCCATTCACCCTGGACCTGGTATATAAGATGACGGCTGAGTGGTTCAAGCGACAGCAATTCCATTTATTATATTTTGTTCTATTCCCTAAGAAGAATGGCTTGACCATTAAATATTCTTTTACCTCGTGTTACCCCATCATCTTCATAAACCGTAAGCTCTGGCGAGCAGGGACCTCACTCCTGTTGTTCCATACAAATGTTGTGCTCTGTTACATTACATTTGTATTTGTTTCCTATGATTTGTAAAGCGCTACGGAATATGATGGCGCTATATAAATAAAGATTATTATTATTATTATGGAGGCAGTGAACTAGTAGTAGATTAAAGGTGCTGCAGTTAAAACTATGTTAGTTGGATCTTGGGATGGAGCTGGCGCTCCGCTTCCAGGCGAGCTTTCGCCAATCCAAGCCCCTGTCTCTAGGCTACTTCCCAAACAGCACTTCTAAGAACCTTTTGTATAAGATCAAGTGTATCAGCGTTCTTATAAGTTTGGGATATGGCGGGTGAGGGGAATGTAAACAGATGCGCAAGAAGCGCTGAAATAATATCGGTAAATGATAAAAGTTTGCCAGTATATTTTGTGGATTACACAGCAGGGTGGCGACAAAGTTAACAAGTTTGATGTGGAATGCCCTGTAATAGCTCTTGGGCGGTGTGCCTTTTATCGCCTAGGCTCAGCAGTTTGAGCACCGCCTGCTGTCGCTTAGCGACGGCACTGCTGCTGTGCCTAGAGCTACCGACTGATGGCGCCATGGCCATGGATGGTAATTCGGAGGAGGAGGAGGTGGAGGAGGGGTGGGAGGAGGAGGAGGTATAGTAGGCCTTTGAGACCTGGACCGAGGTAGGCCCCGCAATCCTCTGCGTCGGCAGTATATGACCAGCCCCAGGGTCAGACTCGGTCCCAGCCTGCACCAAGTTAAGTGTAGTAGCGTTCTTATAAGTTTGGGATATGGCGGGTGAGGGGAATGTAAACAGATGCGCAAGAAGCGCTGAAATAATATCCGTAAATGGTAAAAGTTTGCCAGTATATTTTGTGGATAACACAGCAGGGTGGCGACAAAGTTAACAACTTTGATGTGGAATCCATGAAAACAACCCAAATTTCTGCCTCACACACCTCGTTTGATAAGGGGACGATGTATGGAGGCAGCTATATGGACGACTTTTGGAGGTAGCAATGGAGACAATGTGTGGAGGCTGCTATGGAGACAATTTAATTTGGATAGTGCCTGTATGTGGCAGTCCAAAAAAGTTTTCAAACCAGAGGAGCAGGTAGGTGGCCCTCCAGAAAAATGAAATAGATTGAGTGCCTGTATGTGGCAGTCCAAAAAAGTTTTCAAACCAGAGGAGCAGGTAGGTGGCCCTCCAGAAAAATGAAATAGATTGAGTGCCTGTATGTGGCAGTCCAAAAAAGTTTTCAAACCAGAGGAGCAGGTAGGTGGCCCTCCAGAAAAATGAAATAGATTGAGTGCCTGTATGTGGCAGTCCAAAAAAGTTTTCAAACCAGAGGAGCAGGTAGGTGGCCCTCCAGAAAAATTAAATAGATTGAGTGCCTGTATGTGGCAGTCCAAAAAAGTTTTCAAACCAGAGGAGCAGGTAGGTGGCCCTCCAGAAAAATTGAATAGATTGAGTGCCTGTATGTGGCACTCCTAAAAATTGTTTAAAACAGAGGACCGGGTAGGTGGCCCTCCAGAAAAATTAAATGCATAAAGTACTATAGCAAGAGCCAGTGGGTCAAAAAATAGCCAGTTTCCTCTGCTTCAGTGTACAAAGAGGAGGAGAAGGAGGAAAATGAGGAGGAGGAGTGCATAAATTATTCAGGTTGAGCTTCCTTCACCTGGTGGAGATTGGAAATTATGAGAAATCCATGCTTTATTCATCTTGATAAGCGTCAGCCTGTCAGCGCTGTCAGTCGACAGGCGTTTACGCTTATCGGTGATGATGCCACCAGCTGCACTGAAAACCCGCTCGGACAAGACGCTAGCGGCAGGGCAGGCAAGAACCTCCAAGGCGTACAGCGCCAGTTTGTGCCACATGTCCAGCTTTGAAACCCAGTAGTTGTAGGGAGCTGTGTGATCATTTAGGACGATGGTATGGTCAGCTACGTACTCCCTCACCATCTTTCTGTAAAGATCAGCCCTATTCTGCCGAGACTGGGGACAGGTGACAGTGTCTTGCTGGGGTGACATAAAGCTGGCAAAAGCCTTGTAAAGCGTACCCTTGCCAGTGCTGGACAAGCTGCCTGCTCGCCTACTCTCCCTCGCTACTTGTCCCACAGAACTACGCACTCTGCCGCTAGCGCTGTCAGAAGGGAAATAGTGTTTCAGCTTGTGCACCAGGGCCTGCTGGTATTCATACATTCTCACACTCCTTTCCTCTCCAGGGATGAGAGTGGAAAGATTTTGCTTGTACCGTGGGTCCAGGAGAGTGAATACCCAGTAATCGGTGCTGGAATAAATTCTTTGAACGCGAGGGTCACGGGATAGGCAGCCTAGCATGAAATCTGCCATATATGCCAGAGTACCAACGCGTAAGAATTCACTCCCCTCACTGGCCTGACTGTCCATTTCCTCCTCCTCCAACTCCTCGATCCCCTCTTGTGTCTCGCCAACATTCTCCTCCTCTTCCTCCTCATCCTCCTCCACCTCCTCCGATATGCGCTGAGAGACAGACCTAAGGGTGTTTTGGCTATCAACAAGGGAATCTTCTTCCCCCGTCTCTTGTGACGAGCGCAAAGCTTCCGACTTCATGCTGATCAGAGAGTTTTTCAACAGGCCAAGCAGCGGGATGGTGAGGCTGATGATGGTGGCATCGCCACTGACCATCTGTGTTGACTCCTCGAAGTTACTCAGCACCTGACAGATATCAGACATCCACGTCCACTCCTCATTGTAGATTTGAGGAAGCTGACTGACCTGACTACCAGTTCTGGTGGAAGTTGACATCTGGCAGTCTACAATCGCTCTGCGCTGCTGGTAAACTCTGGATAACATGGTTAATGTTGAATTCCACCTCGTGGGCACGTCGCACAACAGTCGGTGAGCGGGCAGTTGGAGGCGGCGCTGCGCTGCCCTGAGAGTGGCAACATCTGTGCTGGACTTCCTGAAATGCGCACAGATGCAGCGCACCTTCGTGAGCAAATCAGACAGTTTGGGGTATGTCTTGAGGAAACGCTGAACTATCAAATTTAACACATGGGCCAGGCATGGCACATGTGTCAGTCTGCCGAGTTGCAGAGCCGCCACCAGGTTACGGCCGTTGTCACACACAACCATGCCTGGCTTCAGGTTCAGCGGTGCCAGCCACAGATCAGTCTGCGCCGTGATACCCTGTAATAGTTCTTGGGCGGTGTGCCTTTTATCGCCTAGGCTCAGCAGTTTGAGCACCGCCTGCTGTCGCTTAGCGACGGCACTGCTGCTGTGCCTAGAGCTAGCGACTGATGGCGCCATGCCCACGGATGGTAGTTCGGAGGAGGAGGTGGAGGAGGGGTGGGAGGAGGAGGAGGCATAGTATGCCTGAAAGACCTGGACCGAGGTAGGCCCCGCAATCCTCGGCGTCGGCAGTATATGACCAGACGCAGGGTCAGACTCGGTCCCAGCCTCCACCAAGTTAACCCAATGTGCCGTCAGCGATATATAGTGGCCCTGCCCGGCAGCACTCGTCCACGTGTCCGTGGTCAGGTGGACCTTGTCAGAAACGGCGTTGGTCAGGGCACGGATGATGTTGTCTGACACGTGCTGGTGCAGGGCTGGGACGGCACATCGGGAAAAGTAGTGGCGGCTGGGGACCGAATACCGAGGGGCGGCCACCGCCATGAGGTTGCGAAAGGCCTCGGTCTCTACTAGCCTATAGGGCAGCATCTCCAGGCTAAGCAATCTGGAGATGTGGACATTAAGGGCTTGGGCGTGCGGGTGGGTTGCACTATATTTCCGTTTCCGCTCCAGCGTCTGGGGTATGGAGAGCTGAACGCTGGTGGATGCTGTGGAGGATCGTGGAGGCGACGATGGGGTTTTTGTGCCAGGGTCCTGGGCAGGGGGCTGACTATCAGCTGACACAGGGGAAGGAGCAGTGGTGTGCACGGCCGGAGGTGAACGGGCTTGGTGCCACTGAGTGGGGTGTTTAGCATTCATATGCCTGCGCATACTGGTGGTAGTTAAGCTAGTAGTGGTGGAACCCCTGCTGATCCTGGTTTGGCAAAGGTTGCACACCACAGTCCGTCGGTCATCCGGTGTTTCCTTAAAGAACCTCCAGACATCTGAAAATCTAGCCCTCGCCGCGGGAGCCCTCGCCACGGGAGCTTCACTACGTGACACATTTGGCGCTGATGCACCTGCTCTGGCCCTGCCTCTCCGTCTGGCCCCACTACTGCCTCTTCCAACCTGTTCTGGTCGAGGACTCTCCTCCGTCTCAGAAGCACTGTGTTCACCCGGCCTCTCAACCCAGCTTGGGTCTGTCACCTCATCATCCTCCGATCCCTCAGTCTGCTCCCCCCTCGGACTTCCTGCCCTGACAACAACTTCACCACTGTCTGACAACCGTGTCTCCTCATCGTCGGACACCTGTTTACACACTTCTTCCACTACGTCAAGAAGGTCATCATCACCCACAGACTGCGACTGGTGGAAAACCTGGGCATCGGAAAATTGCTCAGCAGCAACCGGACAAGTGGTTTGTGACTGTGGGAAGGGTCCAGAAAAAAGTTCCTCAGAGTATGCCGGTTCAAATGCCAAATTTTCCTGGGAGGGGGCAGACTGGGGGGGAGGAGGCTGAGGTGCAGGAGCTGGAGGAGTGCCGATTTCGGTGACATGGGTGGACTGCGTGGAAGACTGACTGGTGGACAAATTGCTCGAAGCATTGTCGGCAATCCACGACATCACCTGTTCGCACTGTTCTGGCCTCAACAGTGCTCTACCACGAGTCCCAGTAACTTCAGACATGAACCTAGGGAGTGTAGCTCTGCGGCGTTCCCCTGCTCCCTCATCAGCAGGTGGTGTCTCACCCCGCCCAGGACCACGGCCTCTGACCCCTGCAGTAGTTGGATGCCCACGTCCCCGCCCTCGTCCTCTACCCCTAGCCCTCGGGTTAAACATTTTGAAAATGAAAGTTATAACTTTAATTTTTTTTTTTTTTTTTGTGTTTTTTAGTTTTTAAAACCAAACGATGCTATCCTATTGCTATGGCTATTTTCTAGCCAAGTATGAAAGCACACTGCTATGCCAGATGAGATGACGGTGAGTTATGAAAAAATAAACGTAAAATAAAAAGGAAATGGCAGACTGTGCCTAATTGAAATCCAACCCCTAATAAATTTTCCCACTTCGGTCTTTGCGATGGATATGTGCGTCACTAAGCGCTAAACACAGCGGTCGCAAGTCTCACTACAAATTCCTCACAATTTGGTAGTAGATGCTCTGCAGCAAGGACAGCCACCAGCAGATCAACCAGAAATAAAATATATATAACGCTATTGTAGGCGTAAGTAAGCCGTTTGGATTCTCCTTTGGCTATTTTCTAGCCAAGTATGAAAGTACACTGATGAGATGACGCTGAGTTATAAAAAAATAAACGTAAAATAAAAAGAAACTGGCAGACTGTGCCTAATTGAAATCCAACCCCTAATAAATTTTCCCACTTCGGTCTTTGCGATGGATATGTGCGTCACTAAGCGCTAAACACAACGGTCGCAAGTCTCACTACAAATTCCTCACAATTTGGTAGTAGATGCACTGCAGCAAGGACAGCCACCAGCAGATCAACCAGAAATAAAATATATATAACGCTATTGTAGGCGTAAGTAAGCCGTTTGGATTCTCCTTTGGCTATTTTCTAGCCAAGTATGAAAGCACACTGATGAGATGACGCTGAGTTATGAAAAAATAAACGTAAAATAAACAGGAAATGGCAGACTGTGCCTAATTGAAATCCAACCCCTAATAAATTTTCCCACTTCGGTCTTTGCGATGGATATGTGCGTCACTAAGCGCTAAACACAGCGGTCGCAAGTCTCACTACAAATTCCTCACAATTTGGTAGTAGATGCACTGCAGCAAGGACAGCCACCAGCAGATCAACCAGAAATAAAATATATATAACGCTATTGTAGGCGTAAGTAAGCCGTTTGGATTCTCCGTTGGCTATTTTCTAGCCAAGTATGAAAGCACACTGCTATGCCAGATGAGATGACGCTGAGTTATGAAAAAATAAACGCAAAATAAAAAGTAAATGGCAGACTGTGCCTAATTGAAATCAAACCCCTAATAAATTTTCCCACTTTGGTGTTTGAGGTGGATATGTGTGTCACTAAGAGCTAAACACAACGGTAGCAAGTCCCCCTGCAAATTCCTCACAATATGGTACTAGCTGCAAATAAAAAAAAAAAAAGTATAACGTTATTGTAGCCCTAAGAAGGGCTGTTGGGTTCTTGTAGACTCACTCCTGCCTAACAGTAAGCTAATAGAACACCCTAACGCTATCCCTGCAGCAGCAGCAGCTCTCTCCCTAGCGGCATCCAGACACAGAATGATCCGAGCAGCGCAGGCAGGGGCTAGTCTATTCCAGGGTCACCTGATCTGGCCAGTCAACCACTGCTATCGACGTGTAAGGGTACCACGTCATGCTGGGTGGAGTGCAGAGTCTCCTGGCTTGTGATTGGCTCTGTTTCTGGCCGGCAAAAAGCAAAACGGCGGGAGCTGCCATTTTCTCGAGCGGGCGAAGTATTCGTCCGAGCAACGAGCAGTTTCGAGTACGCTAATGCTCGAACGAGCATCAAGCTCGGACGAGTATGTTCGCTCATCTCTAGTTTTAATACATTTTCAAAAATTAAACGAATGTGTACAAAAAAGAAAAAAAAATTTTTGCCATTTTCTGACGCTAATAACTTTTTCATACTTTGGTGCACGGAGATGTGTGAGGGGTCATTTTTTTGCAAAATGAGGCGACGTTTTTATTGCTACCAATTTGAGGTCTGTGCGACATTTTGATAATTTTTTATTTAATTTTTTATGTTATGTAAAAAGGTGTAAAAGTCGCATTTTGGACATTTGGGCGCCATTTCCCGCCCCGGAGGTCACCGCCGCCCGTAACCATTTTTATATTTTGATAGATCGGGCATTTTGGGACGCGGCGATACCTAATATGTTTGTGAATTTTACTGTTTATTATGTTTTATATCCGTTCTAGGGAAAGGGGGGTGATTTGAATTTTTAATATTTTATAAAATTTTTTTATTGTTTAAACATTTTTTTTCTTTTTTTTTCACTATTTTTTAGACCCTAGAAGGTCAGATCGCTCCTACCATATACTGCAATACTTCTGTATTGCAATATATGGCATTTTTGCAGCACATTCATTACAATGAGCCACTGGCTCATTGTAACGAAACTGCAGAAGCCATGTAGCCTCGTGTCAAAAGAAGACCCAAGGCTACCATGGCAACCAATCGCCGCCCTCCGATGACGTTTTTTAAACGCTGCCGGCGACTTTGCAAAAATGCAAAAACCCCCACCTTTGTATGAAGAGGACTCAGCCCGTGAGCCCTCTTCATACATCCCTTATACCTCTGCACCGTAGAGGGGGATAATTCAGGAATAATTCCTATAAACATCCGTCACATTTATTCCCTGACATAACATTACTTCCCTTCTGTGTCCATACCAAGAGCTGTGCACTGGAAGAAAGATTTGGGATAGGTACTTTATTGTTCACCTCACTGCCTCCCCCGCCAATGCCTACAAATGTATTGGCTTCTAAGGGAGTTGTGAATAGAGTGAGACTCACTGGTTATTTTGTATATTGGCACCACATTTGCTATGCGCCAGTCCTGGGGAACAGAACTAGTCTTTAAGGAATCTTCAAATATTAAAAATAATGGACTTTCTATCAAGGTACATTCGGTATATGCAATCGGGGCCCCGTGATTTGTCTACTTTAGTGGCTGTGAGGTGGCGCTTTACCTCTTCCTGGGTAAAACTGTTGACAATACAAAGAGAATTTACATTATTTCTTTGTCTTTTACCATGGGATTTTCTTGGGCAAAAACAGTTGAGAAGGAAAGTGGGAACATTAATGGCCACAGCAGATAACATAGAAAAACGGCTATACCGCAATAACATTCACATAATAGATAATAGGTGTACTGGAAATGGTGGTAATGACCCTGAAGAGTTCTTTGAGTCAAAGCTCCTCTATACTTCTTGCCACTGGAAAACTGACCAACACATGTTCTGGTGAAGGTACTACACTTAAAAGATAGAGACTGTATCATCATACTAGCCAGGGCAAGGTCCCAACTGCGCATAGAGGGGTAAAAGGTGTCCCTCTTACCAGATTTTACTGCAGAAGCAAAAATGAGCTTAGTTCCAGAATGTGAAGAGGAGACTCCATGAGCTCTGAATGCTATATGCTAAGTTGAATATGATTGTCAGTTATATGTACAAATAACTTCAGCAAAGGATTCCTCTTCATGGCTTTGTATGAATGAAATAGTAATAGAAATAGCAAATATGTACCTATCATGCCGAGGCTGATCATTGAATCCAGGGAGGATCACTATTACTACAGTATGCACTGAGCAGATGATTCTTGGATAAGGTTACAGGCATACTGTTTGTGTTCAATGCTTTTTTTTAAATAGTTTTGCCACAGGATCTTTTGGTGTGACAGCTCAATGATAACCCCATGAGCTACTACTGGGGTTTTTGGGCTAGTTGTTTTGTTATCTTGTCCGTCAATTGGCAGCTTTACTATTATGTGATATATGCTCATACAGGATCTCATAATTTGTGATTCAATTATCTATCTAATTAATGGAATTTCTTGGAAATGTGGAGGTAGGAAGAGGCAAATAAACATTGTTAAGTTATGCGCTTACTGGCGACCGGTACTAAACAATGCCCAGGTATGATAGAGCATTTTGCTGGTAATGTAGACTCTGTTCCTATGGCGACTTTATCGGAAACTGCAAAATTGCATTTACGGGGTTTAGTTCTATGGTCAAAAAAAAGAGCTCAGCTCTTACTGTGAACTTACACAAAAGGTAGATCCAGATGAGGTTCTCTTTATTAGATCATCTTCTGAAATATTATTTACACCAAGCAGCAAATAAGCACAATATTATTTTATTGAGGGTGAAAAATTCAAATCACCTGTTGGCCACTGTGGTCATTGCCAAAATGGAGTCCCACATATTTCTTGCCTACAATTTCTAGAGGGTATCTTTCTTGTAAAATCAGTGGAAATTGTCACTGAAATACAGGGATTTTATGAGGATGTATTGATCGTCTTGATCCCATCGCTAGTGTTGACATGCTGGGATCACCTAGAAAAGAAAGCTATAATTAGCAGCATTGAGTGTGGGGACAAGATGTGTGGCGCTCCGGGCTGCTAATTATGCATGCTGTGAGAAGGAGGTAACATCACACAATAGGTGTGAATTCATATCTCTCTCAGCATGGGAGAGGGAGGTGTTAATGGCATGTATAATTAGCTGCCTGGAAAGCCAGACTTCTTGTCCCTGCGCTCCGTGCTGCTAATTATAACTTTCTGTTCTAGGGGATTCCAGGATTTCCTTTAAGGCACTATGGACAATTTATGTAAAAGAGTGGCCAACTCCTTTAATGAAGGTAAGTGGGTGTCAAAAAATGGAAAAACGTAAAATACAAGCATGTATACATTTTAAAACAGGGTACAATGACCTACACGTTTCGGACAAATGGTATATCTGTGTCTTTACTCATGGTCTAAAATGTGAAAAAAACCCTATATATACTTACCCCACCCCCTGCTAGGGAGGTGGATCCCATTGTGCATGCATAGTAAAACCACCAGAAACAATGCCTTATACTGCTCTCTGCAAACCTTGCACATGCTGTCGGCTGTGCATGGAATATAATTATTGTGCATTGTGTGAAATTTACAGAGTGGTGCAGATTTACTTACCCGGTCCCGTCGCGATCCTGCAGTGCGTTGTCCGACGAGGATTCGGGTCCAGCACAATTCACTAAGATTGTGTGTCCGAGTTCCTGCATGTGTCACTTCTGCGCTGAGGACCGCTGGAGTTCACCTGCTTCTTCCTAGTGCATGTGAGTGCTTGATCTTGCAACACTTCCTTTTGTAAATTATGCGGTTTGTCCGAATCCTCGGGTTGTCCGATGGCCACGCCCCCGACTTCTCTTGCACGCAAGCCGGCACCGTGGATTATTTGTTTATATACAAGTGTAGGGAAAGCTGAGGGAGAGATGAGAGTGTAGTTGTTTTGTTATTACATTAGTTAGCGCTTCTGTCAGCACTGGAGTACTGATGGAGTACTGAGCCATGAAGTAAACAGATGAGAGCAGGGAGAGGAGAGAGAGGAGAGAGGGGGGGGGTGTCTCCCTCCATAGTTAGCTCCTCAGTGAAGAAGGGATATGCCTAGCAACAGCTATGTGAGAGATCACCGACAACAGGGGGAAGTCTGCAGAATACAAGAGGAAAGAGCAAGATTCAGTTAACTTATCCAATTGCAAAAGGGCTTAAAATTACCTGCCCTACAACATATCAAAAGTTTTTTGAAATGAGGGTTACTCTTTAAGGTTAAATACGTGTTGAATAGGAATTAGGAGTCAGATGACACTTGCCCTAGATGTCCATTAGACCCTTGAACCTTGAACTGTCTCTCTGCAGGTTTTGGAGTAGGGTCCTGACACATAGCAAAGAAATTTCTAATATAAATGTACCCATTACTTCAATACATTGTGTCCTGGTGTACATGGATACAATTCTGGGAGATAAATGTTTCTGATTTGAGTCAAGCCAAGGGCTCAAAACGTATCAGTCATACATGCTATGTTTTTGTAAAACTGGATTCAAACTGGAAGAATAAAGCTTGAAAAACCTTTTAACACAGTGCTGGATTTTCCTTGTCCTTTTGTGTATTTATGCGTTGAGTCCTGAAGTCTAGCCAGTATTTGAACCTTGCACTATGGCGCATCATCTCTCACAAGCACATAGATCCAAACTATGGAGAAGAGGGGTAAGGTGTAGTGGTTTTTCTCTCTCAATGGATTAAAATTGGCAAGTCATATATTGGTTGCCGAAATATTTACTTCTCATAGAGCATACACAAAGGTGTCTCCACAAATAATTCTCATACCATATACAGGATCCAAAATATGAATTAGTCCATGCATTGAGTGTAGAGTCTTACAAAATCTTAAAGATCAGACTGACAGTGTCTGCTCTCAGCACAGCTAGCAGATTGCTCATCACAGAAATGTTTCTGACAAGCAAGAAAATTAAGAAAAGATTAACCCAGTCTGACAATGCTGGAAATGTTCTCCAGCGTTCAAAATAGATTTTGGTTGCACAGCTGTAAGAGGATTTCTTTTCCCAATGAAATAAACTCAGCATTCAGAAATAACAGTTTTTTAATGTGGAGACTTTGATATGTGCCTTTTGACAACATTCTGACGAAACTCTTGGAATGTAATGAGGTGAAGACTACATTCTTGTTCACTTTTTTTACAGTAAATTGCTGGAATAGTATAAAATATGACCACATAAAAGGGTCAAGTGTAGAAAAAAGGTAAGTATGCTGCTGGCTTTTCTTCAGGCTCGTTGCCAAGCTGACCCTGATTCTTCAAGTGCTTTTCATGTATAAAAGCAACAAAACCTGAAGCTCAAGTAGACATATTACAACCAATATATGTAGTCACTGCAGACATTGGAAGTACACTGTTCTGAAAGGTGAAGTTCCTCTAATGAGCATGTGGGTTCATTTCTCATATTTTTATTTCCTTGGAAGGGTATACTTCTTTTAAGAGCGAAGGTCTCTGACTATGGCTCTAAAAATGTAGTTGTACTGTTATACAGATATTTAGATTACTATGAAGGCATGTTGGAAGCAGAAGTTACTGAACACCTAGAGAATGACTGGATTCCATGGAGGCAGACTGCAGGACTGCTATAAGGCAGGTGGGTGATAGTGAACTACAGCTTCTCAGCTCAGTCCTGTGATTCCTGTAGCTTTCACTAGTGAGGATCACTACATATTGAGTTCAATAGTGGCTGTATAAATTTACATGTGCTGAGCTCCACCTAGTGGTATCTGCTGAAAGCCAAAGCTTTATTATTTCCTACAGTAGGGAAAGAAAATGGTGAACTTATATCATCAGCTTTATTATAAGTACATCAGAAAAACTGTCCAACTGCCTATTCAAGGTCTTGGAACTACTGACTCTGCCAGAGGTCAAGGCTTTTACTGGATTTTACTTTACTTATACAGTGTCATGAATGACTTTATTGAATTTGGGCACTTTTAGTTCCAGACTTTAACACCTTAAGGACACTGCCTAAAATGGCCTTCAGGACATAGACCTTTTTTAATGTTCTTCCCTGCTCAAATTCCAAAAGACAGAACTTTTTTAATTGTTATATGACATGGACATGGGTTTTTTGTGGTAACTCTTTCCTGCAACAGAACAGAATAAAACAGTAGTTTTGTGACTTGTTTTTTAATTAAAACTTTAACACAGTATAATAAACATGATAAAATTACTGTATAGGATTGTACAATTAAGAAGACATCAAACATGTACAGGTTTTTCATGTCTTTAGCAAATAAAAACTCCTTAGGAAATCGCATTTGCTTATGTTCACCATATTTTGAGAGCTATATCTTTTTTATAGCAAGGTAAGTAGATGATCCAGTACTGGCAGACATAAAAAGCAATCCTTTATTTCATTGCTTAAAATAAGTTCATGGCAAAAAATGGAAAAACATAAAATACAAGCATGTATACATTTTAAAACAGGGTACAATGACCTACACGTTTCGGACAAATGGTATATCTTTGTCCTTACTCATGGTCTAAAATGTCAAAAAAACCCTATATATACATACCCCACCCCCCGCTAGGGAGGTGGATCCCATTGTGTATGTATAGTAAAACCCCTAGAAACAATGCCTTATACTGCTCTCTGCAAACCTTGCACATGCCGTCGGCTGTGCATGGAATATAATTATTGTGCATTGTGTGAAATTTACAGAGTGGGGCAGATTTACTTACCCGGTCCCATCGCGATCCTGCGGTGCGTTGTCCGATGAGGATTTGGGTCCAGCGCAATTCACTAAGATTGTGCATCCGAGTTCCTGCATGTGTCACTTCTGCGCCGAGGACCACTGTAGTTCACCTGCTTCTTCCTGGTGCATGTGAGTGCTTGATCTTGCAACACTTCCTTTTTTAAATTCTGCGGTTTTTCTGAATCCGTTGGGTTGTCTGACGGCCACGCCCCCGATTTCTCTTGCATGCAAGCCGGCACTGTGTGTGCCAAAAACCTGGGGCAATTCAGGGCAAAAGAGAAATATTCGGGAAACCCAACAAAAGTGCGGCATTTGGGCCCTTAGTAAATGAGCCCCAGTGAACTGATAAAATCACTGGCTCTCTAAATGCTCTGTAGGACTGCCAGATAGTCGGAGGCATGAACATTTATGAGAAAGTGATCTTGATGTTTGATGTATAACTATGGACATACAGGGGCAGATTATTATGTCTTATATATGTCAGGATCGAAGGTAGTGGATCTTCTGGACCACTGCAAGCCGACACCTGGGAACGGAGTCTAAGTGGTACCCGGTTTTCACCAGAGCCCACCGCAAAGCGACTTGGACTTGCTGTGGTGTGGTACCACCAGGTCATTCCACAGGTGCGACTTTGTCCGCAGTGGCAGCCAATCATAGTACAGAATCGGCAGGCAAACTCGTGGTCAGGAACAGGCAGGATGTCCAGACAGGCAGCACAGGATCGGAGTCGGGGACGTAGCAGAAGGTCAAGACAGCCAGTCTTAATAAATCCCCATCACACTGACCATGTAAATTTGAAATAGGAATTAGGATTAGAAAAGGGGGCTAGTGCTTTCAGTGGTACATTGAAACCCAGGTGTACTGTGGGTCCCCCCGGCGGGAGGGGTTGGGACACTGTGCCTTCTATGCCCTGGTGGTGAAAGTTGTCGGTCCTCTAAGCTGCCATGTCCCAGCTGCCACTATTACTTGAGTTTGCCAGGGTCCATTGTGCATTTTGGTGTTTTGTGGTATCCGACAGGTGCTCTAAGCAGCCTGGTGCCAGCTCTTTTATTGTGCCTAGTGGAGCATTAAAGAGCTGCCTTGCGTCGATGAGTTGTCAGATGCCACCTGTATTGGTGGCTCTAGTCTTATTGGTTTTACCTGTGTTGGTGATGTCGCTTTCGTTACTGGCTGTGCGGAGGTTAGGGGAGTAGATGCCTCTTGGGGAGCTGAAGCCACAGACCAGATGATGGTGTCCATTGCTTATGCCACATACTTGCTTTGGGTTAGAGAGGTGCCAGTGAGATATGGGTGCTCAAAGAGCTGGAGCCATAGGCTAGGTGCTTGTGTCCATTGTCTATGCCACATGCTGGTGGTGTCTGTGCCAGTGATATGTGCACTCCCTGAGCACCCAATGATAGCAACGGGAGCTGGATGGAACATTACCTGCACCGCACCCAGATCCTCAACGACCACACTACACCAGCTGTTTGGTGGGAAGCCTTGTGGTTACCCACCAGCCATCCCCTTTGGTGTACTTAAGAGATCAGCGACGGCTGTGGTCTGGCGACCATGCCTTATGGAGAACAGTCTTTGTGGAGGTTCGACAATCCTTGTCTTTACTGGGGGCTGGGATCCTGTGAATAGGAGCTGGCAAGAATAGCCACAGCGAGGTCCGATGATCAGGTGATGGAAGAAACTGGAGAGATCAGCTGCAGGTGAGGTAATCATACTCTGGAGAAGTTAGCTGCAATGGGGGTCCAGTAATTGGTGGTGCTGGGGTCTGAGGTGACCTTCCTGTAGCTACCTGGAGCCATGTTACTGAGCAGTGTTGGCGATTGGAGGGTAGCATAGTGACTAGCACCAGTAGCTAGAGAAAAGCACATAAAACAAAGACATAGCCTGGAGCAGACGTACAGTCTGTCGTCTTGTGTGGCACAATCTTGACAGCCCACTACTTGAGGTAATCTGCATACAAATGTATACTTTCCCCTCAGAGTCCAAAACAAGCTTTAACAAGCTACACCTTCCTTTCTGATGTCCTAGTAGAGCTTTCATCTGCTGATAAAACTTCTCTTACCAGCATAAGAAAGAGAAGAATACCCCTTTAATGCACAGACCTACTTTTCTGTTTCACTTTATATGGTTATAACTTTTGAACACTTAACTTACCAAAGTGATTTTGAGACTGTTTTTGTGTGACATGTTGTACCTTATATTAGGGGTCAATTTTAGTTCATATGTTTTGCGTTTATTTAAATCTAAAATTTGGCGAAAACTTTGAAAAAGTCACCATTTTCAAAATACTAAATATACAAATATATTTAGCACCCCAATTTGTTACTTACTTAGATTTCCCAAATGTCTGTTTTATGTTTTCATAATTTTTAAGATGTCTTTATAATACTTTACAGCGTTGTACAACTTACAAAATTGAACATTTACCAGATTTTCAAGGACATTTCTGAATTGACCTATTTTGAAATTTATTTTTGTTTTCAATGAGCTGTGAAATATATAATGCTAGAAATCCCTGTTTTCAAATCTGCACCCCTCAAATAATTAAAAATGGCTTTTAGGAAGATTGTTATCCTTTTGAGAACTTAATAATAATTTAAACAAAATTAAGTTGAATGGTCTTTTTTGTCAGTAATACATTCATTTAGCCCTAAAAACACAGTTAGTTGCAGAAGTGAAGGAAAGCCATGCAGCATCTAATTTTCACCTACAGTATCTAGCGTTTTTATTTTTTGTGGGATGAGATGCACTTTTCAGTGATACTATTTTGTGGCTCATGAAAATGTATTAACCATTTAGGTGGGGAAGGAGTAGAAAAAAACATAAATTCTGTATAGATCTCAATTTTTTGGTGTTCACCCTCTGGCCCAATAAACGTGTTACTTTTATTGTATGGGTCAGCATGATTTAATGCAATAACATATTTTGTTATGTTTTGCTAAATTAAACATAATGGGGCAGATTTACTTACCCGGTCCATTCGCGATCCAGCGGCGCTTTCTCTGCGGTGGATTCGGGTCCGGGTGATTCACTAAGGTAGTTCATCCGCCGTCCACCAGCTGGTGCTGCTGCGCTGAAAAGCATCCGTATTGCCCTGAAATTCACCAAGCCGGACCAAGTGAAGGTAAGCGCGTCCCAAGCGACACATTTTCCGTTTTTAAATGCGGCGGTTTTTCCAAATCCGTCGGGTTTTCGTTCGGCCACGCCCCCGATTTCCGTCGCGTGCATGCCAGCGCCGATGCGCTACAATCCGATCGCTTGCGCCAAAAACCCGGGGCAATTCAGGGGAAATCGTCGCAAAAAGGAAATATTCGGGTAACACGGCAGGAAAACGCGAATCGGGCCCTTAGTAAATGACCCCCAATGTGGCAAAATATGCATAGTTTTTGCATTGCTGTCTTCCAAGATTTTTGTCTACAGAGCTGGTTGAGTACTTGTTTTTTGCAGAATATCTGTACCATTCTGGAGAAGATACCCTTTTTATATGACGTTCATTGTGTGGAATTAATAATGTTTCAGTTTTTATACAGGTTGTTATGGATGTGGCAATACCATATTTGTAGGGTTTGAGTGGTTATTTAACCTCTTAACAACCTGGCCCTTTTTTGTTTTTTCATTTTCATTTTCACTCCCCACCTTAAAAAATCTATGACTTTTTTATTTTTGCAAGTAAGGAGCTCTGTGATGGCTTGTTTTCTGTGCAACAAATGCACTTCATAGTGATGGTAATTAATATTCCATGCCATGTACTGGGAAGCGGGAAAAAAATTCCAAATGCTATGAAAACGGTGAAAAAACGCATTTGCGTCGTTTTCTTTTGGGCTTGGATTTTACGGCTTTCACTGTGCACCCCAAATGACATGTGTACTTTATTCTTTGGGTCGGTGCAATCACAGGGATATCAAATTTGTATAGGTTTTATAATGTTTTTATACATTTATAAAAATTAAAACCTCCTGTACAATTTCTTTTTTATTTTGCCGCTAATAACTTTTTCATATTTTGGTGTACAAAGCTATGGATGGTATCCTGTTGTGCAAATTTTGATGCCATTTTCAATGCTACCAATTTTCGGCCTGTTCAACCTTTTGATCACTTTTTATAGAATTTTTTATTTTTTTTTAAAAACGACAAAAAGTGTCATTTTGGAATCTGGGCGCTATTTTCTGTTACGGGGTTAAAACACTGTGAAAAACTGTTATTATATTTTGATAGATCGGGCATTTTCTGGATGCTGCAATACCTAATTTGTTCATGATTTTTACTGTTTATTTATATTTATATCAATTTTAGGGAAAGGGGTGATTTTAAGTTTTAGGTTTTTTTGTTATAACTTTTTTTATTTTTACGTTCATTTTTCTGACCCCCTAGGGTACTTTAACCCTAGGTTTTCTGATCAATCCTACCATATACTGCTATACACTACTATTACGGCGCGCTTCGGGAAGGGATTAAATTTATATGGGGTTTAGAGGTTTTTATTGATTTATTGATTTTTTTTATTTTAAAACTTTTTAAAACTTTTTTACTAGTCCCACTATGGGGCATGAACAAGCAATCATCTCTTTGCTCGATTATTATAATACCCTGCAACAGCATAGGCTCACACATTGACTGTAAGATTCTCCAAAGTTAGAATCTTACTGTAGACAGCCCTGGGCTGTTAGTTACAGCTTGCACCCAGTGATTCAGAATGCCGATTCAGTTCCAGTGATGTGCTGAACTGGTATTGACAGTGTTAACTGGGCTACTACAGAGCAATACATCTATGGCACTGCATACTAATAGGTTAATGACAACATATAAACAACTAACCACTAAAAAAAATGCATAATTCATGTACAAAAGGATGATATCCTGTTTTCTATTGAGATACAGATATTTGAGGTAAAAGACTAATTTTTTTACAATGAAATAAAAATATGTACAGTATATATCTATATATATATATATATATATATATATATATTGTGGGAGATTTGGCCCAGTAGAGACCGTGGTAGCGGGGTGCTGTGATGCAGTTCAAGACAGTGACACCAAGGTACAGTCCAAAACAGGTCTCGCCTGCGTTTATTGTAGCAGCAAAATAAAACAGCCTTTACATTCAGGCATTAACCCCTTAGCGCTCTGCGCCGTAGCTGTACTGCGCTGAGTCCCGCGAATAGCGCTCAGCGCAGTACAGCTACTGCGCAGAGACGATGCCGGTTCAGCGCTGTATAGCAGCCGAACCGGCATCGTTAGCCGCGGGATTTCAACGGTAATCTACCGTTGACAACCCCGGCTAACACCCGCGGTCGGAGTGGGCTCCGATCGCGGGTGTTTAACCCGTTAAATGCCGCGGTCAACGCGACCGCGGCATTTAACATGCCTTCTGGGGGTCTTTACATCACAATCGGCCCCCCCGCACCGTTTTCGGGGGGGCCGATTGCGGTTTTGCCACCTCTGGGGTCCGATCGGGACCCCAGAGAAGCCTGGAGGGTTTACCTTTAAGATGGCGTCTGTGACGTCATCTTAAAGGCAAAGTGTCAGCCTATGCATCTGCATAGGCTGGCACTGATAATATCCTGCAATACATTAGTATTGCAGAGTATTATAAAGAACAAGCAATCAGATGATTGCTTGTTCATATCCCATGGTGGATCATGTAAAAAAATGTAAAAAAAAATGTTTTTCAATAAAAAATTACTTTATAAATCACTAAAAATGCCCATAAGCCCCAAAACATATAAAAGAGACATATAACACTCAAAAAAGTCTAAATCATAACACAAACCCCACATATATAGTATCATCGCGTCCGTAACAATCCATAGAATAAAACTAAATAACTATTGAACCCATATGATGAACGCCGTAAAAAAAAAAACGTTAAAAACCCGCCAAAAATTATGATTTTTACCTATTATATCCCACTAAAAATGCAATAAAAAGTGATCAACAAAACATATGTACTCCAGAATGATATTGTTGCAAAGAACAACATGTCCCGCAAAAAACAAGCCATCAACCAGCTCTGTAGCCAAAAACGTAACAATGTTATGCCACTTGGAAGACGGCGATGCAAAAATGACAGATTTTTCCCCACATTAGGGTTTTATTTAGCAAATTTAGTAAAACATAAGAAAAAATATTCATGTCTGGTATCCCCGTAATCGTATCGACCCATAGAATAAAGATAACAGGATTATTAGGCTATACGGTGAACACAAAAAAAAAAAAAAGTAAAAAATCCAGTACAGAATTGATGCTTTTCTACTCATGACCTCAAAAAAAGTTCCAAAATTTTCAACAATAGGTGATACCAACCCCAAAATGGTAACACTGGAAAAAGAATCTCGTCCCGCAAAAAAAATGCCATCACATGGCCCAAATAACGGAAAAGCGAAAATGTTATAGCCTTCAAAAGGGGGCAACGAGGAAACTAAAATCCTGGCAGCTGCAGGGTGCTCCTTCCCTTCTGCGCCTTGCTGTGCCCCCATAACACAAGTAATGTCCACATGTGGGGGGTCGCTGCACTCAGGAGAAATTGTAGAACAAATTTTATGGTGAGTTTTCTCTTTTTATCTTTTGGAAATGTGTAAATTTTAGGGCTAGATGAACATATAACCGACAAAATTTGACCATTCTAAATTTCACCGCCATTTTGATTCAATTACTATGAAGATCTCAAGGGGTTAACAATCTTTGTAAATGCTGTTTCTGATAGTTTGAGGGGTGCAGATTTGAAAATGGGTTGGTTATATAGGGGGTTTTGATGCTAAATATGTAAAATTTCATTCAAAACTGTATTTATCCCCAAAATAGTCAATTCTGAAAATCTGGAAAAGCGATATTCTATTTGTAGGCCGCGTGACGTCAAAATAAATTATCCAAACATTTCAAAAATTATGAAAATGTAAAGTAGACAAATGGGAAATGTTATTCTGCAAGTTATTTAGGTGGTAAATCTATCTGCCTGAAAACGCGGTGATTTTGAATTTCGAAAATGGCAAATTTTTCTAAAAATTCATCACTTTTTTCTTTTTTTTGTAAATAAACGCAAAACGTATCAGCCAAAATTTACCACTAAAATGAAGTACAACATGTGGGGAAAAAACAATATCAGAATCGCTTTGATAAGTAACAGAGTTCAAAAGTTATAACCATATAATGAGACGCAGGTCAAATTTCAAAAAAAAGTTGCGAGCCTTAACCTGCAAACAGGCTGCGTCCTTAAGGGGTTAAACAAACAAAAATCCTACCCGTCAGGGTGCTAACTATACAGGTGTTCACTAACTCACCACTATACAAAATCACTTGGCTGCTCCAGGCACAGAGGTCAGGGCTGTGTGCTCTCCAGCCTCCTTCCAGAGAGAGACAACATTCTGAGCTCTGCTGAGCGGTTTAAAAAAAAGACTGATTGGGCTGCTCCCATCACCTGTGTCCAAGGTGCTGGACACCCAACCTCAGCACTAAGGCCTTGCATAATAGCAAAACCTAGGGGAAACATACCGCCCATCCACAGTTAACCCCTTCAGTGTCTCACATACCCTCCCCCTCTGTTTGACCCTGTGGGGGCGAACACTTTTGGCCATCAGACAGTGGGTACGAGACAGGGCATCGGCATTCCCATGCAGCTTTCCTGCTCGATGTTCTACCGTGAATTTGAAATTCTGCAACATTAGGAACCACCTTGTGACCCTGGCGTTCCTCTCTTTGGCCTGACTCATCCAGGTGAGGGGAGAGTGATCGGTCACCAGTGTAAACTGTCGCCCTATCAAGTAGTATCTCAGGGATTCCACAGCCCATTTTATCGCCAAGCACTCCCTCTCAACTATACTATAGTTCTTCTCAGGGGGTGTGAGCTTGCGGCTCAGGAATGTCACAGGATGTTCCTCACCCTCCACTACTTGGGACAGGACAGCCCCTAAGCCCACGTCAGAAGCGTCAGTCTGTACAATAAAGGTCTTGGTGAAGTCAGGGGTGACCAGTACCGGTCCCTCGCACAAAACTGTCTTAAGTCGCTGAAACGCCCCCTCAGCCTCTTCACTCCACTTTACCATCACCGCCCTGCTACCCTTGGTCAGGTCAGTCAGGGATGCCGCTATGGTAGCAAAATCGGGGATAAATCGGCGATAATAGCCCACTATGCCTAGGAAAGCCCTCACTTGCTTCTTGCTCATAGGTCGTGGCCACTGCTGGATCGCCTCCACTTTATTTACTTGGGGTTTGATGACACCTCGCCCAATACGGTACCCCAGGTAACGGGCCTCTTCCAGACCCAGAGCACATTTTTGGGGGTTCGCTGTCAACCCTGCTGCCCTCAGGGAGTCTACCACTGCTTGCACCTTGGCCAGGTGACTCTCCCAATCGTTACTATAAACTATGATGTCATCCAGATAGGCCGAGGCATATCTCCGGTGAGGTTTTAGCACGAGATCCATTAACCTCTGGAATGTGGCGGGAGCCCCATGTAGCCCAAAGGGGAGTACCACGTACTGAAAAAGCCCGTCAGGGGTAACAAAAGCGGTCTTCTCTTTGGCCCTGTCAGTAAGGGGTACCTGCCAATACCCTTTCGTCAGGTCAAGGGTGGAGAAGAACCTAGCCTGTCCAAGTCGTTCTATCAACTCGTCAACCCTGGGCATGGGATAAGAATCAAATTTGGACACCTCGTTCAACTTCCTAAAATCATTGCAGAACCGTAGGGAACCATCAGGTTTGGGAATCAACACAATAGGACTCGACCAGTCACTTTTAGACTCCTCGATAACCCCCAGGTCTAACATCTGCCTGACTTCTTCGGATATGGCAAGCCGGCGCGCTTCAGGGACCCGGTAGGGTTTTTGGTGTACCCGGATGTGGGGTTCGGTTATGATATCATGCTTGATGACTGAAGTACGTCCCGGTAACTTAGAGAACACATCCACATTTCGGAGCACAAACTCCTTCGCTTCCTGAATCTGGGCCCTGGAGAGGGACTCCGAGATCCGTACTTCAGGCACCTTGGCATCGGGTACACCTACCTCCGGTGTCCCATTCTTGGGGACAGACGCTTTTTCTACTCCCACGGCCATCAGGGACTCCCTTTCCCTCCATGGCTTTAGGAGGTTCACGTGGTATATCTGTTCGGGTTTTCTCCTCCCCGGCTGAGATACCTTGTAGTTAACCTCCCCTACTTTCTCCATGACCTCATATGGTCCTTGCCATTTTGCCAAGAACTTGCTCTCAACGGTGGGCACCAGAACTAGCACTCTGTCGCCTGGGTTAAAGGTCCTGAGTCTGGCTGACCTATTGTAGACCCTAGACTGGGCCTCTTGTGCCCTTGTCATGTGCTCCTTTACAAGGGGCATTACCGCCGCTATGCGGTCCTGCATAAGGGAGACGTGTTCTATCACACTACGGTGGGGGGTCCTCTCCTGTTCCCAGGTCTCCTTGGCTATATCCAAAAGCCCACGTGGGGAACGGCCATATAACAGCTCAAAGGGTGAGAAACCCGTGGAGGACTGGGGAACTTCACGTATGGCAAACATCAAATAGGGCAACAAACAATCCCAGTCCTTCCCATCCTTGCTGACCACCCTCTTTAGCATCCCCTTCAAGGTCTTGTTAAACCTCTCGACTAGGCCATCTGTCTGAGGATGATACACAGAGGTGCGGAGCTGTTTAACCTGCAGTAACTTACACATCTCCTTCATTACCCTAGACATGAATGGGGTACCCTGGTCAGTCAAGATTTCCTTGGGGAGGCCTGTGCGTGAGAATACCTGGAACAGCTCCCTAGCAATATTTTTGGAGGAGGTGTTCCTTAATGGAATCGCCTCGGGATACCGCGTAGCGTAGTCCAGGATAACCAGGATGTATTGGTGCCCCCTTGAGGATTTGACTATGGGGCCAACCAGATCCATTGAAATCCGTTCAAATGGCACCTCTATGATTGGTAGCGGGACCAAAGGACTCCTGAAGTGGGACACCGGGGCAGTAAGTTGACACTCAGGGCAGGAGCTACAATACCTCCTCCCACACCCCGGGCCAGAAAAATCTCTGCAGGATCCTCTCCCGGGTCTTCTCAGCACCTAAGTGCCCTCCCAGCACATGTTTGTGTGCCAACTCTAGCACCAGCCTACGGTGAGATTGGGGTACTACAAGTTGCTCAACCTCCTCACCCCGTATCTGGTCGACCCTGTATAACAGCTCCCCAACAATCACCATTCGGGGGTATATTTTGTCAGCCCCTGGTATTTGGAGTACCCCATTTATCACCTTAACATTCTCCCGTGCTTTAAACAAGGTAGGGTCCTGTAGCTGTGCAGCCCCAAAATTCTCACGGGAAAACTCAAGGTCCGGCATGTCGGCCACCTCCTCGTGGCCCTCGACCTCACCAGCTAGGACCTCTAGGGGAGCGAATTCATCACATGGGGTCACCCCTACTGCTGGCGTGGGTACATCGGCCTCAAAGGGTTCAGGGGCCAAGGCCGGACATACCTGACGTCCATTATCTGCAACAGTACCTGAGGTGGGTCTTTGTCTCCAGAGGTCCCAAAACACCGGTAAGTCTCTGCCGATAATAGCCTCATGAAACAGGGTCCCCACCACCCCCACTTCATGGGTAATAGTACCACAAGGTGTATGTAGGTTGATGACAGCAGTGGGATATTCGCGAGTGTCCCCATGTATACACAACACTCCCACTTTACGCCCACTGTACAGTCCAGGATCAACCAAAGTTCCCCGCACCAGGGTAACCAGACTCCCTGAGTCTAGCAAGGCTTCCACCGTGTGACCACCGATTGTGACCATACACACTTGGGGTTCTGCATCCGTGACTGACTCGGCAGCCAGAACCGGCCGGGCAAACAGTGACATTCGCCGGGTCTGGTTGCAGTCCATTGGCTCCACTGACAGGGGACAGTTGGCAGCAATATGGCCCATTTCATGGCATCGCCAGCACTGGATACGGCTATGACCTCTGTCACGAGCCTCACTGGGTTTCTGTGTATCCAAGCCCCCCAGTGTACCCCCTCCCAACCTGACCTGTTTCCCTTTTCCTGCAGTAGCAGTCCTACCAGATGGTCGCCGTCATCTTTTGTAAAGCCTTCTGCACTGCAGCCCGTGCGGAATGCTGGACAACCAGGTACCCTTGCAGACCAGTATGGGACCCCTCAGTAGTCGTCGCTTGCGGTGCTGCCATAACGCCAGAAAACTTTTCCATCATCAGCTGGAACATGGCTCGGGACTCTTCCTGCTGTTGCTGTAGCATGGCTCGGGACTCTGCCTGCTGTTGTCGGGACCTCTCCTCCTGCTGCTGGAGCATGGCTTGCTGCTGTCGGGAACTCTCCTCCTGCTGCTGGAGCATGGCTTGCTGCAGCTGTCGATTAGCCTGGGACTCTTCCTGCTGCTGCTGCCGATTAGCTCTGGCCTCCTCTTGCAGGTATTTAATAAAGTCCTCCATCTTGGCTTTATCCTGCAATTTGCCTGCTGCTTTCACCCAGGCCATGCAATGTTGCAGGATGTAGCGAGCCTTTCAGGTGTGTGTCTTTTTGAACTGCCCGCAATCCGAAGCACCATATGTGGGAGATTTGGCCCAGTAGAGACCGTGGTAGCGGGGTGCTGTGATGCAGTTCAAGACAGTGACACCAAGGTACAGTCCAAAACAGGTCTCGCCTGCGTTTATTGTAGCAGCAAAATAAAACAGCCTTTACATTCAGGCATTAAACAAACAAAAATCCTACCCGTCAGGGTGCTAACTATACAGGTGTTCACTAACTCACCACTATACAAAACCACTTGGCTGCTCCAGGCACAGAGGTCAGGGCTGTGTGCTCTCCAGCCTCCTTCCAGAGAGAGACAACACTTCCAGCTCTGCTGAGCGGTTTAAAAAAAAGACTGATTGGGCTGCTCCCATCACCTGTGTCCAAGGTGCTGGACACCCAACCTCAGCACTAAGGCCTTGCATAATAGCAAAACCTAGGGGAAACATACTGCCCATCCACAGTTAACCCCTTCAGTGTCTCACAATATATATATACAGGACGTCCCCTACTTAAGGACACCTGACTTACAGACAACCCATAGTTACGGACAGACCCCTCTGACCTTTGGTGAAGCTTTCTGGATGCTTTACTATAGCTTTACTATAGCTTGAACACAAATGACAAATCTGTAACGGGTGTCCCCATGACCCGGGTTGCAGGCACATCCGTGCTTAGCTCCGGTCCCCAGCTCCCCTCCTTGCTTCCTTTACTCTCCATGCTCCTTCTCCAGATCTAGCAGCCTTGCGCCTCATTTAAAGGGTCAGCGCACCGCTAATTGGTGCTGGCCATTCCCAGGAAATTTGATAAAAGCCGGCCTCTTTCTGCATTCCCCGCTGGATCTTTGTGCTATATGCCTCAGAGAAAGCATGTTTCGTTGCCTAGTGCCTGTCTGCTGATTTCCCATTGTGACCCTGGTTCCGTCCTGACTTTGATTCCATGCTGCCTGTCCTGACCTCCTGTTTTATTCCTGACGTTGATCCCGTGCTGCCTGTCTCGACCTCCTGCCTGTCCCGGACCACGATTCTGCCTCACAACTTTGTAGCATGCCTTGACCACCACATGGACAAAGTCGCGCCTGTGGAGTGACCTGGTGGTACCCTGCCACAGCAAATCCATCTCACTTTGCGGCAGGCTCTAATGAAAACCATGTTCCACTTAGACTCCGCTCTCAGGTGTCAACCTACGCAATTGCTCATGGTGGTACAGAGGATCTACTACCTTAGATCCTGACATCATCTTCATTTGTGAATTAGCATTTTTTGAAATTTAAATGGGTTATCCGTGTTTTGAAAATAACTGAGGCCCGGGCTGGGGAGGGCTAGTTAAACATAACAAACATCTACTTACCTTGTCCGGCGCCGCCGATGTCCCGCTCCGCGGCCGGTCTTCTCTGTGCGCCGGTTTCATTACAGGGGCGCACAGGGAGCTTCCGGCCGGCTGGAAGCTCCTATCCGACACCATCTCCCAGCGCTTACAACGCTGAGAGATAGGGACAGATAGGAGGAGCCGGCCACATCCCGGACCGGAAGCTCCTTGTGCGCGGCTTCCGTGCCCCTGTAAACAAACAGGGGCACGGATCGAAGGGACCACGGCGCGGGACATCGGCGGCGCCGGAGGAGGTAAGTCCATGTTTATTATGTTTAACTATCCCTCCCCAGCCCAGCCATAAGAAATTTTTAAAACCCGGATAACCCCTTTAACTTTGGTATCATAAAATGTTTTTATCCTGCTGTAAATTACCTACATATTCTAATAACTACCACAGCAAAAGAATAGTAAACCAGGAGAGGCAACCATATGAAGTAGCTTAGATAGAAACACATAAACTAAAGTTTCTATACAAGGTTAGATATAGATCACAGCAGAAGATTTCTATACCAAAATAAAGGTCCTTGTAGTCAACTGCTATAAATACACAATAAATGCTAGGTATTCCTGAAAAGTCTGTAATAATGGATTGTAACAATTATTAGGAAATATTGCACATCCTAAAACTAAATATTTAATACTCTATACAAGATACTTACTGTTACTTGCCTTACAGTGGCTTCCATTATTTACTTTTTTAAATATTTATGCATGTTGAGATCATAGTTTCATTATTTCTCATTTTTTAATAACTTATTGTCCAGGTCTCCAGACAATTCTATGTATCTAAATGATTGAATGCCTCAACCGCACCCAGTATATTATCCAGTGTGAGCCACTATGATGTATCTCAATGATTGCATGCCTCAACCGCACCCAGAATATTGTATAGTATGAGCCACTGTGATGTATCTCAATGATTGCATGCCTCAACCGCACCCAGTATATTGTATAGTATGAGCCACTGTGATGTATCTCAATGATTGCATGCCTCAACCGCACCCAGTATATTGTACAGTGTGAGCCACTGTGATGTATCTCAACTATTGCATGCCTCAACCACACCCAGTATATTGTCCAGTGTGAGCCCCTATGATGTATCTCAATGATTGCATGCCTCAACCGCACCCAGTATATTGTCCAGTGTGAGCCCCTATGATGTATCTCAATGATTGCATGCCTCAACCGCACCCAGTATATTGTCCAGTGTGAGCCCCTATGATGTATCTCAATGATTGCATGCCTCAACCGCACCCAGTATATTGTACAGTGTGAGCCACTGTGATGTATCTCAACTATTGCATGCCTCAACCACACTATTCCTGACCCCTAACATTGTTCTTTGTGTTGTGATCTGACTGCTAATACTATATACTGCAACATTACTGTATTGCAGTATATAGCAATATTATTGCTGATCTCTAACAGCCTGCCAACTGCTGGCTATTAGGGATCATTACACATTTCAAGCCTACAAGTCTCAATGGCGCTACATTCACACTGCCATATGGAGGACGTATATACAGCCAACGTATTTTTGGCTGATGTACATCCCGCATAGACGGCAATGGGCGCATGGTGCCCAACGGGGGCGGTACGGTGCCACACATGTGCAGCACCATACCGCTCCATACCCCGTAGAAAGATAGGACATCTTTCTTTCGAATACAGCACTGCGTGGCCACGTATTCCTATGGAGAGGGGTGGGGGTGAGTGACACTCTCCTCCCCCTCCTCTCCCTGGAGGTGAATGTAGCCTAAGACTGTAGGCTGCCATAACAACCGATCCAAGATGGCGCCAAAATCAGGTTCGTCCACCATCAGGTCACTTAACACATTTACTGCCGTGGTCGGTGGCAGCTCCAACCGGGGGAGTAAAAGGCAGCTGTGAGCTGTATTATACAGCTGACACCCACTGTGTATGGAGAGAGCTCAGCCCGTCAGCCCTCTGCGGGGCAGTACCAGGACGTACTGGTGTGTGAAGGAGTTATGAGAATTAGCAAAATTTAGACACAAGGATATATATTTTGTTGTCGATTTAGCTAGTAATTTAGTATCATATCAAAAATATAAATGAAGTGTGACTTTCATGTGGTTTGCAACATAATGCAAAAATCATGTGATGTGCAATGAACATACAGTACTGTATTATATTACAGAATTAATATTATTATAATTTTGTTAGGAGCAATGGATGACTGTTGGTGTGAAAAAAAATATCTAAATTCAAGAAGTGAGCAATATACTATTGCTGAAAGCTCATATAATGCTCTTTAGAAGATTAGAATAGTGGGTGGATGTGGAGGTCAAGAATGTAACTGGATTTCACAGTATGTTAAACTGTAGCTAAATGTTTGTATAAACACCCAGTATTATGTAGGTGTCCTATTCAGAAAATGTATTCTTGTCCTGATAAGCTAAGCTTTTATGTGTTCGTGTATACAAAATAACCTTATTTCACTACTTATTTCTTCTCCACTAAATCCGAACAGTATATGTATATATCAGAATTATTATTAGCAAACTTTACAAAGCTTCTAAACATCTAAACAACAAAATAGGCAGCCAATCTATAACTATCTGTCCTGGCACAGGTTCTGTATTGTTTGTAAAGCGCTACAGAATATGATGGCGCTATATATATATGTCGATTATTATTATTACATGAGCCACTGGCAACACCATCGGGGTTCACTATTGCAAGTCTGTAGGGTTGGCTCTGACCTTTTAATTTTTCAAGACTATGGGCACATTTACTAAGGGTCCACGGACTGCATTTCTGTTGGGTTTCCCGACTATTTCTGTTTTGCGCCACATTTAACAGGGGTTTTTGGTGCACGTGATTGGATGCACCGACTTTCATGCAGCACAAATCGGGGGTAGTGGCCTTCAGACGATCCGACTGATTCGGACTGAGTGCGGGTTTTAAAATTCAAATTGTGTTACAAGACATGCACTCACATACACTGGGAAGTAGAAGGTGAACTCTGGCGGACCTAATCGGGGAAGCGACACATGCAGGATCTCGGGTGCACGATCTTAGTGAATAGCGGCAGACTTCATCCTCGTCGGACAATGCACCTCGGGGATCGTGCAGGGACCGGGTAAGTAAATGTGCCCCTATGTTTGTGGTTCTTTGAAATTCAGGTCCCTATTTATACTTGCCTCAGCAGGCCACCTTTACTGATTTATAGAGTCTTAAAGCCTATGCATGCTCTGCTGGGAATTCTGCGAAAGAAATGTGCAAATATGTTTTAAAGGAAACCTACCACTTAGAATGGCAGGGGTAAGCTGTAAGTACCGAGCACCAGCTCAGGGTGAGCTGGTGCCGGTACTTACTTTCGATAGTGTTATAAACCGCGGTAACGCGGTTTTAACACTTTTTAAACTTTAGAGCAGAAGACGCTTCGGCGCTGCGTGCGCACGATCGTGTGCGCCCCTCCATAGGAAATAGCGGAGATGTTGCGCGCGCACTGCTGCTCGCACGGTCGCGCGCAGCGCCGAAGCCCCTTCTGCTCTAAAGTTTAAAAAGTGTTAAAACCGTGATACCGCGGTTTATAACAATAACGAAAGTAAGTACCGGCACCAGCTCGCCCTGAGTTGGTGCTCAGTACTTACAGCTTACCCCTACCATTCTAAATGGTAGGTTTCCTTTAAAGTGTGGGAATATGAAAAGTATATCTCATTGCTACCTTAAATAAGGCAATTCCGTTTACATCAATCTCTGACTTTCAAAAAGTCTTTTTCAATATTTATTGCTTTATTGGTTTTACATTACATTATACATTTCAATTAGATATTTCATCTCTTTCTAAATATCCTCTGAATTTCTTTTTGAACATTCAATATGTAGCAAACATGAGAAATCAAATTTTTTGATCTGACTTGTAATTTTTGTTAAACATTCCAGATTTCTCCATCCTCCCACAATGCTATAGTTAGAGGGTAGCCCATAATAAATCATTCAAAATAATTAGAAGCCATTAAACTTTATCTGTAAGCTGATCCACTCCTTGGCGTTATTAATTTGCCAGCCAGCAAGGACACTAAGCACTTTACAAAGCACATTGATTTATTCATGTTTTAAGCTAATATGTAAGCCAATTTGAAGCACCACATTAATGAAATAAGAAAGGCACATGCATTAAACACAAATAAATCTATAAAACCATCAAGCACACTTGAAGCTTCTTTATTTCTCAATGCAAAATGCAGTAAGTGTCCTTTTCACCTTTATTGTGTTTCTTTCTGCAATTATCATTAGACTATTTTTCTTCTGCCAACATATCTAGGGAATTTGGAATAAGTTACCAATTGGAACCTATTATAGTGGGGTCATCATACTGTTACTGTACACAAGAACAGTGCACATTTAGTGCAGAACATTTCCTATTGTCTACTTGCAAAACCAGACACTGCCTAGTTGCATCTGGTAAATGGAAATCTATTATCAAAAACAAGAAGGATAAACCAGGGACACTAACTTATAGGACCAGACAGTTACTGTAGTAATCTTCTTATATTTGCTATCAGTGGCCTACTTCCTTATAAGATCAACTTTTAAAATGATGTAAAAAAAACCTGAAGGGCTGTTACCAGAGCCCCTTTCTGATGTACCTTCACAGAATGTTACAGTCTGCAAGGAGGACTTCCCCCCACCCTCACTGTGTGCTGAATATTCCTCTGCTTTTGTAACGTCCGTGCATGAACGTCGCTCTATCCGCAATTGGCAGAATAGATGACTTGATTTGTGTGTGAACTGTGACTTAGTGTTTGTGTTTGGATTAACTGAGCCACACCCTGCTCGTGGATTTCACTCCTGCCCAGCAAGGGTTACTAGCCTGATGGACAGCTCCCCCAGTGTATCCGATTCTGTACTTTTGCAGCCATCTTGCTTTTGACCCGTTTTGTTTGTCTTCGATTGTCTGCCTGTATCTGGACCTTACCAGTATATACCTGTTTGATCTTGACCTGACCTGTGTATAACCCGCCTGAAGTCCTGTATCTGTTGTTTGTCCCTCAGTATCGTTTGCCTCCTACTGTTTTCCTGCTTTCCCTGTCTCTGGGTTAATATTCTGTGCACCAGTGTGAACACTGGTCTATTCATGTATTCTGGTTACCTGTTCAGTCCTGTGTTGGTTTCTGTTACCAGTGTGATCACTGGTCTATTCCTGTATTCTGGTTACCTGTTCAGTCCTGTGTTGGTTTCTGTGCGCCAGTACGAACACTGGTCTATTCCTGTATTCCGGTTACCTGTCCGCTCCACCATCCAGCAGCTGCCAGACGAAGTAAGCCTTCCCTGCCATTTTGTAGGGTCACTCGGGGACCGTCAGTTAGGTTCCTGATAGTGGGTTCACCCTTATCAGGGCGGTTAATCTGCTTTAGGCAGAGCCTTAGCCCGCAGGGACATCACAGGTTGAGATCGCACCACTTACCTAGTCTGACAGCTAGCGCCAAGCCTGGTTGTGGTTGCGCGTTTGCTGGACAGGTACTGACAGCTGCCATAAGATTACAATTGGCAGAGGGAGGGGGGAAGAGGTGAGAGAGTGGGGGGGGGGGGCAGTGTGACAGACTGTGAAACCTCTCACATACTCTATACTTTATGTAACCATACTAACTTAGTGTAACATTCTTTTGAGAAGTGAGAAATAACCTCTTATAAATTTCTGAACCATCTTCTGTTTTTTTCTCCTTTTGCTTGCTGCAGAGGACATCTCTCTTAACCCTGGCCCACTTTAAAGGGGTTTGCCCATTTAAGAAAGTTCTTAAATTTGACGCCCCTAGTGATGTTAACACGAAAAAGGATCATTTTTATACCCCTTACTTTACAATCTTTCAGAGTTTTATTCTTGTTTTAGCTCGTATAACTCCTAATAGTGATGGTCAGTGTAAAATGTGGGCACAGAGTTTTGATATATTCATTTATTTAGAGCATTATGTTTTTTTTTACATTCCTGGAACACCCCTTTAAATGAAACTTAATAGTGCAATTGCATGTCCCACTAGTGCAAAAGAGAAAAAACATTACACATGCTAATATGTAATTGGGCACTGATATTTGACATACTTTCATTAACAACTGTCATTATATTTAATTTGGTATAACTTCTTACAACATGTAAATGCATAACAATTTGATTTTATTTATATTTGTTCCATCAAAACACGTTTCGTTTTGAAACATTCTTACCATGGCATATACAAGTCATAATGTGAGTGTCACTGATAATATTACACACACGTTGCTGGGGGATGTGTCCTTAATACCATCATCAATGCTCATCATTTCCTCATCCTTTTCCTCTTTTGCACTACTGGAACATGTGGTTGCACCATTAAGTTTCATTGAAACTTCCATGTTCCATTGTTTTACTGAACATATGCTCTATGTACTCATAGAGTTGTTAGAAAACGTATACAATATTGTGGATATGTATCTCACCATTCAGGCTAAATAAATGCATGTTTCTTGGGCCTAGGACTAAATGAACTTAGAGCTGGCAGAATCCAGTTATACAATAATTATTTTCAATCAAAAACAGCTTAGGAAAAATCGGAGATACATGTCCAGATAACATACTTTTGGACCAAACGTTGCTGCAATCTGCTAGTAGCCTGTATGTAAGCAGCTGCCATAAATGAAAGGTCCTGACTAGAGATGAGCGAGTATACTCGTCCAAGCTTGATGCTCGTTCGAGTATTAAGGTACTCGAAACGGCTCGTTGCTCGGACGAGTATTTCCCCTGCTCGAGATTGAGCATTTAATTAAAAAAACACAGTGAAGAACAATGAAGAATAGAATAAAAACAGTGAACACAGGATCATTTAAGTAAACAACACAGTGAAGAACACAGTGAAGAATAGATTACAAATGTTCGGCACATCTGCTTACTTGTCGGGAGATACGCGCGGAACAAAATAGTATGTGAAGAACAATATATATGTGTGAAGAACACATTGAAGAACACGGGGAGCAGCACAGAGACCCCAGGGAGCAGCAGAGACACCGGGGAGCAGCGCAGAGACACGGGGGAGCAGCACAGAGACATCGGGAGAACAGCAGCACAGAGTCATCGGGGCAGGGACACTGGGGCAGCACGGAGACACTGGGGCAGCACGGAGACACTGGGGCAGCACGGAGACATCGGGCAGGCTCAGCACGGAGACATCGGGCAGGGGCAGAACGGAGACACTGGGGCAGCACGGAGACACTGGGGCAGCACGGAGACACTGGGGCAGCACGGAGACACTGGGGCAGCACAGAGACATCGGGCAGGGGCAGAACGGAGACACTGGGGCAGCACGGAGACATCGGGCAGGGACACTGGGGCAGCACGGAGACATTGGGGCAGCACGGAGACACTGGGGCAGCATGGAGACACTGGGGCAGCATGGAGACATCGGGCAGGGGCAGAACGGAGACACTGGGGCAGCACGAAGACACTGGGGCAGCACGGAGACATCGGGCAGGGGCAGAACGGAGACACTGGGGCAGCACGGAGACATTGGGCAGGGGCAGAACGGAGACACTGGGGCAGCACGGAGACACTGGGGCAGCACGGAGACATTGGGCAGGGGCAGCACGGAGACACTGGGGCAGCACGGAGACACTGGGGCAGCACGGAGACATCAGGGCAGGGGCAGAACGGAGACACTGGGGCAGCACGGAGACACTGGAACAGCACGGAGACATCGGGCAGGGGCAGAACGGAGACACTGGGGAGGCACGGAGACATCGGACAGGGGCAGAATGGAGATACTGGGGCAGCACGGAGACACTGGGGCAGCACGGAGACATCGGACAGGGGCAGAACGGAGATACTGGGGCAGCACGGAGACACTGGGGCAGCACGGAGACATCGGGGAAGGGGCAGAACGGAGACACTGGGGCAGCACAGAGACACTGGGGCAGCACGGAGACATCGGGGAAGGGGCAGAACGGAGACACTGGGGCAGCACGGAGACATCGGGCAGGGGCAGAATGGAGACACCAGGGCAGCACAGAGACACCGGGGAGCAGCAGCACGGAGACACCGGGGAGCAGCAGCACGGAGACACTGGGGAGCAGCAGCATGGAGACACCGGGGAGCAGCAGCACGGAGACACTGGGAGCAGCAGCACGGATCCCGACAAGTAAGCAGATGTGCCGAACATCTGCAATCTATTCTTCACTGTGTTTTTCACTGCGTTCTTCACATCTGCTAACTTGTTGGGAGATAATATACGCGCGGAACAGTGAAGAATAGATTACAGATGTTTGCATACATCTGCTAACTTATCAGAAGACATTCTTTTTCAATTAAATAACACATTTTTTTCCCGAACCATGGTCCCTTTGAAAAATGCTCGAGTCTCCCATTGACTTCAATGGGGTTCGTTATTCGAGACGAGCACTCGAGCATCAGGAAAAGTTTGTCTCGAATAACGAGCACTCGAGCATTTTAGTGCTCGCTCATCTCTAGTCCTGACAGGATTCTGTTTGGCAGTATCAGGAACTGAGCTGTGTCAGAAGTACCTTGCTCTTTAAGAAATTTACTAAACCACTAACAAAAACATTAAATTGCTAAATTTTTAATTTGGACCCCATGCTTACAAGGGCAGCCATCATTTCTTTCTCTGTCTGGCTTTGTGACTAGGGTCAGAAGGTAAATTCTCCTTATCGAGAGTTTGCCAATTAAGACCGCCTTATAGGCTATGTTCTGCAAATGGCAATTTGATCAGGTATTGCTTTAAAGCATAACTGTAAAGTTATAATGATGTTACCAAACTATTATATGTGATTCCCCCTTTAAAAGCCAACAGAACAATGCCTACTTTGTGCTGCTCGCCCTTTTCTTTCCAAAGTTATGGCTTTTTCTGTTCTTAAAGTGTTTGACAAGAATCTTTCTTACCAGGGGTGAAGTGGGCGAGAATTTAGAATTAGCAAAAAATACAGCAATCACAGCTATGTGCAGCACACCTCTCTCAAGGAGGTACAAACAGTCAAGGGCTGATCCAGTAAACTCAAATTGTAAAACATAGAAAATTAGTTCTGACCGGAGCTCCCGATTCTCTTGCTTCCGTGTGTCCTTCTTCCAATATGTCACTCACAAAATAGAGTAGTTCACACTCCTCCAGCAAAAATTCCTGAATCCTCCGATAAGAATGTACCTCTTTTCAGACCATCACTCTTGTGTTTTTCTTATGACCTCCTCCGTATGCAATATATGTTGCGGTAGATCGCTGGAAGAAATTCACCCGCAGATAGCGTAGCACAGTTAAACACTCAGTATTTATTTAGATTAAAAACATACTCCCAAAACAGCGGTAAAAATGTGCATATAAAACTCAAATTGGGACGCAAGTTACACGTTCTCACGTCGCATTGCTGACGTCTATAGCCTGTGCTGTGTGAGTACTAATGGTTAATAGCTTATCTGCACAGTACAGAAGACAAGATTGGGGAGGGGTGCAGAGAGAGACAGAGAAAGTTCTGTAAAGTCACAGACTGAGATGGACGGACTGATAGGGAACATGGGAGATATTGTACCTCACTATTCTGTAAAAGAGATAACTGTATCTACAGTGTTCAACATACCTTTCACATGACCTCTTCCCCTGTGAGCAGGGAGCAGCAGTCCATCCTCTCCCAAGAAACCAACAGATAAACAAACTTTGGACTCCAGCGCTTATCAAGACAGGGAGAGGAAGCAGTAATTGCAGAAATGAGGTAATCTGAGGGGTATAGCAAAGAAAATACTAGATATATGTAACAAAGATAATAGGCAAAGTTGTTTTACATTCCAAGAGCTATTGATTTGTGGAAAAAAAACTTTACAGTTATTCTTTAAACACACTTCTTCTAATAGTTTTGTTTTTAAGGCTTTCAATGTGTGGTCCAACTGATACAACCCTTTATTCCATGAGTGAGTTAAATTACAGAGATACCAAATTTGTATAGCTTTGTTATGTTTTAATACTTTAAAAATATTAAATCCTTTGGGGAAAAAAAATCTCAGTTTCTTTTAAGTATTTGTTAATCAAATTTCAATGGGTTGTTAAATAGCAAAACATGCCATGGAAATGTAGAAGTCTTTATCCATTTTGAGTCTTACCATATGACATAATTACTGTAATACCTGTATAAACTCAAGGATATATAAAATTTCAATAATATTTTTTTAAATTCTAGGAAAAAGGGGTTATTTAGATTTCTAAAGTTTTTCTATTTATTATCCCCCACCCCCCACCAAGGTACTTAGCTTTCTTATCTCTAATACAATATAGTGGAATACAATCGTTTTACACCTCATTGCTGATACTCTTCATATTTATAGCCGAAGGTGATCACAGGTGCCCGTGAGCCCTCTCCACACAGAGTTAACAACCATGCGTCATACATTTACAGTGTGCATCGTTGAAAGGTTAATGTGAACTTTATATCACTTTGTGTGGTGCCATAAAAACCTGCACATGTATTTGTTGTTATAGAGAGGCCAGAAAGTGCTTGTAGCCTTTTTTTGTTTTCACTAAAAATATTCTGTTCTGACAACTCCAATAAAAATACATCGGAAGGTATGTTTTGATGAATTTTTGCTGAGACCGGCTCCTCAATGAAATCCAATTGAATATACATTTTATAGTCATAACAATCTTTTTTTCTCCTTACTCTTCAGTATTCTGTTCACTGCAGAAGGATCTTTACAGGTTACAGCATTTGATTCAGGGTTTTGTTTGAGTTTACAGATGTAGCTGAAACCATTCCAAGATAAAGGGAGAGGCTACACTCAACCCACATGCTGAATTACAGTATTTCCCTAGTGGCAGAGAGAAATTTCAATGTGTCAACATTCAACAAAACTTCTTCTTGAACTTTTGGGACTGCAATTTATTGGGCGTTTCTGCAAGAAAAGAATATATCGTTATGAAAAACATATAAAATTTAATGTGTGTATGCTGAAAGATCTTTATGAATATATTTCCACAGTTGTATATCAAAAACCTCATGCTTCCATGTTTAAAAACCCTAAAATGGGGGGGAGAACAAGGCCCTAAGCGTATCGCCACAAGTGTGGCTTCCTTGTTTCTCCCCCGTTTCCAGCTGATGTTATCCCACAGTGCCTGGTTTTGGTACTATCTGCACTTGTGCAGTTTCACTCATATTTTTGTACTTGATTTATTGTGTTGATAATTGCCTTTGATCATGCTTATGAATTGTTATTTTTATACAGGCATATATGTGTATGAATGGTCTAGTAAATATGCAAATTAGTTTTATTAGATGAGACCCTGAAAACTATGCCTCTTTTGCTACCTTGTGATTCAGCCTTCGTACCTTCAATGCAGCAACACTATTGAGAAATGAGTAAATGACATGATGTGTGATTAAAGTCATGGTTGATAGTAAGAGGGCTGGCTTACGAGGTAATAAAAGAAGCGTGGTTTTCCTTGTCCCATCTAGGAAAACTTATTTGCATAGTTCCCAGAATCCCCCAGTGGAGCATCAATGGCTATAAGTATCCACATGCCTGCAAGGTGGTCTTAATTGACAACTCTTTGTAAGGAGAACTCCTACTCCCTGACCCTACCAATTGTTCAGTCAGTTGTGGTTTTATGTATTTATACTGTGTGTATTGTCTATTTTACGTTATATGGTTGTGGGGAGGCATTAAGGTTTTTTTTGGATTATTGTACCTTCTTATGTCATGCAACCGTCCTGGTTCATACTGGTTTGTTTTCATAGGTTGACTTTACCATTGCTGTATCCTTTGAATTACCACCACCATGTGAATGTTTTACCTTTTAAGACATGTGTTTTTAAAGTGTTGAGAACCTGTTATAATTTGATATTCTTGTCCATTTGTATAGTGAGGTTCTGTATACTCCTGTTGGGATTAATAAACCACTGGTGATATAGTCTAAATAATTTTATCTGAACTATTTGAAGATATAGTTAATAGGGTTGAAAAGTATTTATATTAATTTAGTTACCAGTTATCCTCCAGAACCAAACTGTAACAAGTGTTACAGAGAATAATAAGAATAATAATAATAATTCTTTATTTATATAGCGCACACAGATTACGCAGCGCTGCACAAAGCATGTCAAATTGGTCCCTGTCCCCATGAGGCTCACAATCTAACAGTTTGTTTTGGAGTGTGGGAGGAAACCGGAGAACCCGTAGCAAAACCCACGCAAACACGGAGAGAACATACAAATTCTTTGCAGATGTTGACCTGGTCGGGATTCGAACTCAGGACCCCAGTGTTGCAAGGCAGAAGTGCTACTCACTCAGCCACAGAGAACTCTATAAAGCAAGTTATATTCAAATGTGAAGCGAACAAAGGGTATGTATAGAGGCAGACAGTCATACTGTAAGTGTCTCTGAAGTGCAGCACTGGTTAGCACTTTCCAGTACCTACTATGGTCTCTAAAGTCCACTGAGATGGCAATACTGGAAGATTGAGAGAATGAGTTTGCAGAGCATGCCACTCTTTCATTCATTGGAAAGGTCAGCAGGGAAAGAGGGTAAAGAGTCACTGCTTATATTGTCCTAAATTGCAGGAACCAAGTTTGACTTTAATTTTTGTCTGCTCCTCAATTTTAATTTTTGTCTGCTGCAGAATATTAATACATTTTTAATATTTCATATTCTTAGTTCATATGATGTTTCAGTTTACAAAAGTAAATTGTATAAAAAGAGTTTTTAAATGATTAGAAATTGAGGATTAATAGTGAAAATACTTGTTTTAAATTTAAATTTATGATAAAACGCCTTTAGTACTTCTTTAATACTGGGCCTGAAGCATGTGTATTGTGTACAATCCAAGCAATATAACTGCTGAACGCATCATGCTTCTGCCTACTAATGTTTAGCTGTCTTTCGAGCTACACTCCATAAGCAGAATGTTCAGTATAAAAAGTTTAGCATCTCAAACTGTTATTACGCTTCTCTACTCATTCATACTTGTTTCCAATTTGAAAATCATGTTACAGGGTTACACAAATACATTTTCAATTGTTTATATATCTCCTGGCGTAAGTCTTATTGTAGATGGTATCTAACCTCTAACTTTGTTAGGGATGTGACTTGACTATGTATAAAGTGGATTAGGCAAAACTAAGAATAATAAGTTTTCTTCCATAAATAGGATCACTCTTTCCCTTGCACTGTTTGTATTACTATAGTTTATGCTGTTCTGAACATCTTTAGTTTACAAGATTTTTGTTATTTGCTTAAGTATTAGCAAAAATAAATGAAAGTGCAGTTGTATGCCCATTTAATAATACTGCAGATTAACTATTTTAATTAAAATTATGTTTATACTACATCTTTATTGATTGAAATGTTCTTACGCATTGTAACTTGTAATGTTTCCCATTATTATGACGGGAACCATTTGTTAAATGTGGATAATTACCAGGAACATAGACGGTAAGCTCTAGTAAGCAGGGCCTTCGCTCAAAGTGACTATGTTTTCACTCGGTTGTATCTTATTTTATTTGTATATTTCTTATATAATGTAAAATATGTAAACCTCTATGAAATATGATGGCTCTATGTAAATAAAGATTATTATTCCATGGAGCTTTACAAATCTCTATAAAAATAAAATAAGAATTAAAAATAGGAATTATAATTATTATCACCACACAATCCAGTAAAGTAAAAGAAAATCTGTTATCTGTGGCATAAGGGAGTAGATCTCCCAGTGACTATGTTGTGTCATGATGGTGTATAACGGCAAATCTGTATATAGTGATTCATCTCCCTTTTATGAGAGCAATTTATACACCCTTACGACATGCTTTGCCAGCAAATAGTTCCTTGTATTTAAGTATTTTCTCCTCTTTCAGTATGTTCGTAAACTCTTTGCCTTAAATCAATATTTGTTATTTTAAGGGTATGCACGGCATATCTATCTCTCCAGCCATGTATATTAGGCTCTAATCTCCCCCAGGGTTCAAGGTATCTATTTGTAAATGTGCCCATATGATAGGGTAGGAGATATGTTTTATACACTCCCTCAGTATTGCTTAGGCACTGTAAAATAGGTATTTGTACACCACTGTGCCTTTTACCCTATGAAAGGGTGTCACTCATGGTTGCTAAGCAGCCCAAAGCAGCATCAACAGTGTTTCCACTTCTCCCCCTTACCACGTCACATGAGGGTATTCCTACGTGGGGGGGAAGGGTGTTATGTGACTGATATAAACAAATAGTCCTCCAGCTCACCTGGATCATGCGGCAACTTAGTCCGCTAGCACGGATCCACCCCGCTGCTGGGCAATGTAGTCCACAAAAAAGAAATTTCCGGATCCAGCTAGGTGCAGATTAAAATCGCCTTTATTCGATTTTCAGGGCATCCATCAGATAAAATACAGGTGGCATGGTATAATCGTCAACGCGTTTCTAGCACATACAAGTGCTCTTAATCATGACTGTTATGTGACTGATCGTCACTTCAGGTTTCTGCCTACCACCAACCCCCCATCCCTGGGATAGCGCATAGTGATTGGCTCTGGTCATGGATTAGGGGCAGGGCCGCTATTGGGAGGATTGTTTAAATTTGCCCTCAGATGAACATGCATGGCCGCCTCTTGAATTCACCTCTGTGTTTGTATATGGACCACTGTCATGTGTTGCAACCTACATGGTATTATTTTTGAACAACTGTTAAAGTTCCCCTGATGAAAAGACCCTTCTTTGGTTGATCTGGAAATGCGTTGGCTTGTGTTAGGATATGTTAGGGCCGAATGGGGACTGCTATTTTTTTAGGGAATCCCTGGGACTATCCTTGTCATGATGGGAGCTATGACTGGGGACAGAGTAGCTGTAGGGATGCCTAGATGGAATGCTAATAATAATCCTGGTCCTGGATTATTCAATGCAGCTGTCCCATTGTCCCCACTATATACACCAGCTCCTTCTCCTCCAAAACGGGAGAGATCCTTCCTTTTTATATTGCATAGGTGTATCATGATTGATTTATTGTAGGGTTACCTGTGTATTCTGTGCTTACTAGCTCCTTTCTACCTGTATTTGTTTGAACTGACATTTTCCTCTGTTTTGTCTACAGTTTTTTGCTAAATTTATTAAAAGTTATATTTCATATGGTCTTTTTTCATACATTCATGGTATTATAGTTTGGCTGGTGAAATTTGCTTATCTTTGTTGACAGGGAACTTGCACAGTATAGTTCTGCTGTTTAACAGTTCTGTTTCTTGCATTCACAGTGAAGGCATCAAAACTATGAATTAACACATGTGGAATTAAATACCTAACAAAAAAGTATGAAACAAGTTAAAATATATCCTATATTCTATGTTCTTTAAAGTATCCTCCTTTTGCTTTTATTACTGCTTTGTACACTCTGGCATTCTCATGATGAGCTCTAATAGGTAGTCACCCATAGTGAGTTCCCAAAGCTGCTTAGCACTTCCTGGCACTTTTGACTTCTTCACTCTGCAGTCCAGCTCACCCCAAACCATCTCGATTGGGTTCAGGTCTGGTGACTGAGGAGGCCAGGTCATCTGGTGTAGCACCCCACAACTCTCCTTCTTGGTAAAATAGCCCTTACACAGCATGGTGGTATATTTGGGGTCATTGTCCTGTTGAAAAATAAATGATGGTTCAACTATATGCAAACCGGAATGAATAGCATGCTAGTGCAAGATGCTGTGGTAAACATGCTAGTTTGGTATAACTTCAATTTTGAATAAATCCCCAACAGTGTTACCAGCAATACATCCCCACACCCTTATACCTCCTCCTCCATGCTTAACGGTGGAAACCAGGAATGTAGAGTTCATTTGTTCAACTTTTCTGCAAGGCACAAAGACACAGTGGTTGGAACCAAAGATCTCAAATTTGGACCAAAGCACAGTTTTCCAATGGTCTAAAGTCCATTCCTTGTGTTCTTTACCCCCAAAAAAGCCTGGCCTTGGCAGTGGTTTCCTCAAGCTATTTTACCATGAACGTTAACCTGTGATTTCTGAGGCTGGCGACTTGCATGAACTTATCCTCCATAGCAGTGGTGACCCTTGGTCTTCCTTTCCTGGGGCGGTCCTCATGTGAACAAATTATTTTGTAGAGCGTGATAGTTTTTGTAACTGCACTTGGGGACACTTTCAAAGTTTTCAAAATTTTTCGCACTGACTGACCTTCATTTCTTAAAGTAATGATGGCCACTCGTTTTTCTTTACTTAGCTGCTTTTTTCTAGGCATAGTACAATTTATAACAGTCTATTCAGTATATCCACCTGACTTCTGCACAACACAACTGATGGTCCCAACCCCATTTATAAGGCAAGAAGTCCAACTTATTAAACCTGACAGGGCACCTGTGATGTGAAACCCTTTTCTGGTGACTACCTTTTGAAGCTCATCAAGAGAATGCCAAAAGTGTGCAAAGCAGTAATCAAAGCAAAAGGTGTATTGAAACTTTTTGTCTGGACTGTATGTATGAAGGCGCAATTTTCGGTTGTTCTAAATTGTCTATACAAGATACAAGCGTATAATTGCATGTTGATAACACATTTAAAAAGAGGATTTATTGCTGTGTTTATTGCTAATAAAATGTAAATGCAATGGACTGTTACAACTGAGCACATATGTTAATACTTCCCATAACCTCCATGTAGTACACTGCTATAATTTTGGACATGTAAAAGCCTATGGCATCTTTGTGTGGCTCATGCTGGATTCACTCAACATTGGAGAAAATAAAGATTTTATAATGTTCCTTTGGAAGTTCTATTATGCTGTTCTGCAATAAAATCATTGTTTTATTTTATAAATGTTCTTGAAATTCCATAATGGACCCATAATGCAAATTTCTGCTGGTTCTCTTATAAAGTGATCAATTATATTACTTCTCAGCAGTATACCTGTATCATTTCATGAAATATAAAGAAATGGCTATGACAGTAAAACCTTGTGTATAAAAATAGATTTTATCCTAGGGAACAATAGAATAAATAAATACATATCCAGTGACAGATTAAGACTGCCATGGGCCCTGGAATTTATGAATATTATAGACCCTACAAGTCTGAATTCACATCCTACATATACTACTAGAATCAAGCTTCTAGTGTGAATGAAGGATTTGTCCTTTCTGCTAGTTTCAATCTGCGGTTTCAGTATCTTTGGAGGACCTTTAAAGGTACTGAAATGGCACTTGTGTGTACATGTGTATTGAGGGCAGGAACAGATGTATGATGATTTCAAGGATGAAGATCATTCTGAATATAAAATTAGATGAGTGGTTTGGGTGACCCATGGGACCTCCTGTGCCACCTATATTATAATCCACTACTGTACATATCAAAATCCTTCATTACATAAGACTTGTCTTCCATTTTATTTAGATAAGTAAATATGGCTACCAATATTGTAAGCCAATAGAACTTCAGTCATTGGTATTGGTATTAGTTGCCAGTTGGAATCCAATTACAACCAATCATAAAACAGCTTTCATCTCCCATGGTACTGTTGTGAAATCATGTGATTGGTTTCTATAGACAGTTTCCTATGTCTTCTACAATATTTATGCCATAGCATTAGAGGGCATCTCTGTGACCTTGGAGAAAATATACTGCAATCAGTCTTTGAAACAATAAATTTACCTGTATAGAGAAACTGTATATAGTGATTTTTATTTGATTTAGTATTTTTTACAAATATTTCTTTACAGTTCTTTCAGTATTGAGATGACATGCTATTGAATTATTATTCATATCCTTCTCAATGTCCCCATTGCTCGCAATATGGATGTTGAGTTGCTACTTTTCAAACTAGGAGAGTTATTGGATTTTAAAACCAGTGCATTGGTCGCGCTGCTCGTCGTATAGTACTTTTGTGTAGATCTTAGTGGTGCAGATAAATAGCAATTGGTCTGCAGACAGATGTAAATTTTTCAATGAACAACATTTAATACATCATAGATTTTGAGTACAAAGTAACGATAAAAGTCATATATGGTAAAAATGGACAACGTGTTTCGGGGCGGGATTGGCCCCTTCTTCAGGTCCCGATGATTCTCTCTGTACTCTGAGATCGGTTTGATTGCTCTTGTGCTGGAGGGTAGGGAGAATAGACAACTGAGCGTGGGGTGACCAATGTTAAAAGGTACCTGTAAAATCAGTATCCTTGTCTATTCCAGCCGGCAGCAGCTGAGAGAAAATTTTTCTCTGAGAATCATCGGGACCTGAAGAAGGGGCCAATCCCGCCCTGAAATGCGTTGTCCATTTTTACCATATATGACTTTTATCGTTACTTTGTACTCAAAATCTATGATGTATTAAATGTTGTTCATTGAAAAATTTACATCTGTCTGCAGACCAATTGCTATTTATCTGCACCACTAAGATCTACACAAAAGTACTATACGACGAGCAGCGCGACCAATGCACTGGTTTTAAAATCCAATAACTCTCCTATGCACATCAGGTTCTATCACCTGACAACCAGAGGACGCAGCAGCTTCTCCATCACACCCCATTGTGTTACATACCCTACACACCCTCTGTATCCCTACCGTCACTCGGGATACAGTCCCATATATATGGAGCACGGTATCACCCTCTAAATAACTTTTCAAACTAAACAGAGGATAAATATTTACTTACCCAGTCCTGTCGCGATCCAGCGGCGCGTTCTCCGTCGAGGATTCGGGTCTACCAGCGATTCACTAAGGTAGTGTGCCCGATGTCCACCAGATGTCGCTGCTACGCCGGGGTCTGCCGGAGGTAAGCGCCTTTTTAAGCGACACATTTTTTAAAAAAATTCTGCGCTTTTTGCTAATCTGTTGGGTTTTACGATGGCCACGCCCCCGATTTCCGTTGCATGCATGCCGGCGCCGATCCGGCACAATCTGATCACGTGCGCCAAAAATCCGGGGCAATTCAGGAAAAAACGGTGCAAATCGGTAATATTCGGGAAACCCGGCGAAAAATTGCGATTCGGAGCCTTAGTAAATGTGCCCCACAATGTATTTGGGATGAGCACAATACAGTACGTTGAAGTTACAATAGAAACTCATATACAGATTTTCATTCATTATGTAAGAGCATAAAACAACAACAAAAAATGTAAAATTGTAAAAGTTGTAATGTAATATAGTATGGATGTTACATCCCATTACAGCTGTTCTTTCCTATTCCCCAGCAACATGGACAGTTCACTGGACGGACCATTTTACTTGTGTGCCCTTGTGTGCTTCTTTCCTGTCCCATATGTTTCTCATTATGAAATGGGATGTTATGAAGGAGTTTCCTGCCATCAAACACTCCAACATTATGTTTGTGTTTCACAGTGGAATTGTTCTCATTAAAAGCTGAGCAGTTCAGAACCAAGAAGACCACACAGGCTACTGTCATCATTACATTGTAATTATTTTAACAACACAAATAAATCAATAATTGGTGTGGAAAATGCAAAATAATTTAGTAATGTCACTGTTATATCTAAGCAATACAAAATAAACAAGTATAGTTATTTTGAAGTGTATCTATTTGCCTCTCTACATATCTATGATGGTTTACAAAAACATCTATTTTAAAGCATACTCAATGACTACTGAAAAAATGAAAAATGTATCTACATTTTGCAGTATACAGACCAAATATGAGTGGGGGAAAGGAAACCCACCGCTTACCTTTGTTATTGGCAATTCCTCTAGTACAAAAAACTAAAAAAGGACATTGATCTATCCAAGAGGGCCCATAATCTTTATAAACGGGTGGTTAGAGACCCTAGGTGAGGGAGCATAGCAGTTAAGGTTATGTTTGAGGGTGCATTCACATGTAGCAGTAATGCATATGTGAGAAAAGGAGATTGCATAGCTGTTAACATTGCATTTACAAAACACATGCGTTAACACAATGGTAACACATGAGTTAACATAGCGCTTACAACCGCAAGCCTTAACATGTAAATGCGCCCTGAAGGTTTTGAAGGTGGGGGACAGTCTGACACATGAGAGATGCACAGTAGAAGTCCTGAAGGTAGAAGGAAAGCCAAACAGAAAGGTTTTTGAGTATTCCTGTAGAAAATCTTTGAATCTATGTGAATGTACATATATATATATATATATATATATATATACATATATATATATATATATATATATATATATATATATATATATATATATATATATATATGTATATATATATATATACACTCACCGGCCACTTTATTAGGTACACCTGTCCAACTGTTCGTTAACACTTAATATCTAATCAGCCAATCACATGGCGGCAACTCAGTGCATTTAGGCATGTAGACATGGTCAAGACAATTTCCTGCAGTTTAAACTGAGCATCAGTATGGGGAAGAAAGGTGATTTGAGTGCCTTTGAACGTGGCATGGTTGTTGGTGCCAGAAGGGCTGGTCTGAGTATTTAAGAAACTGCTGATCTACTGGGATTTTTATGCACAACCAACTCTAGGGTTTACAGAGAATGGTCCGAAAAAGAAAAACCATCTAGTGAGCGGCAGTTCTGTGGGCGGAAATGCCTTGTTGATGCCAGAGCTCAGAGGAGAATGGGCAGACTGGTTCGAGCTGATAGAAAGGTAACAGTGACTCAAATCGCCACCCGTTACAACCAAGGTAGGCAGAAGAGCATCTCTGAACGCACAGTACGTCGAACTTTGAGGCAGATGGGCTACAGCAGCAGAAGACCACACCGGGTGCCACTCCTTTCAGCTAAGAACAGGAAACTGAGGCTACAATTTGCACAAGCTCATCGAAATTGGACAGTAGAAGATTGGAAAAACGTTGCCTGGTCTGATGAGTCTCGATTTCTGCTGCGACATTCGGATGGTAGGGTCAGAATTTGGCGTCAACAACATGAAAGCATGGATCCATCCTGCCTTGTATCAACGGTTCAGGCTGGTGGTGGTGATGTCATGGTGTGGGGAATATTTTCTTGGCACTCTTTGGGCCCCTTGGTACCAATTGAGCATCGTTGCAACGCCACAGCCTACTTGAGTATTGTTGCTGACCATGTCCATCCCTTTATGACCACAATGTACCCAACATCTGATGGCTACTTTCAGCAGGATAATGCGCCATGTCATAAAGCTGGAATCATCTCAGACTGGTTTCTTGAACATGACAATGAGTTCACTGTACTCAAATGGCCTCCACAGTCACCAGATCTCAATCCAATAGATCATCTTTGGGATGTGGTGGAACGGGAGATTCGCATCATGGATGTGCAGCCGACAAATCTGCGGGAACTGTGTGATGCCATCATGTCAATATGGACCAAAATCTCGACCATTGACGAGGAATGCTTCCAGCACCTTGTTGAATCTATGCCACGAAGAATTGAGGCAGTTCTGAAGGCAAAAGGGGGTCCAACCCGTTACTAGCATGGTGTACCTAATAAAGTGGCCAGTGAGTGTGTATATATATATATACAGGCAGTCCCCAGGTTGCATACAAGATAGGGTTGTCATAAGAATCAGGATTAACAATAAAGCTGCATTACAGACACCTTTGATAACTGTTGCAGATGTATTTCCTATATAAGGTGTATTTCCTATATAAACCTGGTTGGATTCACTTGTTAATTGCTTGAAAAAGGTGGTCATACACCGAAACGTTGCCGCATCCACAATAATATATTATAATAAAGCTAGATGGTAAATTTATAAAACATAACTTTTAATGTTTTTAATGTAAAATCATCAAAGATGTCAAAAAAATCATAACCAGCTGAGTGACGCTACCCAGCAAGTAGTAGCTACAACATTGCAGCCATATTCCAAATACAACAACCCACTGGGGGACATGTATTATCGTATCTGCGCCTAAAAAATACCGGGATCTTTCGGTTTTTTGGGCGCAGAATTGTTGTGGATCATTTATAATGAGTTTGCTCCAGAAAGAACAGATGTTTCCCAACTCCTTCGTCTTTTTTTGGCGCAAGTGGGCGAGGCCTAACCTTTCCACATTATCCGTCACAATTATGTGTATTTTGCCGGCATTTTTAAGTACAATTTTTGGCGCACAAAAGACCAGGAAAAGATTGGTCAGAGAGCAAAATTAAGGCGCATGTCCATTAACTTTTTGGTGCACATCTTGGCACACGACTAATTATTACCGTCTACCCATTATTTACTTACAGCCGCGCGCCACTTTAAAACTTCGGGCTGTGCTTTCCGGAGTTAATTAGTTACTCATGGGACTTTAGTACACAATAACCTGTATATATGTATATTGTCAACCACAGCATATAATTCAATATGGCTAGATCACAAATGAATAGATGCATATTTGATAGTAGGTAAAATAAAACGGTCTCAGCCCAAGGTGCCACAGTCCAGGATGCAGTTAGAAAGTAGGAGATCCTGGTATGTAGATCCCTGCTTAGTCCCTATTACGCTGTACCTAATCTCCAATAATTGCTCCCACCCTAACAAGGGCAGTCACACAGAGCATAGATAAAGTTCCTACCAATGTGTTTCCTCCCACTGTTTTTGTAGTTCATCAGTGGAATTGTCCTTTATTATCAAGAGTACTACACTCATCACCCTCTCGGCATGCTCAGTGAGGGGATTGAGTTAGACAGTGGCCCTTCCGCCTTACAACCTGGCCAGACCAGCATTCAAGTTCTATTGCTGGTGCGTGCAAAGTTACATTGCGCATTGCCGGCCACATCTATTCCGGCACTCGCATTATTGGAGGAGGCGTGATAGACTCACATGCAGGGCTGAAGTGTATCAGTTTCCTTGGTGACAACACTGCTCTGTGACAGAGGCAGAATAACCAAAACTATATTCTGTGGTAGCAATAAACCACCCCTGTAACCACTCCGTATATAATCCATATTATGACCCCTGGAGTGAGCAGTACAAGGCATGGAGCTTGTGGAATAGACATAACACAATACATGGTTAATTAGAGAAATTACGTAGCTGATATACAGAACATATACAAGTTATAATCAATTGGCAAATCAGGAAAGATATCATTGTGAAAATAATATCCCACAAATCATAAAAAGCAAGTGTAACTAAGGGTCTCATTAAGACCCTTCGTAGTCACAGTGTCAAGGCAAAATATCCATCTAGCCTCACACTGCAACAGGGTCCTGTCCCAATTTCCACCACACACTGGTCAATTAACTTTTGTGATCCCGTGGAACTTTAGGACACTGACATCACCCCCATGAAGATTGTTCATGTTTCTTACAACGGGAGTATCAAGATGATTTCTGTAACATTTAGTTTCATTTCTCACATTAGAAGTAAAGGTCAGGTAAAGGTGTAGGGTCACTGAAGGCATCTGATCTCCTTTTTCTGTGAAGGAGAATGAGGAGATTGGATAAGGTGAGTTCAGCCATGGAATGCCTGCTTTCCGCTGTGATTTGTGCATCTGTACTAACTAACCAATCACAGAAACTGCTTGGGGAGGGATTCTATTACTCTGTTGAGAGCCTTGGATCAGAAATCGCAGGACCTTTGATCCTGTTACCCTGCATTTAGTCAGGGTGACAGACAAAAGCCATGACGTTCCACAACGTCATGGTGTCTTTATGCAATGCTGGCCATGACGTTGGGGAACGTGGTGGCTTAAGGGATTAACAACTGTAAGCAGATGTCAAATCAAAATGCCCAATTTTCTACATTTTAATATGGGTATGGCTCATTTTGATGTTTCACAATGGGGTTGAAATAAAGGAAAACTTTAAGGAGATTTGAATAACTTAAAAACTCATGAAGCTTTTTCTTTAAAAACTGTTAATTTGGGCGCAACATTCTAGTGTGACAGATTCTCTTTAACTAGTAAAAAGTTGTCTTTCAGTGCCAGCATATTGGGTATTGTACATTGATCATAGAAAGTGATTTCCCTTGATGTTAAATAACCCTTCTCCCTTGCAGAGATAATTTGGTTAGCATGGCATGACCTCTGCTTTGTGAAGTCACTCCGAAAATTGCTTATAATTATATTCTCTAAGATGTGTTTCAAGACCAAGTGCTTTGATCAGAATTCAAATAATATTCTACTGTCTGAAGCATGATGTACATGGTTTGGTTATATCTCAAAGCATTGGAGTCATAACTAGTTGCCAAACTGCCTGAAAACTAGTTACAATACTACTGGATTACAATAATAATAATCACAGAAAGCAGCTACAGCTCTCACAGTCACCTTTTTCTGCATTAGAGGAATTCTGCACCTAGTAGTCCTACCCCCACTGAATATTCATTGCTGCTTTAGAGAATTTCACTAATGATAAATCAGGTGAAGACAGGAACAGATTCTGGTCTGCAGTTATCATTTTACATAATTTCTGACAATTATTTCCAGAAATATTTCATGCCAACCAAATTCCTGCCAAGATACATCAGAAATCAAAGGATACATAACTGTAATCATTGTTCTACTTTACTTCTCAGCTGTTGATGTATCGGATATGCAATCTGAAAAGAAAGCACTCAATGTCATTTTATCAACCAACATTTGTTGAGATAATAAGAACAATGTTTATAATTCTTCATCAGTTGCCATGACAGGAAGCAAGCGAATAGATCAAAACAATGGATATTTATTTATCTATCTATGTATTATTTTTTATCTTAACCCCTTAACGACCTGGCCTTTATGTTTTTGGGTTTCACTGCCCATGTGTACTGCATTTGTACTAGGCAGTTATATGTTACGCCCCTCTACTATGACACACACCCTACATTGGAGACTGTGCTCATAAAGCACATAGCATGGTTGTAGGCCAACTGTGTTGGAGGTGTATAAATGTAGGCCACATCTGTGTGTTTTTTTCCTCCACCTAGTGATCAAGGGGCTTGATCCCTCTGACCATTGAGCTATTGATGGGCAGGTATAGGGGTGAGGATTTCTCATCTTGTCATAAAAGGGGGTTGCCTTTCAAGGTAGCAAAAAGAGGCATTGTTTTCCCAGAATCCCCTAGTGGAGCATCAATGGTCTCCACAAACCTATAAGGTGGCCTTATTTGGCAAACTCTTCATACGGAGAACTCTTACTTCCTGACCCTCATCTTGTCACAGTTTACAGCTCAACATCCAGGTCCTGTGTACTTATGCTTAGTTTGAGGCCAGACTCCACTGTGAGGCCCTGATAAATATGCCCCTCTGTGTAATATGACACCTCTGTGAATTTCTGTCTTGCTACTTGTAAGACAGCTATCACAGAAATGTCAAAGTTCCTTGAAGGCACTTCTATTGTTTTATACAACTTTTGTTGAAAAGTTGTTGACCATTAAAAGGGGAAGCATATATACAATTATGATATAAAATGTAAATCATAGAGAAGTACGTTAGTTAAAAAAGTGAATAATAGGCTAAGGCTGTAACATTTTGACACCAGGAATGCTGTAAAAATATCAGTGGTTTAATGTAATTTTGTCCTACTATTTGTCCTACTACTGTATTAAAACATTATGTATCAATATGAAAATAGTTCACAAAAATACTAATGTTCCCTGTGTATTACATTTTTAAGTAAATTGCATTCTTATCAGAGTCCTGCTGCAGACTTTTGGCACTTTCCTGGGTTTCTCTGTCAGCCTAGCCCATGTTCTGCATGCTTCCCCCTGTCATATGACAGTCGGGGCCCTGCTCTAACAGACCTGATCAGATTGAGTTTCAATCCAGACTGTTTAACCCTTTAGATCCTGCTGTCAATGCTGCGACCGTGGGATCTATACACCTGTGGAGGGAAGGGGTTCCCTCCCTGTCCTCTGTGACAGACAGTCAGGTTCCTAATGAAGTTTTCTAGGTCTGTCCAAGGCAAAACCAGTTGGTCTAGCCCCTTACCGGACCGAGCAGGTTGCCTATCACTTGTAATACACTGCAAAACATGGTTATTGCAATGCATTAATATGATCACTAGTTCATATGTTAGTAATGTAAAAGAAAAAGGAAAAAAAACACAAAAAATAAAAAATAAAAAAATTCATTAAAATGTCCCAAAATCCCCCAACACATACAGTAAAACAATATATAATTTAAAAAAGTGCAAAAGAGTAAAAAAACACAACATATTAGGTATCACCTATCCCAAAATTCCCAATCTATAAATATTTAAAAACAAATATTCATGGTGCTGAACTCTGTAGCGGAAAAATGTGCCCAAATGACACATACAAAATGTAATAAAAAGTGATCAAAAGGTTGCCCAGTCACCATAATGGTAGCTATGAAAATTTCAGCTTGTCCTGAAAATAATGACACATTAGCCAACTCCGTACTACTAAATATGAAAAAGTTACTGGAGTCAGAATATGGCAAAATTAAGAAAAATTATTTTCGTAAAAAAAGTTTTAATTTTTTAAAATCTATTTTCACCTCATAAAACCTAAAAAAATTTAGTATCCCTGTGATTGTACCAAACCAAAGAATAAATTTTTAATGCCATTTGAAATGCACAGTGAATGAATTTAGAACAGAGCCCAATTTTGTCAATTTTACCGCATTTTGAATTTTATTTCCTCTTCCCAGTACATGGCATGGAATATAAACTATACTATCACTAGGAACTAAAATTTTTCAAACAGATAATAAGCCCTACAGCTCTGTACAGTGAAAAGTTATTGATTTTTAAAAATGGGGAGCCATAAACAGAAAGTAAAATGGAAAAAGGCTATCAGTAGCATAGGCTCAGATGGAGCCTTTGGATTGCCTTTGGATCGTAGGTGGTTCCTTTGGATTGCGTTTCAAAATACAACCAATATGCCACTTGTGAACTTGGTTTGGCTCTGCAAACATCTAATGGCACCTGAGAACTATCAAACTATCCCTAGAACTATCCCTTTCGCACCCTGCTATGTTCCCAGATAGCACTTAAAGGTGTCCTCTTACGCAGAAGAAATTTACAATACATTTGTAGATGCATTTTCTACTTTTATTCGGTTAATGTGTGTAAATTAAATGAATGTATTAATGATAAATATTAGTGAATTCCAAATTAAACCTTCATTTTGTTTGAATTTCTGTAAAATACATGAAGGGTTAACAAGCTTCCTACCTGTTGTTTTGAATAGTTTAAGGGGTGAAGTTAATAGAATGGGGTGATATGTTGGGGGGGGGGGTTGTATTGACAGAACTTCCAAAACTCCTATAGAAATGAAATGGTCGTCCCTAAAATAATTGATTCTAAAATTGTCATGAAAATTTGAGAGAATGTTGTCAGACTTGTGATCTTTCTAGCATAATAAAACAAAAGGACACTTTTAAAATGATGCCAACACAAAGCTGGGATATCTTAAATGTTTTGTAACTAGTTTTGATAATAAGACTATTAGTTTGAAAATAGCAAATTTTTTTGAATCTGTACCAAATTGACCCTTTTTTCATAGATAAATGCTACATATAGCAACCAAAATTTCCCACTAACTTGAAGTCCACATGTGACGAAAAACAAACTTTAAAGTTATTACCAGATAAAGTGACACATGCTGGTTTTGAAAATAGCCCTCAGTCAGTGAAGAACAAATTGCAGATGTTTCCATACATCTGCTAACTTATCAGAAGACATGAGTACAGAAAGGTGTTCTTCACAATAGTATGTTAAGAATAATATGTGTGAAGAACACATTGCAGATGTTTAACACGGGTCATTCTCATTTTTGAAGTTCCACGAATATTCCATTGAATAAAAAAAATGAAGAAACAGGACTGACTTCCTTATTTCTCAATAAAATGACACATTGGTCCCCTTGAAAAATGCTCGAGTCTCCCATTGACTTCAATGGGGTTCGTTATTCGAAACGAGCACTCGAGCATTTTAGTTTGACTTGAGTAAAGAGCACTCGAGCATTTTAGTGCTCGCTCATCTCTTATCGGGCATTTTCGGACATGGCGATAGCTAATGTGTTTATGATTTTTACTGTTTATTTATTTTTACATCAGTTCTAGGGAAAGGGAGGGGATTTAAATTTTTAGGATGTTTTATTATATATTTTTTAAAAACTTTTTTTAATTTTTACTATTTTTCAGACTCCCTAGAGTACTTTCACTGTAGGGTGTCTGATCGATCCTATCATATACTGCCATACTACAGTATAGCAGTATATGGAGATTTCCCTCCTCATTCATCACAATGTGCTGATCGCACATTGTGATGAAGGGGTTAAACTGTGGCAGCCTCGGGCCGCCACGATGATGTCATGGGGAGTGACAATCCTCTGCAAAATGGCGGTGCCCATGCACCACCATTCATTTGAAGCCCCTGGCACCTTTGCTGGCGGCAATCTGCGGGCTAACACCCACGATCTGTGTTAGTACTGACACTGCGTGTGTTACCAGTAAGCCTTTGCTGCAATATGAAGCACAGACTTACCGGCTATGGAGAGAGCTTAGCTTGTGAGTCCTCTCCATGCACCCGCACCAGCATGTGACGTACCGTTATGTCACATGCTGTGATTCGATTCGGTTGGAAGCAAATTGTCTCTGTAAATTGGGCGAATCGGGTTGAATTGAATTTACATAAATTTGCCCATCTCTAATTTTAGTCATCACTATTAATGTTAAAAGAAAAACGCATGTTGACGCTTACAAAACACATGTGTTTAATCTGTTTTGCCCGATACATTTCAATTGCAAACATATCATCAGAATGCGGCCTCTGGCTATTTTCCCACTCTGCACTTAAATTATGTTCAGGAAGGCAATTCCAGTACAGTGGTAAGGAGTTTGTCCCCATCAAGTTGAAATGCTAGCGATTGGGAATGTGTATTTCATGTTTTTCATTGTGCACATGCGATTGGGAGAAACTCCTCCCCACTGTTCATGAATTGTGTTTCTATATGTAATTCAAACACAGCGTGTGCACGTAACCACAGGAAACCAAAATGTGTCCACTCACCCTTAGCCAACTAAACCAAGCCCCACCAACCCTAAGCTACTGATCCACTAACATATACAGTGCCATAATTAAAGGAGTTTGGGGGTTGTACAATGGCGCTTCAGTCCAGCAATGTGTGCAGCAGTGACATCACAACCAGAGCAGCAGCTACAGCAGGTCTTGTACAAAAGTACATGAAAATAGGATGAAAACTAAGCTCAGTATTGTGTATTAAGTTCAGAATTGTGAATAATGTGTAATACCAGCAAAGTAAATCCAGCTACTAACACAGGACCTCATTTTCTCCCTCTATCTGGAGGGTATGTCAGCTTCTTCCTGCCAGAACTCAGCTCTGAAGATTTAGAAACACAAAAAATTAGGTTTCTCATTTTACCATCATCTCCTCCACCTACTTATGACAAATTTCATAGTGTTCTTTTGTTTCCCTAGAGATTGTTAAAGTCACAGTTATTCCCGCCAGTAGTCATTAGTCACAGGGCTTTCCTTCAGTAGCCATTGAGCTGCCTCCAGTAGCTCTTGGGCTTCCTCCAGTAGTTGCAGGGCTTCCCCCATTAGTTACAATCAGGCCCGGCACCTGGCTAACCCGGGCAAGTTCCGGCGCCCCGGGGTACTGGAGGCCCACTCGGGCCCCCGCTGCCCGGGAGATTTCTTTCCTTTCTCATCAGGATCTGTGTCCTCGGGACACAGATCCTGATGAGAACATTTGCAGTCACTGCTTTCCCCAGCAGGAGCTGCATCACCGGAGGCTGAAGGACCTTTGATGATGTCATGGTCACATGACCTGCTGGGGAAAGCAGTGACCACACGGAGCTGCATCAGTGAGGTGAGGGGGGAGACATGACAGGGGCCAGGGAAGGAGGAGAACATGGGGGGCTGTGTGAGCTCATTACTTACTGGCGGGCTGTGTGGGAACATTACTTACTAGGGGGGCTGTGTGGGCACATTACTTACTGGGGGGCTGTATGAGGACATTACTTACTGGGGGGCTGTGTGGGGCACGTTACTGGGGGGGCTGTGTGGGCACATTACTTACTGGGGGGGCTGTGTGGGGGACATTACTTACTGGGGGGCTGTGTGGGTGCATTACTTACTGGGGGGCTGTATGAGGACATTACTTACTGGGGGGCTGTGTGGGGCACGTTACTGGGGGGCTGTGTGGGCACATTACTTACTGGGGGGCTGTGTGGGCACATTACTTACTGGGGGGGCTGTGTGGGCACATTACTTACTGGGGGGCTGTATGAGGACATTACTTACTGGGGGGCTGTGTGGGGCACATTACTGGGGGAGCTGTGTGGGCACATTACTTACTGGGGGGGCTGTGTGGGCGCATTACTTACTGGGGGGCTGTGTGAGGACATTACTTACTGGGGGGCTGTGTGGGCACATTACTTACTGGGGGGCTGTGTGGGCACATTACTTACTGGGGGGCTGTAGTTGCAGTGCTATTCCCAGTTGCCAGTAGCCACAGTATTGCCCCCAGTAGCCAGTGTTGCCCCCAGTAGCCACAGTGCTGCCCCAAGAAGCCATAGTGCTGTCCACAGTAGCCACAATTCTGCCCTCAGCAGCCAGCAGTCACAGTGCTGCCTCATGGAGCCTGTGCAGCCCCCAGTAGTCACAGGTTTCCCCCCAGTAGCTACAGGGCTTCCCCTATTAGCCATAGCGCCGCCCCCAGTTGTCACAGTTATGCCCCCATTAGCCTGTACTGATTCCATTAGACAGTACAGTCTCCAGTAGTCACAGTGCTGCCCCCAGTAGTCACAAGCCTGACACCCCCCCAATAATCACAGTGTTGCAACCAGAAGCCACTGCTACCCCCAGTAATGAGCCCCCCCCCCCCCACACTGCCTGTGTCCTATAACTGTTTGATGTTCTTGTCCCCACATTGTTTAGGCTGTTACAAGAGATGAGCAGGATGGTCAAAATTAAGGTTTGAGGGATTCGTCTGGATTTCACAACAAAATTTGGTTTAGGACCCGTACTTCAGGCCAAACTGTAACCCAAACATGAACCTCATTGAAGTCAATGGGGATCTGGATTTTAGCCTCCCAAAATGCCTGTAAATGGCTGTAATAAGGTCTAGAGGGCTGAAAAATGGTGAGCAAAACAGGTCTTTTGTTCTGCCCACAATGGACTAGGGAAAGTACTAAAAAAAGCAACGTAACAAACAAAGAAAATCATTACAATAATCATGTCACAGCGGTTTAAGACACTCTGGGTGTTTGGACCCAGTTATTCTCTCTGCGGTAAAAGTTAAAGGGAAAACCATTAACTCTTCCTTTCACTGCTGTAAAGGGTTCTCTAGTTGTTCAAACAATGTTGTATTGCCGGAATTGAATAATTTCAATTTGAAGTTCCAGGAATGCAGAACTGAAAAATTTAAATCTGAAGTTTCCAGAATGTGGAATTGAAAATTTGGAATTTGAAGTCCCGGGCATGCGGAATTGAAAAATTTTAAGTTGAAGTTCAGGGAATACAGAACTTATTCAGAAACTGTCAAAACCAAGTTCCATGGGATTCATGCCTTGTTTATCTTAAATCATGTTTGGATGTAAACAATGGGGATGGTAAAGCTGACCATTTTGGTGGCGTATTGGAAGCAGTGCAGCACTGAGCAAATACCCCTCATGGAAGGCCAGTCGTTGGTGGTAAAGTGTTGCTGATCACTACTTTGACTCACCCAGGCATTCTGTAGCTGAAACTCTACAACTGCCTGCTGCTGCTGCTGAAACATCCTTTCCAGCATATGTAAAGCGGAAATCCACCTAGTTGGTACATCACAAATAAAGCAGAGAATGAGCAGACCAAAGTTGCTCTGCAGTAAAGATAGGCAAGCAGTAGCAGGGTATGAATACTGAAAATGCAAAGATACGGCACACACTTGAAGCAGCAGCTCTAGCAGGTCTGTATAGTCGGAGCAGGATCCTTTTAATACGAGGTTGAGCACAACCTGGCTTAACTTGGCTTGGCACACAGCTGATACAAAGTGCTAGCCGGTGTCACTCACCAATTGGTCGTGCTTCAGGTTCAGTGGCAGCAACCACTCATCTGTCCTCTCTTGAATCCCAGTCCATAGATCTCTTTCCAATGTGTGGTATTTCACCCATGCAGATGAGTTTTAACATCACCTGATGCCAATTCCCCATTGCTTTTTTCTAAAAGTGGTGCTGTGGGTGCTGCACTGACTGGATAAGGAATCGGGAAAGGAGGAAGTGGAGTAGGAGGAGGAAGCAACAGGATGCAAGGAGTGATGTCTGGAAATCCTGAGTGGGGGCAGAATGTGATCAAGAGCTCCTCAGGACTAGTCACCACTAGAAAGACCCAGAGTAAAAGAGATATATGGTTCCTGCCTGTGCTTACTGGTCCACATGTCAGTTGTGAGGTATTACTCGGGACTAATAGCATTTCGCAGTGCATATCTGATTTTGTCCACAAAATGTGGTGCAGGGAAGTGATTTCCTGCCGAGAAAAGTAGTAACGGATGGGAACATTATGGGACAGGAACCATCCTTAAAGCTACCTGTTTCCACCAGCCTGAATGGGAGCATTTCACAGGCCAGCAATATGGAAATGCACCTAGAAGCAGAATCTGAGTTCTTGCATGCGATGAGCTAAACGCGATGCCTTTCTACACAGGAGCAAGTCGTAAATATTAGTAATAAGAACTTTGGAGTCAGACCCTTTAAGGCAGATTGTCTCAAAGGGCATTCGGTAAGTAATCTCCTGAGATCTAAGTATGACTTTAGAATATCTATAGATACATGTATATGTAGGCATCACAGGAGAAAATTCAGGAGAGGCTGACCTCAAATCTTCCATGTAAATAGTCGTTTAGAAGTAGGGTGATCAAGGTACTTTATATGAAAGGTGTTAAATTTCTGCCAAAAAGATACAAATCACAAGGTCAAACTGTGTGGTAGATGAGGTGTTTAAAGTAAAGGGCTCTTTATTCAAATCTTCATGTGTTGCAAAATGGCAAAACATGGCGACTCATTTGGATGTTGTTTTCTATTAGGGGTTTATTTTTATGTTTGTTTATTTTTATTTCTGTTCAATGGAAAGGGTATGGAAAGGGCATGTGAACCATTTGATGTCTTATCACTCTTTCCACTCATTGCGCCTTATGCTTAACTCCCCTCCTTTACACTTCCTGCTGCTGTTGGAGGGGGAGAGGTCACTGTACAGCGCTTAAAAAGTAAGGAGCAGGAAATCAGAATAAAAATCCTTCTAAACTATGAGCCAATTTTCCCTCCTTATCTGTATTTAGTTCTGCAGAAACTGCACTTTATCCTCCTTTCTCTCCTCACAAGTGTGCTACCAGCCAACATGAAGGCTACTGTATGTATGCGTAACCTGTGTTTATGTAACTTGTAACTTTGGATAACTGGTGTACGTTAAAATACATTTCTAAATGTGTGTGCTATGTTAAAAACTCATTTACAGTTTTGATTTGTACGTATAACATACTTGTTATAGAGTCTAGCGCTGTATAGGGATATAGAGATGTAGGACATGTGAAACAAATGGGGAACCTTTTGGTGTATCCATCATCCCTGGAGAGACTACCCGAATCACTTCTCTTGTAGCTCAACAGCATGGATAATAGTTCTATATATTAGTAAGTCTTCATTCATTATTTTATCTTTTTTATTTTTGCAACTATTTTCATTGTATTTTATATATATTTTTGAACTTTTAAAAATCTTTTTTCTGACATTTGTATTGCACTGCACTATTGACTTAATTTTTAAAACATAAAAAGTCTCTTCCTTTTAGTCATAAAAACTTGTGTTTCTGAAGGGATAACTTTACCAATATTAATTCATTGAATTCTACAGAAAATTATCTAACTTACATTCTTTGTTATTAAATTGTGTTAGAAACGGATAGGTCCCTATTGCCTACTTAAAGTATAGGAGGTTGCAGTAATGTAAGTAATGTAGCATAAATCCATCATCTAGGATAGTCGAGTTGGGATTTATGTGTTAGATTTAAAGCCTCCCTAGTATAGTTGCACCACATGAAGTGACCTGAGAGTGGTGGTACATCACACACCTCATAACAGTAGAATGCTAGTTTGTCCGATAGCAGTCAGCCACAGAGCATCAATGTATTTTGTCCATGGTCCAAGAAACTGTCACTTTCCTCTAAGTCTTTCTAAAAAAAAAATGTCCCAGTCCCAGTTGTCAGAAATGTACACCATTATACTTTTATATGGAAATATGAAATGCCCTGTATGTTGTAATCATGTTATATTCTAGGTCCATAATGACTGCCTTTTATAGGGGACATTTATACTGGCATTATTGTAACTTTGGTAATGGGATATGCGCTACAGATTCCCTTCTCCACTTGGCAAAGTGAATATTTTTTTCAGTGAACAGTTACTTGCTAAAGAATATCCTAAAAATACAAAATATATAAGTACTTTGCCAAATGGATATTGTTCATTCTATTAAGAAAGAGCTATGCCTTTTCATATGTATCAGATTCCAATAGTATCTTAATAGGTGCACCCAAACCCTGTCAGGAATGATTATTGGATCCAAAGGCTGCTCCTTAAGGCTAAGAAGCAATTCATAAAAAACGGATATTAAATTACATACTATACAAGATGTGTTAATATCTAGAGATGAGCGAACATACTCGTCCGAGCTTGATGCTCGATCGAGCATTAGCGTACTCGTAACTGCTCGTTGCTCGGACGAGTATTTCGCCCGCTCGAGAAAATGGTAGCTCCCGCCGTTTTGCTTTTTGGCGGCCAGAAACAGAGCCAATCACAAGCCAGGAGACTCTGCACTCCACCCAGCATGACGTGGTACCCTTACACGTAGATAGCAGTGGTTGGCTGGCCAGATCAGGTGACCCTGGGATAGACTAGCCGCTGCCCGCGCTGCTCGGATCATTCTCTGTCTGGATGCCGCTAGGGAGAGAGCTGCTGCTGCTCAGGGAAAGCGTTAGGGTGTTCTATTAGCTTACTGTTAGGCAGGAGTGATTCTAAAAGAACCCAACAGCCCTTCTTAGGGCTACAATAATGTTATAATTTTTTTTTTTTTTTATTTGCAGCTAGTACCATATTGTGAGGAATTAGCAGGGGGACTTGCTACCGTTGTGTTTAGCTCTTAGTGACACACATATCCACCTCAAACACCAAAGTGGGAAAATTTATTAGGGGTTTGAGTAGAATTAGGCACAGTCTGCCAGTTTCTTTTTATTTTACGTTTATTTTTTTCATAACTCAGCGTCATCTCATCTGGCATAGTAGTGTGCTGTAATACTTGGCTAGAAAATAGCCATAGGAGAATACAAACGTCTTAATTACGCCTACAGTAGCGTTATATATATTTGATTTCTGGTTGATCTGCTGGTGGCTGTACTTGCTGCAGTGCATCTACTATCAAATTGGGAGCAATTTGGAGTCAGACTTGCGACCACTGTGTTTTAGTGACGCACATATCCATCGCAAAGACCGAAGTGGGAAAATTTATTAGGGCCCGGGGTTGTATTTCAATTAGGCACAGTCTGCCAGTTTCTTTTTATTTTACGTTTATTTTTTTCATAACTCAGCGTCATCTCATCTGGCATAGTAGTGTGCTGTAATACTTGGCTAGAAAATAGCCATAGGAGAATACAAACGTCTTAATTACGCCTACAGTAGCGTTAGATATATTTGATTTCTGGTTGATCTGCTGGTGGCTGTACTTGCTGCAGTGCATCTACTATCAAATTGGGAGCAATTTGGAGTCAGACTTGCGACCACTGTGTTTTAGTGACGCACATATCCATCGCAAAGACCGAAGTGGGAAAATTTATTAGGGCCCGGGGTTGTATTTCAATTAGGCACAGTCTGCCAGTTTCTTTTTATTTTACGTTTATTTTTTTCATAACTCAGCGTCATCTCATCTGGCATAGTAGTGTGCTGTAATACTTGGCTAGAAAATAGCCATAGGAGAATACAAACGTCTTAATTACGCCTACAGTAGCGTTATATATATTTGATTTCTGGTTGATCTGCTGGTGGCTGTACTTGCTGCAGTGCATCTACTATCAAATTGGGAGCAATTTGGAGTCAGACTTGCGACCACTGTGTTTTAGTGACGCACATATCCATCGCAAAGACCGAAGTGGGAAAATTTATTAGGGCCCGGGGTTGTATTTCAATTAGGCACAGTCTGCCAGTTTCTTTTTATTTTACGTTTATTTTTTTCATAACTCAGCGTCATCTCATCTGGCATAGTAGTGTGCTGTAATACTTGGCTAGAAAATAGCCATAGGAGAATACAAACGTCTTAATTACGCCTACAGTAGCGTTATATATATTTGATTTCTGGTTGATCTGCTGGTGGCTGTACTTGCTGCAGTGCATCTACTATCAAATTGGGAGCAATTTGGAGTCAGACTTGCGACCACTGTGTTTTAGTGACGCACATATCCATCGCAAAGACCGAAGTGGGAAAATTTATTAGGGCCCGGGGTTGTATTTCAACTAGGCACAGTCTGCCATTTCCTTTTTTATTTTACGTTTATTTTTTTCATAACTCAGCGTCATCTCATCTGGCATAGTAGTGTGCTGTAATACTTGGCTAGAAAATAGCCATAGCAATAGGATAGCATCGTTTGGTTTTAAAAACTAAAAAACACAAAAAAAAAAAAAAAAAAAAAAAGTTAAAAAAAAAATACAAGTTATAACTCTCATTTTCAAAATGTTTAACCCGAGGGCTAGGGGTAGAGGACGAGGGCGGGGACGTGGGCATCCAACTACTGCAGGGGTCAGAGGCCGTGGTCCTGGGCGGGGTGAGACACCACCTGCTTATGAGGGAGCAGGGGAACGCCGCAGAGCTACACTCCCTAGGTTCATGTCTGAAGTTACTGGGAATCGTGGTAGAGCACTGTTGAGGCCAGAACAGTGCGAACAGGTGATGTCGTGGATTGCCTACAATGCTTCGAGCAATTTGTCCACAAGTCAGTCTTCCACGCAGTCCACCCATGTCACCGAAATCGGCACTCCTCCAGCTCCTGCACCTCAGCCTCCTCCCCCCCAGTCTGCCCCCTCCCAGCAAAATTTGCCATTTGAACCGGCATACTCTGAGGAACTGTTTTCTGGACCCTTCCCACAGTCACAAACCACTTGTCCGGTTGCTGATGAGCAATTTTCCGATGCCCAGGTTTTCCACCAGTCGCAGTCTGTGGGTGATGATGACCTTGTTGACGTAGTGGAAGAAGTGTGTAAAGAGGTGTCCGACGATGAGGAGACACGGTTGTCAGACAGTGGGGAAGTTGTTGTCAGGGCAGGAAGTCCGAGGGGGGAGCAGACTGAGGGATCGGAGGATGATGAGGTGACAGACCCAAGCTGGGTTGAGAGGCCGGGTGAACACAGTGCTTCTGAGACGGAGGAGAGTCCTCGACCAGAACAGGTTGGAAGAGGCAGTGGTGGGGCCAGACGGAGAGGCAGGGCCAGAGCTGGTGCATCAGCGCCAAATGTGTCAACTAGTGAAGCTCCCGTGGCGAGGGCTCCTGCGGCGAGGGCTAGATTTTCAGAAGTCTGGAGGTTCTTTAAGGAAACACCGGATGACCGACGGACTGTGGTGTGCCACATTTGCCAAACCAGGATCAGCAGGGGTTCCACCACTACTAGCTTAACTACCACCAGTATGCGCAGGCATATGAATGCTAAACACCCCACTCAGTGGCAACAAGCGCGTTCACCTCCGGCCGTGCACACCACTGCTCCTTCCCCTGTGTCAGCTGATAGTCAGCCCCCTGCCCAGGACCCTGCCAAAAAAACCCCATCGTCCCCTCCACGATCCTCCACAGCATCCACCAGCGTTCAGCTCTCCATACCCCAGACGCTGGAGCGGAAACGCAAATATAGTGCAACCCACCCGCACGCCCAAGCCCTTAATGTGCACATCTCCAGATTGCTAAGCCTGGAGATGCTGCCCTATAGGCTAGTAGAGACCGAGGCCTTTCGCAGCCTCATGGCGGCGGCCGCCCCTCGGTATTCGGTCCCCAGCCGCCACTACTTTTCCCGATGTGCCGTCCCAGCCCTGCACCAGCACGTGTCAGACAACATAATCCGTGCCCTGACCAACGCTGTTTCTGACAAGGTCCACCTGACCACGGACACGTGGACGAGTGCTGCCGGGCAGGGCCACTATATATCTCTGACGGCACATTGGGTTAACTTGGTGGAGGCTGGGACCGAGTGTGACCCTGCGGCTGGTCATATATCCTGCCGACGCCGAGGATTGCGGGGCCTACCTCGGTCCAGGTGTTTGAGGCCTACTATGCCTCCTCCTCCTCCCACCCCTCCTCCACCTCCTCCTCCGAACGACCATCCGTGGGCATGGCGCCATCAGCCGGTAGCTCTAGGCACAGCAGCAGTGCCGTCGCTAAGCGACAGCAGGCGGTGCTCAAACTGCTGAGCCTAGGCGATAAAAGGCACACCGCCCAAGAACTATTACAGGGCATCACGGCGCAGACTGATCTGTGGCTGGCACCGCTGAACCTGAAGCCAGGCATGGTTGTGTGTGACAACGGCCGTAACCTGGTGGCGGCTCTGCAACTCGGCAGACTGACACATGTGCCATGCCTGGCCCATGTGTTAAATCTGATAGTTCAGCGTTTCCTCAAGACATACCCCAATCTGTCTGATTTGCTCACGAAGGTGCGCCGCATCTGTGCGCATTTCAGGAAGTCCAGCACAGATGCTGCCACTCTCAGGGCAGCGCAGCGCCGCCTCCAACTGCCCGCTCACCGACTGTTGTGCGACGTGCCCACGAGGTGGAATTCAACACTGACCATGTTATCCAGAGTTTACCAGCAGCGCCGAGCGATTGTAGACTGCCAGATGTCAACTTCCACCAGAACTGGTAGTCAGGTCAGTCAGCTTCCTCAAGTCTACAATGAGGAGTGGACGTGGATGTCTGATATCTGTCAGGTGCTGAGTAACTTTGAGGAGTCAACACAGATGGTCAGTGGCGATGCCGCCATCATCAGCCTCACCATCCCGCTGCTTGGCCTGTTGAAAAACTCTCTGGTCAGCATGAAGTCGGAAGCTTTGCGCTCCTCACAAGAGACAGGGGAAGAAGATTCCCTTGTTGATAGCCAAAGCACCCTTAGGTCTGTTTCTCAGCGCATATCGGAGGAGGTGGAGGTGGAGGAGGATGAGGAGGAAGAGGAGGAGAATGTTGGCGAGACACAAGAGGGGACCATTGTTGAGTCCTACACTGTTGAGCGTGTATGGGCAGAAGAAGAGGAGTTGGAGGAGTTGGAGGAGGAGGAAATGGACAGTCAGGCCAGTGAGGGGAGTGAATTCTTACGCGTTGGTACTCTGGCGCATATGGCAGATTTCATGCTAGGCTGCCTATCCCGTGACCCTCGCGTTCAAAGAATTTATTCCAGCACCGATTACTGGGTGTTCACTCTCCTGGACCCACGGTACAAGCAAAATCTTTCCACTCTCATCCCTGGAGAGGAAAGGAGTGTGAGAATGCATGAATACCAGCAGGCCCTGGTGCACAAGCTGAAACAGTATTTCCCTTCTGACAGCGCTAGCGGCAGAGTGCGTAGTTCTGCGGGACAAGTAGCGAGGGAGAGTAGGCGAGCAGGCAGCTTGTCCAGCACTGGCAAGGGTACGCTTTACAAGGCTTTTGCCAGCTTTATGTCACCCCAGCAAGACACTGTCACCTGTCCCCAGTCTCGGCAGAGTAGGGCTGATCTTTACAGAAAGATGGTGAGGGAGTACGTAGCTGACCATACCATCGTCCTAAATGATCACACAGCTCCCTACAACTACTGGGTTTCAAAGCTGGACATGTGGCACGAACTGGCGCTCTACGCCTTGGAGGTTCTTGCCTGCCCTGCCGCTAGCGTCTTGTCAGAGCGGGTTTTCAGTGCAGCTGGTGGCATCATCACCGATAAGCGTACACGCCTGTCGACTGACAGCGCTGACAGGCTGACGCTTATCAAGATGAATAAAGCATGGATTTCTCCTAATTTCAAATCTCCAGCAGATGAAGGAAGCTCAACCTGAATAATTTATCCACTCCTCCTCCTCCTCATTTTCCTCCTTCTCCTCCTCTTTCTACAGTAAAGCAGAGGAAACTGGCTGTTTTTTGACAGGGCCCACTGGCTCTAGGTATAGTACTTTATGCATTTAATTTTTCTGGAGGGCCACCGACACGGTCCTCTGTTTTAAACAATTTTTGGGAGTGCCACATACAGGCACTCAATCTATTCAATTTTTCTGGAGGGCCACCTTTCCGGTCCTCTGTTTTAAACAATTTTTTGGGACTGCCACATACAGGCACTCAATCTATTCCATTTTTCTGGAGGGCCACCTACCTGCTCCTCTGGTTTAAAAACTTTTTTGGACTGCCACATACAGGCACTCAATCTATTCCATTTTTCTGGAGGGCCACCTACCTGCTCCTCTGGTTTAAAAACTTTTTTGGACTGCCACATACAGGCACTCAATCTATTCCATTTTTCTGGAGGGCCACCTACCTGCTCCTCTGGTTTGAAAAATTTTTTGGACTGCCACATACAGGCACTCAATCTATTCCATTTTTCTGGAGGGCCACCTACCTGCTCCTCTGGTTTGAAAAATTTTTTGGACTGCCACATACAGGCACTCAATCTATTCCATTTTTCTGGAGGGCCACCTACCTGCTCCTCTGGTTTGAAAAATTTTTTGGACTGCCACATACAGGCACTATCCAAATTGAATTGTCTCCATAGCAGCCTCCACACGTTGTCTCCATTGCTACCTCCAAAAGTCGTCCATATAGCTGCCTCCATACATCGTCCCTTTATCAAACGAGGTTTGTCAGGCCGAAATTTGGGTTGTTTTCATGGATTCCACATCAAAGTTGTTAACTTTGTCGCCACCCTGCTGTGTTATCCACAAAATACACTGGCAAACTTTTACCATTTACGGATATTATTTCAGCGCTTCTTGCGCATCTGTTTACATTCCCCTCACCCGCCATATCCTAAACTTATAAGAACGCTACTACACTTGATCTTATACAAAAGGTTCTTAGAAGTGCTGTTTGGGGAGTAGCCTAGAGACAGGGGCTTGGATTGGCGAAAGCTCGCCTAGCAGCGGAGCGCCAGCTCCATGCGCATCATGCGCTTCTTGCGCATCTGTTTACATTCCCCTCACCCGCCATATCCCAAACTTATAAGAACGCTACTACACTTAACTTGGTGCAGGCTGGGACCGAGTCTGACCCTGGGGCTGGTCATATACTGCCGACGCAGAGGATTGCGGGGCCTACCTCCGTCCAGGTCTCAAAGGCCTACTATACCTCCAAATCCTCCCACCCCTCCTCCACCTCCTCCTCCTCCGAATTACCATCCGTGGGCATGGCGCCATCAGTCGGTAGCTCTAGGCACAGCAGCAGTGCCGTTGCTAAGCGACAGCAGGCGGTGCTCAAACTGCTGAGCCTAGGTGATAAAAGGCACACCGCCCAAGAGCTATTGCAGGGCATTCCACATCAAACTTGTTAACTTTGTCGCCACCCTGCTGTGTAAGCCACAAAATATACTGGAAAACTTTTTTCATTTACGGATATTATTTCAGCGCTTCTTGCGCAGATGTTTACATTCCCCTCACCCGCCATATCCCAAACTTATAAGAACGCTACTACACTTGATCTTATCCGAAAGGTTCTTAGAAGTGCTGTTTGGGGAGTAGCCTAGAGACAGGGGCTTGGATTGGCGAAAGCTCGCCTGGCAGCGGAGCGCCAGCTCCATGCCAAGAACCAACTAACATAGTTTTAACTGCAGCACCTTTAATCTACTACTAGTTCACTGCCTCCATACATCGTCCCCTTATCAAACGAGCTGTGTCAGGCAGAATTTTGGATTGTTTTCATGGCTTCCATGTTAACTTTGTCGCCACCCTGCTGTGTAATCCACAAAATATACTGGCAAACTTTTATCATGTACCAATATTATTTGAGCGCTTCTTGCTCACCTCCTTTGGTTCCTCTCTGCTACCCATTGGTTTGAAGCCTGAGTCCATTTAGGGTATGTCGCCATGCCACTCTCTAGCCTTCCGCTGCTGCCGCTGCCTCTGCATGCCGTCCCCTATAGTGTCAGGGTCAATTATTGGATGTTTTAGATGCTATCTAGCTTCATTCTGTCACTCTGTCATGGCCATGCTGTTGCCCATAATTTTGGCATAATGGTGCATTTAAGCAGCCTCAGAGGCATCCATGCATGCTGCCCCTGCTGTTTCCTGTCCATTTCCGTGGTGTTTCCATCCTTTTCTGAGGTTCCCAGGTGTTTGGCCAAGCTTCCCTGTGCAGAGCCTTGGTCCCCTTGAAAAATGCTCGAGTCTCCCATTGACTTCAATGGGGCTCGTTACTCGAAACGAGCACTCGAGCATCGGGAAAAGTTCGTCTCGAATAACGAGTACCCGAGCATTTTAGTGCTCGCTCATCTCTATTAATATCTTCCAGATTAAAATACAGACAGATAATTTAATCAAGTTCTCTGGCTGATGTTGTCCAAGGAAGAATATATGGAGTAATTACTGTAATTCAGTAATGTTATGTAGGATAAGGATTGTAATGCCACTCAGGGAGAATCACATAATTTAACTAAACTATTATTGAATCACATGATAATAGCTGTAAATTATTTTGTGTCTTGGTATAATGTAATAAAGTCATAAATGCTTGCATAGAGGCTTTAACCGCTTACCAAACCCATGACATAAATAAAGGTCAAGGTACAGGGTATTTTGCTCCCCTGGTGGTGTATTTACGTCCTGCACTGCTATTACCGATGAAAACTGTCTATGTTGACAGCAGTGCGGATGCCAGGCTGGACTTGACAGTCAGGCTCCCATGGTAACAGCTGGGATCAAAATAACCATCTATAAAGCTTCATGATCTGCCCCTGCCATGATCGCCTCCCCCTGCACCGGTTTTTGGAAGCATCAACCAAAGAGAAAAAGCTATAGAAAAGTCCCATTTACATCACAATGATTTCAACAAAAAGTACAACTCATCATGCTAAAAATAAACCCTTATACAGCTCAATGGAATGCGTTTTAATTCAGCAAAACTATTCACAGATAAAAAGCAATATGGGATATATATACATAGGATATTGTAATCGTATTGTTTGTATTAGTGTATTCATTTGATCAGTTGACCGCTTGTTCAAGTCCCATAAAGGGACAGTAAAAAATTGTAAAAAAAGGTGATTTATAAATAAAATAATAAAATAAAAATAGTAAAAGTCCCCAAAATGCCTCATATATTATAAAACACCCACATAAAATGTGTATAACACAAAAAAAATCTGTGAAAAATCAGTATCAGAATACTGATACAAAAAGTTAATTAAGAAAGTTAATAAAATTTAATCAATAGGGTAAAGCCACCCCAAAATAGTGTAACTATATTCCTTGAGGGGTTTACTTTTAGGGGTTTCTCCTGTTCTGCTATGTTATAGGCTCAGCAAATGCTACACAGCCCTTAAAATTTGTTTCAGCAAAATTTGCCCTCCATAAATGCTTCGCTCCTGTGCTCTCTTATGGGCCCATAAAGTGGTTTACATCCACATGTGGGGTATTGCCAGACTCAAGAGAAACTGCACTTCCAAATCTGAGATGTGTTTTTTCATAATTTGCTGCATGAACAAATATATTTTAGGGATAATTAAACATTTTCTTGTCAAAATTTGAAAATTCTGTATTGAACTTCCATTTTGTTCTATTTTATGTTCGATGATTAAACAGTTAACAAGCTTAACAATGGCTGTTTTGAATAATTTGAGTGGTGAAATTTAAAAATGTGGCACTATTTGGAGAGTTTCTAATAAATAGAACTTTTAAAACCCATACAAATATAAACAGGCCTCTAACATCTTGTTTCTACTGAATACTCAGGTCGATCTTGCTTGTGCTTTCTGCCACCACTCTCTGCCTGTTTCCTGTCACTGCTTGTATGCTGCCTGCCTTGACTAAAATTGACCACTTTCTTTCTTGATCCCCTGGTGCTTTCAGGGCCAGCTCCTATCCTCACTGGGACCACCAGTCTTGTGTTCTCTCTGCAGGGAAGTCCAGATCTCTGCAAAGGCGTGAAAGGGCGAATACCACAGAGGTACAGGGATAATGCCCTTATTGAGTGGCCAAAAGTCAAACCAGTAAGATAGCAAGTGGGGTCACCACATTGATTGCTGTATTTTTTTATTTGAGAAGTTGTAATCCTTAAATGTGTATTCCCATGAAGAAAAGATTCTTAAATATACTCAGAATAACAAAATAACACATTCTCTAATGCACTCTCTAATACAGCATATCACATACATAATTCCAACCTGTCTCAGTCCTGGTGTACACAATTTCAATTGACCTTGGTTTCCGACCGTGAATCTTCTGACTTTGGTTTGGGGAAGCCATACTGTTCTCCTGTCTGACGCTGCATGGAGCTGAATTACATTCTGTACCATAGCCTCCACCCTCGCATTCCAATGCCAGCTCACACAGAGACTGTGTGAGGAGAATACAGCAGCAAGATACAAACAAATAAGGTTTTTATTTAGGGGAGGGGGAAGAAGGCACATCCGATCTGACGGTGATTGTGTGTAGCTGAGATGTAGCAGTGTTGAGAATGTTACATACCTCTCATGGATCCCTCATCTCTGATCTGTCTCATCTCTCTTTCTATGTGTCAAATACTATTAGAATGTTCAGAAGATAAATAAAAGTGTATATAAACCTTGTACCCTGATAATCTAACCACATTTTCAGGACTTGGTATCTCACAGAACTACAGGGATCATAATGTTTCTGCTTAAAGACACCCCGCCCGCATTCAACATTGAGTGATAGGAGCTAAAACAGTAATAAAACTGAGTAAAATTGTAAAGTTAGGGGGTTAAAATAATCTTTATTGTGTAAACATCACTAGGGGATTGAAATTTGAAAATTGACTTCCATGGGCAAACTCCTTTAACTTATTTCAATTACACTTTCTAGAATTTTAGGATTTATTACATTCATATTGGTGCATTTCTAATAGTGATACATGAGAGATGCTCTGCATGAATGGCAACGCATTTTCTATGTAATTTTTTATGATTTAAAACACTAATTAGATCCCAATAGCCCACTGACAAAAGACATCAGTAGGTCACAGGTCTCAAGCCTGCAGCAACGTATTTCGCCGTTTCAGCAGTTTTATTCTACTCCAGCACTAATCACGAGAGCAGGAATGAGTGACCAGATGTTTTACTATCATACACAGCTGGAGACCCTATGGGGAAGGCAGGAACCATTAATTAATGCTTCTGCCTTTTCCTTTCTTCATCCCTTAGTGCTGAAGTAATGGTATGCAGTGAAATGGGGAGCTGGCCAACCTGGGTAACCAGTGCAGTTTGATATGAAATTTCCCCCCACACTGGGGCTCTTATAGATGGCCCAGTTACAGATAAAAACTGAAAAAATAAAAAAAACTATTCTGGAAATGTTTACAATGGAATTTTTATGATCTCATGGGGACCTATAAAGTTCAAAACACACACACACATTTGATACCTATCACCAGGTCACTGCAAAAAGAGTCACTCCATCCCCCCAAATTGCTCTACTGTTGATTATACCTGGAACTATCTCCACTGTTAAGAAAGGCCTCCTTCAACATTTCCTGACTGCAGCTAGTACGGTTATTCCAAGACATTGTAAGAACCCACAATCTCCCACGACAGTCGAGAGGATTCAGGAACTTGGGTATATACAGAGAATGGAGTTGGTAGCCAGTGACTCCCCAGATCCAGGGAAGACAAACACTGCATGGCCCCCTTGGGAAATATTCATAAATACCCCGGAATTCCGGGACTTGCTCCTGTCATAGACAGTGCTCCTCTGTTGTTCCCGACCATAAATTCGCAGTCTTACCGACTCCTTATTCCCTTCAACCCCCCCTCCCCCTCACACCCCATTCTAAATGTTTGTTTCCTTGTTTTGTCTATTCTTTTGTTAATTCGTCATACAATAATAATCTTTTTGATCGGGATGGCATGTGGGGGTTCTATACGTGACATCTTATGTTATGACTAGAGATGAGCGAACATGCTCGTCCGAGCTTGATGCTCGGTCGAGCATTAGGGTACTCGAAACTGCTCGTTGCTCGGACGAATACTTCGCCCGCTCGAGAAAATGGCAGCTCCCGCCGTTTTGCTTTTTGGCGGCCAGAAACAGAGCCAATCACAAGCCAGGAGACTCTGCACTCCACCCAGCATGACGTGGTACCCTTACACGTCGATAGCAGTGGTTGGCTGGCCAGATCAGGTGACCCTGGGATAGACTAGCCGCTGCCCGCGCTGCTCGGATCATTCTGTGTCTGGATGCCGCTAGGGAGAGAGCTGCTGCTGGTCAGGGAAAGCGTTAGGGTGTTCTATTAGCTTACTGTTAGGCAGGAGTGATTCTCAAAGAACCCAACAGCCCTTCTTAGGGCTACAATAACGTTCTACTTTTTTTATTTTAATTTGCATCTAGTACCATTTTGTGAGGAATTAGCAGGGGGACTTGCTACCGTTGTGTTTAGCTCTTAGTGGCACACATATCCATAGCAAAGACCGAAGTGGGAAAATTTAGTAGGGGTTGGATTTCAATTAGGCACTAACTCAGTGTCATCTCATCTGACAGTAGTGTGCTTTGATACTTGGCTAGAAAATAGCCATAGGAGAATACAAAGAGCTTACTTACGCATACAGTAGCGTTCTATATATTTGATTTCTGGTTGATCTGCTGGTGGCTGTACTTTCTGCAGTGCATGTACTAGCCAATTCTGAGCAATTTGTAGTGAGACTTGCGACCGCTGTGTTCTGCGCTTAGTGACGCACATATCCATAGCAAAGACCGAAGTGGGAAAATTTAGTAGGGGTTGGATTTCAATTAGGCACTAACTCAGTGTCATCTCATCTGACAGTAGTGTGCTTTGATACTTGGCTAGAAAATAGCCATAGGAGAATACAAAGAGCTTACTTACGCATACAGTAGCGTTCTATATATTTGATTTCTGGTTGATCTGCTGGTGGCTGTACTTTCTGCAGTGCATGTACTAGCCAATTCTGAGCAATTTGTAGTGACGAGACTTGCGACCGCTGTGTTCTGCGCTTAGTGACGCACATATCCATAGCAAAGACCGAAGTGGGAAAATTTAGTAGGGGTTGGATTTCAATTAGGCACTAACTCAGTGTCATCTCATCTGGCATAGTAGTGTGCTTTGATACTTGGCTAGAAAATAGCCATAGCAATAGGATAGCATTGTTTGGTTTTAAAAACTCAAAAAAAAACAAAAAACACAAAAAAAAAAAAAAAAAAAAAAAAAAAAAAAAAGTAAAAAAAAAAATAAAGTTATAACTCTCATTTTAAAAATGTTTAACCCGAGGGCTAGGGGTAGAGGACGAGGGCGGGGACGTGGGCGTCCAACTACTGCAGGGGTCAGAGGCCGTGGTCCTGGGCGGGGTGAGACACCACCTGCTGATGAGGGAGCAGGGGAACGCCGCAGAGCTACACTCCCTAGGTTCATGTCTGAAGTTACTGGGACTCGTGGTAGAGCACTGTTGAGGCCAGAACAGTGCGAACAGGTGATGTCGTGGATTGCTGACAATGCTTCGAGCAATTTGTCCACCACCAGTTAGTCTTCCACGCAGTCCACCCATGTCACCGAAATCGCCACTCCTCCAGCTCCTGCACCTCAGCCTCCTCCTCCCCAGTCTGCCCCCTCCCAGGAAAATTTGGCATTTGAACCGGCATACTCTGAGGAACTGTTTTCTGGACCCTTCCCACAGTCACAAACCACTTGTCCGGTTGCTGCTGAGCAATTTTCCGATGCCCAGGTTTTCCAACAGTCACAGTCTGTGGGTGATGATGACCTTCTTGACGTAGTGGAAGTGTGTAAAGAGGTGTCCGACGATGAGGAGACACGGTTGTCAGACAGTGGGGAAGTTGTTGTCAGGGCAGGAAGTCCGAGGGGGGAGCAGACTGAGGGATCGGAGGATGATGAGGTGACAGACCCAAGCTGGGTTGAGAGGCCGGGTGAACACAGTGCTTCTGAGACGGAGGAGAGTCCTCGACCAGAACAGGTTGGAAGAGGCAGTGGTGGGGCCAGACGGAGAGGCAGGGCCAGAGCTGGTGCATCAGCGCCAAATGTGTCAACTAGTGAAGCTCCCGTGGCGAGGGCTCCTGCGGCGAGGGCTAGATCTTCAGAAGTCTGGAGGTTCTTTAAGGAAACACCGGATGACCGACGGACTGTGGTGTGCAACATTTGCCAAACCAGGCTCAGCAGGGGTTCCACCACTACTAGCTTAACTACCACCAGTATGCGCAGGCATATGAATGCTAAACACCCCACTCAGTGGCAACAAGCCCGTTCACCTCCGGCCGTGCACACCACTGCTCCTTCCCCTTTGTCAGCTGCTAGTCAGCCCCCTGCCCAGGACCCTGCCACAAAAACCCCATCGTCGCCTCCACGATCCTCCACAGCATCCACCAGCGTTCAGCTCTCCATACCCCAGACGCTGGAGCGGAAACGCAAATATAGTGCAACCCACCCGCACGCCCAAGCCCTTAATGTGCACATCTCCAGATTGCTTAGCCTGGAGATGCTGCCCTATAGGCTAGTAGAGACCGAGGCCTTTCGCAACCTCATGGCGGCGGCCGCCCCTCGGTATTCGGTCCCCAGCCGCCACTACTTTTCCCGATGTGCCGTCCCAGCCCTGCACCAGCACGTGTCAGACAACATCATCCGTGCCCTGACCAACGCCGTTTCTGACAAGGTCCACCTGACCACGGACACGTGGACGAGTGCTGCCGGGCAGGGCCACTATATATCGCTGACGGCACATTGGGTTAACTTGGTGGAGGCTGGGACCGAGTCTGACACTGGGGCTGCTCATATACTGCCGACGCCGAGGATTGCGGGGCCTACCTCGGTCCAGGTCTCAAAGGCCTACTATACCTCCTCCTCCTCCCACCCCTCCTCCACCTCCTCCTCCGAACTACCATCCGTGGGCACGGCGCCATCAGTCGGTAGCTCTAGGCACAGCAGCAGTGCCGTCGCTAAGCGACAGCAGGCGGTGCTCAAACTGCTGAGCCTAGGCGATAAAAGGCACACCGCCCAAGAGCTATTACAGGGCATTCCACATCAAAGTTGTTAACTTTGTCGCCACCCTGCTGTGTAATCCACAAAATATACTTGCAAACTTTTACCATTTAGGGATATTATTTCAGCGCTTCTTGCGCATCTGTTTACATTCCCCTCACCCGCCATATCCTAAACTTATAAGAACGCTACTACACTTGATCTTATACAAAAGGTTCTTAGAAGTGCTGTTTGGGGAGTAGCCTAGAGACAGGGGCTTGGATTGGCAAAAGCTCGCCTGGCTGCAGAGCGCCAGCTCCATCCCAAGATCCAACTAACATAGTTGCAGCACCTTTAATCTACTACTAGTTCACTGCCTCCATAATAATAATAATAATCTTTATTTATATAGCGCCATCATATTCCGTAGCGCTTTACAAATCATAGGAAACAAATACAAATGTATTGTAACAGAGCACAACATTTGTATGGAACAACAGGAGTGAGGTCCCTGCTCGCCAGAGCTTACGGTTTATGAAGATGATGGGGTAACACGAGGTAAAAGAATATTTAACGGTCAAGCCATTCTTCTTAGGGAATAGAACAAAATATAATAAATGGAATTGCTGTCGCTTGAACCACTCAGCCGTCATCTTATATACCAGGTCCAGGGTGAATGGGACTGCAGAGAAGTCTGGTGCCTGTTGGTTGCTGGATAACAGATGGGAGGACGACACAGGACGGGTTAGTAGAAGAGTTAAAACTTCATGCAGTTAATGAGTGTTATAGGCTTGCCTAAAGAAATGGGTTTTAAGAGCACGTTTGAAACTTTGGAGGTTAGGTATTAGTCTGATAGTCCAGGGCAGAGCATTCCATAGAATTGGTGCAGCTCTAGAGAAGTCTTGGAGACGCGAGTGGGAGGTCCGCACTAGGGTAGAGGTTAATCTAAGATCACTGGCGGATCTAAGAGCACGGGTTGGGCGATAGACTGAGATAAGAGAGGAGAGGTAGGGGGGTGCAGCATTATACAGAGCTTTATGGATGAGGGTTATTATTATTTTAAACTGTATTCGAAAGGAGACTGGCAGCCAGTGCAGCGACTGGCATGAACTGTAAGCATACATGGTCCCCTTATCAAACGAGCTGTGTCAGGCAGAATTTTGGGTTGTTTTCATGGCTTCCATGTTAACTTTGTCGCCACCCTGCTGTGTAATCCACAAAATATACTGGCAAACTTTTATCATGTACCGATATTATTTGAGCGCTTCTTGCTCACCTCCTTTGGTTCCTCTCTGACACCCATTGGTTTGAAGCCTGAGTCCAATTAGGGTATGTCGCCATGCCACTCTCTAGCCTGCTGCCGCTGCCTCTGCATGCCGTCCCCTGTAGTGTCAGGGTCAATTATTGGATGTTTTACATGCTATCTAGCTTCATTCTGTCACTCTGTCATGGCCATGCTGTTGCCCATAATTTCGGCATAATGGTGCGATTAAGCAGCCTCAGAGGCATCCATGCATGCTGCCCCTGCTGTTTCCTGTCCATTTCCGTGGTGTTTCCATCCTTTTCTGAGGTTCCCAGGTGTTTGGCCAAGCTTCCCTGTGCAGAGCCTTGGTCCCCTTGAAAAATGCTCGAGTCTCCCATTGACTTCAATGGGGTTCGTTATTCGAGACGAGCACTCGAGCATCGGGAAAAGTTCGTCTCGAATAACGAGTACCCGAGCATTTTAGTGTTCGCTCATCTCTAGTTATGACTCTTCTCCCCATGTTCCAACGAACATATGATCTATGATGTTCCTGATCCTGCATGATCAGTCATGTACTGCCATCACCTACCTGTATTGATTCATTTTGTTTTCTTTCTAATAAATGTTGATTATACATAAAAACACACACACACATTAATATTTCCCAAAACAATTTTTAAAGAAATCTCCACACTGCCATTGTCGAAAGGTTTGCCTGAGGCCATACATATTATATATCAAAATGACTATCACACACTAGGGAACTATTACTGCAGATACAAGCCTGTTTTAGATTTTATGCTCCAATGTCACAATTTCGAGAATGCAACACAAATATTTTTGTGTAGACCCGGGCTATCTTTATTCAATTGTCCCCTCACCTTCAAATGAAATCATTTATATCTTATGTATTATATGATGACCTCTTTTCATAAGGCCTTTATTACAAGTACCTCTGATTCAGGTATTTCAAGGAGGCTTCTTATTTTGCCTCTGGAGAATACATTTCTGGAAATAATTCTATAGTAGACATAGAAACAAAATATACAAGATTTATCTTAATATTGTTATAAAGTTATCCTAATCGACAAAGCATTTATTTTCTATTATTCTATACAGTCATGGCCATACGTTTTGAGAATAATACAAATGTTAATTTTTACAAAGTCTACTGCATCGGGTTTTATAATGGCAATTTGCATATACTCCAGAATGTTATAAAGAGTGATCAGCATAACAGCAATTAATTGCAAAGTCAATATTTGCCTAGAAAATGAACTTTTTTCACCCCAAACACATTGCAACTTCATTGCAGGGATGCCTTAAAAGGAGCAGCTAACATCGTTTCAGTGATTGATAACCATCCCAGTCCTCATCAATACCCACATCTGTGTTAATGGAGCAATCTGTCATGATTAAGTAAGAATCACACCACTGGACACTTTAAAAGGAGGCTGGTGCTTAGCATCATGGTTATCTCTAAAGAAACATGTGCAGTCATCATTGCACTGCACAAAACTGGCCTGCAAGGGAAGAGTATCGCAGCTAGAAAGATTGCACCTCAGTCAACAATCTATCACATGATCAAGGAATTCAAGGAGAGAGGTTCCATTGTTGCCAAAAAGGCTCCAGGATGCCCAAGAAGGACCAGCAAGCGCCAGCACCGTCTCTTAAAAGTGTTTCAGCTTTGGGATCGGGCTACCAGCAGTGCAGAGCTTGCTCAGGAATGGTAGCAGGCAGGTGTGAGTGCATCTGAACGCACTGTGAGGCGGAGACTCTTGGAGCAAGGACTGGTGTCAAGGAGGACTGTTGAGGACTGGGGTAAAGTCATTTTCTCTGATGAATCCCCTTTCCTGTTGTTTGGAACATCTGAAAAACAGCTTGTTCAGAGAAGACAAGGTGAGCGATACCACCAGTCTTGTCTCATGCCAACTGTAAAGCATCCTGCAACCATGCATCTCTGCGGTTGCTTCTCAGCCAAGTGAATCCGCTCTCTCACAGTGTTGCCTAAAACACATCCCTGAATAAAGAATGGTACCAGAATGTCCTCCAAGAGCAACTTCTCCCAACCGTCCAAGAGCAGTTTGGTGATCAACAATGCCTTTTCCAGCATGATGGAGCACCTTGCAATAGAGTAAAGGTGATACCTAAATGGCTCAGGGAACAAAACATAGACATTTTGGGTCCATGGCCTGGAAACTCCCCAGATCTTAATCCCATTGAGAACTTGTGGTCAATTATCAAGAGACGGGTGGACAAACAAAAACCAACAAATTGTGACAAAATGCAAGCATTGGTTGTGTATGAATTGACTGCTATCAGTCAGGATTTGGTCCAGAAGTTGATTGAGAGCTGCCAGGGAGAATTGCAGAGGTCCTGAAGAAGAAGGGCCAATACTGCAAATATTGATTTGCTACATTAATTCATTCCGTCAATAAAAGCTTTTGTTACTCATATGATTGCACTTGTATTTCTGTATGTGATAAAAACATCTGACAAACACACATAAAAACCAGAGGGCAACAGATCATGTGAAAATATAATATTTGTGTCATTCTCAAAACTTATGGCCATGACTGTAGTTAAGTCTTTAGCTTTTCAATAAAACTGTCTAAGGGTCATTTTAATTGTTACCTACTTCTCTGCAGCTTGTTTATTACATTTTCTCACAAAACAAAGTAGGATCTTTAGGTGTCGTTTACAACAACATTTTATGCTTTCTGAGGCAGCTTGCTTTTATAAAATAACGATAAAACATGAGCAGAAAATGGAGTATCACTTGAATGCTGCAATCATTCATTCCATGATTTTTTTGATTCAGCCACACAATAATGGTATGATCATGGTTTTAAAAATTCTGCAGATGATCATAATCCTTACCTATGCAGTTTTAAGGTAATATCATGTGCCCACAAACGGCATTCACTAGTCTCAAAACTGTACCTTAATTGTCTGCTGATGGATTACATGTCATGCTGTACAAGCAGAACCATCAAACTTGTTTTCACCAACAACTGGAACAGTCTAATGCCTTCAAAGCTCTGAATGCAATTGTAGAACCAGTTAGGTTTACAGTCAAGCAAACCCCCTACATTCTCCTCTTGGGCTACTCCCTGTTTGGGCTACTCCCATGCCATTGATGCTCAACAAGCTGAACTCACAACAAGTTTTAATGGAAATTTGTCAACATCTGATTTCAAAACTCATTTTTCAGTTTCCTGGCATAAACTACTATAGTTGGTCCCTTTTATTTTCAGTAAAACATAAGTATAAAAGTACACTTTTGTGCAAAACATTTTAACATAGTGGGATGTGTAATGTTGGAGGGACTAATGTGTATTGAATTATTTAAAAAAAGAATAATAAACTATGGTGGATATAAAGGACAAAGAGAAAGAATCATGTTGATTTACATCCACATTTCCATTGTTTCTTCCTCCTGCCAAAAAAAGAAGAAAAAAGAGGATGAAGTAAGCAATCTGGGAATAGACAGTAGATAAACCCAACAGCTAATTTACTGTTGAATTTGTATTTTAGTTTTCATTGCAAGTAAAGTACAGTTTGGTATCAATCCATAGTTTACTGTGGAATTTCCAAATGTTATTCCAATAGTCATTATTACTGAAGGATTGCAGAACAGTGGAAAGTAATGCTTCATTTTCAGTTTCAGAGGGACAAAGCAGAGTTGAACCTTGAGAAATTTATGTATTTCTAGCTTTCATACCTCTGTGCAGAGAATCTGCAGGGCATTATAGACATGGGAGAATTTTAATGTAAAGATTGTTTAAACATGTGTGTGTCTGTTTTACAGTTGTGCAAGTTAAATCTTCACAAGCTTGTACAGCACAGTGGTGTCATTTTTGGCCCTGCATTTCATGTGGTCATTTATCAACAGACATTTATCAAAACGGCTTGGAAAGAATGTGAAGCAGTTGTATCCAAGCTGAGCTATGGGATATTATAATACTTTGGGGCTCAAAATTATATTAAAATATTATCCTGTTTGGATGTGCTTTTGCTGGAAGTTAAAAATATGTGGTCTTCATCCTTTCTAAGTTCATTTTAATGAGTCTGGTTATGAGAAGAGCACAGGTCAGTGAATTATTCCTAACTTGCTTTATTTTAAACAGTATGAAAAAGAGCTTCTGTATAATTAAATATGTTGTTCCCCATACACCTCAACGAAAATAAAGCTTTTTATTTCATAAAGGCAGTATCCTAGTTTAGCATCCAGGCTAATGGTTTAGGGTAAAAAATTAAAATGAACCTGGAGGCTCCTTAGTTCAGTTCCAGTGTTTAGTCTTTTGTCTTCTGAGGCTTCTGCTCCTGTTAAACTAAGAATTATGGTTCATTGTCCACATGATGCTACATGTAAATAAGTGGCTTATGAGCACAAGTGTGGACAAATCTCAGCTTACTGTACAATCAATATTACCCACATCTTTAAAGGAAATCTACAAACAATATAATGATAAATCAGGGATATTTATGCATAGATCCAGGCACAGTGACTGTGGTTATCTTCTTATATTTGTTATCCATGTGTTGCTAGATTTTCAGAGATTAATCAGAGTTGGAGAAGCTGAGATAGCGGGCAATAAGAAGAAGAAAAGAAGTACTCTGAATAAAAATGACAGATATCAGTTACCAGATTTCTAGTAAGTATTGGAGCCCACAACCATCTAGCTGGCAAAGTTGCCAGCACCTGTGCACCGCGATTTGATGTAATTGAGACGAAACATAAATCATGTCACTTCAATATGGGAAATTTAGAAATGGTCGGTGCATGAGTAGAGTACCAGCCCTTCTTTAATATATCAACAAAAATAACTCAGCACTCCAGTCAGCAATCAGTGATAGTTATATTTATTCATTATTTCACTTGACGTTTCAGTCACAAGACCTTCATCAGAAACGGATTGCACCTGGGTAGAAGGAAAATTAATGGTAGGTTTGTGGCCATCAGCAGCAGTGTGAGTAAACAGGGTGCAGAGACCGCTCAGGAAGAGAGTGCTGCACTAATGTGGATTGCCAATTGATGTGTTCAATAAATAATAACTATCACCTATTGCTGACTGGAGTGCTGAATTATTCTTCTTGATATTGGGGAGTGACAATCCTCACCAAAATGGTGCCTCCCTCACTGACTTTGCCAGTGGCATTTAAAAAGTTGACACCTACGATTGGTGACAGCACCGATTCCGGGTGTTAATAACAGAGGGGTTAAGGTCAAACCCCAACCAGCTTTGAAAGTTCAGGCCCACATTAGACATTCAGGGTTGGGTCCAGGAGATATGAATCCGCAAAGTTCAATAGGAACCCTTTGCAATTTGGGTCCTCTCATCTCTAGTCAGTATGTCTGGAGTGTAGACATATGGACAAGATGGAGCTATTTGTGCCTCAGTGCATAAGACTCCGCTAACTTTTATGGATAATTACATTTATGTTCTTTTTCTGGTAAGAAATTTTGCTATATGTCTATAAACAGAAATCAAATTGACATAGCTTACATTAATAAAATTCATGATATGACAAAATTGATCACATTGTGAACAGTGGGGGAACAAGAAGAAAGAACACTGCCTGCCATACAGATTCCATTCATTCATTTATTTACTGAACAAATAACAGTTCACTTCAAAAGCAGATAACTTGTATTTGTACAACACACTTTAGCAATGAACCATATCTTAGGGCCAAAGGTTTAGTTATGGTTGAAGATAAATCAGGAATTTTTGTCTTGATCCATTCCCTACGTTTACATTCATGGAGAAGGTCTGTGGGAGACAGGGAGACAGGAAATTAAAACATTTTTCTTAACATCATAGGATAAACTATAACTGTGGTTCAAATTTATGTTCTTCTGTGGTAAAATACAGTTATTTGTTTTAGACAAGAAATCAGGAGATGGTGCTCATCAAGGCAAAACTGAACTTTTGTCATCAGTTGTACTAACAATGATAAGAACTGCTGAAGAAGATAAAAAAATAGCTTCAGTGTAGACATTAATTAAATAGGAGGTCAGAATATTAAGCACAATCAGAACATAAGCAATGCAATTGATAAACAAATATAGTCTATTGAAGTCATGTCACCAGCAAATATTATGCCTAGTTATTTTCATTTCCTCACCCCTTCCCACTCCACAATGGATAAATTCATTACTGAGCTCAGCTAATTAATTGTCACTGAGCTGATACCAGTTCAGCTCATCGCTGGAGCTAAACCAGCATCAGTAAGCAGGGGTTATCAGTTGTAACCATTGTAACACCTGCGGTTGGGTGTTACATGCCGCTGTCGGGTCTGTTAAATGCCATCCCTTCTGCATTGTTTTTTTTTTTTTTTTTGGGGGGGGGGGACTGAAATTGGCTGTTCAGCAATGTTTACCATCCAACCTGGGGGAACTGAAGGAGATCTGTAAGTAAGAATGGCAGATGATTTCATACAAAAATGCAATAAAAAACAAAAATGAACAAAAAACCTAACTACTCCAGAATGGTATTGGTTTAATGTTCACATTGTCTATGGTATCATCCTAAATGTACTGACCCATAGAATAAAGATTACATATATCTTAGGCTGTATGGTGAACATAAAAAGAAGTCAAAAAGAAGTCAAAAGAAGTAAAACAGAAGTAAAAAAAGTTTATAATTTATCAACACCCTCAACCCCTTCCCCCACAAAACATTAATAAATATAAATCAATGAGGCATAGCAACCCCAAAATTGTATAACTGAAAAATACATCTCATCTGGCAAAAAAAAGAATTATCCCTCACATGGCCACGTTAACAGAAAAGCAAATATTTTACTTACTAAAAACTGCAACATCCTGTAGGGCAAAACTGAATACTGCTTGGCCCTCCTTCCCTTCTGCCTATAACTGTGCGACCATACCACAAGAAATGTCCACATGGGGGATGTCTCTCTACTTGGGAGAAATTGTATAACGATCTTCGATAGTTCTGGGTTTAATGATGGGTTTAATACTTATTTGGGCACATTTACTTACCTGGCCGATGAAGTTCACCCGCAGTGTCCGCCGACAATGCGCTGTACCGCGAATCACTAAGATCGTGCGCCCGATTTCCTGCATCTGTCGTTTCCCCGCTCAGGTCCACCGGAGTTCACCATCTTCTTTCCAGTGCATGAAAGTGCATTGGTTGTGACACAAATATTAAATCCTGCACTCACCACCTGATTTCTGTCGCATGAAAGCTGGTGCTACTGCACCAAAATCCATTCGCGTGCGTCACAATCCCTTAAATAGCTGTCACAGGGGCGCAAGTCCTGAAAATTTTCAAAATCCAACGAAAGTGCGCTCCGTGGACTCTTAGTAAATAAGCCCCATTATCTTTTGTGAATGTGTACATTTTAGAACTAAATAAACATATATAACTGACATAATTGGACCATTCTAAATTAAAGGACATTTTCAAAGTGGTGCCAACATAAAGTAGAGATTTGAAAAATGTTAGCATTTCATTGGGGTGAAAAATGACACATGTTAGATTAAAAAAAAAGGCCATAAAGTGGCTGCTTCCTGAAGGGGTTATGGATGGAATCTACTTGCTTTCAGATTTTTATCACCATCTGGTTATAGGTTATTATATCTTTATATAGAATATATTGATTTTTTTTCACAGACAAAAACATAAGGGTTGTTTATGCATTGCAAGACTATAATTTCTGGGGTTACATATGGTAGCCAATGCATGCTATTACCGCATATACTCGAGTATACTGTCACATCTGCACCTGCTGTCTCCTCTATCCACGCTGGTAGGATTAGGAGACACTGAGTTTTTCGTCATCCTGCAGTCTGAACTAGGTTCTATGGCTGTCTGACCTGATATCTGCCACTCCCTTCACTCATTCTGTCTTGCAAGGGTTAACAGTGTGGACCTGTAATTGCTTGCTCCTTCCACCTGTGGCAGGACAGAGTTACCCTGTAAGTGTCCAGTTTATCCTGGACTCCTTGCTGGTCGAACTGCTATCTTGCTGTGTTCACTAGCTTCTCTTGTAATCTCTAGTTTCTGGTTTCTGATCTCTTGCCTGTGTCTTGACTTCTCTACTTGGATTGTGATTGGTTATTGTTATTCCCTGCTGTTGACGACTTAGATTGTAAACCTGCATTATTGTGTTTGTTTGTCTGTATTGTTACGTGTTCACACCTTACCCAGGGAGGGAACATCGCACAGTTATTGTCCTCCTTTTAGGGGGGACCCAATAAGTAGGTAGGGACAGAATTCCCCACTCGATTTATACTTGGGTATAAAAAAAAAATAAACAGAGTACTCAAATTACCGATGCCTCAGGCAGGTCCTCTTCTTACATCATGTGCAACAGCGACAGGTCCGTGAGCATTGCATGGCAGGGGCACAAACTATGATGGCAGCAGTGAAGTAAAAAGAGCACCTGCCCTGGGCATCGGAAAGGTTAGTTCTCAGTTTTTTTTTATGTGCTGGGCATACTGAAGGCTGGCAGGCTATATACTACACAGGCTGACTGTATTCTCCAAGGGCCTAGCTGTCAATATACTAAAGGGGGCTGGCTCTACCCTACAGGGGAGTGGCTATATACGAAAGGGGTTGGCATTACACTACAGGGGGCTTACTATATACTACAGGGGAATGGCTATATTCTACTGGGGGCTGGCTGGCTATTTACTACTGGGGGCTGTCTGCAATATATAGCACTACAGGCTGGTTGGCTATATAGCACTTGGGGCTGGCTGACTATATGCTACAGAGAGCTTGCTGATTATATACTACAGGGGGCTTGCTGGCTATATACTACTGGGGGCTTGCTGGCTATAAAAATGTTGTGCAGTAGCTGGGTAGAGGGGATCATCTGGCTTTACACCTAATTCAATAAAGAATTAAAGAAACTTATAATTAAAAAATATCATTGTTTTGCTGTCTTAACTAACCCAACCATGTCCAAAGTGCCAACATGTTCTGATCCTTTTCGAGCTTTTTGGAATTTTGAAATAATTAAAATAAAACCTAAAAAGTGAATAAGAATGCATATCTGTTTTTAATTAGAAATGCAGCCAGGAGATGCACTGTACGCTGTTTATATGATGCTTGCGAACTGGATGACTTTTGATGATAATAGTATTACTGTTTAGGATTTACACAATATAAACATATAGCTCAACACCTCTCCGCCTGTGAAACATTGCATACAGGAAACACAGTTACGATTTGCCTAAAAATGCCTGTGCTGAATGTCACTCTATGTAAATAATAATTCATCAAAGACATGTGGTCTTGTGAGGAACAAGTGTTTTAAATTAAAAACTGTAATTCATTCTTGAAAAGTTGCTAAAAGAAACCAAGACTCATTAAGACATCTCCATATCTTATTACTTTATTAAAGCCACATAAGCGCACATTTGTATCAACTATAATTAATTGAATAAGAAGTTAACCCCATATTTCTGTTATGATAGTATTTTATCATGTTTCTTTTTCACTGCCTCCTAATAATTACCTTTAAGCATCTGGAACATATTAGTCTACAGATTATCCAAAATTCTCTGTCAAGTTTAATGGTCCCACCCAGAACCATCTGCATTTGAAGAAATCACTTGAGTATTAAGTTAAATCTGCAGAATAGAATTTGTTTCCCGTACTTTCATATTTTTTGAACATACAGACACTATATTATAATTAACTCTTCCGTGGCTTTGTAGAAAACTTATATTTTCACTCCCATAAAGAAAAAAGTGCCAAATAACAATATATTAGAAAGCAAAAGCTACTTTATTCAGATTATCCACATATACTCTCCATAAGTAGTGTAATTCTCCCCAAATATCCATGATATCTCATCTAGCCAAACCAGTTTCTTACATTGCACTGACAAGGTATATGTCAGGATTCAGGGGTAGTGGACCTACTGAACCACCACGGACAATGACGTAAGCCGATACCTGGGAGTGGAGTCTAAGTAGCACCCAGTTTTCCTCTAACAATCAGAGGAGCAGACCAACTAGTAGTAGGGGGAGTGGAAATGCAGGTAAGTTAAGATGCATAGTGGTTGTAGAGGACTATAATCAGGAAAATGCATTGAATAATTTTTCGCCAAGACCGCCTGGTTTGCTGTCTTCCTGGTGCCAGGGTTTTGCATGTGGTGGACATGGTGAATAAATTACTGGGAGGAGCTGAGAATGACCCAGCTGTTGAGGTCCATGTTGGAACCAATGAGCCTTAAGAATAATTTTAAAGAACTAGGTTCAAAGCTTAACAACTTAAGGACCAAGCCCTTTTTCGTTTTTGCATCTTTATTTTTCATTCCCCACCTTCAAAAATCTTAACTTTTTATTATTTTTCCATGTAAAGAGTTGTGTATGTGCTTGTTTTCTGCGTAACAAATTACACTTCATAGTGGTGGTATTTAATATTCTATGCCATATACTGGAAAGCAAGAAAAAAATTCTGAATGCAGTGAAAATGATGAAAAAACAGATTTGTGCCATTTATTGTGGGCTTGGCTTTCACTGTCTACTGTCTAGATCTACTTTATTCATTGGGTCAGTACGATCACGGGGATAGCAAATTTGTATAGGTTTTATAATGTTTTCATGCATTTACAAAAATTAAAACCTCCTGAAAAAAAATTCTTCATTATAGCAGTTGGTGTAATTTTTTGCGACTTTTGATAACATTTTCAATGCTTCTATTTTTAGGACTCTATGACTTTTCAATAATAACTAATGTGTTTATGATTTTTACTGTTTATTTATTTTTATATGACCTCTAGGGAAAGGGGGTTAATTAGAATTTTTAGGGTTTTTTAATTTTTTTTTTTTTTTTACTTTTTTTAATTTATATTTTTTACTATTTCTCAGACTCCCTATGGTACACTAGGTTGTCTGATTGATCCCACCATATACTGCCAAACAAAAGTAGATCATGATATCCTCGGATCTTAGTGTGACCTGAGGCTGTCATGGAAACGGATCACAGCTCCCTAATGACGTCATGGGGAGCGACGATCGGAGCCAAGATGGCGGCGCCCATCTTTGCCGGCGGCGATCAAGGGGTTAACACCCGCGATCGGTGCTAGCGACGAGCGTTTGCTTCATTTTGAAGCAAACGTCTGGTGAGTATCAAGAGCGTTCAGCACGTGAGCCCTCATCATACTCCCCCATGCTCGACAAGACGTAAGGGTACGTCTTATTGCGCTATGGGGTTAAAGAGGTTTTCTCATATTGGCGAATTTATGTTTTTGCTTGCATGATGAAAAATTAAATATTCTTCCATTGTACTTTCTGTATCAATTCCTTATGGTTTTCTCTGCTTGCTGTCATTCTTCATTATTTATTTACCGTGGACAGAACACCACACAAGGTCACACAGGTGCACGGCTCATTAGTATCGATAGTAACCAGAGCTGTGGTTTATAGCGAGCAGTGCACCTGTGTGACTATTGTCAGATTTCTGTCCACTGGAAATAAACAATGAAGCTTTCTAGAGAATGACAGCAAGCAGAGATCTAGAAAACTGTGAGGAATTTAGACGGAAAGTATATTTGAAAATTGTATAACTTTTCATTATACAAACAGTAACATTTATTTGCTGAAATGGGAATACCCCTTTAAGGGAAGGACCTAAAAGGTAGTATTCTGCAGAATATTACCTGTGCCACCTGCTACAAAGAGAAGACAGTGGGAAGTCAGAGAGTTAAATACATGGCTTAGATCCTGGTGCAGAGCAGAGGGATTTGGGCTCCAAGAGCATTGGGCTAATTTTTCATTGGGATTATGATACAAATATAGAAATGTACAGCAAGGGAGGGCACATTCCAGGTTTCTTTTCTTGTTCATCAAGTCATTACACACATTAATTCTATCCCTAGCACCCTGAATAGATTAACTAGGTAATGTCATTAACTTCTTGTTGGGGTACAAGGAAGCTAACAACTTCACAGACTTAGTGGAACCGACAGTCTTCATAGATTTCCTGTCAAATAGCAGAGAAAGACAGAGGGGCATATGGCTAATAACTCCATATACCAGTTGTGGATTTATGGTTCATCCTAGCCAAAGGCAAAATACATAAGATCCTGGTAGAGGTGACATAGTATTTAAATCAAGGTGGGGGGATAACAAAGAATTAAAAGTATTTAACAGGCCAAAGAGACAGCCTATGTTGGTAGGAAGTTCCACAAGTTACAAATATATAGGTACACCTGTCCAACTGCTCGTTAACACTTAATTTCTAATCAGCCAATCAAATGGCGGCAACTCAGTGCATTTAGGCATGTAGACATGGTCAAGACAATCTCCTGCAGTTCAAACCGAGCATCAGTATGGGGAAGAAAGGTGATTTGAGTGCCTTTGAACGTGGCATGGTTGTTGGTGCCAGAAGGGCTGGTCTAAGTATTTCAGAAACTGCTGATCTACTGGGATTTTCACACACAACCATCTCTAGGGTTTACAGAGAATGGTCCGAAAAAGAAAAAACATCCAGTGAGCGCCAGTTCTGTGGGCGGAAATGCCTTGTTGATGCCATAGGTCAGAGGAGAATGGGCAGACTGGTTCGAGCTGATAGAAAGGCAACAGTGACTCAAATCGCCACGCGTTACAACCAAGGTAGGCAGAAGAGCATCTCTGAACGCACAGTACGTCGAACTTTGAGGCAGATGGGCTACAGCAGCAGAAGACCACACCGGGTGCCACTCCTTTCAGCTAAGAACAGGAAACTGAGGCTACAATTTGCACAAGCTCATCGAAATTGGACAGTAGAGAATTGGAAAAACGTTGCCTGGTCTGATGAGTCTCGATTTCTGCTGTGACATTCGGATGGTAGGGTCAGAATTTGACGTCAACAACATGAAAGCATGGATCCATCCTGCCTTGTATCAACGGTTCAGGCTGGTGGTGGTGGTGTCATGGTGTAGGGAATATTTTCTTGGCACTCTTTGGGCCCCTTGGTACCAATTGAGCATCGTTGCAACGCCACAGCCTACCTGAGTATTGCTGCTGACCATGTCCATCCCTTTATGACCACAATGTACCCAACATCTGATGGCTACTTTCAGCAGGCTAATGCGCCATGTCATAAAGCTGGAATCATCTCAGACTGGTTTCTTGAACATGACAATGAGTTCACTGTACTCAAATGGCCTCCACAGTCACCAGTTCTCAATCCAATAGAGCATCTTTGGGATGTGGTGGAACGGGAGATTCACATCATGGATGTGCAGCCGACAAATCTGCGGCAACTGTGTAATGCCATCATGTCAATATGGACCAAAATCTCTGAGGAATGCTTCCAGCACCTTGTTGAATCTATGCCACGAAGAATTGAGGCAGTTCTGAAGGCAAAAGGGGGTCCAACCCGTTACTAGCATGGTGTACCTAATAAAATGGCCGGTGAGTGTATGTATCCATACAATACCCATAAATAAAATTTAAAAAAATTAAAGACCCCACTGCTACCAACTCTGACTGCCTGCTCGATCTTGCCAGGGGCCTATGCATGACTGTTTTAATACTCTGCCATACATCAAACGATATGTTTACAAATTAAAAATAATTAAAAACTAACAACAATGACACAAGTCCCCTATTCCTTATAAAACTCCCATTCAACATAAAAAATGAAAATCACCACACAGAGAACACCGTTAAAAAAAAGGAGATTAAAGGAGATTAAAAAGTCACATTTACTTAAAAATTATAAGAAAAAAGTACAACTCAATCCCACAAATTAGGCAATTAAATATCAACAGAAAAATAAGAATGTTATGCCTCCTAAAAGATGGCAATGCAAAAACAAGTGATTTTTTTTCTTCAAATGAGTTTTTATTCTATAAAACGATTCCCTTATATTATCATGTTCACCAAAAAATAAAAATCATGAGTAAGATGCTAGGCATCGAAATGCTGTGCCCTTACTTTTTCCATCATGTTGCATGTACAAGTCTCTGTTTACTTCAATAATCTGCGTTGGAAAATATCCCTGGAGTCACCCTTGAGTGCCTTGTTTCTTTTTGCTTTCTTAAAAAATAAAAAATGTTATAGCTTGTATGGTGCACCTAGGGAACCCCCTACCAAATCATAACATCCGTTATGGCAAAACTGTCTGTCTGTGTGAGTTTACGTCAGGTTACATCAATTAAATTTCAACAGAAAAATAAGAATGTTATGCCTCTTAGAAGGTGGCAATGCAAAAACAAGTGATTTTTTTCCTCAAATGAGTTTTTATTCTATAAAATGATGCCCTTATATTATCATGTTCACCAAAAAATAAAAATCACGAGTAAGAGGCTAGGCATCGAAATGCTGTGCCCTTACTTTGCTGCATGCATGTTGCATGTACAAGACTCCGTTTACTTCAATAATCTGCATTGGAAAATATCCCTGGAGACACCCTTGAGTGCCTTGTTTCTTTTTGCTTTCTTAAAAAATTAAAAATGTTATAGCTTGTATAGTGCACCCGGGGACCCCCCCCCCCCTCCCAATTCATAACATCCGTTAGGGCAAAACTGTCTATCTGTGTCAGGTTAACCACAGGTTTAGCATTAATGATTTGACTTTACCAGAATGCAATCCCCGCACCACCACCTACCTAGAGGTTAGTAGAGAAAAATTCAGGATTTGGTGCCTCCAATTTATTTCACAATGTTATAGATTCTCTTTTGACCATCTTCATCTCTGGAAAATAAATGAATGCAACATTTGTGGACAAAAATGCTCACTGTACCCTAAGATAAAATCCTTGATTGGGGGTTACCACTCCTCTGGTACCACAGGGCTCCACAAATGAAATCTGTTCCAGAAGCCATTGTCGCTCTTTCCCTTTCTTTGTGCCCTTACTGCAGTTTCTAACCACATCTGGGGTATTTCCATATATTCAGGACAAATGATTTGACAACTACATAGTGCATTTTTGCCATTAACTCCTTGTGAAAATAAATATTTGGGGGCCAAAGCAAAGTTCTTTTTAAAAAAAATGTAATTTTTGTTTAACATGAGTCAAAGTTGATTGACCTGTGGTGTTAAACGGCGTATGACCGCTGTGCTATTGTACGGTGGGCACACATAAGTGTGAATGTAGCCTAATGTTGTGGTGTTTGATGTCTGATGTCTGGTTTATGTTTTTGTACAAGTGTTTGCTGCGCTAGTCTAATGTGAATATTTGTCTGACAACCTTGCTTGCATTCAAATAATGTGGGCACAACTTGTGGACTATAAACTGTTCTTTCACAAGGCACCTATGCACTCAGTATCTGCCTCTTTTACAGGACATATCATATATGTTATAAGTCCTTTACAATTAAATGTCACCGTATTAACATTGACTGAGTTAATTGAACACAAATCTGGAGTAAATTGACAAGGTTAAAAACTATCCAGAGGATAAAGTACTGGTAAGTGCTATCTTGAGGCTGGACGTATAATAATACGTTCATCCAAATCCATCTTTATATGTTGCAAGGTCAAAAATATCATTCCTGGTTAAAACTGGAAGACACTGGACCACTATCACTACAAGCACCTACTCAAATCGCTCTCTGTGATGAATCCCCACTCTCAGGTCATGTGACGGGGTACATTTACTGTAGAGAGCCTCACAATTTAGTACATAAAGTGCAGTGCAGACATAAAAAAATACAATTTTCAGATAAAAGGATTACAAAGAATATACTAACAATACAGGTATAAAAAGTTGTAAACAGAATAAAAATGAATAGTCTTACTAGTGAATAGCAAAAGGTTACCAGTGCTATCAAGTTGATAATGGAGTCACAAAATGAATGATTATGAGCATTTGCGTACCCTCATAACTTATGCCTTACGGATTTTCCTTATGGATGTTCATATTCAAATGTGAAATTTAATGCCCCTCAGTAAGGTATATTTTGTTATTAAAGAGGGGTTATGTATTCAGTTTTTTTTTTCTGAATAGATTTAGCTCTAATATTTTGTAGTAATGTGGAATACTTCCCATGATTCCATCCTGTTAGCGGGGACTCATAACTACAGCTTATGTACAAGTTATTAGGAAATATATATTTTATAACTCATAACTTCATAACTTTTATTGTCTATGTTGCACTTTTGGCAGGAATGAAGCTAGACCAGGCTATCTACTTTGCATACTAATGGCTCTTCCATTTGATCCCACGCACAGGACACATTGGTCTGAAAGGTGAAAGCTGAACTGTGAAACTCCAAGTCCTCTCAACTCCATGCCCCCTGGGGATGGCAGACATAAGACCAATATGTTACACAACTGATCTATGCCTCAGTCCTAAGTGTAATGAGGATTTGCAAATTAGGATTGTACTAAAAAAGTTGGACTACAACAATTAAAGATTGTATAATTTCTGTAATATTACCACACTCTCCCTAAAAGTTGATTGTTAACTAGGGAAGGGCCTGGGAGGAAACATACATTGGGGCAGATTTACTTACCCGGCCCATTCGCGATCCAGCGGCGCGTTCCCTGCGCTGGATTTGGGTCCGGCTGAGATTTATTAAGGTAGTTCCTCCGCCGACCATTGGAACGCATCGGAACGCACTGGAAAACACTGAGCCGGGCTGAGTGAAGGTAAGTGCAATTTTCGTGACGCATTTTTTTTTTAAATGCGGCGGTTTTTCCGAATCCGTCGGGTTTTCGTTCGGCCACGCCCCCAAAATCCCGGGGCAATTCAGGGGAAATCGCCGCAAATCGGAAATATTCGGGTAACACGTCAGGAAGACACGAATCGGACCCTTAGTAAATGACCCCCATTGGCTTTTTATGCTTGCCAAAGAATGCCAAGAGAGCATTGTAAACCAAGTAAGGCTGAAGAAATTCATCTATGAGTAGGTTTGTATCATAGCATGGACAAAAAAATGAGCATCACACACCAATAAGTTAATAATCATCTTTTATTTCACTTTCATTAAAATATCCACATGGCAGGAGAACGTAAAATAGTGTAGTGTTCTGGTGATGGCCATTTGGCTTGCTGTTTGAACACTTCTCTAGTACCAAGCAAATATAGCAGATATTATTCTCTATATTTCTATACCTATGTAGGATCTAAGTAAAAACCAGAAAAGATCCAGCTCACAATACGATCCAGGGTTTTCATAAGAACAACACCGATTTTCATTTAAAAATCCATGATAAACAAGACAAAGAAAACGCACAACCACAGCTCGCGGCCTACGTGTTTTGGAAAAATTACATAATCATGATCAGGTCAATAAGGAAAAAAATGCTTATATTCTTGTGATCAGCAGAAAAGCAAAGAAAAGTCCCAAAAAATAAATGGACAAAGCCAGACTTATAATACATGTGCCCCATTGTTCTATTATTAATTACTTTATGTAGTGGAAGAACATTTTTAGACTGCAACAATCCTCAAATCAGATACTTTGATGTTTGTAATGTTTGAAATAATGGAAGGATTTTCCTGTTTCAATAAACATATTTATTTTCTTACACCGCTTCACAAACATTTGGTACTAAGCAAACACAATATTAGGGCACATTCACATGGCCGTCTGCGGGGACGTACATGCGGCCGCAAATTTGCGGCCGCATGTACGTCCCCATAGACGGCAATAGCGGCGCGGCGCAGATGCGGTGCCACACATGTGTGGCACCGATCCGGGCCGCACACACGCCAAAAGATAGAGCATGCTCTATCTTTTGGCGTGTGTGCGGCCGTGCGCCGCTATTCTCTATGGAGGGAGGAGGGGCTGCCTCCTCCTCCTCTCCAGCACACGGCGGTATGCTCGCACGGCGGGCATACCGCTGTGTGAATGTACCCTTAATATGCACATATCATTCATGACATGACTTGCTTTTCAAAATTAGATCAACTATGCTATTCATTCATTTCAAGGGGCTTAAAAAGATTACAACAAATCCACAACCCACATGGTTTCTCAACATTTTCTGCATGACTTGGAAAAATGCTTTTTATAATTGAACAAAATATTTGTACTGATATTAACATATTTTTAAAGGACACAATTTACTTGAATAATATATAATGAAGTTATGAATGAACCTTTGTGCAAGGTACATTAGTATTATTTTAGACTTATCAAACAGAGCATTGGCTCACTTCAAGCGTGTATTCTAGACAGAAATAATCCTGATGTTATTGTAGCTAATGTAATGTTGCATATTCTTCCTGTGGATGAGTCCTGTGTTTATTTTGTAAAGAAGAAATGTTTTGTGGTTCTTATCTGAAGACACAAAGTTGTTTTTGGTGCTAAGCTGTACATTGAATACAATTTCCCCTTGGATATATTTGTTTGATCATTTTTATGAAGCAGATATTTTGTTAGCGGAGGTAATTGTTGAACCACAGAACGTTGGCTAATAAATTACTATAAATTTACTAAAATCTAAATTTTGATCTGTGTTGTGTGATGGGGTCTTGGTGTTTAGACCCTGTTAGCCGAGTGCGGTTTCAAAATTTCAAAACAATGTAAGTAAATAATGTAAGCAATAAGTAAGTGCACAACAAACAGAGCACCACATCAAGTTTAGAATATAGGACAAGAACAGACAGTAAAGAAATAGTTATGGTTGTAAAAGTCAATGTAACAGACATGTGCATAAAAGAAAAAAACAGGGCAAGCAGATGAAGATAATGGTAAGTGACCATTAATAATAATAATAATAATAATCATCATCATCTTTATATATTGCCATCAAATTTACAAATCATAGGGAGCATATACAAATATCACATAATATTACATTACAGAGAACAAACAGTCATATTAAACAAATGGAGTGAGGACCTTGCTCGCAAGAGCTTACAGTCTATGAGGATGAGGGGGTTACACAAGAGATATAAGAGCTTGTATAATGGTCCAGCTATTCTTTATAAGGGAACAGGGAATCAAATAATTTAATAAATAAAAATTCTGCTACTTAAACCAGCCATCAGCCGCCATTTTATATACAAGTTGAAAGTGACTTCAGAGAAGCCTGGTGCTTGGTATCTATCTGGTGTTTGCCAGATAACCAATAAGAGGAGGTCATTGGATGGATTAGTTAAAAGAGAGTTGACATTTTGTGCAGTTAGCAAGTATAACAGGCTTGCCTAAAGAGATGGGTTATAAGAGCATGTTTAAAACTTTGGAGGCTAGGCATTAGTCCAGGGGAGGGCATTCCAGAGAATTGGTGTAGCTTAGCAGAAGACTGGAGATGTGTTTGAGAGTTTCAAATTAAGGTAGAGATTAATCTAATAACACTGGCAGATTGAAGAGCATGGGTTGGGCAATTGACTGTGATACGACAATAGAGATAGAAAGGTCTAGCATAATGCAGAGCTTTGTGGATGATGGTTATTATTATTCAAAACTGTATTCAGAAGGAGACTGGGTAACACTGAAGAAAGGGGAAGGTGTGCCCTGAACTTGCCCCTCCCTATAGCCCCCCCACGCTAAACAGTATGTCAACTACTTGAAGACTCGGAATACACTAGCAAAGTATGGGAAGGGAACAACACAAACAAACAAGCAAACATAAAACACAAAAGAGTAGTAAACTGGCCGGAGTCACAAGGAGAGAATACGTCAAGAGCAAAATCAGGAAGCAAAAGGGTCAACATCAAAAACTAGCCGAGATCACAACAATACAGAACAAGATCAGGTCAAACCTACAGCATAGACCAAGCAAGAAAGGGATTTCAAACACTGGCACAGGTTAGGACTAGTGAAGCTGCAATTTATGCATCCAAAACCCCACCAGAACCTGATTGGAACTGGATAACTCCTGGGAATTAACCCCTCATGGTGCAGAACAACAAAGCACAATCACAGACACCATGCAGAGGTACCACAACTCCCAGCAGTCCAGAACACAAACCCTAAACAGTGCAAGGTCTTAACAGCCGCTGCCCGGACCACGTGTCGGAGATCGCAGGTAGCAGATGAGAGGTGGAGTCCACGTGGAGATGTGCAGAAGGTCAGAGAATGCTGATACCACCACCAGAAGCATTGGAGGAAGGACCAGAAGTCCAAGCGCTCTCTCCTGCGAACCTGACAGAGAGAGGCAACCAGTGCAGTGATTGGCACAAACTGGAGCCATCCATGTAGCGTTTGGTCTGAAAGACGAGTCTGGCTGCTGCATTAAGAATAGATTGTGGAGGAGAGAGTGTAGTGAGTGGAAGACCGATTAATACTGAGTTACAGTAGTCTAGTTCAGAGTGGATCAGAGCAACAAATAGCATTTTAGAGGTTTCAATTATAAGAAGTGGGCGGATTCTGGAGATGTTTCTAAGATGCAAGCGGCAAGACCGAGCAAGGGATTGAATATACAGTGCAAAGGAGAGGTCAGTGTCCAGCACAATACCAAATTTTTTATTGGGTAAAGTTGTAGTCATGGATTGGTATGGCGAGTCTTCGCACAGGGTCCAATTGAAACTGTGGCAACCATACAATTTATATCCTAAATCTATTTTAAAGTAACTACAGTCTGGTTTATCTTAATGATCCTTAGATAGATAAATAGATAGATAGATAGATAGATAAAGAGAGAGAATTTTCTACTCATAACAACTTACTAATGATAAGTACCGTATATACTCGTGTATAAGCCGAGTTTTTCAGCACAAAAATGTGCTGAAAAACGTCCCCTCGGCTTATACTCGAGTCAATATAACAGTAAAGTAAATTATAACAGTAAAAAATACTTAAAAAATGATAAACTTATATACTCACCCTCCGGTGGCCCCAATGTGCAGCGCTGCTCCCCCGATGTCCGCGCCGGTTGTCTTCAGGCTTCCAAGCCCGTCTTCTTTCATCTGCTGGGCGCCGCCATGTCTTTCCCCTGGGCGGCGCCTAGTATGACGTCAGCAGCGGCGCGTCATACTAGGCGCCGGCCGGGAGAGAGCATTGGCGGTGCCCAGCAGAAGAAAGAAGACTGGCGCGGAAGCCTGAAGACAAGCGGCACGGACACCTGAAGACAAGCGGCGCAGACATCGGGGGAGCAGCGCTGCACATCGGGGCCACCGGAGGGTGAGTATATAAGTTTATTTTTTTTTAATGCTGGGGCCAAGCTGAATACTACTGGGGGCAAGTTGTATACTACTGGGGGCAAGCTGTATACCAATGGGGGTAGGCTCTATACCACTGGGGGCAGACTGTATACCACTGGGGGCACACTGTATACTACTGGGGACAAATTGTATACTACAGGGGGCAGGCTGTATACTACTGGGGGCAGGCTGTATACTACTTGGGGCAGGCTGTATACTACTGGGGGCAAGCTGTATACTAATGGGGGCAGGCTGTATACTACTGAGGGCAGGCTGTATACTACTGGGGACAAGCTGTATACTACTGGGGGCAGGCTGTATACTACTGGGGGCAAGCTGTACACTACTGGGGGCAGGCTGGGCTGGTTGTATACTATAGGGGGCTTGTTGACTATATACTGGGGGGGTCTGTGACCAATGCATTTCCCACCCCGGCTTATACTCGAGTCAGTCATTTTTCCCAGTTTTTGGTGGTAAAAAAACCGAAGTATTTCGGCTTATACTCGGGGCGGCTTTTTCTCGAGTATATACAGTAGATTAGTTAATTAATGATAATATATGATAATGAACCAATTCATATGTTCAGAACCCACAAGTACTTTAGATACGTTGTCATGTTTTAATCTGACAAGTGAATACAAACAGAAGCATTACCGTTTATTTGTATTCAAAGTAAAAATTCAAGTTGATAAAGGTCAACATAGAAAAGCCTAAAAGGGTAAAATGCCCTTTTCATAATGTATAATTTCCCAAATGTGCATTGACATCTCCTGTTATCATATGAGGACAATTGATTCTTCTAAAATACAGGATTTGTAACCAGTCATGTATGAAAATCATAAACATTTGAAACATTAAGACATTAAAATATGTCACACATGTAGGGAATTATATTTTGAAAAGTGTTTCTATGAGTATTAAACTTCATAGGTTTGTGTATATGGTTGGTATATGCCTGGAGATGAATGTCATGTGGGAGAGGGTTTTTTTAACATTCTTTTCTCTTTATTTGCACTTCTGTTTGTAAGTTTTTCAGGTAAATTGGTGGATTTGTGCTTTTTCTGCGACATTTTTATCAGCCCAGCAAATTTTACTGTGACCAACTTTTAGAGTTGTGACTGATTTATCGTTGTTAAAAAAAAGTTGCCAGTTTTTAGACAACTGTGCAAAAAGTTGTAAATGTACGGAAAAAACAACCACTAGCCTGTAAGCTTAGGAAAAAGATTAGAATGGGTATCTCTAAAATGAGCTACTTTACTGTTACTTTTTAAAAAGCATTTTGAAACATGTCAGTGTTGTATTGGGTCATGAATCCCTTTGATAAATTAAGTCCTGTGTGGAGGGTGTCAAAGAGGGTAGTAAACTTGTATTCTCAAATACATATTCCCTGGCTGTAGATGATGGATTTTTTTATATGTTTAGGATGAAAGCTGTCCCATCTCGGCTATGAAGGCCGATCAATCGTTTTTGAAATAGGGATGTCTGGATACAGGTATTTTGGATTTTTACAGTTGTGTTCCAGTGCAACCCAAAAAAGAGTTTTATTAGAGAAAATAAAAACAATAAAATATAGTAAAAGATAACGCATTTCGCGCATTCCTAACCACTGGACGCTTTGCCAGGTCTATGTACAATGGCATGCATTAAGTGTTTATATATCAATTGTACAGGAAGTGATGTCATAGCTGTCCTTGTCTATTCCTCTTTATAAAAAAAATGAATATACAATAATATACAATGAAATACAATGAACACTATATTTACATTAATACCAAAGACCAGTATGGCCAAATATGTAGAATACCACCCTATCTACTGTATATGTTTGGCTCCGTTAAACTAAATAGTGAAGATGCAATGTCCGTATGTCAGTTGCTAGAACGCAACATACTGGAAGACAGCAGAGTGAATGGAGGGCAAGTCTCGTAGACCCGTGCCCGTTAAGTATGTACAAACTGATGGTGGCCGTGGAGGGACATATCTAGAGCCACTTGGAGATATAGCTTTCCCAACACCAGAAGGTGTGGTAAGTAGTATCATCTGTTTCATATTTATTATTGTTGCTAAATTTTTAGTAAGTCTGTAACTGCAAGGCTTAATTATACCAAAAAAGAGCAAGTAGAAAATGGGCAATAGAACGGTATTAGTTAGAGTATTAAATAATGGTCTCCGATACTTCATTTAGACCATCAGGGGATAGGGTCTGCAATATATATCCCTGCGACACAGGGCTTGGTATCTATTATGCACATTCTCCGGTATATGGTCTATGGGGCTAATTTTAATTAATTTTTCATCTTTCTGGTGTTTAATTCATATTCTGATGTGCCCATAATGATGGATATATTGTCTAAAGGGGTGATCTGATAGTATGTATTGGGCTTCGAAATTTGGTATTTGGTATTATACGGGTGCCAGTTTAGTGCCCATGGCCTGCAATGTTGGTGGAACATAGAGGTGTTATAAATGAAGTAGTTATTTTGAAACAATACAAACCCACCTCCAGAGACTAGGAAGGAAAGAGCTCAATTATTCACAAACACAGTATGCCAATTTAAGTTGGATATTAACAGCCTGTGTGATATTAAATTCCCAGCGAACACTCCAAATAAAAACAGAAATAGTCTGAACATGCTTGGTCAACTAGTAGGAAGAAAACCCCTTCCATTCGATATCCAACCAGCAATAACTCAAGAGGAACTTGACAACATCATTGTACACCCCTGCACACCAAGTCCAACTGACCAATTGGAGAATACCTCTAACATTATATTTATCACCTACAGAGAGCAGTGAATGCTCCCCAGTAACTAGCACACAGAAAACTGAACAACCCATAATATCAAGACACGTACGAACAAGGAATATCGTTTTGTTTATTTGGCCCCATCAAGAACAAAGGAAAAGAAAAAAAAACAAACGGGGAACACAAGGTTGACAGAATAGAATAAAAAGAAGAATGAAGAAACAACAATCCACGGCAGAATCAGAAACTACAGAAAACAACACAGTAAAAATCTTCAACTTGACCGACTGCACTTTGACTTCAGAGGAAACATCTCTATTATCAAAAGGCCTCTCCTTTTGCCCCAGTCAAGCTCCTAATGAATTTGAGCTCTTTCTGGACATAAACATTTTCATTACAAAACTTACCATCAAAGGTCATTTTGCCTTGGCAGAGAAATAAGCCAATCCTTCAATGAATGATTCTGAATCCACAGTGAGTACTATTAACCCAATACAGGAAAACCCCTCAAACGTTCATAATAAATCCAGGTTCAATCCAATACAAAATCAGGGACACTACATATGAATGTTCTATGGTATGGTACAAGAGGAGTGCAAGTCTCTGGCTAGTACAAATAAGAAGATGGACAAAAACTGAACATCTAGCGAATAACAATTTGACAGGGGAGAAACAAGCCCTTAAAAAATATCAGCCAATAGAGACCTTGTCTTCCGCCCTGCGGACAAGGGAAGTGGATTAGTGATGCCTATTATGAACGCAAAGCTCACCATATTTTATCCAATCCAAACTATTATATTGAAGTTAGTAATAATCCAATTCCTCTACTGAAGAAAAAGATCAAAAGGATATTGGACGAGACAGTTATAACCAACACCATTACAAAATAAGAAGCAAAATTCATGTTTATACCTTCTCCGTCTATGTCCTACTTTTATTCTCTCCCCAAAATCCATAAAAACTAAAAAGAGCCCCCCGGACGCCCTATTATATCCAGCATTGGGTCAGTCACCAGCAACATCTCTCATTTTGTGGATTTACATTTACAACCATATGTCACCAAACTCCAAAGTTATTTGAAAGATTCTGACCAGCTCATCAATGAAATAAACTTTCTACCCCAAACCTTCTCCTTCCTAACATTAGATGTAACGGCCTTATATTCAAAAAAGGCATACAGTGTGTACAGTGTGATCATCCCTTTAGACAGTATATCCATAATTATCGGCAGTACATTGACGACTTGATCCTTATCTGGATGGGCACATCAGAAGATGCGCTTTCCTTTTCAGAGTATTTAAATAACAACACTTGGGGAATATCTTTTTCTGCAGATTATCAAGAAAATATGATCACCTTTTTGGATCTAACTCTCTATACTAAAGAACAATCTATATATACATCCACTTTTTAAGAAAAATAGTTATTTGGACTACAAATGTATACATATCAAAAAATGGAAGGAAAACATACCATACAGTCAATACAAATGTGTTCGAAAAAACTGTACTGATCCTCATGTGTTTCAACAACAATCTGCCATCCTAAAAAAAAAGGTTACCCTCTACAGATCCTTAAACAAGCCTATCAGAGAACCAATAATCTAACTCAACAAAACTGTCTGACAAAGAATATAGCATCAACAAAGCGTAGTCCACCTTCCAAAAATGATTACTCTCTGAACTTTGTGATAAAATACAATTATAAATTAAGAGAAATCACAAAAATTCTAAATAAGCACTGGTATGTATTACAAAAGGATCAAATTCTCAAAGCAATACTTCCCAATAAACCTATAGTTACGTATCAACGAGCATCCACCCTTAAAAACATCCTAGCTCCAAGCCAACACCAAAAACAGCAAAAAGAAAAAAAGGACCAAATATCTGGAATATATAAAAAAAGTATCCCTATGATAAAAAAATTCAATCACAAGCTATGTCTCTGCTGTCCCAGTATTAAACACTGATGCCAACAGTTTTAGATCTAATGCCACACAGGAGATCTTTTATACTAAAACTATGAAGACATGTAAATCGAGTTACATAATTTACATGATTGAATGCCCGTGTGGCTTACAATATATCGGGAGACCCACTTAGGAATTACACAATCGTATCACTGGTCATAGGGTTAATAGTAAAAAAGGATACCTCAAACTTGAGTTTTCCAAACACTTTTTAGTTAAACACCAGAAAATTAGACCCATAGACCATATCCTGGAGAATGTGCATAATAGATACCAAGTCCTGTGTCGCAGGGAAGTATATTGGATCTACAAAATGCAGACCCTAACCCCTGATGGTCTAAATTAAGTATCGGAGACCATTATTTAATACTCCAACTAATACCATTCCATTGCCCATTTTTTTCTTGTTCTCTCTCTTTTGGTATAATTAAGCCTCGCGGTTAGGACTAACTAATAATTTAGTGACAATTATATATATGAAACAGATGATACTACTTACCACACCTTCTGGTGTCGGGACAGCTATATCTCCAATCGGCTCTAGATATATCCCTCCACGGCCACCATCAGTTCGTACATACCGAACGGGCACGGGTCTACGAGCCGTGCCCTCCATTCACTCTGCTGCCTTCCGGTACGTTGCGTTCCAGCAACTGACATACGGACATTGCATCTTCTCTATTTAGTTTAACGGAGCCAAACATGTAAGAATACACAATAGAGAGGACGGTTTTCTACATCTTTGGCATTAATGTAAATATAATGTTCATGGTATTTCATTGTATGTTATTGTATATTCTTTTTTTTTTTTAAGAAAGAAGAAAAAAAAAAGGAAATGACAGCTATGAAATAATTTCCTGTACAAGTGATATATAAACACTTAATGCATGCCATTGTGCATAGACCTGACGAAGCGTCCAGTGGTTAGGATGCAAAAGGCATGGTCTTTTACTTTATTTTATTGTTTTTATTTTCTCTAATAAAACTCTTTTTCGGGTTGCGCCGGAACAAAGGTCCAAAAGGAACGGAGGCCGTCTTTATCCCTGTGGACTACCAGAAGATCGTATATCCGGAGTCTCTCTGCTGGCAAGGACCAGGCAGCTCCCAAAGTGCTTTTCCTACAGCGTTGTGTCTGGTAGCACAATCACAACAGGTGAGTGCATGACGATAGGAGATAAGACATCCAGCCCGCTATCGTAAGTTATTTGCATTATTATCATTATTTTTATTATTATTAAACCTCCTGTACAAAAAATCTTCATTTTGCCATCTTCTAGCGCTAACTTTTTCATACTTAGTTGTAGAGAGTGTGGTGTCATTTTGTGCAAATTTTGATGCCACTTTCAATGTTATGATTTTAATGACTGTAGGGCCTTTTGATTGCTTCTTATTGAATTTTTTTATATTTTTCAAAGAAACAAAAAAGTGGCATTTTCGACTTGCGGCGCTATTTTCAGTTATGGGGATAAACGCCCGGAAATTTTGATAGATCGAACATTTTGGGACGCAGTGATACCTAACATGTTTATGATTTTTACTATATTTATATCAGCGAAAGGGGGCAATTTTTATGTTTAGGTTTTTTTAATTTCATTTTTTTAACCTTTTTTTTCTATGTTTGAGATCCCTTAGGGTACTTTAACCCTAGGTTGTCTGATTGATCCTACTTTCTACTACAATATGACAGTATGTAAGAATTTTACACATCATCTATTACAATGTGCAAATCGCACATTGTAAAAACTGAGTTAAAATCAGCCTCAGGTCTTTGTATGACCCTCTGTTCTGGTAACTGAGTGCGCCCCCCGATGACTTCACAGTGGCAGTGAACAGATCCAATATTGCGGCTCCAATATTCGTTACATGTCAGTAAAGCGTAAAGACAATACTTGCTTCATGAATATTATATTGTTTTGTATCTATAGGGGATGTTATTTTCCAGTATTAACATATATTAAAGTGTTTACTATTTTAAGGCTCTAAACGTAAACTACAATGAAATAAGTCTCTAACTGCTTACATTTGCAGACGGGTAATAATCCCACATTCCCATCCTCATCATAATTTAACACTAACATCACTAATAACTCCCCATCTAAATGGTTATTGAAGTATGGAACTGATCAGACACAGGGAGAATTGGCATCTTGAAAATCATAGGTGACCATCTGCTTTATCAAGTCCTGGACATTATGGTGACTTTTCCTGACTGACATCATCCTGATGTTTTCATTTTCTTCCCTTACAATTTATTACACTGGGCCCATGAAAATACCACAGTTACTTATACATATTATTACAGGAGAACATTGTATGTAACTGGAAATTTATGATCAGATAATACATACAGGGTAAATGGATATAGCATATACTGGCAGTATTCACTGATTTTCTTCAGTGAGATGTCAGTGTGTACAGAGGTGTTTTGGTCATTGGTATAACAACACCTTCAGCAGGAAGAAGTCATCATGAACCAGGTGTGATATTCTCTCCCTGCATGCACTGGGGCCTATCCTGAGTGGTCTTACGGTGGAGTTGTGGTGGTGTGCAGAGGCTTCCCACAGGGATATTTAGGCTAGTAAGACTGGAAATCTCCCTCTTGTTTGCTTCCTGACCCCTCAGGAAGAAAATCACCTACCCAAAGGAATCAGGTTATATTTTATGTGCTTTTTTGTGTATGTTTATAGCTATACAAATGTAATTATTATATAATAGACTTTATATGTGTTATGTGTTTTACCATATTTACTTAACTGTTTGCAGTCCAATAGTGTCCATAGGATAACAACCATGTTCCACTCTTTGCTCCTAAATAATATATACCCCTCGCTACTGACCACACTGTGCCCTTGCAAATATCACTAAATGCCCTTTTGCCCCTGATTATAGCACCACTGAATATATAAAAATACATAGTCCTTCCTGAATAAATGATATATGCTATACCCACTAAATGATGTACATATAACCCCCTAATTTATTATAACAAATAGAGTCTTATAATTATATATTTGTCCCCACTAAATTATGTTATATACATCGCTTCTGAATTAAATATTTTATACAGAGAACTTGGAGTTTGGATCCGCTTATCTCTAATAGTGAGTTATAGACTGTGAAAGTATGGTTGGAATACAATGTGGAGATCCAGGAAAGGACTAGATCATTGATTCCAAGGGATAATAGTTTCCTTTCCCAATTAACATTTTTCAATTCTGTCTACCCTTTTATTTTCTTGCGGTATAAAATAGCCACTGAAAACCCCTAAATGTTTTGTTTACATAACTTCTGTTATATTTTTGTGTTAATTAGCTGCATATTAATGAATGCCAACTGTTCACAGTTTCTGTTTTGAAGATTTTATTTATTCTGTTTAATCATTGATTGTAAGCTCTTGCAAGCAGAACCTCATTCCCATTTTTTCATCTGACCATGTTATGGCTCTGAAATGTCTGATTTTATTTTTGTATGTACCTTATAATCTATAAAGTGCTGCAGAATATGATGCCACACAGTGTCCCACAAAAGTGTGTATATAGTAAGCCCCCCTTAATTATTTAAATGAAATATCAATAATATATACAATAATATATTTTAATTGGCAACTACAAATAAATGTTACTGTGTTGTCCCCAACAATAATATGTAAAGTTGCCTCCGTAATTAGTTGTGTAGATTATAATAAATAGTGTACAGGGGTCATTTTGTGTCAACACTCCCCATTACGTCAAGCAGTGATCCTCCCCAAAATGGCGGAGCCCTGTGCGACAAGCATGTTAGTGCAACACTATTCACCTATAATTTGTAGAATTCCAATTTAAAAACAAATTCAAATAAAGGATGAATCAGCATGGCACATATAGACCTTGCTATTTTTGCAATATTACTTGTAAAGTGATTGCAGATTGTCAGATTGCAAGGGTTTCTCATGTCTATAGCCATCTTCTGGTCAACCTACATTTCATTTAAGTATGGGCTGCGTAGGTTAGGTTTTGTTCCAGAGAAAATAACTTTATGTTGAAGTGAGGATATGCTTTATTGTCGTGTGACAAAATTTCCTTTTATTTGGAACTGTTTATAACCGTTTCAATCCCAGCAGCCGAAAATAGCACCCAAGCATACTGCTGCCTCCACCATGCATCATTGTGTACATGGTGTTGTTTTGGAGATGATATTGCCTTTGCATGGACCTTTACTTTTGGAATTATAGTATACACAAACATTTCAACCACATTTTCCCACATGCGTTCAGTTGACTTGATTTAGGTGTTGTCAAAACATAGCTCTTATTGGGGTTTCTTCTACAAAAGTAAGGCTTTTGTCTTTCTACCCTACTGCACAACACAGATAAAGTATATGATGAAAATGGGAGATTTTTTCACATGTGCTACATAAACAGGACGTGCCACATATTTGTGCAGATACTGTGATGTTGCAATTTGTAGGTACCAAGACCTAACATTGGTTGCATTTAATAATAATAATATAATATAATTTCAGAAATGTAAAGCATATTCCAGGAGTGATCCTCTACTCAGAGGGAATACATTATTATTAATAATGGGCACCGCAGGGGCATGATAATAATTAAAGAGCAACATTGATATTTAGGATTCACTATGGTAATAGAATTGTTTAAAGGCTCTATAATTTGGGGAACTACAGGGACACTAAAATCATTTGGGGACAACACTTAAATTATTTAGGTTCACTTTGAGGGTATGGTTATTTTTCTATATGCATTTTGGCAGATAATATAACATTGAGCAGTGTGACTGAAAAGCCAGGCACTTTATGCAGGATGCATTGTACATGTGTGGGCCTAAAGATGTGTAAGATGTTCATGTGTCTATCCTATGGGTATTTCCTTTAAGTGCTGTCATGATGTAGTTCTCTAAATGTATAGATTCAGTTTCATTTTTTTTTTTTTTGTATTTTCTTCAGTTGCTTCCCAGTTTCATGTAGAAAAGCTTTTATTTCCTAATGGACGTCAAAAAAGGAAGGGTTCGGACTTTTGCACAGTGTAAGTCTAAAACATATTCTCTTCAATCAAGGAAAAAATGGATCTGTGAAATGGATACTAACTGTGTGCATCTCAGTCACATTTGATGGATTAATCAAAAAGTAAATCACTGAACCAGAGGATTTACCAGTGACCTCTGCTCTGTTCACTTTGGGAAATGTTTATAGTTGCTACATAGTTGTACACCAATCCCCCTTTTGACAGTATACAGAACATTTCTCTTACTTAAAAAAGTATACAGCATGATGTAACCAGCAATCGTAGTGAGACAGAATTGATTGGGTGATCACACTCAATTTTTGCATTAAAATAACAGACTATGAACTGCTTACTTTAGTAAGCAGCTCTAGTGCATTTTTTTAAGGGTGACAGGTCCTCTGTAAACTAACCTGTTGCTCTATATACCACTCAAATGTATGTCAAAGACCAAGTTAAAGGATTTGTCCAGTTTTAAGCAAATAATTGTTATTGTTTGTGTAATGAAAATTTTCAAAATACTTTTAATCCTAATGCTACATACCCGCAAATGTAAGGCAAACATAATGTAAAGGAAATGTAATGTAGATACTTTTACATCACATTTTTTGTTTACATTGCTTTTGCAATTTGTGATTATGTAAATGCAGTGTAAATGCAATGTCAACAGAATACTAGCAGAATGTGTGTGAACACAGCCTTCAGAAGAACATAGAAAAAAATCACAGCTCACTACTGTTCATAGTATCTCCTCTGACATTGCCTGTTACTGATTGGATAGTATGAAAAAAGATTAGCATAACACACCCCCCCAGCTCCAGCCCTTCCTCTCTGACATAGATCATAGATCATTAGATCATAATGATCAAATTTTGGGACTGATATCTCCGCAACCATGGGGGCTAATCTAATAAACCTAATGTGTGAGGTTGTGAAAGGTCCGCTTTAACAAACAAAATAAGCAAATGGGGGGTGAAGTGTCAAGGATGATGAGAGTCTGAGGGGAAACATATGGTGTATATTCGGGGAGGGGTTTTCAGCAGAGATGGCACTGTGAAGTAGCAACAATGTAATTGAAGGTGAGATAGTCAGGTGAGCTCTTAAAATCTAGCCAACATCTACAACTGTCTACCTCTTCGGCATTCCACTGGGCATAAAGTGTTAATCCTGTCTAACCTGGCAGGGAACCGGCACCACCTGGACAAACTCTTGTCCTAGTGGTAAATGATCGAAAGTTTATGACAGAGTTTATATGCTTTCGTCCAATCTTCAGAAGTGAAATTCTTCCCCATTTCAGATTCCCAGTCTGTTGCAAAGGGAGGTTTTCATTCCGTTCTCTTATCTAGGAAAAGATTGTATATTACTGAGATTGCATGAAGGACAAGGACGGGGAGCAACACAACTCTTTGAAGAAATAAAGCATTCTAACTAGCTTTATTGCAGAATGAGGTGAGTATATTCCCACCATGCTCTAGGAGCATTTGCAATAAAATATGCAAATCAAGTATCACAGGAATGCAAAGTTTTTTTCAAGATTTGTTGAGGGGTGTTGCAGCCTACTTGTGCACCCATACCACCAACATTGAGTGATGTGTACTACTTTAACAATCACTTCTTCATAAGTCACGAGCTCTCATTCAGCATTTTCCTAAAGGTTAGTGGTTCACCTGACCTGGCATAACTGGAAAAGTCAGATGAGCAGCCCGGTGGAAAGTCAGGATTCGCATTCGGCATCATGGGAACATCTACTGTAAATAGTTGCACACTAGTATCTATGTTATTCAATGTTTTCAGTACCTAAAACCTACGCTATGTAGTAACCCTTGCAGTCTGGTAACCCCAGTCCTCCTTGAAGTTTTCTACTTACCTTGGCAATCCTAGTAGGGGAAGATAAGATTATTTGGCCCCAAAATAAGGGTTTAAGAAAGACCAGTAGTTTGCTACACTTTTTACCCTGAACACAGAAATACCTCATATGCGGTGGAAAACTGCTGTAGGGGTACACAGTGGAGCTTAAAATCGGAGGTGCACCAATTGGCTTTTTGAGTTTGCTGGAATGGATTTCAGGTATTTCGGCACATTTGCAGAGTCCCTGAGATCCCAAAACAATAGAAACCTTCAGTTTCCTTTTTGAAAACTTAACCCCTCAAGTAATTTATCAAGGTGTATAGTGAACATTGTTGTTTGCAAGTTTTCCTTTCATTTATTTTCCAGAGATGAAGATGGTGATGAGAGGATCTATAAGCAGTACATTGGGTCCACCAAATCCTAGATTTTCCTCTACTTACCTCTTGGGTGATGAAGCGTGCATTCTGGAAAACGCAAATCTTGTCTCTTTTTCCCCATAAATGTTTAACCTGCGATGCACCCTGATGTAATCTTCCACAATTTATACATTACTCTTCCTGTCACAGAGAGCTTTACCCCTAAGGATGTTATGTTATTTGTGGTTTTCCTAGGCGCACAATGCAAGCGATAGCATTTTTATTTTTTGTGACTATTATCATATAAGGGCTTATTATCTGCGGGATAAGATCAACTTTATAGTAATAACATTTTGATGAAAAAAAATTCTCTGGAATTCTGGAATTGATTTTTAACATTTTTTTTTTGCTGTTCACTGTATAGCATAGATAACGTGTTACTTATGTTCTATGGGTCAGTATGATTATGACAAAAAAGTTTTAAGTGACATAACATTTTCTTTTTAAGGAGCTGGGTAAATGTAACTTTTTGATCCTTTAATCCTCTTATTTGTATGATAGTATTGCAAAAATTAAATTTTTTGGTGTTTTAACTTATTTATTTTTGTTGTATGTGGGTTCAGCAATGATTTCATATTATTGTACGCTTTGTTACTTCACGATAGTAAATGTGTAGTTTTTTTTAATGGTAACTGTCCCATTATATACATGAATGGAAGTTTTATAATGGATAGAGAACCCAGCATGCAGTTACAGCTGGCAGCCCTGGGGTCCTTTATTGGACCCAGGGGTTACAATGTAGATGATCAGCACCTCTCGTACCCGGCACAGGGGGTTCCGATCGCAAAGTCGAGAGAGGAATTCACATCTGTTAGTGTGATCGCACAAGCTCAGAATCTCCAAGACATGCATGTACATCAGTATGCAGTAACAGACCACATTTCCTGACGTACATCTACCACTAAATGCATTAGAGGGATAAAAAGCTAAATACACTTATCCATATAGAAATGGCACTAATGGGCCAAATATAATCAAACAGAAAACTAGTGTATATTTACTAACCATTTGTTATTTGTTAGAGTGTTTATATACACTCAATAGGACATAATGTAGATAGGTGTTATGGTACAAAGCTACACCTGTTTGTATATGTCAGCATTATGCTAACACTTTTTTAATACACTTAATACGCTTTCTTTAGTATAATGGAAAGTCTGAAAAATTGTCATGCAATTCTGACTTCAAAATACTGGCGTTACTTTGGCACTGAACAACAGCTTTTGGTCACTGCCAAGACGGGTGTCAGCTGGTAAATTATAACATTGGCACACAAGAGCAAAGATAAAGAGTGAACACAATGACAGCTGCTGCCCAGACCGTTTTCCAATGAATGAAGACAGACAGCTTCATTATGCAATAGTCTGCAGATAAACCACGACTGACACCTTCAACACTTATGGTGTTTATAATACAATACATACAGAACCATTTGGGTTTATTTGAAAAGCAAAATTCATATTTTCAATATTTCCACATATAAAATAACACATTAAATAACACATTAAATAGAAATAATAATATTTTAATCAGATAATGGTGATTATTCAGAAACCAATAAAAAATAATAAAAAGGTTCATGAGTATGGGACCTCATCTGAAAAAAAGAAACATTATTACCTTCAGGGCTGAGTACAGTGTTAGTTTTTTTTTTAATCAAAAACTTGGTAAACTTGGGGCAGGAGCTGACAGGCTGGCTATTTAATATGGGGCTGGCAGGCTATATGCTACAGGGGGCTGGTATGCTATATAGTACAGAGGCTGGCAGGCTATATACTGGGGGGCTGGCATGCTATATACTGGGAGGCTGGCAGGCTATATACTAGAGGGGCTGGCAGGCCATATAGAACAGGGGCTGGTGGGCTATATACTGCAGGGGCAGGGGCTGGCAGGCTTAATACTGGAGGTGCTGGCTATACACTACAGGGTGCTGACTATATAATGCATGGGCTGGTAGGCTATATACTAGGGGGCAGGGGCTGGCAGCCTATATACTGGGGGGGCTGGAGGTCTATAAATTACAGAGGCTGGCAGGCTATATACTGGGGTCAGGGGCTGGCAGGCTATATACTAGGTGTGCTGAGACCAATGCATTTCACACCCTTGGTTTATACTCGAGTCAATAGGTTTTCCCAGTTTTTTGTGTTAAAATTAGGTACCTCGCTTATATTCGGGTTGGCTTACACTCCAGTATATACGGTAAAATCTTTGAAACAGAAACTGTAAACAGCATGGAACAGTCATTAATTAATATGCTGTTAATTAGCACAAAATATATCAGAAGTTATGTAAACAAAAAATTGCAGGGTTTTGGGTGGCTAGTTTATATTGCAAGAAAATAACAGGGGAAAGGGAATTGAAAAATGTTAATTGGAAAAGGAAACGATCGATCATCCCTTGGAATGAATAATTTAGCCCTTTCCTGGGTCTTCACATTCTATTCCAACCATACTTTCACAGTCAATAACTTACTATTAGAGATGAGCGGATCTGAACTTTAATTTTCGGGTCTGGGGTTTGGGAACATCTCACTCAACCTAGAAACATTGACATAAACAGCAAAACTATTGTTGCTGTTTATTTTATTGCTCAGGATATGTATTGGTAATAATTAAATATGCTAATAGGCTTTGTAGGCCAAGGTTAGGCCTCAGGATTCCGCTAGAGCACATTAGCACCATGGGGCACATTTGCAATTAGCGCCATCGTATAATGCTGCTCCCTCCCCAGGTATGCGCTGGATTTATCAGGAGACAGAGCAACAATGTACAGTGCCGTGAGGGGCTCTTCTACACCAGAAGAACAGTTGTAGGCTATAGGAAATGCAGCACCATGAAGGCTCACAGTACGCCTCTATATACCCAAACGGCTAATTGGGTAGAGAAGTCGCAATTCCCTGCATTAGCTACAATATCTCTGCCTTCTCCACATACTAATACCTAGATGATGGGAACCAGTTAAAAGAGGTGCTATTTCTGTTTAATGAATATTACTTATACATATAAGAAATTTTTTCTCTTTATCTTATTACATGGGATGCAATTTCAGTTATTCCCAGGGGTAAAAACAAATATCTGAGTCCTGACAGACTGACATTTCATTAAGACATAGCAATTAGCTGTATACTAATTCTTAAGATATTGGGGATTATTTATCATTAGACCAGCTTCCTGGAACAGTTCTATGTCTATTTTTGGAGTTCCAATGCCCATTATTAAAGTGACTTTAATAAATGTTTTTATATTTTCTGTCTGTGACTGTAGTGACTATTAGACCATGAATCTGGCTTTGCAGGTTGTTGCACCAGCAGTAGTTCTATGTTTACACCTGATTAATGAAGACGTGTATATAGTACTGTGCGACTTTTTAGCAGTGAAAAGTCTCAAAAAACCTAGATGCAACTACTTTATAACTTTTTTTAAGCAACAAAACCCAGTAAAAGCAATGGTAAATAACCCCCATTGTCTCTATAGTACTTTTGAGGCAGATTCTATCATGCACTTGTACATAGACATCACCCAGACAGAAATCAATCTAGTAGACAGTAGATAGATGTATCTATAAATTGATATGTAGAAAAATTACAAAAGTTCATCACACATTAAATATGATTGTGTTAACTCATGTCAAAATTCATTGGTGGTTATTTATCTCAGTGATTTCTTATTGTTAGGCCTTTTTTGGTTGAATCTAAATATGTACCACAAGAATTGCAACGTTTCCACCCACCAAGTAAAGTTCACCTGTTTTGAATGTTGCTCCTAATAGTTCTTTAAAATCCTGATGTAATCGTATGAAAAAGTTTGAATATTTTGCACAATCATACTAAAAAGTTACAATAATAAAATAAATAAAATAAACTCCAGTCGCGATAAACATAGGAGGCAAAATGATAGCTCAAGACTATTTTAAAAAAACAAAAAACAAGCTGAAATGTCAAATATATCACCTTCTAAGATGATTTAAACAAGCCCAAACCATAAAGTCTCAGACTATAAATTACCCCCATTATGTATCATAAAGGTTTTTTTGCTTACACTATAGGTCAGTAAGTGGCCATTTTTTTCATCTATTTGCAGCCCTTTGCAGCCTTTTTTTGTTGCATTTGGTTTCTTTTTTTGTGGCTAGATACATGAGAGAAGTAAAGATGGCGTTTTTTTTTTTGTTAAATTGATTAAATTAAATCAAAATAAAGAAAAGGAGTACAAAAAAATTGCAAATAACTTTTTTAACAATGCATTATTTTGCACACTGCCGCATTCCAAGCAATGATAACTTTAAGAACATAACCTTGAAACAGGATATCCCCATAAGTGTAATGGTATTTTTATGACTGAGACTTTTACATACCTTTATTATGCAGCTGCATCGCATAACTAAAGGTCAGAAATGTAAAATGAGCCTCATTCAAAATCAAATAGAATACACATAAACAAATTAATAAAGTATTTGCTTAAAAGAAACTAAGCTTGCCTCATATAACCCCTGTCCTCGACTGACACTAACACATACTTTTTCATGTCATTTTATTCTAACATGTTTTTTTCTACTACGTATATACAAACATTGGAAGCTATAAATTAGAAAAATTAAAAGTAAAACAAACATGCTGCATGTCATGTACGGAAAATGTAGTTTCAATGTCAAATTATGGAGCATGGAAAATGGTTTAGCAGCGTGTCATATGTACAAAAGTGTAATGATGTATGTGGAACATGTTGCACATGGGAGCTGTTACTACAAATATTAGCCATATTTGTAGTCAAATACTTCTGATGCTTTGAGTTTTGAAAATGAGAGAAAATGGTATTGCATAAGTGTCTAACACCTCTTAAAAGTGTTAACCTGAACCTTTGGTAACCCTAACAAACAAACTGGCCATTTATGTCATTAGTTTTGTCTGTGATCAATTTTGACAAAAAGCAGGAACATGAAAAAGGCCAACATCATTAAACATTGTTACATTGAAAGTTGGGACTGTAGCCATTTGTCAGTCAAAGTCAAGGTTACCTGTTCCTGGCTCCCTTGTGCAGGGTCCAGGTAGTCTTCCCTGGCTTGGAGGTCTGGATTTTCTTGGTCCCCAGAAATGATGACTCTAGGAAACCTTCCACTCACCTCTGCAAAGTACATCCACAGTGCCTACCATACCAGGTCCTGGTCTTAGATGTACAGGGCCTTTAACCCAACTAATGGCCCTATCTTTTCCCAAACCCAGTATTTCTTTTCTCCTCACCCTCAGCCCCACCCAACCAACCTGGTAGAACAAGATGGAAAATGAGGAAAAGGAAGAAGGGGGGGGGGGGGGCTAATACATTCAGGCTATACACTACAACCGTATCTGTTCAGAAAAAAACGACCAGGAAAAACAACTCCTGGGGCTAAGCTCTGAATTTTGACAGTTGGGCTACCAAAAGTAACTGACAACCAAATAAGCAAAGTTGAAGCCAACAACAGAGAGTGTTTACTCACATATAAGGAGACCCAACAGGAGGCCCAAGTACCCCTGGTAGTCACCTACAACCCACAACTGGAGATCCTACATTATATTGCCAAGGAACTCAATTCTGCATAAAGATAGAAGACTAAAAGAAATATTCCCAGTCTCCCCTTACCTTTCCTTCAGGCAACCACCAAACTTGAAACAACTTGTTGTCCGGAGTGCCCATCAGAAAATGCCACCTTACTCTGCCTGCAAAACAGGTGCAAAAGTGCTTGCATGTTCACATGGGTGACCCTGTACCTGTGCCACAATGACAGCAGGTACATAAGATCAAGGGGGCATTTTCCTGCAGGTCTTCCAAAGTGGTATACCTTATTATTTGTGAACAGTTTCCAACCACAGGCCTTTATGTTGGGGAAACCGGCCAGAGACTTCATCAGCATATGAACTCGCACCAATCTGACATTAGAAATGGAAAGATCCCCCTGCACAATTGCTGCACAATTCTCCATAGAGGACCACACTATTGAAGGTTTGTGAATTACTATTTTAATGGGACATTTCAAGACACAGAAGGAAAAGAAAAAATGGGAGTATAAATTAATGCAGAGATTTAACACATTACAAAGTCAGACACAATTGTGGCACATGTTGGACACAAAAAGCACTAACACGCCCCTTTTGGTGCACATTTTTTTGCCTTGATACAGTGCAGCCACAACACAAACTGGCACAGACACTTTATAAATACATGGGCAAGCAGTTTGCACTTTCTTTCTAGTGCAAAGTCCGGCAGAAAACTGGCTTTATTAAATGTGGGCCACTATCTCTGCCCCAACCTCAGTGGCTTCAATGTGCCATGCACAACCTTTTGGGTCTAGCATTTTTGATTCAGACTTTAATTTATAATTAATCTAATCCGATGGGAGATTAGATTGCATTCCTTATTTCTCATTACATAACTGTGCAACGATTTCTAATAAAGCATAGGAATTATCTAGAAAATAGATAATAAGTAGAATAACTATTCCAAGGTCTATATTTTTAGTATTTTAACATTATACCATTTTACATTATATACAACATACCTCCTGGTAATGGTATGACTTGAATTCATTCATCTAGGGTATTTTAGGTGCATGCCATAATCTTGCAATATTTGCTGTGAGAACAGCTGGATATCACTTGCATGCACATCAAGGGAGACATTTATCAGAGCTTCTGTGCCTAGACACTGGCGTAGAAGTCCTGAAGTAATCACAAATGGAGGGACATGAAGGGGGGTGTCGCTATCTGTGCTTATAATCTTATAATCACTATGCAGGACCCCGGCAAATACATTAAGAGGTGTCCGGCTGGGCCTTATCAGTGGCAGGGTTATCATACAATGATAAATAACCCCCCAAAGCTCCATCACTGTAACTCATCTATCTCAAGGAATGTGGAATGGAGTATAAATGGAGAACCAGTGTTTCACCAGGCCACCAATTATTATTCATCCCCATGCCCCTCCAACAACTGATGGAGGGGACATACAGTGATTCCGAATGTCCCTTTCCATCCACCTAAAGGCTAACAGGACATAGGGTTTCATAGGAAGCCCTGAGTCCTGCTGCAGGGGGGATACACTACTTGTGATTTCTGTCAGAAAATGGCAAACTTTAATAGGGGTGACCTTATTGGGGTTTTATACAAATCCTGTAAAGTTTGGTATATGTGGCCAAACCCTTTATGACATTTGCTACAAAAAAAATAGGGATTTAGTTGTTTTTCTCAAGATCAAAGGAATTAAGCCACATGATTTAGGAGCTGATTCTTTTGTCTTTTTAATACAGTACCTGGATAACTCTAGAAGGTACTTTTAAGTCTTTGGAAACCCTTTCACAAATCACTTTTCCAGTTTTCATAGCATATGTTTTCTCTTTACCCAGTCAATTAATCCTTCAGGCTATTATTCAAGTCATTGAATGTTTTTTTGAGGTTCAAGTAATATGAATCTGGGCCCATTCACTGAATACAAAACAAATCCCAACAATACTAATTTGAGATAAAAGAAAATCCCATATCTCTTTGTTTTTGAACTATGCATGACCTTCCCTGGACAAACAGCTTTTCTACTGATATTATTTGACAAATGAGAATGACATAACCGCAGGTTATTGTATGTAAGTAAGCAAAAGACAACACTTTCACAATGGAATCATGCAGCTGGATTCTCTGACATATCAAACATAATATTTGGATTGTTTTCTAAAAATCTAGGAGTGTCTCATATTCCAACACTGGACGAAACACATGTTGGTTCACAGTAGTGCTTTGCAACCTGTGACTCCAAATTTGTGTTTAAACTTCAGTTCTTAGCGTGTCAGCTTCCCTCCCAAATTTACTTCTCTGTATAGAGGGGTTGTGGTTTATATTTTAGGGTTCAATCTACCACCTGTTATTTAAGTGCACACTTTACCCATACTTTCTCCATAATAGATTACACTTGGTAGAACAGTAGTTTGTACTGTACGACTTTTCTATTTTGATGATTATGTAGAACTGTCCTTTGCCACTAGAGATGAGCGAACATACTCATCCGAGCTTGATGCTCGTTCGAGCATTAGCGTACTCGAAACTGCTCGTCGCTCGGACGAATACTTCACCCGCTCAAGAAAATGGCATCTCCCGCCGTTGTGATTTTTGGCGGCCAGAAACAGAGCCAATCACAAGCCAGGAGACTCTGCACTCCACCCAGCATGACGTGGTACCCTTACACGTCGATAGCAGTGGTTGGCTGGCCAGATCAGGTGACCCTGGAATAGACTAGCCCCTGCCCGCGCTGCTCGGATCATTCTGTGTCTGGATGCCGCTAGGGAAAGAGCTGCTGCTTGTCAGGGAAAGCGTTAGGGTGTTCTATTAGAATAGTGTTAGGCAGGAGTGATTCTACAAGAACCCAACAGCCCTTCTTAGGGCTACAATAACGTTTTATTTTACTTTTTTTTGGTTTGCTTGTGGCTGGGCTTGCTGCCATTAGCTCTTAGTGACACACATATCCACCTCAAACACCGAAGTGGGACAATTTATTAGGGGTTTGATTTGAATTAGGCAGAGTCTGCTGATTTTTTTTTTTTTACGTTTATTTCTTTTTATAACTCAAAGTAATCTGGCAAAGCAGTGTGCTTTCAGTGTAGGCTAGAAAATAGCCATAGGAGAACCCCAACGGCTTATTTAGGCCTACAATAGCGTAATATTTTCCTTTTTTTTGGTTTGCTTGTGGCTGGGCTTGCTGCCATTAGTAGTGCAGCTAGTACCATATTGTGAGGAATTTGCAGGGAGACTTGCGACCATTGTATTTAGCTCTTAGTGACACACATATCCACCTCAAACACCGAAGTGGGACACTTTATTAGGGGTTTGATTTGAATTAGGCAGAGTCTGCAGTTTTTTTTTTTTACGTTTATTTCTTTTTACAGTCATCAGGCACAGCACAAAATCCAGTTGTGTGCTGTCAGTGTAGGTTAGAAACTAGCCATAGCAATAGGATAGCATTGTTTTGTTTAAAAAAAAAAATTAAAGTTTACACTTTAATTTGGAAAATATTTAACCCGAGGGCTAGGGGTAGGAGACGAGGGCGTGGACGTGGGCGTCCAACTACTGCAGGGGTCAGAGGCCGTGGTCCTGGGTGGGGTGAGACACCACCTGCTGATGAGGGAGCAGGGGAACGCCGCAGAGCTACACTCCCTAGGTTCATCATGTCTCAAGTTACTGGGACTCGTGGTAGAGCACTGTTGAGGCCAGAACAGTGCGAAGAGGTGATGTTGTGGATTGCGGACAATGCTTCTAGCCATTTGTTCACCAGTCAGTCTTCCACGCAGTCCACCCATGTCACCGAAATCAGCACTCCTCCAGCTCCTCCACCTCAGCCTCCTTCCCCCCAGTCTGCCCCCTCCCAGCAAAATTTGGCATTTGAACCGGCATACTCTGAGGAACTGTTTTCTGGACCCTTCCCACAGTCACAAACCACTTGTTCGGTTGCTGCTGAGCTATTTTCCGATGCCCAGGTTTTCCACCGGTTGCTATGTTATTACTTTGTACATGTACATATGCCATATGGATTCCCACATTCCAGATTTGTTCCCCATTACTACTATTGCATCTACTCCCATTGTAGCATAGGAGACACTGCATATCACTTTCAACATTTGGCGCATTTCAATATACTCTATTATATAGGCATTTACTCTTTAGCCTAATTACTCCCATTATCCTATATTCACTTCTAACAGTATCCCCCCTTGATACTACTAGTGCGCCATTCTCCTTATTTCTCTAACATTTCAACACATCCATTAACATTAGTGCTCGCTACAGCCACTCCCCCATCATCTCTGCTCCAATCAGCATATAATAGCCCATGCGTTCCACCTCACGGCAACGGGTGGAACGCAAGCTATGACGCACTTCCGGTCCAGACCGGAAGTGACGTTTTCAGGCGCTCGCGCGCCTAATATTCCTATTTAAAGCCTCACAGCACTTACCACTGCAGCGCTTCTACCACACAAACGGACTCCCGCTCTTCCCCTAAGCGCCCAGCCTGCATAGCAGCTTCTGAACCTTTACTAAACTCGCATACTGGTAAGCACTGTTTTATACTCTTATGCTTCCTTTACAGGTACCATTACTACTTGATTACCCTGTCAAGCCTTCTACTACTGAATCCTATAGCATCCCCAAAGTTTCCCTGCTCATCCATTACCATATGAATTGATACACTATGTTAATTGATACATTATATACCCTTGTGTCACAGGAACTATCCTGACCTTCTCTGTATATGTATCATGTATACTTGTTGTGTAAATATGTAAATATGCCCACTGTACATATCCCCTTTTCCTATTGTTTAAACCTCCCTCATTGTTATGCATAAATACTTATATGTTATCCCATCTCACCATTCACAGTGTCTGAAGAAGGTCAGTGATTGACCGAAACGTCACTTGAATATAACTGTGTGCAAAATAAAAAATTCAAATTCATAATCAGTGTGACTGGATTCCGTACTATAATGTTTGAATGGGATTGGGACCCTATCCAGAGCACCTGAACAACAAAACCCAAGGTGTGCGATACAACTCCTATACGAAAATCTGATTCCACCGGTTGCAGTCTGTGGGTGATGATGACATTATTGACGTAGTGAAGAAGTGTGTAAAGAGGTGTCGGACGATGAGGAGACACGGTTGTAAGACAGTGGTGAAGTTGTTGTCAGGGCAAGAAGTCCGAGGAGGGAGCAGACTGAGGGATCGGAGGATGATGAGGTGACAGACCCAAGCTGGGTTGATAGGTCGGGTGAACACAGTGCTTCTGAGACGGAGGCGAGTCCTATAGCAGAACAGGTTGGAAGAGGCAGTGGTGGGGCCAGACGGAGAGGCAGGGCCAGAGCTGGTGCATCAGAGCCAAATGTTTCACGTAGTCAAGCTCCCGTGGCGAGGGCTAGATTTTCAGAAGTCTAGAGGTTCTTTAAAGAAACACCGGATGACCGAAGGACTGTGGTATGCAACTTGTGCCAAACCAGGATCAGCAGGGGTTCCACCACTACCAGCTTAACTACCACCAGTATGCGCAGGCATATGAATGCTAAACACCCCACTCAATGGCACCAAGCCCGTTCACCTCCGGTGCGAAAACCCTATCTTCGCCTCCACGATCCACCACAGCATCCACCAGCGTTCAGCTCTCCATAACCCAGACGCTGGAGCGCAAAAGTATAGTGCAACCCACCCACACGTTCAAGCCCTCAACGTCCACATCTCCAAACTGCTTAACGTGGAGATGCTTCCCTATAGGCTGGTAGAGAAAGAGGCCTTTCGAAACCTAATGGCGGCGGCTGCCCCTCAGTATTCGGTCCCCAGCCGCCACTACTTTTCCCGATGTGCCGTCCCAGCCCTGCACAAGCACGTGTCAGACAACATCATCCGTGCCCTGACCAACGCCGTTTCTGACAAGGTCCACCTGACCACGGACGCGTGGACGAGTGCTGCCGGGCAGGGCCACTATATATCGCTGACGGCACATTAGGTTAACTTGGTGGAGGCTGGGACCGAGTCTGACCCTGGGGCTGGTCATATACTGCCGACGCCGAGGATTGCGGGGCCTCACGAAGGTGCGCCGCATCTGTGCGCATTTCAGGAAGTCCAGCACAGATGCTGCCACTCTCAGGGCAGCGCAGCGCCACCTCTAACTGCCCGCTCACCGACTGTTGTGCGATATGCCCACGAGGTGGAATTCAACATTAACCATGTTATCCAGAGTTTACCAGCAGCGCAGAGCGATTGTAGACTGCCAGATGTCAACTTCCACCAGAACTGGTAGTCAGGTCAGTCAGCTTCCTCAAGTCTACAATGAGGAGTGGACGTGGATGTCTGATATCTGTCAGGTGCTGAGTAACTTTGAGGAGTCAACACAGATGGTCAGTGGCGATGCCGCCATCATCAGCCTCACCATCCCGCTGCTTGGCCTGTTGAAAAACTCTCTGGTCAGCATGAAGTCGGAAGCTTTGCGCTCGTCACAAGAGACGGGGGAAGAAGATTCCCTTGTTGATAGCCAAAGCACCCTCAGGTCTGTTTCTCAGCGCATATCGGAGGAGGTGGATGAGGAGGAAGAGGAGGAGAATGTTGGCGAGACAGAAGAGGGGACCATTGTTCAGTCCTTCACTGTTCAGCGTGTATGGGCAGAAGAAAAGGAGTTGGAGGAGTTGGAGGAGGAGGAAATGCGGAGTCAGGCCAGTGAGGGGAGAGAATTGTTGCGCGTTGGTACTCTGGCGCATATGGCAGATTTCATGCTAGGCTGCCTTTCCCGTGACCCTCGCGTTCAAAGAATTTATTCCAGCACCGATTACTGGGTATTAACTCTCCTGGACCCACGGTACAAGCAAAATCTTTCCACTCTCATCCCTGGAGAGGAAAGGAGTGTGAGAATGCATGAATACCAGCAGGCCCTGGTGCACAAGCTGAAACAGTATTTCCCTTCTGACAGCGCTAGCGGCAGAGGGCGTACTTCTGCGGGACAAGTAGCGAGGGAGAGTAGGCGAGCAGGCAGCTTGTCCAGCACTGGCAGGGGTACGCTTTACAAGGCCTTTGCCAGTTTTATGTCACCCCAGCAAGACACTGTCACCTGTCCCCAGTCTCGGCAGAGTAGGGCTGATCTTTACAGAAAGATGGTGAGGGAGTACGTAGCTGACCATACCATCGTCCTAAATGATCACACAGCTCCCTACAACAAATGGGTTTCAAAGCTGGACATGTGGCACGAACTGGCGCTGTACACCTTGGAGGTTCTTGCCTACCCAGCCGCTAGCGTGTTGTCTGAGTGGGTTTTCAGTGCAGCTGGTGGAATCATCACCGATAAGCGTACACGCCTGTCGACTGACAGCGCTGACAGGCTGACGCTTATCAAGATGAATAAAGCCTGGATTTCTCCGGATTTTCATTCTCCACCAGGTGAAAGAAGCTCAACCTGAACAATGTATGCACTCCTCCCCCTCATTGTCCTCCTTCTCCTCCTCTTTGTACACTAAAGCAGAGGAAACTGGCTATTTTTTTCCAGGGCCAACTGGCTATAGCTATAGTAGTCTATGTATTTAATTTTTCTGGAGGGCCACCTATCCGGTCCTCTGTTTTAAACAATTTTTGGGAATGCCACATACAGGCACTCAATCTATTTACTTTTTCTGGAGGACCACCTACCTGCTCCTCTGGTTTGAAAACTTTTTTGGACTGCCACATACAGGCACTCAATCTATTTAATTTTTCTGGAGGACCACCTACCTGCTCCTCTGGTTTGAAAACTTTTTTGGACTGCCACATACAGGCACTCAATCTATTTAATTTTCTGGAAGACCACCTACCTGCTCCTCTGGTTTGAAAACTTTTTTGGACTTCCACATACAAGCACTATCCAAATAAAAATGCCTCCACACGTTGTCTCCATTGCTATCTCCACACGTCATCGCCATAGCTGCCTCCAAAAGTAGTCCATATAGCTGCCTCCATACATGGTCCCCTTATCAAACGAGCTGTGTCAGGCAGAATTTTGTGTTGTTTTCATGGCTTCCACATCAAACTTGTTAACTTTGTCACCAGCCTGCTGTGTAATCCACAAAATATACTGGCAAACTTTTATCATTTACCAATATTATTTCAGCGCTTCTTGCGCATCTGTTTACATTCCCCTCACCCGCCAGAACCCAAACTTATAAGAACACTACTACACTTGATCTTATACAAAAGGTTCATAGAGGTGCTGTTTGGGGAGGAGCCGAGAGACAGGGGCTTGGATTGGCGAAAGCTCGCCTGGCAGCGGAGCGCCAGCTCCATCCCAAGATCCAACTAACATAGTTTTAACTGCAGCACCTTTAATCTACTACCAGTTCACTGCCTCCATACATGGTCCCCTTATCAAACGAGCTGTGTCAGGCAGATTTTTGGGTTGTTTTCATGGCTTCCACATCAAACTTGTTAACTTTGTCAGGCAGAATTTTCAGGTGTTTCACCAGATACATAGTTGAACTCGGCCCATCTGTCACCGCCATGCTGGAGACCTGAAGTTGCAATCATAGCAGCGCAATATGGATGCCCCATACTGTCGCTCTTAATCATGGAACCATTTCCGAAAAAACAATTAAAAATAGAACCACTATGCTATTCCATTATTCCTAGGTGAAATATTCAAACGACCCGGCCTGCTTTGAAAATTATAATTTTTTCAAAGTAAACGCTTCTGACCCCCAGGCCCATTTTGGGTGGGGAGGAGCCGAGAGACAGGGGTTTGGACAGGCGAAATCTCGTCTGGCAGCGGACCGCCAGCTCAATACCAAGATTAGGCAGCCTCAGAGGCTTCCATGCATGCTGCCCCGGCTGTTTCCTGTCCATTTTGCCTCCACGATCCTCCACAGCTTCCACCAATGTCTCCATGCGCAACTTTCAACTCTCTATACCCCAGACGCTGGAACACGAGAGGATATGCAGCACATCATCCCATTATCAAACGAGCTGTGTCAGGCATAATTTTCAGGTGTTTCACCAGATACATAGTGGAACTCGTCCCTCTGTCGCCGTCAGGCTGGAGACCTGTCGCTCTTAATCATGGAAGTCATCTCCATGGCTGCCTCCACGTGTCGTCCCCTTATCAAAAGAGCTGTGTCAGGCAAATTTTTCGGGTGTTTCACCAGATACGTTATGGAACTTGGTCACTATGTCGCCACCATGCTGTGTTATCGACTAAATATACCGTCAACCTTTTGTTCACATAGGAAATCATTTCAGCGCTTCTTGCTCACCTCCTTTGGTGAAGCCTGAGTCCATTTAGGGTATGTCGCCATGACATTCTCTAGCCTGCCACTGCTGCCGCTGCCTCTCCATGCTGTCCCCTATAGTGTCCGGGTCAATTATTGCATGTTTTAGATGCTATCTAGCCTCATTTGGTCACTCTGTCATGGCCATGCTGTTGCCCATAATTTTGGCATAATGGTGCGATTAAGCAGCCTCAGAGGCATCCATGCATGCACCTGTTGTTTCCTGTCCATTTCCATGGTGTTTCCATTAGAGATGAGCGAACACTAAAATGCTCGGGTACTCGTTATTCGAGACGAACTTTTCCCGATGCTCGAGTGCTCGTCTCGAATAACGAACCCCATTGAAGTCAATGGGAGACTCGAGCATTTTTCAAGGGGACCAAGGCTCTGCACAGGGAAGCTTGGCCAAACACCTGGGAACCTCAGAAAAGGATGGAAACACCACGGAAATGGACAGGAAACAGCAGGGGCAGCATGCATGGATGCCTCTGAGGCTGCATAATCGCACCATTATGCCAAAATTATGGCCAACAGCATGGCCATGACAGAGTGACAGAATGAAGCTAGATAGCATCTAAAACATCCAATAATTGACCCTGACACTATAGGGGACGGCATGCAGAGGCAGCGGCAGCAGCGGCAGGCTAGAGAGTGGCATGGCGACATACCCTAAATGGACTCAGGCTTCAAACCAATGGGTGGCAGAGAGGAACCAAAGGAGGTGAGCAAGAAGCGCTCAAATAATATCGGTACATGATAAAAGTTTGCCAGTATATTTTGTGGATTACACAGCAGGGTGGCGACAAAGTTAACATGGAAGCCATGAAAACAACCCAAAATTCTGCCTGACACAGCTCGTTTGATAAGGGGACCATGTATGGAGGCAGTGAACTAGTAGTAGATTAAAGGTGCTGCAGTTAAAACTATGTTAGTTGGATCTTGGCATGGAGCTGGCGCTCCGCTGCCAGGCGAGCTTTCGCCAATCCAAGCCCCTGTCTATAAGCTACTCCCCAAACAGCACTTCTAAGAACCTTTTGTATAAGATCAAGTGTAGTAGCGTTCTTATAAGTTTAGGATATGGCGGGTGAGGGGAATGTAAACAGATGCGCAAGAAGCGCTGAAATAATATCCCTAAATGGTAAAAGTTTGCAAGTATATTTTGGGGATTACACAGCAGGGTGGCGACAAAGTTAACAACTTTGATGTGGAATGCCCTGTAATAGCTCTTGGGCGGTGTGCCTTTTATCGCCTAGGCTCAGCAGTTTCAGCACCGCCTGCTGTCGCTTAGCGACGGCACTGCTGCTGTGCCTAGAGCTACCGACTGATGGCGCCATGCCCACGGATGGTAATTCGGAGGAGGAGGAGGTGGAGGAGGGGTGGGAGGAGGTATAGTAGGCCTTTGAGACCTGGACCGAGGTAGGCCCCGCAATTCTCTGCGTCGGCAGTATATGACCAGCCCCAGGGTCAGACTCGGTCCCAGCCTGCACCAAGTTAAGTGTAGTAGCGTTCTTATAAGTTTGGGATATGGCGGGTGAGGGGAATGTAAACAGATGCGCAAGAAGCGCATGATGCGCATGGAGCTGGCGTTCCGCTGCCAGGCGAGCTTTCGCCAATCCAAGCCCCTGTCTCTAGGCTACTCCCCAAACAGCACTTCTAAGAACCTTTTGTATAAGATCAAGTGTAGTAGCGTTCTTATAAGTTTAGGATATGCCGGGTGAGGGGAATGTAAACAGATGCGCAAGAAGCGCTGAAATAATATCCCTAAATGGTAAAAGTTTGCCAGTATATTTTGTGGATAACACAGCAGGGTGGCGACAAAGTTAACAACTTTGATGTGGAATCCATGAAAACAACCCAAATTTCTGCCTGACACACCTCGTTTGATAAAGGGACGATGTATGGAGGCAGCTATATGGACGACTTTTGGAGGTAGCAATGGAGACAACGTGTGGAGGCTGCTATGGAGACAATTTAATTTGGATAGTGCCTGTATGTGGCAGTCCCAAACATTTTTCAAACCAGAGGAGCAGGTAGGTGGCCCTCCAGTAAAATGGGATAGATTGAGTGCCTGTATGTGGCAGTCCCAAAAATGTTTCAAACCAGAGGAGCAGGTAGGTGGCCCTCCAGTAAAATGGAATAGATTGAGTGCCTGTATGTGGCAGTCCCAAAAATTGTTCAAACCAGAGGAGCAGGTAGGTGGCCCTGCAGTAAAATGGAATAGATTGAGTGCCTGTATGTGGCAGTCCCAAAAATTGTTCAAACCAGAGGAGCAGGTAGGTGGCCCTGCAGTAAAATGGAATAGATTGAGTGCCTGTATGTGGCAGTCCCAAAAATGTTTCAAACCAGAGGAGCAGGTAGGTGGCCCTCCAGTAAAATGGAATAGATTGAGTGCCTGTATGTGGCAGTCCCAAAAATTGTTCAAACCAGAGGAGCAGGTAGGTGGCCCTGCAGTAAAATGGAATAGATTGAGTGCCTGTATGTGGCAGTCCCAAAAATGTTTCAAACCAGAGGAGCAGGTAGGTGGCCCTCCAGTAAAATGGAATAGATTGAGTGCCTGTATGTGGCAGTCCCAAAAAATTTTTAAAACAGAGGACCGGGTAGGTGGCCCTCCAGAAAAATGGAATAGATTGAGTGCCTGTATGTGGCACTCACAAAAATTGTTTCAAACAGAGGACCGGGTAGGTGGCCCTCCAGAAAAATTAAATGCATGAAGTACTATAGCAAGAGCCAGGGGGCCCTGTCAAAAAATAGCCATTTTCCTCTGCTTTACTGTACAAAGAGGAGGAGAAGGAGGAAAATGAGGAGGAGGAGGAGGAGTGGATCAATTATTCAGGTTGAGCTTCCTTCACCTGGTGGAGATTGGAAATTCTGAGAAATCCAGCCTTTATTCATTTTGATAAGCGTCAGCCTGTCAGCGCTGTCAGTCGACAGGCGTGTACGCTTATCGGTGATGATGCCACCAGCTGCACTGAAAACCCGCTCGGACAAGACGCTAGCGGCAGGGCAGGCAAGAACCTCCAAGGCGTACAGCGCCAGTTCGTGCCACATGTCCAGCTTTGAAACCCAGTAGTTGTAGGGAGCTGTGTGATCATTTAGGACGATGGTATGGTCAGCTACGTACTCCCTCACCATCTTTCTGTAAAGATCAGCCCTACTCTGCCGAGACTGGGGACAGGTGACAGTGTCTTGCTGGGGTGACATAAAGCTGGCAAAAGCCTTGTAAAGCGTACCCTTGCCAGTGCTGGACAAGCTGCCTGCTCGCCTACTCTCCCTCGCTACTTGTCCCGCAGAACTACGCACTCTGCCGCTAGCGCTGTCAGAAGGGAAATACTGTTTCAGCTTGTGCACCAGGGCCTGCTGGTATTCATGCATTCTCACACTCCTTTCCTCTCCAGGGATGAGAGTGGGAAGATTTTGCTTGTACCGTGGGTCCAGGAGAGTGAACACCCAGTAATCGGTGCTGGAATAAATTCTTTGAACGCGAGGGTCACGGGATAGGCAGCCTAGCATGAAATCTGCCAACGCGTAAGAATTCACTCCCCTCACTGGCCTGACTGTCCATTTCCTCCTCCTCCAACTCCTCCAACTCCTCTTCTTCTGCCCATACACGCTGAACAGTGAAGGACTCAACAATGGTCCCCTCTTGTGTCTCGCCAACATTCTCCTCCTCTTCCTCCTCATCCTCCTCCACCTCCACCTCCTCCGATATGCGCTGAGAAACAGACCTCAGGGTGCTTTGGCTATCAACAAGGGAATATTCTTCCCCCGTCTCTTGTGACGAGCGCAAAGCTTCCGACTTCATGCTGACCAGAGAGTTTTTCAACAGGCCAAGCAGCGGGATGGTGAGGCTGATGATGGCGGCATCGCCACTGACCATCTGTGTTGACTCCTCAAAGTTACTCAGCACCTGACAGATATCAGACATCCACGTCCACTCCTCATTGTAGACTTGAGGAAGCTGACTGACCTGACTACCAGTTCTGGTGGAAGTTGACATCTGGCAGTCTACAATCGCTCTGCGCTGCTGGTAAACTCTGGATAACATGGTCAGTGTTGAATTCCACCTCGTGGGCACGTCGCACAACAGTCGGTGAGCGGGCAGTTGGAGGCGGCGCTGCGCTGCCCTGAGAGTGGCAGCATCTGGGCTGGACTTCCTGAAATGCGCACAGATGCGGCGCACCTTCGTGAGCAAATCAGACAGATTGGGGTATGTCTTGAGGAAACGCTGCACTATCAGATTTAACACATGGGCCAGGCATGGCACATGTGTCAGTCTGCCGAGTTGCAGAGCCGCCACCAGGTTACGGCCGTTGTCACACACAACCATTCCCGGCTTGAGGTTCAGCGGTGCCAGCCACAGATCAGTCTGCGCCGTGATGCCCTGTAATAGCTCTTGGGCGGTGTGCCTTTTGTCGCCTAGGCTCAGCAGTTTGAGCACCGCCTGCTGTCGCTTAGCGACGGCACTGCTGCTGTGCCTAGAGCTACCGACTGATGGCGCCGTGCCCACGGATGGTAGTTCGGAGGAGGAGGTGGAGGAGGGGTGGGAGGAGGAGGAGGCATAGTAGGCCTGAAACACCTGGACCGAGGTAGGCCCCGCAATCCTCGGCGTCGGCAGTATATGAGCAGCCCCAGGGTCAGACTCGGTCCCAGCCTCCACCAAGTTAACCCAATGTGCCGTCAGCGATATATAGTGGCCCTGCCCGGCAGCACTCGTCCACGTGTCCGTGGTCAGGTGGACCTTGTCAGAAACGGCGTTGGTCAGGGCACGGATGATGTTGTCTGACACGTGCTGGTGCAGGGCTGGGACGGCACATCGGGAAAAGTAGTGGCGGCTGGGGACCGAATACCGAGGGGCGGCCGCCGCCATGAGGTTGCGAAAGGCCTCGGTCTCTACTAGCCTATAGGGCAGCATCTCCAGGCTAAGCAATCTGGAGATGTGCACATTAAGGGCTTGGGCGTGCGGGTGGGTTGCACTATATTTGCGTTTCCGCTCCAGCGTCTGGGGTATGGAGAGCTGAACGCTGGTGGATGCTGTGGAGGATCGTGGAGGCGACGATGGGGTTTTTGTGCCAGGGTCCTGGGCAGGGGGCTGACTAGCAGCTGACACAGGGGAAGGAGCAGTGGTGTGCACGGCCGGAGGTGAACGGGCTTGTTGCCACTGAGTGGGGTGCTTAGCATTCATATGCCTGCGCATACTGGTGGTAGTTAAGCTAGTAGTGGTGGAACCCCTGCTGAGCCTGGTTTGGCAAATGTTGCACACCACAGTCCGTCGGTCATCCGGTGTTTCCTTAAAGAACCTCCACACTTCTGAAGATCTAGCCCTCGCCGCAAGAGCCCTCACCACGGGAGCTTCACTAGTTGACAGTGGCGCTGATGCACCAGCTCTGGCCCTGCCTCTCCGTCTGGCCCCACCACTGCCTCTTCCAACCTGTTCAGGTCGAGGACTCTCCTCCGTCTCAGAAGCACTGTGTTCACCCGGCCTCTCAACCCAGCTTGGGTCTGTCACCTCATCATCCTCCGATCCCTCAGTCTGCTCCCCCCTCGGACTTCCTGCCCTGACAACAACTTCCCCACTGTCTGACAACCGTGTCTCCTCATCGTCGGACACCTCTTTACACACTTCCACTACGTCAAGAAGGTCATCATCACCCACAGACTGTGACTGGTGGAAAACCTGGGCATCGGAAAATTGCTCAGCAGCAACCGGACAAGTGGTTTGTGACTGTGGGAAGGGTCCAGAAAACAGTTCCTCAGAGTATGCCGGTTCAAATGCCAAATTTTCCTGGGAGGGGGCAGACTGGGGGGGAGGAGGCTGAGGTGCAGGAGCTGGAGGAGTGGGGATTTCGGTGACATGGGTGGACTGCGTGGAAGACTGACTGGTGGTGGACAAATTGCTCGAAGCATTGTCAGCAATCCACGACATCACCTGTTCGCACTGTTCTGGCCTCAACAGTGCTCTACCACGAGTCCCAGTAACTTCAGACATGAACCTAGGGAGTGTAGCTCTGCGGCGTTCCCCTGCTCCCTCATCAGCAGGTGGTGTCTCACCCCGCCCAGGACCACGGCCTCTGACCCCTGCAGTAGTTGGACGCCCACGTCCCCGCCCTCGTCCTCTACCCCTAGCCCTCGGGTTAAACATTTTTAAAATGAGAGTTATAACTTTTTTTTTTTTTTTACTTCTTTTTGTTTTTTTTGGTGTTTTTTTGTGTGTTTTTTTTTTTTTTGTGTTTTTTTTTTTTTTTTGAGTTTTTAAAACCAAACAATCCTATCCTATTGCTATGGCTATTTTCTAGCCAAGTATCAAAGGAAGCACACTACTATGCCAGATGAGATGACACTGAGTTATTGCCTAATAGAAATCCAACCCCTACTGAATTTTGCCACTTCGGCCTTTGCTATGGATATGTGCGCCACTAAGCGCAGAACACAGCGGTCGCAAGTCTCACTACAAATTGCTCAGAATTGGCAAGTACATGCACTGCAGAAACTACAGCCACCAGCAGATCAACCAGAAATCAAATATATAGAACGCTACTGTAGGCTTCAAGAAGCTGTTTGTATTCTCCTATGGCTATTTTCTAGCCAAGTATCAAAGGAAGCACACTACTATGCCAGATGAGATGACACTGAGTTATTGCCTAATAGAAATCCAACCCCTACTGAATTTTGCCACTTCGGCCTTTGCTATGGATATGTGCGCCACTAAGCGCAGAACACAGCGGTCGCAAGTCTCACTACAAATTGCTCAGAATTGGCAAGTACATGCACTGCAGAAACTACAGCCACCAGCAGATCAACCAGAAATCAAATATATAGAACGCTACTGTAGGCTTCAAGAAGCTGTTTGTATTCTCCTATGGCTATTTTCTAGCCAAGTATCAAAGGAAGCACACTACTATGCCAGATGAGATGACACTGAGTTATTGCCTAATAGAAATCCAACCCCTACTGAATTTTGCCACTTCGGCCTTTGCTATGGATATGTGCGCCACTAAGCGCAGAACACAGCGGTCGCAAGTCTCACTACAAATTGCTCAGAATTGGCAAGTACATGCACTGCAGAAACTACAGCCACCAGCAGATCAACCAGAAATCAAATATATAGAACGCTACTGTAGGCTTCAAGAAGCTGTTTGTATTCTCCTATGGCTATTTTCTAGCCAAGTATCAAAGGAAGCACACTACTATGCCAGATGAGATGACACTGAGTTATTGCCTAATAGAAATCCAACCCCTACTGAATTTTGCCACTTCGGCCTTTGCTATGGATATGTGCGCCACTAAGCGCAGAACACAGCGGTCGCAAGTCTCACTACAAATTGCTCAGAATTGGCAAGTACATGCACTGCAGAAACTACAGCCACCAGCAGATCAACCAGAAATCAAATATATAGAACGCTACTGTAGGCTTCAAGAAGCTGTTTGTATTCTCCTATGGCTATTTTCTAGCCAAGTATCAAAGGAAGCACACTACTATGCCAGATGAGATGACACTGAGTTATTGCCTAATAGAAATCCAACCCCTACTGAATTTTGCCACTTCGGCCTTTGCTATGGATATGTGCGCCACTAAGCGCAGAACACAGCGGTCGCAAGTCTCACTACAAATTGCTCAGAATTGGCAAGTACATGCACTGCAGAAACTACAGCCACCAGCAGATCAACCAGAAATCAAATATATAGAACGCTACTGTAGGCTTCAAGAAGCTGTTTGTATTCTCCTATGGCTATTTTCTAGCCAAGTATCAAAGGAAGCACACTACTATGCCAGATGAGATGACACTGAGTTATTGCCTAATAGAAATCCAACCCCTACTGAATTTTGCCACTTCGGCCTTTGCTATGGATATGTGCGCCACTAAGCGCAGAACACAGCGGTCGCAAGTCTCACTACAAATTGCTCAGAATTGGCAAGTACATGCACTGCAGAAACTACAGCCACCAGCAGATCAACCAGAAATCAAATATATAGAACGCTACTGTAGGCTTCAAGAAGCTGTTTGTATTCTCCTATGGCTATTTTCTAGCCAAGTATCAATGGAAGCACACTACTATGCCAGATGAGATGACACTGAGTTATTGCCTAATAGAAATCCAACCCCTACTGAATTTTGCCACTTCGGCCTTTGCTATGGATATGTGCGCCACTAAGCGCAGAACACAGCGGTCGCAAGTCTCACTACAAATTGCTCAGAATTGGCAAGTACATGCACTGCAGAAACTACAGCCACCAGCAGATCAACCAGAAATCAAATATATAGAACGCTACTGTAGGCTTCAAGAAGCTGTTTGTATTCTCCTATGGCTATTTTCTAGCCAAGTATCAAAGGAAGCACACTACTATGCCAGATGAGATGACACTGAGTTATTGCCTAATAGAAATCCAACCCCTACTGAATTTTGCCACTTCGGCCTTTGCTATGGATATGTGCGCCACTAAGCGCAGAACACAGCGGTCGCAAGTCTCACTACAAATTGCTCAGAATTGGCAAGTACATGCACTGCAGAAACTACAGCCACCAGCAGATCAACCAGAAATCAAATATATAGAACGCTACTGTAGGCTTCAAGAAGCTGTTGTATTCTCCTATGGCTATTTTCTAGCCAAGTATCAAAGGAAGCACACTACTATGCCAGATGAGATGACACTGAGTTATTGCCTAATAGAAATCCAACCCCTACTGAATTTTGCCACTTCGGCCTTTGCTATGGATATGTGCGCCACTAAGCGCAGAACACAGCGGTCGCAAGTCTCACTACAAATTGCTCAGAATTGGCAAGTACATGCACTGCAGAAACTACAGCCACCAGCAGATCAACCAGAAATCAAATATATAGAACGCTACTGTAGGCTTCAAGAAGCTGTTTGTATTCTCCTATGGCTATTTTCTAGCCAAGTATCAAAGGAAGCACACTACTATGCCAGATGAGATGACACTGAGTTATTGCCTAATAGAAATCCAACCCCTACTGAATTTTCCCACTTCGGTCTTTGCTATGGATATGTGTGCCACTAAGAGCTAAACACAACGGTAGCAAGTCCCCCTGCTAATTCCTCACAAAATGGTAAAAGATGCAAATTAAAATAAAAAAAGTAGAACGTTATTGTAGCCCTAAGAAGGGCTGTTGGGTTCTTTGAGAATCACTCCTGCCTAACAGTAAGCTAATAGAACACCCTAACGCTTTCCCTGACCAGCAGCAGCTCTCTCCCTAGCGGCATCCAGAGACAGAATGATCCGAGCAGCGCGGCCAGCGGCTAGTCTATCCCAGGGTCACCTGATCTGGCCAGCCAACCACTGCTATCGACGTGTAAGGGTACCACGTCATGCTGGGTGGAGTGCAGAGTCTCCTGGCTTGTGATTGGCTCTGTTTCTGGCCGCCAAAAAGCAAAACGGCGGGAGCTGCCATTTTCTCGAGCGGGCGAAGTATTCGTCCGAGTAACGAGCAGTTTCGAGTACCCTAATGCTCGACCGAGCATCAAGCTCGGACGAGCATGTTCGCTCATCTCTAGTTTCCATCCTTTTCTGAGGTTCCCAGGTGTTTGGCCAAGCTTCACTGTGCAGAGCCTTGGTCCCCTTTAAAAATGCTCGAGTCTCCCATTGACTTCAATGGGGCTCGTTATTCAAGACGAGCACTCGAGCATCAGGAAAAGTTCGTCTCGAATAACGAGTACCCGAGCATTTTAGTGCTCGCTCATCTCTATTTGCCACCCAATCATAAACAAAACAATATTTAAAGGGGTTGGCCACTTTCAATAAATAATTGATTATATTTGTGTAATAAAAAGTTATAGAATTTTTCAATATACTTAATGTATCAATTACTCATGATTTTCTAGATCTCTTGTACTTCTATAGAAAGCTTCTCAATTTACTTCCAGTGGATGTAATCTGTCCATTGTCATGTGACAGATATGCAGGTGCATGAGCCGTTATTATCACTGAAAGTAATAGGAGTTGTGCGATAATAACGGCTCCTGCACCTGCATGTACATCACATTACCATGGACAGATTACATCCACTGGAACAAACTTAGAAGTTTTCTATAGAAGCAAAGGAAGCAGAGATCTAGAAAACCAGGAGGAATTGATACAGAAGATTGATACTGGAAAATTGTATAACTTTTCCTTACATAAACAACATCAATTATTTGCTGAAAGTGGACAACCCCTTAAAATATGCGGACACTTTTCAGATCCGTTTTCACTTCTCTGTTCTACCTGTTTGGCATTTTTCTTATGTCAGAGCCACTGGAAGGTCTGTCTGTCTGTGGTCATTGTCTGCTCCTGGAATGGCAATCAGATCATCTGAGACTTCTACAACCCTCTAACACAAATCAACATATATATTTTTTTTCACATACATTTTTTATTTAAATGTATTTTATTTTGTTCAAAATTCAGTATTTAGGCTAATAAGCAAGCCAGTATTTTTAGCATTTTTTTTAAATTGCAATAGGGTGCCTATAGAAGTACATGGGTTTCTAATGAAACTTAGTATATATCCAGCTTCATGCAAACACATATAGAAGGTTTTCCTGCCATGGGTAGTAGTCTGGCTATAATCTAAACAAATCCCATCCACATCCTGTGAAAACAAGATTAGTTCATAGTTTGTGCCACGGTAGCTTTACATTGATAGGGGTTTCCACTGCACAGAGCTGAAAGTAGACAACTCCATGCATTATACAGTGGTCATGAATACTTACTGCTTGCTCAGCTTTCATTGAAGTGAACCATATTTGAGCCTGCAGTAGGTTTATTTCCGAATTTTAGCTCTTTGCCCAGTTGATATTTAATCATCAATCAACTTTTTGCTTGTGTCCTAGAATTTCAATAATGTGATTTTTTTTATTTTGCAGTGTTACTGTAGTTGAAAAGTGCTGTGTAGGCAAATGCTTTCTAGTCTTCCTCGGCAGATGAAAACACATTATAACAGGAAAGAAACATTTTTTCCTGTGGACCCTCTTAACCCCATAGCAGGAAACTCTTTGCAGCTGCACCACAGGCCACCTGTGACTTCAGCATTGAATAGCTGGATATCCTGTTCTAGAACCTGGAGCTCTGAATCTCAACGTAATCACTTGAGGGTAACATTAACTTTCCAAAGACTTGAACATCCCATATTACGTTATGAACTACAGATAGTATGAAGTTCCAGATGTTTGATATTTTGTCAATGTAGCATGCCACATCCAAAATAAATAAATGCAAGGCAGGCAGAGAAGGAAATGAAAGGGAAAGCATTCATTCAGGAGTAGCTTAGGAAATAAACATACAGGATTTTTAGTACTCTGTGATTTTACTGAAAGGCTGAATAGATTGAACACTGCCCTCAATAAAATATCTCAGAGTTTATCTCTGTAAAAGATAAGAATATCTCTTACAGTTTATGTGTGTTGTCACATGAAAATTTTACTGTCATGTTACATGTCTCAATCCAAAAGGGTTTCAGCTATCTTTGGTTCTTTATTACCAAAAGTATGCTTTTTTGTGTCAAATTAAAGATAAGAATCTCATTTTGAAATAACATCCCCAGGCTTATGGGTTTATGAGTTATAGCAATACAGGCAGTTAAAAATAGGAGGGAACTGGATCTTTATCTGCAGCTTGCATTTTTCTTTTTGAAAGATTAGATTATTATCTTTAACTTTACAGAAAGCATATTTTTATGTACTATAGAACCAAAAATAGGGGCTACTGAAGTGACCACCCCTGCAACCTCTTAACTTGACTCATCTTATGCAACTATGGGATGAGGAAAATCATATTTGCCTGACTTTGTGGAAAAGTTTTCATAGGTAAACAGGTGAGATTTCCCATAAAAGAAGGGATTCTAGAAAAGACATTTCATACTTTACCTGAGGGGGCTATTAGTTTAGTGGGATAAAACACTGTTTCACTATCATTCTTTATTCTCTCCCTGGAAGTAACAACAGACAATTGCCTCACCTGGAAAAACCAAGGTCGGGGGATGTCATGAGATTTGCCTGACTTTGGAGGAGATTTTTTTTTATAGGTAAACAGAGATTACATGTAAAAGACAGAATTCTAGAAAGGAAATCCCATATCTTAACTGAGGTGGCTTGAAGTTTACTGGGGTAAATCCTAGTCGCAGGTCCCCTTTAAACTATTTCTCTAAATGGAGTTCATTAGATAGAGCCCTCATATCTCAGACATTTCATCTGCCCATGGAAAACCAATACTTCAAAACCAGCTTTTACAGTAATTAGTATATTTACATTTTATATACATTTTTTTTAAGTTTTATTAATGTTTTTTGTACGGAAACATGGAATGGCATATCTTACTATATATAACTTTTTGATGGGCAAGCCTGGATTCTTTTGCACTATAAGAACATACCTAAAATAAATCATATAGTTTCTTACTTGTCATGGCAGTTCTTCTTCATCCATCGTAATCAAAATATGGTTCAGCTTAACCTCTGCTGAAGTTCAGTTATTTATTGATATTAAGCACTGCAACCAAAGTATATTTATACCCAGCTGTAGAAAACAATTCCCCTGAAACAGATACATCATTTCTAAATTGTTCACATATGAGTATTTTGCAGTCTAAGCTATAGTTCTCCTCTTTCAAGGGGAACAAAGTGACTGCAATTTTTCTGCATTCCACAATATACAAGACTGCGTGGCAAGAATCTGCTGCATCGAATATACAGTAAAACCTTGTTGAGACGACCACCCAACAATGCATTGAAAAATCACCACTTTCTAAAAGTTTGGTCTGCTCAAGGAAGATGTTCTTTATCTTATACATATAAAATATTATTTCTGTCTTTTGTTCTTTATGCACAGCTAAATTTATTGGATTAATCTACATAAATGTTTGCATATTTAGTAAAAACCTTGCAACAGTTTAAGACTGGATATAGAGCTGCCTTTCCTGCTGTGTTGCCAATTAAATATTGAACCATTGGCTTCCATATCAAGTACCCACATCAGATAGAAGCCATAAGAAATTTTCAGGTTCTTTATTCTTAGCCTCACTCACAAAAAATTACATTTTAGAATTTTTTTTAGACCTAGTTATCATAACAACCAGTTTTTTTGCTACTAACCATGTTGTTTGCTGTGAACTGACTGCACCTAAACTCTCATTTATCACCTTTCCTAGCACATTGTATAGTTCTACTTAGAAGTAAGTTGTTTGTTGGGGGGGGGGGGGTGACCAATTAAGTTGTTTGTATGATGACTTAAAGAATACATTATAATAGTTCTGTTAATAAGATTTTGTAATCTTTCTTTTGTAATCTTTATGTCTCTGAAATATATTGGGTACATGTAAGAAATTGGTTAGGGATCGCCTTTGCTGGAGTCAAAGGTCACGCTTCTTTTTCCATCAATACGAGGCAAACAGCAGCAGGTAGGTATAAACTGACTCTTGGTCAGGTTTATTGCAGAAGATTGCAAGAAAAGAAACAAAAGCATTCACCAACAAAACTCCTTGCCTGTCCGGCACTGACTATACACAGTACAGCCCTAACTAACAACTGGAGGGCTTCTCCCTGCCAGCTAACAAACACAGCAATATTGCAACCTTACTTGCATGTGGCTCTCACACAGACAGGCCCTGTGTCTCCACGTAGAGAGTGAATTCCCCACCTGACTTTCCCTTAATACCTTCCTTCTGAACACCTCATTAATTATGCAGCAGTTGAGTGTCTGGGCTGCTACCTCACATATGAGAGGAACCTTGGAGAAATATACCTCCCCTCCACAACCTGTCCTGCACAGGTATCACAGTACAGCATAAAAAAAGATACTATCATTAAGAGAGGATAATAGAAATAGTTTGGATATGCCCCTTACCATTCAGGAAATAGTAGAAGTAATTAAAAATCTTCCAAAGAATAAGTCAATAAGTTGCTAGGAGAAGCAACAATCATGCTTTCATACAACCACATCTCTTTTTCTTTTTTAGATTCTTACAAATTTCAGCAATTTCACATCCATTGTTTTATGTGATATACAAGAATCCTCTATTTAGAAAATTTAAGTTGAATGTAATGGTACAGAGGTACAAAACATTTTAGAACAGTACTCCACTGATTTCAGGCAACTTTATTATGTCAATTAGATACCATACAATACATATCAGAAGTATTCAATGTAATTTACGCATATATTTTGTTAAAATAGTCTTTTTTTTATAAAAGAAAAGTACTACATTTTATATTCCTTAGGAGAATTGATAAACTGTTTAGCAAATGACATGGTGTACGCATGTATTATATTACTTAGTTTGACTTCTTAGTGTTGTTGGATGAAATAGTTGAGGTTTCTTGCATGAGGCACATAACTTTCTGGGTCAGTTCATGTTACCTCAAATAGAGCTGACTGTGAAGACTAAGAATTTTCCTGTCAATTACAGTTCATAACCAAACATTTTTGAAAAACACTGAGGATTGTGAAATACATTTTTCCCTAATGGAATTATTAATTTCATTGTTTTCTTTATAACATTAACATTAAAATGTTAACTACTTGCAGGAACCTACAGGTTTCTATAGGGTACTTGTCATCTAGGCACATAAGCCACCACCAACATGTCATCTAGGACAGTATCACAATGATATCCTTCTGTATTCTTGGTGATTTTTAAATGTTTTATTCAAATAACCAGTAAGGAGTCACATGTGTGGAAAAGAGCTATGTTAGGATGTCCTAGTCTTGGCTTGATTGATGTCCTATATCCCAGGTACAGGTATAACCCTGTGTGGGTGGCAGCTGCTTAGCTAAGGTACTTGTCCTTTAGGACAATAGTTAGCCAGGAAGGGACAGACTAGCTTGACCCTTCTCTTTGCCCTGTGTCTGCTTAAAGGGGTATTCCCACAAAGACAAGATTCTTAAATATAATAAGATAACTGAGAACACATTCTCTAATTTACTGTTATTAACAAAAATATAGCATTTCAAAGATATAATTCCAACCTCACTCTATTAGTCCTGATGCAATTTCGATTGCCCCAGGATCCTACTGTGAAAGGAAACCTACCACTTTTTTGGCGCTGGTGCCGGAGTATATCTTCATTAATTCCGGAAAACGCAGATTCCTTTATTAAACAGTTTTACACTTAATAATCTAAGCACGCTTCGGCGCACCATGATACGGCTCAGCGCACCATGAGCACGACCGTTCATCCGCCTGATTAGGAAGTGCCGGAGTGCTGGTGATGTCAGCAAGCTCTCGGCCACACTCGTGCCTGCACTACTTTGCGCATCTTTGCGCTGAAGAGTGCTTAGAATATAGAGAATAAAACTGTTTAATAAAGGAATCAGCGCTTTCCGGAATGAATGAAGATATGCTCACCCTGAGCTGGTGCAAGGTATTTGAGTGTTATAACTACCAATATAAAGTGGTAGGTTTCCTTTATTCTTCTGGCTTAGGGTCAGGCAGGAGAGATTCTTCTCATGAATAATCTCTCCTGTCTCACACTGCAAGACGATTCCACACACACACAGACTCTCACATTTCCTGCCAGTAAACAGCAGAATAAGGAGAGTAAATCTACAAGCTACAGATAAAATAAGATCTTTATATCAGGGAAAGGAGGTACAGCAGAGCTGCCTGTTTGTATGATATAGCTGAATTAGCAGTGCTGGAGAGTATCATTGTGTGTTATATGCATCTCATGGATCTCATCATCTTTTATCTCTAATCTGCCTTGTTAAGGAGATCACACTGGTTTCGACGCCATCTTGACTACTGTCCACCATTTTAAGTATTAGACAGGGGTCACGCCGGGGGTCAAGCACTGTCCAGTTAATGTCATAATTCAAACTTCATTTTATGTAACCTGTTTGCTCGCCTGCCAGCTAATTCCCTTTGACATTTAATGAGAATCCAGTCTGTCCTTCTTCTTTAGTTCTATATTCTTACTCTAGCCAGCTTATCTCCTTCTTCTCAGGGAAATTAGCATAAACATGTCTGTGAACAAGGTCTGGGAAGACAGTACACAATTCATTAATCATTTGGGAGAATGCCTTACAGAGTGTCCTGGAAAAATGCATTATGGCCCCTTTTTTCCTGATGATTTTGTCTTTTATACGTGTAGCTGAGACTAATAAACAGGGAGAAAATCTTTACATACACTAAGAGACTGACATGTGTCTTGGTTTGTGTTCAAGCCCCGGGGCAGTCATGAAAAAGTTAATTTGAAAGTCACCTGTACAACTGAAGTAAGGGCAGTTAAGCCACAGATAAAAATCTATAACAGCCTTATATCTCTTTTGCTCTGTGTGTCAGATACTAGTGAATGTTCAGAAGCTAAATAAAAGTGTAGATAAACTTGTACCCTAAGAAGGCAACCAGATTGTCAGAAGTCATTTGCATGCAGTTGTCTTTCTGCATAAGACAACTGTTAGTCTTCCAGAGTAATGAACATCATTCTGATGTAGACACTGTCCTGCAAAATACATTTGTTACATCTTATGCATTCTTTGCATAACATAATTTTCTGCTAAGTATAATTTTCTGACAAGTATGCTGCAGTTATACATCAAGATCTATTCTCTTTCTACAGGTATATATCTCTGATTGCTAAATGCATCTTTCAACTATATACTCTGCCTTTCAGTTCTTTTACAATGTTTCCAATGGTATATATGTGTTAATTACCTTTGTATTGCATATGTGTTTCTAACATCTGACCCTTTTCTGTCCTAAATGATTTAATATTCATCTATGTCATCCAAATGAGATAGTTTTTTCTCTGTTTAGAACTTACCCTACATGGATTAAGTCTCCTAGATTAATTGTTTTATGAGCTAAATTTGGGCCTGGTATCTTGTCTTCCCTGGTTATAAATTTAATGTGGTAAAGGATGCATGCATGCTTTGATTGTTTGAATAGTATAATATTCTGCTAAGCATAATATTCTGATACGTATGCTGCAGTTACACATTGTAGTTAGACAGGGAGGAAACCGGAAGCAGCAGTCCGCCAAATTCATTGAGCAATATCTCGAGTTGTGCCGATTTGCACAACTCGTAAAGGTGTGCAGTACCTTTAGAGTTTTAACACATGATTTATTTGCAACAGTAACAGTGAAACAGTAATCGTGTTTCCACTTTCAGACCATAACCTCCTTTCTTTTACTTTTAATAATCCTTCACCTCCCTCGAATCCATCCACCCATTGTTAACCCCTTAACGCTCTGCGCCGTAGCTCTACGGCGCAGAGGTATAAGGGATGTATGAAGAGGGCTCACGCGCTGAGTCCTCTTCATACAGAGGTGGGGGTTTTTGCATTTTGCACAAAACCCCCACCGCTAATAACCGCGGTCAGTGCTTGCACCGATCGCGGCTATTAACCCTCTAAACGCCGCCGGCAAAGTCGGCGGCGCCATCTTTTTTTCGATCGCCACGCCCCCGAACGTCATCGGGGGGCGGCGATCGGTTACCATGGTAGCCTCGGGTCTTCTTTTGACACGAGGCTACATGGTTTATGCAGGTTCATTACAATGAGCCAGTGGCTCATTGTAATGTATGACCTGCAAAAATGCCATATATTGCAATACTGTAGTATTGCAGTATATGGTAGGAGCTATCTGACCATCTAGGGTTAATGTACCCTAGATGGTCTAAAAAATAGTGAAAAAAAAAAAGAAAAAAAAATTTAAAAAAATAAAAAAAATTAATAAAATATTAAAAGTTCAAATCACCCCCCTTTCCCTAGAACGGATATAAAACATAACAAACAGTAAAAATCACAGACATATTAGGTATCGCCGCGTCCCAAAATGCCCGATCTATCAAAATATAAAAACGGTTACGGCCGGCGGTGACCTCCGAGGCAGGAAATGGCGCCCAAATGTCCGAAATGCGACTTTTACACCTTTTTACATAACATAAAAAATGAAATAAAAAATGATCAAAACGTCGCACAGACCTCAAAATGGTAGCAATGAAAACGTCGCCTCATTTCGCAAAAAATGACCTCTCACACATCTCCGTGCGCCAAAGTATGAAAAAGTTATTAGCGTCAGAAGATGGCAAAAAATTTTTTTTCTTTTTTGTACACATTTGTTTAATTTTTGAAAATGTATTAAAACACAATAAAACCTATATAAATTTGGTATCACCGCGATCGCACCGAACCAAAGAATAAAGTAGGAATGTTATTTGGAGCGAAGAGTAAAAGTCGTAAAAACTGAGCCCACAAGAACGTTTCAATTTTTCCACATTTGGAATTTTTTTCAGCTTCGCAGTACACGGCATGTTAAAATAAATAACATCACGGGAAAGTAAAATTTGTTACGCACAAAATAAGCTCTCACACAGGTCTGTACACGTAAAAATGAAAAAGTTATGGATTTTTGAAGTTGGAGAGTGAGAAATCAGCCGAAAAACCCTGCGTCCTTAAGGGGTTAATACTGGAACCCACATGCCATAGATACTCATCAACTCACAGAAAACTTGTAGTCTTCACTGTCCTCCATCTTCTACTTCATCTGTACAAACCTGGCTACTAACCATTATAATCATACTATCAGAAGTATCCTAGATGAGATGCAAAATTTTCAACACAGACACTGGTTTGTTGTCAACTAACCCACTTTCTCTCTGCTATCTACCTTCTTGACATCCTACAATCTAGTTTTCGAAAGTTTTCAATGATCTGACTATTCAGGCCTCATTCTTCTTGATCTCTTGACAGTGTTTGATACTGTAAACCACCAAAAAAACACTCAAAATGTTTTGGTCTGTTGGCCTAAAGGACACTTTACTCTCTTGCTTATCTTCCTTTCTATCTGATCACACTTTCATTGTATCGTTTTCTGGATCTCTCTCTTTTTATCTTCCTCTCATTGTTGGGGTTTTTCGGGGCTCAGACATAGGTCCTCTTCTGTTTTCCCTCTATACTGCCCTCATTGGGAAAACAATCAGCAGATTTGATTTCCAGGATCATCTTTATGCTGATGATATACTTCTTTACGTAACACCACCCCTGCCTTACTTTAGAACACTAGTGATTGTCTCTTTGCTGTCTCTAACATCATGTCCTCTCTTAAACTTTTTAAGACTTTTTATGACTTTCCACCATCAACTAACCAACCAAATCTCAGTCTGTGGGATCAACATAACACGAGAAAGCAGGCCCGCTGTCTTGGGTTGTGCTGGACTCAGACGTCATTCGAACCCCTCGCACTAGTCTCCAGGATTTCTCCAGAGATGCACCAATTCTCTGAAATGTTCTTCCCTGACATATCAGACTAATACACAACCTCCAAAGTTTCAAACGTGCTCTTAAAACCCTTCTCATTAGGAAAACCTATGACACTTGCTAACTGCATGAAATCTCAACTTTCCACTTCCATTACTAACACATCCTGTTTCCTCCTCCCATCTGTAATACAGCAGATAGATATCAAGCTCCAAGCGCCCTCAGCACACTACAAAGGCAAACTGTAAAAATTGCAGTTTGCACTGTCTTTAGTAAATGTGCCCCAATATCCTTAGAAATTTTACACCTCTTATTTAAAAGACTGCCCTAGTTGAACTACAGTAACAATATAACTGTAATATTCACTTATAATTGTTATAATTGTGTGGTGCAGTATTTCTAATATTATTAATAGAGATGAGCGAGCACTAAAATGCTCGGGTACTCGTTATTCGAGACAAACTTTTCCCGATGCTCGAGTGCTCGTTTCGAGTAACGAGCCCCATTGAAGTCAATGGGAGACTCGAGCATTTTTCAAGGGGACCAAGGCTCTGCACAGGGAAGCTTGGCCAAACACCTGGGAACCTCAGAAAAGGATGGAAACACCACGGAAATGGACAGGAAACAGCAGGGGCAGCATGCATGGATGCCTCTGAGGCTGCTTAATCGCACCATTATGCCAAAATTATGGGCAACAGCATGGCCTAGCATCTAAAACATCCAATAATTGACCCTGACACTATAGGGGACGGCATGCAGAGGCAGCGGCAGCGGCAGCAGCGGCAGGCTAGAGAGTGTCATGGCAACATACCCTAAATGGACTCAGGCTTCAAACCAATGGGTGGCAGAGAGGAACCAAAGGAGGTGAGCAAGAAGCGCTCAAATAATATCGGTACATGATAAAAGTTTGCCAGTATATTTTGTGGATTACACAGCAGGGTGGCGACAAAGTTAACATGGAAGCCATGAAAACAATCCAAAATTCTGCCTGACACAGCTCGTTTGATAAGGGGACCATGTATGGAGGCAGTGAACTAGTAGTAGATTAAAGGTGCTGCAGTTAAAACTATGTTAGTTGGATCTTGGCATGGAGCTGGCGCTCCGCTGCCAGGCGAGCTTTCGCCAATCCAAGCCCCTGTCTCTAGGCTACTCCACAAACAGCACTTCTAAGAACCTTTTGTATAAGATCAAGTGTAGTAGCGTTCTTATAAGTTTGGGATATGGCGGGTGAGGGGAATGTAAACATCTGCGCAAGAAGCGCTGAAATAATATCCGTAAATGAAAAAAGTTTTCCAGTATATTTTGTGGCTTACACAGCACGGTGGCGACAAAGTTAACAAGTTTGATGTGGAATGCCCTGTAATAGCTCTTGGGCGGTGTGCCTTTTATCACCTAGGCTCAGCAGTTTGAGCACCGCCTGCTGTCGCTTAGCGACGGCACTGCTGCTGTGCCTAGAGCTACCGACTGATGGCGCCATGCCCACGGATGGTAATTCGGAGGAGGAGGAGGTGGAGGAGGGGTGGGAGGAGGAGGAGGCATAGTAGGCCTGAAACACCTGGACCGAGGTAGGCCCCGCAATCCTCTGCGTCCGCAGTATATGACCAGCCCCAGGGTCAGACTCAGTCCCAGCCTGCACCAAGTTAAGTGTAGTAGCGTTCTTATAAGTTTGGAATATGGCGGGTGAGGGGAATGTAAACAGATGCGCAAGAAGCGCTGAAATAATATCCGTAAATGGTAAAAGTTTGCCAGTATATTTTGAGGATTACACAGCAGGGTGGCGACAAAGTTAACAAGTTTGTTGTGGAAGCCATGAAAACAACCCAAAATTCTGCCTGACACAGCACGTTTGATAAGGCGGCCATGTATGGAGGCAGTGAACTAGTAGTAGATTAAAGGTGCTGCAGTTAAAACTATGTTATTTGGTTCTTGGCATGGAGCTGGCGCTCCGCTGCCAGGCGAGCTTTCGCCAATCCAAGCCCCTGTCTCTAGGCTACTCCCCAAACAGCACTTCTAAGAACCTTTTGTATAAGATCAAGTGTAGTAGCGTTCTTATAAGTTTAGGATATGGCGGGTGAGGGGAATGTAAACAGATGCGCAAGAAGCGCTGAAATAATATCCGTAAATGGTAAAAGTTTGCCAGTGTATTTTGTGGATAACACAGCAGGGTGGCGACAAAGTTAACAACTTTGATGTGGAATCCATGAAAACAACCCAAATTTCGGCCTGACACACCTCGTTTGATAAAGGGACGATGTATGGAGGCAGCTATATGGACGACTTTTGGAGGTAGCAATGGAGACAACGTGTGGAGGCTGCTATGGAGACAATTCAATTTGGATAGTGCCTGTATGTGGCAGTCCAAAAAAGTTTTCAAACCAGAGGAGCAGGTAGGTGGCCCTCCAGAAAAATGGAATAGATTGAGTGCCTGTATGTGGCAGTCCAAAAAAGTTTTCAAACCAGAGGAGCAGGTAGGTGGCCCTCCAGAAAAATGGAATAGATTGAGTGCCTGTATGTTGCAGTCCAAAAAAGTTTTCAAACCAGAGTAGCAGGTAGGTGGCCCTCCAGAAAAATGGAATAGATTGAGTGCCTGTATGTGGCAGTCCAAAAAAGTTTTCAAACCAGAGGAGCAGGTAGGTGGCCCTCCAGAAAAATGGAATAGATTGAGTGCCTGTATGTGGCAGTCCAAAAAAGTTTTCAAACCAGAGGAGCAGGTAGGTGGCCCTCCAGAAAAATGGAATAGATTGAGTGCCTGTATGTGGCAGTCCAAAAAAGTTTTCAAACCAGAGTAGCAGGTAGGTGGCCCTCCAGAAAAATGGAATAGATTGAGTGCCTGTATGTGGCAGTCCAAAAAAGTTTTCAAACCAGAGGAGCAGGTAGGTGGCCCTCCAGAAAAATGGAATAGATTGAGTGCCTGTATGTGGCAGTCCAAAAAAGTTTTCAAACCAGAGGAGCAGGTAGGTGGCCCTCCAGAAAAATTGAATAGATTGAGTGCCTGTATGTGGCACTCCCAAAAATTGTTTAAAACAGAGGACCGGGTCGGTGGCCCTCCAGAAAAATTAAATGCATAAAGTACTATAGCTAGAGCCAGTGGGCCCTGTCAAAAAATAGCCAGTTTCCTCTGCTTTACTGTACAAAGAGGAGGAGAAGGAGGAAAATGAGGAGGAGGAGGAGTGGATAAATTATTCAGGTTGAGCTTCCTTCACCTGGTGGAGATTGGAAATTAGGAGAAATCCAGGCTTTATTCATCTTGATAAGCGTCAGCCTGTCAGCGCTGTCAGTCGACAGGCGTGTACGCTTATCGGTGATGATGCCACCAGCTGCACTGAAAACCCGCTCGGACAAGACGCTAGCGGCAGGGCAGGCAAGTACCTCCAAGGCGTACAGCGCCAGTTCGTGCCACATGTCCAGCTTTGAAACCCAGTAGTTGTAGGGAGCTGTGTGATCATTTAGGACGATGGTATGGTCAGCTACGTACTCCCTCACCATCTTTCTGTAAAGATCAGCCCTACTCTGCCGAGACTGGGGACAGGTGACAGTGTCTTGCTGGGGTGACATAAAGCTGGCAAAAGCCTTGTAAAGCGTACCCTTGCCAGTGCTGGACAAGCTGCCTGCTCGCCTACTCTCCCTCGCTACTTGTCCCGCAGAACTACGCACTCTGCCGCTAGCGCTGTCAGAAGGGAAATACTGTTTCAGCTTGTGCACCAGGGCCTGCTGGTATTCATGCATTCTCACACTCCTTTCCTCTCCAGGGAAAGGAGTGGAAAGATTTTGCTTGTACCGTGGGTCCAGGAGAGTGAACACCCAGTAATCGGTGCTGGAATAAATTCTTTGAACGCGAGGGTCACGGGATAGGCAGCCTAGCATGAAATCTGCCATATGCGCCAACATACCAGTACCAACGCGTAAGAATTCACTCCCCTCACTGGCCTGACTGTCCATTTCCTCCTCCTCCAACTCCTCCAACTCCTCTTCTTCTGCCCATACACGCTCAACAGTGAAGGACTCAACAATGGTCCCCTCTTGTGTCTCGCCAACATTCTCCTCCTCTTCCTCCTCATCCTCCTCCACCTCCACCTCCTCCGATATGCGCTGAGAAACAGACCTAAGGGTGCTTTGGCTATCAACAAGGGAATCTTCTTCCCCCGTCTCTTGTGAGGAGCGCAAAGCTTCCGACTTCATGCTGACCAGAGAGTTTTTCAACAGGCCAAGCAGCGGGATGGTGAGGCTGATGATGGCGGCATCGCCACTGACCATCTGTGTTGACTCCTCAAAGTTACTCAGCACCTGACAGATATCAGACATCCACGTCCACTCCTCATTGTAGACTTGAGGAAGCTGACTGACCTGACTACCAGTTCTGGTGGAAGTTGACATCTGGCAGTCTACAATCGCTCGGCGCTGCTGGTAAACTCTGGATAACATGGTCAGTGTTGAATTCCACCTCGTGGGCACGTCGCACAACAGTCGGTGAGCGGGCAGTTGGAGGCGGCGCTGCGCTGCCCTGAGAGTGGCAGCATCTGTGCTGGACTTCCTGAAATGCGCACAGATGTGGCGCACCTTCGTGAGCAAATCAGACAGATTGGGGTATGTCTTGAGGAAATGCTGAACTATCAGATTTAACACATGGGCCAGGCATGGCACATGTGTCAGTCTGCCGAGTTGCAGAGCCGCCACCAGGTTACGGCCGTTGTCACACACAACCATGCCTGGCTTCAGGTTCAGCGGTGCCAGCCACAGATCTGTCTGCGCCGTGATGCCCTGTAATAGTTCTTGGGCGGTGTGCCTTTTATCGCCTAGGCTCAGCAGTTTGAGCACCGCCTGCTGTCGCTTAGCGACGGCACTGCTGCTGTGCCTAGAGCTACCGACTGATGGCGCCATGCCCACGGATGGTCGTTCGGAGGAGGAGGTGGAGGAGGGGTGGGAGAAGGAGGAGGCATAGTAGGCCTGAAACACCTGGACCGAGGTAGGCCCCGCAATCCTCGGCGTCGGCAGTATATGACCAGCCGCAGGGTCAGACTCGGTCCCAGCCTCCACCAAGTTAACCCAATGTGCCGTCAGCGATATATAGTGGCCCTGCCCGGCAGCACTCGTCCACGTGTCCGTGGTCAGGTGGACCTTGTCAGAAACGGCGTTGGTCAGGGCACGGATTATGTTGTCTGACACGTGCTGGTGCAGGGCTGGGACGGCACATCGGGAAAAGTAGTGGCGGCTGGGGACCGAATACCGAGGGGCGGCCGCCGCCATGAGGCTGCGAAAGGCCTCGGTCTCTACTAGCCTATAGGGCAGCATCTCCAGGCTTAGCAATCTGGAGATGTGCACATTAAGGGCTTGGGCGTGCGGGTGGGTTGCACTATATTTGCGTTTCCGCTCCAGCGTCTGGGGTATGGAGAGCTGAACGCTGGTGGATGCTGTGGAGGATCGTGGAGGCGACGATGGGGTTTTTGTGGCAGGGTCCTGGGCAGGGGGCTGACTATCAGCTGACACAGGGGAAGGAGCAGTGGTGTGCACGGCCGGAGGTGAACGCGCTTGTTGCCACTGAGTGGGGTGTTTAGCATTCATATGCCTGCGCATACTGGTGGTAGTTAAGCTATTAGTGGTGGAACCCCTGCTGATCCTGGTTTGGCAAATGTGGCACACCACAGTCCGTCGGTCATCCGGTGTTTCCTTAAAGAACCTCCAGACTTCTGAAAATCTAGCCCTCGCCGCAGGAGCCCTCGCCACGGGAGCTTCACTAGTTGACACATTTGGCGCTGATGCACCAGCTCTGGCCCTGCCTCTCCGTCTGGCCCCACCACTGCCTCTTCCAACCTGTTCTGGTCGAGGACTCTCCTCCGTCTCAGAAGCACTGTGTTCAACCCAGCTTGGGTCTGTCACCTCATCATCCTCCGATCCCTCAGTCTGCTCCCCCCTCAGACTTCCTGCCCTGACAACAACTTCCCCACTGTCTGACAACTGTGTCTCCTCATCGTCGGACACCTCTTTACACACTTCTTCCAGTACGTCAACAAGGTCATCATCACCCACAGACTGCGACTGGTGGAAAACCTGGGCATCGGAAAATTGCTCATCAGCAACCGGACAAGTGGTTTGTGACTGTGGGAAGGGTCCAGAAAACAGTTCCTCAGAGTATGCCGGTTCAAATGGCAAATTTTGCTGGGAGGGGGCAGACTGGGGGGGAGGAGGCTGAGGTGCAGGAGCTGGAGGAGTGCCAATTTCGGTGACATGGGTGGACTGCGTGGAAGACTGACTGGTGGACAAATTGCTCGAAGCATTGTCGGCAATCCACGACATCACCTGTTCGCACTGTTCTGGCCTCAACAGTGCTCTACCACGAGTCCCAGTAACTTCAGACATGAACCTAGGGAGTGTAGCTCTGCGGCGTTCCCCTGCTCCCTCATAAGCAGGTGGTGTCTCACCCCGCCCAGGACCACGGCCTCTGACCCCTGCAGTAGTTGGACGCCCACTTTTTTTGTGTGTTTTTTAGTTTTTAAAACCAAACGATGCTATCCTATTGCTATGGCTATTTTCTAGCCAAGTATGAAAGCACACTGCTATGCCAGATGAGATGACACTGAGTTATTAAAAAAATAAACGTAAAATAATAAAGGAAATGGCAGACTGTGCCTAATTGAAATCCAACCCCGGGCCCTAATAAATTTTCCCACTTCGGTCTTTGCGATGGATATGTGCGTCACTAAGCGCAAAACACAGTGGTCGCAAGTCTCACTCCAAATTGCTCACAATTTGCTAGTAGATGCACTGCAGCAACTACAGCCACCAGCAGATCAAACAGAAATCAAATATGTATAACGCTACTGTAGGCGTAAGTAAGCCGTTTGGATTCTCCTATGGCTATTTTCTAGCCAAGTATGAAAGCACACTACTATGCCAGATGAGATGACGCTGAGTTATGAAAAAAATAAACGTAAAATAAAAAAGGAAATGGCAGACTGTGCCTAATTGAAATCCAACCCCGGGCCCTAATAAATTTTCCCACTTCGGTCTTTGCGATGGATATGTGCGTCACTAAGCGCAAAACACAGTGGTCGCAAGTCTCACTCCAAATTGCTCACAATTTGCTAGTAGATGCACTGCAGCAACTACAGCCACCAGCAGATCAACCAGAAATCAAATATATATAACGCTACTGTAGGCGTAAGTAAGCCGTTTGGATTCTCCTATGGCTATTTTCTAGCCAAGTATGAAAGCACACTACTATGCCAGATGAGATGACGCTGAGTTATGAAAAAAATAAACGTAAAATAAAAAAGGAAATGGCAGACTGTGCCTAATTGAAATACAACCCCGGGCCCTAATAAATTTTCCCACTTCGGTCTTTGCGATGGATATGTGCGTCACTAAGCGCAAAACACAGTGGTCGCAAGTCTCACTCCAAATTGCTCACAATTTGCTAGTAGATGCACTGCAGCAACTACAGCCACCAGCAGATCAACCAGAAATCAAATATATATAACGCTACTGTAGGCGTAAGTAAGCTGTTTGGATTCTCCTATGGCTATTTTCTAGCCAAGTATGAAAGCACACTACTATGCCAGATGAGATGACACTGAGTTATTAAAAAAATAAACGTAAAATAAAAAGAAACTGGCAGACTGTGCCTAATTGAAATCAAACCCCTAATAAATTTTCCCACTTTGGTGTTTGAGGTGGATATGTGTGTCACTAAGAGCTAAACACAACGGTAGCAAGTCCCCCTGCTAATTCCTCACAATATGGTACTAGCTGCACTACTAGTGCCAGCAAGCCCAGCCACAAGCAAATAAAAAAAAAAAGTATAACGTTATTGTAGCCCTAAGAAGGGCTGTTGGGTTGTTGTAGAATCACTCCTGCCTAACAGTAAGCTAATAGAACACCCTAACGCTTTCCCTGACCAGCAGCAGCTCTCTCCCTAGCGGCATCCAGACAGAGAATGATCCGAGCAGCGCGGGCAGCGGCTAGTCTATCCCAGGGTCACCTGATCTGGCCAGCCAACCACTGCTATCGACGTGTAAGGGTACCACGTCATGCTGGGTGGAGTGCAGAGTCTCCTGGCTTGTGATTGGCTCTGTTTCTGGCCGCCAAAAAGCAAAACGGCGGGAGCTGCCATTTTCTCGAGCGGGCGAAATACTCGTCCGAGCAACGAGCAGTTACGAGTACGCTAATGCTCGATCGAGCATCAAGCTCGGACGAGTATGTTCGCTCATCTCTAATTATTAATTCTATTATCTAGGGTGGGCATAATTCTAAACAAATTACTGGATCTGAGTATTCAGTGAATAAGCATTGATGGGAGATGCACCCGAAATGCCATGCACTACACATTTCTTGAAGGTTTTAGACCATTTTTTAGGTTGTTTCCAAACTTGTCCGAGAAAGGGGAGTGATGGAACAGAAAATTCAATATTGTGGCACAGAAAACTAGACTAACAAATAGAGGAAGCAAAATGCTACTCACTAGTCTTATCCTGCTGGGGAAAGTGCAAGCTATAATGTATTATCTGGACATTTAATAATGCTTGTTTTGAATTAAAGATGCACATGATCAGCGTCAACAGCTACTAAGCTTGCAACTACGGATTTCATCTGATTGTCACTATGAGTATTTTCTGTGCTTTAGTCTATATCTATTTAATGGAGAGTGTTAGCTTCAGATACTCCTGGTAGGTAGTGATGGGGTCAATATGAAAATGTTGGTATGGGTCACTGCTACTATACCTTTTCTAGCTTTTATGTAATAAGTCAATGGTGTATGTGATTTGATTGTGTTATATTGGGAAAGGTCATTGAGATGACCTTGCTAAGAATAAGTTGAGCATTAAATAATTGTATCTTTGAGAAAACAAAATTAATCATTTTCAAATTGGCTTTTCTAATTACATTCATCTGTAAAAGCTATTCATTCTAAATCAAACTAAATAAAGAAAAGTGAACAACATTCTGTATTATTCCTTTACTCATATTATCACTAAATATTAATTGTATGAAAAGTCTTGCATGATCTTATTGGGGGTCATTTACTAAGGGCCCGATTCGCGTTTTACCGACGTGTTACCCAAATATTTCCGATTTGCGCCAATTTTCCCTGAATTGCCCCGGGATCTTGGCGCACGAGATCGGATTGTGGCACATCGGCGCTGGCATGCACGCAATGGAAATCGGGGAGCGTGGCTGAACGAAAAAACCTGACGGATTCGGAAAAACCGCCACATTTAAAAAAAAAATTTGTTGCAAAAAATTGTACTTACCTTCACTCAGCCCGGCTCGGTGTATTCAAGTGCGTTCCGATGCTCTTCAGCGCAGCAGCTCCACCTGGTGGACGTTGGAGGAACTACCTTAATAAATCCCGGCCGGACCTGAATCCACCACAGAAATCGCGCTGCTGGATCGCAAATGGGCAGGGCCGGCGCTATGGGTAGGCAAAGGTGGCAATTGCCGAGGGCCCCTGGGAGAAAGGGGAGAATCTCTTCTTTCAAATGTTTTTTGAAAGAAGTTTTAATGTTTTTCCTTGTTTAAAGGGGTATTCTCGTCTGGGCATTCACCTTCTGTTCCATTAATCTGCCATATATAAACATTTCTTCAATTAGAAGTTATTTCAAAAAATGTTCCTGTGTGAAGATAATTTCCCATAAATGTAGTCATATGGTCCCTTAGAAACGAGATGGCTTCCTCGGATGGAGAAATTGCACAAAGAAACAAAAAGTTTTTGTATATGAAATGTCCGCGAGTTACTGCATGTCCCACAGCCGTCCTGTGGTAATGATCGCTGAAAACAGGAGGTCAGGCAGGATTCAATAGCGCATGTCTGGCCACCGCTGCGACCACCAGAGTGTGAGGTGGTCGTATCCGAGGAAGCTATTTGGTTTCTAATTGACCATATGACTACATCTATGAGAAATTATCTTCACACAGGAACATTTTTTTTTTATTAACATCCAATTGAAGAAATGTTTACATATGGCAAATGAATTTAATTAAATGTAAATGCCCTGATGGGACTTTAAGCACTCTATGTGCAGCAAGAAGCTATTTCTTTCTGTGATGTTGGTCAGAGAACATAATATCTATATGTCATGGGGATTTACTGATTTTCTGAGGTGCTATAGCCTGCTCTGCGTGAGTGGATGACAAGTTAGAGCTATTACAGTCTGTACAAAGCTCTCAGTGCAGAAAGTAATGACTGACATGTTTACTTATATTTAGCATATAGTTGTATACAGTATTAAAACACTGGGGATAGAATGAAAAAGATATTTGCACTTATTTGAAGACTGTTCAGATGAACAAAAGCATTTTGTTGCTGAAAATACTGTCAATCATGAAATGTCCTCTTCAGAGAATCATTTTTTTGTAAAAGATGTTCAAATTGTAAACCCTTTCAGATAAAGCCAAACATTAGATCAGTTCCTATGATCAGTCCATTTATCACAGTGTACGTCAGATTGGGTTAAAAAGACATACATGTATGATTCTCATAAAATATCAGTGATCTCTAAGCCAACAGCAGTTACATGTGCAGATACACTAGAAATCTTTCATGTTTTAGAAAAGATTTTTTGTAAACATGAAAAAGAAAGTTAAAGGGGTATTCTCGGAATATGAACATCTTATACAAAACCCCATAATGCTATAAATAAATGATTACAACAAAATTCAATGTCATTTATCATAAAACAGAGCTCAAATATGTCAGGCTTGCAGGTGTGGATCCTCTAGACCACTGCAGATGATGACATAAGCCACTACCTGGGACTGGAGTCTAAGTGGTACCCGGCTTTCACCAAAGCCCGCCGCAAGGCGGGTTAGACAAGCTGCGGCGTGGTACCACCAGGTCGTTCCTCAGGCGTGACTTGTCTGCAGTGGCGGCCAAGGTAGAAGTACAGAGACAGCAGACAATCTCGTGGTCAAAGTCCAGGCACAAGGTCAGGGCAGGCGGCAGAGGTGCAATGTCAGAGTCGGTTCCAGAGTCAGCAACAGGAGGTCCAAGCAGGAGGGTACGGGAACACAGCACACAGGACAGCAGCACGGAGGAACACTGGTACACGGGAACACGGAGGAGCTCAGGTAACACAGGAACACGGAGGAGGTCAGATAACACTGGAACACAGAGAAGGTCAGGTAACACTGGAACACGGAGGAGATCAGGTACACAGGAGACACAGGAACGCAGGAGACACAGGAACGCAGGAATCGCAGGCAAATCGCAGAATAGCTTTCTCTCAGGCTGTGAGGCACAAAGATCCGGCAAGAGCTTGCAGGAAGAGGCAGGCTTATATAGAATTAGCTAAATGACCAGCGCCAATTAATGGTGCACTGGCTCTTTAAACCTTAGTGAGCCGGCGCATGTGCGCCCTAGGAGACGGAGACGCGCGCTCCGAGCCGCGGGAGCAGCAGAGGACGCTGCAGGAGCCGGGGAAGGTAAGAGATGCCGGCCATCGGACCCCAGGGAGGCACGGGTGCACCCGCAATCCGATACAGGGATCGCGGTAGCACCCATAACAAAATAGTTTGCTTTTATGATTATATGTTACTAGAGTAGGTTATCTCCAAGATGGCCACCTTCTAACTACAACTCCCATGATCCCTCAGTAACAGCTCCTCCCTCTTAGGCTCTGCTCACAGTGGTGAGCTAACAGATTGCACTGCTCTGCTCCCATAGTAATGATGTGTGCAACTGACATTACTACCCATTGTCCTACGGAGATGGCACCTCACCACACCACTGGAAGCAACCGTTTACAGCCAAATAATAGCCATAGTAATGACCACATGACTTTCCCAGGCAAGTGCAGGACATGTGATGTGAAAAAGTGACCTTGAATACCCCTTTATCTTTATTTATCTGCTGTTGCTGCCATTATTCCCCAATTAAGAGCCACTATGTAATAAAATGGAAAATAACATTGATCCATATTATCTGCCATTATAATTTGCTGTTGGTACTAATTAGTTGTCATGGCAGCTTTGGGTCCTGTGTCAATTTATAGGCCTTCATATTAAGCCCTATATGTGGAAAGATTTTGTAGGATAGCTATTCCCAAAGCTTGATGTCATCTGGAAAAAAGAGTGCAGTGATATTAATTCAATCTGCTATATTATTACGGTAACACATACATTAAATAAAGACTCAGCACTCTTCCAGTCCCCTGGCATTTTAACAAGCATTAAAAAATCTTAATAAAATAATAAAAAGAACAAAGCAATTAAAATGTCCTTTAAATGTAGTCAGCAGACAATTAGGTAGTAGCCCCAAAGATCTGTTTTATCAAAAAGTTGTGTAGGTCAACAGAATTGTGAAAAACACATTTCTATTTCAGGATTGTAGCTGGACATTTGGGAAGTATCTTCAAACTTTGAAATCTCTGCATTTATACTACCTTACTGTCTCCTGCCTCTTTATAAATCCTTACTGCCGTTACCCCTTTTCCATTTTCCATTTCAGTTCTTTTCTGCCCAACTTTCAAAAGCCATAACTTTTTATTTTTTTATTTACAGAGCTTTATGAGGGCTTGTTTTCTGCATCAAATATAGTACTTCCTATTCAAACCATTTAATTTTTCATGCAATGTATGAAAATATAATGTATTGATATGTAACTTGAAGCCTACTGTCGGAAAAGACAGGACGCTTCAATTTACATATCAATAAAGCGGTGCAGAACTTTAAGTCACCAATTTGTGGTTTTATCAATCTCTGGTTGGACTACCTCTATGAGTCAACTAATGTTTGAGAGGTAAAACTGATGATCATCATTCCCTCCACAAAATACCACATTGAGATGATCTATAAATCACATGACCTGTTTGTGTAATAAGATCACCTTATATAACCCATTCACATTCCCATTAAAAAGTGAATCCAAGAGATAAATATTTCAATTACCATGACAGATGAATCTTATTAAAACATTCTTTGTAGCATAGAAATTAAATGTATATCAAGAGTTTAGAGTTAAGCCAGTTATTCAATAAGAGTGATTCTCTTACAGCAAAGAACTAGAAAGTATAAACACGTTTCATTAATGCCATGATTGCGTTACAGATCTATGCACAAGCGTAATTGTCTTCCTATTCTCCTGTGAAATTAGCGGAAGTAAATTAAGTTTGCATTAAAATTTTACAGATGACTTTATCCTTGTGACTACATAACAACAAAACAAGTTTCACTGGCACTGCTAAATAGAGATGTTTTTTAGCTTACTTTAACACATTTTCAGTAAAATGTGAGAAAATAGCATATGAGCACAAATTTTAAGATCATAGCCTGCAGTCATCAGACCTACACCCATCACTAAGCAAGATACTGTGATAATTGACTTCTAATTAAATAATGCCTAATTCAGTGACTTTACATGGCATTTTATGGCTCTGCAATAAAGCAAATGGTGATTAAGGCTAAATATGATGAACATGTAGACAGTATTTTATGGAGTCAGTCTAAATTAGTAATAGTGATAAAATGCATTACTTATATCTTTTTATGGCTAAACTTTCAGTTGTTACAAGGAGAATTTAACTGCCCTCTTTAACCCAATATAAGAAGGACAGAAATCACAGGCATTTGCATCATGAGTGAAAAAAAGGAACGGAAACTTGCCTGTTTTACTAAATACTGGCTATCACTGCTCAGGGAGAGACTCTATTGGCCAAACTGCACTGAAAAGGATGTATTTGGCGCTTTTACATGTATTTTAAAAGTGCCTACACCAGTTTTGTGTCGCGGCTGCACTGTGACCACAAAATATGTGCACCTAAAGGGGTGTTTTAGTGTTTTAGAGGGTGTGCCAGATAATGGAAGAGCGTGTGCCAGTATTCAATAATATGACGCATCCTGCACATTCGTGAGGTAAACTGCACTTGGGGCAGTTTTCCTAACCATTGATAAATCTGGGCCTAGGGGTTTGTTCACACATCTTAGACTAGGCATGGGTTTCATTATGAAAGCCATGGAAAAACCACAAGAAATTTAAGAACAATCTATGAGTTTACTGTGTTCACATACAATGGAAATTTTCTTGTAAGATTTTCTGCATTGCAGCAAGAATAGGGGCGTAACTTTAGAGGTTTGCAGAGGTTGCGATCACACCCGGGCCCAAGAGGTTTAGGGGGTCCTTATGGTGTCACTTTCCCATATGAGAAGACTAGTACTATAAACCATACATTATAGTTGGAGGCCTGGCACATACTTTGCACTGGGGCCCACCAGCTTCTAGTTACGCCACTGAGCAAAAAAAAGAACTTTTCTGTAAAAATGTAGCCTGCTACTTGTTTAATGGAGAAACGCTAAGGATTAGGGCTTATTTACCCAGGTGCGTTGGGCTGTAACAAACTCATCCATTTTCAGTCAGTATATTATCTGCCTGTGTTTTTACCCGTTCTTTTTGGTATTCATCACTCCTTTTTTTCATGTCTGCAAAAAAAACCTGATTGTTTGCAAAAATTACATGCCAAAAGGTTTACTTAGTCAGCACGATCTGAGGGAAAAAAGACTTCACATTTCTCTTCAGCGGATCACAGTGAAAAAATAGAAACAGTGATTAGCCACATAGACAATTAAGGACCAGTATCTGGTTGGCATACTGATGTGAAAAATGGAGATTTTTCTTTGACGTATACCGTATATACTTGTGTATAAGCCGAGATTTTCAGCACAAAAAATGTGCTGAAAAACCTCGCCTCGGCTTATACACGAGTCAATGATAAAAATAAATACATTAATACTCACCCTCCAATGTCCCCGATGTTCCTTGCGGCTCCCGGCGGCTCCCGATCCCTGTTGCGGCTCCCGGCGGCTTCTTCACTCTTCACTAGCCGGGAGATCACGCTGGCCGTCGCACACTGTGATGCGACGCTGTCGCTGCGGATGACGTCAACAGCGGCATCACAGTGTGCGACGGCCAGCGCGTTCTCCCGGCCAGAGAAGAGTGAAGAAGCCGCCGGGAGCCGCAATGGGGATCGGAAGCCGCCGGGAGCCGCGACGAACATCGGGACAACGGAGGGTGAGTATTAAGTTTATTTCTTTATCTGTATAGGGGCTGCTGTATACTACTGAGGGCAGACTGTATACTGATGGGGGCAGGCTGTATACTTGTATACTACTGGGGACAAGCTGTTTACTACTGGGGGGCAGGCTGTATACTACTGGGGGCAAGTTGTATACTACTGGGGGCAAGCTGTATACTACTGGGGGCTGGCTGTATACTACATGGGGGCTGGGTGGCTGTATACTACATGGGGGCTGGCTGTATACTACACCCTCGGCTTATACTCGAGTCAATAGGTTTTCCCAGTTTTAAGTGGTAAAATTAGGGGTCTCGGCTTATACTCGGGTCGGCTTATACTCGAGTATATACGGTATTTATTAGTTGATGAAGGAGTTTCACACCGAAATATTCAATAAAGTTCACCTTTCTTTGAATTTGGCCTTTGTATATATATATATATATATATATATATATATATATATATATATATATATATACACAAAACTATATTCATCTTACACTTCCAAGTTTCAGTATTTTAAAGCAATTATGGAATAATCTCCCAGTTGGTTAAGCTCAATTTTCTAAACTTAGAATACACAGTTAAATCCATTCATTTAGATGTAAACAATTTCAAAGAACAATTATGTAAATTTAAAATACTTCAACCATGTGTGTACTTTGCTCCTGATATAATGGGGGTCATTTACTATGGGCCCGAAACGCCTTTTTCCGATGGGTTACCCGAATTTTACCGATTTGCGCCAATTTTCCCTGAATTGCCCCGGGTTTTTGGTGCACGAGATCGGATTGTGGCGCATCGGCGCCAGCATGCATGTGACGGAAATCAAGTGGGGGTGGCCTTGAGAAAACCCGACAGATTCGGAAAAACCACCGTTAAAAAAAAAAAAGTGTCGCTTGACACGCGCTTACCTGCACCCAGGGTAGCTTGGTGTACTCCAGTGAACTCCGATGGACTTCAGCGCAGCAGCGAGACCTAGTGGACATCGGGCGCACTACCTTAGTGAATCGCCGGAAGACCGGAATCCTCCACATAGAACGTGCCGCTGAATCGCGACAAGACCGGGTAAGTAAATCTGCCCCAATGTTTCTGGATTTTAAAATACACTCGTACATATCTTAACAAACTTATGTTTCTTTAATATTTCTTAAAATTAATTAACATTCAAGAAATAACCAAATGGAATATCAATAATCTTGCCCAAAAAATAACAATTGTTATAAATTTAAACATTATCAACTTCTTTACCTAAAACTGAGAACAATACAATAAATATATAACACATTTAGAATAACATAAACTGATGCCATGGTTTATTTGACTAAATGGTTGTATAGTTCTTTTTTCTGACATCTCTATAAAAGCATCTCCTATCATTCTTTTGAGTAACAATAAATCATTTTGTTTTGTATGTTATCTTAGAATTAGGTTCTGTATAATTTGTGGTCTGTTTAGGTCCAACACCCTTGGGAGATGTAAATGCTACATTAAAAGCTTGAAGAATTGATCACCTGTAATTTGTCCTTGGAACTAACGAGTTTGCAGTTTTCATTTGAGGGCTGCAGTTCTATTCAATGCTATGATAGTGCAGGAAATAGCCGAGTGCAGTACAGGGCTTTATCTGGCACTCCCATATGATTGAATGGAGCTGCAGGACACATGCTTGACCTGCCGCTCCACCGATTTATGAGAACCAGACCTTTATGCTCCAGATGGGATAGGGCATGACTTACAAACTAGGTACCACACATTTAAAAATTTTAAACCTATTCTTGCTATAGTAGTAGCAAATAAGTCTTAATGTTTGTACTGTCCATGAAACTTTAAACAATAGAGTTGCAAACTGATTTTCAAAATGTACAAAAAAACGTCAAAATGATAACACATTGGCTGGGGCGGTAGCCTCTCCCTGCAACACACATGGTGGTGATATTGAACAGCTTGTTTCTATTTTTTCAGCACTTGTATATAGTTTTTGACCTGTTGCCAGTGTGTATCATGCGGTCCTGATTTGGACTTTAGCAGGGGTGAGTTTTTCAGCCACCTAATCCATGGTGGTATGAGCACATATGCACATTAGATGGTTCTTGTGCTTTTAAGTATTTTTAGTGCATACCAATAAATTTGTATATGCTTTATCACTTATATTGTTATAATTGTTGGCCTGTTTTATAATACCAGATCTAGTTTGTAGATGCATGATGAAGTAGAGCTCCTGATAAATATTTTTGAGGTATCATTTCAAGTTTCACTTGGGACAGTATAAATCACATAAAGAAATGTCCAGTGCCGCAGGCCAGAATTCAAATACTATATTTTCATCTAGAATGGCTACTTATTGTAAACAGTGGCATGCCTTGGTGGTGTACCTGGTAATCCAGGTGTTTTTTGGACTATCCACTATAGGCACTGACTTACTGTAAAATTAGAAGTCATTCATTAATTCTGTTACAGAGCATTGATACGGGTTGTTGATAGCACTCATTAGGGAAGAAACACCAGATTTTTGAGCACTTGTCCACTTTTATGGGGCACTGTTTTTGTATTTCTGAACAACAAGGGCAACAAGGATAACTCTATGGGTGCACATGCTGGCTGGTATTAAAAACAAAGGAAGCACTGTTCCCTGAAACTTAATGGGTATAGTAAGTTGTAGTTTGCAGCAATGTATGTGTTGCCTGAAAGTTGGATAATGTATGAGTGGAAAAAATATACTATTATATTCACACATTCTAGTCATGGCTTAAAGGGAACCTGTCATCAGCAATTCATCACTAATAAACCACTCCTAGTATATTGTCAGGCAGCGTAACACCTTCTAGTTTCTGTTTCTTCCATGGTCCAGTCTGGTGGTATCATCCAGAAAATCAACTTTGAAGTGAGATGTAAATTGGTTGTATAAAGTCAAAGAGGTGGAGAGTTTAACTCTGAATGCCTCCTCCTCTGGGATTGACATCATGCATTGGACTTCAGAAGATCTGGTTAGAGAAGTCTCTGAATGAAGATCCATCAAATACAGTGAAGTGGGGAAGAGAGAGCTTGCCTTCAGTATTAAAATCTCTGCCTCCTTGACATTATACAACCAATTTACATCTCACTTCAAAGTTGATTTCCTTAACAATGCTACCACACTGGGTCATGAAAGAAACATGATCTGGAATGTGTTCAGCTTCTTGACAACCTACTGGTAGTGGTTTACTATGTCAATTTCTGCTGACAGGTTGCGTTTAAAGAAGATAACATATTCATGTTTTTATTTTAATAATGTAATAGGTAGTATAAATTTAAATAATTATATTGTGGAGATATTTTATGCAGGTTCAGTTGAAAACAAAGGTGTATACACGCAGGGGCAGCCATTAATCTTTTCAACCTGCTAGAATGAGATATGGAAAAAAAGGAAACACTCAACAAAAGAGCACGAAGAAGAAAAAGGAGAAAGAAAGGAAACAATAAGGGGAATAGAAAAAATTAATCACTATGATTTAATAAGGATAATAATAAAGATTTTAAGAAAATCAATGAACTGTAGATGGGTGGTATTCTCTGTGCTAAAAGATAACAGTGGTTTCACCATCAGCACAGACTAAATTTTTTTTTCTGTATTGCTCGGTTCACATCTCCATTAGGTCTTCAGTTACAGTAGGGAAAAAAGAATTTAGTCAGCCACCAATTTTGTAAGTTCTCCAACTTATCTCCCACTTTGTTATATATACTTTGTTGACAATGACAGAGGTGAAACAAGGTTGGGACACACTCTCACTGCTATGTTGGCCCATTCCTCCAAGCATATCTCCTCAAGAGCAGGGGTGTTTTTGGGCTGTCGCTGGGCAACATGAACTTAAGTTCCTCCAAAGGTTTACTATGGGGTTGAGAGCTGGAGACTAGCTAGGCCCCTCCAGGATCTTCAAATGCTTCTTACAAAGCCACTTCTTTATTGCCCTGGAGGTGTGCTTGGGATCATTGTCATACTGGAAGACCCAACCATGTTTCATCTTCATGACATTGCTGAAGGAGGTTTGCATTCAAAATCTCACAAGACACAGCCCCATTTGTTCTTTTATGTAAACGGTTCAGTCTTCCTGGTCTCTTTGCAGAAAAATAGCCCAAAAGCATGATGTTGCCACCCCCATGCTTAACAGTAGGTGTGGAGAGCATTCACTCTATTCCAAACATGACCAGTTGTTTCTACCAAATAGTTCTACTTTGCTTTCATCTGAATATATATGACATTTCTTAGTATGTCTTCTGGGACATCCAAATGCTCTCTAGCAGACTTCAGATGGTCTAGATATGTAAGCAGGAGACACATCTGGCACTGCAGGACATAGTGTGTTACTAATGGTAGCCTTTGTTATGTTGATCTCATCTTTTCAGTAAGTCCCCCTGCGTGGTTCTGGGATATTTGCTTACTGTTCTGGTGATCATTTTGACCACATGGGTTGAGATCTTGCGTGGAGCCCTTGATCAAGGGAGATTAGCAGTAGTCTTGTATGTCTTTCATTTTTTAATTTTTGCACCCACAGTTGATTTCTTCACGCCAATTTGCTTGCCCATTGCAGATTCAATTTTCCTATCCTGGTGCAAGTCTACAATTTTATTTCTGGTGTCCTTCAACAGATGTTTGGTCTTCCCCATAGTGCAGTTTAAAGTTCCCCAAGTTTAAACAGGAGCCATTGCTACAGGCAATGAGTAGAGGACAAGGGAACCTCTTAAAGAAGAAGTTACAGGTCTGTGAGAGCCAGAAATCTTACTTGTTTGTATGTGATCAAATACTTATTTTCCACCATTATTTGCAAACAAATTCTTTAAAAATCAGACATTGTGATTTTCTGGATTTGTTTTCAGATTTCATCTCTCATATTTGAGGTCTACCTATGATGTATATTATTGCCCTCTCTCACTTTTTAAGTGGGAGAAATTGCACAATAGGTGGCTAACTAAAAAAAATGTTTCCCCGCTGTAGTTGCATGACCCTGCTGTTTGGCCGGTAGACAGGTAATCCTTGCATCATATTTCTCTATGATTTGACTCTCTTTTTCTGCACTGTGTTTGAAGACATCCTGTACTCCACTACTCTATGTAGGGTGACTTATTTGCTTCTTTTAATTATTTTCTTGTTTATACAATGTGGGGTGGGGAGGACTATTTTGGTTTTCTACTATCTTAAAATTAGTAAAAATGTAAATATCTGATTTAAAAAAAGAATCCACAGAATTATATATATATATATATATATATATATATATATATATATATATATATTTCACTTTATGCTATTTTTCTGTTCTAGCTACTACCAACGAATTAGCTTAACTGCAGCTATATTTTTTACCATTGTCTCAGGAGAGCTTAAGTTCTGCTTTTAATTATGTGGCTCTTTCAAAGTCAAGTTTAGTGCTTGAAACAATGTATTTGAAAGAGAAAAATGCTTTCTAGTGACAGACATTCCTCTACAACACAGCTTGTCAGTTTCTTCTATATGAAGGATCTTCTGAATACTAAATAAAATATGACATTGACCCATTTGAAGACATCAAGGTAGTACTGGAAGTCTAAATTGATGTTCCGTGATTAATAGTTTTAACACATATTTAAAATATTAGAAAAAATATGATTAAAGATTTTTTCTGACTGTTGCTTATGTTGAATATTATTTAATCTACATCAGGTTAACAAGAGATACATTTTATAAATGCATAATTTTTTGGTAATAAATTGCATAAATTTGCATAAAGGTGCAGTATAACCGTTCCATTTCAGAAGGCCGGTAGCTAAGACTCAATGAGGCAGATTTACTTACCCGGCCCATTCGCGATCCAGCAGCTCGTTCTGTGCGGTGGATTTGGGTCTTCCATCAATTCACTAAGGCAGTTCCTCCGATGTCCACCAGATGTCGCTGCTGCGCTGAAGTTCCCCCGAGGTCCGCCGTAGTGCACCATCCTATACTTGGTGAAGGTAAGCGCATGTCCCGCGACACTTTTTTTTTTTTTTATGTGGCGGTTTCTCCGAATCCATCGGGTTATCGGTCGGCCACGCCCCTCAATTTCCGTTGCGTGCATGGCGACGCCGATGCGCCAAAATCCTATCGCGTGTGCCAAAAACCCGGGGCAATACAGGGAAAATCGGCGCAAATCGGAAATATTTGGGTAACATGTCAAGGAAACGTGAAACGGGCCCTTAGTAAATGACCACCATTGATTAGTTGCAGGACCTGAGAATTTTTTTTTAAGTGTTCCTAAAATACATCTAGACAACCACATTATACATGTATAACAGCTAAAATAGTCCAGGGACCTAAGGCATTTTATGAATATCAGTTATAAATATAAGCCGTCTGAGATGAAATAATAACATTTTAATTACTACACTCTAAAAATAAAATAGTAAATTATTATTGTTCAAGAATCATTGTTTGTCCTTTAGCTGTGGTGGTTTGTGGCAAGGGCGTTCTATATGTACACTGCTGGTGGGAGATTTTAATTTTTCAAGACATAAAATCATTAATTTTGCAAAACAGAAAAAAGCTAAAGGGAAATAGTCAGCCGAGGAATTGTGTAAGGATGCCTTTATTTAAAAAAAAAGGGAAGAAAGAAACTACTGGGCATTTGCTCTTCCACCTTGTCAGTTCAGCTCTTCATCAAGTGTATTTCAGTCTATGGAATTGTTGCAGTGGGAGTTGAGCTTTCAAAGTGAAAATAAAACGTAATATCATTTGTTATAGCTTGCAATGGCAAGTGTAAAGTATGTATTTATTACTGGTTTACAGTGTTTAAGAACACTAAAACTTAAATTGATTTTGCTGATGAAAACACAGTCATTTTTAGGATGCTGACTGCAGTGTTTTCTATGGTATTATAAACAAGAACCTCTGAAAAATATTTGCCCCGTGATCACTTCTACATCTACAATATTTTTTTTGACAATATACTGTACATTAATTCATCATTAAATTAATTGTGTATTACAATACATGCCTTATTTTAGACACAAATTATTTACAAAAATAAAAACATGAAGACTGGCTGGAAAATATATAGGCTTGTCATAGGGCTGAACAACTGTACAGGGCACATCAGCAATTCCTGGTAAGTGGGGCACTACATATGCAGGGTTGATTAAGACTGCCATTAGCCCTAGGATGTATAAAGATTTAGTCTTGGGGTTGTGCTGGACATGCATCTCAGAAGCATCTCCAGAATCTGTCCATTTCTGGCTAACTGTTGCTCTGATTCCCTCTCGACTAGACTACTGCAACTCCCGACTAATCGGTCTTACACTCACTAAACTCTTTCCTCTACAATCTATTCCTAATGCAGCAGCCAGGCTTGTCTTTCTGACAAAACACTACATGGATACCTCCAGTTTGTGCCAATCACTGCACTGGCTGCCTGTCTCCTTCCGTATTCACTTTAAAATAATGACCCTCATCCACAAACCTCTGCATAATGCTGCACCTCTCTTCTCTTCTCTTAATCTATCACTGTGGTCTTCGATCTGCCAGCAATATTAGATTCATCTCTACCTTAAATCAAACCTGTTATGCACGTCTGCAGGACTTCTTCCAAGTTGCAACAATTGCCCTTCCCCGGACTCTCAGACTAATACCCACCCACCAAAGTTTTAAAAATGTTCTTAAATCTTTTTAGGCAAGCACTAACTGCTTGTTAATCCATCCTATGTCCTCCCCCTGTCTGTAATCCAGCAAACACCAGATATATAATCAAGCTCCAGGCTTCTCTGTAGTCACTTTCACCTTGGATACAAGATGGCAGCTGATGGATGCTTCCAGCAGCAGAATTTTTTATTTATTAAATTATTTTATACTGTTCCTTTATAAAGAATGGCTATTATACCTCTTGTGTCACCCCCTTCATCCTCATAGAATGTAAGCTCTTGCGAGCAGGGCCCTCACTCCTATTGTTCCATATGACTGTTCGTACTCTGTAATGTAATATTATATTTATATATTTCCCCTATGATTTGTAAAGCACTGCATAATTTGATGGCGTTATATAAATAAAGATTATTATTATTATTAATATTATTATTATTGATGTTCTAGAATATGTTCTTTCCTTAATATGGAATATAAAACCCTAATTGTCGCACTGATTTACTTTTGTCCTGACTGCTGTAACTACATTCCCTCCTGTCTATATAATCCCTCATCACTCGATACTATTAAACAGGTTTCTCTGCAGACCAATGCACCCTGGCTTCTGTAAGTATTAAAAGCTGCTAGTGAATGGTTCATTCAGCATTAATTATCTATCTATTTATTTATTTATTTGATTATTTTATCCCTGGACCATTTAAGAAGTCAGCTTCTGTATTGGCCATTCATCCTCACAGACTCTTACAGCAAGGCCTTCATTAGTATTGTTTCCTCTGATCATGTTTTTACACTTTTATATTGTATCACATGATCAATACACTATATAAACAAAGCCTTATTATTATTATGTTTAATATTTTTTGTTATATTGTTTTCTTGATATGTAAAGTGAAGCCTCCTGTCTGTTACCTCATCAACCAGACATTCCTGTCCATAAAATGTCTGCAGATGGAGGGTCATGTGATCTCTAACTGTTGATTGTTCATGTACAGAAAAGATCACATGACGCTCCATCTGCAGCCATTTTATGGTCAGGAATATCTCGCACTTTACATATCAAGAAAGCAGTGCAGAACTTTTAATAGATGTATAGTGGTAAATTACCTAATATCCCACCCTCCACACACATTGCAAAAAGTTTAAGTTGCTTACTCCTTTGATACAGTACAAGACCGAAGATTACAAAAAAGGATACAGTACTAGAATCAGGTTACTTCCACCTGCAACTTTTTCTATAGTTTACAAAATAGCTCTACATACAGTGAATTCACTTCAGTAGTTTGTAGTATGTGTCAGGAAGAAATAAGAGAAATGATAACAAATACAGAATAAACAACAGATGAGCCAGCCCTGGTATATTCAGTACTAAGACACCCTTTAATTAATTTCTTTAAGGATAATTCATATGACTGCTATCATAATGAAATATAGAATTAAGGTAAAATGTACACATATAATATGCTGTAAATGGCTAAAAACAGGCTGGTTTTGATGTGTCCAACCTGCACAAAATGAGTCAGTAACAGTTATTCAATAAGCTACATGTACTCCAAATATGAGGACATTTAAAAATACAACCAGTCCTGCAAAACAACCACTCATATTGCAATGGCAACAAAAAAGTAAAAAGTTATATGTTTAAAGGGGTTTAAAGGGGTTGTCCCAAGAACCAACTTGCAGATCGGTGTGGGTTTCAGTGATGAGATCACAGATCACGAGGGGTCCAATGGGGTCCCAGGTACCTCAGTCGGACCTCTTGTTGCTATCGGAGATTAATGAAGCAGAAGGCCGCACATGACCATACATCTCAATGGAGCTAACGGAAATTGCCAAGTACTATGCTCGGTGATCTCCGTCAGCTCCATTCATCTCCAAGAGTGACGTGGGGTCCGACAGAGGTACCTGGGATCCCATCAGACCCCTCTTTTTCCTGATCTGTGCGGTCTCATCACTGTGGGTAGGGCCTAACTCACCCTGTACATCGGCATCCACTGTGCAGGGCACAGAGCTGCTAACCGCTTTCATGGCAGCCCAGTCTTATGAAGGACCCCATCCCTTAAAGATTGCAACAATGAAAATTGTAACAAAAAAATACTTGGCTTCAAGGTTAGAAATAGGCTGTTTACCAAGGGGCTAATACATACTGCTCTATTGATTCCAGAACCATTTACATTTTTCTTTAGCTTCACAGTAGATGGCCTAATTAGTATTAGTATCTAAGATCCAGTATCAGATCAGAAACGGTATTTCTGATATTTTTATTGGAGGAATGGAAGTGGTGACATTCCTTATTCTGAGTTCATTGTTGAAGACTTGGAGACGTTCAAGTCGTGCACTGACTTCATGGAATAACAAGTATAGGTGAGGAATATATAAGATAAAGATGCAGCTCTTCTGAATGCAGCATGGCCGCGCTGTGTAGCTATATTCAAATAGTCATTCCATCATTTGTGTCATTTTACTATGAACTTTTTACTCTGGAATACAGTATATTGTAGAAGTAATAAAAATTCTAGAATAATAAATATAAAATGTACAATATGTGGTAAAACATTTGTAAGAAAGACTATTACAGTAATAAAAGGAAGCAAAGAGGCTGACAGCCACAATTTCCAGGGTGGGTTATGTGTTGCACTGGGATTTCCCTGTGGTCTACTTTATATTAGCATGGTAAATACTGTATATGCACTTTACACATGTTTTTTTCTTGAACCTCTCCCTGTCACATTTTAATTTGTTTAAAAACAAATTACATAAATTTAGTCTTATTCAACACTATTCACCAATTTCAAACCCATAAATATGCCACGCATGCTTTTATACATATTTCAAACTACTTTAAAAATGGCAAGCCGCTTTTTTAATAAATGGAAAATTAATTTCTCCATGAGTTTTTTTTCCAGGAACCATTCCAGAAATGTGGTTTATGACACTGTATCAACAGTTCAAAAGAAGTAATAATATGCACTTGTATAAAGTAAGTTCTATATTTAAATAATATATGTTATAAATAACTGTCAGGAAGACAAGGCTCTCTCTGCCTTATCCAGTAAGTATACTTCATACCAGTAAGGTACTTCATTGCCTTTATAGTTTTTTAGAAGCCAAGGGTGTGATAGGAGCTAATACGGCAATAACCCTGAGTAAAATTGTAAAGTAAGGGGTTAAAATGATCTTTATTGTGTAACTATAAACAGGAGATTGACATTTGAGAATCCTCTTTAATGGGCAGACCCCTTTAAGTTTGTAAAAGAAGGCGGAGGAGATGATAATGGAGTGAGGAACCAAGAAGTTTGTGCTGCTTAATCTACAGAAACAACTTGTGGTTGGAAGAAGCTTAGTGGCAACAAAAGAGAAAAATTAGATAAAAAAGAACTCATCCAATCAGAGACATCATGTATGAGTCACCAGATTTACTAGAAATAAAGGTATTATGCATGAGCTCACAATTTTGCACCATCTCCCATTTACTGTTCTCCTCTGGTATCTTTTCCTTTGAGGGGAAGCTACTTGGAGAAATTCTTATTCTGCATCTGATTTATCATCCAGTATTAAACACAGTGATAAATATTTTGCAGCATAAGGCTGCCAATCTCACTCTGCTTAGCTCTGTAGTTGTATCTACGTTGCAAACTTGGTTCTGGTGCTGTATTTATGTCGTCAGCTTGGGTCTGGAAGCATATCTATACAATAATCTGGGATCTGGTGCCGTATCTATATAGTTATCCAGGTTCTGGATCTATGTAGTGAATCACTGAAAGAGGTAAGACAGTTAGCAATGTATAATGAAACATCTAAAATCTAATTCTTAATTCATATACAGGATATTGAATGCAGCAAGTGTTTCTTCACTCTTTGTTTCATTGTAGTCAAAATCAAAACAGTTTTTTTTCTCATTAATGTATACTCTGTGCCATCTTGACAGAAAAAAAAATAGAATTTATTAAACAAGAAAAACTGAACTATCACATGGTCATTGTCACAGATGCCCCCTCGATCCATGTCAAGGATCGCGGGCACACCCATGCTCCTCTCCCTGGTGCTGCCCCCCGGCCTTCAGCAGTAAACTCACCTCTCCACACTTCTGCTCGCGTCCAGCCTGGTCCGTGAGCATGTCCCCGCACCCTAGGGCGTGCGCGCGCGGCACTCTAGGATTTGAAGGTCCAGCTTACCTCTAATTGGTGCTGGCACTCCCAGGTTACCTTAAGAGGCCGGATGTTCCCAGGATTCTCTGCCGGATCTTTGAGCTCTTTTGCCATTGAGAAAGCTTCCTTGTCCCTGCGTTGTTCCCTGTGCTGTTCTGCCTGAATTCCTGTTGTGAGCTCGGACTTGACCTCTGACCTCAGCATCTCTGCCGCCAGCCCTGACTCTGTGCCTGTTCCTGACCTCGTTCCTGGACTCTGTTTCTATTCCGTAACCTCAGCTGCCACTGCTGGCTGGTCCCACCTGTGGAATGACCTGTGGCATCCTGCGGCACCAAGACCATCCCGCTTTACGCTGGGCTCTGGTGAAAACCAGGTGCCACTTAGATTCCAATCTCAGGTGTCGGCAAGTACCATCTCCAGCGGTGGTCCAGGGGGTCCACAGACCCTGAACCCTGACAGTAAGATCCATCCATGGACCCCGCCGAATTGCCACTTCTGATACTGGCAAATATTTCCAGGGTTGTCGCCCTGCATTCACTGCAGTTTGCTTCACAAGCAGAACTACTTGGTCAAGTCACTGTGCACTACAACAGCTGATTTCCTCCGTGCACCAGCTTCAGGCTCCAGCGACCATTCCTGCAACTCCTACCATTACTCCGACTTATCTACCAGTGGCACAACCTAGGCTCAGACTCTCTATGCCTGACAAGTATGATGGCAATCCCAAGTTGTGCATGGGGCTTTATTACCCAGTGCTCGCTGCATATAGAACTGATGCCATCCCAGTTTGTCACTAATCGCTCCAAGGTGGCATTCATTGTCAGTCTTCATTGTCAGTCTACTTGGACCACACCTCTTTGGGACAGAGGCGATCCATTCACGGCCACCCATACTGCATTCCTGGCTGAATTCCACTTCATGTTTGAGGGACCCGCACAAGCCTCCTCAGCTGAAATGGCGCTGCTGAACCTGCGCCAAGGAGACTCGACCATAGGCGAGTAGCGAGTATGCCATCAAGTTCCGTAGTCTGGCTTCTGAGTTCTCCTGGAACGACGCTGCCCTGGCTGCTACTTTCAAAAAAGCACTATGTTTCCAGGTCAAGCATTGGTCACTCGTAACTTGCCAGGTACTCTGAGTGGTCTCATGACCCTGGCCACACGGGTAGATGTGCGGTTTATGGAGCGTGCAGGGGAATTGCATCAAGAGCAACCACAGACTCCGCTTCCACAGCTACCTTGTTTTGCTCTGGTCTCCCAAAGGCTGTTCCAACCTCTTGACCCATTGTCTGAAGTAGAGCCTATGCAAGTCGACAGAGCTCGTCTCACAATCAAGGAACATTTCAGACGTTGTCAAGAGAACCTCTGCCTGTACTTTGCCAGTCCCAAGCACTTCATTGGGGCTTATCCTGTTCGCCCCCCCACGTCCAGAAGACGACAGGACATAGGGGTCCAGAAATATTGTGCCATCAAGTTCCGTACTCTGGCTTTTGAGCTCTCCTGGAACGATGCTGCCCTGGCTGCTACTTTCAAAAAAGGACTATCTTTCCAGGTCAAGGACGCATTGGCCGCTCGTGACTTGCCGGGTACTCTGAGTGGTCTCATCACCCTGGCCACACAGGTAGGTGTGGGGTTTATGGAGCGTGCAGGGGAATTGCATCAAGAGCAACCACAGGCTCCGCTTCCACAGCTACCTTGTTTTGCTTTGGTCTTCCAAAGGCTGCTCCAACCTCTTGACCCATTGTCTGAAGTGGAGCCTATGCAAGTCGACAGAGCCCGTCTCACAATCAAGGAACATTTCAGACGTTGTCAAGAGAACCTGTGCCTGTACTTTGCCAGTCCCAAGCACTTCATCGGGGCTTGTCCTGTTCGCCCTCCCCCACGTCCAGAAGATGCCAGCACATAGGGGTCCTGGGAGGAACATCCCTAGGTGTGAATTCAACTTCTCCACATCTGACGGTTCCTGTGCTCCTCTGTGTCAGTACCAGCGCTCTTGTGCAAGTCTAAGCATTCTTGGACTCTGGATCCGCGGGGAACTTTGTGGTTGCCGACATCACATTCCAGTGGTTCTTGTCTAGAAACCCCTAGTCATCTCCTCAGTTGGTGAACATCATGGGGCAGATTTATCAAGAGTCTGAAAGTCAGAATATTTCCAGTTGCCCATGGCAACCAATCACAGTTCAGCTTTCACTTTACCAGTGCTCATGAATATTTTAAAGGGGAGCTGTGATTGGTTGCCATGGGCAACTGGAAATATTCTGACTTTCAGACACTTGATTAATCTGCCCCCTTCTCTCCTATCTGGTTTGGTACCGCACTGAGCCTATCTTTCTCCTAGTTGGAGATATTCACAAGGAAGAACAGTCATTCTTTGTGCTGCCACACTCTACTTCACCTGTCCTCCTAGGTCTCTCATGGATGCAACATCATGACAGGCTTCAGAGCTGAGGTGATTGTGGCTTTCAGGGCTGCATGTGGGATGCCGAGCACATCTCATCCAGTCGCATTACTCTCCGAGAAATCCTCCTCACCAGAGTCTTCAGCTGCGTCAGAATGCACCGGTTTTCTATGCTTGTAGTGGGCTATATTTATTCCCCTTGCCGTTGCTGCCGTATTTTACCATTTTGTGGCTGTTCTTCCCCAGTAGCTTCGGGTTTCCAGCCTTTCACAAATGGAGCTCACGGTCTAAGCTGCCATTCAGTGCAGTGGCTAGCTCCGCCCCCCCTTCTGATCCTCTTTGAGATGATTCTATCATTGATATAGATTTACTCCTTCATTGGAGTGCAGCAATGTTTAATTGAACTGAATGGACTTGAAAAGGAAAGGCAGATACTTGTCTTAAAAGAACTCCCAGATAAGAGTGCATGTCAGAGCACATTAAAATCATGAAGTCTAAGGAACTGCCTAAGGAGCTCAGAGACAGAAGACACGGATATGACAAAGGTTACAAATGAATGTAGCAATCAAGAGCACAGTGGCATCCATAACCCTTAAGTGGAAGAAGTTTTGGATAACCATGACCTTTCCTCCACCTGGCCGTTAAGCCATACTAAGTAATCGTAGGAGAAGAGCCTTTGTGAGATTGATAACTAACAATCCCAAGATCACTGTAGCTGAGCTCGAGATTCAGTAGTAAGATGGGAGAAGGTTCCACAAAGTCAACTATCACCGCAGCCCTCCACCAGTCGGTGCTTCATGGCACAGTGTGGCGATAGAAGCCTCTCTTCAGTGCAAGACATGTAAAAGCCTGCATACAGTTTGCAATAAAACACAAGAGGGACTCCCAGATTATAGGAAATACGGTTCTCTGGTCTGATGAGACAAATATTAAACTTTTTTGTGTTGATTCAAAGCAAATGATGGTGGCAGCATCATGCTTTTCAGCTGCAGGGACAAGATGACTGATTGCAATTGAAGAAAAGATATCCTGTATGAAAACCTCTTCTAGAGTCCTCTGGACCTCAGTCTGGGAAGAACGTTTACTTTCCAATAAAACAATGACACTAAGAACTGTCCTAAGAACTGCCCCAGCCAGAGCCCTGACCTAATCATAACTGAGCATCTCTGGAGATACTTGCAAATGTTTGCCCACCAACGTTTCCAATCCAACCTGAGGGAACTGGAGAGGATCTGAAAGGAAGAATGGCACAGGATCCCTAAATCCAGTTGTGAAAAACCTGTTGCATGCAGTCGCTGCAGGAGCCCGGCTGTGTGTGAAAGCCATGCTCCCACACTAACAGCTGGGATCAAAATACTCACAATTCCAGTTGTTCATGGTGACCGTGGGATGTATGACATAGTATAGGGTACTCACCCTGCACATCGGCATCCTCTGTGCAGGGCACAGAGGTGCTAACCGCTTTCATGGCAGCCCTGAGGTCCTATGAAGGACCCCAGAGCTGCCAGCAGTAAATGCCTGTTAGATTGTGCTTTTAGCATGATTTAACATTACTCCTGTCAGCTTATGCAGAATGCTTAGGCAGACTGTGTAATAGGCTAACTTGCTTATGTCCCACCCTGGGACAGAGTAAAACAATTAAAAAAGGTAAAAAAAATTTTAATAAAGATCCCCTAATGCCCCATCGCATATAAAAGTAAAATTTCACATGTAAAAAGTAAAAATCTTCAAACACTACATATTGAGCATCACGAGATCTGTAACAAGCCATACAATGAAATAAAATTGTTAGTGGACCTTTAAAAATTTTTTTTTTTAAACATGCACATTTTTTGTATCCAACCTCATAATAAAGTATACCATTTACTCCAACATGATACCAATAAAAAGTACAGCTTGTCCTATGAAAAACAAGCCCTAAAACAGCTTCATATACAAAAATAAAAATGTTATGTTTCTTAGAACATGGCAATGGAAAAACAAGCAAATTTCTCAACAAATGAGTTATATATTTTGCAAAACTCTAAATCAGAATTAATTAATTTTGTATTCCCCCCATGTAAGAGTTAATTAAATCCCATCAATGTTTGAACCCCCTAAATGATGTTCCTGAAAAGTGTATCTCATACCAGAACAAAAAAGCCACCATATGTCCACATTACAAAAAATATAAACATTTTATAGCCTCTAAAATATGACAATGCAAATCTGCTCTAAATGGCAGTTTATGTCCTGTCGTGAGCCCATACTGCAGTTTACCATCACATATGAGAGTATCGGCACACTCACGAGAAACTGGGTATCAAAATTTGTGGAATTTTTGATCATTTAATCCATTGTGAATTTTTATTTATGGCCCATAATTAATGCTCGATAATGGCTCTATGGATGAGCTGAAACGTTGCACCTTATTTTGCCATGGGTGAATAAAGATCACCTTTATACTTACTGGAGTGCTGCCTCATTGAATTTTTGTGGATATCTGACCTTACAAACCGGTGGATCGAGTTTGCTATAGGCGTGCACCCACCACTGGACTTGATCCATTATACTCACTGTGCTGCTCCACAATCGGACTGTTGGCCCACAATTAATGTATTTTCGAAAAAAGGGTTAGCAAAATTCTTAAAGTTTATCTCATACATTAACCCCTTCCCGACGCGTGCCGTACTAGTACGGCACGCACCGGGTCCCGCTGCATGGAGAGGGCTCGCGGGCCGGTAAGTCTTTGCTGCATATGTTCTTACCTCAATCGCCGCCGTCAACGTCACGGGGAGCGGCGATTCAACATCATGGTAGCCTCGGTTGTTCCGAATACCCGAGGCTACTTCGTTTTAACCCATTCATTACAATGTGCTAATTGCACATTGAAATGAATGGGGAGTAAAATCCACATATACTGCCATACTGAAGTATGGCAGTATGTGGTAGGATCGATCAGACAACCTAGGGTTAGAGTACCGTAGGGAGTCTCAAAAATAGTAAAAGTAAAAATAAAAAAAGTTTTAAAAAAATTATAATAAAAAAACCTTAAAATTCAAATCACCCCCCTTTCCCTAGAACTGATATAAATATAAATAAACAGTAAAAATCATAAACACATTAGGTATAGACGCGTCCAAAAATGTCCGATCTATCAAAATATAATAATGTTTTTTCACTGCGTTTAACCCCGTAACGGAAAAAAGCGCCCAAAGTCGAAAATGGCATTTTTTGTTGCCATTTTGAAAAATCTAAAAAAATTAACAAAAAGTGATCAAAAGGTTGTACAGTCCTAAAAATTACAGCAGTGAAACCGCCATCAAAATTCGCAAAAAATGAAACTACCCACAGCTCCATACACCAAAGTATGAAAAAGTTATTGGCGCCATAAGATGTCAAAATAAAAAAAAAATGTACAGGAGGTTTTAATTTTTTTAAATGTATGAAAGCATTATAAAACCTATACAAATTTGGTATCGACGCGATCAAACCGACCCAAAGAATAAAGTAGACATGTCATTTGGGGCACACAGTGAAAGCTGTAAAATCCAAACCCACAAGAAAACATGGCAAATGTGTTTTTTTACCATTTTCACTGCATTTGGAATTTTTTTCCCGCTTCCCAGTACACGGAATGGAATACTCAATACCGTCACTATGAAGTGTAATTTGTAACGCAGAAAATAAGACATCACATAGCTCTTTATGTGGAAAAATAAAAAAGTTATAGATTTTTGAAGGTGGTGAGTAGAGATGAGCGAGCACTAAATGGCTCGGGTGCTCGTTATTCGAGACAAACTTTTCCTGATGCTCGAGTGCTCGTCTCGAATAACGAGCCCCATTGAAGTCAGTGGGAGACTCAGAAAAGGATGGAAACACCACGGAAATGGACAGGAAACAGCAGGGGCAGCATGCATGGATGCCTCTGAGGCTGCTTAATTGTACCATTATGCCAAAACTATGGGCAAAAGCATGGCCATGACAGAGTGACCGAATGAGGCTAGATAGCATCTAAAACATCCAATAATTGACCCTGACACTATAGGGGACGGCATGCAGAGGCAGCGGCAGCAGCGGCAGGCTAGAGAGTGTCATGGCGACATACCCTAAATGGACTCAGGCTTCTCCAAGGGAGGTGAGCAAGAAGCGCTGAAATGATTTCCTATGTGAACAAAAGGATGACGGTATATTTAGTCGATAACACAGCATGGTGGCAACATAGTAACCAAGTTCCATAACGTATCTGGTGAAACACCCGAAAAATTAGCCTGACACAGCTCGTTTGATAAGGGGACGACATGTGGAGGCAGCCATGGAGACAACTTCCATGATTAAGAGCGACAGTATGGGGCATCCATATTGCGCTGCTATGATTGCAACTTCAGGTCTCCAGCATGGTGGCGACAGATGGGCCGAGTTCCACTATGTATCTGGTGAAACACCTGAAAATTCTGCCTGACACAGCTCGTTTGATAAGGGGATGATGTGCTGCATATCCTCTCGTGCTCCAGCGTCTGTGGCATAGAGAGTTGAAAGTTGCGCATGGAGACATTGGTGGACGCTGTGGAGGATCGTGGAGGCAAAATGGACAGGAAACAGCAGGGGCAGCATGCATGGATGCCTCTAAGGCTGCCTAATCTTGGGATGGAGCTGGCGGTCCGCTGCCAGGCGAGCTTTCGCCTGTCCAAGTCCCTGTCTCTCGGCTCCTCCCCAGCCAAAATGGGCCTGGGGGCCAGAAGCGTTTACTTAGAAAAAATTATAATTTTCAAAGCAGGCGGGGTCGTTTGAATATTTCACCTAGGAACAATGGAATAGCATAGTGGTTCTATTTTTAATTGTTTTTTTGGAAATGGTTCCATGATTAAGAGTTCCACTATGTATCTGGTGAAACACCTGAAAATTCTGCCTGACACAGCTCGTTTGATAAGGGGACGATGTATGGAGGCAGTGAAGTAGTAGTAGATTAAAGGTGCTGCAGTTAAAACTATGTTAGTTGGATCTTGGGATGGAGCTGGCGCTCCGCTGCCAGGCGAGCTTTCGCCTATCCAAGCCCCTGTCTCTCGGCTACTCCCCAAACAGCACTTCTAAGAACCTTTTGTATAAGATCATGTGTAGTAGTGTTCTTATAAGTTTGGGTTACAGCGGATGAGGGTAATGTAAACAGATGCACAAGAAGCGCTGAAATAATATCGATAAATGATAAAAGTTTGCCAGTATAATTTGTGGATAACACAGCAGGGTGGCAACAAAGTTAACAAGTTTGATGTGGAAGCCATGAAAACAACCCAAAATTCTGCCTGACACAGCTCGTTTGATAAGGGGACGATGTATGGGGGCAGTGAAGTAGTAGTAGATTAAAGGTGCTGCAGTTAAAACTATGTTAGTTGGATCTTGGGATAGAGCTGGCGCTCCGCTGCCAGGCGAACTTTCGCCTATCCAAGCCCCTGTCTTTCGGCTACTCCCCAAACAGCACTTCTAAGAACCTTTGGTATAAGATCAAGTGTAGTAGTGTTCTTATAAGTTTGGGTTATGGCGGGTGAGGGGAATTTAAACAGATGCACAAGAACGCTGAAATAATATCGGTAAATGATAAAAGTTTGCCAGTATATTTTGGGGATAACACAGCAGGTTGGCGACAAAGTTAACAAGTTTGATGTGGAAGCCATGAAAACAACCCAAAATTCTGCCTGACACAGCTCGTTTGATAAGGGGACGATGTATGGAGGCAGTTATATGGACAACGTGTGGAGGCAGCTAAAAAGACGACTTGTGGAGGCTGCTATGGAGACAATTTAATTTGGATAGTGCCTGTATGCGGCAGTCCAAAAAAGTTTTCAAACCAGAGGAGCAGGTAGGTGGTTCTCCAGAAAAATTAAATAGATTGAGTGCCTGTATGTGGCACTCCCAAAAATTGCTTAAAACAGAGGACCGGGTAGGTGGCCCTCCAGAAAAATTAAATACATAGAGTACTATAGCTAGAGCCAGTTGGCCCTGGCAAAAAATAGCCAGTTTCCTCTGCTTTAGTGTACAAAGAGGAGGAGAAGGAGGAAAATGAGGAGGAGGACTGCATAAATTATTCAGGTTGAGCTTCCTTCACCTGGTGGAGAATGGAAATCCTGAGAAATCCAGGCTTTATTCATCTTGATAAGCGTCAGCCTGTCAGTGCTGTCAGTCGACAGGCGTGTACGCTTATCGTTGATGATGCCACCAGCTGCACTGAAAACCCGATCGGACAACACGCTAGCGGCAGGGCAGGCAAGAACCTCCAAGGCGTAGAGCGCCAGTTCGTGCCACATGTCCAGCTTTGAAACCCAGTAGTTGTAGGGAGCTGTGTGATCATTTAGGACGATGGTATGGTCAGCTACGTACTCCCTCACCATCTTTCTGTAAAGATCAGCCCTACTCTGCCGAGACTGGGGACAGGTGACAGTGTCTTGCTGGGGTGCCATAAAACTGGCAAAGGCCTTGTAAAGCGTACCCTTGCCAGTGCTGGACAAGCTGCCTGCTCGTCTACTCTCCCTCGCTACTTGTCCTGCAGAAGTACGCCCTCTGCCGCTAGCACTGTCAGAAGGGAAATACTGTTTCAGCTTGTGCACCAGGGCCTGCTGGCATTCATGCATTCTCACACTCCATTCCTCTCCAGGGATGAGAGTGGAAAGATTTTGCTTGTACCTTGGGTCCAGGAGAGTGATTACCCAGTAATCGGTGCAGGAATAAATTCTTTGAACGCGAAGTTCACGGGATAGGCAGCCTAGCATGAAATCTGCCATATGCGCCAGAGTACCAACGCGCAAGAATTCACTCCCCTCACTGGCCTGACTCTCCATTTCCTCCTCCTCCAACTCCTCTTCTTCTGCCCATACACGCTGAACAGTGAAGGACTGAACAATGGTCCCCTCTTCTGTCTCGCCAACATTCTCCTCCTCTTCCTTCTCATCCTCCTCCACCTCCTCCGATATGCGCTGAGAAACAGACCTGAGGGTGCTTTGGCTATCAACAAGGGAATCTTCTTCCCCCGTCTCTTGTGACGAGCGCAAAGCTTCCGACTTCATGCTGACCAGAGAGTTTTTCAACACACCAAGCAGCGGGATGGTGAGGCTGATGATGGCGGCATCGCCACTGACCATCTGTGTTGACTCCTCAAAGTTACTCAGCACCTGACAGATATCAGGCATCCACGTCCACTCCTCATTGTAGACTTGAGGAAGCTGACTGACCTGACTACCAGTTCTGGTGGAAGTTGACATCTGGCAGTCTACAATCGCTCTGCGCTGCTGGTAAGCTCTGGATAATATGGTTAATGTTGAATTCCACCCTGTGGGCACGTCGCACAACAGTGGGTGAGCGAGCAGTTGGAGGCGGCGCTGCACTGCCCTGAGAGTGACAGCATCCCTGCTGGACTTCCTGAAATGCGCACCGATGTGGTGCACCTTCGTGAGCAAATCAGACAGATTGGGGTATGTCTTGAGGAACCGCTGAACTATGAGATTTAACACATGGGCCAGGCATGGCACATGTGTCAGTCTGCCGAGTTGCAGAGCTGCCAACAGGTTACGGCCGTTGTCACACACAGCCATGCCTGGCTTCAGGTTCAGCAGTGCCAGCCACAGATCAGTCTGCGCTGTGATGCCCTGTAATAGCTCTTGGCCGGTGTGCCTTTTATCGCCTAGGTTCAGCAGTTTGAGAACCGCCTGCTGTCGCTTAGCGACGGCACTGCTGCTATTCCTACAGCTACCGACTGATGGCGCCATGCCCACGGATGGTAATTCGGAGGAGGAGGTGGAGGAGGGGTGGGAGGAGGAGGAGGCATAGTAGGCCTGAGAGTCCTGGACCGAGGTAGGCCCCGCAATCCTCGGCGTCGGCAGTATATGACCAGCCCCAGCGTCAGACTCGGTCCCAGCCTCCACCAAGTTGACCCAATGTGCCATCAGCGATATATAGTGGCCCTGCCCGGCAGCACTCGTCCACGTGTCCATGGTCAGGTGGACCTTGTCAGAAACGGCGTTGGTCAGGGCACGGGTGATGTTGTCTGACACGTGCTTGTGCAGGGCTGGGACGGCACATCGGGAAAAGGTGTGGCGGCTGGGGACCGAATACTGAAGGGCGGCCGCCGCCATGAGGTTTCGAAAGGCCTCGGTCTCTACCAGCCTATAGGGCAGCATCTCCAGGCTAAGCAGTTTTGAGATGTGGACGTTGAGGGCTTGGGCGTGTGGGTGGGTTGCACTATACTTCCTTTTGCGCTCCAGCGTCTTGGGTATGGAGAGCTGAACGCTGGTGGATGCTGTGGAGGATCGTGGAGGCGAAGATGGGGTTTTCGCACGGGAGGTGTTTGGGCCGGGGTCCTGGGCAGGGGGCTTACTAGCAGATGACACAGGGGAAGGAGCAGTGGTGTGCCCGGCCGGAGGTGAACGGGCTTGGTGCCATTGAGTGGGGTGTTTAGCATTCATATGCCTGCGCATACTGGTGGTAGTTAAGCTAGTAGTGGTGGAACCCCTGCTGATCCTGGTTTGGCACAGGTTGCACACCACAGTCGGTCACCTCATCATCCTCCGATCCCTCAGTCTGCTCCCCCCTCGGACTTCCTGCCCTGACAACAACTTCACCACTGTCTGACAACCGTGTCTCCTCATCGTCCGACACCTCTTTACACACTTCTTCCACTACGTTAATAATGTCATCATCACCCACAGACTGCGACCGGTGGAAAACCTGGGCATCGGAAAATAGCTCAGCAGCACAAGTGGTTTGTGACTCTGGGAAGGGTCCTGAAAACAGTTCCTTAGAGTATGCCAGTTCAAATGCCAAATTTTGCTGGGAGGGGGCAGACTGGGGGACAGGAGGCTGAGGTGGAGGAGCTGGAGGAGTGCTAATTTTGGTGATATAGGTGGACTGCGTGGAAGACTGACGTGGCGTCCACCACCACTGCAGCACAGCGCCGGCAGCGCCTCTCAGCTAGTGTCTGAGACCACATAGAGCAGTGAGTATTCAACACCTGTTCACACATGGTGAGCCTTTTATCCTGTTCACATGGTGCGGTACTGCATGGCGTCTGCCGCTTCTGTAGTGCGGTGCTGGTGGGAGCCCGGAGCCATGGGGGCTATGCCTGCCACTGTGGGTGCTGGGGGGCAACCGGGTCTTGGTCCCTGCCGGCGCTGTGCTGCAGTGGTGGTGGTCACCATGTGATGCCGCACATAATAGCGTAGGGACCCACCATAAAGAGGTCACCGTGAAGTGGTTGGTGGGCTTATACAATTTGATCAAAATGTAACTAAGAACCTCGAGTTCGTTATATAATGTAGCCTAGCGGCAGTAGATCATTGTGTGATGTGTGGATGTGCGGTCCAGTTCTTTTTCTCTCCCCATGTTGGTTTAGACATTCGGGAAATGTTAGTCATGAAGTTATTTGGGTGCTATGACTATCTGCCTGAAAAGCAAAAGAATTAGAACTTGGAAACGGTATCATCCAAATTTTCCACTAATTTGCAGCACCCTGTGTGAGGAGACAACAGTCTCAAAATTACCTGGATATGTTAAAGCATTTGAAGGTTATAAGTATTTATATTGACCCTAAAGTGGCTTGGGTTAAACAGACATACATTTATCCTTATTCTGTCTAAAGCACTTTTGGTGATGAGCAAGTCATGCCTATATGACTGTATATTTGTAAAATGAGGAAAAAGGTGTACCCTCCTTCTGTCAACTGCGATTATATCTAGTGTATTCCTATCCTCAAATACTTCCTGAAATTAAACACCTTAGTCCTAACGCTGAAAAGTAGCAGATTCTATTGTGTTGCTGCTGATGGGAGATTACTGCACTGGTTTCTGTGCACGCTGTACTGTCTAAGAAACGCTTAAAAAATGGTTATGGCTAAAGAGACAGATTGGGTCCTGTAGTCTCACTTTACTGTCAGGGTGGCCGCGGATGGGTGAGGCTGACCAAGTGGCCACAAGTGGCAGGTCAGAGAGGTGGCCGTGGACGGTAGAAGCAGGAGCCATTGGGGCGGTCGCAAATGAAGAGGCCAAATCGGGCTGAGCCACAGATGAGGTGGGTGGACAGGGACAGAGGGATGGCACAGGAGCCTGTATTACTGCACAAGGGCAGTCCCATCTCCCCAGTCCACAGGGAGCATTTATAAATTTTGTCTCTGCTGTCCATCCCGGGTCCATGTGCCACCCAGGCCCCGAAGCAGCTGATAAGCTGCATCAATCCTATACTATCTACAGAGATTAGATTCTGACTAAGACTCCATTAGACAGATTGTACAAAGATTCAAAATTTTTCATGACCCTATGCATTTCTGACAAGCAACACCTTGTCAGGTGATATTGCAGATATTGTTCCATCTACCTGGCCCCTGCCAATCACACAGATGGTGCTCGGAGATTATATCACCTTCTACATCATGAGGTGGGTTTCTGCAATAACCCTAACCCAGTGATGACTGTAAATGTGACAGGTTATTGCAATATAGGAGTTATTTTCGTAACCAAGGTAAACACCATGCTTCTTTTGCTAGTAAATTTATGACAGACAAGAGAGATGGGTCCAAGATTATGAGATGAGTGTGCTCTCAGACAGGGGGGTCCACATGATCATGTGTTGCAATGATGGGTTTTATAAAATTGTTATCTTAACTGGTGAGAGGATATGCATAGGTATTAAAGGGATCCTATCACCAGGGACCTCATTTTCACTAAAAACAGGTTGCAGAAGCCCTTCACACCAGCAGTGCAAATCTGCCTTTCTGCCTTTTCTAAGCATTTGCATTACAATATACACTCACCAGCCACTTTATTAGGTACACCATGCTAGTAACGGGTTGGACGCCCTTTTGCCTTCAGAACTGCCTCAATTCTTCGAGGCATAGTTTCAACAAGGTGCTGGAAGCATTCCTCAGAGATTTTGGTCCATATTGACATGATGGCATCACACAGTTGCCGCAGATTTGTCGGCTGCACATCCATGATGCGAATCTCCCGTTCCACCACATTCCAAAGATGCTCTATTGGATTGAGATCTGGTGACTGTGGAGGCCATTTGAGTACAGTGAACTCATTGTCATGTTCAAGAAACCAGTCTGAGAGGATTCCAGCTTTATGACATGGCACATTATCCTGCTGAAAGTAGCCATCAGATGTTGGGTACATTGTGGTCATAAAGGGATGGACATGGTCAGCAACAATACTCAGGTAGGCTGTGGCGTCGCAACGATGCTCAATTGGTACCAAGGGGCCCAAAGAGTGCCAAGAAAATATTCCCCACACCATGACACCACCACCACCATCTTGAACCGATGATATAAGGCAGGATGGATCCATGCTTTCATGTTGTTGACGCCAAATTCTGACCCTACCATCCAATTGTCACAGCAGAAATCGAGACTCATCAGACCAGGCAACGTTTTTCCAATCTTCTACTGTCCAATTTCGATGAGCTTGTGCAAATTGTAGCCTCAGTTTCCTGTTCTTAGCTGAAAGGAGTGGCACCCGGTATGGTCTTCTGCTGCTGTAGCCCATCTGCCTCAAAGTTCGACGTACGGTGCGTTCAGAGATGCTCTTCTGCCTACCTTGGTTGTAACGGGTGGCGAGTCACTGTTGCCTTTCTATCAGCTCGAAACAGTCTGCCCATTCTCCTCTGACCTCTGGCATCAACAAGGCATTTCCGCCCACAGACCTGCCGCTCACTGGATGTTTTTTCTTTTTCGGACCATTCTCTGTAAACCCTAGAGATGATTGTGTGTGAAAATCCCAGTAGATCAGCAGTTTCTGAAAGACCAGCCCTTCTGGCACAAACAACCATGCCACGTTCAAAGGCACTCAAATCACCTTTCTTCCCCATACTGATGCTCGGTTTGAACTGCAGGAGATTGTCTTCATAGTCATAGTATATAAGGCTGGAAGGAGACGCAAGTCCATCAAGTCCAACCTTCAAGAATTAAATAAATGTTTTATCCCCATAACCCGTGATATTTTTTCTCTCCAGAAAGTCATCCAGGCCTCTCTTGAACATGTACATAGAGTGCGCCATAACAACCTCCTGCGGCAGAGAGTTCCACAGTCTCACTGCTCGTACAGTAAAGAACCTTTGTCTATGGTGATGGTAGAATCGCCTCTCCTCTAGGCGTAGAAGATGCCCCCTTGTCCTGGTCACAGGCCTAGGTATAAAAAGATCTTTAGAGAGATCCTTGTACTGTCCGTTCAGGTATTTGTACATTGTAATGAGGTCTCCCCTCAGTCGTCTTTTTTCTAAACTGAATAATCCCAAATTTTGTAATCTGTCATTGTATTCTAGTCCCCCCATTCCCCTAATAATCCTGGTTGCTCTCCTCTGCACCCGTTCCAGCTCTACTATATCCTTTTTATACACTGGTGCCCAAAACTGTACACAATATTCCATGTGTGGTCTGACCAGGGATTTGTATAAGGGCAGAACTATGTCTTTATCATGAGAATCTATTCCTCTCTTGATACATCCCATTATTTTATTTGCTTTAGCAGCAGCCGCCTGGCTCTGGTCACTAAAATTATGTTTACCATCCACCAATACGCCCAAGTCCTTTTCAGCTTCAGTTTTACTAAGTAATTGACCGTTTAGAACATAATTATACATTTTGTTTCCATGGCCCAAGTGCATAACTTTACATTTATCTACATTAAACCTCATCAACCATTTCTCTGCCCATCCCTCAAGCTTCCACAAATCCCTCTGTAATGCTAAACTATCGACCTCAGTATTTATTACTTTACACAGCTTAGTATCACCTGCAAATATTGAAACTTGACTGTGTAAACCCACTACAAGGTCATTAATAAAAATATTAAAAAGAAGTGGCCCCAATACTGACCCCTGTGGCACTCCACTGGTAACATTAACCCAATCTGAGAATGTGCCATTAATGACCACCCTCTGTTTTCTATCACTAAGCCAATTACTTACCCAGAAACACCGATTTTCTCCTATTTCCAGCAGTCTCATTTTATATACCAACCTTTTATGTGGCACGGTGTCAAATGCCTTTGAAAAGTCCAGATATACAACATCTACAGCATCCCCCAGATCCAGTCTTGAACTTACCTCCTCGTAGAAACCAATCAGATTAGTCTGACAGGACCGATCTCTCATAAACCTATGCTGACGCTGGGTTATAAGGTTGTGCTCAGTGAGATACTCCAGGATAGCATCTCTAATAAACCCCTCAAATATTTTCCCCACCACAGCAGTTAGACTTACGGGTCTGTAGTTTCCAGGATCGCTATTTGACCCTTTTTTTATATTGGTACCACATTTGCTATGCGCTATTCCTGTGGAACATAACCAGTCCTCAGTGAATCTTCAAATATTAAAAATAACGGTCTGTCTATCACGGTACATAGTTCATGCAGAACCCGGGGGTGTATGCCATCTGGCCCAGGTGATTTATCTATCTTAGTGGTTGCGAGGCGGCGCCGTACCTCTTCCTGGGTTAAACTGTTGACATTATAAAAAGAATTAACATTATTCCTCATTGTGTCTTCCACCAGGGGATTTTCCTGGGTAAAGACAGTTGAGAAGGCGACATTCAGAAGATTGGCCCTTTCCTCATCTCCTTCCACCATGACCCCCATGTTATTTCTAAGGGGACCCACACTCTCTGTTTTTAGTTTCTTATCATTTATATACTTGAAAAATAATTTGGGATTATTTTTGCTCTCCCTGGCAATATTTCTCTCAGTCTCTATTTTTGCGGCCTTTATCTGCTTTTTACAGGATTTATTTTTCTCTCTATAATCCTGTAATGCCTCATCGCTACCTTCACGTTTTAGCACCTTAAACGCTTTATCTTTCTCGCTTATTGCTTTCCTTACAAGACTAATTAGCCACATAGGCTTTTTCTTGTTCCTTTTATGCTTTTTCCCATAAGGTATGTGTTTCTAACAGGACTTTTTCAGAATATATGAGAAAAAGTCCCATTTTTTGGGGGGGCTTTTGTCTTTGAGAGCATTATCCCAGTCTATGCCTTTAAGGTCTTCCCTTAGTTGATGAAAATTTGCCCTCCTGAAGCTTAGAGTGTTGGTTGCCCCTTCACTAACGTGCTTCGTAAAGCGTAATACAAAATCAATGATATTATGATCACTATTCCCCAGGTTCCCCCCAACCTGTAGTTTTGATACCCTATCAGGTCTGTTGGTAAGGATAAGGTCCAGCAGTGCCCCCCCTCTTGTTGGCTCCAGGACAAGTTGCGACAGGTAATTGTCTTTTGTTGTTGACAAGAACCTGCTGCCTTTGAAGGACCTGCATGTTTCTGCCCCCCAGTCAATATCTGGGTAATTGAAGTCCCCCATGATAAGTACTTTACCATGCTTTGAAGCCGCATCCATTTCACTTATCAGCATTTCCTCTGCTGCCTCCATTATATTTGGAGCCTTATAACAAACCCCTAGTAATATTTTATTATTCTTTTTCCCTCCTCTTATCTCCACCCATAGGGATTCCACATTTGCGTTACTGATGTCATCTCACAGGACGGGCTTGAGGCAAGAATTCACATATAAACAAACCCCTCCCCCTTTTTTATTTATACGATCCTTTCTAAAAAGACTATAACCATCTATAGTAACAGCCCAGTCATAGCTACTGTCCAGCCATGTCTCGCTGATACCCACTATATTATATTTCCGTTCCAACATCAAGAGTTCCAGTTCCTCCATTTTGTTTGTGAGGCTTCTGGCATTTGTGTACATACACTTTATATGGTTTTCCCTGTCCGTATTCCTTTTGTCCTTATTTCCCAATCTCATTCCAGCCCCCTTCCTCCCCCATGGACTATGACTCTTCCCAGCTCTCTATGTACACCGTCTATTTGCCCTGCACAAGTGTAGTTGCCCTCCCCCCAGGTCTCTAGTTTAAACACTCCTCCAACCTTCTAGCCATTTTTTCCCCTAAAACAGCGGCCCCCTCCCCATTGAGGTGCAGCCCATCCCTACTGTAGAGCCTGTAGCCGACAGAAAAGTCAGCCCAGTTCTCCATGAACCCAAACCCCTCCTTCCTACACCAACTTTTGAGCCACTTATTTACCTCCTTGATCTCCCGCTGCCTTTCTGGTGTGGCACGTGGTACAGGCAGTATTTCGGAGAAAATTACCTTTGAGGTCCTTGCCCTGAGCTTATGGCCTAAATCTCTGAAATCATTTTTAAGGACCTTCCACCTACCTGTTACTTTGTCATTAGTGCCAATGTGGACCATGACCGCTGGTTCCTCACCAGCCCCTCCCAGTAATCCGTCAACACGATCCGCAACATGCCGAACCCGAGCACCCGGCAAACAACACACTGTTCGGTATGCACGGTCTTTGTGACAGATTACCCTGTGTGTTCCCCTAATAATGGAATCTCCCACTACCAGCACCTGTCTGACCTTGCCTGTGCTCCCATTACCCTTCTTACTGGAGCAGACATTCCCCTGGTTGCTAGAGACCACGTCTTGCTGCAGCATTGCTACCCCAGAGCTGATATCCCCCTCATCCGCCAGCCTGGCAAACTTATTGGCGTGCACCAGATCAGGACTAGACTCTCTACAACTCTTCCCTCTACCCCGCCTTCTAAATGTTACCCAACTAGCTGCCCCCTCACTCTGCACCTCCATACTTCCCTCCCCACAACCATCTTCCCCAGAGAGTTTGTGCTCCAGGAGCAGCAAACTTCGTTCCATATTATCAATTGCCCGCAGCCTTGAAACTTGCTCATTTAGATCCAGAATCTGGGCTTCCAGATGAGCAATTTTCACACACCCCACACAGCAGTATTCCCCCTCGAACGGCTGTTCAAGGAAAGCATACATGGCACAGGATGTACACCGTGTAGCAATGCCACTTATGGAGTCCATTATTCTAATGGGGATTACAATAGAAATATGCACAGAAAGAAGAATTTACAGTCAAAGTAACACAAAACACAGAAGTTACCTGCTAAAGCCCCTCAAACTTAAGTCCCTTAAACCTAAGTCACACTTAAGACACTGCACACACTTGGGATCAATGCACACTCGCCGCCACGCTCACACACTCGCTTTGCTAATGCTTTTTTTAAAGTTATCTGCCACAAAAATCTGCAGAGCTCACTGCGCAAGATCTGGCTGCAAAACCAGATCTTGACCATGTCTACATGCCTAAATGCACTGAGTTGCCACCATGTGATTGGCTGATTAGAAATTAAGTGTTAACGAGCAGTTGGACAGGTGTACCTAATAAAGTGGCCGGTAAGTGTAGTTGTGTGTTGTAACTTACCTACTCTAACAAAATCATGGTGTAGTCCCAGGGGCTGGACTTTGGTTTGGATGCATTTAAAAAAACAACATGTGCCTTGTCTGTGTTACCCACTCCTCAGAGCTTGGCCCCACCTTTGTGCTCCTGTCTAGCACCACCTCCTGCTTCTTCTCAGAAGTCACAGCCTGGTCAGCCTGACATCAGTGAGGGAGGGACAAGCTGTACAGGTGCACTAACATGGAGACAGCCTGCAGCTCAAACAGGTCACATATTGTTTTTTGAAATACATGCAAACCCAAGTCCAGCCCCTGTGACTACCCCAGGATTTTGTCAGGATGCAAGAGTAAGTTATAATACACAATTATATAGTAATGCAAATGCTTAGAAAAGGCAGAAAGACATATTTGCACTGCAGGTGTCATGGGCTTTTACAATCTCTCCTTAGTGAAAAATGAGGTCCCTGGTGACAGGTTCCCTTTAATATTTATCCAGATTTTACAGCTGAGAAGGCAGGCCTGCATATTAACATTACTCCAGAGTTCACTGGTGATTAGGTATGCATGTGTATTATTTCTTCAGAAATCACCAACTAGTGTTAAAGATTGATGAAGCTATGGAGTTATTAAGACCCCCTAGGTATTAAAGTGTCCAAAATGTAGGTCCATTGTTATTCTTTACGCAGCATTCAGTTATCTCAATTACTGTTTTCAGTTGCTGGTCTAATGGCCTCAATGCCCAAAAAGGATAATTTTTAGGGTTACCCTTATGTTTTTTCCATATACGTTTGTTCACTCTGTCCCCTATATGATACTGTACTCTCACAAAACTGTTTTATTGTTTTTCCCACATATTGAGCTGTATAAGTAGATGTTGTCAGATACACCATGTCTACTGTACTGCAGTGTATAAAATCTCTAATGGTGTGTGCCTTGCTTGTTGACATGCAAGTGAAGTTTTTGGATCTGTTAACAAAGGGACAGGCTAAAAATGTACCACCTTTGTGGCTGATAGCTTAACTCTCCTCTAATTATTTACTGTAGTTTTTAGTTAAAAGGAGGGAAAACCTTGGTGTCTTAACTGCATTTTTGTATGCTTGTTTTAAAGGAAATCCACGGTCAATAAAGAGCCTCCTTTCATTTTCATGAAAGCCACTAATGGTGTTACAATTTCCTCTTAAATGTAAGAATTGCCTTTTGGGATTTCTTTTTTTTTGAGGGAGAGAGGGGAACAGCTGGACCACTGCAAACTATTTGTTCCTGTTATTTTGCAGTACACTGCCATATTGATATGACCCCCTGATCTTTAGAGATGAGCAGATCATGAAAGGCTATTTCATTTTCTTGGATTTCTGCTGTAAATCGTAACCCTAAGGTGTTGACATTCAGGTCATCCACAAATGTATGGATATCCTCTTTAGTTGAGTTCTACACTAGTAGCACATCTATGTTCCTCAGCCGCATAGGAATATACTGATTCCAGCCGGTAATTCACTCTACCAAGACTTACCTACCCTCCCACCAGCTGTAGTACAGGCTATGTGGGGGCACACAGGCTCCCCATAGCGCTACCCATCGAGCCCCATGGGGCTGAGGACATATTCCATGAGTCTCAATACAAACTCATTATGAGTCCTATACTGAGTACCTCTTATTGTCAAGAAGTAGCCTACTGCTCCAATCCCCTTGTCATGGGGTATTGAAGAGTACAAGGCTTCAAATCCAGGTAATAATTTTTGTCTAACTCCAGACTGTCTAGTTTCTGTACCCCCATAGTGTCCCTAACATATGAGGGAATGGCTAAAACAAATGACCATAGTATTTTGTCTAAGTGAGTGCTACAGTTTTTATGGTAGTAAACCCTGATACAATTGGGTGTCCCTTCAAAGGTGGATAGCCCTTGTGAGATTTGGGGATGTTGTAGAAAGTCCCCATATGAGGACTTTAGACTAATTTGTTCATTTTCTGAGATCAAGCCTCTATCTATAGTTCCTGCTAATAAATCCCTTAGTTCCTGTCGGAAATTGATTGATAGTTTATTACAGCACTCTGTGTCATTCAATATTGATAGGCACATTTGTGTATATTCATTTTTGTCTATTAGCACTATGTTCCCCCTTTTCCGATGGTTTTATGACTAGTGAGGGATCATTCTTTAGTGAGTCCAAGGCCTCTATTTCATTTTTCCCAAGATTGGTAGGGTTTCTATGAGTTGGTGTATTTGGATCCTTTGTGACTAATGACTGGATATATGCACTATGCTTAATTCTGGAAACCTATCTATGTAGTAATCTTAGTTCTGGTAACATATCTATGTAGATATCATGATTCTGGTGTAGTAAGCTTTGTAATTTATTAGGGATGAGTGAACCCAAACTTGCAATGTCCAGGTCCATGCCAAACATTGCGGCGGTTCTGTCACAAGGAAAGCATAATTTAGAGGCCGGAAGCATGTGCTGGCTGACAATTTTTGCTCCTTGATGATTTCAGAGGAAGGACGATCACGTAGCACACAACACCAATATTTAAATGCCCACCATGGTTTTGCCTGCAACATTTATATAGTGACTTGCAAATGGTACTGTTGGGTGTGTGGATGATAACATGCCAATGTGAAAAAAAGGATGCAGATAAAATATGAAGTACACACAGATAACACACAAAGACATGTTTGGTGGATGTGTAACGATACACCCATCTGAATGAATCCTACATGCGACAAAAAGTACAAGTGATTTTAGCAGTAAAATCAAGTAGTTCGTACAAGTTGATGGCATCCAAATGATAATGAAGATGCATTTAATACACAATTAGAGATATTCCATGCCCAAGTACTTACTGCCTTTAAACATCATCTAAAAGTGTCCCTCTATGACATTCCCATATAACTGCCTGTAGCTGATCTGCATATGCACATGGCCGTGAAACTATATACAAAAGCTAGGGTGAATAGTTTTATATTTGTTGGCTTTAATGTTTCCATCATCATTGTGTGAAATAATCGTAAGAGATTGTATGAGAAGCTTTAGTCTATAAACTGTACGCTAAATCATCTATAAGTCAGGTAAAAATGTAACATGCGTTATGACCCCATTGAGCAAACACAAGCAGTGATCCTATCCACTCTGAAGCTGTAAGGTGAATACCTTTCAGATTCCGACCTATACTTAAAAGCTTTACCATAAAGCTTATGTAACTTTCACTATCAATAATGAATGGTTTTCTTTGGGAAAAGATTAAGGTTAGTGATTCTGAAATTCATGACTGAAGTAGCAGCTGTAATCACTCACTTTTCCAAGCAAATCTTCAGTTGGATTAAAGGACTGGATAAAACATGAGTCAGGAAGACATATTTTGCAGTGTTTGTGCTTTTCACATTTGAAAGACTTCGCTGTTTTGCCATAATGACCAAATTCACTTGATCAGGGCTTAGTAGATGCTGGTTAAAAATGTTAAAAGAGGACAGCCAAGTACCTTTTTGTTTCTGTGAAAAGTAAATACAAGAATACATGCAATTTTTGTGTCGAGCATAAAAACTGCATGAGAAAACAGTGAATCCAGTTTTCCATGTATCATCTTGATTTACAGAGACAATAGACTACATGCATTTCTTAAATATAAGATTATAATATGCATTATTATAAGGTTTGATACATTATGAATTAATATTTCCACCGTGTTTTTTTTCCTTCCTTTCTGACAAGAGGATAACTTTGCTCTTCCAATTTACCTCATGTAGTGATATTGAAATTAATAATTTATAGTAAGAAAAGTATTACATGAATGATGTATGTGCTGGAATTTATTTATAGTACTCATTAACAATAAACACTGTTTCTCTTTAAACATGAATACCCAGTGTATAAAACATATCAGGATGGCTCCCTAAATATAAGTTAACAGTGCAACCAGATTTTCACACATGAAAATACTAAGAGGTCAGAACTTAATTCCTGTAATTCCGTCATGTTGAGGTCCTGGTTGTGCTGATGATTTACCAAATAAACTACCTTAAAAAAGTCCTCAAATAAACAACTACAACATTCTAGGTTTTTCTCTCCACTTTTAATAATAATTAAGCCCCGTGTAACCCATACAAAAGGTACTGAGGTAGAATAAGAAAGTACAAATATTTTTACATTTAAAATGGCAATATGCTAAAAGGTGACAATTTTCTCTAATCATGAAGGATGGAACCTGCACTGTAAATTAAAGACATGTCAATGCATAAACATGGCAATAATACAAATGTATTTATTTTTGCTGTATAGTTCTGATAAAATCTGTTTTATACACAGATATATTTTCAGGTATTGGTACTGTGACATTCCGAACCCCTGGAGAGCACCAACATCAATTAATTACAGGCGGTCCCCTACTTAAGGACACCCGACTTACAGACAACCCATAGTTACAGACGGACCCCTCTGCCCACTGTGACCTCTGGTGAAGTCTCTGGATGCTTTACTATAGTCCCAGACTGCAATGATCAGCTGTAAGATGTCTGTATTGAAGCTTTATTGACAATTCTTGGTCCAATTACACCAAAAATTTTGAAACTCCAATTGTCACTGGGGCAAAAGAAAAAAAATGGTCTAGAACTTCCATTATAAAATATACAGTTTCGACTTACATACAAATTCAACTTAAGAACAAACCTCCAGACCCTATCTTGTATGTAACCGGGGGACTGCCTGTATTGCTTTTATACACACCGGGTGAATGCATAGGTTCCAGGAGGTGCAAGAAGTGAGTTAGAAGTGTCCATACAACCTCTGAACAGCTGAAAGTCCTTTCAGTACAGTTAACTGTCACGAACTCTCATTTGACACAAGCCCTGTCAGTTACAGAATTAAATCAGGTCAGAAGTGAACTCACGTAGCATATTTATAACCAGTCATGGACTTGGGGATTCATGGATCAAGATAAAAGAACAATGCAGGTTAATTTTATGTTTTTCCCTATACAAAACAACAGCACAAAGGAGATATATAGAATTAATATAAGCAATTCAGTGACTCAGTTTCCGTGTTCTGGTCAATGGAAATAAATGACTGAACTTGATGTTTCCCCCTGCCCTGTGATGGTAATATCTCCCAGGAAATGAACAATGGACAGAAGTGGTGATGTCCTTAAATTAGGTGTAGATGCATCCTTTCAAATGTCTAGGAGGCTCTTGGAAACCTCCTATTTTAGATCAGAACCAGGACCTTGGATGGGTTCTAAATTGTCAATGGGAAGTCATAGTTCTAGTTCCGATCAGACGCGTCTGTATCTCTGGTGTCTGTTGAGACCACACGTGAACCACTTACTATGTTCCTATTGAGAGATCTTTATATCTCCTTTTCCCTGGCTGCGAGAGCAAACTGACACAAAGGTATGCATTTGCTCTGCTGCCCTCATCCCAAATATGTAATAGTATTAGTATTAGTAGTGGTTGTGCCAACTTACAATATATCATTAATTCAATTTTAAATTTGGATCTTGGAATTACAGTTGTGGAACCTAAACAGCTATACAAAAGAAGGAGTGTGCCCCTTATAACAAAATTCTCATCCCAAATAATTATTTGGCCTCTGGCTGGGATGGAGCATGAATCCATAACTGAAATATTGATTGGATAAGTTATTGGTTTTACTGCTCTTTGTGTAATTTTGGAGGAAATTCTGTGAAAACTGTTGGTGCCACTAGGTCTGTGGCAGTATGAGCTAGCTCGCTTCCCCTACGGAATGAATGAGCCTCACCAGTTTGTCTTCTGGATAGATAAGGCTGGATGAGGTGAGGCATCATTTTGTTCAATGGATCCACAGCAAGGTTTAGGTGTTGGGAATTGGAAATATTTCTATATTTTCATTACGGTTACATTTTTGGATCCCCTGGAAATCATCACAATGTAATGTGACAACAAAAACATGTAGAAATATTTTTATACAAATGCTTGCATAATATAAATCTATAGATTATAATATGCTAAAATTATGTGCCGTATTCAACAATACATAAATCTATAAGATACTAGAACATATGAAGTGTTCCGTAGAACATCCAGATAAAATCACATTCCTTTATTTTTCCTCCTCCAATGTACAGCGGTGTAGATGTATGTACAGAGACCTACGCTTTTGGCTATTTTATAATCCCTACTCATGGTATGTTAAAGCAAAAATGGAACACCTACATCCACCTGGCTAATTGGATATGTTGTAGCAGGTCTACAGAAACACACAGTTTGCAGAGAAAACATTGCAAACGATACAGAGCAATATAAAATAATAAGAGTTGAACATAGTTTGGAACTTTAATAATTTCAATACATTTATTTGCATGAAAGCAATCCTAGAAAATGATTTCTACTCTCAGTGTTTAGATTTTCTTTCATTCTGAATATTTATGCTCTTTGTTTCTCTGCACCCAAGAATCTGTCATTTACTTATGCGACACTGACAGCGAAATTCCTATAACTTAAACTATCCCTCATTACAGGGAAATTCCAAAAGAAATATTTTACAAAAGGAAAAAGAAAATTAAGCCTCCTGTCATTTCATTTCAACTGTCTGATTTTAATCTTAATAGAAACAGGCTGTGTGAAAGGTATAATATGTCCCTTATCTAAGTATCTAACAAATCTGATGATTTTGGCATGCCAGGTCATCTGTTATAGCTTTACAGTCTACAGTGAAGGATTTAATTATTTCCAGATGCAAATGAAAGCAGAACTTGTACAAGGTCATTTTCCAATAGCATTTTCTGTAAAATAAAATGACTGATGATCTGAAAACCCTCACAATTGCCACCTACGAGATGTTTTGTACTGGTTACCCAGAAACAAATTCTTCAAAGCTGTCATTCACGTTATGTCATTAGAAAAGCAACATCACAACATTACCTTCAGTATGTTCCTTCCACCAGCTGTAAAGGAGTGTAAGGCAGAATGTATCAAATAATACACAAAAGCAACAAAGTAAAGTAAAATCAAAGTATGTAGGTTATTTGTGCCTGAGAATGAGTGGAATTCATTCAGTGGTCTCTTATTGCTGAGGGAGAGTATCACTATGGAAAAGTAGTGTAATCTACTTTATAAGCAGTATATTGTTATATAGTTTTGTATATTTTATAAATGTGCAGTAATTCTTCTACAATGGTTACAATGACAATATTTTGTTTCTTTTATGTTCTCTGTTTCTTGTAGTAGATGAGTAGATTGAGAGTGATGTCTTGTTTAAAGGATTAGTCCAATCTCAAATAAGTATGGCATATACTGTGAATATGTCATAGTCAACAGGTGTAGATTCCAGCGCACCTACAGTATTTCTGGAATAATTTTCAAGTTACAAAAACAATGTAGTTTACATTTCCATAACACCCTTTAACTTCTATGTAAACTAATGCAGCAGAACTCCTAAGTAAACTTGATCGTTTTGGTAACTCTGACCTCCTCTAGCCTAAATCTACAGGATTCAGGGACTTGTGTTACAGTATAGAGTGCTAGGGGTGAAACCACATTTTTAAGTTGTTTTTGGTATACTGTACACAATGTTAAGCCATCAATGTCTGGGATGGAAAACCCCCTTTGTTGAGCAGCTTAGCAGCATTTCAGCATTGGCAAAGCTAGTAATAGGGTTATGTGCCATATATAACAAAGGAAAATGAAGTCAGTGTCAGTTTTCAGATAAAACGAAATACATTTGTTGAGAACATATGTTGCCTACACTCCCAAGCTGCAGCATTGCCAAATATTTGTCTAAACATTGATTTCTTTAAACTGTTTTTTAAACTAACTGACAGCTCATAGGTTCATTGAAAATGCAGTATTTTGCGGAACAAATAAGCAAATGGGGTACATTTTGTTTTCTATGTTCTGATTTTGCAAAAGTCAATTAGATGACAATTACATCTTATATATCAAGAGCTATACTCCAGAGCCAAAGTTCCTGTAATGGGTCTGCTTTAGAGATGAGCGAGCACTAAAATGCTCGGGTACTCGTTATTCGAGCTCTGCACAGGGAAGCTTGGCCAAACACCTGGGAACCTCAGAAAAGGATGGAAACACCACGGAAATGGACAGGAAACAGCAGGGGCAGCATGCATGGATGCCTCTGAGGCTGCTTAATCGCACCATTATGCCAAAATTATGGGCAACAGCATGGCCATGACAGAGTGACAGAATGAAGCTAGATAGCATCTAAAACATCCAATAATTGACCCTGACACTATAGGGGACGGCATGCAGAGGCAGCGGCAGCAGCGGAAGGCTAGAGAGTGGCATGGCGACATACCCTAAATGGACTCAGGCTTCAAACCAATGGGTAGCAGAGAGGAACCAAAGAAGGTGAGCAAGAAGCGCTCAAATAATATTGGTACATGATAAAAGATTGCCAGTATATTTTGTGGATTACACAGCAGGGTGACGACAAAGTTAACATGGAAGCCATGAAAACAATCCAAAATTCTGCCTGACACAGCTCGTTTGATAAGGGGACGATGTATGGAGGCAGTGAACTAGTAGTAGATTAAAGGTACTGCAGTTAAAACTATGTTAGTTGGTTCTTGGCATGGAGCTGGCGCTCCGCTGCCAGGCGAGCTTTCGCCAATCCAAGCCCCTGTCTCTAGGCTACTCCCCAAACAGCACTTCTAAGAACCTTTCGGATAAGATCAAGTGTAGTAGCGTTCTTATAAGTTTGGGATATGGCGGGTGAGGGGAATGTAAACATCTGCGCAAGAAGCGCTGAAATAATATCCGTAAATGAAAAAAGTTTTCCAGTATATTTTGTGGCTTACACAGCAGGGTGGCGACAAAGTTAACAAGTTTGATGTGGAATGCCCTGCAATAGCTCTTGGGCGGTGTGCCTTTTATCACCTAGGCTCAGCAGTTTGAGCACCGCTTGCTGTCGCTTAGCAACGGCACTGCTGCTGTGCCTAGAGCTACCGACTGATGGCGCCATGCCCACGGATGGTAATTCGGAGGAGGAGGAGGTGGAGGAGGGGTGGGAGGATTTGGAGGTATAGTAGGCCTTTGAGACCTGGACCAAGGTAGGCCCCGCAATCCTCTGCGTCGGCAGTATATGACCAGCCCCAGGGTCAGACTCGGTCCCAGCCTGCACCAAGTTAAGTGTAGTAGCGTTCTTATAAGTTTGGGATATGGCGGGTGAGGGGAATGTAAACAGATGCGCAAGAAGCGCATGATGCGCATGGAGCTGGCGCTCCGCTGCTAGGCGAGCTTTCGCCAATCCAAGCCCCTGTCTCTAGGCTACTCCCCAAACAGCACTTCTAAGAACCTTTTGTATAAGATCAAGTGTAGTAGCGTTCTTATAAGTTTAGGATATGACGGGTGAGGGGAATGTAAACAGATGCGCAAGAAGCGCTGAAATAATATCCGTAAATGGTAAAAGTTTGCCAGTGTATTTTGTGGATAACACAGCAGGGTGGCGACAAAGTTAACAACTTTGATGTGGAATCCATGAAAACAACCCAAATTTCGGCCTGACAAACCTCGTTTGATAAAGGGACGATGTATGGAGGCAGCTATATGGACGACTTTTGGAGGTAGCAATGGAGACAACGTGTGGAGGCTTCTATGGAGACAATTCAATTTGGATAGTGCCTGTATGTGGCAGTCCAAAAAATTTTTCAAACCAGAGGAGCAGGTAGGTGGCCCTCCAGAAAAATGGAATAGATTGAGTGCCTGTATGTGGCAGTCCAAAAAAGTTTTCAAACCAGAGGAGCAGGTAGGTGGCCCTCCAGAAAAATGGAATAGATTGAGTGCCTGTATGTGGCAGTCCAAAAAAGTTTTTAAACCAGAGGAGCAGGTAGGTGGCCCTCCAGAAAAATGGAATAGATTGAGTGCCTGTATGTGGCAGTCCAAAAAATTTTTCAAACCAGAGGAGCAGGTAGGTGGCCCTCCAGAAAAATGGAATAGATTGAGTGCCTGTATGTGGCAGTCCCAAAAAATTGTTTAAAACAGAGGACCGGAAAGGTGGCCCTCCAGAAAAATTGAATAGATTGAGTGCCTGTATGTGGCACTCCCAAAAATTGTTTAAAACAGAGGACCGTGTCGGTGGCCCTCCAGAAAAATTAAATGCATAAAGTACTATACCTAGAGCCAGTGGGCCCTGTCAAAAAACAGCCAGTTTCCTCTGCTTTACTGTAGAAAGAGGAGGAGAAGGAGGAAAATGAGGAGGAGGAGGAGTGGATAAATTATTCAGGTTGAGCTTCCTTCACCTGCTGGAGATTTGAAATTAGGAGAAATCCATGCTTTATTCATCTTGATAAGCGTCAGCCTGTCAGCGCTGTCAGTCGACAGGCGTGTACGCTTATCGGTGATGATGCCACCAGCTGCACTGAAAACCCGCTCTGACAAGAAGCTAGCGGCAGGGCAGGCAAGAACCTCCAAGGCGTAGAGCGCCAGTTCGTGCCACATGTCCAGCTTTGAAACCCAGTAGTTGTAGGGAGCTGTGTGATCATTTAGGACGATGGTATGGTCAGCTACGTACTCCCTCACCATCTTTCTGTAAAGATCAGCCCTACTCTGCCGAGACTGGGGACAGGTGACAGTGTCTTGCTGGGGTGACATAAAGCTGGCAAAAGCCTTGTAAAGCGTACCCTTGCCAGTGCTGGACAAGCTGCCTGCTCGCCTACTCTCCCTCGCTACTTGTCCCGCAGAACTACGCACTCTGCCGCTAGCGCTGTCAGAAGGGAAATACTGTTTCAGCTTGTGCACCAGGGCCTGCTGGTATTCATGCATTCTCACACTCCTTTCCTCTCCAGGGATGAGAGTGGAAAGATTTTGCTTGTACCGTGGGTCCAGGAGAGTGAACACCCAGTAATCGGTGCTGGAATAAATTCTTTGAACGCGAGGGTCACGGGATAGGCAGCCTAGCATGAAATCTGCCATATGCGCCAGAGTACCAACGCGTAAGAATTCACTCCCCTCACTGGCCTGACTGTCCATTTCCTCCTCCTCCAACTCCTCCAACTCCTCTTCTTCTGCCCATACACGCTCAACAGTGTAGGACTCAACAATGGTCCCCTCTTGTGTCTCGCCAACATTCTCCTCCTCTTCCTCCTCATCCTCCTCCACCTCCACCTCCTCCGATATGCGCTGAGAAACAGACCTAAGGGTGCTTTGGCTATCAACAAGGGAATCTTCTTCCCCTGTCTCTTGTGAGGAGCGCAAAGCTTCCGACTTCATGCTGACCAGAGAGTTTTTCAACAGGCCAAGCAGCGGGATGGTGAGGCTGATGATGGCGGCATCGCCACTGACCATCTGTGTTGACTCCTCAAAGTTACTCAGCACCTGACAGATATCAGACATCCACGTCCACTCCTCATTGTAGACTTGAGGAAGCTGACTGACCTGACTACCAGTTCTGGTGGAAGTTGACATCTGGCAGTCTACAATCGCTCGGCGCTGCTAGTAAACTCTGGATAACATGGTCAGTGTTGCATTCCACCTCGTGGGCACGTCGCACAACAGTCGGTGATCGGGCAGTTGGAGGCGGCGCTGCGCTGCCCTGAGAGTGGCAGCATCTGTGCTGGACTTCCTGAAATGCGCACAAATGCAGCGCACCTTCGTGAGCAAATCAGACAGATTGGGGTATGTCTTGAGGAAACGCTGAACTATCAGATTTAACACATGGGCCAGGCATGGCACATGTGTCAGTCTGCCGAGTTGCAGAGCCGCCACCAGGTTACGGCCGTTGTCACACACAACCATGCCTGGCTTCAGGTTCAGCGGTGCCAGCCACAGATCAGTCTGCGCCGTGATGCCCTGTAATAGTTCTTGGGCGGTGTGCCTTTTATCGCCTAGGCTCAGCAGTTTGAGCACCGCCTGCTGTCGCTTAGCGACGGCACTGCTGCTGTGCCTAGAGCTACCGACTGATGGCGCCATGCCCACGGATGGTCGTTCGGAGGAGGAGGTGGAGGAGGGGTGGGAGGAGGAGGAGGCATAGTAGGCCTCAAACACCTGGACCGAGGTAGGCCCCGCAATCCTCGGCGTCGGCAGTATATGACCAGCCGCAGGGTCACACTCGGTCCCAGCCTTCACCAAGTTAACCCAATGTGCCGTCAGAGATATATAGTGGCCCTGCCCGGCAGCACTCGTCCACGTGTCCGTGGTCAGGTGGACCTTGTCAGAAACGGCGTTGGTCAGGGCACGGATTATGTTGTCTGACACGTGCTGGGCTGGGACGGCACATCGGGAAAAGTAGTGGCGGCTGGGGACCGAATACCGAGGGGCGGCCGCCGCCATGAGGCTGCGAAAGGCCTCGGTCTCTACTAGCCTATAGGGCAGCATCTCCAGGCTTAGCAATCTGGAGATGTGCACATTAAGGGCTTGGGCGTGCGGGTGGGTTGCACTATATTTGCGTTTCCGCTCCAGCGTCTGGGGTATGGAGAGCTGAACGCTGGTGGATGCTGTGGAGGATCGTGGAGGTGACGATGGGGTTTTTGTGGCAGGGTCCTGGGCAGGGGGCTGACTATCAGCTGACACAGGGGAAGGAGCAGTGGTGTGCACGGCCGGAGGTGAACGCGCTTGTTGCCACTGAGTGGGGTGTTTAGCATTCATATGCCTGCGCATACTGGTGGTAGTTAAGCTAGTAGTGGTGGAACCCCTGCTGATCCTGGTTTGGCAAATGTGGCACACCACAGTCCGTCGGTCATCCGGTGTTTCCTTAAAGAACCTCCAGACTTCTGAAAATCTAGCCCTCGCCGCAGGAGCCCTCGCCACGGGAGCTTCACTAGTTGACACATTTGGCGCTGATGCACCAGCTCTGGCCCTGCCTCTCCGTCTGGCCCCACCACTGCCTCTTCCAACCTGTTCTGGTCGAGGACTCTCCTCCGTCTCAGAAGCACTGTGTTCACCCGGCCTCTCAACCCAGCTTGGGTCTGTCACCTCATCATCCTCCGATCCCTCAGTCTGCTCCCCCCTCGGACTTCCTGCCCTGACAACAACTTCCCCACTGTCTGACAACCGTGTCTCCTCATCGTCGGACACCTCTTTACACACTTCTTCCACTACGTCAACAAGGTCATCATCACCCACAGACTGCGACTGGTGGAAAACCTGGGCATCGGAAAATTGCTCATCAGCAACCGGACAAGTGGTTTGTGACTGTGGGAAGGGTCCAGAAAACAGTTCCTCAGAGTATGCCGGTTCAAATGGCAAATTTTGCTGGGAGGGGGCAGACTGGGGGGGAGGAGGCTGAGGTGCAGGAGCTGGAGGAGTGCCGATTTCGGTGACATGGGTGGACTGCGTGGAAGACTGACTGGTGGACAAATTGCTCGAAGCATTGTCGGCAATCCACGACATCACCTGTTCGCACTGTTCTGGCCTCAACAGTGCTCTACCACGATTCCCAGTAACTTCAGACATGAACCTAGGGAGTGTAGCTCTGCGGCGTTCCCCTGCTCCCTCATAAGCAGGTGGTGTCTCACCCCGCCCAGGACCACGGCCTCTGACCCCTGCAGTAGTTGGACGCCCACGTCCCCGCCCTCGTCCTCTACCCCTAGCCCTCGGGTTAAACATTTTGAAAATGAGAGTTATAACTTGTATTTTTTTTTTAACTTTTTTTTTTTTTTTTTGTTTTTTTTTGTGTTTTTTAGTTTTTAAAACCAAACGATGCTATCCTATTGCTATGGCTATTTTCTAGCCAAGTATTACAGCACACTACTATGCCAGATGAGATGACGCTGAGTTATGAAAAAAATAAACGTAAAATAAAAAAGGTAATGGCAGACTGTGCCTAGTTGAAATACAACCCCGGGCCCTAATAAATTTTCCCACTTCGGTCTTTGCGATGGATATGTGCGTCACTAAAACACAGTGGTCGCAAGTCTGACTCCAAATTGCTCCCAATTTGATAGTAGATGCACTGCAGCAAGTACAGCCACCAGCAGATCAACCAGAAATCAAATATATATAACGCTACTGTAGGCGTAATTAAGACGTTTGTATTCTCCTATGGCTATTTTCTAGCCAAGTATTACAGCACACTACTATGCCAGATGAGATGACGCTGAGTTATGAAAAAAATAAACGTAAAATAAAAAAGGAAATGGCAGACTGTGCCTAATTGAAATACAACCCCGGGCCCTAATAAATTTTCCCACTTCGGTCTTTGCGATGGATATGTGCGTCACTAAAACACAGTGGTCGCAAGTCTGACTCCAAATTGCTCCCAATTTGATAGTAGATGCACTGCAGCAAGTACAGCCACCAGCAGATCAACCAGAAATCAAATATATATAACGCTACTGTAGGCGTAATTAAGACGTTTGTATTCTCCTATGGCTATTTTCTAGCCAAGTATTGCAGCACACTACTATGCCAGATGAGATGACGCTGAGTTATGAAAAAAATAAACGTAAAATAAAAAGAAACTGGCAGACTGTGCCTAATTGAAATACAACCCCGGGCCCTAATAAATTTTCCCACTTCGGTCTTTGCGATGGATATGTGCGTCACTAAAACACAGTGGTCGCAAGTCTGACTCCAAATTGCTCCCAATTTGATAGTAGATGCACTGCAGCAAGTACAGCCACCAGCAGATCAACCAGAAATCAAATATATATAACGCTACTGTAGGCGTAATTAAGACGTTTGTATTCTCCTATGGCTATTTTCTAGCCAAGTATTACAGCACACTACTATGCCAGATGAGATGACGCTGAGTTATGAAAAAAATAAACGTAAAATAAAAAGAAACTGGCAGACTGTGCCTAATTGAAATACAACCCCGGGCCCTAATAAATTTTCCCACTTCGGTCTTTGCGATGGATATGTGCGTCACTAAAACACAGTGGTCGCAAGTCTGACTCCAAATTGCTCCCAATTTGATAGTAGATGCACTGCAGCAAGTACAGCCACCAGCAGATCAACCAGAAATCAAATATATATAACGCTACTGTAGGCGTAATTAAGACGTTTGTATTCTCCTATGGCTATTTTCTAGCCAAGTATTACAGCACACTACTATGCCAGATGAGATGACGCTGAGTTATGAAAAAAATAAACGTAAAATAAAAAGAAACTGGCAGACTGTGCCTAATTCTACTCAAACCCCTAATAAATTTTCCCACTTTGGTGTTTGAGGTGGATATGTGTGTCACTAAGAGCTAAACACAACGGTAGCAAGTCCCCCTGCTAATTCCTCACAATATGGTACTAGCTGCAAATAAAAAAAAAAAAAAATTATAACGTTATTGTAGCCCTAAGAAGGGCTGTTGGGTTCTTTTAGAATCACTCCTGCCTAACAGTAAGCTAATAGAACACCCTAACGCTTTCCCTGAGCAGCAGCAGCTCTCTCCCTAGCGGCATCCAGACAGAGAATGATCCGAGCAGCGCGGGCAGCGGCTAGTCTATCCCAGGGTCACCTGATCTGGCCAGCCAACCACTGCTATCGACGTGTAAGGGTACCACGTCATGCTGGGTGGAGTGCAGAGTCTCCTGGCTTGTGATTGGCTCTGTTTCTGGCCGCCAAAAAGCAAAACGGCGGGAGCTGCCATTTTCTCGAGCGGGCGAAATACTCGTCCGAGCAACGAGCAGTTACGAGTACGCTAATGCTCGATCGAGCATCAAGCTCGGACGAGTATGTTCGCTCATCTCTAGTCTGCTTCCTTTATTTACTAGGCTTAAAATTCATTTTTTATATTTCTATTAAATGTCCTAGAACATTTTACAATAAATTAACAAATGGATTAACTTCAATCACATTACATTCTGCACATGGCAAAAGCCTTGATACCTGACTACGACTACATTTGTACGTCATGGGTAGTTTTGTAAATAATTTTAGTTATGGTTTGATAAGACACTATGGGGACTATGTATCACACATTTTGTGCCAATGTAGTGGCAGTGATGACTGTACGGCCTCCTTCATTTGTCAAAAGCTGCTGTTACTTCAAATGGCTGACCCCTTTAATAAAACAATTGAACATGGCAAAAATAAACTTGAACGTGTGGTCCTGTAGATGTGTAACCAAAATTCAAAGGGCAGTTTAACACAGTGTTTTTTTAATCAGATAATAAAATGGTAAGATAATTTAACCAAATTTAATCGCAAATTCCTCTGTTTCCATGGCAGAAGTCTAGGTGGATTCATCTACAGAAGGCTATGTGGATTCATCTACAGTTCCACACACGGATTAGCCCATTCCAAAGGGGTCTACCTATCTAAAGCCACCCCATGTGGTCATTGAAACTGTGGCAGAATAGAACATGCCATCTCTGCCACTCATTAAAGTGAAACTTACTTTACTTTCCATTTGAAGGAACAGCAAGTAGACGTGCAGGCTGGTCACGTGTCTCTATAAGGGACATCTCTGCTTTGTTCTCCCATACTTATTGTTAAAGAGTAAGCTGGTTTAGGGTACTATTGAGGAAGAAAATAAAGTTCTAGACAATCTACAAGAGATGGGTGTATCAATTCTAGAAAAATTTGATTAGTTATTTGTGGGGTCAAATTTAGAATTTTTTTGAATTTTGAATTCCCCCCCCCCCCCCCCCATTATTAGCAAAATGGCCACAAGCACAACGTGTTACATGGAGCAGAGAACTCTGGGAAGAAAAAAAGGAACATGGCGATACTGTTCCTCACTGTATGGGGGTAGTGTTCTTTACTGTAGGGGGTAGTGTCCCTCACTGTATGGCTGTATTCTTCAGTGAATGGAGGTAGTGTTCCTCACTGTATTGGGGTAGTGTGCCTCACTCTATGGCGGTAGGGTTCCTCACTGTATGGGGGTAGTGTCCTCACTGTATGGGGGTAGTGTTCCTCACTTTATAAAGGTAATGTCCCTCACTGTATGGTGGTAGTATTCCTCACTGTATGGGGGTAGTGTTCCTCACTGTATGGTGGTAGTGTTCCTCACTGGATGGGGGTAGTGTTCCTCACTGTATGAAGGTAGTGTTCCTCACTGTATGGGGGAAGTGTTCCTCACTGTATGGCTGTGTTCTTCACTGTATGGAAGTAGTGTTCCTCACTGTATGGCGGTAGTGTTCCTCACTGTTTGGCGGTAGTGTTTGTCACTGTATGGAGTTAGTGTTCCTCACTGTATGGTGGAAGTGTTCCTCACTGGATGGGGGTAGTGTTCCTCACTGTATGGAGGTAGTGTTCCTCACTGTATGGGGGAAGTGTTCCTCACTGTATGGCTGTGTTCTTCACTGTATGGAAGTAGTGATCCTCACTGTATGGGGTAGTGTCCCTCAGTGTCTGGCGGTAGTCCTCCTCACTGTATGGAGTTAGTGTTTCTCACTGTATGCCAGTAGTCTTCCTCACTGTATGGCGGTAGTGTTCCTCACTGTATGGCGGTATTGTTCCTCACTATATGGCGGTAGTGTTCCTCACTATATGGCTGTATTCCTCACTGTTTGGCGGTAAGATGCCACACATAGATGTACACATGTAATCTACTGGGTAAGATGCCACACATAGATCTAGTAATACGGCGCTACTTTACTCTGTTATACATTTATCTAGGATATATGTCCAGCTCGGTGTGTTCCACGCTTAACACAGCCATTACCGGTCTCATAATTTTTCCAATTGAAACTATACACTGCACGTGCGCCTCTGAGCTAATGTGACACACTCCACACGTCACTGGACTCCGCCAAGGTGGGCGGGACTTCTGATTTAAATAGCCGCGCGTGCCCATACTCACCAGCGCATCCTCCAACGCGCAGCAGGCATGATTCTTAGCGCCAGAAACCAGACACAGTCCACTTACTGCCTTGGTAAGCACTAACCTCTGTATTTTGATCCTACATGTTATTGATTGAAATACTACTAAGTCCATCCAGGCTCCGTAGTAACTTCACAAGTACCTTTGTTCATATAACTGAAACCTACTGATGGATTCCGTGCTAATGACCCCACGAAAGGATTCGTTTCTATTCTATATTCTATATTCTATATTCTTCGGATTTGTTCTATTAAGATGTATATATGTAAATATGTATATTATATCCACTAACATATCTTGTTAAAGTATTAATGATGCATATATGTTCTACTTACAGTGTTTGAAAAAGGCCCTTGGGCCAAAACGTCACACAAATTACTGCTGTAATGCATTACTTTAAAGATAATAAAAACACATGTTAAAACCAATCCGAGTTTGTGGTCTCAAGCTTACTGTACTGTATACGGGTAGTTCCAAACGAGAAAAAGGCACCAGCGCTTCAGGAGATTTGGAATATAAAATACTTGTTTAATTCAATCCGGATAAAAGCTTACACATGGCATGGTACATAGGTGGGTGGACCAACAGGTTGTAACCGACGCGTTTCGCTCTTTACGAGCTTAGTCTTGGTTTTACAAACCTCCTGTTGTAGGAGAGCTATTTAAAGATCGCGCCTCAGGTAGGCATGTGACGTCACCGGCACGTGATATGAATCACATGACCGGACCTGAACACTTCCTTCGGCATCTTAACTATTTCTCTTAGGACGCAATAGAATTAAAACATTATTTGATGAAAATAAGAACAATATATCACACAGGGTAAGATGATTACGATGGTTAGCATGTGAATACATAGTTTTAAATGGAATTGGCAATCTATGACATATGCACGTATGGCAGTAGCGATTATTATGCAGAAAAAATTATGCTAAATGCTAGACAAATAACGACGGAAACAGCAATACAATAACACTACGACATTAGTCACAAAAAAAACCAAATTATTCATAGCATAAGATTAAATCTTGGCGCAGGTTCAGACCCATAGGTTGTGTTGTTTTGAGGATAAACATCCAATAGGTTTCCCTGCTCATAAGTTTTTTCCTATGGTCTCCTCCCCTATCTGGTCGTTTAACCTTTTCTATGCCTTGCCACATAAAAAATCTGGTGTCACCATTGTGCACATCTCGAAAATGTCTCGAGGCCACAGACAAATTGGTTAAATTGCTATTTTTTACATCGGATATGTGTTTCCATATGCGGACTTTAAGAGCATTAGTGGTGCATCCCACATATTGTTTGTTGCATAAGGTGCATTTAATGCTGTATATGGCAAATGATGTATTGCAATTCAAATAAGTAGTGATTTTGTAATTATTATCAGTGGTGCATGAGGAAAAGGAGTCAGAAACGCACGCATATTTACATGCTATACATTTTAGATGTCCACATTTGTGGCTTCCCAGATGTTGCAACCAGGTATATTTCTTGGGATTCGTGGTAACGCTCTTAAATAAACTAGGAGACAGCATAGACCCAAGGGTAGGGGCTTTTTTAGAGATGTACCTGATTCCTTTGGTAAGACACAATTTCACATCTTCGTTCTGTTCCAGGATAGGTAAATGCTTTTTAATGATTCTTTTTACATGGTGAAACTGATTACTATAAGTGGTGGTAAATGTAATAGGTTTGTCAATTAGTGTTTGGTCTTTTCTTTTAGAGGAATCAGATAAGAGTGTTTCTCTATTGACATTTGCAATTCTTTTTTTAGCGTTTATTAAAACATGTGGTTTGTATTTTCGATCCCTAAACCTCTTTTCCCAATCAAGTGTTTGTTCATTGAAAGTGGAGTCTAAGGAACTGTTCCGACGAAGTCGAAGCAATTCGCCATAGGGGATATTGTCCACTACATGCCTGGGGTGACACGATGTGGATAGTAAAATTGTGTTACCCGCGATGGATTTGCGGTATGGAGATATATGTATATTACCATCTTTCCCCCTCAAGGTGACATCCAAGTAATTTATTTCTGTTCCTCCAAAAAAGTGTGTGAACTTTAAGTTCATATCATTATGATTTAAATAAGAAACAAAACTCTCGAATTCATGACTTGATCCTTCCCACACCCACAACAGGTCATCTATGAAGCGACCAAACCACTTCACAGACGACCTGTGTGGGTTGTGTTCTGAAAATATATACCTCTTTTCCCACTGTATCATGAATATATTCGCAAGGGAGGGGGAAAATTTAGCTCCCATAGGGGCCCCCTCCACTTGCAAATAAAATTCTGAATCGAACATAAAAAAATTGTTGGTTAATAAAAATCCTGTAACCATAATAATGTACTCCTTAAGTTCCGGGGAGTAAGTGCAGAAATCATTAAGGTGTTGGGTGAGGTATACCAATGCCAATTCATGTGGTATAGAGGAATAGAGAGCGACTACGTCGCATGAAGTTAAACTGTAGGTGTCTTGCCACTCCATATTATCCATAATTTGTAATAAATGCTTCGTGTCTCTCAGATATGTGGGTGTGACCATTGTTAGTGGCTGTAAAAGATGGTCAAGCCAATCTCCCAGTCGCTCCCCAAGGCCCCCAATGCCCGCGACAATGGGTCGACAGGGAGGGGGAAAAACCCCTTTGTGGACCTTAGGGAGGGAGTGGAAGACCGGCATGATCGGGTGTTTGTTATAAAGATATTCTTTGAGTCTAACGTCTAGCACCCCCAAAGCTTCCCCCTCCTCTAAGAGTTTCATCAAAGTGTGCTGACAACTGGACGTAGGATCCATGGTAAGTTTACGGTACGTATTACGGTCATTAAGTAAATCTTCATTAAGTTTTTTATATAACGAGGAATTCATAAGGACAATGGATCCTCCCTTATACGGGTAGTGTCCCTCACTGTATGGTGGTTGTGTTCCTCACTATATGGCTGTATTCCTCACTGTGTGGTGGTAGTGTTCCTCACTGTATGGGGTAGTATTCCTCACTCTATGGCGGTAGTGTTCCTCAATATATGCACTATATAATATCTGTTTATTGATATCCACTTACTTCATATTTTAATAAATATTGGGTAGAGGTAGCCATGGGCCCTAAACATGGTTTTATTAAAAAAAATTACCTGGCATGAGCTCCCTTATGTTAAATAAAAGCGGTGACTCCAAAGCAAGACAGCGCCCCACCCAAACTTGTCCTTAGAGTCTACTTATTTGCCTTACATAAGACATGTATACAATCACTAATCCTTACTGAAGCTCCTAAGTTAATGGCCTAATGACAAAACTGATTACTTGGGGGTTATTTAGCAGGCTCCTTGGGACAGTTCTATGTCTATTTTGGAGCTCTGCTGCCCATCAGATTTATTAAAGTGGCTTTGAATTTTCAATAAATCTTCTTATGGTTTACTTTTTCTCTGGGATTTGTTTTTCAAAAAGTCTCAAAAAAGTCTCAAAATGCATAAAAAGTCCAAGCACATACACCAACAGGGGACTGGAGTAACTATGAGACTTTTTATGGGACTTTTTGCAAGTCATGAATCTGGCTTTGCACTGTGTTGCACCGTTTTGCACTAGCAGTAGTTTTATGTTTTTGCCTGATTAACGAAGAGGTGGAAATAGTCCTTTGAGACTTTTTAGCATTGAAAATTCCCAAAAAGCTCATTGTAAGTTTTTTGAGACTTTTTTATGTCAGAAAAATAGGAAAACCAATGATAAATAACCCAGTATCCGCAAGGCAAGGGGATAAATAGTCATCAAATCCATTTGCAAGTATTTGAAATGTAACGGCCCAAATATATGAAAACTGGTGCAAACTATTTTTAAAAGTGTCAAATAAAATATGACTGTCACACACACACACAATGATATATCTGGGCAAATGTTTACAAATATGTTTAATGTAAACATTTTTTTTAGTTTATAAACATTAGGTTATGTTCACATCTAGTTTCTTTACATTGTTAGTATACATGTGCAGAATTTTTATGTACGTTTACAAAGGATGGCCCACTGTCTAAACATACTGAAAGTGGGAGGAGGCAGTGATTTGCTGATGATGTTGTCTCCCTAGTGACGTAACTATCCACATACCAGAGATCTTTGTTTAGTGGGGACTGGGGATGGCATTTTTATTCCATAATTTTTTACGGCACGCACTTAACATAAACCTTTTATACAGCAGGCAGCAGAATAGTGTAGTCTACTATACTTTTTCTTCCTGTATTTTCTTCTGCAACTTAATCTGAACATATAGAGGCTAAAAGGGCAGAATATGACAATATATGTCTATGAACACATTCAGAAATGTAATAATTTCAGAGTATAAAGTATAGGTCTGTAAAGTAAATGTAAATATTCTCATCTCTAGCAGAACCTTATCTTTTCCTGAGAATGTGCCGAATTGATGCACCATGACAAGAAGTGAGTTTCAGGTACTTTGCATCCAAAGATTTTTATTACACAATTCAATTTAGGGATTTGACAAGAGTGCAGAATGTTAAATGAAGAAAATAACTCTGGAGTCTTGGCTCAGCACATTGGTGCTTCCTGTGGAAGCTACTAAAAAGCACCCAGAAGTCTGTAATGAAAATGTCTTTAAAAGGTTTTAGGACCCAATTTGAAACATACTTCTCCTTGGTGGATTGAATACCGTCTGTGATTTAGTGGATAATTTTAATACATCACTTTGATTACTTGATTATGGTAGAAAGTGTCTCAATGGGTTTCTTACTTGACATAATCAGAGAAGCAGACTGTTTATGCACTTGTATTGTGTGGGCATTGGCCAGGAGCTGGCAGCCAGAGAGAGCTTTTTTTTGCACTTCCATCGACTCAAGGGGACTATAAGAGTTCACAAACTTGACAGACGGGCTAACAGGCACTTTCTAAGAAAAGGGATTACTGAGTTAACTATCAGGACGCATGGCCCCATTCCAGGAGAGAAGGAAGCTTGGCCAAAACACATAATTTCCATTTGTTCCTGGAGGGGCACAGCACAGTTAAATAGAGCAATACCAATAGATATTGAAATTCCACAAATCTAGCCAACAGCCATTGGATGCATTTCCCCAATTAAAAATACATGTATATTTAGGCAATGTTTTAACACAATAGATGCATATTATCACATACAATTGATAGTGGGATGAAGCACCAAGTTCTTTGTAATTGAAAACAAGATGGTGATGAAGCTAGAATAAGTAGAAACATGAAGTAAGGGGCTGAGGAAGAGTAAAAAGTTATGCTGGTGTGCAATCATCATATTGTTATAGTTCACTTCCGTAACCCCTTATCACTGGCGCTTTTTTTTAGCTTAACCCCTTAAGCACCAAGCCACTTCAGGGCTTTCGGACCAAGCCCGATTTTTTTAATTTGCCCTGTGTCACTATAGGTCAGTGATGGCAAACCTTTTAGAGACCGAGTGCCCAAACTACAAAAAAGACCCACTTATTTATCGCAAAGTGCCAACACAGAAATTTAATTTGTGATTTATACTCCCTGCTCTGTCACAGTTTTCATTGATACCAGCACCTGAGGACACCAATAAAGCAGAAAATAGTCCCAGGTAGAGCTGTCACTTTAAAATAGCAGCAAGTCCTGGGCTGTCTGGGACTGCAGGAAGATACCTGGAGTCATCTCTGGTGATGGCCTGAGTGCCCACAGAAAGGGCTCTGAGTGCCACCTCTGGCACCAGTGCCATAGGTTAGCCATCACTGCTATAGGTGGTTATAACCTTCAAATTCTTTACCAAATCCAGGAAGTTTTGAGAAGTTTTTGTTTCACATTTTACAGTCTATAAAATGTTCATTTTTTTGTAACACGGACATATGCGGCTTATTATTTCCGGGATGAGATCCACTTTTCAGTTGAATCATTTAAGGGGGTTCAATAGCTAATTGATTGATGTTATTAACTCTTTCTTGGTGGGAATAAGAAAATCATTAATTCTGGTTTAGGGTTTAGTTATTTTAGTTTTTTCTTTGTAGGCAGTTCGCTGTACCATAAAAATAAAATGTTGTCTTTATTCTAAAGGTCACCACATTTACGGCGATACCCCATTTATATAGCTTTCTTATGGCCTAATTTGCAGAATATAGAACTCATTTGTTGATGAATTTGCTTGATTTTGCTTCACCATGTTCTAAAAGGCATAACATTTTTATTTTTTTAGATACAGAGCTGTATTAAGGCTTATTTCTGTGGGACAAGCTGTACTTTTTATTGGTATCATGTCGGGGTAAATTTTACTTTTGATCACTCTTTATCCTTTTTTTATGAGGTTGGATGTGAAAATGCAGCTTATTAACAAAATCCATCCATTTTCAGAATGTCTGCTTTATGTTTTTTTTTATACATCCACTCATTTTTCTGGGATGTTATTGAAATCAGAACTTTAGGTGAAATTTTTCTCATTTTCATGAATATCGATATGACTCCCGTTTGAAGGACAACTCAGCTTTCAAGAGGCCTAAATAAAAGTAAAACTCTATACACTACACAACTTTTGAAACTATACCCCTCAATTAAGAAACTGTAATTTTTTGGGGAAAAAAAAGATACATTTAAGCCAAAACTTACACATTCACAATAGATTAAGGGCTTATCATTTGCAAGATTCATAGCAGAACTTATTCTTGAGATTTTATTAATTATTTCAAAGTGGACACAAAAAAATCCACAATTTTTGTGGCTTTGGATTTTTAACACATTTTTTGACTGGTTACCTTAACATAAAAACAATATTTAATAGGACCCCTGCGCCACGCAGCACTTGCTAGCACTTGCAATTATTTGCCCCGATCCGCCACCTTCACGCCAGTGGGGCGTGAAGGGGCGTGAAGGGGGCGCAGCCAGCCGAGGGGAGGGCGCACTTGTTGCTGCCGGCGACTTTTCATATGTGAAAAGTCGCCGGCTGCGGTTTTTTCTACGCCAGGCCCTTCATGCGAATCAAGCAACGTCACGAGCGCCAGCATATGATAAATATGCCCCTTTATCTTTATTCTATGGTTCAATAAGATTACAGTGATACCTCATTTATATGGTTTTTCTTAACGTTCCTCAATTTCAACTTCCAAATAGTTAGTTTTGTAAGACAACTCTGCTTGGCAATATTACAATATAGAGAAAATTGCCACATTGTCTTAGCTTTTTTGACCTGAGATTTTTTTAGAGTCAATTTACAATCTTGTATTGGATTCTTCTGGAATTCCTGATAAAATGAAAGATAAGGCAAGGGTAGACACAGTCGTATTAATAAAGCATGTGTTTGATATGTTAATTGATTTTATGATTTTAAACAACTATGCTTTTCTGGATTTCTCTTTCCAGATCTTAAAAGTTTCTGAATGCACTTATAATTGAAATGCAAAGTATGGATACAAAGTATAATACATTGCTCTCCAAGTGTTGTGTTTCTGTTTAATATGACTACATTAAACCTAAAACAATGTAGGTTTCTTAGGTTTCAGTATGTCTTCCATTTCCTTACCAATCATTTCAATTATTTGGTAAACGTAGCATTATACAGACAAAAGAAATGTATCATTTTTAAGCAAACGTAATGTTTCCTCTACAGCAACAAATGATTTTAGCCGAACAATAGTTCAGCCAAAGTTTTTACTATTTTATAGGGTGATGTTTTATAAAGTACATTAGTGACATTAAGTTTTGAAACTCTATTATTCCCCACCCATATTAACTATGATAGCTTCATCTTTGGCTGACCCTTTGTACTATATGGAAACAGGAAAAGAGATATTTTGAAACCATCGTTTTCAGCTATAATTCTAAAAGAATTAGACTGTTGTATGTAATAATATTGTAAGAGATTAATATCACCATGTATTAAACAACAATGTTAGTAATATTCAAGTGTGAGGGTATCTACCCTACTTGTGCTTTTAGTATAACCAGGCTACTCTTTCTAGTTTCTCTCTTAATGAGTTCTGGTATGTTCAGAAACATTTGGAATTTGGCCATATTCCAAATACCCGCATCAATCAGCTCTTCTTTCTATGGTTAACATCAACACACACAACAAAGTTGAGTACAAATTATTGTACTATTGGTGTTAAACAGTCTATGTATTAGTAAATAGCCTCTTACAATGTATAAAATATCTTCATGTCATTAGAAAAGATCAGACATTTTGCATACATTCATGACAAATTCACATTACCAATAATTTTCATGAAATATGTGATCAAACAGCTTTACCATGCTTTATTTTATTAAATTACATTCATAAGAGCCATTTCACAGAAAATAAGATAACAGATGTTCATTGGAGACCCAATTAACCTCATGGATAATTTTTCATAAGACAATCATTGCTGCTTCTTTAAGGGGATCCAAGGAATCCTGGGAAACCCCAGGGCAGATGTAAGCAATGGCCTAACAAGACTCCAGTAGGTCCAGGTGCAAACTAGGATTTGGGCCCAGTATATTTCAGCACTCACCATTGTATGCATTATCCTTGAAATTCTAAATATTATAATTCCTGAATTACAGAATCTGTCAGGAATGACAAGAACCAGACAACCTGATTACCCAGGTCCCTGGCCCTGGCCTTCATATGATTTTATTTGATGTCATTGGCTAGCATTTAAAATGTAGATGATTATTACAATTCTCAGATATCTAGGAACAAGAAATCATTTACCACTCAATTTTGGGAAGTATGACTGCATTAAGTAATCCTTCTATTTGTAAATTCACCTAATAGCCATGTCCATTTGACATAAACCCTTCTCTAGATAAAAATCTGTCAGCAATGACCTCACTGCTGCAGGCTGTATATTATTGTTACGATGGTAATGATAACAATCATACTGGATAACCTTAGTTGGTGGTTTGTTCATACTTTGCCTCATGTTTTTTTGTGCACTGAGAATACTATATATATGGAATTTTAATACTAGGGGTTGTTTGCCTAACTCACAATTTTCATATGTACTAGGTTGAGCCACCATTGCCAATAGTTCCAACCTTGTGATATACTGCCATGGCGCCAAATTTACATATGTGCATGAGATAGATGGGGCTTAGCACATGCACAAATAATAATTAAATATCTATTATTTACCAGTTATTACAGTTATAATCATGTGCAGTAACTGGTTGATAGTGACACATGCATAGTATCCTGTATTGGTGCTCGTGACAAATCCCCACTCTCAAGTCACATCACGAGGTGCCCTTACATTAGAGACCCTCATAATTTAAAACATAATTTTGTACATTAGATACAAGAGTATTTAACAATAAATATTGGTAACACTATCTATTTGGAAACTTAAGTACTTTAAGACTACAAATAGAGACATATTAATTTTTAAATATTTAATATACTGATGTTCAGTGCAAACATAAAAATATACAATTTTCAAAAAATCATACGCAGAATATATACAAAAAAAATGTTATAAAAAAAGGGGAATAAATCTAATAGATCTTGCTACTGAAATAGAAAACAGCTGGGAGGTTCAGTATAAGAAGTTTAGTACAGCCTGACCAGTTGAAAAGTCCTGAAATTTAAAATGCATGCAGAATAATTTCTCCTGACCCAATTCTGTTAGTGGAACCTCATAGCTATGAATTATGTCTGAGTTAATTGATAGGTATGATTTTCCATTATGTTGTGTTTGCACTTTTTGGCAGGAAGGAAGCTACACCGGGATCATCCAATCTTGCTGATTAGATCTTCCATTTGATCCTATGCAGAGGACATATTCTTTTGAAGGTGAGAATGGCAACACCTAAGCAGGCTTTCACTCAGTCTTTTGAAAAACATTGACCCTGGGGTTAGTGGGTATCAAGCCAATGTTTATTTATGACAGATCCTGTCTGGGTTCTAAAGTGTAATTAAGATTTACAAATGAGGTTTGCACTAGAAAGGGAGATTTTTGCCTGACTCTGACTCTAAAGGTAATTACAATTCGAAAGAAGTACTTAAAACAATAAGTTCTGGCTGTTATGGGTAGTACAAGCCGTGATGCAGAACTTATGAGTAATTTAACTAATTATTAGCAGAGGTGATGAATATCAATTTGAAAGGTAGGGGGGTGCCTTCTTACATGACTAGCCACCAACCAGACCACTGGCATTGACCCCTGATGAAGTTGTCACAAGCAACAGGAAGCATGGAGTGCCTCTAACCCTTTTCCTCTTTCCTTTTTCTATGTGATCCAGTGGTATTGTTCGGTTGTGGCTATAGATTGCATGTTTATTGTACCTACTTATTATGTGTTTCTCTATCATGCATTGTGATTGGGCCTCATGTTTATCTTGCAATGGTACTTTTAATATGGAATCGACATTAATTGTTATCCGTGACAAAAACTTTGGTTTTTTTGGCATCACAATAGAGCAGGACAGATTTTCTTGATTTGGGAGATTTGGGTGGTACTGTTTTCAATGTACCCCAGCATTGGTCTTTGGTACTGTTAGTACTTAGTACCTTTTTCAAGGTTTTTTATCTATATTTGTGATTTGTTTCTGTCATATTTGTTTTCATTTTGATAATAAAGAATTTTGATATTTGATACCTTTTCCTGTAGTTTTCTTTGTAAAAGTAATGATAGAAAAGAATAGAGCACATCATCCTCCTTCTCAAACGGCAGTCTTTATTAGTGGATAAGCTCAAAAATATTGGAAAAAAACACATGGCAACGATCAACATGTTACAGCATTATCCTTAGTCTTCTTCACATCAATCGTTTTTACCGTATATATTCGAGTATAAGCCGACCCGAGTATAAGCCGAGACCCCTAATTTTACCACCAAAAACTGGGAAAACCTATTGACTTGAGTATAAGCCAAGGGTGGGAAATGCATTGGTCACAGACCCCCCAGTATATAGCCAACCAGCCCCCTATAGTATACAGCTGCCCCCTGTAGTATACAGCCAGCCCAGCTTGCCCCAGCAGTATACAGCCAGCCCAGCTTGCCCCCAGCAGTATTCAGCCAGCCCAGCCTGCCCCCAGTAGTATACAGCTTTCCCCCAGTAGTTTCCACCTTTCCCCCAGTAGTATACAGCTTGCCCCAGTAGTATACAGCCTGCCCCGAGTAGTATACAGCCTGCCCCCAGTAGTATACAGCTTGCCCCCAGTAGTATACAGCCTGCCCCAGTAGTATACAGCCTGCCCCCAGTAGAATACAGCCTCATGTAGAAAACAGCTTGCCCCCAGTAGAATACAGCCTGCCCCATGTAGTATACAGCTTGCCCCCAGTAGAATACAGCCCAGCCCAGCATAAAAAAAACCAATAAACTTATATACTCACCCTCCGGTGGCCCCGATGTGCAGCGCTGCTCCCCAGATGTCCGCGCGGCTCGTCTTCAGGCTTCCGCGCCCGTCTTCTTTCTTCTGCGGGGCGCCGCCACATCTCTCCCCCGGCCGGCAGGCGCATAGTATGACGCGCCGCTGCTGACGTCCTACTAGGCGCTGCCCAGGGGAAAAACATGGCAGCGCCCAGCAGAAGAAAGAAGACGAGCCGCGTGGACATCGAGGGAGCAGCACTGCACATCGGGGCCACCGGAGGGTGAGTATATAAGTTTATTATTTTTTAAGTATTTTTTATTCTTTATACTTAAGTATATTGACTCGTGTATAAGCCGAGGGGACGTTTTTTCAGCACATTTTTTTGTCTGATGTGTTTGAGCTAAACCACTAATAAAGTTTGCTGTATGAAAAGGAGAACCGTGTGCTGGATTCCTTTCTACTAGACATGCACGGTCAATCAATGTGGCAGCAATGAGTAAGCGAGCTGGTTTTCATTTTTTTGAGAAATCGTTCATAGTTTGTGTAAGACTTCCATCTGGTTATGAAAAAAGGTAGCATAAGGCCTCTTTAACACTTCCATTGCAGATCATGTCAGAGTCTGATCAGAGCGCAATCAGGATTTGATCAGTGAAAAACTGACATTTTCAGTTTGGTAAGTGTCTCAGTTTTTCATGCACATTTTTTTTGTGATTCCATTGCATTTTCAATGCGCGTGAAAGACTCAGGGCTGTGGTCTATCTTTCTATGGCAATTGATCAGTGAAAAATGCATTGGACTTGCATGTGTCTCAGAGTGCAATGCATTTTTGATGCATTTCCATAGAGTTGTAAGGTGCGTTTTTCACAGGTGTGACCTGCAAAAGTAGAGCATCCTGAAATTTAAACACATGTGTGTGTGCATGAAAAAAATGCAAGTCTGAAAAAAACCATTGATTACAATGGGTCAGAGTGCAATACAAGTTTTGCATGGCAAAAGCACGCGCAGAAAACACATGTGAAAAACACAAATGTGAAAGGGGTCTAAGTATACTGTCAGATTCTGCTGTTTGAAATGAGTTGGTAATCGTTTCATACATAGTTAGGCTAAGTGGTTCTTATGTTGAATTGTAAGCAAAAAAACTAAATAAAATGATCAATAATGAGTTAAAATTAGACTTTTTGATCCTTTTAAGTTTTAAACCATATGTTAATCCTATCTATAAAGAAATAAGCTAATTCTTAGAAAATATTTTTACCATCTGTGATTCAATTTGTTGTTGAAAATATCACAAAAAATGCTAATTGCTAATAAAAATAAAATGTTGCTGTATATCATGTCTGAGATGCAATTAAGGAATATCTTAATCTCATTACTTTTTAAAGAATTTCTTGAAGATAAAAGATATAGCTTGAAAAAACGTTAGGTCAAAAATATGAGATTTTTGGTGATCTGACATGTGGCACCTGCTCATTAATAGGGCTCAGTTGCCATGGTCATTAGGACAGCACTATCTATGGGGTTAAATGCTCCAAATCAATGTCATCACTGACTACAGTTGCAGTAGCAGGATCCCGCTGGTAATTTGTTGCGATGCCCAGATTATCACCTTGACAAAACTATATAAAAAGTTTAAGGTGTCACTAATCAAACCAAGTAAATATATTTATATGTGCTTTTGACATTAAATTCATTGAGAATCCAATCCACACTGGAATAGAAATAAACCTATAGTTGTACATACATTAAGGCTTATTTACTAAGGCTCCCGTAGCCGCATTTTTGTCCGGTTTCCCGATTTTTTGGTGATCATGCTGGGGATTGTGTTGCACGCAATTGGATTGTGTCGCAATCGCACCAGCTTTCATGCAACAGAAATTGGGGGGAGGAAAGGGGGCGGGGCGCCGTACAATCTGACTGATTTGGACAAACCGCAGGATTTAACATTTCAATTGTGTTGCAAGCCAAGCACTTACATACACCGGGAAGAAGAATGTGAACTCCGGCAGACCTGATCGGGGAAGCCACAGATGCAGGATATCGAGCGCACGCTGATAGTGAATCGCGGCAGCTGTGCATTCTCGTCGGGTAACGCACCTCGGGGATCGTGCAGGGACTGATAAGTAAATCTGCACCATTACGTTACATGTAATGAGAAATATTTATATATACAGATATCTCAGCACTAACCTTGCCCCACAGACTCTAAGTAATAGTGGGACGGTGGAGGTGCTAACAGGTAATATTCAGGTGCCTAACCTGTACCAATATACAAAAAGGGATTGAAATGAAAACACCTAGCAACAACTCACACTGTACACCAGATATACAATAAAAATGTTTATTGGATCTAAAACTGGAACATATCTATACATACAAAAAATATATACCTAAATCTTTACTTAAATTATATGATGTATACTAAGTAAACTAAGTAAACATCTCATTAAATGCATTTAAGATCACAGGTTGGGCGAGGAGTAGGGTGGCACTGAAGGGCCCAAGTGCCCACCTATACAGAAAGTGTGAAACTGATTGAAAAGATAAAAAATAGCATAGATTATAAAATATGGATTGTAAAATCATAAAATCATATATTTTTGTGAAAAAGTCCAGAGAGTAAATTCTTTGTACTTCATATGCTACTTGTAAACAAATTAAAAAATACAAACAAAAAATTGTTGTAATATTGAGCTTTCTATTTGTCAGGGAGGTATGATGTTAATCCAAATCAGAATCTGGCCGTTCAGAACTCGATACTGGTGCATGTTGCGACATTAGTTGTGTGTTCTTTTGGCAGTTCAGATAATGTGCTCAGAGCTCACGTGAGGCCAGATACATGGATGGTGAACAGTCACATAGGAGAAATAGTGGCTGTGGTGGAAATGTCACTTCTATATGGTGATAATAAACAACAAAATATTGTAAACTGTTTTCTCCTACTAAATATGGGGACTCACATTTTGTTGATCACTTTCTTCTTGTAACAGAGTACTGCGATTGTGTGATATGGAGCCATACAATCCGAGCCTTGGCGTTTTACTTTTGGAGCTGCTATGTAAATATTCATAGTATCATAGTATCGTAGTATATAAGGCTGGAAAAAGATGCAAGTCCATCAAGTCCAACCTTTAAGAATTAAATAAATGTTTTATCCCCATAACCCGTGATATTTTTTCTCTCCAGGAAGGCATCCAGGCCTCTCTTGAACATGTACATAGAGTCTGCCATAACAACCTCCTGCGGCAGAGAGTTCCATAGTCTCACTGCTCGTACAGTAAAGTACCATCTATGTTGATGGTAAAATCGACTCTCCTCTAGGCGTAGAGGATGCCCCCTTGTCCTGGTCACAGGCCTAGGTATAAAAAGATCTTTGGAGAGATCCTTGTACTGTCCGTTCAGGTATTTGTACATTGTAATGAGGTCTCCCCTCAGTCGTCTTTTTTTTAAACTGAATAATCCCAAATTTTGTAATCTGTCAGTGTATTCTAAACCCCCCATTCCCCTAATAATCCTGGTTGCTCTCCTCTGCACCCGTTCCAGCTCTACTATATCCTTTTTATACACTGGTGCCCAAAACTTTACACATTATTCCATGTGTGGTCTGACCAAGGATTTGTATAAGGGCAAAACTATGTCTTTATCATGAGAATCTATTCCTCTCTTGATACATCCCATAACTTTATTTGCTTTAGCAGCAGCCGCCTGGCTCTGGTCACTAAAATTAAGTTTACCATCCACCAATACCCCCAAGTCCCTTTCAGCTCCAGTTTTACTAAGTAATTGAACGTTTAGAACATAATTATACTTTTTGTTTCCATGGCCAAGTGCATAACTTTACATTTATCTACATTAAACCTCATCAACCATTTCTCTGCCAACTCCTCAAGCTTCCACAAATCCCTCTGTAATGCTAAACTATCAACCTCAGTATTTATTACTTTACATAGCTTAGTATCATCTGCAAATATTGAAACTTGAATGTGTAAACCCACTACAAGGTCATTAATAAAAAATATTAAAAAGAAGTGGCCCCAATACTGACCCCTGTTGCACTCCACTGGTAACGTCAACCCAATCTGAGAATGTGCCATTAACGACGACCCTCTGTTTTCTATCACTAAGCTAATTACTTACCCAAATACACAGATTTTCTCCTATTCCCAGCAGTCTCATTTTATATACCAACCTTTTATGTGGCACGGTGTCAAATGCCTTTGAAAAGTCCAGATATACAACATCCACAGCGTCCCCCAGATCCAGTCTTGAACTTACCTCCTCGTAGAAACCAATCAGATTAGTCTGACAGGACCGATCTCTCATAAACCCATGCTGATACTGGGTTATAAGGTTGTGCACAGTGAGATACTCAAGGATAGCATCTCTAACAAACCCCTCAAATATTTTCCCCACCACAGCAGTTAGACTCACGGGTCTGTAGTTTCCAGGATCGCTATTTGATCCTTTTTTGTATATTGGTACCACATTTGCTATGCGCCAGTCCTGTGGAACATAACCAGTCCTCAGTGAATCTTCAAATATTAAAAATAACGGTCTCTCTATCACCATCATGCAGAACCCAGGGGTGTATGCCATCTGGCCCCGGTGATTTATCTATCTTAGTGGTTGCAAGGCGGCGCTGTACCTCTTCCTGGGTTAAACTATTGACATTCCAAAAAGAATTTACATTATTCCTCAATGTGTCTTCCACCAGGTGATTTTCCTGGGTAAAGACAGTTGAGAAGGCGACATTCAGTAGATTGGCCCTTTCCTCATCTCCTTCCACCATGACCCCCATGTTATTTCTAAGGGGACCCACACTCTCTATTTTTAGTTTCTTATCATTTATATACTTGAAAAATAATTTGGGATTATTTTTGCTCTCCCTGGCAATATTTCTCTCAGTCTCTATTTTTGCGGCCTTTATCTGCTTTTTATAGGATTTATTTTTCTCTCTATAATCCTGTAATGCTTAATCGCTACCTTCACGTTTTAGCACCTTAAACACCTTATCCTTCTCGCTTATTGCTTTCCTTACAAGACTAGTTAGCCACATAGGCTTTTTCTTGTTCCTCTTATGCTTTTTCCCATAAGGTATGTGTTTCGCGCAGTACTTTTTCAGACTATATAAGAAAAAGTCCCATTTTTGGGGGGGGGGATTTTGTCTTTGAGAACATTATCCCAGTCTATGCCTTTAAGGTCTTCCCTTAGTTGCTGAAAATTTGCCCTCCTGAAGTTTAGAGTGTTGGTTGCCCCTTCCCTAACGTTCTTAGTAAAGCGTAATACAAAATCAATGATATTATGATCACTATTCCCCAGGTTCCCCCCAACCTGTAGTTTTGATACCCTATCAGGTCTGTTGGTTAGGTTAAGGTCCAGCAGTGCCCCCCTCTTGTGGGCTCCAGGACTAGCTGCGACAGGTATTTGTCTTTTGTTATTGACAAGAACCTGCTGCCTTTGAAGGACCTGCAGGTTTCTGCCCCCCAGTCAATATCTTGGTAATTGAAGTCCCCCATGATAAGTACTTCACCATGCTTTGAAGCCGCATCCATTTCACTTATCAGCATTTCCTCTGCTGCCTCCATTATATTTGGAGCTTTATAACAAACCCCTAGTAATATTTTATTTTTATTTTTCCATTAAATTGAATGGTGAGTTGGTGTCTTCCGGAGGAGACTGCAATAAGTCCAGCCAGGGGGATCATGTCTGTAAAACATTAGGGTAATTGCAATTACAATATTTCTTCCAGGCGGCATTATTGTGATAGCTTGTTCACCCAATGTGAAGGTGAGGGGGCGGTGACCGAACACCAATGAAAAGGGATAAGGGATTTTGCCGCCAGAACTGTCTGCAGTCATAGCTTCTTATTATACCTGTTTCACGTGGAGGGTACAATAAGCATTTGTCACGGGTGCCCCTACGATCCACGTATCGGATATCCCTCTCCGTGGCAGCGCTCTGTCCCTACCGCACTCCCCTCTCCACACACCTGCTCCCACCCTGGCTGGCTATCGTGCGTGTCCCTGCTCCCTAGGGCGCGCATGCACCGCCACTTGCAGATTTAAAGGACTAGCGAGCCACTGATTGGTGCTAGCCACTTCCGGGTTTTCTTTAAAATCTGGCTTCTCCTATCAACCCCTGCCAGATCTTAGTCATATTTTGCCTATGAGAAAGCTTCCCATTGCATTCCTTGTTCCTGTTCTGACTTCCCGTTGTGACCCCGGACCTAACCCTGACGTCGCTCCTTCACTGCCAGCCTTGACTTCCTGCTATGTTCTAGACTTTCACCTCAGCCGCCTGCCTTGAACATCTGTCTGCTCCTTACCACGAGATTGCCTAATGTTCCTGTACCTCGACCTTGGCTGCCACCGAGGGCTACTCGCATCTGTGGAATAACCTGGAGGCACCACGCCGCAGCAAAACCAACCTGCTTTGCGGCGGGCTCTGGTAAAGAGCGGGTGCCACTTAGATTCTGGACCCAGGTGTCGGGTAGTGTCATTATCCGCAGTGGTCCAGGGGGTTCACTGACCCCGAACCCCATACACAATACGCTCATTTAAGGGTGGAGCATTTGGGCATATACTGCTAATTGTAGATTCTACCAATTCCCAAAATTGGTGGATATCAGGACAGTTTCACCAGATGTGTAAGAGTGTGCCCTCACTTATCTGTCATCGCCAACACAGGTTGGATATTTTTGTGTCATACTTGTGTAGGATCGTGGGGGTTTTGGTCCACCTACTGACTAGCTTGTAGCTTCTTTCTTGGAGGGTGATACATCTAGAGGGCCCTGAGCAATGATATTTCCTGATCTGAAAATAAACAGTCTAGCTCCTTCTCCCAGGCCTGAATGTAAATGGACACCTGATCTGAGAGGTCAGATAGGAAAGATTTGTACAAGGTAGATACTGTTTTAGTGAACCGGGCGTTGGACGAGATCAGTTTTTCAAACCAGGTAAGGTCATGCAGGCAATTCCCTTTTAGAGGCATGGACTTAAAGTTTTCCTATAGTTGAGCATGTGTAAGGGTATGAATCGCTGCATGTGTGAACTATTCCCCTAGTTTTGTTACTGAGGGAAAGGCTCCATCTACTAAGGAGTAACACAGTACTCTTGTGTTCAACAATCTCTGCTGGGGGGACCAGTAAGACAGTGAAAGGAAATTTAATCCTATGAGGTCACTCAGTTTCGTAAGTGGCTAGGGATGGGGCATTAAACACCCTGAGTCCTATAGGGAACGCCCCAGTTTTGACCGGAGCTATAGTCAGAATGTTCAGGGAGTTGACCGTGGGGGAGTTTTTAAAAGTGGGTAGAAGCAACTGTGTCAGAGTGTTTTTTGCTACCAATTCTTCAATTGAGACATATAGCTTAAAGGGTGTTTAATTCCAATATAATACCGGTTGCATTGTATTGTAGTAGGTAAAGATGTCAGCGTAGTTTATACCCGCGTGTTGTTTAGGCTTTATCATGGTGCAGTAGGCAATTCTGTGGCCTGCTCCTTTCCATACATATCTAAGAAACAGATGTCTAACTGTGTGGAAGAAATGGGCTGGAAGATGTATAGGTAAAACTTTCAACAAATAGGTTATCTTAGGTACTATCATTATTTTTATAAGGTTAGATCTCCCAATCCACAAAATGTATGAGATTCATTCTATAGCTCTCCATAGGAGGTCCTCTGATAAATCTTTTCACTCTAGTTGTGGAGAGCACCTGAAAATTTCCATTTATGGTGAAATTATATTCTTTCCACATCTGGATTATGGCTTTGACAGTGCTCACTGGAAACATCTTAGAATTTTAGTGGTTTAAATGCCCCAAGTAAGAGAGGCCAGACATTATACCTCGCTGGCCTATCCTATCCTATCATGTAGGAATTAGGTATTTATGAAGAACTCAGCAACTTAGTTAATATCACCAAAGATGTTTTTATCTTATTTTATGACTCAAAATGCTTATTTCTGATGTATACATAACTTTCTATAAAGCCATGTGGAAAAAAATTTTCCTATGGCATACTATGATATAATACAGAGACAATAAATATAATACATAGCTATAATGCATAGATATACATACATTTACAAGGTAGCTACAAGTTACAAAACATACATGAGTAGAGCAAACCTAAATTGTACATCATACCTCATACTGCTTTTGTCCTTTTTTATTCTTAAGAAATGTATATTTATTTTATTATGAGAAATGATGAGTGATCCCGAGGGGTTTTGTTTGTAAAGAGAAATTAAGAGCAGAAGTCATCAGACCTTTGTGTTCATATTTTACGAAAGATTGGAATGTTTGCTTAAGATCCCAGGTCATTTACTGAGAGCATTGCAATAGTGAGGGTTCCAGGCAAAACGGAAATACAAAATCAACACACTCAGTAACTTCATTTGACAGATCCTATGGAAACAACTGTAACCACTTAAATGAAAAACGCATTGAAATTCCTCTCTCAGAAATCCTGAAAATATGAGGCACTAGAAAGCTCGCAGTAATCTCAGAACTCTATGGGGGTCATTTATTGAATTTTCAGTTTTTTTCTCTTTTAGTGCACATTTAATATATTTGCACCTAAATTTGCAACTTTTCCATTCTCTTAGCAAAGTTAGCCGTGAAAGAATTTTTTTAGTGTTGCACTCTTTAAAACACAGAAGTGAACGTATGAAAAAGTTGTAGTTTTGGAGCAAAACTCCAGTCCGACCAGAAAAAACGTTAGAAGTTGCAGAAGAGTTTGAGAGTTTTGTGCAACTTTTTAACTAACCCTCTAAGATAAATCAAGCAAGTCAAAAACCTGAAAAAAGAAGACACCCACAAATGTCCTGACTAAAGATAAATGACACCCTTTGAACATTTGCACAAAATGAGAAATAAAAATGTTGTTCCTTGGAGCCTATAATATTAACATTAATGGTAAACAATATACAACTGAATACAAAACTGAGTAACAAGCAAATGGGTATACACACACAGTTACTGTTACTGTATAGAAGAAGGTATCAGTATACACATGCAGTTACTGTCACTGTGCTTGAAGACAGTATCGGTATACACATGCAGTTACTGTATAGAAGAAGGTATCGGTATACACATGCAGTTACTGTCACTGTGCTGGAAGACAGTTTGGGTATACACATGCAGTTACTATCACTGTGTTATAAGATGTATGGGTATACACACAGTTACTGTTACTGTATAAAAGAAGGTATCGGTATACACACGTAGTTTCTGTCACTGTGCTAGAAGACAGTATGGGTATACACATGCAGTTACTGTCAGTTTGTTATAAGATGTATGGGTATACACACACAGTTACTGTATAGAAGAAGGTATTGGTATACACACGTAGTTTCTGTTACTGTGCTAGAAGAAGGTATGGGTATACCCATGCAGGTAGTGTCACTGTGCAAGAAGATAGTATGGGTATACACATGGAGCGACTATAACTACGCTATAAGATGTATGGGTATACACACACAGTTAATGTCACTGCATTATAGGGGCTTTGCTACGGTGTTAAAAGATCCGGGGCCCCAATGCACATGCATCACACTTTCAGTAATGCCCACTCCTGTACATAACCCCCTCACATTTGGTTGTGCCAATAACAACATTACTTACATGCAGCTACAGAAAACACAGGAGATATTCCTACTTTATTTCCAGTGACTACAGGTGACATGTCCCCAGACTGTAGTTGTTCTCTACCTTCTTCATTAGGTCTGGCATCACATGTCTCCTCTGCAGCCACCTCCTCCTTATGGAGTTCACCACACAGATATCTTATGTTCCTCATTGTCCCTACATCTAGATTCTCTGACAGTGTTATGCTGTTGTTATCCTAATACTCTATCAAAATACTGTACATACATACATACAGCGTCCTCCATTCATATTGGGGCTCATTTACGTAGGGCTCCGTGGTCGCACTTTCATCGGGTTTCCCGAATTTTTCCGCTTTGTGCCAAATTCCACCGGGATTTTGGGGCACGCGACCAGATTTCGGCGCAAGCTTTCACACGACAGAAATTGTGGGGCGTGGTTGTCGGACAACCCGACGGACTCGGAAAAAACGTAGAATTTAAAAAACGAAAAGTGTTGCTAGATCAAGCACTCACATGCACCAGGAAGAAGAAGGTGAACTCCGGCGGAAATCGGCGCAGCAGCGACACCTGGCGGATATTGGGCGCACGACCTTAGTGAATCCCGGCAGAACCCGAATCCTTGTCGGAGAACATGCCGCTGGATCGGGTAAGTAAATGAGCCCCATTGTGTTTGACAAAGGCCCAGGGGGCCGAAACGTCCACACTTTTACAATAAAATCTTATTTGCATCTGAAATACAAGTGGTGCACAGTCTTTAATTTTCACAGTAAGTTGAGGAGTTGGATCCCGAGACTGTACCACACCCAACATTAACCCCTTAACGCTGAAGCCACTTTTCACCTTCCTGACACGGCCCATTTTTTAAAATCTGACATGTGTCTATTTAAGTGGTTATAACTTTGGAACGCTTTAACATATCCAGTTGATTTTGAGATTGTTTTTTCGTGACACATTGTACTTCATGTTGGTTGAGAAATTTAATCAATATGTTTGGTATTTATTTATGAAATAAATGGAAATTTGGCAAAAATTTTGAAAAAAACAATGTTTTCCAAATTCAAAATTTTCTACTTTTTGGAAAGTTGGTCATATCACTAAAATAACTTGATAACTAACATTTTCCATATGTATGCTTTAACTTGGCATCATTTTTCAAACATCTTTTCCTTTTTTTAGGATGTTAGGAGGCTTATAACTTTAGGTGCAATTTTTCAGATTTTCACGAAATTCATCAAAACCTACTTTTGGAGGGTCAATTTAGTTAGAAGTGACTTTATAAGGCCTACATGACAGAAAACCCCCACAAATGACACCATTTTAGAAACTACACCCCTCAAAATATTCAAAACAACCTTTGGGAATTTTGTTAACCCTATGAGCGTTTCATGAGGGTGAAAGATAAATGAAAGTGAAATTACAGAAATGTAATTTTATCTTAATATAGATTCATTTAACACTAAAATTTGCACCTTCACAATGGGTTAAAAAGGAAAATGCATTTTACAATGTTTTGGGCAATTACTCCTGAGTATGCCAATACCCATTTTGTCACTGTACCCTGCTGTACGGGCTCAGGGGGGCACTTGGAATGGAAAGAGCGTTGTTTCGATTTTGGAGGGTAAATATGGCTGAAAAAGTTTTCATGTGTCAGGATGCATTTGGAGAGCCATAGTGGTACCAAAACAGAGGAAATTCCCAACAAGAGACACCATTTTGGAAAGTACACCCCTTGGAGAGTGTAGCAAGGTGTAATTTGTGTATTTGCCCCAACAGGTGTTTGATTCAATCAGGCCCCAAAAGGGAAAAAAGGTGAAAATTATCTCAAAAAAGTCACTTTTACCCCAAATTTTTGTAAGCCACAAGGGATAAAATATGAAACAACCCCCATAAATGTGTAAAACTATTTCTCCTAAGCACAGAACTGCACCACTTTTGCATATAAAGTGTTGTATGGGTACACAGTAGGGCTCAGAAGGGAAAGAGGGGCTTTGGCCTTTTAGAAGCCAGATTTGACAATCATCCTTTACATGTGTCAGGATGCATTTGGAGAGCCCTAGTGGTACCAAAACAGAGGGGAACCCCAACAAGTGTCACCATTTTGGAAAGTGCACCCTTTGGAGAATTTAGCAAGGTGTAATATGTGTATTTTCCCCTACAGGTGTTTGCTTCAATTAGGTCCCTAAAAGGAAAAATATGAACATTTTCCCAAAAAAGTCACTTTTACGGCTAATTTTTGTATCCCATAAGGCATTAAAGATGAAACAACCCCAAAAAATGTGTACTAGCATTTCTCCCGAGTATAAAATTGCCCCACACATGCAAATAAAATGTTGTATGGGTACGCAGTGAAGCTCAGAAGGGAAAGAGGGGCGTTGGCCTTTTAGAAGCCAAATTTGACAGTCATCCTTTACATGTGTCAGGATGCATTTAGAGAGCCGTAGTGGTACCAAAACAGAGGGGAACCCCAACAAGTATCACCATTTTGGAAAGCACACCCCTTAGAGAATTTAGCAAGGTGTAATATGTGTATTTGTCCATAAAGTTGCTTGATTTAATTAGGACTTAAATAGGAAAAAGGTGAAAATTTTCTTATTAAGGTCATTGTACCCCTAATTTTTTATAGCCACAAGGGATAAAAATATGTAATAACCCCTCAAAATGTGTGAACCTATTTCTCTCGAGTGTAGAAGTACCCCACATGTGTATATAAAATGTTGTATGGGCGCACAGTAAAAGGGAAGGGGGATGTTTGCCTTTTATAAGCCAAATTTGACAGAAATGTTTGACATGCATTTGGAGAACCCTAGTGGTATAAAACGGATAAGAATCCGAAAAGTGACCCTAATCTTTGAATGCACACCCCTTAGAGAATTTTGCAATGTGTAATATATGTATTTGCCCCTACAGGTGAATGATCCAATTAGGCCTTAAACATTAAAAAGGTGAAAATTTTCCTATAAATGTCACTTTACCCCTAATTTTTGTAAGCCACAAGGGATAATAAATGAAATAACCCCAAAAAAGGTGTAAAACTATTTCTCCCGAGTGTAGAAGTCCCCCACATGTGCATATAAAATACTTTATGGGCGCACAGTAGAGGAAAAGAGGGATGTTTTGTCTTTTAGTGGCCAAATTTGACAGAAATCCTTCACATGTGTCAGGATACATTTGGAGAGCCGTAGTGGTACCAAAACAGAGGAAAACCTGAAAAGTGACCCTAATTGTTGAATATACACCCCTTGGGGAATATAGCAAGGTGTAATATGTGGTGTAGGGTAATACACGTGGTGAAATGAGCATTTTGAACATATAGGTGATGTGCAATGGAGTCCAAGATGGAAATTGCAATTATTTCTGGAAAGTTCAGTGCCCGTTATGTGGCGCCCCTATAATCGAGGGGTATAGGGAGCAACGTGACCTAACAGTTGTTACAATTATTCATTTTACCTAAATGAATTCACAACAGGTTGGGGCGTAAATTGTGAATATGTTGCGTATAAGGAGATGGAATATACCAAGGGACCAACTAAACGTTTGTCACTCTGGAGGTGTCGCAGGTCTCTTAGTAGTGTGTAGTGTCCATCCTAACTCCTCTTTTGGAACAGACTCTTTATTGAAGCAGCAGAATTCACCGGGAAAATGCTGTCCTGGCAAAACACAGGAACACCTAAACCAGAGGTACTGGGGCTCCGTCCTTCTTGTCCCAATATTAGTTTCCTAATACCTTCCTCTTGAAAACGGAGAAATGATACGACAGGACCTGCATTGGAACAGCTCGTAAGAGTTGTACACCATAATCTGTACAATGTGCACGGCCAGCGCTTTTGTACCATATCTTCGTTTTCCGTAGGGAAATTATCGCCAAGTGTTGCTCTTATTCACCCTAGCGATGCCCATTGTGACGAATATTGCCGCTTTTGGCTGGACCAAATCGACCAGCCAATAGCGGCAAACATGGACAGAGGGGGGCAACAAAACCCCTCTGGACCGCAAGGCAAAATTGGTGGCTGTCAGGAACAGCCGCCACCCTGCCCCGATCACCGTGTCTACAGACATGGTGATCGGAATTACTGACGTCATAAGTAAATTCGCTGCTATTGGCTCGTCTGAATTGATGAGCCAATAGCAGCGATCATGTGGGTGGGACGTAACCCTTCTGTTCCATGGGGCAGGATGGATGGCTGTCAGGAACAGCCGCCATCTTGCCCCAATCACTGTGTCTGAACCGTGTTGGCAAGTCGCTACCCGCCGCACCGTTCTATAACAACGCTCGTTGGGAATAGGCTATACAATCTTTATTTATTTTTTAAGCAATTTAGACAAATAAGGGCTTATTTTTTGCGAGACGAGATGCACTGTAAAAAAACCTTCATTTTAGTGGGTTTTTAGTTTGTTGAAGCAATTTTATTAACTCTTTACGTCAGGAGGAAAATAAAATCATCAATTCTTGTTTTGGATTTTTAGCATTTTTTTTGGGGGGGTGTTCACTGTAGCATAACAATAATATATTATCTTTATTCTAAGGATCACTACGATTACGGTGATACCTCATTTATATAGTTTTGTTTATATTTGTCCAATTTTATTGAAGGAAAACTAGAATAGAAAAAATTGCATTTGTTTTAGTATTGCCATTTTTATAGCAGCATAATTATAGTATTTTTTGGTTTACGGAGCTAGTTGTGAGCTTATTTTTTGCGTGACAAGTTGTTCTTTTCAGTGGTATCATTTTGGTGCTTGTAACTTTTTCGGATCACTTTTTAGAACATTTTTTGTAAAGCAATTTGATGAAAAGTTTTAATTTTTGGCACGTTTTTTGGGTTTTTTTTCTACCACGTTCACCGAGCGGGTCCAATTATGATTAGGATTTATTGTACATATTGTTACGGACGCAGCGATACCAAATAAGTGGGGTTTTTTTGTGATTTAGTGTTTTTTTATACTTTATTACTTGTGTACATGGAAATGTGGTGTTTGGGGGGACTTTCACTTTCTTTTATTATTTATTTTTATTTAAAAAAAACTTTATTTATGTTTTAACTTTTTTTTTACAGTAATTGACATCTTAGCTTGAACAAGTGATCTTCTGATCACTTGTTCGAGCTCTTTTACAGGTTACACAGTGCAATACAGAAGTATTGCACTGTGTAATGTAAGACACTGAGCATGCTGCGCATGCCCAGTGTCTTACAGCCGGGTCCTGCCAGGAGGCAGGGACCCGGCTTCCGGAGGAAGATCTCGCAGCCCCGGGCACCGGCAGTCCCGGGGCTGCGATCGGAGCTGCGGACCCCCCCGGTAAGCGCCGCGGGGGGGTCCGATTCACTTAAAATCCTTTTTAAATGCCTCTAACACGCCGCGGTCAGCGCGACCGCGGCGTGTTAGGGGTTAACACCCGCGATCGGAGAAATCTCCGATCGCGGGTGTTAGAGGCGGGTGTAGGCTATAATATGTAGCCGACACCCGCAGCTTCTGGCGCCGGCTCCGTTCAGGAGCCGGCGCCAGAAGCTTGACGTAATACTACTGCATTTTGCGGGAACGCACCTCCCGCCATGCAGTACTATTACGTCAAATGTCGGGAAGGGGTTAAGAAGTGCTGACCATTTATTCACAACAATTGTGAACCCAAACTAACTCACATCATATAGATAATTACTGCTTCACACCACCAATCTTCTGTGACTTTTATTTATATGTAAATGTGTTCTTTCTTGTCCTTTGAAACTATGGGTTGATTCTCCTGTCATCACTGTATCATTATTGTCCTTTATATTTGCACTTATTTTAATATTTGCAAATTTGCACGACAAAATAAAACTTAGGTTTTTTTAATAGTTTGTTTTACATGTGAGATCCTGTTATATGCCTCTACAGCTATCTTTAATAATAATAACAATAATAATAACAATTTTCTTTAATATAGCACCATATAGCATCGTATTCTATAGTGCTTTACAAATCATCAAAAAATCAAATCATCAAAAAATCAACATGTATTAATATACTGTAGTCATGCTATCACATACATCCATATTACCATCTAAATTCCCTCAAGAATTTCTTGTGACTATTTCCAAGTACATTAATCTATGGTACATTTATCAATCCTGGTATTTATGAACAAAAAGCAACAACTTCAACAACTTCTCTAACATCCTTATAACTCTCCTAGCCCTTAATTGCCTGCTGAATTTCCTGTGACTCCATTTCTATCAGAATCATAAACACCAATTTCTCATGTTTAGCTATAGCACTTTGCTGCATGTAGTACATTTATGGCTGCAACAGTCAGAGATTTTATCCCATGTATTCCCATGTCACAACCTCTTTCAGTATCTAAATGATCTACTTATACTAATGTATGGAGCTGTAGCAATGGCTGCCGCTAGGTCTTATTTTCAAGGGAGGCCTTATATTTCTAAGCTTGAAAAATTTGCGCTAGGTCTTATTTTTGGAGGGCGTCTTATTTTCAGGGAAACAGGATACAATCTGTTTTTTATGCATAGTTATGGCAGTAAAACTGATTGTCTGTGTTATAGCCCAACTGACTCTAAACTATGACATTTTTTTAGAAGTAACAAAATACAGTTAAAATTAAAAGCATATGACTTAACCTCGACAGTGCATCTGATCCCCAGATGAGTCTAAATACTGCAAGATAAAAAAAATCCTAGGAAATAACCAGTATTCACATAAACTCCATTTATTGGAGGATGCAATTGGCAGCAGTAAGCTAGCTATTAACAATAGCTATATAATTCAGTTTGTAATGAAATGACAAAAATACACTAATAAATGGCAAACGCTGGGAAAATGACCAAATTAAGTCATCAGCATAAAAAACGCTGTTGCCAGAATCTGAGGCAGGTTCACTTTTTCCAATTCTGTTTGTAAGAAATATGAATTTATTCCATGAACAATATGAGCAGTTTGAATATTGTCAGCAGCTAATAAGTGATAAAGCAGATAGATGCAGTTAACTGTTATTCCAGCGAAAATGCCTCTGCTTTACCACTTTATTTTACTAAGTTAACTGTGATAAGTTTGAAAGAAGGACAACTTTATGTCTGTATGTGTTAACACTAAAGTAGACATATACATGAATTAACTACCAGATTACACTATATATGATCACACAAAGTGGGTCTCAGCCAAGCCCACAAAACCAGATACCAAGCTCCAGGGTTCCCTGCAGTCACTTTCACGCTGGACTTTGTATATAAGATGGCGGCTGATGACTGGTTCAAGGAGCAGAATTTTTATTTATTAAATTATTTTATTCTGTTTCCTCATAAAGAATGTCTGGACCATTATAGACGCTCTTATACACTTTTGTGTCACCTCTCGTATCATCATCATAGACTGTGGGCTTTTGTGAGCAGGGCCCTCACTTCTATTGTTTCATATGGCTATGTTTTTACTGTGTAACAATGTCCCCTACAATCGGTGAAGTGCTATGGAATATGATGACATTATTCTTATTTTTCATGCATTGTATGCCAGAAAACTGTTCAGTTGTTTTGTGAATTATGGCTTATGAATTTGATCAGCTTGGATAAATATTGCCTTTATTTAGAAATTGCAGTCATTAAAGGGGTTTCCCATTAAAGAAAGTTCTCAAATTCTAACCCCCTAGTGATGTTTGTACAGTAAAGATCATTGTAACCTCCTTACATTACAATTTACTTATAACTCAGTGATGGTCATTGTAAAATTCCAGTGTGTGGGTGGGAACTCTGTAAGCAGACATATTATGATCCCTCCAGGGTACAGGTTTATTTACACTATTATTTAGCTACTGAATTGTACTAGTATCTGATACATAAAAAAAGAGAGATAGGACAGATTAGAGATGATACATGAAGAGATCCATGATATGGATATAACACACAATAACCCTCTCAGCTCTGCTACATCTCAACTATAACACACTGTCATCTATACTATATATTAGTTATAACACACACTGCCAGCTCTGCTATAACTCCTACTCCTGCTATAAAGACCTTATCATGCCTGTAGCTTGTAGAGTAAGTCTGTGCATGCTGCTGCTTGCCAGCAGGAAGTGTCTGTGTGGGAGCTGTCCGCTTGTAATGGATGGGGGGGGGAGACTAGAGAGCAGACTGCATCCTGTAGACAGGAGAAGTTATTTATGAGAAGAATTTCCCTGCCTGACCATAGAATATAGACTATTCCTGGGCAACTGAAATTGTATACACCAGGCTGATAGATAGGTTGGAATTATATCTGTGAAATGCTGTATTTTTGTTAATAGCAGTTAATTAGAGTCTTTGTGGGAATAACCCTTTAAAGCTAAGTGAATACTGGACACATCTTTATATAATTACTAGACCTGACACTATTATGTATATCTCCATTTCTCCTGAATGTAGTTCGGTCATACGAACCCATTGATGGTGAAGAAAGAAGACAGATCATCTTTCTATGATCCCCACTCTCAATAACATCTGTCCACAGCGGTGGTTGTGCTGCAAGCAATCTTTACATGCATGACGTTGTAAAGAGTTGTAATGGACGACTGTGGTAAACGTCACAGAGCCTAAATAACTGAATGTGTTAAACATAAGGCACAGAAAATGATTTATTCATTCTGACAGATGTGAAAACTGAGAATAACCTTGTATATTAACTTGCACTTATGGAAACAATTAATAAATAAAGATAAAGGAATGTAACCTACAGCGGTCCAATCAGACCTTTTTTCCATGAACATACTTTGAAGACTCTAACCTCTTGTACAATTGCCAAAATAAGATGTGTCTGTCTTTTATTTTTTTACAAACATCAAATGGATTCCTAAAATTCTCCTGCATAATCATGTATATGTTTTATACATCTGATTTTTTGTGTAAGATTTTTTCAGATAAAACACAATGAGGGTTATTTGTATTAAAAAAGAGTCTTAGCCTGTTTTTGGAATAACTTTGAAGTTTTAGACATTTTTAAAATAAAACTTTTTCCAGAGGCAGCCAACTATGGGCTGTCATGGGGGAAATATAAAGAGAAAAGTCATGCATGACAGTGAAATATGCCACAAATATCTTTCTGGTGAATGTATAGAGAAAAATAAACATTACGATTAGGTCTATAATTGTTAAAGATTTCATTATAGAATTATTTTTTATTATAGGCATGTATCTAAAACTGAACTCCAATAATAAGCTTTATTCCGTAGCGCTTTATAACTCAAGCTCACTATATAAATACAAAACCAGAATCAAGCTCAGTACATAAATACAGCACCAGAACTGAGCTCAGTATACAAATACAGCTCAAAAAGCAGGTTGGGTGAAGAAATACAGTATAGCAATTGGGCTCAATATAAAAATATATTACCAGAAAAGCGCTCCATTGAGAAATAGAGCACGATGGGTACGATAAGAATTCAGAACCCTTTAAATTTTTAGCTCTTTGTTTCATTGCAGTAAATTGGTAAGATCAAATAAGATATTATATTTTCACATTAATGTACACTCTACACCCCATCTTGACAGAAAAAAACTGAAATGTAGATATTTTTCCTAATTTATTAAACAATAAAAACTGAAATATCACATGGTCATAAGTATTCAGCCCCTTTTCTCAGTATTGAGTATAAGCAGCTTTGAGCTAGTTCAACCATGAGCCTTCTTGGGAATGATGCAACAAGTTTTCCACACCTCACACCTGGATTTGGGGTTCCTCTGCCATTTTTCTTGCAGATCCTCTCAAGTCCCCTCAGGTTGGATGATGAACATTGGTGGAAGCCATTTTCAGGTCTCTCCGGAGATGCTTAATTGGGTTTAGGTCAAGGCTCTGGCTGGGTTAGTCAAATATGGTCACAGAGTTCTAAAGCCATTGCTGTGTTATTTTTGTTGTGTGCTTAGGGTCATTGTCTTATTTAAAGGTAAATCTTCGACCAAGTCTTCGTCTCAGAGCACTATGGAAGAGGTTTCCATCCAGGATATCTCTGTACTCGGCTGCATTCATCTTTCTTTAATTTCAACTAGTCATCCTGTTCTTGCAGCTGAAAAACACCCCCATAGCATGAAGCTGACACCACCATGTGCCACTGTTGAGATTATAATTAGCAGGTGATGAGCACTTCCTTGTTTTTTCCATACATAACACTTAGAATTAACACCAAAATAAAATCAATCTTTGTCTATGAGATAATCTTCTGAGATAATCTTATTTCTCATAGTCTGGGAGTCCTTCATGTTTCTTTATGCATACTATATGCAGGTTTTAATTTGTTTTACACTGAAGAGAGGCTTCTGTTGGCAAACTCTGTCATAAAGCCCTAACTGATGGAGGGCTGCAGTGTCAGTTGACTTTGTGGAACTTTCTTCCATCTCCCTATTGTATCTCTGGAGCTTAGCCACAGTGATCTGGTGTTCTTCTTTACTTCTCCCACCAAAGGTCTTTTCCAATGATTCCTTAGTTTGGCTGGACGGCCAGGTCGAGGATGAGTTGTGGTCATCCCAAACTTCCATCTAAGGATTAAGGAGGCTGCTGTTTTCTGCAGAAATTTTTTGTAACCTCAGCCAAATCTGTGAATTGCTACAATTCTGTCTCTTAGGTCCTTGGGCAGTTCCTTTTTTTTAATGTCAAGATTGGGAGAAGAGTGTGCATTAAAGTAGCAAAAATAAGAACTTTTTTGATCTTATCAACTGGCTGCTATGAAACCAAGAGTGAGAAATTTAAAGGGGTCTGAATACTTTTAGTACCCACTTTATGTACATGCATTGAAGAATTGTAAATATGCAAGGTCAATCAGAAGCATTGTAATAATACAGAGGCTGCAATGCATTTGCCGTTATACAACTCTTCCTCTTCTTTAGTGAAATACAAAAATACAGTATCCCCCTATAGTAATATTACGTGCCACTTACATCTCCCATGCTCTCTCACTATCCTTCCAAAGCTTCTTCATTCCCAAATGGTTACTACAGTACTCACGAGGTGAATAGTCCTAGAGCATTGTGCCACAATTAGGGCACAGTCCTGTGCATCACTCTCATATTCAATAAAATGAATGTCTTAAAGATATAAATGTTATTTATTATACCAAAATTTGTAAAAGATTCTTGAGGCAGATGAATCCCAGATACAAATGGCCAGCATACTGGCTGTTTGCACCCTCCCACCGGGTGGTAGAAAGGGCCCTGGCCTGAATCTTTTGCTGCATGATCTCATAGTCATGCATTTTTTTTTGGTAAGCAAAAAGATACATAACTAAGTATAAATTTTCAGTTAGGAATATTGGTTTAGTGTCTTTGTTTTGTATTTAGGTATCTTTATTGAGATGGTCTGTGATGTTGGTTGAATCGAATTTCGTTTTTTTGTACAAAAAAATGACTGAGGATTCTATTTGGCTCCATTACGGAACTGTATGTGATGGATTTATGCCAGTTGTTTTTCGTTCTAGATATGAGTAACACCATTCTGTTGCATAGCAGAAGGTTAAATAGAATTGATCTTCATAAGTCCAAAGGGATAAGATTATTTCATGGAAGTGGGATATGTTCATCAAATCTAGATATAGTAATCAATGATCCTGTTGATGCTCGCTCTCCTTGCTCATATAATATTATGCTGCGGCAGAATGAGATCAAATAACTTCTATATAGTGGACTATATATGTATGGTTTCCTCAATTTGAGCTGGGCTTATGGAAATGTACACAGGCTATGGGGACTTTCCTAAAACTAGGGGTAAAGCTTTGAAATAACTCATTGATAGGGACTCAAATATTGTGTCATATAGAAACAATGGCACAGAGTAAAATTGTCTAGAGTTTATGTTGCCAAATGTATTAAACACTACAAACATTTTATATAATTTTAATATTCATTTTTCTCTTTCAATATGTACAGTACCAATTCTTCTTCTATAGCTACTTATGTAATATTGTACTACGGAATTAAGAGAAAGAAAAGAAAAATCTTACTTTCAAGTTAGTGTCTGATTAAAACAGAAGGAAGGCTGACCTGAAGGGAAATTAGTGAAATATACATAAAAGAGACATCCAGGAAGTGACATTCAATCAAATGAAGGCTATAGGAATGAAGAAAGTGTTTTCCTTTAGTCTTACTTAAATTATAACACCTCTGTCATTATTTGTTACTTCACTTTCAATGCCAACCCCTAGAGGTTTGATATTATGACAAGCCAAAGCAAAATGCAAGGTGTAAAAAAAAAGTCCAAAATGTTGCAACAAGAGTTTCACACCAGAATTCTGAGTGCAAAGTTTATTTAATTATTTTTTTATAAATAATTTCATTATTTTTCGGTTGCGCACTTATATAATAAACTATGCAATTTCGACTAAAAGGATAAAGTGTTTACCCTTCCAGACATGGTGGTCACATGGCCGCCGAGTCTATAGAGCCGGGGACACTGCCGATCCCTGCATTCACTGCATAACGCTTTTTTGCAGTCAAGAAAGGAAAAGGCAGAAGCAGTAATAAACGGCTTCTACCTACTCCCTAAGGTCTCTGGCAGTGTCTGAAAGTCATAGATCCAGTCCTGCTCCTGCGATAAGCAGGACAAGTTAAAAAAAACTGGGGAACCACTGTGATCTAAACACTTTTCGTAAGTTGTACATATTAGAAGTTAAGGTGCTGTGTTCCTGAATATGTTAATCAGTTGTCAGGCTACAATGAGCAGAGGAGATTAGGCACATGCTTTACAAATATATGAACCAACCAATTTGTTATTTCACTGCATGGTCTCACTGAAAGCATACACAGAAACAGTTATGTGAAACAAGGCCAAAGCAGTTAGTCATTAGTTTAAAGGGTTTACAAAATCCTAAAATGACGTTGTTATAAAGTAGCCATGGTAACATAGTATTAAACCTTTTTATAGACCAGCATGAAACCTTTCAAACATGAAATATGACAGCAGGTAGACAAAAACTCAAACCATATCCTGTTATATAATGGGATGCTCAAAGCTATAGTTCTTTGACATAAAAATCACAAGTTATTTTGAGAGCTCTGGTTCAGCCACTGTATAAGTCACTTAATAAATTTCAGTTGATTTTGATGATGTCATAAATGTAATTTCTTCGTAAGGTAGGAATCACATGCATAGGTTTTGTTGCAGTTGCATGATTTAAGCACAAAGTTTTATACTAGAAGAAGAAAGGGTTTGAAGTTAAGGCTAATTACTTCTCTGTGGATTCAATCAAATGTCTGGGTCAGAAACTTTTTGACATCTGCTACTATTTGGCTAGAAATATATAGGGATGCCCAGACGCGGCTGGAACGCAGTTGTAATGTATCAGGTTGCATCAAATCTACACATTACAAAATTATTATTTAGTGAAAGTTTCATGTTAACAGTAAATTAATCAGTCAATAAATAATAATATTGCATTGAATTATGTCAACTGCTTTCTGGCCATGTCATGACTGCACCGTATATTTCCTCTCTATGCATGTGTGATTTAAGTCTTTGAGATAAGGTCAGAATAGACATACATTAAATATGCAACAAATGTGTCACCGGGAGTCTCCCTTTCAGCATATTACATCTATACTATACTTTACATGTTCCCTTTAAATATAAAATAGTGAAGAGACAGATAAGTAACTGTTACTTTAATCTAACAGAAGGTACAAGACACAAGGCTTGGTGGTTATAAAACACATAGATCAACCAATTTATTAGGTTACCAGAACAACATATAACATTAACAATGGAGATGCATCATGGGCAGGCATTCCCAGTCTATAGTGACACATATCTGTACTATGGGTTCTTCTCTGCCTCCAGTACAATAACTTTCCAGGAACCAGTCCAGATCCACTCCTGTTACAATGAATTCTTGTGTGGATCCAGCCATCCAATGTAAGGCCACTGCCCAACGTATGTAAAGACAGCCCTTTTTGTTAATAAACAGTAGATCTCCATACATCCTAGGAAACCTGCTATTGCGTTGACATATAGTTACTTTGCTGAGCCATGATTCTAGGTATTGTAACGTTAGCTGTATTATATGCATGACACCACTTCAGTCTTTTGCTCTTTTATAAAGCTTGCAAATAATTTCTGTGTGATTTGAAAAGTGTGTGAGGGCCCAATTTTGTGTATCGTGCATGATTTACCTACAAACTTAGCAGTCACATAGGCTTTTGGGCATTGATAACATCATTTTTTACTATGGGTGGTGTTTTAAATTGTATTTAGCCTTGTAACAGTTTTTTTTCTCATTCAGCTGCTTATTTAAAAGTTGTTTCTTTTTTAGACATTTACAGTATTTCATTCTGAATATGTTAGAACTGGTACTATTTACAGAGCCTGGCATACTGTTAGTGTGTGTTAGTGTGTTATGCATGAATTGTGCATGTTTGGAGTATTTATACTGTGCAGCTGAGTGGCTATAGATTTAAGGTTTTTCTCTATTTCCTGATGTTTCTCATCTGGCTTTTAGCCATTATTCCTTTCTATTTTATTGATGTTTGTATATATTTTGTGCTTATAATAAAATAATTTGTTTTATACTTTTACTGTATTGTTGGTCAATACTTATTGTGTCTGTTTGTTTAGTAAGGGTTGGTAATATGCCTGAAATGCATCGATTTTATTCTGCTTTATTTTGTCGACACGTGAAACATTGGAACTATACTTCAGTGAAGCAAGATACTTTGCTTTTATCTGTACTGTTGGTCCACATGGAATCACCAGCACAATCTTTACAATAATCTAAAGGAATTGGTGAGCAGATATTTTCTTTCTCATATTTTACTGGGTTACACATTGACTTCTAATACAAGTCTTATAGAATTTTTTATAGGACCAGCACCTTTAAGGATAAGTACTCACAGCACTCTGTAAAAAAATTTCATAATATTATACAATTCCTTTACCATTTATTTACATGACCTTTAACACTATACCTTTCCTTTACAAGGCCAGTGAAGTTAACTGCACCCCAGAACACAGTAATAACATTGCAGTCAGTTCTTATTGGAACTTGACATTTGCACCTGGTCCCAAACTTTAGTGGCCTCAGAAGGTGTCTCTTTCCAATATGAAAAGACTGCTGCTATAAGCATTTCACCATACCTGGGGGACCCAGTACAAGATTTTCATTGGACACCAGCAACATCCAGTTATGCCTCTGGAGTATCATATGCTGAATAAATAACATAAATTCCCTTTTTGATAAAGGACGCATCAAATATTTGATATTGATAGACCAGAAAATAAGGACAGTTTCAGAATGGAAAAAACAGGTACAGTTGGAGGGATAGCATTATCTGTTATAACAACTGTCATATTTTGTCATAAGACATCATCTTTTCTCATGTGGTCTAGCCTAAAGTCAGTCAAAAGACCCCAGCAATGCAGCTTTTTTATGCCTGGTCTCTGTATACAGAAGTCAATAATGACACAACCACAACTGCGCATCTAATACTCACTGAAACTCCTGCTGTAGAAGGTGCATGGCTGTGTTGTGGATAGCACCACCGGCCTTTGTATACAAATAGAGCAGTATCAGTGTCTGGCGGTGCAGTGGGTCAACGGGAACATGGAAAGCAAAGATTTTTTCACAAAATAGGTATTACATTTTATTTTTTTGTAGAGCCTTTGTAGAGATTGGTCCTCCAATGGGAATGGGCACATTGCAACTATTATTCGTTAACCCCTTCTAGATACCGCAGTCAATAATGACGGAGGTTAGAATTCTTGCAGTACAACTGTAGGGCATCCATGGATCGTAATGGCTGCCAAGGTCTCTGTTAAAGGTGGGGTTTGCATGTGCTTTATTAAACACTCACACTGCTCAATATCATCAATATCCTGCCTTGTGGATATACTATAAATATTCTTCTGATGTCCTGCTGTTTGTACATATGGAATATATGATGTGAAGCAATGTCATCTTTCTTTTATCAAGATATATTGTTTACTACTAGGGCAGTATTACTTCTTCCTGATGTTAAATGTTGGACTGTTCGGGTCAGGACTTCCTTTGTTGGACTATGATTTGGCTCAGTAGGGTTCTAGAAAATCAGAGAAAAACCAAAGAAAACTTGGTAATGAAAAGGTCAGTGGATTGCTTCTGAAAAAACGAAAAGCACTTCTTCCGCTATGGAACTTAGCAACAGAAAATGCATGCACTGCGTTATACAAATCAGCAGCAATCAAAGGCACCGTGAGTTAGCCACTGAGTCCTGAGGTGGTTTTCTAGAAGTTCTAGACTTCCTAAACCTAAAAATATGGAAACCTTACAAACTTTAAAGATGAAAAAATTACGAAAAGACGAAAATGAGGATTTGATAAAAGGTATGGTAAATGTGCAGAAGGTTTTCTCAGGCATGAACTATGTGTGCGATCCTAACAGTATCAATTTATCTTTCTGTGTCTCTGGCCTGCTGTCTGGTAATTGGGTAATAAAGATTTTATTATTCTTTTCATCCCAACTATTTGCCGGCGCCACAGAAAGTTTAACTGTATTCAACAGATGACATGACATTTAATATTCCTGAATGGGCTCAGTGTGTATCTTGAATTGATAAATGTGCTCCTTTTATTGAGTGTTCAATAGTATATAAAATCAGATAACTGTACTTATTTATTTATTTTAAACTGAGATGGAAGAACAGGCCAATTTGGAAATAAGGTACATAAATTCCTAAAAATGTGCCCAAAACGTAATATATACCAATTTATAACCAATTAGATGATTTAGAGAATGATAGTTATCCTGTTTCTTGCCAAGTTTATTTAATTTATAATCATCCCACAGCAACATGTTTGCAGGAGTTGTAAGCGGAGATGTTTACAAAATATTGTGAATTGCTATAATAAGATATGGAATTATTTTAAGAAGCTATACAGTACAGTACATATATATATATATATATATATATATATATATATATATATATATATATATATATATTACAGGAAGTATGTAAGTCAGAGCTCTATATTTTAGAATTGTGACCCCAGCCAAAATTTTTATTGTAGCCTAGGGCTAAAGTACAGTAAATTACCAGCATCCAGCAGTCCGTTTGAAACTAGGGGTCGTCTGTAAGTCTGGTGTTCTTAAGTCGGGGACCAATATATAAATACTTTGCTTTAGGTAGACTATGAAACTGTTTTGTAGAATGCTATATTTCTAAAGGTTAAATTGTTTGAAAAATGATTGATATTATTAATATTACCATCCACTGTTTCCATATATTATATAATATTTAGGTTGTTTATGTAACATTGTTCAAAAATCACTATTATTATTATTATTATTATAGAGCAATCTGCAATTCCTATAATTTTAATGTTTACAATTTTATAAATAAAGGTCACAGACCTTATTTAACCCTCAGGGTTTTTAATATTGTAGTGAGGGAGACATGACCTTTCACATGACTCAAAAATAATTGTAGACAACAAAAATAATTGCACCGAACATCATTGTTATTTATACGATATGCAAGAAATGTAAAAGAAAATGCATTTGCAAATGGTAATTGGTTCCGGTACATGTGTGTGCCATGTAAAAGCACCAATTTTTGCCTTATTCTAAAGGTTTATTATGGCAAATCTACTAAAAATTCCTCTAAAAGTTAGAAAGTCATAATTTGTTTGCCTTATTGTGTATAATAAATATGGATAATTTAAAGTTGTATATTTTACAACTTTGCACTTCCTAGTTGTTGGCCTATTTTACAAATGATATACTGTATGCACCAAAACATGGCAGGCACTTTCCTGTGAAGCCACGTCCCTTTTACTGAAAACCATTTCCCTTGTACATTTGCTAAATTTAGCAAAAGGTACATTGCAAGCTTTTCTTACAAAGCACATTTACTAACAACAGTGCAAATTGCACTATATGCAGTTTTCCTGTGTATTGTGCAGAGGGCGCCAAATTCAGGATTTTTGGCACTTGTTCATCCACTTTTTTGGTGCACTTTTACATGGGGTGTGCAATACAATTCTGTCGGGCTGTGCATGTTAAATCTGGTGCACAGTCCAACTGAGCACCAGAATGCCCCCTTCAGTGAAACAAATAGCAGTTGCGGCACAAAACCATCGCATGTGACACATCTGTGACTCTGGCACCTCTTAAATACCTGAGCAAGCAGTTTGCACTAGAAACGTGCAGAGTCCGACAGAAAAATTGCACATGGACCTTAGTAAATGTGCCCCAATAGGTTCTCTTTTTTTTAAACCCCGCCGGAAGAGAGTGTCGCATGATGCCTAGTACAGCCACGCCACAAAAGGAGACCCTTCTTAAATACATGTGCAAGCAGTTTGCACTTAAAATAATGTGCAAAGTCTGACAGAAAACTGACGCATGTCCCTTGTGCCCAATTGTCTTTATGTGTCCTCCTACATTGGGACTGGTGGTCTGTGCTGCAGACAATGGGGCAGATTTACTTACCCGGTCTCGTCGCGATCCCGCAGTGTCGCTGCTATGCCGAGGTCCGCCGGAGTTCACCTTCTTCTTTCCGGTGCATGTGCTTGATATTGCGACACATTTCCTCTTTTAAATTCCGCGGCTTGTCTAAATCTGTCGGGTTGTCTGATGGCCACGCCCCCGATTTCTGTCGCATGCAAGCCGGCGCCGATGCTCCACAATCCGATCACGTGCGCCAAAAACCCGGGGCAATTCAGGGCAAAAGAGAAATATTCGGGAAACCCGACGAAAGTACGGCGTTCGGACCATTAGTAAATGTGCCCCAATATGTTACCTTATACTTTTTGCACTGGTCTATGTGAAAGGCAGTACTGCAGCTATATTGAAGGACCTATATATCCTTAAAATTGAAATCTGGCTAATTAAATTTGAACGTGTATAGTGCATGTATATATTAGAAAATTATGTTATGTGATTGATGTAAATCATAATACTTTTCATCATAGAATAAACAGCACAAATATAATATGAAATATTGTAACCAAGAAAGAGATTTGACCTACCAGTTAAAATATAAATCACATATAATTATATATAGGCAGGTAAAAGTAAAAGCTTTACAGTGAGGTTATTTTAATTTCATACGTGTCTTTTGACATATGTATTCCTGTCCTCAGTCACAACCTCAAAGCTTCTGGCATTATTACTCAATCAAGCACCCTTCCTAACTCTGTCCTCCCACACACAGGCCTCAATTTTCAAGACAAACATCCCGAACAACTTTCAACACTGAATGTTTCCTTGATGTTGAGGTTTTACCACCATATCTTTCAAGAAGTATGTGTAATTTAACTTACAGATTTTTCCCATTCCTTTCTGCTTGGTTAAAGCAGCAGTCATGAAAGTGGAATGCATGTAAAGCATGTAAAAGAAAGGGAAGAATACTCTTACAGTATGAAAAGAACATTGTAAGTTCTACAAAGCCTGTACTATCTAGAGAAAGCTAATTACATTTGAGGGGCACATTGAGAAGGATTTCACATTCAAAAACAGACATCTCTACTCTCTATTACAACTCCATATTATATGCTAACACATCAGGATACAAGAACATTTTTTTATTACATATTTTTATTTTAATACATATTTTTTATATATATACGTAAATAGTTCAAAATTCAAATAAGGCAGCCCCCAAAAACAATTAAGGAACTTCAGATAGCCCTACTATTGGGAAAGGTTCTATAAGACCCATAAACTTGGTTTTTCAGTTTTTAAAAAAAATTATTTGAATCTTTCTGTATTCTAGCACACAAATCCAACCTGACAAAAGCGATATCTGCTGGAATTTGTTTCTTATTATAATTTGATTTTCATCCATAAAGCTCAACTGCCTTTGCATTGAATTGTCCCTAGCAGATCTACACATCGCCTGTTTGCTGACTGATATGAAAGTTTAATTGATGCCCATCCTCCATAAATAATAATTTCATTGACCATGTTATGCTTTGGCATACTTAGTATGGTGTTCTTTAGATGTGTCTCGCTATGTTGTATCGACTCAATCACGAGAATTGCGTGTCTAAGAAATTGATATCAGCATCTATAAACCACTTATGCCTCTAAGGGAACAGAATAGAGGAGAGTGCATCTAATAAAAGCATATTGCTATTGAGGGAGATTTTGCACCGATTTTTCCTGAATTGCCCCGGGATTTTGGCATACGCGATCGGATGGTGGCGCATCGGTGCTGGCATGCACGCGACGGAAATCGGGGGGCGTGGCCGAAAGAAAACCCGATGGATTCGGAAAAACCGCCGCATTTAAAAAACTAATTGTCGCGGAACTCACGCTTACCTTCACCAGTTATAGGCCGGTGAACTTCAGGGCATTCCGTCGGGCCTCGGGGAACTTCAGTGCAGCAGCACCACCTGGTGGACGTCGGAGGAACTACCTTAGTGAATCCCGACCAAATCCAAATCCACCACAGAGAACGCGCCGCTGGATCGCGAATGGACCAGGTAAATAAATCTGCCCCATTGTGTGTATATAAGAAAACCTATTTAGACTTCAAAATTCAAACTAAAAGGTGTTTATAAGTGTCGGGGGATGGGATATTAGGTTATTTACCAATATACAACTAGGAATATTTCTGCACCACTTTCTTTCTACACAACTTAAGGTCCTGAACGGTAGATTTTATCATGGACAGTTATGATCACATGATCCTCCATCTTCAGCCATTTTATGGACAGGACCCACAGCAGATGAGGTAAAAGACATTTCTGAGCCTTTTAATAGATGTATAGTATATTGGTAAGTTAACTATTATCCTACTACAAAAATAGCAGATGACCAACACCATTGCAGTCTACAGTTATTATGTGATTATGTATTAAAACACTTTCACTAACAAAGTGACTATTTCTTTTTGTGAAATATTGTACTTCATATTAGGGGTATATTCTGGCTTATGTTTTGCAAACAAAAAATTAGCAATTTTCAGATTTTCTGAATGTTTTGCTCATCATACAGTTAGTCTAATCATCTAATTTGATTAGACTAATTAGTTAGATAGTGTCTGCTGTATGTTGGAATCATTTGTTATTATTTTATTAAGACGTTAGGAAATACAAATCAAAAAGCTATTCTCAAAGTATCAGGGACATTTAAGCACTAATTTTATAAACTACTGTGAGAAAATCTGAACACTGAAGTCTGGTTGCAAATAAATAGTTTAGCTCTTAGACAATTGATCCCTCTCTTCCAGTGTGGTTTGTTTGTGCGCCAGATTTAACATGCAAAGTCTGACCGAAATGTTTCACACTCCCCATGTTCAAAGTGCTCTAAAAAAAAGTGGTGCTCTCGGAGTAGTGCAGGGAGCGCCAGATTCATAAAGAACATGCGCCACAAATCCTGAATCTGGTGCACTGTGCACTATACACAGGGAGTTTGCACTGTACTTAGTAAATAGGCCCCATTTTCTTTTAGAGGGCAAATTTCGTTGGAAAAGATTTCAGGTGCTATAGGGCAATTGCTGAGCCAGTTGGATACCAGAACAAAGGAAACCCCTAAAGAGTGACATAATTTTGGAAACCAAACCCCATTAGGAATTTACAATGGGATATAGTTAGCATTTTGAGTCTATTTAAAAAAGTCAATGGTAAATTATGCTACAATTACTCTAAATTACTCTTTTTCTATAAATAAGCAATTTCTGTTGTGTTTAGCCAATGCCACTGTGAAAAGTCAGCTTTCTAGTTATGTTGTGTCTATGGATTTTAGAGAGACACTACATGTTGGCCTAATCTTTTTGACCCCATATGATCACATTTTAGAAACTACATCCCTTAAGGGGTTTTTCAAAAGATAGATCATTTACTTCCCAGGGCCGCTATCGGATAGTGCATTAGGGATAGTGCAAACTGAAAACTACAACTTTACATATGTATGCAATTTTGGCGCCCAATATGTTGTGTTCAAATTGGGTTGGCAAAGACACACACACGTCCCATAACAGATGTATTATTAACCCCTTATCACCGATCCTTGTTTTTAGCTTAATGACCAGACTTGATTTTTCACAGAGTTTGCCAAATCAGTCCCTGTCCCCAATGGGGCTCACAATCTTATCAACCAACCAGTATGTTTTGGAGTGTGGGAGGAAACCGGAGGAAACCCACACAAACAGAGGTGAGGACTGTGATTGTGCAAAGTAATTTGGGAACACCAAATACTGAACTAGATTGGATAGAGGGGGTTATTCTAGGGGCTCAATTATTGTGCCATTACTCTTAACCTGTTTAATCTTGCACAGTTTATACATTTCTCTTCCTGTCACAGACAGTTTTGCAGACATGTTATACTTTTTATTAGGATCATGTTGAGGTAAATTTGTTGTTATGATCACTTTTCATCCTGTGTTTTGTGAGGTTTGAAGTGCATAAATCACAATTCATACAACACTGGGCCATACTATTAGGGTGCTTGTCATTAAGTTGTTAATAATCTAGTCTCCTTAACAGTAACCTATAATTTTTCTAAAGTGCCCAAGTTGACTTTATAATGCTGCTAAAACTGGTTAATCCTGGAAAGTTATCACTGGAAAATTTCCAGTTTATTCTATTTCACCTTGTTAACCTTTGGAAATCAAATTCTTGCAGATCACAAAAGAATAATCATTGATCTTCAAACATATGAATTCTGGTTCTTGGGGAAAATGTGAAAAAGAGGTTAAATACCTGAAAAGCTAGGAAACCGTTATAATAATTCAAGCTTTTCAGCTGTTTTCCAGCTAACAATTGGGTATTACGGGATCAATATTTTCAATGTAAAGTAACAGAAAACAAAACAGAAGTGAAATTAAACAAATCTGCCATAGAGATTATTAATATTACATCTACTGTATGCTCAAATAATAGCACTATGTAATTCCTAAATATTAGCTGGCTGTAGGTAATGAACATTGCTAAATTTAATTATTAGATTATTAAAATAATACAAGCCACTATCTTCCTAGTGAAGTTGCCTAAATTAACTTCTGCCTCACTTTTGCCCATACATTCATCCATTTCCAACTATGTGAGTGTAAAATCTTGTAGTTATTTACATTTAAGGACACATGCAACCATTTAAGGGGTTTTCCCACAAAGAAAGGTTAGGCCCTATCCACGGGATGGGGCCTAACTTGCTGATCAGTGGTGGTATCCGTCGGACCCCTCGTCGCTCCATCAGATTAATGGACCAGATGGCCACGCATGACCGTTCTGCTCCATTGATCTCTATGGAGCTGACGGAGATCAGTGAGCGCACCGCTCGGCAATTTCTGTTAGCTCCATAGAGATTCATGGAGCAGAACGGTCATGTGCGGCCGTCTCCTCCATTAATCTGAGACCCAAACTGATCAGCAAGTTAGGCCCTATCCCGTGGATAGGGCCTAACTTTTCTTTGTGGGAAAACCCCTTTAAGAAGCTTCTTCTGAGAGATAAGAAGTGACAGGCTCAGGTTTCATGAAGACAAGCAAACCCCAGGTCTACTGAATGTAGCCAACATTTTATTAACATAAGAATAACTAGGTTATTTATTTTATACGGATAATACATGTCAGAAAATAATGATGCCTGATTTTCAGAAACTCAAATACTGTAACTTCATACCATGAAATTTCTGTTTTATTCTTTTATGATGTATTGGGCGATTCCTAAAATGAAGGCTTTTGGATTAGGCACTTCACTTAAACACATGATTTTAATAGCTTGGCAAAGCTGCAATTTATATCCCTATGTTTGCAGTCATATTTTGTTTTTTTTTCTTATTACATTCTTGATTCATGAAAAAGTGAGCTAAATCTCGTCCAAAAGTATTGTCTTGCCAGCTCACATACTAGCTCATAAACTAGAAACACATGTGAATGTAAATCCAGTACTTGCAATAATCTTTGCTGAATCAGTGGATTTGGGTGTAAAAGTAAAATGATAATCTTTAGTATATGCCCCTAATGGTCTTTCAGGTGCAAGAGAACAAAAATCATTCTCCACCTCAAATGTTTTTATTATTTTCTTCATTAAGGAAAGTTTGCTGATCTTTTTGCTGTAAAGCTGCCAGAGGGATATAGTGGAAGGCTGTAGGAAGGCACAAACACATTTTACTTACTGTATACCATCCACTGTAGAACTGTGTGTAATAGTGTAATGAATCATAAACCTACTTACATACACCTTGATATAAAATAGTCATAAGTTACATTCATTGTTACATTATTGTACATGCTTCACATTTGCTCCACATCCTGCAATCAAAGTTGTATGAAACTTTGCACTTGTATTATAGAAAAGAGCTGCATGTCAGCAACAAGCTGACATGCATTCAAGCTATAAAAAGGGTACTTAAATTATAACTTCTCATGTGCATATTCTTGATGAGTGAATAAAATATAGTAGGTACAGACCCTTTTTGTGGTGAATTATTCTGTGTGTATTTTTAGAATTATTTCAGAAACCAGTCCTCATTTAGGCTTTGTATTATGGTCCCAACACATAGACACTTTAGGACCACTTAATAAAATGATAACGGAGGGCACATCCTCCATCAACTCAAAACCTTAATTAAAAATGAGTAGACTTTTGCTGCACATCTGGGACCCATTGCTGAGTCAGAGAGATTCAGTCAGATTTGGAGGCTATTAGGGCTCTATTTTCCTGTGGATGATGGAGGTTGGACCCGTTGAAAATTGAAATATATGACCTGATGAAGATGTAGGTACTATGAGTACACTATACCTATCTTCAGCCACATAAACCAAGTTATGACAAACAGACAGGCTCCTGCTGCATCTGCCCCAAAAGTTTCACAGTTTTGAGGCGGTTGACTCCTTAACTGCTGTGGCACTGAGGTTCCCATGGCATCTGAGGAGGATTCCCCCTTTCACCTCCATGACCACCCAGAATGCAATTTTACGATGCTGTATGTCTGCAGAAACATTTTTAATAAAAAGCCAACGGCAGAATAGTCAAATGAAAAATAGAAAAAGTTATTACTTGTAGAAGTCATTACGAAAAAAAAGAAAAATTCTTTTCCTGGAGGCCTAAGCAAACCTTGTCTTCAAGAAACATCATAGAACAATACACTGCAGAGCATTTAGTTCTGCCATCAATTCTGAAAATGTGGCACAAACACGATTGTTACAGATCAAGGATAATCAAGGTAAAATTTTATGAATATTTTTCCTATTTAAGTGATAAAAGCATCTCAAGAAAGAAAAGTTACACATTTCCATTGAGAAATAAATCACTTGAAGATTCTACCTACTGTAGTATCTCTCTCCATTATAGTGGAAAAGACATGACAGGCAGCCTGGGAAGCATACCAAAAAAAATAACCAGAGCATGTGTTTCTAGATAAGTTTACATAACTTATCACTAGAGAAAAAGAATAGCCACAAAGTATTCATGGAAATATTATCTTCTGGAAAGAAGAAATCCAGGATGTGTTATGAATAGAAATAGTTTTTATTAAGTACACTCAGGTTACTATGCTCTCTGCATGTCTATCTGGCTGAAGAAAACCAGCATTCGTAATTTATGCTCATGACAAACAAATAGCAGAAACAATACATCTTGACCAACAGGGGTCCTGTTGGTAGATTGAACTATGAACTAGGTTTAAGTTTACTAAAGTAACTTAAGAACACCCGACTTACAGATAACCCCTAGTTACAAACGGCCCTCTGGATGTTGGTAATTTACTGTACTTCAGCCCTAGGCTACAATAAACAGCTGTAAAGTTATCAAAGCTGTCTGCTCTGATAACTTCTGAAAACCCAAAACTTTTAGAATCCAATTGTCACAGAGACCAAAAATATTTTGGCTGGGGTTACAATTATAAAATGTACAGTTCCGACTTACATACATATTCAACTTAAGAACCAACCTAATGAATCTAGCTTGTACGTATACTCCCTGTATAGCGCTGAATTTTCATCAAAAACTAGTATTATCTAGTTTGCCCATTTTCTGCAGGGTGAAACTCAGCAAGATCTTAACGGGAAGGATGACTGCGGGAATCTATCACTTCATCAGATGAAGACTTGGAGGCTTAGGAAGTTGTTTTCATGAAAGTAAAATTGCTATCAAAGCTTTTGCAATGTGGTTTTGTGGTGCAATTTAATGTGAGGCAGCATAATTTACCGGTTTAAGTTGTTGAAGGATATGTTAAACATTTTGAAAGTTTCACTTGTTTCACTATGTTTTTCTAAAAACATTGTCACTCTTGTCCTTGGTCTGCGCCTGGTACAAGAAATGATCCTATTTGTAGTTAAATGAGCTGGGAAGTAAATGTATAGAAAGGTTTAGGAAAAAAGTTACATTTCTCAGCAAAGTTTCCTCTTTGGTTCTGTATATTAATCATTGTCAAACAGTCTACAGACAATGGGGCTCATTTACTTACCTGTTCCATTCGCGATCCCGCGGCGTGTTGTCCAACGTTGATTCGGAGCTTGCCAGGATTCACTAAGGTCGTGCACCCAATATCCACTAGGTGTCGCTGATGCGCTGAAGTCCGCCGGAGTTCACCTTCTTCGTCCCGGTGTATGTGAGTGCTATTTTTGCAACACAATTTTTTTTAATAAATTCCGCATTTTCTCCGAATCCGTGAGGTTTTCCAATGGCCACCACCCCCCATTTCTGTCACGTGAAAGCCGGCGCCACAATCCAATCGCATGCGCCAAAATCCCGGGGCAATTCGGCGATTTGGGCTGCATTTGATTTAACAGTTAACACGTTGGCAAATGATTTTTTATGGGTTCATACACAAGACAATGGCTTTATGTGTGAGGCAACTTCAGAGGATGTCTCACACCTGCCAGTGTTTTCTACTGTCAGCATGAGAGCAGACCTCAACCGCTGATGACACATGGACCACACGGAAAGGGCCGTGATATTGTTGTTTTTGCAGGTTGGGTTAGGTCAAGCTACACAATATTCATCAAAACCAGCAATGGATCCTAAACAAGGAAGATATACAAACATTTCTATTATACTTTTTCTGTGTAGGATTAAAGAGATTCTTTCACCAGATTATATTAAGTCACACCCATTTACCTAGAAAAAAATGTCCATTTGTTAATGAGCAGAGAAGAGTAAGATGCCACTATCTTCAGTTACATTGTACCTAGAACATGCTCTTGGAGTTATATTAAAGATAAAAATCTCATCTTTCAGATCATATGAGCTATAGAAACAGTGAGAAGTGTCAGTTAAGTAATAGATGGGAATCGATCTTTATCTGCATCTCAAACATCCAACTATGTCTTTAATTGCCTGTAGCTAGAGTTCTGAGTGTCTGATCTTAAAGATGAGATTCTTATCTTTAATATGGCACCAAAAGTATGTTTGTAGGGGCTATAGAACCGAGGTTCACAAGATTTCACACTCCCTGAGAGCACAACTAGTTTTAGGAAAATTTCCACCATTATTTTCCAGAGGAATTTTCACATATAAAACCAAAATTACAAAAAAAATAATCACATTAAACCCCATAAGACCTGTATATTTTGGAATTGCATTAAGGAGTTTATAAACATAGGCACCTTCATGCAATTGTGATATGATCTGTACATTTTTAGAAACAAATGCATACAAATTGACATTGATTGCAGAAAATAATTTGTTTCACAACTCCTAAATTTAAAAATGAACATATGTAGAGTTTATATATATCTCATTGGAATATGTTCACATGAATAAATCATCATAAAATCACATAATCAGCAAAATATAACAATTACACAAATGCACCCGGAATACATATATATTTTTCGACAACCCGCTGATTGCAGTTGAAAGTTTTTGTATAAAATTGGACTGATGATCCCACAGGTATATTATTTTACACTACCTTACATACCATATATATACTCGAGTATAAGCTGACCCAAGTATAAGCCTGCCAGCCCATATCCCCCAGTATATAGCCAGCAGCGGGGGAAACTGGAAAGGTAGTTTTTTTACTCAAGTGTTAGCCGAGTTTGGGTTTTCTGCACATTTTTTGTGCTGAAAAACTAGGCTTATACTCGAGTACAATTGTAACCCAAATCAAAAACTTTAGATCCCTCAACAAAACTAATGACATAGTGAAGTACCGTATATGCCGGCGTATAAGACGACTGGGCGTATAAGACGACCCCCAACTTCTGCCCTAAAAATATAGAATTTGGTATATACTCACTGTATAAGACTACCCCTCTCCCAAATGAAAAAAAGTCTGCTTAAAACTTTGCAAAACAAACAAGAGAGCAAGTGCCTGGTGATCATAACTGTAAGCTGCGATATTAATGAAGATCCGACATGCTTCTGTAAGTGCCGACTGTGACCCCCAGCTCTGTGACGCCGACCGCTGTGACAGGGCGGCTGCATTAGCATACAGCTCGCCGCCCCGTCAGCGCGTACTAAGCCTCTTCTAATGACTGTGAGAGGCGGACTGCCGCGCATGCGCGGCGGTCCCAGGAAGCGGCTCTCTGCGCGCTGACGGGGAAAAAAAACACCTCACACAGTGCGGCCCCCGTATATCCGGCGTATAAGACGACCCCCCACTGTAGCCATTATTTTAAGGGGTTAAAAAGTAGTCTTATACGCCAGTATATACAGTACATTTTTAAATGGTTTAATATGTGTGCCATTGCATTAGCAGTTCAGTAATGTAGCCTCCTGCTCATAAGAATTTGAGATAGAAAGCCATAGTCATTGCTATAAATAATGGAGGGGCAGTGTAAAACAAAAATTGTATTTTTTTTGTATTTTTTTTATGTGTTTTATGTGTTGCCTGCAACATTTTGGTCACGTTCTGGGTCACTGTGTTAATATTTAGCCAGAATAAGAGCAGAGGATCAAATGTTTATCCTCTTGCTCCTTTACTGTATATAAAAGTTCAGTCAACAAAGTACAATCAGAGATCAAGTGTGCCAAAAAATTAATGTTATCCCTCCCTCAGGTTTGGGCAACAAATGCAGATTTGGGTTATCTGCAGACTTCTCCTTCTATGAACCACTTCCTTCTTTTCTCTATTGCCTGCCGGTTAAGAGGCTGGAGGTGGGGCACACTTCAGAATGCTATAACATGGTGCACCGAGCTCTGCTGGCATCTGAAAGAGGAGAATCTCCTCTTTTATATGACAGGATTGTTTTTTCTAGGTGCTAGAGAACCAAACCAACTGCAAAAGTGGCAATTGAGAATGGGATCTGTATATAAAGATCACATTGTGATTATAGTTGACACTGATACAAGTTATGACTCGGAGAATTCAAGATGTACTAGATACATCCTAGGCCAATGAGGTGCCACCTTGTGAGAAAGTATGAGATATGTCCTTGGGAAGAAAAGAGTTTATGGGGTAAATCTGGTGACAGTGTCCATTTAATAGTCCTTTTGTATGAGTAAAAAAAAGTATGAGTAGAAAAAATATTCATGAGTAATGACTATATGGACGTTGAGAAGTTCAAAGGTAGCAGGTTTTTGTCAACCTGTCACAACTAGATAAAGGCATCGAAAATAGAGACTGAAAAAAATATTGCCAAAGAGAGTAAAAATAATCCTAAATCATTTTTCAAGTAATTGAATAACTTGAGGGTCATGGTGGAGGGAGATGAGGAAAGGGGTAATCTTTTGAATGTTGCCTTCTCAACTCTCTTTACCCTGCAAAATCCCTTGGTGGAAGACATGATGAGGAATAATGTAAATTGTCTTTGGAATGTCAACAGTTTAAAGGGGTTATCCGGGTTTAAAAAATTTCTTATGGCCGGGCTGGGGAGGGCTATTTAAACACAATAAACATGTACTTACCTCCTCCGGTGCTGCCGATGTCCCGCGCCGCGGCCGGTATTCTCTGTGTGCCGGTTTCATTACAAGTGCGCACAGGGAGCTTCCGGCCGGCCTTACAACGCTGAGAGATAGGGACGGATGGGAGGAGCCGTCCACATCGCGGACCGGAAGCTCCCTGTGCGCGGCTTCCGTGCCCCTGTAAACAAACAGGGGCACGGATCGAAGGGACCGCGGTGCGGGTCATCAGCGGCGCCGGAGGAGGTAAGTCCATGTTTATTATGTTTAACTAGCCCTCCCCAGCTCGGCCATAAGAAATTTTTTAAACCCGGATAACCCCTTTAACCCAGGAAGAGGTACGGTGCTGCCTCACAACTAATAAAATCACAGACCCAGATGGTATGCACCCCCAGGTTCTACATGAAGTATGTACTGTGATAGACAGACCATTATTTTTAATATTTGAAGATTCCCTGAGAACTGGTTATGTTCCACAGCAATGGCGCACAGCAAATGTGATTCTAATATCCAAAAAAGGATCAAAAAGCGATCCTGGAAACTACAGACCTATGAGTCTAGCTTCTGTTGTGGGGAAAATATTTGAGGGGTTTGTTAGAGATGCTAACAAATGTTGGAGTATCTCACTATACATAACCTTATAACCCATGGGTTTATGAGAGATTGGTCTTGTCAGACTAATCTGATTGGCTTCTATGAAGAGGTAAATTCCATACTGGACCTGGGGGAGGCTGTGGATGTTGTATATCTGGACTTATCCAAGGCATTTGACACAGTTGGTTGGTATATGGGTATTTGGGTAAGCAATTTGCTTAGTGATAGAAAACCGAGGGTTGTCATTAATGGCACATTCTCAGATTGGGTTGACGTTACCAGTGGATTGCCACAGGGGTCAGTATTGGGGCCACTTCTTTTTAATATTTTTATTAATGATCTTGTAGTGGGCTTACATAGTCAAGTTTACATATTTGCAGATGATACTAAGCTGTGTGAAGTAATTAATACTGAGGCCGATAGTTTAGCATTACAGAGTGTTAAAGATATTACACTGGACTCAGACGCCATCTTACGTATTGTCGGACATTTTAAAGATTCAGTATTCATTTCATATAACTTTGTGTAGTGATAACTAAGTTTGGGTGTTTTCCCTCTGCACACAAAGGCTTAGTGCTCACTAGCACCACCTAGTGGAAGGTATCCAGGTGCACATCTGGACATTTGGTTTATGTGAAGTTTCAGTATTTGCATGTAGCCAATAGTATTAGACTCCTTTGTGTGCTTACATCCAATAGTGTTACATTTCCTGGGTGAGAACACCCAATTATAGTTGTTGCTTTCCTACTTACACGCCTTATGTAAAGTGCCTTATGGTTTTCTATAAATGTCCGTCCCTCAATAAACTTATCAGTCTTGTTGCTAACTTCCTGCAAGGACAGGTCTTGTCTTTCCTTCAAGTTAGTCACATTCCAGCGCTGGACACAGACTCATTTAATTTGAAAGTCACCTTACAATGATTAGGGGTTTGAGCCCCAGATATAAATCTATAAGAATTGGCGTCCCTGGGTGGGCATACTTTTATGGACATCTAACCATCGAGGTGACCTCCGCAAGAGTCCAGGCGGCCAGTGACCAGAACTGACAATGAGCGCTCGTCGGGGTAAGTCAAGTCTATTTTTGTCTACCTTGACTGTAGTTCTGTTTCACTGGCTTCCAGAGAGGGGGGAGAGAAGGGTGATTAACACAGATGTTGAGTTTTACTAAAAGCACACACAATTTGGTAACTCCACAAGCCAAGGGCAAGTATGTGGCTGACGGAATGGCGAAGGCAGCTGCACAGATGGAGCCCAGAGACTGTCCTGAAGTTTCAGCAGTGAGTTCTGAGCTAAAAGTTTGATCCACAGGTGTTCCAGTCCCTGGTGTCCCAAGAGTCATCAGAAGTGAAGGAAGTGTGGAGGAAAGCTGGAGCCCAGATGCCTATGGGACCTGGATGCTGGGAGAGAGGGTGTGCCTGGCCAGAGCCCTGCACCCGACAGTAAGTCAAGTAGCCTACGGACACATACACATCCAAAATGGCCATGCTAGTGCTCATAAACCATCAGTGGTTTGCCCGGGCATTACTACCCCTGTCACTAGACTAGTGAAAGCCTGTATAGTCTTTGCCCGCCACAACCCGGGTAAGGTGGTAAAGACCCCACAGAAGGTGACACCCAAGCCGCTGTATCCCTTCCAAAGACTGCAGATGGATTTTATCCAGCTACCAAAAAGTGGCACGTAGGAGTACGTGCCTGTGTGCATTGATCTCTTTCCAGGGTGGCCAGAAGCTTCTCCCATGACCAAGGCTACTGCCAGAGCTGCAGCCAAGAAGTTGGTGAGTGAGATTTTTCTGCAGGTTTGGACTTCCAGAGACCATAGAGTCCGGTCGCAGAACCCACTTCACTGGACAGGTAAAGACCTGAAGCCTTGTCCCTCCTGGGTGTAGAACAGGCCCTGCACACACCACTTCCCGAATTAGTTGTGGGTTTGAGAGAATAAATGGCACTCTTAAGTTAGAGATCCATGAGGCCATGGAAGTAACAGGGAAACCATGGAGCGAGTGCTTTCCTGCTGCCCACCATTCAGTTAGGAACACCCCCAACAGAAAGATGGGATTGTTCCCCTTTGAAGTATTTTTATTTTTTGGCTATGCACCCAGACTATGACTCTACTTCCCATAGACCCTGCAGCTGATGGCAGGAAACCAGGTGGAACATGCCATACAGTTGAGCCAGGCCTTGAAAAAGGTCGGCAAAAGTGTTTCTGATTACTTTTTCAGATCCAGACAGAGACCTCAGGACGCATAACCTGAAGCCCGGAGACTACGTGGTGGTAAAGAGACGCACCAGAGAGACAGTCTGGAGCCTCACTACGACGGTCCTTTCCAAGTCCTGCTGACCAGTGCCACGGCTGTGAAGCTAGAGGGAAGTCAGCACGCTTCCAACACTTACTATTGCAAACTTATTCTTCTTGCTAGCTGGTTTCTTCTGAGTGACTGTATGCTCAGGGACACCCCAACCATGACTATCACTGTATCTAGAGGGCTGACCAGGATGCCCCCAGGGTAGGAGACTTTACCTACGGTTGGTGCAACAAGACAATGACCTTCTTTAACATTGACAGCACAGGTAGCCCTGTATTAGCAGTGTCTGGTGTGTACTGGATTTGTGGGGATAGGAGAGTCAGGTCAGGCCTAGAGGCTGGGAAGGTGAGTGTACAGTGATAAGGTTTGTGCATTCCTTCCTCGTGATCCCCAGGGATAAGTTTGATCAGACACATAAAGTAAAGGTAGAGAATCCCAAAGAATTCTGAAGGTCTGATAGAGAAGCACCTAGATGACAATGTTTATATAGATACAGTGGGAGCACCAAGGGGGGTCCCAGATGAGTACAAGGCCCACAATTAGATATGGGCAGGTTTAGAGTCCATTATTCCCCAGAGAGCTATGAGTAAAGATGTTGGTTGGGTTAACTGGTTGTATTGTAATCAACAGAGATTTATGAATTATATCCGAGATGCTTCCCAGAACCGCACGGCTTTGGACATGATCCTTGCTGAGAAGGGAGGAGTCTGTAAGATGGTGGGAGTGGCCTGTTGCATGTACATCCCGGATGACATTTCCCCCTATGGATCCATTACCCATGCACTTGAAGAGATTGAAGGACTGTCCAGGGAACTCAAGAGAAACTCTGGGGTGGACACTTTGTCCTTCACTTTGTAGTTGGGGGATTGGAAGGGTTTGCTTTAAGTGGGGGTGATATTGGGGATTGTGATTTTGCTCTCGTCACTTATTGCGTGTTGTGTGGTCCCCCTCATCAAGTCCACCATGTCCCAGATGGCCGTCCAGGTGGTAAGAACCATGACAGGAGAAGTCCCAGTGTGGAGGATACCGTCTTGTTGAAGAACCAGCCTGTTAATGAACCCATAAACTATGGAAACACAATTAAGTTTGCAGGCCTGTAACCCCCGAGTGACTGGCCTCTAGGGGATCTGGTGAAGAGTTAACAAGTCCAGCAGGTAAGGGCTTAGCCTACCTGTATGTACCTGGAGTTTGAGGAGGTCACCCTGGACAAAAGTTACAGGCCATGCAAAGCTCAAAAGGGGGGAATTGTTAAAGATATTACACTGGACTCAGACGCCATCTTAAGTATTGTCGGACATTTTAAAGATTCAGTATTCATTTCATATAACTTTGTGTAGTGATAACTAAATTTGTGTGTTTTCCCTCTGCACACAAAGGCTTAGTGCTCACTAGCACCACCTAGTGGAAGGTATCCAGGTGCACATCTGGACATTTGGTTTATGTGAAGTTTCAGTATTTGCATGTAGCCAATAGTATTAGACTCCTTTGTGTGCTTACATCCAATAGTGTTACATTTCCTGGGTGAGAACACCCAATTATAGTTGTTGCTTTCCTACTTACACGCCTTATGTAAAGTGCCTTATGGTTTTCTATAAATGTCCGTCCCTCAATAAACTTATCAGTCTTGTTGCTAACTTCCTGCAAGGACAGGTCTTGTCTTTCCTTCAAGTTAGTCACATTCCAGCGCTGGACACAGACTCATTTAATTTGAAAGTCACCTTACAATGATTAGGGGTTTGAGCCCCAGATATAAATCTATAAGAAGAGGGATTTGTGGAAGCTGGAGGAACGGGCAAAGAAATGGTTGATGAGGTTTAATGTAGATAAATGTAAAGTTATGCACTTGGGACAATAAGTACAATTATGTTCTAAACATTCAACAATTACTTGGTAAATGGGGATATTGGTAGATGGTAAACTTCATTTTAGTGACCAGAGCTAGGCAACTGCTGCTAAAGCTAATAAAATTATGGGATGTATCAAGAGAGGAATATATTCTCATAAGTTTTGCCCCTACATAAGTTACTGGTGAGAGCACACAAGGAATGCATAAACAGGACATAGTAGAACTGGAACTACTCTACTACTAGAGGAGAGGTTATTCTACCATCAACATAGACAAAGGTTCTTTACTGTACGAGCAGTGAGACTATGGAACCCTCTGCCGCAGGAGGTTGTTATGGTGGACTCTATGTACATGTTCAAGAGGGGCCTGGATGCCTTTCTGGAGAGCAAAAATATCACAGGTTTAACTCTTATAGGTTGGACTTGATAGAGTCTTTTTATAGCCTCCTATACTATGATAGAAATCAAATAGTAGGCAATACAGTCTTTCAACTTTCAGGATTTCTACAACATGGTTTTTAATCTATAAGCAAAAATAACATTTACTACCTTGTTTAACTGCTCAAATTCTACCAATAAGCTTGTAATAGAAGCCTTGAATTTTCTCATCCTTTTAACTTAGCAGAATCTGTGGGGACAGCGTTGCAGCACCATCTGCAGGCTATTTCAGCCTTTTTGCTGATGATAAGACTAAGGAATGTTGCTACAATCTACAGATGATTTGTATCAGTGACACATATCATAATCTTTACAGTTCCCAGAAACTGAAGTAAGATCATCCTCTAATTTTGTGGAAAATCAAGTCCAACTGAAAACTGACAATTTATTGACAATTAAAATGAAACTACAGTATTATTATTAGAAACTACGATTAGAATATATAGTGAATTATGGTTGTTACAATTCTGTTGTATAAACAATTATATACAATTTCAGGGAGATGAATATCTCTCTGTCAGTCCTCACAGTATACACTAGTAAAATACTAGATTACCGATAAAAGGGCGGGATGAACCAACAAATTTATGAAAACATAATAATTCTTTATTAGATCATTAGTATAAACATACATTACAGTGGCAACATACATAGAAAAAAGGTCTTCCCAAAGGTAAAGTGCATAACATATATACAGTGCATATAGAAGATATACTCTCAAACTCATAATACATAGGGGTAGTGTATAATTGAACCCTCAGGGCAAAAATATATTGAACAGGCCCAAAACCATAAGACCTTAACCAGAGGAAAAAATACAACATACCAATCATGTAAACAAATACAGTACAGACCAAGTTTTGCATCTGCTTCACTTCAGCATCAGTGATCTAATAAAGAATTATTGTGTTTTCATAAATTTGTTGGTTCATTCCTGTTCTGTTATTACTGTATTCCACATTTATAAAACTGTCATTGTTATGTTTAACACAAACTAGATGGAAACGCTATGTTACCTCGACATCTGATAAACGGGGAAGCCCTGCGTCTCTAAACGCAATCAAAACACAACAGTTACACGTCAACAATAAAAAATAAAAATGTTATGCCTCTTGGTGATACAAAAGCAAGTGATTTTTCTCTCCACATGAGTTTTTACACTGCAAAACAATTCAAATTCAAAAAGCTACATAAATTAGATATTTCCATAATCACACTGACCCATAGAATAAAAGTAACATATTATCTATGCTGTGCAGTGTAAAAAACTAAAAATGTGCTCTCTGCATCCAGCCGCTCCCTCTCCATTACAAGACCAGCTCATACGCAGAGACTTCAGAGACGCAGAGTGTTCAGTGACTTGCTGTACAAGCTACAGATAAGATAAGGTCTTTATCCAGGGGAGGGGGACACTCTGTGGAAGAAGTGTATCGTTATTTCTGCTACTTTAGTTGTCTAATTTTCGCAACTTTTGCAGTTTTTGGGACTTTTCACTGCGACTTTTGCTGTCATTTTTCAAGTATGCCTTAGTTTGCACCTTGTTCAGTGTGCCCTATCTATCTTTAATTTCCAGATGTTCCGTTCAACTTTTCACTTACATTGCTTATGTTTTTGATTATTTTTTTAAAGGACCCTGTTTTAACATATAAATTATTTTACATGTTTAACTTTAAATGTTTAAAATTTTGCACATAAACCTGTTGGGCACTGAAAGTGCATAGATTTTTGCATTCACATTTTTTTTCAAATATATTGGTTACTTCTAAGGGTGAGGTCACACTTAAAACATGTGTTTTCAAATGCATCACAAAAGTTGAAAAAAGCAGATTTGCCTACTTACATTGCTGTTAACATGGTGTTTACAAAATGAGATGAGAAGACTGACACAGGTACACACAGGCTGCAGTTGCCCTTTCCCAGGGGCTCACCACATGCTGCTGGCAGGGATGCAGGTGATGTGACTTAAACTTATATAATCTACTAAAATTATTTAGAATTCTCATAAAGGCATTTTTAAAATCAGCAAAGCAACCTTACAGTATATGAGTTAAAAATGATATTTCTGGTGACAGGTTCCCTTTAAGACACTAATACAATTTAGAGCAGTGCGGCAGATTTCTCTTCTCTGTTTGCACCACTATCATTGATGGCAGATGGCATTGACTGCTTGTGCAACACCCCTGCAGATGCAAACGGTTAGGTAGGTGTTGTGAAAGTGTCCCTCTCCATGTCAGAAGCTGTAACATGGGAAACTTAGTTATTGCAGCTTGAAGATACTGCCTGACAAGGCAACAGTTAACTGGTGTATGTAAATAGCCAATGATCTGCTTGTTATGAAATGAGTGTGATTGGAGAGGTGCTACCAGGGGGAGTATAAGAAACCGCTGCTGGGTGAAAGCAAATGGTTCAGTCAGAGTCAGAGACTCCATCTTGGAATACATCTGAATGAGATCTGAATGAGAAATAAGGAGTTACCTTTCTCTTGAATTTGCCATCCACTACTAGTTTATATAAGCAAATCATAGAGATTTACAGTATTCTGTCATATGTTCTGCAATGCATATTAAATTGGTGGGTGGTGCCTAAAGTTTTCACAGTTACAAGTTTCCCATCTTCCGGCAACTCACTATATATTAATTCAGCAAACAATGGACCACATTTATCAAAAACAGTGCAAACTTCACCAGGCACAGTGTGCAGGGTGTGCCAGATTCATGCACTGTGGTGTACGTTCCTCATGAATCTGGCTCTCCGTGCACTGTCCTTTCAGTGCAGAATTTCGTGATACGGGCACTGGAAAGAATGTGAAAAGTCAGACAGAAAACTGGCGAAGGGGCTTTAACCCCTTAAGGACGCAGGGTATTTTCGCTAATTTCTCGCTCTCCATCTTCAAAAATCCATAACTTTTTCATTTTTCCGTGTACAGAGCTGTCTGAGGGCTTATTTTGTGCGTAACAAATTTTACTTTCCCATGATGTTATTTATTATTCCATGCCATGTAGTGGGAAGCCGCAAAAAAATTCCAAATGTGGAAAAATTGAAAAAAACTGCATGTGCGTCATGTTCTTGTGGGCTCAGTTTTTACGACTTTCACTCTGCGCTCCAAATAGCACGCCTACTTTATTCTTTGGTTCGGTGCGATCGCGGTGATACCAAATTTATACAGGTTTTATTGCGTTTTAATACATTTTCAAAAATTAAACGAATGTGTACAAAAAAGAAAAAAAAAAATTTGCCATCTTCTGACGGGAATAACTTTTTCATACTTTGGCGCATGGAGATGTGTGAGGGGTCATTTTTTGCGAAATGAGCCAACGTTCTCATTACTACCATTTTGAGGACTGTGCGACATTTTGATCATTTTTAATTACATTTTTTATGTCATCTAAAAAGGTGTAAAAGTCGCGTTTTGGACATTTGGGCGCCATTTGCCGTTCCGGAGGTCACCGCCGTCAATAACCGTTTTTATATTTTGATAGATCGGGCATTTTGGGACGCGGCAATACCTAATGTGTCTGTGATTTTTACTATTTATTATATTTTATATCAGTTCTAGGGAAAGGGGGTTGATTTAAACTTTTAATATTTTATTATTTTTTTACATTTTTTAAACTTTTTTTTCTCTTTTTTTTCCCACTATTTCTTAGACCCTCTAGGGTACATTAACCCTAGATGGTCTGATCGCTCCTGCCATATACTGCAATACTGCTGTATCGCAGTATATGGCATTTCTGCTCACTATACATTACAATGAGCCACAGGCTCATTGTAATGCATATGCAGAAGCCATGTATCCTCGGGTCAAACGAAGACCCGAGGCTACCATGGCAACCAATCGCCGCCCCCCGATGACGTTCGGGGGAGCGGCGATCGGAGGTAAGATGGCGGCGCCCATGCGCCGCCAAATTTAAAGTGCCGCCGGCGACTTTGCCGGCGGCAAAGAAAAGGTTAACACCCGCGATCGGTGCAAGCACCGACCGCGGGTGATAGCGATGGGTCTTTGCTGCGATATGCAGCAAAGCCCATCTCTGTATGAAGAAGGCTCAGCCCGTGAGCCTTCTTCATACAACCTTCACAGCTCCGTGGCGGATATATCCGTCACGGAGCGTGAAGGGGTTAATAAATGTGTCCCATTGTGTAACACAGATGTTAATTATTCTATTATTACAGTTTCAATGGTGTCTTGTAAAGAAGGATACGTCTAAATTTGTTTTCTTTTTCAGATTTCTTGCTACTTGTTCCACAGCTGAATGCTCATTCATCCCAATGGCCAGAATGGTGCCAATTGGATTATAACACAGAGGTTGCTTTATTTCTCTCACAGACACTTAGACATACAGCCAAGCCTGAATTAAAACAAATTAACCAAAACCAGCAAGCTTAATGGAGTATTCCAGGGCAAAGGGGTTAGCTTTTAATGTAACCTATAACCTTGCCTTAAGCAACTGTGTCTTTATTCATTGAAGCTTGCAGCAGTTCTTGGAAATTAACTGCCATAGCTTGCTGTTTGTGTGTTTACTATGGAAGAGAGTACTAGAGTCCACTTACTATTGAGAAAACGCACAATGAAGAAGCCTACAATAGTTCACATACAATCTGAATATGGAAACTAACAAAGGTCTCCCACAGAAAATATTAACATTTTATATATCTGTCCTTTAAATCTGATTTTTACAACATACCGTATAAACTTAAATAGGATGAGAACAAACAAACCATCAGATGTGGAAAATTAAAGAGATTTTAATTTAAGTTAATAATGAGGGTGCTGGACAGTGTGAAGGGGACCGATAACATGGTCTGTTGTCAGTTTTGGCGATGGATGTGATCATAGCCCATTGATTATCTACTCTCATATTTGTTAAGTGTTAAGCTAGATGCATACAACATCCAACCAAACGCCGGCGTATGATTACCCCGCCGCTGCATCTTCGCAGCAGTATACATCAGTGCCTCTTGATGTATTGGGGCAGGCAGCTGCGCAGCGTTTATTCTACGCCAGACAGGGCCGGGCGTAGAAAAAAAAAAAAGCCGGCGACTTTTCACATATGAAAAGTCACCGGCAGCAGCGAGTCCTCCATCGTGGGGACAGTTGCGCCTGGCACCGACCCACTGCAGGCCTCACCCTCAGCTCGGCCAGCCCCCCCCCCCACCTTCATGTCCCTTCACGCTCCACTGGCATGAATGTGGCGGAGAGGGCAAAATAGTTGCAAGTGCTAGCAATATGCGTGGCACAGAGGCCAGGATAAATATGCTCATTGAGTTACCTGACTGTTTTATTTGGAGAATAGCGTTCTCAATGGTTTTTCTCATTCAGAGTAGGCGCGTTCTGGATTGGTCCATGCTGTTTGAACTCTAAGGCGCATTTTAGAAGTAGCAAGCACATTGGTTGGGGAACGCGAATGTTGATAGGCTACTTTTGCAACATGTGATATCAAAATATATGGGCAGGAATAAAAAAGAAAAATTTTAATTTAATTCAATTCTATAATCATATATTAGCAAGTGTTTGTCATTGCTGCTGTTCTTGTGTATTTGTGTTTTCTAAACATGTACGATGGAATATGTCTGTTAACCATATGTGTATAAATTGCAGTAGGTATCTGTTGACAACCATGCCCTGAAGAAGCTTTGGAAGCAAAATCCAGTGTCAGGCGTTTATGGCTCACATGTTTTTTAGATCTGCTATGCATCTGCATTTTAAAGTTTTAACAGTGTGAGTAGACTACACTAGAAACAACTTGATGCAATTTTGAAAAAAGGCTACACTATGTTCTTCAAATTATCCTCTATAGAGTATGGTAATTAGATTAGGTTTATAATGTTGGAGGAATGGAATGGCGTGTGAAATCCTGGACAGTGACCTCTTCTCTGAAGGGTGATTTGGCACCAGGAGTATTTCTAACAAGAATTATGGACTGTGAATACTGAAAACCATTTGGAAAAGGGGGGACTTCAGTCATAAGTAATTTTACTTTCCTTTATACTTGGATTCTAATACATTTTATGCTGCAATGCATCTTATGCCACAAAGGATCTGCAGCTATTACATGACATACCGCAGTTTACCTATCTGCAGTAGAAAGCTGTTTGGATCCACTACTTGGAAATCCGGCACATACTAGGCTAAGTGTGCAAATAGCCAGACATTTTGGACTTCTTTTAGACAGGGTCTACATGGTCTCTGGCTGTGATGGAAAGTCATCAGCACCCTGTGGTAATGATGTAGGACAGTGATTCTTATGACACATGTGTCAGAGGTGAAACGTCAAGATGATTTTGCTGTCATAGATCAAGCTTATAGAATGCAGATGCGAGGCAACTCTCCCGCTGAGACGAAGCGCAGTGCCATTCAATACCAGGTAAGCTGTTCAGCATGGTCAGCGCTCTCAGCTGAAGAGTTGTCCTGCTTTTGGATGCTGATACTGTCTGCTTGCTGCTCTGGCGTTACTATCTAGTACAGTGGTCCCCAAACTACGGCCCGCGGGCCACATGCAGCCGTCCGGACAGGAAGCTCCTGCCCGTCACTGAATAGTGCTCGACGCGGCCGATGCGGCCGCTCGAGCACTATTATTACATGTGGAGCGATGTGGCCGGAAGACAACCCCGGCGCACATCGCTCCTTGAACCTGGGTGCGCGGCCGCGTGATGACGTCATCACGCGGCCGCGCACCCCTTCCCGGCCGACAGCAGCCCGAAGATAGAAGACTCGGGAGCCGCTGCCAGAGGTGAGTATAGGATTTTTTTTTTTGACCAGCAGCAAATATATTTTGGCGACCGGGGGGGCCCTGGTATGAAAAAAATAATTAATTATGGGGGCATTAAATAAAATGATTAATGATGGAGGGGCAGTATAGGGAATAATTAATGGGGGGGGCAGTATAGGGAATAATAAATGATGGAGGAGCAGTATAGGGAATAATTAATGGGGGGGGCAGTATAGGGAATAATTAATGATGGAGGAGCAGTATAGGGAATAATTAATGATGGAGGAGCAGTATAGGGAATAATTAATGATGGAGGAGCAGTATAGGGAATAATTAATGATGGAGGAGCAGTATAGGAAATAATAATGATGGAGGGGCAGTATAGGGAATAATTAATGATGGGGGGCAGTATAGGGAATAATTAATGATGGAGGAGCAGTATAGGGAATAATTAATAATGGAGGGGCAACATAGGGAATAATTAATAATGGAGGGGCAGTATAGAAAATAATTAATGACGGAGGGGCAGCATAGGAAATAATAATGATGGAGGAGCAGTATAGGAAATAATGATGGAGGAGCAGTATGGGAAATAATTAATGACAGAGGAGCAGTATAGGATATGTGCAGTGTACAGAGGAATTTCTTCTTTTTTTTTAATTTTTTAACTTTAGTCCGGCCCTTCAACGGTCTGAGAGGGACCGTGAACGGCCCCCTATGTAAAAAGTTTGGGGACCCCTGATCTAGTAGTTACAGCATCAAGAGGCAGGGCAACTTTTCTGCTAAGAACGCTGTGCGAATGGCTTATCTCCATTATCAAAGGCAGTTAGTTAGGTAGTAAAAGCAGAGTTCATGGCCTGGAGGTGGCATAGTCTCTGTAAGAATCACAAATTCCTGCACTGTGAATGTAGAACTGGGTTGTTGAGGATAATATTCGTTACCCCATAGCCTTCAGGATATTAATAGAGTTACTTTGACTGCTAATGTGGGGTTGGATTGTTGAGGAGAATATCAGTTGCCCCACCCCAGTTATCAGGATATTAAGAGTTACTAGTATCCTTCGATAATAAGTGCACCTCATATTCTATATAAGTATGTCAATGGTTTTGTCGCGGTTACACCCGCGATCCTCAGTACGGATCGCGGGTGCACCCGTGCCTGCTGCTGCGGTCCCCGCTCCCCCTGCCCTCACTTACCTCTCCTGGCTCTGATCTGTACTCTGGCTCCCAGCGTGTAGGCCGCATGCTTCTTCCCTGCAGTCGCGCGCTCCCGCCACTAGGGGGGGGGGGTGGTGCGCGCGGACTTCTCCCAGCCTTAAAGGGCCAGCGTCCTCCTTATTGGCTCTGGCATTCCCGGCTCGGCTATATAGCCTGGCGACTTTCAGCATCCCCTGCCGCATCTTCAGGTCATTATACTGGAGTGAAAGCCTTCCTGAGCGTTTCCAGATGCCTCCGTGATTCCTGAGCATTTCCAGACGCCTCAGTGTTCCACTGGTGTTCCCATGTTCCTCTGGTGTTCCCGTGTTCCTCTGGTGTTTCCATGTTCCTGCAATCCTGGGGTGGTCCTGTAATCCTGTGGAGGTCCTGCAATCCTGTAGCGGTCCTCAAATTCTGTTGTGGTCCTGCAATCCTATGGTGGTCTTGTAATCCTGTGCTGGTCCTATAATCCTGTGGTGGTCCTGTAATCCTGTGGCAGTCCTGTAATCCTGTGGCGGTCCGGTTATCCTGTGGCGTTCCAGTATCCTAGTGGTCTTCTGAGGTCCTGCCAACCGTTCTTCTGAGGTCCTGTCATCCCGAGGTCCTGCCATCCCGAGGTCCTGCCATCTCGAGGTCCTGTCATCCCAAGGTCCTGTCACCCCAAGGTCCTGTCATCCTGAGGTCCTGTTATCCCGTGGTCCTGTCTGCCTCATGTCCCTACCGTGGCTGCCACCGGTGTCCCCAGTGTCTCCACTGCCTCCAAGAGCTGCTCCAGTGACTCCGCAGCTTCCCAGAGCTGCTCCAGCGGCGCCTCAGCCTCTGCATCTTATCAGAGCTGCTCCAGCGGCGCCTCAGCCTCCACAGCTTCCCAGAGCTGCTCCAGCGGCGCCCAAGCCTCCGCAGCTTCCCGCAGCTGCTCCAATGTCTTCACAGCTTCCCGCAGCTGCTCCAGTGTCTCCGCAGCTTCCTGCAGCTGCTCCAGTGGCTCCGCAGCTTGCCAGTGCTGCTCCAGTGGCTCCGAAGCTTGCCAGTGCTGCTCCAGAGACTCTGCAGCCTCCGCAACTTGCCAGTGCTGCTCCAGAGACTCCACAGCTTCCCAAAGCTGCTCCAGAGACTCCACAGCCTCTGCAGCTTGCCAGTGCTGTTTTATAGACTTCACAGCTTCCCACAGCTGCTCCAGAGACTCTGCAGCCTCCACAGCTTGCCAGGGCTGCTGCAGAGACTCCACAGCTTCCCAGAGCTGCTCCAGAGACTCTGCAGCCTCCGCAGCTTACCAGTGCTGCTCCGGCGGCTCTCCAGAAGTCGCCTCAGCCTCCGCAGCTTGCCAGTGCTGCTCCAGCGGCTCTCCAGAAGTCACCTCAGTCTCTGCAGCTTGCCAGTGCTGCTTCCGCTTTTCCAGAAGCTGCTCCGGTGACTCTGCAGCTTCCCACGGCTGCACAGGCCTCACCTGAGGCCGCACCAGAGCCTCCACCGGCCTCCCCTGAGGCTGCTCCAGAGCCTCCACCGGCTTCCCCTGAGGCCGCTCCAGAGCCTCCACCGGCCTCCCCTGAGGCTGCTCCAGAGTCTTCATCGGCCTCCCCTGAGTCCGTTCCAGAGTCTCCACTGGTCTCCCCTAGAGCCGACCCAGCCTGTGGCTTCCCAAGTCGACCCGGTGCCTGCTCTCCTCCTAAGGTGTCTCATCACCAAGAAGAATTGGAGGAGGAAAAGAAAGAAGAACATTGGGCTGAAGAAGAAGAGGGGGGGGGGTACTATCACGGTTACACCCATGATCCTCGGTACGGATTGCGGGTGCATCCGTGCCTGCTACTGCTGTCCCCGCTCCCCCTGCCCACACTTACCTTTCCTGGCTCCGGTCTGTACTCTGGCTCCGGCACGTAGGCTGCATGCTTCTTCGCTGCAGTCGCGCCCTCCCGTCACTAGGGTTGGACTTCTCCCAGCCTTAAAGGGCCAGCGTCCTCCTTATTGGCTCTTGCATTCCCAGCTCAGCTATATAGCCTGGCGACTCCCAGCATCCCTTGCCGGATCTTCAGGTCATTCTACTGGAGTGAAAGCCTTCCTGAACGTTTTCAGATGCCTCCGTGATTCCTGAGCATTCCCAGATGCCTCCGTGTTCCTCTGGTGTTCCCGTGTTCCTCTAGTGTTCCTTTGTTCCTCTGGTGTTCCCATGGTCCTGCAATCCTGTGATGGTCCTGCAATCCTGTGGCTGTTCTGCAATCCTGTGGCGGTCCTGTAATCCTGTGGCTGTCCTGTAATCCTGTGGTGGTTCTACAATCCTGTGGCGGTCCTGCAATCCTGTGGCGGTCCTGTAATCTTGTGGCGGTCCTCTAATCCTATGGCAGTCCAGTTATTCCGGGTTGGTCCGGTATCCTAGTGGTCTTCCGAGGTCCTGTCAGCCGTCCTTCCGAGGTCCTGCCAGCCGTTCTTCCGAGGTCCTGCCAGCTGCCCTTTCGAGGTCCTGCCAGTCGCCCATCCCGAGGTCCTGTCATCCCAAGGTCTGCCATCCAGAGGTCCTGCCATCCCGAGGTCCTGCTTTCCTGAGGTCCTGCCTTCCCATAGGTCCTGCCTTCCCGAGGTCCTGCCTTCCCGAGGTCCTGCCTTCCCGAGGTCCTGCCTTTCTGTGGTCCTGCCTGCCCCGTGTCCCTACTTTGGCTCCAACCGGGGGCTTAGTCGCACCCGAGGAGCAACCTGGTGGCTCCCCACTTCAGCAAGTCCATCCCGCTTTGCGGCAGGCTCTGGCGAAGATCAGGAGTCCATTAGACTCTGCAAACGGATTGCGGCTGGCATCGTTATCTCCCGTGGTGGTCCAGGGAGTCCACAGACTTTAGTCCCAAGGGACTATTTGCCATTGACTGTGACAGGTTTATTCTGCAATAATAAACATACATCAAAATAATTATTTTGTTTGTCTACCTCACTAGAGAGAACATTTTGTAACTGATGTCATGTTTATTTCCTTCATTCTGACCTAGATTTTTATAAAGAAAACAAATCACACACCTTTTATTTAATGATTAGTATGTTGCTTGTTGCCATGGAAACTTGCAAACACATTTCATTGGAATTCCATCAGGTTATATATGCTAATGAAGTATGCAAATGGTAGCAAAGCACATCTTTCCAATGAATACAATTTTAAGATCTGAATACTTCTTTATCGGTAAATAGGGCAATAAGTACATTTTAAGTGAAAATTACAACCCTCTTACCAGGTTATTAATGACAAAGGTTCATTATATATTATTATTATTATTATTATATACATATCAGTCTGCATAACATTATATGGCCACACCCTGTGCAATGAACAATAGACCCAAGATGTTGTTGGCGACCACTTTATTTATTATCTGTTCTTTATCATCTAAATTCATTAATTGTTCCTAGAGATTAGAATTGAAATCACAGCCTAAATTAGTATACTGTGTAAATTACAACACTTTAGGGGAAGGGGGGGGGGGTATATCATGCACATGATACGCCAGCATATGATGTTAGATCCAGCCCCCCTGCCTGTGCCAGATGTATCATGTATAGGAGTCATCAAGTTTAAGATTTGATCTCCACTATATCAATGTAATTGACACATCCTATAGTAATGGGATTATGTCTAAGATGTGGCTAGCGGTGCTGGTACAACAAAAAAACAAATATGACAAATATATACGATCCTATCTACATGTACTATTGTAGAGCATATTACTTTTCAAATTATAGGATTATTTATGTGACAAATGTATTTTGTCTGTAATCATTTTTCATGCCACTTCTCACACTAAGCAAACTATCCACACTGTTGATTCTGAATGGCGCTTAGTTCATTTTACCTGGATCGTTACCATTATGCTAAAATGTGGGAAGGGAAGTGATTTTTTTCTTGAATAGACTGTGTGAATACACTTTCTGTTTATTCATTAATCAAGGGTATTGTGTCCTGTGTAATTAGCCCATCTGAAAATCTTTGTTAGTTCAGGAAACAGTGCCACTGACTATACAAATGAGTCAAAAAAGAAGAAAAATACACAGGACACCTTTGTTCCACCTAAAAACTCTAATAATGTCTCATTATCGTTAGGACACACTTGGTTAAAGTTGAGTCCTGTTTGGAAAACTGATGTTGCTTGAGGAACTTAAGATCTAAGATATACATTAATAGTAACACTACATAAATAATTTAAGACTATTTTCTCTGCATGTCTATTATCTTCTACCTGTATAACATTTCTGGTTTACAGTAACTCCACCCATGAATGGTTACCACAATAATTTCAGAAAAAAAAACAGTTAATTTTTTTTACATATCTTTTTTGTTAAAGTCTTACAGTATCCATAAAAATAGGGGCATATTTACCAGGGCCTCTGCGCCACGTCAGTGGTGTAGAAGCCCTGAAATAATCTCAAATTCTAGCTTATTGCTAGCACTTGCGTGGGCGGCCGGGAGTCCATCGGCACGGGGCATTATTGTCCCCGCGCCTAGACACTTGGTGCTCAGTAATGTAAGAAGTAGCCGGTTGCTCAGCTGCACAGTACCTTCAAATATCTGAAAGTGTTCTCTAATTTTGATTAGTGTTCTCCAATGTATTTCAGTTTCCATTGGTTGCATCAGTTATTGCTCTGATATAGAAGGACCCAGTGTCCTTACAAATGAGACACAATGGGGGTGATGTATCTTTAGTCTTGAGATTTGGGGCTATCATTTTTTAGGGGGTGTTGTGGTAGGGATTGTTTGATCTTAGAGTGTGAAACACCTACAGCAAACACCTCACAATCACAATACATCATGAGGGGTTAAATATCAACAAACTACGAAATTCCAAAGATAAATCAGACACAACTCTGGAAAACTCATTCTTGACATACTTCAAGGGTAGGGTGAAAAAGTGACATGAAAAGTGAAAATCCATGATGCAAAAAGATTCAGGAAATAGAAAAACAAAGATAAATAACCCCCAACGTGTTTACGTATGGGGATAGTATGCCCAGTTACCAACAGTTCCTATACTGTAAAAAAATTGTTTTGAAAAGCTATCCAGTCCATGGAACACATATAAGCAGAACATATTTGAATATGTGAAATCTTTATGTTCCCAATAGTTTATGCTGATTATATCAAAAAGGTTGCATGTTTTAGTGCTTTGAATATGTTCCTATATTTGCTATGCAGAAAGTGTGTATTTTACCCTTTAAAATCTTTTTCTTTGCTATTTTTAGGATAATATGACACAATTTATGTAGATTTTGAAACAATTGTGTTGAATCATCAGAAAGAAAACTAAACACCACAGTTGTAACACATACAACTGACACTGAAAACAGAGTAATCACAGTGAATTTGAAATGGTTTTGCTCGAGAAACATTCCTTTCTGTATATTTTTATTTGCAAATGAGGCATAGGTTGTAATGACTTAAGGTAAAAGTTAAGAGTCTAATTGGCTATATTTTTATTGTATTACTATATGAATTATTGCCAAAATGTTTTATTATCCAAACGTAAAGGTTTGGTATTTGTGTACTATATTGATTGCTCACTTGCTTAAAGGCTATCAGATTTCTTAAAGGTTTCCTACTATTTAGTTGCTCTTTCTCATATAGATTGCACAACTCACTTCTAATGACAACTATAAACTCAAGGCTAAATTAAAAACCTGTATTAGTTCTACTGAGAACATACTTTCTCTTCTGTAACCCACCAGCCCTCAAAGTGTAAGATGTTACAACAGGAAGGAGATGAAATACATTAAATGGAATGTAATCTGCACAGAGCATTTAATAGAACAGGAAAAGTTTGAGAAAAGATTTAAAGTAACTTTTATACTAGTTTTGTTCCTTTATTGCTGTTAAGACGCACACATAAAAAATGTAAAAATATTGCTAAAATGTGTCTTCATGTTATAGTGTAAAGTCAGGGCAATCCAGCACTGCCACAAAACAATAGGAGGTATGGAGGGCCTTAGTTCTTAGGAAAGATACAAAAATTGGATTTATTTAGACTACAAAAGAAATGACTGAGGGGTGACAAAAATAACTTATCTAAATATATAAATGGTCCATTTATGGTGAAAAGTTTTTCCAGGTTAAATAAAAGAAACAAGAGGGCACTGTCTGCGTCTGTAGAAAATAAGGTTTAATCATCAGAGGTGATGGGGCTTCTTTACTCTGAGAACCGTAAATCTGTGGAACAGCCTGCTAAAGGCGCTGGTCACAGAAGGAATAGCAGAGAGCTTCAAGAAGGGTCTAGATGCCTTTCTGCATCAAAATAATAATGATGGTTGTGTTTTAATATACAAATATTCACTTCCCTTTCCTTCCTTGGTTGAACTTGATGAACATATGTCTTTTTTAAACCATACTCACTATGTAACCATGAAGGTGGTCCCTCCCTGTTACAAAGTGTGGACACGCTACAAGACAGGAAAACAAAAAACACAAAGGAGAGGTCGACAATAGGATAGTCCGGTACTAGTAGCAGAAGTAGCATAACAGCAGTACAGGCAACAGAGCTAGCAAAGCACAGAGGATAGCTTGCACAGGGTATTTATCAGAGTATGACGTCTGCTCCAGGTGAGAGGAGCAAAACTGTAAAATTGTGAGCAAATTAACCCTTGCTGGTTCATAGAAAGGTTTGCAGAGAGCCTGGCAAGGAAGTTTCAATCAGCAGTCCAGCCATTAGAGCACAGATAGAGAGACTGAGATGGACCAGATGAATTCATTGTCTTCTCAGTCTGGCATTACGGAGTGCACAAAGCCCTGACACTAATGTAACATCAGATAAGAAAAATATCCATTTTCATTTAGTTATATAGTAATTCTACCCATTGAATGTACCCTTATTCTGCATTCACACAAACATGTGAATTCTCCAGTTCTGTATTTCGGTGCCACATGAGACCATTTATACGTGATGTTTTTCAGCTGTATGCGCACGTATGTCATCATATCCATACTGTACCCGTATAACTCTGTATAGCTCCTGGTCTTCCTAGATACAAAAAGTATATACGACAGCATATGGTAACTACAATGTGTGACACCAGTATTTTATACGTTCCCATAGACCGCAAGAACGTGAGAAAATAGGACATGCTCTATATTTTTATATGGCTCACATATATTACAGTATGGTACAGTGACAAATACGGCCATTCAATGTATAACCACATTTCCCATAGGAATGAATGGTAACGTATTATGCCTGTATATAAGCCTGTTGTTTTTCTGAATTATAATTGTGTGAACCAGGGCATTTTCCCTTTCTGGCAAGAAATATAGTATTGCTGAGATAACACATTCTACCTCATGGATGAATTATATAATTCTATACAACATAACCATCATTTACAATCAGAAGGGGATTTAACGGCACAACTTTAGAACAAAACATGATCTTGTGACACAATGGGGGTCATTTACTAAGGGCCCGATTCACGTTTTCCCGACGTGTTACCCGAATATTTCCGATTTGCGCCGATTGTACCTGAATTGCCCCAGGTTTTTGGCGCACGCGATCGGAATTTGGTGCATCGGCGCCGGTATGCACGCGACGGAAATCGGGGGGGGGGGGCGTGGCCGAACGAAAACCCAGCGTATTCGGAAAAACCGCCGCATTTAAAAAAAAATTGTGTTGCGAAAATTTCACTCACCTTCATCCTGGATAGGCCGGTGTATTTCGAGGCATTCCAGCGGACTTCAGCGCAGCAGCGCCACCTGGTGGACGTCGGAGGAACTGCTTTGATGAATCCCGGCCGGACCCGAATCCAGTGCAGAGAACGCGCCGCTGGATCGCGAACGGACCGGGTAAGTAAATCTGCCCCAATGTGATGGGTATGGATGTAAATCAGCTCTAAAGAGGTGAAGATAATTTCTCTACTGTGCATTGTAACTTCTAGGGTGCCATTTATTGTATCGATTTATTGGACAGAATTGACATACTGCCATTTCACAAAATAATACTTACATTTGTATATCTTCTTTGGATGCTTTAATGTGCAGACTTTCAAAACCAGACATAACCAGGTCATAACCAGTACTATGGGGTCCCTTAGATAAAATTAGAATAGACCTCCATGCTACATGTTACAAAATATATAGCAATTATCTTTAGACTTTAGACATGTGCAACATCTTGGGACGTGTATCACTCCTATTGCTTTCTTTTTCTTTTTTTTGTGCAAGTTTTTGTGTGACTTTTTGCAGTTTTGCAGACTTTTTAGGTGCAGTATCAAGTTAGCTGTCTCAAGGATTTAGTGCAGTGTGCCATATTTATTTTTGTAGCCCAGATGTTTGTTGAACTTGTGAGACCGTTGGGCTCTGAAATTGTCCCATTCTTGTTCCTAATAAGTCCCAAAACAGAGCAAGTTAGACTCAGACTTCCTTTTGGAGCATTTTTCAAGGGGACCAAGGCTCTGCACAGGGAAGCTTGGCCAAAAACCTGGAAACCTCAGAAAATGATGGAAACACCACGGAAATGGACAGGAAACAGCAGCGGTAGCATGCATGGATGCCTCTGAGGCTGCCCGATCGCACCATTATGTCAAAATTATGGGCAACAGCATGGCAATGACAGAGTGACTGAGTGAGGCGAGATAGCATCTAAAACACCCAATAATTGACCCTGACACTATAGGGGACAGCATGCAGAGGCAGCAGCAGCGGCAGGCTAGAGCGTGACATGGCGACATACCCCAAATGGACTCAGGCTTCAAACCAATTAAAAAAATTTCTTATGGCGAGGATAATGTGTAGCACTGTACGTATCAGTATTTGGCCTGGTTATGGCGGCAGAGAGGAACCAAAGGAGGTGAGCAAGAAGCGCTGAAATGATTTCCTATGTGAACAAAAGGTTGACGTTATATTTAGTCGATAACACAGCATGGCGGCGACAGAGTGACCAAGTTCCATAACGTATCTGGTGAAACATCCGAAAAATGAGCCTGACACAGCTTGTTTGCTAACAGGAGGCAGCTACGGAGACAACGTGTGGTGGCAGCTATGGAGACAACGTGTGGAGGCAGCTATGGAGACGACATGTGGAGGCTGCTATGGAGACATCGTCTGGAGGCTGCTATGGAGACGACATGTGGAGGCAGCTATTGAGACGATGTGTGGAGGCAGCTATGGAGACAACGTGTGGAGGCTGCTATGGAGACGGCGTCTGGAGGCTGCTATGGATACGACGTGTGGAGACAGCTATCGAGAGATGTGTGGTGGCTGCTATGGAGACGACGTGTGGAGGCATGTGGGGGGGGGGGGCGGCGCGCACTCAGTCATACAGCTTTGCATCCATTGTCAAATTGAGTGACCCATATAAAACACCAGAAAATCACAGCCGGTGAAACACCCGAAAATGTATCCTGACATAGCTCGTTGCTAAGGGGACGACGTGTGGAGGCAGCTATCCAGACGACGTGTGATGGCAGCTATCGAGACGGCGTGTGGAGGCTGCTATGTAGACGACGTTTAGAGGCAGTGAGAACAGTTATGGCACCTGAGGTGAACGTAAGGAGGTGAGAAAATAAGAGTAAAAAGATAGATTTTAGAGGTAAAAGGTTATAGTACTAGATTAAAGTTGCTGCAGTTAAAACGATGTTAGTTGGATCTTGGGATGTAGCTGGCGGTCCGCTGTAAGGCGAGCTTTTGCCTGTCCAAGCCCCTGCCTCTTGGCTCCTCCCCACCCAAAATGGACCTAAGGGCCCGAAGCGTTTACCTTGAAAAAATTCTCATTTTCAAAGCAGGCAGGGTCATTTGAATACTTCATCTACGAATAATGGAATAGTATTGCGGTTCTATTTTTTTTTTTGGCAGAAATGGTTCCATGATTAAGAGCGACGGTATGGGGCATCCATATTGCGCCGCTATGATTGAAACTTAAGGTCTCCAGCATGGTGGAGACAGATGGGCCGAGTTCCATTACGTATCTGGTGAAACACCCAAAAGTTAGCTCGTTTGCTAAGGGGAAGATGTATGGAGACAGCTATGTGGACAACGTGTGGAGGCAGCGGCCGCAGCCTCAGGCTGGCGATTGTCCAGGCGAAATAACCAGAGTGTACTCCGGCTATAAACAGCATTTCTAAAAATCTTTTGTGTACGATCAAGTGTAGCACTGTTCTTATAAGTATTTGGCCTGGTTATGGCGGGGAGGGGAACGTAAAGAGATGCGCAAGTAGCGTTGAAATAATATCCTTCATAGATAAAAGTTTGGCGGTATATTTTGTGGATAACACCGCAGGGTGACGACAAAGTTAACAAGTTTGATATGGAAGCCATTAAAACAACCCAAAATTTTGACGGACACAGCTCGTTTGTTAAGGGGGCGACGTGTGGAGGCATGTGGGGGGAGACGCGCACTCAGTCATCCAGCTTTGCATGCATTGCGAAAATGAGTGACCCATATAAAACGCCAGGAAAACACAGCCGTTAAAACACCCAAAATGTAGCCTGACACAGATCATTTGCTAAGGAGACGACGTGTGGAGGCAGTTATGGAGACGACTTTTGGAGGCAGCCATGGAGACGACGTGTGGAGGAAGCAATGGAGACAACGTGTGGAGGCAGCTATAAAGACGATGTGAGAATTATTCAGCTTGAGCTGCTTTCACCTGGTGGAGAATAGAAATCATGAGAAATCCATGCTTGATTCATCTTGATAAGCGACAGCCTGTCAGCGCTGTCAGTCGACAGGCGTGTACGCTTATCGTGATGTTGCCACCAGCTGCACTGAAAACCCGCTCTGACAACATGCTAGCAGCAGGGCAGGTAAGAACCTCCAAGGCGTACAGCGCCAGTTAGGGCCAGATGTCCAGCTTTGAAACCCAGTAGTTGTAGGGAGCTGTGTGATCATTTAGGACGATGCTATGGTCAGCTACGTACTCCCTCACCATCTTTCTGTAAAGATCACCCCTACTCTGCTGAGACTGGGAACAGGTGACAGTGTCTTGCTGGGGTGACATGAAACTGGCAAAGGCCTTGTAAAGTGTACCCCTGCCAGTGCTGGACAAGTTGCTTGCTCACCTACTCTCCCTCGCTACTTGTCCAGCAAAAGTACGCCCTCTGCCTTTAGCAGTGTCAGATGGGAAAGACTGTTTCAGCTTGTGCACCAGGGTCTGCTCTTGTGAGAAGCCCAAAACTTACGACTTCATGCTGATCAGAGAGTTTTTCAACAGGCCAAGCAGCGGGATGGCGACGCTGATGATGGCGGCATCGCCACTGACCATCTGTGTTGATTTCTCAAAGTTACTCAGCACCTGACAGATATCAGACATCCACGTCCACTCCTCATTGTAGACTTGAGGAAGTTGACTGACCTGATAGTAGGCCTTAGAGACCGTGACCGAGGAAGGCCCTGCAATCCTCGGCATCGGCAGTATATGAGCGACCCCAGAGTCGGACTCGGTCCCAGCCTCCCCCAAGTTAACCCAATGTGCCGTCAGCGATATATAATGGCCCTGACACTCGTCCACATGTCAGTGGTTAGGTGGACCTTGTCAGAAACGGCGTTGGTCAGGGCACGGCTGATATTGTCTGACACGTGCTGATGCAGGGCTGGGACGGCACATCGGGAAAAGTAGTGGCGGCTGGGGACAGAATACCAAGGGGCGGCCGCCACCATGAGGCTGCGAAAGGCCTCGGTCTCTACTAACCTATAGGGCAGCATCTCCAGGCTCAGTAATTTGGAGATGTGGACTTTGGGGGCTTGGGCATGTGGGTGGGTGGAACTGTATTTCCTCTTGCACTCCAGCGTCTGGGGTATAGACAGCTGAACGCTGCGCATGGAAACATTGGTGGACGCTGTGGAGGATCATGGAGGCGAAGGTGTAATTTTCGAGCGGGAGGTGTTTGTGCCGGGGTCCAGGGCAGGGGGCTGACAAGCAGAGACAGCAAATGACACAGGAGAAGGAGCAGTGGTGGGTCCGGCCGGAGGTGAACGACCTTGGTTCCATTGAGTGGGGTTTTTAGCACTCATATACCTGCGCATACTGGTGGTGGTTAAGCTAGTAGTGGTGGAACCCCTGCTGATCCTGGTGTGGCACAGGTTGCACACCACAGTCCGTCGGTCATCTGCTGTTTTTTTAAAGAACCTCCAGACTTGAGAAAATCTAGCCCTCACCACGGGAGCTTCACTACGTGAAACATTTGGTGCTGATGCACCATCTCTGGCCCTGCCTCTCTGTCTGGCCCCACCACTGCCTCTTCCAACCTGTTCCAACCTGTCCTGTATAGGACTCGCCTCCGTCTCAGAAGCACTGTCTTCACCCAGCCTATCAACCTAGCTTGGGTCTGTCACCTCATCATCCTCCAATCCCTCAGTCTGCTCCCCCCTCGGACTTCCTGCCCTGACAACAACTTCACCACCTTTTTACACACTTCTTCCACTACGTCAACAATGTCTTCATCACCCACAGACTGCGACCGTTGGAAAACCTGGGCATCGGGAAAGAGCTCAGCAGCAACCTGAGAAGTGGTTTGGGACTCTGGGAAGGGTCCAGAAAACAGTTCCTCAGAGTATGCCGGATTAAATTCCAAATTTTCCTGGGAGGGGGCAGACTGGGGGGAAGGAGGTTGAGGTGGAGGAGCTCACTTGGGAAACATGGGTGGACTGTGTGGAAGACTGACTGGTGGACAAATGACTTGAAGCATTGTCTGTAATCCACAACATCACCTGTTCGCACTGTTCTGGCCTCAACAGTGCTCTACCACGAGTCCCAGTAAGTTTCATACATGAAGCTAGGGAGTGTAGCTCTGCGGCGTTCCCCTGCTCCCTCATCAGCATGTAGTTTCTCACCCTGCCCAGGACCACGGCCTCTGACCCCTGCAGTAATTGGATGCCTACGCCCTCGTCCTTTACCCTTAGCCCTCGGGTTCAACATTTTCCAAATAAAAGTCTATTTTATAGACAAAAGAGAAATATAAACTGTACATTTCTTTTGGTAATTTTTTTTTTATGTTTGTTTTTTTTGGGATTTATAGAAGAACAAAACATGCAGAAGAAATCAGACAGCAGCCTCAGAAGATGATTGCTATGGCTAGTTTCTAACCAACACAAACAATTTTTTTTTAATGTCCCAGTATTGATGTGAACAAAAGACCGTATTTGATTACGCCACATGGGAAGTACGGTACGCTTTACCGGCAGAGAGAATGTGGATTGGGATTTCTGGAGACTAGCTTGCTAAACAGTAGCAGGCACAACCGTTCAACTGCAGTAGACAAAATTTGATTGCTAGAACGGAGATTTCCCACCCCCAAAAAAAATTAAAAGAGAAAATGTATTATTTTTTTTTGTTTTTTCTTTATGAACGAAACATGCAGAAGAAATCAGAAAGCAAACTGAAATGTGGATTGCTGAATGTCCCGGTACTAATGTGAACAAAAAAACATATTTGATTACGCCAAGCGTGACATACAGTACGCTTCACCGGCAGAGAGAATGTGGTTTGGGATTTCTGGAGACTAGCTTGCTAAACAGTAGCAGGCACAACCGTTCAACTACAGTAGACAACATTTGATTGCTAAAACGGAGATTTCCCACCCAAAAAAATGAAAAGAGAAAATGTATTATTTTTTTGTTTGTTTTTTTCTTTTTTTCTGTGCGATCCCTGGCTTTTTCTCCCATGATGACAAAAAGAATCAAGGAGAGGTTGCCTTTGGTGGTGCTATATAGTCATAGATGTAAGAAACTTTGATCGTTTTAAAAGAAACAACACTGCCATATTTAAGGTTGTCATGGGTTAAGGGATACCAAAGTTTTTGCAATAGGCTTAAAAGAATAAAGAGAGCTACAACTTAGAAAAGTATATAGGCCACCATCATCTAAGTCTGTGCTAGAGGTCTTTGTCAGACATTGGCACCTAATTTTTTTATAAAATAGAGCAATTACACAAAATATATAAAATTTAATATTACCAGATCCTTGACTATATAGCAGCAAATAGGTAATTAGTTAAAATGCAAACTTTATTAGGAAATTCTAAAATGTAACTATCACGATTATTGCTCACACCAAAGGATACAGCACATCCCTGACCGTCCTGGTACAGGGGTAAACAGTAAAGATAAGGCTCACTTAAACAGTCATTACATAGATAAATTGTATGTGCTAGCACCTGGAAGCAGATTATAAACATAAGTAGTAGGATATATACAAATGTCTGATCCGAACTGGATCTTTCTTACCACTATGCTTATCCAGTTCCAGTCAGTCCAATCGGGCTGGGAGGGAGCTTTCTTTTTGCCTTTAATGTCTAGGCCAGGGAGGGTGTCAGGCCCTAACAAAACTTTCTCCTGATCCCCAGAAAAGACTCCCGCCCTAACAAGGGCAGTCCCACAGTTCTGTCCTTTGCTCTTAAACATGCGTCACACCTCCCTGACGCGTTTCGACAATAGTCTCATCAGAGGGAGTAGAGTTATTCATAAGTAGCCCCTGCAAGGACCCATGAAAACATTAGAAGTGGTTTAGACGCGGGGAAGGAGTGCCTTCACCCGTTCTTCAGAGCCTGCTGTTCACACATGATGATACATTTTTTTATAAGTAAAACGTCAACTGTCATATCATCCACCAACCGTCCACCAACTAGGGATGTCTTTCCAACTTTTTGTACAAATGAGTAAAAGAAGGCTTGCAGGTATTTATGTTGAAGGTAAGGGAGATAACCCTTTGGACTAAATGTTTGGAATCCAAATGCCAACTAGAAATGCCCCATCTAGAGTCTCTGTTGCTTTGTGTGTTTCCATAGGCTTATGGAAGGGGTATTCCCACTTTGGCAAATTAACATAATTGTTTGTTTATATAATGAAAAATTATACAGTTTTCCAATATAATGTACTTCCTGTTTTACTTCCTCACAGTTTTCTAGATCTCTGCTTGCCATCCTTCTATAGAAGTATCACACAGAGTAATCAGAGCTGTGTGAAATAACGAGCCGCGCACGTGTATGACCATGGTCAGATTTCTGTCCACTGAAAATAAACAATGAAGTTTCCTATATAATGACAGCTAGTAGAGATCTATAAAATCATGGGGAATTAATACAGAAAGTATATTGGAAATGTGTATAGTTTTATATTATACAAACAATATCAATTCCTTGATGAAATGGGAATACCCCTTTAAGGCCTAGGGAACAACATCGATGAGCTCTCATTCACTTTGCCAAAGGAAAGGTTATAGTGGATTTAATAAACACAAATGAATATTAATAATTGGACATAAAGAGGTTAATCAAACCTGTAACAATATACAAAGCAGTAATGACAAGGGACACCGAGTGCTCCTCTCAAAAGTAGGAAAATCCATTGCACAAAAAAGAACACAAGAGGAATGACATACAATAGAATATGGAAAATGAATAAACAAGCTCTATTAATCACAAATCATGATAAAACAAATATGTTAAAAAGTATGGCTACAGGAGAGTCCAAAATTTACATAGGCAGCAACCATAGTACATGAGATCAGTAGTGATAAAAGGCATAATAAGGTAACTAGAGATGAGCGAGCACTAAAATGCTCGGGTACTCGTTATTCGAGACGAACTTTTCCCGATGCTCGAGTGCTCGTTTCGAGTAACGAGCCCCATTGAAGTCAATGGGAGACTCGAGCATTTTTCAAGGGGACCAAGGCTCTGCACAGGGAAGCTTGGCCAAACTCCTGGGAACCTCAGAAAAGGATGGAAACACCACGGAAATGGACAGGAAACAGCAGGGGCAGCATGCATGGATGCCTCTGAGGCTGCTTAATCGCACCATTATGCCAAAATTATGGGCAACAGCATGGCCATGACAGAGTGACCGAATGAGGCTAGATAGCATCTAAAACATCCAATAATTGACCCTGACACTATAGGGGATGGCATGCAGAGGCAGCGGCAGCGGCAGCAGCGGCAGGCTAGAGAGTGTCATGGCAACATACCCTAAATGGACTCAGGCTTCAAACCAATGGGAACCAAAGGAACCAAAGGAGGTGAGCAAGAAGCGCTCAAATAATATCGGTACATGATAAAAGTTTGCCAGTATATTTTGTGGATTACACAGCAGGGTGGCGACAAAGTTAACATGGAAGCCATGAAAACAATCCAAAATTCTGCCTGACACAGCTCGTTTGATAAGGGGACCATGTATGGAGGCAGTGAACTAGTAGTAGATTAAAGGTGCTGCAGTTAAAACTATGTTAGTTGGACCTTGGCATGGAGCTGGCGCTCCGCTGCCAGGCAAGCTTTCGCCAATCCAAGCCCCTGTCTCTAGGCTACTCCCCAAACAGCACTTCTAAGAACCTTTTGTATAAGATCAAGTGTAGTAGCGTTCTTATAAGTTTGGGATATGGCGGGTGAGGGGAATGTAAACAGATGCGCAAGAAGCGCTGAAATAATATCCGTAAATGATAAAAGTTTGCCAGTATATTTTGTGGATTACACAGCAGGGTGGCGACAAAGTTAACAAGTTTGATGTGGAATGCCCTGTAATAGCTCTTGGGCGGTGTGCCTTTTATCGCCTAGGCTCAGCAGTTTGAGCACCGCCTGCTGTCGCTTAGCGACGGCACTGCTGCTGTGCCTAGAGCTACCGACTGATGGCGCCATGCCCACGGATGGTAATTCGGAGGAGGAGGAGGAGGTGGAGGAGGGGTGGGAGGAGGAAGAGGTATAGTAGGCCTTTTTTAGACCTGGACCGAGGTAGGCCCCGCAATCCTCTGCGTCGGCAGTATATGACCAGCCCCAGGGTCAGACTCGGTCCCAGCCTGCACCAAGTTAAGTGTAGTAGCGTTCTTATAAGTTTGGGATATGGCGGGTGAAGGGAATGTAAACAGATGCGCAAGAAGCGCATGATGCGCATGGAGCTGGCGCTCCGCTGCCAGGCGAGCTTTCGCCAATCCAAGCCCCTGTCTCTAGGCTACTCCCCAAACAGCACTTCTAAGAACCTTTTGTATAAGATCAAGTGTAGTAGCGTTCTTATAAGTTTGGGATATGGCGGTGAGGGGAATGTAAACAGATGCGCAAGAAGCGCATGATGCGCATGGAGCTGGCGCTCCGCTGCCAGGCGAGCTTTCGCCAATCCAAGCCCCTGTCTCTAGGCTACTCCCCAAACAGCACTCCTAAGAACCTTTTGTATAAGATCAAGTGTAGTAGCGTTCTTATAAGTTTGGGATATGGCGGGTGAGGGGAATGTAAACAGATGCGCAAGAAGCGCATGATGCGCATGGAGCTGGCGCTCCGCTGCCAGGCGAGCTTTCGCCAATCCAAGCCCCTGTCTCTAGGCCACTCCCCAAACAGCACTTCTAAGAACCTTTTGTATAAGATCAAGTGTAGTAGCGTTCTTATAAGTTTGGGATATGGCGGGTGAGGGGAATGTAAACAGATGCGCAAGAAGCGCATGATGCGCATGGAGCTGGCGCTCCGCTGCCAGGCGAGCTTTCGCCAATCCAAGCCCCTGTCTCTAGGCTACTCCCCAAACAGCACTTCTAAGAACCTTTTGTATAAGATCAAGTGTAGTAGCGTTCTTATAAGTTTAGGATATGGCGGGTGAGGGGAATGTAAACAGATGCGCAAGAAGCGCTGAAATAATATCCGTAAATGGTAAAAGTTTGCCAGTGTATTTTGTGGATAACACAGCAGGGTGGCGACAAGGTTAACAACTTTGATGTGGAATCCATGAAAACAACCCAAATTTCGGCCTGACACACCTCGTTTGATAAAGGGACGATGTATGGAGGCAGCTATATAAACGACTTTTGGAGGTAGCAATGGAGACAACGTGTGGAGGCTGCTATGGAGACAATTCAATTTGGATAGTGCCTGTATGTGGCAGTCCAAAAAAGTTTTCAAACCAGAGGAGCAGGTAGGTGGCCCTCCAGAAAAATGGAATAGATTGAGTGCCTGTATGTGGCAGTCCAAAAAAGTTTTCAAACCAGAGGAGCAGGTAGGTGGCCCTCCAGAAAAATGGAATAGATTGAGTGCCTGTATGTGGCAGTCCAAAAAAGTTTTCAAACCAGAGGAGCAGGTAGGTGGCCCTCCAGAAAAATGGAATAGATTGAGTGCCTGTATGTGGCAGTCCAAAAAAGTTTTCAAACCAGAGGAGCAGGTAGGTGGCCCTCCAGAAAAATGGAATAGATTGAGTGCCTGTATGTGGCAGTCCAAAAAAGTTTTCAAACCAGAGGAGCAGGTAGGTGGTCCTCCAGAAAAATTGAATAGATTGAGTGCCTGTATGTGGCACTCCCAAAAATTGTTGAAAACAGAGGACCGGGTCGGTGGCCCTCCAGAAAAATTACATGCATAAAGTACTATAGCTAGAGCCAGTGGGCCCTGTCAAAAAATAGCCAGTTTCCTCTGCTTTACTGTACAAAGAGGAGGAGAAGGAGGAAAATGAGGAGGAGGAGGAGTGGATAAATTATTCAGGTTGAGCTTCCTTCACCTGGTGGAGATTGGAAATTATGAGAAATCCAGGCTTTATTCATTTTGATAAGCGTCAGCCTGTCAGCGCTGTCAGTCGACAGGCGTGTACGCTTATCGGTGATGATGCCACCAGCTGCACTGAAAACCCGCTCGGACAAGACGCTAGCGGCAGGGCAGGCAAGAACCTCCAAGGCGTACAGCGCCAGTTCGTGCCACATGTCCAGCTTTGAAACCCAGTAGTTGTAGGGAGCTGTGTGATCATTTAGGACGATGGTATGGTCAGCTACGTACTCCCTCACCATCTTTCTGTAAAGATCAGCCCTACTCTGCCGAGACTGGGGACAGGTGACAGTGTCTTGCTGGGGTGACATAAAGCTGGCAAAAGCCTTGTAAAGCGTACCCTTGCCAGTGCTGGACAAGCTGCCTGCTCGCCTACTCTCCCTCGCTACTTGTCCCGCAGAACTACGCACTCTGCCGCTAGCGCTGTCAGAAGGGAAATACTGTTTCAGCTTGTGCACCAGGGCCTGCTGGTATTCATGCATTCTCACACTCCTTTCCTCTCCAGGGATGAGAGTGGAAAGATTTTGCTTGTACCGTGGGTCCAGGAGAGTGAACACCCAGTAATCGGTGCTGGAATAAATTCTTTGAACGCGAGGGTCACGGGATAGGCAGCCTAGCATGAAATCTGCCATATGCGCCAGAGTCCCAACTCTCAAGAATTCACTCCCCTCACTGGCCTGACTGTCCATCTCCTCCTCCTCCAACTCCTCCAACTCCTCTTCTTCTGCCCATACACGCTGAACAGTGAAGGTCTGAGCAATGGTCCCCTCTTGTGTCTCGCCAACATTCTCCTCCTCTTCCTCCTCATCCTCCTCCACCTCCTCCGATATGCGCTGAGAAACAGACCTAAGGGTGCTTTGGCTATCAACAAGGGAATCTTCTTCCCCCGTCTCTTGTGAGGAGCGCAAAGCTTCCGACTTCATGCTGACCAGAGAGTTTTTCAACAGGCCAAGCAGCGGGATGGTGAGGCTGATGATGGCGGCATCGCCACTGACCATCTGTGTTGACTCCTCAAAGTTACTCAGCACCTGACAGATATCAGACATCCACGTCCACTCCTCATTGTAGACTTGAGGAAGCTGACTGACCTGACTACCAGTTCTGGTGGAAGTTGACATCTGGCAGTCTACAATCGCTCGGCGCTGCTGGTAAACTCTGGATAACATGGTCAGTGTTGAATTCCACCTCGTGGGCACGTCGCACAACAGTCGGTGAGCGGGCAGTTGGAGGCGGCGCTGCGCTGCCCTGAGAGTGGCAGCATCTGTGCTGGACTTCCTGAAATGCGCACAGATGCGGCGCACCTTCGTGAGCAAATCAGACAGATTGGGGTATGTCTTGAGGAAACGCTGAACTATCAGATTTAACACATGGGCCAGGCATGGCACATGTGTCAGTCTGCCGAGTTGCAGAGCCGCCACCAGGTTACGGCCGTTGTCACACACAACCATGCCTGGCTTCAGGTTCAGCGGTGCCAGCCACAGATCAGTCTGCGCCGTGATGCCCTGTAATAGTTCTTGGGCGGTGTGCCTTTTATCGCCTAGGCTCAGCAGTTTGAGCACCGCCTGCTGTCGCTTAGCAACGGCACTGCTGCTGTGCCTAGAGCTAGCGACTGATGGCGCCATGCCCACGGATGGTCGTTCGGAGGAGGAGGTGGAGGAGGGGTGGGAGGAGGAGGAGGCATAGTAGGCCTGAAACACCTGGACCGAGGTAGGCCCCGCAATCCTCGGCGTCGGCAGTATATGACCAGCCGCAGGGTCAGACTCGGTCCCAGCCTCCACCAAGTTAACCCAATGTGCCGTCAGCGATATATAGTGGCCCTGCCCGGCAGCACTCGTCCACGTGTCCGTGGTCAGGTGGACCTTGTCAGAAACGGCGTTGGTCAGGGCACGGATTATGTTGTCTGACACGTGCTGGTGCAGGGCTGGGACGGCACATCGGGAAAAGTAGTGGCGGCTGGGGACCGAATACCGAGGGGCGGCCGCCGCCATGAGGCTGCGAAAGGCCTCGGTCTCTACTAGCCTATAGGGCAGCATCTCCAGGCTTAGCAATCTTGAGATGTGCACATTAAGGGCTTGGGCGTGCGGGTGGGTTGCACTATATTTGCGTTTCCGCTCCAGCGTCTGGGGTATGGAGAGCTGAACGCTGGTGGATGCTGTGGAGGATCGTGGAGGCGACGATGGGGTTTTTGTGGCAGGGTCCTGGGCAGGGGGCTGACTATCAGCTGACACAGGGGAAGGAGCAGTGGTGTGCACGGCCGGAGGTGAACGCGCTTGTTGCCACTGAGTGGGGTGTTTAGCATTCATATGCCTGCGCATACTGGTGGTAGTTAAGCTATTAGTGGTGGAACCCCTGCTGATCCTGGTTTGGCAAATTTGGCACACCACAGTCCGTCGGTCATCCGGTGTTTCCTTAAAGAACCTCCAGACTTCTGAAAATCTAGCCCTCGCCGCAGGAGCCCTCGCCACGGGAGCTTCACTAGTTGACACATTTGGCGCTGATGCACCAGCTCTGGCCCTGCCTCTCCGTCTGGCCCCACCACTGCCTCTTCCAACCTGTTCTGGTCGAGGACTCTCCTCCGTCTCAGAAGCACTGTGTTCACCCGGCCTCTCAACCCAGCTTGGGTCTGTCACCTCATCATCCTCCGATCCCTCAGTCTGCTCCCCCCTCGGACTTCCTGCCCTGACAACAACTTCCCCACTGTCTGACAACCGTGTCTCATCATCGTCGGACACCTCTTTACACACTTCTTCCACTACGTCAAGAAGGTCATCATCACCCACAGACTGCGACTGGTGGAAAACCTGGGCATCGGAAAATTGCTCAGCAGCAGCAGGACAAGTGGTTTGTGACTGTGGGAAGGGTCCAGAAAACAGTTCCTCAGAGTATGCCGGTTCAAATGGCAAATTTTGCTGGGAGGGGGCAGACTGGGGGGGAGGAGGCTGAGGTGCAGGAGCTGGAGGAGTGCCGATTTCGGTGACATGGGTGGACTGCGTGGAAGACTGACTGGTGGACAAATTGCTCGAAGCATTGTCGGCAATCCACGACATCACCTGTTCGCACTGTTCTGGCCTCAACAGTGCTCTACCACGAGTCCCAGTAACTTCAGACATGAACCTAGGGAGTGTAGCTCTGCGGCGTTCCCCTGCTCCTTCATCATCAGCAGGTGGTGTCTCACCCCGCCCAGGACCACGGCCTCTGACCCCTGCAGTAGTTGGACGCCCACGTCCCCGCCCTCGTCCTCTACCCCTAGCCCTCGGGTTAAACATTTTGAAAATGAGAGTTATAACTTTAATTTTTTTTTTAACGTTTTTTTGTTTTTGTTTTTTTTTATTTGTGTGTTTTTTAGTTTTTAAAACCAAACGATGCTATCCTATTGCTATGGCTATTTTCTAGCCAAGTATAAAAGCACACTGCTATGCCAGATGAGATGACGCTGAGTTATGAAAAAAATAAACGTAAAATAAAAAAGGAAATGGCAGACTGTGCCTAATTGAAATCCAACCCCGGGCCCTAATAAATTTTCCCACTTCGGTCTTTGCGATGGATATGTGCGTCACTAAGCGCAAAACACAGTGGTCGCAAGTCTCACTCCAAATTGCTCACAATTTGCTAGTAGATGCACTGCAACAACTACAGCCACCAGCAGATCAACCAGAAATCAAATATATGTAACGCTATTGTAGACGTAAGTAAGCCTTTTGGATTCTCCTATGGCTATTTTCTAGCCAAGTATGAAAGCACACTACTATGCCAGATGAGATGACGCTGAGTTATGAAAAAAATAAACGTAAAATAAAAAAGGAAATGGCAGACTGTGCCTAATTGAAATAAAACCCCGGGCCCTAATAAATTTTCCCACTTCGGTCTTTGCGATGGATATGTGCGTCACTAAGCGCAAAACACAGTGGTCGCAAGTCTCACTCCAAATTGCTCACAATTTGCTAGTAGATGCACTGCAACAACTACAGCCACCAGCAGATCAACCAGAAATCAAATATATGTAACGCTATTGTAGACGTAAGTAAGCCTTTTGGATTCTCCTATGGCTATTTTCTAGCCAAGTATGAAAGCACACTACTATGCCAGATGAGATGACGCTGAGTTATGAAAAAAATAAACGTAAAATAAAAAAGGAAATGGCAGACTGTGCCTAATTGAAATACAACCCCGGGCCCTAATAAATTTTCCCACTTCGGTCTTTGCGATGGATATGTGCGTCACTAAGCGCAAAACACAGTGGTCGCAAGTCTCACTCCAAATTGCTCACAATTTGCTAGTAGATGCACTGCAACAACTACAGCCACCAGCAGATCAACCAGAAATCAAATATATATAACGCTATTGTAGACGTAAGTAAGCCTTTTGGATTCTCCTATGGCTATTTTCTAGCCAAGTATGAAAGCACACTACTATGCCAGATGAGATGACGCTGAGTTATGAAAAAATAAATGTAAAATAAAAAGAAACTGCCAGACTGTGCCTAATTGAAATCAAACCCCTAATAAATTTTCCCACTTTGGTGTTTGAGGTGGATATGTGTGTCACTAAGAGCTAAACACAACGGTAGCAAGTCCCCCTGCTAATTCCTCACAATATGGTACTAGCTGCACTACTAGTGCCAGCAAGCCCAGCCACAAGCAAATAAAAAAAAAAGGATAACGTTATTGTAGCCCTAAGAAGGGCTGTTGGGTTGTTGTAGAATCACTCCTGCCTAACAGTAAGCTAATAGAACACCCTAACGCTTTCCCTGACCAGCAGCAGCTCTCTCCCTAGCGGCATCCAGACAGAGAATGATCCGAGCAGCGCGGGCAGCGGCTAGTCTATCCCAGGGTCACCTGATCTGGCCAGCCAACCACTGCTATCGACGTGTGAGGGTACCACGTCATGCTGGGTGGAGTGCAGAGTCTCCTGGCTTGTGATTGGCTCTGTTTCTGGCCGCCAAAAAGCAAAACGGCGGGAGCTGCCATTTTCTCGAGCAGGCGAAATACTCGTCCGAGCAACGAGCAGTTTCGAGTACGCTAATGCTCGAACGAGCATCAAGCTCGGACGAGTATGTTCGCTCATCTCTAAAGGTAACCAACCATTATTAAGTATGCCCATCCGGACCACAAGTAATGTTAACCATATAAATGCAATATAGTGACACTAAAGTAAGAGCATAAGTACATTAGTATAGAACAATGGTCTGGATCCCTATGACCATGGTTACCTGGCTCGCGAAATCTGGGCGTCTAAGTGGTACCCGGTTTTCACCAGAGCCCGTCGCAAAGCGGGTTAGACAAGCTGCGGCGTGGTACCACCAGGTCGTTCCTCAGGCGTGACTGCATTGGCAGCCAAGGTTGAGGTACAGGAACGGCAGTCAATCTCGAGGTCAGGTCAGGCACAGGGTCAGGGCAGACGGCAGAGATGCAACGTCAGAGTCCAATCCGGGGTCAGGAACAGGAGGTCCAAGCAGAGGGGTACGGGAACACAGCACACAGGACAGCAGCACGGAGGAACACTGGTACACAGGACGGCAGCACAGAGGAACACTGGTACACAGGAACACGGAGGAGCTCAGGTAACACAGGAACACGGAGGGACACAGGAACGCAAGAGACACAGGAACACAGGAGACACAGGAACACAGGTAAATTGCAGAAGAGCTTTCTATCAGGCTGTGAGGCACAAAGATCCAGCAGGGCTTGCAGGAAGAGGTAGGCTTATATAGAATTAGGCAATATGGCCAGCGCCAATTAATGGCGCGCTGGCCCTTTAAATCTGGAGAAGCTGTCGGGGACGCGCGTGCACAGCGGAGAGGAACGAGCCGGGAGCCAGGACAGGTGAGACGCTCTGGCGGCGCGCTGGCAGGGGCAGAGGAGCAAGGGTGAGCCCGCGAACCGCAATATGGCACGCGGGACCACCCGTGACACCATGGTACTGTGAGCATACATGTGTGCCACCGTAACGTGCCATTGCCAGAAATAAACATAAAGTGTGCTCTATCTAAGTACAGCCCAGCATCACGCCTTCCTATGGATAAACGAGGGGTAAGGAGCGTTCACCACTCCACCTCTTCAGCTGAACGTATGCTACGCCTGGTTCCCGGCCCAGACGCAGAATAGGTTTGTGTGAACCTATTTTGTTTGTGTAACTTAATGCAGTTCTTCAAAATGCCCTAAGAAGCGCAATTATTTCAGATTCTCTAATCACAGTAACTTCCCTGAAAAGGACAATTGCTGGTTTTTCAGAAGTCACTGCCAATCTGACTGACCCTATAACATGCAACAACTTCCCCCTAGCTCCGTCTCCTGTGTGTTTTGGTGGCTGGAGATGTGACTCTGCTCTAATACTGCAACCAGACCGTTCACAGGCATACCAACAGAGAACATGCCTGTAGTTGCTAAGCAGATGCAAGCTGCTTGATTTGCTACTTCAGCAGTCAATCAAGCAGCTTGATTGCCGCTTTTTTCCGACCACACAGACCAGGATCCCACAGAGCAGCGCTTGTTCAGTCTCCAGGTCCATGGGTGCCGAACCTGCCAAATTTGGTATGGACCCAAACTTTTCAGGGCCGCTCATTACCAGTCCTAATACGTAAGATTCAGAGAGGCTGTACTGTGTTTTTCTCATGACTGTGTATGAAAAAAAAGACATGAAGTATGTACAATACTTAATAACTGACCATGGAAATTTCCCATTTATAGAAGCAGTGGACATACTTTCTTTAAATATGCATCAGATAAATGCATAATATGCAACCCTAGATAATTTGTTTTATTAACTCACTATTTAGGATTAGGATTTGTCTTCAAAGGGGTTTAGGCTGCATTGTAGAACAAAGACATCATTCAGTGCTACCTTTTTGCCACTATAAAAGCTAGCATCTACGAATGCCAATACTATTTCTAGTCAAGCAATTTACCTAAACTCATAAGAACATGGTGAATGATCCCTAACTAATTACATGACGACCTTTCCTTTGCAATGTAATAACTGTGTTTTTGATTTACATTAGGGAGAACTATATCATTAAATCTCCATACTGTATACATAAATTATTATGTAACACACATAATCTATAAGACAAACACATGCATACCATATTTTTTGGACTATAAGGCACTTCTTACTATAAGACGCACTCCAGATTTATTCTTCCAAAAGAAGGAAAAATATATTTTACACCAATTAAAATATCCCTGGACCACTGGAAAAACCTCTTTCTGTACCCATAGGAGGACCTTAGGGGTGGTTGTAATAGTTCTTGGAACAGGCCGATCGAGTACTATGATTTCAGCTGACGCGTTCAATAACAATGGCATCTTTAAGATGCTATTAAGATGTTATTGATCCTGCGAGTGTGACAAGGCCAGAAGCAGTTCACTGCTCACGTTGCACTTTAACCCTGGATGCGGGGTGGCTGCAGCAGCAAGAAGAAGGCGCTGGAGGACAAGTGCAGGATCAGGTTAATACTTTTTTTTAAGCCAAATGTAAAGCAACAGAGAGAGGGGGTCTGAGTATAAAATCCATGATGGCCCATTGTGTTTAATAAGGGGCCCAGTATATATAATTAAAGAGGGGGCCTATTGTATTTATTTAATGAGGAGTCCATTGTACATAATTAATGAGGGGGCCCATTGTATATAATAAATGAGGGGTTAGAAGCAAAAAATTCTTGTTAGTTTTGTGGTTTTGTTAGTGGGCTATATTGGGGGAGGGTACCGTGTGGACAGTCTTGCCATGTAGATTCTTTAGCAGCGCAGTGTCAGTGTAGGACAATTCTGTTTTCCATGTGACATTATACTGTAAGTAACTGTAAGCACTAGAATATAGCAAGGGGACATTACGGGGGGGCTGTGTGTGTGGGACATTACTGGGGGACTGTGTTGGAGACATTACTGAGGGGCGTTACAGGGGGACTGTGTGTTGGGGACATTACAGGGGGCTGTGTTTGGGGGACATTACTGAGGGACGTTACAGGGGAGCTGTGTGTGGGAGACTTTACTGAGGGACATTACTGTGAGATGTGTGGTGGACATTACAGGGGGACTGTGTGAGGACATTACCGGGGGGCTGTGGGGACATTTCTTGGGGCGTGTTCACACGTGGCAGTAGGACTGACCTCGGTTTGATCTCACATGAGTTTCAAGTGATGGTTATGTGATGGATAACGAGCATGTGGTGTTTTGTATTTTTTAAATGCAAATGTGTGAGCGCAGCCTTACAGTGTTTTGGGAGAGTGTTAGGGGCAGCAGCAGGACAACACTGTCAGAGTGCAGTCACACGTTGCAGTTACAACTGCATCATAATCAGTTTTAAGGTGGTTTTAAGTGCAGTTTTGTTAATTTAACAGTGGAAGACATGAACCGTCTTAATTTAACAAGTGAAAGACATGAAACTTCACCTAAAACCACCTCAAAACTGCATGATGCATTTGTAACTGCAACATGTGATCACGCCTTCAAAGAACCAAGATTTCAGGAAAATGAAGGACATAAGATGTCTGTGTGCTGAACTCCACAGGACCTGGTGATGGCGGGCCTAAGGGGGTGTTCACACAATGCGTTGTGTTTTTAAAGTGTTTTTGATCCATTCCAAAGGCTTCAGCCTTGATCACATGCTAAGGTTACATTGCGTTTCCACTGCATCTGCTAAAATGCATGTCACCACAGCATGTGATAAAGGCTGAAGCCTTCGGAATGCATAAAAAATGTGACGCAGCGCATTGTGTGAACGCGCTCTCACAGTGAAGTTGACACGTCACCTGCAGTCAATTGCTGTAACAAGTAGGGATTTATCCTGTGGTTTATGTAGCTGTATATACCCTCAGTAAAGTCGTTATTGGCAGAACCAAATGTGAGGGGTTATGTACAGGGGTGGGCATTACTGAAAGTGTGATACACATGCATAGGGGCCCGTGCCCCGGACCTTTTACCACCCTAGCAACGCCCCTGGCGCATGATCCGATCTTCATTCTGGCAGTGCTGGATCCTCCTGACCTTCGGGCTATAAAATGCAGGCACTTTTTAGCAAGAATTTTTCTTGCTAAAAAGTGTGTCTTAGGCCCCTTCCACACTCGCGTTACAGATCAGATCAGGGTGCAATGCGTGAAAAACTGACATTTTTTGCTGTGTTTTTGGACCTTTGTTCCTTGGAGTCACTAGCGTTTTTGCAGTTTTGTTTGCGTGTTGTTCGCATTTTTCTTGCGTTTTAGGTGCGTTTTTCATGCACGTTTTTTAAATCACATGATTCTTAAATTGGTACATCCTGACTTTTTTTCACATCACCTAGCAAAGCCATCCATTTAAAATGCATTGTACTCGCATTGCATTTGCAATGCTCGTGAGTGCAATGCGTTTTTGATTATTCTCCTTAGACTTGACTGGGGCATGAAAAACGCACGTGAAACGCAAAAGTAGAGCGTGTTGCGATTTTGACTCGCATCAAAACAAAGGCATGCACGTGTGTGAAAAAATACACAAGTAAGGACAAGCCCACTGAAAATGGGACAGAGTGCAATGCAAGTTCTGCGCGTCAAAAGCACGTGCAGAACACGCACGTGAAAAAAGGGGCCTTATAGTCCGAAAAATATAGTACAAAAAACGAAAAATCTAAAGTTTAACTTATCTTGTAAATGCCTTCTTCTCCCTTTCCTTGTTTTATTTACAATATGCAGTCTCATATTTGAAATATTTGGATGCAAGCTTAAAATTAAACATGGAGGGGTGGTGGGTTGTCTGGTACGGGTGTGTCAGGCTGCACCATTAACAGAACAGAAGGTGCCAAACACAACATTGCTCAACATTTCTAAGCTTAAACCTCATGCTAGCCGCAAACAAAAGGCCCCCGAAGGAGCTATATATCAAAAGTTTTTTAATCCTGAACAACCCCTTCAAGGCATTTTTATCCCTCTCCTGGTGATGATACCCATTTTCTTTCTTGATTTTGCCTCTACTTTAACAATGTACCTTTAGCCAGTTGGAAAACAATCTGCCAACAACATCTTTGGAATTCATCTAGGAAATTCCATGTGGGTTAAGGGTAAAGAATAAAGAAATTCATTAGACAAGTACAAAATGGAAGTAGATTAATTAAGAGTAAGAAGCCCAAAAGAATTAAAGTGCAAGATCTTTTACAGAGATAGACAGGCAAAGCAGTCAAGAAATGCATAAAGTATTAGGCAAGCTGCAACCAAATTAGCAATTATCCTTCCATACTGATTTTATTATTACAAGTCACTGCAGGTTGCACAGTTAATAATGTAAAACTTTTTTTGTACTTCTGTCAGATAATACACTTCAATTAATGGTAAAAAATCCAATACATGGAACAGTTACAATTACTAAATTCATTATATGAATAGATGTATGTAAATAATCTATAAAATGATATTTCTCATTGTTGAAGTTATTTCTGTTTGTTTTTAAGGCCATCTGCGCGTAGTTAAGTCATCTTGACTGGCAGCACAAGAAGTACTGCATTATCTTTTTATTATTTTTAGTATGATAGCAGCACTTTGAAAAGTGTTCTGGACATTAGAACACTATCATTGAATCTCCTAGCTAGATTTGCAAATATTTGTAAAAAATAAATAATTTATTGACAATATGGCATTTGGAGAGAACAACACCACCATCCGTCACAGCACTTAAAAACCACAACTATATCATCAGACATTTATTAGGTGATTTTCTCGGAGAGTGGTATATATACATTTTAGCTTTTATCTTCTCTTTTTATGTTATATTTGCATCTTTTTTAGTGTTATAAATATTTGCATCTTAGTAGTATTGCTCCTGATGTTGTAGTTAATAAAGTTTGTTAAATTTTTGCCCAATGGCTGAAAAAAGTTGCAAATTTTTTGTGCAAAATAACTCCCCCGGTGGTGTAGGACATAGATAAGAAAGGGTTGCTCAAAATATTAAAACCTTGTTTGTGACTTTTTAAAAGTAGGTAGCAAGGTAGCTAGCTGTTGAATCTACCAGTTAGGTCAGACGAGTTAGTACCTCTTTTGTATAATATATAGCTGAGCTAGCTTACTGTCTTATCACTAGCTAGGTCAGAGGAACTAGTGTTGTAATATGGAGATAGTCAGCTTAACACCTTAAGGACACGGCCTTAAATGGCTTAGGTCATGTTATTGTGTGAAGAAGTTTAGCCAGACTGCCAATTCATCAGCCATCCCAGACTAGATAGTCTTGAGAAAAAGATAGCCGACTGTGAGCAACTAATATTTATGGATATGGTTTGAACTTATGTTCAATTATACCAACAACACAACAATTCACACTAGTGGCGTACTAGGCAAGCTTGGCTACTATCTCACAACTACTACCCACTGGCTGATAAAGCTGAACCTCCAAACACCTCTCAACCACTCCATACGAGACACCTTGTTGTTATGAAAAAACTTTTGTATACAATGGAACTATAACAGTACTTCAACTGGCCACTTGCTCATCATTGTTGACTATTAAATAGTACTTATACCCTGGGGGGATGTGTTGTGACAAACTGCCTATTGGTTGGGCTGTGTAGATAAGTAGACCCTACGGTATGGACCCTAAAGTCCCTATGGTGTTACTATTTGCACAAATTCTATGAGGGCTATTCAAATGTATAGCCCCAACTAATTCATACCCTACTATCCTTACATCATTTAATTAAGGTATGTTTGGATCATCCCGTGTTCACGACCCACACAACACCCATTTAGAGGCTACAGTTGGAGGATTTTATTAATTTTAACTGAGAGTATCAATCCACAAATTTGTATCTGATAAATTATTTAATCTTTTAATATACAGGCGGTCCCCTACTTAAGAACACTCGAGTTACATATGACCCCTAGTTACAAACGGACCCCTGGATATTGGTAATTTATTGTATTTTAGTCTTAGGCTACAATGATCAGCTGTAACAGTTATCAAATGTGCCTGTAATGAAGCTTTAGTGTTAATATTCATCCTTATAACAACCAAACATTTTTAAAATCCAATTGTTGCAGAGCCCAATAAAGTTCTGGCTGGGGTTATAATGATAAAATATACAGTTCCGACTTACATACAAATTCAACTTAAGAACAAACCTCCAGACCCTATCTTGTATGGTCGCTGCCATATTGGCTGAGATCGTCAGTCCCAGAGATGTCATCAAGGAGCGATGATCTGCCATTTTGGCAACCTTTGTTCTTAAGACCCGAGGCTGTATGTTTGCTGAAGATATGTTACAATGTGGCACACTGTAATAGATCATGTGGAAAATCATGTGTACTATAGTATGGCAGAGTATATGGTAGGATCAATCACACTCACTAGGGTTAAAGTACTGTAGGGGTTCTGAAACATAGTAAAAAATGTAAAAATTAAAAAAATAAAATAAACTGTAAAAATCATAGACATGTAAGGCATTGCTATGTCCCAAAATTTCCTATCTCTCAAAATATAATAACCGTTATTCCTAGAGTTGAAGCCTGTAACAAAATATAGTGCCCTAAAATGTATTAAAACACAACACAAAATCATTTATCTCATCTTTGTTTGTTTTGGCTAGTTTTTGTCTTTTCTCCGTCTGCTTCCTTGGTAATTTATCAATCTCACTTTTTCCTTGTGTTAAATGTCTTTTTTTTTCAGATCTCTTTTTGAGACATTTGTTACAAATGTCGCAAAAATGTTGCACAAATGTCTCAAATCACTTTTTTCCATTTTCTAAGTTTTCCTTAAGTATGGTTTCATCTGGAGTTTTTTGCACCAAAAAATGTTGCAAACTTTAGGCAATTTGAAATGCTAAATGCCATTTGCGACATCTAGCAAATCTAGAATAGATGATAAATGCGACAAATGTCCATTTCAAAATGTACCTAAAAAGGCTCAAAAACTGCAGTGCGCCAAAAAATGTCTCAAAAAAGACAGAAAAAGCAGGAAAAAAAATAAAGATAAATGACCCCCAATAAAACCTATATAAATATATATATATTTCGTATCCCCATGATAGTAGCGACCCAAAAAATAAATGAGACAAGTCACATTAAAAGCTTTAAAAACCAAGCCCATAAGCAAATGGCGCAAATACATTTTTTAACAATTTCATTGCATTTGGATTTTTTTCCCACGTATACACGGGATGGAATATTAAATACTGTCCCCAATAGGTGGGGAGTGAAAATGGAAAAGGTCTGATCATTAAGAGATTAGAACACTTCAACATTAATCATAAAAGCCCAAAACCCCAAAAAAAAGACAGCTGCAGAAACACCTTATGGCGTAGAAACTTTTGTAAGTTGTACCGTACATAATCATTTATACATACAGGCAGTCCCTGAGTTACATACAAGATAGGGTCCGGAGGTTTGTTCTTAAGTTGAATTTGTATGTAAGTCGAAACTGTATATTTTATCATTGGAGATCCAGACAAAAAAAATTTTGGCCCCAGTGACAATTGGAGTTTAAACATTTTTTGCTGTACCGGGACCAAGGATTATCAATAAATCTTCATTACAGACAACTTACAGCTGATTATTTCAATCTGGGACTATAGAAAAGCATCCAGAGAGATTCACCAGAGGTCAGAGGGGTCTGTCTGTAACTATGGGTTGTCTGTAAGTCGGGTGTCCTTAAGTAGGGGACCCCCTGTAATCATAATACATTTTATAAAAACAGATAAAAACATTTTATAAAAAGGGATAAAAACAGCCCTGTGATATCCGCCACAGTCTTAAAACATTTTTTTCCATTTAATTAGAGCATAAGAAACCTGGAAATTCAAATATGATTTTATGGAACACGATTTGCATGCATTCAGTGTAACTCAAATTCTGCTCTTACTCTATACACAGTAGGGTAAAATATTACACCAAGTTAAATTGAATTAATATTAATAGACTGCTGCCTTGAAATGATTTCCCAAATTGTAACATAATGTCCCTTCAGATTACTGAATTTTTCTATATGTATGCGCTTTCAATGGTCTTTCCGGGAACATTAATAAGACAGTTTTTTCCGCCTGAAATAGCAATGATATGTCAAATTTTTATCAGGATAATTTTATAATAATGTAACCAAGCAGTACCAAAAACTGTCTGGGTTTAACTGGTTCGCGACAGCCCGCCGTGTATTCACGGTGGGCAGCGGGTCCCGCTGCATGGAGAGGGCTCACGGGCATATTGCAGCTTCAGAAAGATGGTACCGCATTCAAAAAGATGGGCCGTCATCTTGCCTAGGACCGTCACTCCCCGTGACGTCATCGGGGAGCAGCGATCCATCGCCATGACAGCCTCGGGTCTTCCGAAGTCCCAAGGCTGTTTTGTTTTAAACCCTTCATTACAATGTGCTGATGACACATTGTAATGAATGAGGAGGAAAATCCCCATATACTATCATACTGTAGTATGGCAGTATATGATAGGATCGATCAGACAACCTAGGGTTAAAGTACCCTAGGGAGTCTGAAAAATAGTAAAAATTAAAAAAAAGTTTTTAAAAAATTATAATAAAAAAACCTAAAAATTCAAATCACCCCCCTTTCCCTAGAACTGATATAAATATAAATAAACAGTAAAAATTATAAACACATTAGGTATCGACGAGTCCGAAAATGCCCAATTTATCAAAATATAATTTTCACTGCGTTTAACCTCGTAACGGAAAATAGCGCCCAAATTCGAAAATGTCACTTTGTTGCCATTTTGAAAAATATAAAAAAATCTATAAAAAGTGATCAAAAGGCCGTACAGTCCTAAAAAGGATATCATTGAAAATATTATCAAATGTCGCAAAAAATGACATCATCCACAGCTCCGTACAACACAGTATAAAAAAGCTATTGGCGCCAGAAGATGGCAAAATCAACCAAAAAATTTTGTACAGGAGGTTTTAATTTTGTAAATGTATGAAAACATTATAAAGCCTATACAAATTTGGTATCCCCATGATCGTACCGACCCAAAGAATAAAGTAGACATTTCATTTGGGGTGCACACTGAAAGCCTTAATCTCTAAGCCCACAAGAGAACGGCGCAAATGCGTTTTTTCACCATTTTCACTGCATTTGGAATTTTTTTCCCGGTTCCCAGTACATGGCATGGAATATTCAATAGCAACACTATGAAGTGCAATTAGTTACGCAGAAAACAAGCCATCACAAGGCTCTTTACGTGTAAAAATAAAAAAGTTATAGATTTTTGAAGGTGGGGAGTGAAAAATGGAAATGAAAAAACAGGAAAGGGCCCGGTCCTTAACCAGTTTAGGCAGGTCTGGGGGACAGACAGAATACACAAACAGTGGACCCTAATGCTAATTCCAGTTCCCAGATGTCCCTTACTATTGCCCATTCCCCGGTAGACAACTAGAAGGCCCCTCCTTATGTCTTAGTGCAGACACAGAACAGGACAGAGAAACAAAAAACACAATAAGGCACAGTGGACAAACAGTGAGAGCAACTGCGGGAGCATCTACTGACAACATTATTATCCAATAGAGAAGTGAAAAATACAGGCCAGATTTCAGATATCAGAAGCTTAGCTAATAGACAGTGTGAACAAGTAAACAAGTAAAGAGTGTAACCTGTGCTGAAGACTTATAGGGAGGCTGGGCCGGTAATCACAGGCACCCAGGGTTAACTCTTGCAAGACACAGGCAGAGTGCAGAGTGAAGAGTGGGGCAAATATCAGGTGAGTCAGCCACAAGAGCCCACTTCAGACTGCCAAATAAGAAAATAAAAGTACAACTTAGTGTCTACTGAACCTATTAGCACAGATAGAGGAGGATGCTAACACAGATGTGACAGAGGGTCATTTTTTAATTAACAATATAAAAAATTACAATACAGAGTAATAATTATCTCCATCCAAATATCCCATCGACCCCCCACCCAACCCCACCTAGTGAAGAAGACCTAAGGTCCTGGAACAATTTTATGTCCGAAAAGCAGAAATCAAAATAATTTTACAATTTCTTAGACATTCATATACAGGTGGTCCCCTACTTAAGAACACTCAACTTACATACGTCCCCTGGTTACATTTTTAAAATCCAATTGTCACAGAGACCAAAAAAGTTCTGGCTGGGATTACAATGATAAAATATACAGTTCTGACTTACATGCAAATTCAACTTAAGAACAAACCTACAGACCCTATCTTGTATATGTACTGCCTGTATAAATTGTATTTCTTGTGTTTCTTTATCAAAGCTTTCCGTACAAACACACACACACAAACACTTATAATACACTAGAAGAGGTTGTGACATGGGTATAGAATATATGAAATAAAATCACTGATTGTTGTGCGCCAAATGTGATAAAGCAGTAACTCGGACAAGAAGGGCTCATTTAAGGAAAGTGCTAAACATGAGAGATTGACGCAATTGATTCCCATAGAAATGACTGCATGAAATTCTGAGTTTGGAAAATTATAAGGATGTTAGAGTTGATTTTTTCTTCATCAATAAATGTGAATTCTTGTTCATGGAAAAATAATACATCCCCTGAAGATAAGACCTATTGGGGGACATATATCTTTATTTCGGCTACTCAAATTGTCTCATTTTTGTAGTTTTTACGACTTTTCACTGCAACTTTTGCTGTTGTTTTTCAAGTACACCTTGGTCTGTACCTTGTGCAGTCTGCCTTATGTATGTTTATTTTCCAGATGTTCCATGTGACTTTTCACTTAAGTATCTGTTTTGTTGCTTATTTTTCTGACTTTTTAGGTGCAAATCTGCAACTGGTCTAGGGCAGGTGCAAAGGAAGGATTTTTTATGGACCCTGTTTTAACATGTAAATTGGAATTATTTCACATGCTTTAAATGTTTAAAATTTGGCAAAGTAACCTGTTTTTTGAAAATTCATAAATTTTTGCATTTACATTTTTTTTTAATTTATTGGTTACTTCTAAGGATGAGGTCACACTTGGGGTTTCAGTTGCCTTTTGAAATGCATTACAACAGCTGAAGAGAGGTGATTTGCCTAATTACATTAAGGTTAATATTTGCCTTTAAAAAAAAACACAATGTAATTGTGATGTTGTCTGTTTTGTAAATGCAAATGTTAACAGTAATGTAATTAGGCAAATCACCTCTCCTCAGCTGTTTAATGTGTTTCAAAATGCAATCAATTGCATTTCTGCAATTAGAGCATCCAACTTGTGGGCATTTTTCTTTGCTCCACTTTGAATACGACACCTATGACACACTGCTGTCACTTTTTACCTACACGGCTGATTACTTTTTTTTACTCATGACCGATCACTTTTTCCCTACACGTTGGGTGATTGCTCCTATATGCACACTATTCCCCCTATTGTTCCTATTCCAAAATGATTAAAAAAAAGTAATCAGCAGTGTAGGCAAAAAGTGACAGCAGTGTGTCTCAGGCTTTTCTCCTTTTGTCTCATAAATATTTTAAATGGGAGCTGTGATTGGTTGCCATGGGCAACTAGAAACATTCTGTCTTTCAGAAAGCTTGACAAATCTGCCCCAACGTGTGACCTCACCCTTAACATCATGTGTGACTGCAGCCTCATATCTCGTGACTACTGTGGTTAAAAATGCAGGAAACAAATCCAAAATTAACAGTAGTTTCCACTCCTGCATATAACCCCCTCACATGACTTGTGTCCTCTCCTGTATATAACTCCCTCACATGGCTTGTGTCATCTCCTGTATATAAGTCCCTCACATGGCTTGTGTCCTCTCCTGTATATAACCCCCTCACATGGCTTGTGTCCTCTCCTGTATATAACCCCCTCACATGGCTTGTGTCCTCTCCTGTATATAACCCCCTCACATGGCTTGTGTCCACTCCTGTATTTAACCCCCTCACATGGCTTGTGCCATCTCCTGTATATAACTCCTCACATGTCTTGTGGTCTCTCCTGTATATAACTCCTCACATGGCTTGTGTCCTCTCCTGTATATAACTCCTCACATGGCTTGTGTCCTCTCCTGTATATAACCCCCTCACATGGCTTGTGTCCTCTCCTGTATATAACCCCCTCACGTGGCTTGTATCCACTCCTGTATGTAACCCCCTCACATGGCTTGCGTCCACTCCTGCATATAACCCCCTCACATGGCTTGTGTCCTCTCCTGTATATAACCCCCTCACATGGCTTGTGTCCACTCCTGTATATAACCCCCTCACATGGCTTGTATCCACTCCTGTATTTAACCCCCTCACATGGCTTGTGTCCACTCCTGTATATAACCCCCTCACGTGGCTTGTGTCCACTCATGTATATAACCCCCTCACGTGGCTTGTGTCCTCTCCTGTATATAACACCCTCACGTGGCTTGTGTCCATGTGGATTTAAAACACTTGCAGAAAAAAGTCTAAAAAAAAGCCAAAATTTGTGCTTGCCAGGATAGGCAAAACTGAACAAATCATTATGATCTTATGATCTGCTTCCTTATCTCACAACACCCTTGTTCCCCATCTTATTCAAGATTTAGGGAGAATAGTAAGCTTTGTGTATAATATTAAATCAAACAATGATTGAGGTTTAAAGAGGACCGTCTCCATTCGCTATCCTCTATAATTCTGTAATGTCTGTGCCTAAACGTTGCTCTATCTGCAGTTGGCGGAATAGATAGACGTTTATTTGTGTGTGAACTGTGGCTTACTAATTGTGTTTGGATTAACTGAGCCACACCTTGCTCCTTTCATTTTTGTCCTGCCCAGCAAGGGTTACTTGCCCGATGGACAGTTCCCCCAGTGTGCTACTGGAGGTGTGTCCAGGAACAGCCTTATATACCTGCCTATTCCCATCATACCTTGCCAGTTATTTTAAGTCTGACCTGTGTATATACCCGCTTGATCTTGACCTGTCTCCGCTTGTCTGTCTGTATCTGGACCTGACCTGTATATAACCTGCTTGATCTTGACCTGTCTCCGCTTGTCTTCCTGTATCTGTACCTGACCTGTATATAACCCATTTGATCTTGACCTGACCTGTGCATATCCCACCTGTACTTGTATCTGGATCTGACCTGTATATACCTTCCTGAAGACCTGTATATATCTATTGTTTGTCCCTGTCTCAGTCCTGTGTTTGTATTCTGTGCACCTGTGTGAACACTGGTCTATCCCAGTATTCCTGTTATCTGTCCGCTCCACCATCCAGCAGCTGCCAGACGAAGTAAATTTTCCCTGTCATCTTGTAGGGTCGCTCAGGGACCGTCAGATAGGTGGGTTCGCCCTTATTAGCCCGCAGGGTGAGTTCGCCACCACCTATCTAGTCTGACCAGCTAGCGCCAAGCTGGTTGTGGTTGCGTGGTTTGCTGGACTGGTGCTGACAAATTCCCTCTTTAACCCATTTTTTTTTTTTACGTCAAAAATCCAAACTGTTTGAAAAAGAAATTTAAATTAATTTATATATAGAGATAAACAACCTCTTCCACTGTGTGTTACCTAGAATTACCTCCAGTAGATTACTACTGGTATATGTTTCATTAACCATTATATTTAAATCTTTCATGGCCATAAAAGCATGTTTTAATTGAATACAGTATATTCAAACTTGCACTTATCTTGTAGTGCAAATTCATTGTTGACTGTTTCCCAATTTTTACATTTCTCTTCCTCTACCAAATCTACTATTTTCCTAATAACTTTATCCCTTAGACACTGAAGAACTCCTCTTTTCTCTACTTCTCAGAGGTTACCGTTACCTTCAATGGAGTGATATCATAATGTTATTAAAGCATTCCAAACTCCTAAACAAAAGTTTTAATATTGTACTAAAATAATTGAGCAGGTAAAAAAATAGAGTTACATTAGAAAATCCTATACCCTTAGCTCCTACAAAACTTTTTCTCTACTAACTAGGTCCAGAATAATAGGGACAAGGATACATTTATAAAATGTATCTATCTTGGTATAAATCTTTACTCCTAAGTAACTGAAACTCTCTTCTTCCTGAAGAATTTTTAAATTCCATCTAATATCCGCAGTAAATTTTTCTAAGGGCAAAAGAATCCCTGAATTCCAATTAATAAGTAAACCAGATACAATGCCAAATTCCTCTATAAGCCTGATGACATATTTAAAGAGGACCTGTCACCCACATTTTCAGCACTAGGAGCTCAGTATTAGAGTCATAGCGTCCGACAATTACACTGTACTCCACCGCAGTGTTAGATAGCGTTACTGGAGGTTTCCGGTAACACTATCACTCTAACACTGCGGCGTTTGTTCAAGCACTAGGAGCTGCTTACTTTAGTAATTAGCTCCTAGTGCCTAAAATTTGGGTGACAGGTCCTCTTTAAGAGTTTTGCTCGTATTTCTCAAGAATAATATATAAATCATCAGCATACAGAGTAATTTTATCCCCTCCCCCCACGTCAAAACTCTCTATAAGAGAATCATTTCTGATTCTGATGACCAAGGGATCAATTGCAAGAGATAAGAGCACTGGGGAGAGGGGACATCCCTACCTGGAACCACAACATAGTTCAAACATGAAATATTAATTCAAAGACATGCCTTTGGATTAGCATAACACAAACAAACCATCTCTATAAATAGCTCCTCTATAGCAAACTGTTTCCTTACCTTCCATAGATGGTCCCATTACACCCTGCACATGCTCAGGGGTATGCAAGGTCAATTAATTATCATTTTTATAGACACTCCCTGAATGCATGGGGTAATGGCAGGAAGTGGGTAATGGCTTTCTGGATAAGGCACAACACTAGCTTATAAACCTGAATGGCTGAAATACCCTTTTCACTAGCCTCAGTGAAACAGAACCTTATCAGCTCAGTTAGCAGCCACCAGCTCTCATTTCATAAAAACAGTATTACATCAGGTGAGGAGCCAAACAGACTTGGGGATTCAGGGATTGAGATAAAAAAGCAACACAGGTTAAATTTAGTTGCCTGAAGGGTACACTAGACAAACAGTACACACAATAGATATATATACAGTTTAACAGAGTACAGTGCCTTGTGAAAGTATTCGGCCACCTTGAACTTTTCTACCTTTTGCCACATTTCATGTGGGACACAATTGTGAAGTGGAATGAAATTCATTGGATATTTTAAACTTTTGTAAAAAATAATAAACTGAAAAGTAGGGCATGCAATAGTATTTGGCCCCTTTACAGTACTTTCAGTGCAATAAACTCACTCCAGAAGTTCAGTGAGGATTTCTGAATGATCCAATGTTGTCCTAAATGCACTTGCTCTGGGAAAGTCTCAGGGTTCTGTCTAAAGCGCAGAGAGCATCATGAAGACCTAGGAACACACCAGGAAGATCCGTGATACAGTTGTGGAGAAGTTTCAAGCCAGATTTAGATACAAAAGATTGCACAAACTTTAAACAATACCAAGAAGCACTGTGGAAGCGATCAAATTGAAATGGAAGAAGCATCAGACCACTGCAAATCTACCAAGACCCGGCCGTTCCTCTAAACTTTTATCTCAAACAAGTAAACTAATGGAAAAAAGGATTAAAGGGGTATTCCAGGAATGTGAATTGAAAACATTGGTTTTCTAAAAGAAAGCAATAATTTTTAGACATTCTTGCCAAATTTTCATTTTTTTATAACTAAACACAAAAGATATCATCTAAATGTTTCTATTACTTTGCAGTACAATGTGTGACGAGAAAACAATCTCATAATCCCATGGATATGTTGAATCATTACAAAGGTATAACCTCCCATAATGACACAGGGCAAATTTTAAAAAATGACACAGGCCTGGTCCTAAGGCCCTAAAATGGCTTAGACACAAAGGGGTTAACAAAATATTTTAAAATATGTAAATTTAGATTTTTAGAAGTAAAACAGTAACAATGCTGTTACATGCATTTTTAAGTGTATGCTAAATAGTTGCAAGTAAAATTTAGGTATAAGATGATGTTTATAAAATGATCATAGCTGTAGTTAATGGTTAGATATGGAACCAAAGTCAAAAGCTCATAACATTGTTACACTTTTGCTCATCAGTATATATGAGAAACTCGTGAATGCTAAATGTTTGCAAAATGCTCAATACGTAATTTCCCAAATTTTAGTTTACATACATGGATAACAATCATTGCTCCTTAATTATGCATTTATGATCAGCAATTTTTCCATGTTCTCCGGCAAATAACCAACGCAGCTGGAACTAGTTCATCATATTAATAGTTTACATGTAGATATAAACATCTTTGTTGATGTTAAGCCCCAAACTGTTATTTATCTTTTAGAAAGATTTGAAGGGCAGCCAAATGGGACAAGTCATGTTGACTGTAAGATGTGATTATGCACAGCAACAACATTTTAGCTATGGATGATTGTTTATATGCCATTTGTTGTTATTGAGTAAAACACAGCAAGTAGAAACAAATTATATTGTTCAATGTTAATCTTTTAACCCTTAATGGACTCAGCCCATATCTGTTAACTTTCTTTATTTTCCCATTTACAGAGCTGGATGAGGGCTTGTTATCTGCTGAACAAATTGTATTTTTTAGTGGCGCCATTTAATCCGTACAGGACTAAGCACTTTTTAGTTTTTGCATTTCTGTTTTTTACTCCCCTCATTCCAAAAGCCATACCATTTTTTATTTTGCAGTTAACAAAGATGTTTATGAATTTGTTATCTGTGGAACAAATTGTACTTTTTAGTGGTGCCATTTCATATTCCATGTAATGCATTGTAAATCTGGGAAAAAAATGCAGTGAAATTGACAAAAAAAACACATTCGCTTCATTTTCTTGTTAGCTCTGTTTTTATGTATTTCATTCAGTCCAAATGATACTTCCCCTTTATTCTTTGGGTCGGTATGATCACTGGGATACCAAATTTTTATCGTTTTTTATCAGGTTTAATACATTTTTTACTTTAATATATTTTGATAAAACAGGCATTCTTGGACGTGACAATACCTAACATGTTTATGACTTTTTATTGTTTATTTATTTGTATATATGTTCTTGGGTACTTTATTTCTGCAGGGTCTGATTGCTCATACTATATACTGCAATACTACTGTATTACTGTACTACAGGCTATTAGAGATCACTATCCTTGGCAGACCTATGAGTCTCTATGAGATTGTAGGCTGCCATGGCAACTGATCGGTGCCCTATAATGACGTCACGGAGGGGGCAGCAATCGGCTACCCAAGATGGCAGCACCCATTGGCAGCTCTGTTAGGTGAACTGCCCTTAGGTTAACTGCTGCGATGGGTGCAGGTACCGACAGCAGTAGTTACAGGCAGGCATCAGCTGGAGTTAATATTGCTTGCAATGTACAGTACTGGAAAGCTTTAACCCCATAGCGCAATAAGACGTACCCTTACGTCTTACTGCGCATGGGGGAGTATGAAGAGGGCTCACAGGCTGAGCCCTCTTCATACTCACCGGGCATTTGCTTCATAATGAAGCAAACGCCCGTCGCTAACACCCGCGATCGGTGCTTGCACCGATCGCGGGTGTTAACCCTTTGATTGCCGTCCGAAAATGCCCGATCTATCAAAATATAATAACCGTTTTTCACTGCGTTAAACCCCGTAGCGGAAAATAGCGCCCGAAGTCGCAAATGGCATTTTTTTGCCATTTTGAAAAATAGAAAAAATTCTATAAAAAGTGATCAAAATGTCGAACAGTCCTAAAAATAGAAGCATTGAAAACGTCATCAGAAGTCGCAAAAAATGACACCACCCACAGCTCCATAGACCAAAGTATGAAAAAGTTATTAGCGCAAGAACACGGCAAAATGAAGAATTTTTTTTCTGTACAGGAGGTTTTAATTTTTGTAAATGTATGAAAACATTATAAAACCTATACAAATTTGGTATCCCCGTGATCGTATTGACCCAATGAATGAAATAGACATGTCATTTGGGGTGCACAGTGAAAGCTGTAAAAAACCAAGCCCACAAGAAATGGCGCAAATGTGTTTTTTCATCATTTTCACTGCATTTAGATTTTTTTTCCCACTTCCCAGTACACGGCATGGAATGTTTAATACCATCACTACGAAGTGCAATTTGTTACGCAGAAAATAAGCCATCACACAGCTCTGTACATGGAAAAATAAAAAAGTTATAGATTTTTGAAGGTGGGGAGTGAAAAATAAAAACGCAAAAACGAAAAAGGGCCTGGTCCTTAAGGGGTTAAAAAAAATTGCAAATTAGGTGAAACTGACAGAAAAACACATTTGCAGCATTTTCTTGCTGATTCCTTTCATACAAGTTTTATTATATTTGGAAGACTTCAAAAATTTAAGCTTTTTCTTAAAAATAATTTTTAATGTTTTGTAATATTCTGAAAGAATACAACTAAGGAACATATTGTAGACTAACAACCTAAATCGCCTAGGCAACAAATTACAACTGGTGAAAAAAGCCTAAAACTCAACTTTTAATTAATTAGTTTTTTTTTTAATTGAAAAAGAGATTAATCATTGTACATAGAAAACATATAAATACACATAAAAATACACAGTTTGTTTCCCACATGTATCATCCAAGTCGGCAAACCATCTTGGTATAATAGTATATTGGTACCAATAACAGTATAACTCAAACACCAGCCTCCCCCCCACCCACCCTCCGTTGGTCCGCTGAGGAAAAAAAAGGAAGATTCCACTCTCTCTTATTCCATCTGGCCCAAATTCTTTCCCATTTCTCTGCGGCTCCATTCTTCCTAAACATATTTCTTTCGTAGTTTTTAATCAAAAGTGAGAAGTTATACCATTCATCAATCTAAGAATCAATCTACCATGTTTTCTTTCTATGTCTTGACTATCTATTAGTCCTAGTATGGCAGTTTGAAGAGACATATTTAACTTAATCTCCAAAACATTACAAATTTTTCCAAATACCTTTTCCCAAAATTCCCAAACTAGTTGACATCCCCAAATCAAATGATAGAAGTCTGCATCCAAAACTTTACACTCCAGCATCCGGAGTTTGACTTGACCCCCATTTTGTACAGGCTTTGTGGAGTGTAATATATTTGAGGAACCATCTTAAAGTGTATCATCCTGTGATTAGCATTTATTGACCCTTTTTTGTGTTCTTCTGAATCCTGCCCCAATTTACCACCCCAATAGGGCCAATCATTCTTTCCCATTTAATTTTGGCTTTACTTTCCTCCAATTGTGACATACCAACCACCATGTGTTGATATAATTTCCGATTTGTCCCTCCCATCATCACCAAATTTAAACCAGCATGTGTTTCTATATATATATATATATATATATATATATATATATATATATATATATATATGTATATATATATATATATATATATATGTATATATATATATATATATATATATATATATATATATATATTTCTTATGTGCATCCCCTTTTAGTGTATGTGACAGTTGAAAAGATTGTATCCAGTCTCTCTCTCTTATTCCATATATCTCCTGTAGTGAACTAAATAGTTTTATCTTATTATCCTTCCATATTTGTGCTACATATCTAACTCCTAATTTCCCCCAAAATATCCTGTCTGGTATTTTATCGGTTTCCCCCAGGTTCTTGTTGAACCAGATGGGAGACTCTTCAATAAAACCTGCAATGTTTAGGATTTTTTTTATATACTTTCCAAGCTTTGGTTATTGCATTGCATAATGCCCATTTATTAAATGGTTCTTCCTTCCCCAGGTAATTTTCCAGAAATTCAAAAATAGATCTCACCTTACCCTTCAAACTTAACAACAGCTTATTTAACCAGTGTGTTTCTTTCCGTTTTGCTAAATGCACAATTTGTGAGGCCAGAAAATATCCTCTAAAAAAGGGGATCCCCAACCCCCCTTCTCCTACTGGGCTATACAAAAACTGCATTTTCATTCTCACTTTTCTTTGGCCCCAGATTAATTCGTTCAAGAGGGATTTCATCAGCTTAAAATAGGATTCCTCTATCCATACAGGGGATGAAGACAAGGTGTACAGAACTTTGGGCAGCAATATCGTCTTTACAATCCCAATTTTATCAGCCTGGGAGAGTGGTAGTTTACTCCAACAGTTAATTTTACCCCTTACCAATCCAATCAGTGGTTGCAGGTTCAACTTATAAAATTCCGAAATATTCCCGGAGATTTCAATCCCCAAATATCGGAATTTTTCCCTACACAAATTATCACAGTTTCCCTTAGCCAATTCTTTGGTTTCCTGATCTAAAGGTAAAATAACAGATTTGCTCCAATTGATTTTGAGCCCCGATAAACTGCCAAATTCCTCCACTACCTGTATGGCCCTTGGGATCGAAGTTGGAGAGTTCCTTACATATAAGACCAGATCATCCGAGTATAGACAGATTTTGTCTTTGGGGTCCCCACATCCGCCCGCCTGTATACCCTCCTCATTTCTTATCTTGATATCCAATGGTTCTATATAGATGGCAAAAAGGAGGGGGGAAAGGGGGCACCCCTGTCTAGTCCCACGTGATAGGGGAAAAAACCCCAATTCTCTTCCTACTGCTCTCACCTTGGCTACTGGAGCACTATACATACATTTTATATATTTGATGAATGCTGATCCCACTCCAAACCTTTCAAGGGTTTTCCAGAGGAAGCTCCACTCCACCCTATCAAAGGCCTTAACAGCATCCAATGACAGGATGGAACGGAGCTCCCCCTCCCCCATCTCAATGACTGAGTACATCCTCTGGATGCAGTCTCCTGTACATCTGCCAGGGATAAACCCGTTTTGGTCTTGATGTAGGATATCTTGAATCACCTGTTGCAATCTCATTGCCAGAACCTTTGCCAGAATCGATATTAAGCAGTGAGATTGGACGGTAAGAGGCTGCATCCAGGGGATCCTTTCCCTGTTTTGGTATCAATACAATACCTGCCTCAGCCATTGAACCAGATACAATCCCTCTTTTTAATATTTCTCTGAAGACCATCTCCAACTTAGGAAGTAGGGCACTATGATATTTCTTGTAAAGAGCAAATGGAATACCATCTGAACCTGGGGAGGTATCTTTCCCAAAGGAGAACAGAGCCATCTTTATTTCTTCCGAGGAAATCGGAGTATCCAACTTTTCCCTGTCCTCCTGGGTGATCCTGGGACCCTGTATGTTACTCAAGTATTTCTTAGTTCCCCCATTTGTTGCTGGGCTTTTGGATTGATACAATTCTCCATAAAAGGTACTAAGAATCTTTAAAATTTCAGATGATTCCCTATTTACTTTTCCTTCCTTGTCCCTAAGTGACGCTATTACGCTGTTATTCCCGTTGTTCTGTAACATCCTTGCTAAAGTTTTACCAGATTTCCCCTGTTCTATAAATTGCTTTTGGTCCCTAAAGAAAACCTTATGTTGCGCTTTCTGTGTTAAAAAATTACTAAGAGCTTCCCTGCAGTTGATTGCTTTCCCACTAGCATTTTTCGATGGAGACTCCAATAATTCCTGCTCTGCTTTCCGCAATTCCTCCTTCAACTTTTGTTCTTCTCTGCCAAATTGGAGTTTTGCTTGTTTGATATGTTTAGAGCAGTGGTTCTCAACCTTTCTAATGCTGTGACCCCGCAATACAGTTGCTCATGTTGCGGTGACCCCAAACCATACGATTTGCAATAAAAATGCTATAAAATTGCAGCTCTGATGGCTTTAGGTGACCCCCGGTTTTGGTTGTTTGACCCCCGCTGGGGTCGCGACCCACAGGTTGAGAACCACTTGTTTAGAGTATATTCCTTTTATGTGTAATTTAAAGGCATCCCACACCATTAACAAGTCAGATGTTCCCAGGTTTCTATTCAAAAACCACTCCATTTCCCCAACCATATCAAACTTAGGCTCCAATATCATGATCCAATAAGGGTTAAGTTTAAACCGATTATACCCCCTTTCTTGGTTTTTAAGAATGATCATAACTAGAGCTTGGTCAGAGACCACAATATCTTCGTATACCATTTTCCTAATTAACCTAAAAAATTCTCTATTCACTAAACAAAGATCAATTCTAGATAGTGATTGGTATGTCTTACTAATGCATGAATATGCTCTTTTATTTCCATAAAGTTAACGCCACACGTCCACCCATCCCAAGCTTTCACATAAATGACCGAGCTTACTCTTTTTATTTAAAGAAAGTTGCAACCCGTGGGACACATTGAATCAATCTTTATACTCATCCATCACCAAGTTGAAGTATCCTCATCGATAGTTTCGAGAAACCTCAACAAGGAGTGGATCACCTCCAGGGATGCTGGTGGGGTTAGATAGATAAATGCCATAGTGATTTCACTTCCTTTCAAAATGCCATGTAGGAAAATGAACCTACCCTCTTTGTCAATACAATATTTTTCTACTTTAAAGTCAATGTTCCTATGTATAAGGACTGCCACCCCCCCTAGAGAAAATAGTGCCGAATGAGTGGTATTCCTCCCCTATCCAGTTTTTCCTAAATCTACTAACGCGTTCTTCTATCAAGTGAGTCTCAGTCAAAGAAACAATTGCTGGCTGGTGTTTATTAATAATGCCAAATATCTGACATCTTTTAAGTTTCTCGCTGGACCCTCTAATATTCCATGTTATTATTTTGACCTCAGATTCCATTTCTTTTTATGCATAGGGGAAGAAAAAAAAAACAAAACAAAAAAAAAACACTCCAGCGGACCCCCTCCCTTCCCCCAGTGACCCGATTCCGTACCTCCTAATCCGGGTCTCAACCATTTCTCCTAAGGCCATCCAACCCCCCTCACTCCACTGCCCCCCCCCCATCCTCAAAATATACCACATTATCACTTCATAGTAGTAGCATAACATTGGTCATATCAATGGGGTTTGCCCACATATAATTTATTTCAAGCCCTCTTGATCTAACCATTTTCCTGCCTCCTCTGATGAGGAGAAAAAGTGTGCTTTATCTTTATAGATAATGCGTAATTTAAAGGGGAATAATAATGCATATTGCAATTGTGCCTCAGCAACCCTTTTTTTTAACCCCTTTAAATCTAGCCCTTTGCAGTTGAGTGTCCCTAGAGAAGTCCGGGTAGATAGAGATCTTGGCGCCATTAAAGACTATTTCTGATTTCTTTCGACTCTCCTGAAGAATCTTATCCCTATCTTGGGAATTAATCAGTTTCACCAGCACTGCCCTAGGGGGTGCACCAGGGGGGGGGGGTTATGCAGGGGAATACGGTGAGCTGTTTCCACTCCAAAGACTGCTGAGAAACAGTCACTTCTAAAGGTCTCAATTAGACCTTTCTGAATAATCTGCGATAGGTCTCTACCATTTTCCTCCTCCGGAATGCCAACTATGCGAATATTACTTCTTCTAGATCTATCTTCCAGATCTATTATTTTATGTTGTAGTTTCTTGTTAATCTGTTTATTCAGCTCCATCTCCTTTCTCATATCTTTCATCTAGTGGACCATGTTGTTACAATCCTTTTCCATATCTTTAGATTTGTCTCTAAGTTTACTCATTTCATCTCTAATTGCCAACTCTTATTAATTAATTAGTTTAATAAATTAGAGACTTAGTTTTTCATGATTCAAGCAACAATAATTGCTAAAACAACCGGCTAAAGAGATGCAATGTCCTTAACCACACAAAATATGAGAATACACATGGAAAATCATCACACGCAATACTGATGAAGTACAAAAAAATCCATGTGTTTCCTACCTGTGGAATTCATTGCTGTATGGAGAGTTGTGGTGTCCATATGAAGCTGTAGTAGTAGATACACATCAAAAGCAACCTGAAATCTGGTAGGGTATGAGACAAAAATGTGTGTGATGAAAGAGATCTGGGTATATGAGAGATCACCATGGGGACTCGGTATCTGACCCTATAAGACCCTAAACAATTAGTGTAGTATCTGAATGCCTCAAGCCCTAGCCCTCAGAGCCACATCCATAAGCAGCTGCGACCCCCAACAAGAACCTGACCCTGTGATACAAGTATCCCTATCGTTTACCCTAGGTATATGGTCCTAGGAATAAGTGGTCAAGATTAAGATCAACAGAGACCTGACAGCCGGCTGACACACCACCACACATCCGCCTTAAGCAACCTTGCCTGGTGTTATGTCTTAATGAAGCCAAGTAGCGATGCCTCAGAAAGATGGTGCCCATCCTTACCTAGGACATATAATACATGAAACCCGGGGAGTGGTCTCCTAGAAAATGGTGCCGGGAGAGCATGCGGATAGTACTGAACCCGGCGACACATATGCAGAAGGCAGCCCTAGAGGACAGTCATGCATCACCATGGTGATGGTCCGTTCCTTTGTTAAAAGAAAAAAAGGGAGGGGTTGTGTGATGAAACAGGGCACCAATCATAAAAGCCCACAATGTGCCATGACATAGTGAAGTAAATATCAGAATGTCAAAAATTGAGGGTAAATAATAATATTCCCCACTAAATTTACCATGAGAAAATGAGGATTTACAGTCAATAAACTAAAGGATATGCATAAAAGTCAAACATATATCTATCAGAGGATTACATTAAACATACAAAACTCAATTGTTCATTTAAGCCCATGAGGCCACTGTTTTCAGACAGTAAATCAATTATGTCTCCTCCTGTAAAAACAATATTGTCCCAATTGCCCCCTCTTAAAGTTGGATCAACCACATCTATCCCTAAGCCTTTGCGCAATTTTTTGTCGGACTTTGCACTAGAAAGATCATACAAAGTGACTGGACATTTCTGACAGAATTGTGTTGCTTGCTCTATGTTAAAGGTGCACCAAAAAAAGGTGCTGCACTCTGCCGGGGCAGTGCAGGGGGCGCCAGATTCACCAAGACTGTGCACCACTTTCATGAATCTGGCACATACTGCACACTCTATAGGCAAGCTGCTCCTAATGTGATATTTATATTTTATATTCAAATAAGTATGAATAGAAAAATGTCGCAAAAAGAATCTTTTGGACTCTATTTTCCATTACAGCATTGACAGCATGTGATAATTGTTTTTATACTTTGATAGATCGGGCATTTTGGGGCAGCTAACATGTTTATGATTATTTTAGATGTTTTAGGAAGGAAAGAGGTATATTTAAACTTTGACATTTTTAATTTTTTTTTTATTAATATATTTTTTTATTATTATTATTATTTCAGGCCTTCTTACTTTACTTTAACCCTAAGGCGTTTGATTACTCATGTAATATGCTACAATAGTAATGAATTGAAGTATACTGCAAATCTACTACTGAACTATAAGACCAGGCTTTATAACAGTCAAAGGTATCTTTATGAGACACCAGGCTGTTGTGGAAACCAATTGATGCCCCTTGATGACATCACAGGGGGCATTTATTGCTCCATCAAGATGGTGGCGCTCACTGGCAGCACTTTGAGGTTAATTGACGCAATTAGTGCCAGCACCAATCGGGCCATTTAAAGGTGAATGTCAGGTGTGTAATACCTGTGAGCTCTCTCTGTACAGCCCCTACCACACCACAGTGTACTACAAAGTTGAGTGGGAGTTCAGAGGTGTTAATAACAGTATGAGAAAAACAGAGATTATCAAGCAAATATATTTCTTATTACTACTGTTGTTCACTTCTGTATCAGAGACAAAGACCCAGACTTTATCTGTGAAATTTTACTGAATTTATAGAGCTTCATGCAATATAATGAACTCCACAAATGAACATGATTCACCTCATTACAACCTTTTAGGGTCCATAGGGTGTCATACAATATTATAGATCTAACTTAAAAGGAGACCACAACAGAGCTTTAGTTTGAGAAGTTATTTGATACTCCGATACTTTTCGGACTACATAGGCTAAACTTAATTCTATTGTACAGTTAATGCAGTATGTCCATAAACCAAAGAAACATAATAACCAAACAATCAAAAAAGTTCAAACAAAGTTTGAGCGTTGAGGCCGACGTCACTTGGGTCTGTACAGAGATGTGTGATAAGTGCTAGCAATTATTTTTTGTGTAGGCACCTAGTCCAAGCATCCCAGTGGGTAGTAAAGTTGCCATGATCAGATGAGCAATTACTGTGCTGTCTTTGTTGCCAAGTTCCTTCAAATTTATTAGTGTAAAGCCTGCTATGGAGAAAGCTTGATAGGTTTGTTGCACACTGAGGATTTCATGTTGGATACTGAGCCCTACAAGGGGCATTTAACGGGCAGTCCCATAAGATATGCAGAGTTTCTCTGCCCCAGACACCACACCACTACAGGGGAGACGTAGAAGGATAGATTGTGTATAGCCTGGATGGAGTAAATCTGTGCAGAGAATTAATTATAGCTTCTTGGAGAGTTACACTTTGAAATGTGGCTTGTAAGGGTTTTCTCCATTGTGCCACTTGCACATATATGGAATCTTCTTCTGGAGGAGATTGTAGAAAAATTATTGGCCTCTAGTTTTGTGGAAAGATTTCTCCAGATAATTCGTGATTTGTGGGTCTAAGAGAAGCAGTGGAGCTCTGAAGAATGATTCTAACTCTCAAGTATAAAAATATGTCGCTGGCTAGAAGGTCGAACTTGATGCGATGACTTTGTGTCTCCATATATCTTATAGGGTTTTAATGCCTCTATTTGTCCATGTTGTCAAAACCAAGTTGTCAGTTCTGAAATGAGACAGGAATGTTAACGGGGAATGGTGTTGCCTCTTTTTTATATATATGGAGCAACATTGGTCATATATTATTAGTACCTTTAAAAGTTAGTGCATTTGACTAAGGTACTCTCCGTCCCCACATGCTATTAAGCAGTCTTAGAGTCAGAGAGTGATTGCTGTTAAAAAGATTTATTGGTTAACCAACTGTTTTTCAGAGGAACCTTTCATTATTTCAGTTTTTGAAACTATGAATGGATTCAAAATAAATAGCTACAATCTATACTCTATATTTCTTTTACATTTAGGCTTCAAAAACTGCATAAACTCACCACCACACAGATTTCTACAGGGTACGGCTACTTGCACAGCAATGTTTTTTTCTTCTGGGCCCAAGCTACAGCCCTGGCCACCTGCAACAGAAATATTATGCAAGGACTCTCTTGCAGTAATCCTGCCTGCTGACCAAAGAGCCGTGCTGAACTCAAACAGTTGTTACAGTGTCAACACAGCAGTCTGGCCAACTGGCAGGGAGTCCTTGCATCATATTTCTATATAATACAAAGATTCCCGTCCAGTGCACTGTGCTCAGTACGTGGGGTCTAACCAGCACGCTGTTCTGATGGTCTGATTCCATGGACTGGACATGTTCATGGGCAGGCAGCCTATACTTCAGTATATTTCATGTTCCCATGGACTTCTACAGGAGGGTAGAGACGCAAACATGGCAAAAAATAGAACATGCCCTGAGTTTTTTCTCAGAGGCACTATGGAATGTGAGCTATATGCAAAGAAACTGCTAGAACACATGAGATAAACAGTGCTAAAACAGTGGGAATACATAGGTGACTAGTTTATTTTCCTTTGCTTTGTATAAAAAATTGCATTTCAGAATTTATGTTCTATAATTTGTATGCATGGAAACTCTAAAGTACATGGCTACCAGTTTCAAACACAAGCAAGCAAAATGCACACATTAATATTGACACTATCATACAATGGTTATTCATTCTTTTTATTTATCTGCAAAATGTTGTATATTTGTGCTCCGTGTCACCATGGTTAATGTGAAAATGACATGAGTGACACTGGGAATATGCAGACAGGGTCAGGATATTTGCATAATGTGTGCATGGTTGATAAATACTTTTATAAAAGAAGAAAACGTTTTTTACATTTTTGTAAAATATATTTAGCTAATTCCATACAAGTATGAAAAAGTCATGAGGGTTGAAATATGGCGATGCTGCATGTTTTTTTTCAGAAGATTTTAATATTTAATTAAATAACAAAAACTATATAATTCTGCTATCTCCAAGATCGTACTGCCTCAAAGCATAAAATTAGTGGAGTCAATTGGGCCACACAGTATATACAAACCACATAAGAAAATGGCGCAACTGCAGTTTTTTTTTAAGTGTACTGCATTTGGATTTTTTATCCAGCTTCCCTGTAAATATTATGGCATATTAAGAATTTTCACTGCATAATTTGTCCAGCAAGCCTTCCTACAGCTCTCTAAATGGAAATATGAGAAAGTTCTGGCATTGGGAAGATGAGGAGTGAAAAACAGAAACACAAAAATGAAAAAAGACTGCTGCTCTAAGATATTAAAGGGGTTGGCCACTAATCCCAAACTGTAACAGGGTAGGTGTGAGACCTAATAGATTGATTCCGGGGCAGCAGGACTCAGAACATGCAAGTTCCCCCGCCGGTGCTCGCGTCCTCTTCCCAGCTCTTCTGCTTCCATGTGCTCTGGATCATCCCACACTGCCTGAGTCCTCCAGAGCATCAGAGCAGTGCAGACAGAAGGATCTGTGCCGCTCTGTACATCATTCCCGTCTGTATCTTAAAGACTGATTGATTTTTCAGGTGGGCGATTCTGGCAGCAATGGTTACCCGAATCGCCCACCTAATAGCCTGAAATTTTGCCGCCTGCCTTTGGGGTTGGGCAAGAGTGTTATTTATGTATGACATGTGTGCTATTTAAATTGTGATATACATAACATAGTATATTTTTGAGACTGTAAGTTTATCTTCACCCACGCAGCTCATTAAAATGTGAAATTTTGTTTCACTTTCTGTCGCATCTCCTTGAACCCACCTACACAATCCAAACATAGATTTCTATTTGTGTCACTTTACACTGGTTGTCAGTCTAGAAACAAGAATCAAAGCTTTACTGTGCCTGAGTAGCACTGGTCTAATCCTGAACGTGGATGTGCAAGAAATTGCACCATATGGAATCACATATATAAATGATTAGAGATTGTGGATAGATAGATAGATAGATAGATATGATGGGAAAATACAAGCAGCACTCAAGACGTCTCGAGTAGGTGGGTGCAGGCAACACAGGACTGGGCCTAGAGTCCTCCAGATAGAGATTTGAAGAAAACGTGCAGCACTCCGTTTGTGGTGAAAAAATAAATGTGGTTCTCTTGAGCTGAAACGTCACTATTTTAATATGTGATGGAATAAAAGAACCACATTTATTTTTTCACCACAAACGGAGTGCTGCACGTTTTCTTCAAATCTCTAGATAGATAGATAGATAGATAGACTTAAAATGGGGCTTGGCATTTTATTAGTATTTTTACATTTTTATAACTATTTCTTTTTGAAATTTTAAGCTTAAAAAAAGTTCTATGGAACCAACATATTGCACATATTTTTCAAAAAACAATATGCCTGCCACTTCCCTGTTATCTGTCACCATTGAAGAGATTGGAAACTCACATAATTGGAAGGTTGGCCTCTCCTGCCAAAGATGGTGGCTTTAGCCCAAATGTATCTAATGTGTGTAGAGAAATAATAAACATTGTTAGGCCAAATTGATATCTGCTTTTGGACCTCCATTATAATAATTCAATAAAGTTGAAGTTGAAGTTAGTCTGCTTGCACCACTTTCATTAGGCTTTGGTTACTTGAGATGGAAAATTAACACTGCAGGTCCTGATAAAAAGTGGTGCAAACAGACGCTAATGGAAACCTTTGTTAATGGACATTTTAAATGATCTGCTAGATTTATGTAATTAGCATTTAAATGATGAAAGATATGAACACAGGTGTGAACTGGGCCTTAGTAATACAATTATGCTTCAACCTTTGAATAAGTATTAGTTTGTGTGCCATCTAGAGGAGGGTTGCACCTGCTGCCGGGGTCTATATACAGTCCACAGAGCCCAGATTGTAGCCCACACGCTGGTGCTCGTGGAGACCAATGAGCACCACCATCATTGATGGTGGAGAAGACCAGGTTAGATGTTTGATGTACCCACTGCTCCCATGTATCTCCTGCTTTGCTCTGGCTTCTAAAACTGGCTGTGTGTGCCAGCATCTGGACGCAGGGCAATGTGGCACCCAAAGCAAGAGGGGATCCAAGCAGTGATTGCATGTCAGCTCTTTGGGTCCTCTCTTGCTCTGGGAGCTGCGCTACTCTGGGTCCTATCACCAGCATCAGGATCCAGAGCAGTACAGCAGGAAAAAAGAGGATCCTGGACAGGTGGGGATTAGCAGGAGTCTCCCCTATTATTATCTGCTCTATTAAAAGTTTATTTGGGTTGATTATGTCAATTACATGTATTGAAATATATATTTTATTAATTTAAGAAGCAAAAATAGTATGAAGAATCAAATCAATATCAATCTACGGCCAACAGATGCTTTAACTGTTTCCACGGTAACAAGAACAGACTTATTCAGACACTGTCTTGTTGCTCACATCCAGCCGTAATTAAAATACATAAAAGTGGTAATTAAGTATTTTAAGCTTATAGAAATTGGAAGACTTTAAGAAAATAATTGAAGTTCCAGTTTCACTTAATCATGTGTTATACCTTACAACACTCCCCTTTCTAAAAATAGTCCTGGTTTTATTTCATTGTGACTTCCCTTGGATTGTACTGGTTGATTAGTTATCTTGTTAGTTTTATGTGAGGACTATTGACAAGCGGCATTTACACTGCACCGCTATTTTCCTGAGGATCATTTCTTTGATGTCATTGAAAAAAGGCGTTGCATGTTATTCCTCCCCTGATTTTTGCTGCTGTTCCTCCATGGGCCTCTTCTGGGCTTCCTTGAGGGCTCATTTGCAGTAAATCAGATATATGTAGCATAAAAACTCAGTAAGTCAGAACTGTATATTTTATCAGTGTAATCCCAGCCAGAACTTTTTTGGTCTATGTGACAATTGGATTTTAAAAATGTTGGGTTGTCATAAGAATCAATATTAACACTAAAGCTTCATTGCAGACACATTTGATAACTGTTACAGCTTATTATTGTAGCCTAGGACTAAAGTACAATAAATTACCAATATCCAGAGGTCCGTTTGTAACTAGGGATCGTATGTAAGTCAAGTGTTCTTAAGTAGGGGACCGCCTGTACCTTAGAACTGCCCCACCGACACAGTGCATCTGTCTGCCTGATTCATCCCGATGCCAGAAACTCCTGATAAATTCAATGTGGCAGGGGGTCCAGCCTGGCATAGAATTGGGTTTTAGCCTGTGCCTGAGCACTTAGCGAGAAGCATTTGATAATGTTCACCAATTTCTTTACTTGAATCTGTGTCTGATTCATGTGCCAGTTTTTTCAGGCTTTGATCTCTAGCTCTTTTGCATTTTCTGCTATTGAAACCTTACCTGGCTCAAACACTTGTGCAGGGTGTTCTTTTCAGATAACTTTTTCCTGCTTGGAAACTGCTGTGAGACGATTGGGAGGAGAAATTAGGAGTAAAATGGAGAACTTCTTCACTGGGGTTTTCCATCCTTGATGTAGGTCATAAATATCATATCAGTTAAGGTCTGACACTAGGGACCGCACTGATCACATGGGAGTTAAAATCAGTTACTAACAGTTAGAACTGTTGCTAGGCTGTGGATGAAAGGCAATAAAAGAGTTAAGAGCAATTATTCAAGCTTACTCTTTTGCTTGCTAAAGAGCAGGAAACAGCTTTTATAATCTGGATTTTAAGATACAGATACCCCTTTCTACTGAAATAATGCTAAAATACATTGCCATGGACATGGCAAATGACATGGCAAATGCCACTGTCGAAATATAGTGCATAGTAAAGGTGAATGTAATAGTTGAAGATCTTACAGTGATAGTAACTATAATGGGGATATATTTTTAAGGTATAATCAATTCCTCAGTGTAGCTTGCTGGTTTCAAACCAAGTAATGGAAAGTACTGCCTGTCAGAGCAAGTTCTGCACAATAGTTTTCCTGGCTGGAGAGTGATGTTCTGCAGAAGGATGTTTGAGTAAGAAGTCAGCAGCCTCTTTGGGCTGGCGCTGTGTCATTCAGTACTATTTGTGTGTTGGAGGGCTTCACCAATATCGTTTCTGGCATGGCCTCAGGTCACTCTATTTATATCTAACAAACTCACTTATCTGTGCCTGCTATTGTCAATACTGGCTTTTGGTGTGATATCCTGCTGTGATGCAGAATTTTTCCTGTACCTTGACCACTTTTTCGTTTCTTGATTTTGTATGCCGCCGCCATCTTGCTTTTGACCCAGTCAATTAGACTTTCCCTTTTTGTCTTTCTATTTGTTTGTCCTATCTGTACTGTGCCCTGCCTTAATGCCATAATTTAACCAAACAATTATGGTGACACTTTATTTAGTGTTACATGAAAATTCTGTCAAGCTTGCTCTTAATTCTATAGAGTTGGCATATAAGTGGGGAAAATAGAAATATTTCTATAATACAGTACAGGCAGTCCCAAACTTAAGGTCACCCGACTTACAGACGACCCCTAGTTAAAGACGGACCCCTCTGCCCACTGTGACCTCTGATGAATCTCTAAATGCTTTATTATGGTCCCAGGGTACAATAATCAGCTGTAAGGTGTCTGTAATGAAACTTTATTAATAATCCTTGGTCCCATTACAGCTAAAAATTTTGAAACTCCAATTGTCACTGGGGCAAAAAAAAAAATTTGCCTCAAACTAGAATTGTAAAATATACAGTTTCAACTTACATACAAATTCAACTTAAGAACAAACCTTCAGAATCTATCTTGTACGTAACCCGGGGACTACCTGTATATTGTAAAAAGAAAATAGTAGGCCAGAAGCCACTATCACTGTAAAGAACACGGAGGGCTGTATGAACAAGGCTTATATTATATCCATGCAAATCATTAATATGATTTATTAAAGCCTTAACATAGATATATTTGCATAATTTCTGTTATCTTTAACCTTGTTACATGGGACTTACACTTGTTCTATGGGTCTAACTTTGTTATCTTTTTATAGAGCTGCATATTTATTTAGATCTCACAATGTAGCTTTTATGCTGCCAAGGGAAGTCATGTACAAGCTGTGTGAGAAGGTTACTGAAATTCACATTAGACTCTTGTACTTGTACAGTGTTGCTTAGTAACCAACGATGACCTTAAAGATCTATCCTTTAAGCTTGACTCGCCAGCTCCATCAATAGTGTATCGCAAACTGTGCTGTGACATTGGATATATTGTTACAGATACACATGTTTTCATTAGAAGAGGGCTCTATGTCTAAATCAGTGGAAACAACGCTATAAAATACATTCAGCAATCAATCACATATGCTTTCACTTATAGCAGGAAATATAAAAAAACATTATTGATCTGTTATGTACAACAGTTGGAATTTGATATATGTTGTGCTTTGGTGTCTTCTAAAGTCAGATTTATAGACATATTTTTCTATTGATTTTTTTTGCACCTATAAGGCACATTTCATACCACCATCTTTCTACCCTGCAGCTCATACAATTTTCACCATTATAATATATGAAAAAATAACAGAAGGCTACATCTCATGCAGGTTACACTATGTGGAAAGGAAGGTGAATGGAAGACATAGGGGCACATTTACTAAGGGTACGCGGATCGTACCCGAATATTTCCTTTTTGCGCCTAATTGCCCCGGGTTTTTAGCGCACACGATTGGATTATTGCACATCGGCTTGCATGCGACACAAATCGGGGGGGGCGTGCCGTCGGACAACCCGACTGATTCAGACAACTGTGGAATTTAAATACGAAATTGTGTCGCAAGATCAAGCACTTACATGCACCAGGAAGAAGAAGGTGAACTCCGGCTGACCTCAACGGGGGAAGTGACACATGCAGGAAATTGGACGCATGACCTTAGTAAATCACGGCAGACCCGAATCCTCGTCGGACAATGCACAGCGGGGATTGCAACAGGACCAGGTAAGTAAATCTGCCCCATACTGTTCAATTTTTGTATTTCTATAACAGTAGAGCATATCTGAAAATTTGACGATATTGTGATCTTAGCCTATATCTTATACCTGGTTCCTTACCTGTAATGTCTTCATACTTGTCAGAGAATGCCAGATACTGACAGTATAATGGACTGCATTACGTAAGTAGTGCAATGCATTATAAAAGAGATTGGGGCTTATTTACGAAGGGTCGCACTTTCGCTGGACTGTTTGCTGTTTTGCAGGGGTTTGCACTGGGATTGTGTTGCACGCTATCAGATTGTGGCGCAGCTGCGCCTGCTTTCATGCAACAGAAATTGGGGGCATGCCATTGGACGTTCTGACTGATTCAGACTGAGCGCGGGATTTAGGATTCAAATTGTGGGGCAAGACAATGCACATACATACACCAGGAAGAAGATGTTGAACTCTGTCAGACCTAAGTGGGTAAGTGACACATGCAGGATATAGGGCGTACGATCTTAGTGAATCGCGGCACAGTGCATTATGGTCGGTGAACTCCAAGGAACAGGTAAGTAAATGTGGCCCATCATGTGATCTCCTGTCAGTTCCACCTTGTGCGCACAGTTTGCGGCCGGATATCAGTCCATGTTGACATCTACCGACGACATCTACTAGTCGGGTGTGGCTATGGCCCGGGCAAGCATACGTTTGTGCAAGGAACCTAATAATGAAATGTAAAAAAAAAATTGTAAGGTTTTGTAGTTCCACATCTGTTCCAACTCACTTTCAAAATGTATAATAGTATTTATCCCGTATGACGAAAAACTTTTTAAAAAATATAGTAAAAATGATGCCCAAATTGACATTTTAAAATCATCCATCACACACAGAATTATATTAAACGTGATCAAAAAACTTTATGGACCCTATATGTGAACAAATAATTACTACAGGTCTTTAAGCCCTCACATTTCAAAATTGCCAAATTATTTCAAAACTTATGGAGCTTTGAACAAATGAAAATGTTTTTTTACCCCAAAAGGATTTCCTTATGCAAATGAAGGTATAATAATAGTATAATAATGTGGTATTGCTGTATGCGTACTGAACCAGAGATAAAAAGGTTTTTATGTTATTTAGCTTCTGAAATAAACGCTGAATTTTTTTCATTAGAAAAAACAATGTCAGGTTTGCATTCTTTTTTACATATACTATACAGAAAGGGTTAACAAAAGTTCAATATTTGGACATATGAAACCCAGAATATTAAATAAGTTATAGCTTGTACAAGGCATTGATGAAAAAACTAGCCTAAGCATTAACGTGGAACGTAAATGTAACATCTGTGCCTGTGTCACCCTCTCAAACACTGAGAGATTTATCACTGCTTCAAAGACAGTTTTCTGACATAAAAGCAGTGAAAGTATTGCAAATTCTTGCACAGTGCAAGAATTTGCGATTCTTACAGCAACTATGACACCTCCACACCATGTAAAGGGGTGCAGTGGCAAGGATGGGGGTGTCCCCTGTATGCATAATTTTGAAAAACCTGGCAACCTGTTCACAGGATTTTACGCGATACTATGCCAGGTAGTTTTGTCATCTCGTCATCCAACGGATGCATCAAGAGGCCTAAGCCTCTCGATGTATCCTGTAGGACGTGGTGTGCATGGCCACTATCATATGCAGCGGAGGAGTGTTGGCATATGATAAATCTCCCCCATAGTGTCATTTTCTTTCATTCTGCCTCTACCTGTCTGAACATTGGTGCATTTATCCTCTGGTCCTGGACTATGGATTCTTTAAATAAAAATAAGCCCCTTGGTAGGTGGGTCCCATAGAAGTAGCTATGCTGTTTCCTGGGTAGTTCCCCTCCTGCTCCTTAACCTCTATTGTTATAACACATAAATATTACCTTTCTATTGTACTACTGTATGCCCTGATTGCACCTTTATACCCACACTTCAGTGTATAAGAGCAAAGAAAAAATAGTGTGCTGTTCCTGTTCTGCAGAGGAGGCAACATAAATAATATAACTTAGAGCTTCTGTCCTCATTATAACGCCTGGTAGTTCCATGCTGTATGTGGAATAAATTGGTTAGCTCTCAGTCTCATATTACATCTCATCTGCTGAAAAGTAAGACTATGCTTTAAGGCTCATGCTCAGTGAATCCAAGGTGTACTACAGTGGCTTAATTGTATCACTGCATAGGGGCTGAAAAATACAGGGTGATTTCTAATACACAACCACTAGTCCGTAAGGATTGGTTTAGTGTCCCAAATCTTCCCAACATCCTAACTTCAAAGAAGACAGTTCCCTTTAAATATATGTGTGACTTTCAAGAAGCCTATTGCGGGGTATGGGAGGACCTGTGCCCTGAATATGGCTGTCTACCACCATTGGCTCCCCATCCATTACCCAGGGACAAATATTACAGACACTAAGGGGTTGCCCCAGCGAGAACCAGTACCTCAGCCTCTTCCTCCATATTTTCTTGCACACACCACCTGCTGGAGACCTGCCTGGTTGTAGGACAGCCCTTTGGTCCCCCCATACCAAGCATCTTGACCACAGCTTGCCCTAGGCTGCAACCGCCAGCCACTCTGATATTCTGGACCCCGGCTCCCTCTAGGTCCCAAGAAAAGGCTAGGCCCCGGTGGGGGATGTTGCATATGAATATACTGTATAAGTCTGTATATACTGTCTACATGTGTATATATGATACATATGTACTGTATGTGTATGTATAAGTTTTATGTATAATACATATGTGTGTATTTGATGTGTATATACTGTATGTGGAAAATTTTTAAGAAGTGTCTAAGAGAAGAATTGTTCTTGTTGCTCATGGCAACCACTATGAGCCCAACTTTAACTGTATAAACAACTGTGGGAAAATGAAATCTGAGATTTGATAGGTTCCATGGGTGACTAGAGCAGTTCTGCTATCAGAAACTTCAAATCCCCTCCATGTGTGTATAAGATGTATATGTACTGCATGCATAAGTGTATACATGTACAAATGGGTGCATAAATGTGTGTCTGAGTGTGTGAATGCTTATATAAGTATAGTAGTGTATGTGTGTGTATCATAGTTTATATAGTTGAAAAAAGACACATGTCCATCAAGTTCAATCAAGAAAGGGAAGGGATTGGATGAGGAAGAGATTTGTGGGAAAAAAATTCTATATAACATAACCATCAATGTTATTTAGGTGTAAGTATCTAGACCCTTCTTGAAGCTCTCTGCTGTCCATGCTGTGACCAGAGCCTGAGGCAGGCTATTCCAAAGCTTGAGAGTAAAAAAGTAAAAAAGCCCTGTCGCCTCTGGTGGTTAAACCTTGATTTATATAAGTATAGAAGTATAGAAATGTGTGTGATTGTATAAACTTATGTGAGTGTACAAATACATATATTTTGTGTATAAGGGGAAGGGGGCCTCATGCAAAACTCTGCTATAGGACCCAACCTTTCCTAGTTACGCCCCTGAACACTACAAGCCAGCAGTGGAGATCGCCACAGTTAGTGTGTGTTCAGATATGGTTCTTAGCTGTTGGAAATGACAGTCCAGTGCTAGTTCTGGAAACCATTTTTTTTTCAAAATGCATTGGCGAAGAACAGATTTCATTGTCTTTTTGCTCACTTTTGTTTTGATTTGAATGGTTTAATACATTATTTTACATTTTATATACTTGAAACCATGGCTTCTGGAGGATACATTTTTCTTTTTCTGATTAAATACATATACCCCCTATTGACATGATAGGGGATAATTTTCTACTTGCATGTGGTCCATCAAAATAGTAAAACCCATGACCGCTGAGCTGGACTTCTAGTTTCAGCCATCAAGTAGGTCCTACAGAAATGAGTACAGAATGGGGCACATTTACTTATCCGTCCATGCGCATTTCCCAAGGTGTGTTCCCCGATGACAATTCACTGTGCCGCAATTCACTGCGATTGTGCGCCCAGTTTGCTTTCTTCTTCCTGGTGTAAGTGCATGGCTTGTGACAAATTTTGAAGTTAAACCCTGCAGTTTGTCCAAATCCGTCGGATCGTCTGACTGCACACCCCCCAAGCCAAAATCTGATCCCGGGCGACACAATCTCCTTCTAAACCCCTGTCCCTCGAGACCCCCAAAAAGTGGGAGAACCCGATGGAAATGTGGCCACGACACCCTTAGTAAATAAGCCCCAATGAGTTTGTTCTTCGTTCTATTGGATTCCATGATATTTCCAGGACACCTTAAATTACAACGAGTCCTGAAAGTTCAGTGCAGTATAGTGAAGCTTAGAGGGCCTATACAGGGACGTAACTAAGAGGAGGTTGGGCACCATAGCAGATTTCTGCATGGTGTCCCCATTCCCCCATATTTGTACATATACAATCGCACACATTTATACCATCATACAAACACATTTATGCATTAAATAAGGAGGTTGCATTTTGAGCGCTTGGTCTTCAAAAGGTTTGTCATCACTGCTCTATGCTGTCTTCCTTGTAAGCTTCTTATAGTAAGGACAATGTTTATACAAGAAACCATAACACATACAAGTTACACCGTGATAAATCACACACTGTCTAAGGTAGTGTTTTTTTAATTAAAAAATTGCTATTTAAGAAGGAATAAACGAAAATCGTGAAAAAATTATAAACTGAGAAATTTATGCAGGAATTGCAACTTGTGCTTTCTTTAAAGAAATCTACAACTTTAAAAACTTTGTTTGGAGCTAAGCTGAATTAGGCCCCTTCCACACTCGCGTTGCATTTTACGTCAGAGTTTGATCAGGGTGCGATCAGGGTTTGGTCAGTGAAAAACACACATTTTGCATCAGAGTGCAATCAGTTTTCAGTCAGTGTTTGTTCAGTGTCTCAGTTTTTCACGCGCGTTTTTGATGCAATTGCAATGCAATTTCAATGCGTTTTTCACGCGCAGAAAAAACGCGCGTGAAATGGACTCAGGACTGAGCTCTATCTTTTCTATGGCAATTGATGCGTGAAAAACGCATTGCACTTGCAAGTGTCTCAGAGTGCAATGCATCTTTGATGCGTCTCATAGACTTGTATGGTGCGTTTTTCACACGCGTGACTTGCAAAAGTAGAGCATGTCGAGATTTAAACGCGCGTTAAAAAAAATGCGCGTGTGTGCGTGAAAAAAAATGCAATTCTGAAAAGACCCATTGGTTACAATGGGTCAGAGTGCAATGCAAGTTCTACGCGTCAAAAGCACGCGCAGAAAACGCGCGTGAAAAACGCAAGTGTGAAAGGGGCCTTACCAATGGTCATTTTCATGCTGATACTGAAACTTATTTTCTTCTTAAAACCTGTAGAATTAAAGAGAAAAATTATATAGTACAACAATATAGTTTCGTGTAGCCGCACAACGAAATGAGGATCACAATCCCCATTCAGCCGGCTCTAGTCTTGGGTATGTGTGGTCGTGATCCTCAATGCATTGTGTGGCTGTGCAAGACTATGCCAAGGCACGTGGAGGGAGGAGGACATAATGGGCGTAAGAGCTGTGCATAACTATCTATAGCCGGAGCGCTGAGCGGGATAGTAGTTACGCACCAGAGTGCTAGAATATTTTTAAAAAGAATTTTTCTCTTGTGTTCTACAGGTTTCAATAAAAAGAAAGTTGAGTATCAACATGAAACCCCTATTGGTGGGTGAGCTTAGCTTCAAACTGAGTTTTCTTATTTATTTTCATATGAATAACTACTTGCAATGCTAACAAACAGTTGCTGTACCATGTTCTAGAAACATCTTCCATTAACATCTGTATGGTGACCAAATTCGCTGTAAAACCAAAGTGGCTTCCAAAGCATTCCCAAATGTCATCATTTATTGTGACAAAATGAGCGAACGAGAGTGTGTGTATACAGTAAAGCACCTGCAATCACAGCTTCCACCACCGAATAAGTCAGACTCTTGTTGCCATGGTAACTGATGGCTATAAAGTGAAATGAGAACATTGAATGCATGGGCTTTAACAGTAACATGGGCAAAAAATGAGGTCTCATTTGCATTTTAGTACATGAAAAGTGATGTTTTCAAGCAGACACATGGTGCCTTTGGGTAATTTACACATGATAAAACTTCATTCTAGATAAATCTAACAAGTTGGCATGTTCACACTGTTCATGCTGACCAGCGTATCATTCTTGTTTGCCATCAGAGGAAAGGCATTCTCTAGAGTATTACAGCACAGCAGACAGAGTTTCTACCTGATATTCCAAATAATATTGTATGTGAAGACATTGAAATACAAGCAATATCATGTTATGTTACAACTGTGTCCCGCCATTAGTATTGATGTATATCGATTTACAGGTTAGCATTGCCCTTACATGCCTCTAATCTTCGGAAATGCAACTGCTGAAAGGGTCCTCCACACTTTTATTTTGATCATCTAAAATCACCTTATTTTACAAAGATAGTACATGTTATTACAGATCTATTACAGATATAAACGACTGGAATCAAAACTACTGAAACAGAAATTCAGGTTTGTTGAGTTCGCCGATGTTTCTGGAGGGGGGGGGGGGGGGACAATGTATTCAAACAACAAACTTGAACCTGAACACGATCCTCATTGAAATCAACTACTTTGCTGGGCAGGCCATAACCACCCTTCGCCAACAGGTTGAGGAGAAAATAAGGTTTGCAAATACTATTAGCACAAGGTGCACATCCTTATAACTGCCCACTGGATTAATGTACTGAGGCTGGGTCCTAGGCAGGAATTGCTGTGGTGCATATACTTCCATCACCATGGATTGCCACTGGTTGTTTCATACGCCACTTCCTCTTCTCCTGCCTCCTCATCCAGTCAGTGTTGGGCTAGGACTGGTTTCAGCACAGTCATAGGGAATTTGTAACAGGTCGTGTTGAAACTCATCTGTCTGGACAAAAGACCACCCATAGAAGGGAAAAAAATCCCACCCTCTCCAGAGTAACTCCTTTGGATCAACTGAAACTAAAGTATTTAAAAAAACAGAAACCTTTTAGAACTTTGTGGAAAAAATATACTTTTTATAAAACCAGAAACTCCTTTTACAAAAAAAACAATTATTTACAAAATGTTTATTCCCATGACACTGCCATGAGTTGCTTCAAGCCCATTTGGCACATACTACATGCCTTGTGCATGTACTGAACTATGTGGTGCAAAAGTTCCTGGCTGAATACACAGACCTGCCAGAGCAGCATGTTCATTTTCAGCATTTATTCCCTTCTGCTGCCCACCCACCATCTCAAATGTCATGTGCCAAGTAGGTGGAATGTAACTTTGCATATGCTAGAAAGGCTGTGTGAACAGCTGCAGGCAATTACCGAACATTATCCCTTCACCACCAATAACTGGGCCTCCATAAAGGACATTTGTGCTGTGCTGCAGTGCCCCAATATGCCACCATCAGCGCTCCCATCCCAATCCTTTTCCTGCTAGAAACAAACACTTTAGCACGTGATGGAGGATGTAATTGTGCACAGGAGGAAGCGGTGACAGGCCAGTCCACACACTCACACAGGGTGAGTTACTGGTCCAACAGTGGCCAGGTACTCCACTGTTCAGCCAGGGGTCAGTTTTGGAGAAGGAGGAAGAGGAGGAGCTTTCCTCACAGTAGGGTGAAAACCAGTGCAGTTCACTGGCTTAACTAGAGCATGGCTATGGGCACTGAGAGGAAGGGGCAGGTTTTTCCCACTGCATCTGCAACACCAATTGCCCATTGCATCCAGGCTGATGATCTCCATCCTGTGGCCCCCTCCAACTACATCTCCAGAATTCAACCATTCTGTTAAGGCACGTTGCTACTGTTTCTGTCGGTTCCAATAAAGAACTGTAAGTTATTTTTGTTCAATGTTTGCCTCCGTCTGGTCCCTGCTACTACGGCTGTCACCATCACGGGCACCCTGTCCACCACACAGAGACTCATACTCTAGACACTAAAGGGTTGCCCCAGGGAGAACCGCTATAGCAAGCTCTCCCTCATCATTTCTTGCCAACACCACCCTGCTGGAGACCTGCCAGGCTGTAGGACAGCCCTCCGGTTCCCCATACCAAGCACCGTGACACTATCGTGCCTAGGCCGCAACCGCCAGCCACTCAGGTACTGCGGGCCCCGGCTGTCTCCAGGCCCCAAGGAAAGGCTAGGCCCCGGTGGGGGATGTTGCACATCTTTTAAAGGGATGAGAGGAAGGGCCACATGTTTCCCATAGCCACCAGTGTTGATTACTGGGTGGCCACCCTGCTGGATCCACACTATAAACATAAAATAATATTCTTAATTCCACTACTGGAGCTCATAAAAAAAAAAAAAAGACTGAATGCACTAGTGGTGGAGTTCCCATGTAACATTGATGGCTCGGGGGCAGCATGAGGCCAAGGAGTAGCATCCCTTTCACCTAACTGTTTGTTGGAGTTAGTGTTCCAGGATTAGTACCCAGGAAGGAAACTTTCAAGATCGGTTAAGGGAGATTGCAATACCAATACCTTTCCGAGCAGCTACATGATGTACCTAGCTCTGGTATCCTGCCGAGGTAACCTGCTGGTAAACAGCTGGTAGAAGGAGGTACCAGGAGTTGAACATTACTGATCTAATATTTACAATTCTATGTCTTAATACTAAAGTCTTAGATTGCTTATTAAATCCCTTAAGAATTGTGGCCTTAACGTTTTCACTACCCAGTCCACAGAGATATCAAATAAGGAGAAGTTATAATGTGAAGCCACCAATATCTTTCCCCTGAACTTCATTCAGTTTTATGCAGCATCACATTTAATAATCAATAAAGGGACAGTTCTTAGAACTCGAACTGCTTAATACAATAACCCAACTGTGTAAAAATGGGGGGCTGAAAATAATACATATCACAGCTAGAATCACAGCTGTGGTATAGGTTCTCAGAAAACTATCCTATAGAACATTAATGTTACTGTCTCATCATGTCATTCTTTTCTGACTGGCAGTGAAATAAACAGAATATGTTTCATCCCTGACCTAATGTGCATGTCACATGTATACCACTATATTCTCTATATTATGTGGATTATTTTTATTATCACCAGATTTTACCCCATTAAACTACCCCCTCAGGTAGGGTATGACATGTAATTTCTAGTATTCCTTCTTTTATATGAAATCTTGCCTTTTTACATATAAAAATATTCTCCAAAGTCATGTCACAATAAACAGCAAAGAGTGATATTTTATAAATGTAATGGGTACTTCTAGACAAATCCCCCCCCCCCCCCCCCCGGTGACAACTAGAGTTTCAATTTTTTTTGCCTTAATGGGACCAAGGATTATCAATTAACCTTCATTCCAGACACATTACTGCTGATTATTTCAATCTAGGACTATAGTGAAGCATCGAGAGAGCTTCACCAGAGGTCACAGTGAGCAGAGGGGTCCGTCTTTAACTACGGGTTGTCTGTAAGTTGGGTGTCCTTAAGTAGGGGACCACCTGTATAGTACTGTCATATTTTGTCAATCCATTTAAGAGCTATAGGGGGAGTGCCAATTCAAACTCCTATCTTTGTTTCTATAAAACCTAAAGCCAAGCATTTGTGTGATATTAAAATCATGAATCTCTTCTTTCGGATTGCATAAGGCTTGCTTGCATAAGACCTAGAGATACAGGCAGCTAATGACATAGTTTGAAATGCAAGGTGCAGCTAAAGATCCAGTTCCCACCCATTTTTTCAACTGGCCATGTACTGGTTCTGTAGCTCACAGAACCACATGCCTGATGTGATCTGAAAGGGGAAATTCCTATATGCCTCTAAAAGTGATTCATCTCAAGTAAGATGTACAGTAATTAATTAAATTGGTAAGATTATACATAAAGGATGGAATTTCATACCCAACTGGAAGGGGATCCCTTTAAGAAAAAAATGTTAATATATTTTAACTCATGCAGCATTTATGCAGAAATATTACTTGTAGTTGTGTAAGAACAAGGAAAATGTACCAGAAAAGAAATTTGGAGCAGCAACCAATCATATTTCAGTTTTAGGGTTAGTGATAATTAAGTAATGTTACCAATAAAAACTACAGCTTACAATGAAAAAAGTTATAAAAATGAAAGACAAAACTTGCTGACTTATAGATTCTTTTACAGGGTTCCTGCAAATACAAGTAAAAGCTAGATCTGCCCGAATTTACTACTATGGCTATGGACCATGTCTTTTGCAAAGCCGTAGAACATAGTGCCAGCCATTCATGTACACTGGCCATTTATGGAGGAACTTCTGGGTCCTACTTTCTTGCTACTGCTGGGGATCCTAGCACTTTGACCCGCAAAGATCTGTATTTTATCTTGTGTATTGGGGATAAGGGACAAGGTCCCTTTAAGGACCCTAATAATATTCCTGGGGCAACTAACATTTATAGCAGGGACAGTCTCTTGGCATTTCTAGAAGAAAATTTTTGAGAAATAAGTCATGCATCTACAGCGTCAGACACACAATTCCGGTCGGTGGATCAATCTGACAGATGGAATACCATGAACCGGAATGGATAATAGACACAATTCAGAAAGTTATGCAGCAAATGACAAAATATATGTGTAATTGCTGAAAATCTGGGTAAAAGTAAATTGGTATATTTATTTACTATTGCATAATTTTTGTGAGTCAAAGTATGAAACATTTTTATAAAAACAGTGATAAAATGTTATTCTATGTTATTTCATTTTTCTTCAGTAACCAATGTTATAAATTTTTTTCAGTGTTTTCTGACTAAGCAAAATATTAAAGGGCATGTAGCTATCTCTGTATAGTTAATACGTTACAGTAAAGATATATCTGCCATATATTATGCCCAGACTACAAAATAAGTTGAATGTAACTACATCATAACAAAATATGGAAAGTCCACTTACAGACAAGTGCACTGTGGAATGCTAATGTGAATAGGGCCCTCTCATTTGGCTGAGTCTATTGTTGAACTTCATGCTGAACCTTCGACCTTTACTTTTCAGGAACACAATAGCCTTTGATATGAGATGGTGGGAAAGGGACTGAGAGTCTCATTTCACATTCAGCTGCAATTCATCAGCTTGGCTGGGACTTCTAGCAGTTTTAATGACTGCTGCGATTGATGTTTGAATCAATTTGTGATGGTGACCGCATGGCTGGATCTGGACTGTAACAACCCTGGGTTATAACAGGCAGAGAGGGCACCGTTATTTAAATGTGCTTGTGGGTTTTTCATTGCACATCTCACAAGGAGGGGAACAAAGGTCTGTAGGCTCATAAAACAGTATGGAAGCAGTTGAATTAACTTTACTTAAATTCTCATTAATTGTACACATAAATAAATGAAGCTAGTAAAACAAATATTTTCTCAACAAGAAAAAAAACAAGCAATATTCTTATATAACTCTGTACTAAGCAAAAATGAAGCAAATTGTCTACAATAGGTTACGGGGTCACCACAAACTCTATAAAGACAAATGGCAATGTAAGTTTTGTACAAGACAAGACAGATAAAAGAAGAGCATGTAGAAAGTATGTAGTCAGGAGGTGTTTTCACCATTGTTGCATACATGTGTTTTAATGCATATAATTTCTGTAGTCAAAACCAGGATTGTGAATGTGTATCCCAACAGGTGAGAAAATCACTTGATGCCTCCATCCATCAGAGTTTTCTCCCTTATTCTGCTGTCCAAATGTAAAGAGTCATGTGACATCAAGAACTAAAGGCTGATCGCCCTCTTGAATGTGGACAGGAAAATTATGGCAACATTTTGTTTTCAAGGTTAGACTGTTTGTCCCTGGCATTGTTGGCAGCCTGTCAGTACAGCACAGTTAATGGGCACCTCTGGAACAGTCATCTCAATAAGAGAGATGTTTGAGAGATGTAAAGCTCTGAGGTGTGGGAGATATGTTGTTAGTCTTGGCCAGGCTAAAGCCTTTGACCTGGTTGACCATGATTATCTATGGGCCACTTTGTCAAAGTATGGTATTCCGGGACAATTCATTTATAGATTGGCTGAGAACTTTATATAAAGAGGCAAAGAACTTTCCTTCATCATTGGTTGGCAGGGTGACACTTTTGAAGTAGAGGCAGAGGTGAGACAGGGCAGCCTCCTTAGTACACTGCTGGATGTGTTCACCATAGACCTGTAACTGTGATTACTGCTGAGTTGTGATTTTCAGGGGGTACTGGTCCCCCATTGCTTGCCTTTGTGGAGGATGTGACCATGGTGATATCTAAGCCTTGTGATGTGGAGATGTTATCTGCAGCCATCAGAAGTTACTCTGAGGCCTCCGGGTCTCTGGTTAACCTTGAGAATGAGAAGAGTCAAGCTCTTTGTACTTTAGGTTCTGAGCCTGGCATTGATCTGCCACAATTCACCAAAGCCTCCACCCATATTAAAATCTTTGGAGTTTAATTTGGGAGGGAAGATTCCAAGATAAATTGGGAAACTGGATATGCAAAGGTTCAGCGTTGGAAAAACTTGAGGCTGATCTATAGATAAATGGTTACTCTGCTGTAAATTTACCTGGTTTCTGTCTTCCTGTATATCTCTGTTGTCTATCCTTAACCAGAATTTTTCTCTGCAAGGCTCTTTAGACTGTTCTTCCAAGTTTTATGGGGTAAAAGATTGAATCCAGTAAAAAGAGGGATCACCTACCTGCAGAAGAGAGAGGGTGGGCTGAATATTTTAAATCCATGGTTTTTCTTTGACTCCATGTTTCTGAAAGTTAACTTTGGTAACCTGGACTGAAATAATGGTTTCTTGGGGTAAGCATTGTCAGGGACAGGATATTGCCTTTTGCAGAGTCTTGGATGCAAGGCGCCAGTCTCAAGAGTTGTCGATGGACTATTGGTTACCTCCCCAAGTAGCTGCAGTATGGTCTCAGGTGCATGAAAAAGTTGAGAATAGATATCTGGAGAGTAAGACCAGGAAGGACCTCTATACGAGTGTCTGTAGGACCTTCTATATATTACAACCAGATCTGGGGGATTGCATGATGGCCATGATGCAGGAAAGTATTCAGTCCTCAATAGTTTGAGGCTCTGTTAAAACAGTGGGAGTGAATATAATAACATTATCATTGGAAACGGCAGACACTAATTCTTCTTTCTCGTGGAGTATCTGCGGTAGCCTCCACTTGCGACCTCCCCTTTTCCGTGTTTTGGAGTTTGCTTCTTACTTTTCTTATTATCATTCATAGGTTCAACACATATCTCCAATTCAGAAAAAATCAGTATTAGATCGGTAGTTTCATATTCTGAAGAGTGAAATGAAACATGGCGTTTATTGCTCTTGTAAGTGTCCCTTCTCTAAGACATCCATAAATTGTATTAGTTGCATAGTCATTTAAGTCATGAGTATATTTTTTGCCTTTGACCTCCATAATTTACCATTCAGACTTGAAGGTGTCGAATATACAAAGGTGGGCAGTTTTCACATTCGCAATAATTGTATATTCTGACACCTTCAAATCTAAATGGTATTCTACCCCTGTATATAGCCAGTCCCCTTTATACAGCCAACCAGTCAGACCATGTATATAGCCAGACAGCCCTTGTATATAGCCAGCCCCCCTGTATATAGCCAGTCAGCCCCTGTATATAGCCAGTCTGCCCCAGTATATAGCAGCCCCCCTCCCTGTTTATAACCAGCCAGCCAGTCCTGTTTTATAGGAAAGAAATTTTTTTGACATATAACTACAACAGAGGAAGTAACAACTAATTAACTTAGCCTAAGTTTGCTAAATTACATTTTTAAGTCTCGCCTAGTAATATGCTATATTAAATATAGTATGATTATATTTAACCATGATTGCTACCATATATACTCGAGTATAAGCCGAGTCTTTTAGCATAAAAAATTTGCTGAAAAAACTAACCTCAGCGTATACACCAGTATGCTTCCTAACGTTCCCCACAGGTCCTCTTCTTCATTGCTGCCGGTGGCAGGTCCTTGTGCACTGACCGTGCACAACAAATTATAGTGTGTGCGCCACTTGCTGACATTATAGTGTGTCCCAGGGAGCGACAGGTGGTGCACACGCTATAATGTCTGCCAGCAGCTGACGGGCTAGGGTGTGCACGGCCAGGGAGAAAGGATACAGTCAGCAATGGAATAGCAATGGGATAGAGTGGGGTGAGGGGATCAGTGAGATTAGTAACTTTTTGTCTATTCAGTATTATACAATGACTGTAATTAAAAAAAAATAGTACACAACATGGAGACAGTCTTAGAAGTTTTGGAACAACGTCAATGAGGACGGATCGTTCTCCACACGTTTGTGTGCATAAAGCCTAATGCACGGGTCCCCAAACTTTTTATATAGGGGGCCATTCACTGTCCCTCAAAGACTGTTGGAGGGCTTGACTAAAGTTTAAAAATAAATAGCGATACATGTGACTGCATGCATAATACACTGTTTAATATGCTACACCCCCTTGTGAACTATTTTATATATTGGCCCAATAAATGAATTAATTGGGTCAATTAACTATTAAATATACTAGGACCACTAATTATTGATTATACTGCCCTCCCCACCATTAATTACTAGACTGCCCCTCATAATTAATTATTATTTCATATTCCCCCTCCGCCATAAATTATTTCATAAGCTGCCCCTCCACCATTAATTATTTACTACGCTGCCCCTCCACCATTAATTATTTCCTGTGCTGCCCCTCGTAATTATTTCCTATGCTGCCCCTTGTAATAATTTCCTATGCTGCCCCACGTAATAATTTCCTATGCTGCCCCACGTAATCATTTCCTATGCTGCCCCACGTAATCATTTCCTATGCTTCCCCTCCACAATATTTTTACAGCTGTTTAAAAAAAATAAAAACACTGTACTCACCTCTGGCTTCTGCGTCTTCTTTCTTCTTGCTGCTGCAGGACAGGAAGGGGTGCGTGGCTGCGTGACATCATCATGTGGCGCATCCAGCTTCAAGGAGTGATGTGCTCCAGGGTTGTCTTCCGGCTACATGGCTCCACCTGCAATAATAGTGCTCGTGTGGCAGTTTCCGGCTGCATCGAGCACTATACTGTGACGGGCAGGAGCTTCCTGTCCGGACGGAGGCACCTGTCTGGCTGCCGAAGACCACGGCCTGCCAGGCCGGCTCTGGGCCGCATGTGGCCCGTGGACCGTAGTTTGGGGACCCCTGGCCTAATGTATTGTAAAATTGTAGCAATATGGAGCCAATCATTGGAGGAACCTAATTGTGTTCCAACTACACTTTTTTCTTTAATTAATGCATTGCATTCTTTGTGCCGCGTAAGTAAATCTGCCCCATTATCTCCTAAGACTCTTAAAGTATCTGGACATGTTTACCTTTGATGAAGGAGATGTCAGCTTCCCCCCAAGATATGCTGGAAAAAGACTATTTCTCTTTATGTGTTTCTAATTTCTCTGTGACAAAACAACAAGATGGCGCCTGGCTGCCTGCTAAACTTGCTGACTCTTTGAAACGTTACTAACTAGTAGTCCTATGTTAAGATTAGATAAGTTGTGCACCTGTCAGCAATAACAAAATAGCAAATATACATTATGTGAAGTATGCATTAGGATCTGATCAGTAACCTATCAAGTGTATTAGACTATTGTAGTAACCAATCAGAAGTTGGATTGAAAACTAACCAATCAGAGGTGTTATTTTAATAGCCAATCAATCATAAGCTATTGTTCAAGTGTATGATAACCAATCATGCTAATAGTAAAGATGTTACACCCTGCTTAAAGATGGATAAATAAAGGAGTTTGACCCACCCAAAATTGGGAATTTTGCTGAGTTCTACACCTCACTGTTGAGCTCCCTTATTCCTCCGTCACGACAAAATTCACCTACAGCACATCTCCTATGTAGAAGACCTTATCTGTTTCAACACCTTCAAAGAATACTAGAAAAAAGACACACAAATATTTAAAGGGGTATTCCGGGAATATGAACGTCTGATACAAAAACCCATAATGCTATAAATAAATGAATGTAACAAAACTTAAAGTCATTAGTCACAAAATGGATCTTAAATTGTTTGATTTTATAATTCACAAAATTTTATGGCCTCTCTAAAGTCATCACCAAGATGGCTGCCACTGGGAACTACAAGTCCCAAGATCCTTTAGTTCTCAGTAACTCCTCCTCCCTCTTATGATCTGCTTCAAGTGATGATGTACAGGTTTTATTGCTCTGTTACCATAGTAATCATGTGTAACTGCCATCACCAAAACACAGGCCATACTGGATGCACTGCAACCAACCGACTACAGCCAAACATAGTGGTGATCACATGACCTGCCCAGGCAGCTGCTGGACATGTGATGTGGACATGTGACCAGTGGCCATCTTTTGTCCTGTGTATGCTCTGCAACGGACCGCACGGAGGAAATTAACAGACTGATTAAAGGGCCAGTAACATTTTATTTCTCCATTACAGTGTATGTCATCAGCATTTTTCTGCTAACGGGAGCAAGATTTTAAATAACAACTAATTACATATAAGCTTATATTTTACTGACTTTAACTGATTTGTATATGAATTATACTGATTCCTGGAATACCCCTTTAATTTCAGTTTACAGTTTTTCAGTTAAATAGAATCACAGGTAAAGGCTGCATCAGATCTCTGTAATATAAAGAGTAGCCTTTTACATGTTGGTAGTGAGTCCTAACTCTGAAAGCAGCAGTTACTTATCAATAATAATATATCAGCATAAAACATAAAAGGTGGGGAACCTACTTTCAGATTGTGTATCAGGATTTCTAAGTACCATTAGCACATAGGAGGACATATATAATATCCAGTACACAGCAATAGAAGCCATGAAAAACTTGCTACTCCTGGCTGTGCATTTTCCCCTTTTACACCACCTCCTTGCGAAGTAGGTTGCAGTATGGTGGAACAGGCCGTGTCAGATCCGAAACTGTTAGATGCCAAAATATGGAGAGTAGAGAAGAGTTCACACTTAATGTAACATTTTCTTTTAATATATAATACTTGCCGATTAGGAATTACAAAGAAAACAAGCATGCCCTTTCCAAGACATTAACTTTTATGTGACTTTTTGAACTTGTAGTCATACTTCCCTTTACGTATCAGTGAAATCAGGCAGATAGTCAGCACTTAATACCGTATATATATTATCTATCTGCCTTTGGTTTATTTTTCCTTCCTCCACATTCCTGGTATTTTCTTTAGTGTAAATGTTGACATTGTGGATTACATGAGATCCAGCTGAGCTATATGTATAAACATTAATACCTTCAATCCTTCTATATAAACAAGTGTTAACCATATAAATGAATAGTCTCTGGAAAATGAACATTGTATTGTAGAATTAATTTTTTTTAATTTGTATATTTTTACGAAGTTGCAGCCATTTTTCAATTTTCTTTACAGGAAATAAAATAATCATAAATGAATCATTATGACCTCTCTGGAGAATATTACACATGTTGAGGAAATTATAATAAAGCAGAAATACATTGATACATATATTATACATATAATAAATTGAAATACAGCTCTATTCTATAAAAGCTGCTGCTATGCTACAGGCAACACAGCCTGCAGGATAACACAAATGCACTGGAAAGGACCCTCCTTACCTACGGGCAGAAAAAAAGTACAGAGCCTGCTCCTTTATGACATATCATATATAAACAGCTAATAGACACATAGATGTCACTATACTCTGAATCTGACAGCGCAAGAATCAAAAATCTGAAAAGATGGCAGCATGCACAGTGGTGAAAGTAAAGAGCACTAACTGGTTATTCCCACTGTGTAAAATAATGGTTTGCTGCTTGAATATGTCATTACTTTATTTGGGACTTCCACATAGAAAGGTGGCCCTATTTACATAAATATCTATGTTATGTATATTGACTAATAGCTGCAATAAGATCACATTGATTGCATTAGTAAATTCATTTATATAAAATGAAGTTCCTGGATTGTAAATTTTATTCAGTCCTATACTAGTCCTACTTTAAGTCCCACCCTTAAAAGATATGTGTCCTCCTCTACATTTTCTCTTGGTTGGGCAGTGGTTAAAATTACTAAACTTTAATTGATGTGAAGATAAACAACAACTCTGACACAAGTTCATGTATCTACAAGTCTGATAGCTAACATTGTTCCTGTTATTCTCCTTGCTAGCTAACAGTGCAGATAGTCAATGCAGAAGCTGCTTTGATCCCAGGACTATGAGGCTCATTTACTAAGGGATTTCCACCAGTTTTCTGTCATGCTTTGCACTTTCTTTTATTTGTAAACTGCTTGCACTGGTATTTAAGAAGTGTTCTGCACCACAAATGTATTGCACGCAACCTTTTTCTGGCGCAGCTGGGGGCGTTCCGGCTCTCAGTCCGACCGTGCACCTGATTTAACATCCAAAATCTGTCGCTGAAACAAAAAAGTTGGTGAACTCTGTCGGGCCATTGCAGGAAAGTGACACATGCATGTTTTCTGGTGCACGTTCTTAATGAATCTGGCGAATCGATCAATCATTATACACAGGCAAATCACTTTTAGTGCAGTTTCCCACATTCTTAGTAAATGTGCCCCAATATGTACATGGAAACTGTATTTTCCTAGCTCTAAGGCTACATGCACACTGCCGTGAGCCCGCCGCACCGTAGCACGGCGGGCACACGGCAGCATGGGGAGAGGAGGAGGAGGTGAGAGCAGCTCATCCCCGCCCCTCTCCACAGCGATATATGGCTGTGGCGCCGTAATACGGGAAAAGATAGGACGTGTCCTATCTTTTCCCGGGCTACGGAGCGGTACGGTGCCGCACGTGTGCTGCACCGTACCGCTCCCGTAGGGCACCGTGAGCCCATAGAAGTGTATGGGGGACGTATATTGGCCGCATATACGTCGGCCGTATATACGTCCCCCATACTGTAGTGTGAATGCAGCCTAAGGGGATTTATCGCCACAATGGCCCACATTTATTAGTGTTTGCGCCTGTTTTTTGTCTGGCTTTGCATTAAAAAGAACATGCAATATCCTTGCACATGTATTTATATAGTGTCAGTTTTGACAATGACAATGGCATGCCATTTCACATTCTAGAAAGCAGTTGTAGAAAATAAACAGTGATGAACAATTTGTGTTCAAGGGAAAAGATAAGAAATTCTGCCTGAAAAGAAGAACACTTAAAACTAGTTTTAAGTGTTCTCCATTTCACATTTTACATTGCTTTAAAGCTTTTTAATGAAACATTGAAGAAGATTTTTAGTGTAATGTAAAATTTGTTTTTTGAAAATGTATCCAATACATTTAAAAATTTGGACTCAACTCTCATATTATGCTTAAATGGGTATTCCCATTTTGGCAAATTAATGTTAATGTTCTGTATGAATTCCTCACTGTTTTCTAGATCTCTGCTTGCTGTAAGTCTATAGAAAACTTCAATGTTTACTTCCAGTGGACATAAATCTGACCATGGTCACACAGGTGCACGGCTCGTTATATCACACAACTCTCTGTGATACTAACGAGCCTCGCAGCAGTGTGACCATGGTCAGATTTTTGTCCACTAGAAATAAACAATGAAGCTTTCTATAGACTTACAGCAAGCAGAGATCTAGAAAAACACAAGGAATTCATACAGAAAATATATCATGTCCCATGTCACAGGCGCATCCATGTGCCTCATTGTGCCCCAGCAGCCTGGCTGCAGGTTCACTCACTTCACCTCGCTCCAGCAACAGCCCTTGTGTTGCGGTGCACATGTCTATGCCTCCTAGGGTCACTATATATAGTCCTATATTTACTGTATACACTGTGCAGAGCTCAAGGGATTTACTTACTGGATTTGCTGTTAGGTTACTTCATGAGAGATGGCAAAGCTTCATAGGAAGTTAGGTCATCTTATAATTTACTCAGCTCAAAGCCAAGAAGGGAAGAGTTAATTTGCCACTATGCTGCTGTTGAGGAAGATTTCTGACAAGTACATTAAAACAAAAAAAATGCAATAACTCTGAAAAGAAAAGTTGAGGAGCACAATATGGGCACTGATACATTTGTTTTGAAAGGAAAAATCACACATGACAGTTTGGTAAAAATCATTGTAAAATCGGCGATACATTTTATCAAAACAATTGTAACCATTCCAATTTACCAGGTTCCTATTGTCATGGGTGCTCCTGCAAATCATGTCGAGTCGCAGGCACATCTGTGTGCTTCCGTGTGCCTCCCTGTGCCCCAGCAGCCTGGCTGCAGGTTCACTCACTCCAGCAACAGCCCTTGTGCTCTGGCACCCATGTCTATGCCTTCTTTGGTGCATGCGTGCCAACTCTCTATAATTTAAAGTGCCAAAGCCCCAATGATTGCTTCTGGTTGGTCGCTGCCCTAATAAATAGTTGTCCTCTTCCTCTGCCCCCTGCCGGATCTTTGTGCCTTGTGCCTCTAAAAAGCTTTATCGTTTGACTTTTGGGATTACCTGTTGTGACCTCCATACCCATTCCTGACCTCGATTCTCTGCCGACTGTCATGACCTTCTTCTTTGCCCCCGACTCTGATCCTGTGCCGCCTGTCCTGACCTTCTGCCTGACCATGACTCTGCCTGCCGATTTTGTATGTTGCCTTGGCCACCACTGCTAGCAAAGTTGTACCTGTGGAGCGACCTGGTACTTTGACTCAGCTTCCACGTGTTGGCTTACGTCATCGCTCGCGGTGGTTCAGTGGGTCTACCACCTCTGACCCTGACACATATCTCAACAAATATCATAGCTTACATTGTTCTTGCTGTCATTCTCCTTGCTAACTCGCAGTGAAAAGACATAATGCTGATGCCCCTAACCCATAAAAATGAGTGTTTATAGTTCTAAATGATAATCCAATGCTATCCAAGGCTAGGAATTTATGTGTTTGAGCATAAATTGGAAAGGCTATGAATTCATATGTTACAGCATAAAAGTATTCTCAAACCCGATGTTTGTATTATTTTAAAGTAACTTACTGTATATACTCGAGTATAAGCTGAGTTTTTCAGCACCAAACATGTCCTGAAAAGCCATGCCTCGGCTTATACTCAAGTCAAGAAAAAAAACAAACAGTGTACTCATCTTCTGACGCCCCATGGCAGGTCATGTTCTATGCAGCGATGCTCTGGCATTGGCTCTGTGTCCCTGCACTGTCCGTCACAGGCACCCTGATGTCACGATCTCTGCAACGGACGGCGCAGGGACATGGAGCCGATGCCGGAGCATCGCTGTGTAGAAGATGACCTTCCAGTGGGGTGTCAGAAGGTGAGTACACTGTTTGGTTTTTCTTACAGGCATCATATTGGGGGCAGGGGCTGCAGGCTTTATACTAGGGGGCTGGCAAGCTATATACTACAGGGGGGTGGCAGGCTATATACTACAGGGAGCTGGCAGGCTATAAACTACAGTGGGGTGGCAGTCTATATACTACCGGGGCTAGCAGACTACAGGGGCTTAGCTGGCTATATACTACAGGGGGCTGGGTGGCTATACACTACAGGGGGCTGGCAGGCTATATACTACAGTGGGCTGGCAGGCTATATACTACAGGGGCTGGCAGGCTACATACTACTGGGTGCTGGCTGGCTATACACAGCAGGGGCGGGCAGGCTATATACTACAGGGGGTTGGCAGGCTATATACTACAGAGGCTGGCAGGCTATATACTACAGGGTGCTATCAGGCTATATACTACAGGGGCTGGCAATGTATATACTACAGGGGCTGGCAGGCTTTATACTAATATACTACTGGGTGCTGGCTGGCGATATGCTTGGGAGGCTGTGACTAATGCATTTCCCACGGCTTATACTCAAGTCAATAGGTTTCTCCAAATTTTTGGTTTTAAAATTAGAGGTCTCAGCTTATACTCATGTCAGCCTTTATCTAGTCAATTCATACATTTATCATTGTAATATCATCTTTTCTTGTTTATGTAAATGAGGCTGATCACATGGATAGAGAAAGTGATGTCACTCCAGTTACCCCTCTCCTTTCCCTGTTCATGTTTGTGTGTAATGTATAGTAAAGCAATGCTAGTGTTTCTGCTTTATCTCCTGACATGCTGTGTTCTCCTATACACATGTCAGACACATGGACACCAGTGTACACAAGTATCTGACATTTTCTGCTATAACATGGCTTCCTGGAGCTGTTGTCTCTCTCCTATACACACAGGCTGCAGGGGGCATGGTCACCAGCATCAGGAAGTACATGGAGGAGCCAGCACCAAGAGTGTCACATCATTATACAAGCTGTCAGTCATGTGTATAGAAGTATCTCATATACACACAGGCTGCAGGAGGTATGGCCACCAGCACCAGGAAGCACATGGAGGGGCCATTTTGGTTATCCACTAAGGGCTTCTATAGATGTGGTGCATCCCGGTGTCTTACATGCAAGGGATAACAAAAGGAAGTATTTCTTCTCCAGTGATGGCAAGAAGAAATTTCCTATTAAGAATCTCTTGAATTGTAATTCTGACAATGTAGTTTACATCATACATTGCACCATGTGCAATTTAATGTATGTTGGACACACCACCCGCAAGTTCAAGGTTACATTTTCAGAACATCTACATTGACATTCTGAACCCTACGGGCCAAAATTTATCCGGGGCATCACAACACTTTGTCAAATTACATAAAGGAGACACTCGCTCGCTGAGTACATATGCCATAGAAAAGGTCCACAAAAACACTGGCAATATTGGAGCCCGCCTAGCTAATAGAGAGGCGTGATGGATCTTTTCCCTGGGTATTTCTTCTCCACAAGAGTTGAACATCAAAAGAGAGTTAATGTACCATTATTAATTTGTGTCATGCCTTCTTCTGGGCTCTGTAGCTTTTCAAACTGATGACAGTTCATCTGCTTTTTCAATACACTCCATACCTTAGCAATGTTGTTATGAAGTTCTGGTTTTCTTTTATTTGAATTATGTATTTAAATTGGTTTTATTACTTGCCACAATTGTAACTTTGTCTTGATTTATCTTAGATACCTAACCTGGATTGTGGGGGAGTCGTCTTGGCTGCGCCGCGTGGATCCCCCTTGATGCTGCCCAGGCCCTGTCGTCCATCTGCGGTTTTCGCCGCGGATCTCCGGCTCAGGGCCGACGGGATTCCTCCTTATCCAGGTCCCCCCGTTGTGACAATCTTCACTCGACACATCACCCGTACGCCCAGGACTTTAGTAACATTTACCTGCCTACTTGTTGCTATGCAACTCGCGGCTTGTCACGTGACTTCGGATAATGTGGCTTGGAGGTGTCACGTGATTCTGGCCACATGACGGAACACAAGTCGCTTGTGATGCCGCGCAACTCCACATCCCATCTAACGCAAATGTCCTACATTATGAGAGACTTTACGACATATTGGTATTATGTTTATCATTATTTCAAATGTGGATTGCTTTACTATGTCAATATGTTCAAGCACGATGCTTCATTGATTATGGGCGGTATCGGAAGTGTTGGTGTTTGGGGGGAGATACTATTGATTGTATTGTGCTATAAATGTAGACCCATGCCATTGTATGTTAGCCATGACTAAGGATAGGTTGTCTATCCGAAACGCGTAGGCATTTTTTAACCATCTGTCTGAGTGGACCTTTTATCTTATGATGAAACATTAAATAAAGAAATTTTCATACAGCTTTAGTACCTGATTGTTTACATTTACAGGCATGTAGAGGGACAATGACCAAATAGCCGTTAATGGCAGTTAATGAAAATATATTTAGTTTCAGGGGTTAATTTTCCTGATGGGTTCTCTTTAAGTAAGGGTCTGGGTGCCCTTTTTAAAAGAATAAATATGAAATAGTAAGGGACTTGATTTCTGAGAGATCCACAGATTTATTCTGTGAGTACTGAAAGACTACCAGAATGTTCTCCCAGAACATGCATATAAAACTGTTGCTTGACCTCAATGAGTCGGCTTCAGACCATTGCTGACAATAAAGACCTCAGCAGGTGTCATTATAGTAAAATTAAATGTTTTTTGGGGAAAAGACTTTTTACATCATCATCTTCCAGGAGCCAAAAGTTTCTGCATTTTTAAAATGTACTATAGCAATGTGAGCACTTACTTTTTGCATAAAGACAAATAGTTTTTAGTTGTACAACATTGGGCTTCATAAAAGATTTTGTTCTAGTTTAAAATAATTGTTTGTATGATTTAAAAATGTTAATTTGGCATTTACTGCTTTATGTTTTTCTGTTTTTCAACAAAATAAATACTGGTGTGGAACTACAGCTACATGTGTGTGAGTTTACCTTTTATTAAAGGGAGGGTTGTGTGTTGGTGTTTTTTTTCTAACTTGTATATGCAGTGAAGTGTATTATACTGTCAGCTTCCATCAGCCTCTTGCATTGCGTAATAGAAAGTGATGCAGGTAGCCGTGGGGTCCTTCAGTGGACCATCAACTGCTGTAGGACATTGTCAGCTGCAGGGTGCTGATGGGTGACAGAGGGAGCTCCCTCACTCTTCACCTTCTAAGCAAAGTGGTCCGTGTTTGACAGCAGTTTCTATGGGGTTAAACACCCACCATCAGAGCTTTTCCCTCCCTGGGTGTTAGTGCTGGTGCTGGTTTCTAATAAAACAGCTTAGCACTGACCCCTGCAGGATGCAATTTCCTGTTATCCTCTGACTTCCATCATCCATAATCGTTGAGGGTTTTGAGAAGGCCCAGCTGCCATGAAAAATATTGGAAGTGGGAAAACAATGGAATCTCCTCCTTGTGTTAGACTCCTTACTTTGAGAGCTGGTGCCCGGCTGTCACACATCACTCATATGATTACTGTGAAATGATTGTCCTCAAACTACCTCAGCACTTGGACACTTACTTGCAAATGAGGGAATGGGTTAAATTAAATAAATGAAAAGTAAATAGAAAAGATGGTCAGATTTCTATGGCAAATAGCTTGTCTTGAAGAGCATGTCATCTAATCTTGTCTTTGGTAGGCTTTTCATTAGATAATTATTCCTTTATGTCCTATTTGTAATATGATAATATAATAGGAAGCTAATTGCATATTATTGAAAGACTCACAAGCAGTGACCCATGCGTAAGTACTGATATCTGAAGAGGGAGATTGCATCTACTGAGCTTTCTTTAATGGATCTTAGTTATGATGCTAAACTGTACTCTATATATGTTCATATATGTCCAACATTACTTGCATATGAAGAGCACTTATTTCTGGTATAAAAGATATCAGACAGCTACAACATTAAAAAGATTCAGGAGACCAATTGGAGAATGTTATCTCATACGGCAGTTGCAGATTCACCAGAACAGGGTTAGAAATAGAGACAATAACCACATCGTTGGGCGCATGGTGTGAATACTTCCAAACACAGAATGCCAATAAATAACAAGTGAAACATCAAAGTGCCACCACTGATTAACAAATGTAGAACAAATGATTTCTATAGTTTAGACCAGTGATGGCAAACCTTTTAGAGGCTGAGTGCCCAAACTACAACAAAGATCCGCTTATTTATCGCAAAGTGCCAACACAGAAATTTAATTTGCGATTTATACTCCCTTCTCTGTCAGGGCGCGTTCACACGTTCCGCTATCGTCGCGTTCATAACGCGACGCTAGCGCACAGTGGGCAGGGCTCGGGCCGATGGCATATGCGTTTCCCAGGAAACGCATACGATTAATAACCCGATCGCATGCGTTTCTCTGGAAACGCATATGCGATCGCCCCAAACTCCGCCCCCTGTGCGCTAGCGTTGCGTTATGAACGCGGCGCTAGCTGAACGTGTGAACGCGCCCTCACAGTTTTCATTGATACCAGCACCCTGAGGACACCAATAAAGCAGAAAATAGTCCCAGGTAGCACTGTCACTTTAAAATAGCTCTGTGCACAGCAAGTCCTGGGCTGTCTGGGACTGCAGGAAGATACCTGGAGTCCTCTCTGGTGATGGCCTGAGTGCCCACAGAAAGGGCTCTGAGTGCCACCTCTGGCACCAGTGCCATAGGTTAGCCATCACTGGTTTAGGCCATTTCCATGATGTAAATTTAACCTAAAAATCCAGACAAACTCTCATGATAGAAGTTTATACTTGTAATCCCCTCCCCTGTGATAGCGATATACCTTCTACACAGCAAAAAAGGAGAAGGTTGCATTTGTGCACCTCCACAAAATTAGGAGCTGCACCCAATGCCTGTGGATTGTCATCTTTAATATCCGAAATATGCCCCACCATGCAATGTCAACCGAGGTGACGTAAATTGCAAGCTGTGCAGTGAACAACATAGATCACATACAGTAGCTTGTGTCACAACTGATGAGAGATCCAACAGATACTTATCATTTGTCATCAATTGCAGCCTCTCTGCACCAGCAACACATCATCAACAGCTCTTTTAACCCCTTAACGACCTGGCCCTTTTTTGTTTTTTTCATTTCCTTTTTTCACTCCCTACCTTCAAACATCTATAACTTTTTTATTTTTACATGTAAAGAGCTCTTTGACGGCTTGTTTTTTGCGCAACAAATTGCACTTTATAGTGACGGTATTGAATATTCCATGCCGTGTACTGGAAAGTGAGAAAATGAAATGCCTACTTTATTCTTTGGGTTGGTACGATCACAGGGATACCAAATTTGTACAGGTTTTCTAATGTTTTCATACATTTACAAAAATTAAAACCCCCTGCACAATTTTTTTTTTGCCATCTTCTGGCGCTAATAACTTTTTCATACTTCGGTGTACAGAGCTGTTGGTGGTGTCATTTTGTGTCACTTTTAATGAAGTTTTCAATGCTACAATTTTTAAGACTGTATGATCTTTTAGTCACTTTTTATAGAATTTTTTTTTTTCAAAATGGCAAAAAAAAGTGGCATTTTCGACTTTGGACGCTATTTTCCTTTACGGGGTTAAACGCAGTGAAAAACCATTATTATATTTTGAAATATGGGGCATTTTCAGACGCAGCGATACCTAATGTGTTTATGATTTTTACTGTTTATTTATATTAGCTCTAGGGAAAGGGGGGATGATCTGAATTTTTAGGTTATTTTTTATAACAATTTTTTTTAAACTTTTCTTTATTTTTACTTTCACTATTTATCGGACCCCCCTAGCGTACTTTAACCCTAGGTTGTCTAATTGATCCTATCATATACTGCCCTACTACAGTAGGGCAGTATATGGGGATCTTTCACCTAATTCATTAAAATGTGCAAATTGCACATTGTAATGAATGGGTTAAAACGAGACAGCCTTGGGTCTTCAGAAGACCCGAGGCTGTCATGATGACCAATCAGCATTCCCTAATGATGTCACGGCATGCGTGTCAGGGGTTATTATCACAGCACTCATAGCCCTAGACACCATCACCACTAGTCCTGCTCATCTCAGCCCCTCAAGTTGGAACATGTATCTTATTTATAATTGCTTGTGTTTTCCAGTTAAGTGTATGTACCTTAGTGCACGTTGCGGACTAAACCTGATTGCTTTAAGGATACCATGGGAGCCCTTGGCACCAGATATCTCCGACTCCTATCTTGTGGACACATGAGGCCTATAGTGGGAGCTCCTTGAAAAAGTTTCCTGGTCATATAGACCCTGGTCAACAATTGGATACAACAAGAAGTTCCCTTTGACGAATCTGGCTCCTCTTGGATAAGTGCACGATTATCAAGATGGTCAGGTCTAATCTCTACATGTTATGGAAAATTCCACCTTTCTAATACCATTCTATCCTCTTTATGGATGACATTTCTGGACAATTTCTTATAATTCTCCAAACTGGGCTTAGTTTGGCTGGTGACCCTGGAGGTCTCTGTGAACTCTCTTTCATTGTCGTTTTACATATGGACTTTAATTTTGGTGATACATTATTTATTGTATGTTGTTGATTCCGATAAGCACATGCTGGATACTAAATATTGGAGACGAATAATTGCACTCTTCAATTTCTATGTTTTATTAGTAGACATGTATGCTCACCTTGTATGTCCTCTTCAGCACAAATGTAACGTTGTTATGTCGTCTTATATTCACACTGCGCCGAATGGGATGATGTTAATAGACTGTATTAGGGAACATCTGTGCTAGGGCAATCCTAACAGATGATGGCATTTTTAAGTTTAAGAGCACCGAAAATAAGACTTACATATTACATGTCAAATTCTTTATTGTACTGTACTGTTTCTTGATTGGCGCTTGCAAACTACTGTAAAGACAGTTGAGAAGGCGACATTCAGTAGATTGGCCCTTTCCTCAAGGGTCACCAGGGGTGGGGGAGATCTGCTCCTTTACAGCCCCTCCTAATTGGTAATTGCCTAGTCACACAGCAGATGCTAATGAAAGGTACAATAGAACATATCTTTTTTTCTGTAAAACCTATTTTTTATACAAAAACACTTTGGCAGTGTATGTACTATGCTCTGTGGGGACTGGGGGAGTGCTAAAAATGGGTCTCCTGGTGACAGGTTCCCTTTAATCCCCTAAGTTTTTTTTTGGGGGGGATACATAGAACTAGCTAAAACTATAGCATATACACATATACTTGTGTATATGCCAAGTCTTGCTGAAAAAACCCATGGGGGTGTGGGATAATTGACCATAACTGCCCCCTCCTTGTACCATTTTTGTATTTTGGAAAAAATATGTTTTTTTTAATAGATTATATATGTGGCAGTTTTTCCATAAGCTTTAGCACAATAGATTTGCCTTCAGGATTTTTTTTGTTGGTTGAGCAAATTCTATAGTTTGGTGTAAAGGGAGCTGCCATTCAAGGTAGCAGTGAGACAAAGTTTTCCTCTTGCCATTCTGGAAAACAGATTGGCTTATTTCCTTCTGAGTACAAATACTTATGCATTGTCACATCAAGCAAGTTTTTTTTCAAAGTAAGGAAAGGAATAAGCTACTGCAAGTTTCCTCACAAGACAGCATGTCTCCTCTGAGAGCATAGAATTAAGAATACAGAAATGCAATAAGCTTTATCTTTCTTTTCTTGACGGATGTTGACTGAGGAACTAGAAACCCTTGTATTTATACAATGTTCATTTTTGCTTTGTTTACAGGGCGGTCAAAACCTCGAATAAATATACATCCAAAACAGATCCCTTTGCTTTGTCATAGAATATAAGATTAGGACTGCAAACTGCCCCGTACTTGATGTCAAAATAGCAGATCCAATGACCAACACTACGGTACAAATGTGAAAATGGAAATCCCATTTTTTCTATTATATTTATGGTTAGAAAAGGTCTCCAGGCTAGATACGGCGCCAAATGATCCAACTTAAAACCTTTTGTTTTTGTTTAAGGTTTCTTTATTAGCTTGAGCAAGACGCATTTTGAGCCCGCAGCGGGCTCTTCCTCAGTTGCATGAAGTATGCAATAACATCAGTTTGTTGGGCTTATATAGCAAAATAAAGTTAGTCATGTGATGATGCATATAAATCAAGCAGTAAAAGACAAAGTAAAAAAGTAGAGTAAAAGAGGTACCGGCTGTACAACAGGAGAAGGTGAGCACAACAACTTTCATTACTATTTAACAAATCTTTAAAGGATTTCACGCATGTGGCGCCCTCTCTGTATCTCTTCTTCTATTATATTTACTTACACTCACCGGCCACCTTATTAGGTACACCATGCTAGTAACGGGTTGGACCCCCTTTTGCCTTCAGAACTGCCTCAATTCTTCGTGGCATAGATTCAACAAGGTGCTGGAAGCATACCTCAGAAATTTTGGTCCATAATGACATGATGGCATCACACAGTTGCCTCAGATTTGTCGGCTGCACATCTATGATGCGAATCTCCCGTTCCACCACATCCCAAAGATGCTCTATTGGATTGAGATCTGGTGACTGTGGAGGCCATTTGAGTACAGTGAACTCATTGTCATGTTCAAGAAACCAGTCTGAGATGATTCCACCTTTATGACATGGCGCATTATCCTGCTGAACGAAGACATCAGATGTTGGGTACATTGTGGTCATAAAGGGATGGACATGATCAGCAACAATACTCAGGTAGGCTATGGCGTTGCAACGATGCTCAATTGGTACCAAGGGGCCCAAAGAGTGCCAAGAAAATATTCCCCACACCATGACACCACCAGCCTGAACCGTTGATACAAGGCAGGATGGATCCATGCTTTCATGTTGTTGTCGCCAAATTCTGACCCTACCATCCGAATGTCGCAGCAGAAATCGAGACTCATCAGACCAGGCAACGTTTTTCCAATCTTCTACTGTCCAATTTCGATGAGCTTGTGCAAATTGTAACCTCAGTTTCCTGTTCTTAGCTGAAAGGAGTGGCACCTGGTGTGGTCTTCTGCTGCTGTAGCCCATCTGCCTCAAAGTTCGACGTACTGTGCATTCAGAGATGCTCTTCTGCCTACCTTGGTTGTAACGGGTGGCAATTTGAGTCACTGTCTGCCCATTCTCCTCTGACCTCTGGCATCAACAAGGCATTTCTGCCCACAGAACTGCCGCTCACTGGATGTTTTTTCTTTTTCGGACCGTTCTCTGTAAACCCTAGAGATGGTTGTGCGTGAAAATCCCAGTAGATCAGCAGATTCTGAAATACTCAGACCAGCCCTTCTGGCACCAACAACCATGCCACGTTCAAAGGCACTCAAATCACCTTTCTTCCCCATACTGAACTGCAGGAGATTGTCTTGACCATGTCTACATGCCTAAATGCACTGAGTTGCCGCCATGTGATTGGCTGATTAGAAATGAAGTGTTAACGAGCAGTTGGACAGGTGTACCTAATAAAGTGCCCTGTGAGTGTATATTCAGTTATGGGGAGTCAAAATCAAGAGTAGAAACTAGAGATCAAGTATTATGAAGATATTTTCCCCTGTGTTAAACCAGTCCTGGTTTGGGATCACAAACACTGGTAAAAATTAATGAAAAAAGATATTGGACAAAATAGCAAAAAATGGAAAATGAAAAAGATGAAGCGGCCTTATATGTTGTAGTAAATATGTATCCATTCTTACTAGGCTTTTTTTTTTTTGCAAAGGATAGTATATATTTATCCCTGAAAGCATTATGGATAATACATGCATAGAAATGAAAAGTCTTACTACATAGTTTTTTCATTCTTTCTATATGTTCCATCAAGATTATTCTTTCCGTTTCCCACTACTCTAATGATGATCATTAGTGCAGGAATTGTGTACATCAATGTGTAACTGTTCCTGTTTTAGGCACTTGTTGAAAGCCAGTAATTATTTACAATGATGTGTTTTTCCTGTATGCAAGCAACTTGCATACTGATTTCTATGGCATCACATTTAACTCCTTTCTACAGAACTCCATTCAGATAACATTTATACCACTAGGCTCAGCTAGCACAGTGCCTTTTAGATATTTACCAATTGTTATTAACCCATTATCAACCATCCTGTTTTTGACCAGGAAGGCAGTGCACGTTTTACCTTATGTTCACCTCCAACCTTACAAAAGCAATAACTTAAATTTTCAGCCACCATAGTTGTAAATGGCTTATTTTGCAAGGGTTGAGTTACATTTTAATGTCATCATTTTTGGGTACATGGAATTTATTGATCAACTATTTTCAGCCATTAGAACACAAGCCCATAGGGGACTTTGTTCTGGATTGATGGTCTAAACATTGAAATACTAAACTAAAGTCAGCATATCAGTTCAGTTCAGTGGTTTTAGGCTCAACCATGCACATTTAGCAATTTTGATTCTTGTATGCTATTTTTTATTTACAGTCTTTCTCATGCTGTATAACTAACACAATAATGTTATTCTCCAAGTCAGTACAATCCTAGGGGAAAACAAAAATGGAGAATGGAGGCACCACATTTTTCATAATGCAGGGTGTTTTAACAGACTTAGACACAAAGACAGTGGGTTCTGAGAATAATCTACTTCCCAGCAGTCCCTACCTACTTGCCTAGACTTACCCTAAACAGTAAGGGACAGTTAGAGGATGCTCCCTCCATGCCCCAAAGTCCAAAACACAGGTGAAGACAAGACAAGACAAACACAGAAGAATAGTTACCAGAGTTAGGCACAACAGAGAGGGTAAACACACTACAGAATCATAGAACTAAAAGTGAATGGATAATTTATGTTTAGCCTGTTTTTGGGGACAAGTTTTAGTGTTTATTAGGACCAAATTGGGGTTTTATGCAAAAAAAACTGTTATTTATTTTTCTTGATGACTTTAATGTGTGGACTAAATATTTTGAACATTGTTGCACATTGTCCCTTTAAACCAGAATTGTATAGCAGCAAGCTTCTTATCATGGAGTTAGGTAGGCAACTAGAGTGGGGCCTATAAAGAATAAGGCCGGATTCACACTGCCGTTGCCCGCCGTACCATAGCATGGCGGGCCACACGGCAGCGCGCGGGGAGATATATCCATAGGGATATATGGCGCACGGTGCTGTATGCCGTGAAAAGATAGGACATGTGCTATCTTTTCACGGGGTACGGAGCGGTAGGGTGCCGCACGCGTGCTGCACTGTACTGCTCCCGTAGGGCGCCGGGCGCCCATTGCCGTCTATGGGGGACGTATATCTGCCGTATATACGTCGGCCGTATGTATGTCCCCCATGTAGCATTGTGAATGTAGCCTAGTAGCCCTCCACTGGAACTCCCAAATGGAGGGTGCACATTATGTGATCTACCATATTTAACAATAACTATAATATGTAATTTTATGATCCAAACTAAACCATCACTTACAGTACATTTTCTAAATAAGCACTGTATCTCATAACCTAGAAAATACCTCTACTGTGAAATAAACTTTCCAAATAATAGGAACTATTCGAATGAATACATTATTCACAACAAATATCATTTTAATTGATGTAATCAAATTTCCCTCCATTATGACTCCTTTCAACATTTTCACAAGTTATTTGCAAAGCATTTAAAATCCAATTAAAAAACGATCATTAGTCGGATATGCCTAAACAGAATCAATGAATCCGTTTGTGCTTCGGAATTGGAAAGTATCAAGAAAATAGATAATGTGGTTAATTTGATCCATCCAATTGTACATGTATATTACTTGTCTTCGTGGCAGTGCCTGAATTACAAATTGATGAGTGTAGAGCAGGAAATCAAGTTCTTATGAGACACAATTTAAATTGCTTCTATTAATACTGGTTTAACAACAAAGCATGCTGCTCTGCTCGCTGGTACATACAAATGACTTATGTAATCAGTCTCTCCTACTGTTATCACTGCAGCTGTGATAATACAGATCATAATGCATAATCCTTACACTTTTAAATGGCTTTATTCTACATTTGCGCTTTAGTAAAATATTCATGTATTGGTAATACTTTAATGTTTGTTGCTAAGCATCAATTTGTGTAGGTGATGGAATCAGTAATCTGTAGGGGGCAGATGACAAAGCTATTCAGTCATCATATGGGAGGCTCCTCCAAATCATCAAGTAAAATCTGATTGACACTGCTATTCCCCTAGGAGTGCATTCAGCATGTGTTCTCAAGTTCAAAGTTGAGTGATGTAAGACATAATCCAGGACCAGAATGAAAAAAAAAACATGCTTATTTTTTCAATTTTTAACACATATGAAAAATTGCAAATTGGATGGTTGGCATGACTGGGGCGGGGGAATGCCCACAACCCCTACCCCTCTGCTCAGGGTTACAAAATACATCCTAAAAAATGCCTAGACATTTAGAGTTGGAGATGTCTTGCCATCTAAAGAGATGCCTGATCATCAGTGGGACAACACTTGCCCAAGGTCAAGTGATCGACCATTGAAAGCATGTTCATCTATATTATTAATTTGAGGTAAAACAATGGTGAATGAACAGGTGCATTTCTTATACACTGTAAATGTACATGGTTTGGAAACCTTTTTTATTTACATGTGATATGGCACACCAGGATTTGATAAGGCAAATTAGAGGCACAAAGCATTAAATATTTTACATTCTCGAGCTATTCTCCCACGTGAAAGCTGAAAACAAGTATTTCATTGATGCAAATTATTCCCAGCACTGTCCGTACATTTTCCCAGCCATCTGCACCACCAAATATCTCAGTACTTAACATCTGGCTCAGGAATGTAATCATTCTGTGTCAGTGCCGGGGCTTTGCTGGAGAGCAGCATTATGACTTTTATGACAGGTTTCTTCAAAAAGGGAAAATGAAAGAGATAAGACATAATTACACCAAGTCAGTTTATCGCAAAACATTTCATTCTTCAATGTCAAACATTTTTTAATTGTGCTTTCCGTGGTTAAGGCATGTATTCACCCTTAATTATTTTATGTATGTTGTACAGGAAATATAAAGGTATGACTTTATAAAATGTTACCATTAACCCCTTAAGGACGTAGCCATTTTGTAGCTTAAGGCTCAGCCCCATTTTTTGGATTCTGACTTGTGTCGCTATATGTGGTTAGACCTTTTGAACACTGTTACTTATCAAAGCAATTCCGAGATTCTTTTTTCCCCACATGTGGTACATCATTTTAGTGGTAAATGTTGGCTGATAGGTTTTGTGTTAATTTACAAAAAAAAGAAAAAAGGATGATTTTTTTTTTAAAAATTGCCATTATCAAAATTCAAAATCATTGTGTTTTCAGGCAGATAGATTTACCACCTAAATAAGTCGCTGAATAACATTTCCCATATGTCTACTTTACATTTTCATCATTGGTATATTTTCAGAATGGTATATGAATGAGTAATCAACTGATTGCTTGTTCATGATAATACTCTGCATAACTGATGTATTGCAGGGTATTAGCAGTGTGAGCCTGACACTGTGCCTTTCAGATGATGTCATCGGCAGCCCTGGGGTCCTGATTGGTGCGGGGGGGGGGGGGGGGCATTGTGGGGAAAAGACCCCCAGAAGGCAGTTTAAATTCCGTGGTCTCGCTGACCATGGCATTTAATGTGTTAAACACCAGTGATCGGAGCCCATTCCAACCATGGGTGTTACACTGGGATGTGGGCTGTTAGCTACAGCCGGCACCCCGTGTATCCCGATGCCGGCTCGGCTCAGATCTCGAGCTGGGCCGGCATCAGTTCTGCGTCCTATATATCGGACGCTGAGCGTTAAGTCACTGCGCTCAGTGTCCGATATATCGGACACAGAGCGCTAAGGGGTTAAGAATCAAAATATAGTCAACAATCAGGACACCAAATACTATAGAATACGGTAATAAAATATTTGAGATAAGAAATAAATAATAATTATAATGATTGTAGGGTACCATGGTCCTATTCATTTGAATAAGGCTTCACGTACACAGGATTAAAGCAAGCTCAATTAAGTACAAAAGACACAAAACTAGACTGAACTTAACAAGAGGAAAGAAAACCCTGTACATAGGGCTCACAATCTAAATGTCTTGATCTATGATTACTATGTCTTGGATCATGCATAAGAATCAGATAAGTTCCAGAAAGCTTTGACTGTTTCATTTATCCGTAGGGAGCTTGTAGGATTTGTTTCACATGAGACAGAATCAATCCATTCATATGAGTGGAGCCAATTAACAGTCAAACTCTGAAACATGTGGCCAAGTGCATGTGTGTTGCCTACTGGCACCAGGATTCACTGTGTGAAGAAACCAAGTCAACAAAAGCAGTCTGAGGCCTTGGGAAATATTCTACAGTGATAACCGTAATACACTGTGTACTCTGGACCTTTAATCCTGACAGGAACATAACTAAGAAACCCTGTAGACTGTGTATTTCACATAGTAATGATGTGCTCCTTTACGTATCCCTATTGTGTGGGGAATAGCCTTGGCTGCTAGGCCCCCTGGCTCCTTGGACCCTTTGCTGTTTCTTTGGGTACTATAATAGTAGCTATACCCATAGTCCTGGTATACAGGGAGATAATACTTTGACTTCACATACTAAAAACATTTTGTAAGACTAATTACATGACTTTATGGTGATGATATTCTCTAATGACAGGGATCTCTTTCATAATGATACTGTGCACTGCAACAACACAAATTTTTTTTAGGAGCGGCTAAAGTTTCTGCTGCTAGATATATAGATCTATGCCCCAAAAGCATATCTGAGTCAGAACTGTTTCTATACAGGGAAGAACGAGAGCAAACAGCACATGCAAAGTGGTTTGAATGTTACAGTTATTTGGTGTAAGAATAAATCTGGAATTGATGCTTGAAGGTTATTTTTATATATTATATACTCAGGGCCGGCGCTATGGGTAGGCAAAGGTGGCAGAATCTCTTCTTTCAAATGAATCTTGAATTTTGTTTCTAGGTGCCATGGATCCAGAGATATTCAGGTTTAAAGTGAGAATATCAGGTGCCATTTTTATATATAAATATCTCCGTTTTCCTACATTTTAGAAACACAGATTTAGATTCATATAAAAGAGGAGACTCTCTTCTGTCATAGGAAAAAAGTAGTGAGGTTCTATGAGTCACAGAACCAGAGATACAGCCCCCTGAAGTGTCTCCCCCATCTCCAGATTCTTAGCCATCAGGCTGCGGGAGCATTTGCTGCACACAGGAGCTGCTGCACCTCACAGATAATGGAAATATTCACTTTATATGTTACTAGTACTACATTTTGAGAATGGATAATATCAACTAATATTCATGTTTTTAACCCTTCTCTATGCAAATCTAAGAACACACTTTGGGCCACATGTATCAATCGTTTTTTTCTGTTGTTTTTTCGCCTATTCATTCAGACGCACCGTTTTTGTGGCATTTTTGCGACTAAATGCCAAACTAGCTGCGCAGCAAAAATAACCAGCTTTCCCTCATTTATCCTAGCAATCCAGATGTTTTGCTGTGCCTAATGATATTCATCACTTGCGACTTTTCATTTAGGCGCAAAAACGGGCGCAAAAACACTCCAGCCCGAAGCTGGCGTTAACTGAGAAGAAAGCACTGAGCCCCTTTGCAGAACAGCTCATTTCTAGCAGCAAAGCTCAACCAGACACTGCAGACACTAGAACATATAATACAGACATGAGATACTCTGCAGACACTAGAACAGATCATACAGACATGAGATACTCTGCAGACACTAGAACAGATCATACAGACATGAGATACTCTGCAGACACTAGTACAGATAATACAGTCATTAGATACTCTGCAGACAGGAGCTGCAGACTCTATTTACACTTCATCACCTTCTATTTACAAAACATTCTGCAGAATCCTGAGCTCACAGCAAGACAGGAGAGAATGTTACAGAATGTTGCACATAGTACTGACAAGTGTCCCCCATGTAATTCTGCACAGTATCACCAGTGTCTGAGGGGGATACTGTGCAGAATTACAGGGGTGCAGCAGGAGACCAGCACTGGGGGATCCCCTCCAGGAGAAGCCCCTGCTGAGGAGGTCACTGGGTGCTGGGTGTCACACACCTGGGTGCTGCTGTGAGTGTTATCTTCATTCTGGGCTGTGGGAGAAGCAGAGAGGAGCTTGTAGCAGGATCACAGGTAAGTGCCTGAATCTAACATTGCGCCTAAACCGCGCCTAAACTGTGTTAAAGTAAAGTGATTAATAAGAGGCAGGAAATTACCTTATCACAGATGGTTGTAGCTTGTGATAATTCTGGAAAACAGTGCTCCAGAATTTAGGCGCAACTACTACACTTAGGCGCACAAAAGTGATAAATGTGGCCCTTTCTCTCTTATTCCCTTTTATTTTGTGATAGTTATTTTTTGTTGGGAAAATTGACTGATACGATGAACATTCAATCCTCTTCGCTTAATGTGACTACACCGCGACCAGAACATGTCCATAAAGTTATATGTAACACCAAAAGCACACACATGTCCTGGAATAAAGTTTTTATTTCCCATCATCCATTATTTACACCTATGTTATGACGTTCTCACTCTCATTCTTATGAAGTGCGGAGGGTTCTGTTATTGTGCAGCTAATACAATGGCGCACATCTAAAAGTGACTTTTATTATCTCATTAGAGGGGTTTATGGATATATAGTTATTTATTTGGGTTACCATTGTCTAAGGAAAAGACAATGATACATCTGTGTGAATTTTCTGCAGTTCCCTTTGCTGCATGTTTTGGTGAATATACACATGTGGGGTCTGTATGCTCTCCTCACATCTTACTGTTTTAGGAAAGTATATTTTCTTTATATAAGTATCTGGATTTGTACATATTTTAGAGGAAATTTTGAATGTTAATTGCCAAATGCATCGCCTGGTTGTCTGCTTTAAAAATTCTATAGGTTTTATGGCGCCTTTACGTTTTATTCTGTTTTATTGATATATTTTGCAGGTTGTGACTGTCTAAAAATGTCTAGCTGAAAAGCAGATATCTAGTTATTACAGTTTTAGTGATATTATGTGGATTTATTCATGTGAACGTATCAATAGGACACGTTTGTGAACTCTACAAATGTCCATGTTTGGATCAAATTTTTTGCCATCAAAGTCAAATTTTAAGTATTCTTAATAAAATGTTTCAATTTGAATCAAAATTGCATGAAGGCGCCTATGTCTATAAAATCTTTGATGCAATTTTGAAAATGGGGCAAGTGTCTGCTTTCAGAAAATATCAGTCCCTCTCCCCAATGGGCATCACAGTCTAATCAACCTACCAGTAATTTTTTGGAGTGTGGGAAGAAACCGGAGGACCCGGAGGAAACCCACGCAGACACAGAGAGAACATACAAAATCTTTGCAGATGTTGACTAGCGCTGCAAGGCTGTAGTGCTAATCATGGAGCCACCATGCTGCCCATAAATCTCCCTATCATTTATCTATCTCCTATAAAATTCTCCCATATTACAGTTTGTTTTACCATACTAAAGGGAGCCTCTTGCTGACTGTGACTGGTCATAAAATAGTTTTATTTTGGGGCCCCACTTTTAGTTTTGCCCAGGGCCCCAATTTCTCTAGAACCGGCCCTGTATATACTACATTATATATAGTGGAAAATAGTGGAAAAAAAAAAAAAGCTGACTTGGAAAGCAGTGACATGACAAAAGAGTTGATATACATAGAGATGTAGAGTAACCACACAGAAGCATGGGTTGATTTTCCATTTGATGGTCACTTTACTTGTTTTTTTACATAAGTGCCACAGAGGTAAGATTGTCAGATTGCTATTTAGCTTCTTACTGATAAATCAAGGTCCCTGGATGCATCTGTACCCAGTTGGAAACCTAAGAGGATCAGAATTAAATCAGTCAGATTCACGCAGTGCAAATAAATGGTTCTGGAAATTGTTGCCTTTTAAGAGCTCTAATTTCACTTACACATGTTGTTCCCACTACATGGAAACACTTTACTGTGAATAAGGCCACTATCAGTCTTTTCTAGTTGTATGAACATAACAAAATAATAAATAAAATGTTCATCTCAGTTCCTTATATACTCAAGTATAAGCCAACACTAATATAGACAGCACCAGCCTCCTGCACCTGTATATAGTCTTTCTCCTGCCCTGTATATAGACAGCCATCCCACATATATACCCAGCACCTGCCCCTGATATAGTCTGCCCCCGTATATAGCCAGCCCCTGCCGTGGTATATAGCTTGCACCTGCCCCTGATATAGCTCTCCTCCTGCCCCCATATGTAGCCTTCCTCCTGCCCCATATATAGCCAGCCAGTCCCCATATACACCTAGCGTCTGCTCCTGATATAGCCTGCCCCCCTATATAGCCAACTCCTGCCGTGGTATATAGCTTGCACCTGCCCCTGATATAGCTCTCCTCCTGCCCCCATATGTAGCCTTCCTTCTGCCCCCTATATATATAGCTAGCCAGTCCCCATATATACCCGCTACCTGCTCCTGATATAATCTCCCCCGGCCCCTGTATATAGCCAATTCCTGCCCTTGTATATAGCTTGCACCTGCTTGACTTTCTTTTTTTTTTCTTGACTCGGCTTATACTCGAGCATATATGGATGAAAACATTATTAGCGTCAGAAGATGACAAACCCCCTTTTTTTTCTTGATGAGGCTTTAATTTTTTTTAAATATATAAAAACTCAATAAAACCTGCATAAATTTAGTATCCCTCTGATCTTACTGACCCAAAGAGTGAAGTGTACAAAATTCATTTGGTTGCCCAGTATATTAGATAATTAATGGAGGTGGCAGAATACAAAATAATTTACAGAGGAGCCCAGTGTATGAAATGTATTGGGGGTGAGGCCCGGTATGTAAAATAGTTTAATGGGTGGGGGGGGCAGTATATTAAATAACTAAATGGGGGGGCAGTATATTAAAGCATTACTTGAGGGGGCCAGCCTCTAAAATTCATGTGGCACCCCAGTTTATTAGAATGGGCCATAAATAGGTAAATTAATTCATTAAAGGGGTCAATGTATAAATTAAGTCATGGGGGACCATATATTGTGTAATTGGGAGGTGACATATAATTAGGGGTACAGTATTATTCAGGGTCTGTAGTATAGTAATATATGCAGGGAACACAGAGGTTTTATTATGGGGTATATTTGGGGGGGGCATATTTCTGTTATCCAGGTTTTTGGTTGTTATGGTTTTATCTTATTGATAATGTGGGTGCTGTGACTTCACTGTATTACCTCCTGTTCTGTGACATCTGTGTGTGTGTGTTAACCCTCTGTCCTGTGACATTACTGTATGTGTATTAACCCCCTGTGCTGTAACATCACTGTGTGTGTATCAACACTGGTCAGGGGTACAGTGTGGGGGTATATGTGGGGGTACAGTGTGAACAGTTGTGGTGTGAGGGGAGTATATATAAATATATATATATATATATATATATATATATATATATATATATATGGGGAGATAGTGTGGTCAGTTGTGGTGTGAGGTGTATATATGATATATGTGGGAGTGCAGTGTGGATAGTTGAGGTATGAGGGGTATATATGATATATGTGAGAGTACATTGTGGTCAGTTGTGGTGTGAAGGTCAGGTGTAAGGAGAATAAAGGATGATGCCAACCATGTTTGTTTTATAAATCTGCAGAGATGAGTCATGGCTGGAAGAAGTCTCCTGGAAGATCAGACAGGAGGGAAGAGACAACATCAGGGACATCACCTGTAAGTCATTAGATCACACTGCAGCCTCTGTGCAGGATGGTATCTACTATTATATGGTTACTATATGGTGGTAAATACTGGTCTGTGTGTGTAGATTATCATTTAGTATTTTAGTCATTATGTAGTGGTAATAATCATGATTTAGTGCTATAATGTGGGCCTTGTACAGAGGTGTCATTAGTGATATTGTCCTGTGCTGGTTGGTGTTTGTATAATAACAATATGGCGATAAAGATCATCAGTAAATGGAGTTGGTAAATTATTGGTAATACCGGTAATACCTTGTGGTAATCCTGTGGGTCAGTTTCGAGGGATCAAATTGTAGCGCTATTGTTTGGAATATTGAAATTATGGTAGTTTTAATTGGTAACATTATTCAGTAATAATATGGCGGGAGTATTTTTTAGTTTGTCATGGACCAAAATTGGAAATCGTTTAGTAAAAGTAGGAATTTATTTAAAACTAAAGATACCATTGTTTCTAATATCTCTAGAGCTTTGAAACTGTGTAACTATATGATATCTTGTTACATATATTGTTGTGGGAGGGGGCCCCGCATTGGCTGCCGAGCTGGGGGGCCCCATCCTAAATAAGGTGCTCCCCACCGCTGGGACCCTTAATCTGGCCCTGGTGCACAGAAAACCAAAATGGCGCCAACCCTAAGTCAGAAGTTACAGAATTCTGTACAGCAGGACTGATAGAGACAGGTTGGAATTATATCTGTGAAATGATGCAACTGTGAATAAGAGAAAGTGTTATTTTATGATCCTGAGTATATTTAAGAAATTTGTCTTTGTGGGAATACTCCTTAAAGGGAACCTACCACCACAAATCTACCTATAAAGGTAGATTGGGTGGTAGGTGGATCATTGGGACGTGAGGATAGCCCTTTTAAGGGCTAATCCTCACGTCCCTGCACTTTTTTGAGAACTTTAATTTGATATTTATTCAAATTTACTTATGTGGCTACCGGGGCGTGGAGTAGCCGCTTATGAGATTACACGAGGCGGCTACTCCACGCCCCGGTAGCCACTTTACCCCTCCTACTCACCCATCTTCGGCGCGCAGCTCCGCGTAGCTGCGCGCCCTCGTCCGGGGAGCCTGCCGTCTGCGCATGCGCAGAAGAGCAGGCCCGCGCCTGCGCGGTCACAACTCCGAAACAGGCGCGGGCCTGCTCTTCTGCGCATGCGCAGACGGCAGGCTCGCCGGACGAGGGCGCGCAGCTACGCGGAGCTGCGCGCCGAAGATGGGTGAGTAGGAGGGGTAAAGTGGCTACCGGGGCGTGGAGTAGCCGCCTCGTGTAATCTCATAAGCGGCTACTCCACGCCCCGGTAGCCACATAAGTAAATTTGAATAAATATCAAATTAAAGTTCTCAAAAAAGTGCAGGGACGTGAGGATTAGCCCTTAAAAGGGCTATCCTCACGTCCCAATGATCCACCTACCACCCAATCTACCTTTATAGGTAGATTTGTGGTGGTAGGTGCCCTTTAAGAGGATGTTCTGTAGCAACTGTGATTTATATGTTAATGTTGTGGAGGTCTGCAGCAGGTATGTATGATGAAGTTCTGTAGTCGTGTGTGATTTTCATTCAGTATAAGTTTATGTGTAATCCTGTAATCTGGGATTTCTGGAAAAGCATTTTTTTTCTGGAGACCAACATTTACACCAGTTTGCACCCAGAGGCTTCCATCACCCTCAATCCATGCCTGTGACCTTACCATAGTGTAAAGTAGGTGTTACAGGACCACACTTTGATAGTTGTGGGTCCTCATTAGGGATCCTACCCCAATAATAAAGAAATAGCAAATAATGGAAGCTCTCCTTTAAGTAGATGCTGGAGTTGAAGGTTATTTTTATTTGAGTGGTACGGCAAACATAACGTGACATTTTGGCACAGACAGGCTTCATCTATTTCCCCCCACAGCTGTTTTTGACAAAGGCTGCCTTTACCGAAACCTCACGTTATTTTTACCGTGCCATATCAATAAAAAATAACCTTCAGCATCTATTTGGAGGGGTGCTTCCATTTTTTGCTATTTCTCATAGTGTTAATAATAATAATCTTTACTTATACATCAAATTCTGTAGCATTTTACAAATCAAAGTATTTACATGGGACTACATACTGCTCTTGCTGGTATAACAACCTTATAATCTCCTTTTCCTCATAGGTAGCCTGAATCTAAAGAATTGTTTGGATATTTTCTCATGTGGCATTTTGAGACAATCTTTTAAACAATCTTCAAATCTTATGCAAATATGCTGATATCAAGTATAATAACTATACCTCTATTTTATTTGTCCATTTCAAAGTTTTACCTCTAAGGGGGCATTTGAATCGCACCTGGCAAAGCACACAACGCACAATTTCACAGCAGCCAACATGTATAATTTACACCCCTACTGAATCCATGAAATTTACCAGCATGCCTCCCTAAAAGCATCAACAGCTGGTGGGCAGGGCTTTTCCCTGTCAGTTCTATCAGAAAGCGGGTTGCTGTAAGCAGAGGAAAGGGAGCCACAGATCTCCTGTGCTGCTGAAGGACGCAAGGGTATAGTAGCAATATTGTAGCTGCAGGGTCCCCTTCAGGTACTGTGACTACAGGACTAGGACCCCCTATTCTATGTAAAACTGTTCTTGCCCCCCTACACACATGCCTTGGAAGGGGATGTTTTGCACTGAAGGAATCTTTTTTTAAAACATAAAGGCCTTGCCCCACTGCCTGTCCACCCCTCAGCAGGCACCATGACCAAAGTGACTAGTGATAAATACGGCCCTGTCTCCACTTTCCAAAAAACATAACTATTCAATTATTCAAGTTTACAAAGATATATAAGTGCTTGTTATCTATTTGGAATTTTACACTTAAAAGTGGAAGCATCAAGTGAAAAAAACAGCAGTGTCATTAGCTGTATTGGCTGTGTTTTAAGGCTTTCACTCTGCAATCTGGAGTCACTATGATAACAGATTTATTTATACTTTGGACTGTACTTGGTATACTGGGTTTTATAGTGTTTCCGTTAACCCCTTCCCGCCGCAGCCTTTTTTCGATTTTGCGTTTTCATTTTTCACTCTCCACATTCAAAAATCTGTAACTTTTTTACTTTTCCATGTACAGAGCTGTGTCACAGCTTATTTTCTACGTAACAAATTACACTTCAAAAGGGTGGTATTTAATATTCCATGCCGTGTACTGGGAAGTGGGAAAAAAATTCCAAATGCAGTGAAATTGGTAAAAAAACGCATTTGTGCAGTATTCTTGTGGGCTTGGATTTCACTGTACACCTCAAATGACATGTCTACTTTATTCTTTGGGTCGGTACGATTACGGGGATACCAAATTTGTATAGGTTTTATAATGTTTTCATACATGTAAAAAAATTAAAACCTCCTGTACAAAATTTTTTTTTGGGGGGGGGAAATTTTGCTTTCTTCTGGCGCTAATAACTTTTTCATACTTTAGTGTATGGAGCTGTGGGTGGTGCCGTTTTTTGCGGATTTTGATGACGTTTACAAAGTTATCATTTTTAGGACTGTTCGACCTTGTGATCACTTTTTAAAGAATTTTTAATTTTTTTTTAAATGGCAAAAAAGTGCCATTTTCGACTTTGGGCGCGATTTTCCGTTACGGGGTTAATCGCAGTTAAAAACCGTTATCATATTTTGATAGATCGGGCATTTTCGGATGCGGTGATACCTAATATGTTTATGATTTTTACTGTTTATTTATATTTATATCAGTTCTAGGGAAAGGGGGGGTGATTTGAATTTTTAGGTTTTTTTATTATAATTTTTTTATTTTAACTTTTTTTTATTTTTATTTATACTATTTTTCAGACTCCCTAGGGTACTTTAACCCTAGGTTGTCTGATCGATCCTATCATATACCGCCATACTACAGTATGGCAGTATATGTGGATTTTATTACTCATACATTACAATGTGCTGACAGCACATTGTAATGAATGGGTTAACCCGAAGTAGCTTCGGGTCTTCGTGAGACCCGAAGCTACCATGGCGACGGATCGCCGCTCCCCGATGACGTCACAGGGAACGACGATCCACCAAAAGATGTAAAACGATCCACCGAAAGATGTAAAACACCCGCGTTCGGTGCCGGCACCAATCGCGGGTGTTACTGGTAAGCCTTTGCTGCGATATGCAGCAAAGACTCACCGGCTATGGAGAGGGCTCGGCCCGCGAGCCCTCTCCATGTACCGGGACCCGACATGTGACGTACTATTACGTCACATGTCGGGAAGGGGTTAATATCATTCTGAGAAAGGTGTATCCTTTTAATCAATTTTTATTTAAATATTTTGAGTGTCAAAATGCAGAAAAAGCTTTATATTTACTTTTCTTCCATTACCGAATTAACCAAAGGGTGAAATTATTTTTATATTTTGATAGATTGGGGGATTTAACATAGTAACATAATGGTGCACATTTATTAAGAACATTTTATTGTTTGTTGTGTTTTTGTGAAAAATAAAGGCTCTCATATAAAACCTTTATCGTATTTTACAGGAAACTTTGAACGAAAGAATAGGCTGCAATAAATGTAGATACATTGCGAGAGATTTATAATATGGCAACGCTCCATGTCCTGGTGGATACATCAAGAGGTCCAACCTGGTGGTGTTTTGCGTAAAAACCTGGGAACAAAAGGTTAATTAAAAGTATGGAGGCACAGTGCAAGAACACCCTGTGCCAGTCCACTTCACCGGACCTTTAAAACCTGTTAAACTATCACCACCTGCATCATACCTGCAGTATAGCCGTAGAATACAGATTTGAGGCATACCTTTATTTAGTAGCTTTTAGAGCTCATATCTATTTAATTTAGTTAGCACATATTTAATTTTGTGGCATTTAGTAGATAATATTTCTGGTGCTGGGATCATTTTCTGTCTTGAGTGCCACAAATGTGTGCAGCAATTGGAGAATTGCTGATCAGGCTGCCGAGAGGCCTAAGCAATTGCCACTGCAGCCACAAAAATGCAACTGTTGCTGATCTTTCAAATGGCTTGTCTAGTAATTGGACACAAGAATGGAGGGCAGCAAAAATCTAAATGTGCAGAGACAATTACTTTCTGAAATGCCACCGCGATCTACAAGGGTAATAATAGCCATAGTACGAGCCAACTGTGTCCACTAGATTATCAGCACCCAGACTTCCACAGGCGAAAAGCTGTGACTCGGCAGACTTCCAAATGTAGGTTTCCAATCTTCTAGAACAATATTCTTTTGGTCTAGTCTCTCACTCTCCAGCCCCCCAAAAAACAAAAAAGACACATACCATACATACCCGAATATAAGCCGACCCAAGTATTGGCTGAGGTACCTCATTTTAACACAGAAAACTGGAAAAAACCTATTGACTCAAGTATAAACTGAGTTTGGGAAATGCATTGGTCATAGCCCCCCCCCATTATATAGCCTGCCAGCCCCTGTAGTATATTGACGGCCTGCCCCCCAGTATATAGCCTGCCAGCCCCTGTAGCATATAGCCAGACAGCCCCCTGTAGTATATAGCCTCCAAGCCCCTGTAGTATATAGCCTACCAGCTCCCTGTAGTATATAGCCTGCCAGTCCCTGTAGTATATAGCCTGCCAGTCCCTGTAGTATATAGCCTGCCAATCCCTGTAGTATATAGCCTGCCAGTCACTGTAGTACATAGCCTGCCAGCCCACTAGTGCATAGCCTGCCAGCCCCCTGTAGTATATAGTCAGCCAGACCCATAGTATATAGCCAACCTGTCCCCATGTAGTAAAAGGGAAGAGGAGGTGAAGAGGACCCGAAGGACCCAAAGAGGCACCGGAGCAATGGAAGCAAGAAGAGGACCTATGGGGGCATCGGACAGATGAGTACAGTGTTATTTTTTTAATAGACTCGAGTATAAGCCAAGTTAGGGTTTTTCAGCATAAATTTTATGCTGAAAAACTCAGCTTCTACTCGAGTATATACAATATTAACTGTGTTGGAGTTTCCACGCAACGAAAACCAAGTCCCTTTTAGGAGCAGAGTCAGAGGAGACGGAAAATGATTTTTTTTCTGGTGCAAACCACAAATAAATTGGTTAGAAAGGAGTAAAGGCGGTGGGAGCGCCACAAAAAAAAGCAGAAACTCCATAGTAAATATCCCCCGCTGTGTGCTACCCGCTTCTGCACAGTGCGTCTGTTCGTTCATGCCTTCAGTGGCACACTATGGAGAAGCAGGCGTTGCACAGGAAGAGCCTTGATGACTCTCTGACTGGGTCCTGCCTGCTTCTCCACAATGCGTCTGTGCAAGCACATATGATAACACACTGTGCAGAAAGGATTTGTATTCTAACAGCTATTCTTCAGGGTAGCCTCTTTTTCGGGCCTGTGACAACACCCTTACAGGATATGGTTGCATTACCAATACTTAAAAAAGGTTTTCCACTTTAAGCCCATTCCAGCAAATAATTTATATTGTTTGGGTAAAGAAAAGTTACACAAATTTCCAATATATTATCTGTAAAAATTCTTTATGGGTTTCTAGATCTCTGCTTGCTGTCTAGGAACAGAAAATGTAATTCTTTACTTCCTAAAGCTAAATACTGGTCTATGGTCATGTCACAAAGGTGCACAGCTCGTTATATCCCGGGGAATATGATGTCACACAGGTGCGCAGCTTGTTTTTTTCCTGGGAATGTGATGTCACATAGGTGCGCGGCTTGTTAGCATCATGCAGCTTTGATTACACTCTGTAATATAATGAGCATTGCACCTGTGTGAGATCACATGACCAGGGACCAGTGTTTATCTATAGGAAGTAAAGAATGAAGTTTCCTGTTGCATGACAGCAAGCAGAGATCTAGAAAACTATAAAGAATTGATACAGAAAATATATTGGAAAATTGTATAACTTTTCATTACACAAACAATATGAATTATTTGCTGTAATGTGCATAAAGTGAATAACCCCGTTCAGGTCATCTGTCTTTAAACCCCCGTTCTTTTATATTGCAAGCAATGTACTAAGAAGATTAAAAATTCTACATGCTTTTACTCTATGTTCTAAAATAAATCAGTAAATAAAATTCCAAATCATTCACCCTCCCTGGAGCAGAAAATAAAATAAATAATCAAATCACATACATAAATATGTTAGGTATCTTCAAATCCCCAAAAGTGCAATTGTGCAATTTCCTAAATCAATGAAAACATCAGCTTGTCCCTCATAAAATTCAAAAGAATAATGGAAATGTTTTAGCATCAGAATATGGCAACACGGTCATTGAAAATAAAACACTAAAAAATATAAAATTGGTAACAATGTAATAGTTCTGACCCTAAAAATAATCGAAAGATGTTATTTGGACCACACAGTGCAATCTATAATTACAAAGCTGTAAGAAAATGGTGGAACTGCATTTTTTACCATATGTACTGTATTTGGAATTTTTTGGTAGCTTCCCAGTACATTGCATGGAATATTGAACACTGACCCTGGGAAATACAAATTGTTAGATAACAAGCACTTCATCCAGCTCTGTACACAGAAAAATAAAATAATATAGCTTTTGGATTGTTGGGGGTTAAAAAACAGAAACACAAAAATGACCAGTTTGTTAAAGGGGTTTTCCCACGATCGAAAGTTAGGCCTATAGATAGGGCCTAACTTTCATTTGTGGGAAAACCCCTTTAAGGGGGTTATTGAATTATTTATTTATTTCAATTTTTTTTTACAATTTCTTTTAGGTTATCAACTAATGACGAGCGTCAAGGGCGATCAGATAACTCTGTATGGTGAAGGGTCGTGTGTAAGTCCTCATAAACGCCTAATGACACTGTATCACACATATATACCAAACCTTCAAAAAAAACTTTGTTAAATAGAAGAGTGTATGAACATGAAAGTAGCAGCATTTCTATTTTCAAGCAGCTTTCCCATTTGTAGACATCTGTAGACTAATTACTGTGTGTTATTAATTTTTCTTTGACATGGGGGATGCAGACCTAGCTGTTGTGACTTTGCCCCTGCTCATTCCTATCACTTTATTTTACATGGAACTTCTATGAAAAATAATACTTCAGTGACAGCTTTTGTCTGTCTTCCTAGCAGTAAAATTTAAGATTTTAGAGTGAAACTTATTTTATTAGAAAAGGCAGAGCATTAGAGAAGTTCTTAGTGGAGAAAAAAATATATTCCCCTAGTAAGTAAGGCCTTATGTGATCCAATTAGTATGTAGTCTATTTTATTTAGCGTGATAACGTTTTCTAAACAATTTTACCACACTTAAGTTGTAAATACTGAATAAAACATAGTTTTGGGAACAGATGAGCAATGTTTTTCTTATGGTAAACATGGCAATGAATATTTGTATGATTTATTATATCTATATCAGCGCCAGAATTTTATGACATTGATATTTTTGTTCAAAATATATTATTTATTTTAGATATTCTATCTTCTCTCCAGATTAACTCGATGCTGACCGACTACTGACTTAAGACAGTGCACGAGTCTGCAGAGACGTCCTTTGGAGTTGCTGCAGTTTCTCCTGCTCCTTCACTGAATGCAGGAGCATGAACTGGTATCTGACTGGCTGTTGGAGACCCAGGGGAAAAATGGTAGACATGGTTTATTACCCCTTATTCCTTTCCTCCCAGCAGAGTGCTATAGTAGCGCTGTATAGTGAATAGAGGAGCCGACACTGCTGCCAGCTCTATAGACTCCCATGTGACACCCATTGTTCATATTGGTACTGCCACTGCTATTGCTACTGCCACCAAAGATTTTTGGGGTTAAATATTATAATAGTAATGACCCGTTAAAATTCAGGTTTGGTCGAATTGGTGCACCAATGAGGTCATCAGGCAGTGATGAACTTCCCCAAAATGGCCGTGCCACTGCAGGTTATTGCCAGCGCACTTCCGCAGCCATTTAAGCCATTTAAGACTTAACACCTACAATTGCTGTAAGCACCAATCACTGACATAAACAGCTGGAAGAGGTCAAGCTGAAGCCGGTCCTGAACTTTTAATTAACTACACGGTCAGGTCCAGGGAGACCTCAACCCACAAAGTTTGGTATGATTGTTTTTGTCCGAAATTCTTATTTTTTCATAAATAAACACAAAACATGAATAACATGTGTGCCCATGGCCGAAGATGCATTGTGTTTTTTTTACTTGGTTTGCATTCTGTCCGGCAATAGTTTGAACACTGAGTTAGTTTACTACTGGCTGTCATAATTCGTTTCCGCCACACCCTGTTGATTTTGTTCTGGGCTTTAAACAGTTATGCTAGCTGTAATTGAAATGTACTACCTCCACTCATAATTCTCTCCTGGTAGTCTGGTTTGTCAGAATGTCAGAGGACTGTACAAATCACTTTCTAAACTGGTAAAACGATATCTCATAAGATAATTGCCTGCCCACTTTCCAGTGCTTTCTATAAGTCTTCTTTGGAGTTTTCTAACATTTTCTGGACTTATGTTTTTTTATAATCTTATCTTTGCTTGTCTTATGACCATCTATTTGTCTCTTGATTCTGTACAGCATTATCCTCTTAGTTTTGACCCAAATTTGTCGAATATTCTTCTGTATTTGTTTGTACTGTTTTTGTCTCTGAGTTTTCAATTTGAGGCAGGATGGGAATGTCTACCAGCTGCCTATCTAGGTTGAGATAGCGAATAAGGTAGAAACAGTTGGATTGGTCTAGTTTAGGGCTCACTGTCTGTGTCTGTTTTTTCTTTTTCATCTTATTGCCCAATCTCAAAGAACATCATTTCAACATATAAACCAAAATGTACCACCAATTTAAAGGACAATGGAAAGGAGTGGGAAATATATATCCATTGATATATTACCTAGCTAAGGAAGGGGGCAGAGTGCTGATGCATGTGAAATACAGAGGAGTTAAATGAAGGGAAACCAGTTACCAGTGGACTCAATTAAAGGAAACCTGTCAGCAGAAATTGACCTAATAAACCACTACCAGTATGTTGTCAAGCAACTGAACTCCTCCCAGATAATGTTTCTTTCATGACCCAGTATGGTGGTATCATTGAGAAAATCAATTTTGAAATTAGATGTAAATTGGCTGTATAATGTCAAGCAGGCAGAAATTTTTAACACTGAAGTCAAGCTCTCCCTTCCTCAAGAAGTTACCTTTGCTGTAATTAGTGGTCCTGCATCAAGAGACTTCACTAACCAGAAGTCTGATGCATGATGTCAATTAGAGTCCACCTTGAATTCAGTGTTAAACTCCCCTCGTCCTTGACTTTATACAACCAATTTACAGCACAATTCAAAAATGATTTTCTGGATGATGCCACCAAGCCGGACCATGAAAGAAACAATAATTAGAAGGTGTTACACTGCTTGACAATATTCTGGTAGTGGTTTATAAGGTCAATTGCTGATGACTGGTTCCCTTTAATACTTGTGATGCTGTTGTTCAGTCAAAACTCACAAACCTGGCTTCTCTAATCATAACATGCACCCATGGCCTTCATCATAGACTTTTCCATGGTAATACTTTACTATGTAAAACCTTTGTCTGATCTGTAGGATGCCCTACTTTTATTATATAGCACAAGTGAGCAGGTGATTAAATTGGTTCTGCTAGCTACAGTATTTAATTGTTTGGATATAATAAAAAATATTTTAGAAATGTGCCTGGTATTTACTATATGCATGAATATTTTGAAAATGTAAATATTTAACCTTTTGCTTCAATATCCAATAAATACTCGATGGATTTACTTCTGCTAAACATAGAATTTTTGAACAAAGAAATTTCCTTATTAAAAATTAAAACTACACAATTAAAAAATACCCTACAAAACCAACTAACCGAGGACGAGACCCATAGGTTTTTTTGACTCTATAGATTCGAGAATACAACGGTTACGTGCGGATTTGGAGGCTACGAAAAGCACAAAGTGGCAACGTGATGCTGAGAACTATAAATCGGGCCACATATACAATTGGCAAAATGGACAACAAGGTAATAATAGACGACAACGTCGACCCTTCCAAAAGGGAGAACAACCATCCAGTGAAACAAAGGACCTGATGCCTACTACCCCTGCAATTTCTTCTACTTCTTCTTTTTTAGAGAAAAGCTCTCAATCATACAACAGAGACTGAAACGACGGTGGAGAGGTGGACGGAAACACAGGAGACACCTCAAAAGACAAAGGGAAACTCAAGGGACAAACAATGAAAACACGCAAAAGACTCTAGTGGTAAATATTTCATCAAAAAATTTGACCCATGCACAACACTCTGTCCTGTCAAAAGGGTTATCATTTTGTATTAATGTGCAACCTGATTGGTTCCAAGTGGAAACCGATCTATTCTCTTTCTTTCGATCTATTAAACTAAAACATTATTTTCACAACCGTATATTACAGCGTGCAGAATCTGCATAATTATGTTTAAAAAATTTGGGGTTATCCAATAAGAGTACTTTCTTACCCTCAACATCTGTGCCTGCCATTGATACTTTCATATCTGTAGTAAAACGGGATCTTGATAAACTTCGATGTACACATACACATAGTACATTCTCTCATCCTAACATTACTAGGGCTGAAGTCCTCGCAATTGGCGAGCTGGCCCATGACGGCGACCTCACTATCAAACCTGCTGACAAAGGGGGTGCGGTCGTCGTCATGGATACCAGCTCGTACATTGCCGAAATTCGATGTCAATTGTCAGATACCACTGTATATAACAGAATCCCAGGGGACCCTAAATTCCAACTGGCCAAGCGGCTCAAGGTCATTTTGGATAATGCATTACTGTTAAACTTAGATGAAGATTTACATAAATTCCTTATTATTGAACACCCCACGGTAACTGTACTGTATGTTCTTCCGAAGATACATAAAAACTTAAAATGTCCTCCTGGACGACCAATTGTGGCAGGCTCGGGCTCCATATTTTCTAATGTGGCAACCTTTTTTGATAGAATTCTGCAGAACTTTGCAACAGCTGCTGACTCATACATTAGAGACACAAATGATTTTCTGTTGAAATTAAATGCTTTGACATTGGATAACTTGATAGATTATACCTTGGTATCGTTTGATATTATTTCTCTATACACCTCAATCACACATGAGAGAGGTATCAATACAATAATGGATAATTCTGATCACCTCAAACTAAAGATTTTGTAACCATTTTATTGGATCTGGTGCTCACCAATAATTATTTTTTATTTGAGGATGAATTTTTTTTGCAGTTAAAAGGAGTGGCCATGGGTGCCAACATGGCACCCACATATGCCAATATCACGATGAGACACTTTGAGGAGGATGTCGTCTATAGGTCCCACCACTTCTCTAATGTATTGAGGTGGTGGAGATACATCGACGATGTCTTCCTCATTTGGATGGGGGCGGAGTCAAATTTAGATCTCTTTTTGGATTATTTAAATTCACTCGACCAAAATTTACAATGGTTAAATCCAAATCTAACCTAAAATTTTCTTGATGTAAATGTACAACTTAAAGAGGGTCATTTATCCACTAAAATTCATGTTAAACCCACAGATAGGAATAATTTACTCCGTTATGAAAGTGGTCAATGATTAAAAACTTACCTTACAGTCAATTTTTGCGTATTACTAGAATCAAGAGTGATTCAGTAGATAAAGAAGTATACTTCAATATGATGTCAAAAAAATTCCAGGATCGGGGTTACCCACCAAAGGTGATTGAGCAAAACAAACTCAGAGCTCTGTCTATCACTAGACAAGAAGTTCTGTCTAGACCCCCTCCTAATAGAACTACAAATAGGATCCTATTTATCTCCACATATAACAACAGAAGAAATGAAATTGCCAACATTGTACGTAGACATTGGTGTATCTTGTTACATACCTTTACAGATATTCCTGAGTTCCAATGCCCACCCTTGTTTTCATATAGACATAGCAGTAATGTAAAAGATAGATTTGTGAGAGCTGATGTAGGCTCCAAACAACGTACCACACAACGAGGCATATTTGGATCTGTCAGAAAGGGATGTTTCCCCTGCCTGTCATGTGTGAATTGCTCCCACATGATTAAAGGCAATTCATTTGAATACAAGGGGACTATTTATGACATTAGACATTATTTAACTTGCAACAGTGACTTTGTAATCTATTTATTGTCCTGTCCTTGCCAACTTGTATATGTGGGTGAAACGAGACTCAACCAACACTTCTTAGAAATGGGACACACTGAGGGACAACTCAGATTTAGGATTATTGATCATGTACCCCCCCCCCCCCCTACGTTGAGGTGGTGACCGCGAACAACTTCTTAAAATTAAAGAACTAAAGTGGATACACAAATTGGGCTGCCTTAAACCACAAGGTCTCAATGTCGATTTCAAATTAAATGTGATTTAATATACTGTCAAAAGCTGTCCCCCCTAATGCTACGCTGTTTTCTGTCCTCCTCCGCAGTATATTAGAGGTATTGTATGACATGACTTTATTTATCTTTTGACTTATACTCATTTCTCTTTCTTTACAGAACTCACCTAAATAAGGAAGAAGTTCATGTGACATATATCCGGGACTGGCTGACGAAACCAATTTACAAATATAAATAATATTTTTTCAATATGTGCACATACTCGCACTATGACAAGGACATAGTCACTGTATTATTTTTATTTGTCTTTCTTCATTTTCTTCTGCGTGTAGGTATTTTTAGGAATACATTCAGACTATGCAAGGCTACCCCTGATGCGGCAATTCTGGATCATAGTGGGTGATGTTGTCCACTGTTGGATCATTATCCCACATATACTCCAGGAGGTGAGGGAGTGTCCCCCATCTTTGGGATGACACCACCACCTTTCGGCCAGGCTGGTTGACCTAGCACATTATACTTACCTGATACACGCTTGATCTGCTGGTTGCCCTTAGTTAAATGGCGCACGTAATTATGTTCCAACATGTGCACATGTCTATATCGTGCTGTCGGTTTCCCACATCCATGATGGATGTTTGGGCTTCCGTACACGGCAATACGCTTGCGTGACTTAACAATTCCCTTGGCCAGATAGTGTGAGCATGCGCATTACATTTGTTTACAAACCGTGTTTGACAGATCCATGCTTGGAAGTATGTATACGCATGTCCCGGTAATGTTTTTAATCGTCACCTGCACTTTATACACATTAATTAGCTTGTTAAGTGTTTTTGAATTATTTTACACATGTATAATATTGTACTATGTATTTATATGCTCACATAATATGCTGAAATTGTGTACTATTGAAATGTATTAATATTGAGCACTGCACTTTCTTGATCATGCACTTTATAATGAATTTTATAGTAATTGCCTCTTGATGCTATGTTGCACTGATAGACTATATATATGTTCACTCACTCCTGTAACCTCACTTGAGAAAGGCTCACGGGATTGAAAACCACCGTTTTTTCACCTGAATTTTTTGTGCTGCCTTTTCATCATTTATAACCTTTTTATCTAAATATTTAAGTTGTTGCCTTTATTATTTTACACAGTAAAATCAGCAATATAGAATTTAACAGGATGAGTGTATATGTGTATTTCATATCCTAAAACTAGTGGTAAAAACAATCGCTTTGCTTTTCAGGGGATTCCCATGGTTCCTGTCATCAGCATGTATGTGCTGCTTAAACTCTCTCGTGCATGACCAGCTTTCGTCGTAGCATGAGCTCAGCCACAATTTGACCCATAAACCACTTTCAATGTTAAGGCCATTTGTCCCTGGACTTAATGTAAAAGAATCCACAACTGGTTTTGTTGGAGATATTTAGAGTTTCCCATTCATATTACTCAAACTTGCAAAAATGTACATGCCTGCTGCCAAAAGATGGCTCCTGCAAAGTTAAGTAGGTCACTGAGCTGAAACAATGTATGGCACTCTTATCTATTATATAAAAATTTGCACCAGGACACAAGATTTACCAGTCATTTGAGCATACCAACATGCAAACTAATTGTGGCCATCATTTCATTACTTTTAGGGTATAAAGTACTTTAGCTTTGTGACATATTGATAAATGAAGATGACTGTCTCCATTTAGATGTTAACAGAAGCCATTTGTTGTGTGCAGACGTACTGGGGGACACTGCTGCTGAAAGCAGTCTCTTAGGTCACTCAGAGACACACTAAGCTCTTGGCCTCTCTCACTGCTACAATGTCACAATTCGTCTTTTAATTATGTGTGTCTGATCTAATTAAGCATCACTTATTTTTCAGCAGAACTGACACACGTAATTGGGTCAAGTAAACCTTTTGCCCACTAAACTCCAACGATATGTGTATTCAATGTTCAAGCACTCCACTGTGAAGACTTGCAACATTAAATGGGATCAATACAGTTCTCTCAAATGACAGAAAGAGTACATAACTAAAGAGAGGTTAAAGTGCAGTCTTCTCCACATGCAGGCATTGTAACCATTGCCTAATACATACCTCCCAACTTTTGCAGTGGCAGAAGGGACAAATAAATGTGAAAGAGTTTTCCTCGTAAGCCACGCCTTTTGCCCCGCTCCTTTTCCAACTTCCAGTATATTTCCCCCTAAGTGCCCCCAACATCTCTCCCTCATTTTCAGACCAGCTCCAGTTATCCCCCCCAGCAACCTTCTCCCAGCACCCCCCTCTCATACGGTCCCCCCAGCACCTCCCCACCTCATATTGACCCCCCAGCAACCCCTCATATATTATCCCTCCCAGCATCCCCCTGTCATGTTATCCCCCCAGCACTCTTCCCCCAGTACCCCTCTCAAATGATCATCCTAACCTCACGTTATCCACCCAGCAACCCCTGTACCTCGTGTTATCCCTCACCTGATGTTATCCCTCCAGCAACCCCCCACCTCATGTTATCCTCCCAGCACCCCCCTTCACCTTGTGTTATCCCCTCAGAAACCCCCCACCTCATGTTAACCCTCCAGCAATGCCCTATCTCATGTTTTCCCCCCAGCAAACCCCCCACCTCATGTTATCCTCCCAGCAACCCCCACCTCATCTTATAATCCTAGAAACCCCCCACCTCACATTATCCTGCCAGCACCCCTCCTCTCATGTTATCCACCTAGCATCCCCACCTCATGTTATCCTCCCAGCACCCCCCCTTATGTTATCCTCCCAGCAACCCTCCTCTCATGTTATCTCCCTAGCAACCCCACCTCATGTTATCTCCTTCCTCACCCCCACCTCATGTTATCCTCACAGCACCCCCCTACCTCATATTATCCCCCCACCTCATGTTTTCCCCCCAGCAACTCTCCAGCCAGAAATTCCTTTGAGCATGATATATGTATTATCCCACAGTTCAGTCTATGCCTCATGTAAGGAATTTGGAATTCAGTGTGATTTTAGATTTTGATTTAACAAATAGTATAAAAATGGGGATATCTGATGAAAAATACATTGGGGTTATTTAGGGTATGATAGACATGCCGAGCATCCGGCACAGCCTGTTATGCCTCCTAGAGTATCCAGTGGGGACCTGCGCAGTGTTTATTTCTAAAATAAATGCAGCCAACGAAGTTTCACATTAAAAAGCCCAGAGCTAGCCCACCCCCCACCAGCTGTGCCTTCCTCCTTCGCGCCCCTCTAGTGTAAAGAAGGTGAATAGGGAGAAATAACTGCAATAAGCTAGCAGTTGAGATAATTTCAGGGCTCCTAGAATCTTTGGTTAAAAAAAACCCCATTGGAATGAGATACAAAAATAAACATGAGACAAGGTGAGAATAGTAGTTTATTTTTTTTATACACCCAGGGGCTGCTGGGCATTTCATCAATGGGGGGAGGGGGAGTGTGGGGCATTTCATAGGTGGGGGTATGCTACAGGGCATTTCATAGGTGGGGGACTGGCTGCAGTGCATTTCATAAGTGGTAAGGCTGGCTGCAGGTCATTTCATTAATGGAGGGTTGGCAACAGGGCATTTCATTACTAGGGGCTCTGCTGCAGGGCACCTCATTACTGGGAAGGCTGTTTGGCATTTCATTCCTCGAGGAGGCTGTGACCAACGCCTTTCCCACCCTTGGTTTATACTCCTGTCAATAAGTTTTCCCAGTTATTTGTGGCAAAATTATGGACCTCGGCTTATACTCGGGTCAACTTATACTCGAGTATATACAGTATATTTTTAGCTTTTTGATTCGATGTATATTTTGAGAGATATTATACTGTTACTACCCTTTGGTTACACCGTGTATATCAGGCTGCTTATCTTATGTTTTACTTACAGACTGCTTTAAATACAAAGCAATTAGGAATGTTACTAAATCTAACAATTTTCAGCTGAAATCTATTTTTAACTGTATTTGTGCTTTTTAATCCAAAGAAATAATTCCTTACTTAATAACTTAGCATAACAGTTTATGTTATAATAACCAGCAGTAATAAAATTCTCGTGCAATGTAACATGTCCTTAGGTACAATAATAATCACTTTATTGCTACTGCATCAATATGACCTTTGCTTTCCAGGGATGCAGTAAACATATAAATACAACAAAATAATACAATTTGAAAGCTTTTATTGAGCAGAGGAAAAACCTATTGTGAAGTGTGAAGAAATAGATGTCCACTATGAGCAGATGCGTAGAAGCAGAGAGCACTGAAATCTCTACTAGATAGTCTACACATGTGTCCATGGATTACAGTGAGAAGCTGTGGTGGTTTTATGCGGCTCTGCTGTAACTTCCATAGCCATGGCGGACCGAATGCATCTTTGTGAGAAAACTCAGTTGCATGCATCTCTAACACCCCCTCCTGCTCATAGTTTCCTATGTGACCTGGTGAAATTAATAGGACCGCCCAAAATGCAGTGTACTGGTTTTTCATATTTGTTTCCATGGGGAGGAAAAAAATTGACTCTCTGATCAAAAAGAGGGAGTTACACTGCCATCTAGTGTGTCTCTCTGGAATATCAGGGGGAAGATGCTCCAGACTGCATACTAAATTAAAAAAATGGTGCTTTTTCCCCTTGGCTGATTAAATATTCAGGTCATGTGTTTACTATGGCTGCTTTCAGTTAAATGAAATCATAGATAAGCAAACAGAATAACAGATTTTCATGCCACTTAGGACGTACAGTCGTTTTCTGACGATTTTCTTTTCAGACATACCAAGCTTTCGGTTCATATTTGCTGCTGGTCCAGTAAGTAGCAATCCATGATTTACACCTGCCAATCCCTACTGGTCCCCGTTCAGACTTTGATAGAGGGTTTTTATTAGACATATTTCTATTACACTGTGGATGGATCTGCCAGATACCAGGTGAACCTGCAGATTCCCCCCATATGATATGGGGGATACTACCACAGTACCACAGCAACAGGGAACTCTTATTTCCCAGTCTTTAGATGTAATGGAGCCAAGTTATTGTATAATATTTTATTGTAGTATCACCAAGCGTTATTTGCTGTAGATTTGAGATACCCATTTGAGAAATTTTAGTCTATTCTCTCATCTTCTTTTAAACCTAATCTATAGTATTATTATTATTATTATTATTATTATTATTATTACTCCAGAAGACTTGAGTAAATTATGTTCACTCCTTTTTTACAGGATTTTTTAATTCATGTGTCAAATGTTTTATATTGGTGAAAGATCTGGACCCCAGGCTGCCCGCTCAGCACCTAGAATCCTCTTCTGAAACAACATGCTGCTTCAATGTATCATTGTCTTGCTTAAATGGATTTGCCCACAAAAGAAAATTCTCAAATTTCAATCCCCTTGTGATGCTTACACAATAAAGATCATTTTTTAACCTTTTACTTTACAGTTTTATTCAGTTTTATTGCTGTTTAGCCAATTTCACTCCTTAGGCTGGTCATTGTAAAAATCCAGTGTAAAATGTGTCTATAAGCAGACACATTGGGGCAGATTTATCAAGCAGTCTGAAAGTCAGAATATTTCCAATTGCCCATGGCAACCAATCACAGCTCCCCTTTAAAATATTCATGAGCACTGGTGAAATGAAAGCTGAGCTGTGATTGGTTGCCATGGGCAACTGGAAATATTCTGACTTTCAGACTGCTTGATAAATCTGCCCCATTATGATCTCTCTAGCGCTGTGAGATGCTGTATGCTGACAATGTGCTTAGATTATCAGCTTATGGGTTTATATACATTTTCATTTAGCTTATGAACATTGTACTAGTTACTGACACATAGAAAGAGATATGAAACAGATCAGAAGTAAGATGATGAGATCCATGATATGCATAATACACACAATGGCACAGCTCTGCTACATCTCTGATATCACATCTGATGTGCCTCCGTCACCCTTCCCCAGATAAAGAACTTATCTGCCTGTAGCTTGTAGCTCTCCTCTTTCTGCTGCTGCTGTTTGCCAGCAGGAAGTCAGTGTGTATCATTGTGAGCTCCTCCTGGAATGCAAGGAGGAGGGGCTGCTGCAGGAGGCATAAAGAGAGAGAAGCAACAAGCAAGATGGCTGGTGGGGAACTAGGAGCAACAGAAATGTTATTAACTAGCACTAATAGAGACAAGTTGGAATAATATCTGTGAAATGTTTTTTTTTCCCAAACATATATTTTTCTAAAACCTTTATTTATTATTCAGTATTGACAGTTCATTTCCACTATTGAAACCCCATACAGAGATGCAAACTTTGGAACTGTCTGCAGTTAAAGGGAACCTGCCATGAGATTTTCAACATCAAACCTAATGGCAGGTTCTCAATAAGTCTTCTCACTGTTTCCCATTCAGCTTATATTAAAAAAATTTGTAGGTCATATCTTTATTAAATCAATTTTTAAAAAGTAACAGGCACCTTCATACAGTCACCAAGTCACAAGGGGCATGTTTTCTCTTCTCCAACATCTCCCTCAGCTCCCTCATTTCCCCCTACCACAGATTATACTCTGACTGTAAACCCAAACTGCAGTAAGCAACATTTTTTAGCTGCCAGGGGGGGCACAGATAACTAAAATACTTCAATTACAAGGGACACTGAGGAGAGGCAGCAGAAAAACAACCCCAATGAGTGGTCTCAAATGCATAGAGGGTTTCCCATACCAACTTACACTTCCCACCCCTTTGTCTGGGCCATTAAGACTATTGTGTTGGTGGTCTTGTAAATTGGTTGCAAAAAATATTTATCACCTATCCAAAGGATTACTGATATATGTCTGATGCCTGGAAATCTTGCTCTAATGCAAATGGAAACATTGCATACAAACTGCCATTCATAAGACAAAAAAAAGAGAAATTGCTTTGACAATTTCAATAGGAAAGTTGTATGCTTCATTTACAGATGTTACTGGAACAAAATGTAGATTTTTACAAGCCCTTTAACAGCGGTTTACCGGCATATGCTGTAGGCTGCTAAGAAAACTGATACATTGACAAGACAAGAAAAGACAAGAAAGTGTCTTAGTGGATTACTAAAAACGTAATAAGTAATATCAAACCTTCAACTATGGAAAAGAAAAGGTTCTCCTAGTTACATAGTTGCATGTAATTAACCATGATGGCTTACAGTCCATACATTGTGTCTATGCTCAGCATCTTCTATGTGCATCCAAGTATGGAAACCAACCCAAATACACAACAAAAGTAAATAACAATGCTCAATTTTCATAAAATCTCCATTCCACAGTCCATCAACAAAACACCTTGCATGTATACATAACTTTCTTACACACTAGTTACACTATACAAAATGCCAGACTGTAATGTTTGCACAAAAATAATTCCCAATTTAATACATAATTTACAATCATTTTCATAGCAAATGTATGACATGGTACACAACCCGGAGGATACAGAGCAATAATATCATAATATACATACAGACAAGTTGTGACAACTGAAAGAATATCTGTCTCATGTAACTAACATTTTGACACAATTTTATAAATAAATAGTGAGGATGATGATAGAAAACTGACAAGAGACAGATAAGGAACTTGATAACATTTCTAATGCTTTAACTCTCTACAGACAGAGTCATCAAGGGAGATATGTTCCAGGTAGGGAAAGAATTAATTATTAGTCTTGGTATCTGCTTGAGGTGGACAGAGCTCTCAATACTTTTAGATAGACTTCTCACTTCAGGTGGATGAACACAAAAAAGACCCAGAGAAGCTGTTTTACAGACAGTCCCCAACTTATGCCGGTTCCACACTTGCGAGTGTGATGCGATGAACTCGCATCACACTCACAACGCATGCTGCCAGGAACGCACGGCCCGAACGCTGCACACCATGAGTGAACTGACATGCTGAGTTCACTCCTGGTGTGCAGCGTTCGGGCTGTGCGTTCCCGGCAGCATGCGTTGCGAATGTGATGCGAGTTCATCGAATCACACTCGCAAGTGTGGAACGGGCCTAAAGGAAACCTGATTTACAGAGGAACGTCTCTGTCCTAACTGAAGTCAGGTGAATTGAATGTGTCTGCAATGCAGCTTTAAAGGGGTTGGTCATTTTACCTCATGTATTTTGTAAGGTGTGTGTAAGTGTGGGGGGCAGCATATTAGATAATTTACTAATATACAACCACTTTCTTTATGTAAATTGAAGCCTCCTGTCTTTTACCTAATGATCCAGACATTTTCTGACCAGCAGATGGAGGGTCATGTGATCTCTATACAGCTTACCCCAAGAAAAAGTAAAGTTTGCAAAAAGGACATATAATTTGTGTAATGAATAACAATGATTTCAATGGCCCATGAAGGATGAAAGTTTCAATGCACAATACAGATGGTACAGTGTGCATAGGGCAGATTTGCCATTCAAAGGATTACAAACCTATAATCAAAAATCCAATACAGTTACTGTACAGTGTGTCTAAGTGGGTCAGTTATTAAAAAACGAAATCTTATAGCAATATTTCATATCCACCAATACCATCTGTGAACTCCACTAGTATGAGTTCTAAGCATAACTTAAAAGTACTGCACATACCAATAATAGAGCCTTTCTAAATGCAATAAGTGCTATCATGCAGCATTCTGCACATCACCATTTACAAGTCTATTAAAAGTGTGTTCATTGATTGTAACAATGTTTTGTGTGTTCCCTTAGGATCTTCCAGCCTAAGCTAATGGTGAAGTTGGAAATAAAGACTTTTATTTGGCACATCATCAAATAAACAGATTACTAGAACTAAATCCAATCTGTTAACAGAGGACATCTGTTCTCTCATAATAAGGACAATTCCTAGTGAGGATTAAACCATTCATATGTGTTACAGGTCTGTAGACTTACGGTATTCACCTGCACTGATCCGAATATTAACCCCTTCCCACATTTAGATGTTCCTGATCATCTTGTTATGGGAGGGGGGTGGCTGAGCCCTCTTCATACTCACCGGGTGTTTGCTGCACGATCCAGAAAACACCTGTTGTTAGCACCGATTAAAGGCATTAACCTTTTGATCGCCAGCGGCAAAGCTAAAAAGCAGGTGGTGCATCGAGTCGACATATTGGCTTAGATCATCGCTCCCAGGGACATCATCGAGAAGCAGCAATCTGTTACCATGACAGCGTCTGGTCATACAAAGACCCAATTTTAGGCGCATTGTTATAGATGGTGTGCAAAATCACCATTAGAGATGGGCGAATCGATTCTAATGAATCTAACTTCGGTTAGAATTTCAGGAAAAATTCGATTCGTCACGAAGACGAAGTTTATGCTGATTCGCGGGAACGAAGTTGTTTACTTTCCCCTCATGTTTCTGCTAAATGGGCGCGAGAACAACGTGTTACATGGGGCAGAGAACTCTGGGAAGGAGAAAGCCCTATAAAACCCAGCCATTTTCTATCTCAACACTTCACACATCATGTTGTAGCGTCCAGCTGCTGCTATTGTGCTGTGCGATTCTTGCTGCAATCCCTCGCTGTTCTATAAGGGGGATCTCTATACCCCAAATAGCAGTTCTATTTAGTGACAAAATCGAATAGGCAGAAATCTGTTTGACTTTCATGCATCTGCAGTAGCGATTGGTGGACCAATCCCTGGTTGTTCTTTAAGGGGGATCTGTATACCCCAAATAGCAGTTCTATTTAGTGAGAAATCGAATAGGAAGAAATCTGTTTGACTTTCATGCATCTGCAGTAGTGAGCTGTCAATTGTGGGTTATCTGTATAACGCACATTGCCATACCTTTTGGGGGCTCTAGTTTACAGCCAGATTTCCGTGTGAAATCCACATAGTTTATACAGTACTTTGCTGAATTTACACTGTCAGTTGTGGGGCATCTGTATAACGCACATTGCCATACCTTATTGTGGCTCTAGTTTACAGCCAGATTTACATGTGAAATCCACATAGTTTATAAAGGGATTTTCGCTGAAATTACACTGTCAGTTGTGGTGTATCCGTATAACGCACATTGCCATACCTTATTGTGGCTCTAGTTTACAGCCAGATTTACATGTGAAATCCACATAGTTTATACAGTGATTTTCGCTGAAATTACACCATCAGTTGTGGGGTATCTGTAAAACGCACATTGCCATACCTTATTTTGGCTCTAGTTTACAGCCATATTTACGTGTGAAATCCACATAGTTTATACAGTGATTATCGCTGAAATTACACTGTCAGTTGTGGGGTATCTGTATAACGCACATTGCCATACCTTATTGCGGCTCTAGTTTAGAGCCAGATTTATGTGTGAAATCCACATAGTTTATACAGTGATTTTTGCTGAAATTACACTGTCAGTTGTGGGGTATCTGTATAACGCACATTGCCATACCTTATTGTGGCTCTAGTTTACAGCCATATTTACGTGTGAAATCCACATAGTTTATACAGTGATTTTCGCTGAAATTACACTGAAATTTCAGTTGTGGGGTATCTGTATAACGCACATTGCCATACCTTATTGTGGCTCTAGTTTACAGCCATATTTACGTGTGAAATCCACATAGTTTATACAGTGATTTTCACAGAAATTACACTGAAATTTCAGTTGTTGCTTATCTGTATAACGCACATTGCCATACCTTATTGTGGCTCTAGTTTAAAGCAATATTTACGTGTGAAATCCACATAGTTTATACAGTGATTTTCACTGAAATTACACTGTCAGTTGTGGGGTATCTGTATAACGCACATTGCCAAACCTTATTGTGGCTCTAGTATACAGCCATATTTACGTGTGAAATCCACATAGTTTATGCAGTGATTATCACTGAAATTACACTGTCAGTTGTGGGGTATCTGTATAACGCACATTGCCATACCATATTGTGGCTCTAGTTTACAGCCATATTTATGTGTGAAATCCACATAGTTTATACATTGATTTTCGCTGAAATTACACTGTCAGTTGTGGGGTATCTGTATAACGCACATTGCCATACCTTATTGTGGCTCTAGTTTACAGCCATATTTACGTGTGAAATCCACATAGTTTTTACAGTGATTTTCGCTGAAATTACACTGAAATTTCAGTTGTGGGGTATCTGTGTAACGCACATTGCCATACCTTATTTTGGCTCTAGTTTACAGCCATATTTACGTGTGAAATCCACATAGTTTATACAGTGATTTTCACTGAAATTACAATGTCAGTTGTGGGGTATCTGCATAAAGCACATTGCCAAACCTTTTTGTGGCTCTAGTTTACAGCCATGTTTACGTGTGAAATCCACATAGTTTATGCAGTGATTATCACTGAAATTATACTGTCAGTTGTGGGGTATCTGTATAACACACATTGCCATACCTTATTGTGGCTCTAGTTTACAGCCAGATTTACGTGTCAAATCCACATAGTTTATACAGTGATTTTTGCTGAAATTAGACTGTCAGTTGTGGGGTATCTGTATAACGCACATTGCCATACCTTATTGTGGCTCTAGTTTACAGCCAGATTTACGTGTCAAATCCACGTAGTTTATAAACCACTATGTCAGACAGAAAGGTGGCAGGTGGAGCAGGCAGAGGTGGCAGCACAGTGAGGGGATGTCGCAGCAGGGGTGACTCTGTGAGGCCAGATCTGCCGTTGTCCTCTAGTGGCAGTGTGTTGATCAACATCCCAAAGGTTGTTGAATGGTTGACTAGGTCATCCAATTCCTCAAATATAACATCTGACAACCCCAGCCAAGAGTCCGTGGGTTCCTCTGATACAACAATTAGTTGGCATGGCCCAGGAGCAGGTCAGCGGCCCTCAACTGTCCTCAACCACGCTCTGTCCTGTTCCTTTCTCGCAGCCAGAGAGTTACTAGGTGGTCTGGGCTCAGCGCCACTATTCAGTGAGGACGAAGTGTTTGAGGAAAGTCAGCAGCTGCTTTGCAATGAAGAGGTGGGACAGACCGGTGAGGAGAGTAGCAGTGACCAGGAAACGCAAATTGACGATGATTGTCGGGCGAAGAGAGTGCAGCTTGCGGAGCAGGCAGCAAGTCGTTACTGTGGCTGTGAGTCAGCAGGGTGGCAGCAGTGCGAGGACGGGAGCCAAACATCCGCGGGGTACAAATCCCGATTCGCAGGCCCAAATAAGCAGTGTCACAGGGGCTTAGCGAGGCAGCGGCGGTAGTAGTCGCTCAGTGCAGAGTGTTGGCAGTAAAATTACCACCTTATCGGTGTGGCAGTTTTTTGTAAAGACACCAGAGGAGCCGAGCGTGGGTATATGTCATATCTGCGGGCAGAAAGTGAAGCGTGGCCAGGGAGCTAGCCCTTTGCCAACACATGCAGCCTCACCATCCAATGGCTTGGGAGAAATGGGTGACAGATGCGGTCCATCCTGCAGGCGCAGCAACGGCAGCAGCACCTAGTGGCACACATGCTGTTTCAGCAAGTCAAGGCTCCAGCACCTCTGTCGAAGGGAGCTGTTTGTCTTTGACATCATCTCCCGGTCCAGATGCTCCTGCTCCTCGCTACGCATGGCTCCAGCAGTCGTTGAGCGAGACGATTACAAAAAGACAACTCTATGCATCCAGCCATCGTAAGGTGCAGAAGCTGACCGTGCTCTTGTCGAAGTTGTTGGTACTGCAGTCTCTCTCTTTCCAAGTCGTGGACTCTGCACCCTTCAGAGAACTAATGGCTTGTGCCGAACCAAGGTGGAGAGTTCGAAGCCGCAATTTTTTTTCCAAAAAGGCTGTGCCAGCCCTTTACCAATATGTACAACAGAAGGTGGGCCAGTCCTTGAGCTTATCAGTTTCTTCCAAGGTGCACGGCAGCACGGACGTGTGGAGCTGTAATTATGGTCAGGGCCAGTATATGTCCTTTACGGCCCACTGGGTGAATGTGCTTCCCACCCAGCCACACCAACAACTTCCACAAGAGATCGCGCTTTCTCCTCCACGTTGGCAAACTGCTGCTCCTGCACCAGGGTCCACCTCCTCCTCCTTCTCCACCACCACCTCAGCCTCCACAAGTGCTGCTCCATCATACCACATGTTCAGGGCACAGCGGTGTCACGCAGTTCTACACCTGGTTTGCCTGGGCGAACAAGGTCACACAGAGAAGGAGCTGCTCCGCGTCATGCAAGAAGAAATCAATGTGTGGCTTTCTCCGCGACAACTTAAAATCGGAACCATGGTGACAGATAATGGGAGGAACATGGTGTCCGCGCTGCACCGAGGAGGGAAGGTCCATGGCGCACGTGTTCAATCTGGTAGTCAACAAGTTCCTGAAGTCTTACACCCATCTTCAAGACATTCTAAAAATGGCCAGGACACTGTGCACGCACTTCAGCCATTCTTACAAAGCCAAGCACACCCTCCTCGAGTTGTAGCGCCAGAACGGCCTACCCCAACATAGTCTGATATGCAATGTTTCCACCCGTTGGAATTCCAGCCTCCGTATGTTAGACCTGCTCTATGAACAGAGAAAAGCCATTAATGATTTTTTGATTATGCAAGCGGACCGTAGTACTCCCCTGTGTAACTTTGAGGTCAGCCACTGGCAGCTCATGCGTGACACCTGCCGTTTGCTCAGGCCTTTTGAAGAGGCCACGTTATTTGTCAGTCGCCAGGACTGTGGGATGAATAACGTCATTCCACTGCTTCATGTTCCTCATGCTGCAAAATCTGTCTGGTCAGGGCACTGGAGAAGTGGAGACTACATCTCATGGCCACAAGAGTCCGGTGGGGGCTGAACTGGAGGAGGAGGACGTTGGAGCACAAACAGAGTCTGGTGCAATTTGTGGTTTTTCTACTCAGGAGAGGAGGAGCAGGAGCATCCAGAGGAGGTAGAAGACGAGGCAGATGACCCAGAAGCACCGTGGCAGTATACTGTGGATATGGAAGCCGGGAGTCCCTCAGAGTCACTTGCGCAGATGGCCCGCAGCATGCTGCTTTGCCTAACTAGTGACAGCCGAATAGTCAACATCCGGCATAGGGATGACTTTTGGCTCTCCACCCTCTTGGACCCTCGCTACCGTTCCAAAATGGGTGACTTTTTTCCTGCTGCTGAGAGGAAGGAACAACTGGCATACTATAGAGAAATACTGAACACATAGTTGGCTGCTGCCTATGTGCGCCATTGTCCATCCTCTGTCAGGTCTGACCGAGGGATTCCTGGCAGTCATTGCTCACGTACTACTACCACGGCTGCTGTGGGGAGCTGGGGGAGTAGAAGCAGTAACAGTTCCATCAACAGTCGCTTAAGACTGGATTCCTTAATGAGCAATTTCCTTCACCCGCCTAGTGAGGAGGGTAGCCGCCACCAGCAGAAGCAGCAGGACGTGAAGCAGACCCTGCACCAGCAGGTGGTGGCCTACTTGGACAGCACTTTACCACCTGTGGTAGAGGATCCCGTGGACTACTGGGCAGCCAAACTTGATGCGTGGCTGCAACTTGCAGAGTTTGCAGTAGAGAAGCTGTCCTGCCCGGCCAGTAGTGTGGCATCAGAGCGGGTGTTCAGTGTGGCGGGGGCAATTGATACCCCCAGGAGAACCCGCTTGTCCACCCGTAATGTGGAGAGATTGACCTTTGTCAAGATTAATCAGGCTTGGATCGGCCAGGATTTCAACTCACCAATGCCTAATGCATCAGATTAGATCAGCCATGACGCCTCCTCCAAACATTGAGAAATGAGTCGGGGTTCTAACTACCTGCCTCAGTTACTATTCTGATGCTGCCACCCGACTGATGCCACACATCTGCTGCTAGTTGCACCATCTGCCTCCTAGCATCTTTACCAGGGACAGGAATTCTCCGCCACCTCCACATTATATCATGGTGCCACTCTGCATGCTCCTGCTGCTTCTCATGCCACCTTCATACTATATCATTGTGCCACTCTGCGGGCTCCTGCTGCTGCTGCTTCTGATGCCGCCTTCACACTATATCATTGTGCCACTCTGCGGACTCCTGCTGCTGCTGCTGCTTCTGATGCCGCCTTCACACTATATCATTGTGCCACTCTGCGGGCTCCTGCTGCTGCTTCTGATGCCACCTTCACATTATATGATTGTGCCACTCTGCGGGTTCCTGCTGCTGCTTCTGATGCCACCTTCACACTATATCATTCTGCCACTCTGTGGGCTCCTGCTGCTGCTGCTACTGATGCCACCAACACACTATATGATTGTGCCACTCTGCGGGCTCCTGCTGCTGCTTCTGATACCACCTTCACACTATATCATTCTGCCACTCTGCGGGCTCCTGCTGCTGCTGCGGCTACTGATGCCGCCTTCACACTATATAATTGTGCCACTCTGCGGGCTCCTGCTGTTGCTTCTGATGCCGCCTTCACACTATATCATTCTGCCACTCTGGGGGCTCCTGCTGCTGCTGCTTCTGATGCCGCCTTCACACTATATCATTATGCCACTCTGCGGGCTCCTGCTGCTGCTGCTTCTGATGCCACCAACACACTAAATCATTGTGCCACTCTGCCGCTCTTGCTGCTACTGATGCCACCAACACACTATATCATTGTGCCACTCTGTGGGCTCCCCCTGCTGCTGCTGCTACTGATGCCACCTTCACACTATATCATTGTGCCACTCTGCGGGCTCCTGCTGCTTCTGATGCCACCAACACACTATATCATTGTGCCACTCTGTGGGCTCCTCCTGCTGCTGCTTCTACTGATGCCACCTTCACACTATATAATTGTGCCACTCAGCGGGCTGCTGCTGCTACTGATGCCACCAACGTACTATATCATTGTGCCACTCTGCAGGCTCCTGCTGCTTCTGATGCCACCTTCACACTATAACATTGTGCCACTCTGTAGGCTCCTGCTGCTTCTGATGCCACCTTCACACTATATTATTGTGCCACTCTGCAGGCACCTGCTGATTCTGATGCCACCTTCACACTATATCATTGTGCCACTCTGCAGGCTCCTGCTGCTTCTGATGCCACCTTCACACTATATCATTGTGCCACTCTGCAGGCTCCTGCTGCTTCTGATGCCACCTTTACACTATATCATTGTGCCACTCTGTGGGCTCCTGCTGCTGCTGCTTCTGATGCCACCTTCACACTATATCATTGTGCCACCCTGCGGGCTCCTGCTGCTTCTGATGCCACCTTTACACTATATCATTGTGCCACTCTGTGGGCTCCTGCTGCTGCTGCTTCTAATGCCACCTTCACACTATATCAGTGTGCTACTCCTGCTGCTACTGATGCCACCTTCACACTATATCATTGTGCCACTCTGTGGCTTTCCGTGTTGCTGCCACCATGTTGCTGACACCTGTGGACTCCTGCTGCTGCTTCTTCTGTCGACACCTCCACACTCTCATCATTGTGCCACTTTGTGGCCTCCTGTTGCTGCTGCTGCTGCTGATGCCACCTCCACACTATATAATTGTGCCACTCTGTGGCTTTCCCTGTTACGGCCACCATGTTGCTGCCACCTGTGGGATCTTGCTGCTGATACCACCTCCACACTAAATCATTGTGCCACTCTGTGGCTATCCCTGTTGCTGCCACCATGTTGCTGCCTCCTGTGGGCTCCTGCTGCTGCTTCTGCTGCCGCCACCTCCACACTCTTATCATTGTGCCACTTTGTGGCCTACTATGTTTCCGCCACCTCCATAATTTGTCATTTTGCCACTCTGTAGCCTACTCATGCTGCTGCCAACTGACCGCTGTCTCCATCATGTATTCGCGTTTAACAGAACAGGTTCTGTCGTAATCTATGGAATCATCTGATGTCAGTGTAAAAAGAGTGCACTCTTTGATGTTATAGTGGGATCTTGGCCCTCAGCTCGGTCCTTTCGAGCTGGCACAGACGTTACCTTGTAAGTTGGCCTATGTAAGTGCACATGGAAGTGAAGAGTGAAGCGATTCTAAGAGCCGCGGCTGTCATGTGCATGTCATACTAAAACACAGCATTGTTTGATGACCAAACCACGCTCTCTATGCATATTTAAACATGGCACAACGTTCTACAACACTCTACAGGCTCTCTGCAGCCAGGAGATGTCTGTTTTTTAACGTAATTCGTTTTGATTAGATTCGGGTCGAATCTAATTTTTTTTTAAAATTCGGCGAATCGGGACGAAACGAATTCTAACAAATTCTCCTATCTCTAATCACCATATATTGCCATACTGTAGTAAAAAAAGTAAAAATAAATAAAATTATAAAAACCTAAAAATTCTAATCATCCCCTTATCCTAGAACTGATATAAATATAATATAAGCAGTAAAAAAATCATATACATGTTAGGTGTCTCTGCATCCCAAAATGTCTGATCTATCAAAATATAATAACGGTTATTCCTGGCATTTAACCCTATGACAGAAAATAGCACACCAAAGTACAAAAAGGCAGTTTTTTGACATTTTGCAAAACATAAAAAAAAGTGATCAAAAGGTCGTACCGTCCTAAAAATAGTAGCATTAAAAATATCATCAAAATTACAAGAAATGACACTGCACACAGCTCTGTAGTACTCTGAAGTATGAAAAAGTTATTAGCGCCAGAAGATGGCAAAATGAAGATTTTTTTTTTGTACAGGAAGTTTTAATGTTTGTAAATGTATGAAAACATAAAAACCTATATAAATTTGGTACACCTGTAATCATACCGACCCAAATAAAAAAGGAGATATGTCATTTGGGAACACAGTGAAAGCTGTAAAAACCGAGCCCACAATAAACTGGAGCAAATGCATTTTTTCATCACTTTACTGCATTGGGAAATTTTTTCCTTGCTTCTCGGTGGAATATTAAACACCTTTACTATGAATTACAATTTGTTACGCAGAAATCAAGCCCTTATACAGTTCCTTACATGGAAAAATAAAACAGTTATAGATTTTTGAAGGTGGGGAGTGAAGGTCATTGAGGGATTAACTACCTTCCCCTCTCCTTTCTATGCTTTTACTGTAATGAATAACTTTCTGATCAAAGCTCTGCTTTTTCTAGGTATAAAATAGGATTCCATTGGATGCTTTTCCTCAATGAAAGTCAACATCTCTTGAACAGAATGAGTATTTATGCAATCATTGTTGTCAAATACTAAGCAGGATTGTCTAGTGGACTCCTTTGCCAAGACAATGCACAGATTTCAATCAATAAGTTAACAAGTTACTTTTACGAAGAAGCTGTAATAAGCAGACAGATAGATGTATAGATAGATAGCATTGCAATCAGGAGTGTAACAACAGGGGCAGCTGTTATGGGGCCCACAGGGACAAGGGGCCCTGCACCAGACCTGACACACTAAAGAATGGAGGAGGTGCACTGATGTACACATTGTACAGCATAATATGTATACAGTAAGTCAGTGCACATCTTCCACAGTAAACTGCTGACCTGGCAGCTCAGATAAGAAATGTTAGGGGAGAACAGAATGGCCGGGACTTGAAAGCTCTCATCTCTGCTTCTGCTCTTCTACTTCTTCCATGTGGGCACAAGCTACTAGGCCCTGGGATAAGAGACTGCCTGGCAGTGAGTACACACATGTGTGTAAGAGTATATAAATGCATGTGTGTATATACTGTATGTGTGTTTATGGGTTGTAGGTGTGTATGTATATGCTGTGTACATATATATTGTGCATGTACTATACAGTATGTGTGTAAATTTCATATGTATATTCTGTATGTGTGTATGAATGTATATATACTGTGTGTATATACTGTATGTATGAGTGTATAAATGTTTGTATGTGCATAAGAGTGTATAAATGTATATATGAGTGCATAAATGTTTGTTTATGAGTATATAAATGTATATATGAGGGGACAGCAGAACAACAGGAATAGATCTCTCATCTCTATTTCCTGCAATGTACTTCCCCCATGTGGCCAGCAGCTACTTGGACTCTAGGATCGGAGTAAAAATGTATATATCAGTGCTTAAATGTCTGTGCATGAGTGTATAGATGTGTGTAAGAGTGTATAAATGTATCAGTATACTAATATGTATATTTTCTAAGGGGGCCCTATTCAGAATTCTGCTATGGAGACCTGCCTCTCCTTATTACGCCACTGGTATAAATGTATATATGAGTGCATAAATGTGTGTATGTGTATCTGTTTAGAACTTTGTGTATATACCGTACGTACATTATAAATGTGTGTATATATGAGTGTATAAAAGTGTAAGTATACAAACGAGTCTGTACAAATATAGATACATTTTTTAAGGACGAGGCCTATGCAAAAGTCTGCTATTGGGCCCAACCTCTCCCAGTTATGCCCTGATTGCAATTATTTTTTTAAAATGTTTTTTTCTCTAGCTTTGCAGCTCAGGAGGCGCTTACAATGAAATCTCTTCTATATACATGCTATTTATGTCTATGCATGTTGCTTAGAGATGAGCGAGCACTAAAATGCTCGGGTGCTCATTATTCGAGACAAACTTTTCCCGATGCTCGAGTGCTCGTCTCGAATAACGAGCCCCATTGAATTCAATGGGAGACTCGAGCATTTTTCAAGGGGACCAAGGGTCTGCACAGGGAAGCTTGGCCAAACACCTTGAAACCTCAGAAAATATGGAAACACCACGGAAATGGACAGGAAACAGCAGGGGCAGCATGCATGGATGCCTCTGAGGCTGCTTAATCGAACCATTATGCCAAAATTATGGGCAACAGCATGGCCATGACAGAGTGACCGAATGAGGCTATATAGCATCTAAAACATCCAATAATTGACCCTGACACTATAGGGGACGGCATGCAGAGGCAGCGGCAGCAGCGGCAGGCTAGAGAGTGGCATGGCGACATACCCCAAATGGACTCAGGCTTCAAACCAATGGGTGGCAGAGAGGAACCAAAGGAGGTGAGCAAGAAGTGCTGCAATGATTTCCTATGTGAACAAAAGGTTGACGGTAAATTTAGTTGATAACACAGCATGGTGGCGACATAGTGACCAAGTTCTATAACGTATCTGGTGAAACACCCGAAAAATGAGCCTGACACAGCTCGTTTGATAAGGGGACGACACGTGGCGGCAGCCATGGAGACGACTTCCATGATTAAGAGTGACAGTATGGGGAATCCATATTGCGCTGCTATGATTAAAACTTCAGGTCTCCAGCATGGCGGCGACAGATGGGCCGAGTTCCATTATGTATATGGTGAATCCTCTCACGCTCCAGCGTCTGGGGTATAGAGAGTTGAAATGAGACATTGGTGGACGCTGTGGAGGATCGTGGAGGCGAAATGGACAGGAAACAGCAGGGGCAGTATGCATGGATGCCTCTTAGGCTGCCTAATCTTGGGATGGAGCTGGCGGTCCGCTACCAGGCGAGCTTTCGCCTGTCCAAACCCCTGTCTCTCGGCTCCTCCCCACCCAAAATGGGCCTGGGGGCCAGAAGCGTTTACTTTGAAAAAATGATAATTTTCAAAGCAGGCCGGGTCGTTTGAATATTTCACCTAGGAATAATGGAATAGCATAGTGGTTCTATTTTTAATTGTTTTTACGGAAATGGTTCCATGATTAAGAGCGACAGTATGGGGCATCCATATTGCGCTGCTATGATTGCAACTTCAGGTCTCCAGCATGGCGGCGACAGATGGGCCGCGTTCCACTATGTATCTGGTGAAACACCTGAAAATTCTGCCTGACACAGCTCGTTTGCTAAGGGGACGATGTATGGAGGCAGTAAGGTAGTAGTAGATTAAAGGTGCTGCAGTTAAAACTATGTTAGTAGGATCTTGGGATGGAGCTGGCGGTCCGCTGCCAGGCGAGCTTTCGCCTGTCCAAGCCCCTGTCTCTCAGCTCCTCCCCACCCAAAATGGGCCAGGGGGCCAGAAGCATTTACTTTGAAAAAATTATAATTTTCAAAGCAGGCGGGGGCTACAAACAGCACTTCTAAGAACCTTTTGTATAAGATCAAATGTAGTACTGTTCTTATAAGTTTTGGTTATGGCGGGTGAGGGGAATGTAAACAGATGCGCAAGAAGCACTGAAATAATATAGGTAAATGATAAAAGTTTGCCAGTATATTTTGTGGATAACACAGCAGAGTGCCAACAAAGTTAACAAGTTTGATGTGGAAGCCATGAAAACAACCCAAAATTCTGCCTAATACAAACGAACACGGACCAGCTCCAGGATCAAGTATCCATAAAATCTTCAATATTTATTTAGAATTTCAGATAAAAGCTTTACATCCGAACAGGAGTCCAAATACAAGTCAGGAAATATCCCCTACGCGTTTCGAATAGATACACTATTCTTAATCATGGCTAAGTTTACTTACAACAATCATGGTCTTTATGTGGTAGCGGAGCCCGTCCCACAACCGGAAATGATCTCACAATCACAATCAGCCGGAGGGGGCTTGGCACCGTAAACATTTTAAACATTTTTAAACATAACTTTTAGCAACATACATTTAGCAATTATTAAAACATACACAAGTCATAATACTAAAAACATAGAGGACCCAAGGCATGAACAAAGAGGTAAGTATATATGAACTATACGTATCAATACTGGCATATCACGTCAACTCTTTTGTTTAACCCCTTCGGGACTCTAGTGTCTAAGGAAAATATCCAAAACGTCTCCCGATTGTATAATTTACGTTTATGGTCACCACGGCGAATCGGTCTCAACACTTTTTCTATAGCCATGCACTGAAACGTACTACAATTGCCACCATGTTTTACTTGAAAATGACGGGATGCCATTGAAATATTAACCGCATCCTTATTCCTAGCGTCTGAAAGGTGGCGACGAATGCGTACCTTAAGAGGTCTGCTGGTACAACCCACATACTGGACTTGGCAAGCACTGCATGTGATAAGATATACAACAAAAGTAGTATTGCAATTGATAAAATTGCCAATGTTAAACTGTTTACCTGTACTAGTTGAAATGAAATTTTTAGATGGAGACGAAAAATTACAACATATATATTTGGTATGGCCACATCTAAAAAATCCAGTTGTAGAAAGGCATGTATCCTTTCTGTTGTCCGAAGCACTAAACAAACTTGGAGATAAAATACTCCCAAGTGTGGGTGCTTTTCTGGATGCAAACCTCACATTATTATGCAAATGACCCGCAATGACATCATCGCAGGACAATAATGGTAAATGTTTTTTAACAATTTTAACTATCTCATGGTATTGTGTACTAAATGCTGTAGAAAAGGTGACAGGGTTGTTGTGTGATTCACTACGAACTCCTCTCTGACTGGTTTCACAGACAAGATCTTTCCTGGGGATATTACTCACAATATTTGTAGCTCTTGATAACATCCAAAATGGATATTTTCTCCTTCTTAAATTTTGACATATTCTCCGATTCCCTTCCCTATATGTTTCAGGATTAGTACAATTTATTTTTAGTCTGATAAGTTCTCCCACTGGTATGTTTTTAATAGTATGGGGAGCATATCCAAAAAATTGATGGTATGTAAATTAAAATCTGACGTAAATTTTAAGTTCATATGGTTATTATTCATGTATTTAACAAAATCCAAAGCCTGTATTTCCGTCCCCTCCCATATCAGGAGCAGGTCGTCGATGTAACAACCATACCACCTGATATGGGAGAGGAAGGGATTGTCATCAGAAAACAAAAACTTTTCTTCCCAAAAAGCCATATAGATATTGGCTAGGGAGGCTGAACATTCCCCCCCCCAAAAGAAAAATAATTTTTAGACAGAAGAAATTCCATAGCCAAAATGATAAATTCTTTGACACTAGGATCATAATTACTGTATCTTATTAAAAAAATACCTTAGGGAATCAATGGCAATTTCATGGGTCAGGGATTGATACAAAGCAATAACGTCACATGTGAGCCAACAAAAAGAATTTTTCCATGTGAAACCATCAAGCAATGATACCACATGCTTAGAATCACGTAGGTAAACGGGAAGTACTTTTACCAGAGGTTGTAGGTGGTGATCCACCCATTCGCCCAAAATTCGGCCTGACACAGCTCGTTTGCTAAGGGGACGATGTATGGAGGCAGCTATATGGACGACTTTGGGAGGCAGCTATGGAGATGATGTGTGGAGGTAGCAATGGAGACAACGTGTGGAGGCAGCTATAAAGACGACGTGTGGAGGCTGCTATGGAGACAATTAAATTTGGATAGTATCTGTATGTGGCAGTCCAAAAAAGGTTTCAAACCAGAGGAGCAGGTAGGTGGTCCTCCAGATAAATTAAAAAGATTGAGTGCCTGTATGTGGCACTCCCAAAAATTGTTTAAAACAGAGGACAGGGTAGGTGGCCCTCCAGAAAAATTAAATACATAGAGTACTATAGCTAGAGCCAGTTGGCCCTGGCAAAAGATAGCCAGTTTCCTCTGCTTTAGTGTACAAAGAGGAGGAGAAGGAGGAAAATAAGGAGGAGGAATGCATACCTGGTGGCGAATGGAAATCCTGAGAAATCCAGGCTTTATTCATCTTGATAAGCGTCAGCCTGTCAGTGCTGTCGACAGGCGTGTATGCTTATCAGTGATGATGCCACCAGCTGCACTGAAAACCCGCTCAGACAACACGCTAGCGGCAGGGCAGGCAAGAACCTCCAACGCCAGTTCGTGCCACATGTCCAGCTTTGAAACCCAGTAGTTGTAGGGAGCTGTGTGATCATTTAGGACGATGGTATGGTCAGCTACGTACTCCCTCACCATCTTTCTGTAAAGATCAGCCCTACTCTGCCCTACGACTGGGGACAGGTGACAGTGTCTTGCTGGGGTGACATAAAACTGGCAAAGGCCTTGTAAAGCGTACCCCTGCCAGTGCTGGACAAGCTGCCTGCTCGCCTACTCTCCCTCGCTACTTGTCCCGCAGAAGTACGCCCTCTTCCGCTAGCGCTGTCAGAAAGGAAATACTGTTTCAGCTTGTGCACCAGGGCCTGCTGGTATTCATGCATTCTCACACTCCTTTCCTCTCCAGGGATGAGAGTGGAAAGATTTTGCTTGTACCGTGGGTCCAGGTCCGTCGGTGCTGTAATAAATTCTTTGAACGCAAGGGTCACGGGATAGGCAGCCTAGCATGAAATCTGCCATATGCGCCAGAGTCCCAACTCGCAAGAATTCACTCCCCTCACCTCTCCTCCTCTTCCTCCTCATCCTCCTCCACCTCTATTGTAGCCCTAAGAAAGCCAGTTGGGTTCTTTCATGCCTAGTTTCTAACCTACACTGACAGCACACAACTGGATTTTGTGGTGTGCCTGTCACTTTAAGTTTTGAAAAAAAAAAAAATGGCAAACTGTGCCTAATTCAATCAAACCCCTAATAAATTGTCCCACTTAGGTGTTTGAGATGGATATGTGTGTCACTAAGAGCTAAATAGAACGTTCGCATGTCTCCCTGCAAATTCGTCCCAATATGGTACTAGCTGCACTACTAGTGCCAGCAAGCCCAGCCACAAGCAAATAAAAAAAATAATAAAATATAACGCTATTGTAGCCCTAACAAGGGCTGTTGGGTTCTTGTAGACTCACTCCTGCCTAACAGTAAGCTAATATAACACCCTAACGCTATCCCTGCAGCAGCAGCAGCTCTCTCCCTAACGGCATCCAGACAGAGAATGATGCGAGCAGCGCGGGCAGGGGCTAGTCTATTCCAGGGTCACCTGATCAGGTCAGCCAACCACTGCTATTGACGTGTAAGTGTACCATGTCATGCTAGGTGGAGTGCAGAGTCTCCTGGCTTGTGATTGGCTCTGTTTCTGGCCGCCAAAAATCAAAACGGCGGGAGATGCCATTTTCTCGAGCTGGCGAAATATTCGTCCGAGCAACGAGCAGTTTCGAGTACGCTAATGCTCGAACGAGCATCAAGCTCGGACGAGTGTGTTCGCTCATCTCTAATGTTGTTGTATCCTTTCAGATTGTGATATTGAACACTTTATTCACATGTCATGACATTATAGCATGCATTTACTTTTCTGTAAAAGCCAAGCATAAATCATTTCTGCCTAACAGACTTCAGCTTTTTGGGTTTTTTAAATGCAATTGGTACGGTAAGCGAATTCCAGAGCCCTCGTAAATGATTGATCATTTCTGAGTCTAGATGGGTTTCAGGCAAGCTGGATTACATTGCAAAAGAGGTGACCAGGTATGAGGTTCATGACATCAATTTCATTCTGTGCAAGCACTGCCCAGAGTATTTTCAGAAAGATCTCAGTATACTGTGGGAGAGAGAAGATTTGTATGGACTGTTTCATCCACTTGATGTATCTGAGACTGATTACAGTATATATTGATACCACTGAATGGATGACTTTATAATGTGGAACTTGATGAAAAGCAATCCCATATTGCTAGATTCTAACCTTACAACTAAGATTCAATAAGCAGTTTGTTTCTTAATTTTCTTTCTAGAATTTATTCCATAATCTATATGTGTAAGGCAAGGGTAATAACCCAGGGTGAAAAGAATAAAGCTAACCTAATATTGTTAACAGAGGACCAATACAATCAGTTCCATTTGATTAAAGGCTAATCTCACCACCTCAGTATATTCAGAAATGGAAGACCTTTGGTGTCGCTTCATGTATCAAACCACCTTCTTGTCTGAAATCTGTCATCAATCCTATATAAAAGGAACCAATAGATTGTGCAGATCGCCAAAGTATGAAGATAAAAAAAAGTTTATTCTTAAACAGGTTTAAAATTGTGCATATATAAATCTTAAAAATAACAAACGCCTCGCCCAACCTCAGGTTTTTATACGAACCACTATGATATTCCATTTGTAATATGCCACTAATACACACACAATAGTGGATATTTATCAGGGCCTCTGTGCCACGTCAGTGGCCTAGAAGCCCTGAAATAATCGCAAATGCTAGCTAACAATCTTGCAATAATTTTCCCCAATCCGCCACCTTCACGCCAGTGGAGTCGAAGGGGGGGGGGGGGGGCGCCAGAATACCTATTGAGGCGCCCCTTCCCCCCCCCCCCCCTCCTAGTCAGACCTGACTTACACTTGGTATTCCATGTATGGGGTAAAAGAAACAAGTCATAAGATTGTTCTTTATTTAATATTGTTCCACAGAACCAATGGCTTTAACATTCCATTGTCAAAACTTAGCCGGAAGTACAAATACCAATCTTAATTATAAAGTCATAAAAACCTATCTACAATGTACAGACTAGAGATGAGCGAACATACTCGTCCGAGCTTGATGCTCGTTCGAGCATTAGCGTACTCGAAAATGCTCGTTGCTCGGACGAATACTTCGCCCGCTCGAGAAAATGGCAGCTCCCGCCGTTTTGCTTTTTGGCGACCAGAAACAGAGCCAATCACAAGCCAGGAGACTCTGCACTCCACCCAGCATGACGTGGTACCCTTAGACGTCGATAGCAGTGGTTGGCTGGCCAGATCAGGTGACCCTGGGATAGACTAGCCGCTACCCGCGCTGCTCGGATCATTCTGTGTCTGGATGCCGCTAGGGAGAGAGCTGCTGCTGGTCAGGGAAAGCGTTAGGGTGTTCTATTAGCTTACTGTTAGGCAGGAGTGATTCAACAAGAACCCAACAGCCCTTCTTAGGGCTACAATAACGTTATACTTTTTTTTTTTTGTTTGCTTGTGGCTGGGCTTGCTGGCACTAGTAGTGCAGCTAGTACCATATTGTGAGGAATTTGCAGGGGGACTTGCTACCGTTGTGTTTAGCTCTTAGTGACACACATATCCACCTCAAACACCAAAGTGGGAAAATTTATTAGGGGTTTGATTTCAATTAGGCACAGTCTGCCATTTACTTTTTATTTTACGTTTATTTTTTTAATAACTCAGCGTCATCTCATCTGGCATAGTAGTGTGCTTTCATACTTGGCTAGAAAATAGCCATAGGAGAATCCAAACGGCTTACTTACGCCTACAGTAGCGTTATATATATTTGATTTCAGGTTGATCTGCTGGTGGCTGTCCTTGCTGCAGTGCATCTACTAGCAAATTGTGAGCAATTTGTAGTGAGACTTGCGACCACTGTGTTTTGCGCTTAGTGACGCACATATCCATCGCAAAGACCGAAGTGGGAAAATTTATTAGGGGTTGGATTTCAATTAGGCACAGTCTGCCATTTCCTTTTTTATTTTACGTTTATTTTTTTAATAACTCAGCGTCATCTCATCTGGCATAGCAGTGTGCTTTAATACTTGGCTAGAAAATAGCCATCGGAGAATCCAAACGGCTTACTTAAGCCTACAGTAGCGTTATATATATTTGATTTCTGGTTGATCTGCTGGTGGCTGTCCTTGCTGCAGTGCATCTACTAGCAAATTGTGAGCAATTTGTAGTGAGACTTGCGACCACTGTGTTTTGCGCTTAGTGACGCACATATCCATCGCAAAGACCGAAGTGGGAAAATTTATTAGGGGTTGGATTTCAATTAGGCACAGTCTGCCATTTCCTTTTTTATTTTACGTTTATTTTTTTAATAACTCAGCGTCATCTCATCTGGCATAGCAGTGTGCTTTCATACTTGGCTAGAAAATAGCCATCGGAGAATCCAAACGGCTTACTTATGCCTACAGTAGCGTTATATATATTTGATTTCTGGTTGATCTGCTGGTGGCTGTCCTTGCTGCAGTGCATCTACTAGCAAATTGTGAGCAATTTGTAGTGAGACTTGCGACCACTGTGTTTTGCGCTTAGTGACGCACATATCCATCGCAAAGACCGAAGTTGGAAAATTTATTAGGGGTTGGATTTCAATTAGGCACAGTCTGCCATTTCCTTTTTTATTTTACGTTTATTTTTTTAATAACTCAGCGTCATCTCATCTGGCATAGCAGTGTGCTTTCATACTTGGCTAGAAAATAGCCATCGGAGAATCCAAACGGCTTACTTACGCCTACAGTAGCGTTATATATATTTGATTTCAGGTTGATCTGCTGGTGGCTGTCCTTGCTGCAGTGCATCTACTAGCAAATTGTGAGCAATTTGTAGTGAGACTTGCGACCACTGTGTTTTGCGCTTAGTGACGCACATATCCATCGCAAAGACCGAAGTGGGAAAATTTATTAGGGGTTGGATTTCAATTAGGCACAGTCTGCCATTTCCTTTTTTATTTTACGTTTATTTTTTTAATAACTCAGCGTCATCTCATCTGGCATAGCAGTGTGCTTTAATACTTGGCTAGAAAATAGCCATCGGAGAATCCAAACGGCTTACTTAAGCCTACAGTAGCGTTATATATATTTGATTTCTGGTTGATCTGCTGGTGGCTGTCCTTGCTGCAGTGCATCTACTAGCAAATTGTGAGCAATTTGTAGTGAGACTTGCGACCACTGTGTTTTGCGCTTAGTGACGCACATATCCATCGCAAAGACCGAAGTGGGAAAATTTATTAGGGGTTGGATTTCAATTAGGCACAGTCTGCCATTTCCTTTTTTATTTTACGTTTATTTTTTTAATAACTCAGCGTCATCTCATCTGGCATAGCAGTGTGCTTTCATACTTGGCTAGAAAATAGCCATCGGAGAATCCAAACGGCTTACTTACGCCTACAGTAGCGTTATATATATTTGATTTCTGGTTGATCTGCTGGTGGCTGTCCTTGCTGCAGTGCATCTACTAGCAAATTGTGAGCAATTTGTAGTGAGACTTGCGACCACTGTGTTTTGCGCTTAGTGACGCACATATCCATCGCAAAGACCGAAGTTGGAAAATTTATTAGGGGTTGGATTTCAATTAGGCACAGTCTGCCATTTCCTTTTTTATTTTACGTTTATTTTTTTAATAACTCAGCGTCATCTCATCTGGCATAGCAGTGTGCTTTCATACTTGGCTAGAAAATAGCCATAGCAATAGGATAGCATCGTTTGGTTTTAAAAACTAAAAAACACAAAAAAAAAAAAAACACAAAAAAAAGTTAAAAAAAAATTAAAGTTATAACTCTCATTTTCAAAATGTTTAACCCGAGGGCTAGGGGTAGAGGACGAGGGCGGGGACGTGGGCGTCCAACTACTGCAGGGGTCAGAGGCCGTGGTCCTGGGCGGGGTGAGACACCACCTGCTTATGAGGGAGCAGGGGAACGCCGCAGAGCTACACTCCCTAGGTTCATGTCTGAAGTTACTGGGACTCGTGGTAGAGCACTGTTGAGGCCAGAACAGTGCGAACAGGTGATGTCGTGGATTGCCGACAATGCTTCGAGCAATTTGTCCACCAGTCAGTCTTCCACGCAGTCCACCCATGTCACCGAAATCGGCACTCCTCCAGCTCCTGCACCTCAGCCTCCTCCCCCCCAGTCTGCCCCCTCCCAGGAAAATTTGGCATTTGAACCGGCATACTCTGAGGAACTGTTTTCTGGACCCTTCCCACAGTCACAAACCACTTGTCCGGTTGCTGCTGAGCAATTTTCCGATGCCCAGGTTTTCCACCAGTCGCAGTCTGTGGGTGATGATGACCTTCTTGACGTAGTGGAAGAAATGTGTAAAGAGGTGTCCGTCTATGAGGAGACAAGGTTGTCAGACAGTGGGGAAGTTGTTGTCAAGGCAGGAAGTCCGAGGGGGGAGCAGACTGAGGGATCGGAGGATGATGAGGTGACAGACCCAAGCTGGGTTGATAGGCCGGGTGAACACAGTGCTTCTGAGACGGAGGAGAGTCCTCGACCAGAACAGGTTGGAAGAGGCAGTGGTGGGGCCAGACGGAGAGGCAGGGCCAGAGCTGGTGCATCAGCGCCAAATGTGTCAACTAGTGAAGCTCCCGTGGCAAGGGCTCCTGCGGTGAGGGCTAGATTTTCAGAAGTCTGGAGGTTCTTTAAGGAAACACCGGATGACCGACGGACTGTGGTGTGCAACATTTGCCAAACCAGGATCAGCAGGGGTTCCACCACTAATAGCTTAACTACCACCAGTATGCGCAGGCATATGAATGCTAAACACCCCACTCAGTGGCAACAAGCCCGTTCACCTCCGGCCGTGCACACCACTGCTCCTTCCCCTGTGTCAGCTGATAGTCAGCCCCCTGCCCAGGACCCTGCCACAAAAACCCCATCGTCGCCTCCACGATCCTCCACAGCATCCACCAGCGTTCAGCTCTCCATACCCCAGACGCTGGAGCGGAAACGCAAATATAGTGCAACCCACCCGCACGCCCAAGCCCTTAATGTCCACATCTCCAGATTGCTTAGCCTGGAGATGCTGCCCTATAGGCTAGTAGAGACCGAGGCCTTTCGCAACCTCATGGCGGCGGCCGCCCCTCGGTATTCGGTCCCAAGCCGCCACTACTTTTCCCGATGTGCCGTCCCAGCCCTGCACCAGCACGTGTCAGACAACATCATCCGTGTCCTGACCAACGCCGTTTCTGACAAGGTCCACCTGACCACGGACACGTGGACGAGTGCTGCCGGGCAGGGCCACTATATATCGCTGACGGCACATTGGGTTAACTTGGTGGAGGCTGGGACCGAGTCTGACCCTGCGGCTGGTCATATACTGCCGACGCCGAAGATTGCGGGGCCTACCTCGGTCCAGGTGTTTAAGGCCTACTATGCCTCCTCCTCCTCCCACCCCACCTCCACCTCCTCCTCCGAACTACCATTTGTGGGCATGGCGCCATCAGTCGGTAGCTCTAGGCACAGCAGCAGTGCCGTCGCTAAGCGACAGCAGGCGGTGCTCAAACTGCTGAGCCTAGGCGATAAAAGGCACACCGCCCAAGAACTATTACAGGGCATCACGGCGCAGACTGATCTGTGGCTGGCACCGCTGAACCTGAAGCCAGGCATGGTTGTGTGTGACAACGGCCGTAACCTGGTGGCGGCTCTGCAACTCGGCAGACTGACACATGTGCCATGCCTGGCCCATGTGTTAAATCTGATAGTTCAGCGTTTCCTCAAGACATACCCCAATCTGTCTGATTTGCTCACGAAGGTGCGCCGCATCTGTGCGCATTTCAGGAAGTCCAGCACAGATGCTGCCACTCTCAGGGCAGCGCAGCGCCGCCTCCAACTACCCGCTCACCGACTGTTGTGCGACGTGCCCACGAGGTGGAATTCAACACTGACCATGTTATCCAGAGTTTACCAGCAGCGCCGTGCGATTGTAGACTGCCAGATGTCAACTTCCACCAGAACTGGTAGTCAGGTCAGTCAGCTTCCTCAAGTCTACAATGAGGAGTGGACGTGGATGTCTGATATCTGTCAGGTGCTGAGTAACTTTGAGGAGTCAACACAGATGGTCAGTGGCGATGCCGCCATCATCAGCCTCACCATCCCGCTGCTTGGCCTGTTGAAAAACTCTCTGATCAGCATGAAGTCGGAAGCTTTGCGCTCGTCACAAGAGACGGGGGAAGAAGATTCCCTTGTTGATAGCCAAAGCACCCTTAGGTCTGTTTCTCAGCGCATATCGGAGGAGGTGGAGGAGGATGAGGAGGAAGAGGAGGAGAATGTTGGCGAGACACAAGAGGGGACCATTGTTGAGTCCTTCACTGTTCAGCGTGTATGGGCAGAAGAAGAGGAGTTGGAGGAGTTGGAGGAGGAGGAAATGGACAGTCAGGCCAGTGAGGGGAGTGAATTCTTACGCGTTGGTACTCTGGCGCATATGGCAGATTTCATGCTAGGCTGCCTATCCCGTGACCCTCGCGTTCAAAGAATTTATTCCAGCACCGATTACTGGGTGTTCACTCTCCTGGACCCACGGTACAAGCAAAATCTTTCCACTCTCATCCCTGGAGAGGAAAGGAGTGTGAGAATGCATGATTACCAGCAGGCACTGGTGCACAAGCTGAAACAGTATTTCCCTTCTGACAGCGCTAGCGGCAGAGTGCGTAGTTCTGCGGGACAAGTAGCGAGGGAGAGTAGGCGAGCAGGCAGCTTGTCCAGCACTGGCAAGGGTATGCTTTACAAGGCTTTTGCCAGCTTTATGTCACCCCAGCAAGACACTGTCACCTGTCCCCAGTCTCGGCAGAGTAGGGCTGATCTTTACAGAAAGATGGTGAGGGAGTACGTAGCTGACCATACCATCGTCCTAAATGATCACACAGCTCCCTACAACTACTGGGTTTCAAAGCTGGACATGTGGCACGAACTGGCGCTGTACGCCTTGGAGGTTCTTGCCTGCCCTGCCGCTAGCGTCTTGTCCGAGCGGCTTTTCAGTGCAGCTGGTGGCATCATCACCGATAAGCGTACACGCCTGTCGACTGACAGCGCTGACAGGCTGACGCTTATTAAGATGAATAAAGCCTGGATTTCTCATAATTTCCAATCTCCACCAGGTGAAGGAAGCTCAACCTGAATAATTTATCCACTCCTCCTCCTCCTCATTTTCCTCCTTCTCCTCCTCTTTGTACAGTGAAGCAGAGGAAACTGGCTATTTTTTGACAGGGCCCACTGGCTCTAGCTATAGTACTTTATGCATTTAATTTTTCTGGAGGGCCACCGACCCGGTCCTCTGTTTTAAACAATTTTTGGGAGTGCCACATACAGGCACTCAATCTATTCAATTTTTCTGGAGGGCCACCTACCTGCTCCTCTGGTTTGAAAACTTTTTTGGACTGCCACATACAGGCACTCAATCTATTTCATTTTTCTGGAGGGCCACCTACCTGCTCCTCTGGTTTGAAAACTTTTTTGGACTGCCACATACAGGCACTCAATCTATTCCATTTTTCTGGAGGGCCACCTACCTGCTCCTCTGGTTTGAAAACTTTTTTGGACTGCCACATACAGGCACTCAATCTATTCCATTTTTCTGGAGGGCCACCTACCTGCTCCTCTGGTTTGAAAACTTTTTTGGACTGCCACATACAGGCACTCAATCTATTCCATTTTTCTGGAGGGCCACCTACCTGCTCCTCTGGTTTGAAAACTTTTTTGGACTGCCACATACAGGCACTCAATCTATTCCATTTTTCTGGAGGGCCACCTACCTGCTCCTCTGGTTTGAAAACTTTTTTGGACTGCCACATACAGGCACTCAATCTATTTCATTTTTCTGGAGGGCCACCTACCTGCTCCTCTGGTTTGAAAACTTTTTTGGACTGCCACATACAGGCACTCAATCTATTCAATTTTTCTGGAGGGCCACCTACCTGCTCCTCTGGTTTGAAAACTTTTTTGGACTGCCACATACAGGCACTCAATCTATTTCATTTTTCTGGAGGGCCACCTACCTGCTCCTCTGGTTTGAAAACTTTTTTGGACTGCCACATACAGGCACTCAATCTATTCCATTTTTCTGGAGGGCCACCTACCTGCTCCTCTGGTTTGAAAACTTTTTTGGACTGCCACATACAGGCACTCAATCTATTCCATTTTTCTGGAGGGCCACCTACCTGCTCCTCTGGTTTGAAAACTTTTTTGGACTGCCACATACAGGCACTCAATCTATTCCATTTTTCTGGAGGGCCACCTACCTGCTCCTCTGGTTTGAAAACTTTTTTGGACTGCCACATACAGGCACTCAATCTATTTCATTTTTCTGGAGGGCCACCTACCTGCTCCTCTGGTTTGAAAACTTTTTTGGACTGCCACATACAGGCACTATCCAAATTAAATTGTCTCCATAGCAGCCTCCACACGTTGTCTCCATTGCTACCTCCAAAAGTCGTCCATATAGCTGCCTCCATACATCGTCCCTTTATCAAACGAGGTGTGTCAGGCAGAAATTTGGGTTGTTTTCATGGATTCCACATCAAAGTTGTTAACTTTGTCGCCACCCAGCTGTGTTATCCACAAAATATACTGGCAAACTTTTATCATTTACCGATATTATTTCAGCGCTACTTGCGCATCTGTTTACATTCCCCTCACCCGCCATATCCTAAACTTATAAGAACGCTACTACACTTGATCTTATACAAAAGGTTCTTGGAAGTGCTGTTTGGGGAGTAGCCTAGAGACACGGGCTTGGATTGGCGAAAGCTCGCCTGGCAGCGGAGCGCCAGCTCCATGCCAAGATCCAACTAACATAGTTTTAACTGCAGCACCTTTAATCTACTACTAGTTCACTGCTTCCATACATGGTCCCCTTATCAAACGAGCTGTGTCAGGCAGAATTTTGGGTTGTTTTCATGGCTTCCATGTTAACTTTGTCGCCACCCTGCTGTGTAATCCACAAAATATACTGGCAAACTTTTATCATGTACCGATATTATTTGAGCGCTTCTTGCTCACCTCCTTTGGTTCCTCTCTGCCACCCATTGGTTTGAAGCCTGAGTCCATTTAGGGTATGTCGCCATGCCACTCTCTAGCCTGCCGCTGCTGCCGCTGCCTCTGCATGCCGTCCCCTATAGTGTCAGGGTCAATTATTGGATGTTTTAGATGCTATCTAGCTTCATTCTGTCACTCTGTCATGGCCATGCTGTTGCCCATAGTTTTGGCATAATGGTGCGATTAAGCAGCCTCAGAGGCATCCATGCATGCTGCCCCTGCTGTTTCCTGTCCATTTCCGTGGTGTTTCCATCCTTTTCAGAGGTTCCCAGGTGTTTGGCCAAGCTTCCCTGTGCAGAGCCTTGGTCCCCTTGAAAAATGCTCGAGTCTCCCATTGACTTCAATGGGGCTCGTTATTCGAGACGAGCACTCGAGCATCGGGAAAAGTTTGTCTCGAATAACGAGTACCCGAGCATTTTAGTGCTCGCTCATCTCTAGTACAGACCAATCATAGTCATAGAGAAAACACACCCACATTTTGGCCAAACAGCTTTAAGAATAAAGAATGCCCCAAATTGCAATAGGTTTTCTTACCAGTTCCCTTTCAGGTCCGTTTGCGTTTAAAAAGCAGCTAGAGCTTATGAACCAATTGTAGAACACACCTACATTTCAATCAGTAAACTTCTAGGTTTTAGCACCGCCCAAAACTTGGTTACTTTCTATATAGTTCCCTTTCTGGTCCCCTCTATTTTTTATGATCCAATCAGAGGCACAGTTTACACTTTGTTGAATACAGTTTTCTTTCAGGTCCTCCTTCTTAATCTGCTTTTCAAAATCCTTCTCATAGATTTGAAAGGCAAAATTTACCGTATATATACTCGAGTATAAGCCGACCCGAGTATAAGCTGAGACCCCTAATTTTACCACCAAAAACTGGAAAAACCTATTGACTCGAGTATAAGCCGAGGATGGGAAATGCATTGGTCACAGACTCCCCCAGTATATAGCAAGCCAGCCCCCCATACTATACAGCCTGCCCCCAGTAGTATACAGCCAGCCCAGCTTGCCCCCAGTAGTATACAGCCAGTCAAGCCTGCCCCCAGTAGTATACAGCCTGCCCCCAGTAGTATACAGCCTGCCCAGACTACCCCCAGTAGTATACAGCCAGCCCAGCTTGCCCCCCGTAGTATACAGCCAGCCCAGCCTGCCCCCAGTAGTATACAGCCTGCCCCCAGTAGTATACAGGCACCCCAGCCTGCCCCCAGTAGTATACAGCCACCCCAGCCCGCCCCCAGTAGTATAGAGCCACCCCAGCCTGTCCCCAGTATTATACAGCCACCTCAGCCTGCCCCCAGTAGTATACAGCCACCTCAGCCTGCCCCCAGTAGTATACAGCCAGCCCAGCATTATAAAAAAAAAAAAAATTATCTACTCACCCTCTGGGGGCCCCGATGCGCAGTGCTGCTCCCCCGATGTCCGCGCGGGTCCTGTTCTGGCTTCCACGCCTATCTTCTTTCTTCTGTAACATCGTGCTGGGTGCCGCCATTGCTCTCTCCCAGAGAAAGACATGGCAGTGCCCTGCATGATGTTACAGAAGAAAGAAGATAGGCGCGGAAGCCAGAAGAGCACGCGCGCGGACATCGGGGGAGCAGCGCTGCGCATCAGGGCTCCCAGAGGGTGAGTATATAAGTTTATAATTTTTTAAGTGCATTTTTAAGTGCAATTTGTGTATTGACTCGTGTATAAGCCGAGAGGACATTTTTTCAGCAAATTTTTTGTTTTTTGATTATACACGAGTATATACGGTACATTTGACTTAATGATACTTAACCACCTAATATGTTCTGTCTAAATACCATAAACATTATATAATAAATTTTTATTTTTACCTTTACACCAATTTTTAATGGCATCACTGCCCAAAACATAAAAACATCTAAACCTAGAGAAATTCTCCTATGACGAAAAGCTTTTTATTTCAAAATCTATGTTTAAACCATGTGGTTGTAACGTTTGCAAGTGATTTATCCAAAAAACCTCCCTATTGTTCAATTTCTTTCTCAGATCTTCACCCCTCCAGTTTGTTCTCACTACTCCATAACCAAAGAAAATGAACCCTCTAGGACAGTGATGGCGAACCTTTTAGCGGCCGAGTGCCCATACTGCAACCCAAAACCCCCCCATATTTATTGTGAGGTTCCAACCAAAAATTAAAGTAGTAACTTATTGCTTCCTGTTCTTCAACAACGTTCAGTTATATTTACATCATTTTAGCTTCTTTCCAATGTCCCTCTGTACACAGAGAATTGTGGGGCGAGCAGAAGGTCTTCCAAAGATAATTTGGCCCTGTATACTCATTCTCCCTCTTCCTACATACCCAGGTATCGAAGTAAGTATCACTTAAATATATGACTTAAAGCAGCATCTTTTAAGTTGCTTGGAACTGCAGGAAGATTCTTTGAGTCCTGTCTAGTGTGCTTGGGTGATGGCCCGGGTGCCCCCAGAAAGGGCTCTGAGTACCGCCTCTGGCACCTGTGTTCGCCACCACTGCTCTAGGATCCTGTTTGTTCTTTGTTTAGAAATGTGAAAATAAACTATGAGTAACCACCCCATTCCTAATATTTCTAAGGTGTTTCCCTATATGAACCGTTAATTTTCTCCATGTTATACCCACATATCTCTTAAACCACATGGACAAATAATAATATAAATGACAAAATATGTGTTACAATGTGTGTATTCCCTAATCCAATAGGTTTTATTTTTCCTATTACGCATATATTTGTTTACTACTCTCTTATCCTCCCAAGTTCTCATTTTACAACACCCACATTTTTAACAAGCATAAAAACCTTTAATTCATTTCTTATTCCCATTTTTTTCTTTTATGTAACGAGATATTATAATATTTAAAAGGTCAGCGCATTGTTAATTGGCACTGACCATACCCTGAATCCTTTATAATCCAACCTCTCCCTGCACACCCTGCTGGATCTTTGTGCCTTTGTGAAATCTATGTTCCTGAAGCCCTGTTCTCGTGTTTTGAATTCCCGTTATGACCCCATTTTTGTTCCTGACTATGCTCCTCTGCTGCCTGCCTTTAGTATCATAGTATATAGTATCATAGTATATAAGGCTGGAAGGAGACTCAAGTCCATCAAGTCCAACCTTCAAGAATTAAATAAATGTTTTATCTCCATAACCCGTGATATTTTTTCTCTCCAGAAAGTCATCCAGGCCTCTCTTGAACATGTACATAGAGTCGGCCATAACAACCTCCTGCGGCAGAGAGTTCCATAGTCTCACTGCTCTTACAGTAAAGAACCTTTGTCTATGGTGATGGTAGAATCGCCTCTCCTCTAGGCGTAGAGGATGCCCCCTTGTCCTGGTCACAGGCCTAGGTATAAAAAGATCTTTGGAGAGATCCTTGTACTGTCCGTTCAGGTATTTGTACATTGTAATGAGGTCTCCCCTCAGTCGTCTTTTTTCTAAACTGAATAATCCCAAATTTTGTAATCTGTCATTGTATTCTAGTCCCCCCATTCCCCTAATAATCCTGGTTGCTCTCCTCTGCACCCGTTCCAGCTCTACTATATCCTTTTTATACACTGGTGCCCAAAACTGTACACAATATTCCATGTGTGGTCTGACTAGGGATTTGTATAAGGGCAGAACTATGTCTTTATCATGAGAATCTATTCCTCTCTTGATACATCCCATTATTTTATTTGCTTTAGCAGCAGCCGCCTGGCTCTGGTCACTAAAATTAAGTTTACCATCCACCAATACGCCCAAGTCCTTTTCAGCTTCAGTTTTACTAAGTAATTGACCGTTTAGAACATAATTATACTTTTTGTTTCCATGGCCCAAGTGCATAACTTTACATTTATCTACATTAAACCTCATCAACCATTTCTCTGCCCATCCCTCAAGCTTCCACAAATCCCTCTGTAATGCTAAACTATCGACCTCAGTATTTATTACTTTACACAGCTTAGTATCATCTGAAAATATTGAAACTTGACTGTGTAAACCCACTACAAGGTCATTAATAAAAATATTAAAAAGAAGTGGCCCCAATACTGACCCCTGTGGCACTCCACTGGTAACATCAACCCAATCTGAGAATGTGCCATTAATGACTACCCTCTGTTTTCTATCACTAAGCCAATTACTTACCCAGATACACAGATTTTCTCCTATTCCCAGCAGTCTCATTTTATATACCAACCTTTTATGTGGCACGGTGTCAAATGCCTTTGAAAAGTCCAGATATACAACATCCACAGCATCCCCCAGATCCAGTCTTGAACTTACCTCCTCGTAGAAACCAATCAGATTAGTCTGACAGGACCGATCTCTCATAAACCCATGCTGATGCTGGGTTATAAGGTTGTGCACAGTGAGATACTCCAGGATAGCATCTCTAATAAACCCCTCAAATATTTTCCCCACCACAGCAGTTAGACTTACGGGTCTGTAGTTTCCAGGATCGCTATTTGATCCTTTTTTGTATATTGGTACCACATTTGCTATGCGCCATTCCTGTGGAACATAACCAGTCCTCAGTGAATCTTCAAATATTAAAAATAACGGTCTGTCTATCACCGTACATAATTCATGCAGAACCCGGGGGTGTATGCCATCTGGCCCAGGTGATTTATCTATCTTAGTGGTTGCGAGGCGGCGCCGTACCTCTTCCTGGGTTAAACTGTTGACATTATAAAAAGAATTACATTATTCCTCATTGTGTCTTCCACCAGGGGATTTTCCTGGGTAAAGACAGTTGAGAAGGCGATATTCAGTAGATTGGCCCTTTCCTCATCTCCTTCCACCATGACCCCCATGTTATTTCTAAGGGGACCCACACACTCTGTTTTTAATTTCTTATCATTTATATACTTGAAAAATAATTTGGGATTATTTTTGCTCTCCCTGGCAATATTTCTCTCAGTCTCTATTTTTGCGGCCTTTATCTGCTTTTTACAGGATTTATTTTTCTCTCTATAATCCTGTAATGCCTCATCGCTACCTTCACGTTTTAGCACCTTAAACGCTTTATCTTTCTCGCTTATTGCTTTCCTTACAAGACTAGTTAGCCACATAGGCTTTTTCTTGTTCCTTTTATGCTTTTTCCCATAAGGTATGTGTTTCTCACAGGACTTTTTCAGAATATATGAGAAAAAGTCCCATTTTTGGGGGGGGCTTTTGTCTTTGAGAGCATTATCCCAGTCTATGCCTTTAAGGTCTTCCCTTAGTTGATGAAAATTTGCCCTCCTGAAGTTTAGAGTGTTGGTTGCCCCTTCACTAACGTGCTTAGTAAAGCGTAATACAAAATCAATGATATTATGATCACTATTCCCCAGGTTCCCCCCAACCTGTAGTTTTGATACCCTATCAGGTCTGTTGGTAAGGATAAGGTCCAGCAGTGCCCCCCCCCCTCTTGTTGGCTCCAGGACTAGTTGCGACAGGTAATTGTCTTTTGTTGTTGACAATAACCTGCTACCTTTGAAGGACCTGCAGGTTTCTGCCCCCCAGTCAATATCTGGGTAATTGAAGTCCCCCATGATAAGTACTTCACCATGCTTTGAAGCCGCATCCATTTCACTTATCAGCATTTCCTCTGCTCCCTTCATTATATTTGGAGCCTTATAACAAACCCCTAGTAATATTTTATTATTCTTTTTCCCTCCTCTTATCTCCACCCATAGGGACTCCACATTTGCGTTACTGATGTCATCTCGCAAGACGGGCTTGAGGCAAGAATTCATATATAAACAAACCTCTCCCCCTTTTTTATTTATACGATCCTTTCTAAAAAGACTATAACCATCTATAGTAACAGCCCAGTCATAGCTACTGTCCAGCCATGTCTCGCTGATACCCACTATATCATATTTCCGTTCCAACATCAAGAGTTCCAGTTCCTCCATTTTGTTTGTGAGGCTTCTGGCATTTGTGTACATACACTTTATATGGTTTTTCCTGTCCGTATTCCTTTTGTCCTTATTCCCCAATCTCATTCCAGCCCCCCTTCCTCCCCCATGGACTATGACTCTTCCCAGCTCTCTATGTACACAGTCTATTTGCCCTGCACAAGTGTAGTTGCCCTCCCCCCAGGTCTCTAGTTTAAACACTCCTCCAACCTTCTAGCCATTTTTTCCCCTAAAACAGCGCCACCCTCCCCATTGAGGTGCAGCCCATCCCTACTGTAGAGCCTGTAGCCGACAGAAAAGTCAGCCCAGTTCTCCATGAACCCAAAACCCTCCTTCCTACACCAACTTTTGAGCCACTTATTTACCTCCTTGATCTCCCGCTGCCTTTCTGGTGTGGCACGTGGTACAGGCAGTACTTTGGAGAAAATTACCTTTGAGGTCCTTGCCCTGAGCTTATGGCCTAAATCTCTGAAATCATTTTTAAGGACCTTCCACCTACCTGTTACTTTGTCATTAGTGCCAATGTGGACCATGACCGCTGGTTCCTCACCAGCCCCTCCCAGTAATCCGTCAACCCGATGCGCAACATGCCGAACCCGAGCACCCGGCAAACAACACACTGTTCGGTATGCACGGTCTTTGTGACAGATTGCCCTGTGTGTTCCCCTAATAATGGAATCTCCCACTACCAGCACCTGTGTGACCTTGCCTGTGCTCCCATTACCCTTCTTACTGGAGCAGACATTCCCCTGGTTGCTAGCGGCCACGTCTTTCTGCAGCATTGCTACCCCAGAGCTGATATCCCCCTCATCCGCCAGCCTGGCAAACTTATAGGGGTGCACCAGATCAGGACTAGACTCTCTACAACTCTTCCCTCTACCCCGCCTTCTACATGTTACCCAACTTGCTGCCCCCTCATTCTGCACCTCCATACTTCCCTCCCCACAACCATCTTCCCCAGAGAGTTTGTGCTCCAGGAGCAGCAAACTTCGTTCCATATTATCAATTGCCCGCAGCCTTGAAACTTGCTCATTTAGATCCAGAATCTGGGCTTCCAGATGAGCAATTTTCACACACCCCACACAGCAGTATTCCCCCCTCGAACGGCTGTTCAAGGAAAGCATATATGGCACAGGATGTACACCGTGTAGCAATGCCACTTATGGAGTCCATTATTCTAATGGGGATTACAATAGAAATATGCACAGAAAGAAGAATTTACAGTCAAAGTAACACAAAACACAGCAGTTACCTGCTAAAGCCCCTCAAACTTAAGTCCCTTAAACCTAAGTCACACTTAAGACACTGCACACACTGAGGATCAATGCACACTTACCGCCAAGCTCACACACTCGCTTTGCTAATGCTTTTTTTAAAGTTATCTGCCACAAAAATCTGCATAGCTCACTGCACAAGATCTGGCTGCAAACCACCTGAAGCCCTGTTCTCGTGTTTTGAATTCCCGTTATGACCCCATTTTTGTTCCTGACTATGCTCCTCTGCTGCCTGCCTTGACCTATTGCTATTGACATATGATCCTGTGCTGCCCGTCCTGACCTCCTTCCTGTCCCCGACTACAATTCTGCTCAACGTCTCTGTTCCGTGTCTTGGCTGTCACCATGGAATAAGTCAAACCTGTGGAACCACCTGGTGGTACCACGTTGCAGCAAGTCCAACCCGCTTTATGGCGGGCTCTGGCGAAAACAGGGTACCACTTAGATTCCGGTCCCAGGTGTTGGCTTACTACCCCTGGAGCCTGACAAAATCCCTTTGTTCCAACGATAATTTGTAGTCACCCAATAAGACATTCTTGATTATTTCTACTCCTTTGATCTGGGGAATACACATATAAAGTGATGATACATCACAACTACAGAGAAGTATAGATCCCTCTCCTAATTGTACATTCTGCAATATATGTATTACTTATGGGAGTATTTTAAATAGGATTTCATCTTCACTATATGCCTCTGCAAAAAGAAGTCAATATTCTCAGATAATAGGCTAATAAGTGAGCCTATACCCAAGCCAATAGGTCCCGGCTGATTGGTTATGTTCTTGTGGACTTTTGGCAAATAATATATTACTAGTATATGTGGAGTCCTAATGTTTAAATAATTATATTCTTTTTTATCAATTAAATCTAAGGCCCGAGTTTATACGATATCAATTGCAGTTTTTTTTTATATACATCTTTTGGAATTTGTTTCAATTTCTGATATGTTGTAAAGTCACTAAGGAGCCACTATAGTTTAATATCATAGTCAGTCCAGTTCAGTTTAACTACATCCCCTCCCGTTGTCTTCCAGTTTTAAAATAACGTAATTATAAGTAGCCCATTAGTGTACCTATAAAACCATTGTAGGCATCAACACATTTTGGCTCTGCCCCCTGATGCTTACTATCTCGCCCCCCTTCCCTGTGCCAGGATATCAACTCAATCTGTGTCCTCTGGACATAGAATTGAATAAGATGATGGAACAGAAAGACATCAGCTCTCTGCATCACCTCTGTGCCTCTGTGGTGTTTGGCACAATGTGGTAATGTTATCATGTCTACCAGCATCATAGTACAAAGCAGCAGAGGAAGATGCAAAGGTAAGAGATGCTAGGGAACAGGGAGAGGTGAGCATCTGGCATTTATTGTTTTTAATGAAGTTGAAAGGAGGAGGAAAGGGGACTCACAAGATGAGGATGGTCCACGATTTAAAGTAGAGATGATAGAAGCCTAAAGGATGAGGGGGAGATGAGAGGATACAATATGATGGCGAGATAAGGAGGCCACTATATGGCAAGGGGCATGAGGGTAGAAAAATCTGAGAAAAAGAGGGAGTCACAATATCAAAGGGAGATGACTGGGATCACAATATAGGTAGGGGTTGAGAGGCCACAATATGAGGGGGGTTGATGGGTCCATAAAATGAAGCGAAGATGAGGGGCCATAAAGTGAAAGGGGCTACAAATGTAGGGGGTGTGAGGGCATAATATTAGGGAAAAATGATTGGAAAATGAGAAAATGTAGGTACGATAATGGGGGTCACAATATGCAGGAGGGGGTGAGAGGGCACAATGGAGAGGTGAGGAAATACACAATGAGAGATGAGCAAGGCCAGAATATGAGGAGGAGATGAAAGGCTATAATATGTAGGGGACACAAGAGGGGCCATAATATGAGGCAGAGATGAGGGGCCACAATTTTAGGGTGATATGAATGGGCCACAATATGATGGAGAGAAGAGGGGGCTCAGTTGTAAAATATTACGATTTTTATAGTAATGTATTTTGGGATGCGTTTTATCTGATGGATTTGTGATGCTTTTCAAAATTTTATGAAAAAGCATCATGTAAATGCAGCCTGAGAATGTACAGGTAATATTTCCATGTATCATTTGGCCCCTAAAATAAATTTTACTGGTGGCCTCCTAGTCCAGTATTGGATAGGATGTTACCATAAGGTCACTGTTATATGTGATCTGTATAACAGAATAGCAAAGTGTATTAAAGTGTTATTCCTCCCGGGGGGCGGAGCTGACCGCTGCACAAGATGGCAGCTTAGATCAGGAGCTCCGTGCGCCTAACAAAGGAGACTCTCAGCTATCTGGGTAATAACGGCTGGATGATGGTGAAATACGGAGGAAGCTGTCCAGGAAACAACCGAGGACAGTCCGGTTTGCCGATATCAAGTGGGCATAAAGCAGGAAAGGAAAAAAGTGGTCCGGAGTCCCCCGCCGCCACGAGGCCCAAGATGGCGCCGAATCACTCACCAGCGTCAGAAGCATCGGAACACTCTGATGCAACATCAGAACCTGAAACTGCCGGGCCGTCCTTGCTAGAATTCTCAAAAGAGGTTCTGCACAAAACCATCACAGCAGCACTAGTTCCGGTGATGAAAGAACTTACGGAGATTAAAACAGAAGTACGCCATGTGGGGCACAGAGTGGAGGCACTCGAGTCCGGTCAGGAAGAGCTGGTAAACTTTGCAGAAGCGGTGAGAGCAAAAATGCATGCCAAAGATAACCAACTGAACCATACCCTTCTATTGCTGGAAGATCAAGAGAATCGGAGCCGGCGAAAAAATTTTTCGGTTGAAAGGCCTACCTGAAAGCTGGGCCTCGGACGCGCTGCCGCGCATCATGAAGCAGATCTTCTCCACTCTACTGGGCGCAGATCGCGCCGAGAAGGTAACAATAGAGAGAGTCCATAGGGCTCTCAGGCCTAAGCCAGCGCCATCAGACCCACCTAGAGACATAGGGGGTCATTTACTAAGGGCCCGATTCGCGTTTTCCCGACGTGTTACCCGAATATTTCCGATTTGCGCCGATTGTACCTGAATTGCCCCGGGATTTTGGCGCACGCGATCGGATTGTGGCGCATCGGCGCCGGCATGCGCGCGACGGAAATCGGGGGGCGTGGCCGAACGAAAACCCGACGTATTCGGAAAAACCGCCGCATTTAAGAACCGAAAATGTGTCGCTCGGGACCCGCTTACCTTCACTCAGACGGCCTCGGTGAATTCCGGCGCGTTAAAATGCTTTTCAGCGCAGCAGCGCCACCTGGTGGACGGCGGAGGAACTACCTTATTAAATCCCGGCCGGACCCGAATCCAGTGCAGAGAACGCGCCGCTGGATCGCGACTGGACCGGGTAAGTAAATGTGCCCCATAGTGTGTGGGCTATTAAGCTATGTGGATACAGTGGCAATCCTAAGTAAAGCTAGAGAAAATGGCGACCTACAATATGAAGGGGCCAAGATCGCCTTGTACCAGGACTTAGCTTCTTCCACTTTGGCAAAACGCCGTCTACTCAGGCCGCTACTCACTAAGCTCAGGGAGCTGAATATGCAATACAAATGGCTTTTCCCTTTTGGTCTTCAATTTACCAAAGGAAGCAGGCACATTGTGATCAGACACCCAAGAGACTTAGAGATGGCTTGGAAGGTCTTGGATATAGATCCCATCGTTATCCCCTCGTGGCTCCCAGCAGCAGATGAAATTGACCTCCCATCTCTAACATCGTGCACGCCATGGCAAGTGGTGGCACCACCGAAACCGGCCAGAGAGAAGAAGAGGGGGGCCAGGAGGGAGAACACCTGATCCCATAAAGAATAAGGGACTTTCCCTCTGCTTATATTGTGTTCTATCACGGTGTATCCTTGATAAATCATATTTGATAGTGTATTCGAGTGTTAAAGTGGCTGATGGACCACAATAGTTTTTATCTTTGGTTTACTGTTTAGAAGTTCGAACATGGGCCCGCAGTTGGCAATTCTGCATGAGGTCGCATTGGCGGCTTCAGCAAGTTCTGCTTGCATAGCCCACATTAATTAGATCACTTCTTATCTATAGTTACATACCTGCTAAAAGGAAAAAAATAATAATAATAAACCCAGATCTTAGCACTTAAGAAGCTACTTCATATAGAGTCTCCGCCCGAACAAATTCGGCGCACCTACTTTCTTAGAAGTAGTACCCCCAGCGCACACAGGCGCACTGGCGCTGACTACGCTGTGCACCCTCCAAAAGTGGGGGTCACGGCGCGTTAGCACTATGAACCACACCACGCTGGTTTCTCTGTTTATTGTTTCTACTTATGTTATCAATGTCGTGTACTTTATCACCTATGTTTATTCATATGTTCCTATTGTTACCTTTCCTCTCCCTCCTCTCCCATCCCCCACTTTCCTAGCTCTTTCCTTACCCCAGGTGGCTAGCTTTAGTATGGAGTCCCGGATCGAGCCCTCCAAAGAAGCACTCCCTAACCGTGAGTTTAGAAAAAGATGGCAACTATAACCATTACATCTTGGAACCTAAAGGGGTTGAACTCTCCTGGTAAGAGATCCCAGCTCTTTCTCCTGTTGCGAAGCCTAAAAACTGAAGTGGTCTTTCTTCAAGAGACCCACTTTAAGGAAAATAAGATACCTAAGTTACCACTCTCACAGTATAACCAATGGTTTCATAGTAGTTCTCCCTCCGCAGCTTCCAGAGGGGTCTCAATTGGACTACACAAAGATATTCCATTTGTATTAAAAGATGTGTATAGAGATGCAGAAGGAAGGTTAATCTTAGTGAAGGGAGTCATAGGGGGTGTTATATACACGCTAGTATCAGCATATGCCCCTAACAAAGGTCAATGCTCTTGGATTTGTAACACCTTAGAAAAGATAAAAATGTTCACAGAGGGCGTATTGGTGCTAGGAGGTGACTTGAACGTGGCAGTGAACCCATTAGAGGATTCATCCACTGGACACTCCCCGTGCTCCTTTAGAGCGCTAAGGAGCTTGAAGAACGCACTGGGGGATCTATCACTAATAGACGCATGGAGGGTCTTACACCCGGGGGATAGAGCATATACTTTTCATTCCATTCCACACAAAACATGGCAGAGACTGGACTATTTTTTTGTACAATCAGACCAAATAAGGCAAATTTTGTCGGCGGAGATAGGTCCTAGCACTATTTCGGATCACGCACCTCTCTCAATGACTCTTTTGATGCCGCACTTACCGGTAAAAGAGTGGACGTGGCGCTTGAATGAAACCTTACTGGGTGATGAAGCTCTAGTGCGTGAGCTCCAAAATAAGATGGCTGACTCTTTTGCCGACAACACCAACTCAGGATTAGATCCGATAGCTTTGTGGGAAGGACAGAAAGTATTAACCAGAGGTTACCTTATGGAAATGGGTGCTAGAGTGAAGAAAAAGAGGAATGCATTGACTGAGGGTCTGCTCAAAAAAATATCGGAGCTGGAGCGCTTACAAAAACGCTCTAGGGCCTTGCAAGTGGAAGAAGACCTTCGCAAAGCAAGGGACCAACTGAAGGATGCACTTAATATCAAAGTTGCTAAAATATACCTTAAGGCAAAACATAGATTTTACGCTCATGGTGACAAGTGTAGTAGAACCATGTCTTCCCTACTGAAAAAAGCTCAAGCACGTACCTATATATCCACTATTCAGACACCACTGGGGGCTAAAGTGCAAAAAACAGAAGATATTGCCGACGTTTTTCACAGCTTTTACGCAGACCTTTACGACCTGAGGAAGCAGGAGACTGACCAAGCCAAAAAAGATAGGTTAGCGGACATTCAGGGGTTCTTAAGTAAAGTTCAATTACCACAGCTCTCTGAGCCAGACTGGGACTCCTTAACAAGACCGGTCACAGAGGAGGAACTGGAAAAAATTATAAACACAGTCCCCAGTGGGAAAAGTCCTGGCCCAGATGGATTCACTATTCTTTATTACAAAAAGCTAAAAACACTATTATTACCGCATCTAGCCAATGTATGTAATGCCCTCCTCCAGGGTCATAAAGCACCCCCCTCAATGCTAGCAGCTCACATCACCATTTTGCATAAAGCAGGCAAAGACCCGGAGCAGCCAGGGAGTTATCAACCCATTTCGCTGCTTCACATTGACTTAAAAATTAGCACACAGATTGATGCCGTTGTTACCCCGACTCATCTTGGCGGATCAAGCAGGGTTCGTTAAAGGGAGAGAGGGAAAGGACAATGTGGCAAGATTATTAAAAGCAATACATCTTGCTAAAGCTCGCAAATCACCCCTCATCCTTCTCGGCACCGATGCCGAGAAGGCTTTCGACAGAGTCGACTGGGTGTTTATGAGAGAAACACTTCTGAAGTATAGCTTCCCCCCCAGTTTCGTAGAGGCAATTTTTTCACTATATAGCGAACCATCTGCGCGAATAAGGGTAAACGGGGTGCTTTCGTCACCTTTCTCTATTAAGAATGGAACAAGGCAAGGTTGTCCCCTGTCCCCTTCCTTGTTCATTCTGTGCCTAGAGGCTCTTATCCAATTTGTGAGACAAGACCAGTGCATTCAAGGGATTAAGTGGGGGCCCACCTCTTGTCAGCTAGCGGCCTTCGCGGACGATCTAATATTTTTAGTCACGAATCCGGCAGAGGCATTACCGATATTATGTAGCCACTTTGACTACTTTAACCATCTAGCGAATTTTAAAGTTAATATGGGGAAATCGGAAATATTGAACATCTCTGTTCCTGAGTCGCAGGCTCAAAAAATCAAACCAACTACACCCTTTACGTGGCAGAAAAGTGCCGTTACCTATTTACGGGTGAAACTTTCCAGTGACATGGGCGCCCTGTATAAATTAAATTTCCAACCATTGATATCTAAGATAAAACAACTACTGACAGATTATAACCTCCCAAACATTTCCTGGATGGGTAGGAAGAATGTATTGAAAGCATACATACTGCCTAAAATCTTATACCCTCTACTGATGCTTCCTATTACTGTGCCTGGTAAATTCTTCGAAGAAGTTAGGAAATTATTCTCAACCTTTTTATGGCGTGGCAAACGTCCCAGACTGGCTCATACACTGTTAATGAGGAAAAAATGGAATGGGGGGTTAGGCTTGCCGGACGTGAGACACTACTATTGGGCAGCTCAGGCGTCAAGAGGCATAGCTCTGCGATCCTCGATCCAGCAAGACACTTTCCACCCGGCACTGGGATACAAGGAGAAGGCCTTGATACTAGGGGGGGCCTGGATACCTCCACCGTGGGGTCAAAATCTAGACAGTTTAGATAAGTCGACGAGACACATTCTCCAGATGTGGCACACTGTAAATAAAAAGTTTGATATTTCACCCTTCCCCTCACCCTTGATGCCAGCTAATCTTCTTCCACTGATAGTCTCCAAGAACTGGGCGGACGTTCCATCATGGTGGACGGGATTCGGGGACCTCACATTAAAAGAACTCTTAGACTCTGCTGACTCAATAACAGATGAGGATCTGATGAATAGACTACAGGGGAGGGGAAGCTTAGCGTTGGCGAAACTACAACTAAGATCAGCATGTAAAGTTTTCAGGAAAAAATATGGGAGTATTAGAGAACCAACCCCGGTAGAAGTGGCCCTAACTTTAGATACACCAAAAGTTACTAAGGTCTCGTTTTTACACGACCTCCTCTTAAAGAAAAAAGCACCGAATTATCCTTTGTATATCTCAGCATGGGAGAAAGAGCTGGATCTCACCCTCTCAGACAAACAAAAGACTTGGGTACTCAAACACTCTTACGGATTCTCTAGGTGTGTTAGATTACAAGAGAACCACTACAAGCTACTAGCACGTTGGTATAAAACCCCAGAAGCACTATACAACTGGGGGCTTCACCCGAATGGCAAGTGCTGGAGGTGTGGGAGTGAGCTGGGTTCTTATACGCATGTTTGGTGGACGTGCTCTCTGATCAAGACCTAGAAGTTCAGAGTAAAATTCACTCTTTAGGTATGACAGACGTAAAATTGTCTCTACCTCTGATTTGTCTGGGGCTGGCGCCGGATGGGGATAGGTTGTCTGGGAGTTCCCTTAGCACACATCTTATAGCAGCAGCAAAGGCCCTAATACCGCTCCACTGGCAGCAAACAAGTGCACCTTCCGTTGCCATGTGGGAGGAAAAGGTAACACAGATATGCCGCATGGAAGAACTCTCAAGTTGGGCCTCCCACACACACGAATCATTTGTAAAAACCTGGCGCCCATGGCTCGATTACAGAAAGTAAACTGGTATATTAAGATCTGAACAGTCTAAGGTAGGGACTTTTATCTAAGTGAATTCTAAATACACCTAGCCGCGATTTGATACAACTCAAAATATCATCTCTAGCTAGATCCAGAAACCTGTAGCACCCCTGTTTATCCTTGCTTTTCCTACCCCCCCCCCCTCTCTCCCTCCCTCCCCAACAAAACACCATTGCCTCTTCCAAGCGTACATTGGCATTTTGTTGTATTATGTTGTTTCTGTTATTATTTGTTTTGTTACTCGTAAACTGTGCAACTCCTAAGCCTCTCACCAGGGGCGAAGTCATGCATTGTGGTAATTGTTTAGACCTCTACAAGTATCCATTGCACACACTCTACTATAATTATATCTACTAAAGCGACACAATTTAGGAGAGCCCCAGCCTATGGGTTGGCGGAAGAAGCCTCTGAGGGGAGACTGGATAGAGTAAGCCAACAATGCCTTCTTATCGAGTTAAAAACTAAACTCTGTTGGTCCAAATAGTATTTATTCATTTTATTGAATTGTATAAATAGAGCAAATACTGCCGCGAATTTTGTATTGTACATCTAAAATGGATGCTTTGTTATGTCAAACTGTGTTAAAATTTTAATAAAAACAGAATTGATAAAAAAAAAGTGTTATTCCTCCCCCACTAAATAAATAAACTCCAAGATTATCCAACAGAGGCATAGTTGCCGTGTCTGTGGGTCTGCATCAGACATAGTCTGATCCGGGTGGTGGGGGATCAGTGGAGTCAGTCTAGTCTGGGGAGTTTGCAGCATCATGCTGATTACTATAATTGCTTCAATTGGCTATTTAAGCACATAAAATATGGTCAGCAATAATTTCTTTGTATAAATAGCCATTTTTAAAAAAAAAATACACAGGCAGTCCCCAGGTTACATATAGGATAGGTTCCATAGGTTCTCCTTAAGTTGAATTTGTATGTAAGTCGAAACTGTATATTTTATAATTATCGATCCAGACCAAAAATGTTTTTGCTCCGGTGACAATTGGAGTTTCAAAATTTTTTGCTGTAATTGGATGCAGGATTATCAATAAAGCTTCATTACAGACACTTTACAGCTGATCATTGCAGTCTGGGACTATAGTAAAGCTTCCTGAGACCTTCATCAGTGGGCGGCGAGGTCCATCTTTAACTAGGGGTCATCTGTAAATCGGGTATCTTTAAGTAGGGGACCGCCTGTATATGCCAATTAGTTATTTGTGTTACTGAAAATGTCATACTCCTAAAAAGTATTTTTACGCTACTGGAAAAATGTAAGTGAGACCTTTTAAGTAAATAGGTGATCTGGGCCCACTCTTAGTGATTGACAGCCCTTGCTATATAAAATCTTTTACACATAAAGTTTTACGATTGATGTATACCTGTACATCGGTCCAGCCTGACTGTGTTTGCTTGTTATCTATATCACAATCTGTAATCTGGTACCCACCTGGTTCGTTAGGAGCAAGATTATTAGACATTTCGCAAACAATGAAGAACATACCGGCCAGTGAATTGTAAAAGCTATAAAAGGTAACTATCCAGACACACTTTACTGGGTTATCTTATGAGTTGTCCTCGTGCCTTACACAGTTTATATCTATTTCTTTGATGTGGGTTTTAGAGAACACTAAAATGTCTTCTCCCAGCTGCTATAGATTATATTTGTTAGATTTGGAAATCTGCTGTCATGATTCCACCACTTGCTGAGCAAACAAAATAAGCTGCTGGGCCCAAGACTCCTGGCTCCACTTCTTAGTGGAGAGCTGGCAGAATCAGCTACAAGTGAAATTTAACACTTAAAGCTTGGTCCTTTGCTTTTCTAGGAAAAACTATTTAGCCATTTATATTATGTCAATAATTATAACTTGATGAATCAATTGAATTAGTAAATTACAAATAGACTCAAAACCGCTAAATGCAGGACCAGATGGTAGTGTGTGATTTTTTTATCACTGTGTCATACTTTGGCCCCCCAGGGCTTGCACTAGTTATAGACTAGGTTCACATCAGCTAAGGGCAGCAACGTATCCGTATGTTCTTACAGTGGGATACATCCTCGGCTCCTTTCCCCTAAAAGCATTGGCTGCTGCCGATGTTCAGAGTGTCTCTCAAGTGATGTAACTGTTTTTATATGGGCCTCTTACCTATGTATGACACCAGCTGCAGTCACAACTCAGGTGAAGAGAGGAGGGTCGTGAGAGGACTGCAGAAGGCATAGAGTGCCCTGTATGGCGATAATAGTGGAGCTGCTCCACTTTTAACCTGGGATGGGAGAGATATCACCTACTGTCTGCATCACTATGTTCAGATATCAGCAGGAGAGGTAAGTTTGGCATAGTTTGAATGCCTGGGTGAGTAATGTATCTATTATGGGAGTATGTACATACATAACATGTACATCTGTAGTGTACCTGGCTGTGGACAGAGAATGAGTAACATTGAAACTACTGGCTTAAAGGAAATCTACCATCTGCTTTTATGCATTATAAACCAAACATACCTTGAGAATTCTGTAGCTACACTGATGCAGAAGCATATCTTGTTTAATCCGTAATCCAAGTGGTTTTGCCGAAAAAACAGTTAATAATGATAATGAGGCTCTGTCACTTGTTTGGCTTCCGGGCGCTCTCCTTGCCCTAATTATACACTGCACTGGTCTCACTGTGCAACATCCCTCACCGGGGCCTAGCCTTTTCTTGGGACCTGGAGTCAGCCGGGGCCCGCAGTACCTGAGTGGCTGGCGGTTGCGACCTAGGCACGCTAGTGTCACGGTGCTTGGTATGGGGAACCAGAGGGCTGTCCTACAGCCTGGCAGGTCTCCAGCAGGGTGGTGTTGGCAAGAAATGATGAGGGAGAGGCTGCTATAGCGGTTCTCCATGGGGCAACCCTTTGGTGTCTAGAGTATGAGTCTCTGTGTGGTGGACAGGGTGCCTGTGATGGTGGCAGCCGTAGTAGCAGGGACCAGACGGAGGCAGACGTTGAACAAAAACAACTTACAGTTCTTTATTGGAACCGACAGGAACCGTAGCAACGTGCCTTAACAGGATGGTGGAAAGGTAGGATGATACCCCTTTCCTCACTAACTAGCTATTAGCTCCACTCTTCAGGTAGGGAGCTGGCTCACCTGCTCTTGGTCTGGTGTGCTAGCTGCACAGACTCCTCAGAGTCTGTACTGGATTAACTCCAGTCTGCTTCTGAGCTACTGCTCAGCTAACTGCTCTCTAGAACTTTCCTGACCAGGGGTTTTGTTACTCCCACTGGTCAGGTGGTGGCTGCTCCTCCAATTACATCTCAGCTCACAGAAACAGAGTGTAACAAGTGTGATTGGCTGACACATATGACATCACACAAAACACTTAACTCCTGCCTTACCAGGCAGGTTCTACCACTGCAGTGTTCCCCTGTGTTATCTAGGGACTATGTAGTGACATGCTGTGGGGCTAGTCAGACCCTACACAGGCTGAAAGCTACATGATGGGACGTATTCGCAAACACAGCTCTGCCTTGCATCGGCGAGGGTGTTGCAACTGTGTTGTCCCTGACAGGCAGAAGTTATCAATCGCTGCACCACCCCCAGCTGCTGTGTATGAGTCATTCAGCTCAGGTTGATTAGTCCTGTCTGGACAGTTCAGGCAGCTCCTGTGTATGTGAAAGTAATATGTTTATGTAGGGCACCCAGCTTTCCCAAGGTCCTAAATTTTATAATTGTTTTTATAATTATTTTTTGAGTGAAACCACCAGTTCAGGGAATACACAAGCTATGTTTAAAGTAGTGTTAGTACTTTCCAGTTTTTCCTAGAAGGTAGGCTGGGCATGCTAATGTGGGTCACACCTACAAACCCTACTTGTCACAGGAGGAGGAGAAGTGGTTGTTCAGCAGATAGGTCAGTTGAGACCAGGTTTGTGGCAGACATGTCTGTCTGCTGCTGACAATGGGGAAAAGGAGATCAAGGAAGAGAGCTGAGAGTGTGAGCGAAAATACACCTGGTGCTTTCCACAGATATGAAAGGTACCTCTACTGTTAGTTGGAGATCTTCATCTCAAGAGGACTTGAGTATATTGGGTGGCAGAGTAAACTTAGTCCTCTGTACCTTATCTTTCTGGGACTCAAAGGGGAAGTTGTACAAGAACCTTTGGATTATTCGAGGAACCATAAGTAGTAGCATTTGGCTCAGCATAGAAACTCAAAGGAAACCTGCCACCATGGATCTAAGCACCCTGCAACTCATTATATCCCTTTAACTCATATCTCAGTGCTTTACACAAAGTAGAGAGAAAAATAACTGCAACATTCCCCACCAGGCCTAGCCTTTTTGGGTTTGGGGGCAGCTGGATTCCCTTTGCTACCTGACTGTTTGGCTGGATACTGGAGGAACAGGCCTCGACCGCACCTGGCAGGTCTCCAACAGGTGGCAACCCCAATGTTGGTATCCCTGGGTGATGGTTAATGGGGACCATTGAGGTCATACAGTTTTATGCAGGGACCAGTCGGAGACAAGGGATTTTAACCATAAAACTTGTTCGTTTATTCTGGAACACAGCAACGGCCACAACAGCAGGAACAATTCAAATGGTGCAATGTTGCTGGTTGGATGGTGTTTGGCAGAGGTTGCTCACAGCCTGGTATAGGTAGCTTCAGGGTGGAGATGAGAATCTGCTATGCAATACTCAAAAGCAGGCTCTGGTTTGATTTAGAGATCTGCAGAGCTTAGTTGTGAGCTGTGTGTCTGGGTAGCAGACACATGGGCTTCTTATTCCATCCTGGGCTTTTCAGCCACAAGGGGTTTAACCCCTTTCCGAGGCTGAGCCCTCTCCATAGCCGGCAAGTCTTTGCATATATTGCAGCAAACTCTTACCGGTAACACCCACGATCAGTGCTAGCAAAGCTGCTGGCGACTTAAAAAAGATTGTCGTTCCTGTGACGTCATCAGATGCGAGGGTGTCTCGTTTTAACCCATTCATTGCAATGTGAGATTTGCACATTGTAATGAATGAGGAGGAAAGTCCCCATATACTTCCATACTGTAGTATGGCAGTATATGGTAGGATCGATCAAACAACCTAGAGTTAAATTTCCTTACGGGGTCTGAAAACCAGTAAGAATAAAAATAAATTAAAAAAAAAAAATTATATTAAAAAAACCTAAATATTGAAATCTCCCTCCTTTCCCTAGAATTAAGTATCACTGCATCTGAAAATGCCGATCTATCAATATATGATAACAGTTTTTTACTGTGTTTAGCCCCGTAATGAGAAATAGCCATTTTCCACCGTTTTCATTGCATTTGGAATTTTTTTTCCTGCTTCCCAGTACACGACATGGAATATTAAATACTGTCACTATGAAGTTGTTACCCAGAAAATAATCCATCACACAGCTCTGTACATGGTAAAACAAAAAAGTTATAGATTTTGGATGGTGGGGAGTGAAAAATGAAATTGAAAAAAACAAAAAAGGGCCAGGTCATTAACGGGTGAATAAGCAAGCTTATCATCCAACCAGCACCAGGTTTACTCTGTAATGTCTTATTTTATTTATACATGTCCACCATAACCTGTAAAGCGATATAAAAATTATTATTGTTTTTATTATTATATGTTGGTTGTGTTGCCTTTTGCCATACAATAAATACAAACCATGCATATATTTTTTGAATTGTTTAATATAACAGGTAGAAAATATGCAAATATGTCAACGTACCACCAACTCTAAGCATAATACCAAAACATAAATATTATGGGGCTATTTTTTAAGAGTGGCACTGTAAGCACCAACCTTAAAGGAGTATTCTAAAGTCAAGTATTTATGAAATATTCAGAGGGGAAATTTCCCCTGACCTAACCTCCTGCCGGCCAATTTAATTTGTGGCACATGCATTGCTATTCTCCATTAAGGTCTATGGGAGCATCAAATATACCCAAAGTTATTTACATTACTACCATAGACTTGGAGAGTGACCACACATTTCCAGTCAGATCTGTGGAAGCACAGGGTATAGTTGACTCTATGCAGTTGCTGTTTTCGATGCTTCCGAAAAATGGTGATTGGCTTTGCAGGTGTGGTAACATTTCCATTCGGCCATGAAGCAGGAAGATGGGCAGCAGACCAAAATGTTCAATATTTAAACATTTCATCTACATGAAATCTATATTATATTAACTATGCAGACCAAAGAAAAGTATAGTAACAAACCTTACAATGTGTATATACATTCTGTATATAGGGTAAGCATACCTCCCAACCGTCCCGTTTTGGGCGGGACAGTCCCGTTTTTTAACCCTTGTCCCGCCTGCACGGACCGTTAAGTGAAAGTCCCGGTTTTTTTGCGGTTTCACGGATTTTTCCGTTTTGTCCCGCCCCCGAGTCCCGCCCCCCCCCGAGTCCCGCCCCCGAGTCCCGCCCCCGTCCTGCTCAGGATACAGAGAAGCCAGGGGGCGGGGTACAGCGTCCTCCTCCTCTCCAGCTCCCGGGCTGTCTGCTGCAGAGCCGGCACCTCCCCCATCCCCTCCCCTGGGAGGCAGAGCCCTCCCTGTCCTCAGGCTGCCACTTGCAGGCACATGGATGGATGGATGGATGGAGCAGTGCAGAGTGTCATGTTCTCTGCACTGCCCCTGCACAGCAGCCCCAGGGGATCATCCTCCGTGCAGGCAGGAACTCTCCAGCACTGCTACATCAATGGCTCCCTGCCCCCACCTCCTCCTGCTCCTCACTGAAGTTCGTCTGATGAAGCAGAGCCGAGTGTGTGCAGCTGCTGCAGTGTGATAACAGGTACTCTACAGTGACTGCAGGCAGCAGCTAAAGGGTTAAACACTTTCCTCCATAGACCCCCTGCCCCCATCCCTAACCCCCCCAGTGCCCTTCTATTCTGCTTTTATTGTACCATATACTTAATCCCTTAACCCCTTAAGGACGCAGGGTTTTTCTCTCATTTCTCGCTCTCCAACTTCAAAAATCCATAACTTTTTCATTTTTCCGTGTACAGAGCTGTGTGAGGGCTTATTTTGTGCGTAACAAATTTTACTTTCCCGTAATGTTATTTATTTTAACATGCCGTGTACTGCGAAGCTGCAAAAAATTCCAAATGTGGAAAAAAAATTTTAAAAAACCGCACATGTCACGTTCTTGTGGGCTCAGTTTTTTCGACTTTGACTGTGCACTCAAAATAACACCTCAGCTTTATTCTTTGGTTTGGTGCGATCGCGGTGATACCGGATTTATAGGTTTTATTGTGTTTTAATACATTTTCAAAAATTAAACGCATGTGTGCAAAAAAAAAAAAAAAAAAATTTTTGCCATCTTCTGACGCTAATAACTTTTTCATATTTCGGTGCACGGAGCTGGGGGTGGGGTCATTTTTGGCGAAATGAGCCGACGTTTTCATTGCTACCATTTTGAGGTCTGTGCGACATTTTGATCATTTTTAATTTCATTTTTTATGTGATGTAAAAAGGTGTAAAAGTCGCATTTCGGACATTTGGGCGCCATTTCCCGCCTCGGAGGTCACCGCCGCCCGTAACCGTTTTTATATTTTGATAGATCGGGCATTTTGGGACGCGGCGATACCTAATATGTCTGTGATCTTTACTGTTTATTATGTTTTATATCCGTTCTAGGGAAAGGGAGGTGATTAGAATTTTTAATATTTTATAAATTTTTTTTATTTTTAAAACCTGTTTTTTCTTTTTTTTCCACTATTTCTTAGACCATCTACGGTACATTAACCCTAGATGGTCAGATCGCTCCTACCATATACTGCAATACTTCTGGCTCATTGTAACGAACCTGCAGAAGCCATGTAGCCTCGTGTCAAAAGAAGACCCGAGGCTACCACGGCAAACGATCGCCGCCCCCGATGGGCACCGGGGCCCCCGGGGGCACAGCGATCGTAAAAAAGACTTTGCCGGCGACAATGACCGACTGCGGTTATTAGCGGTGGGGGTTTTCTGCAACATGCAAAACCCCCCACCTTGTATGAAGAAGACTCAGCCCGTGAGCCCTCTTCCTTATACTCTCTGCGTCGTAGAGCTACGGCGCAGAGCGTTAAGGGGTTAAAGGGGTTTTCCCACAAATACAAGTTAGGCCCTATCCATAGGACAGGGCTTAACCTGCTGATGTGTGGGGGTTTCAGTGATGTGACCCCCATAGATCATGAAAACAAGGGGTCTGTTGGGGTCCACATAAGGTCCATGTCATCGCTCTATGACGGTAATGGAGCAGAATGGTCATACACGGCCGCCTGCTCCATTACTCTGACGGAACAATTTTTGCGTTTCCATATTTCACTCCCCACTTTCAAAAATCAATAACTTTTTTATTTTTCCACGTACAGAGCTGTGTGCGGCCTGTTTCTGCGTAACAAATTATACTTCCTAGTGACAGTATTAAATATTCCAGGCCCTGTACTGGGAAGCGGGAAGGAAAATATCAAATGTGTTTTTTATGGCTTTCACTGCGCGCTCAATAGGACTCCTCCCCTTTACTGCGCTCCATAGGACCCCTCCCCTTTACTGCGCTCCATAGGACCCCTCCCCTTTACTGCGCTCCATAGGACCCCTCCCCTTTACTGCGCTCCATAGGACCCCTCCCCTTTACTGCGCTCCATAGGACCCCTCCCCTTTACTGCGCTCCATAGGACCCCTCCCCTTTACTGCGACAACGAGCATGTCCCCCCCCTAGACAACGAGGATTTCCCCCCCTAGACAACGAGCATTTCCCCCTGCTAGACAACGAGCATGTCTCCCCCTGACCCCTAGACAACGAGCATGTCCCCCCCCAAGACAACGAGCATGCCCCCCCCCTAGACAACGAGCATGTCCCCCCCCCCAGACAACGAGCATTCCCCCCCCTAGACAACGAGCATGTCTCCCCCCGACTCCTAGACAACGAGCATGTCCCCCCCCTAGACAACTAGCATTTCCCCCCCCCCTAGACAACGAGCATGTCTACCCCTGACCCCTAGACAACGAGCATGTCCTCCCCTGTGGCTGCGTGCCCTTTTTTGTGTGTTTGTGTTATTTTTGTCTTCCAGGACCGTGCCTGCTGTGGACTGCTTCGGATTCGAAGGATTACGTCTATGACCGACATTTCTAACAAATAAAATGGTCAACGAGGGTGTGTCTGCGTCTTTTGTTCAATAAAATTTTCTGAAAACGGTGTGATTATTTATTTTTTTGCGACACTCTTCATAGTTTGCCGTAGTAGTGGTGCCGGCTAGGTGACGGTGCTCATTACTAAGGGCTGGCCTTAGTGTTTGCCTTAATTTTTTTGGCAAATTTACACTAACGCCCATACCATTACCCCGGTACCCACCGCCACCAGGGGTGCCGGGAAGAGCTGGGTACAAACCAGTACCTGACCGTCTATAGATGGTCAGGTGTTGGGGCGGCTGCAGGCTGTTATTGTTGCGCTGGGATAGCCCCCTAACAGTGGCCTATCCCAGCTCAGTAATGGCAGGCTGCTGCTGCTTTTTTGTATCTGGCTGATTTGAACAATAGGGGGCACCCCATGCCGTTTTTCCCCCCCATTTTTTTGTAAAAATGGGGGAAACAGCCTGGGAGCCCCCTTTAAAGGGGGGACCCCACGCATATTTTTGTCAAAAATTTGAAGAAAAAACGGCATGGGGTGCCCCTATTTTTCAAATCAGCCTGATACAAAAAAGCAGCAGCAGCCTGCCATTACTGAGCTGGGATAGGTCACTGTTAGGGGGCTATTCCAGCGCAACAATAACAGCCTGCAGCCGCCCCAACACCTGACCATCTATAGACGGTCAGGTACTGGTTTGTACCCGGCTCTTCCCGGCACCCCTGGTGGCGGTGGGTACCGGGGTAATGGTATGGGCGTTAGTGTGAATTTGCCAAAAAAATTAAGGCAAACACTAAGGCCAGCCCTTAGTAATGAGCACCGTCACCTAGCCGGCACCACTACTACGGCAAACTATGAAGAGTGTCGCAAAAAAATAAATAATCACACTGTTTTCAGAAAATTTTATTGAACAAAAAACGCAGACACACCCTCGTTGACCATTTTATTTGTTAGAAATGTCGGTCATCGACGTAATCCTTCGAATCCGAAGCAGTCCACAGCAGGCACGGTCCTGGAAGACAAAAATAACACAAACACACAAAAAAGGGCACGCAGCCACAGGGGGGGACAGGCTCGTTGTCTAGGTGGGGGACATGCTCGTTGTCTAGGGGGGGACATGGTCGTTGTCTAGGGGGGGACATGGTCGTTGTCTAGGTGGGGGTACATTCTCGTTGTCTAGGTGGGGGTACATGCTCGTTGTCTAGGGGGGGGTACATGCTCGTTGTCTAGGGGGGGGCATGCTCGTTGTCTAGGGGACATGCTCGTTGTCTAGGGGGGGCATGCTTGTTGTCTAGGGGGGGCATGCTCGTTGTCTGGGGGGGACATGCTCGTTGTCTAGGGGGGGGCATGCTCGTTGTCTGGGGGCGGACATGCCCGTTGTCTGGGGGGGACATGCTCGTTGTCTGGGGGGGACATGCTCGTTGTCTAGGGGGGGGCATGCTCGTTGTCTGGGGGCGGACATGCCCGTTGTCTGGGGGGGACATGCTCGTTGTCTAGGGGGGGACATGCTCGTTGTCTAGGGGAGGACATGCTCGTTGTCTGGGGGGGGCATGCTCGTTGTCTAGGGGAGGACATGCTCGTTGTCTAGGAGGGCATGCTCGTTGTCTAGGGGGAGTGGAATATGCCCCCCAATTATATACATAAATATACATTGGTGCCAGTGGATGCGTTGAAGGTATGAGCAGTGGCGTGGCCAGGGGGTGTGGTTAGGGGGCGTGGCTAGGGTGTGGCTTCTGTGGGTAAAAAAATCGCCGCGGCGCGCTTCGCGCGCCGCCATTTTGTCCCTCTTTCTCCTCCACAAAAGTTGGGAGGTATGGGGTAAGTAAAAATCAAATAATATTTTTCTATATTAGAAATTACAACACAGATGGGTTCAGAGTCTAAAGATACCTAATGAAAGTAAGTTGCCTAAAGGAAATGAACCACTAGGGTGCACTGCATTTCTATATATGTCTACAATGAGCATAAAGTGAAATGTAGAATACGGTTCCTCATTTAGCCTATAGGTTGAGTTATGATTGTGTGTGTGTTGGAGCCCAAGTCTGTGAGACTATGAAATACTGTACAATTAATTCACCTTCTTCAGTCAGTGCAGAAGACTCTGATTTTAAAGTGTTTCCTCACTGTATAATGAAAAGCAGAGACTTAACTGGTTGCTATCTTTTAGTAGCGGACATACGAGTCTTTATATGAAGAGTTCTTGTGTTGTTATCCTGTTTTGGCCATAAAAGCCAGTCAGGAAGTGATGACATAGCTCAGAAGTTTAACATCCCTTTTTCTAATGAAAAGACGCTAGCACAGATGTCCCATGTATTTCATACTGTCAAAGTAAATGGTTTCTCATCATACAACTAATTAAAAAAATCTTGTATAATGCTTCCTTAATGTAGTAGACAAGATGTTATGCCTACCGCACGTGCATGGAACTTGAAAAATATGCTATTGTCATATCAAATCCTGGAACCCCCATATATTATGGAGGAATATAGAAGAATCAGGTGAAAAACTGCTGGCACCACAAAAAAGTTTTTATTTATGTTTTATCTTTTATGTTATTTCTCTGCCCAAGCAGAGAAATGCTGTGTTGATTACTTGCTTAGTATCATCTGAAAAATGGAAATTCTACTCTGTAAACCCACATCGGGACAGCGTTGCCCCTGTACTAAATTTCAATGGTTAGTAATAATATGCATAAGCAATAATACCTTTCTGTAGTATCATGGTGAGCATTGGGACTTCTCTCTTTACTCAAATACTTTTGTCTAGAAATAGGCTACCGTGTGTTACTGTATTTTGATGTAGCAAATTTTTGTTTACTGCTTATTCAGTTTGTGTACTGTTATGGTACGGAGATACACAGTGATTGCACTTTTTCCAAGTGCCATGGGAGATAACTTCTTCTCTGTGTTACACCACCTGTTGTTTGTGTAATTTTATTGATATAATTAATGTAAATATAGTATATAGTATATAATAAAGTGGAACATCGTAAACTCACACCTGTGGCACCTCAATGGTAAATTTAGTGGACTAAATTATCAATTTACTGTTTTTCAGCATATAGATGTATATCCATTCTGGTGTGATAAAAATAGGTAAGTAAAGAAAATGTATCTGACTGTAGAACTTATTTAGTAACATCCTAGTATGTTAGATGTTTCTTTCTTGGATATGTCTAACTAATCTAGAAAATGTAGCTAGGGGTGCTTCTCATCCTAATTGAGAATAGAGGGCACATTGTCCTTGCAGTCCCTAGGATTATGTCAGTAGAAAAGTATTCACAGTTCAATTAAAAGAGCAGATGTAGTTGAGGCATTACTAAATATCCTTAAAGCTTTTCTTCACAGTACATTCCAGACAGCGTTAGTCTCCGAAAGCAACACTACGCTACACATAGCTACACTACTACAGCAGGGGCCAGCATATACACAATTACCCATAAGTACTATATTTCATAGTGGACATGTTCCAGCTGTGAAAAGTGGCCTAACTGTGAATGACATGGGAAGATTTTCCTAGGAAGTAAAGGAATGTTCAAAACAATTTTTTCCACATGGAAAATTTTCAAAGACAGACCCTTTATATACTGCCTATACAAGTTGTAAATGACAGAGTTTAGAAAAAGCACATAGGTTCTTCTATCAATTTAATCAATTTATTTCTGCTGCTCTAGCACTTCAATATTATTTGAACCCACAATGCTTTAAAGAGGTTTTTCCACGAAAGACAATTGTCAAATTTCAATACCCTTATGCTGTTTGCACAATACAAATCTATTTAACCCCTTACTTTACAATTTTACTCAGTTTTATTGCGTTTTAGCTCCTATCACTCAGTCAAAATTTCAGGGTGTGGGCGGGAACTCTCTAAGCAAACACTTCATGATCCCTTTAGATCTGTGCCAATGTGGTTTGATTATCAGGGTAAAAGTGTATATACACTTTCATTTAGCTTCTGACATTGTACTAACACACTGACACATGGAAAGAGATGAGACAGATCAGAGATGATGAGATGCATGGGATGCCTATTACACAGAGGCATGATAGACAGAGGCTGACAGACTTTTACACTGTCATCTCTGCTACATTTCTGTTCTCACAGATATGTGCCTGCCTCCCCCTTTCCCCAGATAACTTATCTGCCTGGAGCTTGTAGCTTGGAGCTTCTCTCTCCTCATGGTGTGTTTGCTAGCAGGAAGTGATGAGTGTCTGTGTGCTCTGTCCTGGACTGCAGGGGGCAGGGCTCCAGTAAAGTGAGCAGAGACAGACATAAATCTCAGAAGTATGGCCATCACACAGAAATCCAAGATGGCTTTGCCGACCCTAAGTCAGAAGTTACAAGGTTGTGTCTAGGGGAAACGGAAATTGTGTACACCAGGACTGATAGAGACAGGTTGGACTTATCTGTGAAATGCTGTATTTTTGTTAATAACAGTGAATTAGAATATGTGTTATTTTGTTATCCTGGGTGCATACAAGAAACTTGTCATCTTGGGAATACCCCTTTAATAATGTAACATTTTGTGTATCCACCTTCACATTTCCCCTTAACATTTATATGCACTTTAAACTTACTCTCTTATACAGGCAGTCCCTGGGTTACGTCTTTAGGTTTGTTCTTAAGTTGAATTTGTATGTAAGTCATAACAGGTACATTTTATAATTGTAGCTCCAGACAAAAAATGTTTGTGTTCGAAGTGACAAGAATTTTGCTGTCATAGGAACAAGCATTATCAATAAAACTTAATTACAGACACCTTACAGCTGATTGGTGCAGCCTGAGTAAAGTAAAGCATTCAGAGAGCTTCACCAGAGGTCACAATGGGCAGAGAGGCCCGTTGGGAACTGCCTGTAATAATGATAATAATAATAATATGTATAAAATTAATTGTTATATTTACAGTGTTCCCTATAATACATTAAACTATTGTTATTTACATTATACTGTTACTGTTGAATAAGGAAGACATGGAGGCATCCTCACCTTTTGGACTTTCCTTCATAGATACATCTGTGGCATGGGTAATGCAATGATTCTGACAAGGGATTTACAACCAACGTAAAAAGTAAGGAGAAGACATAAATAGTGAGTCCTAACATTAAACCCACCAAGTTGTCACACCTACTTGCTGACCCTACCCTTCATGGTAGGCAACATCTGAGTGATGTTCCTTTCTTGTGCAAAAAGGAAAACACAGAGTAAAAATGGGACAAAACAAAACAAATGAGTGAGGTAGTATATACAGGCAGTCCCCGGGTTACATACAAGATACGGTCTGAAGGTTTGTTGTTAAGTTGAATTTGTATGTTAGTCGGAACTGTATATTTTATCATTGTAATCCCAGCCAGAACTTTTTTGGTCTCTGCGACAATTGGATTTTAAAAATGTTGGGTTGTCATGAGAATCAATATTAACACTAAAGCTTCATTGCAGACACATTTGATAACTGTTATAGCTGACTAAAGTACAGTAATTACCAACATCCTGATGTCCGTTTGTAACTATGGGTCGTATGTAAGTCGAGTGTTCTTAAGTAGGGGACCGCCTGTATATATGGGTAAAAAAGGGGGTCTACGGATAGCAGAAAGAGAGACCAATGAAAGGTAAGTGGAGAACAGAAGAACCAAAATAACACAATACAGAGTATACTAGAAAGTAAAAAAAAAAAAAATGTTTACTGTGGGAAAACGTCTTTAAAGTATGTTCAGTGTTTTATACTGCCAAGAGCAGACCACCAGGAGACCAGCTGAGGACATCATGTTGTGTTTGCGTAGCTGCATCCACCTAGTCCAGTGTATGTAACTCCATCTGAGGGCTGCTTGCACGAATTTGATTATGTAAGTAAGCAACATATCCTCAGCCATGCAGTCCTCACATAATGTAGTAGATCAACATTTCTAAGATGTACTGCAATATGATGCCTTTATCACTTTAAGTGCCATTACTATTAAACTGGGTTTTCCCGTGAAAGAACGTTCTCAAATTTGAATCCCCTAGTGATGTTTACACATTACAGATCATATTTAACCCCCTTACATTTCAATTTTACTCAGTTTTATTGATGTTGCTCCTACAACTCAGTGATCGTCATTATAAAATTTCAGAGTGTGGGCGGGGACTCTCTAAGAAAAAACATCATGATTCCTCTAATGCTGTGAGATGCTGCATGTTTACAATGTGCCCAGATCATCAGGGCACAGGTTTATCATTATTTTAATTTAACTTCTGAACATTCACTAGTATCTGAAACAGAGAAAAAGAGAGATGAAACAGATCAAAGATGAGAGATGATGAGATCCATAAGATGGATATAGAACGCAATGACACTCACAGCTATAACACACACACAGTTAGCACTGAGATATCTGAGCTATAACACACAGAGAGTCAGCCCTGCTATATCTCAGTTATAATACACACAGTCAGCTCCGCTATACCTCCTTCCACTGCTTTAAAGATATTATCTTATCTGTAGTTGTTGAGTAAGTTGCTACACACTGCTGCTTGCCCGCAGGAAGTACCTGTGTCTGAGCTGGTCTTGTAATGCAGGAGGGAGGGACAGGAGGTAGAGAGCACTGTATCATGGAGACAGGAGGATCTATTCATGAGAACAATCTGTCCTACCCGACCATAGTCAGAAGATTTACGGTCAGATCCAGGGGCAACCAAAATTGTAAACACCAGGACTGACAGAGACAGGTCGGAATTATATCTGTGAAACGCTGTATTTTTGTTAATAACAGTGAATTAGAGAATGTGCTATTTTGTTTTCCTTAGTATAATTAAGAATCTTGTCTTCATGGGAATACCCCTTTGAAGATAGAAGGTTTCTTGAAATAACACCATTTCTCCACGCATAGGAAGATTCATTTCTAATGGTTCACTCTGTTCTATCTTGCTGTTTATTAACATAAACAGAAATAAGATTTACTTGTATCTGATTGATTTGGATGTGACCCAGATCATCATTATGCATTTACTAAAATAAAACCGCCTTGTCATTAAGAATAGAAGTTGCCTTCTCTTTCTTCTGGCAGAGTTAGATACCTTACAGCCAAGTCTCATGGTGAGAAAAAACCATGCTGTGGTGAAGATGACACAAAATAGATGTCTTTACAGGAATTGGATTGACTGCTAAAACACTGCATTCACTATTCTATTCACTGATTAATCGTATACAAATGATTTTTGTTACAGGAGTCAATGACAGACATATACACAACACTGAGTATGGTGATATTTTTTTTATTTTTACAAAAGAAAATAATAATACATACATGAGTATGTATTATTATGCATCTAGCAGGTTGATAACAGAGGATCTAACATAGGGTAGTAGCTGATAGATTTACTTTCACCCTCCCCTCCCCCTATATAGTTTAATAACCTGGTCCAGACTGCGAGCTTCCCTTTCTAACCATTGCAAAAGGATAGCTTTTTTGGTGGCTAATAGCTTTCTGTGTGTCTTCGCGGAAATGTGGGTTCCTTGGACTTGGTGAAATAAACAGAGCCAGGATTAAATGTTAAAGTTTTGGTTGTGTCTTGCATGTTTATATTATCTATAATTTTAGTCCAGTATTTTGAGACAATAGGCAATTTCCAGAGGCAATGGGTAATGTTTGCACTTATTTACATTATATTACATTATATTATATTACATTTCGGGCAAGATTTCAGATTTTTGTGCACTATTTTTAATTGGATTTTCCTCCGTATCTCAGAGTTGATTGCTTCCCTAAACATATTCATGCCCCTGATCATTATTTGCCATATTTCTTTACCATTCATATTATCAAAAATTTCCTCTTTTTGTTTCGGTGTGTCTAGAAGTTTTTCTGGTTTAAGATTTTCTTTAGCCTCAATTTTTTGCTTCCATAAAGTTAGTTTCTTTTTAGGTATAATTTTATGGATATCTTCTAAATTGCTGATTTTTAGTTGTTTGGTTAGCACACCATCTATTTTTAATACATTCTGTATGGTTTGCCATGATGTTATACTGTCATTTAAAAATATGTGAACATAAGTGTTGCCTTTTCTTACAGGATTGGTTTTGTGTAGTAAACTCCTGATATTGGGTATTTTGTAGGTATTTTTCTCACCTACTATGGTGTATATTCTGTCTTTCCCTACTAGCCATTCTTTTAAATATCTAAAAGTGCACGCTAAGTTGTATCTTTGGAGATCTGGGACATCTAGACCTCCTTCTGTTCTTGGTCTCTGCAGTCTCTGCAGTTTCGTTAAAGAGATCCTAGGGGTTTTACCTCTCCATAGGAATCGGGTTATGTTTTGATTTAGGCACTGAGGTGAAGTTTAACTTATAAATTTCCTGTTTTGTGTGGGCTATATGTATACCTATATATTTAATGGAGGGGCCAGCTATTTGAATTCTAATATCGGTATTTTCGCCTATTATGTTGTTCTCATTCAACATAAAGAGAATACTCTTCACTTTGTTTATTTTGTAGCCATATACAGAGCCGAAATAGTAAATAGTTTTGCAATGTTCTTGTGTGTTGAGTTTAGGAATATCAAGATATTGTCTGCGAAAAGGTTAATACAGTGTTCTATTCCTCCAATTTGTATTGCCTTGATTTAATTTGTCTTTTGTATGTAGAGCGACAGTGGCTCTAATGCCAGATTGAATAAGATTGGGGATAGGGGGCATCCCTGCCTTATGCCTTTCTCTATTTTAAATGGAGTTGATTTATCTCCCGATATTATTACTTGGGTTTCGGCATTGTGGTATAAAGCTTTTAGGAATTTAATAAAAGCTCCTCCGAAGCCCATTTTGGTTAGGACCATAATTAGGCATTCCCATTTAAGGTTATTGAATGCCTTTTACTCATCGATTGAAAGGATTCCACAACTTTTGGCTAGTGTTGAATTTACCTTAGCCCAATCTATTTTCATCCCAGCTTTCATTTTTTAAACTGATATGGGGAAATGACAGCTTTGCTCTGAGACACTTCTGATAAATCTCCCCCAAGTACGGTGGTAGGTTGGCATGTAGGGAAGCGTAGCACTGTGGAGGATTTGTTTGTTGGAGTAAGTATTTTGGATTGTATATTAATATTTACGGTATTAGAAGGTTTCTTAAAAGTCTTTACATTTACATTTTTATAGGTAACCAATTTTATGGAGAATCATGGATAACTTATTGCAGGGTAACTATAAAAACTGGAATGGATTGCGTTTTTTTGAAAACTCCACACTCATACAAGGCAGGAAAATCCAGGACGAAATAAAAAAGAAGTGCTTAGAGACTCAAGTGTATTCTTTCAATAGCTAGTGTGAAGGTAGAAGATTCAACTCTCACCTGGTCAAAAAATGTTTTGAGTGTATCAAGTCGCGTAGAGGTCCTGTTTAAGGTCCTTTGACGGATAGCGGTTGAGGATGCTGCTTTCCACGAGACATCAATCCGCTCACCCAGAGTGGCGGACTTGTGAGTTATGGTGGGACACGGTAGGATTTCGTCGTATGGGATGGCGCTGCATCATACGGTGCAATAACTAGGTGCCTAAGTATTATTGCACTGTAAGGCAACATGATTTTGGTCCAGTATTATAAAGACAATCTCCCAGAAGACACCAGCATTTTAATCTTTACAGGTGAACTTAATATAAACTTTTGAATGCAAATATCAAGCTCTTCAATGTTGTTTCATTTTTCAATATTTTTTTTATTATTTGCACAACTTGCTGTTATCTAATCCGCCTGGACTCTAAACGCCCTGTACATCTAAAAATGCAGGATGAAACAAGCTACATCTTTACATCCTGCAGTCGTATGCTCATAGCAGAGGCAATGGGCGGCTTTAAGGAGCGGATGCAGCACATGATGCGCTTGGTGGGAGGTTGGACACGGTGTCACACATTAAGACATTGCCATCACTGGGAAACACCCCGCTGCTGTTGATGTACACTCCTCCCCCCGCAAACAGGGGGTCCCCAGGCAATGGAATCCTCCTGATGTGTCCTTACAAAATATTGCAAAAAAAAAAACATGTTTGAACCCAGCCTCAACAGTGTGGGCGGATGCGTCTAGTGAATAGAGAACTGTATTACACTTTGTACATAATACAGTGACAGGCCCATATTACTTGAATTACAACAGTAATCCAGGCATTATTCCTCTGCCTCAACAAAAGAGGTCTAATTTCATCTTCAGGGATGACAATGCGCTAGCTCATGGAAATCGCATCATAAAGGGATGGCTGCTGGAAACCTCAAAAACAGTGGCCTGTACTTTCTATGGGATTAGCTGATTAGAGGCTCGGACCCCAGAACCTCATTGACTTGCAAAAGAGTGGGAGACAACCTCAGCAGACAATGGGGCAGATTTACTTACCCGGCCCATTCGCAATCCAGCGGCGCGTTCTCTGAACAGGATTCGGGTCCGGATAGGATTTATGAAGGTAGTTCCTCCGCCGTCCACCAGGTGGCGCTGCTGCGCTGAAAATCATCTGAACGCGCCGGAATACACTGAGCTGGACCAGGTGAAGGTAAGCACTTCCCAAGCGACACATTTTCGGTTTTTAAATGCGGCGGTTTTTCCGAATACGTCGTGTTTTCGTTCGGCCACGCCCCCAGATTTCTGTCGCGTGCATGCCAGCGCCGATGCACCACAATCCGATCGCGTGCGCCAAAATCCCGGGACAATTCAGGTACAATTCGGGTAACACATCGGGAAAACGCGAATCGGGCCCTTAGTAAATGACCCCCAATAAGTTGATTTGTGAACAGCATTAGACATCATTGTCAAGCTGAAATTGATGCTCAGGGACAATTGACAACTTATTGAGACATTTATGTTTTTGTTGGGGTACATCCACTATGTTGTTGGCTACTGTCTCAATAATTTGTTTGAGATGAGGAAATCCCCATTTCCTACTTTTACTGAAATACCTTACTTTCATACCCCATGAACTTTTTATGTTCTCCACATGCTTAACCTGAAAGCCAAATATCCCAACCTTATCGTGATATATGTATGTATGTATATATATATACACTAGCTGTAGCTCCTGGCATTACCCAGGATAGTAAATAACTGTTCTTAGCTATGACAAAATAGAATGAGTTAACAAAAAAGATATTTTATATGTATCTATGTCTCTCTCAAATGGTCTCTCTCTCTGACTGTCTCTGTGTCTCTCTGTCTGACTGTCTCTGACTCTCTCTCTCTCGCTCTCTGTCTTTGTCTGTGTTTATCTTTCTGACTCCGACTGTCTCTGTTGCCAAACCCAACTATCTCTGACTATTTCTGTATGTCTCTCACTCTGGTTTTCACTAACTTTCTCTATCTCTGCCTGTCTCTGTCTCTGAATGTCTCTAACAGTCTCTGTCTGTGTCTCTCGGTCTCTGACTGTCTTTGTCTCTGACTGTCTCTGTCTGTCTCTGACTATCTCTATCTCTGTCTGTTTCTGTCTCCAACTGTCCGTCTGTCAGTCTCTGACTATGATTGTATCAGTATTTGACTATGTCTCCTACTGTCTCTGTCTTTATCCCAGACTCTCACTATGTCTATTGGGAGATTTTTTAGAAGTGTCTGAGAGCGGAACTTTTTAAGTTGCCTATGGTAATTAATCAGAGCTCAACTTTCATTTTCCCACAGCTGTTTATAAAATTAGCTTATCACTGATTGGTTTCCATGGGCAACTGGAACAATTTTTCCTCAGACATTTCTAATAAATCTTCCCCTATCTCTGTATCCATATCCATATTATCTCACACATAAACTATCTTGTATTCTTTGCCTATATAAACCAATCAAAGCTCATATTAATGACCTGTGGCAAAATAGCAACCAATCACAGCTCATCTTCCAACCACCAATACCAAAATTTTTACACAAAATCTAATCTATGACATTCCCTGGGTGACAAAGAGCAACAATGCAAAATTTGGTTATTGTAGACTTGACAGTACAGCTTCCTTTAGCGGACATTCATATAGACACACACATACACTCAGCTTTATATATTAGATATATTGCTGAGGAAGCTTTTAACTGATATAGCTTTTTACACTGTATACATGCACCACTTTAGCTCTGAGGCTGCCTTGACATGTTTGGATTACTGAATTACCTGCATTACGTTAACAGTATCATAAAGTAAATTGTCAAATACTAAGTTCACTTCTATCTCTATCATATACTGTACTGCAGTATATAGGGGAACACCATTTTATTATAAGTCCAGTATCTAACTGTCACAGTTCACCTGTTTTATATTAGTACATAATGGGGAGATGTATTAATGTGTCAGTCCTTAGATCAGTGCAGAGTAGGACAAGACAGTTCTCTGCTGATGCATCCCTGTGTCTGATGCTGAATGATTAATCTGATACAGTATATACGTCATCCATAGATGGCAAGCGGTACGGCGCAGCACACGTGCGCTGCCATGCGCCATATGTTCCTATAGAGAGGGGCGGGGGTGAGCAGTGCTCACCTCCTCCTCCTCTCCCCGCGCGCTGCCTTGTGCCCACCGTACCCGCCAGGCAACAGCAGTGTGCACGTAGTCTAATACTGGCAAGTCGTACTTTGTACCTCCTATAATTTGGATTGTGCTGCACCAGAATAATTATTTTTTTTCCACTTCAACCTAACTTTTTTGGGCATGGAACTTTCGCCGTGAGACAACACACTGTCTAAAAATGGTGTAAAACCTTTACTATATGTGTAAGAAGGCATTTTGAGAAAGTTTTTTACTCCAGCATTCTAGCCTAGACATAATCTACAATGTATTCACTATCCAGGCAGTGAGAATAGTTTTTTTAACTACATGCAGAAATGTTCAGGTTTGCAAGAATTATTACTGACAAACTTTACAGTTTTTTATATTTAACTGGAATGTGTCCAAAGTTTTATCAAACAAGCTCTGGCTTGTCTTACTCTGCACAAGATTGTTCTCAGATGCAACTATGACCTTGACCTTTCATGAATAGTTTCCTATTTTAAATGATGTCTCTGCACCCACAGTTGCAGCATTTCTACAGTATAAAATATCCCATATGTTTGTAATTGAGAGAAATTCCCCCACCTACCAGTTTTCTTGGATTAAATTGAGCATTAAACAATGATAGGAACTGATTCTTTCTGGGATCCTTAGAATCTGAATTGGAAATCTCCCTTATTGTGATATTTAGAGGTATTTTAATGACACCTCACACAGTGGCGTAACTAGGAGATGCAGGGCCCCACAGCAGCATTTTGTATGGTAGCCCCTTAACCCCTCAGAAAATATACATATTTGCATACCTCCCAACATTTGTGAAAGGGAAGCAGTTTATGCGCCGAAGCAGTTTATGCTATAAAGTTTAAAAAGTGTTAAAACCGCGATACCGCGGTTTTAACACTAACGAAACTAAGCACCGGCACCAGCTCACCCTGAGCTGGTGCTCGGTGTTTACAGCTTAAACCTACCATTTGAAATGGTAGGTTTCCTTTAAGCTCCTGTCTATGGTGCACAGGGTCCCAGGTTCGAATCTCAGCCTGGTCAAAACTTTATTTAATTTAATTATATAAAGAGCTTGTGTCTGGGGAAGCCCTGGAGACCATATATGGACAGATGGTGATCTGAAGCTGATGACGTGGTCCCTGCTCTCTCAGCTAAGCCGACACTTCTCTGAAAAGGATTCCCTGCCCGATGTCTGTAGAAGCCATTCTGTACTGTGAGTTAAGACTTTCAAAGTATTTACTATGCGGACACAGCGCCGGGACACAGCGGGACCTGGGGGGAGAATCCGTGACAATCTCATATCTGCCCGTGACGCGGGGCAGAGGTACGAAAAACGGGAAAGTCCTGTCAAAATCGGGACGGTTGGGAGCTATGATATTTATATAATGACACATTTATTTATACACCATAAGGGTGCATTCACACGAACGTAATGGAGACCGATATCTGGCCACACAATTTGGAGCCAGTTATCGGTCCTCATTGACTTCTTTGCGGTGAGCACATTTTGTCTGACCACACTGTGACCGTGCACGGCAAAATATAGGACATGTCCTATATCTTGCCACGTTAGGGCGATGGCCTTGTGCTGTTCTATGGAGAGGAGAAGGGTGAGTGGCGCTCATCCCTCCTCCTCTCCAGCACACGGACGTGTGCCAGCCTGGCCTGTGGTACACGTCAGTGTGAATGTACCCTTACACACAAGTATACACTCATGCACACACATTAAAGCAGTGATATATACATTTATACACAAGTCATACAGCCCCAGTAGCCTGCTGACCACATGGAGGAAGTATGAGTCAGGAAATATAGATGAGAGATCCCTAGTTCTGTTTTTTGCTGTCCCATTCCTCTTCCCCAACAATTTTTATCTGAGCTGCCGATTCATGCTGTGTACTGTGGAAGATGTGCACTGTTACTTACATATTACCATGTAAAATGTTCAGCATAATATGTATGTAGTGGTGATCATCCTCCATTCTTTAGTGTGTCAGGTCGAATGCTGGGCCCCTGATACTGTGGGCCCCATAGCAGCTGCTGTGACTGCTACCGCTGTAGTTATGACCCTGACCTAACATATTATGATCTCATTTACTAAATGGAATTAAATTTAATTAAATTTACTGTAATGATAGATAATTATAGGTTCATATTCGTGTCACTTACAGCAAATCACCAAGAAGCCAAATTAACTGGAACTGATCATCTATGGTCTGATAAAGTGGTCTACAAAATAAAAATAAGGTCAAAGTTATGGTAAGTGCAACTGCAATACTTAACTGCAGAAGTATTTGTCTCAGGAAAAGAGGATATGGTAGATTAAGAGGGTATTTATCAAGAACTGTTTGTATTCAAATATGTATAATATCTTCCGGTATAGCATTGAGGGTGGCAAATAAAAAATTCAGCATTCATCTATTAGAAAAAAAAACAATACAACTATGAACTAATATAAAATAATAAGGGTTTCTTTGCAATGAAATAATAAAAACCTCAGAAATAAAAATAATTAGCATTCAGAAGATAAATAGATCATAACCAGATCTGTCACATGGCAGGGAGGACAGTGGCAAGAATCTTCAACATGGAAGCCTTGCCAGGCTGGACATAAGCACAGGAATTTGCATGATGGAAACAGCAGTGTACAAATGCCCAATATTTTCCAGGAGATGCCAGTATCTTCCATTGAAATGTATACACAGTTAAGTTTTAAAAGATTTAGGTTGCATTTTGCAATGTATGTTGGAATTGTTTTGGGCACTTTAATAGCTACATTGCAACATTGGTAAATACCAACCATAGAGGATTAGATAAAAAACTCTAAAACTCTAAAATGTTATTATGGGTTATTTAAAAACTGTGTTGCTCTGCTCTGCTCTCTCACATTGGAGGTTAATTTTCCTGACGTGTTACCCGAATATTTCCGATTTGCGCCGATTTCCCCTGAATTGCCTCGGGATTTTGGCGCACGCAATCGGATTGTGCCGCATCGTCTCCAGCATGCACGGTACGAAAAACCCGACGGATTCTGAAAAAACGCAGCATTTAAAAAAAAATGTGTTGCGAAAATTGCACTTACCTTCACTCAGCCCGGCTCGGTGTCTTCTAGTGTGTTCCGATGCTCTTCAGCGCAGCAGCGCCAACTGGTGGACGGCGGAGGAACTGCCTTAATAAATCCCGCCGGACCCGAATCCAGCGCAGAGAACGCGCAGCTGGATCGCGAATGGCCCGGGTAAGTAAACCTGCCCCATTATGTCTCTATCTAACCTCCCGTATAGCCCTTATGTCCAGGGTCCTCCTTCCCTTTGTTCCACATCTCTGTAGTTTTTGTACTTGTATGTGAACCCCTTATTGATTGTTCAGCACCATGGTGTTACTGATGCTCTATATATAAATACCACATAATAATAACACATATAAAGCAGAAAATTGGTTTTATCAAAAATAGTAAGAGAAAACTAGGTCCACACTCTACTCTACATCATGATTTTTATGTAAAGTATATGTAGGTAACACCACATATCACAGGAGATTATTCCTGTTGTATCTTGATTAATATGAAGATACAGTACCTATGGTTCTAGAGGCTGTCAATGGAACAAAATACACCAATGAAAGTTATGTGACTTATATATATAAATAGTACAACACCTTGAACCAAACCTTCAGCATTTATAGTCTATCTTATATAGATTACCTACCCACGAATAGCATGCAGTGAGGGCATCTGATGTGCATTTTACTCCTCATAAGGCTTCCTGAGTTTTCTCTTACTAATTTCGATAAAACCTATCTTCTGCATTATACACTCACTGGCCACTTTATTAGGTACACCTGTCCAAGTGCTCGTTAACACTTAATTTCTAATCAGCCAATCACATGGCGGCAACTCAGTGCATTTAGGCATGTAGACATGGTCAAGACAATCTCCTGCAGTTCAAACCGAGCATCAGTATGGGGAAGAAAGGTGATTTGAGTGCCTTTGAACGTGGCATGGTTGTTGGTGCCAGAAGGGCTGGTCTGAGTATTTCAGATCTACTGGGATTTTCACGCACAACCATCTCTAGGGTTTACAGAGAATGGTCCGAAAAAGAAAAAACATCCAGTGAGCGGCAGTTCTGTGGGCGGAAATGCCTTGTTGATGCCAGAGGTCAGAGGAGAATGGGCAGACTGGTTCAAGCTGATAGAAAGGCAACAGTGACTCAAATTGCCACCCGTTACAACCAAGGTAGGCAGAAGAGCATCTCTGAACGCACAGTACGTCGAACTTTGAGGCAGATGGGCTACAGCAGCAGAAGACCACACCGGGTGCCACTCCTTTCAGCTAAGAACAGGAAACTGAGGCTACAATTTGCACAAGCTCATCGAAATTGGACAGTAGAAGATTGGAAAAACGTTGCCTGGTCTGATGAGTCTCGATTTCTGCTGCGACATTCGGATGGTAGGGTCAGAATTTGGTGTCAACAACATGAAAGCATGGATCCATCCTGCCTTGTATCAACGGTTCAGGCTGGTGGTGGTGGTGTCATGGTGTGGGGAATATTTTCTTGGCACTCTTTGGGCCCCTTGGTACCAATTGAGCATCGTTGCAACGCCACAGCCTACCTGAGTATTGTTGCTGACCATGTCCATCCGTTTATGACCACAATGTACCCAACATCTGATGGCTACTTTCAGCAGGATAATGCGCCATGTCATAAAGCTGGAATTATCTCAGACTGGTTTCTTGAACATGACAATGAGTTCACTGTACTCAAATGGCCTCCGCAGTCACCAGATCTCAATCCAATAGAGCATCTTTGGGATGTGGTGGAACAGGAGATTCGCATCATGGATGTGCAGCCGACAAATCTGCGGCAACTGTGTGATGCCATCATGTCAATATGGACCAAAATCTCTGAGGAATGCTTCCAGCACCTTGTTGAATCTATGCCATGAATAATTGAGGCAGTTCTGAAGGCAAAAGGGGGTCCAACCCTTTACTAGCATGGTGTGCCTAATAAAGTGGCCGGTGAGTGTATGTGTTGTTTTATTAACCAAAATAAAAGTTTGCAATTTTTTAACAGGAAACCAACAACCCACAGACAAGACAAGCTAGGAATCTACAAAGAAACAACTTGATGAACCAGGAACACTTATTCATAGATTCAGGCAAAGTGACTGTGACAATCTTCTTATATTTGTTATCCATGGTCTCCTTCCTTATAAAATCTGCTTTTACAAGTATGGTAATGGTCCACTTGTCATGAAAAGATGTTAAAGTACGATGAATATTGACTTTTGCTGGTTATTAAAAGGAAAATTCAACTTAGTATAGGACCCCAGTGATTTAATTGTCCAATGACATCACTGGAGAAACATCCTGGAGAGGGTTCAATGTAGAGCCACAAAACTGATAAGGGGTATGGAGGGTCTTAGTTATGAGGAAAGATTAAAACAACTAAATTTATTTAGTCTGGAAAAGAGACGACTACGAGGGGACATGATTAATTTATAGAAATATATGAATGGTCCATACAAAAAATATGGTGGTAAGTTGTTCCAGATTAAATCAAATCAAAAGACGAGGGGGCACTGCCTCCGTTTGGAGAAACCAAGGTTTAATCACCGGAGGCGACAGGGCTTTTTTACTATGAGAACGGTCAATCTGTGGAATAGCCTGCCTCAGGCGCTGGTCACAGCAGGGACAGCGGATAGCTTCAAGAAGGGTCTAGATGCCTTTTTACAGCTAAATAACATTGATTGTTATGCTATATAGAATTGTTTCCCCTCAATCCCTTCCTCATCCAATCCCTTCCCTTCCTTGGTTGAACTTGATGGACAAGTGTCTTTTTTCAACCGTATAAACTATGAAACTATCCTAAAGATTGGCAACAGCCAATCACTGGCCTCTGCTAATGTTCACTCCTCCCCCCACATTCAGGGTGTCAAAGGAGACAGCAGGTGACATATCACACTATAATCACAATATAGAGTCTGCGATCATGGTGCTGGGTAGCAGGGGACAAAGGCCTCATCCATAACCTGGGAGGTCTCTGGCAGGTGGAAGCACGTGAAAGAAGGAATCGGATGTTTCTCCCTGGGGAAACCCTGATGTAGAGGTAGGGATCCCTGGTGGTGGTGAATGGGGTGCCTTTGGTAGTAACAACCTTACAAAAGCCAAAACAGCAGTAACATCAACTGGGTCAAGATGGTTGGTTGGATAGTGTTCCACAGGACATGCTCATACCCTGGTATAGGTAGCTTCAGGTTGGAGATGTATAGATAGCTGCTTCAGCAGCAGGATGATGAAGACTTCTGAAGGTGGATGTTTGCTTGGGCCTGGTCTCCACACAGGCTTGTTGTGTCAGGGCAGCGTGCCACAGACACACGTGCTTCTATGAAGCTTCCCAGTAGGCTTAGGTAGAACTCTGGAACTTTCCATGCATTTGTGGTTTTATAAACTCCCCTTGTGAGATAGCAAGAATATTATCCAGCCTGCATTGTCTTTAGAGTATCATAACAACAATCTTATTGGTTACACAATGACAGCTTACTTCTCAGGTAGATATTTAACAGCTGCATCACCATTTTCAGACACTGGAAGTCTCCATTGGTTGATCAGGCCTTAGAAAACCTTATTGACTGGAGAGTGGATTTGATTTTGCCACCCTGCATTGGCACTGCGCAGGCAGGGGTGTTGGAATTGTAAGTACAACATATGGGAAAAATGAGATGTAAATATAGCAAAATTGTAATTTTCCCCTTAAATGCAACAACATAGATATTGAAAGAATTGAAACATTTTAATAAATCTCCACCCAATTATGACATGTTAAGAAACTAAATAATATATTTAATAGAGGAGCACTTGGTGCACCCAGAGCCATTTACGGTTGTAATCTCTGCAATAACAATGTGTGTATACCTACATCTGCCAAGAATATGTCTTCTTTTTTCCATTTGTTATTAGTGGTAAGAAAGTTAAATGAAAAACACTGGAACAAACCAGAAACAGGGACTGGTGTATAAAAATTGTAAATTAAAATGAGTGTTTGTGAACTACCCTGCAGATATGATGAATCTGAAAATTCCACTTTGGAATGAGAAAGCCACAAAGTGAAATGTAACCCCCAGATTAATTATAACATCATTATGAGAGCAAGAGGGGGCATGCACAGTATGGTGTCAAGGTCAAATATGTCTTCAGAAGCTCAAACTTATCATACCGCTGAGACTTCCACAATCACAAAAGCAGTGGTGTTATTATCCCACAAAAATGGCTAGGCCCCGGTGGGGGATGTTGCACAGTGCCGATATATGAAGAAAAGAGGCACATGTCATGAGGCAAGTTGGACCTCTCTCCTCAGTGATGAAGGGGGGACAGCATCAGAGGGACATTCAGCTGCTTCACACCAGGATGTGCTGCCTGGTATTTCATTGGAATTGAACTATGTTACACTAGTACAGCATCTGCTGTCGAGTTGTGGATGGTCATAGTTATAAGTGACATCTCTTGTAAAGACATAAGTTAGTTACCAGGAAAGTTGTTTAGGTTTTTTTCCTTTTTATATCATTTTTTAAACAATTTTTAAACTTTTTTTAATATATGATGTATATACTGTATACTACTGTATTGTAGTACAGTATATGGCACTTTTACACAGTATTCATTAAAATAAGCCACTGGCTCATTGTAACAAAGCTGCAGAAACTAGACAGCCTCAGGTCCGCCGAAGACCTGGAGACCTGCCAGGCTGTAGGCCTGTCCTCTGGTCCCAATACCAAGCACTGTGACCATAGCGTACCCAAGGCGGCATAAGCTAGCTCCTCCGGTATTCTGGGTATCTGCAAAGTGCATCTAATCTCACAGAAAATAAGCCATATAGGTCCAAATTGGTGGAGCATTTCGGTATTTTATACACTGACAATGTGTACATTTTTTGAAAACTACATTCAATTTAATAACAGTAAAACATTTAAAGGGTTAACAAACTTCGTAAAAGTTGTCTTACATATGTTGAGGGTTGTAATTTTCTAAAACGTTGTAATTTACAAAGTTTTACTATAACTTAGGCCTCTCAAAGTGACTTGAAATATGAGCAGGTCCCTCAAAAGTATGATTTAGCGTTTTTATGAAAATGTGAAAAGTCGCACCTAAAGTTCAAAGCCTCATAACATTTTACAAAAATGAGAGAATGCATAAAAAATTCATAAAGCAGACACCGGAAATGTTAGTTATCAAGTTATTTTGCTTTTATGACTACGTTTCCAAAAAGTAGAAAATTTTGATTTCCATTATTGAGAATTTTTCCAAATTTTTGCCAAATTTCCTTTTTTTGTAAATAAATGCAAAACACACACGCACAGGAAAAATAGTTATATGCACTTGTCTATTTATTCATAAACTATTAGGGGGATAACACAGGAACAAATCCATAATTCTAACTTTATAGAGAGCACAAATATGTACATTTTGTGGAAATCACTAAAATCTATTGCCTTTTTACAGGATACTTATTATAATATTTGTAAATATATTTGTATTATAATATTATTACAGAGAGAATAGCTCATGTAGAGTAATACTGGCTTCCTCCACTTTGTTACTTAACATTCTCCTTCCTTAAGACATGGTAGTATACTTTTCCATATAAGTCATTTGGAAAAAGATGATATAAAGGTTACATTCCGTGTACTTGTATGAGCCTACAGTTAGATGCAGTGGTCAGCCTTGGGCAATGTAGTCTGGATTCATACACTACCAGCCTTGTTCCTGACATCTCACAAAGCATTTCTTTAAGGAGAAAACAGAACAGTCTTTGTAAATAGCGGTTCACATTTCTGAAATGATGAAGTAACATTTAGGCACTGGCTAGCTTACAGAATAATATATGCCAAAATGCACAGGCTTGGCAAGGCTAGTATATCATTATACACTGTAAAATAACTAGTAATAATACAACATGCAGCGTTAAAATTCATAATATAACCCAGACCTAAGCATTATATATCTAAGTATATCTATTACTGTTTCTACCACTGTGTGTTAAAGGAATATTACTGCAATCAACATTCAATACTTATCTAAAGGATGTGTTATAAATAAGTGGTCACAGAAGCCCTTTCACTGTTGAAACCCCACCAATAACTAAAATAGGGATTCAAGGGAAACCTCTGTTGCGTCTTAACTTCACAATTTTTTTTCATTTTAATAATTATAGACTATGAATACATTGACAATGCATATATTTGACTGCTCCATTATACTGTAATCCTCCTTCCTGGAGTAGTGCAATGATTAGGAATAAGGGTGTCCGCAATCTAGTCCCTGCTTGGCATCAGTCAGTGATCAGAAGCTAAATGTATCACCTGTGGATAGGTCAAAATGGAAAGGATAAATGTTTCTAGTGGTGCTCCTAGCTTGACTTTCCCATTTTTGTACATGGTGATATACAGATGAAGGCATACTTATCAATATTTAGGAACAGGTTTTAGGACATCAAAACTATACATATAGAAAAAAGTAGCGGCTCACCATAAACCATTGAAGGAAGAAAACTTGAGAAGTCAGCAGATACATGAAAGAGTCACAGCATGGAGAGAAAAAACTCTGGGCCTCCCTAGGAATATAAACTCAAGTGGGAAAAAATGAAAAAAATGTATGTCCAGCATGAAAAAAAGGAAAAAATGGTAAAGATAAAAACTACTGTTTATTTTAGTCATTAGAAACTAATTCACATGAAAGCAAAAGAACGCATTGATGCATTTCAGACAATTAAATGTACTTTGTCATTATGGAAAATGATGACTATTTTGAATGGCTTTAATAAACAGTAGTTTTTTTTACTTCAACATTTTTACTTTGTCATGAAGATCCACTTTTTCAGATTTTTGCACCCTTTTTACCAGACCATTACAACCCATTTCATAGCACAGGTGCTATACCATTGGTAACTTCATTTTTATGTACATGCTCCGCAAATAAAGTGGACACATCACACTTAAAATGACTAAGAGCATGTTCTAGCTCATTCCGGAGAATTGCCCATTAGTACGTAATTCTGGAAGGTCTCCCATTTATTCAATGTTTTAAGAGATTTGAAAGTATGTGTGAAGGGGCGGGAACTCTTAAATGTTTTTACCTCCTGGTTAACTGACATCCCTCAAGCAACATTTTGAAACCCAAAGCACGGAAATTAAAAGCAAGAAGGATGATCAACTATTGGTGCATTTCTGATGGCGTTGTACATAGTCAAGGTGACTTTCACACTGGACATCAGTTTTTTATACTCTTTCAGGCCAATTTATGAAGCTTTCTAAAAGGAAATCTGCATTGGTACCAATAATAACCAATCATAGGATCAGTTGCACTGTGATTGGCACAAGTAGCATTATTTATTGTGATACCTTATAAAGAATAGGGCAGCACGGTGGCTGAGTAGCACTTCTGCCTTGCAGTGCTGGGGTCTTGGGTTCAAAACCCACCAAGGTCAATACCTGTAAAGAGTTTGTATGTTCTCTCCGTGTTTGCGTGGGTTTCCTCCGGGTACTCCAGTTTCCTCCAAAACTTACTGTTAGGTTGATTAGATTGTGAGCCCCATGGGGACAGGGACCAATTTGACATGCTTTGTGCAGCACTGCATAAACTGTGTGCACTATATAAATAAAGAATTATTATTAATAACTGGATCATCAAACACCCCTTATTCACCCCTCCTTTCTCACGGTATTATTTTTAGATCATGTACTGTTTGTGTAAATGAAAAATCAGGGAATAGAAACAGGATCATATTTGGGAGAGTCCTGCAACAACATGGCCACAGTTTTATGGCCCAAAATCTGATGACATGTTTTCTTCAACACTGTGAATGCCTGTAGTGAGGAAAGCACAGTTACTGGTGTGCTGGTGTAAATGTTAAACGTGTGCCTATCTTATACATGGGGACCTTTTCATTAATAGCACAGGCGGTCCCCTACTTAAGAACACTCGACTTACATACGACCCTTAGTTACAAACGGACCTCTGGATATTGGTAATTTATTGTACTTTAGTCCTAGGCTACAATAAACAGCTGTAACAGTTATCAAAAGGTGTCTGTAATGAAAGCTTTAGTGTTAATATTGATTCTTATGACAACCCAACATTTTTAAAATCCAATTGTCACAGAGGCTAAAAAAGTTCTGTCTGGGATTACAATGATAAAATATTCAGTTCCGACTTACATACAAATTCAACTTAAGAACAAACCTACAGACCCTCTTGTATGTAACCAAGGGACGGCCTGTATGTGATTTAGCATGTGGATTGCTCAACACGACCTCCAATTACATTTTCATGGCCAACAATTGATTTCAGTGGTGTTATCTCATTGCCCAATAAAAATGACTAAATGTCCCTGCTCCTGTGCTAGCAAATAACAGTGCTCAGCACGGCGTCCCACTTTTTCATTATCTGCTTGTCAGCCTGATAGAATAGGAAATCTCACCATGTCTGCCCAGCCTTACATAGCTGTAATCTGCCTCGCATAGTGTAAATGACAGTTTGACAGGCTACAAAATCTTACACTTTGTTATCGCTGATAAGACAGCGCTGCAGTTAGGGATATGGCTAAACAAGACTATATGTCTGTTGCAGTCTAATCATTCCTAGCAAAGGCTAGTTGTGGGCAGTCAGGCAGAGCTTCCAGAGGGAGGGTCTTACAATTGGAGGTGAACTTCATTGCAGTAAGGGAAGCCAGAGAGTGCAACACAACTGTACAGTGTGTATCCTGTATCCCAACACAAAGAAGATAAGGTGCCTTAGGAGCCTGTGGAGCACTACGCCCTGCTGGAAGAAAACTCATTAACCGACCCCTATAGATTATTCCAGTCTAGTCTCCGGGGATAGTGAAGCACAGAAGGAGCATGTTTCCTTGTATGTGAGTGAGAACAGCCAGTGGGAATCCTTCTATGCTGCACATCTGGAAAGGAAAGTCACAGCACAAGTCTAAATGTTGGAAGCAGTGCAGAAGTGAAGAGGGTGTGTATCTGAACAGGACTTGGATGCTGTAGAAAGAGAAATATTTCATAATTCAAGAAAAGAATGGCGTGTGCCTTCCTTATGTGGCATGCCTGTGTGCTACTTACTTTCTTGGGATACCTGTGCCCTTGCAAGGGATCATTTGAAGGCAGTGCTTTTCACTTGGAGGCTGAAGGTAGTACATCTACCACCAACAGCAAGCAAGACTTCAATATCATAGACATCCAACAATCCTACATTCCTGCCAGGCTGATCCCATTATCACAGGTAACAATCCTTCATATTATAAATACAACAGTGTCAAGTGTTCTTCTCATATTAAGGTTCAAGAAATGTAATTCTGCAAATCATGACATTCAGAATGTACCAAAAATGTATCTTCTTTTTTCATTGTAACAGAATAACTAACAAATTGGAGATAATTCTCTTTGGTGAATACATGAGAATATGGGAATTGCTTAAATATCACTACCCTGACATAAAGTATTTTTTGTATTGTATTTTTTTTTTGTATTTTTATTTTTTTCATTGACTTGAGAATATTTCAAGAGATCAGTAAAATACAAACTACAATTTATTATACCCAGGTGTGACTTGAAATGTTAGTCACAAGAGATTTTTATTCATCTTGATGCCCTGGTGCTGAGGGCATCATGGTATTTCAAAAAAATTCTTGTCTAAAACTACTATAGAAATGCAGCTTAGTTAATCTTATAGTACGTACTTATGGATGTCACCAAATATCGAGCTCCGGGTTAGGTAAAGGAATGATAAATGTGGGAAGGTACCATTTGTATCCACCAGCGAAGTACGAGGTAACATAAATATCCTAGGTACTATGACATATCTTCCAATGCTTAATTGTGGAGCACAAAGGAATTGAACTATATTTGGCTTTGAACCTATATGCATATTGGAATTCTTATTGGGGCACCAGCACATCTATTCAATGCATAGTCCTGCACACACAGTACGTTGAATCCAATCTTGGCAATGTTCTGTGATCTAAACAACTTGGACTCCAGGTATTCATAGTTAAATAAAATATACCAGCACATGAACATGTGCCCTTCTCAGGCCGTTGTCCATTGTTTGTGGCCTGTGTGTCATTGATGTGGTAAGTCCACTCACATGTCAATGTCCACTGAAAAGACTGTCCGAGCTGCAAACACAGATGGGAATAGATTCTATAGTTTTATAGCTTAGGCAGTCAGCATACATATGTCCCTGGAAACCATGGCAGAGTGTATGAGCCCATAGTAATGAATGTCCTCATGCTATTCATTTAATTTTGGGTGGTACATTTAGCATAAGCCGCTACCTGGTTCTCCAGAATAGGATGAAACCCCACCCCTTCAGCAGCATCAGGAGACTCCTGGTGTATCTGACAGATATACAAATCTATATCAGGCCCTGCCTTCCGGAGATTTTTCCATATAAGACAGCAACTGTTTAGGTTGAATAGTCACAGGCTATAGCAAATGAGCAGGTGAAGGGTAGAAATGCCCCACTCTAGCCCCTTTCACACCCGCCTGCCGCACCCACTACACATCCTTCTATGTCAACAACAGATAAATGCCCTCCATAGTTTGTGTGCATGGATCCTAACTCTACTGGCCAAGGGATAATCTAGCAGGAATTCCAGGGTGTCTTCTTTCCTTAACTGTGAAGCAGCTGTAAAGAGTTCATTTTGCTTTAAGCCAATTGTGCATAGCTTCAGAGTGTAATGTATGTGGTACAGGTCACCAGGAAAGTTAAGGATTATAAAACACACCAAAGACTTTAAATAATACATGTATGCACCATAATATGTTTCCCAAAATAACTAGTTTATAGGTTAATGTAAAATCTGCAATCTTGAGCTACAGCAACTAATACACTTTAATGGATTTGCCCATAAAAGAATGGGGATGCCAGAAACAGCTGGCTAATGGGTGCATGATGTGTCCTAACCCATAGATCTTATATTGATAGCTCACCAATATCATTATAATGGAGACAAATTTAAATATTAGCTAGGCCATTTCAGTATGAAGCAGGTAAAAAAAATAGATTGAAATGAAAGTAGGAAATCCTACCATCGAAATCAAGAATGAAAAACCAAGGGCACTTACTCATAGATCAAGGCACCATGACTTTGGTAATCCTATTATATTAGTTATCTATGACCTCCTTCCTTCAAAAATCAACTTTAAAATCATGGCAATGAGCCTGAAAGGCTCTTGCTGCATTTCTAGAGCCCCTCCTTGCTTTAGTATCACAGGCTTTTACACCCCTCCCTGCACTCTCTCAACACTTCACTCCTCCTTCTGCCTGCTGTAATCTCACTGCAGTAGAGGAAGTGTCGGTACACAGTGGGAAGCATGGAGAGGCTCTGGGAATGGCTCCCAGGGTGTGGGTGGGGCCTCACTAAGCAGACACATTACTGTATTATCCATCTAGTTTTGTGGGGTAACAATGCGGTTACATTATCAGGGTACAGGGTTTATACGCACTATCCTCTGGCTTCTGTACTAACACACTGACACATAGAGATGAGACAGATCAGAGATGATGAGATGCCTATTGCACACACAGCTCTACTTCATCTCACAGATCATAAGATCCATTAGATGCCTATTACACACACAAGTCTGCTACATCTCACAGATATGTTCCTGTCTTTCCCTTCCTCCAGATCACTTATCTCCTTGTAGCTTGTGCTTTGCAGCATCTCTCTCCGCTCACCATGTGCTGACAGGATGTGAATCAGTGAGAGTCTCTGAGCTCCGGGCAAGGGGCGTGGCTACAGGCACACAGTCCAGACTCAGCTCCACAATCTCATACAAAAACCCAAGATGGCGCCTGACCTTAAGTGAGAAGTTACTGGGTTGTTTCTAGGGTAAACTGAAATTGTGTACAGCAGGACTGATGGAGACAGGTTGGACTTATATCTGTGAAGTGCTGCATTTTTGTTAATAAGAGTAAATTAGAGAATGTGTAATTTTGTTATGCTGTGTACATATAAGAAACTTGTCTTCATGGGAATACCCCTTTAAAATTAATGTCACTGAGCCATCAGAGGTAGAACGCCATTAACTTTGTGAGCACTGATGGTCTATGGCAGAGCAGGGAACTTATTGTTCTCTTGCTCTGCTATAGACTAAAGTCTATTGGATACCACACTCAGCTGTTAAAGCACCAGCCAGCTCAGAGAAAAGCCAGGAAGCCGGACCTGCACATTATGTGAGCTGATTCATGCAGCCATGCGACCGCCTGAATTACCCACATTTTGTGGGGACCCCTTCCTGGGCCAAGTGGTGGTGGGGGGGGGGGCATCTGCTCCGGTAGCCCACTCTATAATCCACCCCTGTATAATGCTGAAGATTTACAGTCATGCACTACATATAAAGCAAAATAAATAATTCCTATTATCCTGCTTTGTCTAGATGTCACTACAGCTCTATAAAGATAACACAAATCATATATAAATAAGATTAAATGCAATGTTATAAAAGGATATCATAGGATTGAGATATTTCCAAACACTAAAATAGATGCAGCCACTTCACGTTTTGTAACACATACCAAAGCTAAGCTGAAGTTAAATGCTATCCATGTCTGGTTTGGAGAGTGTGAAATAGCAGTGAATTTATCTAGATACACATACTGTCAATGCACCATTTAGAAAGGTGATGCAGCAGTGTGAAAACCAGATCTGTGACGTGGCTCATGGTTTCAATCATCAACACACACTAGATTATTTCCCACTGATTACTACAGGGATGATAGGAACGTCTCTTACCACCATGAGATGGAGCTGCTCCTATTACCTGTTCAGCTTGTGCTACAAATTGCTCTATAATTCTTCTCTACTATTTTATATTCATGCTACTGACAGTGACCTTATAAATAGAGCGGAAAGCTAGATAACGTTTATACTATACAAGCTTAGAAAGTTGCATAACGTTATCATTATGAAATAAGACTGCAACCCAATAAAATGAAAAATAATAGTACAAGTTTCCATATTATGGCATAACTATGTAGAGTTGTTATTCAAAAAGACTATCTGCTATAGGTACTTTAAAAGTAGTCAACATTGCTGAAACACATGTTTTCAAGAAACACGTTTACCAAGGAAGTGTCCAAATAGAATTCAGTAGGGGTTAAGCTGCCAGGTACTTAAAAAATGTAACATTAAAGGGGTTTTCCCACAAAGTAAAGTTAGGCTCTATCCTATGACTGTTCTGCTCCATAAATCTCTATGGAGCTGACGGAAATTGTCAAGAGCACCAGTAGTCTGACGGAACGGTGAGGGGTCCGACGAACCCCTCGTTTTCGCAATCTGTGGGGGTCTCAGCACTGAGACCCCCACTGATCAGAAAGTTAGGCCCTATCCTGTGGATAGGGAATAACTTTAGTTTGTTGGAAATCCCCTTTTAAGCATTATCAGGTATATTAGAAACAGTCCAGATCCTCATGGGTGTCTATAAGCTCAAAAGTCACCCCACAAATAATAAAAACATCCTTGTGTTGCCTGTTTCCCAGTGATCTGAGTAAATTAAGTCTTTGTAAATAAGCTTCTTAAGGTGTGTGACCACATTAGCTAATGAATACAATTTCCTCTGCCTCTGCCTGTCAGCAGGGCCACCATCAGGGGGTTTTAGTGTAACTGAGTTCAGGGGCCCCGAGGAGGAGAAGGGACCCCAAGTCACAGGAAACCCTTCTTTCTTTCCAGGTGAAGAGAACTCACTGTGCACACAGAACTGGATTATCATTCTGTGGGGGCCCACAACATTTGCCAGTCAGGGGCCTCAAACGTTCAATATTCCTTAAGAGTACCCCCCATAGTACCCCCCAGTTTACCCATAAAACAGAATTTCCAAGTTTGGACAAATTAAGATTTGTCAAATATTTTTAATTGTTTATTTGATTTGTATAAACAATTTAGATTTGAGGGTGTTGCTAAGTTTGTTTTCATTACACAGTTCATTTTCCCAGTCAGAATTATCTCGTATACCATATGCTGCCCAGCATAATACCAGGGTCACAAGGCCAAGCATGTTTTATTTCCTATGCTGAGTAAGTGAGTCCTTCAGATTAGTCATGCTATTTTCTTTGGTGGAAATGACACCATCAAACTTAGGGAGAGATGCAAACCACATATGTTTCTCATTTGAGTGTATCAGTTTCTCACGGAGATATTAATGAAAATCAGCAGTCAGAGCACAAGTAATCACCATGCACCCAATTAAAGGAAAGTCAGCCAGCATAGATTTTACATCCCCACATAACTGGCTTCCATAAAAAGGGGCCTCATTACATTTGTTTCTAATTTACAATAACATTTACTAACAGGAGTATCCTGTTCATGATGACATCATACCGTAGAAATAATTGTCAAAATTGTACTCGATGTCTAACATGGCTCAAATGTTCTTATGATAGGCCTCATCTTTGTCTTGTAACTACTTCCAAGAAGTAGCTAAAGCATATTATCCTTAAATAGGTGACATGTATATTAGATATAGCAACCATTTATGGTGGGTCTATTTCTTCTTTCTGCAGATGAAAGCTGATTTTATATTTCTCTAGAAGTCAGGGAAACTCTCACATGAGCAGTTACCAATACTGACATTGGAAAAACTAGCATATTTAAAGCTTACCTAACCTTTCAAAAAACGTTGCAGAATTCATTAAACTAGTTTGTTCTCACAAGAGATAACAATGATTCTGCACATTATGCGACTTGTATGTTTTATTTTCTAACAGCTCTCCCCTCTGCAGTCTTTGTGAATGTGCTGTTCTCTCTGTGCGGTGGGGATTCAACTAATGTGACTCTCTGCTCCTTCTATTTTCCCATTTAGCTCCACGTTAACGTGACACTTCAATTTTTACTGATATTTTAGAGTGAAAAGCAGACAAGTCTAAGTTCACATTACCATTCAAACCTCTCTTTAAAAAAGTACATAAATACTGTGTCTCTCCAAGGCGGCAGATAAATCACAGACACTAGCAATGCTTTACTATGCATTATACACAGACATGAACATGGGGAGGAGAAGGGAGGGGTTACAGGGGGTACGTCACTGCCTCTGACCATGTGACCAGCCTCATTTACATAATAAAGAAAATATGATTTTACAATGATTAATATATGAACTGACTAGATAAAGGGTGGGATGGAATCCTTGTGAGCTGCTCCAACACCTAGTGGTGACAGAATTAGTTATAGAGACCCGGTGACAGGTGTCCTTTAAGCACTGTTCTCTATAACCTAGCGTGAGTCACTATATTTTCCATCTTGCTTGAATAGCAAGAAATACCAACACCCTCTTAAAATTCTTTTAGTGTCTGATTCCAGAATTTTTTTGTAACTGTCTTTGAACTTACCCACATGATCTCTTAAAATAACATTTTTGGATAGAAGATATTCTCCTTCCAAGCCAGTACTGAATACTTATCAACAGAAACAATGGGTAACAAAGATTAGAGCTTTATTTTGACTGAGCTTAACTTTTTATTATATCCTATTGTATTTTATTATATTTCCCCATGTTTTGTTATATTGCCTAAGATGATTGGAGACAATCTACAGTGTATATTGAGTTTCATTACAATATTACTTACAGGTAGCCACCTGTGGCAAGATCTAAAACAGCTATAAGGGACACACTAAACTGCAAAAATGTACAGCTAAATTAACTATTATATATATTCACTTTATTGATAAAATGAAGGATAATATATACACATAAAGAGTGCTCTTAGATAGTAATAGATTACTATATACAATGTAAATTGGCAGCCGCAAATAATGAACATCCCCGCAAAACCCTCCCCAACCCAAAAAAACAGTCAAGTGATGGTATGACAGAGGTAGTCCTTAGATCCTAGGAACATAATATGTAAAATATATAGGCACAGGCCTTAACAGAAAGTTCACATTATTAACTAAAAGCAAATTCGCCCAAGAGAAGAGCACCAGGATAGCAATGTTTTCCAATGAGCTCTGATGGGGAGTGGAAACTACCCAGAAGTTCTGAAAGTATATGAATATAAAAAATAGAAACCAAGCCCCTAGTGCTAGCAAATCCCCAATGAGTGGAAAGGAGGAGGAGGCCACCACAACCAGACTCCCATATATCTAAGGGCTCAATAGCAATTATGAAAAGGAGTGATGATGAATCCCATGCCTAATGCATCTATGGAGGCAAAAGGAAAGTAAAAACAGCCCACTTACCAGCACCCAGGCTCTCAGAGAGCGATACAAAAGGGATACCCAACAAATAAAACAAGAACCAAATCTTTCTAGCACAGCGTACAAATAAGGACATTCTACAGCATCAAATGTCCATGGTCACATCGAGTGGGGCTAGGATCCAGTTCTTCTTCCATCAACAAACTTGGGTAATAAACTGAGCCACACATGTATTGGCCGAGATTTATTATTGGGTCTGCGCCAATTTTTCGTGAAAGTTTTCATGAAAAAAGTGTCTTTGGGGCTTGCACGTGTATTTATTATGTCTTTGCGCCACAAATGTGTTGCAGTTGTATGGTGTCCAACACTTTAGAAAAAGGCCTAAAGGGGCATGGTAATGCTTATTCATAGTTTGAAACACATTTATGTCTAGAATTCAACACAATTGTGTTGCGTGGTGTAGATTGAAAGTGCACCAAGAAAAAAAGGTGCAACTGTGTGCACGTCCTGAAAACAGACCAGATAAATTAAGAGCGTACGGCACTTTTAAATAATGTGGTACATTGGTGAGGCAAACTGCACTAAGGCAGATTGCACCAGTTTTCATATACCTGGGCCATTATCCAAGGTCAATACCAATCAATGTACATTCATTTTTTATTTGGCCTAACATGACTGTAGTGTATTTCCGTTAAGTCTTATTTATGAGATAAAAAGTCCCTCCCCAATGGCTTCATTGTGTCCCTATAATTCTACACCTCTATCGGTTGTTTGGACAATTAATTATTTACCTGTGCTCCACCCTTTCTCCACCATTCATAATCTTCTGATTTAATATACATATTATGCACTTTCACAATCATTGGTACACAAGTGTATTTCTTAAATGGGCATTATCTTATTAGATATTTATGGCACCTACTTTCATTTGATGCCTGACCGGGGCCTCTGTTGCTGTGAATGGAGGCCCTACAATTATGCTTATTTCTGTGGGTGTTTCAGCTAAACAGATTAAACATCTATCAACTATTTATTGTGTCAGTTTTGCCAAAAAAAACATTAAAGATGGGAATACTTTATTAATGCAGGGTTGGCTAGCCACTTTATGTAGTAATATAGGACCCAATGGATCCTGCCACACCTCTTCTAAACCCATCCCCCACACCCATCCAATTACCTACCCAATCTACCCTCTACTTGACTTATTTAGAATGGTAATGGTGACATATATGTCTCAAAGTGGTAAACATTTTACAAAATGAATATGTTACATTGTGACATTACAATCTTGTTGTATACTGTAATAAAGACATATAATAACACAGGCATCCTTTTATCTTTTCATAGAGATGTGAACCAGGATTCTACTACTCAGTTTCTGGAGAATGTTTGCCTTGTACATGCAATGGAAACTCAGACAAATGCATGGATGGTTCGGGGTCTTGCTTGGTAAGATAATTTTCAGTGGGATTTGACATCTGTGTTTATGAATATAAAGCATGTAATTCATAGAGAATGCTATCCACTAAGCATCAGATGTCTATACATATGGTGACCAGACTTTCCATTATTTTACATTCCTTCATGTTTCTCTGTCTTGTTGGGATTTTAGCATGACAATCTCTGCATCATCTCTGAATAATTATATGCATGTTTTTCTACACTCTTTATTTTGAACCCACTCCATATTTTTTTGTCAAATATGTTAAAGAGGTTGTTACATCAAGAGTATGAGAGAGAGGGGATTCCCCATCTGGTACACCTCTCTGTGATTCATTTATGAACCAAAATGGAGAATTGTTGACAAGAAAATATTTTAAATGGATACCCATTCATTTAAATGTAATACAATCTTCCTCCAGCAATATCAGCTGCTTGCCTGGTTTCTCAGGTGGTGAGAAACTTATAACTGCAATTTCTCAAATATAATATCTTATGCAACACCCCCCACCGGGGCCTAGCCTTTCTTTGGTGATTGTAGACAGCTGGGGCCCAGAATACCGGAGTGGCTGGCTGTTGCGGCCTAGGGTATACTGTGGTCATGGTGCTTGGTATGGGGACTGGAGGGATGACCTACATCCTGACAGGTCTCCAGTGGGTGGTGTGTGCTATAAATATGAAGGGAAAGGCTGAGGCAATGGTTTCTCCCTCGGTCAACCTCTGACGTTGAATGCCTGGGTAATGGATGGGGAGCCCGTGATGGTAAGCAGCCATATCCAGGGATCAGACGGAGGTAACATTGTGCAATTCAACGTACAGTTCTGTATTCAACTTTAAAACAGCAGGCAATGGCCAAATGGTAGCAGTAGATTCAGCAAGCCAGTGAGCTGGTGGGAGATAGCTGGTCCGCAGGAAGGTTGTACACAGTCTGGTAGTAGCTTCAGGCTGGAGATGGAGCTGAGTCCAGATGGTGGATCTCTGCTCTGGGGCTTAAGTCTCCTGTCTTGTCCTAAAGTATCAGGCAGCTTGCCTGAACACTTCTGCTTCCTGGTGTTAAGAGACTGGCTGGTGTGGCTCTGCAGGAGCTGCACCCTCCTCTGGTTGCTTTGCTGGCAAGGGCTCCAAGATGGAGTCTCTTACTGAAACTGCAGACTAAGACCATGTGCTCCCGCCCAGCAGGGGATTTTATACTCCCTTGGTCAGGTGGTAGCCTCTCCAATCAGCTTCCAGCTTGCATTACAGTATCACAAGACTTGCTTTACAGTATCCACCTTATTGGACCAGAACATTTCACAGTGTTAACTCTTGCCTCACCAGGCAGTGGCTACAGCTGCAATTTCTAAGTTTGCCTAGCAGTACCTTCTGGATGAGTTGTGCAGGCTCACCAGGTAAATCCTGACAGGGAGAGGCCACTATTCGCAACAACCACCTTGCCTATGCATTGGCAGGGGTGTTGCACTTAGCTAAACTACAATGGATCATATTGAGCCTTATAATCAATAATTAAGATTTATACAAACAGTTATGAACTGTCAGGGATTTCCTCCTTCAACATGCCAAATGAATTCATGTCCTAGGCACTTGTAACCCAGTATGTGCTGGAATGTGCCCACCAGGGCATAACGGGGAATGGGCACTTACAGCCCAGGAGGGGAGTGATCTGGATGATGAGGCCTAGCTAGGTGGTCACAATCACCCTCACCTGAAGGACGAAAATCCTCACACAACCAGTGGGGCTGAAATGGGCTGTAAGAAGAGGAACTGCATGGTCCACTGTGGCTGATAAGGAAGGCATGTGAAAGCAATGTGGCTATCCTAGGGACACATGTTGAGACAGTTGAATCCAACAGCAGCAGGAACAAAAATACTGAACCTGTCTGGTAGCAGGATGGCTGAGGTAAAACTGGCTGCTTACAGGGTGTGTCTCAGGCCTTTTAATCCATCTGGCTTGGAGCTGTAACTCACCAGATGGATTAGGCTTCTGCATCTCTCTAGTGAATTTCTGAATACTGGCTCTGTCTCTGTCTCCATTACAGAACAACATCCACTCATCTACGGCACTCTCTACACACACCAACAGTGAAACTGCATTATATATATCTCTACACCAGAACATGGAGGAACCCTTTTATTAACTCTGAGCTCTCCCTCCTAATTGGCTGGATTGCCAGCCAATTAGGATGTCCGCCTGCTGCCAGGTGACAGTATAACATCTGCACACAAAAACAGGAATAAACATGTACATATATTAGACACAGTGTAAATAGTTGGTGGCAGAGATCCTTCGTCTTGCTTACTCTTTTAAGAGCTTAATACAAACAAACTGTATTCTTAAAGATAATGACAGAGAATTAAATTAGTAGGGACCCCACCCTTGGTCACTACACTACAGTTGTTCAACTATGAAATTGGTATGTGAATTACCTTGATCTGGCTGCATGTTGTTCATTACAAAAAATGTTAAGGTCTACACCTTGTATAAACATTAAACATTATAGGTATCATTCAGAAACATAGTTGCTTTAATGGATTATACTTGGTAACCCTGCCCTTGAAAATATTTTCCCATGGATCTTGGTATGTTACACATGTGGACATGTTAAGTAATGTTCATAGACCACATGGAAATCATCAGTTAATACAGAATTCAGTGCAGTACAGTTAATAAAGTACACATTCTTGTCCAGATAACTGGTTTTCTTTAGTACCTCAGTTTTCTAATCTGTATTGTTGCTACAGAAATGAGACTGTTTTGTCACTGTGGATGAAAAAAGTCTTTCTTGTCTGGGGTTTCCGCTCTCAGAGCGACTCAGGATCATTATCACATGTGGAATAGTTAAGGCAAGTGTTTACCATGACTGTACTTCCTCTCAGACTTAACTTAGAGTCTCTATTAAATCACTTCTGGCAAGAACACGGAAAACAAGAATTTAATTAAATCATTGTTTTGTGCTGGGTAGAGGAAGATGTTCAAGTTTATCTTTGATACACCAACCCAAAGGTTGGAAAATTTTATTTTATTTTTTAAAGAGGACCTTATTTTAGTAAATGCTTAGATTCTACAGAAAATAACAACAATGGAGCATATGTAGGGACACAACACTAGACTCTGTAGAGACACAACACTAGTTTGTAACATCCAGTTGTCGTTTTATACTTCGATAAATGTTACACTGCAATGCAATTTTGTTCTATTGATCACTCGGGTGTAGAACACTGGAGATAAAAATTAGAGATCAATCTATCCTCACTTGATTTTTTTCAGTCTCCATTGATCAATATTTCATTGATTGTAAAACAGTGTTTTACCAAATTACCAAACTATGTCAACATAAAACCTATATTTTGTAAAAAAAAAACAAACATGATATTTATAATTAAAGAACAACAATGATTGTAGTACAGAGAAATATTATAACTACATTCTGTAGGAAGTGTACAGGTAGTTGATTGAATGACTTCAGCACATCTGCAGCCACAGAACATCACTTGTCTCATCATATCTCATCTGGTGTGATTTTGGTCAACTTTTCTGTGTTTTCCATAGTTCTGTGACTGTTGTGGGTTTCTAGGTCATCATTATATGAGAGGTCCAACTCCTGCTACAGAAAACATTTTCCAAACCATTACACTTCTTCCACAACCTTTCACTGGCAACTGGGTTCAGTCTTTCGCCCGTTTTTCCACAAACATAATAGGGGAGATTTCTTTATCTGTCTATGACATAGTTCTGTCATAGGTTGCACTAAAAAACTTTCTAAATCCCATTTACAAAGGGTTTTAGACAGTTATCTGGCTCATCTACAACTAGCTCGACAAAACGGTTGTGGCCTTGAAAAGAGGCGATGGCCTCACGCCAAAAATACAAAACCCAACACAATTTTGTCCTAATTTTCCGGCATAAAGTAAGCCAACTAAGAGGAGGTACAGAATACGGCTAGACAGTTTTATACTGCACCAGATTTATCATCCAGCACCAGACACCTATTTGAATCTAGTGCAGACTAAGACTGTCTAGTCTAACTCTGCACTTATTTACCTTAGGGCACTTTTTATAAATCTGTCCCATCAGATCCAAATAAATTAAACTTGCCATATTTGTGTTGACTCTCTGGTCCAATTATTACTTTCACTCAAAAAGTAATAATTAAGTAAGACAAATGTAGTTATTTCTATCATCAATAGAATTAAGTACTTAGTAGTCTCCATCCTTTGACTGTAATGGTTGTTGGCCTAAAGCCAAAGCAAATCTTGTTATGGTTTGTAAATTGCAGATGGTCTTTGTTTTTCTATATATTATATACATGCAGTTACTGCTGTGAATTTCAGACCCCTATGTCAGTTTTCCTGACCAAGAAAAATAACCTTAAACACAATGGGCTAGCCGTGTACAGCGTTGTTGAATTTTTGTGGTTATGTACACAGTTTCGTAGCCCACACTGGTAAATGGCGATCAAAGGACCATGAAGTTAAGTAGCTAGTAATGGATAACAGCATGAAAATTTAGATGTAAGGTCCCAACTGAAAAACTGATTTTCAATTCTTTATTAAAGGAGCGGTGTAATTTAAAAACAAAGTTATTTTAATGCATATTTGTGTTAAAGGATTTAACCCCTTCCCACCGATGCCCTTTTTTATTTTTGAGTTTTCATTTTTCACTCCCCTCAATAACTTTCCCAACAATTTTTCCATGTACAGAGCTGTGTTATGGCTTATTTTCTGCGTAACAAATTACACTTCAAAATTGTGGTATTTAATAATCCATGCTGTGTACTCGGAAGCGGGAAAAAAAATTCCCTATGTAGTGAAATTGGTGAAAAAACGCATTTGCGCCATATTCGTGTGTGATTGGATTTTACGGATTTCACTATACACCCTAAATGACATGTGTTCTTCATTCTTTGGGTCGGTACGATCATGAGCATACCAAATTTGTATAGGTTTTATAATGTTTTCATACATTTACAAAATTTAAAACCTGCAGTATGGCAGTATATGGGGATTTTCCTCCTCATTCATTACAATGTGCTGTCATTGCGACAGATCACCATTCCTCGATAACGTCCCGCCCATCCTTTTTAAGCCGCCGACGGCAATCGGTGGGGAAACACCCGCATTCGGTGTAATATGCAGCAAAGACTTACCAACTATGGAGAGGGATCAGCTCGTGAGCCCTCTTCATGCACCCACACAGGGCTTGTGACGTAATACTATGTCACATGTTGGTAAGGGGTTAAATAAGTTTATGTGCTCCCCTAATGTTCGGCATAGATGCAAATGCTGCATCTTCCATTTAGCTGTCAGATAATTCGGTCACTGCTACAGCCAACCATTGGCCTTAGGCTTAATGCACACCACTGTATGTGCATGCAGGCCACCACCAATGGGCTGTGTGCACCGCTCACCCCACGCTCACTGTCTGCTCGTCTCATTCATGGTTTGGTGAGGCAAGAAACCAACAAAGAATGGATATATCCTATATAATTGCCCACCGTTCAGAACAAACTACTAACTGTAAAAAAATGTAGCATTTAATGGCAAATTATAGTGGTTGTTGTGACACCTGACACATTTTGTAATAACAAATTCCTGTAAAATATAGAGCAGCTCATATTGTTTTTTCATATGTTGTTACTTTATATTTTTTATATAGGATTGCCAAAGAAATACAACTGGGAAAAATTGTGAAAGATGTCCAATGGGATACATGGCTGATGTGGTTGATGGCGTTTTAAGGTCTTGTCTTCAGTGTCCATGCCCACTACACTTTAGCTCTAACAAGTAAGCTATGTTCCTGGTACACAATACAATTTAATACAAGCCAACAAATGTTGCAAAAATGTAGCGGCATTAACCCCCTCGTAGCCCTTGTTGTTAGTCATATTGTACTTTTCTTTATACTTGAACAAGTTTCGAAATGTTGAGGGAAAAAAGACTGAAATTACTAAAAACATATGGCCATCATACAGTAACGTTTAACAGGCTATGTTCTTCTATTGGTCTCAGAAATCTATTATTTCTATTTTTAGAAAAGGACATCAGTGAACCCTGTAGGTTGGATATTTAAGTTGTATCATCTAAATAGTTGTCTTTCCTGTGTTACTGGTATATTAGGAAAATAATGCAATGTGTTGTGTCTCTTTTTTACATTCTTAAGATCCTGGCACATTTCTGTACAGTTCAACATTCTCTTTACTGTGCCCAAGTTGAATTTACTAAAAAAAAACATTCAAAAGAAATGTCCTGTTGTGTTGTGAAAACAATGTAAACATGCTAAATAAAATCTTTGTTAGTCTTCAACATTTTATAGTTATTGAGCATGCTCAGAAAATGTTCAGATGTTTCCCCTGTCAGAAGCTTCTGAGTTTATTTTCCCTCTAGGGGCAGGAGTAGAATGACAAAACACATGATCTCATAACAGCTCTGATGGGAACAGTTACTTTCCTGTATGGTTCCCATGGAATCCTTTAAGCTTTAACTAGGATGAGACAGATGTAACAATCTCTATTCATTGCACCAGATGTCTTATCTCTGCACAAGTTCAGTTTGGAAAAAAAGTTCTCAGAGCCGATTTGGATGGGTATAGTAAAACAGTGGACATTTCTAGTAGCTCCAGCCCTCATTCCTATTATTATGAGGATAATTCCCCTGTGTCAGCATACAATGCAGTAGGGGTGCAGATATTAAAATGGCAGGAAATACAAACATAATAACAATGGGGGAAAAAGGAGGATATCCAGGTTATTAAATAGTGTGGGATCCTTCCTAGTTGTACATTGTTACTATGTGACATCATGTAATGGTCGCCATTGTTCAGTTTTTATAATTAATTAATATATTTATTTATAATTAATATAATTATTTACAAATATCTATGTATCTAGATGCATCTAACTGTTCTTGTGTATTTCTCCCTGTCATTATATAGCTTTGCTCTTACTTGCTCATGGAAGAGAGGTTCAGTGCGCTGCATTTGTAAGGAAGGATTTGCTGGACCCAAATGTGAAAGGTAAGTACTAACCTTATATTCAACACCTATGTTGGTCTGTAGGCTAAATTTATAAAGACATGGAAATAAATGAGATGCCGATGTTATACACCAGTAGTACCAATACAATAGAAAAGTAGTTTGCCAGGTTAAAAAAACTTACACAAATCACAAATGGTTACAACAAAGGACCTTGTTCATTTCTCTATTGAGTTCATTTCTTCCACTCAGGTAATTTGCTGCTTAATCTAATACAAAATCTGTGGAGTATCCTCACATGGAGTATCATTACATATAGATGATTTTATGCCAAATTTAAATGGGATTCTTTTTGGATTGAATGTCATTACATGAATATGTTGTCCTATTTCCATTATTGTCCTATTTAACATCATTTAACATAATTGTTTTTACTTGGCCAAAAACTATTTAACAATTGAAATATATGCTATTTGCTTACCCCAATGACCAAGTGAACATTCAGAGACTATTACATTGTGTGTCTCAGACTATCTGACCTGACCAGCTCAGCAGTGACATGCAGGACTCCCATCAGGGTTATTTTACTGTGTGCAGTGACGTGCCCCCTTTCCGAATGGAGTTGGCTCTATACACTGCAGGGTTGAATAAGTTCAGACACTAGGTTGGCTCCTGCAAGGGAAGTGTTTCCTCTCTATGAGGAGATGTTTGGCAGAGGAGAGTGAGGGGAATCCTTTGAGTAGATGTGTCTGGTGTCCACAAAGCAGGAATAAACATCACTGGGGAAATCCCACCACCTGTCCATATATGGTATTTATGAGGGCTTCTCTATGTTATTTAATGTTATCCAATTAATTAGCTTTTATTGAAACGGGATTTGAAGCTATAACTGTTTTGCAGGCAATAATGATCTTAACCAATACACTATACACCAATGGAAGGATTTTATGTAACTAAGAGCTTCAATACAGTTTCCATAGAGTTACACTGTTATACAGGCTAAATGCACTGGTATTTAGAGATGAATGGATTATTAAATAATATAATTAAAGCAATTAATTTAAGTAATACAAATGTTTAAGATACAACTGAATTATACATTTTACACTAACATAAACAAGACAACCTTTATAAAACATATAATAAACTGTAATAAATGAAAGTCTATACTGTAAAGCTTACCTCACAAAAAAGTCAAAGTCACTGAAGGGAATCTATGCACGTTGGCCCACAATTATCACTAATGTGCAGGGTGTCGCTGCAGCGGCTAACAGCAAGTTATCTATGGGTGTGAGAGTGAGACAGACAGACTGACAGACATACAGAGAGAACATAGTCATCCCCCCCATGGGAGATGGTGGGGGTAGGGAGTAGGGACAGAGACACAGGTGACACGTTGTTGCTTAGTGCTCCATCCACCTTCCCCCCCCAGAGCATTCAAATAAACTTTATTATATATAGTGAAATCCTGGGACTGCCCCTCACAATCTACATAAATATGTGACTTATGACATAAAAGAACCCATGATTCCATATATGTCCTTTACATAAAGCTGATGATAAAGCTAGAATGTGCAACTAAATATAAAAATAGTCTTTAGTGATGGGGGAAGTCTTGCAGAGTCCAGCTACAGCTGTCATTCACAAACTTGTACAATGTCTATTCTTGTCAGAGGTCAACGACCTAAGACAGCCAGCACAAGGCAATAATTGTGTTCACATAAACTTATTACATTATTATTTTATTTGCATTCACATTTCCTCCTTTTGAACACATTTATTGCCTCCTTATGTTGTTGCACCCAAACAGCTACTTCTGGCCGGATCCCCCGGACCAGGACACTCGAACGTCATTCACCAGTTGGGCCACAACCTCATAAGGAAATACTAAAACTCTGGAACTCTTGCAGACCAGTCATTTCACTATATCTAAGGGATTGTATCAAATGTATAGTATTGAAGTAGGGTGATCTTCTTATGCGGCGCCAAACTCCATAAGTTCAAGGGTCACATCATCTGACTTCAGAAAGCTTTAATCATCTCCCCTTGGACTCTGCTGAGCTTGGACCACAATGGACTTGTACTGTTTCAGCATCTTCAGCTGTTGCTTTAAATTTACCTTACACAAAAGCAAAACACAAGCTTAAAAGACAGCAAAAACAGCAAAAATACACACCTCTACTAACAATACATTTAAAATCCCAAAAATTGATTAATCCCTCAAGGCCACCACCAGTTGAGTAAACAAACTGAGACAGGACGGTCACCAGAAATTCTCATCCTCTACTAAGTTAGATGGTTGATATTTTTTCCCTTGACCTTTAAACTTGCTCAACATCATGTTAGACCCACAAAGACCAATAGGATCTATATATAACAGATAGAACCCACCACCTGGCACATGTCATACTACTAGAAAAGACACTACTTTTAACAATTCTATGCCAGGTCCCAATAATTTAACAAAAAAACTACTTCCATAAATAGGAAACACTTATAATAAAAATTATATTTTACTATGGTCACATGATGTTTAACAAGCTTATAGCCATAATACTCCTATATGAAAATGAAAAAGGCTGACATATAAACACTATACATCATACCAGGATACATCTAACTGGTTTTCCTGATTTCTTATCAGTTGACAAACATTTCCAGTTCGTTAACACACATTTGTCATTAGATAACACACATTTGTCATTGCCTCCTGAACTCCAAGCTGGACGGTCTAATTCAGTCTTTCCACCTTCCCTTCCCACTGCTTCCAGGCTAAGGAGTGTGGAAAGCATGACCTCTATCCAGATTCTTTAAAACATTCAGTTATTACGTTTTGAGCAAAGGCAATACCTTTACCACTCTTACTGGTACATCTACCTTCTGTCCACCTGAGAAGAGATCTGCACAGACCAGAACATCCTTATACTTACCAACCCTTGACAGTCTCAAGTTACCCTTTGCAGTCGCTGAGATGTGTAAGCTGCTCCATGTGTCTTTCTGTAACTCACACAGTGTTGTCAGGTTATGGCAGACACATATATCATTGCACAAATCTGGCAGCATTGCTAGATCCCAGGGTGACCCATCATCATGCAAACATAGTCCTTGTCCTGACACTTGTCCCTCCATCCTCAAACTAAACCATTATGGAAACATAGTTCTAGGCAGACACTATTTTATTCCTGCTCCCATCACTCCAAGATACACTGAAGGCTTCCCAGTGCTTCCTCTCAGCCATTGGGATCTATCCTTGCAGCTCATCTAACACGACTACAGGACCTTTATCCTCCACAGTCATGAAGAGACCATATCCTATGGGAAAGATAGAGCAGGGCAGCAGCCTCAGCTGCCTCATCAGATAACATATGTGTGTCCACACCTTGATATTACATAATACAGAGGCAGTGTCAGGATCACAACCACTCATCAACATTCATCATGAGATTTCCTGAGGACCCAGCAAGGTCTTAACATCTCAGACTTGGCCATAACCACAATACCAAAGACACCTCTTACCAGCTTACATGTATCAGCGAATGCCCTCAGCTCCTCCTGTGATGACAGGGCAGGAGTGGTTCTCTATCCCAGCTGTCAGGGTGGTAAGAAGATCTCTGATCTAGTAGATCATTCAGGATGAAAACTACAAGACAACTTAAATTATCAGTTAGACAATGAGCAATGTAGTCAACCTGTGTACTATGAGAATTCCCTGTGACCAGTCTGTATTCTATCCCACAGTCCCATATGTCTGTCATTCCTTATCTAACCATATCATATCTCCCGTCTTTTTGGACCCTGAATATGTAATATAGCAGGGTACAAAATACACCACTAATGATACAAAAACATAATTAAATAAAGGAAGGGTTTCATTCCCACTGACACAGACAAATGTTCAATAGGAGACTGCGTATCCTACTAACTTAAACAACCAGACTAAAACATAATTGATGATAATATTTGTTTGTGGCCTTGTAAATCAATATAAGAAGCTATTTGAATAGCTCAGGAAAAGAAATAAATAAATAAGCAAAATAATGGTATATTAACAAATACAAAGTAAACATTTAGTAAAGATGCATAGAGAAACCATTCTCCCACAATAGTCTCAGACAGACTCTATGGTGCCTTTTTCTTTATGATCCACACACAAGGAAACTTCACCTGTTGTAGACAACAAATAAGAAATACAAATCACTGTATGTGACAGCTTTCTGACATCACAAGTGAAACAAATGACACCAAAAAGGGTAGTACAAAATACATTTCACATAAATAGACAATGGGCCCACATAACACTTATGACAAATTTTTCACTGGAGCTCCAACAACAACTACACAGAATTAACACAGAGAACAGTTAGTTGTTGATCACATATAAACAAATAAAACAAATAAAGACATTGCCAAGATCTTAATTGCAAATGTATTCTTATAATTTACTTTATACATTGGATGACTGGGAAGGCCTTTACCCCAAAACCATAAGTAATACAATACCTAACATGTGCAATAATACATTAACTTTACACTGAAGTGACATTTAAACAGACACCAAAAATGTGACATAACCTATTCTTAGCCCCAAATGGTCACAGATGTCACTTTGCTCCTGTCAATCAATTGGCATGGTTTTTTCCCAACATTCCACAGCACATAACACCAAAGAGCAAAGGCATGCACTTAAAATTGGAACGTCAAATTTTTACATCCACAAGAATGCACATGCACAATTACACAAAAACAGACGAAATGCACACAGAATGCAAAATTGAGCTCATTTGTTGTCACGTGACCTTGTACCAGTTAACCAATTTGAAGGATATCCATTACATTTTACATCAAACATTTTCAACATATTGAAATTACAAATAGACAGTTCTCTCTTTTAACTCACATTACCTGGAAAAAAAACATAAACACGTTAATTCACTCATACTATTTCCAGATAAGGCACAATTCTTAAAGTTGTTAAAAGTTACTGTTAGTTCATTATGTCTAGCTCTCCAAATCACATCACTTAAATCTCTAGCTCCCAAAGGCCGCCTCTTTTAAACTCCATAATTCTAAATGGACTCAGCCCATGGTATCTGAACCCATTCTCTAACTCCCTTCTCCCCATTGTTCAGTAACTATTTCTGCTGCCGTAGCTCCCCACCCTCTGTGGTCATCTCTGCATTAGCTCTAGACCCCGATATTCCCATACTACCAGTCCGCACCTTACCTTAATACAGGCGCAACTAATTAAACAAGAGGCTGATCAAACCCCCCATATCGGCAATCTTCCCACTATCCGACACCTAGAAATCAGTAATCCTAATTTCCACTGGATCAAGTGTCTAGCATCAACTTGTATACCGCAGCTGGTTAAACTACCACCAGAATCTGCTAGGCTCCATGCAGAAGGCCTTAAACAACATCAATGAGTTACTTATCATATGCAGGAGCACTCAAAACAATCTATCCTATGTTACACTGGCCCTTGGAGCATTGCCTAGCTCGTACTCCAGTACTTCTTAACAACCTGCATCACTTTCACAATTTCACACAAAGTCTATCTTTCCCCCGGCTGGGCGAGCCTCACATGGGTCTCGGTCCAGATACCGCGAGGGAACTAACCCGACTCATGGGGCAGAAAACCTGTGTCTTTTCCCTTTACTCTCAACACAGGGGAAGAGAGACTATCAACAGGTTTCTGTCACTTCTACAAGGATCAACTTGCCTTCTGATCTCAACACACATGAAAAGGCACTAGACTCACTGCGCCCGAACGTACTGCATGGAAGTGAGTAAAGAATCTTTTCAGGGGTGTGTTTCTTGAGATCACAATTCAAGCGCTCCCTTATCTCAATCACACGTCACTCACTCACTCATGTAGTCAGATTTCTTATTCTAACAACAATTAAACATACACAACTATACATATGCACAACCCATAGAAAACTATATTACCTACTAAATATCAAGAAAACAATACCTGGACAGCAGCCAATACAATTGTGTTAATTGTCTTACTCACCAGTCCAATAGTGTGATTCCCTGTTGTCCTGTTAGCCACTGCCCTCCATGAATTATTTCTTTTGGTTCCTTCCATAATCGCGGACGATAGCCCCCAAGTAATGTCGCTGCAGCGGCTAACAGCAAGTTATCTATGGGTGTGAGAGTGAGACAGACAGACTGACAGACATACAGAGAGAACATAGTCATCCCCCCCATGGGAGATGGTGGGGGTAGGGAGTAGGGACAGAGACACAGGTGACACGTTGTTGCTTAGTGCTCCATCCACCTTCCCCCCCCAGAGCATTCAAATAAACTTTATTATATATAGTGAAATCCTGGGACTGCCCCTCACAATCTACATAAATATGTGACTTATGACATAAAAGAACCCATGATTCCATATATGTCCTTTACATAAAGCTGATGATAAAGCTAGAATGTGCAACTAAATATAAAAATAGTCTTTAGTGATGGGGGAAGTCTTGCAGAGTCCAGCTACAGCTGTCATTCACAAACTTGTACAATGTCTATTCTTGTCAGAGGTCAACGACCTAAGACAGCCAGCACAAGGCAATAATTGTGTTCACATAAACTTATTACATTATTATTTTATTTGCATTCACAAGGGTGCACCAGATTATTGAATACTGGCGTACTCTCGTCATGAGTCTCATGCACTCTGCACTGCTCGGGTAGTGTTCACCAACTTATTTTTTGGTGCACCTTTAGCATAGAGTATGTGCCACAATTCTTTTGAGTCGCTATTATAAATGTGGCGCACAGTCTGAAACAGCACCCCTTTATGTGCAGAATTTTGTGTTCTTATAGTTTCTGTGGAACAGGCACTGTTTTTATGCACAAAACATCACATCTCTTTAACCCCTTCCTGGCATTTGACGTAATAGAACTGCATGGCGGGCGGTGCGTTTCCGCATTTTGCAGTACTATTACGTGATGCTTCTGGTGATGGCTCCTTAACGGATTTATATTTTATAGCCGCAGTAACGCTGGACCGCGCGTGTAAGGGGCATTTCACATTAATTGGCCCCCACACGTGGCGCTTACCGTGGGTGTCCGCTGCTCCGATCGCTCCAATCGCAACCCTGTGCAATCCTGCGCTGCAGCTCAGTGTTTTACATAACACAGTGTAATAAATCTGTATTACACTGTGTTAGGTGAAGAAGAGCTTGAACAAGTGACATAAAGAAAAAAATGTTAAAACCACTTAAAATAAACACTTTTTTTAATGAAAAGAATTAATTTAATAAAGTTAAAGTGCCCTAAACAAACATTCCCTATACACATGTAATAAAGCAAAAAAAAATCCACATATTTGGTATTGCCGCATCCGTAAAAATCTGTACAGTAATTTAGAAACATTTTTGGACTTGCTCGGTGAACGCTGTAAAACAAAACCTGAAAAACTTGCCAAAAATGTACATTTTTCATAAAATCCCTTTACAAAAATGTTTCAAAAAGTGATCAAAAAAGTTATGTGCGCCAAAATCGTGCCACTGAAAAGGACAACTGAACACGTAAAAAATAAGCCCTAAACCAGCTTTGTCAACCAAAAAATATTAAAGTTATATCTCCGATAAGATGGCGATACAAAAACAAATGAGATTTTCTTTATGTTAGTTTTTTCCGTTAAAATTGTAAAAATATAGAAAAAAACTATATAAATGAGGTATCACTGTAATCATAGTGATCTATAGAATAAAGATAATATAGTATTTTTAGTGTATGGTGTACGACCCCCCAAAAAATTGAGAATTTACTTTCCTCCATACATTCAAATTAATAAAATCTCATCAAAAAGCTAATGAACCACTAAAGTGAAGTATTTGTAAAATGCATCTCATGTCGCAAAAAATAAGCCCTTATATGTCCAAATTGCCAAAAAAATAAAGATTGTATAGCCATTATAAAGGGACAATGCATAATCTGCTCTGAATGGCGCAGCTTCCCTTCGATGCGCTGGCACACATTTATTTAGTCAAAAAATGTTAATTTCAAAATTGCATTTTATTTTGTTTTAACCCCTGTAAAACAATTAAGGGTTAACAAACTTCCTAAAAGTTGTGGGGTGTAGTTTCTATAATGGGATTTAGGCCTCTCAAAGTGATTTGAAACCTGAGCAGGTCCCTCAATAGCAGGATTTTGCGTTTTTTTATAAAAATGGGAAAAATTGCACCTAACATTCAAAGCCCCACAACATCCTACAAAAATAAGAGTATGCATAAAAAACCATGTCCACATAAAGTAGACATTCAGTAAATGTTAGTTATTACGTTTTTTTGCTGTTATGACTATGTATGGAAAAAGCAGAATATTTAGAATTTTGAAAATTGAGAATTTTTCAAAATTTTCAACAAATATCTAATTTTCTCATAAATAAATGTAAAACATACCACCAAAATTTTTAAACTAACATGAAGTAAAAAGTGTCACGAGAAAACAATTTCAAAATTGCTTGGATATGTTAAAGCGTTCCGAAGTTATAACCATTTATAGTGACACAGGGCAGATTTGTAAAAATGGGCCCTGTCAGGAAGGTGAAAAGAAGCTTCGGCGTTCAAGGGGTTAAAGCCTAATTCCCGCAATAGTCATAAACATATGTTAGTGATTAGTGTAGTAAAATATGATGGGGAAACTACAGTAATGTGCATGGGGAGTTTCTAAGTGGGGGACCTGGTGACGTGTAAAACAACACTCCAACCATTCATATGTTATACTGAGAAATCAATAAAAAAAAATTTAAAAGTTTGTAATGAGAAAACATTGTAATGAATTGCAACATACCTTTACTAAATGAATAAAGATGATTTACATATTTTTCCATATTTCTATTGCAAACAACTTGAGTTCAACTTATTTCCATGTGTGAGTTAAGTGAGCTATATGCCACCGAAAATTGTACACCAGCTGTATTCAGAAAATGTGTTAATGAAAATATGTTCATCATACTGAACAATTAAATCTACTGAACAAGAATCTTCTGTTTGACTTGGATCAAATTAATGGAAAGTTCTTTACTTTTTGTAATTCAATGAATATAGTAGAATCCAGATGTCTGTGATCACATAAATAAAGGGTCAGCGGAAATTCCTTAGAGACCATTTTCAAGCTGTTTAAAATTTCATGTTAGGAGTAGTTCAAATAATTGTATTGCAAAACTATCTTTTTGAGTGGAAATAACTGTATAGTTCTCTGACTCAACTATATTATTGCTAAAAAGCAGTAATGCATTTAAAGGGGTTAGCCACTAATACAAAAGTTTACCAGGGTAAGTATAAGACCCTAATGGAATCACCCATATCTTATGTAATCTAAATTTCTATGTAGTCACCGGGAGCTACCCTCCAACCACTGATGTGAGAGTGGGTATCATGGAGGAGTAATGCATACAGTTATAGGTTTACAACCCTTTGATCCGCTGTCAGCATGCAGGACACAGGACATCACAGGCAGTCCAGAGTCCCACTGCCGATCATGTGACCCATGGCTCCTGAAACTACAGGCTACCCTTTACCAGGTAAGATATGGTGGACCCTTTAGGTCTTATAATTTCCCAGGTAAATTTTTGAATTAATAGCCAACCTTTTTAACAAAAGATAGAAAATAACTTTACTTACCTAATCATTTCCCCACAGGTCTGTCCATAATGTCTGCAGGAGTTTTCACAGTTCTATTTCACTAACTGCATGCAGGTCATTGTTGGACCAATCACTGCCCCCAGCAGTGACAAGACCACCACATGAATGACAGGTCATTGACTGACCTCAGCAGTGCCTGACAATTTTACCTCCATAGAAACTATTGGTATTTGGTGATTCTGGATGATTCTGGATTCGTGTGAGCTGAATTTGGAGGTGGTGGACTTAGTAAAGACAAGTAGTAGATGGTTAGATGCCTTTACAATTTAAATAGTCAGCACAGCCATAGACTTACGATTTCTTTTAGTTAAACTTTGTAACATGAACAGAAGAAGATTTCTCAGTCCATCAATGAGGTTACAAAGATACAGATGAAATTTAATATGATCTCTGGATTATAAAGTCACAGCATATCAATTTTCTGCTGTAGATCCACAGTGGACTTCCCTTCCCTTACCTGTACACGTACATGTGCTGTTTCTTTGGCTGCAAACAACGGATCCATGGTCCAATTTTGCAGTCCATGTATCATCAATGTGCACAGTTTCTGAGCCCTGTGTCTGCAAACATGGTCCATGTGTCATCCAATTTGTGGATCCATTAAAAAACAGAAAGCTTGCAAATGATGTCAATAGGTTGCCCCAACCCTTTAAGTGTCACATGATTGTGTTAAACAGCAACTGACCTGTAAATATGTGTCATCCATATGGCAGCAGTATTTTTCACGTCCCCTATAGACTTCTGTGGGAATGCATGGGCCGAAACATTTGCCTACACTTCCTATTAAAAGACATAGAAGGTATAATTGTGAAGTTTATAAAGTGCCTTACACAAGGCTTGTTTAACATGTGATTTGGTAGGCGGTAGACTCCCTTTAATATTTAGTCCTAGCTATAGGGCTGACAGGTGACCATATAATGTGGCTGCTGATTTTTGAGTTTTTGACATTAACTTTTACTGATAAAACAAATGGAAAATGCATATATGCCTACTATCATACATGGTGGGGATTTGTGCCGAAAGTGATGACAAGGACCAAGCACCTTCTATTAGGAGAATGCTGCACTAGATAGATGTATCACAAGTGCATTGGTATTTCTGTCTGTAGGACGGACAGCTGTATGGTGTCATGTGAATCCAAGGCCTTGATCTACTCATTTATACACTGATCCAACTTTATCGGGACCCAGCAAATGGTCCTTGCCACTTCTCTAAAGCTAGCGTAGAAATATTTATATAGTATCTCAAACATTGGCATGATCTTTAGAAGCTAGTACTTTCCATGACTGACTTCATAGTCAAGAAGGCTAAAAATAGCTGTGTATATCACTTCATGTAACTTCATTTTAGATATGAAGTTTAGAGGTTTAATAACTGTTTAGAAAAGAACAAACAACTTTGTTAAATAACATTCAGTTTACATGGTACTTTTCACACACAAGTACTATAAAATGTAGATTAAGGGTTAAATTATAATGCAGTACAGACTGAATTGCTCGGCTGGCTGATGTGATGGGCAGTGTAAGGAAATACTTAAATATTTCATTTCCCTCAGCCAACTGGTATTTCATTGAATATTCCCTGCATTGCTGATAGGTCATGTACATGAACACTATAAATTAATACAAGCCACATCACATTGACATCACTTGTCCGAATAGAGATCATTACTTGTCATCATTTGTAATATATCCCACTGTTCAGAATAAAAATGAAAGCAACTGCCAGAAAACCTATATACTTCCCATTATTAAGTTTATAAGTTTTACTAATGGTAAACATGTAGAAGAAGTTCTTGGAGATTGCAGCAATATGGAGTAATAAAATCAGGCTTATTGGTCTAGGCAGCTCTGGCTATGTCACCCGAGTGCCTCACAGTGTCTTGTCTTTTCATTTATTCACTCCCTCAATTTGAATACAAGGGACCGATACGTCACGGGAGCACCTTGGACCTAATTAACATAATTGTTACAACTCTATATTGCTGCAATAGCGGTGTATAGAGTTATAATAAAATTAGTCCTGGGGTACATTGTCTTCAGGAACTTCTTAGTAGAACATGTCTACCATAAGTATAACTGATGGTAGATGTCCTTTAACCATTTTAGGACCAGGCCTGTTTCCTTCTTTGTGAAAGCACCATTTAATATGGAGTGCAATGTACTGAGAAGCTGGAAGAAAATGGAATTTCACCATTTTCCTAGAGTTTTTACTAAGTAAAAGGAAGCAAAATGTAGGCACTAGAGATAAGCAGACCCAAAGTGTAGGTTCGGTTTTCCTCCTGACATATTGCTAGATTGACAATCTGTCCAAATTGGAGGTAACGTGCCTGAACACTAAATCCGAACCTACACTCATCTCTAGAATGCACCCATGTGCCAACATTATTTAAGTGTCGCAGTTGACAACTGTGATCGCTAACAGTGACATGTCCAGAGCATGTTACAAAAAAAAAAAAAAAAAAAGTGGATGGATTGCAATAAAACTAATTCTATTTAATTTACAGGCAGAAGGGGTTTATTTTTATAGAAGTCATTTTGTTCATGGGAAAAGTTGGTAAACTGTTTGTTAGTTAGTTTGTTAGATGTTGTGTATCAGATTTCCCTTTGACTACTAGATATTACTTTTGTTTAAAAAAAAACTCACTCTGAAAAAAGATCAACTGTGCATGTAAAAGTGAATTAATTAGTTAAACAATACTTTTAACAATAATGACTAGTGACCAAAACTAATTGTTAAAGTAACCCATTCATTTTAAGACCAATAAGGCAAAATACAATTATTGCTAGGCATATAAATCATCACAGATGAAAGATTGTTATTTCGAGAAGGTGGTCACTTCAGCAGTGTTGACTATAGTATATATGGCTACTGATGACTGATAGTAAAAGTTTATCTAAGATTTGCGGTTCTGAAATTGTAGTACATATAGTTTTTAGTAGCAGCCTTTGTAGAGCTCATTCTTATTTGAGAACAGAAATGCTAGTGTATTTTGTTGGCCACAGCTCTGCATACATTCTCACAGTCATACGCTACATTTAGCAAGAAGTGTAAAGATCTTTGTAACATTTACTTTGGTTCACCAAAAACACCTACTGAAACCCCTTATACACACATGGACAAAATTGTTGGTATTCATTTAATCAAAGAAAAGTATATACTCAACTAACTCAGCTTATTCTCGAGTCTATTAAAAAAAAACGTACTTGCCTTTCCGCCACCCACTGCAGTTCCTCTTCTTTCTTTTGATGCTTCGGAAAGGTGAGTTCATAGTTTTTTTATTGGCTGGGCATACCTCGGGCAGGGGGCTGGCTATATACTGGGGGCTGCTGGCTAAATACTAGGGGGCATGGGCTCCTGGCTATATACTAGGGGGCATGGGATGGCTATATATTGGTAGGCATGGGCAAGCTGGCTATATATGGGCAGGTTAGCTCTATACAGGGGGGCATGCCATGGCTATATACTAGGGGGCATGCCATGGCTATATACTAGGGGGCATGGGCTGGCTGGCTATATATCGGGGGCCAGGGGTCTGCCTGGCTATACATTGGCTATGACACCGTACACAACTTCATACACTGAAGTATGAAAAAGTTACTGTAAATCGCAATGAAAACCATTTTTATTAATGCAAGGTATTGAGATATACTTTAACTAAACTATATAAATTTGTTATTGTACTGATCCAAAGAATAACGGAGAGGTGTTATCTCGACTGCACATTGAAAAATGGAAATGTGAAAAAATTTGGTCTTTAAGGGGTTCAAGCAAGGGGTAATAATTTCCCATAAATGTAGCCATATTACTCCTTAGAAATCAGATTGTTGCCCTTAGATAGGACCACTGCTGTCCGAAGAAACAAATAGCTTTTACATATGAAATGTCCTGTAGTTACATGCCTGCCTACAGCCGTCCTTTTGTAATGACCGCGGAATCCAGGTGGTTGCGCACCACAATAGCACATGTGTGGCCACCACTGACGGAATGCAAAGGTGGTTGCATCCAAAGACACCTATCTTGCTTCTAAATGGCTACATTTATGGGGAATAATCTTCACACAAGTAAGTTATTTTTAATAACATGAAGAAATGATTGAATAAAATGTGATTGCCCAGATGGGAATAACTCTTTAACGTGATTTTCAATGGCTACAATGTCTAAGATTTTTTTTTTTCAGTGGAGCTGAAAATAGCAAGTAACTGAGCATATTATATAAACACTGTAAACAATTCCTTTTCAAATGCCTCACTGAAATGTTAAATCAATCTTTGTGTTACATTTTACAATGTGATTTACAAGGTGGCTGTATGTGAAGAGTACAGTTTGTTATAGTTACTGATTTTTATTTAAGGTGTGCCCCAGGCTATTATGGCAACCCTCTACTGAGAGGCAGCACATGTAGAAAATGTGACTGCAGTGGAAACTCGGATCCTAACTTGATTTTTGAAGACTGCAATGAAGTAACAGGAGAATGTAACAGTTGCTTGCACAACACTACCGGACCTCACTGTGAGCGCTGTGCACCAGGTTACTTTGGAGATGCCAAAGTAGCCAAGAACTGTGCAGGTATTACATAAAGGAACTTGGTAACATTTGTTGTTTAGAACTTTTACAGTTCTGGGGAAACATTTCCACAAAAAAAAAAAAAATAAAGCTAAGTATAAAATTGACTAAGACGATATGAAAAGACATATAAAGGAAGGCCACATATAAAGGAACTCCAGCTTCTCATAAGATTATGTAGCTTCATAGAAATTAATCCTCCAAAATTAGAAAGTCTGTTTTTTGCTCTTGTAAAGATGAAAACTATTATGCAAACTAACAGCAATGCTGTTCCCTGTCTATACACCTTAACAAATAACCCCTTTAAGGAAATCTACCAACAAAATCTATCATGATAAACCAGGGACACTTACTCATAGATCTAGGTAGCATGATTGTGCTAATCTTCCTATATTTCGTATACATGCCTTGTTCCTTCTAAAAGTATGCTAATGAACCAAAAGGGCACTGGGGGTGTTATTAGAACCACTATGTGCTGTAGTTTAGCACCACCGCCCCCCTCCCCCCCCCCCCACACACTGTGTGCTAAAACCTCCTCTGCTGTAGTGAGGGGTGAATTGCTGAGGAATTAGACAGGAGGGAGAGACAGTGTAACAGCCTGTGAAGCTACATTCAGTCTCATTAGAATAATTTTAAAAGTTGATTTTAGAAAGAAGGAGACAATGGATAACAAATATGCTTGTTATGCTTGCAAAGGTATTTAAAAAGTGCCTAGACCACATTTGTGTCACATATGACCCTTTTGTGTTGCAGTGCACTATTCTTCATCCAACCTATATTAATGAACTGAAATGTGCACTCCGGTGCTCAGTCAGACTGTGCACCAGATTTATCATGGAAAGTGCAACAGAAATGTGTTGCAAGCCATATGTTAAAGGTGCTCTAGAAAAAAATGAAAAGTGGTGTGCTATGTCGGGGTACTGCAGAGAGCGTCAGATTCAAGAAGAACGGGCACCACAAATCAGGAATCTGGCGCCCTCTTCAATCTACACATATTGCAGTTTGCACTGTTCTTAGTAAATGTGGGCCATAGTGCAAGAACATGCAGTTTAAATGTAAACTGTTAGCCTAAACAAGATATTGGCACACAGTATGTTATAGAGCATGAGGAGATGAACAGAAGGAACAGAGCTGTCATTTGTATAGTTACTACACACTTGTAGAAGGTCAATCAAAGATTAGGACCGCACCCCTGGACTCCTAAATAAGATGCAAATGATTGAATGTCAACTAATGGTGAATATTTTCCCACTCATCTATATATCCATCTTCTACAGATCCTTCTGCTCTATAACATGCTACCTGCAGTTGCCAATACATGTTCAATAATCATATGGTTAGTCGTTTGAGAAATACCAGATACCATTGCCCTTTTTAGTGATCCTACGCATACATTTGACAATACTGCATACTGCGTTTACCTAGGAAACTAATAGTTTTTTCAGCTTGCAGTAAAAGATTAAAAAGATTAAATAAGACAAAGTAGTTGTGGTTAAAGGGGTTGTCTAAGAGTTAAAAAAAAAATTATAGATGGCCTGGGGGGCTGTGAAAAAAAATTACCTCCTCTGGCGCTTCGGTTGTCCCGCACCACCGCCCATTGTTGTCATGCCCCTTTTTGATTACATAGGACAACAACTTCTGACTGCCTGGCATGCCCCCCACCCGTCCCTTACCTCCATGCCTGATACAAATTGAAACTTGTGCTGTATCAGGAACAGGGACTTGTGGGAACGTGCCAGGCGGGCTGAGCCAAGCATATCTGCCTTTTGTAGACAAAAAGGGGCACCAATGGGAGGCTGAGTAGGACACAGGGAGCGCTAGAAAAGTTAAGTATAGGTTTATTTTTTTACAGCCCCCAGACCACATATGTATAATAACTCTTTAATAATAATAATTCTTTATTTATATAGTGTACACAGATTACGCAGCCCTGCACAGAGTTTGCCAAATATATTTTTTAAACACTTGGACCGCCCCTTTAAGCAAACTCTGTACATGAATGAAGGGACCATGTCTCAATGACAGTAATAGTAATCATAATAATATTAAGGTTATAACATAATTATGTAGTGGAGTGTCTGCTTTGACTAATGTTATATTCATAATACCATGTTCCCATTTCAGAATGCAAGTGTTCCAAGTGTGGTTCAGAATCCTGCAGTGACATAACAGGGAAATGTCACTGCAAACCAGGGGTCACTGGAGTTGCCTGTGATCATTGTCAAGTGAGTACTGAGATACATTTTTCCAGTTAAAAACAAGTATTAAATATTCAGTAGAACCTTGGATTACAAGGAACTTGGTCTCGAAGCATTTTGCAAGACAAGCTTTCATTTTACAAAGATTGAAACTTCAGCCCTGTTTATAGTCAGTAAGCATTCGCTGCATATTGCAGCAAACACCCACCGGTAACACCCACGATCTGTGCTAGTATGCTGCTGGCAAAGCTGCCGGTGGCATTTAAAAGCCGGCACGTTGGCTTGTTGTCATGTTGGCTTAGATAATCGCTCCCCGTGACGTCATTGGGGAGCGGCGATCTGTTACTATGAAAGTCCTGTGTCTCTCATTTATTTCAATGTGTGATTTACACTTTGTAATAGATGATGTGGACAGTATGACAGTATATGGTAGGATCAATCAGACAACCTAGGATTAAAGTACCCTAGGGGGTCTGAAAAATAGTGAAAAAAATGTTTTTTAAAAGTAAAAAAACGGAAATAAAAAGACCTAAAAATTCAAATCACCCCCCTTTCCTTAGAACTGATATAGATAAACAGTAACGATCATAAACATGTTAGGTATCCCAAAATGTCTAATCTATCAAACTATAATAACGGTTATTGCCAGCGTTTAGCCCCGCAATGGAATAGTGCCCAAAGTCAAATATGCCACTTTTTTGCAAAATAAAAAAAAAACAATTTTGATCAAAAAGTGATCAAAAAGCTGTTCAGTCCTCAAAATGGTAGCATTTAGAACATCATCAAAAGTGGCAAAAAATTAGACCACCCACAACGTACACCGAAGTATGAAAAAGTTATTACCGCCAGAAGATGACAGAAATTTAATTGTACAGAAGGTTTTAATTTTCATAAATGTTTGAAAACATTATAAAACCTATACAAATTTGGTATCCTCATGATCGTACAAACCCAAAGAGACACGTCATTTGGGGTGCACAGTTAAAGCTGTAAAAACCAAGCCCCCAAGAATATGGTGCAAATGCATTTTTGCACCAATTTCACAGCATTTGAAATCCTTTCCCACTTCCCAGTACACAGCATGGTATATTAAATACCGTTACTATGAATCGCAATTTGGTTATGCAGAAAACAAGTCCTCACACAGCTCTTTAAGGGGTTAAAGAGAACATGAATACAGTGTAATCTGCAGGTAGCGTGTTGTACAGCAGATCGAGCTGAATATTGATATATAGGTTTATGCAGTAGAACTTGTCATTTATCCATTTATATCTCTGTTTTCATATGCAGATAAGTCTACACACATAAATAAAGAGCTATCATTTACTTATGATATAACTCCTAAAATAGCAGAGGTATAAATAAATAATAAGTTATGTGAAATCTTTTCCCACCATCCTTAATATTAATCTGCTCAGCTTTTGCTGCTCTATAGTACATGTCACCTATATGCATTTTCATAGTGATTGTACACATTTTTTAATACAAAGTATAATATCTATAGTTCACCTTTAACATAAAGTTACACTTTTTCTAGGTAGATTTTTTATTTTGTACTTGCTTAACTAATGATCATTACATGACTCAAAAATAACTAATATCATAAACATCAGCAGCAGTATATTTGTGATTTGCATATTATTAGGGGTGTTCTGAGATTCTCTTAATATTTATATGAGATCAATGGTGTTTGAATCCCACTACTCCCTTTCCTGAATGAAGTGACGGTGTTGTCAGATCATAATCATGTGGTTCTTCTGTAGTACAGACCCCTTTAACCAATTGGGAATAAGCATCAACACTAGGCACCCTCTGTGCCTTGTATATAGTGAAAAAGCCACAGCATAGAATTGCAGGCCTTTCAATCAGCTGATTTCCAGGAGTATATGATTGCAACCAAATATTGATTACCACAACCTGATATTTATTCTCAAAGATTCTTCTTAAGATTCTTCTTAAAAAATCTCTTAACTTTCCACCTTTTGAAACCGTGTAATGTCTACTCATGTGTCTCTGTTCTGTTATTCCTTAGATTGGGTACTATGGTTATGACAGTTGTTTGGGCTGTCAGAAGTGTCAATGTAGTGCTGCCTCGTTGGATAACAACTGTGACCCCGTAACTCAACAATGTAGATGCAGACCCGGCACAGGGGGTCTGAAATGTGATAGATGCAAGTCTGGATATTGGAATTATGGACCGTTTGGTTGTCAGAGTGAGTGTTTTCAAGGAAATGTGTGAATAAAGCTCCAGACATGCAATCACTTGCTTATTGTCCGTACAACTAAAACTCTTTCCTTGTCATAGAGTGCAACTGTGCCAATGGCCCATGTAACAACAAAACCGGAGAGTGTCTGTTAGAAGACCCTGAGTCCCCAAGTGGATCTGATTGTTCATTCAGTAAGTTGAACTAAATACCAATCCTAATTCACCCCTCTAAGTCCTAACACTGCCCCCCCCTCCCCCACACCGGCGCACTGCAGCCCCGATCTGCTAAGAGACCACTGTGTCCGGCTGGAAGTGATCACCGACAGATCAGACCAGGTCTGATCTGGCAGGGATTTCAGCAATCATCTCAGCTGGTTATTCCCCTGGTTATTCGTCTCAGTATGTGGGGCACAATTCTAGCCAAACTGCTGTAAAAGGTGGAGAAGGCATAATAAATCTCTGCAAAATGTTCATTATGACTATTAGAAAACTGAAGAACTTTCTAAACTCATAGGTGTTGTTCCTTAGATTTCATTATGCCGCTGTACACCTTCCAATGGAAATTGTAACAGAGAACTTTCATCTATTATTAACATTTAAAATATGGAATAAAAGATAGTTGAAGTTTGACCTATATTTAGTTTAATGTAGGATAATGCACAATATAAAGGCAGTATAATCCAAATACCCTAACATAAATATACATAAGTATCAATTAGATACAGTCTAAAGCATAAGCATTATCTTATCTCCATTTGTTCAGCCATTGTAGACAAAATTAACCTGATTTGAAGGTAGAAACAATGAAACAGTACTACAGAAATGTTGTCTGCAGTGTAAACTGTTCTGTTTTTTTAGGTTGTGATAAATGTATCTGGGACCTGATTGATGATCTCCGACTTGGAGCTTTACTTATTAATGAAACTAGGTCAACAATATCGAGCATATCCACTGGAGCTGCAGTTAATAGACTCCTTGGAAACATTAATTCCTCTGTCATTCTTCTCAAGGTATAGATTTTTTTTTACAGAATCAAAGTAATATAACAAATGAAAGTGTTATAATAAAATGTCCTTGCAACTTCAAATACAATGTGTTCGTATACCATTATTATTCACAGCTATTCTTATTTTTTATTATTTGAAGGGGAAACTAGTAGAGAAGAAAAATCAATCATTGTATGAAGATCTTAAGATTGGTCATATTGAAATGGAAGGAGGTATTCTTCAGGGAGAGGTCAATAAGCTTGCAGAGAAGGTTAGTATTAATCAGTGGAACGATGTCTTCTCTTTGTAGGTTGTACATAAACATTAGTATTATAAGAACTTTTCTTAGAATTTCATGCTGGCACAACAGATTCAGATGGTCCATTTTATGTCCTTTCTTTATCTGTTTCTTTCACCTCAGCATAAAGCAGGGGTCATTATACTATTTACATATAATATGAATTAAAGGCTTATTCAAGGAATAAGAATAATTCATATTCAAATGGGTCAGTAAAATATAAGGTAATATGTAAATAGTTTGCTCTCCTTAGTAGTGGCGTAACTTGAATCTGCAGGGCCCCAGTGCAAAGTCTGTGCCAGGCTCTCTGACTATAATGTATGGTATATAGTACTAGTCTTCTCATATGGGAAAGTGACACCTTATGGGCCCCTGAGCCTCCTGGGCCCGGTTGCGATCGCACCCTCTGCAACCCCATTTAAGTTACGCCCTTGCTCCTTAGCACAAAAAATGTTGTGGTAATACACTATAATAAAGATTTAAAATGCTACTGGCCCTTTAATCAGTCCTATGTCCCTGTGTAGGAGACAGAGGACAGAAGATGGCCAATGGTCACATGTCCACATCACATGTCCTGCACTTGCCTGAGCAGGTCGTGAGATCAGGACCGCAACTAGGAATTTTGAGGCCCCTAACCATTTCCCATTATATATAGTGATGAGCAGACGCAACGTTCCTGTACCCTGTATATACATATGCCCCTTCAGTATATACATAGTCCCACCACATGCGCCTTTAGTATATACATATCCCCCAGCATGCCCCCTCTGTATGTACATAGCCTTAGCACATGCCCCCTGGATAGACATACACAGCACTGATCTCTATGGAGGGTGGGGACGGCATAGGAGGGGGTTGTAGGCTCTGTGCTCCTGCTGCCGCCCCTTCTTTTATTGCAAAACTGGGGGGCCCCGAGAACACATTCACACTGCAACCCCCATGATGGCGCCCATGCATGTGATCATCACTATGTTTGGTATTATTCAGTTGCATGCATTGCACCCAGTATGGCCAGTGTTGTGTGAGAAGTCATCTTGGTGATATAATGTGCAGTGGTGGTTTACACACATATCATTACTATGATAACTGAGCGGGACAGTCTGCTGCAACATCACTGGGAGCAGAGCATATAAGGGAAGAACTGTTACTGAGAACTGAAGGATCATGGGACTTGTAGTTGTAGGTGGTGGCCATCGTGGATATAACTCCACCTACTTTAGAAAGCTTTATGGGTTTTTTTATCAGACATTCATATTTCTGGAATACCCCTTTAAGTACATTAAACGTGGAGTTAATACATTAGCACATAAAACCTACTGTCAGGCTACATTCACACTGCAGTTGCCCGCCGCACACTGCAGTGCTGTGGAGAGGAGAAAGGGGAGAGCACCCCTCACCCCCGCCCTCTACATAGGAATAAATGGCGCACGGCACCATACTCCGTCAAAAGATAGGACATGTCCTATCTTTTTCCCTGGTACGAAGCGGTATGGTGCCGCTCCCGATGGGCACCGTGCACTCATTGCCGTCTATGGGGGACGTATATCGGTCACATATACGTCGGCCGTATGTACGTCCCCCATACGTTCGTCTGAATGTAGCCTTAAAGTGATCATTTGGAATCATTTACTTTCAATCAGCAGCAAAAATTTGCTCCAAAAAAAGTTTTCACCTCCTCTCCAGTGCAAAAGCTCCTGTCAACTACAGTCTATGATGGTATACTGAGACTGAGATAACACATCAACAACATGCATTCTGTAATTCTTATGTCAAAAGGCCGTTGCAGGCCATCAGCTTAGACCAACATAAGGCTTCGGCTGGCCACAATTTCAAAGCAACATCATAGTCTCTGTATAGCAACAGATTCCAGCATTGGAAGCATTGCACCAATCCATAACAAATCCAAACTGAAGTTACAGCTTTCTGAACACTGATGATGGAAAGGATTTACTTTACTGGTTGTTCGCACACATCTTACCACATGTGTATAGTTATCCTACAATCATTATTATTTGTGCAATGAATTTGCTAACTGATATATCTCTGTTGTTTTTGGATGGAATCCACGTAAACATACTGAAAATGCTTTACGTGGTTTCATGTATGTGCAGTATGCACCCAGCTGTGCATGGAATGTTCTGCACAGAACCAGAACGTGTTGCAGTGTACATCCAGAGTTTAACACTGTGAACTCATATTGACATTGGCTATTTGTAGGGAAATCTAGTAGAGATAAAAGGCCAACGGATACACAAGGAAACTATGGAAACGTTGTCTCGTGCCAAGATGACTGCAGAACTGATTAGTGATGTAGAAGATGGCATCCAAGGTAAGCAGCAATGTTCAGTTATAGATTTAATTTATATATATTTTATTACATCTCCAATGGGAGAGATGTTGGTTTTTTGAAAATGTTACTTGGAGAACTTTAGAGAACTCTTGGATAATATGGAAGATTTTGAAGATCTCACACACTTCAAGTTTAAAAAAAAAATACTTTAGACCAAAGCATTAATAAAGGGGTGTGACTGTTGTAAAGGGGTAAGAGTGGAGAGAGCCACAGCACTCGGTACGGTTCAATTCCAAGTCGTCTTTATTATAACATCATCAGGCATAAAATAGCAACATTTCGATTCCAAATGAATCTTTCTCAAGCTTGAGAAAGATTCATTTGGAATCGAAACGTTGCTATTTTATGCCTGATGATGTTATAATAAAGATGACTTGGAATTGAACCATACCGAGTGCTGTGGCTCTCTCCACTCTTATGCTGTTTATGGGACTCTGAGCACCGGATCCCCAGCTGCGAGCACCAACCAAACCCTCTAGGAATATCCAGGATTGCTGTCCTTTTTCTCTTCTTTCTGTTGTAAAGGGGTGTGATTTTCAGATAGTGGTTTTAGAAGGAAAAGGTGTGGCTAAAACACAGCAAATTGCACGAAAATTTTGTTTAGCTTTCTGATCCACCCTAAGCAATGTTATACTATTTAACGCATAGTAAATGAGGGCAATGTTTTTCTTCCTTTCTTTTTTACTGATGATAGGGCCCTCTAACACTGCAGGCCCCATAGTGGCTGCTATGGCTGCTACCACTGTAGTTACACCCCTGATTGTAGGTCTATAGTTGTGTATTGCCCTGATGGATGAGCTAAGAAAATATATTTATTTGTTATGTTATAATCATTGTCTTTATGATTTTGATAAAGAATATGCTTGGTTTGAAGGTTTGTACATCTTAATTGTCCCATGCCACTGGTTAACACTGTGATTCTGGCTTTGCATCTTTGAAGGTTTGAACAATTAAAAAACAAAAAACACTCCCCAGAACCATTAACATGAAAGGGCATTAATCAAAAATCTTTATTCAGCTCCTGTCCATCCAGGTTTATTCCCAGTCATAATACAGTATGTCCCATAAGTGACCATCTCAGTTATATCTACTGAAATAAATGTGTTATACTGAATGTGATCAATGTGATAAGCTAATTCTCTAGTAAAAAAGAAATAGTATGGTGCCTTGCCATGATAACAGACATGCATTTTTCCCATTTAGTTGAGAAATGATTCAGCTAACAGCACAATAGGTGACACTTTCTGCTCCGTTATTATTATTCAGAGCTGCAGATTTACAGAGAGCAGCTGTTGATTTGGTGATTAAGTCTGAAAGCTCCTTCTATATCCTGACTGCTGTCAGAAGTGCTTCAGCCTGCCGCCTGAGGAACTTAATTTATGTCTTGCATACTAATCTAAATGATGCAAATCTCTATGCTCATACTGCAGATACAACTTTAAAACTGTGAATTACTCTTAAATGGCTATATAGACGTAATATTCCAGTATCTTTGTATATGACTGACCCCATTCTTCGCATTATGCTCCAGTCCTTACAATATCATAGTTAAAGGGTGCACCCGTACCCAGAGTCTGGGGTCTGAGAGTGTCCAATATAAAGATCAGTATTGTAAGTGGCAAATTGTGGGCAAGGTCCCTGTTATAAATTTTGCATTGGGGCCCAAAAGCTCAAAACCTTAAACCATAAAGCTAAGGCCAAAACAATGAAGGTATGGCCAGAAGAGTCAGCTGTCTTAAAATATTGGTATTTAATATGTTATTTTTGCAGAAACACTTGTAAAACTACAGCATTATGAAACCTTACAAGGAGAGGTCAGCCCATCTGATCGTGTTAAGACCACGAAGGAAGCAGAACAAATGCTTAAGGACCTTGCGCTACTAAATTTTGATTTGCAAAGGAAGCAAGCTTTAGACGAGACACAAAATGCCTATTACTGTAAGTTATTTCATGTGTAGTAGATTCAACTCTAAGCACATATAAAGCAATATATTTAAACAGCCATTTTGTTATTTCTCTTTATGCCAATTATTTGTTCAAATGTCATTTTATGACATGTTAGCACAATTCTTATTGTATGCACTAATGTGTGTATTTCATAGATTGAATGACATATTCTTGCTATTACAGTGTTAACTGAGGTCCAAGAGGACTGGCTGCAGACACAAAACAATACTCTATCTCTGTTTCCTATTGTGCTGGAGCCTATTGCTGAACACAATAAAATGCTCAGTGACCTTCAAGATGCCTTAAAGGAAGCTCACAAGCAAATAAGGAACACAACAGATAAAAATGAGGAAAATGGAGGAAAGCTGCATACACATAATGTAAGAACTCTTCCATTTCCTTTAGAGAATATGAACTGATTACCATGTGGAAAATATGGTAAAAAAACAATATAAAAAGTATAGTCAATGAAATCGTATGAACTATATTGAGTTCAAGGGAGAATGTTAGGAAACCTATCCATTGTTAACTGCAGTGGTGCCTAGTTTATTTCTATCCAGCTTTGCTGAAACTACAACTCCTAGGATACTATGACAGACTAAAACTGTCTGACATTCTGAAACCTTTAGTGTTAGACAAACTAGAGAGTTTTAAGACTGCTCATAAAGAGCCATCAAAAAGGGTAAAAGAGCAAAGTGCTGTAGAATAATAGTTTCTTAGTTACCTTTCCTATCAATGCACTTCTCCTTCAAATACTTAGTTTTGAAGTGGTGACCAGCTCAAGGAAGAATCTGGTTGTTCCAAGCCTCTTCCCTTTAGGAACTATGGAGACTACTGTGCTCTTGGGAACTTTCAGTGCAACAGAATATTTTTTCGAAGCTTTCTCAACATCTGTTTGTCTACACAATACTGTCTCTGGGTGATACATCCAGATACGCTAGCTGTGAAAGCTTATTTATACAAGGCTGTGTCTTTCCAAATCATGTCAAATTTATTGAATTCTGGCTCAAGTAGACCAAGGGGTAGAAATATGATTATCAAAGATGAAATTCAAGAGAAATCAGAGGCCAACAGAGCTAAATTAAAGTGACATAGCAAACAGTCTGAATATGAAGGTGTAACATCCATGACAGTATGCCCATGCAAAATGTTATACCCTTTTTACAAAAAGGTGATAAAAATGTTTAAAATTCTGTTTTGGTATTCTTATTATGGGGTATTGAGAGCAGAGTGATGAGGAAAAATGTTATGTTTTATGAGTTTAGCTCAAGGCCTTAAGGTAACAAAATGTAAATAAAACCTTAAAGGGGTATTCACGTCTGGGCATTCATACTCAATGTCATTAATCTGCCATACATAAACATTTCTTCAATTAGATGTTATTAAAAACTTAAATTTAAATTTTACCTAGGTGAAGATAATTTCTCATAAATGCAGTCATATGGTCCCTTAGAAACAAGACTGTGTCCCTGGATACGACCCCCTCTGCTGGAGTGATTGCACAAAGAAACAAAAGGTGTTTGTATATAAAATGTCCTGGAGTATATACTACAGCTGCCCTGTGGTAATGATTGCTGAATCCAAGTGTGCTGAGTGGTCGTATCCGAGGAAGCTATCTCGTTTCTAAGGGACAACATGGCTACATTTAAGAGAAATTATCTTCACACAGGAACATTTTTTTTAATAACATCCAATTGAAGAAATGATTACATATGGAAAATTAATTAAATTAAATGTGGATGCCCAGATGGGAATACCCCTTTAAAGGCTTTTTGTAGTGTATATGGCAACAAAATACATATGGATTTCAAATAATGGATTAGAGAATCTTGCCTAAAAGAGAATGCAAGAGAATAACACATTCATAATAGAGTAACTTGACTAAAACAGAAGGCAATATTTCAATATCCACATTTACATGATTATAACAGCCTCATTCCATTCATTACCTGGTCGCTGGAAGTTACTTATTTTACAACCTTGCAATTTTGACTTGTATTAAAATGAAATTGTCATCAGCAGAGTATTTTATAATATGTTTCATACTTTTACTGAAATATTGCATTTTATTAGACCCAGATAGCTTATGTGAATGAAGTTGCAACAGCTGCTGGTAACACAATAACTGAGGCCAAGAAGACATTGAATGACACTCGTGAGATCGTTGCAGATATAACCGATTTGCTCACGGTATAGTAATTTCACAACCTAAAATGAAAATGCTATATTTAGGCAGGAAGAATTCTTTCCTTTGCTAATGTCAGCAATTATACTAAGAGTGGAGTGCTTAACATGAGTAATGCAAATTAAGATAATGTTATTTAATGTCATGTGGAAAGGCAGGTCTATAATGAGTTCCACATTTTACTTTTCATATAATATTTTCCCCATGAGGGTCTCTATTTTTGTTCTTTTTTTTTATAGGAGGCAAGACCATTTTATGATCTCATCTTATGGTTAAAATATATATTATACAAATCCTAAATGTGTGGCTTTACTGGGGTTCATATATGTTTTCTAACCTCCCTGTTCCAAATGAAGGGTTAGCATTATTATATATTCATTCTATCCATGCTATAATGGAAATCATCTCTCTATGCCTTAAAAGTATGGTAAGCATTCACAATCTGAATAGACTGAGTAGCATTTTAAAGCATGAGTGTGTAGATCAGGATGTTAGACCCCCTCGTAGTCAATGGAACAAAAAAGCAAAAACATCAACATGCATAAATACATCAAGTAATAATAATAATATACTAATAATTCTTTATTTATATAGCGCACACAGATTACGCAGCGCTGCACCAAGCATGAGGTCCCTGTCCCCATGGGGCTCACAATCTAAACAAACATGAATGGAAGAATCAAGTACTCCCAACTAAACTATAAGCCAAAAAAGAAGAAGATAGGGGATTGCACTAATATAGAGGAAAATAGATGGATGAAAATAATAATAATAATAATAATAATAATAATCTTTATTTATATAGCGCCATCAAATTACGTAGCGCTTTACAAATCATAGGGGACATATACAACTATATTACACTACAAAGAACAAACAGTCATATGGAACAATAGGAGTGAGGGCCCTGCTCACAAGAGCTTACAGACTATGAGGATGAGGGGGTGACACAAGAGGTTGTATAATGGTCCAGCCATTCTTTATAAGGGAACAATATAAAATAATTTAATAAATAATTTACTAAACAACGATGTTGCTGCTTGAACCAGCCATCAGCCGCCATCTTATTTACAGGGTCCTAGGTGAAAAAGACTGCAGAGAAGCCTGGAGCTTGGTATATATCTGCTGTTTGCCCGATAACAGATAGGATAGTACATAGGATGGATTAGTAAAGGGAGAGTTGACATTTCATGCAGTTAGCGAGTGTGATAGGCTTGCCTAAAGAGATGGGTTTTAAGAGCACGTTTGAAGCTTTGGAGGGTGGGTATTAGTCTCAGAGTCTGGGGAAGGGCATTCCAGAGAATTGGTGCAACTCGGGAGAAGTCCTGGAGACGTGCATGGGAGGTTCGAATTAAGGTAGAGATTAATCTAATGTCACTGGCAGATCGAAGAGCACGGGAAGGGCGATAGACTGAGATGAGAGAAGAGAGATAGGGAGGTGCAGCATTATTCAGAGATTTGTGGATGAGGGTTATTATTTTAAAGTGAATACGGAAGGAGACAGGTAGCCAGTGCAGTGATTGGCACAAACTGGAGGCATCTGTGTAGCGTTTGGCCTGAAAGACGAGCCTGGCTGCTGCATTAAGAATAGATTGAAGAGGAGAGAGTTTAGAGAGTGGAAGACCAATTAGTAGGGAGTTACAGTAGTCTAGTCGAGAGTGAATAAGTGCAACAATCAGCATTTTAGAAGTTTCAAATGTCAGAAACGGACGGATTCTGGAGATGTTTCTGAGATGCATCCGGCAAGAGCGAGCAATAGATTGAATATATGGTGAAAAAGAGAGGTCAGAGTCCAGCACAACCCCAAGACAGCGGGCCTGCTGCCTCGGTGCTATAGTGATCCCACAGACTGAGATGGAGAGATCAGGGGTGGTTTGGTTAGTAGATGGTGGAAAGACAAGAAGTTCAGTCTTAGAAAGATTAAGTTTCAAGAAGAGAGAGGACATGATGTTAGAGACAGCAGAGAGACAGTCACTAGTGTTCTGGATTAAGGCAGGGGTGATGTTACGTGCAGAAGTATACAGCTGGGTGTCATCAGCATAAAGATGATACTGGAAACCAAATCTGCTGATGGTTTGTCCAATGGGGGCTGTATAGAGGGAGAAGAGAAGAGGACCTAGGACTGATCCCTGAGGAACCCCGACACTGAGAGGAAGATGAGAAGAGAAAGATCCAGAAAAGGAGACACTGAAAGTGCGGTCAGAGAGATAGGAAGAAAACCAAGAGAGTGCAGTGTCCTTTAGGCCAATAGAGTGAAGCATCCTAAGGAGGAGCTGGTGGTCCACAGTATCGAACGCTGCCGATAGATCCAGGAGAATGAGGAGAGAATAGTCATCTTTGGATTTTGCAGTGAGGAGATCATTGGAGACTTTAGAAAGAGCAGTTTCAGTGGAATACATAGAGCGGAAACCAGATTGTAGGGGGTCAAGGAGGGAGTTAGCTGAGAGATAGCGGGTTAGTCGAGAATAGACCAAGCGTTCCAGGAGTTTGGAGATGAAAGGGAGGTTAGAAACTGGTCGGTAGTTAGTAGCATTGGATGGGTCCAGTGAAGGTTTCTTTAGTAAAGGGGTAACAATAGCATGCTTGAAAGAAGAGGGGACGACACCAGAAGAGAGAGAGAGATTGAAAATTTTAGTTAGGTGAGAAGTGACTGCTGGGGAGAGAGACTGTACCAGATGTGAGGGGATGGGGTCACTGATGCAGGTAGTAGGGTGAGCAGAGGAAAGGAGCCGGGACACTTCTTCCTCTGTGACTGGCTCAAAGGAAGAGAGTGAACAAGATAAGGTATGGGAGGGAAGGGGATTGGAGGGGTGAGTGGATTGAGCAATTATTTCCTGGCGGATACAATCAATTTTATCCTTAAAATAGGCGGCCAGATCTTCAGCCCCAAGGTCTGTGACAGGTGGCTGCACCTTTGGTGTTAGTAAGGAGTGAAGGGTATCAAAGAGCCTTTTGGGGTTGTTAGAGAGAGAGGATATGAGATTAGTAAAATAGACCTGTTTAGCGAGGTGAAGGGCAGAGTTATAAGTTTTTAGCATAAATTTGAAGTGTAGAAAGTCTGCAGATGTGCGCGATTTTCTCCACAGACGTTCAGCAATCCTGGAGCACTGCCGAAGGAAACGAGTTTGTTCAGTGTGCCAAGGTTGCCTGCGTGCGTGTTGAAAATTTCGGATAGTGAGTGGTGCCATCTCATCTAGGGCGCTTCTGACAGTGTGATTATAGTGGTTAGTAGCCAGGTTTGGACAGGTGAAAGAGGAGATGGGGGACAGTGCAGACTGTAAGTTTTCTGTGAGTTTATGAGTATCTATTGCACGTGGGTTCCGGTATGAGTGATGGGTGGAAGGATTCTGAGAATGAGAAGGATTATTGAGAGTAAAAGAAAGGAGATTATGGTCTGAAAGTGGAAAGGAGGAATTGGTAAAATCAGATATTGAAGATGGTCGAGAGAAGACCAAATCGAGGATGTTTCCCTCACTATGAGTGGGGGAATCGCAGAGTTGTGAAAGACCTAGAGAAGTAGTTAGTGCTAAGAGCTGAGAGGCAGGAGGGGAAATGGGAGTGTTAACAGGGATGTTGAAGTCTCCCATGATGATGGTTGGAATGTCACAGGATAAAAAGTGAGAGAGCCAAGAGGCAAAGTGGTCAAGAAACTGATAGGGTGAGCCAGGAGGACGGTATACTACAGCCACACGAAGAGAGAATGGGCGGAAAAGTCTGAGGGTGTGGACCTCAAAAGATGGGAAAGTAAGGGAAGGTACAGGAGGAATGACCTGGAAAGTGCATTGTGGAGAGAGGAGTATGCCTACCCCACCTCCCTGCCTATTCTCTGGTCTGGAACAGTGCGAAAAGTGTAAACCGCCATAAGACAATGCTGCAACGGAGGCGGAGTCATCCTGCTGGATCCATGTTTCCGTAATGGCAAGCATGTCAAAAGACTTAGAAAGAAAGAGGTCATGAACTGATTCTAGTTTATTACACACAGAGCGGGCGTTCCATAGGGCACATTTAAAAGGGGTTACGGGTGGAGGAGGAGAAGAGGGGATACACTGAATCTTTATAAGGTTAGCAGGGTTTCTGTGTGAAGGGTTAAAATAAGCAGAAGGTGGACCTGGGTTAGGAGAGATGTCCCCTGCAGCAAGCAGAAGGAGAAAGAAAAGAGACAAAAGATGCTGCAGAGATTTATAAGAAGTTATTTCTTGCTTCACAGCAGAAGACTGTGATAAGTTAGTCTGGTTACATAACGTATAGAGTGTGTGAGTGGAAAAGAAAGGTGAGTGAAGAAGGGAGGCATTGATATGGATAGTTGGTACTGGTGGAATAGATGGACGGAAGGCAAGTAAACCAACCATGGCAAACAGGGAGAAAATGGAAAACATTTTGAGACAAACATAATTGTTCATTTTTCTCTGCCATCTTACCTGTCTCCTGCCCTGTCTAACTGCAATGTCAAACTGCAGTTTCATACTTCTCAGAATATTATTATACTTAGCAGAATATTATGCTAAGCAAACAAAGAATGCAAGCAACCTGGAATGCAAGCATCCTATACTATCACTAAATTTATACCCAGAGAAGACAAGAGACCAGGCCCTCATTTAGCTCGTAAAACAATTAATCTAGGACACTTAACACATGTGGATCAAGTTCTGAACAGAGAAAAACAAACTCATTGAGGGGCATAGATGAACATTAAATCAGGTAGGACAGAAAAGGGTCAAATGTTACAGAAAGAAACAGACACATGCAATACTAGGGCAATCAGAGATATATACCATTGCAGAGAGTGAGACTGGATTTAAAGACACAGTAGATGGGTGAAAAATGATTCAGCAATCAGAGATATATACCATTGCAGAGAGTGAGACTGGATTTAAAGACACAGTAGATGGGTGAAAAATGATTCAGCAATCAGAGATATACCTTTATTAATTAATTCTAAAAATACATCATAAAATTCATATCAAATAAACAAGACCATAAAAATAGCACATCTAAGTGCTAAGCACATCTTGTGCAACCATATGCAAAAGTACAGATGTAAAAAATGTAATATGGCCAGTGTTTTTTTAAGAATAATATTTTGTGCATCAGTCTCAATGATTGATTGGAATTTAAATCTTCAGTTTACCCGCACAGATTATAGTAAATTTGGCTGGCCAATTTTTTTTTTTAAAAGTGGTGCATGTGGTGCACAAAAGAGCCAAAGAGCATGTAACAGAAATTGTGATATTTCATGCCTTAAATGCCAAAAAACTGCTGGACAAGGAATGAGGCAGTTTCCCCAATGTGTAAAACTCTTCATTCATAGCAAGTTAGGCCCTACCCAGATCACGACAACGGGGGTCCCTTGTAACCCTGTTGCGCCCGCGGTGACTGGAGCAGCCAGTCGCACATGCACAATTCATCTCTATGGTGATGAAAGAGATAGCCTTGCACCATACTCGGCAATCTCAGTCAGTGCGCATGTGCAACCAGTGCTCTCTTCATCTCGAGCTACAAAGGGGGTACAACGGACCATCACTTTCAGTCTTTCAGACTAAACGCTACACGGATGCCTACAGTTCATGCCAGTCACTGCACTGGCTGCCAGTCTCCTTTTGAATACAGTTTAAAATAATAACCCTCATCCACAAAGCTCTGTATAATGCTGCACCCCCCTACCTCTCCTCTCTTATCTCAGTCTATCGCCCAACTCGTGCTCTTAGATCTGCCAGTGATCTTAGAGTAACCTCTACCCTAGTGCGGACCTCCCACTCGCATCTCCAAGACTTCTCTAGAGCTGCACCAATTCTATGGAATGCTCTGCCCCGGACTATCAGACTAATACCTAACCTCCAAAGTTTCAAACATGCTCTTAAAACCCATTTCTTTAGGCAAGCCTATAACACTCATTAACTGCATGAAGTTTTAACTCTTCTACTAACCCGTCCTGTGTCGTCCTCCCATCTGTTATCCAGCAACCAACAGGCACCAGACTTCTCTGCAGTCCCATTCACCCTGGACCTGGTATATAAGATGACGGCTGAGTGGTTCAAGCGACAGCAATTCCATTTATTATATTTTGCTCTATTCCCTAAGAAGAATGGCTTGACCATTAAATATTCTTTTACCTCGTGTTACCCCATCATCTTCATAAACCGTAAGCTCTGGCGAGCAGGGACCTCACTCCTGTTGTTCCATACAAATGTTGTGCTCTGTCATGTTATATTATATTTGTATTTGTTTCCTATGATTTGTAAAGCGCTACGTAATATGATGGCGCTATATAAATAAAGATTATTATTATTATTATTATCACTGAGACACCCACCGATTAGCAAGTTAGAGGAAGAGTAGGACTAGCGATAGACCTTACCATTCTTTTCCGGGAATTGATATTTACTTTTCATGACCTGGTTAGTTTGTATAATTGTTTTTATTTTTGCATGTTTGTTCTCACCTCATTTTATTTTTACATAGAATATGTCTGGTCATCATGCTGAAATAGATGGAGCTCAGAATGGCCTTCAAGAACGAATTGAAAACTTAACTGGAAATGCTGAAGATCTAGTACAGAAAACTGTAAACCATACCTTACAACTTCAAAAGCAGGCAGATGACCTGGCAGTGTAAGTAAATATCTGCAAAATAATAGATAAAATGTGCATAAAATATACATTATGTGTATTACGTGTATTTTATGTCTACAACCGCAGTGATTTAAAAAGCGTTGATACAAATGGACTGGTGCAGAAAGCAATTGATGCCTCTAATGTCTACGAGAAAATTTTAACTTTGGTTGAGGATGCCAACGAGACATCTGTTTTGGCACTGAGCACTGCTGAAAGAGTTATTGATGTGAGTAGCAGTAGTATTACCTATTCCCTGTAGCTATGAACAACTGTTCACAAACATTAATTGACTGTGAGAGTGTGGATCCTGTCATACTTTAATTAATTTGTTACCTACCTTTACTTTATCTAAAAGGTAATATTTGCAATTATTATCACTGTTTTTGCTTAGATTTCCTGTGGTTAAAAAACATCATAGTAAAAACACAGTAATAATGCTGTATGTGATTATAGCAAAAGAATAGTCTTCTTCTCTGGAATACATTTCATGCATTATAAATGGGCTTTATATTTTCCAGGCTGTAGATGTTATTAACAACCAAATTGATTACCAAAAAGAGGAAAGCGATGAACTCTTGATTGACGCTAAAGACTTGCGGGACCCCTCAAATTTAGGTACATGTGGATAACTATTATCAGTGGTCATCATGTTCATAATAAACTGTATCTGTCACAAAACAAATGCTTATGCATAACTAGATGTATGTCTGATAAGGCACATCGGAATCACATCTGAAGCTCCCTGACTCTATTGTGCATGTGTCATACCTACAGTGCTTGTGCAGTGAAGCCAGGGTGTACTACATCAGCTTCACATGCGGACATGCACAAGAGCCAAGAGCTCCACACAGAGGAAAGCAGAAACCAGTCAACCATAAGGACCTGTGTGTCCCAAATCAACCTGACAAGTTCCTTCAGTAAAGTATTACTGAAAGTTGCTTCATACTATATTTAACCATTTATTAACCCCTTACTGAGGTGTGACGTATTGGTGAGTCACACGTCGGCTACCACTGTATGGTGGGTGTTTGCTGGATATTGCAGAAAACACCCACCAGCAACACCTGCAATCATTATGAGCAGAAGGAGCTTTGCCGGCAGCGATAAAAAGCAGGATTGCACGGGCGCGGCCATGTTGGCTTATATTGTCACATCATCAGGGATCGCAATCTCTTACCATGACAGCCTCGGGTCATACAAAGACCTGAGGCTGTCTTGTTTTAAACGTTCTATTACAACGTGCGATTTGCACATTGTAATAGATGATTTGAAAAATTCCCATATACTTCCATACTGTAGTATGGCATTATATGGAAGGATCAATCAGACAACCTAGGGTTTAGATACCCTAGGGAGTCTGAAAAATAGTGAATAATAAAAATAAATCAAAAAATAAAAATAAATCAAAAAATAAAAATAAATCAAAAAATAAAAATAAATCAAAAAATAAATAGAATAATAAAAACTCAAATAAAAATTCAAATCATATAAAAATAAATCATAAACATGTTAGGTATCACTGTGTCCCACAATGTCCGATATACCAAAATATAATAATGGTTATTCCAGGTGTTTAACCCCATAATAATTGACCCCAAAGTCAAAAATGCCATTTTTTCGCCATTTTGCAACATATGAAAACATTTAAGAAAACCTGATCAAAATACCTTACAGTCCTCAAAATGGTAGCATTGAAAATGTCATCTCATCTCGCCAAAAATGATACCAGACACAGCTCTGTACGTTATGAAAAAGTTATTATTGCCAAATCAGAGACATGTCATTTGGGTTGCAGAGTGAAAAATGTAAAAACCAAGCTCACAAGTAAATGGCACAAGTGAGTTTTTCCACCAATTTCACTACATTTGGAATAATTTTCCCACTTTACAGTACATGGCATGGAATATTAAAAACCGTAGCTATGAAGTGCCATGTGCTACACAGAAAACAAGCCCTCACACAGCTCTTTGCATAGAAAAATAAAAAAGTCATAGATTTTTGAATGTGGAGAGTGAAAAATGGAAATGCAAAAACAAAAAAGGGCCTGGTTGTTAAGGGGTTAAAGATAGCAGGCTAAACTTTGTACACTGTTGTTTTCTATAGTTATTAACTATCTATTATTTTATATTTTCCTAATGTTTTAGGTTTGATGGAGACTCAACAACGTGTCAGTGCTGCCGCATCAAGAAAGGCCACCTTGAGTAATAGATTGGCAAATGTGATTGCTCAACTTGAAGCCCATAAAGATGGTATGCAGGCGGTCTTCTCTTCTAGGAAATAATGAAACATTCCATTAAAAAACTGGGAAAGTAATATAAAACCAATATGAGCAGTCTCTTCTCTATGCAAGGAGACCTCACAAGCAGATGACATTAGAGCTGAGAACAACAGACTACAGCTGTTGTTTGTGATCTGTGATCTGCAAACATCTATGTGCAGGAGCCTTTAAGGGAAAACCAAGTGCAAAAACAAAAAACAATCAAATGTGGTATGAACTTTGGAAAAGATGCATTTTGTAGTGCCAAATGTTGTTGGTTAAAACGTGTGCTTATTTCTAAAAGTTTAGCCAAAAAAAAATACATCCTAAATAGATATTAAATATATAAAATGTCTAGTATTATACAATACATACACTCACCGGCCACTTTAATAGGTACACCTGTCCAACTGCTCGTTAACACTTAATTTCTAATCAGCCAATCACATGGCGGCAACTCAGTGCATTTAGGCATGTAGACATGGTCAAGACAATCTCCTGCAGTTCAAACCGAGCATCAGTAAGAGGACGAAAGGTGATTTTAGTGCCTTTGAACGTGGCATGGTTGTTGGTGCTGGTCTGAGTATTTTAGAAACTGCTGATCTCCTGGGATTTTCATGCACAACCATCTCTAGGGTTTAAAGAGAATGGTCCGAAAAAGAAAAAACATCCAGTGAGCGGCAGTTCTGTGGGCGGAAATGCCTTGTTGATGCCAGAGGTCAGAGGAGAATGGGCAGATTGGTTCGAGCTGATAGAAAGGCAACAGTGACTCAAATCGCCATCCGTTACAACCAAGGTAGGCAGAAGAGCATCTCTGAAGTACACAGTACTTCGAACTTTGAGGCAGATGGGCTACAGCAGCAGAAGACCACACCGGGTGCCACTCCTTTCAGCTAAAAACAGGAAACTGAGGCTACAATTTGCACAAGCTCATCGAAATTGGACAGTAGAAGATTGGAAAAACGTTGCCTGGTCTGATGAGTCTTGATTTCTGCTGCAACATTCGGATGGTAGGGTCAGAATTTGGCGTCAACAACATGAAAGCATGGATCCATCCTGCCTTGTATCAACGGTTCAGGCTGGTGGTGGTGTCATGGTGTGGGGAATATTTTCTTGGCACTCTTTGGGCCCCTTGGTACCAATTGAGCATCGTTGCAACGCCACAGCCTACCTGAGTATTGTTGCTGACCATGTCCATCCCTTTATGACCACAATGTACCCAACATCTGATGGCTACTTTCAGCAGGATAATGCGCCATGTCATAAAGCTGGAATCATCTCAGACTGGTTTCTTGAACATGACAATGAGTTCACTGTACTCAAATGGCCTCCACAGTCACCATATCTCAATCCAATAGAGCATCTTTGGGATGTGGTGGAACGGGAGATTCGCATCATGGATGTGCAGCCGACAAATCTGCGGCAACTGTGTGATACCATCATGTCAATATGGACCAAAATCTCTGAGGAATGCTTCCAGCACCTTGTTGAATCTATGCCACGAAGAATTGAGGCAGTTCTGAAGGCAAAAGGGGGTCCAACCCGTTACTAGCATGGTGTACCTAATAAAGTGGCCGGTGAGTGTATATCACTAGACCTATTTAATAGCTATAGAGGATGTATATCTGTAGAAAATACAAGAAAACACCCCAGGGTGCTCCCCACTGACAACCCACTAGCTCCCTTTATTCCTCACACACCTCCCCTCCCCCAATGATAACGCATAAACTCCCCCTTCTCCTCTTACCACATCAGTTCCACCATTGACTGCACACAAACTCTCCCTTCTCCTCTGACCACATCACTTTCCCCATTAACAGCACACTCTACCTTCTCCCCCAGTGACGAAACACATTCCCTCCACTGACAACATCCAAGGCTCCTCCCCCAGTAACACACACTGAAAACACACCCCACCCTCCTACATTGACAACATGCCAGCTCTCCCCTCCCCCACTCAAAATCCAACTGACACACAAACCTGCACTCACAGACAACACACCCTTCCCCCTCCCCCCATTCAGTAGTGGACTATAATAAAGACGGTTTGGTCGGCAGCCTAGGGGCTAATCCTCCTACGGGGACCATGGCTACCCAAACCAACCACAAAATTTTATGACCTTTGCCCATGAAATCCTCATCCATCTGCTCCTGCTCTAAATATACATGTGCACAAGAGCCATCTCAGGACCTGAAGGTCCTCTAAAGTTCCTTAAACCACAGATTGAAAGCAGGCAGAAGGGACACATCCTCCATTCTCCAAGAAGCTTGATTCTAGTCCATATTAAGACATGTAGAAGCTATAATATTCATACAGCCCAGGTCTCATGGCAGTTTTAATCTGCCCCTGACCCCACTGACAACACCTAAGCTCATTATACTCCACTGACAAAACACACACTTTCCCTCCCCCTCCACGCTGTCTCTCCCGGCAAGCAAGCCACACTCTGGTGGCGGTTCTCATGTAGGGATTGTAGCTACCTCTCCAGCTCTACAGCATAATACTGTAGAATGATAATAGGGAAGGGACTAGCTTCATAGGACCCAGCAGAAGAGAAGCGTTAGCCTGGCTATAGGCCAGACACTTCAAATCTGTACCCCCCCACTCCTCCAGCCAGAGTGGAGGTCACACCCTAGGCCAGTGATGGCGAACCTTTTAGAGACCGAGTGCCCAAACTACAACCAAAATCCACTTATTTACCAGGAAGTGCCAACATGGCATATCAAGCAGTAACTGCTAACCAGTAACATTGCTACCAGTTCTTCTACATCATTCAATTGCAATGGCTCTCCTAAGGCCACTAATACAGTTGAAAAAGGGTGGGCAAATAAAATCAGACGATCATCGTAGCTTCTCACTTTTCCCACTGTTTAAAACAGCCAATGAATTGTAGCTTTAAAATAACGCTGACAGCAGCATCCAAGTTGTTTGGGACTGCATGAAGATTTGGTGGATTTGGTCCTGTTTGGTGAAATTGGAGCGATTGGCTTGAGTGCCCACAGAAAGGGCTCTGAGTGCCACCTCTGGCACCAGTGCCATAGGTTCGCCACCACTGCCCTAGGCCATTGCCTACTTCTGCCTACCCCTTGTCCCGGCCATGAGTTAAATTTTGCTTTGTCATAAAAAGGGTAGAAAACCTTGGGAAGCTCTTATTAGTATGAGATCAGATACCAAAGATAATTAATTGTTACTATAGTGTGTGGTCTGCTACAAGTACATCTTACATGATACATTAACAGCAGACTTACATCTTATGTTTGTGATGTGGTATAGTAGTAGTTTCGGTGTAAAGAGATTTAGGCCTTCCCAAAATTTTGCCCAGACTGTTTAGATTATGTCTAGTGCATAACTGCACAGAAAAAGCACTAAACAAAACTTTCAGCTTACTACATAAAATGGTACCAAAACAAATATCACTACATAGATATGTTCATAGAACCAATATTGCTAAAACATACATTATTAGAACCAAATATACCACATAAATACAGCACTAGTACCAAGCAGAGCAAGACATACAGTCTTATATTGCGGAAGATTTATCACAGTTTCTGATGCTGTTTGATAAACATGTTGTACCCCCTCATAGTAGAAGATAACAGAGAGTCACAGAAAAGAGGAAATTGTAAATTATTGTAAATCTGGTGACAGATGATGTCTTTGATTAGAGGACTTTTTTTTTTCTTCTATCTGGCCAACATTTTCATCTTCTCCCAGCTATGATTCATCTCTGAAGATTTAGCAACACAAAACTTTTAGCACCTTCCTTACAGAAGCTTAAAATTGTTCTGCTGCTCCCATAGAGATTATTATTATGCCCCCAAAATACGGAATATAATACACCCACAAAAGCCAATATAGTAATACTACTGTCCCTATATCCAATATAGTAACAGAGCCCCCACAATAACCAATGTAATAATAATATCCACACTGTAGACAATATCACCAGAGTGTGCCATTGCCCTCACAGTAGCAAATATAGTAACTTGCCCCCACAATTCCCACACAGTATGCAAAAATTAATTGATGCCAATACTGTATCCAATCTAGTAATGGTGCCACCAACCTATTCAATGTAGTAACAGTGCCACCACAGTAAGCAATGTAGTGAAATGGCCCCCATTGTATACAACATAGTAAAAGTGCCTCCATAGATCATATAGTAGTAAAGGAATCCCCATTGTAGACACTAGATCAGTGATGGCGAACCTTTTAGAGACCAAGTGCCAAAGCGACAACCAAAACCCACTTATTTACTGGGAAGTGCCAACATGGCATTTCAAGCAGCAACTTATTGCTACCTGTTGTTCCACATCTTTCAATCGTATCGGCCCCCTGAGGCCACCATTACAGTTGAAATAAGGAGGGCAAATTCAGACATCATTGTAGCTTCTCTCCAGGGTCTCTCTGAAGAGGAAAAATGTTGGGTGCAGTAGAAGGACCTCCAAAAATAATGCAGTTCTGTCAGCACCTTCTCACTTCTCCTGCAAAGAGCCAATGAAGGGTGGCTTTAAAGAGCTAAGAGCAGCATCTCTTAAGCTGCCTGAGATTTGGATTTGCTCCTGTCTGGTGAGCTCTGTTCGGGAAGGGGAACAACCGGAGTGCCCACAGAAATGGCCCTGAGTGCCACCTCTGGCACCCGTGCCATAGGTTCGCCACCACTGCACTAGATCAACAGTGCCTCCAAAATAGCAAATACAGTCATAATCACTGGCTACATAGTAGTGGATATAATAACAGTGCCCCCAATATAGTCACAGTGCCCCAAAAGTAGCCAATATAGTTACATTCACCACACAGATCATATAGCAGCTAATATAGTTATAGCGCCCTGCACAGCAGTCAATAGTGACAGTGCCCCCGACAGTAGTCAATAGTCAGTTGCCCCCACAGCCATCAAACTACATTGTTCTCTCCTTTTGGGATGCATAAAGTTAATCTAATCTAATAGTAGCCAAGTCACAGGACCACCCCCCATAGTAGCTAAATCACAGTTCTATTCCACATAGTCAAGTCACTGTGCTCCCCATATAGTAGCCAAGGCACAAGCCCCCCCACCCCCATAATAGTCGAGTCACAGTGTCCCACTAAGCAGCCAAGGCACAACCACCATAGTAGCAAAGTCACAGCCCCCACCTCCCAGAGTAGCCAAATGACAGCCCCAAACCCCTCACCATAGTAGCCAGCTGCAACTGTGACAGTCATTCGCTGCAGCTTCTTCATCTCACAGGCCACATGCTGACTGTCTGCGAAATGCATGTAGAACAATAGAAATCTCCCATCCTCCACTCCTAAATGGAAAGCTGGGATCCAGTCCGGGATACAAGTTCTTCCAGGTTGGATCCGACTTCTATAGAAGTGATTGGGGAGCGGGTAGTAATGAAACAGTTACTCTGGGGGCCTAATGATGTCCCACTATTCTCCCTGGCAGCCCTGGCTCCAGGACAGTCTTATCTTTACTTCATCATATGCATAGTCTACAAACGTACAACATTATAAAGCATTTTCTGTGCTGAAAAAAAAAAATCTGTCTTTCGGTTAATGAGAACTCCAAAATGCAGGTAAAGCATTTCTTTCCAGTCTAACCACTAATAAATGGTGGACAGTGCCTTGTTACATCCTGGGCACTCCAGTGATGATACCATAGTATTGATTCCACGTGTTCACACGACCCTATGAGTCTCAAACAGGAAGGGAAAATGTGGGGATTATGGTAAATTTAACATCTGTAACATCTTTACAGATCTTTAACATCTGTAGCATATAACTTTTAAAAACTGGATGGAAACCATTATGGTAGTTGTTATGTCTGGGTTGACTCAATTCTTGAGTATAAATACTTAAGTAGACCACATACTATGCTGGCATCAATAAATCTTCTATAAACTTACATATGAATTATGAGTTATACAGAGGTGTGTTAATTACCCCAGACATTTTTATATAGTTGCCGACTGCAGCTTATAAATGACAAGATTCCAGCTGCTCACCTTAAGACAACCAACCATTCTCCACCTCCAAAGGTTGCACAGATAAGCCTTGGCTCACCCAATTCAAAGGAAAAACATTCCTGGGTCTCACTTGATACAGTAATAAAGCATACATTCCATTATTCAATCCATTAAAACTCTACAGAATGTGTCTTGGAGGAATACAGCCAAAGTACTAATGCTTTTTAACATTCATTTTGGACCAGGGCTTAGATTAATATCAACACGTGTCAATTACTGCTTGTATTCCGTCAAGAATTGTTGTGCATTGTTTTAATGGATTGAATAAAGAACTATGGCCCACATTTATTATCTGTCTGACTTTGCACTGAAAACATAGCTCCCAACCGTCCTGAGTAGACAACAGAAAATGGCAGCACTCCAATTGTGTGAAAAAAAGGGTGTTTATTCCATCCTATGCAACGTTTCAGCTGTATCCCAGCCTTTGTCAAGCATCATGTGAGGTGTTACAAACAAGCATATAAAGGCACAGGCCAGTGACATCATCAGTGAGTCATTAACATATTTGTGCAAAGATATCAAGAATCACTTAGAAAAATATATACATACAGATATCAAAGTACATCAAAGTTACATAATAACAGTTGTATATACATGAAAAGGCATAAATAGTGAAAAAGTGCAAAGACTGCAAAGACTTGTCTAGATATTAATTAATGTATGCCATCACCTGTGTGATGAGGGATGTAGGATACCCTCCTGACCAACCAAGAGTCGCAAGAGCGATTAGCCTATCTAAAAAGCCCTAGTGGCTACCTAGAATCTAAATGTAAATTGCCAACCAGTGACACTGCGCCTAAGAGAACTCAGAGGAAAAAGTCTAGTATGCTCAAACGATAACAAAAGAAATATCGTTAATACGGAAAGGACTTTTGTCAGGAGGGGTCCATGTGTTGTAGACAAGTAAATTCAAGTGCAAGTGGTTCATAGTGCAGATAGGTGCAGAAGTTTCAAAGTGATGTATAATCTGAAAAAAAAAGAGACAAGGTATTAAAATCTTATGGTATTGTCATAACACCAAAACCTAAACAGAAGAGGGAAGTCACAGGTAGTGGGTCAGAATATGAAGGCAAGCAAGGATCCCTAGAACAAACCACTAGTTTTGAAATCCACATTGAGGCCATTGGGTTTCAAGGTATTGAGTCTATGGATCCACTCCAATTCTCTCCTTTTGAGTAACCTCATACGGTCACCACCTCTCCTAAGTGGTGGGATCCTGTCTATCAGTCGGAATCGTAGTTGGTTTTCCCTGTGTCCACATTCATTAAAATGTTTGGGCACAGGGAGGTCCTTTCTACCAGCTCTGATCGTATAGTGGTGTTGGTTTAGACGGGTCTTGAAATCCAATGTCGTTTCACCTAAATACCAAAGGTTGCAAGGACACTGTAGCAAATATACGACATGGTCGTCCTGGATTTGTCGAGACAGTCCCGTTTTTTTCACCTCTGCCCCTCTGTCACGGGCAGCAGGGAGATTGTCCTGGGGTTGTCCCAATGATTATTATTATTGAGATTTTTATTATTATTGAGATTATTTAGATTATTATTATTGAGATTATTATTATAGACATTAGCAAATTAGTAAAAAATTTTCATTTAACTTCTTATAGATGAGACTAGAAGGCGACTAGAAAAGTCAAAACTATCAGTACACAAAGCTCTAAATGTCACTGCTGAAGTATCTGAAGTGACTGAACCAATGGAAAAAAATGCAACCATGTGGGCAGAAAATCTAAGTCATTCTAATTTTGATGCTTCTGATTACAATTCTGTTGTACATTCAGCGGGAGAAACAGGTAAGAAACTAGACAATTTTCTCTATTCTGTACATTTACTATATGGCCCTTCTAATAAATAGGGGCAATGACCCACATTTATCAAAAACAGTGAGTGCAGGGTACATCTGATTCATGGATTGTGGTGCACGTTCTTCAATGGAAGCTATGGAAAACTTTCAGATGGTTTTCTATAATGTACCCTGTTTCCCTGAAAATAAGACACTCCCACCCTTTTTGAGAAGTTGTCTCATGTCAAACAAATAGTGAAAAATAAAATATCTGTTTACTACCCTGGTTTTGGATCTCCTGGAAAGTACCCACATGTATTACTGCATTGGTGACATTATATAAACAATACATGACCACTGCAGTCAATCATTGGCTTCCAGTGATATCTGTGGAGACAAGGTTGAGGCAATGACAATACCTCGGCAAACACAAACTAGAATAAGTAGAGCTATAGTACTGCAGCAGCAAGGGAGAAACGGCATTTTAAATTATGTGTTTACCTATGTTACATAATTTACTAGCACTCAAAGCCTAGTACAACTATGACATAGCCTTAGATATCTTTGAAACATCATGTTTATAACTCTTTGTTTGTCCTTTGTGTAATTTCTATGCTATTTTCAATACTACAAGATGTAGTAGTGGGACATATTTATTAATCAGCTTAACACAACATATGTAGTTATTTCCCCTTTTGTTGTCCAAGTTGTCCTCTGTCTAAAACACATATATGTAATGCAAGATTATTTAGGTATTTTTTGGGATAAATTCTGACAGATTATTGTGGGAACTAATTGATACACATGGCACATTGTTACAGACCGAATTTGTAAACAACCTTGTATTTCATTCCAGTTAAGAATTTGACAGAAGTAATGCCTCTACTCTTGAACAAGCTACGTACTGTAGAACATAAATTCCCTTCAAACAACATCTCATCTAGTATTAACCGTATACGTGAGCTGATCGCACAGACAAGAAGCATAGCCAGTAAGGTAGGAAGTCATCTTTGTGCTTATTGCTCATGTGACACATATGGAGAGATTTGTCTTGCTTTGAACTTGCTTCCCTTCCCTTCTCCTCCTTTCCAAGGGGGCCATGCAGGCAGGGCCGGTTCTAGACAAAGTGGGGCCCTGGGCAAAACTAAAAGTGGGGCCCCAAAATAAAACTATTTTATGACCAGTCACAGTCAGCAAGAGGCTCCTTTAGTATGGTAAAACAAACTGTAATATGGGAGAATTTTATAGGAGATAGATAGATGATAGGGAGATTTATGGGCAGCATGGTGGCTCCGTGATTAGCACTACAGCCTTGCAGCGCTGGTCAACATCTGCAAAGATTTTGTATGTTCTCTCTGTGTCTGCGTGGGTTTCCTCCGGGTCCTCCGGTTTCCTCCCACACTCCAAAAAATTTGGGGAGGGGGACCGATATTTTCTGAAAGCAGACACTTGCCCCATTTTCAAAATTGCATCAAAGATTTTATAGACATAGGCGCCTTCATGCAATTTTGATTCAAATTGAAACATTTTATTAAAAATACTTAAAATTTGACTTTGATGGCAAAAAATTTGATCCAAACAGAAAATATTTACCTTCACATCTCCTAAATGTAATACATGGACATTTGTAGAGTTCACAAATGTGCCCTATTGATGTTCACATGAATAGATCCACATAATATCACTAAAACTGTAATAACTAGATATCTGCTTTTCAGCTAGACATTTTTAGACAGTCACAACCTGCAAAATATATCAATAAAACAGAATAAAAAGTAAAGGCGCCATAAAACCTATAGAATTTTGAAAGCAGACAACTAGGCGATGCATTTGGCAATTAACATTCAAAATTTCCTCTAAAATATGTACAAATCCAGAATACTTATATAAAGAAAATCTACTTTCCTAAAAAAGTAAGATGTGAGGAGATCATACAGACCCCACATGTGTATATTCACCAAAACATGCAGCAAAGGGAACTGCAGAAAATTCACACAGATGTATCATTGTCTGTTCCTTAGACAATGGTAACCCAAATAAATAACTATATATCCATAAACCTCTCTAATGAGATAAAAGTCACGTTTAGATGTGCGCCATTGTATTATCACAATAACAGAACCCTCCCCGCTTCATAAGAATGAAAGTGAGAATGTCATAACATAGGTGTAAATAATGGAGGATGATGGGAAATAAAAACTTTATACCAGGACATGTGTGTGTTTTTGGTGTTACATATAACTTTATGGACATGTTCCGGTCGCGGTGTAGTCACATTAGGCGAAGAGGATTGAATGTTCATCGTATCAGTCAATTTTCCCAACAAAAAATAACTATCACAAAATAAAAGGGAATAAGAGAGAATGGGCCACATTTATCACTTTTGTGCGCATAGGTGTAGTAGTTGGGCCTAAATTCTGGTGCACTGTTTTTTAGAATTATCACAAGCTTTTACAGAATTAGCACAACCATCTGTGATAAGTTAATTTCCTGCCTCTTATTAATCACTTTAACACAGTTTAGGCGCAATTTTGGCGCAGTTTCGGCGTAATGTTAGATTCAGGCAGTTACATGTGATCCTGCTACAAGCTCCTCTCTGCTTCTCCCACAGCCCAGAATGAAGATAACACTCACAGCAGCACCCAGGTGTGTGACACCCTGCACCCAGTGACCTGGAGGGGATCCCCCAGTGCTGATCTCCTGCTGCACCCCTGTAATTCTGCACAGTATCCCCCTCAGAAACACTGGTGATACTGTGCAGAATGACATGGGGGACACCTGTCAGTACTATGTGCAACATTCTGTAACGTTCTCTTCTCTCTTGCTTTGAGCTCAGGATCCTGCAGAATGTTTTGTAAATAGAAGGTGATGAACTGTAAATAGAGTCTGCAGCTCCTGTCTGCAGAGTATCTAATGACTGTATTATCTGTACTAGTGTCTGCAGAGTATCTCATGTCTGTATGATCTGTTCTAGTGTCTGCAGTGTCTGGATGAGCTTTTCTGCTAGAAATGAGCTGTTCTGCAAAGGGGCTCAGTGCTTTCTTCTCAGTTAACACCAGCTCCGGGCTGGAGTGTTTTTGCGCCCGTTTTTGCGCCTAAATGAAAGGTCGCAAGTGATGAATATCATTAGGCGCATCAAAACATCTGGATTGCTAGGATAAATGAGGGAAAGCTGGTTATTTTTTGCTGCACAGCTAGCATTTAGTCACATTTAGTCGCAAAAATGGCACAAAAAATGGTGCGCCTGAATGAAAAGGCGCAAAAACAACAGAAAAAAACGATTGATACATGTGGCCCAAAGTGTGTTCTTAGATTTGCATAGAGAAGGGTTAAAAACATGAGTATTAGTTGATATTATCCCTTCTCAAAATGTAGTACTAGTAACATATAAAGTGAATATTTCCAGTATCTGTGAGGTGCAGCAGCTCCTGTGTGCAGCTAATACTTCCTGCAGCCTGATGGCTAAGAATCTGGAGATGGGGGAGACACTTCAGGGGGCTGTATCTCTGGTTCTGTGACTCATAGAACCTCACTTCCTTTTTCCTATGAAAGAAGAGAGTCTCCTCTTTTATATGAATCTAAATTTGTGTTTCTAAAATGCAGAAAAACGGAGATATTAACTGTTAAACTGCCGTCGGAAGTGATATTTATATATAAAAATGGCACCTGATATTCTCACTTTAAACCTGAATATCTCTGGATCCATAGCACCTAGAAACAAAATTCAAGATTCATTTGAAAGAAGAGATTCTCCCCTTTCTCTGGGGGCCCTGGGCAATTGCCACCTTTGCCTACCCATAGCGCCGGCCCTGCATGCAGGCCTGCACAGTGGATTGGGCATTGACAGGGACGCACAATGTCTGGCGTACAATTAAGATGAATATACAAAGAGGCCAGAGCCTCTAGCCCAACCTGCAGGGTGGAGTGAACATCAAGAGCTGGTGTACTTTCTTGATAAATGCCCACATAGCGTGAACACTTATATGGAAATAATGACTTTGGAGTGACTAGGACAGTATCTTTAGCCTGATTTTTGAGAATGTGAGATTTGATTGGAAGTTAACATCATTTATATGTTTATGATATAATTAAATTCCCATAGAGAATGATTACAGCAGCTTATTCCATGTACAATTATAGCACCATTGCAATAGGGGTCCTCTGTTCTCATGATCAGTGGGGATTCCAGCATTTCCAATAATGAATACTTTCATCACCAATCCTGCAGGAAACCACTTTGTTATATTTGCAGGGAAGCAAAATGTTTGCTTATATGTTCTAGTTAGACCCACTTATTTCCCTGTTTGTTCTTTCCTTCTCCTTCAAGGTTCAAGTATCAATGAAGTTTGAAGGCAAATCAGCAGTTAATGTGAACATGAAAACAAATGTAGCTGACCTAAAGGCTTATTCTGCTATCAGTATGTACATCAATCCAGAAACTCAGCAACAAGACAGATTTATTATGTACCTGGGGCACAAAAATGTAAGTCATCATTGTAAAAACTTATTTTTAATTTGACTGCATTAAGTTTAGGAAAAATAGATGCAAGTGCAGTGTCTATATGTCTGAAAAAACAAATGAGAACTGATATTTGTATACAGCGAGATGAGTGAAATGGCCAAATTCATTTGTGCTGGATTTTAACTCTCTGATTTCCCGTTTTTATCATATATCCTCTGTGAAAGGATCAATGCTCTATAAGACTGTTTTACAATCTAATTTTGAGGGATTATATGTATGTTAGAGTCTAAAAATACCATACGATAGTACTTTATTGATCCCCTGGGGGAAAATTGTATTGTACATTGTGTTCTGGAAGTTGTTACACACAGAGACAGGCTTAAGCAGGAGCAGATGTACAGGTAGTCACCTACAGCAGCGCCATTATTGACAATACATTTTATTAAGTGCATCTGCAAGTCCACCAGATTTAGATTAGGTTAGTCAGAGTTGAATGGTGTGACTTGCAAATATAAGATGAGTGATAAAGTAATTTGAGTTTGACAAGTATTTACAAGAAAGAATCTTTTTGTTCACTTCCGGTTCTATTCTGGTCTAATTCTTTTTGCACTTATAAATGCACTTAAAAGAATGCACTGTCAACCAAGGTATGAGAGACCTTAGATCTGCAATTTATACACCCCGGACAAATTATTTATAACTAGCAGGTGTTTACAAGTGAGGAAGTCTCCAAAAAACAGCAGGGAATGAGTTATACATTCACACATACCAGTACATAAGAAAGATACAGATACTATTGCTAGAGATGACTGGAACTTCTGATACTATCATTCTGATACTGAGTTAAGCACCTATACCTGAGGATGAGGAAATGAGTGATGGTGAGATCAGGTGAAAGTACTGGCAGAGGATGATAATAAAGATGATTATGATGATGGATTGAAAGTATTTCAAAATATACGCGGACATGTATTAAAAATGTTAAGACTATAACAATGAATTCTTCCCCATGGATACTGGCTATAAAATGTATAGGCTGTCAATTTTTAGTGCAGTTTTTACAGGACAGCAACTCGGTCTTATGAGGGATCAGCTGGAACATATGGCACTAGAAAAAGCCCCTTAATAAACATTGGAATGTGTATCATAACTCACTGGCAAATGACAGTATGTCAGTATGGCAGTATTTAATCCAGTTTTTTCAAAATGAAACCAAATCATTTTGCTGATGATCTGTTTGTTGTTGCTTTAATAATACTTTTATTTATCTATTTGCATATTTCCAGGGCAAGTCTGACTACATGGGTCTCGCAATTAAGCGTAATAATCTTGTATATGTGTACAACCTGGGAAAAGGAGATGTCGAGATTCCATTGGACTCCAAACCTGTCAGTACATGGCCATCATACTTTAGTCTTGTGAAAATAGAAAGGTAAAGTTCATTTATGTAGCATCAGTCAGAAAATTCTTTAAAACTTCATTGTAGATGAACTTCCAGAAAAAAAAAAACAAACATAATGTGTGGGTTAAACAGCTAATCAAACATGTATCCAGCATACTCTTAAATCATCCAACTACATGACTGCAAAGGAAAAAGATGTGACAAATCATAAGGCCATTGCACATTTGATTTCAAAAGAGCTGTGAAAATATTCAGTGTGCAAAGTAGACAGGAAGTACCAATACAAAGCAAACGTAATAGACTGTACAAATTAATAAATGTATATAGTATATCATCTTATATAGTGAAACATATTAATATTCCTCCACTCTATTCTAATCAAATTCCAGAATTTGAAAAGGAAAAGTATAGATCTCACTTATTATCATTATTCCCCAAGCTACAAATGCACTGGAAATTGCGAGAATCCCCAAGGGCCGGATATAAAATGAACATTCATGATCTACCTTCTGGGGGCAAAAGTGCCACTGCAAATCCACCAATGCATGAGAAAACTATGAATTTTCAAATCACTGCATAGCTTGCCCCCTACTGTTCATGAATTAATACTGCAAAATAACCTTAAGCCGATAGCACAAAATAAACTACAATTTATATCATAACTAACTACTCCTTTATGTATCATGAACAGTGGCTATAATGAATTATCACAATACAGAGACAAGAATCATTACTCATAAACATATCAGATTTAACTTCTAGTTAGCATATGGGGTTACACTGTTAAATATGTTAATATTGTCATATAAAACAAATTAAAAAAAGTAATTATTCAATTAAAAGTTTTGTGTAATGTAATAAAATGTTTTTTCAATTTCTTTATTAATTTTTTATACATTTCACATTGTAAATATTAAATAGGATGACATTGTACATCAACCAATATACAGGCAGTCCCCGCGTTACATACAAGATAGGTTCTGTGAGTTTGTATGTAAGTCGGAACCGTATACTTTATTATTGTAACCCCAGTCAAAATTTTTTGGTCTCTGTGACAATTGGATTTTAAAAATGTTGGGTTGTCATAAGAACCAGTATTAACAATAAATCTTAATTACAGACACCATCGATAACTGTTACAGCTGATTATTGTAGCCTAGGACTAAAGTACAGTAAATTACCAAAATCCAGAGGTCCGTTTGTAACTAGGGGTCGTATGTAAGTCAGGTGTTCTTAAGTAGGGGACCGCCTGTATATCCGTAAACCCATTTTAGCCCATTCAAATTCTGTTAATATCCCTATATCCTTGCACGCACCACTTTATTTTGCTGTTGCACATTTCCTATAACGTAATAAAATGTTAAAAAGGACAAAAATTTTATAGAAGTAATATCCTAATTTGGTAACCAGAAAAAATGTGACAGAATGCAGAAGTCTCTTCATCAGGTTAAAAAGGATCCTCTACACTGTGTGTACATTTTCTGTTTAGTTCTTTAGGTATTACTCTTATCATAATTTTGTCTTTTATGATATACACATATATTACATAACATAGGATTTTCTTGCTTATACAGTGCAACAATTATGCAAGTGCCGTTGCGAGATTTCTCATGTTATGTTCAGTGTCAGAGGAAAGAGGAAGAAGCATGAAAATACAGGCGGTCCCCTACTTAAGGACAACCGACTTACAGACAACCCATAGTTACAGACAGACCCCTCTGGTGAAGCTCTCTGGATGCTTTACTATAGTCCCAGATTGCAATAATCAGCTGTAAAGTGTCTGTAATGAAGCTTTATTGATAATCCTTGGTCCCATTACAGCAAAAAATGTTTAAACTCCAATTGTCACTGGGGCCCAAATTTTTTTGGTCTGGATCTACAATTATAAAATATACAGTTTCGACTTACATACAAATTCAACTTAAGAACAAACCTCCGGACCCTATCTTGTACGTAATCTGGGGACTGCCTGTATAGATACTAATGGTGGATAGTGTTTCTTGAACTATTATTGGAAGAACGGTGCGGCAGTGACCTATTGCTATGGGGTAGTGTATGGAGCACTGATCTCCCATATTTCTGATCCTTAGGAGTTTTAACGTTCTAAACCACAGAAATTAGTGAGCTGTCCTGTTAATAGATGGTACATTTCTTGTGGCCTTTGAGAGTGGTACAATCTGCCTATGTGGTCTTTAGAACACAAAATGCTGTGTTCATTCGAAATGTGATGACAACATGCCTTTCTATTCAATGTTTGCAATAATAGCAATAAAAATGTAATATAGTCCTTCAAAATAGAGGTAAATATTAAGGCATATATATTCTAAACAGGTTTTATTTCTAATATGATACACTGAGGGGATAATAAACTATTGTAATACTCAGTACAATAACTATCTTACCTATCTTTTGATATAATATACCTCTTTCACAGATTGGGCAGACATGGCAAAGTACTTTTAACTATACCTAGTGAGAGCAGTACTGCAGAGGAGAAGTTCATAAAGAAGGGCGAGGCTTCTGGAAGTGATTCTTTGCTTGATCTTGAACCTCAGGACACAGTCTTCTATGTTGGGGGAGTCCCTGAAGGATTTAAGGTATCAACTGTACATATAAGCTATGTAAATCCACAAATGTTAGCATGCCATGCGTTACCAGGGTTTTTTTTAGTCCACCGCACAATCAGTTGAATCCTTTTGTTCAAAAACTACATAGGACAGAAGTATAGCTCCATTCTCTATGTAGAGGCAGGCCCTGGGTACTTCAGTTCATCAACGATTCATTTTCATTTTATTATCCATATAATGGTTTCACACATATTTTGTAGTGCTATTGGATATATATTCTTTTTGTATCTTTAGAGAAATATTGTGGCCTGTCATATTCTTGAAAGCTTTCCTTAAACATATATTACTAGCACAAAAAACACAATGTGACAGATTTAGCGAACATAAAAAATCTGTCATATGTTGCCCCAAAAACTATAAATGTGGCAGTGATTGTATGAAAGGCACAAACGAGAGGTCGGAGGTCACCATAACCCCAAGAAAACAGGCCTGCTTTGGAGTTATGGTGATACTCCAAAAAAATAAATTGAGATGTCAGGGTTAGGTTGGTTAGTAGCTTCAGGTAGAGAAAGGACATGATGTTTGAGACAGCAGAGAGATAATCTATGGTGTTATGCAGTAAAGTAGGGGTGATGTTACCTGTAAACTTATATATTTGAGTATCATCAGCATATAGATGCTACTGAAAACCAAATCTGCTAATGGTTTGTCCAATGGGCCAATATAGAGTGAAAAGAGAAGAGGAGCTAGGACTGAAGACTGAAGGACAATAAGAGGAAGAGAAGACTAGAGAGATCCAGGGAAGGAGATACTAAAAGTGCAAACAGAAAGATAGGAAGAAAACCAAGATAGTGCAGGGTGGGTCCTTCGGGCCAATTAAGCGAAGCATGCTGAAGAGGAGCTAGTGGTCCACAGTATCAAATGCTGCAGAGAGATCCAGAAAAATGAGGGGATAATAGTCACTTTTTTGGGATTTTGTAGTGAGGTGATGGTTGGAGACTTTAGAAATGGCAGTTTCAGTGGAGTGCATGGTATGGAAATCAGATTGTAGGAGGGCAAGGATGAAGCTAAGAAATCTAACTTATTATCTATCTGCTTTCGGCTAATATGGAGTAATGCTCACTTCTACAATTAACTATTACATGACGGGCCTATTAGTTACTGATGCATATTTTCATGTAATTTACATCTGTTTCATAGTCGTTGTCTGTTTTTTCAGCTCCCAGACAGTTTGAATCTCCCCAGCTTTGTTGGTTGTCTAGAGCTTGCATCTGTGAATGATGATGTTGTCAGTTTGTACAATTTCCACAACAAGTATAACATTAATACAATTACAACACCACCTTGTAGAAGGTAAGTTGGCACTGTCTGACTTCAATATAAGGTATTTCAACACTGTATAATTTGGACCAACTGCTGGGACCTTCACATTCCTAAAAATGAACGTGCCTCACCTATAGTAAGGTTTCAAAGGGAATCAGTCAGCACAAAGTGACCTAATGAACCAGAACATTAAATGGCTAATTGTTGCGGTATAATCCAGAGAATCAACTTTAAAGTCAAATAAACTGTATAAAGTAATAGTGACAAAGAGCTCAGTGCTGAAGTCAAGCTCTCTCTGTTCACAGCAGCCCTTCCACTGTGATTGACATTCCCTTTTCCATGGAAGTTACTAGCTGTATCTCACAGAAAGTCAGAGAGATCTTTCTGCCTCCATTTTTTTGTAACTGATTTACATTTTGCTTCAAAGTCGATTTTCTGGATGGTCACAAAAGGGCCATAATCTGAATGGTGTTGATTTTCTTATATTGAATCATTAGGTTAATTTGTGAAGACAATCTCCCTTTATTTAGACCCAGGTAAGTTAACCACATATGGTAAACTTAATAGGGTTACAGCACGTCCAGTCGTCCAGTAGAAAGGTAAATCTTTGTGTTATAATAACCACCATCTTGTCATCTCTTTCTTAGAAATAGGTTGGCTTTCACCCAAAGTCGTGCGGCCAGTTACTTCTTTGATGGTTCTGGTTATGCAGTCATACGTAACATTGAAAAGAGAGGACGTTTCACCCAAGTCACTCGTTTTGATATTGAAGTTAGAACACCTGTCGATAATGCTCTTATTTTCCTAATGGTTAATGGAGTAAGTGTACTTTTTGTTCACTACAGTTCTGTATCTGAGAATGTATCTGCACACTAAATATTTGCTTTCTATCTCTTAGACTAAGTTCTTTAGTCTGGAAATTCAAGATGGCTACCTAAGGTTATTGTACGACTTTGGATTTAGTAAAGGTCCAGTTCTTCTAGATGACTCAATGAAAAAAGCACCGATAAATGATGCAAGATACCATGAGGTATTTTTTCAGGACCACTTTCATATTTCATAGTGCTAAGCTTTTAATGGCAAAATCAGCTGGAGGTGCCAGGAGAAGAACCTAAGCACAGCATTCTACTGGTGGCTGAAGAGTATGACAGTAACAAAGAATGATTATAAATTTAAAAAAAAGTGACAACAACAGTATTAAAAATAAAAGGTGTTTTTCATAAGTTATAAACATTCTTTTATTGGGTTCAGCCCTGATTCCATATTTGCACATCAAAAACCCTGGCTGGTTTATTTCTATGTCATTGTAACTGTATGAGGGTTTGCTTTTTGCAAGATATGTTATAGCATTTTGAAATTATGTATGGTTGCTTAAAGTTAAAAATAGATAAAATGAACTTGCATCTTTTTAGTGTATATAGGATCATTTGTTCCTAATTTAAAAAGGCCCTTAGAGCTTAAGAACCAAAGCATAATAATGTCAGTGTGCAACTGGTAGAATAATCTAATAAGGCTAGTTTTCACAGTGAAATGAGCTCCATTCTTGGCTTTCTATCATTTTATGTTTTAGCTACATTACAGTTATTAAATTGGTGAAGTGAAAGTCAATCAGCAAGTCTATATAAACAGTGACTTAGATTTTTTTTGTTTAAGGAGGCTTTGCAATAGTATTTAAATATTTTTGAGTGTGATGATTGTAGCTTAGTCATTTACATGATCCATACTACAAATTTCATTTTACAGATCTCTGTAATTTATCACAATTCAAAAAAGATGATCTTGGTGGTCGACAGAAAACACGTAAAGAGCGTTGACAACGATAAAACCTCAATTCCATTCACTGACATATTTATAGGAGGAGCACCATCACACATTCTTCAGAGGTATGGGTTAATTTTAGTTAGAATACCACAACTATCATTAAAGGAAATCTACCATCAAAATCAAGCATGATAAGCCATGGATACTTACTCATAGATACAGGTATCGTGACTGTGGTGATCTTCTTAAATTTGTTATCCATAGCCTCCTTCCTTCTAAAGTCAACGTAAAAAATTATGCTAATGAGCCTACCTTTGCCCCCCCTCCCCCTGTAATCTGTCTTTACAGACTGTTACACTGTCTCACCCTCCTCCCTCAGCACTTGTGCAGTGAGCACTTCCTGATTACCACAGTCACGGTGCCTAAATCTATGAGTCAATGTTCCTGGTTTATCCATGCTTGATTTTGTTAGATTTAAAGAAATGAGTTACTGATGCATAAAACCCTAAATAAAATATTTTTTTTACTTCTGTTTTATATACTTACGCCTACACGGTGTCTAAGTATACAACACAATTGTCCCAATGTGCATATAAATATGAATGGCATCTAACATATTGGATTCTAGAGGAAGTCATAGTTGGTATCAGCTAATATTGATGTCTCTATATTCTACAGCATGCGGACACACCTTGGTGCAGACCTAGCTTTCCGAGGATGTATGAAAGGTTTCCAGTTCCAGAAGAAAGATTTCAATCTGTTAGAAGAACAAGACACCATTGGTATCAGTTATGGATGTCCTGAAGAGTCACTTGTAAGTTTTATTGGCCCACATACAAGGCAAAAGCAAGCAACAGTTGATCACTGTGCGAAATCATCAGCTAAACGACATATTCATGAATGAGTTCTCATCCACTTGAACAATACACAGAAAGAAACATGCAAAAGGACTTAAAAGTTTCACCTTAGATAGCTGCATTCAAGCTGTTCCTTACAACCCCCAATGCACATGTACATTCAACTAAGCTGAGCCCACCTGAGTTATTAATAGGGAAAACATAAACCGCTACTAGACACTTTTGGCAGCAGTTTTCTTTTTTGAAAATAAAAAGATTAACATGTTAAAATCCTTAACACAGACCAGAGACAATGGAGGAATAAGAATGGGTTATATCAGGCAGTGGTGTTCTAGTACATTTCCCACTGGAAGAGTTCTGCTTAGTTCTGCTATAACTCTTTGCAACACTTTTTGCAACTAATTGCAAATGTTAACAGAGTCATATAATTATAATTGTTTAAAAACAAAATGGTTTTATTTATTTATCCTCCTTAAGGGCACATTTACCCCTTACAAATGCCAGGCATGCTATTATGGTACATCACCAATATATATGGAGAGGACTCAAGACGTGAATCCTCTCTATACATGGAGATCTTGAAGAGCTTGTTTGCAGTTTGCAGCTTTGTACAGCTCATTTAGTGCCTGAGAGTGCCGGAGGTAGCCAAGCTCTGTGCTCCGGAATTTCTAATGCTGTCTTAGTACTGAATGAGGCTGCAGGATTCGAGCTCAACCTGCTGCTATACTCACATTAGTGAGGTTCAATCCCTTTACACCACACAGCACTCAACAGCAACATTAAGTTGAGGGCCCATTGTCTGAGCAAGACAGGTGACTGTTGTAATACACATATCTGGATCAGAAATATAATACATGTATATATATTGTCCATATTGGATCAGATCAGCAAAGCCCCCCCCAATGACCCCTTCCCCCATTACCACAATGGTTTCTTATTTTTCCATGTTCTAAGTGTATTGCATGGAATATTGGAAACTGACACTAGGAAGAACAATGTGTTGCTTAAATGGCTCTGTAAATGGATAACAAAAACAACAAAACATGCAGGATAGGTAAAAGGGGATCTGCCATAAATACTCAAGTATAAGCCGAGTTGTCCAGCACAAAAAAATAAGTATATCGGCTTATACTCGAGTCTATAAAATAAACAATCTCACTAATCACTTTTCTGACGCTCCCTGCAGGTCTTCTTCCTTCCAGCGCCAGGTCAGTTTGCGCTGGCAGTGCACAGGCAATAACATCAGCAGATGGCTGATGTCGTAGTCTGTGCATCGCCAGCATGTGCGGACCTGCTGCTAGCAGAAGAAAGAGCTGCGGGGAGCTTCAGAAAGGTGAGTAGTGAGTTTATTTTTTATGAGAGCCTGGGGGCGCGGTGGGGGCGGGTTCGCTATACATTATGGGCTGGCTATACAATATAGGGCTGGCTATTTACTATGTGACTGGCTGGCTATATACTAGAGGGCTGACTATATACTAGAGGGCTGGCTATATACTAGGGGGCTGGCTATGTACTTTGGACATGTTGGCTATGTACTGTGGGCTGGTTGGCTATATTCTCTGGGGCTGTCTGGCTATGTACTTTGGGCAGCCTGGCTATATTCTATAGGGCTGGCTGGCTATATGCTAGGGGACTGGCAGGCTATATACTATGGGGATGGCTATATACTGGGGGCATGGGCGGCTTGTTTAGCAATATCCAGGGTGGAGACTGTAACCAATGCTTTTCCTACCCTAGGGTTATACTCAAAACGATAGGTTTTACCCATTTTTTTTGTGGTAAAATTAAGTACCTTGGCTTATATTCGGGTTGGCTTATAGCCGTATATATACGGTATATGCTTTTAAATAAATGTTTAAAGATCAATATTTCTGAATGTGCAATACATTTGAGGTTATCTGTGTTTAATCCTAGGTGTCCCGCAGTGCTTATTTTAATGGACAAAGTTTTCTTGCATCCAGTCAAAAACTTGCACCATTTGATGCATTTGAGGGAGGATTTAGCTTTAAAACACTACAACCAAGTGGACTGTTGCTTTATCATTCTGATGGGGTGAGTAAAAGTTGTGAGAATATGAGAATTTTGAGATTTAATGATGTCTTAGTAACATTGTTTTTCAATATGGAAAGTATTTATCTACCAGATCAGAACAAAGAAGTTGAACACTTGAGTATTAAATAATATTAATTGTATGTAAACAGCATTAAATATCCAATGGTGATAGGTTATTATACAGTGGAGTTCTGATCACGGGTATTCCCTCTGAAGATACATGGCACAAACAGAGAATATAGAAGACAATGGTGCATGACTCCCATATACTCATTTTGATTTCCCTATTCAGAAATTAAAATGTTCTGTTCACTAGAGAAGGGCTAACATTCCATCCATACACATTTAATGCAGCCATAAATTGGTCAAATTGGGGCACACTTACTTACAAAGTCACTAGTGTTCACTAAAAGTGCATTGTCCTTCTATAATACTGAGTGCGGCAATTCACTAAGATCGTGCGCCAGAAATCATAAATGTGTCGCTTCCCCGCACTGGTCCGAGTTCACCACCTTTTTTGTGGTGCACCTTTAACATAGGGCGTGTAACACAATTTGAAAGTTAAATACGGCACTCAATTTGAATCATTCGGATCCCTAACTTGTGTCACACAATCGCAGCACAGGCACTTCTTAAATACCTGTGCAAGCCCCTTTAGCCTAGAAGGTGCACAGTCCGACAAAAGTGCCCTATTATTCATATAATATGTAACATATATAACTCAGTATCTGCTCTCTATGATCTGTGACAAAAAGATGCTTACACTGCTTTTTTTCATTGCTGAGCACTGGAGCCCATTTTTAGTAATCCAATCTACACATTGAACTGAAGGGGTCAGGGAAAAAATTCATCTGACATGTGTTGGATTGGCACTGCCATTTGTCATACATGCGGTACAAATAAACTATATCAATATATTTTGTACACATAAATAGTAATACTACATATTTTACTGTATATTTTACTATATACTGCACAAGTACTACTGCTGTACTTTACATATAAATTATATTACTATACTACACCAATAGAACTATATACTGCACAAATACTACTGCTGTAGTTTACATATAAATAATATTACTATATGGCACCAATAGAAGTATATACTGCACAGATACTACTGCTGTACTTTACATATAAATAATATCACTATACTGCACCAATAGAAGTGTATACTGCACAAATACTACTGCTGTAGTTTACATATAAATTATATTACTATACTACACCAATAGAACTATATACTGCACAAATACTACTGCTATAGTTTACATATAAATAATATTACTATATGGCACCAATAGAAGTATATACTGCACAGATACTACTGCTGTACTTTACATATAAATAATATCACTATACTGCACCAATAGAAGTGTATGCTGCACAAATACTACTGCTGTACTTTACATATAAATTATATTACTAAACTGCACCAATTGCACTATATATTGCACAAATACTACTGGTGTACTTTACATATAAATAATATCCCTATACTGCACATATAAAGAATGTTACCGTTTATCATCCTTCCATTTATATTTACAATGTAACTGTAGGACATATGCTGCCTTGACATAAACATTTCTGTTTTATCTTTTTTTTTTTACTTTAAGGCTGATATTTTTTCGGTTTCAATGGATAAAGGTGCTGTAGTGTTAACTGTGCAAGACATAAAGGTACAGTCAAAAAACAAGCTATATAATGATGGACACAATCACTTCATTGTTGCTTCAGTGTCATCAACAAGGTACAGTATAGGTTCATCAGTGATTTTGTTTATTGTTTACTTATATACAATAATTAATGTGTTAAAGGGATTTTTCTACCAAGCAAGTTAGGCACTTTCACAGCCAATCTTGCTGATCGCTGGGGGTCTTTGTGATGAGACCCCACAGATGATGAGAAAGGGTTGGTCCGACATCACTGAGACCGCAACTGATCAGCAAGTTAGGCCCTAACTTGTTTGGTGGGAAATATTTTCATTTACTAGAATAACAGTCATTAGTCCAGTATAGTTTTCCACTCCCTCTAAAAATGTAGAAATATTTGTAGTGTTGCTGTTTTAATGCACACCACACTACAACACTAAATAATTGAACACTATTTTTGCAGCTACTACAGTGGAAAAAAGTACATTACATACAACTTACTGGGTTATATTTCATTTTCAATGTTGCTAATGTTCTCACGTTCTTGTTCCCGTAGGTTTCATCTGCTGGTAGATGAGACAGACATCAGTTTCCAGAACCGAGATAAAAAAGATACAAATGTTCCAGCTGCAGGAAAATTTTATTTTGGTGGCTCTCCAAATGGCTTGTCTCAAGCGAATTTTTCAGGTTGCATTAGCAATGCGTATTTCTCCAGGTATGTCATTTACTTAAAATGGATGTATTTTACAATGGACAACCTTAGCCACCGCCGAATTTTAGACAATTTGGTCACCATGGTGGGACAATGCCCATTCCTCCCAGAATGCAGCCTCCCTCCACTCCCTCTAGAAACTGCTACATCACCCATGCAAGATGTACTCCTCCCTTTTTCTTTATTTCCCATTCTTATTCTCCCATTCACTCCCAAACTCTTACCACAGTTTATCTTACCTTACCTAGTTTCATTTTCATCAGGTCTACACTTTCAATTGTTATCAGGGCTTAAAAGAAATCTACCATCAAAGTCAAGCCTGATACACCAGGGACACTTACTCATAGATCCAGGCACATTTACTGTTATAATCTTCTTATATTTGTTTATATTAATTATCCATGACCTCCTCTCTTCTAAAATCAACCTTTTAAATTATGCTAATAAACCAGAAGGGCTATGGAGGATGTCACCAGAGCTCCATCCATGCTGTAGCTTCCCCCTCTCTCTATTCCCTCAGCACCTCCCTCACACAGTTGGAGGGGGAAGAATGAGGGCACAGTGTAACCTCCTGTGAAGCTTTAGATGTGTAGCCACATACCCCCAAAGCCCATTGCTTCTTTCACATAATTTTAAAAGTTTGTTTTAAAAGGAAAGTGGACTTGAACAATAAATATAAGAATGTTACCACCGTCAAAGTGCCTATATCTATGAGTAAGTGTCCCTAGTTTATCAGGTTTGATTGCCATTTTCTTCCAAGGCCTTTCTCTCCTTCATTTGTTGTTATATTCCTCTTCTTGAGAAAAAAGCATGCTCTTATAGCACAAGAAAAAGCTCCTGTTGACTTTGATGCCAGTATTTAATACCTTTAGACAATAGTTTCTAATGGTTGCTATAAAACAGAGTGAATTCTGTCATGTTACTGAGATAGACCATTTTTTTGACCACCATGTATATTTCTGTTCAATAAACTTTATTGAAATTTGATGATGACAAAGAATTGAGTAATCACAACAATTTGCAAGTGTAAAGGTGACTCCAGGTGAAGACATAGCACATGTGGTCATAGCAGAAAAAAAAAATATTGCAATCAATAGCTTAAATCCGGCCGTGTAGGGGGACCTCCACATTGTGAAAGTCAAGGGTCGAGTCAAGCCATTGTGAAAGTCAAGGGTCCAAGGGTCGAGAAAATCTATGAGGCCATACAATAAACCACATTTACCACGATAGACAAGTATATAGAGGGGTAATACAGGTAGGGAGGTCAGAGATGGGGGGGGGGGTTAAGACACATAAGATAAAGATTGTAGGGGGAGAAAAAGATAGAGATATCCACTTCATTATTCCTTCTCTGGTAGGCAGGGTAGAAGGAGAGGTCATCAGCCAATCACCCACAATGTAAAGTCCGTAGAGCTATGGAAGTCTATCCAGGGGGACCAAATCATGGTAAATCTGGAGGTCTGTAAGTCTGCCAAAACCTCCATAGCTCTCATCTCTTCCATTCTCATTATAGGGTTCAGTGCTTCTACCCACTAAGCTCTACTAGGACATAATGTTGATTTCCAGAGTCTGGGGATGATCTGTCATATAACAGAGAGGCAGCTCCTCAGGAAGAACCTTTTTATTGCTGAGATCAAGCCAGGGAGCATAGACAGCAGCCCAATTTCCAGTTTTGGTGCAATGCTGTCTGACCATAACCTATTATAATGCATAAAGACTGCTCCCCACAGATCTCTAACTCCAGGGCATGACCTCTAGATGTGTAGCATGGAACCATGATCCTGATTGCAGCTCCAGAAGATATCCAATATCAATGGGAACATCCTATCTACCTTTGCGGGGGTTCAATATCATCTGGACAGTATTTTGAAATTTGTCTCTTGAATTTGTGTTGAAACGGAGAGCTTATGAGTTAAGACGGCAGCCTTATCCCACTCCTCCTCAGAGAATGTTTTATTCAATGCATTTGCCCATGCCTGTCGGTACGAGCCAACTGACTTCTTAGCCCTCTCTCTCAGCAGCCACCCATAGATAGCAGAAATCATGTGCCTAGGAGCAGAAGTGCCTATAAATAGCTGTTCAGTGTATGTGAGTTCACGTGTGAGAATCTGGATGGGGCCTAGTGATTGTATGAAACTTCTCAATTGGTTGGCCATAAACCATTTGCTACTTCTCATATCGGTGGGAAACCAACCTTCTAGTGAGTATAGATCCCATCCCTCCAGTGCCCCTCAGACCTGTATCACAGTGGCATGCGACATTCCAAAAAGCTCAGGGTTCAGGTCTCTCAGAGGACATTTAGGATGTGAAATTAATGGTGACACCGTGACAAGGGATAGAGGTTAGGTTTTTTCCTTAATCTGTCCCATCCAGTGAGGAGTGTTTTATATAAAGGCGAGTGAGAGGATGTCGCATCACGAGCAATTGCAGGTAGCCATGGGGATGCCAAGAGTGGTGCAGGGTTAAGTGACGCTTCCAGCGCCACCCAGAGTCTAGAGGACGAGCCCAGAACCACATCTACCAGACATGCTAAAAATGAGCTTTTCTCATACAAACCTATATCAGGTAGTCCTGCCCTCCTAGTTCCTTAGGTCTGGTAAGAAGATTTTATGACATGCGGGGTCTACTTTCAGCCCATATAAAGTCATACGCTTAAGCCTAACATAGAAGGAGGGCAACAGGCGTAGATGGATTGTTTGGAAGAAATAAAGTATCTTCGGCAATATGTCCATTTTGATCACATTTATTCTTCCAAACCATGAAAGCGAGGCGCTTCCAGGCAAGGAACTCCTTCTCTACTGAGGTTAGGAGAGGCTGGTAGTTAGCTTGGAAAAGAGTGGACAGATCCGTTGAAATCTGTACTACCAGGTAGGTAATGGTGGCCTCAGCCCACTGAAAGGGGAAATTAACGGATGTCCTCCACCGTGGTGTCAGGAAGATTGACGTGGAGTAATTTGTATTTTGTAAAATTAACCTTAAAGTTGGACAGCTCTGAAAAGATTTTGAACTCAGCCATTATTGCCGGAGTGAGATGTGTGGTTGGGTAACGTATAATAGTAGGTCATCTGCGATGATGGCCTTTTTTTGATGGAATCCACCATAGTACAGCTAGAGATTCCATCACCAAAATATAGAGCAATGAAGCAATAGAGAGGGCAGCCCTGGCGAGTACTATTACTTATAGTCAGGCCGTGATATAGGGCCATAATGTGAGCTGGCATGTGTGGACCTAAGCCCAGCTGATGCAGGGTCATCTCCATGAAGTCTCGGCTCACTCTATCGAATGCCTTTTCGGCATCGACGGAAAGTAAACACATAGGGATCTTCTGATTACAAGCTGCATGCATTAGGGTCACCATGTATATTTCATTTCACTTCTTTGGCTTGAAATCTAGAGGAATTGTATTACTGTATTAGAGGTATGTGAATTGTAACTTTCCTATTTGACTATTTATGACTATTTAATTATGGTCACAAGGTACTTTTTTCCTCTAGAGAATCATTAATGGAACAACGCAAGTGATGGTACTAACAAGTTTCGCTAACTCACATAAAAAGTGTTGAGCCATGGCCTTCAAACACTGCACTGGAACAATTGTATATGGGTAGATATTTATAAGGCACTGTCACAACTATAAACAGAACTAATTAACAGAATTAATTAACTAGGTCCAGGACCCTGCAGTAAATTTATTCAGGAAAAAATAATTATCTTTATTCAAATATTGTGAAAACTAAACTAACAAAAATGTTTCCATACACCTTCTGGCTGTCTGTGGAGTTTGTCTAGTGTCAGTTCGTGGGTGACAGGTATGACCATATTACATTAGTCAGCAGGGCCGGCTCCAGGTTTCAGTGGGCCCCTGGGCGACAGAGCCTCAGTGGGCCCCTTAGCAGTGAAATGTGGTGGCATTAAAAACGCAGAATCTTAAGATACAAATATTAATATACAACTACCCCCCCACAGCTCCAGTATAATTAAGTATATACAGCACCCAGGCTCAATTATGTATATACAGCCCCCAAGTGTCCATTAGTATACAGCACCCCAGGCTCCATTAATTAATATAAACCCCCCCAGGCTCCGTTAATTAATATACACCCCCTAGGCTCCATTCATTAATATACACCCCCTAGGCTCCATTCATTAACATACATCCCCTAGGCTCCATTCATTAATATACACCCCCCCGGGCTCCATTCATTAATATACCCCCCCCCCCAGGCTCCATTCATTAATATATACCCCCAGGCGCCATTAATTAATAAATCCCCCCCCCCCCCATGCTCCATTCTTAAATATAAACCCCCCCGGGCTCCATTAATTAATATACACCCTTCCAGACTCCATTAATTAATATAACCCCCCTCCCCCGGGGCTCCATTCATTAATATATACCCCCCTAGGCTCCATTGATTAATATATATACCCCGGAATAGCAGGAATTTGGGAGGCTGGCAGTCATATCCAGAGAAGCTGAGTCGGCTCTGCCACATCAGCAGTACAAAAGCAAAAGCAATGTCTGTATTCCATATCTCATAAAACAATGACCGAGACCATGAGAAAAAGCCCAGAACCTTGAAATGAACTCCTATTTAAAGATTGATGCAGAGCTCATTCCAAAGAATACTGAGCAACTAACCAATCAAATCCTAGGATTCTGCAATAAAGAATACAATTATTTCAAAATAATATAAATATCACATCAACTCCTCAGTGGCAGGTATAATGTAATACAGGTGTAAACATTCCTTTTGGAGTGTAGATAACAGCAAATGAACACTATTGGATAGCTATAGCGGGAATAAGTTGTTAAACTAAGGGAACTCCAGCCTTAAAAGTGACAGTAGTTTAAAGGTCTCCAGTCAACCAGGAAATTAATCAGAGCTGAATTTAGTAATGACCCGTTTTACGGGACATTTCATTTGTAGTTATTGTAAACTTGCACTAGCTGGCTGAATCTCCTCAGTAATCAAAATGATGCACCATGTTAACTACTCAGGAGCAGTAATGTTTTGGTCTGACTGTCCAGCTATAGCTGATGTATGACTAGATCTTCTAGATGGCTACTCTGTCTGACCATGTTGTATGAAGTAGCTTATCATCCTTCATGCCCCTTCCCCTCTGTCCTATCTTTTGGCTTTGAGTACCTGTTTATGAATAGCTGCATCATATTGCAGCATTTTCTATATACACATGCATGTTAATATTAGTTTTTTTTTTTATCTGTAATGGTGCTACCATCTTCTTTTAAAGTAAGACAACAATCTAATTTAAGTATTGTCCTGTGGTCATCATATATGTTTGCCTTTGCTGTTGCACAGAATTGACAGAGATGTAGAAGTTGAAGACTTTCAAAAATATACAGAAAAGGTTCAGGTATCTTTGTATGGATGTCCAGTTGAGGCACCGCCAATTGCTCTTACCCATAAACGTGGAAAAAACTCTTCCAAGGCAAAAGGAAAACAAAAGCATAGAGTAAGTAAAATAAAAAAAAATATATTATTTGCGGCAAAATAACTATTGCTGTGCAGGAAGGAACTAATAGGAAAGTTATTCACTCTTTATTATTTTAACCCATACTGAATATAGCCAAGGTCAATTTACACTTCACATTTTTCACTAAGATTTGCTTTTCTCTGAGATGTATAACCATAAAAATCAGATTTCATAAATTCATTCCAATGCAAAACAACAGTGTGAGGCTCCTCACCAAGTTAGTAAAAATTCTTACCTATGTCTGAAAGAAATGATTTATTAGTTAATTACTGTCAAATTTCTATTTATTCATCATCAGTAATAGCTATAGAGGGGGGGGGTTATGGGGTTGATGTTTACCAGCAGGTCCCGGTGGATATACTAAGAAGCTCCAGCACAGTTGAGTGTAGGAATGGGCATAGGCCATGGTTAGTGGACCACACCATGCCACTCCACTTATGCGGAAATGGCACATGGGGGGAAAACAATGCAATTCCATGCGCTTTTATGCCAATACAAGCCATGAAGAACTCCCATAAAGTGTTAAGGCAAATTTATAAAAGAAAATTTTGTTTGAGAGATCATAACCTCTTAAAATGCAGCAGTTCTATCAAACTGTGTAAGCTATCTAGTTGGTAGGTTTAGTTTGGTATGATTTATGACTTGCCAGTAATATTAGAATATCACAATGCAATCATATTAACTTTCTGCCATTTTTCTTTATATAAACACAGATTGGAAAGCATAAAGCAGATCCTCACCACAGTATTATTGCTCCAAAGAACATAAAAATTGATGAGCAACCAGATGTTATCTCTCAATGTGCGTCACACAGCAGCCCAAAAGCAGTCAGGAATTCTTATCTGTATGGAGGAACTGCTAACAGCCGCCATGAATTCCAACACATCCCTAAACAATTTCATAAAAAGTAAGTTGACCTTCACTGTGTTGTAGACTGCAATTGTATCAGACTGACTTATCCATAACATCAAATTATCAGTGCCTGCCAATAAGGTTTGTACTATTTTTATTGTTTAGTGTTATATACAGCAGTAGCTTATACACATGTAGGTATATAAGATAAGATGCTGAGCAATGTATTGTTATTTCTATACTTCACAGGTCTGAATTATCTTTCCGCTTTCGGACACATTCTTCCCATGGAATGATCTTCTACGTGTCGGATGAAGATGAAAACAACTTTGTAACTCTTTTCCTTGCTGATGGTCAACTACATTTTAAGTTCAATATTGGCAAACAAAAGCTGACAATCAAGAGCCAAGAGAAGTACAATGATGGCATGTGGCACACTGTAAGTCATAACCACCTGAAAAGATATGTGCCTTCAGACAGTACTTTGGTTGTATTTTGTTAGAATACAGGCAGTCCCCGGGTTACATACAAGATAGGGTATGTAGGTTTGTTCTTAAGTTGAATTTGTATTTAAGTCTGAACTGTATATTTTATCATTGTAATCCCGGCCAGAACTTTTTTGGTCTCTGTGACAATTGGATTTTAAAAATGTTGGGTTGTCATAAGAATCAAGATTAACATTAAAGCTTCATTACAGACACCTTTGATAACTGTTACAGCTGTTTATTGTAGCCTAGGACTAAAGTACCATAAATTACCAATATCCAGAGGTCTGTTTGTAACTAGGGGGTCGTATGTAAGTCGAGTGTTCTTAAGTAGGGGACCGCCTGTAATCTAAAAATATTTTAGCACAATGTAAAAAGAAACAACACAGAATGCACATTAGACAATAGTATTATTGGATTATAAACTAAAGGGAACCTTTGAGGAACATCAGTTTTAAAACATTCTCTTCTTTCTAAATCCATGTCTCCTATGAATTAGAATTACTACCGTATAAGTCCTACCAAAAAACAATGTTTTAATGTCTGATTCCCATAATAATGGCTGATGATCATTTTACTAATAATATTCCTTGTATTATGTTCCTAACTAGATAATATGTGTCCGTGACATGAATAAGGGTAAACTAATAATTGATGGTCTACGGATGCTTGAAGATAGCCTTCCTCTGGGTCACGCTGCTTGGAACATAACTGCACCACTTTACATAGGAGGTGTAGCTCCTGGGAAAGCTATGAAGAATGTACAGGTAAAAATATATATTCACCTCTATAGAACTTCCAGGGAGTCCCTTCTTCTGGATTGCTAATCCCACTTTAGTTATTTGCCCAGTTAAAGTTATACATAATCGGGACATTTTTCAGTATTCTGGCTTAATGTGGACCAAAATAGCCTAAGAAATAATCTACTGTACACAGTAAAAGCTCTCTTCAGTTGAATGTGTACTGGCTGAAAAAAACAGTCCACTCTTTGCAGCCCATGTGTTATCAGTGTTTGAAGTCTGCTCGTGAAGACAATGACAGCAAATAAGACAACTTGAGCCACAAACACCAGCTCTCAATTCTGTGCTTTGGACTGTTGACTCAAACACCGGGCCGTAGAAACCATGACTGTGTGCATGAGCCCTTTGAATTGAATTTGTCCATGTGCTATCCAGTGAATGAATGAATAGAGAAAGTATTTCATTTTAAAAAGATAAGGCATTTAAAAAAAAAAACAAATGAATGTTGTATTGCTGTATGCGAATGGATCAAGAGAAAAAAAATATTTTGTTATTTAGGTTTGACAATATTGGCAGAAAACTTTTATTGGAAAAAAACATCACATTTATTTTATGTATATGCACAGCATATGGCATATGAAACACAAAACTGTGCTTTTAAAACTAAATTTACCCCCCCCCCCCAAAAAAAAAAAAACAAGACTCCATACAGCTATAGTGACCAAAAAATATAAAAGTTACGGCTTGACAAAGGAATCAACGGGAAAAAAAACCCAGAAAAATTGCAAAAGCATTAATGTGGAAAACAGGTGCGGAATAAGGGGTTAAAGCAATATATACGTATATACATTTAAACTTATGTAACGTTGCATATAATTACATAAGTTCTGGTTTTCCTTTAGATCAATTCAGTTTACAGTTTCAGTGGCTGCCTCGGGGATCTGCAGCTCAATGGACGCTCTGTGACAACTCCATCCCAGACATTCAGTGTGACGCCTTGTTTTGAAGGCCCAGTGGAATCTGGAACTTATATTTCTTCTGAAGGAGGATATGTCATCCTAGGTAATGATCTAATGAATTGAATCTCTGTGTTCTACAGGAGTCAGGACTGTCTGGTCAGTCTTGACAAAAGCTTTTATTTAACATGAACATGTAAATCAATATGGTGCAGCATGTACCAAGCGTAATGATGTCTGATCAAGGCCAGTGCAGCAGGAACTACATAAAATGAACAGTAACGAATAGGTGATTATCTTGTAAGATATTATGTATTGAAAATAGGCAGTTATTACATCTCCCATTTGGAAGGAATAAGTCAATTTCTTCAGATTCAATCAACTAGATTTATAAATGTACATATTGGCTTACAAAAAAATGTATTCTTTTTTCTTTGCAGCTGAATCCTTTGACACCGGGATAAAATTTGAATTTGTAATAGAAGTTCGTCCAAGAAGCAACTCTGGTATTATATTCCACATTCAAAATATACAGGAAGAATATCTAAATCTGCACATGAAGGACGGACAGGTATTGAGATTTCTGATAAAAAGGTTGACAATTCTTTCATTTACTGTGCTCATGATTGTGATGTTAAGTTTTTTTGTGATTGTGAAAGAACATGCATGTGCCTTGTGATGTTGCTGATTAAAAGGACACCCATTAAAATGGACAGTATGATGTAATCATGTGCTACACATTGCGAAAATTGCCAGGAGTGACTGGACCTTACTTGGATCAGAGTTAGTTTGAGAGGCGAGGATCTGCTGGGCTAAAAGTGAATGCAAGAGGATTTGGGGTATTCTGTAAAATGCAGCTTTAGAGTAGAGTATCGCTGAAACTTCACATGTGCTAAGAAAGAGGTGCTAACTTGAATACTAAAATACATTCTAGATGACTAGAAGACTTTTTAGCTTGGGAAACCCCTTTAACAACCAATGTAAAGAGTCCCTTTAATTTGATCATTTTTAAATAATGTGATTGTAGGACTGTGTCGATAAAGATCAGGAGAATTAAAGGAAACCTACCATCTCAAATTTACCTATTAAGGTAGATCCGATGGCAGGTTCCTCTAATAAATGCCATTGGAGCCCTTTTTAGGGCTAATCCTTCAGCGCCCGATAAGTTTGTAAATTTGTTATTGCCCTAATATGCAAATAGGTGAAAGGGGCTACTAGGGCATGGAGTAGTCGGAGCTGAAGCTACAAGGCGCAGCCACTCCATGCCTCAGTTGCCTCCATGCCTCAGTTCAATCCTCCTACCCTGAGATCTTCAGCGCGTAGCTCCTGGTACAAAAATTGGGATTTTTGTGCATCCACCAAACAAAAAAAGCTAGGAAAAGTGATCAAAATGTCACATTTACACAACAATGATTCCAATAAAAAGTACAACTTGTCCTGCAAAAAATAAGCCCTCAAATGTGTTTTTATTCAGCAAAATTATTCACACATAAAGAGATATATAAAAGGGATAGTGCTGTAATTGTACTGACCCAAAGAACATAAATAAAATAATATCTATGCTATACGGTGCATAAGAAAAAATAAAAGTAAAAAATCTTTTTTTTGCATTCCCCCCTGAAAAAGTTAATAAAATATAATTGATGTGGTATAGCCACCCCAAAATTGTATTACTATACTTCTTGAGGGGTTTAGTTTTCAAATAAGCTCTCTTTTTAGGGGTTTCTCTGGTATGTTATAGGCTGAGCAAATGCCACATAGCTACTGAAATTTGTATTTAGCTGTGCTATTTGACACACAAAGTATTATAAAAAAAATTTTAACATGTTTCACCATCAAAGAACTACCATACATGCAATGATATTTATTACAGTAAAAAATATTGACAGTAAAGTTATTTTTTGTTTTAATTTAGGTTGTAGTGAAAGTGAACTTTGGCAACAAAGAGTTCTCTACAAGTGTTGTCCCAAAACAGAGTCTTTGTGATGGACAATGGCACAGAATTGCAGGTTTGTAAAAAATAGGTTATTTGCGCTACAGCAAGTTCTCAAAATCCCTATAATTAATGTTTGCAGTTATTCTATTAAACAAACTAGGCAAAAAAGAATTTCAGAAAAAAAAGTTGAAGGGTTAAATGGCACTACAATTTCACAATGTTAGGCTAATTTCTTACTACCGTTGGCATATCCATTTTTTTATCTCAGTTTAAAAAAAAAAAAGGATGAACAGCAAAGGTAGATAAACTGACAGTAACTGATGACATAGTGTCCGTTTATTTAACTGATACCCTAAGGTTTCCTTGTTAAAAATCTGACCCTTGTTTTTCAGTTAGTATCTGTTTTTTTGTAGGATCAATTTTTTTAATTACACTTTTCAATACATCAATCTATATAGCTTCTATATCTGTCTATTTATCCACAAATCTATCTATCCATCCCTCATAATACAGGCAGTCTCCGGGTTACATACAAGATAGGGTCTGTAGGTTTGTTCTTAAGTTGAATTTGTATGTAAGTCGGAACTGTATACTTTATCATTGTAACCACAGGCAAATTTTTTTTTGGTCTCTGTGACAATTGGATTTTAAAAATGTTGGATTGTCATTAGAACCAGGAGTAACAATAAAGATTAATTACAGACACCATTGATAACTGTTACAGCTGTTTATTGTAGCCTAGGACAAAAGTACAGTAAATTACCAAAATCCAGAGGTCCGTTTGTAACTAGGGCTCGTATGTAAGTCAGGTGTTCTTAAGTAGGGGACCACCTGTAGTTGCCATCTATAGATTTCTAATTTTTACCTACCTATCAATCTCCCTTTTCTATCTATAATTTCTAATCTACCTATTGATCTCTTATTTCTATTTGCCTACCTATCTTTCTTTCTATCACTCACATTTATCTATAATCTATCCATCATCTCTTTTTCTATTTATAAATCTATATATTAACTATTTCTGTCTATTTCTTCATCTAAAAAAAATTTAAAACTGACACTTATTACATGTCCCATTGACTTCAAGGTAAAAAAATTTAATGTCATCTGTTGTGGTCAGTTTGGCACCAACAGTTTTGAATCGGTTTTTGCTCCGTCTTTTGTTCCGTAAAAAATAACTGAAGCATAACGGATCACTGTACAACTGATGACAACGGATGACATAAAACTTGACATTGATTTTTAGAACTTGATCCATTCTATTTCATTTTTTTACTTTTCTAGATGGATACTAGAGACAGAAATCACAACTGTAGTGTGAACTGAGCTTTATAAAGATCACATATAACCCATACATATTATTTAAAAAAAACTATTCTGAATTTTATTTTATGAGTCTTCCAAGATCAGGAAATGATAATGCCTCATCTAGTATTTGCCAACCCTGTACAGTAACCTATAGCAATAGGATGATCAGGCTACTTTCTGTCTGATAACACTGTGATGCTTGAAGATAGAGGGCAATAGATAATTCTAAATAGGGGTCATGAATGGAAGAAACAGGTGTAACAGGGTAGGTGTGGGCTCATGTGGTTCTACCTCAGTGTCATATATTATGGATACTCAGTGATTAATTGAATGCTATTATACTACTTTAGAGTGGTTACTAACCTCTGTATATATTTTTTTAGTTATAAGGGATGCCAACGTGGTGCAACTGGATGTTGATTCTGAGATAAACCATGTTGTTGGACCTCTAAATAGAAAGCTGGTCCACCTTAAAGAGCCCATATTTGTTGGAGGAGTGCCAGGTATGCATGAATAAAGTGTAAACTTCACTTAAATATGTCTCACTGTATTTTTACCATGAACCTTTGATGATATTTTTCTTTTTTTCCCCCATTCTTAGATCCTTTCCTTTCACCAAGTTTGACCACAAGGAATTCTTTCATGGGCTGCATTCGCAACTTTGTGATAGACAAACGTCCAGTGAGCTTCAGCAAAGCGTCTTTTGTCAATGGGGCAGTCAGCATCAATACTTGTCCTTTATTCTAAGTCACTATGCACAATAAAACTTTGTACGTTTGCTTAACATCACTTGATTTACTACAATGACTTGACCAAAATGTCATACCAAGTAGTAGCAATAAAAGAAAAAACTTGCATTATGTGGAAAGGGGCCCAAACACAGTTTTGCGACAGGGCTCTGACTTTCTCTGGCATTCGTCTACATAGATTGGGCAAATTCTATGAAAGGGAACTTATCATCAGGATTTCACAATTTGATTTAATGACAGGTTTCCACAGACTGTGTAATACTAATTCCCAATCTATTTTACAATAAACATTTTTAGTTAAATAAATTTTAAAAGTATATAAAAGTTTACCTGGTAGCAAAGAAGATCATGTCACGTCATGTCTGAAGTCTGTGCAAGGCTGCGAGTCCCTGTGCCATCAAAGCTCTACTAGCTCCCCTTACCCCTTCCCTTGTGCAGACAGAAGCTGACCCCCTGCAAACAAATTTGTCAGCTCTGATAACACAGGGACATAATTTCAGTTTCCCGTAGACATGACCCTGTCACTTCTAATTTAGGGTCGGTGGCTGCCATCTTGGATTTGTGTGTGACTGACATGCTGTGGAGTTTCTGTGTCTCTCTCTGCTCTGACCCTGTAGCCACACCCTCTGCATGGAGCTCACACTGATCACTTCCTGCCAAGACATCGTGAACAGACAGGAGCTCCAAGCTACAAACTACAAGGAGTTTAGTGAAGGGGGGATGCAGGCACATATCTGTGAGATGTAGCAGAGCTAAAAGTGTAACTGTGTAAAAGTCTGTTAGCCTCTGTGTAATAGGCATCATGCATCTCTCATCTCTGATCTGTCTCATTTCTATCTATGTGTCAGAATATTAGTACAATGTCATGCACCAGATAAAAGTGTATATACACCTTGTACCCTGATAATGTAACCACATTGTCACCCCACAGAACTAGTTGGGTCATGCAATGTCTGCTTAGAGAGGCCCTGTCCACACCCTGGGATTTTGCACTGAGCAGCCTAGGGAGTGATAGGAGCTAAAACAGCAATAACACTGAGCAAAATTGTTAAGTAAGGGGCTAATATGATCATTATTGTGTAAACATCACTAGGGGATTGAAATGTGAGAATGTCCAGTGATAGTACTACACAAATAGCATAGAACTCTTACATAGGTTATTCTGTCATCAAGTACAAATATGAAAATCAGCAAAATATTTGACAATTAAAAGGTATACATTTTATTATAATCCTCTAAAAAGTACCTAGCATACTAAAAGCTCACACATAATAAACATAAACGCACCAAGCCTCAGCACCCTAGTGCAAATAAACCCTTTCATAAATGACAGTTAGGGTAAATATATAGACGTGTCAGTAACCAAGAAATAACATACCTCGAATACTGGCATATGGTAAGTTAGAATAATTACATACCCTGAAGAGGCATATTCAACGTGGGACCCCGCTGGGATCCAACTTATCAAACCTCATATAGCCAGTCCGAGAGGGCCTAGGACGGGAGGGGGTCCATCCTTTCTTTATTTGTTGTGGACCGATTGGGACGTGTGAGACACTGTCTAAACTCACCCTATGCCCCAAAAGACTCCCGCCCTAACAAGGGCAGTCCCAAATCTCTGTCCCTTGTCCTAAATAGATCAACACACCTCCCTGACGCGTTTCCACAATCAAGTTTCATCAGAGGGAGAATTCAAAAAAATGGCTCTAAAAATAATGGACACACTTAATTTAGTCTTCAGATATAATGCCTCCAAAATATTACCCCAGAGATATCGTAATGCTTACCACAATGGTCCGTGGTTCAACGAAATTGAGGTATTAGGTAGGGAGGGAGTGCCCTCTCCCACCAGCAGTGCCTCGTGTTCACACAGGGTGGCTTGGCGTGTGACGCCTTTCCAGAGTGTGAGCCAAGTTTAAAAAGTAACCGGCCCCTCCCTCCCGGTGAACTTACCGATAGGTCACCAGTAGCTTCAACACATGCTTCCTCAAAGTTACCGTCCGTGACGCGCTGGTTCCCGAACCGGAAGTGTCACACATCACTTCCGGGGTAGCGGCCGAATAGATTGACAGGGTTGCCTGGCAACTCCAGAAGCTGCGCCTGCGTATCTGCATCGCGGGTGCGCTGCGCGACTCTTAAAGTATATGATAGGACTCACCATGTAATACGGGCATATACAGCAGCGGGCATAAAGCTGTCTAGATAAGAGTGTTGGCAGATTATGCGTCTGAAATGTTTAAGACAAGTAGGTAAATGCTATTTAAAATTATATCCAAAATATATCAAGAAGAGATAACAAGGGCATGTTACAATTATTTATTATTGATAATCAATAATCAGTGACTCATTGGGGACACTATGGTTAACAGTACACCAGTCATTGAGACGTATCTCATCAGAGTGAGAGGCCAGAAGGCATCAGCAGTTGGCCCATCATCTTACTTGGTTGGTATATGAACTGTAAAGAGCACCACTGCCTAAATCTACGGATTCTTTATTATTGTATATTATTAGAGGAGGTATTTAAATAAAGCATGCATATTCCATCTGCATATTAAGACCACCAGGTGCCACCGTATTTAACAGGTAAATCCACCTTGCCTCACTTTGTAGGACCCTCCAATCCCAATCTCCTCCTCTCTGGAGGGGGGTACTAGCTCAATCCCTGTAAATTTTATTGCTGAGGCTTGTCCGTTGTGTGCCAGGTGTATATGGCGTGCGATTGGGGTATCTCGGTTATTTTCAATGTCGCCCAAGTGATCCCCGATCCTCCTTCGGAACTCTTGGATGGTTTTCCCTATGTATAAGTCCACATACACATGTCGCTTTATAGATGACCCCCTTCGACCTACAGTTAATAAAGTCCCTAATAGTGTATGTCTTATTGTTGTTATTTCCAAAGAAGGTTTTGCCCATCTTCAGATATGGGCATGCTATGCAGCCACTGCATTTAAAGCATCCACATGTTTTACGATCAAGCCATGTTCCACTCTGAGTGGGGGCCTTGTAGTGGCTGTGCACCACTCTGTCCCTAATTGATCTGCCCCTTCTAAAAGTGATAGCAGGTCTGTCCCCAATGACATCTTTTAAAGAGGACCTGTCACCCCATTTATCGGCACTAGTGCTTGATCAAACGCCGCAGTGTTAGAGTGATAGCATTACCGGAAACCTCCGGTAACGCTATCAAACACTGCGGGGTATAGTGTAATCATGAGGGGGCGGTCCGAGGCGCTGCCTCTACCTTGGACCGCCCCGCTCGCTCCATAGGCCGGCATTGACTGCCACGCGCTAGGCGGCAGTCACCGCCCCTAGTCACGCCCCAACCACGCCCCCTCATGAATACGTCGGACAGCTTTGCGAGCTGTCCGACAATTACACTATGCCCTGCTGCATTGTTAGATAGCGTTACCGGAAACCTCTAACACTGCAGCGTTTGTTCAAGCACTAGGAGCTGCTTACTTTAGTAAGCAGCTCCTAGTGCCGATAAATGGGGTGACAGGTCCTCTTTAAATCCGGGTCCATACATAAGATGGGCCAGTGTTTTGTCAAAACTTCCTTGGCCCGATCTGCCCCATTGTCAAAGGTGGCGATCATTCTTATTGGTTGCTTAGTATCGTATCACCCTTTTCATCTACTTTCGTGGTCAGGAGTTCCTGTCTTGTCTTATTGGACGCATACTGAAACTAAACTGAAAGAGAAGGCAATGTATTGGCACATAAGCAAAATATCTGTTTCCTAAAAGCGAAGGCATATTGTGCATAAAAATTAACTTTTTCCTCAGCGTATCTGACTATAAGTCTCTCAGATAGCTCTAAGCTAAAGAGTCCATCCTCTGGGTACAGTTCTTGGTGAAGAAAAAAGAAAAATAAAGCAAAGGATCTCCTCTGGATGTGAGAGACACAGTCCTTTGAAGCAGCAGTTTTGCATTCAGCAGAAGGGGTGCATTGGTAGCAGTAGCCAGCTAAAGACACCCGGTGGCAGAAGGAGGGGCTGCAGGCACAGTTGGGGCATCCGTTGTATCAGCTGGGGCTGGAGCAGGAAGATCATCAGCCTGGGAGAAATCAGCAGTAGGAAAGTCACTTGAAAGCAGTAGGCATCTCAGCAAAAAAAGGAGGCGGGCACTTCACTGACCTTCAATAGCTGGGGGGCGCTGTAGAGCACATGATGATAACCGCAGGTGCTTTAGATTCCTCCTCATGGCTGACAGTTGGAAGGGTGTAATTCCCAGACTGACCTACTGCAGTTGGGGGGCGCTGCTGAGCAGGCGGTGCAGCGCAGGAGAGTTTCGCCACAGATGGCGGAGATCAAGTCCTTCCCGCCAGGAGCTGAATTTTCTCACAGAGCTCTGAGGCAGGATTTGTGTAGGGGGCGGAGCTTGGTCCGTGCAGACTGTGGATTCCGGCCAGTGACTTTTGGCAGGCTGGAATTTATTAAATCCGGGTCAGAGGTTAACTCTTTCCACACTGCAGCGCCAGATGTAGCAGTGCTGATAGAGTTCTTTGGCAGGGGTTAACCTCGTGGGTGGCTTTGTAAAAATAAAGTTCAATGTGCCAGTATAAGGCACAGAAGTTAATGTCCTATTTGTGACACCACTTGCAATATTGCCTATCCTTTTCTTGTGGGCCTTGAGGCAGCCGGGGCCCAGAATACCAGAGTGGCTCTTTAGCAGCCTAGGGCACACTGATGTCATGGTGCTTGGTATGGGGACCAGAGGGCTGTCCTACAGCCTGGAAGGTCTCCAGCAGGTGGTGTGTGCAAGAAATAAGGAGGGAGAGGCTGATGTAATGGTCTGTAAGATAGGTCCCTGGGTAATGGATGGGGAAGCCCGTGGTGGTAGACAGCCGTATCCAGGGATCAGACGGATGCAAATCAACTTACAGTTCTTTATTGAACTTTAAACAGCAGGCAAAGCCCAAACATCAGCAAACATCAGCTGGAAGAAGATAGCTGGCCAGATCTGATTGCTCATGATGATGGGCTCACAGCCTGGCACGGTGGCTTCAGGCTGGAGGATGGTGGCTGCTATAGCAGTAAGGTTGAGGCAGATATCTGGTGATGGAGGTCTGCAGGCCATGTGCTGGGGAGTCACCTCTCCCATGAGAGACCTTAGGAGAAGGAGACCAGAACCTTCCACACCCAAGGCTTATATAATCTTGGGGTGTGTCCAGCTCAGGTGGATCATCCAACCAACTTACTCCTTCCTTACAGCAATTACTAAGCATATAATTGGCTAACAACATTCACATTGTTAACTGTTGCCTTGCCAGGCAGCATCTACAGCTGCAATTACACGATGCCCAGGTTCTAGAGCCTTCCTAGACAGATGATCAGTCTCCCTAAGGCTGCGGTCACACGTGGCGTTTTGAACGCATTTTTGGCCCGTTTTTAAACAGTCTGTCAAAAAAACGCATGCGTTTTAAAAAGTGCATGCATATTTTGAAAACGGATCTGTTTTTAATCAGTTTTATTTAAGATAATTGGTAAAACCTGTCAAAAACGGATGCATGCATTTTTTAATGGACTGCTTAAAAACGGGCCAAAAATGCATTCAAAACACAACGTGTGACCGCAGCCTGAAGGTGAGGCCACACAATAGCGTTTTGATTCCGTTTTGTAGCGGAATCAAAGCACACTGGGGCGGCCCGTGGCCAATCACAGATACAGGGCGCTGAATGCCAGTGTGCTTTGATTCCGTTACGAAATGGAATCAAAACGCTAACGTGTGACACCACCCTCACAGCTCCTGACCTGGAGAGGGCACTATTCGCAACTACCCACCTGCCTATGCATTGGCACGGGTGTTGCACAAATATATAACTTCTAGCTGCACATATTGTGGATAGACAGATATTTATACAAGAAAAGTATCTCAGTCAGTATCATCTGTTTAAATAGCAGATGGAGCAAGTTACATCACGCATTAAACAGACAAGACTGTAGCTGATTCTGCCAACTCTCCGACCACACTGCGGCTTCAGCAGCAAACCGCCCCACTACCAGACTCGGGCTAACGCCGATGACGCCAAACGTCCAGACTGTGGCTAAAGGGAACATCGTATTTCCCACCACCCAAGTCCTCCACGTGGCACCACCAACCCCCGTGACTAGACTGCAGCTGATACTGCCGACTCCCAATGGCCAGACTGCGGCTGCTGCTGCAACTCCATGCTTTGTTAAAGGGCTATTCCGGGAATATGCCCATCTGATAAAAAAAACCCATAATGCTATAAATAAATGAATATAACAAAACTCAATGTCATTAGTTAAAAAAATTTAGCTTAAATAGTTTGTTTTTATGATTCAAAAAATGTTATGGCCTTTCTAAAGTAGGCAGAGTTATCTTCTCTGAGCAGAGGAAATTAACGGACTGATTAAAGGGCCAGTAGCATTTTAACCCCTTAAGGATGCAGCCATTTTGTAGCTTAAGGCTCAGTCCCATTTTTTGGATTCTGACCTGTGTCTCTTTATATGGTTATAACTTTTGAACATTGTTACTTATCTAAACGATTCTGAGATTGTTTTTTCCCCACGTTGTACTTCATTTTAGTGGTAAATTTTGTCTGATAATTTTTGTGTTTATTTAAAGAAAAAATGATAGTTTTTTTGAAAAATTTGCCATTTTCGAAATCATCGCGTTTTCAGGCAGATAGATTTGCCACCTAAATATTGCTGGATAACATCTCCCATATGTCTACTTTACATTTTCATAATTTTTGAAATGTCTGGATAATTTATTTTGCTGTCACGCGGCTTACAACTAGATTATTGCTTTTCCGGATTTTCAGAATTGACTATTTTGGGGATAATTACAGTTTTGAATGAAATTTTACATATTTAGCATCAAAACCTCCTATACAACCAACCCATATTGAAATCTGCACCCCTCATACTATCAGAAACAGCTTTTAGGAAGATTTTTAACACCTTGAGATCTTCATAGTAATTGAATCAAAATGGAGGTGAAATTTAGAATGGTCAAATTTTATCGGTTATACGTTCATTTAGCCCTAAAATTTACACATTTCCAAAAGATAAAAATAGAAAACCCACCACACAATATGTTCTACAATTTCTCCCGAGTACCGAGGCCCCCCACATGTGGCCGTTTTATGGGCGCACGGCGAGGTGCAGAAGGGAAGGAGCGTGCTGCAGCTGCCAGGATTTTAGTTTCCTCATTGGCCCCTTTTGTCGGCTATAAAATTTTTGCTTTTTCCTTATTGGGGCCATGTGACGGCATTTTTTTGTACGGGATGAGATGCTTTTTCCAGTGTTACCATTTTGGGGTTAGTATCCCCTATTGTTGGAATATTTTTGAGGTCAGGAGTAGAAAAGCATCAATTCTGTACTGGAATTTTTTTCCTTTTTTTTGGTGTTCACCGTATAGCCTAATAATCATGTTATCTTTATTCTATGGGTCGATACGATTACGGGGATACCAGACATGAATATTTTTTCTTACGTTTTACTTAATTTGCCAACTAAAACCCTAATGTGGGGGAACATCTATCATTTTTGCATTGCCGTCTTACAAGTGGCATAACTTTGTTACTTTTTTGGCTACGGAGCTGGTTGATAGCTTGTTCTTTGCACCAGTATCATTCTGGAGTACATATGTTTTTTTGATCACTTTTTATTGCATTTTTTGTGGGATTGAATAGGTATAAATCATAATTTTTGGAGGGTTTATAACAGTTTTTTTTAACGGCGTTCATCGTACAGGTTCAATAATGATTTACTTTTATACTACGGGTTGTTACGGACGCAGTGATACTATATATGTGGGGTTTGTGTTATGATTTAGCCTTTTTTTTTAATTGAATAACCTTTTTTTTTTTTACACTTTCTTACTTTTTCAACCGTGGGACATGAACAAGCAGTCATCTGATTGCTTGTTCAAGTTAATACTCTGCAATACTGATGCATCGCAGGGCTGACACTCTCCCTGTAAGATGACGTCACGCTTGCCCCCCCCCCCCCCGGCTCGGGGGGGGGGGTGATTTCGTGGGGAAATGACCACCTAAAGCCAAGTTAATTGCCGTGGGTAAAACACCTGCGATCCTGCCACTCCGACCGCAGGTGTTACACTGGGGTGCCGGCTATCAGTCTTGAGCTGATCCGGCATCGGCTCTGCGTCCAATATATCGGACGCTGAGCGCGAAGTCACTGCACTCAGCATCCGATATACCGGTGCAGAGCGGGAAGGTGTTAAATTCTACATTATAATGTATGTCAACTGCATTTTTCTGCTAAGGGAGCAAAATTTTTAAAAACAACTAATTACATATTAACTTATATATTAAGGAATCATTTGTATATTAAATATACTGATTTTTTTAAAACAACTAATTACATATTAACTTATATTTTAAGGAACCATTTGTATATGAATTATACTGATTCCTGGAATAATCATTTAAAGATGTTTTCCTAAAAAATGTTTTTATTTAATTTTATGTGTGTGTGTTAATGCATTCCTTCTTTGACTTTTTTTTTATTTCATTTATGTGTTTGTAATTTTTTATGTATTTGTAGATACTGTCCATGCAGAGCACATATAATGGTGATCTTATGGTGACTTCCCATAGGAGCACTGTTATCATTGATCTGTATACAGACATGCAGAAAAGATGCACATTGCTTCCTCTCTGCATGCATCAAGCCCCTGGTCTTAATGAATCCAAGTGACGTCATATTAGTGACATCACAGGATCCCTCTGCAGGCACAGTGCTCAGTATGAGCAGTCCCATGTAATATACGCCTCACGCCACTTTAACCCCTACCAGACATGCAGTCCCATGTAACAAATTCCTTATGCCACCTCACCCGACATGCAGTCTCATGTAACCTCCATACCCCTGTGATTTCTCTCTCCTCTACATGTACCCAGACATTACAGCGCCTCTACTTCGTGCACTCACTGAGAAAGAGACTGGGTAGAAATCCACATCCCATTCGGTAGCGGCTAAATCCTATAACTCAGAGGTACCCTGTGACGTCACTGAGTCACGTGACGTGCTACAACCACGTGACCACATGGTGGCGCCAAATGTATCTGAGGAGCTGTCTCTCCCTCTCTCAGCCTCTGTTTTTGCTGAGAAGTAGTTGAGCGAGTGTGTGCTGTACAACAGGTATAGTCTGACTGCTGAGGTGGGGTGATGTTGGATACACATAGAAAGTTGGGGACGGTTCAGTTAGTTATTGTGTTGGAAGCAGATTGTGTAGTGGCACAACGATAGCAGCGTGTGGATCGTGGTTACAGTTGGATGAGTGAAGATGGCTGCGGGGGCATGGTGAGGCGGGCAGAGGTGGCTGCGGGGGCATGGTGAGGGGGGGCAGAGGTGGCTGCGGCGGCATGGTGAGGGGGGGCAGAGGTGGCTGCGGGGGCATGGTGAGGCGGGCAGAGGTGGCTGCGGGGGCATGGTGAGGGGGGGCAGAGGTGGCTGCGGCGGCATGGTGAGGGGGGGCAGAGGTGGCTGCGGCGGCATGGTGAGGCGGGCAGAGGTGGCTGCGGGGGCATGGTGAGGCGGGCAGAGGTGGCTGCGGGGGCATGGTGAGGCGGGCAGAGGTGGCTGCGGGGGCATGGTGAGGCGGGCAGAGGTGGCTGCGGGGGCATGGTGAGGGGGGGCAGAGGTGGCTGCGGCGGCATGGTGAGGCAGGCAGAGGTGGCTGCGGCGGCATGGTGAGGCGGGCAGAGGTGGCTGCGGGGGCATGGTGAGGCGGGCAGAGGTGGCTGCGGGGGCATGGTGAGGGGGGGCAGAGGTGGCTGCGGCGGCATGGTGAGGCGGGCAGAGGTGGCTGCGGGGGCATGGTGAGGCGGGCAGAGGTGGCTGCGGGGGCATGGTGAGGCGGGCAGAGGTGGCTGCGGGGGCATGGTGAGGGGGGGCAGAGGTGGCTGCGGCGGCATGGTGAGGGGGGGCAGAGGTGGCTGCGGGGGCATGGTGAGGCGGGCAGAGGTGGCTGCGGGGGCATGGTGAGGCGGGCAGAGGTGGCTGCGGGGGCATGGGGAGGGGGGGCAGAGGTGGCTGCGGGGGGGCATGGGGAGGGGGGGCAGAGGTGGCTGCGGGGGGGCATGGGGAGGGGGGGCAGAGGTGGCTGCGGGGGGGCATGGGGAGGGGGGGCAGAGGTGGCTGCGGGGGGGCATGGGGAGGGGGGGGTAGAGGTGGCCGCATGGGTTTGTTTATTTTCTAATCCACAACAATGTTTTCCACTTAACATAAAGAGCCAGGGCAGGGACGAAGGGTAGGTGATCGCATAGGGCGATGCCTCCCATCCTCGGGTGCTGTCCCATGCCTCAGTAGCGATCAGAGATATGTGTATCTTAGATAAAGATATCGCTGGTTGCTGGCGCCCTCTATGACCCAGCGTCATAAAGAGGGAAAGCCGGCACTGCGGGGCGGACCATATGGTTCCAGGGAGTGCAAGTATGGGAGTCTAATTTTATTTAATTTGTTTGCAGAGGCTGGCTATATACTATGGGGGTGCATGCTATATGCACTGATGGTTTTTTTTTTTATAAGTCTATCTCTAAATCATTTTTGTTTTGTTTTTAAACAGACGTGCTCTAAAGAAGATTTCGTCATGTCGGATGAGAAAGCTGAACATCCTCTCTGTGCATTGGAGGTATGCCTGTAGTTCTTGTCATGGGTGCTCAAGGGATAGAGGAGTTGTGTGAGGGTGTTCTGGAGATATACATATTATTTTAGTGGTTTAGTATCTTCAATTTTTTTTTGGTGTATGTTGGTAGTATATCCGCAATAACCACTACCAGAGCTTTAATCCTTTCGCCCATTATGTAATTGGGCTGCCTCTAACTGCATCAGTTGGTGTTGGCACCAATTGCGGCACTTAACCTGTTAAGTGCTGTGGTTTCAACTGATTGCGACGCCTAACATCGTTGCTAGTAGTTGCAATGACAGCCTACAGTCTCAGACTTGAAGGATTGCCATAGATGCTCAATTCAGATTCTGATGGCAGGCTATTAACCCCTTCCTACATTTAGACTTCCTGAATGTGGAAGGTGAAAATGGCTGCATATCGCAGCAAATACCCGTGATCGTTCCCAAGGGGCTTTTAAATATGTTGTTTGTGGGTGCCGCCTTCTTGATTCTGATTGGCCCTCCCTATATAGTCATCGGGGCGCACTGATCGGTTGCTGAGATGGCTGGGAATTTATGTCAAACTCCCAGGCCTGTCTTTAGGCAGCATCTGTAATGGTCTATGAGTAATAGACCAATACAGATTTTTAAAAAACTGTTTGAACTTTCTATTTTGTTTTATTTTTAAAAATTTTTTTTTTAAAGTTCGTGTCGTGGGTGACATGGGTTTTTGTGTCTCCCCTCCTCTGTTCATGTTAAAGGCCATGATATGAGCTGTGGGAACACTTTGCTGCTTGTATGTAGGATATAAACATACTTAAAGGGCAACTACCGCCACAAATCTACCTATAAAGGTAGATTGGGTGGTAGGTGGATCAATAGGACGTGAGGATAGCCCTTTTAAGGGCTAATCCTCACGTCCACACACGGTTACGATAACTTTTATTATCTTTATATTCAAATTCCCTTATGCGGCTACTCCACGCCCCGGTAGCCTCTTTTCTCCTCCTACCGAAAATCTTCGGCGCGCAGCTACGAGGAGCTGCACGCCCTCGTCCGACGAATCTGCTGTCTGCGCATGCGTAGAACAGCAGGCCCGTACCTGTGCAGCTCCGGCTTCGGAGGAGTGACCGCGCAGGCGCGGGCCTGCTGTTCTGCGCAGACAGCAGATTTGTTGGATGAGGGCGCACAGCTCCTCGTAGGAGGAGAAAAGAGGCTACCGGGGCGTGGAGTAGCCGCCTCGTGTAACCTCAGAAGCGGCTACTCCACGCCCCAGTAGCCGCATAAGGAAATTTGAATATAAAGATAATAAAAGTTATCGATACCGTGTGTGGATGTGAGGATTAGCCCTTAAAAGGGCTATCCTCACGTCCTATTGATCCACCTACCACCCGATCTACCTTTATAGGTAGATTCGTGGTGGTAGGTGCCCTTTAAGCGGTAAATGTGCTGCTAACATATATTTAATTATTTGGTACATAATAGACTTGATGTGTAATTTAATTTTAAAGTTGAAATTTAATGTATTTTTAGAACCAAGACACAGCTGAAATATCTGTGAATGCCACAGAATCACATATTGAAGAAGCAACTTCATCTGTTCATGATGACAAAGTGCAAATGCAAGAGGTATTTAGTGGTGTGTTTTGTCTTTTTCCTTTCCATTTGGAGCACAGGTGGCATTTAAGGCCAGCAGGTCTAATCCAGCTTCCTTGTTGAATGTGACCTGGTATTGCAGCATCCATATTTTTTATATGGGAAATTATCTTTATCAAAGTACACTTGTTTACCGTATATACTTGTGTATAAGCAGAGTTTTATTCTTGCTGCTTATACTGCTTAGCCTGCTTATACACGAGTCAATATACAGTTATATATACTTAAAAAATATTTAAAAAACATTTAAACTTATATACTCCCCCTCCGGGGGAGCATCGCTGCACGTCGGGGCCACCGATGTCCGCGCTGGTCCTCTTCTGGCTTCCGCTCCCGTCTTTTTTCTTTTCTAACTTCGTGCTGGGTGCCTCCATGTTTTTCTCCCAGGCGGCGCCTAGTATGACGTCAGCAGCGGCGCATCATACTATGCGCCGCCCGGGGGAGAACAATGCCGGCGCCCAGCACGAAGTTGGAGAAGAAAGAAGACTGGCGCGGAAGCCAGAAGAGGACCAGCGCTGCACGTCGGGGCCACCGGAGGGCGAGTATATAAGTTTATTATTATTTTTTTTTTTTTAAATGCTGGGCTGTATACTACTGGGGGCAGGCTGGCTACATACTGGAGTGGGGGGGGGGGGGTCTGTGACCAATGCATTTCCTACCCTCGGCTTATACTCCAATCAATAGCTTTACCCAGTTTTTGATGGTAAAGGGGGTCTCGGCTTATACTCGAGTATATATGCGGTAATAACATCCAATTTAAGACATTTTGTACATGAGTTGAATTACATGAAATGTGAATGCCCAGATGAGAACACCCCTTTAAGCATTTTTTTTTTTTTTTGGTTCTTGGTTCCTATTAACAAAGCCATGTATGGCAAAGTAATTATTGTATAAGAGGCTATATGATATATTTTATTTTTAAGCACTTCTCTCAATGTATAATCAAAAAAAATACCAAAAATGGATTGTTGAATTCTCATTTTATTTATTATCTAAATTCTAGCATAGTGCATCCTGTGAAGAGCTGCAAACACAATTTTTTGATTCTGTTATTTCATTGAATACATCCATTTCTACTTTGGAGGAAACTACAAAATCCAACTTCGTAGTTCTATACAAGTCCAAATATTTTGGCGATGAAGGTAGTATTTTACAGTGGACATCTTTAGTGAATGCATATATAATTTAATTGTGACCCATCTTTTTTTAATTTTGTTTTTATTCTAACTTTTTTTTTTTTTTTTAATTTTAGATCTCAAGGCCACTGGCAAAGAGCGAATCTTGTGGAGAAGTCAAAATGAGAAGAGGGGGACATTGATTTCTTTTACCGGTGTTCCTTATGTTGTTGTGGGAAGAAAAATTCTTCAGTGTCATTTGGGTAAAGAATTGAAGCGTCACATTAACACGGTTGATGAAAATCAGGTATATTTAAAAATCATGTACAATATACTTTATCCTTAATCTGGGTGATAAAGGGCTCTGCTTTTTCCTAAACAATCTATTTTAGAATTATTCTTTTAAAATTGTTATACTGTGTAGATCTAAAATCAATTAATGTAAAATCATAATGTCAATTATAAATGTAAATATTTGCATTAAATCATTTAGTGTAATCCATGTATAAAATGTAAATTCTATTATCACAACTACATTCATAAGATATAAGTCTTTTGTTCAGATGTACACTTGCATACAGAACATACCAAAAGTATTATTACAAATTCTTTGAGAATAAAGATTCTGTATTTATGTAATCCCAGACAGACTGGATGATGGTGACATGGCGTCTATGATGAGACCTATTTGTGTATATGTATGTATGTGCGTGTATATATTATATACGGACGCAATCAAAATGCCTAAAGGAAATAAATTCATTATAAATAATCACACATAAATATACATAACGGTGTTCTTTGGATGTATGGAATGAGCACTACAGGTGCTCTATAACTTTGCCAAAGGCTGTTAGCATTTGTCTCTACTTTGACCCTAGCCTTTTTAATTTGCGAACGATGGTCAATGGCCATTAGGCTGGAAAGTCATCCCATTGTGCAACATTTTAAATTTGTATGATATGTAGAATAATTGTTTTAAGCATAGGGTTGATGTTTAATGTTGATACATGGTGGTTAGCACTCCAACCTTTCAGCACTGGGGTCCTAGGTTCAAGTCCAGGCAGTGGCGTAACTAGGAGAGCTTGGGCCCCCATAGCAGATTTCTGCATGGGGTCCCCCCATACCCTTAAAAAAAATATATACATATTTGTACAATCGTATACATCAAGGCACTCATATATTGACACATTTTATATTATAAACTCATACATTCACTTATACTTGTATACACTTATATGCATACATTTATACACTAATACCTAGTTTTTACTAGGTATTACATTTATGCACAAATATAGTGTATATACACCAAATTTGAACACGTACTATATAGTACATATACATACAGTGTAGACAACATATGTTAGGCACATCAGGCTAGGGTTCCTGTTACTGCTGTACTCCAGGGCCCAGGAGAACAGCACTAATGATTTGTTCCACCAACCATCCTGGGCCCTGGCTGTTGTTACGCCCCTGAATCCAGGTCAACCTTTGCAGAGAATTTTTTATGCTCTCCGTGTTTGGGAGGAAACCGGAGGACCCGGAGGAAACCCACACACACTCCAAAACATACTGGTAGGTTGATAAGATTGTGAGCGCCATGGGGACAGGGACTGATTTGGTAAGCTCTGTGCAGCGCTGCGGAATCTGTTGGCGCTATACAAAGGAATTATTAATATTTTATTAATGTGACTCAGTAAAGCAAATGTTACTGGGTAAATGACCTTACACAACATCACCTTGCTTATACAACATGAAGTTTTCAATGTTGGGAGGGGCTGGTCGAGCAGGATACATACCCTTTGATGCCAGGTAAGATAACAAAGTTTGGTTTATTGTGGATGTGAGGCAAACTATTTTTTTTTTTTAACCATGCTGAACTTTACATTGTTTGTGTTCCTGGGGCAGGCACCCACCCCACGGTAAACATTAGGAGGCCTAAGCCTCTTGTTGTATGAGGTTGTGCTTCCATTGTACGGAAGATTTATCATGTGCCAATATCTTACTCGAATTTTTTTTTGTTTTTTTTCTGCATCTTCTTTTCTAGCATGAAGACCATTCCTTCAAAAGACACAGGCAAATTGTCCAAAATACCAAGAAAATGGGTTGTTCTGCTGAAATCTACATCATACATTTTATCAGATTTCCTGACTTTAAGGTTAATCTGTGTGTGTGTGTGTGTGTATGTATGTATGTATGTATATATATATATGTATGTATGTGTGTATTGGGGCTGTGGAGTCAGTGGCCATTTTGGTAGAATTTGAGTTTTTATAAATTATTCCTAAAATCTACTGTACATTTGTAGAGTTGGTAAAATGCAGTATGTTCTTTATCCTGTTATCGCAAGCATTTTGAAAGAAGAAGAGTTGAACTATTCATTAAAACTAACAGTGCATGGCTTAATGACTCCACAGCCCTCTCTTCTGCACAATGCAAATGAGTCATGGGGGCAGAAAACTTTTTTAAAATTAGAGTATTTAAGTGAAATTTTATTAAAAAAATGTTAAAGTGCAATAAAAAATAAATTGTGTTGTGTTTTTTTTAAAAAAAAAAATATATATATATATATATATCCTATGTAAGTGTATTAAAATGTAACCCATGTTGTCAGGGGTTAATGTTTCTAGCACCCAACTATTGATATTAGACCACACACAATGCTGACTCAAACAGTGTTAAAGGGGTATTCCGGGAATATGAACATCTGACACAAAAACCCTTGATGATATAAATAAATGGATACAACAATACTAAATGTCATTAGTCACAAAACGAAGCTTAAATAGTTTGATTTTATGATTTACAAAATTTATGGCCTCTCTAAAGTAGGTGGAGTCAACACTAAGATGGCCGCCACTGGAAACTACAAGTTCCATGATCCTTTAGTTCTCAGTAACTCCTCCTACCTTTTAGGCTCTGCTCCCAGTGATGATGTAACAGGTATTCTTGCTCTGTTACCATAGTAATGATGTGTAACTGCCATCACCACAACACTGACCATACTGGATGCACTGCAACCAACTGAGTACAGCCAAACGAAGTGGTGATCACATGACCCTGCCCAGGCAGGTACAGGACATGTGATGTGGACATGTGACCAGCGGCCATCTTCTTTTCTGCGACGGACCGCGCGGAGGAAATTAACGGACTGATTAAAGGGCCAGTAGCATTTTAATTCTTCATCACTGTGTATGTCACCAGCATTTTCTGCTAAGGGGAGCAAAATTTTAAATAACAACTAATTACATATTAGCTTCTATTTTGAGTGCCCACTTTTATATGAATTATGCTGATTCCTGGAATACCCCTTTAAGATGTTATACAACAGATTATTATTGCTGAATATTAAATTGCCTATTTAAGGTTGTGGGTAAGTTTAACCCCTTCCCGACATTTGACGTAATAGTACTGCATCGCGGGAGGTGCGTTCCTGCAAAATGCAGTACTATTATGTCAAACTTCTGGCCCCGGCTCCTGAACGGAGCCGGGGCCAGAAGCTGCGGGTGTCGGCTAACACCCGCGATCGCGGCGTGTTAGGGGCATTTAAAGTGTAACCCCTGTAAAACAATTAAAGTTAAAGGGCATTTAAAGTTAACCCTTTAATTGTTTTACAGGGGTTAACAAACTTCATAAAAGTTGTTTTACGTACGTTGAGGGGTGTAGTTTCTATAATGGGGTAATTTTATGGGGTTTTAATTTTATTTAGGCCTCTCAAAGTGACTTGAAACCTGAGCAGGTCCCTCTAGCAGGATTTTGCGGTTTTTATGAAAGTGTGAAAAATCGCACCTAACGTTCAAAGCCTCGTAACATCCTACAAAAATAAGAGGATGCATTAAAAAAAACAAAAACCTGTGTCCACATAAATAAGACATTTAGTGAATGTTAGTTAAGTATTTTTGCGGTTATGACTATTTATGGAAAAAGTAGAACATTTTGAATTTCGAAAATCAAGAATTTTTCAAAATTTTCACCAAATATCTGATTTTCTCATAAATAAATGCAAAACATACCACCAAAATTTTTCTACTACCATGAAGTACAAAGTGTCACGAGAAAACAATTTTAAAATCACTTGGATATGTTAAAGCTTCCGAAGTTATAACCATTTATAGTGACACAGGGCAGATTTGAAAAAATGGGCCGTGTCAGGAAGGTGAAAAGTGGCTTTGCGTTAAGGGGTTAAAGAAGCAATTTTTTGGAATATTCCTTCCAGTGGTTACAAGTGTTTAATAAAATAGATTCATCTATATATGCAGGACCTCAGGATTGAAGAAAATTATGTGAACTATGTTTTATAGAAAATTAATTGGTACTTTATTACCCTCTTGACCTTTTTTTTATTTTATTTTTTTTTCCCCCTGCCTAATACAACTGTTGTGCAGGAACTGATGGAATAAAACTACTACAAACACCCCCCCCCCCCTCCCTTCCCAAACTAACAACACCAGGACAAGATCATGGTTGTGTTTTGTTAGCTTGGCCGGCACACGCCAATGGGCGCATGAGGCCGTATGGAGCTGCACTGTTCCGTACTCAGGGAAAAGATAGGACATGTCCTATCTTTCCCCATAATACGGCGCCGTGTGCAATATCTCTATGGAGAGGGGCATGGGTGAGCAGCGCTCAACCCCTCCTCTATCGTGTGCCCACCATGCTACGGTACGGCGTGCACACATTCGTGTGAATTAGCCTTTAGGGTGTGCACACACAGCCAGGCTGTTGCTGGTTTGTTTTGTAACAACCCTGCAGCATCTATTGTGGCAGAATACTCCATAAAAAGTACTGACAATATTGTCAGTATTTTGGTTTTATTTCTTGGCATGTCAATGATTGTGGCTTGCTGTTTTTTTTTCAGTGCAGACATTGTTGACCATGTGGGTTTAACCCCATAGCGCAATAAGACGTACCCTTACGTCTTACTGCGCATGGGGGAGTATGAAGAGGGCTCACAGGCTGAGCCCTCTTCATACTCACCGGGCATTTGCTTCATAATGAAGCAAACGCCCGTCGCTAACACCCGCGATCGGTGCTTGCACCGATCGCGGGTGTTAACCCTTTGATTGCCGCCGGCAAAGCTGCCGGCGGCATTAAAGAGCCGGCGGCGCGTGGGCGCCGCCATCTTGGCTCCGATCGTCACTCCCCGTGACGTCACCGGGGAGTGGCGATCCGTTGCCATGACAGCCTGGGATCACACAAAGATCCCAGGCTGTCATGATCGAGGCTATCTATTACAATGTGCGATCTGCACATTGTAATAGATGGTATGCAAAATCCCCATATACTGCCATACTGTAGTATGGCAGTATATGGTAGGATCAATCAGACAACCTAGGGTTAAAGTACCCTAGGGAGTCTGTAAAATAGTAAAAAAAATAAGTAAAAAAAAGTAAAAAAAAAAAAAATTATATTAAAAAAACATAAAAATTCTAATCACCCCCCTTTCCCTAGAACTGATATAAATATAAATAAACAGTAAAAATCATAAACACAATAGGTATCGCCGTGTCCGAAAATGCCCGATCTATCAAAATATAATAACCGTTTTTCACTGCGTTAAACCCCGTAGCGGAAAATAGCGCCAGAAGTCGCAAATGGCATTTTTTTGCCATTTTGAAAAATAGAAAAAATTCTATAAAAAGTGATCAAAATGTCGAACAGTCCTAAAAATAGAAGCATTGAAAACGTCATCAGAAGTCGCAAAAAATGACACCACTCACAGCTCCATACACTAAAGTATGAAAAAGTTATTAGCGCAAGAACACGGCAAACTTAAGAATATTTTTTCTGTACAGGAGGTTTTAATTTTTGTAAATGTATGAAAACATTATAAAACCTATACAAATTTGGTATCCCCGTGATCGTATTGACCCAATGAATGAAATAGACGTGTCATTTGGGGTGCACAGTGAAAGCTGTAAAAACCAAGCCCACAAGAAATGCAGCAAATGTGTTTTTTCATCATTTTCACTGCATTTAGAATTTTTTTCCCGCTTCCCAGTACACGGCATGGAATATTTAATACCATCACTACGAAGTGCAATTTGTTACGCAGAAAATAAGCCATCACAGAGCTCTGTACATGGAAAAATAAAAAAGTTATAGATTTTTGAAGGTGGGGAGTGAAAAATAAAAACGCAAAAACGAAAAAGGGCCTGGTCCTTAAGGGGTTAAAGATCCTAACTGCAAGGATGGCTGTTTTCTCAGCCCAGAACCTATTCCTGTGCACACCCTAAAGGATTTCTTACATCTTAATCACTTTGGTCCAGATTTAATAATTGTGCCTACTTCTTGGACAATGGGGAGGAAATCTGTCAATTGGATAAATTGAATTTTTGGCAACTTTTTATGCACTTTTTTTTTTTGTACTTATGAGTTTGACGCAAATCAATAAAGATGGTTTGTGTCTTTGTATTTAGCCTGCTTCCAAATCTTAATAGTTTAGAACTATTGTTTTGTGTCTAAAAAAAAACCTTTTAGACAAATAGATGTTTCTCAAAAATGTGACTTCAGATAAGCTCCCAAAATGGCAAACCTGCTAATATCAGTTTTTGGGAGCAGAAAAGCTTTTGAAAAAAAAAAATATATATTGCTAATGATAAATGTACCCCGTACTTTTACACAGTAGGGCAGTGATGGCGAACCTTTTAGAGACCGAGTGCCCAAACTACAACAAAGACCCACTTATTTATCGCAAAGTGCCAACACAGAAATTTAATTTGTGATTTATACTCCCTTCTCTGTCACAGTTTTCATTGATACCAGCACCTGAGGACACCAATAAAGCAGAAAATAGTCCCAGGTAGAGCTGTCACTTTAATATAGCTCTGTGCACAGCAAGTCCTGGGCTGTCTGGGACTGCAGGAAAATACCTGGAGTCATCTCTGGTGATGGTCTGGGTGCCCACAGAAAGGGCTCCGAGTGCCACCTCTGGCACCAGTGCCATAGGTTAGCCATCACTGCAGTAGGGGATATATAAAAAGGCTTGTACTGCTGTATAATTTTTGAAAAGAGTTGCAATCCCTAAATGCAAGGAACGGCAACAACCCCTCCCCCCCCCCCCTGTATCCCACCACAGGGGGCTGTGATGGTCTGCGGAGTAGGCACAAATTGAGGTTCATCTGCTTTAGTAAATCTGGGCCAGTGTTAAAATTGTTGCCTATTTTTCATAAAGCATCACATATTTTTTGTATGTTTTAAACTAGATTGAAATTGATACAGTAAGAAGAAGAAAAACTTGTTCCAAGAAATTAAAATTAGCGCTTTTAAAGAATGTAGACACTGTAAAAACTAGTCATGGATATGTAGCCAGATTTCCAGTGCAGTCTGACCATAAATTTCATGCAACTACAGGAGAGGTATGTATTGCATGTATGGATTTCGTAAACTGAATAATTATGTGTTTCAGGGTATGTGTGGCTTTTTTTTTTATTATTAACCTATTAGGCTGGGTTGTCAAGTACCGTATATACTCAAGCATAAACCAAGTTTTTCCAGCACAAAAAAAATGTGCTGAAAAATACAAATGCAGCTTTTACTCGAGGCAAAAAAAAAAAAAAACACCTTTTCAGCGGCCCCCGCAGGTCTTCTGTGCGATCCATCGGTGATGGACGGACAACAAAGAAGACCCAAGGGGGCCGCCAGAAAGTTGAGTTTTAATTTTTTTTTTTTTTTTTTTAAATCAACGGGGCTGGGGTCCAGCTCCATAATGGGGCACAGGGGCTGGCAGGCTGTATACCGGGTGGCAGGGGCTGGCTATGTACTGGGGGAGGGTATATGCAGGGGCTGGCTGGCTATGGGCAGGGGCTGGCAGGGTATATACTAGGGGTAGGAGCTGGCACGCTATGTACTGGGGCAGGGTATATACTGGGGGGTGGCTGTGACCAATGCATTTCCCACCCTCGGCTTATACTCAAGTCAGTAGGTTTTTCCAAGTTTTTTGTGGTAAAATTAGGGGTCTTGTCTTATACTCTGGTCGGCTTAAACTAGAGTATATACGTTAATTTTTAGAATATTACACCACCCACAGCTCTGTACACCAACGTATGAAAAAGTTATTAGTGCAAGAAGAGGGCACAAAAGTAAAATTTTTTTTTTTATTTTTACAGGAAGTTTTAATTTTTGTAAGTGTATGAAAACATTATAAAACCTATACAAATTTAGTATCCACGTGATTGTATTTACCTAATGAATGAAGTAGACATGTCATTTGGGGCGCTCAATGAAAGCCATAAAATCCAAGCCCATAAGAAATGGCGCAAATGTGTTTTTTCATAATTTTCTCTGCATTCAGAATTTTTTCCCACTTCCCAGTATATGGCATAGAATACTAAATACCATCACTATGAAGTGCAATTTGTTACACAGAAAATAAGCCCATACACAGCTCTTCACATGGAAAAATAAAAAAGTTATAGATTTTTGAAGGTGGGGAGTGAAAAATAAAGACGCATAAATGAAAAAGGGCCTGGTCCTTAAGGGGTTAAAGCCCGGACACCGACCGTTTTGGGTAACACTAGCTATCTCCATTAGGCTAAATATGCTGAGGCTGGGGGGAAGTGAAGGATTGGAGTAGTATAAGGCCTCCCTCCCCAAGGCCTTATGTATCATATTCTGTATAAATATTATATGGGCTTATGAGCTACTTATCTGAATTGTAGAAAAACAGAAAAAGGTTCTACAGCACTCCAATAAAAGTAAAAATCCTCAAGTTTATTGGTTTACATTAAAAGCAGTAAAATGCTAAATTGCACGTGTGGTACACAGACCAACACATTTTGAACGTATAAAAAATTTCTATCTGTTCTTAGTCATGGTCTCATGACTTGACCATGACTAAGAACAGATAGAATTTTTTTATACGTTCAAAATGTGTTGGTCTGTGTACCACACGTGCAATTTAGCATTTTACTGCTTTTAATGTAAACCAATAAACTTGAGGATTTTTACTTTTATTGGAGTGCTGTAGAACCTTTTTCTATGTTTTTCTACATATCGATTCTGACTGACAGCGACGTGGCTTTGGAGGACCGATGAGTGGTCTCATCTACCTCCTCTTCGCCACTGGTGGTTACATGATGGATTCTTTGCATTATGCAAGCTGACATTTTTCTTTGTTCAAGTTTCTATAAGTTCCAACTTATCTGAATTACTGATAATGAAAAATTCTAGTACTCTTGGGTCATGCTCTAAACAATCTCAGAAATTACAACCTACAGACCATGGTTATGGCAGGTCAGGCATACATTAGGCTAAGTTTGTGTTAATGCAGCCTAAGGGTGGTTTCACATTGGCATTTTTTTTCACATCAGTGATTTTTTACTGAAGCCATTTTGGCTTATGGAGACGTAGAGAATGTATGCAAGCTGTGATTACAGAACATCTCACATGTTTATCACTATGGTCTACACTCAGTCGGCCATGGTACTGCCCTGGCTCCTAATGCCAAACCATAAGGCTCACAAAGTACTTCCAATAATTGAATGGTATCGCCCATGAAGCAATTTGTTGAAATGTATGAGAATGTCAGATTACCAATTTTATGAAAATTTTTATTTTCAGGTAGCCAACTTGCGTGAAAAGGTTGACATTAGAGTCAAAGAAAAAATTATCAATTTACACAGAGGTGGTGTTCGTAAAATTAGTGAGATGAGGCGTCACATTAATACATACGTCAGTACAGAAATGTTTCCAGATTCAGATGTATCGATAGAATATCGGAGACGGTTCTATCCTACAAGAAAGGACATTTGCAATATTATGGCTAAAGCAAAGTCATCAACCCACACCTCTTCAGTAGATCAATCTAACCTACTTCATCTTGTGCATGAATGGCAGAAAGAAAATACTACTCTTAACATTTATTATCGACCAAACACAGCCACTGAGGAAGAGTGCAATGAGCAGACATTTTTGTTCTGCTATCAAACAGAGTGGCAAAAAAGGTTACTACAGTTATATGGAAATCATATGACCCTATTTGATGCTACATACCGAACCACGCGGTATGCTCTGCCACTGTTTTTTCTCTGTGTTAGGACAAATGTGTGTTATGTTGTAGTAGGGGCCTTTGTCACCCAGTATGAAAATTCGCAAAGCATACTGGAAGCATTAGCAATGTTTAAGTCATGGAACGTGAATTGGAAGCCAACTTGCTTTTTGGTTGATTTTTGTTTGGAAGAGATAAATGCTGTCTCAAAAGTATTTCCTGGTAAGTATATAGAAATATGGCATTTTACATTGTTAATACCTAAGAATACAATAAAAATGTTTTTTTGTCACCGACAGACCAAACACATATGCAATATTATTGATTGATAATAATTGTCATTACCCAGGATTCTACACACAGGGGGAGATTTATCAGAAGTATTTGAGAGCAGAACTGTTTTAGTTGCCCATGGCAACCAATTCCAACAACTGAGCTGTTAATAGCCAGAGATAACATTTAATATGTTGTATGAAACCTCAACATATTTGCAACATGTAATCATATGTATACAAGTAAATTGAAAATCTGGCAAAACATGCACTCAAGCTTAAGGTCTCTTACCCTTCACATGCATGTAAATCCAACTGAAGGGCTCATTCAGACAGGTGTTTTTGAGGTCCATATGCTATCTTTTTTTTGGGATTGTATACTGACCCATTGATTCCTATGGGTCTGTTCACATAAGCATTTTTTTTTTCAACAATATGCAAGCAGTGAGAAACACAATTATTGAATTTATGAACACGTCAGCAGTGTTCTGAGTATTTATATAACTTTTTCTGGAAAAGAGTTTCTTCAGGTGATATGTCCCACACTAAGTTGTTAAATTAACATTTTTTTATGTAGATTCAAAAATATTACTTTGTGAATTTCATCGGGAAAAAGCTTGGATGGAGTGGGTGAACAAAAAAGATCACAAAGTCAGAGATTTTCGTAAAGCTGTGTTGAAAATGCTTCGTGACATAGCAAATTCCAGAAGTATGGAAGAACATAATGTTGCTCTGCAAACTTTGACCAATTCAGATGTTTGGAAGAAAACTTCAGAACTGAGGCAGTGGTTCTCCAATAAATGGCTGCCTGAAATAGCGGTAAAAATCTACATATATTTTTTTATTGGATTTATTATGATTATATTTGTAGTAGATGTTTGTCTACGATGGCACATGTGCAATGATTTCAGATTCCAGTGGAGAGGCAAACACAATTAAGGACTTTTTGTGACAGTTTGACAATAGTTGGAATTTTTTAAAACTGTAAATGATACTAAATAAAATTGCTTGGAATATTAAAATCCACTAGTAGAAATTAAAATTTGTCTCACAGATAACAAGCCTTCATTTATCTTTGTGAAATAAAAAGTTTTGTATTTTGGAACATGGGAATGAAAAACAAAAAAAAAATTCTGAAGGGGTTAGGCTAGGTTAACATAACATTTTATGTATATGCTGAGTTTATTCGCCAGAAAAGCTCACAAGATATACGACTTACAAAAAGCCACTGCCCAAAGTAACAGCAGCAGGATATAGTCCTTTTTAAACTAAATAAAGTGCAGAACCCAAGGGAAGACAGGATAGTCGGCGCTCAGAGAATCCTCAGGGATCCAACGGAAGTTAGCTCGATGAGGGTAATATTTTTATTTTACAAAGATTAAAAAACAATAAAAATGCTACGCGTTTCTGCTCCGTACCGGAGCCTTCGTCAGGCATAACCTGTATTGGTGTAAGACAGCTTTAAATACGGTAACGACTTAACAGATACGCCCGGTATGACCCGGAACGTGAACGGATGTCATTCATTACAAAATAAAACACTTGAGTTAAAAATTAATTATAAAGGAAACATTTCATATTATATATACATAATTACTTATAAAAAAAAGACTGATTAGAAATATATATGAGTAAATGGAGAATGGTATGTAAACTAGACAACGGAGGACCCGGAAGTGTATATGTGTGTCTTGACGGGGAACTTTCTGAATGACTAGCGGTGAACCGGATCACGGTGTGTGGAGTAGCGTGGCTAAGTAAACAAAGTATGGTTGCTAGGGAACAGGTTGACGCTAGTCGCTAAAGGAGGAGGGTTACGGAAGCCTTGGAGGGACAAAGTGAGGATTACTTGCAGAGGCGCTGCGGGATGTTAGCAAAGGGTTGCTATGAGATGGAAAATGCTGGCTGTTCCGGATATGGGCTGCGGAGGTCTAGATGGAAACGAACTGAAAATAACCTTCCGGAGAGCGACAACTCTTAAAAACATCCTTGCTCCGAGCAAGCTTAAATCTGCTAACCCTCCTAATAAGAACACCACTCAGAAAAAAGGTATCAGGAGATGTGCTCACAAGAAATGCCTCTGCTATAAAATGCTGAACCCGGGATGCTCATCCTTTACATCCTCTAATACAGGAGAGACATTTCAAATAAAGCAAGAACTATCATGCGCCTCCGATTTCGTGGTATATTTAATCAATTGCTCGTGTGGTCTACAATACGTGGGGCGCACAATCCAAACACTAAGAGTAAGAATGAATGGCCACAGACACAAGACAAAGCCCGGGTTTCTGAAGCAAAGCCTTTCAAAACATCTTACCATCGAGAAAAATTGTACCTTTGAAAATCTCACGCTGACGCCAATAGAACAATTGCAACAATAGGGTAAAAACCCTTAAAAGACGCGAATCCTATTGGATTTTCAAATTGGGAACACTACACCCAAACGGTCTTAATGCCGTTCTAGAATCCATTTAATTGTAGATTTTTATACTCACCTAATGTACTGCTCACTGTGTGTACCCATAATGGTTATTGTGGCATTTTTGACATTCTCCATCTTTCGCTATGCAGCACATAACCGCCTACCACACAGAAGTTCGTTTCCATCTAGACCTCCGCAGCCCATATCCGGAACAGCCAGCATTTTCCATCTCTTAGCAACCCTTTGCTAACATCCCGCAGCGCCTCTGCAAGTAATCCTCACTTTGTCCCTCCAAGGCTTCCGTAACCCTCCTCCTTTAGCGACTAGCGTCAACCTGTTCCCTAGCAACCATACTTTGTTTACTTAGCCACGCTACTCCACACACCGTGATCCGGTTCACCGCTAGTCATTCAGAAAGTTCCCCGTCAAGACACACATATACACTTCCGGGTCCTCCGTTGTCTAGTTTACATACCATTCTCCATTTACTCATATATATTTCTAATCAGTCTTTTTTTTATAAGTAATTATGTATATATAATATGAAATGTTTCCTTTATAATTAATTTTTAACTCAAGTGTTTTATTTTGTAATGAATGACATCCGTTCACGTTCCGGGTCATACCGGGCGTATCTGTTAAGTCGTTACCGTATTTAAAGCTGTCTTACACCAATACAGGTTATGCCTGACGAAGGCTCCGGTACGGAGCAGAAACGCGTAGCATTTTTATTGTTTTTTAATCTTTGTAAAATAAAAATATTACCCTCATCGAGCTAACTTCCGTTGGATCCCTGAGGATTCTCTGAGCGCCGACTATCCTGTCTTCCCTTGGGTTCTGCACATCGACTTCCTTCAGCCCCGGGATCTGGTCCGGGTACTGTTGTATCACAGGAGACCACTGGCTGCTGGCTACACATCTTACATGCGCATATGCATATGTGAATAGGTGAGTATTCCATCCACCTACCCTTTTCTTCCCCTTGTAAAAACCATCTTCACGAGGTAGCGCTGTCTCTTCTCTTCTCTCCCATCACACACCAATCGGAAACTCCCCGACAACGATTGTGAAACCCTCCCAGCTCTAAGCAAACTAAATAAAGTGAATTTGTTAGAGCTTGTATATTAGTTTTCTGTTGTACAAGCCATGAAATAGCTACAATTCCTGCCATAAGTGGTCTGTGGCTGGAGGTTTAGTGAGCTAGCATTTGGCAAATTGTGGACGGATCACAGCCACAAAAGAGGTTGATGGTACCCAAGCAGTGAGCACAAAATGTCTCATTATGACCCCAAGGAGCAACCATACCACAAAATATATGCACAAAATTTATTTGGTCAGATTTGGAGCATGGTCGCTCAGTGTCCTGACCAATCATAACCATGGCTAATTGCCAGTGGTGTCCATTTGCCCGATTGGCTCTTCAACCACCAGTCCAGCCATAAATCCAGGTCAGCCGGCCAAACCTGAATGTCAACTATGGACTGGAACGACAGGTCTTCTCATTTCTACATCAAACACATTTAATGTCAGCGGTTTAGGTCTGTGTCGCTGCAGTTTTCTATTGGTCCTGCATTAGGCGCGGGAGCAGGCATGGAGGAGCTGCCTCCGGCGCTATAGACTCGCCAGTCACGTGACCACTGGGTCTAAAGGGGTTATTCAGAGCTGCTGGGTCTAATTAGACCTAGTCCAGCTCTGATCAGATTCCCCAGTCACAGGGGGTCATTTCCATCTGTAACTGGGGCTCTTATAGATGATCCAGTTACAGGAAAAAACGTGTAAAAGAAAAAAAAACTGTTTAAAGATTTGTATAACATTTTAACTGGCTGTATGTGTCCCCAAAAAAAACACTGCAAACAATTTTAAGGTAGCACGGAAAAAGAAATTAGGTATGGCCCTTAAACCATTGCATGCAAAAATTTGCTAAAATAATCCAGTCATTAGTGCCTTTCTCAGACCGCATCACTAAGTGCATAAAAAAAAAACTGGTTATGTTTCACAGACAAATTTAAAAAAGGCAACACATCAGATTGTAGTGAAAAATACCTTAGTGGATTTATTCCATGTGAAAGAGCAACGTTTCGGCTCCAAACAGTGAGCCTTTCTCAAGATTTGAGGTATTTTTTTTACTACAATCTGGTGTGCTGCCCTTTTTTCATTTGTCTCTATAATTGAAGGACCTGATGTCCGGCCCTCTTAGGTGTGCACACGCTTTTTATTTTGTTTACTCATTGTGTGTTTTCGTAGTGCTGCTTGGATCTTTTCTTACTGTATCTTTTGATTATGTTTGAGTTAGATTGACTATACAATACAAATGATATGATGAGGTTTAAAATTGTAATTAATATCACTATGGTTTTGTTTCGTTTTACAACAGAAATGGGCCCGTGTTTACCGAAGTGGTATGTTTCAAGTTGGCATACATACGAACAATGGTCTTGAGCGACAGCACGAAATTCTGAAATATACTCACCTAGAGGGTTACAAAAACTGTTCTCTTAGTGAAATGATTTCAGTACTTCATTCAAGTTTTTTCCCCAACACATACAAAAAGTAAGATATTTGGTAGTTTAACCTTCATGACTGAGCGTCATTAGTGCGTGAATGTCCAGGTTAATTTTTTCAGATCTGTTTTGCACTTCTTTAAAAGGAACCTGCCATCAGCAATTGACCTAATAAACCACTACCAGTATATTTTCAAACATCGTAACACCTTCTAGTTTTTGTTTCTTTCATGGTTCAGGGTGGTGGCATCATCCAGAAAACAAACTTTGAAGTGAGATGTAAATTAGTTGTATATAGTCAAGGAAGTCTGGTTAGTGGTGTCTCTGGATGCAGAACCATGAATTACAGTGAAGGGGACTTTCTGAAGAAGAAGGAGCTTGTCTTCAGTGTTAAAATCGCTGCCACCTTTTATACAACCAATTTACATCTCACTTCAAGGTTGATTTTCTGGATGATGCCACCGCAGTAGGCCATGAAAGAAACACAATCTGGAAGGCGTACAGCTGCCTGATAACATACTGGTAGTGGCTTATTAGATGAATTTCTACTGACAGATTCCCTTTAAATGACTATATCTTTTAACCGCTTTACATCAGATGTGGGACTTGAAATTGATAAAATCATTTTATTAACTATATATTTTTTTAGAATTAGCAAAAAAAAAGTTGCCATTAAATATTTTTTAATAAGACATGATATTATAGCACAGGGCATGTGCTAATATAATGTATATTGCCATATAGCAGCCAATAAGGGGTTAATTTCATAATACAATGTGACCGTATATATTCGAAGTTTATAACCCGTTTACAGAGACTTGTCAGGTGATCTTTGCTGCCATATATGAGAGTACATAGTGGGAAGGCAAAGAAGTTTTTTTTGTTTTCTGTATGAATGTTAATTACAGCAGGATTCCTTTAAGTACTCTACTTGCTGTCTAGGTGAGGAGTTGATTAAGGAAGCAAAGATCATTACTTGATGACTAAACCTTAGGGTACATTCACACAGCGGTATGCCCGCCGTGCGGACATACCGCCGTGTGCTGGAGAGGAGGAGGAGGTGACCCCTCCTCCCTCCATAGAGAATAGCGGCGCACGGCCGCACACACGCCGAAAGATAGAGCATGCTCTATCTTTTTGCGGTGTGCGGCCCGGATCGGTGGCACACGTGTGGCACCGGATCCCCGCCGTGCCGCTATTGCCGTCTATGGGGACATACATGTGGCCGCAAATTTGCGGCTGCATGTACGTCCCCGCAGACAGCCGTGTGAATGAGCCCTTAGTGTTCACACTGTCCACAAGTATAGTGGATCTATTGAACAAATATCATGCACATTCTGCCTAAAACACCTGCATTCGAACCATAAATATTTGGAGTTGAGCTACAGGTTTGAATTAAAGGTATTGTCAATGGATGAAAAAATTCACAGCTGAGGGGCCAGTAAAATTAACAAACAGTTGGTATTCTTTTGGGACATTAGCACTGGAGGAAGTTAGTATAAGCTGTTTATTATTTTTTATGCCCCCTTAGCTGTGAAATTTTTTTTTTTCATCCATGGAGAACCCATTAATTGATGCACCCAATACAAAAGTATATTGGACTTTGTGCTCTGGCACTCTGGTATGCATGCAGTCATGATAAATTCCACCACATATGTTTTTGTTGGGATATGTTTAGATATTTAATAATAAAATATATTTTAGAATATAACATTTTGTTATTCAAAGTAGAGCAATTTATAATTAACATTTCTGATGGTTTGTTCATTACCCAGGTACGTGGAGCTAAATGTTCAGAGTTCTAAATTATACCGAAAATACAAACAGGACATACCAAAGTTTTTGCAAAATCGGCCAAGAGAGATAATTAACCACATCATGCGCCGAATGAGTAGCACGCTGGATCTCACCAACGTCGTGTGCGTGAATAGTGCCTTAGGCATTTTTTCAGTCGACGGTGAAACTGAAAAAGGAAAAAAATATAGTGTAAATTTAGGAGAAGAAACTCCCTTCTGCACTTGTGTAGACTGGGGAAATTTTTTACTTCCATGTAAGCATATGTGCTGCATTATACAATACATCAGTGACTGGGGATGGGATAGACTGAGAAAGTCTTACACTGAGAACCCACTATTTACAATCGATGTACATTGTTTTAAACAAGAAGTAAAAGAGGAGACAGTTGAGGGACCACATCATTTTGAGGATGTGAAGATACCACCCAGAGAACACATATTGGAATTGGCACCCCGAAGGAGAACAAATCGAACCACAAAAATCAAAAAATGCCACCGCCTTGTCAAAGAACTAGCGGACTCATTATATCTAATCAAAGATGTGAATGTTTTAAATAATGTAGAGGATGAACTGCTAAAATTGGTAACCAATGTTAAAGGTTTTGTACCTAAAGATGGAGGATTACCATTAATTGAGTCTCCAAAGAGACAAAAGGCACCACCAGAACATTTTAAACCTCTTCCAATACGTACCTACGGCCGCCCCAAACACCCGGCCTCTCAAAGAGTAGGTATCAAAGCTGATATGCTCAGAGAAGAGGTGTGGGAAATTGTAGAGGAAGTAATACCCATAAATAAGGCCAGCCCTGCGCACAGTGAAATTGTACAGGACACATTGAATGCCACCTGGAAAATCATTAATGGCATTAAGTTAACTTACAAGGATAAGTTAAATATTGAGGGAAATGAGTGGCTAGATGACAATGTTATTAATGCTTGCCAATACCTCATTTCAGTGCAGTTCCCTCATGTGGCTGGGCTTTGTGACACATTGCTGCTGGCACACAATCAAGTTAGCCAAATTACTCAAAAGCAAAGTATCATTCAGATACACCATGTAGGTGCCCATTGGCTGGTTTCCCATCTATCTGCAGATGATGTAATAATATATGATTCATTGAAAACATCAGTTAATGATATGTTAAAAAAACAAATTACAAATTTGTATTCAATGTTTTTTAAGGGAGATTTTTCAATTCTTGATCTACATTGTGTCACATTTCAGAAACAAAAAGGCACAAACGATTGTGGGCCATTTGCAATTGCAAATGCCGTATGCTTAGCATATGGAATAAGTTTGAGCGATGTCGCTCTGAAACAAACTGAAATGAGAGCTCACCTTGTTAAATGTCTTCAAGAAGAAGAAATATTTATGTTCCCCCATTGTATGTTGTCAAAATCTCGTGCCCCAGTTTATTCAAAAAAAATTAGACTAAGCACTTTTTGCTTATGCCTTCTTTACCACCCCAAAATCAAAATGGTCGAATGTTTTACATGCAAAATGTGGTACCATTTGAAATGTGTTAGATTAAGCCAAGAGTCTCCTTGCGTAACAACAAAAGAAATACCATACATTTGCAACAAATGTAGTTCTCACTAAGTATGTATGGTAGAGTGTTGGTACTGACTGCCTTGTAATTTCTTCTTCCATTTTGTTTTATGACAATTTGCTGTATTCTTTGATTATTTTAATATAGTTTATGTTTGACACTAAATGTTTATTTAAAAAATAAATGTTTGTTTTTGTTTAAATTTATATACCGTAAATAATTTTTGTAAATTTAAAGGACATCTACTACCAGGATGAAGGACTGTAAACCAAGCACTAACATACTGGTGTGCTTCCTATGCCCTTGTTTAAACACCTAATGACTTCATACGCAAAACCAATAAATCAGAATAAAAAATATACAATAAAACATGGTAAACTTTATTACTGATAATTAATATAATTACTTAATGATTATCAGTAATAAAGTTTACCATGTTTTATTTTATATTTTTATTCTGATTTATTGGCTTTGCGTATGAAGTCATTAGTTGTTTAGTCTCCTTGGTGGTGACTGGTTATGGTCCCTTTCTGACCAGTTTCACCCTGTGAACTTTTTTGTGGTCTACGCCCTTGTTTTTAAGAAAAAGTGCTTTAATAATTATGTAAATAAGCCTCAGGGTCTTCAGACTCCATTAATGTCTATGGAGCCCCTCTGGCTCATTTGCATAAATTTAAAAACCTTTTTTGTAGAATCCAGGACATAAGAAGCTAAAAGAAAGGCGGATCCAGTATATGGTAGGATCAATCAGATAACCTAGGGTTAAAGTACCCTAGGGCATCTGAAAAATAGTAATAAAAAAAAATATTAAAAAGTTGAAAAATTCTACGGGGAAAAAAAAAGGTTCATATCACCCACCTTTCCCTAGAACTGATATAAATCTAAATAAACAGTCAAAATCATAAACAAAAATTTCCAATCAAAATATAATAACGGTTATTCCTGGTCTTAAACCCCTTAAAGGGGTTGTCCGAGTTCTTGAAAAAACTAAAAGTGGCCGGGAGGGGGCTGCTTAAAAAAAATAAAGTCCTACTTACCTTCCGGTGCCCTCCGGTATCCAGCGCTGCTGTCACTCCGGTCCGGACGCCATGTAAACAAACATGGCCGCCAGAGCAGCGCAGGACTCAGTTTCCGGCTGGCCGTGGCCGGGCACGCCTATCCGTCCCTATACACAGCATTGTGTATGGGGGCCAGAAGGTTGTCGGGTCTGGCCGGAAGCACCGGAAGGTAAGTAGGACTTTATTTTTTTTAAGCAGCCCTCTCCCGGCCACTTTTAATTTTTTTCAAGAACTCGGACAACCACTTTAATGGAAAATAGCACCAAAAGTAGAAAAATTACACTCTTGCCATTTAGCAAACTATAAAAAATTCTATAAAAAATGATCAAAAGGCCATACACTCCTTATAATTGGAGCATTGAAAACATTGTCAAAAGTAACAAAAAATAGCACCAACAGATATGTACACCGAAGTATGAAAAAGTTTTGATCTCCACAAGATGGTGAAATGAAGAATTTAATTTTTTTTGGACAGGAGGATTTAATTTTTTGTAAATGTATGAAATCATTATAAAGTCTCCCCGATATTGAACCGACCCAAATAATGAAGGAGACATGTCATTTGGGGCGCAAAGCCGTAAAATCCAAGCACACGAGAAAATACCTATTTGGAATATTTTTCCCGCTTCCCAAGACACTGCATGGAATATTAAATACCTGGACTACGAAGTGCAATTTCTTACACAGAAAAAAAGCCCTCACACAGCTCTTTACATGGAAAATTTTAAAAAAACTTATGGATTTTTGAAGGTGGGGAGTAAAAATAAAAACGAATAAAGGCCTGGATGTTAAGGGGTTAACAGGGCTTGTACACAAGTTTTCTGCAGTAGAAGCCCTGAGAGTGTGGTCACTCATTGAAACAGCTGAAGAGAGATTTGCCAAATTAAACAGCTGGTAACGCATTTGTTAACATTCGAGTTTTGTAAATGCAAGTGTTAACAGCTGTTTAATTTGGCAAATCTCTCTTCAGCTGTTGCAATGCATTTTTATTTGCTATGTGTGACCGCATCTTGAAATAACCACAATTACTGGCACACAGCAGGAAATTATTTTAACGTTTAGGGCGCGTTCACACGTTCCGCTAGCGTCGCGGCGCACAGGGGGCGGAGTTTGGGGCGATCGCATATGCGTTTCCAGAGAAACGCATGCGATCGGGTTATCAATCGCATGTGTTTCCCGGGAAACGCATATGCGATCGGCCCGAGCCCCGCCCACTGTGCGCTAGCGTCGCGTTATGAACGCGACGATAGCGGAACGTGTGAACGCGCCCTCACACCACCTATAAGCCAACGACACATGGAGCGGTGTGAAGGGAGACACTTTGAGAAGTGAACCTGCGCTCTCATTGTAACCTTTGCCCGTTCAAGGCTTAGAAGGCACAACCTTTGGGTGAAGACACACATGGCGTTTTTAGGCCGTTTTTGGGCCGTTTTTACTTAGTGCGTTTTCAGATAGTTAAAAACGCATGCGCTAAAAAACGCATGCGTTTTTGAAAAACGCATGCGTTTTTGACCAGTTTGAATCAAGATAATTGGTCAAACCTGTCAAAAACGCATGCGTTTTTTAGCGCATGCGTTTTTAACGATCTGAAAACGCACTAAGTAAAAACGGCCCAAAAACGGCCTAAAAACGCCATGTGTGTCTTCACCCAAAGGGTGATAGCAGACTTGCCATCTGCAAACGCAGACCAAGCCGCACCCACCGGGGCGGGCCGCAACCTGATTGCATCGGCGTTTCTATGGAAACGCCTTGGATTGGGAACGAGCCGCCAGTGTTTTGCATTAAATTAACGCAAAACACCGGCGGCTCGTTCCCGATCGCAGGCGTTTCCATAGAAACGCAGATGTGATCGGACCGCCCCAGTGGGTGCAGCATGGTCTGGGTTTACAAACGCAGCCAAGACGGCACGTCTGCCATCACCCTAAAGGCAGTGTCTGGCCTACGGGATTCATCAGGTTGCTGGAAGGCACAGGTCTACATCATACTCTGGTGCACATGTGTTGTTTTAAATCTATTTTGGTTGACATCAAAAACATCACCCTCTATGATAGTGCACTTGCAACATTGTGCTGTCGGACTAGGCAATACCTTATTGTCCTGATTTGTGAAGCCGCGGTACCATAATACCATAGTAGCTGGCGCTACGGTATGGACAGCAAACAGGGAGTCCTTGCATCATACTTTTTTATGATGTATGGACTACTTTCCTGTACAATGTGTTTGGGGGTCAGAGCAGAATTCAGCCAGCGCACGCGTTAGTCCGGCGGCACACATGGCATTTTGAACCCGTTTTTGGGCCTTTTTAAGCAGTCCGTTAAAAAACGCATGTGTGTTTTTACAGGTTTTACCAATTATCTTTATTAAAACAAGTTACAAATGGATGTGCTTTCAATGGACTGCTTAAAAACGGACCAAAAGCGGGTTCAAAACGCCATGTGTGCCGCCGGCCTAAGAAGACACACATGGCGTTTTTGGGCCGTTTTTACTAAGTGCGTTTTCAGATCGTAAAAAAGGCATGCGCAAAAAACGTTTTTTAGCGCATGCGTTTTTTACAATCTGAAAACGCACTTAGTAAAAACGGCCCAAAAACGGCCCAAAAACGCCATGTGTGTCTTCACCCTAAGGCTCCTATAAGCTAGCTTTACAGAAAGCCTTCAAATTTTGTTGGACATAATTGCTAGTCTAATAGTATGTTAAAATCTACAGTATACAATTGAAATGTTAAATCTGGCTTTTGTGTCTTTATGGGTCTCAAATTACCCGTTAACATTTTTTCCTACTCCAGCCGGGAAGTGTCACCTTTTGATGCAAAATTAGTTAAGTTTTAAAAAGACATCAACATCTGGATGCCAGTAGACACCACACAAGCCACATCTCAGACAATGCAAATGCTAATCCATTACATGTGCCAGAAAAAGTAAAACATAAAATAAAGAAAAAAATGCCCCCTATGTGTCAGTCAAATTTGTGAGGTAACATTTGCGCAATTAAAAACGGACATAAACGGATGCGTTTTTTACAATCTGAAAATGCACTAACTAACGGCCCAAAAACGCCATGTGTGTCATCACCCTAAACCTGACCTTGTGTCATCATAAGGCTGATTGCATGAACCTGCTTGGTCTACATGCACAGTGCAGAGGAAAATTCAGATTTTTTTTTTTTGCCATAAATTACAAGAAGTTCTAAGACTTACACTATGACTGATTTCCAAAACTGTTAAATCTGGATTTGAGATGACCCTTCCATAAATCCCTTCAGGAGTCTGTTAAATAGTAAGTTTTACATTAGCCACCTCAACCCTAAAACTGAGGAGGAATCACTATATAATAGATGGAGTATGCCCTTCTGACATATGGAAAATAGTTATTTCTTTAAACCCCATTACTCAGAAGGACCTTCTCCTACATAACCCAATCTCCCATATAGTAGATAGAAAAGGTCCTTCTGGGTCATGGGAAATAGTAATTTCTATATGAGGCGGCTAAATCCCATTACTCAGAAGGACCTTCTCCTGCATAACCCAATCTCCCATATAGTAGATAGAAAAGGTCCTTCTGGGTCATGGGAAATAGTCATTTCTATATGAGGCGACTAAACCCCATTACTCAGAAGGACCTTCTCCTGCATAACCCAATCTCCCATATAGTAGATAGAAAAGGTCCTTCTGGGTCATGGGAAATAGTCATTTCTATATGAGGCGGCTAAATCCCATTACTCAGAAGGACCTTCTCCTACATAACCCAATCTCCCCCTATAGTAGATAGAAAAGGTCCTTCTGGGTCATGGGAAATAGTCATTTCTATATGAGGCGGCTAAATCCCATTACTCAGAAGGACCTTCTCCTGCATAACCCAATCTCCCCATATAGTAGATAGAAAAGGTCCTTCTGGGTCATGGGAAATAGTCATTTCTATATGAGGCGGCTAAATCCCATTACTCAGAAGGACCTTCTCCTGCATAACCCAATCTCCCATATAGTAGATAGAAAAGGTCCTTCTGGGTCATGGGAAATAGTCATTTCTATATGAGGCGGCTAAATCCCATTACTCAGAAGGACCTTCTCCTGCATAACCCAATCTCCCCATATAGTAGATAGAAAAGGTCCTTCTGGGTCATGGGAAATAGTCATTTCTATATGAGGCGACTAAACCCCATTACTCAGAAGGACCTTCTCCTGCATAACCCAATCTCCCCATATAGTAGATAGAAAAGGTCCTTCTGGGTCATGGGAAATAGTCATTTCTATATGAGGCGGCTAAATCCCATTACTCAGAAGGACCTTCTCCTACATAACCCAATCTCCCCCTATAGTAGATAGAAAAGGTCCTTCTGGGTCATGGGAAATAGTCATTTCTATATGAGGCGGCTAAATCCCATTACTCAGAAGGACCTTCTCCTGCATAACCCAATCTCCCATATAGTAGATAGAAAAGGTCCTTCTGGGTCATGGGAAATAGTCATTTCTATATGAGGCGGCTAAACCTCATTACTCAGAAGGACCTTCTCCTACATAACCCAATCTCCCCATATAGTAGATAGAAAAGGTCCTTCTGGGTCATGGGAAATAGTCATTTCTATATGAGGCGGCTAAATCCCATTACTCAGAAGGACCTTCTCCTACATAACCCAATCTCCCCATATAGTAGATAGAAAAGGTCCTTCTGGGTCATGGGAAATAGTCATTTCTATATGAGGCGACTAAACCCCATTACTCAGAAGGACCTTCTCCTACATAACCCAATCTCCCATATAGTAGATAGAAAAGGTCCTTCTGGGTCATGGGAAATAGTCATTTCTATATGAGGCGACTAAACCCCATTACTCAGAAGGACCTTCTCCTACATAACCCAATCTCCCATATAGTAGATAGAAAAGGTCCTTCTGGGTCATGGGAAATAGTCATTTCTATATGAGGCGGCTAAATCCCATTACTCAGAAGGACCTTCTCCTGCATAACCCAATCTCCCCATATAGTAGATAGAAAAGGTCCTTCTGGGTCATGGGAAATAGTCATTTCTATATGAGGCGGCTAAATCCCATTACTCAGAAGGACCTTCTCCTACATAACCCAATCTCCCATATAGTAGATAGAAAAGGTCCTTCTGGGTCATGGGAAATAGTCATTTCTATATGAGGCGACTAAACCCCATTACTCAGAAGGACCTTCTCCTGCATAACCCAATCTCCCATATAGTAGATAGAAAAGGTCCTTCTGGGTCATGGGAAATAGTCATTTCTATATGAGGCGGCTAAATCCCATTACTCAGAAGGACCTTCTCCTGCATAACCCAATCTCCCATATAGTAGATAGAAAAGGTCCTTCTGGGTCATGGGAAATAGTCATTTCTATATGAGGCGGCTAAATCCCATTACTCAGAAGGACCTTCTCCTGCATAACCCAATCTCCCCATATAGTAGATAGAAAAGGTCCTTCTGGGTCATGGGAAATAGTCATTTCTATATGAGGCGGCTAAACCCCATTACTCAGAAGGACCTTCTCCTGCATAACCCAATCTCCCCATATAGTAGATAGAAAAGGTCCTTCTGGGTCATGGGAAATAGTCATTTCTATATGAGGCGGCTAAACCTCATTACTCAGAAGGACCTTCTCCTACATAACCCAATCTCCCCATATAGTAGATAGAAAAGGTCCTTCTGGACAAGGGGAAATGGTAGTTTTGTACTTTAGTCAATGTTAAAAATTATACAAAATATAAAATAAGTGTGTATTTAGCATGAAGAAGCCAAAAACTCTCATAGATCAAGTCCAAACCAATAAGAGAATAAAGAGTCCCTCCAGGTCATGGGAAATAGACAGTTCATACAGAGCAGACTAAATCCCATGACTGGGGAGGACCAGGTCCCTCTGAGTTATAGGAAATAGCCTCTTCTATGTGAGAAGGCTAAATCCTATAACTATCCAGCACCTCACCACTAGGGGGCGAATAGGTCCTTCCCAGTCATGGGAAATAGACAGCTCATACAGAGCCAGCTAAATCCCATGACTGGGGAGGACGGGTACCTCTGAGTCATGGGATTTAGTCACAACCCATCCCATTCCAGGAGGCCCCGCCCCTTCCAGTGACATCACTTCTACCAGGAGCAACTCCATTCTAGACGTTCATTACCCAGTCATACCATGCGACTCCTCCCCAACTGATCACATGACTGGTCACGTGCTGTGAGCTAGCTCAACAGGCAGTATGAAGTTGTCAGTAACGGCCGTAGTAACGGATGCATCATGACCCAGTCTATAGTGGTGCAAGGTGAGTGCGGTTATAACGGCCACCTATCACACAGGTGTAGCCCTGCTGCGTCCACATTACATGCATCCACAGTATAGCCTTGTTATGCACACTACAAACATATATACAGTATATACACACTACCTACACAGCCCTGCTGCATCCACATTATAGCCTTGTTATACACACTATATATACAGTATATCCCCACTATACACACTACCTACACAGCTCTGCTGCATACACAGTACGTATATACAGTATATCCCCAATATACACACTACCTACTCAGCTCTGCTGCATACACATTACATATATACAGTATATCCCCAATATACACACTACCTACTCAGCTCTGCTGCATTCACATTACATATATACAGTATATCCTTGTTATACACTGTACCTGCATAGCTCTGCTGCATTCACATTACATATATACAGTATATCCTTGTTATACACTGTACCTGCATAGCTCTGCTGCATACACATTACATATATACAGTATATCCTTGTTATACACACTACCTACACAGCTCTGCTTCATCCACATTACATACATACAGTATATCCCCAATATACACACTACCTATACAGCTCTACTGCATACACATTACTTATATAAAGTATATCCTTGTTATACACAATATATTCCACGTTCTGTTGCATACACATTACATATATACAGTATATCCCCAATATACACACTACCTACTCAGCTCTGCTGCATACACATTACATATACAGTATATCCCCAATAAACACACTACCTACTCAGCCCTGCTGCATACACATTACATATACACAGTATCTCTTCCATATGCACAGTACGTACTCAGCCCTGCTGCATACATATGGCATCCATTAATCATTATATAGCAGCAGCATATTCTGTAGCACTTTACAGATCATGGGGTGTATATACAAACAGAACAAGACATTACAGAGTAATAACATGGTCATATGAAACGATAGGAGTGAGGGCCCTGCTTACAAGAAATTATGATCTACACTGAGGAACATAATTAAAGAACACACAACTTCCTAAATGTCAAGGTGACTGTGTAGTCCTATGTGAATTTATCCTAACATGAGTAAAATTGCACTATTTTAACCCCTTAGCGCTCCGCGGCGGATATATAACGCAGTGACTTACCGCTCAGCGGCCGCTCTATCCGCCTCTGAGGTGATGCCGGCTCAGCTCTGGATTGGTGCCGTACCGACATCGGGGAAACACGGGGTGCCAGCTGTGAATAATAGCCAGCACCCCAGTGTAACACCCGCGATTGGAGTGGGCTCCGATCGCGGGTATTTAACCCTTTAAATGCCGTGGTCAACGCGATCAGATGATTGCTTGTTCATGCCCCAAGGTGGAAAAAGTAAAAAAAGTCTAAATCATAACACAAATACACATATATAATATCACCGCTTCCGTAACAACCCATAAAATAAAAGTAAATCATTATTGAACCCGCACGATAAATGCTGTTAAAGAATTTTTAGAAAACCCTCCAGAAATTATGATTTTTACCTATTCAATCCCACAAAAAAATGTAATAAAAAGTTATCAAAGAAACATATGTACTCCAGAATGATACTGTTGCAAAGTACAATATGTCCCGCAAAAAAGAAGCCATCACCCAGCTCCATAGCCAAAAATTTTAAAATGTTATGCCACTTGGAAGACGACAAAGCAAAAATGATAGATTTTTCCCACATTAGGGTTTTATTTGACAAATTTAGTAACACGGAAAAGAAAAAATATTCAAGTATGGTATGATTATTAGGCTATATGGTGAACAATCCTGCCCTCAAAAAAAAAGTTCCAAAATTTTCAACAATAAGGGATACCAACCCCAAAATGGTAACACTGGAAAAAGCATCTCATCCTGCAAAATAAATGCCGTCACATGGCCCCAATAAGGAAAAAAACTAAAATTTTATAGCCTACAAAAGGGGCCAATGAAGAAACTAAAATCGTGGCAGCTGCAAGTCCCTCCTTCCCTCCTGCGCCTCGCTGTGTGCCCATAAAAGTAACTGCCACATGTGGTGGGTTTCTGTACTCGGGAGAAATTGCAGAACAATTTGTAAGATGAAAATACGGAAAAATCGATATTCGATTTGTAAGCCGCGTGACATGAAAATAAATTATCCAAACATTTCACAAATGCCGAAAATGTAAAGTAGACATATGGGAAATGTTATTCAGCTACTTTAGCTGGTAAATCTATCTGCCTGAAAACGCAATGATTTAGAAATTTCGAAAAAGGGAAATTTCCAAAAATTCATTTTTTTTTTTTTTTGTAAATAAACGCAAAATTTTTCATCCAACATTTGCCACTAAAATGAAGTACAACATGTGAGGAAAAAACTGTCTCAGAATTGCTTTGATAAGTAACAGTGTTCAAAAGTTATAACCATATAAAGCGACACAAAATGAGCCTTAAGCTATAAATTGGCTGCATCCTTAAGGGGTTAAGCTTATTTTAGAAATTGTTTATATTCTAAAGAACAGAATAAAAATGTAAATGAGTTACATGAAAAAGATCACTGATCAAAATTAGAGGACACTTTCATATACCTGCAAGTTATTGGCATTAATCTGGCACCAGGGGCTAGTTTCCTTAATTATCTGACAAACCCTATTTAACTTGCGGCCTGGGGTGCGTTCACACATGACATTCTGATGCATTCGTTTTCATGTTGCTATGCATTTGACTGCTTTGAAGCAGCAAAATGCATAATAACATGTAAACAATGTTAAAGAAGGGGGTGAAGGCACTCTAAAAAATAACTTTTATTCATATATTAAAAAGGTCCAACAGCAGAACCAAACTAGTAAAAAGCCAATCCGTCTAACAAAACATATAAGCCCTAGTAGAGAAATCATGAGAAAAGTGCATATACAGACCTCAGTGCGGGTAATAAAAGGAGTCTGGGGCACACTGCACCTAGAAACCCCTGCCACTATACTTGACCTATAGCCCATAAACTCCCTTCCTAACAAGGATGGTCCCAGAGAATCCCTCAGGGTGACTTGAGGTCCCTAGAAGACCCTACCACAGAAACAACATTTCGACACGTTTCCTAGTCCACACTGTCATGGAACCTTCATCAGGGGGGATATATGACCGATAGTAGACTGCAGGTCGTTGTTAACAAATTAAGTGTAAACATTTGTGTTTTGTAAATGTAAGTGTTAAAATTTGTTTAAGTAGGAAAATCTCTCTAAGGGTGAAGACACACATGGCGTTTTTGGGCCGTTTTTACTAAGTGCGTTTTCAGATCGTTAAAAACGCATGCGTTAAAAAACGCCTCCGTTTTTTAAAAACGCATGCGTTTTTTAAAAACGCATGCGTTAAAAAACGCATCCGTTTTTGTCCGGTTTTTCCGAAATTGCGCAATTAAAAACGGACAAAAACGCATGCGTTTTCAAAAAATGGATGCGTTTTTAAAAAACGAATGCGTTTTTTAACGCATGCGTTTTTAACGATCTGAAAACGCACTAACTAAAAACGGCCCAAAAACGGCCTAAAAACGCCATGTGTGTCTTCACCCTTAAGCTATTGCAATGCATTTTTAAATGCAATGTGTGACTGCACCCTCTGTTTTTCTTCATTCCTAGAAGTTTGAGCAGCAGTGAAAACGTTAACACAGCAGCTTGTACTTGCAGAAATGAAGAAAATGGATTGAAACCGGCCAAACGCATGGAAAACATGCAAAAACACATGCATTACTTTGGTAATTTTGTAAAACACTGTTCTAGTAACATGGTGTTCCCCTTATTAAAAAATATCCATCAAATATTGATCAATGGTTATTACATTATTTATGAAATAATCAAGTGATAATACACTGTTCTCTAATTTTGATTCTTAAACCACAAAATTTAATAAAATTTAGAAATAAAATATATTTAAAAATTGCCGTTAATATAATGTCTTTGGGTCCACATGAATCCATTGTTTGGTGCATTTAACATAGTCACCTTATATCTCATCATCAATTTTATAACTCATTTTATGGTTTAAGCGCCCATACAAGCAGTCCCCCACGCCTTGCACTATGGGTGTGGGTGTGTTCAAACGTTCAGGTTTTCAGATGCAGTTTTTGAAGCCAAATGTAGGTTTGGATCCAAATGGGTAATTACATATCATTGAGAGAAGCTGCTCCTCCTCTTTTGCACTCCACTTCTGGTTTGACAATCAAAAACTGCATCTGAAAACCTGAACGTTTGAATTCACCCTTAAAAACTTTGGAGGGAGAAGGAGGCAGAGTTTGTTTCAAATATTACCATGACTTAATGTGATCAATATGTTTCTAGTTGGACAATGTGGAAACCAAATTGGCTGCAGGTTCTGGGACCTTGCATTGAGAGAACATGCTTCTGTTAACAAGGTAATAATCTATAATGTACTATAATTATGATATATCATTCTCTATGACTAATTCCTTTAAAGGGGTATTCCCACGAAAACAAGTTTCTTATATGTACTCAGGAAAACAAAATAACAGATTCTCTAATTAACTGTTATTAACAAAAATACAGCATTTCACAGATATAAGTCCAACCTTTCTCTATCAGTCCTGGTGTACACAATTTCAGTTTCCCCTAGACACAACCCAGTAACTTCTCACTTAGGGTCGGAGGCCATCTTGAATTAGTTTCTGTCAGTGTCTGCTGTTTGGCTGTAGCCACACCCCCTGCACGGAGCTCAGAGACACTCACTGATCACATCCTACCAGGAGATTGTGAACTGAGAGAGGGGCTGCAAACTACTAAGAGATAAGTAATCCGGGGGAAGGGGGAGGCGGGCACATATCTGTGAGATGTAGCAAAGCTCACAGTGTAACAGTGTAATGGTCTGTCAGCTTCTCTGTCAGCCTATGTGTAATCTAATGCATCTCTGATCTGTCTCATCTCTCTTTCTATGTGTTAGTAAATGCCAGAAGTCAGATGAAAGTGTATTTACACCTGTACCCTAATAATGTGACCTCATTGTCACCCCACAGAACTAGATGGATCATAATGTTTCTTCTTATCAGAGAGGCCCCGCCCCCACACACTCGGATTTTGCACTGAGCAGCCGAGGGAATGATAGAAGCTAAAACAGCAATACAACTGAGTATTACTGTAAAGGGTTAAAATGATCTTTATTGTGTTGACATCACTAGGGGATTGAAATGTGAGAATTTTCTTTCGTGGGAAAACCCCTTTAACTTCTAATACCTTGAATTATCGTCACGATTGTTGCTCCCCAAAACGTTATTGGGGGGGGGGGGCGGTGACGATTGGTTGCCATGACATCCTCGGGTCTTTGGCAGACCAGGGGTTGTCTGGTTTCTGCAGATTCGTTACAATGAGCCAGTGACTCGCTGTAATGAATACTTTGAAAAAAATCCATATACTGAAATACATTAGTATTGCAGTATATTGTAAGAACGTTCAGACCATTTAAGGTTACCCTAGTACCCTAGAGGGCCTAAGAAATAGGACAAAAAAAGTTTAAAACATGTAAAAGACCTAAAAGGTTTTTACCCTAAAACGGTTATTGACAATAGTGAACCCCATAACGGATAATAGCGCTCAAATGTCTGAAACGCTACTTTTACAACACTTTACATCACATAAAAATGCCACACAGTCCTCAAAATGATAGCAATGAACACATCAGCTTATTTAGCAAAAATGACACCTCACACAGCGCTGTACAACATAGTATGAAAAAGCTATTAGTGTAGTATTGTACATATTCATTTCATTATTGAAACACAATTAAACCTATATAAATTTGGTATCACCATGATTGTACCAAACCAAAGAATAAAGAAGAGGTGGTGCATTTTTTTGCCAATTTCACTAGTACCGTATTTTCTGCCCTATAGGGCGCATCGGACTATAAGGCGCATTAGTCCGATGCGCCTTATATATGTAATAATTACATATATAAGGCGCATCGGACTATAAGGCGCGGGGTCCGGCGGCCGGGGGCGTGGCGGAGACCCGACGTGACGCGGCGACGAGACGCGACGCCGAGACGCGACGGGGAACGCGGGAAAGGTGAGCGGAGAAGGTGAGGGGGAGGTGGAGGAGGGCAGCGGACCATACTTACATAGGTCCCCGCTACCGGAGACAGCAGATCTCCCGCTGGAGATCTCCGGTAGCGGGGACCTATGTAAGTATGGTCCGCTGCCCTGTGCCCAGCGCCATACATAGGGCGCACCGGACTATAAGGCGCACTTTGGATTTCCACGGAAATCCAATGCTTTTAAGTGCGCCTTATAGTCCGGAAAATACGGTACATGGCATGGAATAATAAACAGCGTCACTTAGAAATAAAATTGGTTACACAGAAAATATACCCTCACACAGCTCTGTACACGGAAAACTGAAAAAATATGGATTTTTGAAGGTGGAGAGCGAGAAATGAGCGAACAAACCCTGTGTCCTTAAGAGTTTAAAGAAGCGCATAGCAGAATATCAAGAAATTTATCCCAAACAGTGGAGACAAATATTAGCCCAGTGGTGGAAGAAAGTATGGCTAGAAGGCAAATGGCTTCTTATTTAGGTGTCTGTTTTACATGTATTAAAATTGGGTAAATATTGCACTGTTAGAAGTTAATAAGTCATGTTGAAATGTCAATAAGGATGCACACCGAGATATAGACATAGAGCAGGAATTATAGACTAATTTTCATAATAATTTCAGAAATTCCGTTTATATAGAATTGTAAGGAAAATACAGTTATTTTATGTGTTTACATATAAACTCAAAACTTTTTATTTTCTTCTAGAAAGGAATTTATGATGAAGCCCTATGCAGCTTTTTTAGAAATGTCGATACAAGGTATTTATACTGAATATTTAAATATTGTGTCCTGAGTGTGAGCTGTCACCCCATTATATGGATGGATTTAAAAGGGCTCTCCCCCATCCTAGATGGCACACTATAGCTTACATAGCTATAGTTTCTGTACATGAACCATTGTGACCCTATAATTACGATTGTGCACGATCAAATTCAGCCTCAAAAGTTTCAGCCTCAAATTCAGCCTTAAAGGAAACCTACCACTTACAAGTGGTAGGTTTAGACACATATACATGGCACCAGCTCACCCTGAGCTTATTTTTGTTAGGGGAACAAAGCCCCTATCGCCGTTTTATAAGTTATATTAACTTATAACTCGGCACACTGCACTTGGGCACGGCGCACCATGCGCGTGCCCGTGCGTGCGCCGGATTCTAACGTGCTGGAGAGGCGGTGACGTCACCGATCTCCCCAGCACACGCGCGCCTGCACAACTTAGCACGGGGAAACACGCCGTGCTAAGTTGCGCAGGCGCGCATGTGCCGGAGAGCTCGGTGACGTCACCGGCTCTCCAGCACTTTAGAATCCGGCGCACGCACGGGCACGCGCATGGTGCGCCGTGCCCAAGTGCGGTGCGCCGAGTTATAAGTTAATATAACTTATAAAACGGCGATAGGGGCTTTGTTCCCCTAACAAAAATATGCTCTGGCACCAGCTCACCCTGAGCTGGTGCCATGTATATGTGTCTAAACCTACCACTTGTAAGTGGTAGGTTTCCTTTAAGAGGTATTCACAGAAATAACTCCGTTATTAGTTACATGGAGGTGGGCAGTCACTGTCTCCCAATTTTCCACATATTTTTGTAGGCATGTTTCTTGCTGTACAGTGTGCTGGGGCTAGAGTACTTCTGACCTGAATGAGGGAGTGCTACCAAAGTATTGTAGTATACACCTTCAACTAATATTGTAATATATTGCCTACCCTAGTTAAAGGAAACCTGTCACCACATTTTCACAAATACAGCTGGGGCGGGTTCCCATTGAGCCATATTAACTAAATGGCACCCTTCTTTTAGCTAAAGTTTGTTTCCCTCACATTCCCATAAAATCAACTTTATGTAGTTATGTTATATGGCATCAGAGGAGGCGTGTCGTGCACGTCCATCCCCTCCTATCTACTCTTCCCCTTTCCTTATACCCCCTCATTATTCAGCACTTTATGTCATCTAAGGTCCTTTCCCCCTTAAAATTTGCCATATATCCCATACATGTAACACATGAAATCACAGAATGCCTCCATGGACTTCTACTCATGGGATTTCATGTAAACAGATATATACATTGGGTAGATATGACAAATTTTAGGGAGAAAAGGACCTTAGATGACATCACACTGGTCATGACATGAATGTAACACAAGGCATTCTTATGTAACTTATAAGGAAACAGAGCCTTATATGGCTGTAGTTGAATAAGTACTAGTTCCATACAGCAGCATGTCCCATCAGTGATACCTATCAATCAGGAACAAGGAGGCATGGCAGTACCCGAGACTTAGAGACACAGAGCTGTCGGTCAAAATAAGGAGGCGTGGTTCACTGACAGCCCGGGAGAAAACAAGTGGCTAATTTGCATATCAGTAAAACAGCTGTAATTAAGGTACAGTTCCTCACTGGCAGCTAATTTTAGGTGATATGTGGAGTACTTGTTACCCTGTATCAGCAGGCATTGTTGGTTTGGGGGGTAAAATTCTGGTTACAGGTCTTCTTTAAAAGAAATAGCTTTTGGTTTTATGCATTGTGAACCTAACATACCTTGAGAATGCTGTAGCGACACTGATGCAGAAACATATATTGTTTAACCCCTGAAGTGGTTTTGCTGAAAAAACGATTATAAAATTATGATAATGAGGCTCTTACCCTAATTATGCACTCCTCCAGCATGTATAAGGCTGCCTCATGCTGCCCCCCCCATAAGCCTTCCCAAGAGTAGGTACATCATCCAGCTTTCCCAATATTTTGCAGATCATTATGCTGCAATGTCAATCAACTTGGGAAAGCTGGATGCTGTTCATAAACTCAATACTTCCACATACACAGAGCTGACTGCACTGTCCAGGCAGGAGCTGGATGGCTCATACACAGGAGCTGGAGTGCAGAGATTGATTACTTCTCCCTGTCAGTGACAACACAGTGATGAGTATTCTCTACTTATGCTTATCCTGGGCAGGAGAAGGCTGACGCAGTGCATGATTAGGATATGGAGAGCTCAAGAGCCACTTTGTTATAATTTTATAACTGTTTTTTCAGCAAAACCACTCATTTCAGGGATTAAACAAGATACGTAGCTTCAGCATTCTCAAGGTATGTTTGGTTCACAATGCATAAAAGCAAATGGTAGATTTCCTTTAAACTACTCTGATCTAATAAACACATTTTAATCTTCCTTACATTTCAAATTGTGTCATTGAGATCCTGGCAATGTGCAATGTGTTACAAGATGCCGTAACTATAAATGTCAATACAAAGACTTAAATTATGTATGGAAAATTATTTGTGAAGTGGAAGAGTTGCTTTTGTCTTTCAGAGCTGACACTGGAGGAACAGATGTTCAGAGAAGAAAGATTTGCTCTCTTAAAGCACGTGTAAGACAATACTACTGATTATATCCTGTCCCTTATTCCTACATATTTTGCAAGCGCACTGTATGTGATTAATGTAGATGCTTTATAGCTCTTTAAATACATTCAGATTCAGGCATGACAAAATTGACTACTTCGCTAGAGCGGTTGGCCACTCTTGCCGAGGATCGCCGCTCCCTGTGACGGGGAGCGGCATTCCTTGGCCATGACAGCCTCGGGTTTTCCGAAGACCTGAGGCTGTCTAGTCTTAACCCTTTCATTACAATGTGCTATGAGCACATTGTAATGAATGAGGAGGTAAATGTAGTATGGCAGTATATGAAAGGATCGATTAGACAACCTAGGGTTAGAGTACCCTAGGGATTCTGAAAAATAGTAAAAAGAAAAATAAAATAAAAAAATTATAATAAAAAAAAATAAAAATTCAAATCACCTCCCTTTCCCTAGAACTGATATAAATATAAATAAACAGTAAAAATAATAAACAAATGCCAGTTCTATCAAAATATAATAACGTTTTTTCACTACTTTTAACCCCAAGTCCCAAATGGTACTTTTTTTTGCCATTTTAAAAAACATTTAAATCTATAAAAAGTGATCAAAAGGTTGTACAGTTTTAAACAAGATATCATTGAAAACATCATCAAAAGTCATAAAAAATTACACCACCCATGACTCCATACACCGAGGTATGAAAAAGTTATTACCGGCAGAAGATGGCAAAATAAAAAATTATACAGGAAGTTTTAATTTTTGTAAATGTATAAAAACATTATAAAACCTATACAGATTTGGTATCCCCGTAATCATATCGACCCAAAGAATAAAGTAGACGTGTCATTTGGGGCGCACAGTGAAAGCCGTAAAATCCAAGACCACAAGAACACGGCGCAAATGCGTTTTTTCACCATTTTCAATGCATTTGGAATTTTTTCCTGCTTCCCAGTACATGGCATTCAATACCATCACTATGAAGTGCAATTTATTACGCAGAAAACAAGCCACCACACAGCCGTTACATGTAAAAATAAAATTATTGATTTTTGAAGGTGGGGAGTAAAAAATTAAAATGAAAAAACAAGAAAGGGCCTGATCCTTAACCAGTTAAACTAGGATTGGGGGAGGAGGAAAAGGAAGACACTAAAGGGGTAGACAGGACAGAGAGGGGACAGGTTATGTTGGTGGGTGGTGAGGTGGGCGGTGTATGGGGTACTAAGGTAGTGGATAAGGAGATCCACAAGTTACAAAACAATGGTGAGGATATATGTGCCAGTAAAATTACTATAAATCAAATAAATAACTGTGGAAAATTAAAGTGTATGTTCACGAATGCCAGAAGTATCACAGGCAAAACGGGTGAGCTTGAGGCTCTGGTATTACAGGAACAGTTAGATGTTGTTGGTGTAGCAACAAGGTTTTACACTCTTTTGGAAAGACCGTATATAATAGGAGAGGAGGTGGTGTATGTCTGTAAATAATAGGAGGCGAGGTGGTGTATGTCTGTATATAATAGGAGACGAGGTGGTGTATGTCTGTATATAATAGAAGGCGAGGTGGTGTATGTCTGTATATAATAGAAGGCGAGGTGGTGTATGTCTGTATATAATAGGAGGCGAGGTGGTGTATGTCTGTATATAATAGGAGGCGAGGTGGTGTATGTCTGTATATAATAGAAGGCGAGGTGGTGTATGTCTGTATATAATAGGAGGCGAGGTGGTGTATGTCTGTATATAATAGGAGGCGAGGTGGTGTATGTCTGTATATAATAGGAGGCGAGGTGGTGTATGTCTGTATATAATAGGAGGCGAGGTGGTGTATGTCTGTATATAATAGGAGGCGAGGTGGTGTATGTCTGTATATAATAGAAGGCGAGGTGGTGTATGTCTGTATATATTGGGAGGCGAGGTGGTGTATGTCTGTATATATTGGGAGGCGAGGTGGTGTATGTCTGTATATAATAGGAGGCGAGGTGGTGTATGTCTGTATATAATAGGAGGCGAGGTGGTGTATGTCTGTATATAATAGGAGGCGAGGTGGTGTATGTCTGTATATAATAGGAGGCGAGGTGGTGTATGTCTGTATATAATAGGAGGCGAGGTGGTGTATGTCTGTATATAATAGGAGGCGAGGTGGTGTATGTCTGTATATAATAGGAGGCGAGGTGGTGTATGTCTGTATATAATAGAAGGCGAGGTGGTGTATGTCTGTATATAATAGGAGGCGAGGTGGTGTATGTCTGTATATAATAGGAGGCGAGGTGGTGTATGTCTGTATATAATAGGAGGCGAGGTGGTGTATGTCTGTATATAATAGGAGGCGAGGTGGTGTATGTCTGTATATAATAGGAGGCGAGGTGGTGTATGTCTGTATATAATAGAAGGCGAGGTGGTGTATGTCTGTATATATTGGGAGGCGAGGTGGTGTATGTCTGTATATAATAGGAGGCTAGGTGGTGTATGTCTGTATATAATAGGAGGCGAGGTGGTGTATGTCTGTATATAATAGGAGGCGAGGTGGTGTGTGTCTGTATATAATAGGAGGCGAGGTGGTGTGTGTCTGTATATAATAGGAGGCGAGGTGGTGTGTGTCTGTATATAATAGGAGGCGAGGTGGTGTGTGTCTGTATATAATAGGAGGCGAGGTGGTGTGTGTCTGTATATAATAGGAGGCGAGGTGGTGTGTGTCTGTATATAATAGGAGGCGAGGTGGTGTGTGTCTGTATATAATAGGAGGCGAGGTGGTGTGTGTCTGTATATAATAGGAGGCGAGGTGGTGTGTGTCTGTATATAATAGGAGGCGAGGTGGTGTGTGTCTGTATATAATAGGAGGCGAGGTGGTGTGTGTCTGTATATAATAGGAGGCGAGGTGGTGTGTGTCTGTATATAATAGGAGGCGAGGTGGTGTGTGTCTGTATATAATAGGAGGCGAGGTGGTGTGTGTCTGTATATAATAGGAGGCGAGGTGGTGTGTGTCTGTATATAATAGGAGGCGAGGTGGTGTGTGTCTGTATGTCAGAAGAAACTTAAAGGGAACCTGTCACCAGGAGACACATTTTTAGCACTCCCCCAGTCCCCACAGAGCATAGTACATACATTGCCAAAGTGTTTTTGTATAAAAAATAGGTTTTACAGAAAAAAGATATGTTCTATTGTACCTTTCATTAGCATCTGCTGTGTGACTAGGCAGTTGCCAATTGGGAGGAGCTGGAAAGGAGCAGTCCCCCCCCCCCACACACACCCTTGGGAAACATGTGACCTTTTCAAATATATGAATAACTCCCCACACTCAGGATTGGCTGTAGAGGAGCAGGGGGCGTCGCTAAGCCAAGTGATGGGTGTTTTCATATATTTGAAAAGGTCACATGGAGAATCAATTCCCCCAAGGGTGGGGGGGGAAACTGCTCCTTTCCAGCCCCTCCCAAAAGGCAACTGCCTAGTCACACAGCAGATGCTAATGAAAGGTACAATATAACATAGGTTTTACAGTAAGAAAGATATTTTTAATACAAAAACACTTTGGCAGTGTATGTACTATGCTCTGTGGGAGTGCTAAAAATGTGAGAGGTGTGAGAGGCTGAAACTTTGTGGGTTGAAATTCAAAGCCAGAAGACCTTTGAGAAAATTATTTTTGGTGTAATTTATAGACCCCCCTCCCCTAACATGTCTGAGGAAATAGAGGGCCACCAATATAAACAAATTGAGCGGGCTGCACAGGAGAGGACAGTAGTTATAATAGGAGACTTTAACTTTCCAAATATAAATTGGGGTCAGGGCTCTTCTTCATCTGTGAAGGGGAGACATTTTATCAACTTTCTGCAGTATAATTTTTTGGGGCATCTTGTAGAAGATCCCACAAGAGGTGATGCACTGTTGGACCTTGTGATTTCTAACAATGCGGAGATTGTCCAAAATGTCAGTATCCGGGAACCCCTTGGGAACAGCGATCATAATATAATTATTTTCCTCTTAACTGTAAAAAGCAAAAACAGGTGGGAAAATTGAAAACTTTGAATTTTAAGAGAGCTAATTTCCATTGTGGGGAAAATACTAGAATGGTTAGTAAAAGACTATATACTGGCGTATGTGACATTGAATAGTATAAGAGGTGATAGCCAGCATGGGTTTACTAAGAATAGAAGTTGTCAAACTAAACTTATCTGCTTCTATGAAGAGGTGAGCAGATGCCTGGTTGGAGGATCTGCTGTGGATATTGTGTTCTTGGACTTTGCAAAGGCATTTGACACTGTCCCTCATAGACGCCTGATGGGTAAAATAAGGTCTAGTGGTTTGGCAGAAATCATTTGCAATTTGATTGAAAACTGGCTGAAGGATCGTATCCAGAGAGTTGTGGTCAATGATTCCTACTTGGAATGGTCACCAGTTATGAGTGGTGTACCCCAGGGTTCTGCATTTGGCCCACAACTATTTCATATTTTTATTAATGATATAGAGGTATACATTAATAGCACTGTGTCTATTAAGCTTAGTAGTGTAATACAATCTATTGAGGATGTTGATAGGCTGCAGGGTGACTGGACAAACTGAGTGTTTGGTCATCCACTTGGCAAATGAGGTTCAATGTGGATAAATGTAAGGTTATGCACCTGGGGGCTAATGATCCAAAAGCAAAATATGTCCTTGGGGGAGTAAATATCGGAATGTCCCTTGTTGAGAGGGACCTGTCTGTACTAGTAGATCATAAATTAAAGCTGCCTCTAAAGCCAGTAGTATGTCATGTATCAAAAGTGGTATGGACTCTCGTGGTAGGGATGTAATATTACCACTGTACAAGGCATTGGTTTGGCCTCACCTGTATTATGCTGTCCAGTTGTGGGAACTGGTCCATAAAAAAGATGCCCTGGAGTTGGAGAGGGTTCAACGTAGAGCCACAAAAATGATAATGGGTATGGAGGGTCTTAGTTATGAGGAAAGATTAAAACAACTAGATTTATTTAGTCTGGAAAAGAGACGACTACGGGGGACATGATTAATTTATATAAATATATGAATGGTCCATACAAAAAATATGGTGTTAAATTGTTTCCGATTAAATCAAAAGACGAGGGGGCTGTCAGGTTCGCAGGTGAAAACACTGGGACTTCTGGTCCTTCCTCCGATGCTTCTGTTGGTGCTAGAAGCGTTCTCCAAACTCCTGCCCGTCTCAGCGCAGACTCCACCACTCATCCGCTACCAGTGGTCCCTGGTGCACTCTTCGGGCAGCGGCTGCTAAGACTTCACGCTGTTTAGGGGTTGTGTTCTGGACTGCTGGGAGTTGTACCTCCGCATGGTGTCTGCGATTGTGCTTTGTTGTTCTGCATCATGAGGGGTTAATTCCCAGAAGTTGTCCAGCTCCAATCAGGTTCTGGAGGTGGGGTTCTGGCTGCCTAATTGCACCTTCGCTAGTCTTAACCCGTGCCAGTGTTTGAAATCCCTTCATCGCTTGCTCTCTGCTATAGGTTTGACCTGCTCTTGTTCTGTATTGTTGTGATCTCGGCTAGTTTTTGACGTTGACCCTTGTGCTTACTGATTTTGCTCTTGACGTACCCTCTCGTTGCGACTCCGGCTAGTTTACTACTCTTTTATGTTTTATGTTTGTTAGTCTGTTCGTGTTGCTACCTTCCCGCGCCAAACTTGTGTATTCCGAGTCTTCAAGTAGTCACCCCACGGTTTAACATGGGGGGGGGGGCTATAAGAAGGGACAGAGGTTGGGATGAGCTCAGGGCACACTATCCCCTGTCTTCAGTGTTACCCAACCCTAACAGGGGCATTGTCTCCATCTGGTTTAATCACCAGAGGCAACAGGGCTTTTTTACTGTGAGAACTGTCAATCTGTGAAATAGCCTGCCTCAGGCGCTGGTCACAGCAGGGACAGCAGAGAGCTTCAAGAAGGGTCTAGATGCCTTTTTACACCTAAATAACATTGATAGTTATGTTATATAGAAATGTTTCCCCTAAATCCCTTCCTCATCCAATCCCTTCCCTTCCTTGGTTGAACATGATGGACATGTGTCTTTTTTAAACCATATAAACTATGATAAAGAACATCATTGTGATCCTGTCACTGTCCTGCATAACAGATAGGATCTGGTCCTAAATCCTTATGACCGTTTACTTTAATTTTCAAACCAACTTTTGTTTTTCTTTAGGCTGTTTTAATAGACATGGAAGAAGGTGTGGTTAATGAAATATTGCAAGGACCACTACGAGACTTGTTTGATAGTACACAGTTCATCACTGATGTATCCGGATCAGGAAATAACTGGTACTGTATGAGTATACATTGCTGTTTTATGGCTCTTCAGAGAGCAAATTCACATGATTTACTACAAGTTAATGCTTTTGTTGGAGCTCAAATGATTTGTAAACTTCAGGTAAGCTGCAAGTGTACACATTAGATGCATTCACTAAATATATACCTGATAAAATATATCCATCTGAAAAGAACAAAACATGATGTGAACAAAGCCTAACGCTTTGCCTTACAGCAGAATAGAAGTAAACTACCATATATTCTCAAGTATAAGCCGAGTTTTTCAGCACAATTTTTCTACTGAAAAAAACCCACATGGCCACCAGCGCGCATGGAAACATTGCTGCCGGGTGCACAGGAATCAAGAAGAGGATCTGCATGCAGGGAGCTGGCAGACTATATACTAGGGGCAGGCAAGCAGATGGCTATTTAGTGCAGCTTTAGGGCTGCTAGCTATATACTGGTGAGCAAGGGCTGGCTAGCTATATATTGGGATAGCTATGGCCAATGCATTTCCCACCCTCAGCTTATACTTGAGTCAATAGGTTTTTCCAGTTTTTGTGGTAAAATGAGGTACCTTGGCTTATACTCGAGTATGTCAAACCAGCAGCATTATAAAAGCATAAGATGTGTATATGAAAACAACATAAAATAAATAGGTACAAAAACAATGTAGAAACAACTTTTTATTTGCATCATGACCTAAGAATGAATTTCACCTTGGGCACCAGCATCCTGTAGATATGTTCTAAATACCTAAAGAGAACACTCTTTAGAACTTTCTAATGACCACCGTTATTAAGAGTAATTCTTCCAACGCACTGCTTTTCTATGGCGCCGGGACAGAAAAATGTTTACAGGACATTGGGGGCTGTGTTATTACAGCCTAGCACCGGCACCTGGGATCAGTAAAGCCAATGATGTAACACGGCAGTGTAGGGTCCATTGAAGGACCACAGTGCTGCATGTGTTGAAGGAAATCTACCATGATAAACCAGGGGCACTTGCTCATAGATCCAGGCACTACTGTGGTAATCTATGGTCTCCTTCCTTCTAAAACAAACAATGAATTATGCTAATAAACCTTAAAGGCTACTGGGGTGGTTCCCAGAGCCCCTCTGTGCTGCAGATTCACAGGCTGTTACAATCTGCAAGAAGCACTTCCCCTGCATTAACATGGAAGTTAATGGGTTAACAGTCCCAATTTCGGTAACCTTGACAATATTTTTCACATCACATATGTATTGATATTGCTCCCACATGAACCACACAGATTTCAGTAAGATTACAGTTATTTCACTATTACTCCATTGTACTAAATTAATTTTGTGTATAAATGTTTGTGCATTTTCCAGGGCAGTTGGCCACAAACTTTATGGTTGCCAATATCGAGAGCAAATTGTGGAGAAACTAAGGAGGGCAGCGGAACAGTGTGATTGTCTGCAGTGTTTCTTTGTGATTCATTCTATGGGAGGAGGTAAGGACTTTGTTTCACATTTTGGATAGTCATTTGCGCTATAGATCTCCATTGTTGCAAAAGTAGAGACATCATCATAGTGGAGTGTCTTTGTCACTGTTTAGTTAGAAGTTATAATTAAACTGTCACTTATTTTATTGGGCACACTACAATCCAATGGCTGCAGGGAGTGGCGGAGGAGGTGAGTATAAGCTCTTTATTATTTTAACACAATCTGCCAGACTTGCTGGATAAAAAAGGACTTTTTTGAATAGCTCTACATTTCCGTTCAGCTTTTGAACATTCTACTAGTATCTAACACAGAATGATATCCTCAGTATATTTAAGAATCTTGTCTTTCATAGAGAATACAAGTGTTTGCTAAAGTAGACATTTCCGGAGTGGCGACAGGCCCTCTTTGAATAATAGATCATAAGTTTCATTGTAAATCATTTTTTGTTAAATTCACTCAGGTACAGGCTCAGGCCTAGGTACATTTGTATTGAATGTACTGGAAGATGAATTTCCTGAGGTATATAGATTTGTCACATCGGTCTATCCATCTGCCGAGGACGACGTTATAACCTCTCCATACAACAGTGTCTTGGCAATGAGGGAACTTACAGAACATGCTGACTGTGTGTTACCCATAGAAAATCAAGTAAGATGATTTCTGATCTATCAGACTGGTCTGGTATGTTCTGTGGATTGTATTAACATTATTTATTTGATTAAATATAATATTTGGAATGTTGGGTTTTCCCATAACAACAAATGTTAGTTCCAGTTTTTTTCCTTGGCAAATTTAAAGGTTGAAAATTGTGCAAAGACTTTACTTTATTCCTAGAAGGGAACCTGTCTCCATTGACAGGCCCCATATATAGCAAACATTACCTTGTTCATACTTGTCCATAAGTAATGGGTTTGAGTTATAACAACTAAATAACTACTTTTATTCCTAAGTTGCCATTGCAGACAAAGAGGTGGGGGAACTGAATCCTACATTCCCTCCCCACCCCTCAGCTTGACGTCAGTAGCTCATCGGAGCATCGCCTACTGCATACCCCATACTTACTAGCTATGTGGCCATAGACGTGCTGAGGAGGGAGTGATATCAACCTGAGGGGTGGGGATCTGAAGATTTGCGGCAGTGAGGAGGTGGGGGAGATTGACTGTATGATTCCGCTCCCCCACCTCCTGGACTTAACAAGAACTTGTCAGGAAAATCAACCGCCCAAAACTAAATATATTTTCATAAACTGCCATGAGAAAGCATTGTCGCTATATGTACATTGTCCCTCTACATGGTACTAAGGCTACATTCACACTGACTTGTGCCCGCCATACCGTAGCATGGCGGCACACATCGGTGCCGGGGAGAGGAGGAGGGGGTGAGCAGCGACCTACATCAGTATTGCAAAGTATTATCATGAACAAGCAATCAGATCATCAACCAGCTCTGTAGCCAAAAAATTCAAAATGTTATGCCTGCCACTTGGAAGAGGGGGATGAACAAATGATAGATTTTTCCTCACATTAGGGTTTTGTTTGGCAAATTTAGTAAAACATAAGGAAAAATAATCATGTATGGTATTCCCGTAATTGTATTGTATTAAAAAATCTAGTACAGAATTGATGCTTTTCTACTCCTGCCCCAATAACGAAACGGCTAAAATTTTATAGCCTACAAAGGGTGCCAATGAGGAAACTAAAATCCTGGCAGCTGCAGGGTGCTCCTTCCCTTCTGCGTCTCGCTGAGCTCCCATAAAACATGTAACATGTGGGGGGTCTCTGTACTCAGGAGAAATTGCATAACAAATTGTAAGATGAGTTTTCTATCTTTATCTTTTGGAAATGTGTAAATTTTAGGGCTAAATGAACGTATAACCGACAAAATTTTACCATTCTAAAATTCACCTCTATTTTGATGTAAATACTATGAAGATAATCTTCCTAAAAGCTGTTTATGATAGTTTGAGGGATGCAGATTCATTCAAAACTGTATTTATCCCCAAAATAGTCCATTCTGAAAATCCAGAAAAACGATATTCGATTTGTAAGCCGCATGACATCAAAATAAATTATCCAGACATTTCCAAAATTATGTAAATGTAAAGTAGACATATGGGAAACGTTATTCAACAACTTATTTAGGTGGTAGATCTATCTGCCTGAAAACGCAATGATTTTGAATCTCGAAAATGGTGAATTTTTCAAAAAATTCATAATTTTTTTCTTAAATTATGCGTTTATTTACAAAAAATATCAGCCAACCTTTACCACTAAAGTAAAGTAAAAGTTGTGAGGAAAAAACAATCTCAGAATCATTATGATAAGTAAGGCCCCTTCCACACTTGCCGATCACGTCAGAGTCTGATCAGGGTGGGATCAGTAAAAAACTGACATTTTGCATCAGAGTTCAATCCGTTTTCAGTCAGAATTTGTTCTCTGTCTCAGTTTTTCATGCACGTTTTCAATGCAATTTCAATGTGTTTTTCACGGACAGATAACGCACGTGAAATGGACAATTGGCAATGCGTTTTTGATGCGTCTTCATAGACTTGTATGGTGCATTTTGTGTGTACGTGAAACAAAATGCAAGTCTGAAAAAGGCCATTGATTACAATGGGTCAGAGTGCAATGCAAGTTCTGCGCGTCAAAAGCACGAGCAGAACACACGCGTGAAAAACGAAAGTGTAGAAGGGGCCTAACAGTGTTCAAAAGTCATAAACATATAAACCGACGCGATTCAGAAAACAAAAAATGTGGTTTAGCCTTAAGCTACAAAATGGCTACGTCCTTAAGGGGTTAATATCTGCTCGGGCAATGTTCAGCAAAGAGGAATCGTACAGAAGTTTTACTAAAAGCCATTTGGTACCGTATATACCTGTATAAGCTGAGTTTTTCAGCACAAACAATTTGCTGAAAAACCTCACCTTTGCTTAAACAATAAAATACAATACAATTTAAAAAAAAAATGTGCATACTCACCCTCCTGCGCCCTGATGCTCGGATTGGCTCCCGATCCCCTGCGGCTTCTCGTCGCGTGGACGATCAAAGCAAAGAGAAGAAAGAAGAGGAGCCGCGTGGACCGGAGCATCGAAGAGCTGAAGGTGAGTATGTAAGTTTGCTTTTCTTATGTGCTTGGCAAACTGCGGGCTGGCTTTATACTACATGGGGCTAGCTATATACTACTGGGGGCTGGCTTGCTGTATACTACTGGGGGCTGGCTATATACTACTGGGGGCTGGCGGGCTATATACTAATGGGGGCTGGCTAGCCTATCACACTAGCTAACAGCATGAAATGTCAACTCTCTCTTTACTAGTACATCCTATCTCCCATCTCCCCCCCCCCCTTCATCCTCATAGACTATAAGCTCTTGCGAGAAGGGCCCTCACTCCTATTATCCCATATAACTGTTTGTACTTTGTAATGTAATATTATATTTGTATATGTCCCCTATGATTTGTAAAGCGCTACAGAATTTGATGGTGCTTTATAAATAAAGATTATTATCATTATACTACTGGGGGCTGGCTGGCTATATACTAAGGGGGGCTGTCTGACTATATACTGGGAGGCTGTGACCATTGCATTTCCCATTTTTGGCCTACACTCAATTCAAAAGGTTCTCCTAGTTTTGTTGGTAAAATAAGGGTCTTGGCTTTATACTTGGATCGGCTTATACTCAAGTATATACGGTAAATAATAATAAATCTTTATTCGTATAGCACCACTATACTGTATTTTACAGCCCCTTACAGAACATGGGGTATATATACTAACAAAATAACACATTACATAAGAATAAAAACAGAGTCATATGGAACATTAGGAGTGAGGGCTCTGCTCGCGAGAGCTTACAATCTATGAGGAGGAAGGGGTACCAAAGGAGGTATAAGACTTTTCAAATAGTCTGGCCATTCTTTAGGAGCAATCATAATAAAATAATTTAATTAATACATAATGCTGCAGCTTGAACCAGCCATCAGTGGGAGGTTTGAATTAAAGAGGATCTTTCACCACCTCACACATGTGGAGATGCACATACAATTCTGTAGAGGCTGCTGCACAGATTCGGGGACACTTTGTATTTTATTTCTGGCCCCCCACGGTTGCAGAGAAATCAGTTCTGGTATTTGACCATTATAATCTACGTTTGGCCAGAGAGGAGGAGCTGGAGGCGTGTGTTATGGTAATCTTCTCTCATACTGTCCAGTCAGTGGCAGGCAATTTCAGAGAAGCTATTATGAACAGTAGTGAGCTGTGCTTTCCCTATGCTCATCTGGAGGTTGTGTTCACACACATTCCTCTAATATTCTGTTGACATTGCGTTTACATACTCACAATGTTACAAATTGTGTTCACGTTGTGTGTGTACATAGCAAATGATTTGTGATAGCAAATGCGATAGTACCACAAACACAATGTAAATGAAAATTTGAGAATGTGATGTAAAAGTGTTGTGACCGCGATGTAAACTAAAACGCAATATTGCCACAAAAGCGATGTAAACATCAAAATTAATGTAAAAGTATCTATATTACATTAACACAAACATGATGTTTTACATGGTGTTTGCACTAACACGTTTACATTTGCGGGTATGTAATATTTGCAATGACATGGCGCTTACTTGGCGTTTTGCAGCGTTTTTGTCACGTTGCGCTTATGTAGCATTTGCAGCTTGTTTACACTTATATAGCGTTTGCGTTTATGACGCATTTATCCTTACGCCTCATTAATGTAAAGTTTAAATGGCATTGCTGGTTATGTTTTGTTAACACTTACGTGTATGCTGCATTTTTGTTTGGCTCTTTTGCATCATATTAACACTTAACCCCTACGGGACACAGCATCTTTTGGCCTAAAGGACGTGGCCCCGTTTTTCAAATCTGGCCTGTGTCACTATAAGTGGTTATAGCGTGGGAACGCTGTGAGGTATCCAGGGGATTTTGAGATTGTTTTCTCGTGACACATTGTACTTCAAATTAGTTTAAAAAATTTGGATGAAATCTTTTGCGTTTAGTTATGAAAAAAAACAAAATTTGGCAAAAATTTAGAAAAATTCTTTATTTTCAACGTTCTAAATTCTCTACTTTTGATTCAGAAAGTCATAGCACCCAAATAAATTCATAACTTACATTTCCCAAATGTCTGCTTTATGTTGGCATGGTTTTTTCAGATTCCACATATTTTACTAGAATGTTATGAGGCTCAGAATTTGGGTGCCATTTTTCACATTTTTTGTAAAATCGCCAAAACCTGTATTTAGATGGACCTGCTCAGTTTCTAATTGACACTGAGAGGCCTAAATAATAGCGAGACTCGTAAATTACCCCATTGTGGAAACTACACCCCTCAACGTATGAAAAACCACTTTTAAGAAGTTTGTTAACCCTTTACGTGTTTTATAGGGGTTAAAACAAAATGGAGGTGCAGTCTGCAAATTGTAATATTTTTTCACAATACACTCATTTTGGGTGGAAAATTAAACATTTGTAATGGATAAAATGAAAAAAGGCTCCACAAAGTTTGATACGCAATCTCTCCCGAGTACACCGATACCCCATATGTGGTGGTAACCTGCTGTATGGGCGCACGGCCGGGCATAGAAGGGAAGGAGGCGCCATCCAGATCAGATTTGCTATGTCACATTGTACAGGCTATATTTTTTTTCTTTTTTTTATTGAGGACCTATAGGGGCTTATTTCTTTTGCCACATGAGATGCACTTTTCTAATACATAATTTTGGGGCATCTATAGCTAATTGGTGAGATTTAATTAACTCTTTGTTGGTGGAGGAAATGAAAATCATCAATTTTTAGGAAAATTTTTATGTGTTTTTTTTTTTTTGGCCGTTAACCATACCATGAAAATAGTATATTATTTTTATTCTATGGGTCGCCACGTTTATGAAAATACTTCATTTATATATATTTTTTTATTTTTTCCCATTTTTACTGAATAAAAAGTAATTTGGCAAAATTGTTGTTAATTTTAGCATCACCGTCTTTCATATGCATAACTTTTTTATTTTTCACCTCACAAATCTGTTTAAGGGCTTATTTTTTGCAAGAATGATAGCTCTTTTTAGTGGTCTTATTTTAGATTGCGTAACTTTTTAAAATTACTTTTTTAGAGCATTTTTAAAGGGCATTAATAAAAAATCATCTTTATCAGAGAGAGTTTTTTTAGGTTGTTTTTTACGGGGTTCACTTTGCGGATCTAATAACGATTCTGTTTTATTATACAGATTGTTACGAACGCAGGGATACCAAATATGTGGGGGTTTTGTGTATTTTATTCAATTGTACTGAATAAAAACTAATTTGGAGAAAATCTTATTCATTTTAGCATCACCATCTTTTTATATGCATAACTTTTTATTTTTTGGCTGACAAATCTTGTTAGGGGCTTATTTTTTGCGAGAACAGTTGTTCTTTTTAGTGGGCTTATTTTGGAGTGCATAACATTTTTTAAATCACTTTTTAGAGCATTTTTTATAGGGTATTAATTAAAAATTATCTTTTTTCGGAATGTTTTTTGCGTTTTTTTCCTCCGGCGTTTACCGTGCGGGTCCAGTAACAATTCTGTTTTATTATGCAGATTGTTACGGACGCGGCAATACCAAATATGCGGGTTTTTTTTGTGTTTTTATGTTTTTTATACTTTATTAAGTTTTTTTATGGGAAAGTGACATTTTAAGGGCTTATATTTTATGTATTTATTTTTTATTTATTATAATGTGTAGTGTTAAGTGTTTTTGCATATTTTTACTTATACATACTTGAACTTAAACCAGTGATGCTCTGATCACTGGTTTAAGTTCAATACACTGCTCTACAATACTATTTTATTGTAGAGCAGTGTAAACTGTCTGAGCAAGCTTGCGCATGCTCAGACAGTTTACAGCCAGACCCGGAAGGGGTCTGGCTGCCATGGAGACCGGGCAGCTCCGGGGCACATGCCAGTCCTCGGAGCTGCCCAGAAGTGGATCGGATCCCCCGGTAAGCGGCACGGGGGATCCGATCCACAGCGCAAACACCCTTACACGCTGCGGTCATGTTTGACCGCGGCGTGTAAGGGGTTAACACCCGCGATCGGAGCCGGCTCCGATCGCGGGTGTTAGCGCAGGCTGTCAGCTGTACTAGACAGCTGACAGCCGCTGCTTCTGGTACCGGCTCCGTTCGTGAGCCGGTGCCAGAAGCAGGATGTTATAGAACGTCCCCGTGCGCTAAGCATCTAGCCCCGGGGACGTACTATAACGTCCTGGTGCGCCTAGGGGTTAAATTTACGTAGCATTTGTATCATGTGCTTTTTCTATGGCAATTGGTGTTGCGTTTATGTTGTATTTGCATTTATGTGGCGTTTGCTTCATGTTCACATTGCATTCGCGTTTACGGGGTATTTACATTGCATTTTCGTTCATGTAGCACTTGCATCGCATTTGCATTTACATGTTTGTCTTTACATTTACATTGTGTTTACACTGTTTTTGGATTTACATTCACATGGCATTTACATTTGTTTATATTGAACTTGTATCAAATTTGCATTGTATTTACATGGCATTTACATTGCATGTGTATTTATAATGTGTTTGTGTTTACACTGTGCTAATGTTTCAATCATGTTTGCATCCCGGTTGCATCACTATTTTTTTTTGTAAACGCAATGTTAACACAATGTACATTATAAACACAGCATCTAGATGAACATAGAGAGATAACACATTGCCTGCCACTGATTGGACAACGTGAGAGAAGATTAGCATAACACACGCCTCCAACCCCAGCTCCTCCCTACAGAATGACGTATGCATCTCCACATGTGTGAAGTGGTGAAAGTCCTCTTTAAAGAAAAGAATAATCTTTGATCACTGGAAGATCACAGAGCACAGATTGGGCTGAGATGAGCTTTGTAAATAATGTGCAGAATAAGTAAACAATCTTATCTATGAATACAATATAAGCTTTGCTTTCTTTTCAATTGAGATGCAAATAGAGACCACATATTCTGAAAAACTTATTGTAATATGTTGGTTGTTCTTTTTTCAATTTTTTGTAATTTCAAATGAATGGTTGAACAATCTTTTTTTCTTTAGTCATTAGTCGACATTGTGAATAAAATTCATCATATGGCAAATTCTGGTAAGCTTGGAGCAGTGAAGCCAAATAGTCTTGTTACGTCTAATAAAGGTGGAATGAAAGAAGGTGAAAAGCCGTTTGATGCCATGAACAACATAGTGGCCAACTTGCTTCTCAATCTTACCAGGTAACACACAAATTCAAGAAAAACCCTATATTTTCATCTTCATCCTTAAAGAGAACCCATCAGGCAAAATAACCCCCTAAACTAAATATATTTTCATAAACTGCCATTAGAGAGCATTGCCCCTACCCCTTCATCGTCCCTCTTCATGCCTGTAAATCTAAGCAATGAGGTCCTAAAGCTGTATGCAAATGACCTGTGAAATGTCCAATGATTCATTAGCATATTCAAGCTGTCCAGCTTATACATGAGTGGGAGGCACAGCCACACACCCCAGTGCTTGACTGACAGCCTGTATAATGGTGTGATGGCTGCTCCATGTGCTTGCTGCTGGCCACGCTCCCTGCAGCCTGTGTGTATAGGAGAGATATAATAGCTCCAGGATGCAGCCATGATATAGCAGAACATGTCAGGTACTTGTGTAGCTGATGTCTGTGTATTAGGAGGATGCAGCATGTCAGCAGATGCAGCACACACCCTAGCAATGCTTTACTATACATTACACACAAACATGAGCAGGGGGAGGAGAGGGGAGGGGTAACAGAGGTGACATCACTGCCTCTGACCATGTGACCAGCCTCATTTACATAATAAAGAAAAGATGATTTTATAATGATTAATGTATGAATTGACTAGATTAAGGCTGTGATGGGATCCTTGTCAGCTGCTCCAACGGGTAGTGGTGACAGAAATAGTGACACAGACCTGATGACAGGTGTCCTTTAACGTGACTTCTTATTCCAGCCCTTCTGTTAACCCCTTATCTTCACAACTGTTTTCTGTTTTCACTAGTATCTGACACATAAAAAGAGAGATCAGACAAAAGAGATGATGAAATGCATATTACACATGAAATTCTCAGCTGTGCTATAACAGCCATAACACCATAACATACTAATAGCTCTGCTTTATGCCTTCCTCTCTCTCCCCTGGATAAAGACCTTATCTGCTTGTAGCTTTACTTACCTCGCTTCCGGCAGGAAGTCCCTGTGTGAGCTCGTCCTGGAATGCAAGGGTGGAGGCAGAGAGCAGCTCAGTGCAACATCAGACAGGAGAACAATATGTCCTCCTAACCCTAAAGTCAGAAGGGTCAGGTCCAGGGACAACCAAAAATGTTTATACCACGACTGTAAGACACAGGTTGGAGTTATATCTGTGAAATGATGGATTTTTGTTTATAACTGTGAATTAGAGAATGTGTTGTTTTGTCATTCTGAATATATTTATGAATCTTGTCTTCGTGGTAATATCCATTTGAGGACTAGGCTATTACTCATTTTTTTCCATTAATGCATTCTTCAAGCTATAATTTATTATTTTCCTGTCACTATAGTTGTGTAGGGTCTTTTTTTATTTTGGGACAAAAAGTAATTTTCCACAGCACAATTTAGGGTTTTGTAAGTCCTAAAGATTAATTTTTATTAACCTTCTCTGTACAGTATACTTGCAAAAAAAAAACAAGTCTGATGTAATTTTTCTAATAAAAGTTTGGTATGTTTATTATGGACCCTAAAGAACATAAAAAACCCCAACACCCATACAGCAATACCAAATTTATATTTTTTTTTCCACAATGGAGGGCAGCAGCGTCTTCCATTACATACTCCTACAGTGTGGAATATGTGTTCTGTATTATATGTATTATGCTCCTCAGAAAAATCATTAAACTACTGTGACTGAAAGTCAACAATAATGAAAACTTTTATTTCATCAATTTAAACAAATCCATTAAAAAGACAACATACACAGAAAAAGTCTACCAGTGGTCAAATTACTAAATATAGATGATAAATATATCACTCATAGAGGTATGAAAGGTATAGTCCTCAGAACAAGTCACAGTATTTGTTTACCCAGAGGAATAACAAAAGACAAAGGGATACATACAAAATACATATACAGAACATAGGTGGACACCACCCGACACATGTTTTGCCTCGCTCTGTCGGATTTATAGTGTTACATGGAGTTATAGCAACAATCTCTCAGCTTTTTTGGGTAGGTATTATACTATTAATGCAAATATTGAAGTTTATTGGTGCTGGAACTCTTTCTCAAGTAGTTTTACCATACTGTGTATTCCTGCATGATGAAAGCAAACTGTTTGGTTTTGTTGTTTTTTTTGTCACTTAGCTCTGCAAGGTTTGAAGGAGCACTTAATATGGATCTGAATGAAATCAGCATGAACTTGGTCCCATTTCCACATCTCCATTACCTAACGTCAAGCTTGACACCTCTCTATACACTGGCTGATGTTAATGTACCAACAAGGAGGTAAGATCTATTGCCAGCTCATGATACTTTTGATACTGTATGTACTTTCTTAATGGACTGCTCTCATAGCATTAGGAATTCTCTATTTGGGAAGTGCCTGGTCCTCTGGAGAGAGTCTTTCTCTGTATAGAGATGAGAGAAAGACAGCATTTATTTGCTGCATGTGTACTGTATAAATGGGCACCAAATGTTATTAAGGGGATTAGGCTATGTTCACATTACATTTGTCATGTGCATTTAGCCTGTAAACATGATGTAGTACAATATATTGAGCTATCCAATAAAAATGCTATATACATTGCACAATAGAATTGCCTCCATCACAGACTGATTGAAGTTTGTGTCCCAGTGTAATTGTTAAATCAAAGCAATAAAGCCTTAGGAGACAGGTCTGTAAAATCCTCACACTGCTTTTTTCTGCCAACATGATCATGTCACTATCTTGTTGTAGTGATCCCGACCATGTAGCAAGGGAATCTAAAATTCAGTTTTACTTTTATCTCCAATATATAGATTGGATCAGATGTTTTCAGATGCTTTTAACAAAGACCATCAGCTCATTCGTGCTGACCCTAAGCACAGTCTGTACCTGGCGTGTGCTTTAATGGTGAGAGGAAACGTCCACATATCAGACCTCCGAAGAAACATTGAGCGGTCAGTATGGAATTTTCTTTTGACTCTTATTTGATTTTGGAAGCATTATTCTTTTTTTGCCTTTTTTTCCAACACTCCTATGCAGTTTCAGAAAAATTTAGTTTCACTATCCATGAAGGACATTACATTGTAGATTCTTGCTTTGGATTCTGCATAATCTGCAACCAAAAGGCCAGATGCAAACATGACTGCAGCTGATCTGAGAACTGTTGTAAATGAAAACCTAACCATTTTTCATGTTTTGCTATTTTTTTTCCATGTAAACTCTCAAGTTTCATGTTAATGCATACATTAAACCCATGAAAGGGAATATCTCATTAAATGCCATTCCTTTTGCTTTGAGATCTTGCACCTTGAATTTTTACTCGGATTTTCGAGGTGTATATCAGAACTTAAAATCCATAAATATGAAAGGTAAATGTTTTTTCTTTTAGGTTGAAACCTTCACTGCAGTTTGTCTCCTGGAACCAGGAAGGGTGGAAAACAAGTTTGTGTTCTGTTCCACCTGTTGGTCATACCCACTCCCTCCTGGCACTAGCAAACAACACGTGTGTAAAGCCCACTTTCATAGATCTCAGGGACAGGTTTACAAGACTTTATCGTAAGAAGGTATGTATATCAATGCAGGCAGTCATTCCAGTTACATATTTTGGGCTATTCTGGAACATGCTGTCTTTAGCACGGGGAGATGGGGGGTGATTATGCTAATATCCTCTGACACCATCTAATCGGTGGCGGAAGGTGTCAGAGAATAGATTCCTTTCTTGCTGTGTGCGGGCATAGCTGCGCCCGCTTCATGCTGCCAGGTGCGTGCAACACAAGGATCTCGCAAGATCTCGGCAGTGCAGAGACATGATGCCAGGAGTGCGCAGCAGGCGCAGCTATGCTCGTACACAGCAAGAAAGGAATCTCTTCTCTGACACCTTCTGCCGTTGATTGCATGGTGTCAGAAGATATTAGCATAATCACATCCATGCTGCAGAGTAAATGGTCAGATGCCGGGGCTCATATCTCAGGAACGGAGGGGGGGGTAGGAGGAAAATTCATAGTGTCCCTGAATTGGGATGCAAGTGCCTACATGATTGTATGTTCACTTTAAAATATTTGGGGTGGTGAAAGGTCCTCTTTAAGAAAACCAGGGAAGGCAATTTACATATTTTCAGAAAACTGTAGTCTTGACTATAGTGTGGCAATAATAGTACATTTATTTAAAAAAGTTATCTTTAAGCCTTCAGAATAGATGATATGTTAAGTTATGTTGTAAAAATGAATTATCCAGCATCTAAAATTAGGCATCGAGAGACTTTTAGCTTATAATTTGGTATAACAAAGAGTACAAGGAAAGTGGAGGACCAATATAAAACTTAGCTTTTAATGCAAAATATCCTTAAAAATGTTAAATACAAAAATAGATGTGTCAGTTACCAGTGTTCGTGAGGATGATGCCGTATAATGGGTGTAGGCACCGATGATGCAGAGTGGCACTCACAATTTTCTGGGTGTATGTGTTTCTGCAGAGGTTATCCCATTGCGGGATGCCGAATGTCATGCAGAAAAGATACCGTCTGTGATAATGTATCGATGCTTAAAGAAGATGTGTGGTGCGGAAACTCTGAGAGAATGAGACAATGGTAAGAAGGGGTGGGGCACTCCAGGGTGTAGAGTGCGGGGTACCCTATAAGACCCTAGTATTAAAGATGAGTGGTCCCTGTCCGACCCTTCGAACCTCGCCACGGAGCCGCAGCCCTAGATGGCTGCCGCCCCGTCTGGAGCCTATCCCTACCAACGGCCCTCTGACCCTAATACAGGGGAGGAGGGGGGGAAGGAGGTGTCCAGATAAGAGTCTCTTGTGATGCAACAAGTACCCGACCTATCTAGAGGGGAAAGATAGACGTGTCCTCTATTGTGAAAATGGTGGGTATTAATGGCAATAGGCAGGTAAACAATGTGTAGCTGCAGGGTCACATCTGGTCTTGAGAACCCTACATGTCATGTTTCGCCTCTTCAATTGGGCTCATCAGGGGCAAAAGGAGACCAGAATAACCTGCTTCAAAAGCCTATATAGATGTCTCGGCTGAAGACAGCAAAATGGTGTTAAATAATCTTGAGATAAATTAGGGCAGTGGCCGGATCAAGAGGGTCCGTTCCAAAGAATGGTTGGCAAGGACCATAGGTGCCTGGACTTAGAAACGCCAGATGCTGCGCTTAGCGTCCGGCGTGGTGCCCAAGATGTCAGTGGAACACATGAGGCATAAATATGCCCCACCCCTTCTTACCATTGTCTCATTCTCTCGGAGTTTCCGCACCACACATCTTCTTTAAGCATCGATACATTATCACAGACGGTATCTTTTCTGCATGACATTCGGCATCCCGCAATGGGATAACCTCTGCACAAACACATACACCCAGAAAATTGTGAGTGCATCATCGGTGCCTACACCCATTATACGGCATCATCCTCACGAACACTGGTAACTGACACATCTATTTTTGTATTTAACATTTTTAAGGATATTTTGCATTAAAAGCTAAGTTTTATATTGGTCCTCCACTTTACTTGTACTCTTTGTTATAACTACCAAGTGGGGTTTAGGAGGGGGTATACACCACCCTCCTTTTCGTATGTATTTTCTCTATAATTTGGTATAGCTGTATATTTTATATGCAGTTTTATAGTAATGCTATTTCTTGACCCATGTGATTCATGTATTTTTATTTCTATCATTGCAGGCTCATCTACACCACTACCTCCAAGTGGATGGCATGGAACAAAGCTCTTTTACAGATGCCTATTCGTCTTTGTCTTCACTAATTGACGAATACAACCAACTTGATGCAGCTAAAGGGATAGCTCTGCCTGACCCTCCTAGAATTAACATAGCTGTTTAAAGTTATTTATATACTGCATTTCCTTTCTAAGTATTGTAATATAAATACGACTTACGGCAGGTGATTGGATTTAAGACACAAATATACATTCTGCATTAAAGGGGTTTTCTGGGACTTTAATAGCAATGATCTATCCTTAGTATAGATCATTAATGTAGAGATTACTCCATCCTGAATGCCAGCACCCGGTGGTCAGCTGTTGTTCAATAAATGCACCCTCTTTATTTTGTTGTACAATGCAACTCAGTTATGCATGGCATGACGTTGCCGCTCATTTCTATTAACGTTGTGCACTGACAACGTGCCACAGCCCCTTCAAGCAGTTGATCAGTGAAGATGCTGGGAGCCGGATGCATCAGTGTGTTCCTACAGATCTTGAATGCATCTTTGTAGAATAGCAGCAGAGTTTTTGAGAACAGGCTGCAGAAAAAAAACTTGTAGTAATCTTTGTTAAAATTGACCTATGCTTTTAAAAGATCAGTTTTCCCACCATGTGCTTCAGATTTCCAGCATGTATCTCCGTCCTGGATTACAGATAGAGAAATATTTAGCAAGTCTGTATAAACCAGAACATAAAACTCACAATTTTTTGTTTGGGTGGGGGGAAGCTCTGGTTTCATGCTGTTTTTCATTTTTGTGGAAATATACCATAAATAATGTTCTTTTCTTTTTCCTTTGGTAATTTTTTATTCAAAGAACAGGCATTTTATTTATGACTCTGACAGGGTTTATATATGGCCAATTTAATATTTTTAAATCCTATTTATTATGTAGAATATTTAACAGTTTGTTTTTGTACTGTATTTAAAAATAAATCTTTTGGTAGTTAAACTCTTGGTTTACTTTTGTGGTGCCGGAACTTGGCTAAAGCTGTTTGTGGCAATGGATGTAATCATAGCTGAATCCCAAACCGCCCTTGTAATTGGGCTTCATGAACACGACCATGTACTGTTTGTGCGCAGCAAACGAGGGACCATGTTCCAAATTCCTAGTGGCGCCACAAATCCAGGCAAGAAAAGGGCCTGCTCTACATCTTGTGGTGTCCACCCGGCACATTCGCAGTGTACCATGCCTCACCACCAGGGCCGATTCTAGCATATTTGTTGCCTGAAGCGAATATTAAAATGCTGCCCCCCCCCCCCACCTCTGTAGCCTAATCCTATTACAGTGCCCACACCCAGTAAATGCTGTTAGTGGCATCTAGAACCTTATAGATGACAATCTCTTCCATCAGTAGGACTTTATTCCGGGTCCTTCCATCCATGACGTATCAATATGCTGAATTTGTGACCAGATATCTTCAGCTCAATCAGCACATCTCCACCCGGCGTCCCTAAAATTACCACAGTCACTTACAGTACAAAGTCACCTGGATAACAACACAGTGCTCCTAAATAATATATACCCCTCACAACACAACTGACCAGACGCTCCCCCACATATAAAACATCCCTTCATTATATAGAGGCGGTCACCTACTTACATATGACCCCTAGTTACAAACAGACCTCTGGATGTTGGTAATATAATGTCAATTTGCCTTGGGCTACAATAAACCGCTTTAACAGTTATCAAATGTGTCTGTAATGAAGCTTTATGGTTAATTTTGGTTCTTCTGACAATCCAACATTTTTAAATCCAATTGTCACAGAGACGAAAAAAAATTTGCCTGGGACTACAATTGTAAAATATACAGTTCCAACTTGCATACAAATTCAACTTAAGAACAAACCTACAGAATCTTGTACATAACCCAGGGACTGCCTGTATACTGTATATACAGTGTAAAAAGGCCCTATAGATAAATATAGCAGCCCCTTACCCCCCTAATAGCAGTATTCGGCCCCTTGTCCATGAAAAATGTTAAAAACCTAATACTTACCTGCAGGCAGGGTGCTCCCACACCAACCGGTTCCCCTCTTCTTGCTGCTCTTCCCTGAGCCGTGGCTCTGCTCAGAGACACAGGCGGCATGACGTCCTCACCCACCACCTGTGTCACTGCATAGAATGGAGTGACGCCAGCAGCTGGAAAGGCGTTGTGTTGCTCTGCATATAAATCGCATCTGTGTCTTAAAGCAACAGGTGCAAATTATTTATCTGGTGGGTGATTTGGGCATCAACGGGCACCCGAATAGTCCACATAAGAGAGACAAGTTTTGGTACTTTCCAAAGGGCTCCACATTCTGCCGCTTGAGGCGAGATTTTCATCTCGCCTCATGACAGATGCAGCCCTGCTCACCACCTTGAGGCCATGCACAATAGAAGGCAATAGGGACCATGAATAAGCCACCGCTGGTGCGGACAGCCCCCCAAAACAATGGTGTGCATCAGGCCTTACTGTATGGAACTACAACCATTTACAGGCACTTGCAGTGTTATTTTCATTGAACAAACCACTTGTGTGATCCATAAGCAAAGGTTAATGTTGCAGAATTATTAACTACCGTGGAAATGTGTACATTTTCCAGTTTAGAAAGTACTAGCTCTGAACACTCATCACTTAATTTCACATATAACCCAATAACTATTAAGGTAGATTTTACAAAATGACTTTGAGCAAAAATCAGTTCTGTGGGGCATTTGAGTCTATTTAGCTCAGTGTTGGTAGTTTTGTTCCCCCTATCGTGTGCAGTTCTAGGTGTTTTAGACTTCACCGCCATCTAATAGCAGAAAGCTGTACAGTCTCTGTCCTTAGGAATCCAGTCTCACCAAGGTGTGAAAGAATGTGCAGCCGGCTAGACAGGAATTTGCAATTCCGAGGAGCCTCTTGACTTTTCCCCCATAACGTAATATAAAAATGGTATGTACAAATTACAAATGTGTGAAAAATGATTCTTCACTAAGAAAAAAAACAAAGCCCATTAGGCGGTCTCTTTCATTCTGCTGTAGTACTGCAGAGAAGGAAATGTAGCACCTACACTGACAACCCATTTTTAAAAACCTGCATTTTATTTAAATATATTGCACAATACAAAGAAAAAAAATCAAACGGCAACGATAAATAAATGAGTCAGGTTAGCCAGAAAGCTGAAATATGATGTCACTCATCTTTATGAGAAATTACAAGATTCTTTTATAATTTCTCCATAGATCATTAGTGTATTAGAATTTATGAAATTTTGGAATATATTTGGTTAGGGATGGTGGAGTGATCCCCACATCCCAAAAATCTTTGATGATTCTTTCTGCCGATTGTCTTTCTCTTCCTCTGTATTGGAAATGTACAAGACACCCACAAAATCTCACTTTAAAGGAAACCTAATACTTAAAAGTGGTAGTTCTAAGACACATAGACATGGCACCAGCTCAGGGTGATCTGGTGCCTGAGCATATTTTCATTAGTAGAATAAACCGTTGTATCACCGATTTTATAAGTTATATTAACATTTATCTCGGCGCACCCCACTAGGACACGGCGCACCAGGCACACGCCCGTGCGTGCGCCGGATTCTGAAGTGCTGGAGAGCCGGTGACGTCACCGAGCTCTCCGGCACACGCGCGCCTGTGCAACTTCACACCGGGAAACAGGCCGTGCTAAGTTGCGCAGGCGCACGTGTGCCGGGGATCTCGGTGACGTCACCAGCTCTCCAGCAATTCAGAATCCGGCGCACGCACGGTGCGCTGTGCCCTAGTGCGGTGCGCCATGATAAATGTTAATATAACTTCTAAATCGGTGATACAGCGGTTTATTCTACTAATGAAAATATGCTCCGGCACCAGCTCACGCTGAGCTGGTGCCATGTATATGTGTGTAAGGACTACCGATTTTAAGTGGTAGGTTTCCTTTAAGAGAGGGAGCTGTAGCAGCTGGGGAGGGACATGTGATGCATGACCGCACATAGCACAGCTCTTGGCTTACACTAGGCAAATATTTGTTGTCAATAGCCGCCTTCTTTCTAAAATGAACTTTTAGAATTATGCTAATGAGCTTGAAGGTCTACCCTAGACCCTCTGAGATCTGGCTTTACAGACTGTTACACTGTCTTACCCTGCTCCCTCAGCAATTGTATACCGTAGCTGGTATACCAACCTGATACTGCATCTTATGTGTGGATATGACTTCAGCTTCTTTATGAACGAATTGTTCAGTTCAGCAAATAAATTACGGTATATTGTTTCTATAATGAAAAGTTAGACTTTTTTTTTCCTATATACCCTATATTCAGTATTCCAATTTCCTTATTGGTTCCTCACGGTTTTCTAGGTCGTTGCATGCTGCAATTCAATAGGAAGCGTCCAGTGGATACAAATCGTAAAATCCTGATCATATGATGTGGAGCATGGCTGTGACCTTAAAAAGCTATACACTTATGTTACAAAAAAGTTATACCCTAAAAACATGGGTTTTGCAAAGTGGTTACTAAAGTAAAACCAAAATATTCAGATTTCAACTTTATACAAAAGTTGTAGAAACTTCTTTAAAAATTAAAACTTCCATGGGCCCTGAGCTGCCTTAATATTATAGCCCCTAGAATCAAACTTCTTAGGGAATGGAGGACACGTCCCATCTGTCTGCTTTCCTTTGGAGGACCTTCACTCTTGTGTACCTATGTATTCAGAGCAGGAACGAATGTATGGGGATCTCATGTGTGAAGAGGCTTCTCAGTATAACATTTGGTGGGTAGCAGTCAGACCCCCTAGGAGGCTTGGACCCCGGTTTATCACCCAAAACACCTATATTATGTATACCAATAGGGGCTGGTGATGGAAAGAGGAACCATAATGGACCGGATATTAGGACAGATGTGAGTACAATTGCTTGCAGCATTATGTCACAAAGGAGAGCAAAACCCTCATATTTTTTGAAGCATTTTATTCTATCTTTTCATGGGACAACGCTGAAAATAAAGCTCTTTGATAGAAAGTAGTCAGTGTACAGCTTGTATAATAGTGTAAATTTGGTGTGCACTCAAAATAACATTGGCGTCTGCCATATGCTGACTCCGCCCCACCACAGCTGACTCTGCCCCAAAGACCATTTCAGGACTCTATATGTGTCCAGAGTGAACACAGATAAAGTTGAATAACCGGATGGTGCAGGGAACTATTACCTCTGCATCATCACTGCTCCCGTTTAGCTGTGATGCCAGCAGGCATTGAGTGATAATGTCATCATCTGCCGGCATAACAGCACTGAGGAAAATATGAACAGAAGAGCTGCTAGGGAATGGCGACATGCTAGTATGTGGTGTTTATTTTTTTTAAATTCATTGTAATTAGGAAAAGAGGACAAGTGGGTGGGCCACAATATGGGGGGTGTAAGAGGGGGCACACAAGATGGTGGAAAATTACAGTGGAACAACAATATGGGAGGGTATGAGAGGGGGCCCACATTATGGGAGGAATGAGAGGGGGCTACAATATAAGAAAGAGATGAGAGAGTCCACAAGATGAGGGGCCTCAATATGAGGGAAAGATGAAAGGTCACAATATGGAGGGAGAGGTCATAATATCTGGGGGGGAAGAGGGTCCACAATATAAGGCAGAGGTGAGAGGTCACAATATGAGAGGGAGGTGAAGGGCCACAATAATATGCTTTCTGCACAAATTCCTCAGTTTTCTAGTTCTCTGCTTGCTGTCCTTCTATAGAAATATTCATTGTTTATCTCTAGTGGACAAAAACCCATGGTCACACAGGTACATGGCTAAATATTATCCTAGAGTAATCAGAGCCGTGCACCTGTGTGACCATGGTCAGATTTCTGTCCACTGAAAATAAACAATAAAGCTAGTTCCCATAGAATGACAGAATCTAAAAAAAACTATGAGGGTTTGTTACAGAAAGTGTATTGAAAATTTGTATAACTTTTCATTATTCAAACAATATCCAATTCTTGTTGAAATGGGAATACTCCTTTAAGGGTGTATTCACAAATTTGCGATTGGATACAAGTCCCCATAGGTGGCCCGGGCTCGGTAGGTTGAGCACAACCATGCCGTGTGCAAAAAAGATAGAGCATGCTCTATCTTCGGACATAAGAATGGCCGTGCGGCATTAGTTTCTATGAAGAGAGGAGGGGCGAGCAGCCCCTGGCTATTGCTGGGCGGGCATACGACCTGCTGTGCAAAATGCAATGCAAACGCATTCTATAAACTTGGCCTTAGAATATACAGGTAATATTTCCATGTAGCAGTAGGTGGGCCCTAGGCCCCCAAGTCTGACCCTGATTCTACCTAATAGTAGAGGCTGCAGGTATTTAGTGTGTATTGCATTATTACATCTATACAGATAGATACAGAGACAGGAAATATACAGAGACATCTTCATTCGGTCATTCACCCAAGGGGTATTAAAGGAACAATACTTCCTCTGCACACAAAAGTCCACATGCAGGGGACCCCTTGCGCCAGACCTGAAAGAGAACAGCTGTTATCTGAGGACACGTCACCTTCAGTCACTAGACGTAACAAGTTCTCCGGTATTTTTTTTTTTATAGGTACAGTTGTTTTTGGCTCAAGCACATGTAAAGGGGGTCATATGCAGGAGTGGACACTATTAAAAATTCAGAACATGTGGGTTGGGCCCGGCTCCCTGGATCTTTTACAATCATAGCAACACCACTGTTTATGTGTATAATGTACCAATACACATTTGTTTAGGTTATCATCATTGCACCCACAATTTTTCTGTACAATCTTAATTTCTTGTCTGTTAATCATTTGTATTTGCACCTCTTTCATCAGATGAAACTTGGATTAGGATCTAGCGCAGATACTTACAGGGCCCATAGGTGGGACCCACATCCATCAGATGTTTATGGCATATCTGCGTATTTTCAACAGAAATGGGGAAAGATTACAGTATGCCTGTCATGAAGCTATAAATAACTGTACACCCCTAATTTAACCACTTATATGCACTTACTTTACAATTCTTGATATTGATGGACTTCCATATATAATCTCAGCATTAGTGGTACGAGGCACTTGTCTTTGTATAGTGACTCTTTCCATTATCTCCTCAGATATACTGGCAGGCGGATACTTTACAATTAGGAAGCCTGACCAGATTAATACTTCATAATCCATTTGTTCCCTAATTAATTGTATCCTACAAGTAGGGTGAGGTCTCTCTGCAGCTTTGTTTTGAAACTTACTGACTGCTACTCACAAAATTTTAAGGTGAGTAAATATATCTCCCGGGTCATTACAAGTCTTTTGACAAACACAGGATGTGATCCACATCATTTTCCAAGAGAAAGAAGCCTCATTGGAACACTGGAAATGGACAGTTATCATTGTAGACTTGTTGGGGATGCAGCATCTCCGATCTGTGCACGCCCCACAGTATATGGGGCGATATCTTCGCACTGTAGAGCACTCGGATAGTGATAGTTTAACAGGTTTCGGATCTTGGAATGTAGGTTTGCAAGTTCTTCCTTGAGGAACCTATGAGAGGAACAAAGTTTGTATAACTTAGTTACTGTTGACAGCATGACAAACATATTTGTTTCAGGAAAGTCGTCATTTATCAACTATAGAACTTATTTCTCTGTACAGCTGTCAAATTCCCAATTTTCATTAAAGGGGTATTCCCATCTGGGCTTTTACATTTAATTAAATTCATTTGCCACGTGTAAACATTTCTTCAATTGGATGTTAATAAAAAAAATGTTCCTGTGTGAAGATAATTTCTCATAAATGTAGTCATGTTGTCCCTTAGAAACGAGATAGCTTCCTCGGATACGACCACCTCACACTCTGGCAGCAGTGGACAGACATGCGCTATTGAGCCTTGCATGACCTCCTGGTTTCAGCAATCATTACTACAGGACGGCTGTGGGACCTGCAGTAACTCCCAGACATTTCATATACAAAAACAATTTGTTTTTTTGTGCAATCACTCCAGCAGAGGTGGTCTTATCCGGGGAAGCCATCTCGTTTCTAAGCGACAACACGACTACATTTATGAGAAATTATCTTCATACAGGAACATTTTTTTTAATAACATCTAATTGAAGAAATGCTTATATATGGCAGATTAATGAAACTGAATGTGAATGCCCAGACGAGAATACCCCTTTAACTATGAAATGAATGAATTTAAAGGGGTTGTCTGACTAACAAACAAATACTTTCCCGTAAAAGTGTAAAACTGATTTAAAGCACAATACACACTTGATGTCCCTTCAATCATATACGCTGCTTTCGGTTTTGGCTGTGTCACAGGACCATTATATGCAATTTAGTTAAATGTGCAAAGTGGCACAACCACTAGGTTTGCTCACATGCCATTGGTGCCAGTTCACTGTTAGTTTTGCCCTGACAGGGAACAGAATTTAAGGCCTTATTAGCATAAGACAGTGAAAAATGTTTTTTCACAGCTGAGTGCAATACTTTTTAATGGATTGATCCACACATATGTTACAGTAAGATATATGCAATCCTAGTCTGAATTATTCTTACTAATCTGTGAGTACAATAGAAGTCAATAGGTCCAAGAATATTACTGACAGCACTCATATGGCAACCAATACTGACCTTTAAAAGTAGATGGATGCTAGGATACACTCTTAAGAAAACGGGGGATTCACTACAGACATCCATGGGGAAGACCTGGGGGTATTATAGTGGGTTTGCCATATTTCTTTAATACGGAGCTGATTCTTCTACTGGAAGTTAGAGTTTCTACAACTGTAAGTATATGGTGTCTTGCTCCAAAACAAACTTCTTTGTGACTGTTTCGAGAGTTTAAGTTTTGAGAATTTAACTTAACATTAAAGAGCACCACCAAAGGTTAAAATAATTGTACATAACCTGTTTTTATATGTTTCTCTTAATAGGTGTTGGCCTACGGTACTTATCTTTTCTCTAAACCCCACCATTCCTGAGCAAACAGTAATTTCTTATCTCTACTGTCAGATGGGCAGTGTCAATCACAGGATCACCGAACTGCTAGTAGGGATTCTTATTAGCATACTATGTACTGAGATTATGCAAATTAGTTTATTAACAGATGGATTGTCCTGGACAGGAGCAGACAGCCTGTAAAGAGATGAACATAATGATACTGACTCTAGAATGGGGAGTTCTAGAGAGAAATATACCTGCACCAGTGTCACCTAATAAAAGATGCAAAAATATGGGTTTGGTGAAAGGTCATCTTATTTCAGAAGATCAGCATGAAGGTTGGCTGTATTCTGTGATAGACAAAACTGGAGAGCAGTTCCTCTGGCAATGGCTTTGGATGTGCTGATACATTGCATTGCAATAGATGAAAACATAAATTCACATGGTGCAGTTTAAAAAACCAAAGAGCTGGTCATTTTGCACTCCCGTTTTTACCCAGAGATTTCTGTAGTTTTAATGGACTTTTGAACACAGCAGACAGCAGAGTGTGACATGTAGAGTTTGGTTTGCTAACAATAACTGTTACGTTACTGGGGACGGATGATATGTGTGGATTTTAAGGGCACAAAATCTGCAGCTTTACTCAGTAGCTATATGATGTATGGGATTTATCTGAATTCTATTCCCACACAGGAAAAAAAAATGCAGATTTATAATCCACAGCATGATATTTAAAGGGGTATTCCAGGAATAAGTATAATTCATATACAAATGGGTCCTTAAAATATAAGTTAATATGTAATCAGTTGTTATTTAAAATGTTGCTCCCCTTAGCAGAAAAATGTTGTAGTCATACACTGTAATTAAGAATTACAATGCTACTGGCCCTTTAAACAGTCCTTTGACTTAGTCCCTGTGGAGGAGCCATCAGGACAGAAGATGGCCACTGACCACATGTCCCCATCACATGTCCTGCACTTGCCTGGGCAGGTTATGTGATCACCACTACGTTTGGCTGTAGTCGTTTGATTTCAGTGCATCCAGTATGGTCAGTGTTGTGGTGAGACATCATCTCAGTGATGTAATGTGCAGTGATGACAGTTACACATCATTACTATGGTAAAAGATCAGGACAGTCTGTTTCACCATCACTGGGAGCAGAGCATAAGAGGGAGAAGGGGTTATTGAGAAATAAAGGATCATGGGACTTGTAGCTTCCAGTGGGGGCCATCTTATTAATAATTCCACCTACTTAGAGAGGCCATAAATTTTGTAAATCATAAAATCAAACTATTTAAGCTCCATTATGTGAGTAATGACAATGAGTTTTGTTACATTCATTAAATTATAGCATTATGGGGTTTTGTATCTCATGTTCATATTCCTAGAATACCCCTTTAACAGTTGTAGTTTCAATCTAGAGCTTGAGTGCTGTGTGCACCACGCTGGATTACCTTTACATTACTTAGCAGAGTTGTATTACATGGCCTGAGGAAGCAGAGTCGTCTGTCCTTTCTCATTTCACATTTGCTGTTCTCATTGGTGATCCGTATAGATATGCCCATTCCACATGTTTTAGAACATGGGCTCCATGCAGTTGCCTGCACTAGACATTTTCTTTTCCAAACAAGTGGTAATATCTTGTACACTGAAATAGAGGATGACATGATTAGATGGAAACTCATTATATGGTAGCAATGAAAGGATGATGATGAATGTACAGAATTGTATGTGCAATATATGATTACCAGCAATCATACAGTATTCTGATTGAACAGATTGACTTTTTTGTGAAAGGTAAAATCCACAGTTTTTCAAAAGAAAGTGTCCCCAGGGTAGTGATAATCTTTTGGAGGAGCTATTGGACACAGAAAAGCATGCTCCCAAATGAGTGCTTTTGAAGACATATAGACAAGGAGTGGAACATTGTTCCGTTTTTTCTTGCCTATATTTTTTCATTTAACTAGTAGCTTGATGAGTCAAGTCAAGAATTCAGTTTGCCGCCCTGTTCTGTCAAGAATGGTTACCTTCCCACAGTTGCACTACAACCAATCTATCTGTTATTGGCTATACAGCCAATAGGTGAGAATTGCTTCTGGCTGGAATACTTGAAGTGTGGCGCATCTGGTGGAAATACAGATGTGTCTTTTCAGATGTGAGTAGTTTATAATAATCTAGGTTATTGTGTAACAAGGTGATACCCTTTGTGCAGGGCCGATTCTAGCCTTTTTGCTGCCTGAAGCGAAACTTGAAAATGCTGCCCCCCACGCTCGATGATGCTACCACAGACATTAGAGACATCTAGAATCTAGTACCGTACAGGTAATTATCTGCTTCATCAGGAAGAGGACTGCTTTACGATTTCTCTGGGCTATGGTTTTCTCAGCTGAATTCATAATCAAACGTCTTTAGCTCTATGCAGCACAACACCACACAACACCTCTAAAAATACCACAGTCACTTACAGTATAATGGAGCATGTTCCTAATATATATTATCCTAACAACATTACTGAACATACTATTCCTCACATAAAACATCCTTTATATAGTCAACTGAATAAATTATAGTATATACAGCACCCACAATTTATTAGGTGCCCTAATTTAGCCTCTCCCCAGTAGTACACAGCCTCACTCCCCTGTATACACAGCCACCGTCCAGTATAACAACCTCCCCCTGTTCCCCCCATATACACAGCCTCACTCCCATGTATACACAGCCTCTCCCCACTGTATACACAGCCTCTCACCCCCCTGTATACACAGCCTCTCCCCAGTATACATAATGACACCCCTCCAAAAAAATACACCCCCATATACAGATGTCCCACTTAGGTATATTATATACTGACCCCACTCATATTATCATTCAGCCCCCATATACAGATGCCCCCTCCTTGGGTATATTATATACAGTCCTCTCTCATATTACAAACCAGCCCCTGCACACAGATGCCCCCCACCTGGAACATGGTTTACATTTCCTAGGTATATTCTATATAGCCACTCCATTATCACTGAAGGAATACTTACCTGCCACTAGCCGGCCTCTTCTTCTCCCAGGTCTTCTGTGCAGGAATGCAGGTGGTGTGACGTCATCACACGCCGCCTGTGTCTTTCACTATATACTGAGCAACACATAGAAGTTCTGTTGCTCAGTCCATTAATCTTTAACCTTAAAGGCACAGGCACAATTTATTTTTTGTTAGGTGATTTGGGTGGCTGTGGGCATCTGAATCACCCACATTTTAACATGGGAATATGGCACTCCCCTAGGGCTTTCGCATTTGCTGCATATGTGTGGCTGCCCTGTGAATTTCAGAATGTCAAGGGTTTTGCTAGCAAGACTTTCTGCTATATTGAATTGGCTTCATGGGAAATTGGAATCCTTAACCAAATCTGGAGACATCTGTGCATGCCTGTCCAGATGGGAAAGCAATGAAGCTTGTCAACATCTTTAGACTCACATGAGAAATTGTGGGGCAGATTTATTAAAAGTGTCTTGAAATTAGAGATTTTAGGTGTACCATATTTATCAAAGGGTCTTTGTGGATAATAAATCTGGCTATGTTAAAGCCTGTGAATAGTAGCCATGCGCCTTCATTGTGTTGGCTCCGTTTATCACATGTTATTCTTCATAAAAGTATTTTAAATATTCTTAATCTTATTCTTAAATAATCTTAATTCAGATGTGGCTGAATGTAATATGAATGTTTTTGGCACAAAGTGAGAAAGATTTCAGTCATCACCAGTTTAATAGTTATGTTGAATTTTTTTCTGTGCCATTGTGAAGTTTTCCCATAATTTTTTCTAATATACTGCTTTTCCCTCTAGTACTGTATGATATAATAACTGATGCCCTAAATTGTCCATGTCGTTTTGAGCTTGGCTGTCCAACTAATATGAAATATAAGCAACTTTATTACTACTACCTCTAAAAGCTTTTCCCATTACCACCAGTAACCACTTTTTGACTATTCTCGTTCTTTGGCTTCTACTTGTGTCACGGCCGCACCTGCGATCCTCGGTATGGATTGCTGGTACACCCACGCCCTTCCATGTGGACGCCATTCACCTCTCCTATGTTCCTGCTTCCCGACTAGGCTGCGTTCCCACTCACTAAGGAGCTCCTGGACTTAAAGGGCCAGCATCCTCCTGATTAGAGCTCGTTATCCAGCTTGCCGTTATAATCCGGCACCTCCCTTCCTGCCTCGCTGGATCGTCAGCATTCTACAAGGAACTTCCAAGGTTTCCACAACTCACTTTCCACAGCGGTTCCTATTGAAGAGAAAGCCCTCCCAGTGTTTCCATATGCTCCTGTTCTTCCAGTGTTTCCAGGCGCCTCCGTGTTTCCTCTTCTCCAGCGTTTCCAGACGCTCCTGTCCTCCAGCATTTCCAGATGCCTCCGTGTTTCCTGTCTCCAGTGTTCCAAGACGCCTCCAAGCCACCAGCTGTCCTCCAAGGACCTCTCCATTCCTGTCTGCCTGGGTCATGTGCCAGATGCTTGCTTGCCTGCCGTGAGTTCCAGCTCATCCTTCCAACCCGTACTCCAGCTGTCATCCCAGGCACGGATTGTGTCCTACACCCCCTGTTTCCCTGGCTCCCACCGCGGGCCTAGTCGCACCCGTGAAACGACCTGGTGGCACCCCACCGCAGCAAGACCATCCTGCTTTGCAGTGGGCTCTGGTGAAGACTAGGAGCCACTTAGACTCCTTTCCTAGGTGCTGGCTAGTACCATCATCATCTCCCGCGATGGTCCAGAGGGTCCATAGACTCCTCCTTCCGGACTCTTCCCACAGAGACTCTAGTTCTGTTGTCTGTGTACCCTTTACAACCTGTTTATTCCAAAAATGTGTATCAAAGAGCTAGGCTGTACCTCCTAGGATCAGCAGAGTAATAAGGTCTAAGGCAAAGACTTTTGTATGATAACATTCTAAGGCAACATCATTCGCAGAAAAAATGTGTACAAAGACAGTGTTGTAAAAGACACTGGGGCAGATTTATCAAGAGTCTGAAAGTCAGAATATTTCCAGTTGCCCATGGCAACCAATCACAGTTCAGCTTTCACTTTACCAGTGCTCATGAATATTTTAAAGGGGAGCTGTGATTGGTTGCCATGGGCAACTGGAAATATTCTGACTTTCAGACACTTGATAAATCTGCCCCACTGTCTAAACGTAGAGGTTTGCTCTGGATAAATTACATTTTTTAACAAACCCTTAAACAATAAGTAAAGTAATTTACTTATACTAGGTTTTATAAGCAGTAACACAAAAACACGGCGCTGGTTAAAATCTTTTTATATAAAAATTACAATAAAGAAGCTGCTAAATAAAATTTTCAAACTGAGGCCTATCCGCACAGAAGTGACTTCATGTATTTTGTGGTAATCTATTGTGTACCTGAAAGTAGACATGGGTGTAAAGCTGTCAGTGCAGGAAGCTGGTTAGAAGCCATATATATCTGCAATACACAAAGGCAGGTTATATTATTGCATATGTAGAAGGGTATTTGCCCATGCCAACAGGGATGTAAAGCAAGAGCTGACACATGCCAAAGCGCATAATATAAAAATATTACATATAGGTACAGAGGTTCATAGTTCTAAAATCCTTCACCTTTCCATTGTTCTATCTGAGTTTGTTATGTTAAGCATGTTGTTTTACATACAGTATGTTAGTGGTTACTCAAGGAATCTTGCGTTTTTATTTCTGTGTTTATTAATATAGTCTAGCTGCAATAGTGCATTATATAAAATGTGGAAGTGCAGACCAGATCTCTATTAAGCTTAATGTTGAAAACAAATGTGATTCAATTGATCTCTGCTAAACAGTCCATTACATATACAGTACAACCGCAATATATGTCTGATAATAAAAAAAAATCCAGACACATAATGGAAAGATTTTGGGTAAGTTAAATAGACTGCTCCTACCTGGAATGAATTTGTTGTCTGTCAGTGTTGGGTTCTTTTCCATTGCACAGTTTGTTAGATCAGAGTTTTTTTTCATGAGTCCCGTGGTATCTGGACAGCGGCTATCAGATTGTTTGGAATTTAGCATAGGGGTACATCCAATGGTGTCACTTATACATAGACATGTGTAAAAGGGACTGGGTTGGAAAGACTGTCCATTTTGATAAAGTACCCCATTAAGTTCACATCCAACAGCAAATATATCTGCAATTTGAATAAAAAGTCATAAATAATGCTATGCCTATATGCTAGCATTAGCAACTCCTATACAATAACAAATACAAATGTAGCTTGTTAAATGGCAACTTAATCTCACCTTACAATAAACACAGTAGCTTTATGAAATATTTTATTACCTAATGATTAACTCATGATTAGGTACACTAAAGTACAAAAAGGTGATGCTACTATTAAAACATAACTATATATATATATATATATTATATCATATGTTATTATAAACCATTCATTGTAAACCAACTCAAAATAAGTCAACAAAAAAGGTAGATAACCATCATCACTTTCACTGGCCAGAAATCATACCTTTCCTATACCAGGAATTTTAAAAATGCTTGAGAATGGATAATAGCCTAATGGATTTTTGATCCAGCAGGAATGAGCACCTAAGGAAAAGAAAGGCTAAGCAAAAGTAAAAAAGAGGTGACAGGGGATCCCTTTGTGAAGGTTGGTTTTAATGCAATCCCATGTATGGACCCTAATAAACCATAAATGTAGATGAATCCTAGGTCACCCTATATCCTAGTCAGCCCTAACCAGTTGCTACCCTGACAGGAACCCGCTCCTTGGATAAAACACCCTATTTTTCCCCTTTGGGTGTGGGATCTCAGGTTCAGGTATAGGACAGCATAAAATATGATCACTAGGTCCTTACATGGGATCCCATTAAAACCTGGTATATGTTCCCTCAGTCACAGAGAGCAGCTGCGACGGCGCAGATTCCTTTAGCAGACATACATACATATATACACACACACACATATACACTCAGCTTTATATATTAGATATTAAAAGCTATGTTTTAATAGTAGCTTCAACTTTTTGTACTTTAGTTTTTCTTCACTGTGGTAAATAAAGCTGGGCAGTTATTTAACCCAACTTAGTGTACTTTCTCATTATTGGGTACAACATTACCGGTGTGATAGTCACCTGCTTTTCAGCAAACTTTATGTAAAATAATAGTGAAAAGATTCTGTTATTCTCTGTGTTCCTTCCTGTTTCTTTCATTGACTTTGCTATCTGAAGTCTCATATTTCTTAAAGTTTGGACCCTAAACTAACTACAGGTTCTTATGGAACTGTGGTTTAGGATCCCCAAATGACCCTCTTGAAGTCTGTACGTCATGAAAAATAAAAAAAATAAACTTTTGAAGTGAGTCAGATGAGGCACATAGGACTTACATCACAAGATCCCACGCCAGAGACTCCTTTCAGGATCCAGCAAGTGAAGCCAGGTTAATGCCCCAGCTTCATTGCGCATGTGCTGTCAAGCTTCACTTGCTGCAACCCACAGGCACCAAAGGAAACAAGGGATGAGGTACAAAGTATAAAGTTTGTTCTGAAGAATGCTGTCTCCTAGTGTACCCTGACAGATGTTTATGCCCGAAGAGGAGGACAGAGGAGAAGTGCTGCATACAGTAGTGATGTGCAATCTTCACCCATCACTATTGTGTGCTGACTAGTGACACTCGAGAAACCAGAAAAATATTCATATGAAATAGAGTCTGTTAAATGTGCCCCTTCTTTATATGAATAAACCACAGCTATGACACTATCCTATTTATAAATTTGCTGGTATAACAAAGTCTTCATTCACATGTCATTGTGAAATGAATTCAGAAATGAGCTAAATTTGGCAAGCTGTTTGGCAGTGCTCTTCTTTAAAACTGCAAAAATTGGCCGCTTTTTCTTGTGTATTTTTCCACTATGGGTTACTATACAAAAGAAATTATAGGTTAATGGTAAGTGACGTGTTGCTATTAACCACTGGGGATAAATGCCACTCAATCTCAGGCATTGATCTCAATGGAATCGTCCAGCACCATAGTCATATTAATGTTTTCAAAAAATAAAAAATTCTAAAGCAGAGTTTCAATTTAGCCTCATAGACATAAAGTTAAATGATACAACTCTACCATCACTGATAGGGGCTTAGCAGCTTACTGCTGACTTCTAAGTATCAAATTAGCTCATGAGCTCCTCCAAGTGGTGGGGGTAGAACGTTATCTTCTATAGTACTGAAGACGATTAGGAGCTCTAAATGGAGCCTCAACTCCTATGGAGTTATATTATGAAACTCCTCACATGTTTGACCTATTAAAAAAACTGATGAAGGAAGAACACTCACTTTAAGGATATGTTCAGTCTCTGTTTTTTAAGAAACAGTTCTAGGATCAGCTTTTTACTGTGCAATAACATAGATTAATTAACTTTATTCTGCAGATCAGTATAATTGCTTCTATACTGACTGGAGATGGTCATACCCTTAGACTATTGTGGGGATATTCTTATCTCTATGGTGGAAAGTTCAGAATTCCTACAGTGTTTTATTGTGATTTAGCTACAATATTATCTTCCCCTTAGAATAGATTTATCCACAGCCACACAAGCATTATGCGTTATGATAACTCCAAAACTAGCCATTCATGTGGACAATTGTCATTGTAAATGAACCTTTAGTGGGGTGTATTCAGACTTAGTGCCAAGGGCTGAAAAAAACACATTAAAAGGTTTTGAAAACAGAATCTGATGGATATTATGGCATTCTATAGTGAAACATTATATTATGGTGGTAGTTTCCCTTAAAAGCATGATACACCTGGATCACTTAATTAATAATCTTCTTATAATGCAGCAAAGAATAGCTGTGAATTTGGTTTGATATGGGTTTCCCTACTTCAAACCTGTTCTATTGATGGATCAGAAATGCATTATAACAGACACAGTGGGGCACATTTACTAAGGGTTTTGAGCCGCACTTATGTTGGACTTTGCACGTTCGTGTTGGGGAAAATTGATTGCACAGGTATTTAAGAAATATCTGCACTACTATTGTGTCGCACGCAACCCTTTTGTGGTGCAGTTCCATGCAACCATGTTAAAGGTACACTACAAAAAGTTGGTGTCAGGCCAGTGCGGGGAAGCGACACATTCATGATTTCTGGTGAACGTTCTTAATGAATTGTTCACACTTAGCATTATACACGGACAGAGCACATTTACTGAAGTTTCCCTCTTTCTAATTAAATGTGCCCCAGTGTTTAGAATGGAATTAATGGGAACAATGTAATGTAAGCCCCACCCCTCCAAAACATTGGAAACATAAGGGGGCTTCGGCAGAGGCATGCCCCCTTTACACTCCTCCACACACACTTGGCATGGAGGTGGCATAAAGGGGGAAAAAGTCAAAAGTTCTGGCAGTTCACTAGGAATTGCCATTATTTCGGGGCTTGTACTCCAGAAAACTAGCATACAAGCCCTGATAAATGTCCCCCAGTGTGTATTAAATGTACCAAAAAGACGGTTCCTCTATTTTAAGAGCACACCTTTACAAAATTAAACTAACAGCACCCTCATATTCCCTCTATTATGTTTAAACTCACCCATATACCTATAAGAATATCCCTCTAACATTTTATGTAAATGACCTTTTTTCCTCAGATAAGTAATTGCTAGAGATGAAAGTAGCTAAGACTGGATTTGTCGCTGTAAGCCATGGAATGACAGCAAGCAGACATGTAGAAAACCGTGAGGAATTGATACAGAAACTATATTGGAAAATTGTATAACTTTTCATTACACAAACAATATCAAATATTTGCTGAAAGTAGACAACCCCTTTAATATAAAAGAGGGAATACTTGAAAGCATATTTCATACACAACATGTGGAGGCTGGTAGTAAAACCTGGCACCAGATTTTTTGCAATAAGTCATTGAAAGTTTTAGAAAATAGTCACTTACATTTACAAATGCCAACTTCATATTTTGGCGCATCAGCTGAGAAGTCGCAGTACAGACCTCTGTGGTGATCACATACTTCTGCTTCATTACAACTTTCCCCCAGTTGCTTAGCACAAATTTTACAGCACCCACAGCCATCCTTGACGAGGCTTACACCCAATGGGCATGAGCGTTTATGGGTGCATTTGCATGGCCAGCGACAAAATTCCCTTCGCAGGTAGACCTCCGACTCTGCTGCTTTGTCCGTGGTCATGACTGAGTTTGCAGTTTCTTCAACACTGCAAACAAGCTAAAGAATATTTGACACAGAATAAAATATTACAAAACACCATTATTTTTCTGGCTAAGACATTTGTTTTCTCAAAATCCAAATTTAATCATGTTTCATTTCATATTAGTCTCTTTGACTCTACATAACTATACATGTGGAATTGACATATTCTCACAAGAATGGAACCACTGTTCTATTATATTTTAAATACCAATAACCCATTAATTATTATTTATTATTATTATAATTTAGAATGAGCGCTCACATCACTATGTATGTCTTAATGTTTTTATATTAATACAGTTTTTTATGATGACTCTCCGCTGGTACAGGATCCATTATATATATTGGGTTGATATACAGTATAATTGGAATTTATCTAGTGCAGGCGCATTGTGCACCAGCAAATGATGTTAACTTTGCCCCACAGGTTCCTCTGGATATACTATGAAGCTTTGGCTTCTTCCAGCACACAACCCTCTGGCTGCACAATCCTTCACTAGACTCCTGCATGGCACAGAATATAGTTGCAATTCCTGCCTGTGCACCAGGAATTGGGACTTTATCAAGGCTTGTATGTCAGTACAAACTTTGTTAAATTTGCATTTGTTTCTGCCTAATAAAATCACAGTGTTACAAAATGCTAACTCTAGATCTAATGCCTTACAAATTATCTACCCAGTGTGAGTCTTCTTAGCAAATCAGCAAAGCCGCAGTTCTCATGATATAGAAGCCATTGCTAATATTTCCACGTAATGTACAGTACACAGCAGATTGCAATGGTCCTATTGTGGTGCGTTGTGACGCTCCCCCTCTCAGTGTCACTCATCTAAGGCAAAATCTGACTCTTTTCAACTTATGTGTATATAACTTGTTGGTGATTTTTAATAAAATAAGAGGGAAAGCTTAATATGATATTTTATACACAACACTGATATTTATCACTCCCTCTGACCTAAGTCAATTTCCAATATTTAGCAAATGGGCAAAAAATGCATTTACAATAATCTGTATCAGGGTGTGGTTACACTTCCTTAGCTTTCAAAGACTTTGCCCCTCACCACAGACAAGACTGAGTGAAATATCAAATCTGATCTGATGTAAAATAGTGGGGCTTATTTACCAAGGGTCCCGTGGCCACCTTTCCGACGGGGATCGCGGCCAGGACAGGGATTTAAAAGGGGATTGGGACGGGCCGTCGGATGATCCGACGGATTCGGACAAACCACGGGATTTAACATTTAAATTGTGTCGGAAGCCAAGCACTTACATACACCGGGAAGAAGAAGGTGAACTCCGACGGACCTGATCGGGGGAACGCACCCGATCTTGTCGGGTAACGCACCTCGGGGATCGCGCAGGGACTGGTAAGTAAATCTGTCCCAATGTCTGCTCTCCATGCCACAACAACACCAACGTGTGCAAGTTTTGATGTGACTGGACAGAAAAACTTGAGAAACAAGCAGTACTCCTGTGTTAAAATATTGATGAAAGTAATGTATATAAAGCAGCTTGAATGGTACAAACCACACAGAAAAGAAGGAGAAGCTAAGAGATATATTACATCTAGAAGACTTGGATGAGACTTGTGGGCAAATATCAGCTATTACTCCAGGCCTTTTCATAGCTTTATAATATTTTGGTAAGAACAAAGATCAATCTAAACTTTCTGTCATTTAGAAAAATAATGAATGTTGGATGACTTACCTGCTGATAGTATGTGGTTAGGAGAGTAAAGAGAAGCCACTGCATGTTCCCAAAGCTTGAAATAGAACTGGGAGATAGAAAATGTGCAGGAGGGGATATGAGAGAACACACAAAGCTCCCCTCTGTCTGCTCTGCTAGCCTTACCTTTCCCTAAGCATACATAGACTCTCACACACATACATTCAGGAGTACAGTCATCTGCGTCATCTACCCACAGCCTCAGAGGCCTTCACACTCAGCTCTTTACTTATCCTTTATTTTTGTATTTTGCCGCAACGTGTTTACATAAATGTCTGTAATGAAACCAATAAATAAGAAAGCAGAACGATAATTATTCCATCGCACTACAATCCACAGTGATCAGGGGATTCAGATGCCTGTTTTGTGTTGTTTTTATCACAGATTTGTTTGCACTCTTATATAGTTAGATTCAATTAGATTATTAGTGTGAACTATTTACAGGATAACTGATTAAGGCCTTAAGAATTTACATTGCTGGTGTAAGAAAAAGGGATATAAAGGCTAAAATCCAATGTGCTATAAGAGCAATACTAAAATCATGACACTTGGAATATGTTACTTTATAAATATTTTGCTTTAACCATGTAGATATTACATTTTTATTACCTCATTATATACATCAATACATCAGTCAGTGGTTGTAAGGCTCTGGTCCAACTTGGCTTTAACAATATATTCATCAACTGCAAGGAGGAATAAGAGAAGATTAGTACAGCCCAGAGTTTTTGGTGCCCTAGACAGACAAGCAATATTGCAATCCTACCTATGTAAAATTGTAGAAAACTCAGGGCCGACCTGAGGGGGGATTTTAAATTGCCCCCTCCCCCCATTAGCCCCTTAAGGACCTGGCCCTTTTTAGTTTTTGCATTTTCATTTTTCACTCCCACCTTCAAAAATCCATAACTTTTTTATTTTTCCAAGTAGAGAGCTGTGTGAGGGCTTGTTTTCTGCGTAACAAATTGCACTTCATAGTGACAGTATTTCATATTCCATGCCATATACTGGGAAGCAGGAAAAAAATTCCAAATGCAGTGCAATTGGTTAAAAAAATCTATTTGCCCCTTTTTCTTGTGGGCTTGGATTTTACGGCTTTCGCTGTGCTCCCCAAATGACATGTCTATTTTATTCTTTGGGTTGGTACGATCATCAGGATACCAAATTTATATAGGTTTTATAATGATGTCATACATTTACAAAAATTAAAACCTATACAAAAAAAATTGTCATTTTGCCATCTTCTGGCACCAATAACTTTTTTATTCTTCACTGTATGGAGCTGTGCAGTGTAATTTTTGCAACTTTTGATGATGTTTTCAATGCTACCATTTTAAGGACTGTACAACCTTTTGATCACTTTTTAATAAATTTTTTATACTTTTTAAAATGGCAAAAAAGTGGTATTTTCAACTTTGGGTGCTATTTTGTGATACATGGTTAAACCCCAGGAAAAAACATTGTTATATTTTAATAGATCAGAGATTTTGGGATGTGCCGATACCTAAAATGTTTATGATCTTTACAGTTTATTTACATCAGTTCTAAGGAAAGGGGGATGATTTGAAGTTAATATTTTATTAACTTTTTTTTTCCCCTAGGGTACTTTAATCCTAGGTTGTCTGATTGATCCTATTGTATACTGCCATACTCCAGTATTGCAGTGTATGGGGATTTTACATATCCTCTATTACAATGTGCAAATCAGACTTTGATTGTTGAATGAGCTAAAATTAGATCTTTGTATGACCCGAGGCGATCGAATCCAAGATGGTGACACCTACACGACGACGGGATCTTAATGGCTCTGGCACCTTTTGGCTCTGGCGGCTCAGAGGCATTAATAGGGTTAACACCCACCACCCACTGGTGTTACCAGTGTGTGTTTGCTGCAATATGCAGCAAACACACACCTTGAATAGAGATGGCTCAGCCCGTGAGCCCCCTCTATACACCCACACTATACCTTCAGCGAAAATAGTACACATATAAATATTTTCCTGATATGTATGACCTCAAAAATAAATATATACCTGCAAAAAATATAGGTATAGATATCTCAAATGAATATACTACATGCATAAATATATAGCAGCAGTAAATAACTACACATACATATATACTAGTATTACATGTACTGTACAACTTTGCCTTCAGTCAGGCACAGACCTCACTTACGGTACTGTTCATGTTAGGTTAAAGCTGTTTACTTCTATGTCTGTGTTGGCTTAGTCCATCCCAGTCTTCTTCATGACAGACTCCTCATGGTTGGTATCTTTTCAATCAGGTGGAGATTGTCATGGCAACTTCTCCTGGCCATGACTTATAACTGCACAATTTGCCACCCTAGTGACTTTGGCTTTTGGAGAACATTTCCACACTCTGTCCTTAAAAAAATCACAGTCAATATAATGTTCCCTAGATAACAGCTATGTGATGCTCAAACCACATTGTGCCCCTTGCAGTTAATACACTGCGACCTCTCAATCCATTATAATATATGCTACTGTATAGTACTTTTCCTCTTTAATTTCAATTTAACACCAGCACTTCCTCATTAATTTAAATAGCAAAGTCCCCTCAGTATGTATGTAGCACAGTACATGTCTATAGTATATATGTATATATATATGTAGCCAAGCACACTTCCCCTGTGTATGTATGAAGCCCAGCACACCTGCCCTGTGTATGTATATATATATATATACATATATCCTAGCACATGCCCCCAGTATATAGGTAGCTCACCACATGCCAACAGCATATATGTATACCAGCACTTGCCCCTAGTGTATATGTAGCATAGCACATACCCCCTGTATATAAGTAGTATAGCACGTGCCACCATTATGTAGCAAGCACAGCACACACCACCAGTATATATGAAGCCTAGCACATGCATCCATTATATAGGTAAGCCAGCATGTGCCCCTCAGTATATAGGAAGCCAGCCCAGCACCTCCAGCTTATAGGTAAGCCAGCACATGCCTTCAGTATATAGGCAAGTCAGCACACACGTGCCCCCCAGTATATAGGTAGCCAGCTCAGCACCTCCAGTAGAAGTTAAACTAGCATATGAACTCAATATAAATGTAGACCAATATATAAGTAGCCCAGCACATGCATTTTGTATATAGATATGCCAACACATGCCCCCAGTATACAGGTAGCCCAGCATAGCACTCCCAGTATATAAATAGCACAGCACATGCATCCAGTATATATGCAGCCCAGCAAATCACATGCCACCAGTATATATGTAGCCCAGCACATGTCCAGAGTATATAGGTAAGCCAGCACATGCCCCCAGTATCCATGTATATAGATATATCTCAGCACATGCCCCCAGTATATAGGCATCCCAGCACAGCACCTCCAGTATAAAAGTAAACTAGTGCATGCCCCCAGTATATAGGTAAGCCAGCACATGTCCCCAGTAAATAAGTAGCCCAGCATATGCCTCCAGTATATATATGTAGCTCAGCACAACACCCCCAGTATATAGGTAGGTTTTTTTTAATTATTTTAGATTTTCATGAATACAAAAAATCTTTGCACACAAACATATGTTCAAATTATACGGTCAAACATGCAAAACATCTATACATTTTTGATAATTATATTAGTACCAAATAATCATTTATACTAACAATACAAACTCAACCTTTACAAGCTTCACTTATGGTGTCTCATTGGTTTATTTGTGGCTAAAGTTTAAGAAAACAATTAATTACCTTCCTTATTATTTTACCATCAGTATTGCATAGGGACCAGATTGCCACCTCAACCATTTTTTTCTTTCTATATTTCCAATGTTTCATATTTTTGCTAGGGAAATTTGATACTGCATTTGTTCATTAACTTTATTACAGACTTCTGTTATATTAGGAATTATTCTTGATTTCCAATTTCTTGTTATACTTAGTCTGGCTGCAATTAAACTGTGAAATACGCCATCTAACATGATGATCAAAATGCCTCTGGTTTATAGGTAAGCCAGGACTTGTCCCCCAGTATAAATGTAGTTCAACACATGCCTCCCGTATATATTTAGCACTGCAGAAAAAAAACTAAAAAAAAATAAACTGTATACCTACCTACCTGCAGCCTCCTCCCGTGCTTCTTCTCCTTCAGGATGATCTCTGCGTGATGATATTTTCCCCACATACTCTCTATGAAAAAGCTCAGGCCACACAGAGGGAGCAGGCAGCCGTAACGTCACACTGCCTGCATCCAGTTATCAGTGGTATGTGTGCCTTAACCCCTTAAAGGGGTATTCCAGGAATCTGCATAATTAATATACAAATGAGTCATTAAAATATAAGCTAATATGTAATTAGTTATTATTTAAAATTTTGCTCCCGTTAGCAGAAAAATGTTGATGACCTAGACTGTAATGGATAATTAAAATGCTACTGGCCTCCGCGCGGTCCGTTGCGGAGCAGACACAGGACAGAAGATGGCCGCTGGTCACATGTCCACATCACATGTCCTGCACCTGCCTGGGCAGGTCATGTGATCACCACTACGTTTGGCTGTAGTCGGTTGGTTGCAGTGCATCCAGTATGGCAAGTGTTGATGTGCAGTTACACATCATTACTATGGTAACAAAGCAAGAAAGTAAGAGGGAGGAGGAATTACTGAGAACTAAAGGATCATGGGACTTGTAGTTTCCAGTGGCAGCCATCTTGGTGATAACTTTAGAGAGGCCATAAAATTTTGTGATTCATAAAATCAAACTATTTAAGCTCCATTTTGTGACTAATGACATTAAGTTTTGTTACATTCATTTATTTATAGAATTATGGGTTTTTGTACCATACGTTCATATTCCTGGAATACCCCTTTAAGGATGCAGCCATTTTATAGCTGAAAGCTCAGCCACATTTTTTGTAGTCTGACATGTGTTGCTGTATATGGTTATCACTTTTGAAAACTTTAAGCTAGCAAAGTGATTTAGAGTTTTTTTTGTGATTTTTTATTGTAATTTATGTCTGTGGTAAATGTTGGTTGCATCTATTTGAAAAAAATTTGGTGAAAATATTTAAAGGAAATCTACCATCAAAATCCATCATGATAAGCCAGGGACACTTACACATAGATCCAGGCACTGTGACTGTGGTAATCTTTTACATTTGTTATCCATGGCCTACTTCCTTCTAAAATCATCTTTTAAGCTCAACAATTATGCTACTGAGCCTGAGGGGCTCTGAGGGGTGATTCCAGAGACCCTCAGTGATGAGCAGAGCAAGTCTCCCCCTCAGAGCCCCACAGGCTCATTAGCATAACTTTAAATATCTATGAGTAAGTGCCCCTAGTTTATCATGCTTGATTTTGATGGCATTTTCAGAAATGCCCCCTCCAGCTTTTTAAAACCACTTTTACAAAGTTTGTTAACCCTTTTGGTGTTTCACAGGTATCAAAGCAAAATAGAAGTAAATTTAGAAAAATATTTTTTTTCATTAATATATTAATTTAGGCCTAAAATTTACAAATTTACAATGGGTTGTTGGAGAAAACACACATCGCAATTTGTTACACATTTCCTCCCGGGCACGGAAATACCCCACATGTGGGTGTAAACTGCTTTTTGGGCATATAGCAGGGCACAGAACAGAACGAGCACCATTTGGTTATGAGTGGATAGATTTTCCTGAAACAGTTTTAGGCCACCATCATTCATTTACAAAGACTCTGGGGAATGGGAACAGTTAAAAACCCCAACAAGTGACCCCATTTTAGAAACTACACCCCTAAAGGAATTTATTAAGGGGTATGATGACTTTTTCTACCCCCTCTTTGTTTCACCAAAATTAAGATGATATGGAAATAAAACTATGAAACAAAATTTCACTAATATATTAATTTAGGCCTAAAATGTACAAATTTACAATGGGTTGTAGGAAAAAACACACACCCCAATTTGTTGCAAAATTACTTCTGAGCACGGAAATGCCCCACATGTGGGTGTAAACTGCTTTAAGGGCATATAACAGGGCACAGAACAGAGCACCAGTGAGCACCATTTGGCTATGAGGGGGTAATCTTTCCAGAAACAGTTTTATGCCACCAACTTTCATTTACAAAGACTCTGGGGAATGGAAACAGTTAAAAACCCCAACAAGTGACCCCATTTTTGAAACTAAACCCTTCAAGACTTCCAGGATAAAGCAATAGTGACTTATAGGTCCAATTCCACACTTATAGTTGATTTGAGCCAAAAGAATAATGTAACACCCACCATAAGTGAACCTTATTGAAAACAACACCCAGAAAGCAGGAATTATTCATCTAGGGGTATAATGAAAGTTTTTGGGGCTAATAAAATGAAATCCAGGCAAAATCTATTTGCACATGTTGTGAAGAACACTTGTTCCTTCTGTATTCATCTAGGGGTATAATGAAATTAAATGAAATGTGGTTTTAACTTTTAGGTATAATATCAATTTGTAAATGGCCAAAATTGCAATGAAATTACAAAATAACAATAAAATTAATATTCCAGGGAAGTATGGTAAGCGCGGAAACTGTCTTTTATGCACAACCCTGGCTTATCTGGGCAAGTGTCGCATTGATAACCGGTATCTTTGCGTGTTCCCTTCTTGTAACACACACAGCATTTTTTGTATGGCCGTCTTTTCTTTTCTGTGGGGGGGATCTCAGATGGAAAATGTTGTCCCGGCACAATTCTGCTGGCGTGACTAGTATGGGATGTGCTCGCACCCTCTTCATCCTCTGGGAACAGTAATTGCTTAATTACTTGTTCTTGGTATGCCAAGGTTACTTGTTGGCGGGTCTTGCGGTAAATGATAAAAGAATTATACAATGTAGTTTTCACTAAATGCACTGCAACCTTTTTGTACTAAGTGCGAGACTTGCGGATCACATTATATGGCTGTAGCATTTGATCAGCTAGATCAACCCCTCCCATGTGTTGGTTATACTCCTGTATGCAAACTGGCTTGAGGACTGTGGCATTGGCTCCTCTAATAGAGACAGGGGTGCTGTAATCTGCATGGATAGATGTGAGGACAAATACATCTCTCTTGTCCTTATATTTTGTCAGCATGATGTTACTCTGACACAAAGGGGCAGATTTATCAAGCTGTCTGAAAGTCAGAAAATTCCTAGTTGCTCATGGCAACCAATCACAGATCCCCTTTAAAATATTCATGAGCACTGGTAAAATGAAAGCTGAGCTGTGATTGGTTGCCATGAGCAACTAGGAATATTCTGACTTTCAGACAACTTGATAAATCTGCCCCAAAGACTTGCTTTCACCTCATCTCAATTTAAGGTCCACCAGATACAAACGCTGAAGATCTGTGTAGGTGTAAGTATATGTAATAATGTACCCATACAGTACTAAACTGATACTATAACTAAACAACTGGAAACTATATTTTTTTGTATATTTTTAGTTTTTTAGTATTTTTTATAGGTTTTTTTTTATGACAAAACAAAAAAAGTAACTGAGACGGCAGCGCAGAAAGGGATACAAACGCTGAAGGTGTAGGTGTAAGTATATATAATAATGTACAAGATCTGCTTTTGTATACACAGTATATATATATATATATCCCTAATAATAATACTTCTTTATTTATATAGTGCCTACAGATCACGCAGCGCTGCACAGAGCTTGCCAAATTGGTCCCTGTCCCTATGGGGCTCAGAATCTAAACAACCTAACAGTATATCTTTTGGAGTGTGGTAGGAAACCGGAGTACCCGGAGGAAATTCACGCAAATACGAAGAGAACATACAAACTCCTTGCAAATGTTGACCTGGGTAGGATTTGAACACAGGACCCATCGCTGCAAGGTAGAAGTGCTACCCACTCAGCCACCGTGCCGCCCTACTATATATATTAAGCAGGCCTAATTACTAGCCCTTATCACTAGCCCTAATCGCTAACCCTAATCACTACCCCTAATTACTATACACTCACGGCCACTTTATTAGGTACACCATGCTAGTAACGGGTTGGACCCCCTTTTGCCTTCAGAACTGCCTCAATTCTTCGTGGCATAGATCCAACAAGGTGCTGGAAGCATTCCTCAGAGATTTTGGTCCATATTGACATGATGGCATCACACAGTTGCCGCAGATTTGTCGGCTGCACATCCATGATGCGAATCTCCCGTTCCACCACATCCCAAAGATGCTTGGATATTGGATTGAGATCTGGTGACTGTGGAGGCCATTTGAGTACAGTGAACTCATTGTCATGTTCAAGAAACCAGTCTGAGATGATTCCAGCTTTATGACATGGCGCATTATCCTGCTGAAAGTAGCCATCAGATGTTGGGTACATTGTGGTCATAAAGGGATGGACATGGTGAGCAACAATACTCAGGTAGGCTGTGGCTTTGCAACGATGCTTGATTGGTACCAAGGGGCCCAAAGAGTGCCAAGAAAATATTCCCCACACCATGACACCACCACCAGCAGCCTGAACCGTTGATACAAGGCAGGATGGATCCATGCTTTCATGTTGTTGACGCCAAATTCTGACCCTACCATCCGAATGTCGCAGCAGAAATCAAGACTCATCAGACCAGGCAACGTTTTTCCAATCTTCTACTGTCCAATTTCGATGAGCTTGTGCAAATTGTAGCCTCAGTTTCCTGTTCTTAGCTGAAAGGAGTGGCACCCGGTGTGGTCTTCTGCTGCTGTAGCCCATCTGCCTCAAAGTTCGAAGTACTGTGCGTTCAGAGATGCTCTTCTGCCTACCTTGGTTGTAACGGGTGGTGATTTGAGTCACTGTTGCCTTTCTATCAGCTCGAACCAGTCTGCCCATTCTCCTCTGACCTCTGGCATCAACAAGGCATTTCCACCCACAGAACTGCTGCTCACTGGATGTTTTTTATTTTTCGGACCATTCTCTGTAAACCCTAGAGATGGTTAAGTGTTAACGAGCAGTTGGACAGGTGTACCTAATAAAGTGGCCGGTGAGTGATATATATATATATATATATATATTCAACAGCCCTAATCACTAGCCCTAATTACTATATATATGCAGCAGCCCTAATTACTAGCCCTGATCATTTATATTAAGTAGCCCTAACCACTAGCCCTCACAAAAAAGAAAAAAAAATCACACAAAAAAATGACAATACCGGCTATCAAACTGAATAAAGATAAGGAACAGGGGTGTGGAGGGGTCGGAGTGGGTTTTGGGGGTGTATTTGGATGTGAGGGGGCACTTTGGATACACTGAGGGGACAGTGCTTTGGTACACGGCTCTGATCCTGTCACTTCTGTCACGAAATATGACAGAATCAGACCAAATCAGGGAACAAAACATAGAGATTTTGGGTCCATGGCCTGGAAACTCCCCAGATCTTAATCCCGTTGAGAACTTGTGATCAATCATCAGGAGACGGGTGGACAAACAAAAACCAACAAATTGTGACAAAATGCAAGCATTGATTGTGCAAGACTGGACTGCTATCAGTCAGGATTTGGTCCAGAAGTTGATTGAGAGCTGCCAGGGAGAATTGCAGATGTCCTGAAGAAGAACGGTCAACACTGCAAATATTGACTTGCTGCATTAACTCATTCTAACAGTTAATAATAGCTTTTGTTACTCATAATATGATTGCACTTGTATTTCTGTATGTGATAAAAACATCTGACAAACATACATAAACACCAGAGGGCAACAGATCATGTGAAAATATAATATTTGTGTCATTCTCTAAACTTGTGGCCATGACTGTAGAATCTGAGTATTGTGTAATTGCAGCTGTAGATACTGCCTGGAAAGGCAACAGTTAACTGGTCTATGTAACTAGCCAATAATCTATCTGCTATGTTAGCTACAGAGTGATTGGAGAGATGCTACCACCTGACCAGGGAAACCCCTGCCGGGTGGGAGCACAGGGTCAGAGCAGAGAGTCAGAGCCCTCATGGTCTCAGGTTGATCTCAGGAGTCAGAGTGAAGAGAGAGACAGAGTGGGCAGCGCACCTTCAGCGCTGCCACAGATACTAATCCCAGGAACTTCTAGTGCCTCAGTCCTACTGCCTGACACCTAGGGCGAGTCTGGAAACTGTAGCCCAGAGCTGCAGCTTCCACAACTTGGACACAGCTCCACTTCAAATATCCCAGCCTGTATCTATTATCAGGCTATGTGGACCATTCCTGCAGACCACTCTCCATGACCACCCAGCAACCGGAACCTGCTGTTAACCCTTTTGGGGCTGTTGCCTGCTGTTCAATGAAGAACTGTTGATTTGCACAACGTTGCCTCAGTCTCACCCCCGGATATGGCTGTTTACCACCACGGGCTCTTTATCCAATTTCCCAGGGACTCATCCTACAGACACACAGGAGTTGCCCCAGGGAGAAACCACTGCATCAGCCTCTCCCTCCTTATTTCTTGCACACACCACCTGCTGGAGACCTGCCAGGATGTAGGTCAGACCTCCAGTCCCCATACCAAGCACCGTGACCACAGCGTACCCTAGGCCGCAATAGCCTGCCACTCTGGTATTCTGGGCTCCGGCTGCCTCCAGGCCCACAAGAAAAGGCTAGGCCCTGGTGGGGGATGTTGCAAATGCTTCAAGACACTTCTTACACTTCCATAGAGGAGATGTTGATGTTTTTGGTGCATTTGCTATTGAAATGGCCAGAAAGCCTGTGAGAGGGGGCAGTATGGAAAACTTCTTATAGTCAAGAGCAGCTTTCTGGATTTTCACGCTAAAAACTAGTGCTCCCCTTCGATTGGATCTCAAACGAGAAATAATGGGGCAGATTTATCAAGCTGTCTGAAAGTCAGAATATTTCCAGTTGCCCATGGCAACCAATCACAGCTCCCCTTTAAAATATTCATGAGCACTGGTAAGATGAAAGCTGAGCTGTGATTGGTTGCCAAGGGCAACTATAAATATGCTGACTTTCAGACAGCTTGATAAATCTGCCCCAATGTGTCATTATTAGAACCATATCCATTGTTGTGGTGAATTCCTTTCTCTTCCAACTTTTCTCTATCATATTTATATGGCATTATATAGAAGTATATTCTATTTCCAAAGTTGATAAACATGTTTACATATAATATAACAAGATTTTTCCTAGTCCATTTTCCTAGTCCATTTAGCTACTATGTTTTTAACTGTTGCACTATATTTTATTCATTGCACTTTTGTTTACCTTTTACGTTCAGATTTCATCTATTTATCCATTATCTATGTTATCATTCCAGGCTGTTGTTTAGGTGGAGGTGGGTGCCGGAGAGCGGAGTTGGAGGCTTTGAAACGCACCTTAAATTACCTCAGTATGTCACGTGGTATCTAGTAAGGTCTTTACGATTGAAACAGTTATTTATCATGTGATCGGACTATTAGCTGACCGTGGCTCCCTATAGCGGCACAGGGGAGTAATAGTGAGAGGAAAATCCCGAGGAGGTATTTAAATTCTACCGTGGGTGTTACACTCGAGTGTCAGCTGGTACAGCTACACCTGACACCCCATGTTTTATGATGCCAGCATCAGCTCAGCAACGGATGTATCCATCACTGAGCATTTACCAATCAAGCTCAGAGATGGATATATCCATCACTGAGCGGCAAGTTGTTAGAGATGTACACACCATTGATTACTATTGAGGGCTGTGTCAGACTGGGATAACTTGGGCCTACCAGTATAATCTGTTCTTGGAGCACACCACAGCTTTAAGTTTGTTACATAATATATTAATATAATCATATAAATACATAGGATAGTAAAGATGCTCTATGCTATATATATGTAAATTACAGAGAGGATAACTTGTCCAACACTACTTATGCAGGGCCTCCGCTATGTGGACGATATCTTCATAGTCTGGGAAGGGACTCACACCCAATTTTTCAGTTTCGTTGAATACCTCAACACTACTAACCAGATGAACATGCGGTTCACAGCCATTTTACTTTCTGCACTTCGACAGTTTCCATCCTGTCAACACAAAAACTAGTCTTCCATACAGTCAATTCCTTCATCTTAGAAGAATCAATAGTACAGACACTCAATTTATCTGTCAGGCTGAGGATCTCACTAATCGCTTGCTAGCGAGGGGTTACCCCAAAAATATACTCCAAGAAGCATACCAAAAGGTTATTGCGTTATCCCAGGAAGAATGGTTGGCGGGGAGCAGGGGACGGAGAGACCATAAAGGGACCATTAGAAAGGTCAGTGGTAATAAGAAATTAACTGTAGTGTATTCTTGTAATTGCCTTAGAACAGCAAACTGAATTCTGGTCTCTTACTCCTCACTTATATATAAAAAAGTATATGTCAATACAAATAACTAGATTGTTGGACTTCTTGTATGCTGCTGTTAACAATTTAATGTTTATTTTGGATTATCCATCTGCATATGTCTACATTTGGGCATGTTGTCTTGCATTGTTTTTATATTGTTGTAGTTTTTTAATACTCACCATGCACTTTACTTAATGCACTGTGTTGTTTGAACTGTCTCCTTGCCGACACTCGCCGGCTTCAGCGCATATATTGTGCACGACGCGGACGAGTGACGTCATTGGCTTGATGATGCGCTAGCAGGCACGAAAAGGCCCGTCACCAGGCCCCGCACCTCCCTGTACTATGCACCTGAAATAAAGAAGTTTCACAGAAGTTGGTGAGTGTCGCTCATCTTTTTTCTTCATTTTAAATGTGTTTGGACTTTATACAACTCCAGCAGAGCACCACTATCTGTGTCATTACATAAGGATTGTGTGTCGTGGAGCCCACTACGGATACCACCACTGCCCCGTTCCGGCTGTGTTTGTCGCCACTTTCCGAGATTGTGCCGAGTGCTGCTCTACTGATTTTTATTTAGGGCCTGGGACCCCCCTAGGCCCACTCAGGCGCCAACCGGTGGATCCACCTGTTCACCAGTCTGAGCCTGATTGAGGGTATGGATGGCGCCCCCCAGCGTAAGAAGCAGATGCCGACCTAGGCAATCGCATACTCTGTCTACTCTGCCTACCCTTTGTCCCAGCCCTGTATTATATAATATTAAGGGGTGTTCAAATATGTCTATACATGTATTTACAGTTTAATAGTTTGTATCAGGATGTTTCACTACATCCCATTTTTAATAAAAGGCAATGGATAGCATTTTGGAACCTAATGGACTCAATAATAAGCTAGGTCCACTAGGCAGCACTGGTGTAGATAATGTGATGGATCTTGGTTTTTTTCTAGTTTACAATAACTGGAAACACAAACAAAAATGCAGTCTAAAATGTAGTCTAGCACTATCTAAGTTATTTGAGTTCTTAAAGGAAACCTACCACTTGTAGTGGCAGGTTTCCGGTGGCAATACCGGGCACCAGCTCAGGGTGAGCTGGTGCCGGAGCTTATTTTAGTTAGTGTTTTAAACCGCGGTATCGCGGTTTAAAACACTTTTTAAACTTTATAGCCGGCGCAGGCAGGTACGCGCTCGGCGCTTACCGTGCACGCGGCTACATAGGAAGTGAATGAGAGCCGCGTGCACGGTAAGCGTCGAGCGCGTACCTGCCTGCGCCGGCTATAACGTTTAAAAAGTGTTTTAAACCGCGATACCGCGGTTTAAAACACTAATTAAAATAAGCTCCGGCACCAGCTCACCCTGAGCTGGTGCCCGGTATTTCCATCGGAAACCTGCCACTACAAGTGGTAGGTTTCCTTTAAATATTATTTTGAGTATTTCAAGTACCTTAATAAATATTCCCTTGACTAGGTACAGTCTGCCACCTGCTGGACATAAGGGACAAGTAACTCTCTCCATAGGATGTAAATATTCCTGAAAAAAGTCTAATCTCTAAAAGGTTAAAGAGGTCTCATGGTTTGATGTAATCAATACTTAGTTGCTAGAAAGGCAAACTTTGTCCATCTTTATAATTTACAGCATTCCAATGTGCTTGTATTCGTTGTTTGCAAATGATACCCAAATGAAGTGCTTGAAATGAGGCTAGATGAATACTGAAAAATGCATTTATACTTCAGGATTGTGGCTGGACTTTGAGATCTCTTCACTGAACTGTTGCATACACCACTCCAGGATAGAAAGGCTGTAGAGCATTTTAAAAGCAGGGAATGAAGAAAACCGAGGTTTTAGGATGTTCCCCAATGGCTCTTTTATCAAAGCTGTTGAAGTAACTGATGCATAACATAGGGTGCATTTTGGAAAGAAAATCAAATCCTGTGGCAATTTTATATCTAGACATTTTATTAATGAGGGATCTGCTATGGACATTTTATTAATGAAGGGCAAGGCCGATTCTAGCATATTTGCTGCCTGAGGCGAATATTAAATTGCTGCCCCCCCCCCTCTCCCTGTTCAGTAAATGCTAAAAACTTTACTAACAATTAACATCCCCACAGGCAGCTCCCTGACACTGTGTGACTGGCTACAAGTTCTGGGAGTCATTAGTGGCATCTAGTACCTTATAGATGACAATCTCTTCCATCAGGAGGACTTTATCTCCAATCCATGACGTATCACAGGTGAATTCACGGCCAGATATCTTCAGCTGCATGCAGCATCTACTCCCGGCATCCCTAAAAATACCACAGTCACTTACAGTATGAAGTATATACCCCTCACAACACAACTGACCGCACTCTCCCCACATATAAAACATCCCTTCATTTTATATATATATATATATATATATATATAGAAATCCAAAAAAGAGGCAGCACTCCAGATATAAAGTGAAAAAATTGGAAGGGTTTATTCCAAAACCTACAATGATCTAAGTCCACAAGTGGCGAATATAGTCAGGAAACACTGGCCAATTCTTGGTAAATGTTCTGTGGACATTCCTGAATTTTCTAGACCACCTCTTTTCTCCTATAGGAGATCAAAGAACTTAAGGGACAGATTAGTGAGAGCTGATGTGGGCCCCTCCGGTAAGTCGGCTCAAACTGGCCTATGGGGGGTGACACGCAAGGGCAGTTTCCCCTGTCGGTCTTGTGTGAATTGTCCACATATGCAGAAGGGAGAGACTTTTGAACATAATGGTGATACCTTCCGAATTAAACACTATCTCAATTGTAACAGTAATCATGTTATAACTTACTCAAGTGCCCATGTGGGCTAGCATATGTTGGAGAGACTACACTTGAATTTAAAATCCGTTTTACCCAACATAGGTATACCATCAGGAAAGCCAGGCAGGATCTTCCTGTCTCCAAACATTTTTTTGATTGTGGACATACGGAGACACAACTTAAATTTACACTCATTGACCACGTACCGATCTTACGACGTGGGGGCAATAGGGAGAAAATTCTACGCAAAAAAGAGCTACAATGGATATATAGATTAAATACTCTTAAACCCTTTGGTTTAAATGTTGATTTTAACCTGGGATCCATTATGTGAACATATCTTCCGTTCTGTGGTGCCCCCATTCTTTTCCTCTGAATTGACTTTGTTATATGCAATATTAGTATGATTTTCTATGTGATTTTAACATGATTATCTTTTATCTTTTAGATCACTGTTCACATTTCATGCACTTTCACTTGCACTTGAAGAACTGATTCATATACTGACGTCTCTCCTGGGCCATTTCATGGATTCTGCGTTTTGTATGGTCGACTTGGCGTATGGGTCATATGTATGTGGTGGGATTCACGATATTTTGGGACTGAAATGCCACTAACATTGCGGACCTGTTTCTGCATGGTGTGGGTGCCCGATCCCCCTTTTCTTGGGGGACTCGTATGCACCCCATACACCAATATGTGGGTTCTGGCATTAAGCAGGCATCTCTGCCAAGCTTTTTCCAGTCCGGCCCGTAATGAGTGACTAGGTCCCTTAAGCTATACATACCACTGCACACTGTCGTCTATAAGACATTTCAGCACATGTACTGTATATTTATTGACCCGATTTTGCCAGTCGTTTATGCATATATGATTGTTGCGATTCCCTTTTCCAATATGGCCACGTCTCACTCCACTTTACTCTCTACGCATGCGCATACTCAGTTGACTTCCGGTCATGCGCAGTAGAGTTTCATAGACGCGAACAGGTATACTATCGCCATTACAGAGATAGAGAGACGCCGAACACGGGTAATCAGTCTTAATTCTTGCTAGTACTGTATACACAGGAATTCTAATGTATATTTGATGTCTATTTATAATGCACTAGCACTTTATGTTACGTCACTGCTGCTACTCTAATTAATTCTGTATTTTCACATTTGATCATGATGTCACGTTTGTAAACCCTCCTACCAGGGGGTATATAAGGTTGCCTATTTGTATTTGCACATTGCTTGAAAAAGGTGATAAACACCGAAACGTCGCCGGTTTTGGAATAAACCCTTCCAATTTTTTCACTTTAAAAAAAAAAAAAAAAAAAAAAGCCGGTTTTGGAATAAACCCTTCCAATTTTTTCACTTTATATCTGGAGTGCTGCCTCTTTTTTGGATTTCTATATAAGTAAGTCTTTTACCAGGACTATAGAGCCTTTGCACCCCCCCTCCTTTTAGGGGTTTTTTTCTACATTGTGCTGCTGTGAAACTTTTTTCGTTCCTATATATATATATATATATATATATATATATATATATATATTTCTAGTGGAATTATAGCGTGTACAGCACAATCAATATACAACAACCCCAATTTATTAATACAGACCCCCCCAACATTTGGTCTACATGATGCAAAGTAATCTATTGTATCCTATAACTAATATATCCCACCCTGTTATGTTACATATGATTTTATATACAGTGCCCCCTGACCAATGTAAATATATAGCACCCCCTAATTAATGAATATATACTGTATATATAATAATTTATTTTTATAAAGCCCTGCTCTCATATATTTAAAGGCCTCGTTATTCCCCCCCCCCCCCCCCGCCCAATTAAATATACAGTTCCCATATATTTCCTCCCAATTTAATTAATATCTTGCCCCCATATTTAGATCCCCCTCAGTTTGACTATATACAGCCTCCCATATAGCACAACCCCTGGTTTAATTATTTACATGCCCGATATATACGGTAGATTTCCCCACCCTAGTTTTATTATATTTAAAAGTCCCCCAGTTTTATACAGCCACACATATATAAATATATACAGCTTCCCCCTGTATAACCACAATCTGCCCGCATATAAATATATACAGCTCCCCTGTATAATCAGAATCTGCCCCCATATAAATATATACAGCTCCCCCCTGTGTAGTCAGAATCTGCCCCCATATAAATATATACAATTCCCCCCTGTATAATCACAATCTGCCTCCATATGAATATATACAGCTCCCCCCTGTATAATCACAATCTCTTCCCATATGAATATATACAGCTCCCCCCTGTATAATCACAATCTGCCTCCATATAAATATATATAGCTCCCCCCTGTATAATCACAATCTGCCCCCATATAAATGTATACAACTCCCCCCTGTATAATCACAATGTGCCCCATATAAATATATACAGCCCCCCCTATAAACACAATCTACCTCCATATAAATATATAGAGCTCTCCCCTATATAATCAGAATCTGCCCCCATATAAATATATACAGCTCCCCTATATAATCACAATCTGCCCCATATAAATATATACAGCTTCCCCCTGTATAATCACAATCTGCCCCCATATAAATATATACAGCTCCCCCCTGTGTAGTCAGAATCTGCCCCCATATAAATATATACAACTCCCCCCTGTATAATCACAATCTGCCTCCATATGAATATATACAGCTCCCCCCTGTATAATCACAATCTCTTCCCATATGAATATATACAGATCCCCCCTGTATAATCACAATCTGCCTCCATATAAATATATAAAGCTCCCCCCTGTGTAGTCAGAATCTGCCCCCATATAAATATATACAACTCCCCCCTGTATAATCACAATCTGCCTCCATATGAATATATACAGCTCCCCCCTGTATAATCACAATCACTTCCCATATGAATATATACAGATCCCCCCTGTATAATCACAATCTGCCCCCATATAAATATATATAGCTCCCCCCTGTATAATCACAATCTGCCCCCATATAAATGTATACAACTCCCCCCTGTATAATCACAATGTGCCCCATATAAATATATACAGCCCCCCCTATAAACACAATCTACCTCCATATAAATATATAGAGCTCTCCCCTATATAATCAGAATCTGCCCCCATATAAATATATACAGCTCCCCTATATAATCACAATCTGCCCCATATAAATATATACAGCTCCCCCTATATAATCACAATCTGCCCCATATAAAAGTATAGAGCCCCCCCTATATAATCACAATCTGCACCCATATAAAAGTATACAGACCACCCAGTATAAAACGAATCTGCCCAATATAAATGTAAACAGCTCCTCCCTGTATAAAAGAACTATTCTGGCCGCATATACATGTATATAGAAGCCCCCACATCTACTCCGTTATAGAAGTATTAGCGTTATTAGCCAAATTTTAAATAATAATTGTCCATGAAAAATAATAAAACGTATACTTACCTCGAGGCAGGTGCTCCCACGGCGCGCGGCTCCAGTCTTCCTGCAGCTCTTCCATCATCGTCTTCCTGCGGCTCCGCTGAGTGACACAGGCGGTGTGGCGTAATCATCCACCGCCTGTGTCCCTGCGGAGAATGGAGCGACGCCAGCAGCCGGATAGGTGCTGCGTCGCTCCGCATATAAATTGCGCCTGTGTCTTATCAAGTGGATGAATGGGGCGTCAACGGGCGCCCGAATCATCCACATTAGAGCGGCAAAATGCCGCTCTTTAATGGGGTCCGCATTCTGTCGCCTGAGGCGAGATTTTCATCTCGCCTCATGGCAGATGCGGCCCTGATGAGGGGAGTCTACTACTGAACATTTAATTCATAAGTGGAGGCTTCTGCACATTTTATTAGTTATGGGATGCTACTGGACATTTTATTTAATGAGGCAAAGCTACTGTAAAGTTTATCAACCCCTTGGCACTCTGCGACATACTATTACGGCGCAGACTCCCACAATTCGCACTCAAACCCATTGCATGTAACCATGTCACATGAAATGGTGATATTGTGACAGGATTCGGGAAACGGAGGTGTCAGGTTTGCTAGGGAGAATGCTGGGACTTCTGGTTCTTCTGCTGGTGCCAGCAGCGTTCTCCGACCCCCGGCGCGTATCCGCGCAAACTCCACCTCTTGTCCCGGACAACGGCTGCTAAGATATGTTCGGAACTGCTGGGACTTGTGGTACCTCTGCATGCTGCCTGGTTGTTCTGCACCATGAGGGGTTAATTCCCAGAAGTTGTCCAGCTCCTATCAGGTTCTGGAGGTGGAGTTCTGGCTGCATAAATTGCTGCATCACTAGTCACCTGTGCCAGTGTTTGAAATCCCTTCATCACTAGGTTGACTTGCTCTGTATCTGTATCTGTATCGTTGTGACCTCGGCTAGTTTTTGACATTGACTCTTTGCTTACTGATTTTGCTCTTGACGTACCCTCTCGTTGCGACTCTGGCTAGTTTACCATTCTTTTGTGTTTTATGTCTGTCAGTCTGTTTGTGTTTCCCTTCCCACACTTATCCAGTGTATTTCGAGTCTTCAAGTAGTCGCCCCACGGTTTAGCGTAGGGGGGCTATAGGAAGGGACAGAGGTTGGGACAAGCTCAGGGCACACTATCCCCTGTCTTCTGTGTTACCCAACCCTAACTGGAGGCAGGAGAACCTCTTACATCAACCAGCTAATTGGATCGGTCCCGACCATTGATCACCGCGATTGGCCAGTCAAGTCTGATCAATCTTTTACTGTATTTATCTCTCATTTCTATATACTGTATATAATCTACTTTATAGTTTTGCATCTAGAAATCTCTATCATCTTTTATATTTATCTTCTATAATAATAATAATTAATAATTCCTTTATTTATATAGCAGACACAGATTACACAGTGCTGTACAGAATTTGCCAAATTGGCCCCTGCCCCCATGGGACTCACAATCTAATCAACCTACCAGTATGTTTTGGAGTGTGGCAGGAAACCGGAGGACCCGGAGGAAACCCACGCAAACACGGAGAGAACATACAAACTCTTTGCAGATGTTGACCTGAGACTTGAACCCAGGTCCCCAGCACTGCAAAGCTATAGTGCTAACCACTGAACCACCATGCTGCCATCTATCTCCTATCAATCTCCCTATAATCTATCTATCTCCTATAAAATTCTCCAATATTACAGATTGTTTTACCATACTAAAGGGAGCCTCTTACTGACTGTGACTGGTCATAACATAATTTTATTTTGGGGCCCCACTTTTTGTTTTTCCCAGGGCCCCATGTTGTCTATAAACAGCACTACACTATTCAAGTGCCTCACTTCCAAAAATCAGAGAGGTCTCCCTATGTCGCTGCTTGGGCAAAAAATTAGAAAGCAAGAGAGCAGGGCACTATGCAGCGACTCTGTATTGTGTGTTATAGGGTTATTTTCATTTCAGCAAATAAATGTTAGTCTTTTAATAATGAAAATGTATACAATTTTCCAATATATCATATATACTCGAGTATTAGCCGACCCGATTATAAGCCGAGACCCCTAATTTTACCACCAAAAACTGGGAAAACCTATTGACTTGAGTATAAGCCAAGGGTGGGAAATACATTGGTCACAGACCCCCCCCCTAGTTTATAGCCAGCCCCCTGTATTAAACAGCCTGCCCCCTGTAGTATACAGCCTGCCCAGCTTGCCCCAGTAGTATACAGCCAGCCCAGCTTGCCCCCAGTAGTATACAGCCAGCCCAGCTTGCCCTAAGTAGTATACAGCTTGACCCCAGTAGTATACAGCCTGCCCACAGTAGTATACAGCGTGCCCCCAGTAGTATACAGCTTGTCCCAGTAGTATACAACCTACCCCCAGTAGTATACAGCTTGTCCCCAGTAGTATACAGCTTGCCCTCAGTAGTATACAGCCTGCCCCCAGTAGTATACAGCTTGTACCAGTAGTATACAGCCTGCCTCCAGTAGTATACAGCTTGTACCAGTAGTATACAGCTTGCCCCCAGTAGTATACAGCCACCCCAGCCTGCCCTCAGTAGTATACAGCTTGCCCCCAGTAGCATACAGCCACCCCAGTCTGCCCCCAGTAGTATACAGCCTGCCCCCAGTAGTATACAGCCAACCCCTAGTAGTATACAGCCTGCCCAGCATTAAAAAAAATAAATAAACTTATATACACACCCTCCAGTGGCCCCGATGTGCAGTGCTACTCCCCCCATGTCCGTGTGGCTCGTCTTCTGGCTTCCGCGCCCGTCTTCTTTCTTCTGCTGGGCTCCACCATTGTTCTCCCCCAGGCGCATAGTATGATGCGCCCCTGCTGACGTCATACTACCAGCAGAAGAAAGAAGACGGGCGCGGAAGCCAGAAGACGAGCCGTGCGGACATCGGGGAGCAGCGCTGTACATCGGGGACACCGGAGGGTGAGTATATGTTTATTATTTTTTAAGTATTTTTTAATCGTGTATTGACTCGTGTATAAGCCGAGGGGACGTTTTTCAGCACATTTTTTGTGCTGAAAAACTCGGCTTATACACAAGTATATACAGTACTTTATGTATCAATTCCTCATGGTTTTCTAAATCTCTGCTTGATGTCATGATATAGAAAGGTTCATTGTTTATTTCCAGTGGATAGAATTCTGACCATGGTCACACAGGTGCACGGCTTATAATTACCCACACCTCTGATTACTCTCTATGATATTAATGAGCCCCGCACCTGTGTGACCATGGTCAGATTTCTGTCCACTAGAAGTAAATATAGAAGCTTTCTATCTAGAAAACTGTGAGGAATTGTTACAGAAAGTATATTGGAAAACTGTATAATTTTTCATAATACAAACAACAACATTAATTTGCCAAAATGGGAACACCCCTTTAAGTACAAGGACAAGAGAGAGGTCCTTGTATTAACCACAATACATGGGCACACCATCATCCCTGTCCAAGTATGAGGTACAAGTACAAAACCCCCCAAACCTGTCTGCATACTGGAATATAACAATTACATGGGAGGGGTTAACATGTCAGTCTAGGTGCATCAGCCGTATAACGCCATGCGGAAGTCAAGGTTGTGGTACAAGAAACTGGCCGTGAACATCACTCAGATAGCATGATATCATTCTTATGTGCTAGATCGATGTGCAAGCCAGAGGGGAACTTTCCTGGAATTTCAAGAGTTGGCTATTAAGCATTTTCTAATTAAGTACCGTAATATTTTCTTATTAATAATTATGCTAATGTGTCTGAATGGCTACTGTGATCTGGCATTTACAGACTGTTACACTGTTATATTCTGCGCAATTCCTTCAGATGGTGCTGGTTATTCAGTCTTTTCTCTCCTTTAGTGCTTTTGCTATTTTGTCGTTTGCTATTCTGTGTATTTGCCGCCATCTTGGTTTTGACCCTGTTCTGTCTGACTCTGCTTGTCTGTCTATATCTGTTGTTTGTCCATCAGTGTTGTGTATCTCCCGGTGTTAGCCCGCTTTCCCTTTCCCTGGTTTGTTTGATTCTGTCTTGACACATTTCTGTAGACTAGTGTGAACTCTGGTTTATCTTTGTATTCCTGTTACTTGTCCGCTCCACCATTTAGCAGCTGTCAGTCAAAGTAAGTCTTTCCTGTCACCCTGTCTCAGGGTCCGTTATTTAGGTAGCGGGTTCTCCATTGTGAGGGCGGTTTTATTTGCTGCAGGCAGGACATTGCAGGGTTAGTTCGCCACTACTTACCTAGTCTGACAACTATTCACAGTCATTTGTATTGCAAAATAGATTATTGAAACTATTTAGTGGTAATATTTTGGATATTGAAAATTCCAAAATGTAAAGCCATAGTTTTTTTTTTTTATTCTCAAAAAGCTAAAATGTATGTTATTTATTTAGACACTGGGGAATTTCAGATTATGCTTGGATGGTAAAAACAAGAACTTCTACCTTGATTGTATGTATATGTATACAATTTACATTTTAGTCACTGCATCAAAGAAGTCTGCGAAAAGTAACAACTTGTAACCGTTAAAAACCAGCATAAAGTCCATAAACGCCCAAAAAATATTTAGCTATCACCTGAGGTCGTGTTGGGAGGGGGCCATCTGATGGATCTGTGGATCTGTGGTCGTGTGAGCGGGGCTCCAATGCGGTGGGCTCTTTCTACTGGTCTCCTCGCTCTGAAACCAAGATTTCTAGGCAGGAAATCCTTGGCACAGATTGCAGCACTGTCACTTGTTTTCAAGGTCTTCTATATGGTCAATCACCACTGAATAAAGCTGTTCAAGTCTCCTTGGGTTTCAGAAGGTGCTTCTCATGTTTCTTACCATTCATGCGGTTGGTCTGTGTTTTCGCTGTGAGCTTGTTGATCAAGTCAAGGGCCAGGCATTTCTCCAGCTGCTGGTAATCAACCTCTCCTATAGGTCTCACCTATGATTCGGATCATGATCTGAGGGTGCAAGGTGTTGCGGCTCCCGATGATCTTTAGCCACCAGGGATGAGCACCCTAACACACTTCCTCCATCAGCACCAGAAGTGCCAGTAAAATATTATTTTTATAAACATTTTTAATTTATAATTCCTATGACAATAAAGTAATTTGAATCATTCCTACTATACCCTACTTTTACTCACTACCCATTAGCTTTGCCTTGATCAAACTTCAATATGACTTCATTGTTTTGCAGGGTAAAGTGAATTAAAAAAAATATGTGCAGAAGAGAAAAAAATAAACTATGGGAAAAATTTGTGGACTGATCATTTTAAAGTGTTTATTCCCTGCAGGAAAACCATTTCATTTTAGCCATTTCATTCTGTATATCATCTTGCTTAAGGCCCTCTTCCATAATAAAAAATCTGTATAATGTTCCTCTAAAAGCCACCTCTGTCTGAAAGGACAATGAAAAGAATTAGAGGCCTTGAGTCTAGTCTTGCTACATGAACCAAGAGTCCCGAGAAAGAAAAGTGTAGTTTTCTCTTTAGTCTCCATGGCACATTCATAATCAAATCTGTCGCAACCTGTTATAATTCATTGACTGACATACCTCTAAGGCATTGAAATATGGCACATAAAACATACTCCAGGGATTATTCAGCAAGACAATTTATAGCACATACAGTTTTACACAGAAATAATTCAATGACAAAAACAGTCACAATTGAATCTCTTAAATTTCACAAACAAATATTAGGAGATACATCCAGATATAAAGAATGACAAATACACTTCTCATGTTTTTTGTTTTTGTTGGGAGGGGGGTATACAAATAAAAACTACCTACCTAAATTTGCTGGAGCATTAAAAGGGTTTATCCATGAAAGAAAATTCTTAAATTTCACTTCTCTATAGTGATGTTTACACAATAAAGATATTTTTTAAACCCTTACTTTATCATTTTTTAATTGCTGTTTTAGCTCATTTAACTTTCCTAAGCAGGGCAATATTCCAGAGTGTGGGCGGAGTCTCTCTAAGCAGACACATTATAATCCCTCTAGTGCTGTGATATACAAAATGCTGAAAATGTGGTTAGATTATCAAGGAGGGTACATTTGGCTTTAGCTATATGACACATAGAAAGAGAGATGAGACAGATCAGAGATGATGAGATCCAAGAAATGTATATAACATTCTCAACACTACTACATCTCAGCTACAAACACACACTGTTAGATCTGCTGTGCCTCCCACCCCTCCCCTGGATAAATACCTTATCTTTCTGTATCTTGTAGCTTTACTCTCCTGACACCTATAGGAAGTCCCTGTGTGAACTCGTCCTGGAATGCAAGGGTGGGGGCTGTGATGCAGAGAGCACTTCATCTCAGTGCAGCATCAAATAGGACAATATGGCTTCCCCAACCTAAGTCAAAAGATTCATGGTTGGAACCAGGGGCAATAAAATTTTTTGTACACCAGGACTGATAGAGACAGGTTGGAATTATATCTGTGAAATGCTGTATATTTGTTAATAACAGCAAATTAGAGAATGTGCTATTTTCTTAAGCTGAGTATATTTAAGAATCTTGTCTTCATGGGAATACCCCTTTAACAAAAAAAGGTAATGTAAGTGGTTGTCCTGTCACAATAAGTTAGTTCCTATCCACAGGATTGGGACTAACTTGCTTATCAGTGGGGGTCTCATTAATGGGGCTGCCACGGCTCACCAGAACTGGGGTCCATTTTACCCCTTTTGTACCCCAAAAGAATGGAGAGGCAAGCCTGACATGTGCAGCCGCACCATTCAATGTCTATGAAACTGACAGATATAACTGAGCATAGGGCTCGGCTATCTCTTTCAGTGCCGTAGAGATGAAAAAAGAAGCAGGGCACAAGTGTGGTTTTCATTTGGAGTACACCATACCTCGTCCTCGTGATCCGTGGTGTCCCACCATTGAGACCCAAATCAGCAAGTAACCCTCTATCCTCTGTAAAACCCTGGAACAAACCCTTTAACAATATATTGTCTGGGTGCTGGAGAAATTTAACACTGTAAAGTAAAGTTTTATGCAGTAGATGACTTCAAAAGCTAAAGTGATGCTGGGTTGGGCACAAACAAAAAATAGTTTGTAGTGGTTTTAGTCTACTGCTCAAATGTTGTAATAGTATCTGAGCAGATGGGTCTAAATATTTTTAGCATAGCTATGAGTATCAAAATCATGGAACTGTATGAATATAGGATGGACATCCGTCATTTTTCAATTTATCAACTATGATAATATGTGCAGTGCCCTGGATCAGATGTGCATTTAACATTGAACATTTAAATATTTCCCCTTTACAAAGTCTGCACTTCTTACTTTACTGTATGTGAAGGGTTAACTTGCATTAATCTAAAGAGTTTTGTTATATACATTCTGTTTATTAGTACTGTATAGACTGGTAGAAAGACTAGTGAGAGACATTTCTGACTGTGCTTCTCTAACTAAAGAGAAGCTAGTGATTTTTCACAACTATAGAAGAAAGTGTTTGCAGGAGAAAAACAGACTTGTTTACCAGAAATGCAGACAAAAGGTGATGTCTGGAAAGTTGTTTACCACCTTTCTGCCATAGAATATTATGGGGACTCAATGTAAGTCTATGGGGAAATGCTTTTATCGTTGTTTGTGCTCAAATAGAAGGTATATAAAGAGAACCGTCCAGTTAGGGAACGAAGCTTGGAGGAGAATAATGCCAGTCTACCTGAACAACCAGGAGAAGCAGCTCAGACATGGATACTCTGCCATTGACCTTTGGCTCCTAGCCTCTGGCCAGGGTACCAGCTTTCTGATAAAGTGAGGCGCAGCTAGCCCCGCCCTTTCCTCAGCGTAGAACACTGCTTCTGTCAGGGAGAAGATTGGAGAAGTCAGCCCTATGAATCACCTCAATTGCTTTGTACCTGAATTTCTTCACTAAAGAAGGTAACGGTTTACTGCAAACCCTGACTCTCTGGATCTATTTCCTGTTGGGGTACACCACACCTCGCCATCATCAAGGTTTCACCAGCTTCACAAGGTGACACCTCGAAGATGCCTGGGGACCCATCATTGCACCACCTAACCAAGGCAATGCATATGTGTTCCTATATATACCCTTTAGTAGACTGCACATTTTTTAACCACTTCCAGATGCATCATAACATCAGGAAAGGTTGATGTAGAGGGCTCAAGAGCTGAGGGCAAGGGTTTAATATAATATAGAACTGGGACTCTAGCCAATGTCAAGCATGTCATAAAATAATACTGAACCTCTAAAGATGCTTAAAGGCGCTGCCATCTTGGCCAATGATCAACACTACCCATGACATTGTCAGAGTACACCGATTAGTTGCCATAACAGCAGGGACCAAACCAAACAGTCAGCACAAAATGAAAAAATAACATTTGTCTTAAACAAATCCTCATTATTTGAACCCACTCCATAAGAAATTCAATACTAGACTAAAGACATATGAGTGAAACCCAGTCCATACACAATTCATCACAACATAATTAAAAATATAATCTAAATAACCATTACAACATTAGAGTACAATACAAAGTAAATGGATCCCGAAGGTCCATCTAATTCATCTCCACATCACAAAACACTTAATAATCACATATTTTCACAAGGCATCTTAGTATGTACAAACTATTATAATTTCACTAGTACCAGTGCGAGTATATATCAGTTTGACATATAATCTCATAAAGTGCCAATTCATAAAGATTGCCCATAAGTGTAGTTACAAGAAATACAACAGGGTAGTTACTAAGGTTCCCAGTGGCTTCCCAGCAATTATATTTTCTAAGTTAGCTTACCCATGGTGTGTGATCGTTTGGTGATTTTCGCATTTCGTTTTGCATGTCACCGCTTCCTCGGGGTATTTTCATCTACACTCACCAAACGATCACACACCATGGGTGAGCTAACTTAGAAAATATAATTGCTGCGAAACCACTGGGAACCTTAGTAGAGCTAAATAAAATAAAAATGTTGCATGAATCCAAGTGATAAAATTAAATCCTTCATTGGTTCCAACCTGCACCAACCTGGTTAGTTACCATGGACAATCACTCAAACATTTGTCCTCTTTGGAGTTACTCATTGAATCCCTTTTCAAAGACTCTATTGCAGATCCAAAAATATTCCTGTTTTTTTCACAGGCAAGAGAGCCATGAATGTCCTTAATACGTTCCAAACGAAAGAGTTAAACCTTCGCTTAAAAACACGAGTCAGAAAGCCTCGAAAGCTGTGCTAAATCCTTCACTCTATTACTGTAGAGGTAGTAAAACCAAGAACAATCTAATTCTGTGCAAAGATAATTAGAGCAGCAATTACACCATAATAGAAGACACTTAAGACATCACAAAAGGATTTGGTTCACGACAGCCTTTGACGAAACTTTAATTCCACTGATGGATGCTGGTCGTATTCATATCTATTAATGTTCTGTAAATATACTGATGAAGCAATGCTCTCTCTCATCCAGAAATACATTTTCTTTTGCTGGGAATATTTTTACATACAAGAAAAATAGAAATTGGATTATTTATGCCTGTGTCATTCAACACAACCAAATTCTTCTAAACTTTCTTATATGCTGTAGATATTAAAGAAACAAAAGTACCAGAAAAATTCTTCTTTTTTTCTTCTTTTGTAGAATAGTAGAATGATCCCAAAGTCTCTTATTCATAAACATACCACCACTATTTTGAAGAATTTACATTTAGTATTCCCTTTGGAGTTGCTATGTATTATGTACAGCAATAAAAAATCTGCTTCTTTACAATTGGCCTTCCACCCTCTGTGTCGCTAGGCTGTTTTCTTTTACAACAAAATTCAGTTGTACCTTTCATAAATATAAACATTTTTGAGTTTTGGTTTTTCCAACCACTGGATAGCACTTTTAAAGGAAACCTACCACTTGTAGTGGCAGGTTTCCGATGGAAATACCGGGCACCAGCTCAGGGTGAGCTGGTGCCGGAGCTTATTTTAGTTAGTGTTTTAAACCGCGGTATCGCGGTTTAAAACACTTTTTAAACGTTATAGCCGGCGCAGGCAGGTACGCGCTCGACGCTTACCGTGCACACGGCTTTCATTCACTTCCTATGTAGCCGCGTGCACGGTAAGCGCCGAGCGCGTACCTGCCTGCGCCGGCTATAAAGTTTAAAAAGTGTTTTAAACCGCGATACCGCGGTTTAAAACACAAACTAAAATAAGCTCCGGCAGCAGCTCACCCTGAGCTGGTGCCCAGTATTTCCATCAGAAACCTGCCACTACAAGTGGTAGGTTTCCTTTAATACTTTCAGTAGGATGGTTTAATTCAGACAAATGCTTTCAATTCAATTACTATAGCCACATTGCTCCTTCCACTAGTCCACACTAAGATCCCTTGCCCACAAGTGTCTTTCTCAAGCAAATGCAGTCTGATTTGTCTGAACTCTGACAAATACAGTTAGGTCCATAAATATTTGGACAGAGATAACCTTTTTTTTATTTAGGTTCTGTACATTAGCACAATGAATTTTGAACAAGCAATTCAGATGCAGTTGAAGTTCAGACTTGCATCTTTAATTCAGTGTGTTGAACAAAAAGATTGAATAAAAATATGAGGAACTAAAGAATTTTTAAACACAATTTTTTAACATTATTAAAGGAAACCTACCACTTGTAGTGGCAGGTTTCCAATGGCAATACCGAGCACCAGCTCAGGGTGAGCTGGTGCCGGAGCTTATTTTAGTTAGTGTTTTAAACCGCGGTATCGCGGTTTAAAACACTTTTTAAACTTTATAGCCGGCGTAGGCAGGTACGCGCTCGGCGCTTACCGTGCGCGCGGCTACATAGGAAGTGAATGAGAGCCGCGCACATGGTAAGCACCGAGCGCGTACCTCCATGCGCCGGCTATAAAGTTTAAAAAGTGTTTTAAACCGCGATACCGCGGTTTAAAACACTAACTAAAATAAGCTCCGGCACCAGCTCACCCTGAGCTGGTGCTCGGTATTGCCATCGGAAACCTGCCACTACAAGTGGTAGGTTTCCTTTAAAGCACTTGTCTGACTTTGCACTAGAAAGAACGTCTTTACAAATTGCACATGTATGTATCAAGTGTCTGCACCAGTTTTCTGTCGCTGCGGCACTGTGCCCGACAGGACAGAAAACATGTGCACCAAAAGGGGCAAGTTAGTGCTTAGTTGGAGATTGGGCCACATTTACTACAGAGACTTAACAGAATTGTGTTGCATGCTGTATGTTAACCCCTAGCCGTCAAACCCACTTTTCACCTCCCTGACACGGCCCATTTTTTAAAATCTACTATAAGTGGTTATAACTTTAGAACACTTTAACATATCCAAGTGATTTTGAAATTGTTTTCTCGTGACACTTTGTACTTCATGTTAGTTGAAAAATGTTGGTGGTATGTTTTGTGTTTATTTATGAAAAAACAGAAATTTGGAAATATTCTCGATTTTCGAGATTCAAAGTGTTCTACTTTTTCAATACACAGAGTCATAACAGAAAAAAAACTTGATAATTAAAATTCAGCGAATGTCTGCTTTATGTTGACATGGTTTTTATGCATACTCTCATTTTTGGAGGAGGTTATGGGGCTTTGAACTTTAGATGCAATTATTCACATTTTCATAAAAGTCACTTTGAGAGGCCTAAATAATAGTAAAACCCCATAAATTACCCCATTATAGAAACTACACCTCTCAACGTATGTAAAACAGCCTTCGTGAAGTTTGTTAACCCTTTAAGTTTACAGAGTTTAATTTTACAGTGTTTAATTTAGAAATTTTAATTATTTTGGCTAAATGAATGTGTTTTTCAAAAAATTTACACATTCTCTGTGGATAAAATACCAAAACGCTCCACAAAGTTTGATACCCAATTTCTCTCTGAGTGTACCAAATCCCCATATGTGGTGGTAACCTGCTGTATGGATACACGCCATGGCATTAAAGGGAAGGTTTGCCATTCAGAGCAGATTTGCATTGTCACTTTTTAACGGCTATACTATCTTTATTTTTTTTGCAATTGGGATGTATAAGGGCTTATTTTCTGCGACATTAGATGCACTTTACAAATACTTATTGATTAGATTTTGTTAAATTAATTTGGTTTCCTTTCTTTTTGTATTTTTTTGGGCCGTACACGATGCCATAAAAATACTATATTATCTTTATTCTATAGATTACTATGGTTACAGTGATATCTCATTTATATAGTTTTTTAATATATTTTTACAATTTTACTAAAGAAAAACTAATATGGAGAAAATCTTATTTATTTTTGTATGACCATTTAATAGTTTTTGTTGACAGTGCTGGTTTAGGGCTTATTTTTTACGTGTTAAGATGTCCTTTTCAGTGGTACCATTTTGGAGCACATTACTTTTTTTGATCACGTTTTGGAATATTTTTGTGGATGGGTTTTATGAAAAATGTATATTTTTGCCAAGTTTTTCGGGTTTTGTTTTTACGGCATTTCCCAAGACGGTCCAATAACCATTTTGATTTATTGTACCGAATGTTACAGACGCGTTACAGATTTTGTGTTTTTTGTACTTTAGTGACTGTGCATAGGGAATGTTGGTGTTTGGAGGGCTTTCACTTTATTTAATTAATTATTTTTATTATAAAGACTTTATTAAGCGTTTTATTTATTATATTTTTACAGGTTGGCTTGAACAAGCACCAAAAGGGGGCCAGGAGGGGTCCAATCTAGTGTAGAAGACCCTTTACATGCCACGGTCTTGTGTGATTGTGACATGTAAGGGGTTAACACCTGCAATGGATCGGAGGATTCTCCGATCATGGGTGTTAGAGGCGGGTGTCGGCTGTAACATACAGCTGACACCCGCAGCTTTTGGCACCGGCTCCGTTCAGCAGCAGGTGCCAGAAGTGGGATGTAGTAGTATGTCAGGATGCGGCAAGTCCCTGCCTCCCCTGACATTCTACTTTGTCCAATGTCAGGAAGGGGTTAAATGTGCACCAAAAAAGGATGTTGCACACTTCCAGAACAGTGCATGGTGCACCAGACATATGAAGACTATATACCCGTATTTAATAATCTGGCACACTCTTGAGGCAAACTGCAGTTTGCCTCACTATTGATAAATCTGTGTCTGCGCCAATTTTTCTAAGTTTGCATGAAAAAAGTGTCTTTGGAGCTTGCACATGTATTTACGAGGTATTATGGGTTTGCACCAAAACTTTATTACAGTTGCTTTTCGTCCGCCACCTTAGTAAACGGTGCACCTAAAGTGGCGTGGGAGTCATTACTCGTGACTGCTTGCGTTCCATGGTGTAGATTGACCCCTTAACGACCTGGCCCTTTTTTGTTTTTTCATTTCCATTTTTCATTCCCCACCTTCAAAAATCTATAACCTTTTTATTTTTACATGTAAAGAGCTCTGTGATGGCTTGTTTTCTGCATGGCAAATTGCACTTCATAGTGACGGTATTGAATATTCCAAGCATGTACTGGGAAGCAGGAAAAAATTCCAAATGCACAGTCTGGTGCTAATAACTTTTTTTTCATACTTCGATGGTGTCATTTTGTGAAACCTTTGATGACGTTTTCAATGCTACCATGACTGTACGACTGTACGACTTTTGATTACTTTTTATTGAATTTTTATATTTTTCAAAATGGCAAGAAGTGCCATTTTTTACTTTGGGCACCATCTTCCCAGTGAACGCAGTGAAAAAAAGTATTATATTTTGATATATCGGGCATTTTCAGACGCGGCGATACCTAATGTGTTTATGATTTTTACAGTTTATTTATATTTATATCAGTTCTAGGGATAGGGGGTGATTTGAATTTTTAGGGTTTTTTATAATTTTTTTCAAACTTTTTTTATTTTTACTATTTTTCAGACCCCTAAGGTATTTTAACCCTAGGTTGTCTGATTGATCCTACCATATACTGCCATACTACAGTATGGCAGTATGTGGGGATTTTCCACCTCATTCATTAAAATGTGTAAAATGTGTAAATCACAAATTGTAATAAATGGGTTAAAAAGAGACAGGCTCGGGTCTTCAGAAGACCCAAGGCTATCATGGCGACCAATCGCCGCTCCCTGATGATGTAGCGCCCATTAGCTGCCATCTCTTTGTAGCTGCTAGCACTAATTGCGGGTGTTACCGGTAAGTCTTTGCAGCAATATGCTTACCGGCTATGGAGATTACCCCTATCACTGCTCGCGACGGGAAGGGGTTAAAAATGTACCAAGAAAAAAAGGTGCAACTGTGTGCACAATAAAGCACAATAAATAACGCACAATAAATAAAGCACAATTAATAACACCATGACATGGGGCAAGAGCTTTTCTATTGCATTTCTTATGCAAATATATCACTTTCCACCAGAGGGAACAGTCACATCATCTACACTTTGAATTCATCAGCATTCTTCAACAACTTCAGTACTGTATCTTATTAGTAATTAAAAGTATGTAAGTAATATATCTCACAGAAGTGATTACAACCTTCACATTGTTGGTTTTTTTTTTAAATTAATTATTAATCTATTCATGGGACACTACTGAAGATATGACCCAAGGACAAAAGAAAATATACAGCATACAGACTTAAAAAATATTCATAAAATCGACTTCATTGAAAAAATACCGTATATACTCGTGTATAAGCCGAGTTTTTCAGCACAAAAAATGTGCTGAAAAACGTCCCCTTGGCTTATACACGAGTCATACAGTCATAAAAAATCTTTAAAAAATAATAAACTTATATACTCACCCTCCGGTGGCCCCGACCTGCAACGCTGCTCCCCCGATATACGCGCGGGTCCTCTTCTGGCTTCGGCGCCCGTCTTCTGTCTTCACTAACTTCGTGCCGGGCGCTGCCATGTTTTTCCTCCAGGCGGCGCCTAGTATGACGTCAGCAGCGGCGCGTCATACTAGGCGCCATCCAGGGGAGAACAATGGCGACGCCCGGCACGAAGTTAGTGAAGACAGAAGACGGGCGCCGAAGCCAGAAGAGGACCTGCGAAGACATCGGGGGAGCAGCGCTGCACGTCGGGGCCACCGGAGGGTGAGTATATAAGTTTATTATTTTCTTTTAATGCTGGGCAGGCTGTATACTACTGGGGGCAGGCTATATACTACTGGGGGCAGTGCTGTATACTACTGGGGGCAGTGCTGTATACTACTGGGGGCAAGCTGTATACTACTGGGGGCAGGCTGTATACTACTGGGGGCAGGCTGTATACTACTGGGGGCAAGCTGTATACTACTGGGGGCAAGCTGTATACTACTGGGGGCAGGCTGTATACATACTGGGGGGGTCTGTGACTAATGCATTTCCCACCCTCGGCTTATACTCGAGTCAATATGTTTTCTCAGTTTTTGATGGTAAAATTAGGGGTCTCGGCTTATACTTGGGTCGGCTTATACTCGAGTATATACGGTAGTTAAAAACATACTGGGACGTTACTAAAGGATCATTCTGTCGTGTTTTGGCCCACTAGGTTCTTAAGTCGTAGCCCATGAATTGTTTCTATAAGTTGGTGTCCAAAAATTGAACACACAACCCATCTAAGTCCATGAAATGTTATTACCCTAGTGATGGTTACACAATAAAGATCATTTTAATCCCTTACTTTACAAAATTAGTTTTATTGCTCTTTTAGCTCCTATCACTCAGTGATGGTCATTTTAAAATTCCAGAGTGTGGAAGGGGACTCTATAAGCAGACATTTCATGATCACTCTGTGCTATAAAAATATGTGCTTAGATTATCATGGTTCCGGGTTTATCTGCAAATTTATTTAGCTTCTTCTATAATCTGACAAATAGAAAAAGTGAAATGAGAACGAAAAGAGATGTGAGATGATGAGATCCATGAGATGGGTATAAAACACAATAACACACTGAGCTCTGCTGCCTCAATCATCAATAAAACATACAGTCAGCTCTGCTATAAAGACCTTATCTATCTGTAGCTAGTAGAGTAAGTCTGCACACTGCTGCTTGCCGACAGGAAGTACCTGTGTCTGAGTTGGTCTTGTAATGCATGGAGAGTGGCAGGAGGCAGAGAGCACTGCAGTGTGTAGACAAGATAAGAATCCGACCATAGTCATAAGATGTATGGTTGTATCCAGGGACAATTTCTAAAGTGTTTCGGAAAACCAGATATCTTCTATATTGAAGTGATGTAGCCATGTAAACAACATGGTCACTTTGACAATTCATGTGTGTTTTAATGTTGTCAACTTTGGAGTTATCTGCTGACATGAAGATGGTATTCTTGCATAAATATGATCATAAATTACACCAATGACCTGCACATATGCAGCTTCCAGTATTCCAAAACCATGTACTGTGACTCATTTGGGAAATAAAAAGATTAGGAGAGAGAATTTTTACTAAACAAGGTGTATTTCTAGATACATAAAGTACCTACAGGATAGGAATAGGATTAGTAGTACTGTGCCCATATATACAGCATAGGAGTAGTAGTATTGTTCCTATATATATACAGGATAGGAGTAGTAGTACTGTGCTGCACCCATATTTACAGGATAGGAAAGTAGTACTGTGTTATGCCCATACATACAGGATATGATTAGTAGTACTGTGCTGTGCCCATACATACAGGATAGGAGTAGTAGTGCTGTGCCTATATATGCAGAAAAGGAGTAGTAGCACTGTGCTGTGCCCATATATACAGAATAGGAGTAATAGTACTTTGCTATGCCCATATATACAGGAAAGGAGTAGTAGCACTGTGCTGTGCCCATATATACAGGATAGGAGCAGTAGTACTGTCATGTGCCCATGCATAAAGGATAGAAGTAGTAGTATTGTGCTGTACCCATATATACAAGATAGGAATAATAGTGTTGTGCCCATATATACATGATAGGAGCAGTAGTGCTGTGTATAAAGGATAGTAGTAGTACATTTATGTGCCCATATATAAAGCATAGGAGTAGCATACCTCCCAACCGTCCAGGATTTGGAGGGATAGTGCCTTTTTTTGGACACTGTCCCGCCGTCACAGGTGATTGGGAGATTGTCCCGGGCTGCCCCTGTCTCTCTCACTTTGTCCCTCCTCCTCCTCCTGGTCCCGTACATTAGAGCTGCAGAGCAGCCAAAATATCGGGACCAGGAGGAGGCGGATCAACCCCTGTTACCTCCTCTCATGATGTGTGAATGACTCATGCAGAGAGGTAGCACCGCCACTCCTCTGAGTCACTCAGTGACTTCTGCGCGGGAATGAGAGATGGTAAGAAACAGAGGTCTTTTTTGTTTAATACCCACAGTGGGCCACAGGAAGAGTAAGATAGAGGAAAGGGGGCCATAGGAGGAGGCTGGAGGACACGAGGTCACAGGAGGAGACTGAAGGACACGAGGCTAAAGGAGGAGTCTGGAGGTCTAGGAAGGTATATTTGGGCCAAAATGAATGCATTGTCTGACTGATTAGGTAACAGACAGGAGGCTTCACTTCACATATTAAGAAACAGAACAGAACTTTTAAAATATGTGTATTCTTAAGTTACCTAATATACTGCCCCCCACACTTACACACACACATTACACAAAACATGAGGTAAAGTGGCCAAACTTATAGTCAGTTATAGTGGCACAGGGTAGATTTAAAAAATGGGGCTTAGTCCTCAAACCCTAAAATGCTTTAGTCCTTAAGGGATTAAAAAAGTTGTAAGAACACCACAGATCTGATATTGTTCACCTTAATTCATCTGCTTGGGCTAAAAATTCCTTCTCCGAGTTGCAATTTCTCCTAATACAGAGATATTGACCTTTTGGCATACCTCAGCAAAGGAGATATAGGTGTTGACTCTCCCATCAAAGCAGCACATTAGTGGACATGGATTTGTGGTAAATAGACGTTTCTAACCTACCACCCTCTTGTAATACAAATGTCCAGGAACAGTAGAAATACCTTTTGAATCTCATATGTGAACCATTGTCCAATTGGATTAAGGTTGAGCTTCTCTACAAATCCCTCCTTCTCACCATTTCAAAGTACAAAGATATCATTTATAAATCGTAAAAATGGATCAATCTGTACGGTGCCTGGATGGGGGGGGGAGTATCTCCTAAGATGCAAGTGGCCTCCCACCAGCAAGTTAGCATATATGGCAGCACACGGGTTCCCCATTGCTTTAGCCCTGAGCTGCTGGTACCCTGTTTCCCTGAAAATAAGACAGTGTCTTATATTAATTTTTGCTTCTAAAGAGGCACTAGGTCTTATTTTCAGGGGAGGTCTTATTTTACCATGAACAAGAATTTACATTTATCGTTGAACAAAAAATCAACTTCTCTAACTTCTTTATGACTCTCCAAACTCTGAATTTCATGCTGTATGTCTTGTGACTCGATTTTTATTAGAATCATTGACCCCAAACTCTAATGTTTAGTAAAAGAACTTTTCATAAATGACCCTTCTTATCCTGGTAGCTGCTGGTATCACATTTGCAGCACAACAACCAGTGATTTACTTGCATGAATTCTTCTCCATGTCACATCCTTCTGCAGCATCTAAAAGATTTACTAGTACTAATGTATGGCGCGGGGGGAGCTGCTGCTATGGCGGCCGCTAGGTCTTATTTTCAGGGGAGGCCTTATATTTCTAAGCCTGGACAAAATTGTACTAGGTCTTACTTTCAGGGGATGTCTTATTTTAGGGGAAACAGGGTAGATGCGTCCATCAAACAGGAAAAAAATCCTGGTTAGGGAGAATTCTAATAGATCCAGCACATATCGATTATGCATCATACATAGAACCCCTCTCATCGACAGATATTATTCTACTGCCTCAATCCAATTTTCATTGGGGATGGAGGAGTATAGGGCATCTACATCTATGCTCGCAAGCCAGGTATCTTCCTCTATAGCAATTCCTTCCTAGTGTTGCAAGACATCTGTAGTATCTCGAAAGTAGGAGGGTAAAGTTTCTACAAACGGACGCATTATTGTGTCAACATATGTTCCAACGTTCTGACTCAGCTCGGAGAAGCTTAAGGGCTTGGTTCAGGGAACGGAGATGTCCATATGGGGTACTTAGAAGGACATTTCAAGACTGCCTCTAAAATAAAAGAGAAGATTTCCTTGAAGATAATAAGAAAATAATAAACCAAGACTAATAGTGACTTTTGATAAGAGAGCAGAAAAAGCGAGACAAGTAATTGAGAAATATTGGCCAGATGGATGATATTTAAATGATGTGATAGGGGAAAGACCACTTATCGCATTTTGTAAAGGACGCTCGCTACGAGATAGGCTGGTGAAAAGGCATTTTGTAGCTCCGAAACCCCCAGGGTCATGGCTTGAGAAATGCAGAGAATAATAGGGATCATGTAAGTGATTTCACCAACAAAAAAGACAAACCAGTGGCCAAACATGTGAAAAGCTACCATGGGGAGGATGTCAGCAATAAGATTAATAGGTCGTCCACTCAGGGCCGGATTAAGGTTGGTGGGGGCCCCTGGGCTCAAAATATGGTGGAGGCCCCCATTGAATGTAGTCCAGACAGGGAACAGCTCCCCCAGTAATCACTGTATACAGCTCCCCCAGCAATCACTATATATAGCTCCCCCAGCAATCACTAAATACAGCTCCCCCAGCAATCGCTATATACAGCTCCCCCAGCAACCACTGTATACAGCTCCCCCAGCAATCACTGTATACAGCTCCCCAGCAATCACTGTATACAGCTCCCCCAGCAATCACTAAATACAGCTCCCCCAGCAATCGCTATATACAGCTCCCCCAGCAATCACTGTATACAGCTCCCAGCAATCACTATATACAGCCCCCAGCAATCACTGTATACAGCTCCCCCAGCAACCGCTATATACAGCTACCACAGTAATCACTATATACAGCTCCCCCAGCAATCACTGTATACAGCTCCCCCAGCAATCACTATATACAGCTCCCCCAGCAATCACTATATACAGCCCCCCAGCAATCACTATATACAGCTCCCCCAGCAACCACTGTATACACACCCCAGCAATCACTGTATACAGCTCCCCCAGCAATCACTGTATACAGCTCCCCCAGCAATCACTATATACAGCTCCCCCAGCAATCACTATATACAGCCCCCCAGCAATCACTGTATACAGCTCCCCCAGCAATCACTGTATACAGCTCCCCCAGCAATCACTATATACAGCTCCCCCAGCAATCACTATATACAGCTAACCCAGCAATCACTATATACAGCTCCCCCAGCAATCACTGTATACAGCTCCTCCAGCAAACACTATATACAGCTCCCCCAGCAATCACTATATACAGCTCCCGCAGCAATCACTATATACAGCTCCCCCCAGCAATCACTATATACAGCTCCCCCAGCAATCACTGTATACAGCTCCCCCAGCAATCACTGTATACAGCTCCCCCAGCAATCACTATATACAGCTCCCCCAGCAATCACTATATACAGCTCCCCCAGTAATCACTATATACAGCTCCCCCAGCAATCACTATATACAGCTCCCCTATAACTATATACACACCCTATAATGACTATATACACACCCCCTATTACTATATACAGTCCCCCTATAACTATATACACACCCCCTATAATAACTATATACACATTCCTATAATTCCTATATACCCCCCCCCATAATAACTATATACACATTCTTATAATTGCTATATACACCCCCATACTAACTATATGCACATTACTATTATTGCTATATACCCCCCCCCATAATAACTATATACACATTCCTATTATTGCTATATACCCCCCCCCCATACTAACTATATACACATTCCTATAATTGCTATATACCCCCCCCCCATACTAACTATATACACATTCCTATTATTGCTATATACACCCCCCATAATAACTATATACACATTCCTATTATTGCTATATACCCCCATACTAACTAAATACACATTCCTATTATTGCTATATACCCCCATACTAACTATATACACATTCCTATTATTGCTATATACCCCCCCATAATAATTATATACACATTCCTATTATTGCTATATACCCCCCATACTAACTAAATACACATTCCTATTATTGCTATATACCCCCCCCCCAAACTAACTATATACACATTCCTATTATTGCTATATACACTCCCCATAATAACTATATACACATTCCTATTATTGCTATATACCCCCATACTAACTATATACACATTCCTATTATTGCTATATATCCCCATACTAATTATATACACATTCCTATTATTGCTATATACCCCCTCATAATAACTATATACGCATTCCTATTATTGCTATATACCCCCCATACTAACTATATACACATTCCTATTATTGCTATATACACCCCCCCCCCCATAATAACTATATACACATTCCTATTATTGCTATATACCCCCCCCATAATATTTATATACAATCCCCCAATAACAACTATATACAGTCCTACATAAAATACTAAAATTGTACTCACCCTCCATAGTTCCCACGATGCGCGCCGTCCTGTTACAGGTGCGCCATGAGTCGCGGCGCGGTGACGTCACACGCGGTGACGTCACACTCTGCGTCGTCACCGAGCGGCAGGGCGCCGCCATCTTTATTTACTTCGATCATCTATGGCAGAGCAGGGAACTTATTGTTCCCTCGCTCTGCCATAGATTCAAGACAGACATATCAGCGGCATATGGCCCGCAGCCCGGGAAGCCCGGCAACAATATACTGTTGGCGATTCGGGTGGCCATGCGACCGCCCGAATCGCCCCAATTTGGTGGGGGCCCCTTTAAAGGTGAAGTGGTGGGGGCCCCGGGGCACTCGCCCCGCGAGCCCCCCCTATGATCCGACTCTGCGTCCACTACCCAGAAAGAGGGGAAATAAGGGATAAAACAATATTACAACGGGAAGCAAGGTGGATTTTTAACACGGCAACACAATCCCTAAAGGGCTTAAATGAACTACTACACTATGCTCCCTTTTTATAAAAAAAGACTAAAGTGTAGTCTAGATCAGAGACCCCTCAATTGTAAGCTATTTCGGTATAGTAAATAGACATTCCATCGAACAGTAGTCACATATATAGAGTTTGTCTCATTTATCCCAGGTCTGGACACAGTAATCCACTGATCACAGTAACTGGATATAACCTTTGAATATATGATTAAGATAGGGCTATTTTATTTATAGGGGAGTCCTATCAAGAACTGAGTCACTTTTGTGAAGGTATTAGAATGATGTGGATGCTGTTGACACGATTCTGCTCTAAATCTTCCTGCATTCTGCCTCCCTCTAGTGACAAGTACACAGATTGCTTGCTGTCATGATTCTGCATTCTAACTCCCTCTACTTACTTAGCTCCCACTGGTGGCATGTCCTGGAACTTCCTCTTGTGGTCACGAGATCTGCTCTGTGGAATGAGCTATAAATCAGCTTCCTGAATGATTAGTCTTTGCTTGTGTATATAATGAATACCAAAAGAGAAAACCCAATACTAGGTATACTACTCCTATTACCAATATAAAAGCATACAATACCAACAAAGATATATATGATCAAAGTGTTCTCAATCAAGTAATACTCATAACCACTTAATTATAGAAAATATTAAGCAGACTTTATTGTTCAATACGGCCATCAAAAAACATTAACCCCTTAACGCTCTGCGCCGTAGCTCTACGGCGCAGAGGTATAAGGGATGTATGAAGAGGGCTCACGGGCTGAGTCCTCTTCATACAGAGGTGGGGGTTTTTGCATTTTGCACAAAACCCCCACCGCTAATAACCGCGGTCGGTGCTTGCACCGATCGCGGCTATTAACCCTCTAAACGCCGCCCGCAAAGTCGCGGGCGGCGTTTAAAAGACGGCGGCGCGCGGGCGCCGCCATCTTTTTTTCGATCTTTTTTTCATCGGGGGGCGGCGATCGGTTACCATGGTAGCCTCGGGTCTTCTCTTGACACGAGGCTACATGGTTTATGCAGGTTCGTTATAATGAGCCAGTGGCTCATTGTAATGTAAGACCTGCAAAAACGCCATATATTGCAATACTGTAGTATTGCAGTATATGGTAGGAGCGATCTGATCATCTAGGGTTAATGTACCCTAGATGGTCTAAAAAATAGTGAAAAAAAAAAGAAAAAAAAAAGTTTAAAAAATAAAAAAAATTAATAAAATATTAAAAGTTCAAATCACCCCCCTTTCCCTAGAACGGATATAAAACATAACAAACAGTAAAAATCACAGACATATTAGGTATCGCCGCGTCCCAAAATGCCCGATCTATCAAAATATAAAAACGGTTACGGCCGGCGGTGACCTCCGAGGCGGGAAATGGCACCCAAATGTCCAAAATGCGACTTTTACACCTTTTTACATAACATAAAAAATGAAATAAAAAATGATCAAAATGTCGCACAGACCTCAAAATGGTAGCAATGAAAACGTCGCCTCATTTCTCAAAAAATGACCCCTCACACATTTCCGTGCACCAAAGTATGAAAAAGTTATTAGCGTCAGAAGATGGCAAAAATTTTTTTTTCTTTTTTGTACACATTCGTTTAATTTTTGAAAATGTATTAAAACACAATAAAACCTATATAAATTTGGTATCACCGCGATCGCACCGAACCAAAGAATAAAGTAGGCGTGTTATTTGGAGCGAAGAGTGAAAGTCGTAAAAACTGAGCCCACAAGAACGTGCGGTTTTTTTTCAATTTTTCCACATTTGGAATTTTTTTTCAGCTTCGCAGTACACGGCATGTTAAAATAAATAACATTACGGGAAAGTAAAATTTGTTACGCACAAAATAAGCCCTCACACAGGTCTGTACACGTAAAAATGAAAAAGTTATGGATTTTTGAAGTTGGAGAGCGAGAAATTAGCCGAAAAACCCTCCGTCCTTAAGGGGTTAAAAGCATAGAATAAAATCCATAGGAACAAGAGTGTGGCAATGATCAACAATCTCTAAATACATAACAAGCATTATCAAATGCATATCAATCAGTAAGATAACAGTATACTCAATTTTGGTTGTAATCCAGCATATTACCCACCCGGGTGTTGCATAATACCAAAATTGCCAGCCAATAAGTTATGACCACCGCCACAGCACCCCGACGCACGTTTCGCTGTCGCTTCCTCCAGGGGGTGCTTGTGTATACAGTCCCTAGCGTGTGCTGAAGGCCTTTGCCTGCTCCGTGAAATTGTTTTTCCCAGACCATGTATTTGTGGCCACTACTCTGCAACCTGTTCCTGCCTCCAACTCCAACCCTGCTCCACTATTTGCCTGGCCTCGGCCCTGACCTCATACCAGTTGCACCATCTGCTGCTTCCCTACTGGCTAAGCGTCCTTCAAGTTCCTGTGAGTAAAACCTATCCTGCTCTGACAAAGACCAGGGGGCTTGCAGGCTCCGCACACCGGTACTTCTAAGTACTTAGTAAAAGCTGGGAAGAAGTATTTCATCCAAGGTTAGTAACTGCCGGGACAGCTGCATGTGATTAAATTAAGATGTGTAACTACGTGTATCCCTAACACTCCAGGTCGGCGCATATATATATATATATATTAGAGTCACGGGTACACCTGTGCTCCGCTGTCTGCCAGTCCCTGCCCCCCAGGCCGCACTTACCTCTCCTGGCTCCTGTCTGTGCTCTGGGTCCCGGCGTGTAGGCTGCATGCCTCCTTCCCTGCAGAGTGTGCATGGGCTTCTCAAGATTTAAAGGTTCAGCGTCCTCCTGATTGGCCCTGGCTAATCCGGCACCTCTCTTCCTTCTTGGTCGGATGTTCAGCATTGTTGCAGCTTTGTTTCAGCATTGTTAAACCATTCTATGGAACTTCCAAGGTTTCCACAACTCGCTTCCCACGGCGGTTCCTGTTGAAGTGATTGCTCACCAGCGTTCCCAGACGCTCCTGTCTTCCAGCGTTTCCAGACGCCTCAGTGTTCCTTCAGCGTTTCCAGATGCCTCCGTGTCACCTGTCTCCAGTGTTCCCATACGCTCCTGGTGTGTCCTGTCTTCCAGTGTTTTCAGACGCCTCCGTGTCTCCTGTCTCCAGCGTTCCCATACGCTTCCTGCTGTGCCTTCCAGGGTTCCAGTCCGTGCCAGTGTCACCAGTGTTCCTCCGTGTTCCTGCTGTTATCCCAGACTTGGACAATTTCCTGCATACCCTGTACCTTGGCTGCCACCATGGGCCTTATACCATCCCCCGCGGTGGTCCAGTGGTCCACCGGACTCTTCCCATAGAGCAGGGGTCAGGAGAGAGAGAGACATAAACGCCACATATTTTAAAAAATGTTATGCGGTAAGAGCCGTACAATATGCACATGCCTCCCAGTAGATAGGTAGACCCAGTGTCACAAGTGCCCCTGCGATCTAGGTCTCGGATCAACCCACCACTTTCCGGCTCCCGCCCCGGGTGGCCAGCACACACGAGCCGACACTCACAGATTAAAAGCGCCACTGATTGGCGCTGCCCACTTCCTGGGTTCCTATAAAGACCTGCAGCTACCAGATAGGTAGCCATAGCACATGTCCCCCAGTATATAGGTAGCCACAGCACATACTCCCAGTACATAGGTAGCCACAGCACGGTAGAGATGCATGGTAGTGGGCGGAACGGATCACCAGGGAAATCCGTGTAAGAACATCATAAGGGGAGGTTAGAAACAAGCCTCTTCCTTGAACTCTTTATAACGGGGCAAACTTCCAACAGCGGGCACGTATCATGAGCGTCCAGGCCAACTTTGAAGCGTGAGCTCACGCCTCCACCTCATCTCATGTTGTACTTCATGTTAGTGGCAAATATTAGCAGATTTTGTGTTTTTTTTATTCTAAAAAAATGTAAAAATGGTGACCTTTTTAAAATTTGCCATTTTCAAAATTCAAATTATCAGATAAATAATAATATTTCCCATACATCTCCTTTATGTTATTTTTAAAATGCCTGGATATTTTATTTTGATTTAACACAACTTACAACTAGAACATCAGTTTTCTACATTTTAGAATTCACTTTTCTATGGATAATTATTGTTTTTAATGAGATTTGTTTTATGTAATATCAGAAATTCCCCCCTAAACTGTCAGAAACAGCTTTTAGGAAGATTGTTAACCCTTTGAGATCTTCATAGTAATTAAAACAAAATGGAAGTGAAATTTAGAAATGTCCAATTTTGTCAGTAATATGTTCATTTAGCTCTAAAACTTACACATTAACAAAAGATAAAAAGAAAATGCATCTCAACATTTGTGATGCAATTTCTCTCGAGTATGTAGAGGTCACTTGTCACTCAACTCTGTAATTGAATTTTGACACATTTTTTGCTGTTCTCCAAATAACCAAAGTAACATGTTAGATTTTATTCTACAAAATTAGTAAAACATAAGCAAAAATATAGAACTTTGGTATCGCTCTAATCATACTGACCCATAGAATAAATCTTTTTGTAGAACTCTTTTTATTAATGGTCTATATAGATTATAGAGAACTGTTGTACTTTACAACAGTGCCATTTTTGTCTTGATACTTTTTGATCACTTTTTATTGCATATCTTGGGCCAAGATTTTTTTTTTAAATGTTTACACTGTTCATTGTGCAGATTTAATAGTGATTTTTTGTTTTATTGTAAAGACATTATATACCCTATATTTGGAGTTTATATGGTGATTTCAACTATGTAATTGTTATATGTAACAGGGCTTTGGGGACTTTTATTAAATTAATTTATTAGTTTATTCGTTTATTTTTTACTTTTTTACTTGTCCCACTATGGGACATGAACATGCAATCGTTTGATTGCTTGTTTATTGTAATACCCTGCAATACCAATGTAGCAACCTGTGCATTTTCTATAGACAGCCATGGGGTCTCAGCTCAGACCCCAAGGTTGTGATAGCTCCGATGTGAGCCCCCCGAAAATGCTTTGTAGTGCACCAGTCATAAAGTGCATCGCCCTGCAGGCGTTTAAATCTCATGGTTGCATTGACCGCAGAAAAGGGTTAACACCATAAACATACCTCACTCTGATCGCGGTTGTTACACGGGGATTTCAGTGGTAGATCAACATGGGGAGAGAAAAAGAACTGGGCCGCACATCCACACATCACACAATGATCTACTCCCGCTAGGCTACATTATATAACGAACTCGAGGTTCTTAGTTACATTTTGATCACATTGTATAAGCCCACCAACAGTGACCTCTTTATGGTGGGTCCCTACGCTATTATGTGCGGCATCACATGGCATCCACCACCGCTGCAGCACAGCGCCGGCAGGGGCCAAGACCCGGTTGCCCCCCAGGACCCATACTGGCAGGCATAGCCCCCATGGCTCCGGGCCCTGGGCTCTCACCAGCACCGCACCACAGAAGCGGCGGACACCATGCAATACCGCACCAAGTGAACAGGAAAAAAGGCTCACCATGTGTGAACAGGTGTTGAATACTCAATGTTCCCTGTGGTCTCAGACACTAGCTGAGAGGAAGTAGGCGGCCCCTATATGCAGTCTCCTGCTAATTTAAAAACACCTGGGTCGAATGGGGCTGAGTGCTGGTACCAGGAAAAACAAAATAAATGAAGGGATAGAATGCACTAAACCAACATGGGGAGAGAAAAAGAACTGGACCGCACATCCACACATCACACAATGATCTACTGCCGCTAGGCTACATTATATAATGAACTCGAGGTTCTTAGTTATATTTTGATCAAATTGTATAAGCCCACCAACCACTTCACGGTGTGTAACAAATTGTACATCTTAGTGACAGTATTTTATATTTCATGCTGGTTACTGGGAAACTGGAAAAAAAAATTCCAAATGTGATTGGAAATTGTAGAAAGAAAATATATTTGCACCAATTCCTTGTGGACACAGTTTTAAGGCATTCACTGTAGGGTCCAAATGACAGCTCTACTTCATTCCTTGGGTCGATATGATCATGGGGATACCAAATTTATATAGGTTTTATTATGTTTTAATAGAATAAAACCTAATAAAAATAAATACAGACATTTATAAGATATATTTTTTTTATGGGACGAGATGACGTTTACATTGCTGCCATCTTGGGGACTGAACAACCTTTTGATCACCTTTTAATACAATTTACTTTATAATTCAATTTTTATGTGCTACAAAATGGCGAAAAAGTAGAGTTTGGGGCATTTGGAATCAACTTTCCATTACAGGGTTCACCGTCCAGAATAACCATTTTTTATATGGACAGTTTGAGACCTTTAGATACCCAACATTTTTGCTATTTTACTCAGTTTTATTGCTGTTTTAGCTCCTATAATTCAGTGTAAAATTCCAGAGTGTGGATAGGACCTTTCTAAACAGATAAGAAGACAGGGTACAGGGTTTTTCTCCACTTTCATTTGGCTTCTGATCAGTCTAACAGGGTTTTGCTACACTTTCATTTGGCTTCAGTCAAATCAGTCTAATAGTACCTGACACATAGTAAAAGAGAGATGAGACAGATTAGAAATGAGAGATGATGAGATCCATGAGATGGATATAAAACACAATAAAACACTGAGCTTTGCTGTCTCAACTAATCAATAAGAAAGAGTCAGCTCTGCTTTGTCACCCCCCTCGGATACAGAGCTTATCTTGTTTGTAGAGTTTCTGATGTCTCTCTCTCTGCACGTTGTTGCTGAGAACAGTGTAGAAGCATGTGCTGCTGAACCAGAAAGTGCCTGTGTCTGTAGTGCACTGTCTGCCTACTACCCCCCCCCCCCTTCTGCTGCAATGCAAGATAAGTTAGGGGGAATCTGCTGACCATAGTCAGAAGATTTAAGATTGAATTCATGGACAACCAAAATTGTAAACCGCCCATTGGTTCTGCCCATTCAGATTGTAGAGAGCCTATGACGTTGTCATCTCTCATCAATCTGAATGGGCTGGATCAGCTGTGACCAGGTAGTAAGAGGAGTCCTTAAGTTATTACACGGTGGAGCCGAGAGTATTATTGTGTATATTGTATACCACCTTGTATACAGTATTTAAGGACATCTACCACCAGATTACTGGTGGTAGATTGTCCTCTTATGCATACTCGTTACCTCTAGGACAGTGGTGCCAAACATATGCACTCAATGCCCTTTCTGTTGGCACCCAGGCCATCACCCAACACAGAGTTCATCAGACAGGACACAAGGCCGAGGATGTGCCATGGTCAGTGTTGTTTTAAAGTGACACATCCTTGGCTGCCTGGGACTACAGGAGTGTCAGGGTTTGCGGGAGATGGTACAAGCCGATACCTGGGACCTGAGTCTAAAGACACCTGGTCTTCACCAGAGCCCGCCGCAAAGCAGGATGAACTTGCTGCGACAGGGTGCCACCAGGTCATTCTACAGGTGCGACTAGCCCGCGGTGACAACCAAGGTCGCGGTACAGAATAAGCGTTCAGGGTCAGGTACAGGCAGATAGTCAGGGCAGGCGGCAGAGATGCAGAGGTCAGAGTTCAGGTCCCAGGTCACAACAGGAATTCAAGGCACACGGGAGGCAAATTAGCTCAAAGATCCATTGGCGCTGGCCATTTAAATCTTTGAGTGCCGGCACGCATGCGCCCTAGGGAGCTGGGACGCGTGCGTGGCCTAGCCTGTACGGGAGCAGGATCGTGGAGAGGTAAGTGCGAGGTGAGCAGCACACAGAGAGGGGCACATGTGTGCCCGTGATTCATAACTTGGATCGTTGGGGCACCCGTGACAAGGAGAAGTGAGAAGGTGTGGACAGGGCTGGATATTCGTTGGAGCTCCTGCTCTGGACCGTTCGATTCTTGTTGTTCAGGCGACCCTGGTGAGAAGCTACAATAATATTCAAATTTCTCCTCCTTCTTTCCACTGTATTAGTGTCCTCAGGGCTCTAATATGATTCAAAGCAGTGACAGAGCATGGAGAAATATGTTATTTCTTAAATTGCCATGTTGGCACTTTGCTATTAATAAGTGGTTATAGGTTTTAGTTTGGGCTAAAAGGTTCACCATCACTGCTCTAGGGGAAGATAGCACAGTTTTCAGCTAACTCAAGTAATGCTGAGAAAGCCACTTTATAAAAATATGCCACCTAAGCACCTCATGGCTCCGCCGTTCCTTTATTATGCACTCTCTCTGGCTGCTTATTATTCACTCCTTTGTCCCGCCCGCTATGCTCAAGCAGCTGGTGACATCGGCCGGCTGGCTGGAAATCTCGCACATGCGCGAGAACTTGCACCTTGCCCACAGGATAAATAAGGGGTAAATAATAAGCAGCCCAGGGGGTGTGCATAATTATGGAACAAGGGAACCATGAGGTGCACCTCAGGCTAATTTCCATAAGTCGTTTTCTCAGCAATACGGGAGCCCTGGTGTTAGTTGGAAACTGTGCCATCATCAACTAGAGGTAACAAGCATGCATAAGAGGGCAGTCTACCACCAGTAATCTGGTGGTAGATGTCCTTTAAAAACATTTGTCATCAGACATATGTGATGTGTACAAGAGAGGTGACGGCACTACTCCTATTCACAAAGAGAGGGATATAATGTCAAGCTGTGGAGTGCATGGGTTCCATATGTGTGGACACATATATCTTCAGTGGTTCTCCAATCCTCTGAACAGAGACAGAAAGTCCAATACACACAGGATGCAGTATAGAAAGCAAGGATAGCATTCACCAAGCTGTAGATGTAGATATCTTCTTCTTTTATTGAATAAGGTACATAACAAGTGCAAGGGAGGGAGTGGGAGCTGAACGCCCATAGGAGGGCAACGGCTGTTTCGCGCTGTACTGCGCTTCTTCCAGCCCTAAGTGTGAAGTGATCAAAAGCCGTAGGGTTTTTAAATGCTAGCAGACAATATGAGCACACCTGTATGGGGCATATTCCATTACCATGCAGTTCAGAACAGGCCAATGGCACCCTAAACTCTAGACCAATAGAGAGGCATTTAGCCCATATTGGTAAATGATGGCTGGGCTTACCTTTATGTGTTAGGTCGCTTCACCTGTCACGTAGTGACGTGTCCTCCATTGTGGGTCCAGGTGGGCGCAGCGCCTATTTGTCCGGAACCGTACCAAGGCCCCGCCCCTTCCAGGATTCCCCACGTGGGGTGGGTCACGTGAGCGGACAATTCGTTTCATCCCCTTTTTTCCTGATCATGTGACTCGTTACCTAGACAACAAGGCACGGTGTCACTACATCACGGAGATCGGGGGATTTTTTAACGCTGTACGAAACCAGGGAGCAGACCACATCGCACATTGAAACAACGTATGCAGCCAGTGCATTGGGGCAGCCCTGCAGCCCTGCAGCCAGGGCGTTGGTGGCATTTTTACAATATACCGGGAAATTCATCATAAGGATAAGGCTCAACCACATGGTAGATGGTTTCTGGCAAAAGCAAACAGTAGATTTCTGTTTTTATTCAATCCACATCTACAATCCACTTTAGTTATGTAGTTCTTATTGTACATTTACAATGTGCATTTTTCTTATGATTTTGTTCGATAAATGAAAACTGCTGGAACAATGACATCTTTTGTAAACATTTTCTGTTCGGGGTAAAAGTGGATGATAAATGTATTACGTGTGCTGCATATTTTATAGTCATAGTTCTATTTGCAAGATTTAAGATAACCTGTGGGAGGAATTTATAAGACACTATGACAAAGACTCTAGTCTGCAGAAATTCTGTTTATTCTGTGGGCTCTGGAAACTGATGAGGAAACAAGTTTTAGTAGTGACATCAGTTTTTCAGTCAGTAAAGTTGTGCAACCATGGAGAATACTGAATTCACTATGTGCCGGGCAATGGTTCAAGAAAATTATACAATGTAAATAAAGAGCGATATGTGCTTTATTATAAAGAGTTTGACAGGAGTATGTGCAGCAGATGATAAGTGATGTCATTGGGGGCAACTCTAAATTGTTCTCCTTTGCTCAATTTCACCATGTGGGGTTATGTGTTTGGCATGAAAGAATTCCACTTATTAATAAAGAGAAGTCAATGCACTCATTCAAAGGAAACTTTATCAAGTACTAAACATTCTCTGTACAGTCAGAGCTGAATTGAATCATTACGCATTCATTTCTGGACATTAATAATTCATTTTATTTTGATGCATAATCATGTCCCGTTTACAATATTCAATGAAAAGATTCCTATTAGCAGATTATTAGTTACATGTTCCACTCATTTGCTATCCAATTATCATTAAAACATAAATTGAACATAAATTGGCAGACAGACAAACATGTAAAGAAAGCATCTGGCTTTGATAAGTGGTTCCACAAACGCATGAGCATTTTACTATTATACCAATGTACATACAGAACTCCTAGCTGTCTGATGCACAAAGGCCTAAATGACAAATCACAACTAAATTATGCAGGTGAATTATTGAGCATTATCTGCAAACTTCTGTGGCAAAAATACCCCAATTTGGTGAGTTTTGTTGTGGTTTACCTTCGGGTTTTACTGTAGCCCATTTAGGCTTTTTTGCAAAGTGTAAAATCTACAGACGAGACCTGTAGTCACCCGTAATTTTTTTTTTTTCCACAGCATGTGAATGAGAGTAGTAAAAATGTAATTCACATTGCTATAACAGTAAATTGTCATAGGTTAGACAGTAGTAATTTAACATAATGGGGGGTATTTATAAATGCTTGTATGCTAGTTTCCTAGCGTACAAGCCCTGAAATAATCGCTGTTGCTGGCACACAGCATTTTTCCCCCTGAAGTGGGGCATGCATGAGCACGAAGGGAGATGCATTTGGCAGTGTAGTGGGCCAGTGCAAGACATTCTGCACACTAGCTAAATCCTGCACCCGTTCAGGTCTGAATGTGCACAGGATAAAGTGCAATGCTTTGCCAGACAGCTTTTCCAGCACAACACGATAAAAAGTAAAAAGAAGCGTCACCCGCTAATAGCTTCCTGTAGACTTTATTATCCAAAGCACAGCAGTGCAGGAGCATGCCAGCCGCAATCCAGGCAATGGGCCATTCATGCTACAGAGTGCTTTTTCAAGCCACTCTAGTCATCATATGGGACCATGATGGTGAGCTTTTCCAGCACTGCAAATCACTGTAGCTGGAAGCAAAAGGCTCTGTGTAGTGGGCAAGTGCCATAACTCTCATTTACATTTACATGAATCACTGCTATAAGTTTCAGCAGCAAATATGCTTATTAAGCTAAATTCACACGAATGTGTGCTCACTGCACATGGCGGCACCCGGGAGAGGAGGAGGGGATGAGCGCTGCTCAACCCCTGCCCATCTCCATAGAGGAACATGGCGCACTGCGCCGTATTCCGGGAAAAAACAGGACATGTCCTATCTTTTCCCGGGGTACGGAACAGTGCCGCACGTGCGATGCACCGTACCGCACCATGCGCACATTTCCGGCCTATGGATACGTCGGCCGTATATGCTGCCCCCAGCCGCCATGTGAATGAGGCCTTAGGCTGTATATTCCAACTCAGGAATGCCCACCAGACAACAGAGAGTCTAGTTAGCATGTTGGGTCCTGAATCTTCCAACAGTAATTTCTCAGTGATTAAAGGGCCTACAGAAAAATGTCATCTACTTCATAATCAGTAAAGTAACACTTATTAAAGAATGTAAAAAGTTGTAATTGGTGAAGCACGGGCTACTGACAGGAGGGTATGAATATTTGTTTCACAAGCATTATTACTTATTTGTTAGACCCATTTGGGTAATAGACTATAGATTTCTGATCCCTGATAGAGTACATTATAAATACTGCTAATTCAATACCCAAAATCTATTCTTATACAATTTAAATAACCCTGCCCCAACAATTGGCCTACCATCTTTCTTTTGTTCATTATAAATACTGGCAAACAGCATTTGGCAAGATGTCATTGTGATGTGAAGATGGCAGACCCAAGGTTGACGTAACAACACATCTGTTCTCCCAACTGTGGTACAGGGAAACTGTTCACTCAGATCATCCATGATTGAGTGCCACTCCACTGAAATCAATTCCATTTCAGCCATGTAAGCTCCAGATAGCTACGCTATGTATGCTCCAGATAAATCAGAGGTCTTTTCCGTGTGTCTAAATTTATCATGTGACTTCATTGTCTCTTCCAGATTGAGCAAATCTTACTCAAAATTTAGCTTTACAAGTTTTATTAATCACAGAATAAGATAACTTATAATGGTTCCTGATAAGTATAAACATACAAAGGCCATTTTATCATCAAATGTAAATATAGAGAAGGGGATATGGAGCAAATATAATCTCTGGTAATCCCAATAACATTGTAACCATCTTCTCTCTATGTGGCAAGAAGTCTCCCTTTGTACTCTTTTACACAGTAATACATTGAGAATTTAGTGTAAAAATGTCACATTACATGTATGTTTGATATTGTAGTACAATAGTTGCATATAAATAAATATTAATAAATAAATGTTTCTTTATTTTTTTATTATTTAGGTTTTGTTCATTCATTCTTTCTTATTAAGAATTTGACCAGCAAGGAATGAGTTACATACAGGATATTTATAATGAGGAGGAACTCTGCTGCCCAGGAACTCTCATGCAGTCACTTAAAGTCACCTGGTGTAAACTCTTGCAGAAATGGACATACAAGTAATAGTACCACTTCTCTTCTGAAAGGCCACCATACCCTCACTAAGACCACCAGGTTTGGAGGGGTTCTGATGATAATACAGCCTGAGGAGGTGCGAAGATCTCTGCCAGAGACCCAAGTTCACTTCTCAGAGCTGAACCACTTCCAATGTACCAAATACTGTCCTGAATTTGGAATTCTCTCAACCTCAAATTCCAGTTCTCTCTTAAAGGGGTTATCCGGGCTTAAATTTTTTTTTATGTCCGGGCTGGGGAAGGCTAGTTAAACATAATAAACATGTACTTACCCCCTCCGGCGCCGCCGTTGTCCCGCGCCGCGGTCCCTTCGATCCGTGCCCCTGTTTGTTTACAGGGGCACGGAAGCCGCGCACAGGGAGCTTCCGGTCCACGATGTGGACGGCTCCTCCCATGCGTCCCTATCTCTCAGCGTTGTAAGCGCTGAGAGATGGTGCGCATGGGAGCTTCCGGCCGGCCGGAAGCTCCCTGTGCGCCGGTGTAATGAAACCGGCGCACAGAGAAGACGGGCCGCGGCGCGGGACATCGGCAGCACCGGAGGAGGTAAGTACATGTTTATTATGTTTAACTAGCCCTCCCCAGCCCAGACATAAAAAAAAATTTAAACCCGGATAACCCCTTTAATAATAACAGGAGCTGGCGGCTTGGACCTGGGCAAAACAAACGTACTTCTTCAATAGAGACATGTCAAAGACACAATTGACCTGAGGGGTATGGGCTTACTTGAGTCTGAATGACAATGGGTTGATAATTTCAATTATAGTATAAGGACCCATTTAGTGAGAAGCAGATTTTCCACATGGAACATTGAGAGACACAGGTTTTTGGTTGCCAATCACACTTGCTCTCCCAAGATATACTCAGGACCCGTCAGCCGTTTCTTATTAGTCTGACGAAAGAGCCTGGGCCCAGACTGGGTTCAGCCTTGGAATGGTGTTTCAGGTTAACCAACTCTACAATATGAGTATTTATGGTTAAATCCATTACATTCATCTGCAGATGGAAAGTGAAGGAGAAGGTAAGAGAGATACCCAGACATCCACAGAATTCTTTCCAGAATTTGGATACAAATTGTACACCTTGGTCAAACCCAATGGGCCACATTTATCATGCTTCCACACCTGAAAACAGGCATACAAACTATGATTTAGCTGCAATTCCCAGTGCAGTTCCAGCAATAGCAACTTCTCAGCCCACTTCACCATCTGGGCATGGAGGTGGTGGTGCCACACCATGCAGTGGGCCAGTGTCGAGCATCGTTGCCCCATACCTGTGTACTGCCTATGGCCTGTGCCCAACGTGTACGACTTTGAAGCATAACTCCAGTGTAAAAGTGATTTTTTTTACCAAATTGTCATATGTGATTCCCACAAACAGAATGATGCCCAATTTGTGTTCCTTATGAAATTTTAACTCTAAAACTTCCTGAAATCTTCTGAAACTTCCTGTAAATTTTCCATAGCAGCAAGGAAGTAGGTGGCGACTAACCCCCACCTGCATCTATCCTAAGGCTGATTCAAAATCAGGCTGCCTGCAGTTTCCATGATGCTTTGTGTTTTCAATTAAGTAATTTAGCAGTAAAAACTGTGAGATTTCTACAAGTAAATCCACTGAGCTCAGCTTAGTATGTAAAGCATCTATATAGTGACTAGACTGACTATAATAGAAAAAGAAAAAAACTTTGGCCACGACTCACCAATTGAGGACTGTTTGCTGTAGAAGAATCGCACGGAGACAAGCACTGTGTTGCTTCAGGTGAGTATCATCAGGAAAAAGGAAAAGGTGTTCTCCAGCGAATTCATTAAAAACATTAAAGTTTTATTCCATAATCGATTTAAAAAACATGATAGTGTGCACAATGTCATAAGATAGTTGACGCGTTTCGGTATGGCACCATCCTTAGTTGTAACCTGGTACATAGTGAAAGTAGCATATGTTCATATAAGAAAGGATATGATGGTAGGGGAGGGGAGGGAAGGGAAAAAAGGGGGAGGGAGCATACCTCCACATATCTTGACTTACATCCGTACATTCTTTTTTTTCTTTTTCTATTTTCTCTCCTTCCTCCCCCTTTTTTCCCTTCCCTCACCATTTTTTTCCTCCCCTCCCCTTCCGTCATATCCTTCCTTGTATAAACATGTGCACTATGGACTAGGTTACACTAAGGACAGTGACCCATCCGAAACATGTCAACTATCTTCTGACATTTTGCACACTGTCATGGTTTTTAAATCGATTATGGAATAAAACGTTAATGTTTTTAATGAACTTGCTGGAAAACACCTTTTCCTTTTTCCGGATGACTAGCCTGACTAATTTCATCACACTTAAGAGCATGGAGAATGTAATAAATAGTAGAAACCAGCAGTTAAATTTTTACATAAAGTCTGTGCTGTGTGAACAGTAAGGAATAACAGCTTCTCTGCTGTGTCGAATGTGTCTGGACAGCAGAAGATGGCAGGAAGGGTCTTCAGAGGATTGTTACATTGTAAGCCCATTATACTCTGACTAAGCATTAACATTCCCCTTTAGGTGCACATTTTTTGTCTTGTTGGACGGAGTGCAGCCATGGCACAAAACTGACACAAACATTACTTGAAGAGATGTTGTTAGGATCAGTGGATTCTCTGGACCACCGCGGGAGATGGAACTAGCCAACACCCGGGACCGGAGCCTAGCAGCACCTGGTATTCACCAGAGCCCGCCGCAAAGCGGGTTGGACTTGCTGTGGCAGGATACCACTAGGTCGTTCCCAGGTGTGACTAGCCCGCAGTGGCAGCCGAGGTCGAGGTACCTTAGCGGATGACAATCTCGTAGTCAGGTCCAGGCACAGGGTCAGGGCAGGCGGCAGAGATACAATGTCAAGTCCAAGTCCGGGGTCAGCAACAGGAGGTCCAGGCAGGTGGGAACGGGAAAACAGGCACACGGAACACAGCAACACAAAGGAACTTAGGTAACACGGCAACACAGGACTCAGGAGCGGGGACACACAGGAATGCAGGAATACACAGGAACGCAGGAATACACAGGAACGCAGGAATACTCGCTTGGAAGCTTTCTCTAAGGCTATGAGGCACAAAGATCCGGCAGGGGACACAGGAAGAGGCAGGATTCTTAAAGGTGAGGTGTTCAGCCAGTGCAACAATTAGCGGTGCGCTGGGCCTTTAAATTTTCGGCAGGAGCCGCGCGCACGGCCTAGGAGGCGGGGACGCGCGCGCACGGCAGTCCAGGGAAGAGCAGGAGCCGGGAGAGGTGAGGAGACCGGGCTGCAGCGGGGGCACACCGGGGAGCACAGATCCTCTGGACCACCGCGGGAGATGGAACTAGCCAACACCCGGGACCGGAGCCTAGCGGCACCTGGTATTCACCAGAGCCCGCCGCAAAGCGGGTTGGACTTGCTGTGGCAGGATACCACTAGGTAGTTCCCAGGTGTGATTAGCCCGCGGTGGCAGCCGAGGTACCTTAGCGGATGACAATCTCGTAGTCAGGTCCAGGCACAGGGTCAGGGCAGGCGGCAGAGATGCAATGTTAAGTCCAAGTCCGGGGTCAGCAACAGGAGGTCCAGGCAAGTGGGAACGGAACACAGGCACACGGAACACAGCAACACAGGACTCAGGAGCGGGAACACACAGGAATGCAGGAATACACAGGAACGCAGGAATACTCGCTTGGAAGCTTTCTCTAAGGCTATGAGGCACAAAGATCCGGCAGGGGACACAGGAAAAGGCAGTATTCTTAAAGGTGAGGTGTTCAGCCAGTGCAGTGCAGTGCGCTGGGCCTTTAAATTTTCGGCAGGCAGGGACGCGTGCGCACGGCAGTCCGGGGAAGAGCAGGAGCCGGGAGAGGTGAGTGAGGAGACCGGGCTGCAGCGGGGGAGCACGGATGCGCTCTCGATCCGAGACAGGGATTGTGGGAGCACCCATGACAGATGTGCAAACAGTTTGCACATTCTATTATGTCAGACAGAAAACTGGCACAGCCAGTTTGATAGATTTGGCCCACTGTGTGCCAGTTTTAATAACTCCCCCCCAGCACAGGGCACTCCAGATAAACTAAAAGTTTTCCTGCCTTGCACAATATCAATTCAATGCCAGGTTCTGTTTGGCGTAGAATTCAGCTATAATCTGCACCATAAAACTGAAACTACACCCCCCCCCCCCCCCCCAGACGAAGGCTAGTGTACTCAGAACATTATAAGACATTAGGCGTATGCGATACATTTATAAGTTGTTATAGTAAATGGCTGCATTAAGGAAGGATGTGATGAACTGGTTTATTATGCACTAGCATTTTGTGTATTCTGGTTGATATCTTGAACAGATTATTTTTGCACTGGCACTTTATATTATTATCTCCCAGTTTATTCACGTGTTGCATTTGAAATCATGTATATAAGAACCTAATGTATTTTGGCAGCTAAATAATATATACCTTTTTGAATTTGTGCATGCGATTTCCTTGCTCTTAGTACCTGTACCATGTTCCCATGGAAAATGTAATGTACTGTTGTGATGGTTTTCTCTACCATTCCCATGTGAACCTGATGATTGATTTTTGTATTTGTGTGTAATTTCAATAAAGATAAAATTTGTTTTACCTACTGGTACATTTTAAATTGGCTTAGTTTCTAAATAGGTGTAAGTTGCATTAAGCCAATAAGTATGGAAATAATTGATAGAGTAGATGTGCCATGATAGCAGAAATAGCATTGATAGACAGAGTGTATTGTCTCTCCTTTTCCATGTGACCCCCAAGGTGGTGTTACCATAAAACTGAAATTATTGCAAGTTCTAGCAAACTGCCAAGCACTGCAAATATTATCCCCTTTACATTATAAATCTTTCCCCTGGACTCCATTTATGTCTGTATGAATTCTAGCCACATTTGACAACTCTTCTAGCTTTATATTTCCATTTGCAACTGTCACCTCAGTAAAATTCAGGAATCAGGTCTCAGTTGGGGTAATGGACTAAACTCATTATGCTCCCACGAGTTCATTAGAAATACTTTTTTTCTAAACAAATGACATCATCAGAAACACGTATCAGGATATGTACAACTATTACTATTAATTAGTCATCCTGTATATACAGTATGTAAAACATATTTATTGAAGGCAATAATCAAAACAACAGCATTATAGCATCAATTAATAATTTAAGTATAAAATGTATATAAAAACATCCAAGCACAAGCTTAAAATATATATGATTGAAGTATATGGAACCATCAGTTAACTTTTTTGTTCTTACATGCATAAAAAGCTTAGAAAAAGTTGTGTCCCAGATGACTGTGTCAGGAAAAGCAAATGTTCTTCCTTTCCTTCTGCTATATGCTGCAGGTGTTTCCCATATAAAAAACCAATGTGTCCCATTACCTCTTCTGTGACTGGGTTATGTTCACAGGGCATTTGCACTGGAATGTGACCACCATTAAATTTCTCCGGTATTTAACCCCTTTACGACCTTCCCATTTTTTGTTTTTGCATTTTCATTTTTCACTCCCCACCATCAAAAATCTACAACTTTTTTATTTTTCCATGTTAAGATCTCTGTGATGGCTTGTTTTCTGTGTAACAAATTGCACTTCATCGTGATGGTATTTAATATTCCATGGCACGTACTTGGAAGCAAGAAAAAAAATTCAAATGCAGTGAAATTGGTAAAAAAAAATGCATGTGCACCAGTTTCTTGGGGGCTTGGATTTTACGGCTTTCACTATGCGACCCAAATGACATGTCTACCTTATTATTTGGGTCGGTCGCTTATGGTATACCAAATTTGTATAGGTTTTGTAATTTTTTCATACATTTACAAAAATGAAAACCTCCTGTACAAAAATTTTCGGGGAATTTTGCCATCTCCTGGCGCTAATAACTTTTTCATACTTTGGTGTACTGAGCTATGGATGGTGTCATTTTTTTGAAACTTTTGCTGATGTTTTCAATGCCTTTATTTTTAGGACTTTACGGGGGTTGATTTCAATTTATAGGGTTTATATAAAAAAAAAATTTTTTTACTATTTTTAAGACCCTCTAGGGCAGTGGTGGCAAACCTATGGCACGGCTGCCAGAGGCGGCACTCAGAGCCCTTTTTGTGGGCACCCGGGCCATCACCCCAGCACACCAGACAGGACTCAAAGAATCTTCCTGCAGTTCCAAGTAACTTAAAAGATGCTGCTTTCAGTCATATTTTGATACTTACTTCGCTACTTGGGACTGTAGGAAGAGGGACGAATTATCTTTGGAGGACCTCCAGCTGGCCCCACGATTCTCTGTGTACAGAGGGACAATGGAAATGATGCAAATTTTCCAGCTTGTCCTCAGGAGGCCAATATGATCGAACGTTGTTGAGGAACAGGAAGCATTAAGTTACTGCTTTCATTTTTGGTTGGCACCTCGCTAAAAATAAGGGGGGTTTTGGCTTGCAGTTTGGGCACTCAGCCGCTAAAAGGTTCGCCATAACTGCTCTAGGGTACTTTAACCCTAGATTGTCTGATTGATCCTACCATGTACTACCATAATACAGTATGGCAGTATATGGGGATTTTCCTCCTCATTCATTACAAATCGCACATTGTAATGAATAGGTTAAATCCAGACAGTCTCAGGTGTTTGGAAGATCCAAGGCTGTCATGGCAACTGATCACTGCAATGACATCACAGAGAGCGACGATCTTCACCATGGCCCATGCGCTGCCATCTTTTTGAAGCCGCCGGCAGCTGGTCATCCTCTGGTACAATCGCCCTTGGTCCCAGGCCTGCTTGGAGTCGAAGTCCAAGGGAGACTCTACCATCTGTTTCTCCTGAACTTTCAGGCAAGCGTCAACGTTTAACGCTGCCGTAAACCCCTGGCTGGACGTGGCAAGAATTGGCGTGACTGACACATCTTCTGCTGGCTTCCCAGGATCTATCTCCTGGCCCCTGTCTGACTCGGCAGCCACTTGGACGGAAGGGAGGAAGTCAGTGGACCCCCGAGGGGCCTCAACGCTATGACTGCACGCCACCGTGGCGATGGTCACCTTGACCTCAGGTAGCATCTGCTTCCTCACAGCTGCCGACCCAGTCTGCAAGGCAGACAGGCTGACCCGGTCCTGTGACATCCCTGTTGGGGAAGGGCTATGTAGCAAGTCCTTGCCACAAAGACCTACCTCTCCCGGCACTTTCCCATCCTCACTGGAAGGGCCTCCTACTTGAGACCACTGACTTGATGTGGTGAGAGTAGAAGAAACACCCACATCTTCTGCTAGTTCCCCCGGATCTGTCTTCTGGCCTCCATTGACCTGGCAGTCACTTAATCAGAAATCGGCGGGCCCCCAAGGGGCTACAACGTGATGGTTGCTGTGACCGCAGGTAGTGTCCACTTCCTCTCCACCTCTGACTCAGTCGCCAAGGCAGACAGACAGGCCCTGTCCTGAGACAGTCCAGCTGGTAATGGGCCCTGCAGTGGGTCCTTGCCGGGAAGACCCTTCCTGTCCTCACTTGCAGGCTCTCTTACCTGAACCCCCTGACTCGACGTAGTGAGAATAGAAGAAACCCCCTTGTCTTCTGCCAGTTCCTCTGGATCTGTCTCCTGGCCTTTAACTGACCTGGCAGTCACTTGACCAGAAGGGATGAAGTCAGTGAGCGGCAATGGTTACTGTGACTGCACGTAGCATGCACTTCTTCTCCGCCTCTGACCCAGTCACCAAGGCAGATGGACAGGCCCTGTCCTAAGACAGTCCAGCTGAGGGTCCTTACCTTAACCCTTCACTACTCCAGGTCTTTTCCTGTCCGCAGGTACATGGTACTGTTGACAAGTTTTCTCAAAAGCAAGCAAAAGGGTGTCCAAGTCAGTACCTTTATCCAGAAGGGGGAAAGTCCTCAGTCCACAGCTTTGGCACATGGTTCTCTGGCAGCACTGGACTAGCTGGAGCAGATTGTTGTAGCTGGAGCATCCTCAGCTGGTGTTCACGCTCCTGTTGCCTTTCTGCAGCCTCTTCTTTCTCTTGCTCCTTCGGTTCTGAAGCCTCTGCTTTCTCTTGCTTGAGACGTCCTGCGGCTCTCGCCACTATGCAGCAGCCATGAGAGTTTGGTATGCAGCATGGTTGGCCGCCTGTAAAACTAATCAAGGAAGCTTGCAACATGGCCACCAAGCCATCAGATCATGTGGGTGGGCGGGCAGTGAGCGATCCAATGTGGGACTGACCACATTGAAGTCTGGGAATAGCACTCCCTCACCTTCAATAATAGCGCCTCCTCCTACTTCTGCTGCATTGTCCTCAGTAATGTCCACAGCTGTGGCAACATTCTTCCTGCCTTTGTTTCTACTGTACATTCTTACAGCTGTTGGTAACTAACAAAGAACTGCAACTTGATATATGCTGAAATGGTCTTAAGATCCCAATGCAAACGTTGCTATTGATAATCTTTAGTGTCTAGGACAGTGATGGCCAACCTATGACACGCGTGTCAGCACTGACACACGTAGCCATTTTCAGTGACACACGGCTGCTGGAGAAAAATTGCTGTAGTGCAGTTGTCTGTTGTCTGGGGCCAGTCGGGTGGTCGGTTGGCGATGTGGTCTGCAGCGAGCGGCTGCATCTCAGTCAGAGAGATCGCAGCTGCTGCTCCTGTCCTCCTGTCCTGCTCTGCGGAGGCCGCCCAATGATGCCAGAGTGGAGCGTGTAGACAGAGCAGCCCCAGCTCGCAAAGACGCAACCTATGCTGTGCCTGCGCGGGAACATCTACACAGGAGCTGAAGCGGCCTGAAGAGGAGTAACGGAGGTCCGTGGTGTCATTGGAGCCTGTGCCAGTTAGGTAAGTTAATTTATTGAGTTGAGCTCTGCCGGGCTGGGCTGTGATGTACACTCTTTGGGGGGCACTTCTCAGGACACAAATGTCCTTAAAACTAGCTGTTGCTGGACTGCCACAGGTTCGCCATCACTGGAATAATTCCCCCTCCCCCTCACTTATCTTAGTTCATGGCACCCCACACAAGTTAAATAACAGCAAGACCAACAAAAGAAACCAACTGACAGATTAACAAAGAAGTCACTAAGCAGGTAAGTTAAATAACTATACGTATTTGTTATTTAAACTCTAAATATCACAAAATTAGGGTTTTTTTCTCAAGGTGACACATCACCCAAGTTATGCTGTTTTTTTTGGCGAATTTTGACACACCAAGCTCAAAAGGTTGCCCATCACTGGTCTAGGAGTATGGATCACACATTCACACACACACTATTATCTCGAGCCCACACCTCTTTCCACCAATGTGAAGGAAACCGTGACCCCTGAAGGACCTCTGAAGGGTACGTAAGGTCACTTAGTTATCCTTTTCCCTAGCCTCGGTGAAACAAAGCCTTATGAACCCAATTAAGCTGCCACCAGTTCTCCTTTTATGTAAGCCCGGTCTGTATCGGTATAATATAGGGTGAGGATCCAACCCGGTAGCATAGCATGTATATAACCGAGAAGCGTGGACTTTGGGATTTGTGGATCGAGATAAAAGAGCAACACAGGTTAAATTTTATATTTAATTGCCTTAAGGGCACACAAGACAAAGCAATATATACAGTAGAGATATGTACAGTTACACAGAGTACAAAATACAAGGGTAGCACTACAAGTATCAGCAGTTCAGTAAGTTAGGTACCTTGTGTGTGGGCCTAATGGAACCTGAGTCCACACCTTCCAAGGTGTCCATAGTCCAATAGTCCAAGATCTTTCTCTGCACTTGATGTTAAATGGGTTCCCAGACAAAAAAACTATATGGATTCATAGGGGTTTGATTATATCAGGTGCAGACACACCTCTGTCCACCCCCAGGAGGAGTCATGGGTCCCTCCTACCTGGTATTACGTCCAGAACCTTGGAGAAGTCATAGCTTCCCAAGGGGAAGTTGTAGGGTCATGATTCTGGTATCATTGGATCCGGATGAATCCCTGGATCACATTGGGGACACAGATTCCAAAAATGTATTTGCCCTTGGGCTGAGATGGACCATAACTCAAAAATTTACTCTAATCAATGTATGGGTCCAAGAGTTTATGACTCTTTTTCTCCTGTTTGAAAATGGGGGGAAAATCAACTAAAGCCTGTGGAAAGCGTAGGCGATTTCTCTTTTTTGCCTTTACTTATCCCATGTGAATTCCTGTTTGTTGGATGACCAGCGGGTCTCTCTTTTGAAAACTGCTGAAATAAATTTTTTATATTTTTTATCCTAATCCTAGATTCCGTTGTTGAAGCTGGACTTATTGGTTTTGATTAGTAATGATTTAGTTTTATTATAGCCTTGGGGTATTTCATGGGCGCTATAAGAACAATCAGAGCCCCCATGAGCTATCATGGGAGGAAAACCCTGAAACAGCACTTTAAATGTGGCTGTCACTATGACCATGGCATTTAAGAGTTAACACTTGAAACAGGAGTTGTTTTTTATCTGATGTTACAGTACTGTGTCAGCTGACACTTGGCTGATTCTGATGCCAGATCAGCTCCAGTAACAAGCTTAGAAAACATAATCTCTGCCCCCTACATATACGGCGGTGAACATTAATGACTTGCTGATCAGTGAGGGTCTCAGTGCTGAGTCTTAATGGAGTAGACATGATCGTTCTCCTCCATTAATCTCTATGGAACTGTTGGAGATGGGTGAGCGTGGCGCTCGGCAATTTCCGTCAGCTCCATAGAGATTAATGGAGCAGAACGGTCATGCGCTGCCGTCTGCTCCACTACTCTGATGGAGCATCGAGAGGTCTGACGGACCCCGCGTTTTTGCGATATGTGGGTGTCTCAGCACTGAAACCCCCGCTGATCAGCAAGATAGGCCCTTTTCTGTGGATAGGACTTAATTTTTGTTTGTGGGAAAACCCCTTTAACAAAAAGTCAATGAAGTCGACAACTCTGTTGTATAATACCCTGTAATATAAGACATGTTCTGGATATTAGCAAAGTGCATTGGCATAGATTTTCCAGCCAAATGATCTTTCTACATGAAAAAATACAGTTGTAGTCATCTGATCTGCCTAAAGCTTATAAGAAGGTTACATTTTAATAATACTTTTTTTTGCAATTGGTCTATTACCCAAAGGCTGCTAAATGAAAAATTGCAGTTTTTTTGTATATAACTTGATTCTGGTATTGACTGAAATTACTATAATGTTTACTTAGTATTTCCACACAATGGCTTATTTGGACAAATCTTGGGGTAAATATCTTATGAATGAATCAGTGCTACACATGTAAAATTCAGTTCCAAATATTTTTTTATTTATATAAAAACATAAACAAATGGGCACAACACAGTATTGCTACCCCTAACCATTATAAATGAACAACGCACAGTTTTTTTTATTATATTATTGCATTATTACATATATTACATTATTGGCACCCCTTCATTTTTTATAGACTGTAGAATATTTTTTGAAATTAACTTAATGCTCACTGACAGATATTTCCGTCATGGAGCTGTTTAGGATGAGTGTTAACCTTTTAAATGGCGCTGGCAAAGTCACCAGTTGCATTTAAATCCCTGGTGGCACATGGGTGCTACCATCTTGGTAGGATCATTGCTCCTCGTGATATCATTGGGGAGCGGCAATCCATTCCCATGAGAGCCCTGAGTCTTTAGAAGACTCCAGCATCTGTCAATGGAAGAGATCTGACACTGCCTGTGTATTACAGGCAGTGGCAGATCACCTGCAATACTGCCATCTATTGCAATACACAATACAGCAACACTGCAGTAGACGGGGGAGTAACTACAGCCGTAGCAGCCATAGCATATGTATATGGTGTCTGTATACACTGTATGTGAGTATGTTGCATATGGCACTGTATGTATGTGTATATGCACATGAGTGTATTTATATGTGATTGTAACTCGCATGTGTGAGTATACTAATATATGCGAGTTAATATATGGGGGGAGCCCATGCAGTAGCCTGCTAGGCGGCCCTGTCTCTCCTAGTTACGCCACTGGCAGTAGATGGTAGTTATAATCGGACTTCATAGGGTTAAAGTACCCTATGAGGTCTATAAATACAGTAAAAAAAATAAAGTAAAAAACCTAAAAGTTCAAATCACCCCTTTCCCTATAACGGATATAAAAATAAATAAAGAAAAGAAATCATAAACATGTTAGGTATTTAGACATCCCAAAATGCCTTCTCTATCAATATATAAATGCGGTTATTCCCGGGGAGTGAACCCTGTAAAGGAAAACAAATGTCCGGAACGCCACCTTTTCGCCTTTTGGAATCCCATAAAAATTGTAATAAAAAGTGATCAAGAGTCCTGAAAATGATAGCAATGAAAACATCAGCTCATCTTCACCTTACACAGCTCGGTACATTGAACTATGAAAAAGTTATTATTATTATTATTATTATTATTATTATTATTATTATGAAAATGACAAATGACAAAATTTTTGGTTTTTGTACACAAGGTTTTTATTTTTAAAAAATGTGTTAAAAAAGCTTAAAACCTGTATAAATTTGGTATCTCCAAGATTGTACCGAGCTAAAGAACTGACCACACAAGAAAAAGGTGTGAATGCGTTTTTTCACCAATTTCACTGCATTCCGAATTTTTTTCCCACTTTTCAGTACACAGCATGGAATCTGTACAGTACATGGTAAAATAAAAGTTCTAGATTTTTGAAGACTGGGAGCAGATATTTACGGAAAAAGGCAGCGATGATGAAAATTTCATGTTAATGAAAATAGACTAAAGTTATATCCTTAGTAATCCAAAGTAATGCATCAATAAAACATTGTTTTTTAACTTACATGTTGCAATTTTAAAGAAGAAACAGATTAAACAGCATATGTAGCAATAAAGGCCCCCTAATACTTGCTAGCACACCCTTTGGCTTTGACGACAGCCTCCAAATGTTCCATGTAGCCATCTATAAGCCTCAGGAACTTCTTGGCTGGTATTTTATCCCACTGCAGTTTTTTTGCAGTTTGTTCAAGCTTTTGAATATTTGCAAGGTTCTTTTTCCCAATAACAGATTTCAGCTCACCCCAAATATTTTTAATGGGATTGAGGTCAGGACTTTTGGTTGGGTGCTTTTGGTTATTGTCTTCCTGGCAGACCCATGCTCTTCAACCTGTGGCTTAAAGTTTTTTAGGACAGTTTGCTATAAAATCTCTTGATAATGCAATGATTTCATGATTCCTGTGATACAACATTATGGATCATCCACTATGCTTTTCATCTTAAGCCGCATTGAACCATCTTAATTCAAACTGTTGGTTTGCGTTGCTAAAAAGCTATATTTTATGTTTCTGGAAGGATTGTGGTTTGTAAAGATCAGTTGTTCCTTTTCATGTCTTTTCTTCAGCAATGGTTTCTACCTTGGCCTTAGTCCATAAAGCTGCATGGTTTAGTGTGCAGCGTAAGGTACTTGTTGAAAAGATGACATCAGACATTTCCAGGTTGGATTCAGGTCTTTGGATGACAGTGATTTGATGACAGTGATTTTCCCCATTCATACCAACTTTTGAAGACAATCCAAGGAGGTTCTTGATGGTTTCATGCTAGGAAAACTTCTTAATAGCATTGCACACTGTTGAAACTGAGATACCAAGGAGCCCTGCCAAGTGGCTTTTCAAAATACTGAAGTCATAATTCATAGGCTACTTCATAAGCAACCTGGAAAATCTGGTCAGCATTCCTACATGCTGTATTGCACAAGTGACTTTGCAAAATGTGTTTCCATACTTATTTTGTACTATACGGAAAAAAGTCGACCATAGGGTTGAAGAGTTTAAGTGTTGTGTTATATTTATATTGTATAATACTACAAATACTACACTTAAAGAGACTTATATTTTAACTATTACTACTGAAACAAGTGGTCAACAAATACAATCATAAACATTTTTTAAATAGTGAAAGAGTTTGACACAACAAATTGCATAACTAATGAAACTGGTAGAATTTAGGTCAGACATGTATGATAAATTGTGGTTTATGAGGCCAATATTGTTCTCAGGTGCTGTTTCCGAGTGGTGTGATATTATTCAACTCTCTGATTGGTGCCTGACCTTAAAAAGTGATTATACACTTGTCAGTAGCTGTTGTTCTACGTGGGTGGGTGTAACAGCTTGACAAAACTCTCAACCACTTCCTCTGTATTTAGAATATTGTAGAAGGCAATATAAAATAAGGTTCAACATGTAAATATATAGGAAAGACAAATGTAACATGTATTAGAAATAATACATTATTCTATTTCTATCAAAATTCCTAATGGAGACAGGAGCTGGTAACAGTGAAAACTAATAATATACAGCCTTGAAGCTCTGGAGTCCTGGGTTCAAGTACCATCCAGGTCAACATCTGCAAATAGTTTGTATGTTTGAGTGGGTCCTCTGGTTTCCTCCCACACTCCAAAACATACTGGTAGGTTCATTACATTGTGAGGCCCATTGGGGACAGGGACGGATTTGGCAAGCTCTATGCAGGAATTATTATTAAAAAATTTATCAATTTATCAAATAATTATTACAAAATATAATTTACAAATTGCAACACAAACATATAAGATCAAATGTAAAATTTAAATCCCTTTACTGCAAAGACAAAAGGAAAGAGTTTAGCACTATCATCTTTAAGTCAAACCAATTTATGAAATTGAAGGTTGTAACCTGATCATCATTGTATAGAGCACTTATCTATTAGGAAATTACATCCTTCTTGATAATTGTCACTGTTGAAGACAGTCCATTCCTTCAGGGTCTTCTGTCTTCTTTTGCCATTTTTCCATACATATTGGGGGTTATTTACTTACCCGATCCAGCGGTGCGTTCTCCGACGAGGATTCAGATCTTCCGGGGAATCCGCATTTTTTCCGAATCCGTCGGGTTTTCCGATGGCCACGCCCCCGCTTTCTGACGCGTGAAAGCTGGCGCGATGCAGCCAAAATCCTGGGGCAATTCAGCGCAAATCGGAAAAGTTTGGGAAACCCAGCGGAAAAACGCAATTCGGACCCTTAGTAAATGTACCCTTAGTAAATTGTGTCTAACATAGGATTTGAACTTGGACTCTTGGTAGTAGAGGCAGCAACATAGCATTTTGTGCCATAAGCTTCCCTGTCCTGAGAAGGAAGATTTTCTTAGTCTTGAAACCTCACTAACATAATAATGGGATATTCAGTTAACAGCTGGGCCCTCTTCATTCCAGTGCAGATCTGTGCTGTATATATATTTTGTTCTAGCTTTACAGTTACTGTTTATCCTTCCATCTTCATAGTTCTCCCTTAGTCAGGAATCCAAGGGGATTCCCATAGCAGATACTTCAAAGGGTTGGCCACTTTACTTTATGCATTTTGTAATGTATGTGTAGGTGTGGGGGCAGGATATTAGGTAATATACCAATATACATCTATTAAAGGAAACCTACCACTTGAAGTGGCAGGTATAAGAGGGAACTACCGAGCACCAGCTCAGGCCGGAGCTTATTTTTGTTAGTGTTTTAAACTGCAGTATCGCGGTTTAAAAAACTTTTTAAACTGTATGGCCGAAGCTGCTTCGGCGCAGGGAAGTACGTGCTCGGCGGTCCATGCGCGCGACCGTGCCCGCGGCTCTCATTCACTTGCCTATGTAGCAGCGTGCACGGTCGCGCGCATGGTACGCCGAGCGCCTACCTCCCTGCGCCGAAGCAGCTTCGGCCATACAGTTTACCGTGATACTGAGGTTTAAAACACTAACAAAAATAAGCTTCGGCACCAGCTCTTCCTGAGCTGGTGCTCGGTAGTTCCCTCTTATACCTGCCACTTCAAGTGGTAGGTTTCCTTTAAAAGTTCTGCACTGCTTTCTTGATATGTAAAGGGAAGCCTCCTGTCTTTTACCTCATGAGCCAGACATTCCTGTCCATAAAATGGCCACAGATGGAGGGTCATGTGATCCTAACTGTCACCCTGCCAGAACCTGACAGTAGTCTAGTACTATCATAGTAAACTATGATAGTATTCATGAATATAAGATCCAGATCCTGGCAGGGGGATTGTTCATGGACAGATAAGATCACATGATCCTCCATCAGTGGCCATTAAGGACAGGAATGTATGACTGATAGATAGGAAGCTTCACTTTACATATCAAGAAAGTGGAGCAGAACTATTAATAGATGTATATTGGTAAATTACCAAATATCCTGCCCCCCCACACACACACTTATACACACATTACAAAAAACATGAGATAAAGCGACCACCCCTTTAACAAATATGTACCATGGCTGTGTTGGTTGGAATTTATGTAATCAACATTCACTGATATGGAAGTATTCAAACCAGCATATATTTTCCCGAAAATAATTAACTTATTGTCTAATAGAAACAGTTTTCTAAATATAAATATTTTCCGATGATGGGGAACAAAACAAAAAGTCCTCATTGGACATCAGTGTTTCAGTGTTTACGCCTTCGCCCCCGGCAATAATTGCCATGGCTAGCTGCTAGGGGCATCAATTTGCTTGATCATCTGTTTGGTAGCCATTTTGGCAATATGTCTGTCACAGTCTATGGGAAGTAGTCCCTTGGGACTAAAGTCTTGTGGACTCCCTGGACCACCGCGGGAGATAAAGATGCCAGCCGCAACCCTGGAGCGGAGTCTAAGTGGACTCCTGGTCTTCGCCAGAGCCCGCTGCAAAGCGGGATGGACTTGCTGCGGCGGGGAGCCACCAAGTCGCTCCACGGGTGCGACTAGGCCCGCGGTGACAGTCAAGGTAGGGACACAGGGCAGGCAGGACCACGGGAAGGTAGGACCACGGGAAGGCAGGACCTCGGGAAGGCAGGACCTCGGGAAGGCAGGACCTCGGGATGGCAGGACCTTGGGATGGCAGGACCTCGGGATGACAGGACCTCTGGATGGCAGGACCTCGGGATAACAGGACCTCGGAAGGACGGCTGGCAGGACCTTGGAAGGACGGCTGGCAGGAACTCGGAAGACCACTAGGATACCAGACCGCCACAGGATTACAGGACTGCCACAGGATTGCAGGACTGCCACAGGATTGCAAGACCACCACAGGATTGCAGGACCACCACAGGATTGCAGGACCACCACAGGATTGCAGGACCGCCACAGGAATACAGAACCAGCACAGGATTGGAACACGGGAACACCACAGGAACACGGGAACACCACAGGAACACGGAGGCGTCTGGAAACGCTCAGGCTGGAGCGCGCAACTGCAGGGAAGAAGCATGCGGCCTACACACTGGGAGCCAGAGTACAGACCGGAGCCAGGAGAGGTAAGTGAGGGCAAGGGGAGCGGGGACCGCGGCTGCAGGTCGCGGGTGTAACCGTGACAATGTCATTCAGCCAAACCTGTACACAGAACAATACTCATCTCTAATTATGTTTTTTCTTTTTTTTTTAAAAAAAAGGAAAATCTGCAAATCCTTGAGGTTTGCACTATGATTAAAAATTGCGCTATCAAGGGGAATGGCCACCTGAATGGCACAGGTTACTTGTCTTCAGTTTCATGTTTAGGCAGATATACAGACACTGTGAACTACACACAGAACACATGGTCTGTAGATACCAATGTATAGCTTAAGATGTAGAAAAGGGTAAAAATGCTAGCTGTTTTCTCTTTCATCAGTCGCCATAGTCGATTCATAGCTTCATCTCTGTACAGCAGAACTCCACGTCTGCCTGAGAAAACATTGTGGTTACATATGGTCATTTAGTTGTGGTAAAAGTGCCTCTAAATATATCAAAATAATGATATACTATATGAATATCACATATGTCTGCGATCAAAGGCCTAAATGCTGGCTCTTCAAAAAATGATAGACATCTTTTTCCATGAATGTCAACATTGTGGACATTTAAGGCCTATCTCAAGATAAAAAATACCATTTAAGAAGAGTAAGAAAAAACTTTTTGCATTGTAAAAAAAACTGTCCAAAAATATTACTTTATGTTGATAGATGTCTGACAGCAGCAATACACATATAGAGATATCATTGTAAAGCTTGTGTACATTTTTTTGTGGGATAGCCATCTTGGTATACAGGCGGTCCCCTACTTAAGAACAATAGACTTACAGATCAACCCTAGTTACAAACTGACCTCTGGATGTTGGTAATTTACTGTACTTTAGCCTTAGGCTATTAACAGTTATCAAAGGTGTCTGTAGTTAAGCTTTATTGTTAATCCTGGTTTTTATGACAATCCAATATTTTTAAAATCCAATTGTCACAGAGACCGAAAAAAATGTGGCTGTGGTTACAATTATAAAATATACAGTTCCGACTTACATACAAATTAGACTTAAGAACAAACCTATAGCACCTATCCTGTAGGTAACCCGGGGACTGCCTGTACAGTAGTTTTCTACTCAAGTAAATGCAGTCCAGTAATTATGTTGGTATTTTCAGAATTGGAGGATTGGTTAAGATTTTTTCACAATAAATGGTGTTAAAAAATTATATAAACAAGGAATTCTGAAAAATGCTAATAGTAACAGTAAGTAACAGTGGTATTGAACAGCATGTATTGCTATTACATTATCTATTATAGTTGTTTGAGTTTTTACACAAGGTGCTCTTGTTAACATCACTAAAAAGAAAAACTGTATCCTTTTCTTTTATATAGATTAGATGAAATTAGAGAAACTTGGTTCATGCTATCAATGATAGAAATCGCATGGAATATGCTATGGTTGTGTGCAGCACCCAACATGGGCATCAGCATGACCCCCACAAGTGGTATGCAGTGGTGACCTGCCCTCAAACTGCACAGCAGAAGGTAACAAGAGCACCGCAACTGTCAGCAGAACATATCATCAGCCAGCATTGGAATAACGGGGCCAAGAAAGTGTTTTGTACCTAGTTTCACCACAAGTCCCATTTTGCTGAGAAATATGCTCAGTTAGTTTTATTGTCACTATTGATCACTAGAGATGTTGTCAATTATCCCTTTGCTAACTTAGACGACTAGTGTTACCTGTTAAACTGCCAGCTTAAACATGTTACCAGCTAAAAAAATGAAACAACGTGTTTCAAAGTCATTTAAGACTGCTTTTTCAAGAGGGAAGAGACTGAAACCTATACAACTCTGGGACCTCCACAAGGAGTCATATATGAAACACGTTGTATCCCTCCTTGAATACCCGTGTGTGCCATACGGACAATCCTTCCACTCAAGCTTGATCTAGACCGCTCTGGTAACTGTGTTCTGATGATCCTGTCTACAGGAAGCACCAATTTGCATCTCCCCAAAGTGACTTACTAGGGTTGTGCCTAGTTCCAGCACAACCCCAATTGGTTGTTATGAATAATACTAATCTACGAGTGCTCTATGGTCTTTCTTTTGCCTTTCTATACCAGCAAAAAAATGACATTTTGGTTGACAGGTTCACTTCAAAGGGAACCTGTCACCAGGGACCTCATTTTCACCAAAGACAGGTTACAGCTGCATTGCAAATATGCATTATACAAGCTCTTAAACCTGTTGTGTCAATACTTCATCATCATAGACTGTAAGCTCTTGTGAGCAGGGCCCTTGCTTCAATTGTCCCATATGAATATGTTTTAATAAGTTATGTATTATTTTATTTGTATATGTCCCCCATGATTTGCAAAGCGCCTCAGAATATGATGGCGCTATATATATATAAATAAAGATTAATATTATTATAATGTGAGAGTGGTGTTGTGCTGTAATGGGGAATTATAAAATATCATTGAGGGGTATAGTGATGTCATAATAGGGCTTTATGGTATCACATTATGAGGCCTTAAAGAGAACCCGTCAGGCAAAATAACCCCCTAAACTAAATAGATTTTCATAAACTGCCATTAGAAAGCATTGCCTCTATCCCTTCATTGTCCCTCTACATGCCTGTAAACCTAAGCAATGAGGTCCTAAAGCTGTATGCAAATGACCTGTGCAATGTCCAATGAGTCATTAGCATATTCAAGCTGTCCGGCTTATTCATGAGTGGGCGGCACAGCCACACCCCCAGTGCATGATTGACAGTCTGTATAATGATGTGAGGCTGTGTATATTGATGTGCTTCCTGGTCTTGGCGCCCCCTGCAGCCTGTGTGTGTATAGGAGAGATACAACAGCTCAAGGCTGCAGCCATGTTATAGCAGAACATGTCAGGAGGATGCAGCATGTCAGCAGATACACTAACTGTGCTTTACTATACATTACACACAGACATGAGCAGGGGGAGGAGAGGGGAGGGGGTAACAGGGGTGACATTACTGCCTCTGACCATGTGACCAGACTCATTTACATAATAAAGAATACATGATTTTATAATGATTAGTGTATGCAGTGACTAGATAAAGGCTGGGATGGGATCCTTGTGAGCTGCTCCAACAGGTAGAGGTGACAGGACAAATGACACAGACCTGATGACAGGTGTCCTTTAAAGGGTTATTGTGATTGTGACATGTCCCAGCAGTGGTCTCCCCTTAATAATAAACTTGTATACTTACCCAGTGATGTCTTCTTCCCTGTAGCTATAATCCAGGTCCAACCAAATTGGCGGCTCGGCTCCTCCAGGTTTCACCGTGCTCAACACCGTGGAAATACAGCGCAGTCTGCAGACATTATGATTGTGCCGCCACCCGGGCCCCTGAAGCACTACGGCTGCTACAGCGGTAGTTCCGCCACTGCTTACATTAATTTAACTGTTGCCTTTCCAAGCAGAGGCTACAGCTGCAATTTGCCTAAGTTCTCCTGGCATTATCCTCTGGGTGAGTTACGCAGGCTCACCAAGTTTACATACACTAGATAAAGAAACACCGATGCATGTTGTTCTCACTATCTGACATGTAATCTGAATAAACTTTTCACGTTTAAGATCAATTATATTTATATTTGCCAAATGCCTGAATAATGGGAGAGCATTTTTAAGGCTTTTTTACTACTTTCAAAAGTTTAACTACTGCAAAAGTATACATATATTTCATTAGTATTTGGTACCATTTTCCTTTAACTGTATGAATTGGGTCACCTATCTTGGATACCTTTCCACAAGCCTCTAACAATAGTTGGTACGAATTTGAGCCCATTCCTCCTGACAGAACTGGTGTAACTAAGCCATGTTTATAGGCCGCCTTGATCGCACCTGTCTTTTCAGCTTTGCCCATAAATTTTCCATATGATTGAGATCAGGACTTTATGATGGCCACTCCAAAACATTGATTATGTAATCTTTAAGCCATTTTGTAACCAGTTTGGCAGTATGCTTTGGGTCCTTTTCCATTTTAGAGACACATTTGCGCCCAAGCTTTAACTTCTTGCCTGATTTCTTGAGATGTTGCTTCAGTATTGCCACATAATGTTCTTTCTCCATGATGCCATCTATGTATTTTGTGAAATGCACAAGTCCCTTCTGCAGCAAAACAACCCCACAACATGATGCTGCCACCATTGTGTTTTATAGTTTCTTCAGACCACAGAACATGTCTACAAAAAATAAGGTTTTCTTCCCTGTATGCATTTGTAAACATTAATTTGGCTTTTGTATGTTTCATTCAGAGTAATGGCTTCTTCCTGGCAGAGTAGCCTATCAGCCCACGTCGATGCAATACTCGTTTCACTGTGGATAATAACACTCTTACCTGCTTCAGTTAGCATCTTCATCTCTTGCTTTAGTTGACATGCACATTTTGGACCAAAGCATGTTCATCTCTGGAACACAGAACCTCTTTCCCGAGCATTATTTCTAGTTTATTTTTGTTTTTTCAAGTGGTTAATTTCTTTCAACGTCTGTTGTGGGGAAAATATTTGAGATGCTATACCGGAGCATCTTTGCGCACATAACCTTATAACCCAGCATAAGCATGGGTGTCTTAGCCCTTAGTTGTCACGGGTACTCCTGCGATCCCTGTCTCGGATCGCGGGCGCACCCCTGTGTCTCTGTGTGCCCCCGGAGCGCCTGCACGGCTGAACTCACCTCTCCTGGCACCAGCGGCAGTCACTGTGGCTCCCGCCAATAATTGGCACTAACCTGCCACCTTCAAACATAAATTCCTGCCCCTTCCTGTGACCCTTGCCGGATCTTTGTGCCTCAAAGCTCCCTAGCGATTATCCTGTGTTCCTGTGTCTCCAGCGTTCCTGTGTATCCTATGTTCCTGCTCCTGAGTTCCTGTGTCCTGTGTGCCTTTGTTCCCGTTCCCATCTGCTTTGACCTCCCGTTGCTGACCCCTGATTAGACTCTGCCGCCTGTCCTGACCTTGTGCCTGGACCAGACCACGTGACTGTCTTCCGCTAAGGTACTTCGACCTCGGCTGCCACTGCAGGCTAGTCGCAACTGTCAAATGACCTGGTGGTACCTGGCTGCAGCAAGTCCAACACCCTTTGCGCGGGCTCTGGTGAAGACCAGGTGCCACTTAGACTCCGGTCCCAGGTGTCGGCTAGTACCAACCCCCGCGGTGGTCCAGTGGATTCACACATCACAAATCCTGACACCTGTCTATAGAATGGCCATAATATCATTTTAAGCATACAAGAATTTGTAGTTTTATACCACTTTTCCTTTGGCTGGGATTGTAATGGACACTGCATAGCACTGCTAATATACCTGTATCTTCGATTCTCCTCTTCCTCTCCTTTCTGCCAGTCTCTCTCCACTGCTTGCACAGCAAATTCAATTTAAAATACTAACCATGACCTACAAAGCCATCCACAACATGTCCCCTCCATATATCTCTGAACTCATCAGGCAATACCGCCCCACACATAATCCGTTCCTCAGAGGACTTTCAGCTTTACTCTATTACCATCTGCTCTTCTCACAACCGCATCCAGGACTTCTACCGTGCAAACTCTGGAACTCTCTACCCAAATGTGTCACACTGTCCCCCACTTTCCAAACCTTCAAACGTATCCTGAAAACCTACCTGTTCAGGATCGTTTACAACGCACAATAACTGCACTGCTCTACTCCCTCACCTCACGTCTCCTTTCCTTTCCCCCCATATAGATTGTGAGCACTCACGCGCAGGGTCCTCCTCCCACTTGTCTCCTGATCAATGTGTTCTGTATTTTGTACTTGCATTTATTTATGTCTTAATGTAATGTATGTGAACCCCTTAGGGCTCATTCACATGGCCGTACATGCGGCTGCATGTACGTCCCCATAGACGGCAATAGCAGCACGGCGGGCATACGGTGCCACACACGGCAAAACGATAGAGCATGCCATGTGCCGCTGTTTTCTATGGAGGGAGGAGGGGGTCATACCGTGCGGGCATACCGCGTATGTATGTACCCTTACTGAATGTACAGCATAATGGCATTAATGGTGGTCTATAAATAAATAATAACATAAAAATAGCACGAGTCGCTACTACTTACACAGTCACTGTGGAACACAGCTGCCACAACACAGCTACACAACCTGCTTCTGAATAAGTATGGCAGACCCTTATCAATGTATATAGTGTCCTCCCTTGCTACAATATACAGTGTTCTCCCTTACAGCGGTGTCACCCAGCTGTGATTCTGGGGTGTAAACTGTGTTCAGGGTGTTTCTGTTTTGAATCAAACACCACTCTAAGGACGATGGAGTAAATTATATTATTCCATTCATTGCTCCTATGAACCAGATTCATCTTTTTTACATACTGTACAGTGTGCCTACTGCTGCATCTATCTATATGGCTGTATGTCTGAGCCTGGGAGGAAGATGAGGAGGTGGGGGGCCATTATATGACATTGTCCCTGCTGACCAGATGAACTAAACACTGCCCTGCTCCCCAGCAATGCCATCTCTGCCATGTCACATCCCTGCCAGATAGAATTACACTGTACATCCAGGGGGAGTGTGGTGGTCTCCAGCGAGTAGTAGAGGAGGAGTAATGGGAAGCAAAGGATGAGGAAGACCCTCCCTAGCAGTGGGCTGAACAGCCTGGGGTTGGTTCAGTGCCCATCACACTCAGAGCCTTGGGAAAGCAGCAAGAGGGAAAAAAACAAGTGAGGGGATCTGGAGCTTTTGTCATCCTGGTGTAGTAGTGGGATTGAGGAGCAGTGATCCAGGGATTCCCTCCAGCCCCCCTGCGCCTCTGCAGCCCCCTCTCTTGGTCACACACACAGACACTGAGGAGGAGGAGGAGGAGGGAGCTGCTGTCAGACACTGCTCCGCCGCACGACAAGCCGGGCTTCTCCCTGCTCCGCTCCGGGTGTGCCCACAGCTCAGAGAAGAGCGCCCCTCAGCCGCAGCTGCTGCAGCACACGACGATGATGATGATGATGTGAATGCGGAGCCGGAGCGTCTACTGCAGGTACACATTAGCAGCATCCATCTTTGACACATTCCCTGGTGTTGTGCTCGGGACGTGATTGTCTTATTGTTCCCTTCTCCCTTTGTGTACAGATACAATAGCAGGGCACATAGACATGGCCATGGCCGAGGACACCCCATCACAGTGTCCACTCAGGGGCATGGCGTGTACACTGGGGCCCAGCAGGCATTGTCTGATACATGCATGGCTTGTGAATGGGAGCATTTGTCATTGCTCATAGTAGTGTATGCTGGGAGAGCTGTAATACGATCATTGGATATGCTAAACATGGCACCTGGTGTAGAAGCCTAGTAGCTGGCACATTGGCATTTCTGGGCTGGCATCACGTTGCAGTATTTTAAAGCATGCGGACTGAGTGTATGGCATATGTTATGCCGCACCATTGCTCCATGGCCATAGCTCGCACACACATATAGGCCTGAGGTTTCATTCAGGAATAAGAAGACATAGCTGCCAGTTCTATCTGGGTGGCAGACAAAACCCTCATTCATTTCACTGCTCGTAACAGTGGGATATTACACAAGGATTTGTTGTGTTGGCTCATTCTTTATTATGTATCACCCCTTCCCTGCCATTGCCCATCTGCAGTCTGATGCTGAGGGAGTTTTCATGGAAATTGCTTCCATTGCTCTTCAGTGTCTTCCCTCTGTGGTGGTTGTGGGAGAATGTGCTTTATCTACAAAATCCTGCTCTCCCTGTAGGATGTCAAAACAACAGCACAAGGCTGGGTGAGAAGTGTTCCAGCTCAACGCAAGGGTTGTCACCCTGGTATATACAAACTGCCATATTACTAGCAATATGCCATGTGTACTGGTTCCTAGGAAAGCTGGGTTGTCACCCTGGTATATACACGCTCCCATATTACTAACAATATGCCATGTGTACTGGTGCCTAGGAAAGCTGGGTTGTCACCCTGGTATATACACACTCCCATATTACTAGCAATATGCCATGTGTACTGGTGCCTAGGAAAGCTGAGTTGTCACCCTGGTATATACACACTCCCATATTACTAGCAATATGCCATGTGTACTGGTGCCTAGGAAAGCTGGGTTGTCACCCTGGTATATACACACTCCCATATTACTAGCAATATGCCATGTGTACTGGTGCCTAGGAAAGCTGAGTTGTCACCCTGGTATATACACACTCCCATATTACTAGCAATATGCCATGTGTACTGGTTCCTAGGAAAGCTGGGTTGTTACCCTGGTATACACACACTCCCATATTTCTAACAATATGCCATGTGTACTGGTTCCTAGGAAAGCTGGGTTGTCACCCTGGTATGTACACACTACCATATTACTAGCAATATGCCATGTGTACTGGTTCCTAGGAAAGCTGGGTTGTCACCCTGGTATGTACACACTACCATATTACTAGCAATATGCCATGTGTACTGGTTCCTAGGAAAGCTGGGTTGCTACCCTGGTATGCACACACTCCCATATTTCTAACAATATGCCATGTGTACTGGTTCCTAAGAAAGCTGGGTTGTCACCCTGGTATATACACACTACCATATTACTAACAATATGCCATGTGTACTGGTTCTTAGGAAAGATGGGTTGTCACCCCGGTATATACACGCTCCCATATTGCTAACAATCTGCCATCTGTACTGGTCCCTAGGAAAGATGGGTTGTCACCCTGGTATATACACAGTCCCATATTTCTAACAATATGCCATGTGTACTGGTTCCTAAGAAAGCTGGGTTGTCACCCTGGTATATACACACTCCCATATTACTAACAATATGCCATGTGTACTGGTGCCTAGGAAAGCTGGATGTTCTATTTAATGCCCTTTAATTGTAATCTGTACTTCTATTTAAGTCATAGTTTGACTGCGGTGCAGATTGATAGTGAAGCAATAGTGTGTGTGGTTGAAATTGGTGCCAGTTATCACTGTGAATAACAATGTAGGGGAAACAAAACTTACAAGACATGGTAGAGTGTAACAGCCTATTGAGACCTTGTGTTTTCCTGCTTGTTTTCAACTCATCAACTCCCACATCCTTCCTCCCCCAGATAAGCAGTGTTTCCAGCATTACTTTTTCCCCTCGACTCCTTTGGTCCTTTCCACACCCATATCAAATTTACTTGTTAAACACATTGATTTAGATTCTTAAAGATCACGGGTTTGCTACTACATTGTATTTAGAGGGGTTCTCCTGACAATAAGGAGTAAGAATGTAGGGTCATCCGTGAACACAAGATCTGTTTTGCGAGGATATTGACACTATAAACCCACAGAGTATAATATTTTAGTAAATCTTTATTAAAGAGACCTACCGCCTCCCTGTATCTGTCTATTTTAGTAAATACTAGTATTGTTCATGAAATAACACTTCTAAATACTTTCTGTGTTATACCGTCCCTTTGTTATTCCTCTTACAAATGAATAAAGGAATTGGCAGGTGATCAGCAGAGGACAGGCACTCTTTGTGGCAGCCTGTATCCTGCAGACAGATATAGTAATATGTAAGTAGTATATTCTTGTGGCTCCAAAGCAGAGCTTCATTGAACTGATGATGAAGATGATGAGTAGCAGGTTAGGTAGTTGTCGTTGTAATCAGTTGTCTGGATAATTTATGCAGATGAGATTCATGTTCTGTGTCAGAGTCCCCATTACATCTTACTTCATATAATAAACACATTTAATGCTCATCTAGTAGCAATTTCCAGTCTTTTTTCATGGTTCCATAGTTACCTTCTGTAAAGATGTAGATGATATATCTTCCTGTTATTTTTGAAGAGGACCTACACTAACCCGGAGATGGCTGTTTTCAGTAAAATAATTTCATTTTCCCATTTCCCAATTCAAGATCATCTCTATTATGCAATTTCCCTAAAATATGTGACTAAATTATTTATTAACTCCTTGGTGTGATCAAACTGAGCCTTACAATGTCAAAATGTAAACACAACCCCAACTAGTAAAACCTAGCTGTCAATTTATTCAGGAGGAATAGCTGATCTCGTAGGAAGCTAGCTAAAAAAAGAAAAGCCACATTATCTACCCATATATTACAATCTTATAGAGGAGGTGAAGGTGGGGTTGCCCTCCAAGCCTGAATGCAGCCACTTGTCTCTTGCTAGCACTTTTGTAGGATGTTTTTGATCTAGGATGGTATAGGACAGTGATGGCGAACCTTTGGCACGGGTGCCAGAGGTGGCACTCGGAGCCCTTTCTGTGGGCACCTGCGCCATCACCCCAATGCAGAGGTCGCCAGACAGGACTCAAGGCCTTCTGCAGTCCCAGGCAGCCCAGAACCCTAGAAGGAAGCTACAATGATAATCCGAAACTTCTTCTCCTTATTTCTACTGTATTGGTGTCCTCAGGTGCCTATACAATTTAAACCTGTGACAGAGCAGGGAGTAATAAGTTACTGTTTGCTAAAGATATTTGGGTTTCGGTCGTAGTTTTGGCACTCGGCATCTAAAAGGTTTGCCATCACTGGTATAGGATGTTATTATCATATGGCCACAAGAGGCTGTCATTCTATGAACAACCCTCCGAAAACAGGGGGAAACAGCATCACATGATGCAATTTTGTTATGTGTGAAGTCTGACAAATGTCTCTTCATCAGAAGATTACCTATGAGATCTAGTCTGGTGTACGCCATATAAGGGATCAGAACACTCAACATAGCTGTACTATGTTCACCTGCTGCCCAGTAGCTTATAGAGATAATCTTAGGTCTGACAAAACTTTACCTGGCAATGATGTCTGGAGTTTGTAGAATGTAGACCCACAACATTCTTCACTAAAAGAGTTGTCATGTTAAGACAATCCCTATAATTGTCATCTTCAGGTTATTATACACGCCTTCAGTATTTTATACCCTGTAAGTACAACTCTGATATATGAAAACATATTCTCGACCAGTAGAAAATGTGTACATTGATTTTTGAATGTTTTAGGCAGCTATAAAGGAAAAAAAACTTGTATTAAGTGTGAATACTATGTACCTGGAGCCAATTCTTACTAGGTGCCAGCAGGCCATTACCATTGAGAGGCAGCACTAGGCGGAAGCGTCCTTTCCTTCTTAAAAGCCAAAACTTGGCTTGTTCTAAAAAGAGAGAGTTGACTACAGAGATTTCCATTTTTTGGCACTTGAAATAATGAAATGTGTGTGGGCATTGCACTGAATGGGGTTGTACCCTCATTAAAATGACATTGCAGGGTGATGATATTCTGTACCCTTATTCCATAGTATGCTATGATATGGTGGAGGATTCTCTTAGCAGCAATCCATATAATATACAGAGGCATTATCCATAGTTATCATAGGCTTGTGTGCAGCTGCTGGCCTACTGAAACCAAACCCTGGAAGCTCTGGCTTCCTTTTTATAATAACAGCATATACAGCTGTGTATGGGCACACTAGGGGCCTGAGATCCCAAAGATTGGGACCTATGGCAGTACCATGTTTAAAGGCACTGTGAACTCCTTACATTACACTACATTGTACTGCTACTATTGTTTCCTAAAGATAATGTATTTGTGTGCTTTATTTTACACCTTGTGTTGTTAGATGTCTGACATATTGGCTTTGACAAAGCATCTTGTGGGATTTCCTTGACTATTCTGTGGTGGTGTATGTTGGCAAACAGGAATTCTCTACGGAAACATTAGGTTCATACTGTTGTGATGTTGTTCGTTGCCATTGTGTATGGATTTACTTGCTCCAGTGCACCATTACTGACTAAACAGCCAGTAGCCATTTTCTTGTATCACTACTGACATATATGAGCCAATTGCAGGATTCAATGTACAGAAATGAGAAGCCATTGGTGTATGTTTACAAGTGCGTATTTGGATGTACTGTTATGCAGACAGGCCACATTTAAGTGTAAGGTGGACAGTATATTCACACTCGTCATAAATGTGACATCATCATTGTATTATGTTCTGTTCTATATTCTTATTGTATTGCTGGCTGGTTACTACTAGTTTTTAGTTACTGGTACTCATGAAATACCAAGATGTGCAAGTGCACTGACCTTCATAAGTCACTGATTCAGCCAGTGATTGTCATCCTCAGGTTGAGACAGAACTGGAGGAGCATTGGATCAGGTACAAATTTGTATGGCTGTTGTTAGTATCTAACAGCCTGTCGGGTATTTTATGTACGCAGTAGTGTGGAGACTGTGGCTCTGTTCACATCAACAGAATCCTACCAAATCCTGACACATACCCCAGATAGGGCTCGATTCATATAGGTTCCTTTTTTGCCTTCATTGGACTATTATATCTTGCTATAGCAATTAGTCGATTACACTACAAAGATAAAAAAAAACCTATAAAAATGTGGGTGTCATATTCCTGTGTATGGCAGTGGAATAGTACATATTGCAGATTTTCATCAGTGATTTATGATGGGAGATTCTCTGGCTCCTAATATGATGGGATTAGAGCCTAAATAGTAGCCTGTGTATATTGTGTAGGTGTTTGTGCAGTAATGACAGGTCCTGTAGCTCTACATATGTATTATTTACTTTATCATACTGCTAAAATTATCAAGTCCTATATCACTCGGTTATGGGGTAGGCTTTTCCAACTGGAGAACACATGCTTTGACATTGAGACCCGCAACCTAGTTAAAAATACTCTGCACTCACTTCCTGCAATTCCATCCCCCCAATAGCAGAACAAATCTATATAAGTGTTGGTTACAACACAATGAACCAAGCACATTTGAAGAATATCAATATACTAATATTTTTTTTAATATTGCTACATTTGCCTGTCAGACAACCCCTTGAATTAAATAAAGTAAAAATAGCATTATTGCTTCAGTGGAGCTATAGATTTCTGATGAGAAAGCTCCGGTCTGGTTCCTTAGAGAAGACAGCCATGCAGGAAATATTGTGCTTCTTCTAGCTTTTACAGTAGTGTAATATGTACTGTGCCTGACCAAATCATCCTACATGTGACCTGTCTCAGCTCAGGGCCATGTGCTCTGCACATCTTCTCACCCAGTCACTGTTGTAATAGTATCACACACTAGAAGATGCTTGTAGTACAGCGGCACTGCTTCACAGTACTACAGGAATGCCGTCCATATTGCTTTTGGCAGCCTGTCAGAAAATTTCTCCAGAAAGACAGGTGGCTTATTTTGCTTCAGGTTTAGCAACCAGGTCTGCGGTGTTTATTTAAGAGGCAGAAATACCAGAGGAAGTCGTCCTGACAGCAGCACCACACGTGGAGACGTTAAAATTGTTCCAGAGAGAAAGGCCTGTGTATAGACATATACTGTGGAAATGGCTTCTGTCATTTACTATCCATAAAGGAGTATGTATATATATATATATTACATGTGTACACACAGACACACTGTACGCTATTGCCAGTTTGCTCTTTGCCCTTCCTTAAAGGAAATCTACAATTTGTTTTTATGCTTTGTAAACGAAACATAGCTTGAGAATTCTGCAGCAACACTGATGCTAAAACATATCTTGTTCAATCCCAGATCTGAGTGGTTTTGCTAAAAAATCAATCATAAAATTCAGGACTGTGGGAAAGCTGGGTGCAGACTTCTTCCGTGCATAAAAGAGCTGCCTAAACTGTCCAGATCAACCTAATCAGCCTAAGGTGGTTGACTGGAGCTGAGGGTGGTGCAGCGATTGATTACTTCTGCCTGTCAGGGACATCACAGTGAAGTATTCTCAGCTTATGCTGGGCAGGACAAGGATGAAGAAGTGTATAATTAGGGTGAGGAGAAGTGCCGAGGCAGTCAAAGGAGCAACAGAGCCTCATTATCACAAATTTATAGTTGTCTTTTTAGCAAACCCACTCCGTTCAGGGATTAAACAAGATATGTTGCTGCATCAGTGTAGCTTCAGCATTCTCAAGGTATGTTTTGTTCATAATGCATAAAATCAAATTGTAGATTTCCTTTAAAGCATTTTTGGGAGGTACTAACAAATGCATACTGTAAGTAAGACCCTCATTTTGGAAATACTTACCCCACTTCAGCTCCTAGTGCCTTCGTTGCTCCGGTACTTCTGGTTCTGGGTCTGCATCTGATTTGAGGTTCATCCAGGGGGACACAGGACATCACTTCTGATTACCAGGGGACATCACTTGCTTTTGTTTTGCCCTGGTCCCAAGAGGCAACTCATTGGATAAAACAGGTCTTGTCACTACCTGGAACTACTTGTCAGGTGCAGGCCTACAACTGTAGAAAAATGGGAACTGAGAGCTAGAGCAGGATTTTTCTCTTCCCCTGTTCCCTTATGGAAAACCCCATTAAGAACTCCCTGTTCATTTGCTACTTTGCAAATCCCCCTTAACAGATTTCTCCATCAATTCATATCAGTGGTTTAAACATACCTCCCTGTTTCAGTCCAGGATTTTGGTTCTTGTCTTGTTGTCCCAGGACTATATGTCCTGATGTCAACTCTGTCTCCATTCAGAGTTACTGCGTCGGAGCAGGAAGTTGTCAGCTGCATTGTCTTATGTGGGATTTTATAAAAACTCAGATAACAGTACAGCTGAAAATGGGGTGGCTATGGTTAGGGCATGTATTTTTTTCTTGAGAAAACTTCTATCCTTGGAAATTGTTGACCACCATCTAAACCCCATTTACGAGACCTAAGATAGAACAGCTGGGAAGAACACTCAGAAACTTTATAGAAATAGGATATATATATATATATATATATATATATATATATATATATATATATATATATGTGTTATTGTAAAACACTCAAGCCAAGGTTGATCTGCTGAATTATTCTCAGTGCAGGGCCTGGGAGGTAGAGGTATGAGCATTGTCTTTGAGTCAGGCTCCTCCCCATTTGTCCTGCAGTTAGCATAAAAAATGTGACAGATTTGTCTGGAATTCTCCCTAAAATATTCAACTCCATCACAGTGGGGCTCATTTACTTACCCGTCCCATCACGATCCCCGAGGTACGTTGTCCGACGAGGATTCGGAGCTGCCGCTATTCACTAAGATCATGCAGCCAATTTCCTGCATGGACCCTTAGTAAATGAGCTTCAGTATGTCCTATATTATTTCTTAAATCGAAGAGAGAGTAGAAGTGATACTTATTCCTGGCCACAGTTCTTGCTTTTATATTGATAGGGAAGTAGATCTAATTTCATTGTCACAATATGCTAAAAAGAAGAAGAGATGAAAAATGAGAAGATGTGATTCCTGCAGTGATACAGAAGTCACAACAGCGGGAGGTAAACCAAGGTCTTCATTTCACTCCCACTTAGTATATGTTTACGTCATGTGAAATTTCCTTTTCGAAGTTTATTATGGATGTCTGAAATATCTTCAAGCTTGGAAGGTTTCTTTCGGTTTTTAGCTGCTTTAAAGAATCTCGATGTGAACCGTACTATCAGCAATTCCCTTGCCCTGTATATTGCCGCTGTTCCTTTAGAAGTGGCTGGAAATCATTACAGCCTCTGTGTGTGTGCATTGCAGTGAGAATATAGGCTGCTTCCTGTTGATAACTCCTGCTCAGGGCTAATATGGGAAATGGGAACTTCCCTGCAGCAGATTACTGCTATTTCCAATAATTGCTCTTGTCTTAGGGAATTGCTTTTCATGCATTTCTTAGATATTCTGTACAAAACAATTTTATCGATTAAAAATTAATAGAATAACTTCACATTCTTAGTTTGATTTCATTTTATTTCATGATTCTCCTGTATTAACATTTCTAAATAGACCATTGCCAAATAATCTCTCTGCCAACAGAATCCAGCAGCTTCTCTAAGGTCTTGTGATCGTTCCTAAGTTGTATCATCTTTAGGTCATAAACACACGCGCTCTTGTAATCTTTATTCACAGATGAAGATAATTTTTAATGACTTGCATTTTGCGCCTCAAGGCCTGACTGATTTAATGTCTTATGCACAGAGAACATCCAAGGAAATCATCTGTAAAATTTATATAAAAGACCATTGTGCCACCAAATCAAAAATATGTTAGTTGTTTACTGTGTCATTGAAATTGCCAGATTAAAGAAAATTTGTCACCAGCTTTTACCCCAGCACCAGGGCCGGATTAAGGTAGGTAGAGGCGCAAAATTTGGTGGAGACCAAATTTCAGCACAGACAGTGGTACACATTATTATTCTAAACTATCATTAATATTGTAAACGTTATCCTACTTACATGTTAGCCTAGCTGCTGGCACAGTGTCAGCGGTGTTAACCTAGCTACTAGCCTAGCAGACCACTAGTCTCACCTCCTCTCACAGAGTGATCTGTGATATAGTAAACCTAACACTGATTGGCTTGGACTTGGCAGGCAACTAGTTCAGTAATCCAGTGTTAGGTACTAAGGGGGAATCATGTGTCAGTCTGCATGCAGTGCTGCTCCAAAAAAAGCATGCTGCATACAGCTCGGCGGTAGGGGCCTGTGCGGCACCGTGGTGCCATTGTTGCGCATCACTCACAGAGACAGCTGTGAGCTTACTTTTGGACATTGCTGGTGGCGGAGATTGCTGCGCGCCATCCTTGGCAATCTCCGTCAGCTTCACACAGATGAAAGCGGCAGCCCTTTAAGGGATGCAAAGGTCTATATGCTAAAGCTATGTAAAACAACCTCCTTAGCAGTCTGTGGTGCTGTGGTTACTGTGCAGCTGAACACTTCCTATTTTACATGACAGTATTGTCTTGAATTTTGTTAGAATCTAAAAAGAAAGAAAAATGGTGCTATCACTCCCTAGAAACGTTACTTGTAGGGTGGAGTACTTTGTCTTGCATATTGTATTATAGGGGTACCTCCGTTGGACCCCTTGTTGCTCCGTCAGAGTAATGGAGCATGGGGAATGCCTGGCTAGATGCATGTGTACACCTGTTTTAATCCTAACTTTACCTTGTCTAGCACTACAATAGGGCTATACTTATTTTAATGTCCCCAAATAAGGAAGTGTTAGCCTACAATAAGCATTATTGTGGACATTTGTAAAAACAAGAATATTTCAAGATAAAACACTTATAGTATAAAAATATGATTTTATTATCAATGTTTATGCACAAGGCTACATGCACACGTCTGTGTCGGAAACCTAGGCATAGCACACAGACGGATGCAGAAGACAGGAAAGTGCTCCTCACTCCTCCCCTCTCCTCACCGCACCTTGACCAGGTGCCATAGACCTCAATAGGTCCTGTTATCTGGCTGCAGATTATTTAGCTAGGTCACATCCCCCTATCCGGCCATGTGCATAAGGCCTTATAATGTAAGTGTGACTATTTCCAAATATGTATGTCCTGTAAGGACATAGATATACTGGTCTGGCTTCTTGAAAGTCATGCTTGATGTTAAGGGGGCAGCCTTTCAAGGTAGCAAAGAGAAGCATTGTTTCCCTTGTCAAATCCTGGAAAATGTATTTGCATATTTCACAGAATCCCATAGTGGAGCATCAATAGCTATGAGCTTTCAAAGCGGCCTTAATTGACAAAGTCTGTAAGGAAAACTCTTACTTCCTGACCCTGTCCGGTAAGGACACTAAAATGTCTCAGCTTTGCAGCAGTGTGTGTTAATTGCGATTAAGCAACTAATGATCAGGAACAAGCTGCTTAACATTCCAAAACAGAAAATGTAAAATGTATTATTTACTTAGTTTTTCTTGTCGCTTAATCTTCAATATTGCAAGTCTTATTGGATTCTACTTTAATGAATAGAGCACAACCCCTGAAATCCCATGTCTCCTTGTGATGAACTTATGTGTTTTGGCCATTGGAAACCCAGAGTTATTAAGCAGTGCTGTCTAAGCTTTACTTTTCTATAAATAATCTTCACTTATACAACTAAAAACTTAGGGCCAGTTCTAATCTCTATTAGGTCCTCAGTTATCATGAGCCAAAACCAGAAGTGGTTGAACACACAGAACAGCCGCAAGTCTTTCCATTTTACCTTATCTCTGTGGGGACTTACACCTGATGTGTATGGCCACTCCTGCTTTTGGATCAAAATAAGTGGAGGAAATAACCAAAGACACGACAGATATTTGAACTGGCCCTAACTTAGCCATTATGATGAAGTTACGTTTATTCATAAATTCTAAAAAAAGGTGTTAATCTAAGTTCCTTATCACATGGACTTGATTAGTGATGTTTTCTTTTACTTCTGAGATTTACTTCTGGGGCACATTTAGAAAACTGGAGTGCAAGCTTTCAGGAGCATTTGCACATGAATACATGTGCAAACTGCTTGCACATGTATTCATGATGTGTCTGCGCCAGTTTTGGGTGCACTAAAAAAAATGGTGCACCCAGTTTAAAGGGGTATTCCCACAAAGACAAGATTCTGAAATAACAAGATAATATAAAAATAATAATAATAAGATAACAAAATAACACATTCTCTTGTTTATATTAACAAAAATACTGCATTTCACAGTATTCTTTATGACAGGGATGACTTTGCGTTTTATTGATTAGGTGAGGAGTACAGTTGAGAGTGTCATTGTGTTTTATATCCATCTCATGGATCCCTCATCTCTAATCTGTCTCATCTCTCATTTTCTATGTGTCAGATGCTAGTAGAATGTTCATAATTTAAATAAAAGAGTAGATAAACCATGTACTCTGATAATCTAAGCACATTGTCATCACACAGCATCTCATAGCACAGAGGAAGTGTCTGCTTAGAGAGTCCCCGCCCACACTCTGGATTCATATACTAACCAGTGAAAGGACCAAAACAGCAACAAAACAGACAAAAATTGCAAAGTATGGGTTTAAAATTATCTTAATTCTGTAAACATCACTAGGGGATTAAAATTCATGGGAAAACCATTTAAGTGCAATTGGCGTGTGCAGGGTGCGCTAGATTATTGGAAACTGTGCACCAGTCTTAAATAATCTGGCACACTCTGCACATGGAGTATGCCTCATCATTAATAAATGTGCCCCTATGTCCACACAGTAGCAGGTAGGCCCTGTATAGCAACAAACTTGTGACAACAAGGTCACCACCAGATCTGCAATTAGATTTTAGGATTTAGGTGTTCCCCCTACTATAGTGACCTGTTTAGAATTTTTCTTGAACATGTTGAACACATGTTGTTTTGTAGGTTACAAAGAAGTAATGTTTTATCTAACAAAAATATCCTCCTCATAAAGGAAGTCAATTGTAGAAGAAAACCTTTGACCATATCAAGTTCTAGATTATCATGTGCATGAAATGGCTCACATGAGCATATAGTCCCCAAAAGTAGTATTAGTATGAAACTTTCACATTGTAATGGAATTCAATCTAACAACAGGTCAAAATCCCAATGATATGTGTTATAAAAACTAAAAAAAATACAGTCTTTATTAATATACAAATAGGTACATACGGTACCATAGAATATAATAATGAGCTGTATATGCACAAGTAAAATATTCATGTAACCCTCTATTTAACCCTCTCTTAAATAGTAATAAAATAAATCTGACAAAGTATTCTCAAAAGCAACACAGCCATATATAGAAAATTACCAATAAAAGTAAAGCATAGAGATCTCCACCTCCTTCGTTTTGTACAGTATGTATCCTTTTTAAGTGTTTTTATCTTCTGGCTGTGTGTTTGTTATGTTATATTTTACCGTATATACTCGAGTATAAGCCAACCCGAGTATAAACCGAGCCCCCTAATTTTACAACCCAAAACTGGGAAAACCTATTGAGTCGAGTATAAGTAGGGGGTGGGAAATGCATTGGTCACAGCCTCCAAGTATATAGCTAGCCAGCCCCCAGTAGTATATAGCCAGCCAGCCCTCAGTAGTATATAGCTATACAGCCCCCTGTAGTATATAGCCAGCCAGACCCCAGTAGTATATAGCCAGCCCCCTTTAGTATATAGCCAGCCAGTCCTTTGTAGTATATAGCCAGCCATACCCCAGTAGTATATACCCAGACAGCCCTCAGTAGTATATAGCCAGCCAGCCCCAGTAGTATATAGCCAGACAGCCCCCTGTAGTATATAGCCATACGTTTTACAGGCATTTATTGATGGTGCGCCTTATAATCTGGTGCGCCTTATAGTCCGAAGAAATACGGTATATATGGTAAACAGATTGCATACTTTGGGTATGGGTCTTCATATCAGGTTTGTTATTTTTGGTTTGTGGTGTATGTGGTGCCAGCCCTGCTATTGTTCAATTCTAGTTTCTGTCAGGAGTCTCTCCTGCATTAATTCATCATGACAAATTTTGAAACTAAAACCTGAAACCAGTAGACTCCATAGGATATTTCCTGATGAGCAGGCTTACTCTACCTCAGTGTTCAATGAAGAGAGTAGAAGGTCTTTTATTATTTATTATTAATTGATATAAATTAGAAAATTGCTTGTGAGAGAATAGTTTGTACTATCATGTGGCTTTACCATTATTATACTGTATACTTTATTCTATGCGTGATTACATTCTCAACGTCTATGTCACTCTGTTGGATTTTTTTGGCTATATTGGCTGTTTTGACTTTATTGACAAGAAGAATAAACATCCTACATTAAATGATCTAAGGACAATGGGGCTCATTTACTAAGGGTCCTGCGGCCGCACTTTGGTTGGCTATTCCAGCGATTTCCAATCTGCGCCATATCGCGCATCGCACGCGATCGGATTTTGGCGCATCGGCGCCGGCTTGCACACAACACAAATCGGGGGGCGGGCCGTCAGATAACCCGATGGATTCGGACTACGCGCAGGATTTAACATTTCAAAGTGTGTCGCAAGACATGCACTTACATGCACCGGGAAGAAGGTGAACTCCGACGGACCTCGGCGGGGAAGTGACAGATACAGGAACTTGGGCGCACGAGCTATGTGAATCGCGTTGGACTTCATCTTTGTTGGACCGCCCAGATCGGGGATCCCGACAGGACCGATTAAGTAAATATGCCCCAATGTCTTGCTTTGTTAGGTTTCTATGCCAGAGAATTTTTGAGCTTAGGAGTCAAACTGAGAATGGAGTTAATAGGGCTAGCAAAGCCTTGCAAATGTATACATGCATCAGGGCTTGGATTATGTACAATTAATGAATGTTATTTTAAATAAACTACAGAACTACAGTTTTGCAAGTTGAATATTAATATTTAACACTAAGGCTTATATTAGTATTTAATGTGTGAAAATCTGCCATGTACCTGGCATTATCTATGTCTATGTTCCCTAATTTCCTACTTCATTTATCTGTTACAGGCAGGCAATTTTCCAAATAAAGTCATCAAAAAATAGAAGTGATATAAATGCTATGCATCTCCCATTCATATTCATTTTTGAACTTGAACGCCTGCCTAAAATGTTGCTCCCCTGTTGGGTGAATTTCCTCCCTTCACAGCTAAAAGGCTTGAACACACAGATCCTTTTTCTTTGTAACAATAAACCATCCTGAGCGTTCCTTTGGCAAGCCTAGCTGTTTTTACATTTGTGGTCCAGTATTCAACTGACTAAATAATACCAGGAACATCCATGGCTCTTACATCTACATGTTTCATCTACGTGTGTCCATTTCTTTTACTTTCTCAGAACCTCACAATCATTCACAAATTTAGACGATTTTATGCCTGCCGGGCTGTAGCTGTGCGGGCATACATCTGGTGCCATGGAGAGGAGGAGGTGCCATGCAAGGCATACAGGCCGTACACACTGGGAAAGATAGGACATGTCCTATCTTTTTCCCGTGTATGGAGCTGTACGGTGCCACACGTGTATTCCGTACCGCTCCGTGCGGCTATTGCCGTCTGTGGGGAACATATTAATCGCAGCAAGCTTGAGGCTGTACATACGTCCCCCATACAGTCATGTGAATGTGGCCTATGAAAACACAGGCAGCAGTGTTCCTTAGGTAAAAGGGAAAATTAATCCACCTGAGTTTGGACTGTTTTCATGAGTTCTGTTACAGCAAAAGAACTTGGATCTCAACAAAGCTACAGTTTATGTAAAGAAAGAAAGCTTACGTTGAATTAATCATAAAAAAGTCAGAATAGCACCATACTAATACCCAAATATTTATTGGTGGAACACAATTTCTGACACTCTAGAACAGTGAATTTGGAAAAGCTTGTTATGCCTGTTGGCATTGGGATTCAGAAGGAATCTTATACTTTGCCTTGTCTCCAATGATGGTTAGGGGTTTATTCACACAAGCTTGTTTGTAAGCTCAATAAAACAGACTCTTGTCTGCAGCTGAAGTCAATCATAGCAAACCATGGGACTAATATATGACAAGGCCTGCACCTCGGCATATATCAGATGCACACTGTAAGCGTCTATCGTGAAAGACGCCCACGAGTATGCCAAAATAATATTTCCATTAAGCCATGTCCTTGTACTAGTCATGAAAGTGTCTAAAAGCTGTCTCTTCAAGAATCTGGCAACCCCTTCACTGCTCTGGAAGTCTGTACCATTGTTTTTTGGTGCACTTTGTTCTTGGTGCAGAATTGTGCCACATGTCAGTAATACATGTGGCGCAAATGTAGTAAAAAAGGGGCAAAGGGTGGCTTTACCCCAAGAAGCAGCATTGACCAAGGTGCCAGTGCTACATATGGGAGAGCTGGCATAGAGGACTATCCGAGAAACATATGAGTAGATTTTCTTAATTTACTTTTTTAAACAAGAGAACCTTTATAGATTCAGTTCTGGAATTCTTTTCGGAATCAATAATCTTGAAGTAAACTAAAACCTTTGCTTAAATTATACATATAGAATGAAAGTAAAATGCTGACTAGAGAATAGTGTCATTTACTGATAGCATCGATATTCTGAAATGCTCGATACCATTTCAAAATGGCTGCGGTTACTTGACTGCAGTCAGATCTTGACAAATGATCTGCACAGCCATCTCTAGCTTCCTAGAAGCATTCTTTTTCCCAGGATTTTAGTAACCGCATGAACCATTTTTTACATTGAATGTTGATGTGAGCCTGCATCGATTTGCTGACAGTGCCTCAATGGACATAAATGAATGTGTGCACATTATAGCCTAAACCCCTCATGTAATGGGCCCGGTAAAGTAGATCTCCTAAAAACGAACTACTTAGGCTTATATATTCTGAATGTCGTGGGCAGTGAATATTGATTAAAAAAAATTTCATACATTATTTTTTCTCTTGGCTTTCTAAATGAATGGTTTTGGGAAATCTTTCAAACCCAAGACATGAGATATGTAGTACAGTCTATGATGGAAACACTTTGTCCGCACATATAGACATTCTGTTCTCCAAGCTGTTAAAGAACATAGTAGACCGACACCAAGTATAGTTTTATTTTTGCTTGGCCCAAAAAAGGAGATCCTTGACTGTTTTGGTGATTTTTTTCTGGCAACTTCAATTGGCTTTGGGATTAATGGTTTTCAGACCTAACAGGAATACCACTGGTTCCTGGGGAGGAGATAGGAAATAAAAAGAAGGCACACTTAACTACTTTTAACACTCTGTTTTATTGGTTCAGCCACTATAACTTTAAGTCTCTGTCCACAGGAGTCACATATGCAGGAACGGTGCGTTATCACTGTTTCTGCAGATATGACTTCAGAGGCAAGTGATTGTCCACCTCGCCACTTCTAGTCCAACCTAGGACTGAGCAGTGAGTTTTCCACAGACAAAATCATTTTAAATATGCTCCAAATGCTGAGCATATTATAGTATGCTGAGTAAGCGAGATTGCCAAACTTACTATGCCAACACCGACTTCACACTCAGACACCAACTCTAACTGATTAACATCCTTATCTCTCCTGGAATCTATAATTGGGTAAAAAGATAGATGACCCCATACATATGAGATGGTCTGCTAAATCCATTTAACTCCGTGATTAATGTATACGGTCAGCATTGGGAATGGCTGTCGCTGTATGGGCCGCTTTTTAGAAATTGCTGTCGGAGCATGGGCACTCTAAGTTCATATCATGCATCCAATGAGCATTGGCTTTGCAGACATTTGTGGTTGAAAGAAACAACTGAGAATTCAAGCTCCCACTCTGTAGAAATGAATAGCATTTGTACCCTGTGTTAGACTTTACTGCAATTAAAAAGGACACAATCTTACGACATGCAAACTGTATTCTGTATTTAAGAGATCTGTCAAACAAATCAATCAGTTCCCTGCATTATATGACCTTTGTCGGGCATAAAACAATTCTGTTTATGATTGGAATTTCAATCCTTGAATATGTTTTGTCATTTTGAAGCATTAGTCATCTATCATATGTTAGTTATTTATTGGCAATGGGCATATATTCAATGCAATATTGAGGTGTTATAGGTATTTTTGTAGGATGTGGTTATTGTTGTACTTTGTGATATATGACTTTAGAATTTGTGGTTTTTGCAGCCTACAGTTGTACATGTTTTAGTTGATGGTGTTGAACTAAAGTGGGTTTTTATATTATAATGTGAAAGGTACATATACCACATACATTCAGCAAGTTGCATACCCAGCCTTGTTTGAAACTTCTCTTAATGCCACCAGCTCTCAGATCTTGTACTTAAGATGTGTAGCTACATAAACTTTATCAGTATGGGATTTTTTTGTGGATCCCGGGTTACTTGAGCTCAAAGAAATGCTCCTAAAAGTTTCCAGTTATACCAAAGTCATGCCTTTTTCATACAAGATTGTATTCCTCTCCGATGCTCCATGATAGAATGGCAACTATTACAGACATTGAAAATAAACTTTAATGTGACCTCTAAAGGATAATTTCACCTGCATTTAGACCACTACTAGTTTATAGCATATGCTATATTTGGAACCCAGACCAAAGAAATCTAAGCTGATGTTTACTTTCCTAACCTAAGGCTACAGCAATTTATAAGAGATTTTCATTGAATTCTGTAATGTCCTACATATTAGATGCAAGTCTTCGACCATGGCGAAATATCAAGAAATTAGCTTATGTCAGATGCTTGGAAAAGGCCTTAAAGAATGTTAAATATTTCCAAATCCTTCTCTTGGGTTAGTGCATTAAGTATTTTAAATTCTCTAGTATTTTTGTTGTTTTAGATTTTGCTATTTTGTGTGTGTCTTTCCTTAATGTCAGTTATATGTAAAGTTGAATTCTCTTAGAACTATTTTTATTATACAATTTCTGGTGAAATGATTAAGGAATCATTCCTTTCATAAATAACTGACATACCATGTAAGCTTTTCTGGAAAAAAAAATCTGCACTAAAGAAAGGACCAAAATCCCTCCTAAATCATTATAGGAAAGAGCTTTGTTTTGTAGTCTTTGCCAGAGTTAAAGCAGATTCATAACCACTAAGCTCATTGCTTGACACACATGACCTAGAATCAACAAATAATTGGGCAGTTGGAGTTTTTTAACCTTTTTTTACAGGGGAACATCATGAAATTGAGGGCTTCTCTCTGCCTATAGCAGTATGAACTTAGCATGTGACTGCTGAAACTAGTATTTATTTACTGTCAGACATTTTTCAGTTGCTTTTTGGACCTAGGGACAACACAGTAAGTGGCCAATAAAACGGACGTCCTGTGGTCCAAATAGCCCACCTTACGAAACAGAGGGGTGAATTGTTCATTTATTCCCTCCACCTTAAGCAAAATTAAGCGCTATGGAATTTGATGGCGCTACATAATGATTATTTTTATTATATTATTGTAAGTAAATGTTATTAAATATGTTAGATTTACCGTTGAAGTGCCATTGTAAAAATATACAATATTCTGCAAAAAAAAAACCTCCCATATGTCAACAGAAGAATAAAAAACATTCTAAATCTTGGAATACAAGGATAGAGAAACAAAGAGGCTCAAACAGACCAGGTTTTTAATGGGTTAACTATATTACATTAACTAAACTGATTGATCCTTATCCGATATTATATATTACGATGAGAAGGATACTAGTCACTGCTAATAATCACGTCTTCTCTGGATTCTGGTTGGTTTTCACATGTGTTATCACCCTTTTAGATTCCATCTTTTCTCTGTGTAACAGTATAAAAGATGCTGGTGAACCTAGCCATGCTTGACTAATATGTGGATTGAATGTCTTGTGACCTGACAGGAGAAGTCATTTCACTAATGCTCACTTCTTGGTTTTATTAGATTAGTTTTGCTTAAGCAGTTGTGATGCTTGGATAGTATTTAGAGTGTGATTGCTCATTGCTAAGCACGGCCATGTTTTCGACAGCTTTCTTATGGTTGCTAGCCCTGCTAGCACTGCAACATCTGGCCTTTATGGAATGGATCTGTCTATGAGTTCTGCTCCATACCTTACATCCAGATCAGCCTGGAGATCCCAGTGGCAGAGCACTGAAGCATGACAACAATTGTCCATAGCTTTGATGCTTACACAGAATGCCATGACCTCTTCACTTGTTCTGCTTTACTTTGTAAACACATGTTCACGAGTCACGTAATTTCAAATGTTTATTTAGTCTAGATTCCATTGTTCTAGGTATAGAAAAGATCCAGATGTAGGTGAAACACTATACTAGGTATTGTAAAGAATAGAAAAGACAAAATCTAGTTTCTCACATCCATTCATATATCAATGTACAAATGATCAGTCTTGTAAGAAAACAATTGCTTTCCCTTTCAAAATAATTTTTGTAATGGTCATTTGTGTGTGAGCAGACTTTTTTGTGTGAGGACTCTAAATAGAAGTCTAAACTTTACACACTGTTGTACTGTATGTAATCTCTTTAAACTTCATTTTGGCATAGGTTTAAAGGAGTTAATTTTTATAGAATATAGAAGTCAGACAAGAGTGGGGATGCCCTGACCAGTCAAATTTACTATAATTTACCAAAAATCTATGCAAGGTCGGAGTTGGATAGATTTCTATTCTGGAACACAAGTGCAGTGCCAAAATCACCAAGAGACATTTTATAGGACAGACATTTGGATGAGCAATTGATCATCAAAACGTGAACATTTGATTGCTGGTTTGATCCTAGTGAGGTTTCTCTTAACTACATGCCAAATGGAGGCAACATCCCTACTACTCCAGTCATATGAAAGATTTGTGGGAGTGCTTAATGGAATTCCTAGCATCTGGGCATTCAGACTGCTAACCTTTACCGGGAGGGTAGTGGATTATTGTTGTTTCAGAGTAAACCATTGCAAGTTTTTAATTAAGTGGACACTTGCTTAGAATACAATATCGGGCTTACAGTAATAGAAGTTTCCTAGAATGTCCATCGAGTCCTTTTTGTTTTGGAAATGAGCGGGGAACCTGAAGTCAAACATTTTACTAATGTGATCGTAAATGTCACAAAATGCTATGACAATGAAGCTGGAAATGGATGGCCTGCAACATGGGGAATTTATTATGATAAGCAAATGAGTTAATGAAAAAAGGAAAAAAATTTTTAGGATTCAAAATGTGCCAGTTTCTGCTGAAACTGTAAAAATACTTACCTTGATGTGAGTCCTATGGTCCATCTTCAGCTTCTCTGCTCTACACTATCTGCAATACTAGATGGGATCAGTAAATTTGCTCCAGTGGATTATGGTAGGCAAAACAGCCATTTTAGCATAGGTCATTGTAGAAATCCATTCCAAAATGGTTGCATGTGAACATTTATTAAAGCTTCTGCCTTATCCAGCTCTCAAAAGAATATTGCGTCTACGTTCTTTGACCTGTCATGTGACCTATCGTTCACTATTGAGTAATCAGAGCCTTTACTAAACAGACTTGCTAACACCACCCCTATTGTTTAGAGATGGTAAATGATGATAAAGAGACATAAAGAGATCATTTCAATGTGCAGTCTCAAGAGAATATAGCATAAGAGAATTGACTCTGACGTAAACCTGTGACAGAGGCTTCTTAGATAAAATTCACAAATGTGAGATGTATTTGAAGGTGACCCTGCTGATACAAATCACCCATGTTGAAAACGGAAGAAACACAGTCCTGCCACATGTATTGACCGTTCACTATTCAGCTGCTTCACATTCTCCATTCTACACATTACGAGGCCTCAGTCAGCGACATTTCTGTGAATTTAGATTTGTACAAGAAAATGCAATTAAATAAACCCCCGCAGAAGGCCACCAGTCTAACCTCAATCTTACCTCATAGACCATTGTGTTCACATCAGTAAGAGATTGAATCACTCTCTGTACCATCCTCCAAAACGATTCTAACAGGGAGCCAGACCAGAAGATCTGGTCCAAGGTAACCCCACATCTCCATCTTACATCTGACATAGAGGGGAACAGTTTTTGCAGTAAATAAGGGCTATGCTACCACAGCATCAAATCTTAGATTGATTTTCTTTATAGGAAGTCTTTTGCAGTTCTACACCAGATCAGTTGCCATGTATCAGGAGTTTAGGGTTTCACCCAGGAAGACAAACTTTCTCTGGGTCCATGTCTAAGAGCAGCTACTAGATATCTGAAGGCATCGGGCTTATTAACCCAATAGTGTGTAATTGTGATCTAAGCTTTTATAATAGCAGACACAGACACATTTGGTAGACATTTAGTGTCATGTTTGTATCTGAACATTAAATAACAACGTGTTATAAAAATCCTATACAAGCAGGTCCCATCGGTTCATACTTAACGTAAGTTAAATTGTATGATTGTGAATTCAGACAAAAATGTTTTTTGTCCCAGTGACAATTTGTCTAAACTTTGTCATGTCATGGGAACAAGGATTAGCGATAAAGCTACATTACAGAGACCTTACAGCTGATCATTGCAGCCTGGGACTAAAGTAAAGTGTCCACAAAACCTTAACCAGAGGTCACAGTGGGCAGAGAGGTCCGTTTGTAACTAGGAGTCATCTGTGAGTCGGGTGTCCTTAAGTCGGGGATCGCCTGTATAAGAAGAGTAACGCACACTATTTACACGGTTATTCTTTTACTAAGCTAACATTGCTTTATGTCATTCAGAAGTTAAATCCCTTCATCATGAGCTGCTTCCTGGGGGCTATGGACAAGAATATAGTCATTTATAAAATGTAGAGCGCCTTCAATATGTGGCAAGCCTGCTTCAAGTGACCTGAATTGTAATACAAAGGACAAATATAATGAAATGTGACAATCCCCACAGACAATAAGGCTGTGACATTTACTGACTATAGCAGTGGGCAAGAGAATGTCTTCTCTGGAGATTATGTGCAGTTTTAACTGAAGATCTTTCTCTTTATACAAACCTTAAGTCTATGCTTATATTTTCCAACATGTATTTTCGCACCGTTACAAATCTCTGATATCTTCATCAGTTATCTGCACTGAAATTTTCCTATGCGTGTTGACAGCGCTGTGGAAATTCCATTTACATACATGCAGTTTTTACACAAGTTGAAGTGTAGAATCTTCTCCAAAATCACATGAAATCCTGTTGTGGGAACATATCCTTAGCAATATATGCATTCTGTTTCGGCTGGGTGGAGATGGAAGCTTAGCAGCCGCTCCATAATTTGTAGTACAGGGCATGACCTTGCACAATAGACCTCTATATAGGCTGTGAGCTAGCACAATTTGTGTGTTGTGTGTATATAGCATTAAGAAAACCTCTAAGATGTTATGAAATGTGAAGTATATACATTTGATCTTGTGATGAAAAATAGATATTGTATACATTTTTGAGATTTATTTATCTTAAGTTACCTGTAAGTCTATACCCAGAAAAAATGCAAATAGGTTTTGTAGGATGAGAGAAGGAAAACCACTCCTCTTTTAGCTACCTTGTAGGGCAGCTCCCTTGACATCAAGCATGACCTTCAGGAAGCCTTATGATATGATGCGGAATTAAAACCAAACTAGTATATCTATTCCAGAAGGAACAGATTCCCAACTGTAGACAGCACTGTTTTGACCTGGTTGGGTCTCTTCAGTACAGTGTAGGGAACTGGTTTGGCTGAGTGAGAGGCTTGTGACTAGAGTTGAGAAGTAAGACTTCTGCTTATGGAGACTGCCAATTAAGACCCCCTTGTAGGTGTGAGGAGACTTATAGCCATTAACACTCCACTAGGAGATCCTTTGAAAACATGCAAATAAGTTACCTGGTTAGTGAAGACACCCAACCAGGTTGAAACAGTGCTGCCTACAGTTGGGAATCTGTTCCTCCTGGAATGGATATACTGGTTTAGTTTTAATCCTGCATCATGTCATGAGGCTTCCTGAATGTCATGCTTGATGCCAAGGGAGCTGCCTTACAAGGTAGCTAAAAGAGGCGTGTTTTTTTAATCCCATCCTTGAAAACTTTTGCATGTTTTCCCAGAAGTGAGGCATCAATGGCTATAAGTCTCCACACTCCTACAAGGCGGCCTATGTAAGGAGAATTCTTACTTCCTGACCCTTAACAGATATCATGAATTTGTAAGGATGTGTTCTCTTCCCTATTGAAATCTCTTATATATAGAATGGTTTTGTGTCCTTTTTATTAAAGGTGGCCAAATACATTATAATAATGTTAGTTGCATCTAGCGGTTTTGGATCAGTCATCTTACAAATATTTGACAAAAGTGTATGTGGTATATGTCAAAATGCCCAACCTTTTGTTCTCAGGGGGAAAAACCATGATATCAGTGATTCTTGATTATAGCTGTTAAAAGTGCCAGTGTGATCCAGGTACACCTGCTTCTAGCAATTGTCAACAGTATATTCCTTCATAGATACAAATACACATAATACTATGGTATAAGACTGAGGGGCTCATTTACATAGCCGTCCACTGAAGTTCACTGAAAGTGCATTGTCTGATGATATTGCACTGTGCCGTGATTCACTAAGATTGTGCGCCCGATATCCTGCATCTGTCCCGCTCAGGTCCGACAAAGTTCACCAGCTTTTTAGCGGTGTAATTCCTGAAAAAGGTGCACAGTCCGAAAGTGCGCTCGGAGACCTTTAGTAAATGAGCCCCTGAGCGTTTTCAAGCTTAGTTGTAATTACATATATCTATATGAAATTAAATGGCATTGAAAGGTCAAACTTTGCTTAAAATATGAACAGTGCTGGCAGCTACCAGTCTTGGAGAAGGTATATATGGAGCTTTAATGCAGGAGATATATGTAATACCCAGCTTTTGCCTACTTTCTATATAATTTATAAAATGTCACAGTAAACGGATTTTAAAATAAAATGGAATATAAGACACTGGGAGTAAAAGTAGGAGGTTGCATAAAGTATAATGGCAAGACATATATGCCCCAGGATAGAGAGGAGCTTCATGGTAAGGTGAGATGTATACCATGTACAGATCTGTACATTACATTACATTTCCACAACAGGATGGTCTATTTCTGTGCTGCTGCTTGTAAAATGACGGCAGAACCATGATACTAGATACAGAAGCTGAGGCACAGTTACAGATTTACTCTAAAGCGTGGCACCATAGCTGCATTTGTGTGTGTGAAAGAGGTGGAAGATTATAGTATATTGTGTGGGTTGTTCTTTTCATAAGAAATGCAAGTCAAGAGGAAATGCTTATTTCACACAACAAAACCCACATTTTCCATTGTCCTTGCACAGATTACAATGTGCTTGATACAGCATGGGAAGAATACAGGAAATGCAGGACGTCATTGTGGGGAGGAGGGTGATTTCCAACAGGAAATAGGTCTGTAATGTGTTTAATGAGGAAAGCACTGATGGCATATATATTAATATGACTGCTGGACAAGTATAAGGGCACGTGAGCACCTGGGTGAGGCAATGTAGTAGTATGACAGTGCTGACTCTAATGTATTATAAAGATAGATTCCCAATATTTAGACCAGAAGAGGTACAGCAAAGATGTACAGTTGTTTTTTGCATGATCTTTTCCTTGTTAAGAAGTGTGAATAAAGGGGAATTTAGCATCCACATCTCCTTAAAGCGTTGTCTAGGGGAACCCATTGTTCGCCAGCTCTTGATGTTCCCTGGACGAACTGGTGCAGGCTATAGCTAATTTTCCAGCAGAGCCCACGGTGCTACCCCCCCCCAATTTGGCATGGAGGTGGGATAAGGCGGGGATCTGTAAGGGGGCATGTGCCAGGAATTGCAACTTCTTCAAAGTAGTGCTAAAACAAACTCTGCAGTATTAGAATGATAGCATTATCGGAGACCTCCAATAACGCTATCTAACACTGTGGCGGAGTGCAATGTAAATGCCGGACCTCTCTCAACGCTGTCCTGTGTATTCATGAGGGGTCGGTCCGAGGTGCTGCCTCTTTCCCCGGACAACCCGCTTGCTCCATAGGCCGGTGGTGAATGCCGTCATGCCCCTAAACAATCCCGGCCCCTCATTAATACAATGGACAGCTTTGAGAGCGGTCTGGCGTTTACATTGTACTCGGAGGTTTCCGATAACGCTATCATTCTAACACTGCGCCATTTTCTTTAGTACTAGAAGCAGTCACCGGCAGCTTATGGTGTGAGCAGGGCAGTAACTTTAGCAGCTCCTAGTGATGTTTTTCAGGGTGACAGGTCCTCTTTAATGATTTGGCCATTTTGCACCTTCCTGACATGCCCATATTTTTAAATCTGCCCTGTGTAACTATAATTGGTTCTAACTTTGGAACGCTTTAACATATCCAGGTGTATAAAAAGGATATAGTAGAGCTGGAACGGGTGCCGAGGAGAGCAACCAAGATTATTAGGGGAATGGGGGGACTAGAATACAATGACAGATTACAAAATTTGGGGTTATTCAGTTTAGAAAAAAGACGACTGAGGGGAGACCTCATTACAATGTAAAAATACCTGAACGGACAGCACAAGGAACTCTCCTAAGATCTTTTTATACCTCGGCCTGTGACCAGGACAAGGGGGCAACCTCTACGCCTAGAGGAGAGGCGATTCTACCATCGCCATAGACAAAGGTTCTTTACTGTAAGAATAGTGAGACTATGGAACTCTCTGCCGCAGGAGGTTGTTATGGCGGACTCTATGTACATGTTCAAGAGAGGCCTTTCTGGAGAGATAAAATATCACGGGTTATGGGGATAAAACATTTATTTAATTCTTAAAGGTTGGACTTTATGGACTTGTGTCTTTTTCCAGTCTTATATACTATGATACTATGATTTTTTAAATTTATAATTTTCTACTTTCAGACACATAGTCATAACACCAACACTTGATCACTAACATTTACCAAATGTCTTCTTTATGTTGACATGGTTTTTTATGCGTCATCTCAGTTTTCTATTATGGTCAGATATGTGCATGTCCTACAGTTTGCTAATGTTAAGAGGCTAAAGGACCTGTGATGATGTCACTCTGATCACATGACATTAGGCCACACCCCTGACTCGCTATATAGATCCCTAGATATCAGGCAAGTTTATAACTATGATTTTATCAGGATGTGAAGGAAACAATTTTCAGATAGTTACTAGGGCTCTAGAGGAACCTATAGAAATACTAGCTGTATTTGTCAAAAATGTGGTGATGGTTCCTTTTAAAACACAGTCAGGTGCTATTTTGAAATTTACATTTTTTTGGTCAAATGAATGTATTTTTTAAATGCTCCACAAAGTATGATGTCCAATTTCTCCCAAAGATGCACCATTCAGAGCAGATTTGTCACTTTTTAAAGGCTATAGAATCTTTATTTTTCTTTTGCAATTTCGACATATTTGGCTTATTTTCTACAAGATTAGGTGCACTTTAAAAATATTTAATTTTAGTGGGTCTTTAGCTTATTGATGAGATTTTATTAACTCTTCAATGTATGGAGGAAAAGAAAATCATCAATTCTGGTTTCTGTGGGTTTTTTTTTTTTTTGCATTTTTTGGGGCTATTCACCGTATCATAAAAATAATGTTTTATTCTATGGATCTCTACAATTATGCTTGAAAAAGGTGGATACACCGAAACGTCGCATCCTTGAAATAAAGATCACCCTGAATTAATCCACAAACTGGAGTTCTGCTGCCTTTCCTGAATCTACAATTAATTACGGTTATACATTTATATAGTTTTTATATTAATGGATCACTACAATTAAATATGGGTATACAGTTATATAGTTTTTATATATATTTTTACAATTTTACTGAACTGAACTTTCTTTATCACGTTTTAGTGAAGGGATTAAATGAAAAATATGTATTTTTGAGGTTTTTTTTACAGCGTTCATGAGCCAGTCCAATAATGTTCTGGATATATTGTGTAGATAGTTAAGGATTCAGCGATAAAAAATGTTAGGGTTTTTTTGTACTTTAGATGTGTATGGGAAATGTTGTGTCAGGGACTTTCACGTTACTTGTTTTACAGGTTGGCTTAAACAAGCAAACCTCTGATCATATTGAGCCAACACAGTGCAATACAAATGTGCTCATTCTCAGTAGATTACAGCCACGTCCTGCCTGGAGGCAGGGCCCAGTGTTCAGAGAAGATTGCGCAGCCAAGGGCCACTTGTCGAACCCCATGGCTGCTATCGAAGATTTGGACCCCCTTGCGCCAATTGACCGTGGTGTGTAAGGGGTTAACATCTGCGATTGGAGGTGTGTTCGCGGGTGTTACAGGCTGGTGTCAGCTGTAATACAAAGCTACTGGCACCAGCTCTGCTTGTAAACCGTGCCAGAAACAGGGCGTAATAGTCAACATGGGTCGGGGAGTTGCCTTAGTTGAAGATGTTGAACTGGAGACCCTTAAGGTTGTCCAACACGTGGCCCACCAATCTTGTAATGTTTTGTGACAGAACGGTGGAAGGCATAGCTTTCCTTTTTCCCTTCAGTTATAGTATGTTGAGAAAAGTAGAAAGGGCAGTTATAGCATTGACAATGGTTTTAGGCTTGGACTATACTTCTAGCTTTGCTGGGTGCACTTGTATGGTCTTTCTCTTTTTAGCTGCAGTGTCTAGGTCATCGATATGCTACAGGTATAACTACCACAATATCGTCTCATGAAGAATACACTGCACCAACAGAGAGAAGACAAAACAATATTTGAACAGTAAAACACAATCACCTTTATTAAACAATACATAAACTAGTAATTAAATATTACGAGTCAGTGTGTTTTGTCTTGATCAGTATGAATAGACACACAATAATATAATATATTCATATAACCCATACCATGCAAGCCATAAATCCCGTATGTTAGTGGCGTATTAGCTATACCTGCACCAGTTCCTCCGGGGAATATCAAGAGCTATGGTTAGTTTTTTATGCAGTTTGAATATGAATCTAGATAGGCTTGTCCATACCAGGCTTTTCAATGTTTTCACTGAATCTTTACACTGTTTTCTTGTTTATGCTTAACAAACCAGGAAACCGTTAGAATGCAGAGAAAATCATGTGTTGGCATGTGATTTTTCTTTTTTTTCTAATTGATTTTATACTTTTCTCCCATTTTTAAAAATAAAAAATAATTCTTCTGCAATTTTCTTCTGAAATAGACTGTCTTGGAGTGATCTAGAGTTATTGCAGTGCTTGCTGCTAGATAATAAATCTGCTGTATCTGTACACAGTCTCATTTATATACTACAATTGTGCCCGTTTTCTGGCGTAGAAGCACTGGAATTTGTGATTATTATCGTGACTATTGCACTGCACACCATGTGGGCGTGGAGGGGACACAGCTGTCGGCAAAAATGCCCCGTGCCTGTGAAAACTTTGTTTTTTTCGCAAAACTATGTCATATTGGACCTGCTGTAGTTTTGCCTCTCTGCCCGAAGGATGCATCAAGAGGCCTATGCCTTTTGATGTATCTGGCATCACACGGGGGACGTGGCCTCTAATATACACCTTCCCCACTATGTTTTTGGTCTTTATTGTTTTGCATTAAATCCTATGGTCATATGTTTGATTCCTGCATGCACACATATCCATACACAAATATCATACTGAACATGTACATTCCATGTTACACTCCAATTCTCATACAAGGCTAAATGCTGTTTAGATGTTGGGGAGGTCTGGGTTGCAGAAAGCAAGGTAATAATCTCTTCATTGCTTTGTGGCGGATTTGTCAAATCTCCTGTTTCTCGATTAGAGTGGATGCAGTGAAATCTTTGTAACAAACAGCACTCTGTCCTCTAAGGAAATGTGAGGCGGCATTTAAAGCAAATCTGCAGATTAGGCACATTCAGCCACAGTTGTCCTATTACAGGCTGCCAAACGATTTTCCTGACACATGGCACCCCTACTATGCCGCAACAGAATCTAAAACCATGGAAGGTTTCCCTTAAAAATGGAGGGCATTTCTATTGTAGGAAATAGCATGTGTCGGATGAAAGGAACAGGAAGTAAAGACACGTCCTTAATCATATATAGTCTGTATGAAGAAGTAGACCACTCTGTCCTGATTTCAGTGTAGGGATTACAGAACACAAATACCTTCTGGCTACAAAAGAAGAAACAAAACATGACAAGGCGACGTGTTGTGCTCTCCTGCAGCAAAGATCAGTGTAATGAGTACCGATCTCTGGATTGACTCTGGTGTGTAATGTTAATGAAATTGATTGGAAGTTAATACATTTAGATTTTTTTCCCTCTCTCACTACAGGCCAGTGTGATGTATGAAGTTGGAATCGCAAAGCAAATGACATTTGTTTACTTATAAATAAAGTTATTCATTATCCTGTGCCAGGATCGCAGGGATAATGGTTTGGGCCGCTAATTGCACTTTTTGCACTAATTACATTTGCAATGACTTTGCATAGGTCAGCTACATGCTAATGAATAATGCCCCTTACATGCTACCCTCTAAAGTGTTATTTTATTGACTCTTTTACTAAGTTGTGCTGAAAGGTTATTTTCACTGCTTGGACGTTCAGTACAATGTCTGTAGATCAACTGCATTGTTTATCTATGTAACATCCCAGCATCTTTCTCTGTCATTATACCTTGATATTTACGTAGCTTTAGACTACAGTATATATGGTTAAAGAAATTGGGGGTTATTTATCATATGTTGGCGCTCATGCAGAAGCCCTGATAAATATCCCCCATTGTAAAATACCTTTTGATTTTTGTCCGTAGCCACCTTTGTCTCCATTTTGCTTTACAAGTTGTCAGAATCCTTTTCCTTAGATAGAATTTACCAGAAAGGACTGAAAAAATGAATATATCTTCCAGGATTGTAGCTGGGGAAGTATTCCCATACCATTGGACTTGTGGTAGTGAGCAGCAGCACAAGGCAATCTTTATTTACAGAGCAGATCCTTAAAAAGAGCTAAGAGCAGAGTGCTGTGAGGACACATTCCCACAACCTGAATTATAATTGCATTCTCACAGTCATGCTGCCACTAACAACACACACAAAGGCATAAAGGGGTTGTTATGAAAATATAAAATGTTTGAAAATTACAACCTACTGACAAACACTTATCTTATGTCATTAAAAGTTCTTATTCTTTTATGTCTTAGCAGCGATAAAGACTTGAAAAATGTAGATATATCTCCATATACCATTATGTTGCGGTGGCTGAGTGGGTAGCACTTCTGCCTTGCGGCGCTGGAGTCCTGGGTTCAAGTCCCACCCTGGTCAATGTTTTCAAAGAGTTTGTATGTTCTCTATGTGTTTGCGTGGGTTTCCTCCCACACTCCAAAAACATACTGGTAGGTTCTTAAGATTGTGAGCCCCGTGGGGACAGGGACCAATTTGTCCTGCTCTGTGTGCGCTATATAAATAAATAATTATTTATTATTATGTTGTGAAGATGATTGGTATTTATGCTTTTATGCTAAGAAAATCCTTACCCCAATTAAAGTACAGCTTGTGGCTCACCACACTTTGTTGATGTTTCTGATACCAAGGGTTCTGAGCTCAGATAACATCTGAGACACCTTATAAAAATACCTGTAATATTGGCAAGTTAGGAGCAGTGTGACTGTCGAGAACACTGCCCCCTGGCTGTATTGAGTGGAAGCTTCCTGCTGAGGATGCTTGTGTGTTACGCTTGCAGTAACAGGATGTATATACATTAGATCATACATCAGTTTGGTAAAAATAATTTGGCTTCTCTAACATATATGGAGGTATTAACCAGTTGTTATCACAAGGTCCACAATTATTATCATAACACATTAGTAAAAACTATAATAAATTGATTCACATCACAAACCACAGGTCATTCAGTAAAGATCACACCCATATGTATCACAATTTTTTTTTTTAAATCAATTATTGCAATCAGTAAATTGTTTTCTTCATTTCCAAAGGTTTGTAAGGAGCAGATCTATCATGTCAAGCGTGTGGCTGGCTGACATCTGACTTCCCTGCTAAGATCCACAGGGGTTTCCTGCTTCCACTGAAGACTTCATCAAAGCTTTCAAAGTAATTTCTTCCTTGTTATTTTTGTTGTTATTTTTATCATCTTTACATATTAAAGGCAATACATTTATGTTAATGTATAAACAGAATAAGGACCAGGTGACAGGTCTTTTCTAACCCCCAGCAGTTGTCAGCTTGCCATATTATGGAAAGACTTAAACAATGCCCTCAAATTATTCTGTTAGGCCCCAGCTTTCACATACATAAGAGTTATTATATACCCATTGAAGTTTGTGGCCTGTGTGTCAACTTGTGTGTTTTTTATGCCAAGATATGTTAAAAGTATACACAAAGAGAACACTAGCCTTAAACATGCCTACATCTTGCTCAGTTCACATAACCAGAGTGAGCCACATTATACATTATATATTATACCTTTCCAAGTTAGCCTTGTTTGTACCTGGGTTTTTCTTGTTGTGTATAAAACATGCCTGCTAAATTGTTGCCTTGGAAAAGACACTAAAGTATATTCAGCTACTATCTACTTGGACCTAAATTAAGACCTCTTACAGAACAAAGAAAGGCCACCGGCTAGTAGTCATTGCCATGCACTTAACCACAACTGCTACAGTAAACTGAGAGTTTTACCCCAGATAGGGAGTCAGAACTTATTGAAAAAACAGCATTTAAACAGAAAAATGGGAACTTGACTCCTTCAAACTTTCAAGATCCATGTGTTTCCAGCTGGGCTGGGTACAGCTTGTTTCCTTCTGGTAATAAGAATGTGAACTCTTAATGTCACATGTCACTTTCACGGTTAGACTTGTCGTTCTGTGTGAGAATTTGTACAGGGAATAAAACATACAGAATACAGAAACATTTAATTACAAAGGTCATTTACTTTTCGCACTATGGAATTAGATAACAAACAGTCCTTCTTTCTCAACTACCAGTAATGAACTTCTGTTGCCAGCCAAGCACTTTTGTTCTAGTGGATATACCTTGCTGTTCTCTTCAACAGGGACATATGTACACAGTCTTTCAAGTGGGTTTCATTTAAATAGCACAACGGGAATGAAAAAGAATGTTAGCGACAATAGAAGCAAGCAGCGCCGTAACTGAACACTTACAGTCTTGTCCCTTTTAGTTTAAATGTATGAGAAAGCTTTGAAAAATCACAACCAAATTATTGTAGAGAAGAACCCCTATATCTCACCATCTAACATATTGTCAATGTCAGAAATTTATATTTGGATCACATATTATAAAGCTGCAGATTATTAAGATTCTAAAAATGTCACAACCCCTTGCTTTCAAAACCATTCCTATCACAGTGGCAGGCGGTTATAGTTCTTACCTGTAACATTGTGTAGCCATTCAGTGGTCTCTTTCAAAAATAATATCGTTTATTTATTAACTTCACACTCATGGCACTATGGGTACACTATATTGACAAGAGCTCATCACAAACTGTGTTTCTATCATTTAATTTATTGAAAACCCAGTCAAGAGTATGGGCGCAATTGTACACAGTTTATGTTTTTGTATATCAATTTATTTCACAAGGATTTCAGATGGATGAAGGTATTTATTAATTTGCTAAAGTGAACATAATATGAATTATCCAAGAAAATATTAATAAAGTTCATTTGTGAAAACGTACACATGAAATAAACCAAGAGATGTAATTAGTCTTGGGAACCTGTCACCACATTTGCACATATACAGCCAGTGAGAGGTTCCTATAGATCTCTGATAACTGACTGACAGCCTTCTTTTAGCTAAAAATAGTTTTTCTTACATCCACAGAAATCACCTTTTATATTATATTACCTGGCACCAGACGGGGGCATGTCCTGCTCATACGGCCCCTCCCATCTAATCCTCCCCATGCCTTATACCCCCTTACTGGTCACAGTTCATGTCATGTGACCAGAGTGACATCATCTCAGGTTCTTTAGCTTATTAATAATAGCAAACTGTTCCCCATGCATGTATCTGACCACATGAAGTCACAGCTGCCTCTATGGACTACTCCTCTCTATCCTCCATGGAGACTTTCAATAGATGAATGTAGAATAGATGAATGTAAAAAATTGAAAGGGATGCTAACACCTAACAAATAAATCAATCCATGTAAGTCTTCTTGTGACACCCCTGTTATGTCACTTCACAGAAAGGGTAAAAACTTATCATTGAACAAATAATTATAATTTTTACCACCTGGACCTGCTCACAGCTGTGATGGATACATATGTAGAGCAGTTTTTCCATTATCTACAGACACCACTGGTAAATAGGGTCCTTTTTGTCATCATCCCTTGTCTCAATAATTTCTATGGGACTCTCATAGATGTGTAATTAAACCCCATAGAATTCAAAGGGAACAGCTGCATGCTTTATTCAGATAGGGGTAAGTGATTGTTGGGCATCCAACACTTGTGGATAGGGGATAAGTCATCTACATGGACAAGGCCCTTTAACATTTACTTTGAAAATAGTGGAACAGAATATAATTGCCCAGTATATCATTGATATTAATTGTTTGTGCCATTGCTTAGTTTCCCTTTTATAAGTCACAGAATGTTTAGCACACTGAGACTATTGCTTCACAATCAGGGTTCTCAACTTCTGGTACAGACATTTCTACTTAAATAATAGAATTGGCCATATATTAGTGAATCATAATAATTTTATAAGCTAATACAGCCATATCAGGTGAATATTTCATTATAAAGACGACTGATGTACAATATGCATGTGGGATACTTGATTTAACCTGAAAGGCATTGGAGCCATTACTTGAGATTAAAGCCATGTTTGTCACAGTCAACCCCCCACCAATAAAAAAAAAGTTATTCCCTGTATAGGAAGCCATTCAAGGGATCTGCTTAGTATCTGGGGCTATATGTAATGATTGGCTAAAGTTATGTGATACAATCAAAGCAATTTACATTAATAGTATGCAGAGCATATATTTTACAGTTACATATAATGTACCTTGCTCCTTGATTCACCATTATCATAATTTTTAGTATATCAATGCAGGTGTTAGAGAAGAAATCAGTGCATTCTGTAACTTCAAATTGATCTTTTTTACCCATTCTGAGCATCTTTTCAAATTTTTCTCCTGTGTAACTACTTTAAGTAATTTGTTTTTACATCCATAAAATACTTAGGTCTTTTTAGAAGAGGATATGATCTAATCTTGATGAAATCTCTCCTCTTTAAGAAATTTAGTGGTAATTATTGTAGTTTCCCGTATTTCAAGGTACCCTATATATTAAAGTGTAAGCTGGATTTTTCTGCACTTTTATGCTAAAAGAGCCCCTCTAATCTTATACTCCAGTCAGCAGGGCTCGGGATGGAAGGGCCCTGCCGGCAGACTGCAGGTCAATTGTATGCGTGTAAGACAACGTGCTGCAGAATATGATCGTGCTATAGATCTAAAGATCTTTTTTCATTATTATTATTGCACATTTAGCTTTAAATTATAACCTTGGGCTCTGGAGAGTTTGTTAATTCATGTCCTTGACCCTGTTTATGTCTTTATGTGTGGTCATCTATCAAGACAATATATATTAATATTTCCTCAGTTCCCCTATTGCTGTGTAAAACATGGCATAATATTGCCTGACAATGATTATTACACAGAAACAAGAGATAGATAGGGTTTTAAAATGCATATGTGTTTTGCATTTTAATATTCTTAAAATACATAGAATTGTTTAATTCATAATGAATAAAATATTCAAATACAGTTTTAGGCCTCATTCAGACGGCTCTGTGCTAGCCCAGGCCGCTTCCCACGTGAGCACAAGGCCTGGTGGAGAATGAAGGGGAAGTGAGCGCTTCTCAACCCTCCCTTCTCCATTGAAAGACAGGTAGGCCCTCACTGCACAATGACCATAGACTTCTGTTGTGGCTGTGATTTGGCTGCAGCTAGATCTGTGTGAATAGTGAATGCTAGCTTACCTAGTATGGGTCTGTTCCTATAATAGAGACATTGTAGTTTAAAGGACATCCACCATTAGAACTTCTGATGGTAGACTGCCCTAACTTACTTGATGGTAGCATTTTCTAGGCACTGGAACCTTTTTTCTTAATTCTTGAAATAGCACCAGAAGTGTAAAAATTTTTTTTATAAAAATATGATAATGTGTTAGAGGTGCTCCAGCCTACGTCCCCCGTTCTCCAAATTTTACCCTGGTCTTGTCTCCTCGGTATCGGCTGTGTGCGGATCAGCAGGCGGGCGAAACAGTACACGGACCAGATAAAATTCTAAGACTGGGGGCATATATAATTAGACATCGGAGTCAAGTGGCGTTCCAGTGACCTAGGCCGGAGCGCCTCCAGCTCATTATTTTTATAAAGTCTTTTTTTAGACCTCTGGTGATATTCCCAAAATTTAAAAAAAAAGTTTTTGGTGCCTAGAAAATGTTACCATCACGTAAGTTAAGGCCGTCTGCCATCAGAAATTCTGATGGTAGATGTCCTTTAAATGACAAAACCTTAGTCACCTTAGAGTCAGACCAGTTTATTTGCACCTAATGTGATAGCTGATAAGTATATGTTATTATACACACAAATATAGTGAACAGTTTTGAGAAGTTTTAGATTGGCGTCAGATTACAGTCTATAGTTATCCTCAGCAACCAGACAGCCATACATTAAGATTGTCTGTTAATATGTTGCTTCCTGTAAGAGGAAGTGAGTAGGTTTCTTTCTCCCTGCCAAATATATGTACAGTAGATATAAATCTGTATCATTTACACTAATGGCACTGATATACTTTGTATACTTTCCTTGATTTATATTTTATCGATGTAAACTGCTTTCTAACAAAAGTTATATACTGCATAAAATACATATAATGGATATTAGAATTTTGTTGACAGGAAAAGATCAATAGTTTCTTTTTCCACTGATTCAAATAGAATAATAATATTCAGAAGTAAAAGAAAAACAAGGCACTATCTGGTGCTAGATGAGAGGAGCGGTATGATTACAACAAGGGAGATCACCATAGGCTCCTTTCACACTTGCGTTGCAGATCACGTCAGAGTCTGATCAGGGTGCGATCAGGGTTTGGTCAGTGATAAACTGACATTTTTCATCAGAGTGCAATCAGTTTTCAGTCAGAGTTTGTTAAGTGTCTGTTTTTTTTGTTTTTTTTTTTTCTTACACACAGAAAACACACTTGAAAAACTCAGGACTGAGGTCTAGCTTTTCTATGGCAATTAATGCGTCTCCATAGACTTGTATGGTGCTTTTTTCATGAGCATGATTTGCAAAAGCAGAGCATGCTGAGATTTAAAGGCGTGTTTAAATGAAACGTGTGTGCGAGTAAAAAAAAAGCAATCCTGAAAAAGGCCAATGAATATAATGGGTCAGAGTGCAATACACGTTCTACGCATCAAAAGCACGCACAGAACACGCGTGTGAAAAAGAAAGTGTGAAAGGGGCCATAGTGCTGCTCCACACCGTTAGCAGTAATAAAATTAAAAGTTGAAATTGAATATAAATAATATTAAAACATTATTACTTGAAGGTTATATGCATGTTTGCTTTTACAATTTGTTTATTTTCTCAATGTATTTAATATAATGATAGTATGGTAACTGGTAAACGCAAGAAACCAATGGTCCTACTAGGGCAGATTTATCAAGCTGTCTGAAAGTCATTATATTCCGAGTTGCCCATTGCAACCAATTACAGCTCAGCTTTCATTTTCGCAGTGCTCATGAATATTTTAAAGGGGAGCTGTGATTGGTTGCCATGGGCAACTAGAAATATTCTGACTTTCAGACAGCTTGATAAATCTGCATCACTGTCTTCAATATATTGCCTGCTTCAAGATAATTTTCCAAATGTATGTTAGACTAAGTTCAATTCTGCATTCCTCAGCTTTTGATAGACCTTCTGTTACTAATTGAGAAAAAATAGTGCAGCAACCCTTGTCTTTTGTCATTAATAACGATGCATAATAGAAGGTCTATTAAAACTTTTGGGGAACGACTAACCTTCTGTCGACCTTATGTTTTTAGTTTCTGTTACTCACTCCTAAATGGAAATTGTAACATAAAGGCCTCATTTAGACGGCCATCTTTGGGGATGTACATTTGCGGCCGCATATACGTCCCCATAAATGGCAATGGCGGAGAACTCAGAGAACAGACTAAAAATGGTCTGAAGCCTTCAGTAAATGTGACAGACAACATTTCAAGTGCAAATTACTCTCATTTTCTGGCACATACAGATTGATACATCTCCCCTAACAGTTATTTCTATATACGGTATATATTGTGGTTGAGAAGTTAAAGCTCCTGCAGTAATAAATGTCTTATTAGGTCCAAGGTTTTACCATATCAACTGAGCATATTACAAAAGCAATTAACAGTCCTTTAGTAAATCTTAGAGTCAGCTGTTCCACGTATAATCTGAAATAAACATCCTCTAACTCTCTTTTGTGTGTTGAGTCAGTGCTGCCGTACCATCTGTCACACACAGAGACCCACATCTGGGTGGAAAAAATATCAATTGTTGCCTAATAGGATGGAAGATTCTTAGCACTAGAAATTCAGCTGCGCTTAAAAGAAAATCTTCATAATTGATTAACCCTTAGAACAAAGTAGGGAAGATTCTTTACAAGTACCTTTCTTATTTCATATGATGATTTACATGTTGTTAGCGTGTACAGAACATTGGAACATTTGGTCTTTGCCTGTGGCAGTCTCATGCACATCACTATAAATCGGTTTATGTAATTTCCCTTCATCTTGAGGAATAAGAGCAATATTGGCAATTATATTAGTGAACTGATAAAGAACTTTTGTAAAGGGCTCAAGTGCCTGCAGTACAGAGGTTTTCTGTACAGAAAACTGCATACCAGGGCACTGCATTGTATATATGGTGATCTTAGGGATCAATATACTGTCAAAGACAACATAATGCTATTCTTGTTAGGTAGCTCTCTGTCATTGTTCTATACCTTTTGATTTTAAAGGGAACCTGTTATCAGGAGCCCTCTTTCTGGCTCCCCCATATCTCCATAGAGTTTTTATAGTAAAACTGTCTTCCCTAAAAGAGATTAGTTAAATCAAATCTGTATATAGAGCTGTGTCCCTAGTCCCATGGGAGTCACCAGTGAGTAGTGGAGAAGACATGTATGACGTCCCAAGGGGGGAAGCTACGGGGAGGAAGGGGGGGGGGACATATGGGGGACATGGGAGTTTTTTCTTAATTTGAAATAGGTGCATGATGGAGCAATTTTCCAGGGGGGGGGGCACTCCCATAGGACTTGGGACATAGCTCTGCATACCGAAAGGTAAACTTTAATCTAATTTATCTTTTTTCGGAAAACACCAGTTTTACGATAAAAAACTCTTAGGCAATGTGTACACTATTCTCTATGGGGGATGCTTACAAAGATTCACTTTCTAAGCATCTTTTTATTAACCTGGTTCCATCTTTGCTTCTACTCTTCCTGCCATATTGATAGTGTTGCTATCAGTCGTACTTGTATCTTTTCCTAATACAGGCGGTCCCCTACTTAAGGACACCCGACTTACAGACGACCCATAGTTAAAAACGAACCCCTCTGCCCACTGTGACCTCTGTTGTAGCTCTCTGAATGCTTTTCTTTAGTCCCAGACTGCAATGATCAGCTTTAATGGGTCTGTAATGAAGCTTCATTGATAATCCTTGGTCCAATTACAGCAAAAAATGTTGAAACTCCAATTGTCACTGGGGCAAAAGAAACATTTGTACCTACAATTATAAAATATACAGTTTCGACTTACATACAAATCCGACTTAAGAACAAACCTATGGACCCTATCTTGTATGTAACCCGGGGACTGCCTGTATAATCTGAGGCCCACCTTACATAAGACAGACCTGACAATAAACACCACTACCTAGACTTCTATGGGACACCATTGTGTTGAGAGAATTAATGAATTGCACCAGTTTTAAATTAATATTTAGGGAACATGGGAAGACCCATTTCATATTTACTTCCTGGCAATGTCACAGTAAAAATAATTAAAAAATGAGTCCTTTAGTTGAAAAAAGCAATGAGCTGTTATTTTCATTGAATATCTGCAGTACACAATACTCTTCAATAATGCATTAGCTATACTGATTAATATATATAGCTTTGTGTGAACTATCTATGTGTCCACAGTCATACGTGGAGACCAGTCATTGATACATTTTTGTAAGCATAGAAATTGCAGTGATAAGAATTAAATATATTATTAGTTTGACTGAAACCTATATTCAGTCTTCTCACCTCAGTTAAAATGAGCTATGTCATCACTCTTTTTTTCTTTGTACAATGAAAATTCCTTGTGTGACTTCTATATTAAGTGCATTGCAAAAGTAAGGTACAATACATTTCTATATTCAAGGATATTTTTCTAAGCTTTGTTTAGTGTGGTAAAAATTAGCTTTTTAACCTACAGAAATAAACAGCTCATAGAACAAAATTGTACAATGAAAAAGCATGTGTTACATTTTTTTTAAACTTTATTTTCCAATTTTCAAAAATGTAACAACATACAAAAGCAAAATCTGCCTCACAGTACAATCATAAGTATCAGGTTGTAATATATTAAGAACATCCTAGGATAATGACATCAATCAGTGAAGCAATTAAATAGCAAGAATAATCCCTATATAAGGCACTTCTACCCCTGAACTAGAACACACATTCACTCAACCACATAGACAACACACACATAGGAGAGGTATTCCTTGCCGCCTGGGCAGCCAACCATACATCCCCGGGGTGCCTCTACGTTTTACGTGTATAAACAGGAAGATATGCATTGATCAGCTAGATCCACGTGTGGGGAGCTTAGGAGGTTTCCAAATTAGTAAAATCACTTTCCTATCGTAGAACATAGTAATAAAAATAGTAGTAAACGAAATTTAGCCTGTAGAACATCCCTTACTAGGCCCAAAGACACACCTGAGGGGAGAAGACCCCAGCAGACCCAGACGCTTATTAATGTATGAATAAATGTCCATCCAGTAGTCCTGGATGGATGGACATTCCCAGGCCTTATCGAAAAAGGGTGTATGTGTTACAATTGCAAAGCAGTCCTCAAACGTCCTAAAGAAAGGAATAAAATGTTGCTCAGCCACTTTTGTACAGTGGGTTGCAGAAGTATTCATACCTCTTCACTTTTCCTCATTTTTAAACGCTACAGACATAAATTTACACATGTCTTTTAGTGATATTTTTGTGATATTTTATACAGAAAATAGAGTTTGGGCTTATGACCAATTTGTGACTGGGTTCATAAGGTACGTTTTTGTAAGAGACAAGCAAATCGTCCAGTTCGGACGTGTATACCCAATTGTCACTAAAATATAACTTTTATTAATCTTTATTTAAAAGGTACGAGCTATCAAAATGCTGTGAAGGGAGGAGAAGCTACAGTCCCAATATACTATAGTTAAAATTACAGTCAGTTAGGTTGTCAGAACTTTTTTCCATGGTAGATTGAGGGCAGTCCATGTGAGTGTTGTTACAGTGTGTTAGTGGTGTACTCCGGATTTATGTTGACTTTTCACTATGATCTCATTAGTGAAAAGGGCTCTATAAGGCTATCACCTCTATCCCTATTGGGGAGCCTCCCCAGGGTATTTGTAGGGCTGCGTAAGTCCTCCCTATTTGGAGGCAGGTGTCACCCACATATTAGCCTCACACAACGAGGGTTTATGCGGCTCTGCCTCCCTTTTCCTATTTAGATATTCTATATGATCCTGGTAGGTATTCTATAGGCTCTACACTCCGGTAAGTATTCTATAAGTTCTACACTCAATAGGTTTTGACTTCATTCATGTCCCTCTTTTTCTTTTCAACCTAACAGCTGATCTAAAATTCCTAACGGTATAGCCCCCCCGACATGTTTCGCTACATGAAGTAGCGTCCTCAGGGGTGCCGGGGCTCCTCCCTTCACAGCATTTTGATAGCTCCTACCTTTTAAATAAAGATTAATAAAAGTTATATTTTAGTGACAATTTTTGTGATATAGCAACACGAAGTATCAAACATTTATGTAGTGTAAAGAATACATGCGTTTAAATACTGAAAAATATGACATACATATATATTTATCTACCTGTACACTGATACCCTTGATTATAAAATCCAATAGGGGATTTTGTACGCATTATACCAAGAGAACCTGTCACCCGGAAATTCGGCACTAGGAGCTGCTTATTAAAGTAAGCAGCTCCTAGTGCTAAAACTAATGCAGCAGTGTTACAACTCTGATAACACTATCTAACACTGCTGCGGGGTACAATATAAATGTTGGACCGCTCTCAAAGCGGACCGGCGTATTCATTAGGGGGCAGTCCGATGCACTGCCTCTTCACCGGACCGCACACTCCATAGCTCGGCGGTGGCACCGCCCCTAATCCCTTTCCCTCAATAACTCTCAAAGCAGTCCAGCGTTTCTATTGCACTCCGCAGCGGTGTTAGATAGCGTTATCGGAGGTTTCCAATAACGCTATCATTGTAATACTGCTGCATTAGTTTTAGCACCAGGAGCTGCTTACTTTAGTGCCGAAATTCCGAGTGACAGGTCCGAGTGATTTTTTTTTTTAGGCAAAGTATCATGCAGTCCCAGGCAGCCCCCAACGTGCTATTCAAATGCAATGCACTTGGCACTTTGCAATAAATAAGTGAGCTTTGGGTTACAGTTTGCACACTCAGTCCCTAAAATGTTCTCCATCACTGGTCCAGCACGTAGAATATCACTACAGTACATCAAAGTTTTTGCCTATAAAAAAAAACATTAGAGTGAGATTAAAAAAAAGGATTGGGCAGATGACAAGTTAACATGATCTCTCATAATTCTTCATCTATCCCGTGTCAATGTTTTTTTTTCACCACCATTGCTAATAATTTGGATTCCATGTTAGCACATAGCTATTATATATGAGTAATTTCTCCTGAGGTGGGTTCATAATGTACATTGTGGTAGAACATGCTAAAAATGTTGACTTTCTAGTATCTCTGCATTCTTCTTAGCTGCATGAAGCAGATACGTTGCTGGTCTTCTGCTGCCCTCACTTTTTTGTACTTTTCCCAAAGTCATTAACTCAGTATGCTTGGAGGAATACAAATTGTACATTGTAGACTATTGTCCGTATCACCCTAAGAGAAGGGTTATTGAGAGGAGGCTTATTCAGAACCAATGCAAGGGCAGAATTTGTATCAGTGAGAGACAGAGCAGTAAAAATACAGCTCACTCCCAAACCCGGGAGCACAGGGCTTTATATAACAGAATAAATGCATCATTGATATCACCACTACTCAATGTATGTTCATGACAACATCTGCTTCAGACATTCCAGCTGTTAACTCCTTCATAGCTGATTAGACCATTTGTGATGGCCCATAAGTCTTTAAGATTTAAAGGGGTTGTCCACTTTCAGAAATTAATTGGTATGGTTTGTGTAATGAAAAGTTATACAATTTTCCAATATATTTTCTGTATTGATTCCTCAGTTTTATACATCTCTGCTTACTGTACTTCTATATAAAGCTATTATATTTACTCCCAGTGGGTAGAAATCTCACCATGGTCATTTGATGGACATGCAGATGCACAAGCTGTTATTATCATAGAGAGTAATCAGAGCCTTGTGATACTAACGGCGCGTGCACCTGTGTGACATCACATGACCACAGACAGATTTGCATTCACCTCGGGATGTACAACATATCCCAGCATAAATGGAGACAAAATGCTAAGGGTAAAACATCAAGTAAACAAGGAGATACAGTATGATGAGTCTCAAGTCATAATACATAGTCATAATAATACAGAGAAGAAAAGAATAACATAACATACTGATATTCAGGTGAATATATATTCTGCATGAATACGTGTGTAATGATGACATACATGAATGATCCATAACTAGAAATCGTCATACTACACAGGAAAACTGTTTAATACCATCAATCTTTCAAAATATACTAACTTTATATAGTCAGATTGTTACATTGTAGTAAAGTAAGCCCCACAGCTGCATTGTGTACTGTAAATGATGTGAGTAAATCATAAGTCAATTCCAACCAATTATTAAAGATGTTATCTGACAGTAGTACCAGAGTGACTGTACTATCCTTAATGTAAGAAGATGTTTGGGAAGAAGAGATGTATACAAAGGCACATAATAGGACATAATAATACCAGAAAATAAGATTTTTTTCTCAAATTAATGCCATGAAGTTGTTGGTTGTTTAGAACATCCAAAAAAGATTCTTGTTTTTTTTATGATCACCACCTCTAATAGGTCTGGTGACCTTCTCTATTGCCTGTACATGACATCCCTTTCACCCTAACCTCTTTCCCTCTTTACCAAACAAATCCATAAAATGTAATATGCCAGCTCACCATCTGTGAGATATTGGATCTGGTGCACGGAAGGGCCCAAAGCTCCTATAGGTTTAATTGCATTTATAAAAGAAAGGAATCCGGCACTCTGTATCCATAAACAAATCTTCCAATTCTTTAAAATCGCATTGTGATTACAACGCAATATCCATGCATGATGTGTTTCGGCTTGTCAGCCTTAGCCCAATCCATATGGATTTAGACTAAGGCTGACTAGCGCCATCCATGAATATTGCAATGTGTTCACAAATTTTTAGACTGCGATTGTAAAGAATATAGAATAGAAAGATTTGTTTATGGATACAGATACAGATTCTATTCTTTTGTGGACTGTTTTCTGTTGTAACAAATTATCTTGAGTCAATCATTGTGTTCTGACCAGAGCTTTATCTATATCCTCTTCTTTGTACTTTCTGTGCCTAAATTGTCGCAGTCTTCCCTTTTCTTCAGAAAATATATGATCCTCTGTACAATTGCTGTACAAAACTGTTGAACTTGGTATGTGTTCCCCTCCACACACACCAGGTCGTTGATATACCTTTCCATCCAGACAATCAGCTCCCAGTGTGGGATGTGGGGGTAAAAGATCATCTCAAACTCCCTTAGGAGCCCCATCCACTTGCAAATAAAATAGATTGTCAAAAATCAAAAAGCATATTAGAAAATAGAAGACATTGGGGCTCATTTGCTAAGGGTTGCGCACATACTTTTGTCGCATGTGCACCATTTTCGGGGCTAAAATGGCTTGCACAGGTATTTAAGAAGTATATGTGCTGCGATTGTGGCGCATGCGACCCTTTTTGTGGCACAGATGCGCAGGCTTTCATGCAACACAAATTAGGGGACGTGCTGTCAGACTTTCAAACTTAGATGCACCACTAAAAAGCTGATGTACTTTGTTGCGGGAAAGCCACTCATTCATGATATCGGGCGCATGATCTTAGTGAAAATTCTGTGAACTCCGGTGATCCTTTAAGTAAATGTGGCCCATTGTTTGCTGCATGGCTTGCTGTTATGTATAATATATATGTTTGTCTGATCCTGTATATATGTTTTTTCATAACAAGTTCTCATAATGAGATTTTATTATACACTTTTCCTGGAGTTTTCACTGGTCAGATGATGCACGGACGGATTTTTTAAATGAAATTTACCATCAAAATCCATCATGATAAACCAGGGACACTTACTCATAGATCCAGGCACCATGAATGTGGTAATCTTCTTGCACTTGTTATCCATGACCTTCTAAAATCAACGGTTACATTTATGATAATGAGACTGAAGGGCTCTTGTGTGTGACTGAAGGGCTTTTGTGAGTCCCTCAATGTTGTATCTTCACAGATCGTTACAAGGAGCACAGCTGGTTTACCCATCATACAGGCAGACGGAGGAGGGAGAGAGAGCAGAGGGTTGTGTGAGACATGTTTTGCTCCTTGTAAAAGTTTACAGCACTGAGTTTCTCTAGAAACGAACTCAGAGCCCTTCAGGCTCATTAGTATAATTTTAAAAGTTGATTTTAGAAGCAAAAAGGTGATGGATCTATGAGTAAATAATTCTTCTCAATAAAGAAGAATTCATACTTGTCACCGCAACTGTGGATCTACCGTGTGTGCTAGGAACATAGTTTTTTGCATGTTCTTTTAATGCTTTATGTGTAGCAGACATTCAGATAATATATTAAAAAAGACACGTGACCTCTGTTTTTTGCTCCAGAAAGAGGAAAATCTACCAAACTATAGGACTGTTATTTATAATTATTAACTTCCCAGAAGACTCTCATTAAAAGATAGGAATCTATTCCCATTAACATTTCCAGTAACTTTACATACTGTTCCCAAAAGAAAATATTGTTTGCATCTATAGCCACACTTTTCTGGTGAATTAATCTGTATATAGGCAGTCCCCGGTTAAGTACAAGATAGGGTCTGGAGGTTTGTTCTTAAGTTGAATTTGTATGTAAGTCGAAACTGTATATTTTATAATTGTAGATCCAGACAAAAAAATGTTGGCCACAGTGACAATTGGAGTTTGAACATTTTTTGTTGTAATGGGACCAAGGATTATCAATAAAGCTTCATAACTTACAGATGATTATAGCAATCTGGGACTATAGTAAAGCATTCATAAAGCTTCACCAGGGGTCAGAGGGGTCTGTCTGTAACTATGGGTTGTCTGTAAGTCGGGTGTCCTTAAGTAGGGGACCGCCTGTACAAATCTACATTGTATGTCCTGTTAAACATAGCATTAGATAAGTGTCCGAGGTATTATCAGATTTGTTTATTTATTCTTATGCCTTATACATTATGGCTGGGCCATTATAGTAGCACCTTTACGGTACCTCTTTTTTTCACCCCTTCCTCCTCATAGATTGTAAGTTCTTCTGTCCTATTGTATCATCTGACCTTGTTATTTCTTTGTATATGTACCCCATGGTGTGAAAATCACTGCGGGATATGATAGTTCTATATAAGAAAAGATATATTGAGTTATTTATGTCATATGTACATTGCATTTCATGAATTGTTTGATGATATTTACCTGAAGATTCTTCTGTAGTTGGTTTTCCTTGGGTGTCCTAATTGCAAATTGCATTGGCACTAATAAAATAAAATAGAGACGCTAATTTCTCTTGAGGCCTTTAGTGTCATAAAACATAGATGTGCCTTCATAGCCCCTCTGGGTTTATGAACAGTATACTGGAACGTTACAACTTGAGATGTCTGTCGTAAAATACTCCACTATCTTTGTCAAGATTTATAACCGAAGATCATTGTAGTCTTCGTTACTGAGATAATTGTGCTCAATTCTTCATGGCTGAATGTTCCTTTTAGTGACCCTTCACAAAATCTGTGGTGTCCTTTTATTTTAAGCCATAGTCTCAAAATTTTGAGCAAACAGGATTCAGTCCTGCGTGGGTCACATTAAACCTTGGGAGAGTAAGTAGCCTCATTTTCACCACATTCATTTTCTGAGGATACATTAAAGGATTGTCCATTTATACAAAACTTTAACAAGGTAAGTATAACCCCCGAATAGGTTCACCAATATTATGCTTACCATTATAAACTTTACCTGGTAATGTGGTAATGACCGAGGGGGTGTACAGTAATGTCTGCACTTCACAGGACGTCCTGTGTCCTGCTGCCAAAGGGTCACGTGACCCGCGGATCCCACTAGTGTATGGAATTCTTTACCAGGGTAAGTATAATATGGGTGCTTATATTTAACCAGCTAGTTCCCAACCTCTTTAATATTTTTTCACCATATTTGTCTGGTAAAATGAAAGTTATACTTAACATTTCATAGCCTAAGGTCATATTTTATTCTAATTCAAACTAGTGGAAGGCTGCCAGTGTCTGGATGCACAGAGAGAACTGAGATTTTTATAAAAACAAAAGCCATTTATAAAAAAAAAGGGGTGTTTTTTACTTACTATATTTTAAGTGTAATTATATAAAGGTTATGTGTAAATCTTTATACGTCCATTGTACCCCCAACTGTGATATAGATTGGCCTATGTTATATAAACTAATCAGAGCTTATAATCGGATGTTATCTGTATCAAAAGAAAAACTAAGCAAATAGAGCAGCAATATGCACTATTATTCACAGTAAAATGACCGACACAACACCCAAAGGACACTGTAACAGACAGTGAGGTCCGTTGGGTATAGTTATTTTCTGTCTGGATGAATCATTTTGGTTTTTTTTTATAAACCCAATTGTATATCCCTCTGCAAAACGATGAAAAAAAGATCCAACAGAAAACACTGAGTAAAGAAATTGTAAGAAAGTAATAAATAGAAGTACTTTATTGTAACAAAAATAACACACTGATTTAAAATGATCTTGTCCCAGGTGGAATGCAAAAAAATATTACATGCCAGGCAACAGATCAGAAATCACAAACATATTGCTCAATACAAATGTACATTGGCATCAGTGGCCATGTGAATGTGAAACACTCAGGGGGAAATCTAAGTAATGCTAAGTTAGAATAATGATTTACATACATTATTATAATGAAATCAATAACTCACCCATGTTACTGATCGCCTCTGCCCGGGAGGACATCATGGGCAGCAGCAATCAGTAACATGGATAAGTTATCAAGTTTGTATGTTTGCGTGGGTTTGCTCCAGGTTCTCTGGTTTCCTCCCACACTCCAAAACATACTGGTAGTTTGGTTAGATTGTGAGCCCCATTGGGGACAGGGAGCGATTTGGAAAGCTCTGTGCAACCATCTGTGTGTGCTATATAAATAAAGGAATTATTATTATTACTATCATTATTATTGTGTACGCGACCAATGAGACAACTAGCGCATGCAACCATTGAGGTCAGCCACTGGCTCATTGCTTACGTGCACAATGAATGTGTCTCAACGGGGACCAGAAGCCCCAGGAATGGGACACTAGAGATGGAACAAAGGAGCCGGGAATAAATGAGTAATAGTAATATCTATGATGAATACAGAAAAAAAGAGACATTGAATTCTTAAATATATACGGTATATCTGTTTTGTAAACCTTGTTTAAAAAAGCTATAACATTGCTATTTTCATGGGAAAACTACTAAAATGGCCCTTAGGTTTTTTTGACAACACAAATGAAAGGTATAATTCATATACAAGTCATGTTGTTCATTACCATGTGGCAGGATCTCCATAAAGCAGGTAGATACTGTTTCTAGTCTGGTAAATGTGATGTAAATGAAATGAAAGCTTAGCTGAAGGTCGCACAGTCCGAGTCTACTCTTAGGCCTCCTCTCATTTCTGATTTCAAGCATTCTCCATATGTAAATACATCTTCCTGCTACCCTTTGCATCTGAAGCATTTACAGCTCCTCCTCATCCAGATGTGACTGCAGGAGTCTCAGAGCTTCCGTTCCCATCTCTTATGTCCATAGAGGCCTGATGCAGCAGAAGTCTTCTGCACCCACAGCAGGGCGGCATCTTCACATCTACAAGCAGTGGGATTAACCCTTTCTGCTGTGAAATGGGATTTCTTTTTGTATGCATGTAGAGTCCATATGTTCCTGTCATTCAAGCATGTAAGAAACATTCAAATATTTTTGTTTTTTTTCTCACTTACAGTTTGTGTTTCTCTTCTATTTTTGTTTAGCTCTGTGCCACAAAACCCATTCATTTTATTAAATTGTGTGACAACAGCATTTCAGATTGTGAAAAAAATGTCTAGTTATCATTGTACAATAGAATAATAAAGTGGAATTTAGATATGAGCCCATCCCCGAATATTATACTAGGCCTTATATGGGATATGTAAATGAATACACCTTGCTTAATGACACACCGCTTTCTTTATTCTTTTTTTATTTTACAAAATATTTTTCAATTGTATCTTTCTTAACAATACATTTATAATGAAAACTGGCATAAAAGGCATAACATGTCCAAATTCCTGGCACACAGCCATGCAATTTGTTTGAGTTTTACACTCTGCACCCTGGAGGGCACCCAGGACTGCCATATTTACTGTAATCCACATCAGAAGACAGGTGCAGATTACAGTATAGGCAAAGTCTTCACCAGGTCCTGTCATAGATTTCATTTCTTTGTACCAGTACTGAAACCTCTAAGAAATCCAGTGTGTATTGTGCCTGTGGATTATTAAGGCTGCCACTTAATGGGGCAGATTTGCTAAGAACAGTGCAGTGTGTACTATGTGCAGTTTGTCTGTGTAATGTACAGGGGGCACCAGAGATTTGTGTCTCACATTCTTCATGAATCTGGCACCCCCTGCACTTCTCTGATAGAGTGGACCATTTTTTTTTCTGGTGCACCTTTAACATGGGGCGTGCAACACTTAAATACATGTGCAAGCAGTTTGCACTGAAAAGAACGTGCAAACACATTTTTGGAGTGCTGGAAAGGATCTGTTTTTCATACTTGCAGTGGATACTAAAATGAAATGATCCCATCTCTAACAAAGCATGACACAGTTTCCAAAAATGATGGGAGTGTCTATGTTGAGGCCTTATAGTGTCAGAACATTAAAAAATTATCCCCAAAAGACACCATATTAAGAAGAATACCCCACATGATAGTTAAATATAGTTTTCCATTACATCTACATCTACTGTTTTTTATTAAAGATGAAGAAATTTTGATGCAGAAGTCTTTAAACCAGTTTTCTAAACTGGAACTGAGTAGCCTAAAAAAAGAATAGATGTTTTCTATATTTTTGCCCAAGTAAGTGAAAAATATTTAAAATGTCCCATTCTGCATGTTTTTGAGGCCAGAATTTCAGAGCATAAAGGTAGAAAATCAAGTGTTTACAGTATGCAAATTTTTGTTCCTCATAGTAAAAAGGTTAAAAACAAGGGGACATTATAGGTGTGAGTGTGTGTGTGTGTGTGGGGGGGGGGGGGTGTGCTATAGAAAAAGGGGTATTATAGTGTGGAAATGGCACATTATATGGGTTGGTAATAGATATGGGGCAATTGTGGGGCAACCAATTAGTTCAGATGCAGTATTTACAGAGGCTTGGCCAGCAGGTGCAAATGTCCACATCTCCTACACTGTCTGGGAGATCTGGTCTGGACAGTAGTTGGAGTGGAGGGTTTCATGCAGTTAGAAAATGTGATAGGCTTTCCTAAATAGATGGGTTATAAGAGCATGTTTGAAGTTCATAATAAAATTACTTTTATGAACAGTATAAGTTTAGGGATATATGGTAGAACTTAAAGGGAACCCTGGCCTAATTAACAACTACCTACTCTTAAGCAGTTGATCAACTGCTAGGTCATGTTTCTTTAATGGCCCAGCTTGATGGCATCATCCAGAAAATCAACTTTGAAGTGAAGTGTGAGTTAGATTTATTATGTCAGGGAGGCGGAGAGTTTAACACTGAAGTCAAACTCTCCCTGCCTCTGAGTACCTCCTCCCATGTGATTGACAGCATGAGCCAGCTTCAGGAGATCTGATCAATGATGTCCCTGGACACAGGGCCATCAATTACAATAAAGGGGGCATTCAGAGACAAGCAAAACTTGACTTCAGTGTTCATCCTCCTTGATTAAATAAAATCAATTTACATCTCACTTCATGGTTTATTTTCTGGAATATGCCACCACACCAAAGCATGAAATAAACATCATATAGAAGCTGCTCAGCTGCTTAACAGCATACTGGTTTGTTAAGCCAATTTCTGATGACAGGTTCCCTTTAAGTCCTAACATCCAGGCACATGTTGTCTTGGACGCTGGGGGCGTCATGTGAACATCCCAGGGCTCATGGGGTACTTAATCTGCCACTGATCTTAATTAATCTTATGTCTTCCATGTATCTCTGGAACTGAATAAGCAGGAGGCACCAGGTGTTGGTGACTTCTCACATTCATTTATACATATTGGGACCATTAAAACATTTCTGGAGTTACATCAAGTTGTATTTTCTGCTACAGTCTGTCTTGCTAGGTTCTTTTTAATGTCACCTAAAGATTGCCTTCACTCCGTGCTGTAATACAATGTTTCCAAGGTTATTCATGTTTGTCATTGACAATACTTTTACTTTAGAGCTGAGTGACTCATAGTGGATTGTTGTTAATAGAGAAATGAGTGACTCAGAACAACAGAAGAAGAACATGGTATTTAATGTATTATAAGAGTGTCAAAATAATTAGAGTTGGGCTCATATTCACGCTTTTGTCGTATTCTATTGAATATATTCAGCCTTTGCAAGTAAGGAAAACAAGCTACACTACCCTAGTTCAGTTCCCTTTATGGATTCGCTTACTTTTGGAAATTTGAGAATGAGATTTTAAAACCTACTTTGTAATAAACTTTTGTGTGAATTTGCCAGTATGCAAGATAAATTTCTAGAAGTATTAAGACAATATTCAGCCATAAAGCCAAGAAACCTTTTGGGTACATGGATTTTAAGGGGTATGTTTTTGCTTCATTTTTGCCAATTGATCATGCGTGACTTGGGAAGACCTTGGTGATAAAAGCCCCCTTTCAAACCATACTACCTCAATAAAGACAGAGAGCTGGGTGACCTTGGATAATTTGGCCACAGAAGCATTTTATTATCTATTAACATAAATAACACATATATCAGTAAATAAGCATCATAAACATAATACAACTCTCCTTGAAATGCTACAAGGCTCTCATAGACTATAAGCTCTTGGGAGCAGGGCCCTCACTCCTATTTTTCCATATGAATGTTTGTACTCTGTAATGTATTGTTTTATTTGTAAAAATGTTCCCTAGCTCTATGGAATATGATGGTGCTATAAAAATAAAGATTATTATTATAATGAGATATAATGGTGTTTGAAGGTCCTAATAAATGAAATGAATAAGAATTGCCTCTTTACCTTCAACGCAGCACATTGATTAGAAGGTTCTTACACGGAATGTGTGATAAACCTATCCCACTGGGACAAGAGCTCAGTAGGGATTAACCTAACCATTTACCATATACTAGAGTATATTGTGGGAGAGTGTGACTGTTGTGGCGTGGTGGAAGGGATGCAACTGCCACAGATGTTCACAGTGTCAAAGGCAGAGGACAGATCAATAAATAGGAGAACAGAATAGTGGTGTTTAGCCTTTGCAGACAGTAGGTCATTAGAGACACTGGTTAATGTAGTCTCAGTGGAGTAGTTGGGTTGTAAATCAGATTGTAGTTTGTCGAAGAGCGAGTTGGAGAAAAGGTAAGAGGATAGTTCCAGATGATGGACATGATGTTCTAGGAGTATTGAAGCAAATGGAAGTAGTGAGATAGAGCTATAGCTCAGCAGGGAAGACTGGTCCAGAGATGGCTTCACAGATAGTAGAGGTTGGAGGAGGTGCTGGAGGGCGCAGAAGGGAGTTAAAGGTAGAAAACTTTGTGCTGTTGTACGGGTCTCCCGAATTAACAGCACAGAGGAAGGCTTTTTAGCACAGTCTCAAGAGTTGAAAACAAGGCTTTTAGCAAGAGACTAACCGGAGATACTTATAGATGAAGCCTTTGAGAGAGCAAAAAAGAATAGAGAAACAACATGGAGTCATAGTAGAGCCCTTAAAAAGCAGAGAGGAAAAACAGATGAGGAAAGATTCGTCTTTTCCTTCAATTTCACACCCTAGGCGGACCTGATCACGTCAGTGATCAGATCTAACTGGCACATAATAGAGGCAGACAAAGAACTCACTGAAGTAGCAGCTAGAGGCCCCCTGATAACCTTTCGTAGGGGTAGAACAATTAAGTCGGAGCTAGTAAGGATTGCTTTCAATCCCATTGCAAACAACTGGCTAGAAACAAGCACACCGAAAGGGAATCACCCTTGTGGTAGTTGTAGCCACTGTACACAATTCATAAAGTGTGAAGGCCATACAGTGAGACCTAAGCACCTTATTACATGTAAAACGGATTTTGTGGTCTATGCGATCTTCTGTGAGTGTGGGAGGTTTTACGTAGGGATAACCATCAGAAAATTAAATATATGATTCAACGAGCACATTAGATCCCTAAGAACCGGCCATGGGGCACCAAGACTAATTGAACATGTAAGAATGCATCACAATTCCGATCTTAAGACCCTGCGATTCACAGGCTTAGAACGAGTCCCCGTCCTAAGAGGAGGGGGCGATAGACAACGCCTCCTACTACAGAAAGAGGGTAAATGAATCCTACGCACAGGAGCCTTAGGTCCCCTGGGACTCAATGATAAGCTAGATATGAGTGTCTTCATTTGATGCAGTATATAGCACGTCAATTAACATGTACTAAATAATAATAGTGCACACCACGGACGTCTCCAATGCCCAACCAAAAGAACCTAAAAGTAAAAATACCAATAATCAAGTTCACTGCGCATTTTAGTTCATAGCTAGTTATGCCTAGACAGTAGAACAATCTTTTGAAGTTCAAGGGCAAAAACTAGCAGTTTCTCGGGTCACCCGTATTGAGTGACCAACCCATAGTAATTTTTAAATATAGGCCGCTTTTACCCCATTACCCACTTATTCCCCTATTCTGACAAATTGCGGGAGCGCCAGTCGCCCTATATCTCTTTTCCTGCAGGTGCCGCCACTTGTTTATGCTGTAACTGCAGCAACCACCCTTGTACACATGCCTCCATTGTCATGCGCCGACTCCGGTGCAGTTTTCTGCTGGACTACGCCTCCACAGCTGACATCACTGAGGGGGGCGTGTATTGGGTCGGCCGCTCCCCGGCGACGACGGCTCGGCTGCCTATGCAGTGGCGCCGGTGCCATGTTGGGGTTGGCCGCGCACAGCGCGCCTCATCTCTGGCAATGTTAGCCGTGCGAGAGCGGACGACAGCGCAATTTTGCAACCGGTAAGTGCATCTGACATATTCGGCATGTATTATTTATAAATTCCAAGGCACCAACTCTTAGCACTACCAGGAAGTAGTATCAAATTGTGGAGCACCAATAGAATCCACAACTTCAGGAAAGGGGGCGTGGCTGGTGGGTTTAAATGGCCACATTGTTTTACATGTGTGAACCGGCAAGCCAGATGAAGCACCGTGTGTGCGAAACAGCTGTCCTATTTGACGTTTTGTGAGTCCCTGCGTCCTCCCCTCCCCATGAATTGTAACTAGCACATTCTGTTTTTGTGAGTATGCACGAATAAATTTGCATTGGAAGGAGTCATCGTTTTGAGTGCCATTCCATTACTTGTTTGCAACATAATATTTTACTACAGAATTTCTATATACCAGTATGCTAGTTATTAGTTAGTTATGTTATTTACCACTGAAAAAAATAACAGCATATTTTGCTTTTATGCAAAAACAATTTTTAGTAAACAAGATTTATCCACTGACTTACAAGCCTACCAGCTTGTATAAATAGCACCATACACACGTCAAGAGTAGGTGGGGAAAAGTGAGTCAAATTTTTGGCCAGATTTGCTCCTTAGGTGGGTGCATGTGTTTAAAATGGCAGAAAGAAAATAAGGATGATGCAGCAGCAATGTGTTGGCATACTGGCATGCATGATTGTTTATAGAAGAACCAAATCGTAATGATTGTTTTATAAAGGTTACAGTGCTGTTTCATGTGATATATGTTTCATAATTAACTTTTTTTTTAATTATTTTAGAATACAGTTTTATGACCTTGAGACTAGTCAGACATGTACTATACCATGACAAAGAACCTGCAATCCTAATAATGTTGTAACATATATGTATCCCAGTGGCACATGCAGTACAAATCTCACAGTATATTGTGATACACAGGGGGGCAAAGTCAATCAGTTTCTATACACTAAAGTCTTAACCAACAAAACAAAACAGCAAAAATGATGACCGAACACAATCCACAGTTGTCACTTATTTACTCACAATAGGAGTTATTTATCAGCATGCTGCAGCGAGTGAGCTTTCAAAGCTGAAAGTTTGCATGCGGAAGAATATTTCTAATAAACACTCTTCAGCCGACCACCAGATACTACAAGAAGCCGGATCCTCTCCATGTATTGGGCTGCATTATTGAACCCAGCGTATGACAAATAACCCTTAATGGCTTTATGGTTCCAAATAAGATGGGATTCAATGAACCCATGCTGTGTATATGTTATAACTTATGAAAATATGTGTAAATATGTGCTTGCTCCTGTGTAAGTAAATGTGATGTGAAAACACTGTGAAAAAATAAATGTTTTATTTTTCAGGGTCTTTACTACGGTTGCATTTGAAGAAATGTTGTGAAATCAAGTTTTAGTAGTTTAGGAAATATTGGTAAGTCACAGCTTTTAAATTATACTATTGATTATTATTTTTTTACAACTATTTTTACTACATGTCCTTTTATCTATTTGGTATGTATTAGAATAACGCTTCAGTCATTTAGAATTTTGCTAGATAAATCCAAAGCTATAGGTCCTCATTTATTTAGGGTCCGCAGACTGCACTATCGTCGGATATTCCGACGAGTTCTGATTTGCGCCGCATTAAGCAGGGGATTTTGGTGCATCGGCGGTGGCTTTCATGCGGAACAAATCGGGGGGGACCTGCTGTCGGACGATCCGACGATTCGGACTGAGCGTGGGATTTAACATTGAAATTGTGTCACAAGACAATACGGCGGACCTTGAGCCTTGACCAGATGATTCCAGAACAAAATTTGAAACCTGTCAGTTGCTTTTTACTGATGCGGATAAGGGAAGGCAATAGAAGTCTATTATGAAACATCATGAGGCTGAGAAACCAGTTATGTTTTCAAAGCAATGTTAAACCTTCAAAACAGAGGCACAAGGGAGACAAAACGCAACGGAAGTGGAGTACACATGCCAATGCCAATGTATATTCAGACAAATGTAAAAGGGACCGATATGCTTCCAAAGGGGTGCATTGACTTCTATGGCGCCTGGGCACTGTGTGGTGAGCACATGTTGTCTCACTTCACCGTGACCGTGCATAGCAAAATAACGGACATGCCCTATATTTGTCCGTGTTACGGGACAGGCCTACAACCTCTGACATGTGACGTACTCTGGGCGGGTACACGTTTGTGTGAAAGTAACTTAACATAGTGAGAGCCATATTGAAGCAAATGAGTGGACTTGTCTTTGTCTCCCACAAGAAATGCCCACTCTTCTTCTATTCTGATTTACTGTAATAGTTGATAACGAGGAGCTTAATACTATAACTAGTCCTTGAACTTTTGCAACGTGTGCCAATTACCTTTTGGTAGGGCGCCCAGTGAAACCAATGATGTATTGTACATGGTCATTGCAGGAAGTAAGAGCAGTGGAGGCAGAGAGCAGCAACTCATGCCACATAGCCTACGAGGCAAGGAGCCAACAGAAAGCATTCCTCCGCTGAGTGTGCTTTATGTTTCATATTAATATCGTATCTATTATTATGGGTCTAACTGCCTAATGTACTAACTGTATCTAATGTACTGTACCTTACAACATGCTTCCGTTATCAAAAATACTTCAGCATACAGAAAAGTTGACTAAAAAGGATCATTGTAAGTTCCACCTACAGCAGTACAGAGCTCAGGTTGTTGTTAGATGGTGTCAAAAGGATTCCTGCAAGTGTTTTATGTAGCTAGTGTGAGTTGGAGATGTATGTTTGCTTTTTCAAGGGATATTGATTGCCTCTCTCAAATAGTTAATGCCTGCATTGCTATCTATTCAACCTATTTATAGAACAGTAATGTGAAACTTTGATGTGTGGCTTGAAGTCAGGAGCAGCAGCCTGAAATGTTATGTAATTTGTTGTTCTAAAGGAACTACCATTACTAACTATATATTTCTACCTAAATTCATTGTATAAATTGGAATGTATACTGAGATGCCACAACCATTTTAGTTACGGTATGTTGGAAAATTGCACACTTCATGGACAAGAAAGGTTATGTTTTTACCCTCTTTACTAAATGTTTGTTAGATACTGTATACATGTATTGCTTTCTCAAATCCCTTTTTATTGATGTGTAGGTATAATGTATATGCTGTATCTGCATTATATACAAGGTTATATGACTTGCCTCTTTATCTTATAAAACCACAAAATAAGCTACAGTTGAAGATCTAAGGAAGGCTTGCACCCACATAAATGTCATATACTTTCCACTACATCTATGTTGTGCTTATGTGATGGTGAAGGGATAGAATTCAATTCAGTGATACTGCGCCCATGACAACGGTATAGTAATAATAATAATCTTTATTTATATAACACAATCATATTCTGTAGGGCTTTAAAAATCATAGGGTACATATACAAATAAAATAGTACATTACAGAGTAAAGGCAGTGATATGAAACGTTAAGTTAGGACGTATATAGCTGTATGGCATTCTTGTAAGTTTTAATGGGGCCTGGCAAGCCTAGTTAAACTGCGTTGGTGGAAAAGTGGTAACAGGACATGTAAAAGGTCTTCCCTGTGGCAGGGAAATGGTCGTTATGACTGCTGTTACCCATCTGGTGGGAATTTATATGAATATTATACTTTATATAATAGTTGAGTCTGGTATTGAGATTTTCTTTTATGACCCTTTCATGACTGAGTGTCCAGGTCAGTTTTTGCAGTTTTTGTTTTGCTCTTCTTTAACCCCTTCTTCTATGAACATTGTCTTCATACAGACATGGGGTTTGCTGGATATTGCCGCAAAAACCCACCACTAACACCCCGCGGTCAATGCTAATACCAATCACGGGTGTTAACCCCTTGATAGCCAGCGACATTTAAAAGACGGCAGCACATGGGCGCTGCCATCTTTGTTGAGATCATTGCTCCATGTGATGTCATCGGGGGCGGCGATCGGTTACCATGACAGCTTCGGGAGCCTGTGGCTCATTTTAAAGAATCCTATGTAAAAACACCATATACTGAAATACAGACCAAGACGGAGACTGGCAGCTTTAGAAAAACCTGCAGTCTGCCCATAGTTTTCCATGTATACTGCATATGTATTACAGCTATGCTTGGTATGTGCGGGTATTGCAGCTTTGTTCTATATACTTAAATGAAACTGCATTGTAAAGCGGCCATGTGAAGAGCATAAATTGCTCTTAACACTTTCAAACCCCTTTAAATATTCCACAAAGAAATCCCCTGCAAAGCTGTGTAAAACTATGAGCTTACTATGAACTGAAATAGCATACAGCAGAGAGGAGAGACTAGTGCACCCCAAATCACATTCCCCTATACCAGTGATGGCGAACCTTTTAGAGGCCGAGTGCCCAAACTGTAACCCAAAACCCTGCTTATTTACCGTGAGGTGCCACCCAAAAATTAAAGCAGTAACTTATTGCTCCCTTTTCAACAACTTTCAATCATATTGGCCTCCTAAGGACAGCAACATCGTAGAAAAATGGACAATTTTCATCATTTTAGCTTCTTTCCATAGTTGCTCTGTACACAGATAATTCGGCCCTGTCTATTTCTCCTTCTTCCTACAGTCTCAAGTAACGAAGTAAGTATCAAAATAGGACTGAAAGTAGCATCTTTTAAGTTGCTTGGAACTGCAGGAAGATTCTTTGAGTCCTGTCTGGTGTGCTGGGGTGATGGCCCGGGTGCCCACAAAAAGGGCTCTGAGTGCCGCCTCTGGCACCCGTGCCATAGGTTCGCCACCACTTCCCTATACCTTCATGTGCATGGGGCCAAGTGCCTTAAAATAAATAAATTATTTTGTGCGATCCTCTGACATGTTAAATGAAAACAGCAGCATACCTAGGGTCTGCACAGGGAGCAGCCATAACCGGGTGCTCTCAGACAACCTAGCAATGTTATGAGGTTTTATGAATGCAGTATTTTCTAATGGAATGACTAGAGAAATCATTGTGTATAGTAATGTAGCCCATTTTATAAGGCATTGTTTGGAATTTACTAGAGGGTTAAGCAGAGAGCCCTGACCTCTTTCTAACCCACTTAAGTGATGCATACTGCCAAAGTGTGTTTCTTTGATGTTTATGACAGGAGATTTTCCCTCATGTGATCTCGGAGGAGTCATGCTGGGTTTTGGGAGATGTATTCTCCAGCAGTATTTTACAGAATAGCTAATCGAGCACATATTTGTGAAGACTTCAGCGGACATTATGCTGGGCCTAGCTGATTTCTGGACAGCAGCAGCTATACCACTGAGTAGGAGAAGTCCAGCATTGTTTTATAAGCAATGAGGCCATAATATTCACAGAATCCTCTGACAAGGGGACTCCTTGAAAGTAATAATGAAAAAAGCAAAGACGGCAGAGTGGCTCTTTGTTTTATTTCCGGAGGGTAAATCTACTCGTCTTTCATTTCTTCCATTATAAGGAGGGGGGAATTGTTTCTGCCCGCTCAAACAGCAGCTTTGTGCTAATGTGTTTCCGCACGGATTTGCCAGCCGACCCCCTGACCTTTGGGCAGTGGGCCAGTTCCTTAAATAATCTTGACAAGTGAAGTCAACTTTATAGGAACCGGATGTGACAATAGCGTTTCTTTATGTGATATATTAATAAAATAAGATCATTCTTACGCTTTGCAGTCTCGATCATTTCCATTGAGATTTCTTATGGGTTGTTTTGATAGCTTTAATGCAGTCTGCCACCTGTCCCTGGCATTATAATTAGCTGACAGCATGTTGTAGTGAATTGCACCTTGATTTCAAAAGTAACTTTACTATTTCTGTCAATTATGCAGCTTCTGAGAAATTCAGATTTTAGTCGTTATACTAATGAGGTAGTTGGTGCTACGAGGTCATATCCTTAGCATCTGGACCACTACCCTCGGACCTCTATCCTTTTCATTATGGACCACTACCCTCTTCATGAGGCGACAGTGGGAGAAGAGGAAATAGATTTATTCAGGAATAGTAGAGCTTTGGCAGTTGAGAACATAGCCTGGGTGCACTTACTACCTCATTAGCTTATGGATTAGAATGTGTTACACTTGGTAGAATCGGTGAATAATCATTTCTACCTAATGTTTACATCATAATAAAAAAGCTTCTAGCTTCCTAGAAAATAATATATACAACACACGTGGCTATTGGTATTCTCTCCCATGGACAGTGTGCAAGTGCAGGACAGTAACAGCAGTCAATACATGTGCAGTCAATACAATGTGACATTTAATCATCTATGACACTGCCTGGAGTAAAACTATCACCCAAGGCTGTCAGGAAAACAGGTACACAGCTGAAAGATAGTAAAAGAAATGCTGGGTAATACAGACCTGTATATTTGTGTACTAATTGTTAATATTGCCTTGCCCCACTATTGCACATTGAGATGGAAATGGAAAGACCTCATTGGCTGGTGTTAACTATAACAATAGAGCAGATGCAGTATTGTGATGAGAAGTGTAGACACTTATATGGACAGGTGATATAAGTGATATTAAACTTCTTGATACCAACCCGTAGTTTGAATTTAGCAATTTGGAAGCAGGTATTTAGATTTATGGCATGTGTCTGAATTATGCTAATCGATCTTCACATATTGATTACGCATTGATTTATGTCCCTAGTTTCAGCTCATACTGAGCAAATCAGACACCTGAGAAATGTAAACCAATTCTCTTCTCGCCTTGGAATGGCTGTAACAAGGTGTTTGTATTAAAGGGGTTTTCCCATTTCAGTAAGTAATTGATATTGTTTGATTGAAAAGTTATACAAATTTCCAATATACTTTCCGTATCAATTACTCTGAGTCTTCTGGATCTCTGCTTGCTGTCCTCCTATAGAAAGCTTCTGTATTTATTTCCAGTAGACAGAAATCTGACCATGGTCACACAGGTGCACTGCTCGCTATAACCCACATCTCTGGTTACTTTCTATGATGCTAACGAATTGTGCACCTTTGACCTTGGTCAGATTTCTGTCTATTGGAAGTAACCATAGAAGCTTTCTATAGAATGACAGGAAGCAGAGATCCAGTAAACCGAGAGGAATTGATACAGTAAGTATATTGGAAAATTGTATTATTTTCAGCAAACAAACAATAACATTAATTCGGCGAAGGGGAATTTCCCCCTTAAACCTCTTGAATTTTTAAAAATATAATAAACCAAAAGAGAAAAATTAGAGTCCAGTGAAGAATCATGTCCATACAGTTTCTTTGTGACAGAACTTGTCACAGTTAAGTCCATTAGGGGACTGGAATCAAATGCTAGAGCTGGAAACATGGTGTGAAAGATAGTAAATCTCCGCCATCTCCTCATCCTTGCCATAACCCTTTCCAAAGGTGGCAAGAATGGTTGAAAAACTTTATTTGACAAAAACATTTTGTGCAAATGTAGAAGCAGATGTAAACCAGGGGTTTGCACCTCTTTCTATGGTAAATTGCTTTGAGCAATTTCGGAAAATTCCTGGGACTCAACTTGTCTCTTAGGTCATGGGATCTCATTGATCCCTGGTCAAAATGACATGGATCTCTGTATCTGACCAGAGGTCTCATTCTCACTTCTTGGTAAGTACCACACAAACTCTCCACATAGAGGAGCATAGAAATGATCATACTATTGCCGATGAAGAGGGATGTTCTGTCATACAATAATAATGATGGATATGACTGTACAATCTCATGGTTGTATTCTTCTCTATAGCTGCCTATGTAATGCTATCCTACTACATTATAAGTGACATAAAAAATAGCAAATAGGAACATGAAGGTTGTTTTGTCTTTGTGCTATTCATTGATTCAATGGAGAGTGCATGGACAAAAGCATGTCTGTGGGCTCATAAACACATTGATTTCCATGATTTCCGTGGATCCATGTGTGAGCTGATTTCCTACTACTGCATGTGTTTGCTGCTCAGGCAGTCCTTATTGCATTCATCAGTGTGAGGTCACAATGACATAATACTGACTGTGGTTTTAAGCAGTGAACTTTCAGCGACAGGGGGCATAGCAAATGTTATATTCGGGAACCTGAATCTGTTTAAATAATGTGGTAGGGATTAATACACCAATCCACTATTCTGCTAATATAAATCACTGGGGGACATGTATCACTCCTATCGCTTTATTTTTATTTTTTTGTGCGACTTTTTGCAGTTTGCGACTTTTTAAGCGCAGAGTCAAGCAGCGTACCAAAGTTAGCTGCCTTAGCCCAAATTGTGAGACCTGGGGCTTGGAATTGTCCCATTCTTGTGCCTAGTAAGTCCCAAAACAGAGCATGCTAGATCCACACTTACTTTTGGGAGCTACTATTTGGGACTAAAAAGTCGAAACCCCACTAAAAGTCGCAAAAGTGAGACTAAATCACATGTATCTCATCACATGTATCACAAATGGGAAAAACTTAAGATACATTGCAATGATTACATTTGGAAACCTAATGGAAAGACAAAAAACACAGATGAATTGGTAATTTTTCTTTTTGATCAAAAAATACCCACCCAGTATTCCAAAAAAACACATTAAATAAAAATGCCCATGCATAAAATATGTTAATAACACTGAAATCTCCCAGATCTATAATGTAACAGGCTCCAGCAGATAGCAATGATAGAATATTTCTAAACCCATGTATTGCTGGACTTCCAGCCACTGTGCACATTGTGGTTTTTATCCTGTCCAGCTTATTTGCAGTGTAGTCATGGGAAGGTCATTGTCTGTGTGTGGAACTAATAAGAAGCATCTGTTCCAAGGGCTGAGTTCCCATTTGACTGAAATCTGTGGTGGCTGCATATTGCTCTCAAGTATGATAGAAGAGGTCTAAAGTAATACAGTAATAAATGATCACCAATGATGACTTCTTTCTGTCATGATTTTCAGAACATGAACATTAAAGTTCTGCTTCACATTTTATTTCATGCCATATACTACACTTGTGGAAAATCTAGGACAGAAAAAAAAGTGTTTTCTTATGATGAATAGATGCCGTTTTCATGGTTACCAGAGTGGTATTCTAACCTGGCGTTATTAGTCGGTGACCAATGCTGATGGACTCCTTGGATTTCTAATTACATTTGCATTTCATTATCTGGAACGTCCTTTCATTTACTTGCACTGTCCTTTCTAATCAATGTATCTCAGCCACCCAACAGCTAGGAGAGATATTTTCTGCCTGCCGATCTAAGCTGTTATGTGTTGCCTACAGCATTTGCTGTTGTTGTTACCCTTTAAGGCCTGAGTTTTCATATTGACATCATAGGCACAGGTTTGTTTCAGCTCCCTAACCATCTCATTATAGAAGGAGCCCTGGGAATGCCTCATGTACAGTAAAAAACTTTTCTGTTTAAATCCTAAGGGAAGGGACTTTTAGAAAGACAACTTGGAAGTTAACGCATCTTTAATTTAGTGGTGTTTTTATCTTCTGTTCTGTAGGATATTGAACTATGTTATACCTATATTCCGCTGAGTAAATCATATTTCTACTAAGCTCAGGGCATCTCATCCATTTGTCAAATGATGGCCATACATGTAGGATAGCTAGAAGATAAAGCTAACCATATGTATGACATCAGGTGGACTCATACTTTTGTGTGGCTCTTAGATAGTCAGTTGTAGCATTGTACTTGTAGGAAGGTATCTACATTTTTATTGTTTCCAAAATTAATTCAGGAATGCAAGTAGCTCAGTACAACTCATGAGTCAATGTGAATGACTTAACAGGTCTCAGAAAAAAATATTAAATGATCCTTCATGTGCCTTTATGGCTTCTAACTGAATCATTTAAGAGGATGAGCAGACAGATCAGCCCCACTCACTGTTGCCCTCTTTAAGATTTACTGTTGTAGTTATACTTTATGAGTCTGACCCAGTCATGGGGTCACTCCTGTAACACTGATTTGTCTGTGTCTGAGAATTTCTATGCTAATTTAGTAAATTCTTTAGTTATATGGCTTCTGTGTAGATCTAAACAATGACTCATTATAGATAGCTCATGAATACTTCTTGCACTGAAATAAGAAGCTTTTATTTTGAATCAATGATTTATGTTATGCATAAATAAAAATGCAGCCTAAAGATTGGATATTAATGTGTAACAAGAGTATATACATACAGATGTACACAAATTCACTACTGTCAATAAGTACCATGGCACGTATGACATACTGTCGTGGAGTGTAAGATCCAGTACACAGAAAGTTTTTCAAAATGAACTTTATTTGGTTGACAAAAAATACAGCAGAGGCATCCCCAATAATTGTGTAGTAATTTATGTTAAAACAAAAGTCTCTCCCCTGATCTTTTTACACCCAGGAGTAGGTGTAAAGGAATGAAGGGGATTCAGAAAATTGACACTATGGAGCTCTCTAGCCAAGGACATTGTCAAAGGGATTTCACTAAACAAGTTCAGAAGGACCTAGATGCCTTCTTTTTGAGTATATCAGTATTACAGGTTATTGTTACTACATTTCTGGGCGTGTATAGTTAAATAAGGGCTTTTTTTTTAGTATGTCAGAATCAAGAAGGAATTTTTTTGCCTGATTACATAAACTGAGAACTGAGACAAAAGTATAATAATTGTATGCTACAACTACACCATACTGTACAGTCAATCATCGACTTAAAGGGAACCTGCCAGTAGAAATTGTCCTAATAAACCACTACCAGTCTGTTGTCAAGCAGCTTAGCACCTTCCAGATCATGTTTCTTTCATGACCCAGTGTGGTGGCATCATCCAGAAAATTAGCTTTGACGTGTGATGTAAAATATAATACAATAAAGGTTTATTGATCCCTTAGGAAATTGTGGTGTACATGGCTCCAGCATTTAGAGTACACAAAAGAAAAATCCTAGAAAATCAGAAACTTGATAACACATGAAATAGTGATACAATATATGCCTTGGGGGGGGGGGGGCTTTCGTTGGAGGGGCAAGTGCGGGTTATTAAGTTGGTTTGGCTGCTCCTGAGTCCATTTATTGTAGAAATTGTTCTTGGTATAAAGTAGTTTTAAAACCTCGTTGTTCAGCAGCTGATCTGCCTGTACTGGTCACTTCTCATGCTCCGTTGTTGGAGAAGTGCTTGGTGCAATGGGTGCAATGCGTTTTCTGCAATGGAAATAAGCTTGCTGTGACTCCTAACCTGCCAAATGCTGTTTACTGGGCTCAGGCTATCACCTACAATGCCTTGTTGCGTTCTGGTGATTTTGGCCAGCTATTATATTCCTTCTTTTTAATTGACCCTCCCCAGCAGACAATGGCATATAATGCTTGCAATAGTCGATTCTTAAAACATCTTTTTCATCACCCTCCAGGATGCAGGCAATATTTCTGAAGGGGACAGGTTGATAGCGGAAGTCAGAAGTGTCTAAAGTAAACAGGAATGGAGTACAGTGCCCTGTGGTGCTCCTCGGTTACTGACCAAAGTTTTAGATTGTTCTTTGCCCATTAGGATGTATTGAGGTCTATAGGCTGGATAGTCGTATATCCAGTTAGTGATAGCCTTGTCAGTGTTCAAATTGGACAGTTTATCCCTCATTAGAACTGGGTCGATGGTGTTGAACGCACTAGAGAAGTCAAAATAGGTGATCCGCATAGTAGTACCACTCTTCTCTAGTTATATGTTTTGTGTAACAGGTAAAGAATGGCATCGTCCGCACCCATTTTGTTGTTGTAAGCAAACTGTTGCGGATCAATGCTTTCACTTACAGTCTCCTTCAGGTGAGGTAGAAGGTAAAATGGATGTATAAAGTCAAGGAGGCGGAGAGTGTAGCACTAAAGTCAAACTCTCCCCTCCACAAGATATTGCCTGTGCTGTGATTGAGATCATGCTCCAGACTTATAGGGAGCTGGTAAGTAATGTTCCTGGATCACAGGGAATGATCTAAGGAGAAGAGAGCATGACATTAGAACTAAACTCTCCACCACTATGACTTTCTACAACCAATTTAGATCTCATTTCAAAGTTGATATTCTTGATGCTGCCACTTACTGGTAGTGGTTTAATATGTCCATTTCTGCTGACAGGTTACCTTTAAGAACACCTGACTTACATACAACCCCTAGTTACAAACAGACCTCTGATCAAGCTCGTTGGATGCTGATTATTTAGCCCCGGGCTACAATGGACGACTGTAAGAGTTATCTAAGGTGCCTATAGGTTTCTTGTTAATTCTTATTCCCAAAATTATGAAAATCCCATTATCACAGGGAGGAAAAAATACTATGGGGATACACTTGAAATATACCAGTTCCGACTTACATACAAATTCAACTTAAGAACAAACCTATAGAACCTATGTATGGCTTGTGAAAACTGTATAGTCCACATCTTTTTAATGGATTAGTCATGTGCTGTATTCAAAAAGGGTAGTCTGGCAGTTTCAAACATGGGTGGCGTACAAGCCCTGAAATAATCACAGTGCCTTTTAAACCACCAGATATTGCGAGTATTATCTCCTTAACACCAACTTGATGTGAAGGTGGCGTAAAGGGAAAAATAATTGCAATTAGAGATGAGCGTACCTGATGGTCAGGTTTGGGGTTTGGCCCTCTGACCTGGACATATTGCCAAATTGACTCCCCTAGCAACTAGCCATGATTTGCCAGTGGTAGGATCAATATTTAGCCACCTGACCGGACATATCATCGGATTGGCGATCGGACAGCCAATTGGTTCAGTTGGCCGAACCCTACCATTGGGTTCTCTCATCTCTTATCACTATTACCAGAATTTTCCAGAAAACTGGCTTACAAGCTCTGATAACCCCCTTCCCCCCCATAATCTCTCTCTCTCTCTCTCTCTCTCTCTATATCTATATATATATATATATATATATATATATATATATATATATATATGTTCAGATACATATACTGCAGGCATGTAAACACTACAGGTGTTGTAGCATCTGTCTGTTATTTTCCTCTATATTTGATTGTGATTGTTCTCTGTTTTTCCATTGCCTATATTCCAGACAGTAAATGATGGCATCCTGCTAGAGAATAACATGATCTCTGCACGCTGGTTTGTACAGAACATTCCCTTGCCTCATCCCACGTTCATTAGTGTATAGCATGGCACCGTGCCTCCTGCAGACACATTTCACTCTTTTGGCTGCTTTTCACTTGGCACACAGTTGAATTTTCAGTCTAAAACAGTGGGTGGATGAAAGTAGCAACCCAACAGCTTATATATTAGGATTACTTTTCTCCATGTTGTGCGAAAGGGTATTTCACACAAAATATTGGGGACTACAAATGTAGCTTCTTTACTGTATTTTGCTCAGCCTGTGTATTAGTTTAGATATACAGTAAAAAGAAAAAGGTACATTAAGTCATAAACAAGTGGTATTCTGGTCATTTTAAGATAAAGCTTATACACAACATAAGTAATGGATCAATGGGGGTCTGACATCTGGGTAAATAGACCTGCTCTATTTACTTGTTGCTGTATTTAAGGTGAACCTGTTACCATGAAGATGCAGTATGATCATATGGTGCATGAGTGAGATTTCTTTTTTGAATAAAGCAAGGACAGACACTGCTGAGCGTTCATTAAGGAGAAAACCAAATGGGCAAAGCAAGAACATTTGCAAGCATGTTAAAAGTTTGTTTTTCTCACCAATAAGACCCCTATCAATGGCCAAAAAGACCACTTCTTTTTATAACCCCACATTGTTATAGGTTTAAATAGCAGAAATAATCTGCCAGAATATCATATAGCAATGGTGGTGAACTTATGGTGGCGCCCAGAGGTATTGCTTTGGGCACCCTGGCACAGATTTTTATCAGACATGACTCAAGGCATCCCCCTGCTGTCCCAGGCAGCCTGGGACTGCAAAAAGAGTGACACAGCGAGGAGAGGGTCACATTATCATTGGAGCTCCTGATTAAGGCCCTGTGATCGAGGAGAGGGTCACATCCAAGTTGCTTCTTAAATTGGCATGTTGCAATAAATGAGTGGGTCTATGGTGGCAGTTTGGCCACAGTGAGCTTGCATTGGAAAGTGCATCTATCAATCTGTTACTGTCGATGTCCTTCCTAAAGTAAGAACAAGTAGAAATCCATAGATTCTCATAATTTGGCCAACAAAATGTCAAAGCAATACATTTTATATTTAGATGAATAAGTCACCGCTATATTTTTAGTCAGATAGGAATTGTTATTGCTATCTTTCATGTATTCTATACATTATTTGTCAATTATTCACAGTAATGTGAAAGTAATAGTTAATAGCAAATGCATAGAATTGATGTTAGCACTATACATCTGTGTGGGTTGATTCTGTTTGCAAAGTAATGGATGTATAAATTGTGTTTGCAAACAGAATTAGTAATCTATCACTTAGAGAATGTAATTACTATCACTACTGTAGCGACTTGGCATGTTAAAGGACATTGTTTCACAGTCACACTCAATTGCGTAACAAAATGTTTTATCTTTATTTTTCAGGGATATAGATAATGGGCTGTGTGCAATGCAAGGATAAAGAAGCAACCAAACTGACAGATGAGAGGGATAACAGTTTAACTCAAAGTTTAGGGTACCGCTATGGGACAGATCCCACCCCACAGCACTATCCCAGCTTCACTGTGACCACCATTCCAAATTATAACAACTTCCATGGGACTGCAGGGCAGGGACTTACAGTCTTTGGTGGCGTAAACTCCTCCTCACACACAGGAACCTTGCGCACAAGGGGGGGAACAGGTAAGATTCATGCATTTCATTTGATGTTATTTTATACTTATGAATTATCTCAAACTAATTCAAGTTAATAATTAGTGCAATGATAAGAATAAATGAGTCATTAATATTTAGTTGCAAAAGTTCCAAAGCTCCAGATGTACACGCTAAACGTGTCCATACACTTTTACTGGCAGATTGAGGAAACCTTATTGCTTCCGTCTGCTCAGTAAATGTTGCATCCAGCAGGAAACTCTGGATGGAAAATGTCCATCAGACTGCCCTTCTTTATCCTGCTGAAAGGAGCAGTACATGCTCAGCGGAAGCGGACATCACTGTATGGCATCCATCTCTGCTACTGTATATGTTCATATAAGAACAGTTACATCACTTGAGAGACAGCAAATCACTGGGTTCTGCCGATTTTCACTCCTCTTCCTGCTTTTGGGCAGTGGAGCCAAACCAGTGGATATATCCCACTGCCTCCATTAGATGGATACATTGGGAATCTTTGTAACATATTCTTAAAAAAAAAAACTAGATCTGCGTGGAGCCTTAGAAAATTGTGGGCTTGTACAGGTAGAAACTCATACTCCTCCTCATACACATTCATACTTAGTTTGGATATGTTCTTAAAGGAAAGAGCAAAGCAAAATACTGCAAGATCCCCTAAAAAAACATGCTCTTATCAAGATTTCCTTACAAAAACATCAGGCTTGTAGAAATACAATAACTTGACCCATTTTGCCCTGACTTTTGCCATTGTAAGGAAAGTTTTAGTACAAATAGATGATAAGAATATCTCACAAAAAGGTAGCAGGTATGGCCACCTTAAAGTTGTTCGCCAGTCATAACAAATAAGGCCCTATGCACAGTAGGGAATCTTAGTGATGGGACCCCTACTGATCTTGAGAACAGGGGTCTGTTACATCCCTGTGGCGCTAGAGATGACCGGAGCGACCAGTCGCGCATGCACATGCTGCTCCGTTCATCTATTTGGTGCTGATGGAGATTGACAAATGACTTGCTGCTCTATTCATCTTGAGCTACGACAAGGGTACACTGGACACTCCTTGGGGTCCCATCACTGAGACCCCCACCGATAGGGCCTTACTTGCTATGACTGGAGAACCACTTTAACCCCTTAAGGACAGAGGGTTTTTCGGCTCATTTCTCGCTCTCCAACTTCAAAAATCCATAACTTTTTCATTTTTCCGTGTACAGACCTGTGTGAGGGCTTATTTTGTGCGTAACAAATTTTACTTTCCCGTAATGTTATTTATTTTAACATGCCATGTACTGCGAAGCTGAAAAAAAATTCCAAATGTGGAAAAATTGAAAAAAAAACGCACGTGCGTCACGTTCTTGTGGGCTCAGTTTTTACGACTTTCACTCTTTGCTCCAAATAACACGCCTACTTTATTCTTTGGTTCGGTGCGATCGCGGTGATACCAAATTTATATAGGTTTTATTGTGTTTTAATACATTTTCAAAAATTAAACGAATGTGTACAAAAAAGAAAAAAAAATGTTTGCCATCTTCTGACGCTAATAACTTTCTCATACTTTGGCGCACGGAAATGTGTGAGGGGTCGTTTTTTGCAAAATGAAGTGACGTTTTCATTGCTACCATTTTGAGGTCTGTGCGACATTTTGATCATTTTTTATTTCATTTTTTATGTTATGTAAAAAGGTGTAAAAGTCGCATTTTGGACATTTGGGCGCCATTTCCCGCCTCTGAGGTCACCGCCGCCCGTAACCGTTTTTATATTTTGATAGATCGGGCATTTTGGGACGCGGCGATACCTAATATGTTTGTGATTTTTACTGTTTATTATGTTTTATATCCGTTCTAGGGAAAGGGGGGTGATTTGAACTTTTAATATTTTATTAATTTTTTTTCTTTTTTAAACTTTTTTTTTTCTTTTTTTTTTCACTATCGTTTAGACCATCTAGGGTACATTAACCCTAGATGGTCAGATCGCTGCTACCATATACTGCAATACTTCTGTATTGCAATATATGGCATTTTTGCAGCACATTCATTACAATGAGCCATTGGCTCATTGTAACGAATCTGCAGCTGCCAGATAGCCTCGTGTCAAAAGAAGACACGAGGCTACCATGGCAACCGATCGCCGCCCCCCCCCCCGATGACGTTCGGGGGTGTGGCGATCGAAAAAAAGATGGCGGCGCCTGCGCGCCGCCGTCTTTTAAATGCCGCCGGCGACTTTGCCGCCGGCAACGGGGGGGTTAATAGCCGCGATCGGTGCTAGCACCGACCGCGGTTATTAGCGGTGGGGGTTTTATGCATTTTGCAAAAACCCCCACCTTTGTATGAAGAGGACTTAGCCCGTGAGCCCTCTTCATACATCCCTTATACCTCTGCGCCGTAGAGCTACGGCGCAGAGCGTTAAGGGGTTATGGATTAAATTTGAAGGACAAGACCATCTTAGATATATGCTTAGCTACATGATAACATCATTTCTGGCATTCAGTATCTGTCTACAATCTCAGACACATAACAACACATGATGAGAGTATGATTGTTGGTTCTGAGTCCAATATTCAGAAATTAAAAACTCAGTTAAAGAGAACCTCTCATGCAAATAACCCACACAAAATAAAGACTTCATTTAAAACTATGATTAAAAAGCTTTGCCCTTAAACCTAAATGGTTCCTTTCCATGGCTGAAAACTTACAAAATCAGTTAGTAAACTCATATGCAACCCACCTGATATGAATCATTTACACTAGTAAATTTCATTTGCATTGCCATGCTTTGATGTCCCTGATATTCTACTGTATGGAGAGCACAGTTACATCATTGCTCACTTAGTCATATGACCAGTGTGACGTGATCATAGGTCCTTTAGCCTCCTAACATTAGCAAACTATACACCGTTCATGCATATGAACACATGAGATCACAGCAGCCTCCATGGAGAATGGGGAGGAGTAGAAGTCCATGGAGGCTGCTATGATTTCATTTGATCAGATATATGCATAAAGCACCCAAAGGACCCATCTTTCTGAAATGATAGAATATTATACTCAGCTCTATATTGGTGTTCAGTGGATATATATGTGAAAATGAAGACAAACTTCACTGTTTCACAATTACAGTGTCTATGGCCAGGGGAAGATTTACCAACAACTCAATCCATTCAGTTTCTTGCGCTTGGTGATCAAAGGGGCCCACACAGTGCTAGGATGCAGCTAATACATTATACAAACCATATAATTTATTTGTTGAAAGTGACCAACCCCTTAAGGTTATGGCAGAGCAGGAGGTAAAAGACACTGGCCCACATTTATTAAACCCCCAGTTTTCTGTCTGACTTTGCATCTTCTAGTTTTCTGTCTGACTTTTGATAAATGTGGGCCCTTGTGCTTTGCAGTTCCCCTCAAGCACAACTTGCTTGGGTTTCAAGAAGTACCAAAGCTACCTTTGTTATGACTGCTGAAGAGACCATGCAGGGTTAAAGAACCAAATAGCTTGAATTGTTTTCATGGAAAGAATATAAGCTATGTCATTTAGTATTTCATATAACAGTTACACATTTCTTACTTCCTGACCCTTGAGTATGACATATAATACTACACAATATAGACCATGGGAGCTGGAGTCACCCCTATATTTTTAGTTACATTATAGTTAAAATAGTTTCTGTGCTGAGCTATAAATACTTGCAGTTACAGGCCAGAGTCAAAGGCTGCATCACTTCCAGGTTGTCATGACAACACCAATCTGCTGTCCTTGTCCATCTTTCCCGTAGAGGCACTTAAAGGACTGACAAAACCTACAAGGTTAATATCCTGAGTTACATTCTAAAACCACAATGCAAGGTGGAACATTCTCCGTGACTTTTAATCAGGTTACTTGTAGTGTTAAAATCTGATTGGCTAATAAAAGGAAAAGATTAATATTGGCCTGTGGATATGTTTTACAAATGATCAGATTCAGTCAGTCTGGAGTAGCCTCTTTACTTTAGAGGTTGACACTGGCATTTGGGGGTTACTATTTAATGAAGCCAGTTGAGGACCTGTGATGTGTCAGCAGGGGTGGACTGGGAATTTAAAGTGGCCCTAGAAACTGTAAAAGTGGCCCCATTTTTTAAACGAACACAAGTTAAAAATGCCATCAGGCTATATTCACACAAACATGTGCCCGCTGTACCCTAGCACGGCGGGCACATAGGGGTGCTGGGGAGAGGAGTAGGGGCTGAGCGCCGCTCACCTCCGCCCATCTGCATATTGATGTACTGCCTCCTATGTACAAGAATATAACTACTATAATACTGCCTCCTATGTACAAGAATATAATTACTATAATACTGCCCCCTATGTAAAGAATATAACTACTATAATACTGCCCCCTAGGTACAGGAATATAGTTACTATAATACTGCCCCCCTATGTACAAGAATATAACTACTATTACTACTATGCCATGTAACACTGACAGCCAGTCCCCAACAGTATATAACCAGCCAGTCCCCCACAGTATACAGCCAGCCAATCCCTTCCCAGTATATAGCCAGACAGTACCCCTGTATACAGCCAAGTACCTGCCCCCTGTATATAGCCAGACAGTCCCCCCTGTATATAGCCAGCCAGTCCCCCCAGTATACAGCCAGCCAGCCCCTTCCCAGTATATAGCCAGACAGCCTTCCCTGTTTACAGCCAGCCTCCCCCAGTGTATAGCCAGCGCTCCCCCCCCCCCCCCAGTATACAGCCAGTCCCTTGCCCATCACATAAAAATAAGAGACCATATACTTACCTTTCCGAAGCTCCCCGGCAGCTCTGCTACTTGATGCAGTCTGGCTGGCAGTGACAGCTCCGTGCACTCAGGTGGCACGGATGACATTAGCTGCTTGCCCACGTCATACTCTGTGCGACGCCAGCGCACAGGGAGCAGTCTCCGCCGGCCGGAATGCATCAGCTGGGCCTGCCTCTTTCTACTCTGCTTACAGTCAATTTGTGCTCTCCTCTGAAGGGAGTAGTGTACACTGTTGTAGGAAATCTTCAGCTTCCTGGCAATTTGTTGCATGGAATAGCCTTAATTTTTAAGAACAAGAATAGACTGCCAAGTTTCACATGAAAACTCATTTTTCTGGCTATTGTGAGAGTTTTATAGAACAAGCAAATATGATGTTCCTGATTCTCAACAAGCTGAAAGGAGATCAGTTTTACAGCTTCTCTGATCAGCCAAACTGTTTAGGTGTTCAAGGGATTTCTTAACATCCATTAGCCTTCTTACACAGTTAGCAAACACAATGTACCATTAAACCACTGGATTGGTGGTTGTTGGGAATAGGCCTATATACACCGATGTATATATTGCATTAAAACGGATACAGCCATCAATGTTATGCTAGAATAGTCATTTAAAGCATTAACAATGTATAGAGTGTATGTATGCTATTCAGTTAATGTTAGCTTCATTTAAAGACAGTGTGCTTTTCTTTCAAAAACAAGGACATTTCTAAATGACGCCAAACTTTTTAATGGTATTTTAGGTTGCACAGAGGCTTGCATAGGAGATATGCATGTGCATTACAAGCAGAGACGGATTGATACATTCTTTAATGTGCAATACAATGAAATGTTTTCATTGCACCCTCCATCCAATGTCAGTGCTATGTAGTTTGTCAGCCTGTAAGGCAAATGTCTACCGACAAGCTCAGTGTCCACATGTACACATATGTTTTAAAGTATCTACTGGAACAGATATGACATTTTTCTAGTGTTGAATAAACAGCATGAAACTTCGCCTGCTATCAGCTTAATAACACACTGACAAAAAGTAAGATTGCATTTTTTAAGAAAAGCAGCAACAAAGTAACAAAACAAATAATAGATTTCCAAATCTAGTTTTCCAACTGCAATACAAACATTTATTTACATAGCAATTTTCCTGGGTAAGCAATTCACTCTCCATTCTAATGTAGATCCTACCTCTACATCTTCTGGTCTGCTGTATAAAGAAATACAATGTGGACCAAGCACACTGACATACTGGTGTGCGCCCCCCTCTGGCAGGATCTGCTATTCTTTAAGCTTTCTATTCCCTTGTTTTAAGATAAAAAAAAGGCTTAAAAATTATGCAAATGAGCCTGAGGGGCATTAACACCTATGGAGTCCAGAGCCCCCCAGGCTCATTTGCAGAATTTTAAAATCCTTTTTTTGGAAAAACCAGGGAATAAGAAGCTAAAAGAAAAGCAGATCCTACCAGGTGGGGCACACACCAGTATGTCAGTGTGCTTGACAATTCTTCATCCTGGTTGTAGATGTCCTTTAACCCTTAGGCGCACCAGGACGTTATAGTACGTCCCCGAGGCTACATACTGAGCGCACGGGGACGTTCTATAACGTCCTGCTTCTGGCACCGGCTCGCGAACGGAGCCGGCACCAGAAGCAGCGGCTGTCAGCTGTCTAGTACAGCTGACAGCCTGCGCTAACACCCGCGATCGGAGCCGGCTCCGATCGCGGGTGTTAACCCCTTACACGCCGCGGTCAAGCATGACCGCGGCGTGTAAGGGTGTCTGCGCCGTGAATCGGATCCCCCGTGCCGCTTACCGGGGGATCCGATCCACTTCTGGGCAGCTCCGAGGACTGGCATGTGCCTCGGAGCTGCCCGGTTGCCATGGCAGCCAGACCCCTTCCGGGTCTGACTGCAAACTGTCTGAGCATGCGCAAGCTTGCTCAGACAGTTTACACTGCTCTACAATAAAATAGTATTGTAGACCAGTGTATTGGACTTAAACCAGTGATCAGAGCATCACTGGTTTAAGTTCAAGTATGTATAAGTAAAAAAAAGTAAAAAACACTAAAGTTATCACATTACAATAAATAAAAAATAAATACATTAAAATATAAGCCCCTAAAATGTCACTTTCCTATAAAAACACTTAATAAAGTATAAAAAACACAAAAACACAAAAAAACCCGCATATTTGGTATTGCCGCGTCCGTAACAATCTGTATAATAAAACCGAATCGTTACTGGACCCGCACGGTAAACGCCGTAGAAAAAAAACGCAAAAACGTTCCGAAAAAAGATAATTTTTAATTAATACCCTATAAAAAATGCTCTAAAAAGTGATTTAAAAAATGTTATGCACTCCAAAATAAGCCCACTAAAAAGAACAACTCTTCTCGCAAACAATAAGCCCCTAACTAGATTTGTCAGCCGAAAAATAAAAAAGTTATGCATATGAAAAGATGGTGATGCTAAAATGAACAAGATTTTCTCCAAATTGGTTTTTATTCAGTACAATTGAATAAAATACACAAAACCCCCACATATTTGGTATCCCTGCGTCCGTAACAATCTGAATAATAAAACAGAATCGTTATTAGATTCGCAAAGTGAACCCCGTTAAAAAAAAACCCAAAAAAGCTCCAAAAAAAAGACAATTTTCAATTAATACCCTATAAAAAATGCTCTAAAAATTAATTTAAAAAATGTTATGCAATCTAAAATAAGACCACTAAAAAGAACCATCCTTCTCGCAAAAAATAAGCCCTTAAACAGATTTGTGAGGCAAAAAATAAAGAAGTTATGCATATGAATGACGGTGATGCTAAAATTAACAACATTTTTGCCAAATTACTTTTTATTCAGTAAAAATGGGAAAAATAAAAAATCTATATAAATGAGGTCTTTTCGTAATCGTGGCGACCCATAGAATAAAAATAATATACTATTTTTATGGTATGGTAAACGGCCAAAAAAAAAACAAACAAAAATCTTCCTAAAAAGTGATGATTTTCATTTCCTCCACCAACAAAGAGTTAATAAAATCTCACCAATTAGCCTATAGATTCCCCGAAATTACGTACCAGAAAAGTGCATCTCATGTGGCAAAAGAAATAAGCCCCTATAGGTCCACATTAAAAAAAGAAAAAAATTATAGCCTGTACAATGTGACATAGCAAATCTGATCTGGATGGCGCCTCCTTCCCTCCTATGCCCAGGCGTGCGCCCATACAGCAGGTCACCACCACATATGGGGTATCCGTGTACTCGGGAGAGATTGGGTAACAAACTTTGTGGAGCCTTTTTTAATTTAATCCATTGTAAATGTTTAATTTTCCACCCAAAATGAGTGTATTGTGAAAAAATATTACAATTTGCAGACTGCACCTCCATTTTGTTTTAACCCCTATAAAACACCTAAAGGGTTAACAAACTTCTTAAAAGTGGTTTTTCATACATTGAGTGGTGTAGTTTCCACAATGGGGTAATTTATGAGTCTCGCTATTATTTAGGCCTCTCGGTGTCAATTAGAAGGTGAGCAGGTCCATCTAAATACGGGTTTTGGTGATTTTACAAAAAATGTGAAAAATGATACCTAAATTCTGAGCCTCATAACATTCTAGTAAAATATGTGGAATCTTAAAAAACCATGCCAACATAAAGCAGACATTTGGGAAATGTAAGTTATGAATTTATTTGGGTGCTATGACTATCTGCATCAAAAGTAGAGAATTTAGAATGTTGAAAATAAAGAATTTTTCCAAATTTTTGCCAAATTTTGGTTTTTTTCATAACTAAACGCAAAAGATTTCATCCAAATTTTTAAACTAATTTGAAGTACAATGTGTCACGAGAAAACAATCTCAAAATCCCCTGGATATCTCATAGCGTTCCAAAGCTATAACCACTTATAGTGACACAGGTCAGATTTGAAAAATGGGACCGCGTCCTTAAGGCCAAAAGAGGCTGCGTCCCCTAGGGGTTAATTCTCCAGACAATATGCTCCCAGCTAGAATAAAATAATCAGACAGGTTTGTGCCTGTATGGAAATTTTGCCACCAAATCTTGACATTACCCAGGACTACCAAGCCCAGGAATAATGAAATAGCTCCAGTCTTTGAAGCATTTTTCTGCAGAACACAAAGTGAATTTATATACTAGATTCCAAATTCCATCTTTGTTAAGCATAATAGTCACACATTCCACATTCACCGCAATGACAACTAGTCTCCATTGATTAAAGGAGAAATGATGTTCAGTACAGAACACTGACCAAGGCTATTCTAAACCATAGCATATGGAAAGAGTTATCAGATTGAGTTATATTGTAACTGCTGCCAAAACTATTTCATGTATGAGCTAATGTTATGCCACTTAATATGTGATCCACTTTCATTCCCTAGGAGTTACACTGTTTGTGGCTCTCTATGACTATGAAGCCAGAACTGAAGATGACCTAAGTTTTCAAAAAGGAGAGAAGTTCCAGATACTTAATAGCTCGTAAGTCCTGATCTCTGCCTCAGTTTTTTTTAAAACCATATTGTGTCGCTGAATAACATGACAATAAAGTTGAGAAACAAAGGGGGAAAATGCTGGGAACGCTTAATGCATAAAACATGTTCACTATTTATTGTTAGGGTGCATATTACCGTATATACTCCAGTATAAGCCGACCCGAGTATAAGCCGAGTCCCCTAATTTTACCATCAAAACCTGGGAAAACCTATTGAGGTAGGGAAATGCATTGGTCACAGACCCCCCCAGTATGTAGCCAGCCTGCCCCCAGTAGTATACAGCACTGCCCCCAGTAGTATACAGCACAGCCCCCAGTAGTATACAGCACAGCCCAGCCTGCCCCCAGTAGTATACAGCTTGACCACAGTAGTATACAGCCTGCCCAGCGTTAAAAAAAAAAAAACTTATATACTCACCCTCCGGGGGCCCCCCCACGTGCAGCACTGCTCCCCCAATGTCCGCGCGGGTCCTCCGCGCTGGGCACCACCTTTGTTCTCCCCCGGACGGCGCCTAGTATGACGCGCCGCTGCTGACGTCATACTAGGCGTCGCCTGGAAGAAAAACCGCGCAGACAGGTCTAGCCTGTAATTTATCTCTATAGTTAATCAATGTCTCAATGTGTTATTCAACGCAGTCTTTAACCCACTAACCAAACCTGTCAAAAGGAAGATTGTTGGTATCATTTCAGTTATATAGGTTTCCTCATATTAACATAATAAGGCTATTCTATGCAGTGTATCTGTAAATGGGAGAGCAGACATAGATGGGTGGATAGATAGATAGATAGATAGATAGATAGAGCCTTAGAAACGGATTCAACTGATGTAACCGTAGATGTTGCACGGTGCAGAATGTATACGCTGGTGCCTATTTTCTGCATTCTTTTCACACTTGACACGTGTGGAATGCATGACAAGACTGAAAAACATGATGTTTATGAAGGAGAACACATGGTGTCTTTGCAGATGGGATTACAGCATACATGGACACAAAGGGGGAGACTTATCTTTTTGGCAGCAAAAAGTTGCACGGGAGACTTAATGCCATTTACAGATCAACTCACATTTTGACGAATTTATTAATCTATTACCATGTGAAAGGCTGTATTTTGGTTAAAAATTAACCTTCATCTTTATGTCAAATGCAAGTACTCCAGGGGTCTCAGCAGAGCCCCTTCAGTCTCCAGTGCTCTGGCTCATACACACCCTTCCCCCTGAGCAGTTCTCTCCCTCCTCCCTGCTCCCTCTGCACTCTTCCCCCTCTATCTGTCTACAGAAATCATACAGTGCATATTCTATGCTGGAGAGGCTCTGGTTGTTTGTTTGATTCTCATAATAAGCCTGTATGCACAATGGTGAAGATAGGGATTTGTCCCCCTCCAGTCGTAAGAAAGGGAAGGTGCTTTGTATTGTGTTTATGTCACCTATGCATGGTGACATTCAGGACATTCTAGTCTTATTGTTATGACTGGAGGCATCAAATGTCAGAAATGTTTTATTTTACATATGCTATACAAATACGCCACATATTTATGTGTACAATAGTAGTAAATGCAACTAATACTTCCAACCCCAGAATGTCATTGAAGACGTATGCCAATTCTCATTGCTGGGACACGACCAAAAGATGGAGCCTGCTTTATTTTTTCTCTGTCTAAAAAAAAAATGGATCCAAAACTGATGGTGCCAAACTGACCACAACGGATTTTGGTGCAATCGTGACGACTTTCATGCGACACAAATTGGGGTGTGTGGCCACCGGACAACTCGACAGATTCGGACTAACTGCGGGATTTAAAATTCAAATTGTGTCGCAAGACATGCACTTACATGCAGAAGAAGGCGAACTCCGGCGGACCTGAGTGGGGAAGTGACACATGCAGGATGTGCCCCTATGTCATCAGTTACTGTCAGTTTATCTAACTTTATTTATCATCCGGTTTTCTTTTTTAAACGGAGATAAAGAATGGATATGCCGACGGTAGAGTGAACTTAGCCTTATACAGTGAGAACACTCTAGATATCCAAGACATGATGCAGCCACTTGACCTAGTGATCTCTTTTTTCATTATTAAGGATATAATAGTGATGGCTGTAAAAGAGAATGTGGCTCATTTACTAAGGGTCCGCGGGACTGAGATTCAGTTGGATTTCGCGAATATTTACGATTTGCGCCGGATTGCCCCGGGTTTTTGGCGCACACGATCGGATTGTGGCGCATCGGTGCCGGCTTGCATGCGCGGAATGTAAAAAACGACACACAAGACATGCACTCACATCCACAGGGAAGAAAAAGGTGAACTCCGGTGGACCTCGGCGCAGAAGCGACAGGAACTCGGGCGCACGGGCTTAGTGAATCACGGCAGACCCGACTCCTCGTCGCACAACGCACAGTGGGTTCGAGACTGGAGCGGATAAGTAAATATGCCCCAATGTGTCCGTACACAGGGGTGACAGTTTTATTGCTCCTACCCTGTGCTTTACTTTTCTAAGCCTCATAATGTCTCTTATGCCTCTTATGTGCTCTCTTCATATAGACATTTTGTTTGCTGCATATTGCTTGCACCGATCGCAGGCGTTTACCTCTTGGTAAACGCTGCCATCTTGGGTGAGATTGACGTTCCCCTGATGTCATCGGGTGTAAAAATGCCAAAAACAGTGTAAATAAGTCATATACTGCAATACAGGGCTATTGCAGTATTTGGTAGGAACGGTTAGACCATCTAGACCTCAGCGATTTAAGCTAAAAATGTCTGGTCATTAAAGGGGTTATCCAGTAATATAACTTTTATTTATATATGGCTGGTGGGGGGCGGCTGTAAAACAATAAATCTCTCGTACTCACCCCTCTCAGCATTTCTGACTCAAACAGCGTGGCTGTGGTCAGAACAGTACTATTGGCCTCTGTATACTAATAGAGATTGGCAGTCACTGGTGGCGCTGTGGATGAATGGAAGCAAGGAAAGATTTATGTTTAAGATGTTTATTTTTAAATTGGATTCCTTCACATCCCCTTTAAAGCCTTTTCAGGCCTTGTTATTAAGGAGTTACAGGACAGTGGTCTGTGAGTTTGTTTCCATAAGTTGAAAGGATGATATTCTGTTTTCTATATAAGTAGGCACATTAAACTCATATATCACCCTTTTTGTAATGCAAGAAGACATACAAATAAAAGATTTCATTTTAAATATAGAAATATCAGCGTGTCCTATCCCCAAAAATTCGAAATTCTTAACACTGCCAGTTCTTTTTGGTCAGCTTGTAATTTCTCTGCAGTGGATAGATCTGACTAGTCATTCATTTGCGTGCAGCACCCACTGTTAAATTTAGCACATTGCCAAAATCCTGCCTGGCGTGTTGTCCTGCTCTCCATGTCATTTACTATTAGAGATTACTGTGTGGCTGCTAGCATTCTGCTTGTAACACACTGCCACCTACTGAATGTTTGCTGCATTTTTTATTCCTTTTGTTTCTGTAGTAACACGTGGTGGTTGTCAGCCATTATTAAATTCTGTTATGCTAATAATATTCTTTATTTAGATCAGTGGTTCTCAACCTGTGGGTCGGGACCCCAGCGGGGGTTGAACAACTAAAACCGGGGGTCGCCTAAAGCCATCGGAGCCGCAATTTTACTGTGTTTTTACTGGGAGTTGCATGGTTTAGGGTCACCACAGCATGAGGAACTGTATTGCGGGGTCACAGCATTAGAAGGGTTGAGAACCACTGATTTAAATAGAAGCATCATATTCTGTGGCACTTTAGTGGAAGGAATAAATAATTAGTCATAAAAATAGTGAAGACATCAAAGAAGTTATGTTGTTGGCTATGTCAGATGTCCAATCACAGGGACTGAACAAATTGCAAAAGACTGTAAGAAGTGTACTGGTGCTGCACTTCTACAGCAGGCATGGGCCCAGATATATTGAAGTCGCTGCACAAGTTTTCTGTCTAACATTGCACATAATGGAGGTTGAATCGGCTTTCACATGTATCATGTAATTATAAAGTGTCTGTACTAGTCACGGCTGCACTGTGTCCGACAAGACAAAAAATATGCTTGTGCTTAGTCGGAGTTTCTGACACATTTATTATAGAGGCTCAACAGAATTGTGTTGCACGCTGTATATAAAAGGTGCACCAAAAAAAAAATTACGCACACTTCCAGAACAGTGCAGGGTGCGCCAAATGATTGAAGACCATGCATCAGTGTTCAATAATACAGTGCACCCTGCATTTAGTGTAGTTTATGTCACTTTTGGGCCATGGAGTATTTGCATAATATTCCTGTGTGATGCAAGGACCCCCATCTTGTGCAATGTGTTCAGTCCAGGGGATTGCACCAACATAGGGGCCCATTTCCAAAGACTGCACGTGTTTGTGTGTAGCTGGCCTAGTACATAGATAACAAAAAAATTGTAGAGCAGCACAGCCATAAAAATAAAGAAAAGCGGGTGCTATCCAGATACTCTTACCCCAAGAGTGTGAATATAAACGAAGGAAAACGGCAGCACTCCAAAATGTCAAAGAAAAAAAGGTGAAGTTTATTCCATCTCTGGCAACGTTTCAGCTGTAGATCAGCCTTTGTCAAGCCTATGGCCTAGTACATAGATAGTTTCAACATTCAAGAGGCTGTCATTGTGAGCAGTCATCTCCCCTGGCTCATAATGGGGGACTCCATCTATGATGTCCAAGTGCCCTGATTATTACTTCAAGGTCAACGTGTCGCACCTCTGGAAAATGATTACTTTTCGGACAGTTATGTAAACCACTCAGCATAATTTATGATAAAATTTCAAGCAAGTATCAATTCTTCTCAATTTTCATCTGGTTCCCTAGTCACTGTCAAAATGTCAATCATCTGCAGAAAATGCAATATCTGTCATTCCCAGGAGACATTGGTACCTTCATTTTATTACCTTTGTAAAATTGCTTTTATTACTTGCAGATCCACTGACAGAGCCACAAGCTATTGATCTTTAAACTCAAATATACAGGAAATGTCACATCCTCTGTCCAAACTTCAAAACTATATTACATATTTTTGTTCATAATCTGTTCTGATATATTTTTCTATTCATTTACCCGCATCCTAGCATTTGATAGCTATGTTTGATGGTGATATCTAGAGTGACTCTTCACTAAGGGCATCTTAATGTTTTATTATCTATAAGCTAGAACTAGACAAACAGAAACACTATTAAAATGCAACATGTGAACACGGTCCTAATGTCCAGAAACCTCATGTACACATCCTGGACTGTTGCAGATTTTGTTTAACTGTCAGGTATGCAGAAAAGTTAAATTAAATAGGACAACAATTATTTAACATAGTGGCCAAGTTTACATACTGTAGGACATTTACTAAGGGACATGCACCAGTTTTCTGTTGGACTTTGCATGTTCTTTCTAGTGCAAACTGCTTGCAGAGGTGTTTAAGAAGGGTCCGCACTACATTTGTGTCTTCATGCGCCACAAATTTCTGCACTGCAGGGGGTGTTCCATTGCTCAGTTGGACCTCAGTTTAACATCCAAAGTTCGACAGAAGTGTGTCGCACGGCCCCCAAAAAAGTTTTTCATCATTAACGTAATACAACAAATACAGACTTGGGAAAAGAGAGATAGTGTTAAGTACAGGTGGATACAAAGAAAGGCCTCACAGGACCATACACAAAATAGGTCCAATAAGTCATAAACACATCCATAGAAAATAGCAGATGATCCATTTCACCCGAATTTGTGGGTGGCAGAAAAATTATTGAGTATGTTTCTGCTTGTATGTGATATATGAGCATACAATAGTATAAAGTAAATAGGCTATTATACTCCGACGTACCCTTAAAGAGAAGCCAGGGTTGCCATAATTTGAAAACATTTTTTGGTAGTTTGGTTTACCTTTGCGGTAAGTTCCTTCATCCGGCATATGTGGCCTATTTCCTGAACCCAATCAGTGAATGGGGAGGGGGAACCTCCAGTAATGGGGAATAACCATGCTGGCCGCTGTAAAAAAAACCCCACAAAAGATCTTATGTGACCTAAATAATCACGGTAGTCCTGAAAGCCGGCCCTCATTGGGCATAGCAGCAATTGAGCAAGTAACCATCTAATAGTAACCTTTCCAAGAGAGGTTTGATCGTATAGTACCTCGCAAAATACATGCAGCATCAACCCCTAGTTTCCCCCCACATCGCCGACACACATCCGGAATGCTGGGATAGTATTTGAGTATCAACATTGCCACTCGTAGTCTCTTAAAAAAGAAGGTGGAGGAACTATTGGAGTGCCCTGAAAAATATATAAAAAGTGAGGAAGAAAGTCCATTTTGAGGAGGTTCATCCTTCCGAACCATGATAGTTTTTTCTATCATAGTTGCTACGGTCTTTCAATGTTCATTCAAGCAAATGGGCATAGTTAAAAGAGAACGTCTCCTCAGTACTGGGAGAGATGTGTAGACCAAGATATTTTATGGTTTCCTTACGCCATCGCAAGGGAAAGTTGTCTGATGCGTGTTGTGCTTCCTCAGGAGGGAGGGAAATGTTTAGAGCCTCTGACTTGGTGTAATTAATATACAACGCTGTGATCTTGCTCAAGGAAAAAAAAATTAAATTGTATTTTAAAAAATCCATCAGTGGGTGAATATTTACAATTTTTTATTTACTGGTAAAGGGGTTGTCCGGTATTGAATTTGTTTCTACTATTACCCGCAGGTGGTGCCACATATTGCTAATAATAAAAAACAGCCTCAGGCTTTTCTCCTCAGCAGTACTTGCTGCCTTTTCTACTGCCTCTCGCCACACAGCGGCTCATTATCATCCTCTTCCACACCTTGCAATCTGTGTCTGAAGAAGGTCTATGGTTAAGACTGAAACGTTACATGAATTTGGATTGTCATAATTTGTACACCAGTAAAATTCTGTGTTTTTGCATCACCAAATGGAGTGCCAAGTGTTTTTTTATTATTATTATTATACTTAACGGACTGGTATCCTACTTGAGCACCCTCTTGCACACCCAGTGGAGTGACGTGCAGTCCTTTACCACAGTATTCTAAATACTATCATAAGGTCCTAGAGAACAAGAAAAGGAGGTTGGGGCACTATAGGAGAGCTAATATCCAATCAGGGCAATGAGAGGATCAACACCAAAGGAATCTGATTCCACTCCCAATAATTGAGAAATGAACAGGTGGAAACATAAAACAAATTTATTGGTAGTAAAAAAAAATATAGAATTATATAAAGTACATGAAATTAAAAAGCCCTCATAATGTGTTTGGGTCTCCAAGACCCTTTTTAAAATACTGGACAAGTGAAGTGCCCTAAGTAAGACAATTAAGAGCATATTGTAAGCATAGCACATACATGACTACTGATGGACATATTAAGAGATACAATCAATGTCAAATATTAGCTAAAATATGTCATGTCAGGTAACAAGATAAATAGGTACATACGATCCCCTTTACAGGGCTAGACGCATGGACCAAGTGGTCATCAGGTGAGCATCCACACGGTTGCTGTTAAGAAATATGGTACAACAATTAACAGATGGTAAGGCAAGCAAGAAAGAGATTGCTACACAATTCCACAAGCAGTTTACTAATAGATTTATCAGTTGTACTTTTTTTTTTTTTTAATTCTGCAACATTTTATGCAGAATTACTCTCTGATTTATGTTAAAGAAACCAACAAAAAGCATGGACTGTATCTCTGACCTATTTTAGTTGAATTGCCCAAAATTTATGAATACATTTGCATTTAATAAAGATACTAGTCAGCTACCAAAACCCAAGAGTCAGCCAAAAACATGTTTTAAAGCGTCAATTGGTGATAATAAGCATTTGATGTAGTTAAAACACAATCCACATGTCATGCAGTGGTAAGATTGCAATTGTCTTCTTCAGCTGTCTTCACTATAGGGGAACTGTTTACCGAGTAGATTCTGTAATAGTATAAAATGGCCTTATGTGACACAGCTCCTTTCATGGAGAGATTTTTATAATATAGTTACATTATTTCAGCACAGACAGCTTTATAGCTGAAAGCTTGCCTTGAAAATGTATAATACACCATCATTTCATCGTCAATGATCTGTGCAGCTGCCTCCATTATTTCTTGATTTAGACAAGCTGTCAACATAAAACACAATGCTCAATAATCTGCTTTCCTCCAAGAAAGTAGCTATTGCTATATTGGACCACTGGTCACAGAGACTATAAAGGGATGGAGAACATCAGAGTGTTCTAAAGTGTGATCTGGGTTGTCTAATGGAGCTATAAGGTTCCATTTAGGGTTACATGTATTTTCCTAATACACATAAGAAATATTATCTTTATGCTGTATCAGATTTATCACGTGTCTGATGCTGGATAAATCTGGTGTAGTGTAAGACTGTCTACACATACTTTGTACCTCCTATTAGATGGCTTAGTTGACACCAGAGTAGGGCAACAAAATTCTGTAACATTTGCATCATTTTTGGAATACTGAATTTTTCCCACAAAGCCATTCAGCTTTTGTAATCCTAGTCATAAAAGTATCTAAAAACTAGCTTGAAACCCTTGATAAACTTTGGAGCAAATTATTGATGAAAAATGCAAAATAATTTACCCCATTGTATTTATATTTAGTTATGTAATTATTTATATAAGACAGAAGAATTTTAGATTTTTTTTAAGAATATGTTTTTGTAATAGATATTATAATTCTGGTACCCAGTAAACAAAATGCAACTGAATGCTTTCCCTAATAGCTCTCTACTATTGCAGCATATTGTACTCTATCAATCATTGTATTTTTACATCTGTCTGCAGTGAAGGGGATTGGTGGGAAGCTCGTTCGCTGACAACCGGTGGGACTGGTTATATTCCAAGTAACTATGTGGCGCCAGTGGATTCCATTCAAGCTGAAGAGTATGTATATTATATTATTATATTTTTGGATTGTTTTGCACTAGTGAGTTAAAGGGGCATTTTTTAAGCTTTTTGAACAGTATAGATAATCAATAGGAGGTCGCCAGAAATCCATCTCCTACCAATCGGATGCCTGAAACACTTGAAGTGTCACTTCCACTTTACAGGCCGGTGTCATCACATATATTCATCACAAGTGAATGGTGCTGACAAGTAATGCAAAACTCCTGAATAGAGTCTGAAAGGTTGCACTTGGGTAAATAAAGCAGCCACTCGTTTTTTCACCAAATTTGGAGTGCAGTCTCATTTTTCTTTGGCGTTAAATTGCCTGGTGTGTGTCAAGACCAGGCTGCAATTTGTACCCACAATGTTTTTCGCTATTGCCATGGTGCTGCTGGACTTGTAGTTTTTTATTTTACTGATACAGTTATATTCTTGCTGCCAGAAATGGCAGAAATACGATCATAGTTTATTGTAATTAGAAGTTGTCATAAGATATAGCTACTATACGGCAATTGAGTCCATCATGTTGTTTCGTAGAACCATCATGAACATAGGTCATACAATTCTAAAAAGGACCTTATGTGTAAGTCTTGTTTGTAAAATCAGGAAGAAGGGATTGTTTATATTAAATGTCTGTCTTTTTTTAGATGGTACTTTGGCAAACTGGGCAGGAAAGATGCAGAGAGACAATTGTTATCCTTTGGAAATCCAAGGGGTACCTACTTAATACGTGAAAGTGAAACCACCAAAGGTGAGAGTAATAGAGTCTAAAGTGACAACTAGAAACTGTTGTGCCGGTGCTTCCAGATGCAGCAACATATATACATACCTTTATATTAAACATGTTATAAGATGACTGCCTAAATGTGATTTACATACCTCTAAAAATGTAGGTCTTCTTATAAAGGAGTGTGGCTGGAGTGTTTCAAGACTTAAATGGGTTATTCTAGCAAATACTTGATATTGTTTGTGTAATGAAAAGTTATATAATGTCAAATATGCTTTCTGTATCAATTCTTGCTGTCTAATTGCTGTCATGCAACAGGAAGCTTTATCGTTTTCTTCCTGTAGATAAACACCAGTTGATGGTCATGTGATGTCACACAGGTGTACGGCTCGTTAGCTTTGATTAAACTGTGTTATAACGAGCCGTGTAAGATCACATGACCATGGACCATTGTTTATCTACAGGAAGTAAACAATGAAGCTTCTTACTGATGAAAGCAAGAAGAGATCTTGGAAACCTTAAAGAACCGATACAGAAAGTATATAGGAAAATTTTATAACTTTCATTACACAATATCAATTATTTGCTGGAATGTCTTTGGTGTATTTGATGTCTTTGGAGGAAAAAGTAACTCTCTAATGGGTGACAATGCTGTTATTATGAGGGGAGACATGACTATACCATGGGGCCCCAACTCCTAGACATTTTAAGCTGGTTGTGCATTTATCATGCAATGGCCCTGCAGATGAATGCATGTCAATGTAATATGTTCAGCTTGTGTAAGGTCTACCTCTTGCTTTTCATATACCCTAATAGGGGCAGGTGTTACTACTGAGGGGTAAACTCTTTTAACCACCTTTTAGAATATCACTGTATTTCAGTTTCTACAGAAGGGAGCATTGAGGTAAATCACTCAACATGCTCGACATCCACTTGGTTAGATATCTGCCAACAAAATAGGACCTGTCGTCTGTTTTTATGCCGCCCTCTTGCCAAATATTTCCCCAACTAAACTGGTGATCTGCTTCCAACTAAACGGGGGATGAACTTATTAACAGTCAATGCCCCCTATACAGTTGGATCGGCGTGAAGACCTTTTAAACAACCACTAAACGTCCTATAGGTGGATGGATGTTTTGTGACTCGTTTGTTTGCTGAAATGTTGCATAAAAACCTGCAAAAAAACAACAAAGCTCACTCAAACTTGCTGGGATTCATTTGTCACTGATATCACTGGGGTTTGCACCTTGCAATTGCTTATGGATGAGTGGTTTAACATCTGAGTCTCCAGCTTTTTCTATTCACACTCGGGATATGCGACTTTTGAGGCAGAAAAGAGGTCACAAATTTCACCCTAAAGCCTGGTATAAGGTTCCCCCTTATTTGGATTATCCCTCAATAAAGACCTAATATTGTGTCATGTGAAAAGCCTATTGCCTCTAATCTTTATTAAAAGTTTTGATATTGGCCCAACAACTAACAGTGACATTGCACTAGGGCCTACAGATCATTGCAGCCTGGGGCTAAAGTGAATTACTGTTGTCAGGTCCAGGCCTCCAGCTCTATTTTTAATCCTTGTTTCCATGACAACCCAAAACTTTGTAAAGGGACCCAAACCTACAAGAAGCTGTAATGCAGAACACAGTTTCACTATGACCCATACAAAATACAATTTGACATCCATTTGACATTTCAGGTGCCTATTCATTGTCTATTCGAGACTGGGATGACATGAAAGGAGATCATGTCAAACACTATAAGATCCGAAAACTTGACAATGGCGGGTATTACATAACAACGAGGGCCCAATTTGAAACCCTTCAGCAGCTTGTTCATCATTATTCAGGTATGACTACTATCAATATAATATGGCAACATACAGAGAAATATAAATGCTTATAGACTGTAACTCTCTAGCTTGTTATTTAGATCGGCAAAACAGTTTTATGATCTTCTCTAATATTTATGGTGATTCCCATGAAACTGTTCTCAGCTTTCATCATGTAGCATAAGACATTTCTGCCTTCTGGTGACTCATTCACAAGTACTGATATAATCTGTCCCATTGCAGGGAAAAACATAATATATTTTATAGTTTTACCAGACTTTGTGTGAGAGTGGGGTCATATCAGGATTCTAGAGTCTGGAATTCTCTAATGTGCAGAACCAGATGTTTCCAGAAGGCAGATATTTCCTGATGCAGATTTTTCTGCTGCTCATTGTCAAAGCTTTAGAGCAGAAAAGTATGTTTCACAAACTTTTATACATTGCCAGTTTTGTTCACTGAAACTTTGAAGCATAACTAAACGTTTGCAGCCATTTTTTAATTGTAGAAATCAATATAGCAGTCTGATTTTGCCTCCCCTGCTTGCCTATATTTTCCTTCAGACAGGATTCATATTTGGCATTTTGATTGCGTTTTGAAAAGCAATGCAAGGACTGCTGCCGCAATCACACGCTGAGTTAGCAATGAGTTCAAATGAGTTAACATCAACATAAACGTGTGAATTCTATACATTTTAAAGGTTTACTGTTTTCATCTACACTATTGATTTATTTTACACACAACAGCCATGTGCTGTTGCATGCCGTTGGGCCGTGGGCTATTATTTGCCATTGGGCCATTGTATGCGGCCCTTAGGACATCTGGTGACGGTGGAAAGCGATATTCACCGATGTGGTGACGCAGAACCATGCGGCTTGCTCAAGGTCGTAGAGTACAGATGTGTGCATGGGGCCTTACACAGTGTACCTCTTGTTTTACATTTATTCCTTGTCTCCTTTACTTTACATTTATTCTCTCTCATCACTCTCAAGTTCTGTAGAGGAAATATATACTGAAGGTGGCATTTTTATCTTTTCTGCCAGAAAAGAAATGGTAACCTTCATCTAATAAATTCTTCCCAACATAAAAGCAAACACACAGTATTGGGCTATTGTAGGCTAATAATCAAGCCATATGTTTTATTTAAAATATATATTGTTAATTGCTTAATTATTTAAACTAAATTTAAAGTCAGGAAATATTACTAAAGGAGATGAGGGGTGGCACTGCTGTTTAATGCCCTTCTTATATTTACAGATACTCTTTTTGCCGAGAATACAATCTTTTGCATGGAAAATAGGATATGTTATTTGGTTTACTCTGTACATGGTTCTCTACTCTTCTGATTGGTTTAACCCTTTGGCTATTTTGCGCCTTCCCATTTTTTCAAATTTGACTTGTGTCACTTAATGTGTTTAAAACTTTGGAAATCTTTACATCAAAATAACTTGATTCCTAACCTAATAACTAACATTTCCTAAATGTCCGCTTTATGTTGCCACATTTTTTATGCATTTTTTCATTTTTGTAGGATATGAGGCTTAGAACTTTAGGTTAGATTTTTCACGTTTTCATTAAAATTGCTAAGACTCAAATTTTGAGGGACCACTACAGTTTTCAAGTGTTCTAAATATAAGAGTCCTAAATATTAGTAAAACCCCATTTATTACCGCATCATAGAAACTAAACCCCTAAACGTACATTGGCTAAATTTCCAAAAATGTATACATTCACATCAAATAAAATGCAAAAATGAACGATAATATTTGATACCCAATATTCATAACCTGCTGTCATGCTCTCTAGAACATATTTTAAATGGCATATTCTATGTTTGCAGCTAAATCCGTGTTCATTCCGCTTGCCATTTAGGGCATATTATTCTTTTGGACAAAACTGCTTGTGGGAAAAAGAGACCCTATGGTCTCCCATTACAGTCAATGGGAGGAGTCAGGGCAATAATTCTTTCAGATTGAAACTGTGCCAGAATCCCCTATGTAAAAATCCTCTGTCACTGGTTGTTATTGTTATTGAATATTACCTATAGCAGTGGTGGCGAACCTATGGCACTGGTGCCAGAGGCGGCACTCGGAGCCCTCTGTGTGGGCACCCAGGTCATCACCCCATAATGAAGTTCACCAGACAGGACTCAAAGAATCTTCCTACAGAATCTTCCTGCAATATTAGACGAATTTGCCCTCCTCCTTTCAACTGTGTTGGTGTCCTTAAGAGGCTGAACAATTGAAAATTGTCAAAGAAAAAGGAGAAATACATTACTGCTTAAATTGCTGCGCTGGCACTTTGCTATAAATAAGTGGCTTTTAGTTGAAGTTTGGGCACTCCGGCTCTAAAAGGTTAGCCATCACTGACCTATAGCATAAATAAACCAATACCACATAATGCATTTCTGAAAAGCAGACACTATACACATGCCATTTTACTTCCTGCTGTCATCTGATGTCATATGTTTCTTGCTTGTGATTCCTTGCTCCAGTTCGGTTTGTCATATTGTTTCTTTCCTCTGGCTTCTTCTTTCATGCCTCTCAGAGAGAGCTGCTGGTCTGTGTTGCCGCTTGGTAGTACCCTGCCATAAAGGAATGCCAAGGCTTACTGACCTGTCTGTCAAAACCAAAGATGTCTGGGAAATCCCAAGAGAATCCCTCCAGCTGATCAAGAGGCTGGGCAATGGGCAGTTTGGGGAAGTATGGATGGGTACGCAGTCAACATAATTAATTTAAGCTAACCACTGTTCCGTTCCGTGACAAAAGGAAAGATGGAAAGTGAAGCAAAATGGGGACCATTCAAAATTCAGCCACAGTAGCCACAGTATTTCTAGCTCCTTCTCAGACTAGAGCTGTTGCTTCTTAAGTAAAATTAGTTTACAACACCTTCCATCTTTCTTACTGCATGCTATAGATTTAATTGTTTCCATTAATTTCCTTTTCCGTAGAAAAAGCTGATGGTTTGTGTTATAATTTTACAATGATTGCACCACGTTATTTCCCACAAACTGTTGGATTGTCTAAAGATGCATGGGAAGTGTCACGGAGCACAATACTTCTGCTACAGAAGCTCGGTCAGGGCTGTTTCGCTGAAGTGTGGTATGGTAAGGTGGACCAATTCCTCCATAAAGGAGATGTGGAACAACTTTTTTTGTAAGCAAAGCAAGGAAATAATTTGTCTCTTTTAAGGAAATCTACTATCAAAATCACAAATGATCAACCAAGGTCACTTAATCATAGATCCAGGCACCGTGATTTCGGTAATCTTCTTATATTTGGTATGACAGATTTTGATGGTAGATTTCCTTTAATGTTTTCTTAAAGGAAATCAACCACTGCTATACAGTGGTTCTGATCAGAACTGCTGCGGTGTTGAATCTGTAAAACTGAAACCTGGGAACAGTGCGTTTTTGGAGACTTATAAAACTCTTGGAGCATCACTGATATCCTCTCTCAGCTTGAGGGGCGCTTCTTCACTCCTCCCTCCAATTCCTATGTGGAAGAGCAAGCTCCAGCTGCGATAGGCATGCATAATTAGGCATTTAAGGAGCACCAAAGCTGTTCTCCACCTCCCTCGGGTGCTCCAGGGCTGCCGTGTCCAAGGAACTTCAAAGTCTTTTTCTCCACAAATGCACCATTCCTGGGCTTCAGGTTTACAGATTCTTCTCTGGTAGCACCACAGCTATGAGTAAGTGAGCCCTGCTCAGATCCACTGTATGGAAGTGGTTGATTTCCTTTAAGCTGCCCGTATACAGTTCACTATTGTCAGTCAAATAGTTGATTGTCCCGCCTAAGCCATAAACATGTGGGTCTGGTCAGACAATCTTGAAGGTTTAATTCAATGGGGAAAAAAGCAACTGCCAAACTCCTCTGGCAGCTCAGCTCCCATTGAAAAAAAGAATCCTTCTTGTCCTATACCTAAGTTATTTGGCTCCTTTTCCTCAATTAATGATTGACCAATTCCACCAATATTGGTCCAGGTTTTGGCAACTATTACATGATTTCATTTTTGCAACATATTTTGTACAAACTTTAGAAAAATAAATAAGGGCCACGCATCATTTTTTCTGGCAGACTTTGCATGTTATTTTAGGTGCCAACTGCTTGCACAGGTATGGAAGAAGTGCCTGCCCCACATTTGTGTTGCACGTGACCATTTTGTAGTGCAGCTACACTATTCTTCATGTGAAACAAATTTCTGCACGGAAAGGGGCGCTCTGGTGCTCAGTCCCACTGTGCGCCACATTTATCATGCAAAGTCCAACAGAAATGTGTGGCACGCCCTATGTTAAGGGTGCACCGAATACAAGTGGTGCACTCTATCAGGGCAGTGCAGGGAGCGCAATATTAATGAAGAACAGGCACCAGAAATCCTGAATCTGGCACCCCCTGCACACCACACAGGCAAACTGCACCTAGCGCAGTTTGCACAGTATTTTAGTAAATGTGGGCCAATTTCTAGCACTTCATTGTCAACACTATGATACATTCATCTATTATATTGGAGGTTTTCTGATCATTATTTTGCATTTCAATCTGCAAGACAAAAACAGAAATTGGTCCAATACAGAGAAGATGTACAAATCTTTCCATTATGGGTCTCTTTTCTATTTTTGGTTCAGAAATACTGATGCAAACTTGTGACCAGAATACTACAGGATAGCCTAGTTTCAGCTCTGTGCTGCTTGACAATATAAGTATTGTGCTCTTGTGCATGCACTGTCTGTTATGTTTGTCATTAGCTCTTAAAAATTCAGCATGGGATCTGTTATCTAAAATGATTGGGATATGCATGCCCCCCCCCCCCCCCCCCCGGGACCAGTCTAGATAATTTAACATACCAGAATTATTAAGAATACAGGCGGTCCCCTACTTAAGAACACCCGACTTACAGACGACCCCTAGTTACAAATGGTACTCTGTATGTTGGTCATTTACTGTATTTTAGTCCAAGACTATAATAATCAGCTGTAAAAGCTATCAAAGGTGCCTGCACTTAAGATTTATTGTTAATAATGGTTCTTTTGACAATCCAAAAGTTTTAAAATCCAATTGTCACAGAGACCAAAAAATTTGCCCTGGAATACAATATCTATAACCTTCCCCAGTTTTTTGCACAGGTTATTTGGCTGGCCAGGGCCTTGAACCTCACTTCTATAAAAGTGGTGCTTTGTGCAAAACGGGAAATAGGTGCTGTGGCGTGCGCCAAGACTTGCAACTTTCATGCCTGAAAACTGGTGCACAAGGCATTATATATTGGGCCTAAAAAACTTCTAAATGGCCTCGTCTTCAGCAGTGATCATTTTTCTATTAAAAGAGGTTTCTAGATAAAGATCCCATGCATGAGTGCTTGTCATTGCATGAATGTAGTTTGTGGAAATGCATGTTAATACTGTACTCATAAGGGAAGGAAGTTTAAATAAGCTGCTTTAACAATACTATCTGGACACACAGTTTTTAGTAAAGCATTTTCATTATGTACCCTTGTACATGTCTTTATTTTGGGATGTTTTCTGGGCATATTAAAGTGGCCAATTCCATTTTCTTTGCTCTTGTTATAAGATTACATATTGCCATCCAAGTTATTTGACTTGTAATAGTTGAGGTTAGTGTTTTACTATTAAATAGTAACTGGTCTTTCATGAAGGGCAAGGGCTTATACACCAGATATATTGCAATTTTTCATATGTTCACCTGAGCTATAAAATAGTTAAAATGACAGCTACTCTCAAATAACAGATGAATTTAGTCCAGATATTAATGTTAAGACTATGTGCATGCACAACAGTGTGGATAGATGTGGAAGTCTTTGATGTCTAAGATTTAAGGAACATAAGTTAATTCTATATTAATCTAAAGCATATTACTGCATGCAGGTACGTGGAATGGAAACACCAAGGTGGCAATAAAGACTCTGAAGCCAGGTACCATGTCCCCTGAGTCTTTCCTGGAAGAGGCTCAGATCATGAAGAAACTTAAACACGATAAACTGGTGCAACTCTATGCAGTAGTGTCCGAGGAACCTATCTACATTGTGACAGAGTACATGAGCAAAGGTCAGAAATTCCTGTAAATTATCTGTCTAGGTCACTTAATCTTATTACTAATGTGCACATAATACTAATGGTTCAGGGGTACAGTAAAGATTTATCCTTTAAAGAACCCAGGAATAAACTCATGTATGTTAATACATCCTTGCTTTTCTATCCTCATGTAACCATGTTTCTATAAATGTACAGCCAGATAGTAATATCTGAATATTGATTTTATGCAGGGAGTTTGCTAGAGTTTCTCAAAGACGGGGAAGGACGAGCTTTGAAATTGCCCAACTTAGTTGATATGGCTGCCCAGGTAAACCTTTCTTTCTACATTCTCTATAGAAAGTTATAAGTGAATATAGTATTAAGTGATGCCTCTTGGTTTTGTAGGTCGCTGCGGGGATGGCTTATATTGAACGTATGAATTACATACACAGAGACTTAAGGTCTGCAAACATTTTGGTTGGCAATGGTTTAATTTGCAAAATTGCAGATTTTGGTCTTGCTCGATTAATTGAAGACAATGAATACACAGCAAGGCAAGGTAAGAGAATTTTCCTTGGATTCACTTGTGGTGGGAGGGTGCTACAGAAAAGAGGGCAAAAGTGGGGTGCTTGCTACAGAAAAGAGGGCAAAAGTGGGGTGCTTCAGAAAATTTTAAGAGAGGGCTGAACAAAGGTGGATATTATCAGTAAGGGGCTGCTAGAAGGAAGCAATTTTAGTTGGGTGGTATCATCAAGGGGGGTCCAAAGAAGGGCATTATCCAGTGTGGTGGACACTAAGGGGAAGGGGGTTATACTGTGTGGACACATAAGAAGTTGGGGGGTTGGAGGCGTGGCTTAGTAGACATTTTCTGAGAATTGTTTAGTACACTGCAACTTGCTGCATTCTGGGAGGTATGAGAGTGGCCTATTAGGACTGGGGGTGGCAGAGCTTTGGGCCGACAGAGAGACTGGCGGATGCTGTAACAAGTAAGATTAGATGAAATGTATGAAGAAGTACGCCTAGATCCTTGCATACTTGCATGTCAGGTTATACAGCTGTGAGCAGTCCTACTTGATGGCTCCTCATCTCCTCTTTCTTATCAGCTTGGAGTGAAGGAGAGAAAGCAGATTACCTCCATATCTGTTATCACCTTAAACCACAACGTTGTAGTAATATTAGTTTTCTCCATTATAATATAGCAGAACACATTGCAGTTGGCTGTATTTCATCTTCATACTAATTACAGTATGTGGCCATTATCTCAGACACTGAGGTCCCCACCTTCTGCCTTTGACAGATGGTGTTTGTTTCTCTGCTGAGCTCTCTAGCGTTATTATCCTACATTATCATTGACAGGACGCCATTTCAGATAAAGCCAGATGATTATTTAAGAGTCATTAATATTTGATATAACTGAGCCCAGACTAATAAGTAGGAGATATTATGGATTTAAACAGTGGAATCGCATCTTATACAATGAACTGTGCATCCCATGGTTGTACAGTTGTTATCATCACACCACATGGGTCAGAGTTCCCCATCTTATTACAGTGAAACTATCTGTTTCGAGCATTCTCTGCTCCATAGAGGCATCACAAGATGTTCCTGTTATGATAGAGATGCTGAATTTTTACATCTATTTTTTATTTTGATCATACAGTAAACAAGGAAGATTTTATATAGCAAGTATTTTAGTTATTTCTGAAAATGTATATTTTTCACATATTTATATAAATTCAAATGTTACATTGCTAATTCTACTAGTCATCATATTGTGATTAAATATTTATAATTCCTAAAGGGCTGTCTTTTTTAGCCCTATATTGCTGTGGATGGCGTTCAGACACACATTCAGCACTCTAACATAGGAAGTTAGTAGGGTTGGGGAGAAATGTAGGATTGGGGTAGGGTAGTTCACATCATACATGCATTCATTCCACCTATCTACCTCTTTCCCCCTTTGATTTTCCCTGTGGAGTCGGTGTCCCGATCCTCTGTGTCTCCTAGCTATCTCCCTGCTTGGCTGGTCTCGTGCCCTGGATTTAAAACCTAGCGTCGCTATCTCCCTGCTTGGCTGGTCTCGTGCCCTGGATTTAAAACCTAGCGTCGCCCCCCGACGCTAGGTTTTAAATCCAGGGCACGAGACCAGCCAAGCAGGGAGATAGCTAGGAGACACAGAGGATCGGGACACCGACTCCACAGGGAAAATCAAAGGGGGAAAGAGGTAGATAGGTGGAATGAATGCATGTATGATGTGAACTACCCTACCCCAATCCTACATTTCTCCCCAACCCTACTAACTTCCTATGTTAGAGTGCTGAATGTGTGTCTGAACGCCATCCACAGCAATATAGGGCTAAAAAAGACAGCCCTTTAGGAATTTATCCAGAGAAAGAGCTATTCACAAATAGGCTGATCTCGAATTCCTGATAATTTTAAAACAACAAAGTACTGAGTCACATGTTCTCGAAATTTTTAGACAAAGAATTAAAAGTTAAATTTTAATAGGCACCCAAGGGTTAAAATTGGCCTATTGGCCCTATATGGTAATACTCTAAAGATATATTAACCCAGCCAACCATAGGTTCCACAGGAATAAATATTTATAATAACACATAGTAGGTTAATATTGTTAATTTGATGGATTGCTTAGTTATAGTCACGAATAAGTCATACTTGTTTTTAGAATACAGCTAAAATATCTGCCTTTAGTGCGTTATCATTGTGCTTGGCCCTGTGTATAATCATGTTGTTGTATGGTTTTGTCTTGCTCGGTGCTCCATGTTTCTATATGGTATACTATATATGGCAATCTCTGGGGGTATTTTTATAGGTGCAAAGTTCCCCATAAAATGGACAGCCCCTGAAGCAGCGCTCTACGGAAGGTTCACGATCAAGTCCGACGTGTGGTCATTTGGTATATTACTGACAGAACTTGTAACAAAAGGAAGAGTTCCCTATCCTGGTGAGTTTGTAGACACTATTTATAGTCGCTAAGTTATTCACTTCCTACATATACTACTAGAATCAAGCTTCTAGGGGAGTGGAGGATGTATCCCTGCTGCCTGCTTTCAATCTGCCGTTTCAGGACCTTTGGAGGACCTTGAAAGGTCATGAAATGACTCTTGTGTACATTTATTTTGAGAGCAGGTACAGATGTATGAGGATTTCATGGGTGAAGGTCCTTCTGAGTATAAAATTTTGTGGGTGGTTTGGGTGGCCATGGGCCCACTAGAAGGCTTGAGTCCTGGGCTACCACCAAAAACTACCTATATTATAATCCACTTACTACCGTTGTTTTCTAGAATGAGTGGTTCAGGAGGTCGTTTTGCATCTTTAGTAAAAGACACAATTTAATTGGGTTGATGTACCAGAAGTGCCTGAGAGCAAAACAGTTCTAGTTGCTCATGACAACTAATCAGAGCTCAGCTTTCATTTTCCCATGCTGGTTAATAAAATAAAAGCTGAGTTCTGATTGGTTGCCAAGCGCAAGTACAACAATTTATCAGACACTTTTGATAAATCTTGCTAAATATGTATTTTGCATATGTTTCTTTAGTGGCTATAACTGTTTAATTTTTCAGGAAAATGACATTTATTGCAAATATTAATATTAATTTATGCAAATATTATATATTTTAGGTTGTATGTGTATTTCTGTGTATAGTAGTACCCAGTGTGTTCCCTATGTGTGTGTCTAGCAGAGCTGCGTGTGTGCATTACTGTGTGTGGTAGTGCCCATTTTGTTCCTTGTATGTGTATAGTAGAGCTGCGTGTGTGTTTCTGTGTATAGTAGTGCCCAGTGTGTTCCTTGTGTATGTGTATAGCAGAGCTGTGTGCGTTTCTGTGTGTAGTAGTGCCCAGTGTGTGTATAGCAAAGCTGTGTGTGTTTCTGTTTATAGTAGTGCCCAGTGTGTTCCTTGGGTGTGTGTAGCAGTGCCCAGCCAGTGTGTGTGTGTGTGTGTGTGTGTTCATAGCAGAGCCCAGTGTGTGTAGCAGTGCACAATGTGTGTAGCTTCGCACATTGTGTATAGGACTGTTCCTATGTGTGTGTGTATTGCAAAGCTGTCTGTGTGAATGAATGGATGTAGCAGAGCTGTATGTGTAAATGTATGGATGTAGCAAAGCTGTGTGTAAATGTATGGAGGAAGCAGTGCTGTGTGCGGTGTTGTGCAACCAACAGGGATATATTAATTGGTGTAAAATATAGTCTTCCTTTTTTTAGAAGACTAAATCTGGGGTGTGTCTTATAGTAAGGAGCGTATTAGTCCTAAAAATACTGTATTTTGTCATGAAATATTTTATTTGTCTCCAGGAATGAATAACCGTGAGGTTTTGGAACAAGTGGAGCGTGGCTACAGGATGCCATGTCCACAAGACTGTCCTAACTCTCTGCATGAGCTCATGCTTAACTGCTGGAAAAAAGATCCAGAGGAGCGCCCAACGTTTGAATATCTACAAGGTTTTCTGGAAGACTATTTCACTGCCACTGAACCCCAGTACCAACCTGGAGACAACCTGTAAAGTTTTGACTACACCAAGCCATCGACAGGTTTAAATCCTAGAATTTGCTTCCAGTTTAATGACTGCCCTTAACAAGGAGCTCTTTCTTCCACTGTGGGTTGCACGTAGGCGTGACACTCAGAACTTAAAGAAAACTTTTTTCCATGGCCAATTATAATAATCTGAATGTTCTCTTTTGAAAACAGTAAAACAACAGGGGAAAGGAGAAAATAAATCTGCTCAAGCAAAGACTTTGATGATGCATTGTATTGATGTTATGTAAACTGCAAAACCTCTGTTCATTGTAAATATTAACTCTGTGCCAATTCCCAACGTTAGAGATTTTTTTTAAAGCAGAATCCATGCATTTTTACCGTTTCCATTTGAGTCTACACAAGTATTACTTTATAAAGTGCTCTCATACACTTCATAACATTTTTATTTAATGTATAGATGCATCTTTTTTTGCTTTTTGTACATGTACTTATATAAATGCAAGTTGTACATACATTCCACCATGCAGCACATGTTGTACATACGTGCATCTATACACACAGACAGACAGGCTTGGGGGCAGGAGTTCCAGTCTGGATCTGGAACATTAATGCCAATTAAAGAGAAACATTTCACAAGTTCCTGAATGAGGAGTGACGAGATCCGAGAACTACGCAAGTCAAGCATTCACTAACATTGCACTTTCATTTGAAGACTGACAGTGATAGAAGCTATATTATAAGCTGATACCTTCTTTTATTTCTATAAGGTTCTAGATTAGTGACATCCTCTATCTGACAGTGGTAAATGGCCAATGAATAGGGGGCACAATAGCGCCACCAAGGCGCCACCTAAATTCCTATTCCAAGTATTGTCTATATTTAACATTCATATGATTGTATGAATATGGCTTCTTGAAAATCCATGTCATGTTAGCTACCTACTAGATTTTCTTTTAATTTTTGATAAACATTTAACCTTTCTCTATTTTTTGCGCTTGCAATACACAACTGTGTAACCTTTGGTAATCTTAAGACCACCCAGGAGTACGTAAGCAGATGGTTAATTTTTTTTAAAAAATGTATTATTTACCAATGTAAAACGCGTCTTTTCAAAGTTGGTTACGAAACTTATTTCTACTTGTCTTGAGACGTTCTCCAATGGAATTACTATGCACTATACATTTCATGGGGAATGCACAAAACCAGTGTTTCTTTGTATCATTCTTAGGCAAATTCTGTTTATTGAGTAATTGTCCTTTGCCTTTGGTTTTTACATCATGTTATCAATTTAAAGTCTTAACTAATTTCCTATTATCATTTCTTTACATTTTTTCATGGAAAACTGTTTAACTTTATTAATTTAGTAATTAAATATGAACATTTTACATCATTACTTTGTTATTATTTCTCTGCCCAGAATGGAATTTGTACACCTCTTGGAGAATATCACAGTATACTAAGGTAAATCAATATCTTACTATGAGGTGGGGAAGTAATGAATATATAGACTGCAGAGAGAAATACCAGAAATTGAAGAATACAAGTCACATAATAGCTTGAAAAAGTATATGTTTCATTAAGTATATGTTAGTTGTTTCATTTTTTTCTATATGCACAGTTGAAAAACAAAAGGCCAGTTCACATCTCTGTTGGGCAGGGATGTGCAACATCCCCCACTAGGGCCTAGCCCTTTTCTTGGGGCCTGTAGACAGCCGGGGCCCAGAATACCAGAGTGGCTGGCGGTTGTGGCCTAGGCACGCTAGTGTCACAGTGCTTGGTATGGGGACCATAGGGCTGTCCCACAGCCTGGCAGGTCTCCAGCAGGTGGTGTATGCAAGAAATGATATAGAGGGAGATGGATGATAGATGGAGGCGCCCTTGATGGTGATACAGCCGTAGCAGGGACCAGACGGAGGCAACGTGGTGCAAAAATAATTTACAGTTCTTTATTCGAACCAACAGCAGGCAACGTGCCAAACGATTCCTTACAGATAGTCGGGTTACTGAGAGTGATCTTGGAGAGGGAACCTCAGGAGTTTGGTCACCAGCCTGGTTGCAGATACAGGCTGGGATGTAGCTGTGTCCAATGCTGGAAGCTGCAGTTTTTGTCCTGGTTGTTCTTTGTGAGCTTACTAGAGGTGTGAGGCACACGCTGTCTCTGGTCACTCAGTTTAAAGTTGATATGCTCCTCTGTCAGGAGCTGAGGCCTAAGAGCTGCTCATGAGGTGAGAGCTCAGCGCTAACTCCTCTCACTGACTGTTGGCACTCCCCAACTGTCATTTCTTCTCAGCTCCTGGTCATGTGGTCTCACTCTCCAATCACACTCCAGTTACAAAGGTGACACATCATTGGATGACATCAGTAAACGGGTTAGCCCTTGCCTATCCGGGCAGTATCTACTGCTGCATATTACCTCTTGGTGTACTGAATGGTAAAAGGGGCTTATTCGCAACCACTCCTCTGCCATGCCCATTGGCAGGGATGCTGCAGATGCACAAGTTAAGTTTCTTTCCTTAGGCAGCACCACCTACAGAAAGATGGGGGGCAGCATCAGGGGCACAGTTATCTGCTACAAAGTAGGTTCTGATATTTAAAAATAGTGTCTCTTCATGCCTGATGTCACCATTGTTGGGAGACGATAAAGAAGATATCAATGGGTCATCGCAGGAAAAACAGCATGCTCATGGACCGTGTCGTGGACTTGGACGAGAAACCTTTAATGTCCATAGTTACGAGCTAAAACTTAGTCCCAATATCGTAGTTCTAGTGTATGAAGTACAAAGACTTGCGAACTCTCTAGGCATTCTTAAAGAACATCTAGAGCATTTGAAACGCGTTGAGGGGATTGTGCATAACATATTGAAACTATGATATCGGGACTACGTTTTAACTTGTAACTATGGACATCAAAGAATAATAATAATAAATAATAATAATTCTTTATTTATATAGCGCACACAGATTACGCAGCGCTGCACAAGCAAGCATTGGTCCCTGTCCCCATAGGGCTCACAATCTAAACAACCTAACAGTATGTTTTGAAGTGTGGGAGGAAACCGGAGTACCCGGAGGAAACCCACGCAAACACGGAGAGAACATACAAACTCTTTGCAGATGTTGACCTGGGTGGGATTCGAACCCAGGACCCCAGTGCTGCAAGGCAGATGTGCTACTCACTCAGCCACCGTGCCGCCCTCATTTGGATTGCAACTACTGCCGGGCTGATATGATTTCTGCAGTCATTGTTGTGAGACAAGACATGCAGAACCCACTTACTAAAATAATAACCTGATATATTACTTCTGGATGGAGCTGGCATTCTATAAGCAACAGAGAGTTTAGTTTCACCCCTGCCATTAGGTCTTCAGTCAGTTATTGTGAGCCAGAACCAAGTGCAGTCAAACACCCAGAAGAAGTGTGAAAGTCTTCCAAGTGACTACACAGAGGAAAGATATAATGGAAAGACTTGTACCTGTTTTGTGTGTTCAACCACAACTTGTTTTGGCTCACAATAACTGATGGAAAATCTAAGAGAGATGTGAACTGACCCTTACTTTAAGTAAAGATTCCCTTTGTTCAACCCCAGAGACCAAAAAGGAATGTCCTACAAAATAAATAAATCAGATATGGAAAAACTGTTACAAATTTTACAATTTAAAACTAAAAATAGGTCTTTTAGATCTTCCCGCACTAAGCCAGCCATGCCTTTGTCATTCTTGTCCCCGATCTTAAAAACATTTTTAAAATAATGCTAATCTGAACTGCTTTGGGGGGTGTGAACAGAGCCCCTCAGGACTCCGCTTCCAGTGCATAATTAACACCCCCCTTCCTGCCTCACTTTCGATATGCCAATCGCTCCATCCAGTCCATCTTCTGTTGCCGACGTCACTCTAGTCAGTTCCTGCAACTGGGCAGTCCACCCGGCACTTTTATCAGTCTGGAACCTTCCATATTCAAAGGACATTGTAGAAGAAGCTGTGCAAGTTGACTGTGCAAACGGAGTGGGGGGGGGGGGGGGGCATATATGAAGTGTGGGGGAACGCATTGATTATTCCCTTGAACCAGAGCCGTAGCATATTTTAAAAAAAAATCCCTACTATCAGGGGCAAGAATAATAAAGATATGGCTGGCTTAGTGCGTAGGAAATGTTTTTCTATTCTTTTAGAGTGGCAAGCGGCTTCTTTAGGGGCAGGGAGTGTGTCACATGGGCCATAAGGAGTGCTGCAGTGGTGAACCAATCTGCTTAACGTGTGGCATCTGTGCAATCCAATCCATTTAAACCCACCAATGTTATCACTAAGTGCCTTTCATTGTCTTTTCTGGCTCACTAGCTTGTCTGGCTTTCTAGCTTACTACTTTTGATTACTTATACATTGGCCTGTCCCTTGTGCATTATCTGTCTTGCCTACTGTGTTGTTTGTCCTTGTTTCGTGTTTGTCTTCATCACTTTGCTTAGCAATAATATCTAGTATAGGGACCACCGCCCTATACTAGACGGGAAGGACAGATGTTTTAAAAAATTTTAGGACTCACAACCTTGTTTTGATTGCATGTACATGTTTTTTTATAATAATGACTTGAAGGCCATGGCAAATGTATTCATACATGTATTGAGTTCCTCCCCATGCCCCATACTCAGAATGTCATAGAACCAACCTATAAGGGTATAAGTATATTCATCATACTAAATATCAATAGATCCTGAACCCTGACCGGGTATGTGGACTCACAAGGACTTTGCTGTTTGAACCTTCATTGCAAAACTGGGCCAAACTAAGCCCAATAAGAGATATGAGGCCCTTTCCTATGTCTCTCCAACTTCGTCCTTCAGCCTAATGTTTGTGTGGTTGACCCTATTTAAAATTTTATTTAAAATTTCAATAAATACAATTAAAGAAAGTTATCACTTAGAGAACCTCAGTCCAAGATTATCAAGACATAATTACCTGTATCCAACAGAATTCCAAACTTCTGCTGTGTGTAGCCTTTAAGGGAAATCTACTGTCAAAATCAAGTATGGGCACTTCCTCATAGATCCAAGCACTATCACTGTGGTCATTTTTCACGGGTGTCCCCGCGACCCACATCTCGGTTCGGGTACACCTGTGCCTCGCTCTGGTCCCCGGCTCCTCCGCAGGATAACAACAAGGCCATGGATAACAAATATAATAAGATTACCACAGTCACTGGGCCTGTATCTATAATTAAGTGTCCCTGGATTATAATGCCTGATTTTGATGGCAGACTTTCTTTAACCTCTGATGCCCTTTTCCATTTTGGGGTTTTCATTATTTACTTCCCACCTACAAAAAGCTATAACTGTATTATTTTTCTATTTACAGAGCCACACCTGGACTTGTTTTCTGTGGAGTTACATTTTTCGAGAAGGGAATATTTTTAGCTTAGGAGGTGTATGAAATTTTCAGTTATACAAATCAGTGACTCATGAGTGTATATGGTGTTAATAGATGGATATTTATGCCAGAAAATCATTACTGCGCGCTTCCTGTGCTTAAATAGCCAGTTTAAGCAATTCTAGTAATCTTGCATCATGTATGAAATAAGGGATGTCCAGCCTTTTTACACTACTTCAGAAATTTCGATCTTAGATCAGACAATAACCATTGCCACAACCCCCCAGATCTGACTACGACTGGCACTCACGGGCGTAACTAGGAGAGGCTGGGCCACATAGATTTCTGCAAGGGACCCCCTCTTCTCTAAAAAAAAATATATATATTTGTAAAATCACTCATTTATATACTTATATACACACATAAAGTTCTACACACGCACATTAATACACTCTTACACATACATACGTACATACATACATGTAAAATCGCATACGCACACATTTATGTACTCATGTATATATTTATACACACATACATACATACATTATTTACAAACACAGTGAGGCTTATTTACTAAGGGTCCCGCGGCCGCATTTTCCTGACTTTTCGTGGATCGTGCTGGGGATTGTGCCGCACAAGATCAGATTTTGGCGAATCGGCGTCGGCTTTCACGCGACAGAAATCATGGTCGGGCCGTCAGAGGATCCGACGGAATCGGACTAAGCACGGGATTTAACAATTACATTTTTGTCACAAGCCAAGCACTTAGATGCACCAGGAAGAAGAAGGTGAACTCCGGCGGACCTGTTCGGGGAAGTGACATAAGCAGGAAATTGTACTATTGTGAAGGAGCAGTTTGCACAGCATAAGCAGGAAATTGGGCGCAGGATCTTCTTGAATCGCGGCAGATGTGCATTCCGGCAGACATTCCGGATCGCACAGGACGGGTAAGTAAATGTGCCCCAGTGTATATACACAGTGACCCAGATTTATAAAACTGGCTGCAAAAATAAAGACAGAGGCTCCTCAGGCCTCAGGGTGCGTTCACACGTTGCAGTTAAAACTGCAATGCAATTATCTTTGAGGTGGTTTTAGGTGCAGTTTTGTCAATTGAACAGGTGAAAGACATTAACTGAACGAGTGAATTTGATTTTGAAGGGGAAACCTGCTCCACAAATGTCATTCACTCGTTCAGTTCAGATCTTTCACCTGTTCAATTGACAAAACTGCACCTAAAACCACCTCAAAGCTGATTGCATTGCAACCTCTTTTAGCAGATCTGTTTGCACAGGAAAGGGGTGACTGGTTTGGCAGGGGGTCAGTGATGGTGTGGGATGGCATTTCTTTGGAGGGCCACACAGCTGTTAATGTGCTTGCCAGAGGTAGCCCGACTACCATTAGTTACCGCGATGAAATACTCAGACCCCTTGTGAAACCACATGCTGATGTAGTTGGCCCTGGGTTCCTACTAATGCAGGACAATGCTAGACTTCATGTGGCTGGAGTGTGTCTGCAGTTCCTGCAAGATGAAGGCATTGAAGCTATGGATTGGCCTGCTCGTTCCCCAGACCTGAATCAGATTGAGCACATCTGGGACATCATGTCTCGCTCCATCCCCTAATGTCACATTGCACCACAGACTGTCCAGGAGTTGGTGAATGCTTTAATCCAGGGTCAACATCTGCAAAAAGTTTGTATGTTCTCCCTGTGTTTACATGGGTTTCCAACAGGTCCTCCAGTTTCCTCCCACACTCCAAAACATACTGGTAGGTTGATTAGATTGTGAGCTCCATTAAGGCAGGGACTGATTTGGCAAACTGTGTGCATCGCTGCGAATCTGTGTGCGAAATATAAAGGAATTATTATTATTATTATAATCCAGGTCTGGTAGGAGATCCCTTGGTAGACGCAACTTCATCAGGAGCTTCTCCAGACTCACGTCTTTCACATCTTCATGGAGTTGGTTTCTAACCATCTATGCAGATACATGCACATTTGTGGCCTGCTGGAGGTCAAATAGCAGGGCACTGGCAATGCACCTTGCACAAAGGCATAGTTAGCGGTCCTGCTGTTGAGTTGTTACCCAAGCTTACAAAAGAATTTCTGTAGCACTTAGAGTTCCTAAGAGCACTGTGGCCCCCATAATCCTTAAATGGAAAAGGTTTGGGACAACCACAACTTTTCCTGAACCTGGCTGTCCAGCAAAACTAAGCAATCATGGGAGAAGAGCCTTGGTGAGAGAGGGCCTGGAGCCCTGCCAGTATGGGTGCTGGGGACCACTGGGTCTTGGTCCCTGCTGGTGCTGTGCTGCAGCGGCGGTAGATGCCATGTGATGCCGCATGCAATAGTGTAGGGGTCCACTACAACAAGGTCACCGCGAAGTGGTTAGTGGGCTTATACAATTTGATCGAAGTGTAAGTAAGAACCTCAAGTTTGTTTTGAAAATGTAGCCTAGTGGCAATATATCATTGTATGATGTGTGGATGTGTGGCCAGTTCTTTTTTCTCTCCCCATCTTGGTTTAGTATATGCTATCCCTTCATTTATTTAGTTTTTTGTCTGGTACTAGCACTCCGTCCCATTTGACCCAGGTGCTCTTAAATTAGCAGAAGACTGCATATAGTGGCCGCCTACTTCTACTCCGCTAGTGTCTGAGACCACATGGAACAGTGAGTATTCAAGACCGGTTCACACATGGTGAGCATTTAAGTCCAGTTGTAACACAGAGCCATAGCAATGCACAAAAAATGGCCAACATCAATTGTAACACAAAGCCAAAGCAATGCACAAAAAAGTCCAATTCACGTGGTACGGTACTGGTGGGGACCCTGGACCCAGAGCCAAGGTGGCTAAGCCTGCCAGATTTGTTGCAGGGGGGGGGGAGCAACTGGTGCTGCATTTCTGTTTTTTTCTGTAAAGATGGGGTGCATAGTGTACATTAATAAGCAAAAAAAAAAAACTATTTTGCAGAGTTAGATAGTCAGCCTTATTCATAGATTGTAAGTTATTGTGGACAGTACCGTTGTTTCATATGTCTATGTTTTTACACTGAAATCTCTTATTTTGTTTGTATATGTACCCCATGATTTGTAAAGGGCTGTGGATCCTTTATGCTGGATAATGATTCCGACTTAGTATAAGAAGGAACCGGGATTCATAGCACAGGGGACATGCTGAGGTCATGGGTAATATAAACACTTACTTCTGATACACACATGACATCATTAATTGGAAAATTTCCCTTTCATTTTTTTCTTCTACCTGGCAGCCATGTCAGCTTCTTCCAGCCATAACTCAGCTCTGCAGAACCTAATACTGTTCTCTTGCTCCCCTGAAGATTATTATTATACCACCACAGTAGTCAATACAATATCAGTACCCACATAGTTGGCAAAAATCACAGGAACCCCACAGTAGCTAATATAATGACAGTGCCTGCCACACAGAAGCCAAAATAGTAACAGTTTCCCCACAATAGCCAAGATAGTCACAGGGTCCCCCAATAGGCCATATTCACAGTGCCCTACAGTAGGCAAAATAGTATCAGTGCCCCCACATAGGTCAATATAGTCATGGTGTGCCCCCCAGTAGCCCATAGTCACAGGGCCTTACAGAAACCGATAGTCTCTGTAGAATTTAATTTATGTTATTACCAAACATTTACATAAAAGGCAGGCACGACCAATTTCCAAAAGTGGGCAAATGGTCATTCCAAAGTTTAGTTATATCTACATATTCACCCTGTGACCAATGCTGGCCTTGGCATCATGCAGATGCAATAACATTATTAGGCCTGCTACTTGAAGCCACAGTGTGCATAGATGGGAGAAGACATGCTGCACCCGGAAACTGGCTAGGTGGGGATTTTTTTTAATTAAATGTATGCGTTCTGTGTGGAGGCCACTAAGGGAACACTATACTATGTGAAGAAAGAAAGACACTATTACTTATTTATTGTCAACCTTACAAGAACTCAGTTTAAATGAGTGTTTCTAACGATATAGGAGAACACATATAAGAGATGTCATGTATGAACTATTCCTCACATGACCTCTTTGCACTTCAGACCCATTCAAATGAATGAGAATGAGTAACAATATCAAGCACTATGGTCTATTGTATGTTTCTGTACTTGGTGCAGTGTTAATGCTCCGGTCACATAAGACTGCTTATCCGTAGAGAGTGTTGGAAGTTAGACCCTTGTTGATCAAATATTGATCACCTTTTTAAGGATAAATGATCCAAAAAAATCCTGGAAATCCCTTTAACACATCATATACTGCTAAGTCTGTTACTTTTAAGAAATAAAAAAAATTGCAACCCCTTTGAAGATGCTGCATTGATCATTTACTTTAACCAAACCATTTATGATCCAAAGAAATGGTATTATCTATGGTAAGACTCTGCGATTTTCAAATGTTTTTATTGCAAATGTTTTTAAAACCACAAGCTGCGGCTTTGCTCTTTTCCACGTCTAATAGAAACATTAAAGTGGGATAGAGATAAAGGGGCCTTGTAGAACTGACTATCCATGGTAAGTCCGAATGAGTTTCCTTCAAAGGTTTTTCACATATGACATCCTAGATCAACAATGTGGACAAGCTCACTGTTGAACGGGTAGCTGCAGGAGGATTGTCCTGCTAGGTCAAGGATGCCACAGTGTGAAGAAAGTGGTAGGAAAGTAACAAAGGAGGGTGTAAAAAGGTTTATGTATGTGAGGAAACAGACCAAAATCACCTCAATAATCCAGAAGAGCCAGATCAAACAAAAAAAGGCTGTTCCTGGAAACTGATGCTATGGTAAAAGGCATTCAGCCAGTCCATGCACAGTAAGAAGACCATGTTTTCCAAAGATGAGAAGCAGATAAGTCTCTTGTAGTACTGGGGAAGTGGCATTGAGTATCCTAGTCTACATGGAGAAGAAAGTGTTAAACTGGCATTTTCTTATCAGGTTCTGTCAGGGTAACAAGGAGTGTTGGGTAACCCCAAGTGTTGTCACTGTTCTCTTCCCCGGGAGATGTTAAGTAAAACAATCTTACCATAGGATTTTTTTGAATGGCTGTGAGAGTATAGTTAGAAGAGCTAAATAGAAAATCCCAAAGAATGTGACTGCTAATAGCAATATTGTGAAGTCTTATATCCATGAACTTATATACAGAAAAGATATGCAATGCAATCCAAGGCCTTACAGAAAATGTATTCATGTTCATCTTTGGGACATAAATGTAAAGATAACATTTGGAAGAGTGAGAGAAGCCTTGAGATCAAAGGGATCTGACCTGCCTAGGATGGAAAGGGCAAATGGCTGCCTAAAGTGTATAGCACAAAAAACCATTACATATACATTATAAGTGCCATTTACAAAGCTAAAATTTTCACTTGCAACTATTTAGCATATGTGTAGTTATTTACATCCTTGTCATGAAACTGTACTGTTTATTGTTCTCTTTTTGTTGATCTGTAATTTTTATTCTTTTTTATAATATTTAGTAATAACAATTAATAATAATAATTCCTTTATTTATATAGCGCACGCAGATAACACAGAACTAATTAATAATAAGATGCAAGCATGTCTCCATCTGAATATGATCCCAGATCTCTTCTGCACATTCCCAATGTTGGTACATAATACAGTTTTTTTTCTCCCCACAAGTGTTCGTAGGGGTTAATGCAGCAACTCTACTACATTTTAATTGAACCATTTTTTTTGCCACTCCCCAAGTATCTTCCAGCTTGGTGTCCTTCTGGAACATTATGTTGTTCTTTTAATACCCATAGTATTTTAGTGTATGAACTAACTCATCTTGTAAGATACGTACATATACACTCACCGGCCACTTTATTAGGTACACCATGCTAGTAACGGGTTGGACCCCCTTTTGCCTTCAGAACTGCCTCAATTCTTTGTGGCATAGATACAACAAGGTGCTGGAAGCATTCCTCAGAGATTTTGGTCCATATTGACATGATGGCATCACACAGTTGCCGCAGATTTGTCGGCTGCACATCCATGATGCGAATCTCCCATTCCACCACATCCCAAAGATGCTCTATTGGATTGAGATCTGGTGACTGTGGAGGCCATTTGAGTACAGTGAACTCATTGTCATGTTCAAGAAACCAGTCTGAGAGGATTCCAGCTTTATGACATGGCGCATTATCCTGCTGAAAGTAGCCATCAAATGTTGGGTACATTGTGGTCATAAAGGGATGGACATGGTCAGCAACAATACTCAGGTAGGCCGTGGCATTGCAACGATGCTCAATTGGTACCAAGGGGCCCAAAGAGTGCCAAGAAAATATTCCCCACACCATGACACCACCACCACCAGCCTGAACCGTTGATACAAGGCAGGATGGATCCATGCTTTCATGTTGTTGACGCCAAATTCTGACCCTACCATCCGAATGTCGCAGCAGAAATTGAGACTCATCAGACCAGGCAACGTTTTTCCAATCTTCTACTGTCCAATTTCGATAAGCTTGTGCAAATTGTAGCCTCAGTTTCCTGTTCTTAGCTGAAAGGAGTGGCACCCGGTGTGGTCTTCTGCTGCTGTAGCCCATCTGCCTCAAAGTTCGACGTACTGTGCGTTCAGAGATGCTCTTCTGCCTACCTTGGTTGTAACGGGTGGAGATTTGAGTCACTGTTGCCTTTCTATCAGCTCAAACCAGTCTGCCCATTCTCCTCTGACCTCTGGCATCAACAAGGCATTTCCGCCCACAGAACTGCCGCTCACTGGATGTTTTTTCTTTTTTGGACCATTCTCTGTAAACCCTAGAGATGGTTGTGCATGAAAATCCCAGTAGTTCAGCAGTTTCTGAAAAACTCAGACCAGCCCTTCTGGCACCAACAACCATGCCACGTTCAAAGGCACTCAAATCACCTTTCTTCCCCATACTGATGCTCGGTTTGAACTGCAGGAGATTGTCTTGACCATGTCTACATGCCTAAATGCACTGAGTTGCCACCATGTGATTGGCTGATTAGAAATGAAGTGTTAACGAGCAGTTGGACAGGTGTACCTAATAAAGTGGCCGGTGAGTGTAGCTCTCAATACTGGTCCATTAATTTCCACCCTTTTCCTTGATTCTTCCAGTCCCATTTGCATCCATCAGATTAGAAATCCCATTGAAGGCCTTGCAAAGAGTGGAAGCTTTTTTTACCTATCAAAGGTGGATCAACCCACCATTTAATAATGTTAATGGATTTAGAATGTAATTATATGCAATAATGAAAGCATCACAAAAACATTTGTCTATATAGTTTATACTTGGACTTCAGATCATTTGTAACAGTAGTTGGTATATACTAATATATAACAAAACTGTTTTATATTAGTATAAAGACACAAATGTGTAAATCTGAATATGCAGTAGCCTGATGTAGCCACAAGATGGCAACATAGAATCACTGAATCCAATTATTGCTTCATGTCAAGCTACAGCCATTTTACATTTCTAAGCAAGAAAAGGAAATGAGAATACTGCGATATTTCATAGAATTGTCTAAATAATTCATTACTCTGACAATTTTTAGTCTCATAGTCACATTGTCTTGTTTTATATAAGACAAAGTAAACTTGATTGATATATAAAGATTGTTGCATTGAACATTGTACTTATTCCCTTTTCCTCCACGGATGCAGTTGATTTAGTTATTAAGAGGCATGCGCATCTCATATTCCAGAATGGAAAAATCAGTAAGTTAGGGACTAGCATGGTTTTAGCTATAACCCCCTCAGTTATAGAAAGTCTGTTGGCCTGAGGCATCCCCGGCAGGGGTGAACCTAAACTCTCTACTGCCTGAAGTGAGCTATAGAATGGCGCCCCATTTGTCCCATCCAGTAGTGATATATGAGGTATAGTTAAAGTTAGTTATATATCTCACACTGATGCTGACATAAGGTATGAAGAGACACTATTTTTACATGGCAGGTCCTGCTATGTAGCTGATACCTGTGTCCCTGATGCTCCCCTATCTTGCTGCAGGTGGTGCTGCCTGAGGCAAGAGGCTCAACCCACTTCATGGCTTAGCCCGCTCTACCTTGATCATGACCAAAAGTTCCCAGCAGGGTCAAAAATTACCTAATTGTGATTTTCTATCACTGTCCTTTCTTGCTAGGAAGGAATAATGCATTTTAGCACTCTCTGTCATTTTAGGATTGCCATTTCCCAACATCTCACCATGTTCTTCCATTTTACCTTCAGGTCATATAGGCTAGAGATTCTTAATGTTTGCCTCCAGTACTGACAGATATCTTATTCTAACTTTTTTGAACTTTATTAAAATGGTTTCTCCCAGAATTAATTCATTCATATCATAGGCTCCACTACTCAGACCAGTGCTGTATTTGTCATTAGGCACTCAAAGGCCTGTGCCTAGGGTGCCACGATACAGAGGGGTGTCTTCTGGAGCAAGCTTCTTTCCCATTTTTCTTTATATTCATCCTTTACTTTAGAAGAGGTGGTCCACCGATGCAGAGAGTCCACTTATACAGGCGTTAAGGAATTGGGTTAATAATATATAGGTGTGTAGAGGGGTATCATGATGTATAGGGTTGGGGGTGAAAGTATAAAATAGTGTGACACAAGGTACGTAAGTCTACAGAAGTTGGGGCATAGAAGCATAAAAAGGGTTAAAGTCTACAGGAATGGGGGCTAATCTTTTATTATCTGCATAATTTTGTATATACATACTCCTCTGTGCTCCCCAGGACCCCTGCTTGCTCACTCACTCACCTCACCTTGATCCAGTGCTGGCTCCGGTAGCCCAGCACACGCTTCCACGGCCTCTAGGGTGCGCGTCCACGGCGGCATCCAGAGATTTAAAGGGCCGCCGCGCTGGCTTGCTGCCCGCCTTTTCTGTTTAAATTTCAGCCCCTTCCTGTGTCACTTGATGGATCTTCGTGCCTTGTATCCTAGAGAAAGCTTTGTTCCTATGCCTTGTGCAGTTATTGTTATTTTTTTGTTGTGACCCCTGTTCTGTTGACCTTGGCTGCCCCCACTACAAGTCCAACCCACTTTTCGTCGGGCTCTGGGGAAAAATGGGTGCCACTTAGACCCGCTCCCAGGTGTCAGCTTATGTCATCGTCCACGGTGGTCCAGTGGGTCCACCCTGACAATACAGCATAATATCATAATATTTAGTAAATAATTAGCAAATCATGATAGTTGTGGCATAGAAAAGGGCCTTAAATGGGGTTTGTTCAGGTGTGTGCCTAGGGCAATGTGAGCTGTCAATACAGCCATGACACTGAGCTATCACTAGAATAGGGGTCTCCACCAAATCCCTTATAGACCTTGTAGACATAAGTAGGTTTCCCAGAAATCAGCTAACCTCATGATTAAGGAACAAACCCTTTATTTATTGTATCCACAAGACAAGTGGTCTGTAATACTTTACTTATTACCATGTATCTCTGGGATCAGTCATTCAACATCCCGGGTGATCAAATCACGGTGAAACAGTCACTTATTGGTGCGGTATGTATTGGTGTAAGTATAACCCTCTAGCAAACTACCAAGGTCTTCTTACAAAATGTTATGCTTTTTGATGTATTAATTCACTATGGAGCAAGTTCTAGATTGTATTTATGTGTTCTAGATGTTTTCTAGCATCTTTCCAGTAGATTTCCTTATAGGACCTATAAAATCCCAGAGAAAAATAAATGTGTTAAAGTACAAAACAACACCAAAATGCTTGTATAAAAACTGCATTAAAATGCTTGAAATACATGATGTTGCAGCTGAAACCATGTGTACATGAAGAAAGCCAGACAGTGTTAAGGATCGCGTAATTTCAGACACTGTTTAACAGCAAAGCCCTGGCATTCTTCCAGGAATCTAGACACTCAAGCTCCTTACCTCATAGGGAGGAGTGGATTTAAGTAATATTTGCATATTGAAACCAGTTCCTCTTCCTGGTTCTAAACTCACGTCTGATATACGCAACATATTTCTTCAGATATCTATATATATCAAAGGTAAGGGAATTGGTTATATACAGTACGATAATGTATTATCTGTGTTTATATATTATATGTGTCCACTAAGAATCACTTAGCAAAGTGAAAGTGATTCAGTTGTGTATTTAGGGACAGCCAAGCAGGGGTTACACACGAGCCAAGGGACAGTACTCTAAATGCTTGTAAATGCTAAGTCATTTAATGACATTCGGTCTTATGTACCAATTGTTGTAAGTACGGTCCTAAAAGGGGATTATGTAGTGAGACCATGAAGATCTTGAGCTTATACATTCACAGCCATGACAGTGCTCAATGATCTACTGCTGTCACCACTGTCACTAAAAGTTTGCTAGTTCTGTGAAAACAGGAAAGAGTAGCCAATTCTGCCTCCACAGCAATATATGCATCCTCAGTCATAATTACATTTACATTTAAATTTACATTTTCATTTTTGGTCAAGAAAAGTGGGTTTGGTGTATTTTGGACATAAACTAATTTAGTACATTAAAAAGAGAAATAAAAAGCTATAAAATTACTAGCTGCAACATGGCAAAAGTTTGGGAAATTGATAACAATTATATTCCACTTTGGTGAAAAGCGAATAGAGTAAAGATAGTGATACATTAACTGACAACAAAGATTTTCTTTTTTCTTCCCAAACCAGGAAAACTTATTTTGTGTTTTCTTTACACCCCCAAAGGCAGCTTCACAACACTGAAAAACGGAGCACACACGACCACTCTAAGTGCAAATTAACCATTAAAAACTACTTTAGACAGCAGTCTTAGCTACTTTTCTCTCTTTTTATCCACATTTATAAGTATTTATGCCAACTGTACATGACAGTTGTCAATTTGACCATGAAAAATAGACATTAACATCCGTCTTCAGTGCGTTTAAAAAAAGCACCAAGAATGGAGCAACGCACCGTGTGTTAGCAGCCTCAAAATTATGGACATGTGCCTGAAACCATTAAAAAATATTGCATTTAATCCAGCCATGTGCCATCAGTTACAAAATTTAAGGTACGCATCTGTTTTTTACTGTTGTGCAATTTTAAGTTTTCTTTAGTATACCTGTCTGATATAAATATGAATTATACATACATTAAGTCATTAAAAAGAGGTCCTGAATTCCCAGAAAGGGGGCATAGATGTTATAATATTGTTTTGGCGAGTCCAAAGTAGCACACAAATTATCATCCAGCATCTGCCACTCTGATAAGTCTAGCCTAATTTTAGATGCGAAAATCTGCTCTAATGTATTTGATCCAGGCATTTAGGATCCACTACATTGATTGTCAAGCTTCCATCATGATCCCCAAAACATGACACATGAATTAGACAATGTTGATCATTTTCTAAATCACCTGCAAATCTCCATAGAAGAGAGAGAAAGGAAGAGGTCTTTTATGGTAACTGTAAGTGAACTGTAAGTGAAGCATTTAACGGTTAGAAAACAATAATTTGGAAGTCAGTTGTGTTGCTGTAGTTTACGCTGATGCTTTTGATGCTTTCAAAAATGACAACTAAATAAAGCATAATGTTTTATTCATACATCCAGTGCAAAGATGATCAGAAGTATACCAGAAGAGAATGATGAACCATTGGATCCACAAGAGGTTCACCAATTACACCCGGGAGGAATATCAGAGGCCAGCTTGGGAAGTATAGCTAGCGGGCACAGTCTGTATCCCAGTAACTCAGCTCAAGCATGGCAGTCACAATTCAGCAAGGACTATAACTGTAGCAACAGTATATCACATTTACTTGGAGCAGATGGTCTGGAAAGACCTCATACTCTTGTATCATATGGCAATCCTGGAGATCACAGGCATGCAGCATACAGGGAAATGGATCATGGTGAGTAGGAATATTCTTATTAGACAACCAATTGACAAGAACATTCAGTTACTTTTCTGTTTATCAATTGTCCCACACTGGGTTTGTCACTTGCTATTAGAATCAATGGAAAGTTCAAAACTAACACACATGCAGATATTTGGGATACTGTACCCGTGATTTCACACTGAAAACTAGCCAATGACTCCTATAAATTGGATTTGGCTCTAGATCAGTGGTTCTCAACCTTTCTAATGCTGTGGCCCCGCAATACAGTTCCTCATGTTGCGGTGACCCCAAACCATGTACAAGAATATTGTATTCGTGCCAAAAAATGCAATAAAATCGTGGCTCCCATGGCTTTAGGCGACCCCTGTGTTTTGGTCGTTCGACCCCCGCCGGGGTCACGACCCACAGGTTGGGAACCACTGCTCTAGATGAACTCTAGAGAGCGTTTATTTACAGTAAATGTACTTTTCTAACCACGCCATGATCTTCCTCTCCTTATCCTTAATGACCAAGACATTTTACAGACTTTCAAAACCTGACTTGGCATGGTTGACACATTTTTGCAAATTAACAAACTGAAAAGTATGCCATTCATGTATCCAGGTTGTCAATACTTTGCACAAGCACCTTTAAATGCAATAAAATAAGCAAGTTTGTTGGGATATGTCTCTACCAGCTTTGCCCATCTAGAGGCTTTGTTGATTCTTTTTGGCAAAATACTGGACTGGACTTTTTCTTAAATAATTATGTATTGATTTAAGACATTTTATTGTATCTTTGGCTGCATGTTTAGGGTCCTGTCCTGATGCATCTGAACCTACACCCCACTCTCAAGTCTTTCACAGCCTCTGACTGGTCTAGGATTGCCCTGTATTTAGATCCTCCTATATTCCCATCAAAGCATCTCCACAGCATGATACTAAAACCACCACATGGTGTGGATGCTGTGTTCAGGGTGACACGCACCATAGGTTTTTCTCCACAAACCGTAATGCATTTAGGCCCAACACTTCAATTTTTATCTTATCTGGCCACAGCACCTTCTTCCATATGCTTTCTATGTCCACTGCATAGCTGTAGATGTCCTGTGGACAGATTCCCCCACCCAAGCTGTGAATCTTTGCTGCTCCTCTAGAGAGACCAGGCTTTTACTCTAATAAGCATTCTCCTGTCAGTTTAGGTAGATGGGCAGATCTTGATAAGAACAACAAAAAAAACATTTTTAATGCACTTTTCTTGAGTTGACTCAAAAACAGTAGGTAGGTTGGTGAGATACTAGTAGTATTATAATCATTTAATAAATATAATTAAAATATAACCCTGCAATATGTTTTGACACAACTTTAATCCTGCACTTGTTTTTCCATATTTACTATTTATTTAATTCACTATCCACTTTCCTGAGTATTCTATTTCAATAAAACAAAATCCTTTATTGTAAAAAATAAGAATATAATTCCAATTACTATGATTATAGATAGAAGATCTTTTCTGTATTGTCATCCCCCTGCGCCACCAATGCATCAGGTTCCTCGTCTGTGCCAACCAGTTATGCAACCAAATTATCGGTAGGTAAAAAAAACGTTCTTAATGGTATATTCACATGTGCTAGTTTTGTTGCATGCTTGAAAAACAAGAAATGTATACCATGAAGCATTTTTTAAACTCCTTTACATGAAGAAAAAATATGGAGGAATCCCGCATCTTTACTTCAAGCTTTATTAATCCAAAGTAGGTTCCTTTATAAAATATTCACATGGCCAATACAAAGGGTAAAAAACACACTTAATGATAAATGTCCCACTGTCGAGTCTATGAGCCCTTAGGACAGTGGTGGCGAACCTATGGCACAGGTGCCAGAGGTGGCACTCAGAGCCCTTTCTGTGGGCACTCAGGCCATTGATCCCAAGACAGAGCTCACCAAACAGGACCAAATTCACCAAATCTTCCTGCAGACCCAGGCAATTTAATAGATTCTACAATCAGCGCTATTTTAGAACGACACTTCATTGGCTGTTGGGAACTGCGGTAAAAGTGAGAAAGTGTTGATAGAACTGCAGTATCTTTGTAGGTCATCCTACTGGACCCTTCATTCTTACTGTACAGAGAGACCCTGGTGAGAAGCTACAATGATAGTCTGAATGTGCCCTCCTTCTTTCAACTGTATTAGTGGCCTTAAGGGGCCGATACGATTGATAGATGTTGAAGAGCAGGTAGCAATAAGTTACTGCTTAAAATTCAATGTTGGCACTTTGTGGTAAATAAGTAGATTTTGGTTGTAGTTTGGGCACTCGGTCTCTAAAAGGTTCGCCATCACTGCCTTAGGAGAACAGGGGATTGAATAGCTTGCACTGAATAAGAAGCCTTGCAGAAAGTACTGTAGGCAAGTAAAAGGTTAAATGAAGCCGCGTTGGAGAAATATTTTGACCAAAATGAACATGAGACAATCATTTAAAAATATGCCAATGATAGGCCAGTAATTTTAGGGACCCTGACCCAGTCAGTTAATAGATTGTTTTATAGACTATATTGACCATATTGCACCACTGGAACGTATCTCCCAATCACTGGAATGAGGAATGAGCAGCAATAGTGAAACTGGACGACTGCAGAGTTTCGGATACCTCAACAGCAGATCCCGTTTTAGTCTGAAGGAGGGCAATTGTGGTGCCTATGACCAAATTAACTAGAGGATCAATATTTGAGCATAATAAGGTGTGATCACAATTGGTAGGGAATGTCTATAAATCCAGTTTATTAGACTACATGGTATTTGTTAGGATACCTCCTTGTTTAGTTTTGTATTGGAGTAACACTAATGTTGAAAAAGTTTATCTATGTTTTTGTGTATATAATAATTATAATAAAACAAGCATTAGCTTCTATGTACACTATAGATTGTTTCTATGCCTTGAATGGCCATAATACAAAGTTTGTGTAATATTTCTGCCTTGTAGTGAACCACAGAATGATTTTGCGGTACATACAAATGCATCCCCATACAATATGCCGCAGCCAGATATATATTCCTATCGTCAGCAGCCTCAAATTAGAAATAGCCCTGTACGGTTTCCACCTCAAGAAGAGCCTGGTACAGGTCTGAAGATGAGCAACTTGCCATCAGAGCAAAGTAAGTGCAACCTGCTATTTGACAAGTAATGTATTTTTTAAAAAATGTGCCCAATCTTTCATATGATTCTGGTAATCTTTGAGCAGCTGATTCTAAAAATACCATCCATTTCTTTCTAGCAGCTCTAGTAGATGAGATGGTGCTGCTATGAGTACCTTATTATTTTGACCATGGCCCTTAGGGCTCTTATGGTGCGAGTGTCCAAGAACACCTCATCATAAGAAATCACGGAAACAAAGGTTTTCGCGATCTGATGGAAAATCTCTAGTTCACAGCCACAAAATATGACAGTTTCAAAATTTCTTTAGCACAATATTGAGTGAAGACTAGATTTAGCAGTAATATAACATTATTAATTAGTTGACAATTATTTACCGCATCTCTTAGGTACATTATTGAGTGACCATTAGTTTCAGCATCCTATGTATTAGTTTCAGCATCTTTGTAAGGTGGTGATGCCAGATCTCCAAAAGTATTGTTGATCTGGGAAAAAGGGTGTCATTTTTACATAATCAGGGCCCAAAACATACTTATCACCAATTTTTCTTAAAACCAAATAAACATTTTTTTCCAATTTTTTTTAAAAACCTGTTAACTTGCCATTTTGCACCTTTCAAATCTGACATATGACACTTTTTGTGGTTATAACCTTGGAACCCTTAAATATATAGTGAAACCCCATAAATTACCTCAGTATAGAAACCAAAGTATGTAAAACTATGTTTAAGTAATTTGTTAACCCTTTATGTGTTTCACATGGGTTAAAACAGAAAGGAGGTGTGATATTGAAATTGTCATTTTTTTGCCTACATTAATGTATTTTTTATAAAATGTATACATTCACAGAGAATAAAATGCCAAAATGCCCCATAACATTTAATACCCAATTTCTCCTGGGCATGCCGATACCCATATGTGGTGTTAACCTACTATGTGGGCACAGGCCAGGACATTGAAGGGAAGGAACACCATTGATAGCCGATTTTCTTTGTCACATTGTACATGCTGTAACATGTTTATTTTTTAGGTAGTGTGGACATATTAGGGTTTATTTTTTGTGGGATGAGATGCACTTTACAGATCTTTCACTTTGTGGTGTTTATATTTTATTGATCAGATTTGTATTACGGTAACTCTTTCTGAGTATAGGAAAAGAAAATCATTGATTCTTGTTTTTGATAGTTTTTTGGGCTTTTCACCATACCATGAAAAATAATTGTTCTTTACAGTTGTGTCATTTTGGGCCACATGACTTTCACTTATTGGAACATTTTTTGTGAAGGAATTTGATGTAAAATCACCTTTTTTGGCAAGTGTTTATTTTTTTTTTTACAGCGTTCACCATGTGGGTCCACTTATGTTTCATATTTGTTATACAGATTGTTAAGGAATGCTGCAATACTAAATGTGGGGCTTTATGTGTTATTTTTATACTTTATTATGTATTTCTATGAAAGGGAGGTGTTTCAGGGCCTCTCACTTTATTATAAAAATGTTCCCTTGGCAGGGATTCCAGGAGAAGGGAGGATGGGATCCCCCAGTAAGTCACTTGAGGATCCGATCCAGAGGGTTTGTGTCTGCATTCCCCTTGCATTCCAGTTATCTCCAATCAAGGGTGTTACAGGAGGGTTTCAGATTCAGAAGCATAGCATAATAACATAATGCACAGGTTGGAATGTCACCTTAACACATGCAGTGCTATTAAGTCTTGCATTGCAAAGGAGTTAATGGGGCTCATTTACTAAAGGTCACGCTGCTCACTTTCGTCGGACTGTGCACCTTTATCGGGGCTAACACGGCTTGCACAGGTATTTAAGAAGTGTCTGTGCTGGCATTTTGGCGCACACAATCCTTTTGTGGCGCAGCTGCTCTGGCTTTCCATGCGGCACAAATTAGGGGAAATGCCGTCGTACTGTCCGACTGATTCGGACTGAGTGCAGGGTTTAACTTTTAAATTGTGTCGCAATTACAGTAGCCTCATGGCCTTAGACAAAAATTGCCTGGAGTTGGTTCAGTTATGTTTATGTTGATTAAATCGCGTTGTGGTCTATGTCGAGCACATTTGTTTGCAAACTAAATATGTGGAGAAAAAAGGCATCCAAACTAATTATCTCCTTATCTATTGACCTCCATTGGTCAAATGTAGTGCAAATTAGAAACTTCTTTTATGTCTCTATACTGAATTTTTGAAGGGCAAAATAGAAAAGTCTATTGCGTTTTCTTAATAAGTGTCACGTCAGAGTTTGATCTGTGTCTCAGTTTTTCACACGCATTTTCAATGCAATTTCAATGTGTTTGTCACGCACAGATAACGTGCATGAAAAGGACCCAGGGCTGAGGTCTATCTTTTCTATGGCAATTGATGTGTGCCAAATGCGTTTTTGATGGATCTCCATAGACTTGTGTGGTGCTTTTTTCACACGCGTGACTTGCAAAATTAGAGCATGCCGATATTTAAACATGCGTTTAAAAAAAAACGCTTGTGTGCGTGAAAAAAATGTCTGAAAAAAACATTATAATGGTGCAATGCAAGTTCTGCACGTCAAAAGAACGCAAGTGTGGAAGGGGCCTAATACTTTGCAATTAAGATTTTTTCTGGACAACTCATTTAGGGTATGATTTATATACTGATGCCTAAGCTTGATGGCTGGCTGGTTGTTGTAGCTGATATTCTAGTCGAAAGCAGTACAGAATTAACACAGTGAATTCACGCTATGCATCTGCTGTGTCTTGCAGGAAGAGTCTTCATAACGTATTCCTTAGATGCTGCAAACTCTGTTATACAACTGGGAAATCTTTTGTGCTCCAATGGATTCAAGACCACAGTAAGTCATGTTACAATTAGTCCTCAACAGGTAACGACATGGACTGAAGCTCAGAAGCACCATATTATGTACGTATCAGGTGGTTTTTATACCAAGTCTTGTTTTTAATAGAGGAGGAGAAGTTAAAATATCTGCCTTTATCTTATACTTTATGAAGTCACATTATATAACCCACATTGGCAGATTTTTATATTTGTAGTGTATAGAATTAGTCATAGAATGGTACTCTTATACCAGAAATATGTTCACCTCTTCCTCAAACACAGACATACCTTCCTATTTCTTTTTTACTCTGTTGTGTTTTTCTACTTTTCAGCTTTTTAGTGATTTACCTGATCCAACATGTACTGAAACATTGTGACTTAGATTGACATTCACATGAATGAAAGTCATGGTTGTTGACCCTCCAGAATCACTGTGCGACCATATTCAGACACTAGATGTGAAGTAACAGATTAAGGGTCCCAGCGGTGTGGAGCACCTCATTTAGTTACCAAAATGTGTGCTGAAAACCCTAACTCAGCTAATACTCGAGTCTATAAAAAAAAATTAAAAATCACCTTTCCGACGTGCCCCCCCCCCCCCCCATAGGTCCTCTTCTTGCTTCCGGTGCTCCAGTGCCTCTTCGGGTTCTTCCGTCCCTCGTGATGCCGGCAGCTCACAAACAATGACATTGTGTGTGTCTGTCGAGCGCAATGACCCAAAGAGGATCCAAGAAGAGAACCTACAGGGGGCGTCGGAAGGGTGAGTACAGTGTTAATTTTTTTTTACTATATGGGGGCACGCTTGCTATATACTATGGGGCTGGCCGGCTATATACTACAGGGGGCTGGCAGGCTATATACTAGGGGGGTGGCAGGCTATATACTACAGGAGCTGGCAGGCTATATGCTACAGGAGCTGTCAGGCTATATGCTAAAGGGGCTGGCAGGCTATATACTACAGGGGCTTGCTATATACTACAGGGACTGGCAGGCTATAGACTACAGGGGCTGGCAGCCTATATACTGGAGGGACTGTGACCAATGCATTACCCTCGGCTTATACTCGAGTCAATAGTTTTCCCCAGTTTTTTGGTGGTAAAATTAGGTACCTCGGCTTATACTCAGGTCAGCTTATACTCGAGTATATATGGTATCCATTAACATTACAATTGCATAGAGGCAAGATAGATTTGTACCGATCCTGGGTGTTAGCAGTGGGTCTTTGCTGCATATGCAGCAAAACCAATGTCTGTATGACAAGAGCTCACTCTGTGAGTCCTCTTCATACATGCTTGACAGCTCCATGCCGTAAGCGTACAGCGTAGAGCGTTGACAGGTTAATATACTGAGCCACATCATGTATTATATATACTGGGCCCCAATTAATTTTATATACTGACCCCCCTTAATTATTTAATATATCGAGCTCCAAATAATTTAGAGCCTGGTCACACATGTGATTGTTCTTTGGAAACGCAAATGCATTTGGGCCAGGTTACGACCCCCTCCGCTAGCGCAGTGCTTGAAAACGCATGTGACCATACCCTAAATATACTGGATCCCCCTCAATTAATTATTTAATATACTGCCCCACCATGAACTATTTTATATATTGGCCCTCAATAAATTATTAAATATACTGGGCCCCTCTCAATTAATTATTTCATATATTGTACCACTAATTAATTATTTATTATACTGCCCCCTCACAATTAATTATTCAATATGCTGCCCCCCCCCAATTGATTAATATGCTGCCCCCACCACAAGTAATCATTTATTATGCTTCCCCCCACAATTAATTATTTAACATACTGCCCCCACAATTAATTAATATGCTGCCCCCACAATAAATTATTTAATATGCTGCCCCCCCCCCAGTTAATTATTTTATATATTTTGCCCCAACCATCTTTTTACTTCTGTTACATTTTTAAAAATCATGTACTGTTTTTACCTCACGCTTCCACTGCTAATGAACCTGAGGTGCTCTGGGGGATGTTTCCCCCTGCCCCTGCTCTCTCCCTCCTCCCTCTGTCTGTGTAATCTAGCAAAAGCAGAGACCTTCTCTGCTCATTGTAACAGCGAGTGAAAAGACATCACTAAGGGGTTCTGGAAAAAAACTGAGTCCCTTGGGTTCATTAGCATAATTTTAAATTTTGATTTTAGAAGGATAACACATATAAATAGAATACTACAGTCACAGTGCCTGGCTCTATGAGTAAGTGTCCCTGGTTTATTCCTCATGCTTGAGTTTGATGGTAGATTTTCTTTAAATAGGATTTCCATGACCACTACATCTCATCACTGTGCTGCTAATATGCTGCTGTCACAGGGGAACATTCAGGCAGCCAGTTAATTTTCTTCTTATTTTGTCATATTTTCGCTTAGATTGACCTGTTTGAGGGATCAATTCGAGGAATGGACATCATCAGATGGATGGAGAGATATCTCAGTGATGTAAGTATGGAAATTTACTTAAAGAGAACCCGTCAGGCAAAATAACCCCCCTAAACTAAATATATTTTCATAAACTGTCATTAGAGAGCATTGCCTCTATCCCTTCATTGTCCCATTACATGCTCCAGGCAGCCATGTTATAGCAGAACATGTCAGATACTTGTGTAGCTGATGTCTATGTTTCTGTGAATTCTGTCAAGTCAGCAGATAAAGCACAGACACTAGCAATGCTTTACTATACATTACACATATACATGAGCAGGGAGAGGAGAGGGGAGGGGTAACAGGGGTGACATCACTGCCTCTGACCATGTGACCAGCCTCATTTACATGATAAAAAATAGATGATTTTACAATGAATAATGTATGAATTGACTAGATAAAGGCTGGGACAGAATCCTTGTGAGCTGCTCCAACAGGTAGTAGTGGCAGGACTAGTGACAGAGACCTGATGACAGGGGTCCTTTGATAAAGGGAACCTCTGACATTGCCCTTTCCCCACTATTCCCCAAGTAGTATTTTATCTGCTGTTTAATGGTGTCCAATGTAAAATATTTTCATTGTAAAAATCCACTTTTATTCCTTATATCTCAACAATGGAAACATAAAGTCAAGGAGGCAGGGAACTCAACTATGCAGTGCTGCAGGTGCGGCTATCCTACACTGAAAACCCCAGCCCTTCAATTTGACATAATTTAACCTGGCTTTGGAATATTCATGCATGTGTGATGCTCCTTTCAGTATTTGCCCATGCACCACCTCATAGTGCAGAAGTTAGAGTATCTGCTAGTAGGCCATGCTCAAACGTACTTGCTCATCATTCAGGAACATTGGACTGGCTAGCAGAAGACCGCACCCGCGCTGGGCATTGTAGTGGTGTATACACATTGCGCTGTGAAGCCGGCTGCTTACAAGTGTCGGGAATTAAATCAGAGCATAGCATGTCTGAGTATTCAAAAGCCAGGGTGAATGCTGTTACACTGAAGGTTGGTACTTTCAGTGCAGAGCGGCAGCATGGAGGCTGAGGAAGCTTGACCATTTGTATATTTTTTATCCGTTAAGGTGTTTACCCTATAGGATAACTATTGTTATAAGGCAAACACAACTGTGAACTTAGATGAACTTTGTTTTGTTTTGTCTGTGTATTAAAATCAAGTCTCACGAAATACAAATCTTCCTTTTTTGTTATTGAATAGACAAGTGTGATGATCATCATAGCAATCAGCCCCCAGTACAAAAAGGACGTTGAAATGGACTTGATTCATGTTAGTGATGATCATGGCCTACACACACGATACATCCATAGAATGGTAAGTAATAGCCAACCAGTCATATGTATTCATTTATAAGTACTGTATATACTTGAGTATTAGCCGACCCATATATAAGCCGAGGCCCCTATTATTACCACAAATAACTGGAAAAACATATTGACTCAAGTATAAGACTAGGGTAGGAAATGCATTGGCCAAAGCCACCCCTATTGATGAAATGTCCCCTATAGCTCTCCCCCAGTAAAGAAATGCTCCAGTCTCCCACCCTATAATGAAATGCCCTGCAGCATCCCCCCAAGTAATGAAGTGTCTTGCAGCAACCCCCCTAAGGGTGAAATGCCCTACAGCAGCCCCCTAGTGAAATGCTCTGCAGCCCCCCGGTGTAAAAAACAATAAACTTATAGTGGGAGCGGGAGGGGGGGCAGTGTAGCTACAGGGGAGCGGGGCAGTGTAGCAGGAGGGGGAGATGGGGCAGTGTAGCTACAGAGGAGGAGGGGCAGTGTAGCTGGAGGGGGAGGGGGCAGTGTAGCTACATGGGAGGGGGCAGTGTGGCTACAGGGGGAGGGTGATGGGGAGGGGTCCAGTGTGGCTATAGGGGGAGGGGGCAGTGTGGCTACAGGGGGAGGGTGATGGGGAGGGGTCCAGTGTGGCTACAGGGGGAGGGGGCAGTGTGGCTACAGGGGGAGGGAAGGCAGTGTGGCTACAGGGGGAGGGAGGGCAGTGTGGCTACAGGGGGAGGAGGGCAGTGTGGCAACAGGGGGAGGGCAGTGTGGCTACAGGGGGAGGGGGGCAGTGTGGCAACAGGGGGAAGGGAGACAGTGTAGCTGGAGGGGGAGGGGTAGCTACAGGGAAGAGGGGCAGTGTGGCTACAGTGGGAGGGGGATGGGGAGGGGGCAGTGTGGCTACAGGGGGGAATGGGGGCAGTGTGGCTACAGGGGAGAATGGGGGCAGTGTAGCTACAGGGGAGGGGGGCAGTGTGGCTACAGGGGGAAGGGGGCAGTGTAGCTACAGGGGAGGGGGCAGTGTGGCTACAGGGGGAGGGGGAAGTGTGGCTACATGGGGGGGCAGTGTAGCTGGAGGGGGACAGTGTGGCTACAGGGGGTGGGGGGCAATGTGGCTACAGGAGGATGGGGAGCGGGCAATGTGGCTACAGGGGGAAGGGGATGGGGAGGGAGGTCAGTGTGGCTACAGGGGGAGGGGGCTGGGGAGGGGTCAGTGTGGCTACAGGGGGAGGGGGATGTGGAGGGGGGGCAGTGTGGCTATTGGGGGAGGGAGATGGTGAGGGGAGGCAGTGTGGCTACAGGGGGAGGGGGATGTGGAGGGGGGCAGTGTGGCTATAGGAGGAGGGAGATGGAGAGGGGGGCAGTGTGGCTACAGGGGGAAGGGGATGGAGAGGGGGGCAGTGTGGCTACAGGGGGAAGGGGATGGGGAGGGGGGCAGTGTTGCTACAGGGGGAGGGGGATGGGGGGCAGTTTGGCTACAGGGGGAGGCAGCAGTGTGGCTACATTGGGAGGGTGGCAGTGTGGCTACATTGGGAGGGGGCAGTGTGGCTACGCTGGGTAGGACATTGTGGCTATGTAGGGTGGTCCCACTAAGGTTCTGTCACCCAGGGGTTTACTAAAACCTGGAGCCGGCCCTGGTGCCAGGTTAACTTCACTTGTGAATATTACAACTATATATCACTATGAACCGCTGGTGGTGGTTGGATCTGGTCCTTGACAGGTTTGGGTTTTAGGGCTCGTTTCGCACTTTAGTCAATGCCCTATATACTGATCCTAGGGCGGAGATCCTAATGTCTGGCTTTAAGTCTAGGGTTATACATCTGCATAGTGGAACGAGGCAGGGGTGCCCTTTATCACCCCTGCTGTTTGACCTAGCCCTTGAACCGTTAGCGTTGGCATTACGCTTCCCTGCCATTAACAAAGGGAATAGAGTGGGAGACAGCGGGGTAAAAACCGCTTTCTTTGCGGATGATATTTTGCTGTTTGTATCAGACCCATTGTGCGCATTGCCTCGGATCTTGACACATATCGCAGAATTTATGCAACTGTCGGGTTTCAAGATGAACCTGAGTAAAAGTGACCTTCTTCCTCTGGACCCCTCCTCTTTGGGGAGAAAAGAGCAATAAAATCAATGGGAGTGGGACTTGCCACTAAAAGCATAAAATACTTGGGATTGCAAATAGGCAACACATCCTCATTGCTATATAGCAGGGGTCTCAAACTCGCGGCCCGCGGGCCAACTGCGGCCCGCGGGACAACATTTTGCGGCCCCCACCTGGATGGAGAGGGCTCACGGGCTGAGCCCTCTCCATAGCCGGTAAGTCTTTGCTGCATATTGCAGCAAAGGCTTACTGGTAACACCCGCGATCGGTGCTAGCACCGATCGCGGGTGTTTTTACAGCGTGGGCTGCCGGCAAAGCTGCCGGCAGCCTCAAACAGATAGCGGCGCATGGGCGCCGCCATCTTACCTGGGATCGCCGCTCCCCGTGACGTCATCGGGGGGCGGCGATCCGTCTCCATGGTAGCCTCGGGTCTTCCCGAGGCTATTTCGTTTTAACCCCTTCATTACAATGTGCTGATAGCACATTGTAATGAATGAGGAGGAAAATCCCCTTATACTGCCATACTGTAGTATGGCAGTATATGGTAGGATCGATCAGACAACCTAGGGTTAAAGAACCCTAGGGAGTCTGAAAAATAGTATAAATAAAAATAAAAAAAAGTTTTTTAAAAAAAAATTAGAATAAAAAAAAATTAAATTTCAAATCACCCCCCTTTCCCTAGAACTGACATAAATATAAATAAACAGTAAAAATCATAAACACATTAGGTATCGACGCGTCCGAAAATGCCCGATCTATCAAAATATAATAACGTTTTTTACAATGCGTTTTACCCCGTTACGGAAAATAGCGCCCAAAGTCGAAAATGGCCATTTTGAAAAATATAAAAAAATCTATAAAAAGTGATCAAAAGGTCGTACAGTCCTAAAAATGATATCATTGAACATATTATCAAATTTCGCACTGAGCCCCTGACTGGGCTCAGTGCGGTAGGAGCTTGGGACCCCTCGGTGCACAGGACGCGTTCATAGAGAAAACACGTCTCCCAGCTCGGGGCTTTCCTTGCGCTGGGAGACGCCATGACATTTGAATCTGAATAATGATATTTTGTAAGCGCATTTTGTGTGGAAAACTTGATGCGGCCCAGCCTTACCCAGAATCTACCTCCAGCGGCCCCCAGGTAAATTGAGTTTGAGACCCCTGCTATATAGGCTCAACTACCCGCCGGTATTTCAGAAAATTAAAGCAGATGGGAACCCCTACCATTAAATATTTTAGGTAGAATACACTTATTCAAAATGATTCGTTTTGTATGGCTGTTATATCCCCTACAGACGCTACCCCTGTTGTTGAAAACTATGGACATCAGAGACCTGAACAAGGCTTTTACTAGGTTCATATGGCAGGGAAAGAGGCATAGGATCTCCCTAAATTGTCTGACACACACCAAACTTTCAGGGGGGGATGAACTTTCCTCACATTAGAAAGTACAATCATGCAGCATTATTGAAAAACATCATCGACTGGATACATGCAACAAATTGCTTTTCCAATGTCAGAGTAGAACAGAAATGCGGACTGGTAGCAGCCAAGCCAACCAAGGATAGCAAAGCAGTCGGTACTCTTAAAAGACACTATAGCAACATGGAAGAGGCTTCGGAAACAATTTGGGCTGTCATTCCAGCTCTCTAAACACCTCACCTTATGGGACAACCCAGACTTTGAAGCAGGCAGAAAAAGTAGGCTGTTTATACCGTGGAAGCTTGGATCACTCAGATGCAACATTTAATACATCAAACTGAGCCAAGGCTTAAGTCGCTGAGAGAACTCTTGGAAGAGTATTCTTTACCAGATATACAAGAATTCTCCTATGTGGGCCTAGAGGGAGGACGGTCAATAGCGATACTGTATGTCATACTAGGCAGGAAGGGGGAGTCTGTAGAACAACTGCTTAATTTTCCGTATTGGGAAAAAACGGCTAAACGCGACTCAGGTATCATCTCGCATGTTACATAGTTGGGTTGGGGTGCGCAGACATATTTTGAGTGCACGCTGGCGAGAGACCTTCTACAAACTGATGCACACAGCAATATATGCCTTCAACCTTCCAGTGTCCGAGTCCTGCCCTAACAGGATAACTAAGTGCCCGAAATGTGAGGCACCACTGGTAGACCTCTATCATGCTATCTAGACCTGTCCTAACCTACAGCCATACTGATCAAATAGACAGGGCATACTCAACTATGCTCCCACTTAATGCATTAGGTATCTTATTTCATTCTGTGATCACGGAAGGGTAGAAAGGGGACAGGGGAGACCCGCTACCACCAATTATACACATAACACTTTTGGTAGCCAAAAGATGCTTACTGAACCACTGGCTGGAGAGCTCCATACCTGACTAGGCGGAGGTGCTGGCCCAAATGAAAATTTACTTAGAGGTGGACAGAATAGAAACAGAGCACTTAGGGAATAAACGCACCAAATCATTTTTCCGCAAGTGGCGGACATTCAATGTATCATATCTTACATCTGACGAAATTAAGCATCTAATGGCAAAGCTATGCCGAACTGAATGGTATCATACAGAAAACCTTAAAGGGACCGGGGGGCATCTGCAAATGACACTTAATACTCATTGAAATGCATGTGACATAACCAACTGCACCTACTGCAATCACTTCCAGACATATAGCGCATACAGTACATACAAAAGATCTCATTGTCTTCTGATGTTAAATGTTTAAGTGTTTTATGATATTTTTGTTCTAAATAAATCATACTTTGGCCTGATTAGGTGCCGCTGTAAACATTCTACTAAATGTACTAGTACATGGTTGTAAAAATTGTACACAGTTCGCGAATTGTATGTAAAACCTGTTACCACATTTTGACCCAATAAAGCTTTTTTTTTTAAAAAATTTAAATTTGCTTTGGAATGAGGCTTGTCAACATTTAAAGCTTTATCAGAAAACTCCAAATGGGATGGGAAAAAATGAAAAACAGCATGTGGAAAATCTGCTTGAAAACATTTCCACAACATTTGCAGATAGCCTAACACACAGGCATTTGTTTTACCTATGTTTTAAAACAAAAAAAGTGTGTTTTTTTGGTCATCTATGCCTCTTCTGTAAACAAGTAATCTTGAAACTTTTTTAAGACAATTTAAAAAAGTCGCATATTATAAATTAGGAAAAACATCTGTATTCCTAAGTTAAATAAGGCATACTTGGCTAAAATTCATGCACCGTTTACATTTGAAAAGTCTCTAAAATGTCTGAAAAAAAAGTTGCAAATATGGAATGAACACATAGATACTGTATATAGATAGTTATATGGAAAGATAGATAGATAGATAGATAGATAGATAGATAGATAGATAGATAGATAGATGCTCCGTGAAAAATGGGATTGTGTTTTTAGAATAAACTCTACCCCATTTTTCACCATTTTGGATTTGAAGTCCTGCTCCATTTTGGAATTGGATATTTATAGGAGTTCCTTACCTGGACTCTGGAGCTTCTTGTACCCTCCACCATTAGGGGTTGTCAATGACATTTTACTGCTGTGGATTTTCTGATTGTAGATAAATAGATTGACAGACATACAGATAGCTAGACATACAGATAGATGGATAGACATGTACAGATATAGATATATAGACAGATAGACATACAGATAGATAGACATACAGACAGATAGATATACAGATAAATAGATAGAGATACAGGCAGATAGATAGACATACTGATAGATAGAAATAGAGAAATACATATACATAGAAAGATAGATAGAAATAAATACAGATATATTGATAAAAAGATAGAAATAAATAGATATGGATAGTTTAAAGGACAATGCCTCCACTGATTTGTATAAGAATTGGCTAGTGATAGCCACGGGGTGTTAAGCTTTTATTCTCATACAGACACAACTCTAGAGAAAATAAAAGGTTACCACTCCCTTGGTTATAATGAGTTAAGTCACATATAAACTTCAGGGGACCATATCATATGATTCGGCGGATGTGATAGACTATGCAGTTGCTCTTGCTGTATTTATATGCATGTCATAGATCCTCTTACAGTATCACTCAACCACTGTTCACTCAGATATATAAGAGCATGTTATAAACACTACCTTTTTATTTCAGCTTTAATATGATTTTTACTTTTGTCTTGTAGATGCAGATGGAGTTCATAAATCAAGGAAGCATTAACTTCAGATTCATTCCAGTACTTTTTCCAAACGCAACAGAGGTCAGTAACAAATACAGATGATGGGGAAACGGCAAATGTTTGAAAGTATTAGCACGTTATTCTGAATACACAATCTTAAAACTTATGAGGCTCGTAGTTATAGATTTGCATTAGCTACAAAGCATAGTGCAACTTTTACTTTACTATAGGAGTGATTCTATGCCATAAATCTTTAACTCTAGTATTATATAGTAATACACCTGAATATCTGTTAAAGTACAACAAACCTTTTTTTTGGAAGGCCACAGAGGTAAAGTCTGGAATATAGCTTACGAGATGGTTCTAACTTCACCCATGATAGTGATCGGGTTCTGCCGTCTGGCCAAGACAATCTGTGTTTAGCTGCCAATCTGGCAAATTGACATGCCTAGCAACTAGCTGTGGCTATGACTGCCCACGGGGAGTAACTACATTTATTTAGTTAATCGGAAAGTTGTATGAGAATGATTAACATCCAGTAGTTGTTTTCAAAACACACATTTCTGCTAAAGAACAATGTGCATTGTCTTAATAGAAGTGGATCCTCTAAGATCAGTTTGGTTCTGGCTTAATGAGGGTGTAGAGTGTAAGTAATCTCCCTAATGTTCATTGTCTTAATAGAAGTGGATCCTCTAAGGTCAGTTTGGTTCTGGCTTAATGAGGGTGTAGAGTGTAAGTAATCTCCCTAATGTTCATTGGTCTTGCGAAAGACAAAGTATGGAGTCAATCAAGGGTCATTAACATACCATCTAAAATAGGGTCTATAATAACATAGTTTGCCAATGTAATTAATTAGCCATGAGATCCTCCATGGGAGCAGGGAACAGCAGGGGTGTAACTAGGAGCACCTGACCACCATAGCTGAATTCTGAATGGAGTCCCCCTTCCTCTTTGAAAAATATAAATATTTGTACATGCACAAGTTTATACAATAAGGCGACATTCACACTGCCGTTGCCCGCCGTACCATAGCACGCCGCTCACCCCCCGTCCCTCTCCATCGGAATATATGGCGCTTGGCTCCGTATTCCAGAGAAAGATAGGACGTGTCCTATCTTTCTAAGGGGTACGGATCGGTACGGTGCCAAACGTGTGCGGCACCGTACCGCTCCCGTTGGGCGCTGCGCCCCCATTGCCGTGTATGGGGGATGTATAAAGGCTGTATATATATGTCGGCCGTATATACGTCCCCCATACAGCAGAGTGAATGTAGCCTAACACAAATTTATACACTTACATATGCACACATTTACATACTTACACACATATAGTTGTACATAGGATGCATCCATCCAGGCACACATGCACTCATATATACATTTAAACTGTTATACATAGGGGGAGATTTATTACTGTTTCTACACCAGTATTCTGGTGTAGAATCAGTACAATGATTGTAAATTCTTGCGCAGTGCAAGAATTTTCACTTAAAATAGCAAATACGCCACCTGTATGCCAGCGGGGTGTATTAGGGCATGTGCCTGTGTTCTTTTGTAACCAGCATGCAAAATAGTTTTGCTCACCGGCCGTGCCACCCGTTAGGTACAGCAAGGGACCTATGCCTCTTGATGTATCCAGCGGGACAAAGGGGGGTTTGGCAGCTATCAAATCTCCCTCATAGAGAATGTACACATCGTATAGACACACACAGTATGTACACATGTATAAACACATCATATACACACATAACCATACACAGAGATACAGCATACACACACAAACAGTCTATACACATGATACACCATCTACATACAAAATATACATTTACAGCATATAATGGTGCACTCCATTGTTTAGTGTAGCAGGTTGGACGCCCAGGCCACCCGACACTGTGGCTGCTACCCTGGTAGTTTTCCCCTGGTAAGGTAACTACGATTTTATATGCATAGTTATATCACCTCATGTTTATTCTGTGTTTAACAAATGCACCAGGTTTCACTGAATGTTCTTATTGGGTCATATCCATGAAACCTATTATATTGTTTTTTCAATATGCTTGGTTCTTCAGGAGCATGTGCCTAACTGGCTGAAAAACACCCACATTTATCGATGGCCGTACGACACAAGGAGACTGTTCCTGCGCCTACTACGAGAAGAGGAATACATAATTCCCCCAGTTGGACAACTACCAGTACTTGAAGTTCGAACTATATAAATAGGCAATCTCTATTAGATGCTAGTGCAGTATTCTATAGGTTTGCAGAATGATGAATAATTACATTTTGAAAAGGGGTTTTCAGTAGAGATGAGCGAACATGCTCGTCCGAGCTTGATGCTCGTTCGAGCATTAAGGTACTCGAGACGGCTCGTTGCTCGGACGAGTATTTCCCCTGCTCGAGATCGAGCATTTAATTAAAAAAACACAGTGAAGAACAATGAAGAATAGAATAAAAACAGTGAACACAGTGAACACAGGATCATTTAAGTGAAAAACACAGTGAAGAACACAGTGAAGAATAGATTACAGATGTTCGGCACATCTGCTTACTTGTCGGGAGATACGCGCGGAACGGCGCGAACAAAATAGTATGTGAAGAACAATATATATGTGTGAAGAAGACATTGCAGAACACGGTGAGCAGGACGGAGACACCGGGGAGCAGCACAGAGACACCGGGGAGCAGCACAGAGACATCGGGCAGCGGCACGGAGACATCGGGGAGCGGCACGGAGACATCGGGGCACGGAGACATCGGGGCACGGAGACATATGGGCACGGAGACATATGGGCACGGAGACATATGGGCACGGAGACATCGGGGCACGGAGACATCGGGGCACGGAGACATCGGGGCACGGAGACATCGGGGCACGGAGACATATGGGCACGGAGACATCGGGGCACGGAGACATATGGGCACGGAGACATAGGGGCACGGAGACATATGGGCACGGAGACATCGGGGCACGGAGACATATGGGCACGGAGACATCGGGGCACGGAGACATATGGGCACGGAGACATATGGGCACGGAGACATCGGGGCACGGAGACATCGGGGCACGGAGACATATGGGCACGGAGACATCGGGGCACGGAGACATCGGGGCACGGAGACATATGGGCACGGAGACATCGGGGCACGGAGACATATGGGCACGGAGACATATGGGCACGGAGACATATGGGCACGGAGACATCGGGGCACGGAGACATATGGGCACGGAGACATAGGGGCACGGAGACATATGGGCACGGAGACATCGGGGCACGGAGACATCGGGGCACGGAGACATCGGGGCACGGAGACATATGGGCACGGAGACATATGGGCACGGAGACATCGGGGCACGGAGACATCGGGGCACGGAGACATATGGGCACGGAGACATCGGGGCACGGAGACATCGGGGCACGGAGACATCGGGGCACGGAGACATATGGGCACGGAGACATCGGGGCACGGAGACATATGGGCACGGAGACATCGGGGCACGGAGACATATGGGCACGGAGACATCGGGGCACGGAGACATATGGGCACGGAGACATCGGGGCACGGAGACATATGGGCACGGAGACATCGGGGCACGGAGACATATGGGCACGGAGACATATGGGCACGGAGACATCGGGGCACGGAGACATATGGGCACGGAGACATATGGGCACGGAGACATATGGGCACGGAGACATAGGGGCACGGAGACATCGGGGCACGGAGACATCGGGGAGACTTCAGTGGAAGAAGAGCAGCGGATCCCGGGACAGCGTATCTCCCGACAAGTAAGCAGATGTGCAGAACATCTGCAATCTATTCTTCACTGTGTTTTTCACTTAAATGATCATGTGGTCACTGTTTTTATTCTATTCTTCACTGTTCTTCACATCTGCTAACTTGTCGGGAGATAATATACGCGCGGAACAGTGAAGAATAGATTGCAGATGTTTGCATACATCTGATAACTTATCAGAAGACATTCTTTTTCAATTAATTAACACATTTTATTCCCGAACCATGGTCCCTTTGAAAAATGCTCGAGTCTCCCATTGACTTCAATGGGGCTCGTTATTCGAGACGAGCACTCGAGCATCTGGAAAAGTTCGTCTCGAATAACGAGCACTCGAGCATTTTAGTGCTCGCTCATCTCTAGTTTTCAGGGTATGGTAAATTTCATTAAATAATTAAAAATGAAGTACTAGTAAACACCATTTCAATACTGCTGCTCCATTAACCATCTCCATTTATGTCCATTTAAAGAGAACATTTCAGGACAATTAGGGACAGTAAACTAACTACAGGTCCTCGAGGAGCTTTGGTTTAGTAAACCCTGTAAGCCCTGTAACTTTTTGTCCATGGTCGCTATAAAAAAAAAAAAAAGACCTGACAAAATAAATGAAAAAATTCAGGGTTGATTTGTGCAAAAAAAACCTGGCAAATATGCTTTGCCTCAAGTTTTTTTTTTTGCATATCACTCAAATAAGGGTAAAGGTTGAAAGAAAACTACCATCATACCGTAATTAAGAACGATAAACCAGGGGACACTTACTCATAGATCTAGACACTATGACTGTGGAAATCATCTTATATTTGTTATCCAAGGCCTCCTTTCTTCTAAAATAAACTTGTAAAATTATGCTAATTAACCAGGAGAGCTCTGGAGGTGTTAGCAGAGTCCTTCCATTCTCTGACTTCATAGGCTGTTATGTTACACTGTGTAGTGAACACTTCCCACTGTGTGCTACTACCGTGAGATTGCAGCAGGCAGAGAGAGGAAGCTGAGGAAGCAGGGTGACACAGTGTAGCAGCCTGTGAAGCTACAACACAGAGGGTTTCTGGTAATTCCCTTATCATAATTTTGAAAGTTGACATACTGTATAAGAAGATTACTAAAGTGACAGTGCCTGGATCTATAATTAAGTGCACCTGATTTATCATGCTTGATTTTAACAGTAGATTTCCTTAAAATGATAAAGGAGCTATGCTTAAACTTCACAAAATTTGGCCAATTAGGCCCCTTTCATACACATGTATGCTACACCCGGGGCGGGACCCAAGCGTGGCAATACGTTTGACTGGAGAGGTGGAAGCCATGCAGTCGGGTCCTGCATACCGCAATAGATAGAGCAATACAGAATGCACTTTGTGGCCGTATGCTAGCTGCCGTTCATACGACTAGCATATGGCCTCCTTATACAGTAGTGTGAAAGGCGCCATAGGTGCTTTTCACACGAATGTATGCTTTTTTTAGTCATATATTTCTGTGCTGTATTTGGCCCTATTTACGTGATGTTTTTAAACTAAACCGTATGTGCACATAGCTCACCATATCCATTCCGTATCTATAAAACATGGATGTGAGCAAATACCAGCAATAGCTTGTTCAGCCCCAAAATCCTTGGATACTACACATATATACAGCAATACAAAGTTCACAACACATATATTAAACATTCCCATATGTTGTTATGCACAGTCATTTACCTTTGTATTAGTGAAACCAGGCTTATAGACATGGTTTTAGAAAATGTATATGTTATCCCAATACTATGCTCCCTCGCTTTATGTCCTCCAATATAGATTGTGAGCCCTTACGGACAGGATCCTACTTTCACTGTTCTAGTTTAATGTGTTTTTCTATCCTTTGTATAGCACTTCCATTTGTTTTTGTTTTCTGTTATGTATGTGAATATAAATATAAAAAAATAAGATTTTTTTAGGCAGAATAAAATGTATTTATCAGGTCAATGAATGTATTGCATTCTGCTCCTATTGTGATGCTTCTCCATCCCCTGTCAGTCTGTTTCTCTCAGGAATTGACAACTCAGATAAACCAGAAGTTGAAATTGCCAAAGGATATGGAAGCACTAAAATAGAAGTGTCATGTAATCTGTGGACGATTATTGCTTTTTTTACTCACAATGTATAGTTGGAATGTCCCCAGTAGAGGGCACAACCTGTCAACTTTTACAGCAATTTGATCGAATTTATAGTGAGAATATTTCCATGGTGATCTGTAGCTCTAAATTATCCTGTGTGGAATGCGTTTGATCCAACTATTGCTCTATAATTGGCTCTCTGTTTGATTACAGATTTTATAATCCATGCTACATAGAGATGATAACCAATAGCCTTAATATTGAAGCCATATATTTGAAATATAATAAAAATTGCTGAAAATAATCCATTGTGGAATAAGTAATTATGTTGTCAAGGTCACATTCTTATAAGATGGAATGAAGTGGTGTTGAACAAAGCAGAAATGTAGTGCGTAATAGTTTGTTATCTCTATTTTGTGTGTAACATATTTCCTTAAAAGGCTCTTTCGCTTTATACACAAGCTATTGAGGCAGCCGGCACGCAGCACCACATTTGGTGTTGACAGTCCCACTAGCACATCTGGAAGACACTGCACACGTGACTACATAACAGTGTTTTGGGGCCCAGCCAGAACCACTATTGAGCAGTAGAGGAATCCCAAACCCAGCTGTTCCACACATAAAAGGCATTTTAAGGAGACAGGAAGTAAAACCTCCCTGACAATCTATCAGCACAATCTTTCTGTAGAATGTATTATCCAGCAAAAGTGTTCAGGGCTGACATCAGGTGTTTCAGAGACTCAAACAGGTAAATTTCACCCTAAAATAATAATAATAATAATAATATATAAACGTTGACACCCCATTTAATTTATATAAAGCGTCCCTACTGAATTATAAAAAGTGTTCCACCTAATTCATTTACCGTATATTCCGGCGTATAAGACGACTTTTGAAGACAGAAAAAATCTTCTGTCTTCTCTGGGGTTGTCTTATACGCCGGTAATCCCGACCGCCCGCCGTGTATTCACGGCGGCGGTCGGGTCCCGGTGCATGGAGAGGGCTCTCGGGCTGAGCCCTCTCCATAGCCGGTAAGTCTATGCTGCATATTGCAGCAAAGGCTTACCGGTAACACCCGCAATCGGTGCTAGCACCGATCGCGGGTGTTTTCACAGCGATGGCTGCCGGCAGCCTCAAAAAGCTACCGGCAGCCTCAAAAAGACATCGGGGCGCATACTCAACCTCCGTTGACCCCGATGTCTGCGCGGCTCGTCTTCAGTCTTCCGCGCCGTCTTCTTTCTTCTGCTGGGCACCGCCATGTTTTTCCCAGCAGCGGCGCGTCATACTAGGCGCCTGCCGGGGAAGACCAATGGCGGCGCCCAGCAGAAGAAAGAAGACGGCGCGGAACACTGAAGACGAGCCGCGCGGACATCGGGGGAGCAGCGCAGCACATCGGGGCCACCGGAGGGTGAGTATATAAGTTTTTTTTTTTTTAATGCTGGGCTGGGCTGTGCTGTATACTACTGGGGGCTGTGCTGTATACTACTGGGGGCAGTGCTGTATACTACTGGGGGGCTGTGCTGTATACTACTGGGGGCAGTGCTGTATACTACTGGGGGCTGTGCTGTATACTACTGGGGGCTGTGCTGTAATGGTAATGTTGTTGTTGTATGCCTTATGTTTATGAGCGACAGTTTTCCTGCTATATACCTGCATGTCATAAGAATTTAAATTAAAAAAAGGACCATGTTAAATTCAAATCAGTTTTTTAAAAAATTTTTACCGGTGTTTTGTATGCGTTGGAAAAGGGGTAGTCTTATACGGCGAATATATCTTAAACTCTATATTTTAAACAGGAAAGTAGGGGGGTCATCTTATACACCAGGTCGTCTTATACGGTACATACCTTATTTTTATACACCTTTATTTATATACAGGGGCCCTAAAATATTACTCTATAAATGGCACTTCCTATTAATTTATAAACACTGCCCATTAACTTTCACATGGGTGTGGTCACATGTTCCATTTGTATTGCATTTTGAAGTGCAATGCACCCAGAACAGGGAAGGGCTTGTGCAAATCTCATAATCGTTCCCACTGAATCGCATGCAATTGGTAGTGCAACACCCGTGCCAATGCATAGGCAGGCTGGTAGTTGTGAATAGTGCCCTCTCCAAATCAGGAGCTGTTAGGGGGGGAGTCATGAACCCTCTGGGAAGTTTCTAGAACGGAGTATTGTGTAATTGCAGCTGTAGATACTGCATGGAAATGCAACAGTTAATTGGTGTATGTAATTATCCAATGATCTGTCTGTTATGAAAGCTGAACTCTGATTGGAGAAGCGCTACCACCTAACCAGGTGGAGTATAAACACCCCTGCTGGGTGGAAGCACATGGTCCACCACTTGGATGTAGTTCCACCTGAAAAAGCCCAGCCTGCATCTACTATCAGGCGGCATGTACCTTTCCTGCAGACCAACTCTCCATAACCACACCAGCATTGTAAAGAAACTGCTTTCATTGTGTTTGGCCATTGCCTGCTGTTCAATAAAGAACTGTAAGAGCCGTCTGATCCCTGGACACGGCTGCTTACCACCACAGGCTTTCCCATCCATGACCCAGGGACTCATCCTACAGACAATCAGGGGTTGACCCAGGGAGAGACCAGTACATCAGCCTCTCCCTCCATATTTCTTCACCACTGCTGCAGACCTGCCAGGCTGTAGGTCACCCCTCTGGTCCCCATACCAAGTGTCACACACCCGTGCCCCTCTCCGTGGCATGGCCCCCCCTGGCCCTCACTTACCTGTCCACAATCCTGCTCCCATCCAGGCTAGGCCGTGCCTGCTCCCTAGGGCGCATACTCGCCGGCACTCGGAAATTCGAATCATTCCCTGCCGGATCTTTAAGCTACCTAGCCATAGAGAAAGCTTCCCTGCATTGTTCCTGTGACCTTCCTGTTTGACCTTCTGTGTCTACCTACTGTTGTGACCTCGGACCTTACCTCTGCATCTCTGCCACCTGCCCTGACTGCCAGCCTGCTCCTGACCACAAGCCTTGACAACGATTCTGTACCGCTACCTTGGCTGCCAACGCGGGCTAGTCACACCTGTGGAAAGACCTAGTGGCAACCTGCCACAGCAAGACCATCCCGCTGTGAGGCAGGCTCTGTTGAAGACCAGGTGCCACTTAGATTCTGGTCCCAGGTGTCGGCTAGTACCATTTCCCGTGGTGGTCCAGTGGGTCCACTGACCCCGAACCCTGACACCAAGCATGGTGACCACGACGTGCCCAAGGCCGCACTAGCCAGCCAATCCGGTATTTTGGGCCCCGGGTCCCTTTAGGCCATCAGGAAAAGGCTAGGCCCCGGTGGGATATGTTGCAGTAACAAGCAACACATGTTTGCATTGTTTACAGTTTTGTGTTGCAAAACAAAGGTCACAATGGATAATTACAGAGCTGTGTCCAGCGTGACACAATGCTTTCCCTCTATAGGGGCGTTCCGCTGCCAATTGCATTTTGGGTGTGACAGATTATGGATGACCGTGCACCAGTTTTCAATAATTTGGCACACTCTGCACATTAGTGAGGCAAGTGCAGTTTGCGTCACTTTTGTTAAATGTGGCCCATGGTGTTAGTTACAGACCAAGTGCATTTCAGCGACAATGCAGATGCTGTCGACAGAAGTCCCTTCTCGTTCTAAATTATTTTATTCAAATACAGCACAAGCAGCAGCCCCCTAATTTATTTAAATAGGGGCTTAATTTATTTCTAATGCCACCTAGTATATAATCAGCCCATGCCCCATAGTATGTAGCCTGCCACACCCAGGCCGACTAGTATGTAGCCAGCCCATGCCCCTTAGTATATAGCAAGTAGCCCCTACCCCCAGTATATTGCAAACCAGCCTATGCCCCCTAGTATAGAGCCATCATCCCCTGCCCCCAGTATATAGCCAGCCCAGGCCCCTAATATATAGCGAGCTGCCCCTGCCCTGAGTATGCCCAGCCTATTTAAAAAAAAAACTCAGCTTTCTGGCGCCCCCCACAGGTCCCCTTCTTTATACCAATACTCCGTCTGTTGGCGCACACATCATGACTTCAGGAAGCGCCTGACGTTATAAATTGCATATGTCGGCAGCACGCAGGGACCCGGGGACAGAGACAGAGCACCAGAAGAAAGAAGAGGACCGATGGGGGCATCAGAACAGAGTTTAATTTTTTTATGGACCTGAGTATAATACAAGTTTTTTTTGTGCTGAACTTTTTTTCCACTCATGGTTAGTTGTCAGATGAAGCCATTTATCACCAAACTATTGTGTTTTGGCTTTTTAAATTCTAATTAAAACAATAACAGCCAAATGACCCTTATTAAAAGTTCAAATTCACCAGTTATTAACACTGTGTATTGCCCCCTCAAACACCAGTGATAGCTTGAAGTTTTTTTGTGGTAGTTATGGATGAGGCTCTTTAAATTTCTCAGATGGTAAAGCTGACCATTCTTCTTGACACAAAGCCTCCAGTTCCTGTAAATTCCTGAGCTGTCTTGCATGAACTCCATACTTGAGAAATCCCCAGAGTGGCTCAATGAGACTGAGATGGCCTTCAGTTTGTATTGCTGTAGCCAATGACAGGTCGACTTGGCCTTGTGTTTTGGGTCCAAGCAGCTTCTTGGCTGATAAGTGCAAATTTGCCTCCAGTATTTGCTGATAATGAGTGTTGCATTCATCTTTCAACTTTGACCAAGTTTCCTGTGACTTTGTTGTTCACACATCCCCACATCTTCAGCGATTCACCTCCATTCTTTACAGTAAGCAGGACCACAATTGCCATGAGGCGGGATGAAATTCCCGCCTCAGGCGGCAGATCCTTCCTTTAAATTTAATCACATTGGCACCTCTAAGGAATTGACAGGGAGAGCGATGGAGCACAGCTCCGCCTGTGTGCACTGCTCTGCAGGAAACAGGCCGGCGTGTTTAATGACATCATCATGCACGCTGGCCTGTGTCCCTTTCCAGACTATGCGGCAGCTGGGAGAAAAGGATGAGAGGGAGTGGCGGGAGAGCACTGGGGCTGAAGCCCAAAAGTAAGTATTATGTTTTTGTTTTTTTTTCTTGGGGGTGTAATGGCTGTAAACAATGTCTACATAGGATATGTGTATAATGCTACTGGGAGGGCTGTGTATAATGCTACTAGGGAAACTGTTTATAATTTAAACAGTTGGGCAACATATTGCCCAATTCTATATAAGCCTGCCTCTTCCTGCAAGCCCTGCCAGATCTTTGTGCCTTACAGCCTAAGAGAAAGCTTTACTGCGATTAGCCTCCGTTCCCGTGTCTCCTGCGTTCCTGTGTCTCCTGCGTTCCTGTGTCTCCTGCGTTCCTGTGTCCCTCAGTGTTCCTGTGTTACCTGAGCTCCTCTGTGTTTCCGTGTACCAGTGATCCTCCGTGCTGCTGTCCTGTGTGCTGTGTTCCCGTACCCCTCTGCTTGGGGGATTAAACCCTGACGTTGCATCTCTGCCGCCTGCCCTGACCCTGTGCCTGGACTTCGACGAGATTGTCTGCTGTCTCTGTACTTCTACCTTGGCCGCCACTGCAGACAAGTCACGCCTGAGGAACGACCTGGGGGTACCACGCCGCAGCTTGTCTAACCCACTTTGAGGCGGGCTCTGGTGAAAACCGGGTACCACTTAGACTCCAGTCCCAGTCATGAGTCATCGTCTGCAGTGGTCCAGTGGATCCACAACCCGCAAGCCTGACAGTGCTGTAGTACAGGGGGTGTGGAATAGAATTGTGGGTGCTGTACGTGCCATAATTGATTTGTGGGACCAGGGGCGTTGCTAGGGTGGTAAAAGATCAGGGGAACGGGCCCTAATGCATGTGTATCACACTTTCAGTAATGCCCACTCCTGTACATAGCCCCTTCCCATTTGGTTGTGCCAATAACAACTTTACTGAGGGTATATACAGCTACAGAAACCACAGGAGAAATCCCTTGTTACAGCCAGTGACTGCAGGTGATGTGTCCACTTCACTATGAGGGCGCGTTCACATGATGCGTTGCATCATGTTTTTAACCCAATCGAAAGGCTTCAGCCTTGATCACATGCTGCGGTTAAATTGCTTTTTAGCAGATGCAGTGGAAATGCAATGTAACCTTAGCATGTGATCAAGGCTGAAGCCTTAGAAATGGGTCAAAAACACATCAAAAACGCATTGTGTGAACATGCCCTTAGGCCCGCCATCACCACTTTTTGAGGTGGTTTTAGGTGCAGTTTTGTTATTTTAACAAGTGAACAACATTTGTGGAACAGATTTCCCCTTCAAATTCACCTGTTCAGTTCATGACTTTCACTTGTTAAATTAACAAAACTGCACCTAAAACCACCTCAAAACTGCAGTTGTAAATGCAATGAGGCCTGTCCTACTACCACATGAGAACACACCCCAAGAAATGTCCCCACAGCCCCCCTGTAATGTCCCCCACAAATACCCCCAGTAATGTCCCCCACACAGCCCCCAGTAATGTCCCCCACAAAGCCGCCTGTAATTTCCCCCAAGTTTTTCCCCCCCACACAGCCCCCCTGTAATGTCCCTCTGCAGTTCCTCCACTTGATCCCTGCCTGCCGGCAGCGCCAGTTCACAGACTAGCGGTACACAGATTAGGACGTTGGTAAGCGGCTGACATCATAGTGTGTGTGCTGCCAGCATGCATGGACCTCTCACAGTCATCAGTACTGGATCAAGAAGAGGACCTGCAGGGGGGCGTCGGAAAGGTGAGTACAGAGTTTATTATTTTATATGTGCTGGGCAGGGAGCTGGCTGGCTATATACTAGGGCTGGCTATATACTTGGACTGGCAATATACTGGGGGCTTGCTATATAATGGGGTTGCCTGGCTAGCTATATACTGGGGCTTGCTGGTTATAAATTGGTGGCTCACAAATGTTATACTTGGGGGTGGCAGGCTATATACTGGAGGCTGGGGGTGGTTGGCTATATACTGGGGGCAGAGGTCTGACTAGCTATTTACTGCTGGGAAGGGAGCTGTCAAGCTATATACCCGGGGGAGGCTGTAACCAATGTATTTCCCACCCTAGGTTTATACTGGAGTGTATAGATTTTCCCAGTTTTTTGTGGAAAAATTAGAGGCCTCAGGTTATATTCGGGTCGGCTTATACTCAAGTATATTCGGTAAGCAATACAAATCAGAATGAGGCCAAATTGAGGAAAATTGAAATACAGTTAAAGACAGATATGAATGCATAAATAAATTGGATTCTGATGGGCCCAAGTGTTTATAATGGATACTCCAGGTTTACAGCATCATATGGGACTTTGTGCGGAAATCTGTAATCCAGGATTCTAATTGAAATTCCAATGAAGATGTTAATGCATCCTTATGATAAATAATGCTTTTGAATATAAAAAGATATTTCGATGGCTGTCTTGGGGAAAAGTTTGGATCAGATCGTACCTTATTTTGTGGGCATCAAAATCCTTGTGTCTTTAACACATTATCGCATGAAAGCGGAGCATGTGATGCTAACTATTTGCAAACCAGGGCAGACCACCTACGTAACTTCTTCAGATGTATAGGGGCCCACTTTCACTCAAAGGCAGCTTCCTACTATCTTTAAGATTGTTCTTGTAGAGGGCCTCTCTCTTCTCTGTGTTCACCACTTTGGCAAACTGTATGGGGAAAAATAATCCTACCCACAAATATTCACGACCATACAGTACGATGCACTATTCACATTTGACATGCAAAAATCGTTCTATGGCTGCTACAGGCAGGAAGAGCGAATACAAAGGCACTTTCAGTTAAATTTGTAGAACTTGCCACATTTTTTTCTTTTTAATTCTGAGTGTACAAATTCTGCCTCCTTTCTCTGTACAACCCCTTATATAGCACAGCTAGCATATTTCCTTCTATTGCCCTTGATGAAATAGCATGACCCTTGCATTGTCAATATTTCTATTACCGTACCATCACTGAAGCTTGACGGCTTATGAATTCTTGTTCGTTCACCAATGCATTTTCAGAACAGACATTTCTGCTGTCATTTACAGCCATTATGCAAGGACACGGAGAGAACCGCAGTTAATTACAAACAGGTTGCTCCAATAGGATTGCCTTGTGCACGCAGACATTTCAGGTGGGAATCACATGAAAAGCCTGATCTGCATGAAAATTCAGCAATACAAAATAATCTCTGTTCTATGCGTCTCACAGGAGAATTCACCTATCACAAGAGGCAAGCTCCTGCTGCCTAGCTGTTCATACAAAGGCATGTGACCACCCACCTAGTCTTCTAAAGTCCCTTTCACTTTTTTACCTATGATCATGCATCTGTCAATAACTAAATCTATATTTATTTTATTGTCTATTCAGTAAGAAATAAAATAGCTCATTGCACTGAAGCCATACTGTTTTATCTGACCAATACTGTATCTGAATGTTATGTGTTTTAAATTAAATTCTACAATTACGGTATCTTCCACACATAGTGAAATCATTATGGAATGGCTGCAGGGAATCTGAATGTTGACTGAACCGGGATCTTATTTCTGCAGCTGTTTTCAGCCATGATTTGCCTCTGGGCAGGATTCAACTTACCGTATGTATTGCAGACTGGAGCCATACTTCCCAAAATCACCATCCGTTAATAGCATCAAAATCATCTTGGGATACCAATGTGGTACGGTAGCTGTATAGTGGATTGGATCTGTTTAAATTCAGTACACTGCTGCTAATATTTTATATGCAGTAAAATAATATCCTGGTTAACAATAATTGCTGTGAATTCTGGCACAGCTTTCATCCTTTGTTACATGGCAGCCTTTTCCATGGCTGTTGTTAATCTGGTGCACTAGAGTAGGATTCTGTTTTGTACCTTGGACCCGAATAGGAGAATATATCAATATACCTGAAAGGCCATATATACAGGAGAGGTTGTTTCCACCTCATTCCATATACTTGACTGTATATATATATATGACTGTAATACAGGGTTTATCCCTAATTCAGGACCTCATTTCATTGCAAGAATTAGGTTCCTGTACAGATTTCCATTTCCTCTCATACAGGCTGATTTTATTGGATTCTGTCCAATTCTTATTTTGGCAGAGTGATGATATATCTCCAATAGTTTTCCTGGGGCAATTCCATTTCATTAAACACTTTGCTTGTGACTGTATCATCCCATATACCTACATGATTATCATTAGTTTGCTCCTCTGAGGAAAACAACCCAAATTTGACCATGTGCTCTCCGGTGAGTGAACATATAACACATGGACAAATGCTTTGCTATGGGATCAAACACAGCTTCGGGCCCGAGTTTCACATTTTAGAGCAGGTCCTATTCCAGTCCAAGTTTGTGCCTTGAGCAATCTTTAATACTGCCATGAGCATGTGTGCAGATCTGACACGCCAATAACACAAGGGTTGGAAACAGTGAACCATGGTTTAGTTGCTTACGGCCTGAGAATGCTCAGGTAGGCTTGAACAGACGGACATGTTACACGCAGCCAGGAACAGTGTCCAGGAAGCTTTTAATTTAATCTGATTTAACACTTTCAAAGGAAATCTAAGCCAGAAGGGCTACTGGGGGTATTATAGTGTTCAGGAGCATGTCCCACTCCCAATGTGTCAGATTACAGCAGGGGAAGGTGAGGGGTCAGGGTAGGAGGAGACCGTGTAACAGCTTGTAGAGCTACAGGAGGAGCTCTGCCATGATGATAAAAGTTGATTTTAGATGGAAGGCGGCCATGGATAACAAATAAAAGAGAATAACCACAGTCACAGTGCCTGCATTTATGAGCAATTGCCCCTGGTTAATCTCGCTTCATTTTGATGTTAGATTTCCTTTAAAGGAAACTTAACATCAGGAATCTACCTAGTAAGGTACATCCAATGGTAGGTTCTTACTTCCGTCCTTGTATATTAGCAAACAATATACACTTTATCTTACTAATATGCTAATTATTGGCAAAAGCTTCTGGGGTGTGGAGTAGTCTGGGAGCAAAGGCTACTCCAAACCCCAGGAGCCTCTGCTGTCCAGACTACCTGCTTATCCTAGTTGCACTCATTACTTTGCTTGCACACAAGCTGTAAACAAACAGGGGCACGGCTCTGACGGACCGCAGCATGGAACACCGAGAGCTTTCCCCAGCTCACCTGCTAGATTTTTCTTATATTCGGATAACCCCCTTTAACTTTTATATTTCTGGTAGCAGGATTCCTTTAAGAAGAAAGAACATAGGCAGAGGGAGGTTGATGTGCTGATGGAGCAGGAGGAGGGGAGACAGTGCAAAGTTGTAAGGCTACAGCATGGAGGAGCTACGGTAACACCCCCTAGAGCCCTTAAGAAGAAGGATCATAATTTTGATTTGCGCTTACCATTTTAGAACACAAAGGGTCCATATTTTTATTTGAGGTGCTCATCTGTGAACACTTCTTGCATTACCAGAATGCATATACTGAAAATATTTTATTGTGCTATGATTCCTTGAATAATGTTATAATGTTAGCTTCTGCAGAAGTGTTAGCATCTCTTATATTAAACGGTTACCCATTTTAAGGAATTTGTGTTCCAAGTTCTTGTAAATGGCAGAGAAACAGTAAAGAATACTTAGCATATTCTGATCAATCTAGAATATACATAATTTGCAGACACAGGGTACAGTACTGTGATAAATGGAGGAGGAGGTAGAGTAAAAGCTGCACAGCCTTCATGTGTAATGAATTTGCCATGGCAACAGACAGAAATTAGAGCGATTGATGCTGCAAGTCCTCACTGCTGATCTGATGTTCATTGGCTGGAGGAAGCAAGGCTGTACATTATCTAACTAAATAAACACACTGTCATTACTCTGTCCCAGTCATGTCACAGTACACTAGGTAAATGATTTACAGACATTTGTGTTATACTCAAGTCACATAGAATATTTTTGCAAACATGGAGAGTATAAGAACCATTACATAAGAACATTTTCGGGGGACAAAAAAGCAGCTTGGATAGAACAGCAAATCCTGCATGTGTAACAACATGTGTAATCATGCTATCCCATATGTTAACAACATGTGTAATCATGCTATCCCATATGTTACCTGTAACCCGTGCACCAAGTAATAGTGATATGTACACCAGAGCTTTTTTGGGGAATACAGTATAAAAATATATTATTGAATAAAACATTTCTTGAGCATTTCCTAGAACAGTTTCGTACCACCGCCTACATGATGGAAGAAAATAAAAAAAATCAAGTTGTGGTTGTATTAACTACTTCCACTACTTCCAGCATTAGAAAGTGCTGCATTACTTCTCATCTCTGTTTTTTGAGAGTAAGCTAGTGACTGTGTGCTGCTCGCTAGGAGATGAGTGGGCAGGCCGATTTACAGGTTACAGAGTGATGGTCAGCATGAATTTCCTTACAGAAGACAACTTTAGAAGACACTACTGAATGTTTTACGATGTATGTAAGACACCCCTGGATGATCATAGAGCAACAGATCTGGTATGGCCCTCAGTACATATGGACACCAAATACAACCCATCTTTAAAGCTTCCTGAATGTAGCAAGGGGGACGGGTCATATGATAGGTTTCCATGTACTTCCTACAGAGAACAGCATCTTCCCTCCCAGTTTCAACTTATTGAAATCCATAGGGAGTCTGGCTTCAAGGGCTGAATTTTCACACCTTGGCAGATCATTTGAAACAAAAGAATCTCTGGGACATAACACCATAAGGAAGCTCCAAAGTTATTGTGTGTCCTAGCCAGATAAAAGATACTTTTCCAGGATCTGGGAAGCACAACATACATTTTCCTCATTGTGTTCTGGAGCCCTCGGATGAGGAAATAAGTAGAATTTGTCAGTGAAATCGTAGAAGATGGGAAAGACTGTAAGCTTGTCATCAGGGCCCTCATTTCTATTGTTTTATCTGATTATGGTAATACTCTGTAATGTCTTGTAATGTCTTGTTTGTATATTTGTATATGTACTCCATCTGTACAGCATTGACGGTGCTATATAAATAAAGCTTTATTATTGTTATATTTGGTATTAAAACAAACTGGAGGCTCAGTTGGATCTAATGTTACTGTTACTCTATGATCTTCCATTGAGGAGTTCTGGCACCCTCCTAGGTGCGGGTGTGCAAAGCCTGACATAGCAATTAAAAGACCTTAAGCCTTTTGTGTGTTGTTGTCTTCTAGGGGAGAACTTATGCCAAACATGGCAAGCAGAGTAGGAACCTATAAGTTGTCCTGCCGATGACTCTCCTAGTGGGGCAGCACAAGGCAACTAGCTTTCCTTTGTTCACTGATATCTTGCACTCTGTCCATTGTACATATATATTGCTAATGCATATTGGGAGTCATTTACTAAGGGCCCGAATTGCTATGTTTCGTCGGGTTTCCCGAAAATTACCGATTTGCGCCGAATTGCCATGGGTTTTTGGCACACGCGATCGGATTGTGGTGCATCGGCGCCGGCATGCATGCGAAGAAAATCGCCGGACGGAAACCAACGGATTAGGAAAAACCGCGGAATTTTTTTAAAAAAATGTGTCGCTTGACACGCACTTACCTGCACCCAAGATACTCGTGAACTCCAGCGAACTCCGACGGACTTCAGCACAGCAGCGACACCTGGTGGACATCGGGCGCACTAGCTTAGTGAATCGCCGGACGACCCGAATCCTCGACCGCTGGAGCGCGACAGGACCAGGTAAGTAAATCTGCCCCATTGTGTTTTTTTCTCGTGTGACCATATGGCAATTAGAATATCTAAATTTAACCCGAGTTCTTCTTACATCTTGATCTAACTCATCCATTTCTCAGTCTAAAATATATACGCTACCAGGGCTGGTTTCTGGTCCAATAAAATGAGAGACTGGTGTCAGGTTTACCAACTGTAGGAGTGAAAAAGGGTTTCTTAGTCTTTGAGGGTTGTGAGTGAGTGTGGTCCTGTCATGTGACCAGCCTCTCTCATTTCCTGTGCCTCCTGGAACCCATGTGTCTGTGAAAACTAAAGCTAATTGTACCCCAAGAGGGTGCGAAAAATCACACTTCCATTGAGAGTTCAACATATATTATCATATAAAGGTTTTAGAAAGAACTGAGGCTTAGGAAGGCGATTTTCCTACCATAATGTACCCATTATCTGGCTAGGATGTACCTAAACTTCATAATCCCCTTATGAATTATATCCGAGAGATTTCCTTTAAAGCTTTGGCCATTTGTGTCCTAAAAATGTTTGCAGACCAACATCCTGGGTAGCCAGCTTGAATATAATACAAAAATAGGGGAAGGGGGGGGGGGTTGTCCTCTATGTGATGCACATGAAAAACTTTACATGTGACCATTTATACTCCAGAATGACATTTAGTGTGCTTAATAAGTATTTAATGCACTGCAGATTTTGCAAGTTTTCCCATCTACAAACAATGGAGAGGTCTGTAATTTTATTTGTAGGGACACTTTTACTAGAGAAAATCTAAAAAAATCCATAAATTCCAAGTGCATGATTTTCGAATAATTAACTTGCATCGTATTGTATGAAATAAGCATTTGCTACAAAATAATAAATTAACTTAATGGTATAGAAAACTTTGTGTGCAATTACAGAAATAAACATAATAAGCACTAAATACTGGAGAGTATTAGGGCAGACGGCAAATACTGGTTACCTCCAGATCAAACACATACTGGAGAATCCTAAATCAGACATATTCTGGAGACCCCCAGATCAGACACATGCTGGAAGATAATCCAATGGTCCAGGCAAACTCCAAAATAACTTCAAGTTTATTGGGTCATATCTTCATAATCCACAGTGCACTCCCACAGAAACCAACGCGTTTCAAATGGCTAAACCGTTCTTAATCATGGTCTACATTGCTACACCCATGCATGGAAATTTATTACACCATAAATCATGCCCCCACTATGGAGGAGGAGCGATAAATTCCAGGTGTATAAATAGCATGCATGGGTGTATAGACGTAGATCAAGAATGGTTTAGCTGTTTGAAACATGTTGGTTTGCGTGGGATTGCACTGTGGATTATGAAGATATGACCCAATAAACTTGAAGTTATTTTGGAGTTTGGCTGGACCATTGGATTATTTTTGTGCTACAAGTCTGCCTTCACAGCAAGGTTGGTGCCGGTACATATCCATTTCTCAATGTGGCGGAAGGTGAGCTGGATTCTAGCTTTCCTACAGGGCAGGCTCCAGGTTTCAGTGGGCCCCTGGGCGAAAGAGCCTCAGTGGGCCCCTTAACAGTGAAATCTATTGCCTCTATCAATTATTAGGCCCAGGCTGCAGCCTTTATTAATTATAAGGCCCAGGCTGCAGCCTCTATTAATTATAAGGCCCAGGCAGGCTGCAGCCTCTATTAATTATTATGCCCTCCAGGCTCCATTGCCCAGCCCCACCCAGGACAGGTATCATTATGCAGTTGGGCAGCCCCCGTGGATTAATGTAGAACCTCCTCGGTCCTTGGCCAGTAAAAAAAATAAACTGTAAACTTACCACGAGAACGCAGGTCCAGCGATGATCAATCCACCAGCTCCAGTCTTCTGCCACAATCTTCTCTGACTTCAGCGTCCCGCTGAGCGCTAAGGCTCAGCAATGCGCTGCCGCTGAGGATATTTCTTCCACGATGATCTCCCCTGGCGCCGCCCCCTGTCAAGCCCTGTCGGACCCACATGCAGACACAGTAAGATCGCGGCAGTGTATCTTTCAATTACATCAGCGACAAGGATGCCGTTGCTGATGTAATTAAATTCTTTTGTCCATGGTCGTGTTGGGCCCCTGTGGAGCTCTGGGGCCCCGGCACTTGCCCGGGGCAGTCGGGTGCTGACACCGGCTCTGCTTTCCTACATACTAAAAGATACCCAGATCAGACACAAAGTAGGAAAGCTCAAATCATTCTTCTGCACTTCCGGGCTCTGCACTCTGGCAATATGAGCTGGAGAGGACCCAGGAGCAGTACAGTACAGCTGAAAAGTGCTTAGCACTGCCAAGTCCTCTACTCCTCCAGTGCTGCTTTGTTCTGGGCCCTGATGCCAACAGCAAGAAAGAGCAGAGCAGCAGGAGAGTACCACAGAAATTGAGAGTACTTGTCAGTTGCACTAACCGCCATCCTAGCTCCTGCACTCATGATTGATCAGTACTGGAAGTGCTCACTGGTTTGCTGGGCAGCAGGGGTGCGGACCAAGGATTGAGGCTCTGTGGCCCGCAGGTTGTGTACCCCTGACTAACCAGTAATTCAGTTTCCATAATTCCACCAGGATGGCTCCCCGAACCAGGAAGGATGGCAGGAAAAACTTGTTTTATTCACACACAACAATCCAATAGAAAAAGTAATAGAAAGGGTTGGAATATCTGGCCATAATGGTGGAGATACAGAAACAAAATTACCAGTCTAATTTTTTATTTCCATTTTGTTCCCCATAGTGGACCCCTGGAAATATAACCAATATATATAAGCAATTTTAGGGAGGGGCCACAGCCTGGAGGAGCTTTCTGCCAAAGTCCAGATTCCCAAAAGAAATGTCCAGTCTGTAATAGTTGGCCTTTAAATGTTAGACTGCTGGACCAGATAGCGTCACTGCAAATCTGATCAAACAATGCCCCACCTCTTTCTGCCACTCTGGTAGAGTGTGCTTTTAGATTTTATTGTTAATCTACATTTTCTTGAATGTAACTCTCCTTGATAGCAGTAATAATACATCTGATGATGGTGGCTTTGGAGGCTTTGTCCTTTGTTTTTTTCCCTGTGAATTGAAGAAAAGGGTTAGAATCTATCCTCAGGACTATTCTTCTTAAAAAATAGATTTCAATCTTTTTACTTTGGATTTTCAAGGAAGGAAAATAAAACTATCTCCTGATACAATTTTCAGAAAAAGTTTGGAATAAGTCTCCATGTTAACCAATCATCTGAAACCTTTAAGTAGGGAGCCATGGTAGATATTTACCCAATCTTTTGGCAGATATGATAGCCACCAGGAAGGTAACTCAAAGGATTAATTTGTAAGAGTGTTAAGCTGGTTAAAACTACTGTCTTGCAGTGCTGGGGTCCTGGGTTCAAGTTCATCCAGTGAATAGTGTCCAAAAGCAAAACTGACCACACAAGTTTTCTGAATAAAATCTTTCTTTTACTTCATAATTTCTCGTAAAACATTCACATTTTTTGATATATTGACCATATATTCACTATGATAAAGTTCAAAGAGCTTGCATTCTCAGACCATGAAGTAACGTGAGTACGTTAACATATTTGTAAACTTATTTGTAAACTCAGACAGGAAGGGGGCGTGACCCCCGAAACGTCACAGAGCAGGAAGGGGGCGTGACCCCCGAAACGTCACAGCACAGTGCTCACAGCACTTTCGTGAGGCGTCTGCTTGAGTTAGGGTCTCCGTCCATGCACCAGGATACGCGAGTTGTTTTAAAGGACATTCAAAGGATGGACTGTGTTTATGCTTATGCAAGCTTACAAATAAGTTTACAAATGTGTTAACATACTCACGCTACCTTGTGGTCTGAAAATGCAAGCTCTTTGAACTTTATCATAGTGAATATATGGTCAGCACAAGGATACGTGAGTTGTTTTAAAGGACATTCAAAGGATGGACTGTGATTATGCTAATGCAGGTTTACAAATAAGTTTATTGTTTTACGAGAGATTATGAAGTAAAAGGAAGATTTTATTCAGAAAACTTGTGTGGTCAGTTTTGCTTTTGGACACTATTCATTTGATGCGTTTGGGGAATGAAGGAGAGCTCCTAGTCCTAGACCACATCACAGATTAATATTAGCTCCACTGTTTACGTATTTGTTATGTGATTCAAGTCCATCCAGGTCAACATCTACAGGGAGTTTGTATGTTCTCTCTGTTTCCGTGGGTTTCCTCCGTGTCCTCCAGTTTCCTCCCACACTCCAAAACATACTGGTCGTAGTGAGCATTTTAAAAATCATTATGCGGGTTCTCGGCAATACCCCATTTGTGGAAATAATCTATAGGCTGGGCACATGGCAGGGCTCAGTACGGAAAAAACTGGCATTTGAGGCAAAGACATTTTGCTTTTTTTTTTTTTTTCGACAGCATGAAGCATTTGTGGAAACTCCTGAGAACTGACCCTATTTTGGAAACTAGACCAATCAATGAATTAATCTACTGTTACAGGAAGTATTTTTACAGCACAAGTGGTGACCCAAAGATAATGCATAATGGATAGAGCATAGTAAATATTAGCATTTTCTTCCTAAATACTGCATTTTACTAACAAATATCTTTTGCCCAGCTCATGCCATTGGAGACACCCCAAAAATCATTATGCAAGTTCTCCCCCGTATGGAAATACCCCATATGTAACAATAATCTACAGTCTATGTACATAGCAGGTCTCAAAAGGGAAGATGTGGCATGCATTATGTATAAGCTGTGCAAAATCAAAATATCATGGGAAGTGTGATAAATACTAAAACATTCCTTGAGATTCCTTACATAGGTAAATTATGTCTTTCCTAATGCCCCTTTATTACACACCTTTTTTCAGTCTATATCACAGGTCGCAGGCTCACCTGTGCCCCTCATGCCATGCCAGCGCAGCGCTCGCACCACTCACCTGTCCCCGCTCCTGTTAAAAGTCAATAGATTAAAGGTGGCATCTCCCAGCATTCCCTTCTGGATCTTTGTGCTCTATGGCGTCGAGAAAGCTAGTGTCCCTGCCTTGCACCTGTGTACTGACTTCCTGTTGTCACCCCGGTTCTGTACATTATACTTTGATCCTGTTCCGCCTGCCCTGACCTGTTGCTTTGTCTCCGACTCTGATCCCAAGCTGCCCATCCTGACCTCCTGTCTGTCCCTGACTATGATCCTGCTTAACCACTGTGTACCATGCCATTGAACCTAGGCTGAGACTCTCCATGCCTTCAAAGTATGATGGGGACCCCAAGTTGTGCAGGGGCTTTATCACCCAGTGCTCCCTGAACATTGATCTTATGCAGACTCAATTCATCACAGAATGCTCTAAGGTGACATTCATATTCAGCCTCCCCTCCAGGAAGGCCCTGGCATGGGCTACTCCTCTCTGGGACAGAAAAGACCTGGTTACAGCTGACATCACCTCCTTATTCGCTGGGTTCCAGTCTGTCTGAGGAAACAGCATGGGCATCTTCAGCTTAGACTGCACTGTTGAACCTGCATCAAGGGGACTCATCTGTTGGTTCAATTCCGTACCCTGGCCTCTGAGCTAACTTAGAATGATGCGTAAATCCTCTTCTCCAGCTGGTGCAGGCTTCTTCTTTGTGACCAAAAAGGATCGACTACCGTGGTCTTAACAAGGTCACCGTTAAGAACCACTATCCTTTGCCATTGATCACTGAGCTGTTTTACCGCCTACATGGAGCCAAGGTCTTCCCCAAACTGGACCTTCATGGGGCTTACAACCGCATCCATATCGCAAGGGTGACGAGTGGAAGACCGCCTTTAAGATTTGTTAACGTTCGGACTTTGTAACGTTCAAGCCATCTTTCTCCTGCATTCCTGGAACCCGTGGAACGACCTGGTGGTACCCTGCTGCAGCAAGTCCAACCAGCATTGAGGAGGGCTCCGGTAAAGACCAGGTGCCACTTAGACTCCGGTCCCAGGTGTTGGCTAGTACCACCTCCCTCTTTTGTCCAGTGGATCCACGCATCCCGAACTCTGACACAGGAGTTTGTCAATGAGATCTTCAGGACTTGCTATACAACTGTGTTGTGGTTTATGAAGATGATATACTGGTGTTTTATGCGGACCTTGAATCCCTTCGGTCCCAGGCGAGTCAAGTCCTCAGTCGTCTAAGAGACGATCACCTCTATGGCAAACTTGAAAAGTGCCAGTTCCATCAGAAGAATCTACCCTTCCTTCGCTACATTATCTCTGACATGGGTCTACAGATGGATCCTGCTAAGTTGTCTGTGGTTCTTCAATGGCCACGCCCAGTAGGACTACATGCAATACAGAGATCCCTGGGCTTTGCAAACTATTACTGGCAGTTTATCCCGCACTTCTCTCTTATTTCTCCTATTGTGGCGCTCAACAAGAAGGTCGCCAACCCCCATCTCTGGCCTCTGGCAGCTTAAGAAGCCTTCTCAAGTTTAAAATCTGCCTTTACCTCAGTCCCAGTTCTCAATTGGCCGGTTACAGAGAAACCTTTTCATCTGGAGGTTGATGCCTCCGCAGTAGGAGCTGGGGTGGTGGCCAAAGGCCGAACTCTCACTTGCGGGTTTTTCTCTAAGACTTTTTCCTCCGCAGAGAGGAATTACTCCACAGAGATAGAGAACTACTGTCATCAAACTTGCTCTGGAAGAATGGCATTTTCTTCCGGCTCACCATCCGGTCTAGGTGTATACAGATCATAAGAATCCCCTTTGTCTCCAGGCTGCTCAACGCCTCAACCCATGGCAAGCTCACTGGTCTCTCTTAACTTTTCACGTTTTAACCTCTTGATTCACTTCTGTCCTGCTGAGAAGAATGTCAAGGCTGATGCCCTCCCTTGTGCCTCTGATGTCATTGGGGAACAACCGGCTCCTCAGCATATTATTTCTCCTGAGTAACTAGTTATTGCTGCTCCAGTGGATCTTTAGCAGCTTCCTCCTGGCAAGACTTTTGTCCGACCTGCAGTTTGAAAGAGAATATTGACTTGGGAACATAGCTCTCATGTGGCTGGGCACCCTGGAGTGCAACGCTCTGTAGCCCTCATTTCCCGGTTCTATTGGTGGCCTGATCTGGCCAAAGGTGTACAGGATTTTGTGGGTTCCTGCACTTCCTGTGCTTGTTACCAATACCCAGCCTTTGTCTCCATCTTCCTCTGGGAATACTGGCATCTGGGTGTTAACCAACCGATTCTCCAAGGTGTTCCGTTTTGTGCCTCTGCCTGATCTGCTGTCTACCCCTCAACTTGCTTGCCAGTTCTTCACCCACATCTTCCGGCTACATGAACTTCCTGAGCACATCGTCTATGACCTGGGGTCCAGTTGGTTTCCCGCTTCTGGCTTTCTCTCCGCAGTTAACTTTATAAAGCTGGATTTCTCCACTGCTTACCACTGTCAGTCCAATGGACAAGTAGAGAGCGTTAACCAGACTGTGGCTTGCTATCTCTGTCATTTTGTTTCTGCCCGTCAGGACGACTGGTCCACCCTGGGCGGAGTTTTCTTATAACTCTCTGGATTCAGCATCTGCCGGCTCTGCTCCATTTTTTAACAACTATGGATTGCCTGTGTCCTCAGACGTCCCTGCTGTTAAGGAGTTGATACAGGATCTGAAGTCTATTTGGGAACAGACTTGCCTTTCCGTGTTACAGGCTTCTGCCCGGACCATGCTCAGGATGACAAGAAACGTAGGCCTCCTAGCTTCTCTCCAGGTGACAAAGTCTGGTTGTCCGCCAGGTATGTCTGGCTAAAGATCACTGGCTACAAACTTGGTCCGCAACTCCTGGGTCCTTTCGAGGTTCTCTGCCGCATCAATCCTGTGGCCTATAAGCTGTGCCTTCCTCCCACCATTGTATCCCAAACTCCTTCCACGTATCTCTACTCAAGCCGGTCATCCTGAACCGTTTCTCTAGGCATGTTTCTCCTCCTGCTCCTGACTCCGCTGATGTCTTCAAGGTAAAGGAAATCCTAGACATCAAGGTGGTGAAATGTAAGTGGTTCTTCTTGGTAGACTGGAAGGGGTTCGGACCTGAGGAGAGATCTTCCGAGCCCAAGGAAAATATTCTGGGCCATGATCTCTTGCAGAGATTTCTCCGGCCCAAGAAAAGGGGGAGGCGGGGTACTGTCACAGATCCTCCCGCGACTCATATCGTGGGTTGTGAGCTCACCCGTGCCCCTCATGCCCGCCCGCCAGCGCAGCACCATTCACCTGTCCCCGTTCCTGTTCCAGCTCTCGCGGCTGTGTGTGCGCTTCCCCGACTCCTTGGGCGTGCACATGCCGGCTCGCAAATATTTAAAGCGCCAGTACACAGCTGATTGGTGCTGGCCATTCTAGGAAATAGTTAAAAGCCGGCCTCTCCCAGCATTCCCATCCAGATCTTTGTGCTCTATGCCATTTAAAAAGCTAGTGTCCCTGCCTTGCACTTGTGTATTGACTTCCCGTTGTGATCCCGGTTCTTGACTTTGATCCTGTTCCACCTGCCCTGACCTGTTGCTTAATCTCCGCCACAGCAAGGCCAACCCGCTTTGTGGCGGGATCTTAGATTCTGGTCCCGATGTCGGCTTATGTCATTGTGAGTGGTGGTCCAGTAGGTCCATTGCCCCTGGAGCCTGACATTGCCCTTGCTACCAGTTTGGGGAACCTCTCCTGAAAAGTGTTGCCCTAGTACAATATGTCTGCAGGTTCCGTGCAGACAGCGCATCTTTGATACGACTAGCCAATCCTTTCTTAAAGGTGGCGACCAAGGCCACTTCCTTTTAAGAGAGCTTGGAGGCAATAGTGCAAAATTGAACCGCGTAGTCGCCAACTGACAAGACCCCTTGACATAAATTCATCAGGGCGGTCTCAGCAGAAGACGCCCGAGCTGGTTCCTTCAAGACAGACCAAAATTCTCCAAGGAACGCGATGATGTTGGCAGTGACCGGGAAATTCCTGTCCCAGAGAGGGCTAGCTCATGCAAGGGCTTTCCCGGAGAGTAGGCTGACCACGAATGCCGAGTGCATATTGCAGCAAAGGCTTACTGGTAACACCTGCGATTGGTGCCAGCACTGATCGCGGGTGTTTCCCCGCTGCTCGCCGCCATCTTTCCGAGGATCGTTGCTCCCCGTGACGTCATCGGGGAGTGGCGATCCGTCACCATGGCAGCCTCGGGTCTTACGAAGACCCAAGGCTGACTCGGGTTAACCTATTCATTACAATGTGCTATCAGCATATTGTAATGAATGAGGAGTAAAACCTGTAGTATTGCAGTATATGATAGGATCGTACAGAAAACCTAGGGTTAAAGTACGCTAGGGAGTCTGAAAAATAGTAAAAATAAAAAAAAGTTAAATTATAATTAAAGAACATAAAAATTCAAATCACCCCCCCCCCCTTTTCCCTAGAACTGATATAAACAGTAAAAATCATAAACAAATTAGATATCGCCGCTTCCAAAAATGCCCGATCTATCAAAATATAATAACGTTTTTTCACTGCATTTAACCCCATAATGGAAAGTCGCGCCCAAAGTTGAAAATGGCACTCTTTTGTCATTTAAAAAAAAAATTAAAAATTTCTATAAAAAGTGATCAAAAGGTTGTACATGTCACAGTCTATGGCAGTGATGGCGAACCTTTTAGAGACCGAGTGCCCAAACTGCAATCCAAACCCACTTATTTATTGCAAAGTGCCAACACAGCAATTAAGACAGTAACTTATTGCAATCTTTTTGCTCCATGCTATACCACAGCTTTCAACGTTACTAAGGAAACCAATATTGTTGACAGAAAGAGGGAAAATTCGGATCGCCTTTGGAGCTTCCCTTGACAACCAAGAGCAGGAGCTTCAACGATAATCTGACCCGTCTATACCTTCTCTCCCTGCAGTCTCAGGTAAACCCCTTCACTTTAAAATAATGCTCAGCGTGTCACTTCCTGGGCTACCTGGGCCTGCAGGAGTATCCCTTAATATCCTATCTGGTGAATTCTGTCCTGGGGCAACAGTCTGAGTGCCCACTGAGAGGGCTCAGAGTGCCACCTTTGGCACCCGTGCCATAGGTTCGCCACCACTGGTCTATGGGAATAGTTCCTTGGGACTAAAGTCAGTGGACTCCCTGGACCACCGCGGGGGATAACGATGCCAGCCGCAACCCGGGAGCGGAGTCTAAGTGGACTCCTGGTCTTCGCCAGAGTCTGCCGCAAAGCGGGATGGTCTTGCTGCGGTGGGGAGCCACCAGGTCGCTCCACGGGTGCGACTAGGCCCGCGGTGGCAGGGCAGGCAGGACCACGGGAAGGCGGGACCTTGGGAAGGCAGGACCTTGGGATGGCAGGACCTCGGCTGGACGGCTGGTAGGACCTCTGATGGACGGCTGGCAGGACCTCCGAAGACCACTAGGATACCGGACCGCCACAGGATAACTGGACTGCCACAGGATTACAGGACCGCCACAGGATTACAGGACCGCCACAGGATTACAGGACTGCCACAGGATAGGAACACGGGGACACCACAGGAACACCATAGGAACACGGGAATACCACAGGAACACAGGAATACCACAGGAACACGGAGGCGTCTGGAAACGCTCAGGAATCACGGAGGCGTCTGGAAACGCTCAGGGAAGCTTTCTCTTCGGTAGAATGACCTGAAGATCTGGCAGGGGATGCTGGGAGTCGCCAGGCTATATAGCAGAGCCAGGATGCCAGCGCTATAAAAAGGAAGGTGCTGGCCCTTTAAATTCTTGAAGAGTCAGCATCCGGAGAGGCCTCGGCAGGAAGCAGGAGCGTGGCCTTGTAGGAAGTCGGCGTGGGACCAGGACAGGATCACCGTGGAGTCCGGAGCCAGGTGAGGTGAGTATGGACCTGGGGGAGTGGGGACCGCGGCAGCAGGTACAGTAGAGTCCTAAAAATGATAACATTGTAAACATCATCAAAAGCCACAAAAAAACTACACCTCCCAGAGCTACATACAAAACCTATACGAATTTGGTATCCTCGTAATTGTACCGACCCAAAGAATAAAGTAGACATGTAATTTGGGGAATACAGTGAAATCCGTAAAAATCCAAGCCCACAAGAATATGGCACATTTTTTTACCAATTTCACTGCATTTGGAATTTTTTTCCCACTTCTCAGTACATGGCATGGAATATTAAATACCACCATTTGAAGTGTAATTTGTTACGCAGAAAATAAGCCATAACACAGCTCTGTATATGGGAAAATAAAAAAAGTTATAGATATTGGAAGGTGGGGAGTGAAAAATGAAAACGCAAAAACGAAAAAGGTCTGCGGCATTAAGGGGTTAATCTGTGCTGGACAATATATACAATGTATAAAATGAGCTTAAAATACTGATATTTTACACTTTAGGGTGTATTCACATAGGACTGCACGATAACCTATTTAGGAGATTGTGTGTTGATCCCTAATTTTGATCTCCAGTGTATAAACCCATATATAATACAGTGTGCTATTCTGAAGATGGCCACCTATGGGTGATCATAGGAGATTATACTACAGATGTTTTCTGTAAATGACACAATGGGTAAAATGGCAGCTAATAGTCCCTGTGTGGAGAGGTATTGGCAAGCCAGCCAAGGTAACACCTATTCTCTTTCCCGCCTGTTCCGTACTACACAAGCTGCACACAAGGCTCGTCTAGCCGGATCAAACTCCGCCGGCTCTCACACCACTGCGCCTGCGCGAACTCCTCATTGATCTCTTCTGACAGCCGGAGACCCACCATGGTACCGTCCTGATGTATGACTAGGTGTGGCTGCACTACGTGTATGTGAAATCCAGCCCCGGTCATTGGTGAGGCAAAGCCCCAGGCCGCGCTACTTCCGCTGACTGTCTCCCATTGTGTACATCTCTCGGTACCCAAAGGGTTACTACTACTACAACAACGAGCGTACGGCAGGAGGCGTGACCGACGCTTCCACTCCTCCCACACAGCGTACGGTGGTCACGCCCACGATCACCCCCTCCACCTTGTCACTCTCCCTCCCCGTGACGTCACCATCATGGCAACAACAGCTGCGGCGGCCGCAGCGAGAGCCGTGATCGGAAGACTGGTGAGCCCGGCTCGGCGGGAGAGTGCTCTGCGGCTGGAGGAGCGGTGCAGGGGCGAGCTCACAGCATGAGGCTCCCGTGCCCTGCACGTGACACTGAGCGCTGCTGAGGCACGTCTAGCGGGAGAGGAGGGCCCGGCGGAATACGGATCTGTCCTGTACTGTATACGTGACATGGCTAGCTGTGACCGGTGTGGACCGTGCCCATAGGCTGGCGCTCTCTATTGGGACAGTGAGAACAGCTAGAGGGCTCTGCTGCCTGGCACAGCAAGATGTTCTCCCTGCGCCTGGTGACTGCGGATTACTATTTGGCTGCCCCTGTGGCTGGATTGGATGTAACCAGATCCCACTTCAGAGACTGCCCTGTGCGAAGAGTGCCAGTGGTCAGAGTGTTCGGGGCCACCCCTGCAGGTAAGGAGGGCACTGCTGTGTGGGGTGATCAGGGGCAGGCAGGTGACATTGCAGGGCACTATATAAGGACATGTGTGGGCATTGCGGTGGTCCTCCTTGTAGAGATTGGGACCAGTCTTCCGGGATGGAGGCAGACACAATGATATGCTAATCTCCCAGACATGCAGCATGTGACTTGTCAGACCCACCGCAGGAGGCTCGTCCCCTCCATCACACAGTCTGTGTAGTCATGAAGATGACTGTAACTTGTGGCAGAGGATGTCCTGCTCATTGTTAGACATGGTGTCAGCCACATCCTGTCTGTGATGGTGACTGGGAATCCTCCATTATGACGGCGCACAACAGGAAGAAAGCATCTTTTGTATAGTTTGGTCAGGACAGAATGGGCTGGGGGGAACCTCACATGACCTGCTGGGGAATGAGACAGGAGCGCTTGCATAGACGTGTTACCCAAAGGACAAGCAGTGTTGCGCCTCCCACACAGTCATCACGCTGCTAATGATGGTGGTGTATGCCTGCGCTCACCTGCAAGCGCTGCTGTCTTCCCTCAATGCCTGTATTGTGTGCCATGGGATTGAGCTGTGGGGGCTGTCTTTTTCAGCATTTACACATTGTTTTTCTATCAAAACCCATTGAAAAAAAAATGGCAGAAATACCATCGTCCCCGTATTCTCTCCATTATATGATCGACGCTTCACAGATGTGTAAATGTACCCTTTGGAGGTCTGAACCTCAAAATGATCCATGCCATAATGATATGCTACAGATATAAATGACATCTATATTAAAATTGGACTGGAAACGCACCATAAAACGACACCCTCCTGCACACATTGCGGCCTGTCATCTGCTTCTGCCTGGCCGTCCTGACAATGCTAGTCACATGCATCAGTTGCTTTCTGCTTGATAAGCATTGGGCCACTCATTTTTTGGCTCACTGCCGAGCAAAATTTGTGAGAGAAATTCTCCTTTGGGCCAATGCGTGTAGTGCACAGACCACAACCGATCGATCCACGGTCCATTGTTTGCGGGCTGTATGTCATCATTGTGTGAAGTTTCACTGGCTTATGACAGCAAAAAATGCCGTCCAAGCCGCAAACAGGACAGCAATATCACCTACTTTGTGCTTTGCGTCTTTAGCAGTGGACTCGTACATGTGTCTATGAAAACAGCAACCTTGTGTACGAGGGCATAGAAATCTAAGATGGCACAGAGATAATAAGAACATTTATGTGCAGGGAGCCCCAGTGGTAAAGCTGCACCCACAGAGGTTTATCCCATGGACCTGAAGGCGTTCCATGTGCGGTTCCCATTGAGGCACCACTTTTCCTTCTATAGGACGGTACCTCTAGAATACAGAATGCCTTAGAAAATAATGTGATTAATATCAAAGTAGTATTTTAATAATCAGCTTCCAATTTCCAGTATATCTTTTAATTACAGGAAATACACCTTTCTATTTTATTAGTTGTCCTTCCAGTTTTTTTCTACAAACATTACTGTATAACAAAGCCTCTATAGCACAAGCATGATGGAAGGAATCCTTTTGTGATTGAGGATAGTAGTGCTCGGTCTGCATGGCTGCAAACTTGATGTTCGTCAGGCTAGGGTGGTACAGTATATACAAAAAGTATGTTGGTGCTGTGTGTAGTGCAATATTACACTCATGGGAATGCCCATAATTTGTAATTGATGGTAAACATGAGGGTTCCATTAGTCTTGTGTTAACCTTATTCTATTCTCTTCCCTAATAGAAGAACTTAGTATTTGATGTCAGCTTGGGTGACATTCCTCATATTTATATGTCCAGTATTAAGCTGCAGTGGGCACACAATGTGGCATCACTACTTCAAGCATCTAGGCACTTTTGTTGTTTTGTAGCCCATCCTGGTAAGGCTCAGTTCACATCTGCACTGGGGGCTCCATTGTAGATCTCATTTAAAACACTGGGTAAAAAAGTTCTGCACTCAAGATTTTTACATTGGCCAAACTGTCAGGCATCCTTATAGTAGCCCTATAGTTAATTGGAAGCTTTGGGCTCCATTACACATCTTCTAACATAGAAGAATAAAGAAATGAACTCCCAGAAAAGTGAACTGAGGCTACCTGCACACAAACATGTGCTTTTCATTGGCTGCAAAAACTGACCCATGGTCCATTGTTTGCAGCCAATGTCTTTTTGATGAAGTCCATTCACATGCCAATGATGGCAATAAAGACCGTCCAAGTCGCATACTCCAGCAGAAATATAACTTCACTGAGTTTTGTAACTCCGGCAGTTGGCTCACACACAGGGCTCTGGAAACCATAGCAATACATATGGACAGATGCTAAAGGCCTGATTCCTGATAATTTGGATTATGCATTGGATTTAGTGTTGAAGTGACACTTGTATACTGGATACTGTTGAAAGTAAATTCTTGTGGTTCAATATTACAATGCCTCACCAAGACATAACATGATCAGTGAAGGTCCAACCTCCAGTACGCCCATTGCACCTTCAATTGATTCCAGGGTTGTGATGTATAGCATAGTACCTTCTAACAATAGTGCCTGCATTACAACCAGGAGAACTTTGCCGCCTGTATACTCGGCATGGTATGTGCATTGATTCACATGAGCTGACTCTATTCTACCCTTGCGGATTAGGAAATTTCATTGTTGTTTGTTGTCCATCCGTTCCACCATTCATGTGCCTGTAAGAAAAATATCATGGCATGCTTTTAGGATAGAATATGGTGCCTCATAGTGAAACTTTATGCAAACCATACAGATCAGCGGGATGTCCCAGCTGTCAAGCCCTTAAGTTGTGATCCTGCAGAGGAACAACCCATTTAAGGGTGCTAATTCTGTGCAGAATTGACCACTGGGTAAATTCTGCAGTCATTCTGCTATGTGTGCAGATCAGGGACTCGCAAACAATTTCTACTGCCTATGTGTTTTTCTATTTTTATGATTTCAGCTTCAGACATGTCAGGTGATCTCCATAAACATTAAATGGGGCTCATCTGTTATTTATTTATTTATTCTTTTCTGTGCAGAATTAACAGAGGGGGCGCTGCCTCTTCCCAGGACCGCCCCACATGCTCCATAAGCTGGCGATTACTGCCACGTGTCATGGGGCAGTCACCGCCCCTAAACCTGCCCACAATCCCGCCGCTCATGAATACACCGGACCGCTTTGAGAGTGGTCCGGGGTTTACATCGCACTCCGCCGCAGTGTTAGATAGCACTATCGGAGGTTTCAGATAACACTATCATTCTAACACTGCAGCGTTTGTTTTAGCACTTTAGTAAGCAGCTCCTAGTGCCAGATTTCTGGTTGACAGGTATACCTAGTGCTGGCGTCTGCCCTGGTGTGCCAAGGTCCACATTCAGCCAGGCTACATCCATTACAGTCCTACTTGAGCCTCTAGAAGATATCCATAAAGTGTTAATCTAGAAGTCTGGCAGAATCTTCCACACTTCACATATTTTCCAGTGAGGAACACAAGCTTAAACTTGAATAAAAGTAAATTGGGCCTTTCATTTGTATTTTCTATTGAAATATCTTGTTATACTGTAAATCTAAAATCACAGCAGGGCCCTGGTGGAGCTGTTCCATCAGATTTCCTTTTTTTCTAGTGTTCTGTGGAAAATGAAAACTGCTTGGTGGTTGGAAGAATCAGGCGACTTATACCAAAAAATAAAAAATAAAAAAAAGCTCAAGGCTCCTCATAGGGCTGTTTCACTTATAATAAAGAAAAATACTGAATGGTGGTGTACGGTAAGTCTGAAACCTCCAGAAAAAGATTCCAAGTGATATATATTCATAGAAAGTACACTGCCAATTTTCTTTGCTGTAAGTCCATGCAGAAAATGTGCCGCTTATTACTACCAGCAAAGTCTATCGTCACACCGTGGTCCCAGTTTGATACCTGCAGCATGTCAATTTTAGGCTGGGTTCACACCTTGTTTAGTGCCTCCATTGTAGAGATACTTTGGGGGGATTACCTTACATATGCAGCGGATCTGAAACATGTCATCTATCTGCTGCAGATTAGGGTGTAGAACTCAATCTTTGCAAAGATGCTGCAGCAAATTGGCTAAACCAAATCGCACCAGAATCCAGCCAGTATCAGCAAGCGCCTGATTCTTGCTGGACTGCTGCAGAATTACCATTCAGTTCTTTATACCATTATACTCAAAATTCTGTTTATTGAGGAAGATTTATTATGCATGCCAATGCATGCCAGATTTTCCGACATGCCCACCACTTTAGGCGTGTCTGGAGCGGGTCGCGAAATCAGTGGAGACTATTGCAGAAATCTCTTCGATGTCATACCTGTTCTAAACAAGTGTGACATTGCTGGAGATCACATCCACATCTACTGAGCGGATGGTGCCTCTTTCACCCATTGTGTTGAATTCATATATATATTTTTTACTTTTTTTGTACCCTTGTACCATTACATGTGTGACATTTACAAGAACAGTTGGGAAAGTGGCCAACACACCTACCTGGTAACTATGGTGGCATTCGATTGTGAAAATATACCTCATGGGCGAGGCTCCCACCTCATGAGTGATGCACCCGACATGGTATGGCATACTGAGGTCACATGACCCTGTTTTCCTGATAAGTAAACGTCTTGTGGCCATGTCTTAAAATTGCCGCTGGAAATACCAGTTTACAGTGGTGTTGTGTCATTTCTTCAGTATTGGGCATTGTGTTCTGCAGTACTGTACCGCTACTGATGAAAGAGAATGGAAATTACTTCTCTATTGTTTGTTTCCTAGTAAATTATTTTTCTCAGCTGGACATTGTCATGTGTATTTGGTACTTAGATTGCATGTACCTTTTTAAAATATAGATCAAAAACTCTTTTTAACTACTGCTTTTAATATTGCCATGGTAACCTTCCTGGGAAGATCTTGGTTACGTACACCTTAAGAATGGTTACGAAACCTTAAGATTTTATTGGATCACAAAGAAAACGGCAATACAGCAAAAGAAATATTATAAGTCCTGCATGTTTTACCTGAATACTCCATGAACCTTCACCTGAGAAATAGCCATCCACTCTGTAGGAAGTTGATTATTTTGTTTTTGTAGGTGAAATCTCTTCCAGTTGCTTCCTTTGTTTAGACCCTTTTTTTTTTTGCTCAGTTTTTGGATCTTCCAAGGTAAAAATTGTGCATCACTAAAGCTCCCACTGTTTAGACCTCATCTGCAGATCAGTAGTGTCCATTCATGGTCATGTCCTTGGGATCAGGTTTAGAAAGTCTACAACCATTCTGCAAGCAGCGGTAACTAGCTGAGGTCGGTTGGTTTCTGATGTGTTTGATGCCACAATTTTGCCATAGACCAGGGATGGAGCTCAACCCTTGCGTTTCAAAGGTTGATTTCTGTCAAATGATCTTCAGCAATTAGTTGCATATTTTTCCGTAATGAGTATATGTGATTTTCATCAATCCCTTATAATAGAAATATACCGCAGCGCTTTACAAACCATATCCCATACTCTACAATGCTACTGTATTAGGCCTCTTTCACAAGAAGTATATGATGAGTGTATGCTAGCCATACAAACATCAGGTAGCGCATGATCGCCATATAAGTGCATGGCATGGTATGGTGAGCACACACGTGTCACCATACCCTGCCTTCGCTGGGTGTAAAATGCCATGCATACAGCCCGTCACCACACCTCAATATAGAGTGAGAAGTGCTCACCTCATCCAGCCAAATGTATTCTACACCCAGGTCCCAGCCTACGCTTGTGTGAAAAAAGCCTTAGGCTATATTCACACTGCAGCTTGGGGGACATATAAACGGCCGACATGCCAATATACGTCCCCCATAGATAGCAATGGGCGCACGGAGCCCTACGGGAGCGGTACTGTGCAGCACACATGCAGCACCGTACCACTCCGCACCCCGTGAAAAGATAGGACATGTCCTATCTTTTCACGGCATACGGTGCCGTGAGCCATATGTTTTCATGGAGAGCGGCGGGGGTGAGCAGCGCTCACCTCCTCCTTCTCTCCCCGCGAGCTGCAGTGTGCCCACCGTGCTACGGTACGGCGCGAAACGGCAGTGTGAATCTAGCCTTATACTGTGGATTGTTTGCACGGAAAAGGCAAATGGTAAATTTGAACATATGCTTGCAGGAAAACACTTCCCTCTCTCTGAAACGACTGCAGAACCTTTTCACTCCCTAAGGGTCCGGTCACACATGCACGTAGTGCAAGGGGCCGTGCCTCATTAGCATTTCCAGTGAAAAAATCGCATGCATTTTACTGCAAATACAAATGCATTTGGGCCAAGGCACCCCCCCCATTGTGCTACCACTGTGCTTGTAAGCGCAGCGCTAGCGGTACTTATGGCCGTATCCTAAGTAGTCGCAGAAGGATCAGAACTTACTTTTTTTGTCCCATGATCAAGGGTTTTGCAGGACCCAGCACATGCTTATGATGGTAGGAAGCCTGATGTCAGCTTTTGCCTCTTAAATTTCTGCTTGCCTAGATCAACGCAGAACTGTCACTTTGTGCATGTTGAATAGTCTTTTAGTTTTTGGGTTACTTATGTCCATCAAAACTACAAATGTTTACAACATATATGGTAAACTATCAACAGATGATGTGGCTTTTATATTACCATTAAATGCTATTTTTGGATATGTCCATAGCTGCAAAATCTTCCTGATGGCTGCAAAATCATTTGTTTTGGTGAAGTGCATTTTGAAACCCACCAGATGTTTTTGAACTACAACTACCAACATGCTCTAATTTCCAATGGTTGCATGTTGGACAAATTGGGAGTTAAGTTTCCCAATAGTTGAAAGCTAGTGAATTAATACTGCATTTCACTTACATGCAAAAAAGTAGTAGTAAGTAATCTGCTTTATGTTTGAAAACTTTTTTTTTTTTTTTACATATCTCTTGATTTGCTATCACTCTTATAGACACCCAGTAATTTTAGACAGAAATCAAGATAGGTGTCAATAAATGAGAGCCCCTTCCTCTGGGCTCTGCTCTTACATGTAGGAATGTGCATATAGCTAGCATGTACTGGTGATAGATGTGTAATGGCATGTGGCTATTACCCTTGGGTAGAACACATGAAGCTCATGCTATTCCTGTGCTAACACTGAAGTCAATCCCTTATAAATCTTCTTCAAAACAAACGACTTTGTCTATTTGATCATTGTAATGCTCTGTAGTGCCTATAATTGTGAATTTCCCACTGTGGGGATTATCTTATCTTAATGCTTTAATTTTTGTCTGCTCTGGAGGGTCTCCAGTCTTTGTCATCTACTCTGGGGTCTTCCCACTATATCTGCTTTGTAGTTGCCAATTTTTTTTGTCTTCTCTGGGGTCTCCACTATTATTGCCTATGCTGAATGCAGTATTTGTTTGTTGGGGTCGTATTCATTGCTGCACTGTAGTCTTTATAATTTCTGGGGTACTGGTTACTATTGCAGCCCCTTGTGCGGTGTGACAATGCAGTTGTTGAAGGAATAAAGGTTGTTCACCCCTGGCCAAAATCCTTAGATCAGGAATAGAACCGACATTTAAAGGACATTTCCGAATTTTCACAAATTCCTTTAAAAAATGAATTGGCTATACTGCATTGATCAAATTGTACCAGTTCTCAGAACTACCATGTATCTACTCTCTCATGTACATAGTTCATTTGAGTAATGTATACATTAGTTCTGAAACCAAAATCTTAATGATGCTGCAAGTTCAATTCAGACAAGAGTTTTTGAGCCAGGTTCACCAGACCAAATATGACCATCTGAATGGGCCCTAAAAGGGTCTTTGGTGCATTAGACGGACACCTGTCATCAGGTCTCTGTAACTAATGCTGTTACCACTAGTTGTAAGAGCAGCTCACAGGGATTCTATCACATAGAGGAGCAAGCACCAGGAGTGTCACATCATTATACAGGCTGTCGGTAATGTGTATTGGAGTATCTATATCACACAAAGGCTGCAGGGGGCGCCAGCACCAGGAGTATCACAACATTATACAGGTTGACAGACAAGCACTGGGGGCTGTGGCTGTACCTCCCACTCAAAAGTAAGCTGGACAGCTAAATATGAAAATGGCTCATTGGACCAATCTCAGTCCATTTGCATAAAGCTTTAGGATCAAAGCTTTTTTGATTAAGTTTATAGTCATGTAGAGGGACAATGTAGATATTGGTACAATTCTTTCTAGTGGCAATTTATGAAAATATGTTTAGTTTTGGGGGTTAATTTGCCTATCATTGTGTAATGGCTAAACTGTGCCATTGACGCTTGGCTCCCATTTAAATCAATACAAGCTAATCTGCAGTAACCTGTCCCAACCACTACACCGAGATCAAAGCTTTCTGCTTACTGTTATATCCTAAAATGTATAGGCTCCTGACTTGAGACTCACACAACTGAGATTATGAACTTATTCTATAGATAATTTTTCCTTTTCATTATCTTGCCTCATTTACTTGTAAACAATTTTCACTGAAATATCTGCTGAATTCCATCTTGCTAGCAAGAATGACAGAAGAAGATAGTGTCATTACATGCAAACTCTATACATATAAATACTATAACAAAAAAAGGGGGGAAAGAGGCAAAACAAGAGGACGGCACCTCGTGTATTATCGTAGGATAAATGGGAAAACTAAATTTAAAATAAAATGAAAATATCCGAGGGATATGTATGGAAAGGGAGGGTATAGGCAATACACCCCCTGAAATGTTATGTTATGTACCTTGGTGCTCCAGCACAGAATGGATCCAGCGCACAACGGCTACCTTTTTCCATTTGTACTTGAAGAAGGGCGTTCCGCCCGAAACGCGTTTACAGTTTTTGGAATAAACAATTAAAACTTACCAGAGGACCCTCTCCATAATAGCGCCGTGCCAGCTTTCTTCTTCGTTTTCTAACCCCATTTTATGCTTTAAACTCTATACATAATATATACAATGTATATAATATGTATACAGTGAAGACTAGAAGTCACCTAGTGACCAGAAATGGTTACACTTACACATAATGGACTAATTATTTCTTTAAAGTTTGTTAAAAGATTAGTTACATTTTGAATTTTTATTATTTTCTTGAGACCATTATCACCCTCCTATATATTGTCTATTAAATGTCTATTTGTGATGACTATTAATGATTCAATAGAATTATTTTTTAAAAAAAAAAAAAAAAAAAGGGAAAAAGCACACAATTGAACAAAAAAAAGAACACGAAGCCCACATGATGGGTCAGGTGTTTGGGTCACAGCCCCATCATGAAGTATGGATGGAAAATAAAACTCAATCAAGCATCCAGCTCAAGTGAAGAACAGAACAAAGAACTATAAACAGAGAGCAAAATAAACAAAATACGGGGGACAAAACTGGACAGGGGGACGAAAGGGGAGAGAAAGAAGGAGAGAGTAAGTTGTTCCTCACCATAGCAAAGGGAAGTTAACCAAGACCATAGTTAATGAGCAAGGCTCAAGTGACACAGCCGGGGATTAAGGAGCCGCTTGCAGCCAGTTGGAGAAGAAAGGTTCCTAAACATAGTCCATTTGGGCCATGTGTTATCGTATGTATCCAACAGATGACTGTCTAAAACCCTGAGTTTCTACATGCAGCGTTAACTCTGTAGGTGGAGACGTAGATTTCCAAATCCTGGGGATCACCAGTCTCATAGCCACCAGGAAATGTTGAAGCAGACCTTTCTTGATGTCTCGAAGATGAACAATAATACAATGGCTGAAGACAAGTTCCCAATTGCTCCGCAAATCTCTCTCTAGAGATTCCAGATAGATAGTCCAAATAGAGGCAGCCACCTTGCAGTCCCACCAAACAGTAAGCATAGAACCCTGGGCCAGCAGCCATCTCCAACAAATGGGGGAAGCAGTGGGAAATATATGATGGAGCCAGAAGGGTCCTATAGTTTCTTGGATCTTACTGGCATTTTAAGGGTTAAGATAAGGGTTTTCTCCCAGAGCTCTTTTGTAAAATTCTCTCCTAATTCCTACTCCAATTCCTTCCTATATGGTAATGATAGACTCTCCCCATCATACTCCAAGAGCATTCTATAAAGAAGAGACGCCATGAGGTGGAACCTGTCGCTGAAGACAGAGGGTCTCAAATTGGGTAGGTTTGGTGTGAATATACTCCCCTGCGGCTAGTGATGTCAGAAAGCTCCGCAATTGTAAATGGTGTAACCAGGAGCTTGGATAAACTCCCCTAGCAAATTGTTTTAGGGATGAATCCCTGAATCTGTAATACAGTCTCCAAACCTCCTGCATTGACTGTCATCAGTGTATATAAGGGGGCAGCTCTTTAGGTCCAGGGGAACTCCAGGGTAATCTTAGGTTGGAGAAAGTGGACCTTTTTGGTGAAAAGATGCTACTCCCATATGATAAACCCATACAAACTGTGTTCATAGTTGCTGCATGCTAGGGGGCACATTGTTGGCTTGACCACTTCAGAGGTTATTTGCATCCAGTCCTGGCATTCTAAGGCTACAGCCGGCATTGTGCACATTGCAGCCTGACAACCTGCCATCTATGCCATGTGGTTTACGTTCCAGACTCTACTGTCAAAATAACAGTTGGATTATTTAGGTAAACTGTGTGCTACTTTTAGTAGCTGTCCTGTTGTGCAGCAATCTGCAGACTTGTATTTGCATGATACCTTTCCATTTGTTCTTTGGAGAACATTTTGGTTATCGTTTGGCTGTGCCTGCTGCCAAATCCTCTGTTTGAATTAAAATATGTGTGAATGAGCTTTCTTTTCAGATTATAGAATCATACTCTAAGATTAAACTACATTTTGTAACCATCAGCTTGGTACAGGCAGTCACCTGTTCTTGTTCTTAAGTTCAATTTGTATGTAACTCTGAACTGTATATTTTAGAATTGTAACCGGTTTTGGTCTCTGTGACAATTGGATTTTTAAAATGTTGGGTTGTCATAAGGATTAACAGTAAAGCTTAAAGGGGTATTCCCAGTTCGACAAATTAATGTTATTGTTACTTTCTGTATCAATTCCTCACAGTTTTCTAGATCTGTTTGCTGTCATTCTGTAGAAATCTTCAATGTTTATTTCCAGTTGACATAAATCTGACCAGTCACACAGCTTGTTAGTATCATAGAGAGTAATCAGATGTGTGTGATATAAGTGTTGTTGTGGCTGCACATCAGAAGATGATTGCTGGACCTATCATCCTGCTTAAGCTTATGCTCCCTCTGTCGCCCATTGACATCCAGCAGCAGTGATTGTGGGGTGCCAATGGTGTCATATGGCAGCCCGTTGTCCAATAAAGGACCGTTTATGATATTAATCCTGTACGACAAAAAACTTGAAGACCATAAATAAACTATGCCAAAATGGAAATTTAGCAGACAAAAATTGTATAAATCACAATTTAAAAAATCTAATGAACTCTGTGTGTAGAAATCTACAGGTCTTCAACAAAACCCTCACACAGGCACCTTGACAAAACGAAATTTAATGGAAATCTGCCATCAAAATCCATCATGAGCAACCAGGGGCATTTACTCAGATTCAGGCAGTGTGACTGTGGTAATCTTCTTATATTTGTTATTCATGACATTCTTCCTACTAATCTAGCAGCAACTGTAAGGGTGCGGTCATACGGTGTGTTTTTTATTGCGTTTTCATTGCTTTTTGAGACGCATTACAACAGCTGAGGAAAGGGGATTTGCCTAATTGCGTTTACGCAATGCAAACGCAATGTTAACGCACACGTTACCAATGTTTACTTTTGTTTTGTTAACACATTATCATCTTTACACTGGTTACGTTAACAAATGTTAATAGTAATGTAATTGGGCAAATCACCTCTCCATTGTAATGGTATCACCATGATACCACACCCTAAGTGTAGGAGGAGAGTACACCTGTGCTACACGTTGTAACAACCTGTGAGAAGACACTGAGGGACTCTGGAAATGCCCACCAGAGCCCTCAGTATAATTAGCATAATTGTATACATTTATTTTAAAAGAAAAGAGTACATGAATAACAAATATAAGAAGATTACCACAGTCAGGGCCCCTATATTTTTGAGTAACTGGTCCTGGCTTATGATGCATATTGATGGTAGATTTGCTTTAAGAAAGTTATGGTGCTTGGAAATTATGTTGTTTAGGTTCGACGACAAAGGCAGAAAATATTGTAAAAACTTCAGTTTTCTTTATGTAATCTACTGCACAGAAAAGGTTCACCAGTAGGATTCATGAGACCCAAAATTATGCTGTTAAAAACTGCATTTAATCCCCCTCCCCACCCCCCCCCCACCCCCCACCCCCAGGAAAGAAAAAACCCCGAGCCCCCATACAAGTATACAATTGCTCTAGCAGACACTAGGTAGCAGTGCAGGAAGCTGGGACACACATAGGCTAAGCTGATGGTAGATGACTATTACTCGCCTCACCATCCCGTCCCTGTGTTCTCCATGACACATTTCTCATAACTTTCTATGGCCGCATTTTGGAGAAAAATTATTTTCTATCATGTGCAAATTAGCCTGTGGTGCTCTGAAGAACCCCACCGGACTCCGCTGACATATTTTTTTTTTTTTTACGCCTTGGGGCGTCTGGTACAGTCCGGTGACGTCACAGGCTCTTTTTAAACCTTATGCTTGGCTCAGCGCAAAATTTTAAAAGAAACATAACCACCTCACGGAGCACACTCGGGGCTGTACTACCCGCCCCGGAAAAGGAATAAATTATATCTTGTGGGGCAGTGCACACCATTTGCATATGGTATAAAATAATTGGTTTAAAATAATTCTGCTTATACTCGAGTATATATACGGTAGATAGAAAAAGAGATAATGGATAGATTATAGATAAATGTGAGGTAAAGAAAGATAGGTATGCAAATAGAAATAAGAGATCAGTAGGTAGATGAGGGGTGGATGGATAGACAGATATAGAAGCTATAGATCAATGTATTTAAAGTAAAAAAAATTTAATTGAAACAGTTATTCTTCAAAATAAATGAATACTAACTAACACTAACTGAAAGACAAGTGTCCATTTTTTTGACAAGGAAACGTTGATGTCAGTTTATTTAACTGATACCCTATGTCATCAGTTACTGTCAGTTTATCTACCTTTTATTTTTCAACCTTTTTTTTTTTTTTTTTTTTTTAATGGAGATAAAGAACGGATATATGCTGAACTTAGCCTTACATCAGAGGCTACTTAGGTGTGGAGTAGACCGGCCGAACACTGGGGTCTACACCTATGAGTCTTCGTGCGTGGCCCCGCAGTGCTCTACGGCTACTCCAAGTTAATCTGCATAAAAGATATGATTTTAGTTAGGTATGGTTAAACGTTTAGGAAAAGGCAGTGTAGGGTTTAGTGGATAGAAAGGTACCGAACATCCTTATAGTAGGTTTCCTTTAGTGTCTATAGCCATGCTTTAAAGGAAACCTACCACTTGTAGTGGCAGGTTTCCGATGGCAATACCGGGCACCAGCTCAGGGTGAGCTGGTGCCGGAGCTTATTTTAGCTAGTGTTTTAAACCGCGGTATCGCGGTTTAAAACACTTTTTAAACTTCATAGCCGGCGCAGGCAGGTACGCGCTCGGCGCTTACCGTGCACGCGGCTACATAGGAAGTGAATGAGAGCCGCGTGCACGGTAAGCGCCGAGCGCGTACCTGCCTGCGCCGGCTATAACGTTTAAAAAGTGTTTTAACCCGCGATACCGCGGTTTAAAACACTAACTAAAATAAGCTCCGGCACCAGCTCACCCTGAGCTGGTGCCCGGTATTTCCATCGGAAACCTGCCACTACAAGTGGTAGGTTTCCTTTAAATCATAAATGCCTAATGGACATTGGAGCCCCTAAGTGGCCCTTAGCCAGAACTGAATGGGAAAGGGTTCACTTGTACAGTATATTGTTCTTGTTCCCTGAGCACACTGAATGGCCACAGGCTCAGCTGAGCTACATCTAATGTGGCTGTCCTTGACTAAGCTCAATGTACCATACATCTGCTGGTCATCTGCTCATATTAAAAAATTGCTTATCGTGTCTTTACATTTCTAATACGTGTACAACATATGCCCTAGTACTGCTCCTAGAACCATAGGCCCCATTATACTGGTGAAATCTGTAAGGGGTTATACAGGCGGTCCCCTACTTAAGAACACTTGACTTACAGACGACCCCTAGTTGCAAACGGACCTCTGGATATTGGTAATTTATTGTACTTCAGTCCTAGGCTACAATGATCAGCGGTAACAGTTATCACAAGTGTCTGTAATGAAGCTTTAGTGTTAATTCTGATTCTTATGATAATCCAACATTTTTAAAGGAAACCTACCACTTAGTATGGCAGGGGTAAGCTGTAAGTACCGAGCACCAGCTCAGGGTGAGCTGGTGCCGGTACTTACTTTCGTTAGTGTTAAAACCGCGGTATCGCGGTTTTAACACTTTTTAAACTTTAGGGCAGAAGGGGCTTCGGCGCTGCGCGCGACCGTGCGCGCGCAACATCTCCACTATTTCCTATGGAGGCGCGCGCACGATCGTGCGCACGCAGCGCCGAAGTGTCTTCTGCCCTAAAGTTTAAAAAGTGTTAAAACCGCGATACCGCGGTTTTAACACTAACGAAAGTAAGTACCGGCACCAGCTCACCCTGAGCTGGTGCTCGGTACTTACAGCTTACCCCTGCCATACTAAGTGGTAGGTTTCCTTTAAAAATCCAATTGTCACAGAGACCAAAAAAGTTTTGGCTTACATACTGGATTACAATGATAAAATAAAAAGTTCCGACTTACATACAAATTCAACTTAAGAACAAACCTACAGACCCTATCTTGTATGTAACCCGGGGACTGCCTGTATTTTTGTAACTGTAGACTGAGGATATGTTAAATTTCCTTATTCAGTGTTCGCACCATTGTTAGCAATGACAACAAGGATTAATTGTTTATGGTTTTTTTTAATAATTTTTTTTTTAAACTTGCGGTAAACGTTATTTCAGATTTTCTGTCAATATCTCCATATGTAAATTTGGACATTTGTATCTACTGAAAATCCGCTAAGGACCTACAAGTGCGTCTACAAGATACAGTCACATATCAGAACAAAGGATTTTTCTGCTGCACTCTGCAGGAAAATACAGCACTTGAAAAACCTATTGGAAAGCAAGTCTCATCCAATATGCTAAATGGCTGTGGAGAGAATATGGTTTACCGCCTCACTGCCTAGAGAAGAGAGAGCTATCAATCTCTGCCGTCACAAATAATATCAAATTATAGCAGGCAACAGAATGTACAGTAGGTCACAATGCTGAAATCCATGTTCCCCTCTGTTAATAGGAGCCTGCCACTTCTCACCTGCAGCAGCAATGTCTATTTCTCACTGCTGGAATGCCGCTTCTCTTTGGAATTTTTTTAATTTTAGGTACATTTCCTTTGTCTAGTTCATTTGTGTGTGTTTATATGAATATCTCACACTGCATTTTGTGTACTTCTTAGACTGCAGTAGTCATTCATGAATTACTATTAGAGACTTCTTATTCTCGGGTGCAGCTGGAGTGTGGTGATAAAGAATAACATTTTCATCAGGGAATATTAGAGCTTCGTCTTTGGTGATAGATTTAGTGATTTTTAGTACCCTCCAGGTCCCACACAGCATAGTACATACACTGCCAAAGAGTTTTTTTTGTATAAAAATAGTTTTTACAGAAAAAAGCTATGTTATATAGTACCTTTCAATGCCATGTGCTCTGTGACTTGGCATTGGAAAACCACTCCTCCCTGTGTCCTTTTCAAATATATGAATAACTATATGTCAGGAGTAGCTATCGAGGGGGCGTTGCTAAGCTGGGGGGTGGGTGTTTTCTAATATTTGAAAAGGACACATGGAGGAGCAGTTTTCCAAGGGTTAGGAAACCCTCCTCTATAGCCACTCCCAGAGGACAAGTGCTCATTCCCAGAGCACATGGCATTAAAAGGTACAATATAACATATCTTTTTTTCTGTAAAATCTATTTTTTTATACAAAAACTCTTTGGCAGAGTATGTACTATGCAATGTGGGGACTGGGGGAGTGCTACCATATATGCATCAGATCTGTGCCTGGGCAACGTTTTGTTAATTAATGTTCAATAGCTCTGCAGTTCCAATATTCCATGTAATATTCAGTATCATTATCTTCAAATAATTTAATTTACCCTACAATTTATCTTGTATTTATTCCTTCTGTTTTGTTTCTCTGCGTCATGATTTTTGAAGGCCTTTTTCAAAAAATCTGAATTACGGTTTTTGGCATACGCCACTGTAAATGTTCATGTTTCGGTGTATCACTAATTTTGCATAGTATTTGTATAGATTTTCTATTGATTTGTATCAGGTTTGATTATTATCTGCCACTGGATAGGGGATATCACACTGACTGTTGAGGGTATCACCACTAACAAGAAGGTGGGGGTCCCATTCTCAGTAATTGATAGAGGGGCAGGTGTGCATGCATTCCATTGCTCCAATCAATACTAAGGGATTGTCAGAAATTGGCAGGCCCTACGCTCTGATATCTTCTGTAGTCTCATTAAATTGAAAAGTCTCATGCTTGATCAAGAAACGAGTGACAACAGAACCCATATTTACATGATCTGTGGGGGGTCCTGATCAGACCTTTTTAATGTTAAAGGGGTTGTCTGGGCTTTAAACAAACTATATATAACTGTCCGGGGGGGGGGGGGGGGGGCTGTAAAAAATAAAAAACTGTTGTCCAGTCAGTGGCGTGCTTACTACTTCCACTTGCCTGGTACAGCGTAACTTTTTTTTTTAATTGAACTCCTCTCCCACCCCAATGCCCCCCCCCCCCATCACCTGTGCACTCTACTTATTAACATTTACCAATTAGAAGAAATGTCAGTAAATGTTACTGTTGTATTTTATTTTTTTATAATTGGAGTTGCACTCTTCCTTTCTGCAATGTCTCCAGGTAGTATACTGTATGTGGGATATTTATCACCATGTCGTCCAGCTTCTTGTACTACGTTCTCCATTTTGTCTCAGAGTAACACAAGAAAACAGACAACGTGGTGATAAATTCCCCCGTGTGTGTAGTGTTATAACCCTGCCTTATATTGGCAGTAAAATAGCACCATTCCTTTGTCCTGTAATGAAATGGCTCTGTTTCTCCAGACCCAGTGTACACAGCACAGAGTTCTGTGTGAAGTATGTGTCTACTGGTGCAGTACAATAGATAAACTAGACCCTAGTCAGCCATGATAAGTGGAAGGGGATCATTTAAAAGGAAAAGATCCAGATCTTATATTTTGGGTATATAAAGGGGTATATAAAATTATTGGTACATTTTGGTGATGGGTACAATCTGCTATTTTGAGGCAGTGTTTTGATTCTTTCTATACAATCTATCCATCTGTTCTGTGTTTGTTGATGAGTATTGGTTACTTTTTTTTTTGCTTATCATATGTTGTATGCTATAATATGTGTATACATATAAATGATTCTTGCATCAGAAATTTAAAAATGATTTACCAGAAGAGTATGACAATGCACCAGAATATGAAACAATGAGGGGAATTTAGCAAGACTGAGTTTCCAACCTTTGCGTTGGACATGATCATGGTGTGGTATAATGGCGAAGGACATAGTGAATTTGATGTGATGTTGGTATAGGGGAAAGAAAAAGCATCAAGTCCGAGCCTTGTAATGTACTTAATTTAATATACAATGCTTGACATTGTTCTGAGCTCTATTTTTCTACACAGCATGAAGCATATGCAAAAGTAAAATACGTTATAACCCGACCTGAATATAAGTCGAGGTACCACAAAAACTGGTATACCTATTGACTCTTGTGTAAGCCTAGGGTGGGAAATGCATTGGTCGCCCCCTAGTATATAGCCAGCCTGCCCACCCTTGCCCCCCAGTATATAGACTGCCAGCGCATTTAAAAAAAAAAAAATAACCTTGGTAATCCCCTTTCCGACGCCCCCTCCCTCCGGCAGGTCCTCTTCTTGATTCCTTTGCAGCTTGCTGACACTGTAGTCTGTTCACCGCCAGCACGTGGGGACCCATTGCTGCTGGGCGAACAGGAATCAAGAAGAGGACCTCTATGTGGGGGGAGAGGGGTGTCGGAAAGGTAAGTACGGAGTTTATTCTTTTTATATACCAGAGTGGGGGTTTTTAAGCATAAAAATTGTGCTGAAAAACTTGGATTATATGTTAATAATTTACAGCCAAAAAGTGAAAACAAAAAATCGCATGGCCATTTTATTTCTTACTATTAACTTAATTTTTTTTTTTTTTTTTTTTTGCAGCATGAGATCATTCTAGAGTACAAATGTATCTTTTATCAATTTTTATTGCATTATTTGCGGGATGAAATATGTGAAAATCATAATTTTTTTGGTGGTTTTTTTTCTTCTTCTTCGATGTTCAAGCGGGTTTAATAATGATGTTTCTTGGACCTCTGGGCTGCCATGACACCCCTCCCCGGAAGACGGCATGGGGAGGGTTGAGTGATCGTGGGTGAGAGACCCCTGGCAGCCAAGTTAGATGCCATGGTCAAGCTGACCGCAGCATTCAACAGGTTAAACACCCGCGATCAGAGCCCACTCCGACCACCGACGTTACGCTGAGGTGTCAGCTGACATCCTTTGTATTCTGATGCTGGCCCAGCTCCGATCTCAAGCTGATCCGGCATCAGCTCTGCGTCTAATATATCGGATGCTGAGTGCTAAAGGGCAAAAAAGAAACAATACAAATCTTCTCTGAATGCCGCACCTTCCTTTCAATGCCATGGTGTGTTCCAATATAGCAGATTGCCACCAAATATGAGGCATTGGCATACTTGGAAAAACTGTGTATCACACTTTGGAGTGTTTCGGTATATTATCCATTTAGAATGTGAAAAATACATTAATTTAGCCAAAAAAAAGTAAAAATTTCAAAATTGCAGCTGATTGATTTTGTGTTAACCTCTGTGAAACAATTAGAGGGTTAACAAATTTCAGAAAAGTTGTTTCACATATGTTGAGCGGTATAGTTTCTAAAATGGTGTAATTTATGGGGTTAAACGATAATAGGTTAGGCCTCTCAAAGTGACTTGAAAGCTGATGAGGTCCATCAAAAGTATGATTTTGCAGTTAGAAAATATTAAAAATCGCATCTAAACTTCTAAGTCTCATAACATTCTCCAAAAATGAGGACTTCTGTGTTGGAAAAGTAAAAAATTTTGAATTGGAGCATTTTACGTATATTACTTCATGGTTTCTAAGTAGCTTGTGATGTTTATTTTCTTTCTTCCTCCAAATGGATCAATTTCAGATGAATACTTTCTTTTATATAAACTTCTGAGACTTGGAGGAAAAAAATCTGCCTATTTGTGCATGACCAGAATCATTTAGTGAACTTAATTAGTTCCATCTCTGTTATGTGTTTTATTTCTAGGCGGGATTGAAAGGATCATATTTTCCATAATGGATTTTAATGTGATGCCATACATGGAGCTTTCAAATACATTTAAAAATTGGATAAGAGTAAACCAATTCAATAAGGACTAATGGTGTGTTGTGTAGAGACCAGCAATGCACCCTTCCCTTTTGATACTGACTCAACATTAATAATAATAATCTTTATTTATATAGCGCCATCATATTCCATAGCGCTTTACAACTCATAGGGAACATAAAAAATAAAAGACATTACAGAGTGCAAACATTCTCATGGAACAATAGGACTGAGGGCCCTTCTTGCAAAAGTTAAAGGGGTATTTCAGGAATAAGCACAATTCATATTCAAATGCATGAATAAAATATAAGCTAATATGTAATTAGTTGTTATTCACAATTTTGCTCCACTTGGCAGAAAAATGTTGTGGTCATACACTAAAATGAAGAATTAAAATACTAATTTCCCTATAATAAGACCTATGATTTATTCCCTGTGGAGAAGACACAGGACAGAAGATGGCCGCTGATCACATGTCCCCATCACCTGTCCTGCACTTGCCTGGGCAGGTCATGTGATAACCACTACGTTTGGCTGTAGTCATCTGAAAAACTTCATCTGAAAAAAAAACCCCGGAATGTGTAAACGCACCCTAAGGCTACATTCACACGACCGTGTGATTTCTCCAGTCCCGTATTTACGGGCCGTATGAGCCCGTATATACGTGACGTTTTTCATCCGTATGCAGCACGTATGTGACCCGTATTTTATATTCATAGACTTCTAGGGCATACGGAACTGAAATACGGGAGAAAATAGGACATGCTCTATATTTTTATACGGCAAGTATACGGTACGGTACGGTCCAGTGTAAAAAAAAAAGTCAATTTAAATGGTTGGACATATTGTCCATTGAAATGAATGTGTCTGTATGTAACCCGTAAAAAAAACGGTACGGATACGGACGTTTTCATACGTCCGTGTGAATGTAGCCTAAAGGTGATGCCACAGGTTGCGTTTTTGGACTGTTTTAAAGCATGTTTTCAGCCCGTTTAAAAACGCGTGCGTTTTTGAATGTTTACCATGCATTTGGCTGCTTTTATCCCGTTCATCTTCATTTCTAGAAGTGTAAGCAGCTTTGAAACAGATTAAAACCAGTCAAACACATGGTAAACATTCAAAAACGCTTGTGTATTAAAGGGGTTGTCCGAGAGTTATGAAAATTAACTAATGGTGTCTGGAGGGGGCTGCTTAAAAAAATAAAGAACTACTTACCTTCGGTGTCCTGCGCTGCTGTTGCTCCGGTCCGGACGACCATGTAAACAAACAGCAGAGCTGAACTCCGCTTCCGGCCCAACCAGACAACCTTCTGGCCCGCATTCACAATGCTGTGAATAGGGACGGACAGGCGTGCCCAGCCACAGCTGGCCAGAAGCTGAGTCCTGTGCTGCTCCGGCGGCCATGTTTGTTTACATGGCGCCCGGAGCGTCAGCAGCACGGGGCACCCACAGGGCGCCGGAAGGTAAGTAGTTCTTTATTTTTTTTAAGCAGCCCCCTCCGGCCACCTTTAGTTAATTTTCATAGCTCTCGGACAACCCCTTTAAAAACTGACTGAAAACGCATGCTTTAAAACTGTGGCATTGCCCTTTTTTGGAGGGGGGGGGGGGTGGAGGGAGGTATTGGTTACCTATCCTATGCATGTGTTTCTGTTGAAAATCTTATTACAAAAGCACTTTTTTTCCCTGCTTTCGACATCACATTCACATACATTCTACTGTATCAGAAAAATGTAATGAAGTTAATTTAACTTTAACATATTTTCAGTACATATTCTGTATTCTGCATGCTTACCTTCTTTGTGCCTCTTTCTTTTGTAGTCTTTGATTTGCGTTATTCTATTCTTTGCTCAATAAATGTTGCACCATCTCCCTCTCATTTGCTATTATCAATAGCCTCATGATGGAGGCATCCAGGGGTTTGGGGAGTTAGAGGGACACCCTTGGTACACCAGGGTGTTAATTTGAATACAAAAGTTGTTGTAGGTTAGCCAGCTTCTTGTTCACTAGAATAGAATCAACTCACAGCTGTGGTAAGGGACTGTACAGAAGCTCAATGTTCAAAGCTGTATTCACATATTACATTTAATAATAATAATTCTTTATTTATATAGCGCACACAGATTACACAGCGCTGCACAGAGTTTGCCAAATAGGTTCCTGTTGAAATGCAACAGGTAGGGGCTTGGGCCGATGGCATATGGGTTATTTTGATTACATGCAAAACATGTGGTGTTTGTTACTGTTAGGTTGCATTCACACACATGTATGGGGGACGTATATATGGCCGATATACGTCCCCCATACACTTCTATGGGCTTGCGGCATTGTAAGGGAGCAGTACAGTGCGGCACCGTACCGCTCCGTAGCCCGGGAAAATATAGGACATGTCCCATCTTTTCCCGTATTACGGCGCCGTGGCCCATATGTTCCTATGGAGATGGGCGGGGGTACGGTGCCACACATATATGCCACAGATCCGCGCCGCCCACTGCAAAAAGATAGAGCTTCCTCACCTCCAGCACACGGCGGTATGCCCGCACAAGCAGGCATACCACGTGTGAATGAACCCTAAACTAAATAACTAACAATTTGCTGTTTTGTATATTTTATAATACTCTATGTTTGTTACGTATAGTTAAATCATGAGGTAAAGTGCAATAGACGCAAAATGAAAGCAAAACCTGGAAGTAAAGAAAAAGTTTTGGCTCCCAAAAAAGAAATCTGCAATAGTGACTAAGAATAGGATTCTTCTTTTCAGTGAGATCAGCATAGAAATGCTGAGGACTGCCAGGAAGTTTTAGCCACACCTTATTCCCGAATTGAAATCTAATTCTTTTCCTCACGACAAGTATCCTTATTTCACCCTTCTCCATTATTTACCTCGTCAGTGAACCATTCTAGAACAGAAGCTGCATCGCATTCAAGTTCACTCAAAGATCGATCTACTTAATAATGGCATATACAGTGTAAATCAGTTTATGATATAACAAAGAATATACTCCAGCTCCTTTCCATTCTGTGCAGCATCAGCATTAATTTCCAAATGATATTGGGTACTCGTAGCAGGGGCAGAGAAGTCTATTAGAACATCTTAAAGCACTAACCTGTTTCTGTTGTAGATCTATTGTACTTTCACTCCTAGAGATATTCTTGTCCGCAGTTACCTGGTAGTGAACAGATGTGGTTTATACATTAGCAATGGAGCATGATAAAAAAAAAACATCTGAGCTTTATTGTGCTACTTCATTGTAAAGATGATCAGTAAGGTTTTTAGTTTTTTTTTTTTTTTTTTTTTTTTTTTTTAGTGCATGGCCACAAAATGATATAATCAAAGCTTCCAAATAGATTATTTTACTAATTTTCCATACACGCACATACATTAACTGTTTCACAGTCCATGATCAACCTGTGATCACAGACCAAACAGAGACCTATGTCACGGATTTGCAAAACTTGCCTTGTATTATATCAGTATATACCACATTGCTGGAATGTAATTCATTACAGTGCCCGTGCCACCATTTAACAGGGAAGCAGAGGGACTCTTTGCATCATTAATTGATATAATGCAAGGAGTCCCATACCCACCAAGGTATTAAGCCCTTGACACAGGATTCTACCCGGTCCGTCGTCATATATTGTGTCAAACGCCCAAACTGAGCTTTAGTTCCTTCCATAGTTTTTCTATTGGATTTATTACCACGTTGTCTGGTTTCTTGTACTACCTTTATAATTTTTGTCGCAGTTGAGAACGTAAGACACCATACAATGTGGTGATAAGTTGCCCCCCAAGTATGCAGTGCACCTTTTAAACATCCTGATATTTTCTGTCTTGGTGTCTGGAAGATTTTGTTGATAATTGAATACAATACATGTGGTTTCTGAAAAACATGTAATGGATTTTTAAAGCCTTCAAAAATTTGTATCTATACTTTATACAGTAAAGTGTGAACTTACAAATATGGATGTAATATACTTGCCTAAATACTGCCATGACATGTTACAGGTCGAAATCACTAATTTTGGACTGCAGATATTTGGTTTAAAGGTTTTGGCCTACAAATATTCATGCCAAATACTGACCCAAGTGGTCTATTAATAGATGGGTGTGAAGGCATATTTCTCTTACATACTCATGAAGAATTTATATGATGGCATGACTGTCCTGTATAGTGAACATCTCTGGAACCTTTCCCCTGTTCAGCCACAAACGCAGTTAGAACATGATCAGATGCGGATTTATCGTGGAGTTAAAATAAGCAGCATTTCATAGTATATGTAGATAGTTTTGAAGTGGAAAAAAGCTTTACCAAATTATTTCAGCATGTCCATGTTTGCAGCAGGTTTTACTCAGGATATTGAAAGGAATTCACATTTTTACATAGATTTAAGAACTCTACCTGACCTCCCTAAGCTGTCAAGACAGAAAGATACATGATATAACTGTAGAAATATAAACAAGATAGGGAAAGAAAAGACTTTAGAAAAAAAACAAAGGCTACATTCACACGACCTTTGGGGTACGTATATACTGCTACAAGCTTGTGGCCATATATACATCCCCCACTGGCCGGCAAAAGGCACACGGAGCGATACGATGCAGCCATCCATCGCTATGGAGAGTGGAGGGGTCACCCCTTCTCCTCTCCATCGCGGCGAACGTATACCCATATGGTTACGGCAGGCATACGTTCATGTGAATGCTGCCTGAGAGGACTTCAAAGATGTAAAAAAAATGCGTTTCAGGACAGTAGTAGTCGATATCTGGCTGCCTAATATTTCTATGCCAAAGATAGCTTGTATTTTAAGTGTTTTACCTCCTTCCTGAGGTTTGGAAATTCAGAAAAATGTAGCCATAAAGTTTTGACTACTGTATATGGATGTAATTAGATTTCCAGGGCACACACCAAGAGAACTTGGCAGTAATAGCCTGTGTGACAAAAGCATCTATTGCTTATTTATTAGGAAAAATGGAGTTGGACCTTCCTTTACACAATTAAAACACCTGTATGTCTTTTCTTCTGGCTCCGGCATTTCCTGTTGTGAGCCACGTGAGAGCTGGTGATGCCAGAGAAAGTGCCAGGAGAGGACAATATCCTTCCTGTTTTCTATTGATAAAAGGGGAGTGGGGGGAGGGGGGAATGGGCTCCAGAATCTAATTAAATGGGAAATGTTATGTAAACCTACGTGCTGAGCTTTCTTATTGAGTTAAAAAAAAAATAATTTCCAGAAATGTCATGTGGGAATTCACATTGCTTTCCAAGCAGGAAGAGCGTGAAGCAAGGCATGCCAGCGGTAGCATGCTCCAATTTTAAGTGACTCTGTAATGTGTTTTATTGTAATAGCATGGCTATGAGACGGACAAGTGGCCGTACTGCAGTGGTAGGAAATATATGATTGGGCTACTTTTGTGTGTTGTGTTTTTTTTGGTGGTTGGCACAATGATTTTATGTATTTTTCACATCATGAATGTGATGAGCGTGGTGGCTTTAGAGGACTTGGAGCAGGGTCAAGTCCTAGCAGAGTTTAAGACCAGTGCCTTCCCAAGTATATGGAAATATGAGAATGACACGCAGGCGGCATCCTATTTTTAGGCTGTGGTCACACGTTGCGTTTTGTTTTCATTTAACCCCTTAATGACCGCCCTATCGGGATTCTATGGCGGTCATTAGGTACTGGTTAGGTTGGAAATGCAATGTTGACAACAATGTATTTAGGCAAATCTCCTCTTCAGCTGTTTGTGAACGCATGTGTTAAAGACACAACAAAAAGCAACGTGTGTCTGCAGCCTTTGTGTGGTGTCACACGTGGCGTTTTGAACCCGTTCTTATTCCGTTTTTAAGCATGCGTTTTCAGTCCGTTAAAAACGCATGCTTTTTGGGTTTTTTGGACAAAAACAGAAGCCTGGTCTGAGTAGAGACACTGGTTTGCAGCAGTTGCAGCCATAGCTGGTAAATATATATGGCATAGATGTACATGCTTTATAGTGGGATACATCGCCTGGGGGCCCTCCTCCCCTTGAATGCAGAGAAAAGTGTAAATCGTCAGAAACGTGATCCCAGCAGACATCTACTAAGGCTGGGTTCACATCATGTTATTTGCCACACATTGTAAGGACACGTCTGGGGCAGTCCGATATGTCCTTACAACGTATGGCACAGATGTACATGCTTATACAGTTGGATACATCGCCCAGGGAGCCCTCTTCCCCCTGAATGAAGAGAGGAGTGTTTCCCCAGTGATGTCACTGTCCTTATGCAACGTAAGCGCTCAGCACACCTTGAGGTGGGGTGCAATATGCTGCATCTGCTCCTCATAGGCTTGTATTGCCTCCAATGAGCGCATATGTTGCTCAGCAGGAGTGAGCTGGATGAAAAGACCTAGTTTTCCAAGTCTGTCCATAATGCCTAGTGTGTAGTGGTCCGATGGAGGCACAAACAATGCCTCAGTCTGTTGCTATACGTCAGTGTATACACTCTGTGTATACGTCAGGAGCTTTCCCCACGTATACGCTGAGAGTACGCAAAAAAAAACATGTTAACCCTAATACAGGACCCCCTGAGCAGGTAACTACTAATACTGGAGACCCAATCTTCCCGCAGAGCAGACAACTAGTAATACTGGAGACCCGATGTCCACCAGAGCAGACAACTAGTAATACTGGAGACCCGATCTTCCCGCAGAGCAGACAACTAGTAATACTGGAGACCCGATCTTCCCGCAGAGCAGACAACTAGTAATACTGGAGACCAGATCTTCAAGCAGAGCAGACAACTAGTAATACTGGAGACCCGATGTCCACCAGAGCAGACAACTAGTAATACTGGAGACCAGATCTTCCACCAGAGCAGACAACTAGTATTACTGGAGACCAGATCTTCCCGCAGAGCAGACAACTAGTAATACTGGAGACCAGATCTTCAAGCAGAGCAGACAACTGGTAATACTGGAGACCCGATCTCTACCAGAGCAGGCAACTAGTAATACTGGAGACCCGATCTTCCCGCAGAGCAGACAACTAGTAATACTGGAGACCCAATCTCTACCAGAGCAGACAACTAGTAATACTGGAGACCCGATCTTCCCGCAGAGCAGACAACTAGTAATACTGGAGACCCGATCTTCCCGCAGAGCAGACAACTAGTAATACTGGAGACCCGATCTTCCCGCAGAGCAGACAACTAGTAATACTGGAGACCCGATCTTCCCGCAGAGCAGACAACTAGTAATACTGGAGACCCGATCTTCCCGCAGAGCAGACAACTAGTAATACTGGAGACCCGATGTCCACCAGAGCAGACAACTAGTAATACTGGAGACCCGATGTCCACCAGAGCAGACAACTAGTAATACTGGAGACCCGATGTCCACCAGAGCAGACAACTAGTAATACTGGAGACCCGATGTCCACCAGAGCAGACAACTAGTAATACTGGAGACCCGATGTCCACCAGAGCAGACAACTAGTAATACTGGAGACCCGATGTCCACCAGAGCAGACAACTAGTAATACTGGAGACCCGATGTCCACCAGAGCAGACAACTAGTAATACTGGAGACCCGATGTCCACCAGAGCAGACAACTAGTAATACTGGAGACCCGATGTCCACCAGAGCAGACAACTAGTAATACTGGAGACCCGATGTCCACCAGAGCAGACAACTAGTAATACTGGAGACCCGATGTCCACCAGAGCAGACAACTAGTAATACTGGAGACCCGATGTCCACCAGAGCAGACAACTAGTAATACTGGAGACCCGATGTCCACCAGAGCAGACAACTAGTAATACTGGAGACCCGATGTCCACCAGAGCAGACAACTAGTAATACTGGAGACCCGATGTCCACCAGAGCAGACAACTAGTAATACTGGAGACCCGATGTCCACCAGAGCAGACAACTAGTAATACTGGAGACCCGATGTCCACCAGAGCAGACAACTAGTAATACTGGAGACCCGATGTCCACCAGAGCAGACAACTAGTAATACTGGAGACCCGATGTCCACCAGAGCAGACAACTAGTAATACTGGAGACCCGATGTCCACCAGAGCAGACAACTAGTAATACTGGAGACCCGATGTCCACCAGAGCAGACAACTAGTAATACTGGAGACCCGATGTCCACCAGAGCAGACAACTAGTAATACTGGAGACCCGATGTCCACCAGAGCAGACAACTAGTAATACTGGAGACCCGATGTCCACCAGAGCAGACAACTAGTAATACTGGAGACCCGATGTCCACCAGAGCAGACAACTAGTAATACTGGAGACCCGATGTCCACCAGAGCAGACAACTAGTAATACTGGAGACCCGATCTTCCCGCAGAGCAGACAACTAGTAATACTGGAGACCCGATCTTCCCGCAGAGCAGACAACTAGTAATACTGGAGACCCGATGTCCACCAGAGCAGACAACTAGTAATACTGGAGACCCGATGTCCACCAGAGCAGACAACTAGTAATACTGGAGACCCGATGTCCACCAGAGCAGACAACTAGTAATACTGGAGACCCGATGTCCACCAGAGCAGACAACTAGTAATACTGGAGACCCGATGTCCACCAGAGCAGACAACTAGTAATACTGGAGACCCGATCTTCCCGCAGAGCAGACAACTAGTAATACTGGAGACCCGATCTTCCCGCAGAGCAGACAACTAGTAATACTGGAGACCCGATCTTCCCGCAGAGCAGACAACTAGTAATACTGGAGACCCGATGTCCACCAGAGCAGACAACTAGTAATACTGGAGACCCGATGTCCACCAGAGCAGACAACTAGTAATACTGGAGACCCGATGTCCACCAGAGCAGACAACTAGTAATACTGGAGACCCGATGTCCACCAGAGCAGACAACTAGTAATACTGGAGACCCGATGTCCACCAGAGCAGACAACTAGTAATACTGGAGACCCGATGTCCACCAGAGCAGACAACTAGTAATACTGGAGACCCGATGTCCACCAGAGCAGACAACTAGTAATACTGGAGACCCGATGTCCACCAGAGCAGACAACTAGTAATACTGGAGACCCGATGTCCACCAGAGCAGACAACTAGTAATACTGGAGACCCGATGTCCACCAGAGCAGACAACTAGTAATACTGGAGACCCGATGTCCACCAGAGCAGACAACTAGTAATACTGGAGACCCGATGTCCACCAGAGCAGACAACTAGTAATACTGGAGACCCGATGTCCACCAGAGCAGACAACTAGTAATACTGGAGACCCGATGTCCACCAGAGCAGACAACTAGTAATACTGGAGACCCGATGTCCACCAGAGCAGACAACTAGTAATACTGGAGACCCGATGTCCACCAGAGCAGACAACTAGTAATACTGGAGACCCGATGTCCACCAGAGCAGACAACTAGTAATACTGGAGACCCGATGTCCACCAGAGCAGACAACTAGTAATACTGGAGACCCGATGTCCACCAGAGCAGACAACTAGTAATACTGGAGAACAATGGGGCACATTAAAGAAGAGTAATGCAGACTGCACTAAATGCAGTTTTCCTGTGTATAATGCAGGGTGTGCCAAATTCATGATGTCTGGCGCCCGTTCTTCATGTATATGGTGATCCCTGATCTGCCCCAACAGAGTGTGCCACTCAATTTTGGTGCAGACACTTCTTAAATACCTGTGCAAGCAGTTTTTACCTAAAAAAAAAAAGTGCAAAATCTGATAGAAACTGGCGCAAAGCCCTTAGTAAATGTGTCCCAATATCTTTATAATTGGACACCCCTCCATTAAATGACTGCCTTAGTTAAAGTATAGTAACAATAGAATAGTAACATTCAATTCTAATTGTTATAATTGCCTGGTTCAGGAATTGTATTATTGTTATTTTTATTATCTAGGATTGGCATTTTTCCAAATGATTTGATCTGAGGTCCATATAAATATTCATTGTGGGAAATGTATCAGTTTGTCTGTGCTCCTGTAATACCGGGCACCAGATTAGACCATTTTTAGGTCATTTTCTGACCCTTCTGAAAAAGGGTCATGTCCTCGGTAAATGGAGGGTGTGACTGGACAGAAACTCACCTGTGCATCAGAAACATAGGTCAGTGCGCCAGGAAACCTGAAACCATTGGGTTTAGATGAGATGTATAATGTATTGGACCAGAAAATTTATATGGATTTCATTCTGTTTTGGGTGTCCACAGACATGGGTGACATGCTGGCAAACATTAAATATGATAAAGATTTGAATGAGCCTGGAATGCCATAGTTTCCCTTTTTGTACTCCTCTGTGTTAAGTGCTGCTTCTTCCCTTCATTCTGAAAGGACAGCCTTGTCATTGTTTGCTCTCTCCATTGATGCAGCGCCCTAGCTTTTTCTGTCCGACAATCCTCCAGCAAAGCGGTCTGCGGGATAAAATTTTATTTCATTCTGTAATTGTAACCATGTCAACAAAGCAATTATGCAAGTAGTTGTGAGCAGCTCTCTATTGCTGATTTCTCATTTGTGCCTTGCTATGGATAGAGGTGTATAGAATTACAAAGCAGATCCCCCTGCATGCTGCTTACATGTGATGTACATTCTACATAGTAGCCACTTCAGAAAAATATGTTATCGAAATGATTAAAAAATATTTTTGTGGGGCAATTAGATATATTAACCTTTTAACTGCCATAGCTGAAAGGATTTTTTTTTTAAACTGATGCTAATTTTATTTTTGGTATTCACTATTTCTATTCTAGATCATGACCTACATTACAAAGCAGGGCAATAGACATGGATAATTGTAACATCTATTCCAAGCACATGGGGGCATTGCAGTAATTTACTCTTATGAGTTTTTGCTATGGTACAGGAGGATATTTTGGTAATGGAAATAAAACTATTGGAGGCAATAAAATGAAGTGTAAAAATGTACATATAGAGAACCAATAGGGAAATGTCCTGCCTTTCTTTTTCAGGCCCTTAAAACTATTGTTTGATGCTCTAAAATTACTGATTTACCTAAATATTTGAGAAATTGGCATCTATCACTTCCATAGGGGTTGGTTAAGCCGAATATTGTGTGTCATAAATAGACTGCTGTAGATGATGCAGCTTGTGTGCTGATGTCTACATGTGGGTTCTGGAAACGTCTGAAATAGTTTCAATAGGGACCGAATTAAAATCATTCTGCACAAAAGCAAACAGCAGGAACTAATACAAGCTGGAAAAAATATAAAGGAATGCCAAGTACAGGAAAGGCCTTGTTATGTCACGCTCTTGATTAGAACATAGAACATGGAAGCCAGCTGCTTGGAATCTCTCATAGTGCTGTGCTCTTATTTCATAAGTCCTGCACATCAACCAGTAATGTGAAATTTTCCTGTTGAAAGGAAGGGTTCTTGTCAAAGTACTACTGTATCATATTTAATGGAGAAAACTGGAGTAATTGGCACCTGAAATGCCCTGCGCCAGATTTACTGAAGGTTCTAGACCATTTTTATTCTGTTTTCCAACTCCTCTTCAAAAAAGGGAGTGTGTCCTTGGTAACTAGCAGGCACCGAACAGAAACGAACCCATGCGCCAGAAAATTCAATATTGTGGTGCTGCATACTAGACCAACTAATAGGAGGTGCAAAGTAGGACTCACCAGTCTTATACTGCAACTGATTCATCATCCAGCATCCTGTCTACACTGGTCTAGGGACCGACCAACGTTAATACATCTCCCCATTGTGTGAACATGGCCTAAGACCGTCTAGTCAAACATCACACAACCTATTACTAAAACATCGGTTCAAGCGCATTGTGTGAACATGGCCTAAGGCTATGCGTACAAATATGTTCTCAACCGTGTTTTTGAGGCCGAGAATCGTCCCGTTTTATTTTTATTAAACCCTAAAAGTGGGCCTAGAAAAGCAGTGCATTAGACAATGATGTGAATGTTGCCAGGATTTAGAAATACATGCACGTAGATGACAGAATGTATAAAAAAGAATGTGTTTTGTCAAGACCTTGCTGCTCATCAGAACATCAGAATACGCAAAATACACCCCCTCCTCTCCTTCTGCAGTACCGTAATTACTCCGGTCAGAGCTTTGTCGCCCTGCAGTCCTGTTTCAGCATATTTCATTCAGGAGACACACACAGGGTTTGCTCTTTATACTTTTCATCTTGTCTGGGCCTCCTATGTACAAGTGACACTGTACTAGAATGAAGACACAGTGGTGACTGCTCTTATAGAAAGCTTGTAATAAACTTCTATGGAAATGGTTTTCTCTTCTACGCTGCAGAGGCAAGCTATTCCATTCCTCAGCATCCCGTCTCCATGTGTGTAAGCGTTTTGTGGCCACTCCCCTGCCCAGGAATGTTAGTCGGCTAGAGGCCCTGCCACATGTAAATCACTTCACTTCCTTTCTTTATAAGGTCATGACTCTTCTCTGCATTTCCCAAGGAGAAAAAATATTTCTAAAGAAATTCTTTGCTAGTAATTGGTTGTAAATACAAATTTAGTGTTTTACATGTAAAATCTTTTTCAGTGTTACGCAATGAAGATTGTTTTCTATTCCTTTCTGTTCTAATCTGCTGTTTCTTGGCACTGCAGATTACATAGTGGCCATATGCCCATTCTCCATCCAACCTCCTCCTGAAGAATGTTACTTAATGCACTATTCCTATTAGGAAATAGCAAATAAATGTGCTTTATTTTATCTACATGTACAGCTCTTCACCTTAAAGGAAACCTACCACTTGTAGTGGCAGGTTTCTGATGGAAATACCGGGCACCAGCTCAGGGTGAGCTGGTGCCGGAGCTTATTTTCGTTAGTGTTTTAAACCGCGGTATCGCGGTTTAAAACACTTTTTAAACTTTATAGCCGGCGCAGGCAGGTACGCGCTCGGCGCTTACCATGTGCGCGGCTCTCATTCACTTCCTATGTAGCCGTGTGCACGGTAAGCGCCGAGCGCGTACCTGCCTGCGCCGGCTATAAAGTTTAAAAAGTGTTTTAAACCGCGATACCGCGGTTTAAAACACTAACGAAAATAAGCTCCGGCACCAGCTCACCCTGAGCTGGTGCCCGGTATTTCCATCAGAAACCTGCCACTACAAGTGGTAGGTTTCCTTTAACCCCTAACTCCACTGCTCTTTTTCATTTTTGGGTTTCCATTTTTCCAAACTTTTTTATTTTATATTTCAGTGTACAGAACTGTATGAGGGCTTCTTTACTGCATAGCAAATTGTCGTTCCTTATGACTGTATTTAATATTCCATGCCGTGTACTGGGAAGCTGGGATAAAAATTCCAATTGCATCATGTTCTTCTTGTGGGCTATGTTTCTATGACTTTCACTGTGCTCCAAATCACACCTCCTCTTTTAATTTTTGGCTCTTTGCGTTAACGGAGATACTGAATATATATGCAGAGCCGGCGTTTGGGCAAGGCAAAGTGGGCAATTGCCAAGGGCCCCAGCCCCAGAGGGTCTTCCTGATACAGGAAATAGATTATATATTAGTTGTGACGTGTAGTGAGCAGGGTGCACCCATGCATCCACTGTCGTGTGCAGAGTCCCTGATCTAAGCGGCTGTCCTGTGTGTCTGAAGTGTCTGCTTTACAACCCCTTAGCTCCTCTTCACACACAGAGCTGTATGAACTTTCGGGTTGTGGGTGGTGGAGGGTGTATGATTACTATCTGCTTCACTTCATCCAGCACAACATAAAAAGGAAGTATGTAAAGTGTTTTATGTTACTGTTTATATGTATACCGTATATACTCGAGTATAAGCCGAGACCCCTAATTTTACCACCAAAAACTGGGAAAAACGATTGACTCGAGTATAAGCCGAGGGTGGGAAATGCATTTGTCACAGACCCCCCCCCCCCCCGAGTATATAGCCAGCCTGCCTCCAGTAGTATACAGCCCTGCCCAGCCTGCCTCCAGTAGTATACAGCCCTGCCCAGCCTGCCTCCAGTAGTATACAGCCCTGCCCAGCCTGCCACCAGTAGTATACAGCACAGACCAGCATTAAAAAAATAAATTAACTTATATACTCACCCTCTGGTGGCCTCGATGTGCAACGCTGCTCCCCCGATGCATGTTTTACTGGTTTACCATGCATTTTACTGTTTTGAATCCACTTTTCTTGCTTGTTTATTTTTATATCAGTTCTAGGAAGTTCTACAAACTTGCTTGATGTCACAAGTCGATACAGATCATCAGCATGCCGTTGCTGCATAAGAACGATCTATATAGTCTATAGGATTGCAAACGCCATCCGTAGCAGGAGACCTGCTGTTTCATACAGCCGGTCCCTGCTGCGTCTGCCCGGCATGGATAGGACTCCTTGCCGGACAGTCTCCTAACGCATTAACTGCTGTAATACTGTATGAACATGGCAGCTAAGGAGATAGACAGAGGGAACTTCCCCCCTCTCTCCCCCGGAATGGAACGCGAGGTGCCTGGGAGACAGAGGTCTAACAAAGACCACTGTGTCTGCCATGTATGGTGGCCAAGACTGGCTCTCATAGGCAAAATGTCAGTAAAGCACTGATAGATACAATACATTGCAGTGCAAGTCGCCCAGTGGGGCAGTAAAAAAAAAAAACAACCTTTTACTTCTATATAAATTAATTATTTTAAAAAGACAATTTAAAAATCGTCTGGATATGTTAAAGCGTTCCAAAGTTATAATCAATTATCGTGACACATTTCAAATTCTAAAAATCGAGTCTGGTCATTAAAGGGGTATTCCCACAAAGACCAGTTTCTTAAATGTACTCATGATAACAAAATAACACGTTCTCTTAGTAAATGTTATTAACAAAAATAGAGCATTTCACAGATATAAGTCCAACCTGTCTCTATCAAACCTGGTGTACACAATTTCAGTTGCCCCTGGATCTTCTGACTTCAGGGTTGGCAGCCATCTTGTCTCACGCTGTGGAGTTGAGCTGTTCTCTTCTCCCTGCAGCGGCCGCTCTCCCCTACATTCTTGGACAAGCTCACACTCATACACATACTCATACAGCAGCAGCGAGAGAAGAACTACAAGCTACAGGCAGTAGTGAAGGAAATTACAGCTCTTTTTTTTGTGAGCTGGATCATTAGGCTCTGCTAACTAAGAAGAGTCCTTATGAGTCCTGAACAGCTCATGTATAATTGGGAGCCAAAGTTCAGCCAGTCACCCCATTCCACAACCCCTTTTTTTTAAGGGTTAAAGGGAGCGTGGTAAGGCCGTTAGGGGCGCGGTTAAGTGAGTCATCGACTCTCTGCAGGGAGCCAAATCCCGTGTCTTACCTAAAAGTGCCGGCTCGTTCACAAGCTACATCTCACTGAGAGACGTCGAGTGTCGTTGTGTGTAAAATCCATCTCATGGATCTCATCTCTGATCTGTCTTATGTCTCTTATAATCTAACCACATTGTCAGCTCACAGCACTAGATGGATCATAATGTGTCTGCTTGGAGACTCCCCGCCCACACCCTGGAATTTTACACTGACATCACTGAGTGATGGGAGCTAAAACTAGGGGGTTGAAATTTTGAGAATTTTCTTTCAATTTTGAGCAATTTCCCTTTAATAACATCGATGTAGAACATAGTGGGAAGTGTGTACTAGGTTAACTGCTCAAGTGCCAATGATGGCACATGCATATGACGAGGTTTACAGAGAGCTCCCACAAGTGGTTCCCTGAAGCAGTGTTTCACCTTAGCACATTCTTAAGAAACAGACTTACACTCTTGTACAATTTATGCATTTCCTTCACCTCCCGCTCAGGGAACGCTGTAGTATTTTGGCAGTGTGAAGGCGGACAGGCAGATAAGGCCATAGTTGGAAATGTCCAGGCTTGATGCCAAGCAGGCAGTAGAGAGCTGTAAATAAAGCAGTAGATGGCCTTGGGAGATTTACTAATGAAAGCAAGCACATGCCCAGTGGGAACAAGAACAAACACGGGGCCCCCTGAGAGGTTTATTTGTGGTGGTTTAGTCCTTACACAAAGCTATCTTAACCCTGTAATATATGGGTCAAAGCACTATGGTCAGTGTGGGTTAGGATAGAGGGTCATGAGGAGGAGTAGATTTTAAGTACATCTAAATGCAGTTCTGCTATAACAAATAATTCTATGGCTTCTTATTAGATTCACTTTTTAAGTTTGTAACATATACTGCTAGTACCACTTGAGCCTTTAGTTCAGCTTTCAGTTCTTACCATATTTAGCTATGAATCTTGAAGTAAGTGCAGGTCTGTGTCTTTTCTGTCTGGCACCAGACACTTACTACTTGCTATCTAAGAACTTTAAAAAGAAACATTTCAAACTAAGGAGCTGTATAGTCCGTGTAAACATGGCAAAACTAAACTAGATTTTTATTTTAGACATTGTTTACTATTTTCATAACTACATTTCACCTCTATTAGTGCTATGGTAGCAGAGTAGAACAGACGTGGAAGGTTCACTCCAATGAATATTTTTGCCTGATGGAGACAGGGCTATTCCCGTCTCCTAATTTTGTGTAATAAATACCAATGTACTTGACGCTCCATAGCCTATTGCATGGAGTGGTGTAACTTGGTAATTCATGGAGCTGAACCGGCATCAGGAAACGCAGGGTGTCAGCTTTATCTTACAGCTGACATTCCCGAGTAACACCCAGGGTGGGATCGAGCTCCAATTGTGGTGGTTTACACTTTAATTGCCATGGTTAACGTGACTGCAGCATATAAATGCCTTAAGGGGAATTCCCCACCTGAAGTTTTTTCAATTAAAACTAATACCCCCAAAGCCCATATTCATATAAAATTTACACATAACATGATTATGAACATGAATATCGTATTGCGTATGAGTAGTGAGTATGGTATTGCCTCATCTGTAGTGAGCCGTACAAGCTAAATTATTATTGAACCAACTCGATGAACGGCATAAAAATTAATTGGAAAACCCACCAAAAATAATATTTACCTTTCTTGTCCTAGGTTGATTAAAAGAGCATCTATACGAAAATGGTACTGTTATAAAGTACTACTTGTCCCACAAAAAAAAACAAGCCCTTAACCAGCTAGACCAAAAATTAATTACCATATATACTTGAGTATAAGCCTAGTTTTTCATCACAAAAACATGTGCTTAAAACCCAAACTCGGCTTATACTCGAGTAAAAATATCAGAAGTCGCCTTTCCGGCTTGCCCCGCTTCTGGCTATATACTGGGGCAGGGGGCTGTCTATATACTGGGGGACAGGTGCTGGCTATATACTAGGTGGCAGGGTCCGACAGGCTATATACTGGGGAGGCTGTGTCCAATGCATTTCCCACCCTTGGCTTATACTCGAGTCAATAGGTTTTCACAGGTTTTTGTGGTAAAATTAGGGGTCTTGGCTTATACTTGGGTCGGCTTCTACTCGAGTATATATGGTATTATGCCACTTGGAAGATCTCCCCCCCCCCCCCCCCCAAAAAAAAAAAAAAAATACTAGGTTTTATCATTCAAAATTAGTAAAACATGAGCAAAAATATAGAAATCTGGTATTGACGTAAAGGTACTGACTCATAGAATAAGGAGAACATGTTACTTGAGATATACAGTAAACACCAGAAAAAAAATAAATCAAAACCGAATTGATGTGTACCAACAAAAGTTAATACATTTTCATCAACAGGGCATAGCCACTCCAAAATAGTATTCCTGAAAAATGTGTGTCAAGCTTAGCGAAGAACACCGCCGGGATCAAGACAAAGAAAAGCGTAGGTAAGTATGTGTAGGTGGTTTTTATTTTTTTTTAAATGGTAGATTTCCTTCAAGTCACAAAATGGCAGCGTTCTTAAAGTGTTAAAGGTGAAGTGATAACCTCCTGATGAAGGTATTGTTTTATCGGGTGGATGGAGTTAATCTGAGGTTAGTTGGTACAAGCTAATTCAATCAACTTCAAATTGATTGGAGACGCAGGGGCCATGTGTTATGGTATTCAGCATTGTGCACCTGGGTAAAGGTAGCTGTATGTCTTGCAGCAGATTGTACTAGTGCCTGTTGTTATCTCTGGTCTTTAGAGAAAATGACTAGACACCACAATTAACATGGCATCTCTTGTGGTACTATATCCGTTCCAGACAAATGAAGATGTATTTTTATACCAATGGCACAATAACAATTCTCTCCTGATCATTATGCATGTTTATTTTATTTCTATTTTAAAATATGGTATACCATATATATTTTTGAGTATAAGCCGAGCTTTTCAGCCAGCACCACTGGCTATATAGTGGTGCGCAGGTGGCTGAATATAAACTGGGGGAAGGCTGTGACCAATGCCATTCCCTCCCTAGGCTTATACTCAAGTCAATAGGATTTCCCACTTATTTGTGGTAAAATTAGGAGGCTCGGCTCATATTCGTGTTGACTTATACTCGAGTTTATATTGTAATTTGAGAAGACTTTGGGGCTTATTAATCAGGACCTCTGTGCCACATGTGAAAAGTCAGCGGCTGCGTTTATTTCTACACTAGACAGGGCCTGGCATAGAATAAAAGCTGCGTAGAAACCTGATACATCGAGAGGCTGAAGACTCTTGATGTATCACACGCTGTGAAATTCGGCGGCAGGCACGAGCGCCAGTGTATTATAAATATCCCCCTTTTGTGTGTATGTGAGTAATCAGTAGTACATTTATCTTTTTTTTATATTGGACATATAAAGTATTGTAGCCTTTACAACAGGGCTGTGGAGTTGGTAAGCCAAACTTCCAACTCTGAATCCAACACCACCAAAATGGTCACCGACTCTACAATCTTGATTTCCTGATAACTGCAGCAGTTCTAAGAAGGGTGCAGGAATTCCTTTCCAGTGCGTTTTCCCTCTTTTCTGTACCAAAGGACCTATTGAGAATGTTCATTAAGTGCAGCCACCCTGCTGACAGTGCAGTGTCCTGCGAGCACTTGCATAACTGCTTGAAGAAATCGTTTGTGCGGGAGGCAGGGTGGTGACGAGTGCAGCCTTTGAAGTCCTCACTGATCTAAGAACCTCTCCTGCCGCTATGCCTAGATCAGTACACATAGCAGAGAGGACCCAGGAGTGGTAAGTACTTAGCAGCTGTACTGTACTGAGAGGTGTCGTCTGTACTGGGGGCTCTCCGGTATTTGGTTGCCACTGGGGACTTTTTTTTTATTGCATCATCTTGAAATACAATTTGAAAAACACAAATGTATTAGCAACAGTAAATTACAAAAAATGCTATTTTTCTTTATTTGGTAGCCGAGTCTTTGACACAAGGAAAAAGTAGTAGCAACACAAAGCCTATATACTGCCATATTCAGCAATCATGAGAATTTTCCGATATACGTATCCACCATTTTTTATCCATCTGCTTGCTTGGCTCTTTGTCCAGGACCTGCCACAGTAATGACTTTTTTTTTTTTGGTCCTTTTTAAGTATATTTTATGAATTCATAAACACTTTACAATTATATAAAAGCAGATACAAAAATTTATACGTACCCCTTCCTTTTCATTCCCCTCTGGCCAGATCACAGTCCCCATGTGGCCTAGACCAGTTTCATCCAAACCACTAAGTTTACTCCTCTCATCCACAATTCTACCCAAGCGGGAGATTCTGAAATCCAGAAATGTAATATAAATTTTCTAGCACACAACAATAATTGAGTTATCACTCTCTTGTCTTTGTTACTCACGCCAATATTTTTAATATAATCTAAAATTCCTACCCATGGATCTAGTGTTGGTGAAATATCTTAATTCCATTTTTTATACTAAATACCTCTATCCAAAAGTTATGAATCTTAGGGCATCACAACTGAACCAGGAAGTGCCTCTGTCTGTAGTTTGTTGGCTGCCTCCATCCCCTCCCCCTTCTTCTGCAATGCAAGATAAGCTAGAGGGAATTGTCTGATCACAGTCAGAAGTTTATGGGCAGATCCAGGGAAAACCAAATTGCATACACCAGGACTGTTAGAGACAAGTTGGAATTATATCTGTAAAAAGCGGAATTTTTGTTAATAGTGAATTGGAGAGTGTTTTTAATATATTTTAATATATTTAAGACTCTTCGTGGGAATACCCCTTTTAAGCAGATATAGTATTCAGGATTCAAAGTTGTATATAATTGGATGTTATTAAGGTTATAGCAGGGTTATTAAGGTTATTCTGGGAGGCTTCTGTTTGAATACTACAGCAATTACTCAGAGGGGAGGGGCTTTGCTCTCTATTTGTTCAAAGTCTCTTAAAAGGTAAGTTACACTTGAAATTTCAACCACTATGCTAGCAGTGGCTTTCAGACAAACTTATAGATTAAGAATGTAGACCATTAATACACTGACTGAAATGACAAAGTTGTAATTAATGGCATGAGACAATGTATCAGTTGAGCGAAGACTTAACGATCAAGCACAATTTACCTTGAGATGTAAACTTTCCTTAAAGGGAACCTCTCACCAGTTTTACACCATTAAACAATTTGAATTGATGTGTTTCAAATGACTACAAATTGAGTTTTATCTTGTATTGTAGGTCAAAAGACATGTCTGCATCTTCATGGTATCTTTCCCTACCTGTATGTGCCATATGATGGTCATGGGCAGAAGGATCCAGATCGCTATCTCAGGCAGGTGGCATTCAGCATTGACCGGGCACTTAATGTGGCCTTGGGAAATCCGTCCGCCAACGTACAACATGTTTTCAAGATCACCGTGGTTTCTGGAGTGTAAGTATACATGCGCATGACAAGAAAGCATTTTCTCATTTTCAAGCCTGGATTTCCATCGGTATGTATAGCATAAGTATATAGCCAGGAATTTATCCCACTTCACCCCCATCCTTGCACCTTATTTTTTAGCTTCCGAAATACCCTAAGCAAGAGCCATTTTTTCATTGTTTCTTAGGAAGATTCGGTTAACATCAGTGCCTCAACAAAGCTGGTTTCAACAATGTCCCCATAACCCGAAACATTTTTAACCCCTTCATGACCGATGGTCATTGGTGTCTAAATATCCAGGTCAATTTTGACATTCTGTTATGTGCTTCTTTAAATGACGATATCTCTAGAAACGTTTTACATGTAACAATTTTATGTTCTTTTTTTCATGACATGTGAGACTTGAACTTGATAGGATAGTTTTAATAATTACATATTTTTTTTCTTTATAAACTTTGCCAATAATTGACTACAGGTGTGTAAAAATAAGCTTTTTCATTTTTCCAATTTAAGTATTTTGCAACTTTTACCAAACTTTTGGTAACTTTTACCAAAATAGGTTATAAATAGGTACAGCATTATTCGATTAGCCTTTCCCAGGTTCAGCTACAGTTGCAAAGTGAAAGTCTTCTGCAACTTCTTCTACGTTCCGCCTTCAACTGACAGGTTGGATGGGCGCACACTTCAAACGCCAATACCTCCTGAACCCTTGCATGTAGAAACACAACTCTAGTGTCATATTAAACAAGTCTCTGCTTTAATATGATATATGGATTGTTTTTAGTACAACTTTAAGGGTAATATCTCTGCTTCTGTTAAGCACCCTGATGTGGCAGGGAGATTATTCAGTTTAATATGACACAAATTGTAACACAAAAATTGTGTTTCTAGGTGTCCTGGTTCAGGAGATATAGCCGTTTTAATTTGGCCAGTGTCATGACATTTATAAACGTCATTTCTATACGGGGCAATGGACATATGAAGCCGTATGGCAGTTGTGAATGGGTTAAACAATGTGCCCATAACAAATGCCAGCCTTTATTAGTTCTCCAATAACTAGTACCAGCTCACAGCAATGAGTTCTGAAGTAAGTGAGCCTTGTTTGGCAGTGACCCACAACAAAAATAGCATGAAACATGTTCCATAAAAAGCCACATCCACAAAATATCCCCCATATAGGTGCTAGTTAGTGCAACATTTGTGCCCCATTTTGAGTTCTATTCTAAGTGTTTAAAAATCCTTGATAACTATGGTGCAAGACATTTTAGATAGTTGGTAGAGAAAGTTGAGACCGTAGTAAAGGGATCGATAAATTTGCCCTAGTGTCCCCAGAACATGAGTCTGCTTCAATAACAAGAGCAGGACTTGAGGTTTTACAAAAAATATTTGTCCACTTTGCTGTTTTACTGCAAAATCTAGTTTTAATGTGGAAAAAATATTATCATTTAGGTATATAAATTTGGTTAAGGATGACTATGTATTTTTTTTCTAGATGATTGACTTTTCTATGATTATTCTTTTCTAACATTGCACACTGTCTTTTCTATAAAGCCCCTTCTATGGATATCATGAAAAAGAAAGACAATTCATGAAGATCTATCTGTACAATCCATCTATGGTGAAAAGGTAAGAGTTTAATATCAGACACTTTTTAGGATTATAATAGTCCTGAAAATGAAGTGACTCCAGCATTGTTTACATTTTGTACATCATGCAATCCTCTTATCTTACATTCATTAAAGCGCAACTTTTTTTTCACAAATCAATAGCTCCAGGGATGTACAACAACTTTGTCTATTATCTTTATTACCTATGTGCCGCACTTTCTTTGCTATCATCTGCTGTAGCTGTGTCTTTTGGCTGTACTGATGTCTCTTGTGAGTCCGTAGAGTTGTTTAGATACGGTTTCACAGGTATCACTGCTCATTTTCGGAGGATAGGTCACGTGACTGTGCCCTCTGTGTTTCCCTGAGTGTGTTCAGGGAGTGAATATGGAGGTCCCCACCATCTTCTCCCTGAACACTTCCTGCATAGCAGGTAGCTGTTAACCCTTAGTGCTCACACAGTCAAAGCCATACATTTCTTGTAACCGTTTCATTATTAGTTTTACTAATTATTACATTCTCCATTCTGTCAGGCTAGTCACTATATAAATCATATGTCTACACTTTTGCAGTGTTCAGTGTATTTATTCTTAGGAATTCCAATGGATTTCTTGCTAAATTACTTCATGAGAGAAAATGAGGCATCATGGGAACTGTGGGCAGCCTAAATTTGACTGAGCTTTCAGGGTAGATACAGGAAAAGATTAGACTCCGCCCACTTCACTGTTGCTGCTAAAGATCTCTGACAAGTAGCTTCAGAACGGAAAATGCCATAAATCTGGAAAGAAAAGTGAGAGCTGCACAATATATGAATCACTCTGTTTTTTAAAGTGGGAAACACCTATGACAATTTGGTAAAAAATCATTATCATAGTTACATGTTCAGTCTTGTAAACAGATATCCTTTTCTAGGAGATGTGTTGCAGTGTTACTTCTAGTGTCCAATCCTAAGCTGGCACTTTTATCATAGGATTGTGATGCCATTCTCTCCAATGTTGGGTCGTGCTTACCCCATGGGACAGGTTTCCCTGTAGTAGTTCAGCTATCTATACCTGGAGGGGATAGGGAGAATTGCAATTGCTACACCTTCATTATATTTCTTTGTGATAGTGACAATAACCCTAACCAAAAATAGCAAACCTTATAGTTGGAACACAGTCAGGGTGCATAGGAATCCCCCCCCCCCAAAAAACATCCAACACTCTATACAGGGGAAAAATTGGATAATCATGCGCACCAAAATTAAATAGTGAGTATTTCAAAAAATGATTTCAAACAAAAACATTTAAAATGCATATATACAGACAGTCCCTGACTTACAGACAACCCCTAGTTACAGATGGCCCTTTTTGACCACTGGTGAATCTCTCTGGAGGTTTTACTTTAGTCCCAGGCTTGTGGTATTGCATATAGCAATGGAGGCACCGTTGGGTAGAAATGGCGGTCGCAGCCGCTCTGTGGAGCACCTCATTCCACAGAGCGGCTGCGGCCGTCATTTCTACCTGACGGTGCCTCCATTGCTATATGCAATACAACAAGCCCTATTACTCTCTACAAACGGAGTCTGATGAAGGTCTATTGTTTGACCGAAATGTCACGTTTGAAGTTTGTATAATAATAAAAAAAAAACTGAATTTGCAACTTGAACAGTGTGACTGGAGTTCAAATTTTCCTATACAATACGGGATTAGGACCCTCTCCAGAGTACCTGGATATTCTCACTTATCTAGTGTGCAGCAGAAATCCACTTTCATACACCATGGGAGCTTCACTAAATTTAACTGTATAATTTGCTCATGCTCAATTTAGTGCATAGAATTTTTGTACTTGTTGTGTTGTTAATTTGTAGTCTATTGTGCATAGCTGCGTACGGTTTTCTAGGTTGGTATGTGAGTCGTATCATAGACCTCTACCTAGTTCTTGTGTCTTACATATATATGTATTTTAAATGTCTGTTGCTTGTGGACCTATATTTAATACAATAACTCTAATCCATACATCTGACTTCATGATGGTTTTTTTTTTTTTTTTGCAGTAAACAAAATCATTGAACCTCTGTTACATTAATGAAACTGTATGAAATGGTTTATAAATGTGAACATTTTCCATTTAAAATGTTTTTTTTTTTAATTTGGGATTTAACTTGCCTCACAAGTTTGACTCTGCACCTTTTTCAATGCTTCTCTGTCATTTGCTACTTCTCTATTTCCCTTTTCCTCTCGACAAACTGAAAGGGGCTATTAATTTCTCTAGCACTCAAATATGCATATGTACAGTACTTGAGCAGTGCTTATGTAGCTTCTCTTTTTTAAAGTTGAAATATAGATACTTATAAGCCAGTGGCACAGGTAACACAGAATGGGAAACTGTACTAAGTGAGGGTCATGCAAGTTAATAAAACTGACTATGATCAATGGCAATTGTAGAAATTAAAGTTATTGCAATATAAATTGTGCCATCCAATATAAAACTTCAAATCTATAGCAGGTGTTGCAACCAATTAGATGTACAGTACCATAACCTGTTATCCTGTAGACGGCGGAGAATCGGCTGGTGGTAATTCCACACCCAAGCCTACACCAAATACACTGACCAAGATTCAAATCGTATCCGCTGCAAGCGATGAAAATCTGTAGAGAATAATGACCTTCAAATTAATGAAAGTTAAAATTGGTCAACATGAATGACGATGGGATAATCCACTTGCAGATCTGCGGGCACATCATTGGCAATGTTACAATTATCAGCTTTGGCTTTCCACTGGATTTTCTCATAAATACATGTTGGGTTTGCAGTAAGGAAATTCTACTTTGGAATTATATTACCGTGCTCTCCATCAGCACAATTTTACATTTTTGTCTTAAAAACACAATTTTTCCAAATGTGTTTTTGTATAGATTTTAATAATGTATTTAATGTGCAACACTGAACCTTTGAAATCTACTAGGATTCACCTTGGAAAATAGTTTTCAATGTTTTTTTTTTTGCTTTTTATTTTACCAGAGTGGGTGAACTGCTGCAAGGTGGAGCTGTGATGAATAAGTGCTATCAAGCCCATGAGGCCCATGTCCCCTATCTCCTACAGCTCTTCATTGACTACAACTTGTATGGCATGAACCTGATCAATCTTGCTGCTGTAAAATTCCGAAGAGCACGGAGGAAAGGTAAGTCATCACGAACTCTGAATGCAACCATACTTAAAGAGAACATATCACCAAACCCCAAATCGTACCTTATTTCGTATATTAATAGTGACCAGTTGATGTTCTACTTAAACTGGGGAGATCAGTCATGCAGTCAAGCTACCTCTGCCTCCATTTCCTTATACTCCCCTTCAGTACCAACGTCATGCTCTCTTGGGCGCATAGTCTTGGGCATGCACGATGTGGCTGTGATTTTGGCTGACACCAGCTGGAGCCTCACAGGGATAGCATGATAATCTCAGTTGCACCATGCATGTGCAGGACTTTACATAAAACCATGGTACATGGTACCAGCTCCAAACTCTGTTAACAAAGAAAAATAAATGTTTTGTCTTTTAAAAGATGCAAAATCAATTTTCTCCTAATATATATTATTTGATTTTTTTATTTTTTTTTTAAAAGGTACAACCCTCTTCAGTGAAAATAAATATATAGCATCAGACCAGATTTATAGCCCTGTTTAGCAGCATCATAACTGTAACAATAAATGATAACCTGCAAATAAAATTAAAATAAAAGGACTAATACATTTTGGCATGTATGTAAAATGTTGTCCAAAAGTATAATAGACAGCAAAAAAAATTAAAGCTTATACAGCTAGATCAAATGAAAGATAATGTAATGACTGCTGAAATGCAATCGAGTAAGAACAAAGCAAAATGTGTTGACTTGTAGAGGCAAAAAAGCTCTAGTCTTTCAGGGTTTAAGTATACAACCTACAAAAGGACTACATCACAGATCTTGTGCACGCGCTCTGGGAAGTCGTGATCCTTTAATAAGAGGTCATGTAGCAGCTGCTGCCTGTCAGTTCATGCATCTGGAAGTGATTTAGCGCTGGTCCTGGTCATACAGTACTGAGTCATGCTAAGCTGCTTTCAATCCTTGTTTCCATGGAGCTATTTGTAGAACTTACAGTCGGCAAAGGATTGTCTGAAGGACAATGATCCAGAAACCTTTTTCCTCATAACGTGTACCCACCGCTTTGTCTGATATCACTACTACCTAGTCTCCTTCCCATTGACAATTTTTTAGTCTATGGAGTTGAATTTGATTTTCCTCCCAAATTTGGAAAATGGATTTCATTAATTGTTCAATAGAACATTTTAAATGTATTGTAATATGAATGTAATTAAAGCTCAATCAAATATCCATGGCTTGGTATTGTTATTATTGTAGCAGCTGCATTTCTAAATACATGCCTGAGCTGCTGCAGAACCTCACCCTCTATTTGGAGCAGTGGCAATGGTTAGGCCGGGTGAGCACAAGTGTATTCTTCACATTTCAATCCCACGGATTCCATTATGTTGAGCAGTGGGGGTGGCTTTACATGAATATGCTCGGACCATTGCGACTCTACAGACTAAAAAGATTTCACACATTGAGTCCTTGCGTCTGTGACAGTTTCTACCTTGGTGGCGCTGCAGTTTGGATGGCAGACAGGGAGTCCTTACATCATATTGCTGTATGATGTAAAGACTTCTGTACTGTGAAATTTATTGAGTTCTTGCGATCGGATCTGCATACGTGTCCATTTGCACAGTCTGCACACATTGATGTGTAGACAGCCTTAGGAAGTGTTTAATATATTATTATGTTCAAACCGCTGTCTTCATTGATATCTATATGCATTGGGAATAATGTTTAGCTTTCTCCTCTTTCCCATTTTTAGTAGATGGCTCTCAAGATTTGAAAGTGCTGAAAGGTACCCTCCCAGGAAGCTCCTTTAGTGCCACCTTTGTGCAATGGGAGGAAGAAGAAATCCCAAGGTTTGTAAACAAGAATATTTCACTTTCCTAGTTCTATAATTTCTCAATGTAATTGTGGGTTTTGTTAGTGCACATGTCTAGCGGATAATAATAACCCTGCTACTTCGTATTTTGGAATTTGTTTTCCCTTGACAGAAAACCGCTTAAAGTAACTGATGTAATATTCAGCTAGTGTCACTGAAGCGGTGAATAGACTTTAGTAAAACTCTAAAACGTATCCTTTCATCTATTTATTTCACTTCATCTGAATAGTGGTCAATGCTCTTTACCTTTTGAAATATCAATTCCTACGTTCGGCAGATATTTAGTTTGCTGACAAGTTTACAAGTGATATCCTATTAGTTTATGAAATCCAAGGTCCATCGTTTTGTGAGTGAAACATCACATATTATGTTTCATTGGTGCATAGCTGTTGGAAATGGTTCTGGGAGCACCAGGTCTACTTTACAAACATGTGACATAGGTACTGTGGCTAATACATTGGATGCAATTTGTAGCCTAGTCTTCAAGTAAATGGGTTTCTGCTGCAATACTAAGCCCAGCAGCTGTATAATGTGAGGGACTGCATCACTGACTCATCTCAGGTACGAGGGCGGGTCAATAAGTACCCATGTTAGGAATGAAGACACCATTTTTTCCCAAATTTTTTTTTCTTTTTCAACATAGTCCCCTTTTAGAAAGATACATTTCTCCCAACGTTCCTGCCATTTTTTTAACCCCTCCAAAAAATAGGATTTATCGAACTCTCCAAAATACGCCTCCATCTCAGCGATGACTTCCTCTAAAAAATGTTCCCGCAAGCCATTTCTTCATGTTGGGGAACAAGAAAAAGTTGCAGGGATCGGATAAATACGGGTGGTGCGGCAGCAATTCATAAGGCAATTCATGCAGTCTGGCGGCGACAACTCTGAATGAATGTTCTGGTGCGTTATCGTGTTGAAACAGCAAGTGATCCAATAACTCACTGTAGTATTGTCCAGTGATCCTTCTTCCTTTTTCTAAAAAATCCATGAGGATGACGCCGTTCGCATCCCAGAAAATCGTTGCCATGACCTTTCCGGCTGGTCTTCGCCTTCTTTGGAACAGATTCAGCGGGAGATATCCTTTGTTTTGATTGTTGCTTAGTTTCTGGTGTTTAATGATGAATCCAGGTTTCATCAACGGTGAGAACTCGACGCAAAAACTCCTTCGGATCTTGCTTAAGCTGCTCCAAACACTGCTCCGAAGTTAACAGCCGCATCCGCTTGTTGTCCAGCATGAGCATTTGCGGCTCCCATCGGGCCGACAATTTTTTCATTGCCAACTTATCATGTAAAATATTAATTGCCATTCCGGTCCACACACCTACGGCCTCTGCTACTTTGCGCACTTTTGTTTGTCGATCAGCGACTATCATGTCCTGGACTTTTTGAATGATTTCTTCGGTAACCACGTCTGCCGGGCGTCATGGTCTCTCTCTTCATCAAAAACGGATCTTCGCTTATGTTTAAATTAATTGAACCAATATCTAACTGTGGTCATAGATGGCGAAGTGTCTCCATAAACAGCATCCACCTTTGCTTTTATCTCCTCACATTTTTTCCCATCCTAAAACAAAAAGCAAATTACCGTACGATGCTGCTCTTTTTCCATCTTAGCGAAAATCACAAAACACGTCTTTCTCAAATGGCTGCCAAATCCAAACTAACCTATCAATCACTCTGCAATTTGCTTTGCCGTCATTTGATAGATGGCAGCACACGTTGATAACACCAACTTCCCACAGGAACGAACGACCTCTGTCGTCAAACACAGGTACTTATTGAACCACCCTCCTAAAAGGCAAGATTTCACATACAAGAGGGAATTCTAAAAAGGACATAACATACCCTTCCTCAGGGCTCTGATAGTTTAATGGGATAAAATGGTGACAATATCCCTTTAAAATTTCCTGTGCTTATTGAAATGAATCAGTTTGGGAAAAGTAGCTTGCCAGGATTTGGTGCTATATAATAGAAGTCAGGGCATCTATGCTTTAATCTCATGAAATAAAAAACAAATTGCCGTTAAGCTTTGAATGTCCAAAACTTTCTCTCAAAAAAAACAAACAAATGTGGTTAGAATAATTAATCAATGATTAATTGACCTAGGCTTTAGTTCCGGTTGTCACCACTAAAATACATGCTTATATCATGAAAATGCAGTATAATCAGAGTAGTATATATAATTGTATGACTAACAATTCGGTACTCATCATTTATTCATTTATATTTTTGTTCTATGCTGATAAGTCACCTGGCAGTCATATACACTCACCGGCCACTTTATTAGGTACAGCATGCTAGTAACGGGTTGGACCCCCTTTTGCCTTCAGAACTGCCTCAATTCTTCGTGGCATAGATTCAACAAGGTGCTGGAAGCATTCCTCAGAGATTTTGGTCCATATTGACATGATGGCATCACACAGTTGCCGCAGATTTGTCGGCTGCACATCCATGAAGCAAATCTCCCGTTCCACCACATCCCAAAGATGCTCTATTGGATTGAGATCTGGTGACTGTGGAGGCCATTTGAGTACAGTGAACTCATTGTCATGTTCAAGAAACCAGTGAGATGATTCCAGCTTTATGACATGGCGCATTATCCTGCTGAAAGTAGCCATCAGATGTTGGGTACATTGTGGTCATAAAGGGATGGATATGGTGAGCAACAATACTCAGGTAGGCTGTGGAAACGATGCTCAGTTGGTACCAAGGGGCCCAAATGGTGCCAAGAAAATATTCCCCACACCATGACACCAGCACCACCAGCCTGAACCGTTGATACAAGGCAGGATGGATCCATGCTTTCATGTTGTTGCCGCCAAATTCTGACCCTACCATCCGAATGTCGCAGCAGAAATTGAGACTCATCAGACCAGGCAACGTTTTTCCAATCTTCTACTGTCCAATTTCGATGAGCTTGTAGCCTCAGTTTCCTCTTCTTAGCTGAAAGGAGTGGCACCCGGCGTGGTCTTCTGCTGCTGTAGCCCATCTGCCTCAAAGTTCGACGTACTGTGCGTTCAGAGATGCTCTTCTGCCTACCTTGGTTGTAACGGGTGGCGATTTGAGTCACTGTTGCCTTTCAGCTCGAACCAGTCTGCCCATTCTCTTCTGACCTCTGGCATCAACAAGGCATTTCCGCCCACAGACTGCCGCTCACTGGATGTTTTTTCTTTTTCGGACCATTCTCTGTAAACCCTAGAGATGCTTGTGCGTGAAAGTCCCAGTAGATCAACAGTTTCTGAAATACTCAGACCAGCCCTTCTGGCACCAACAACCATGCCACGTTCAAAGGCACTCAAATCACCTTTCTTCCCCATACTGATGCTCGGTTTGAACTGCAGGAGATTGTCTTGACCATGTCTACATGCCTAAATGCACTGAGTTGCCGCCATGTGATTGGCTGATTAGAAATTAAGTGTTAACGAGCAGTTGGACAGGTGTACCTAATAAAGTGGCCGGTGAGTGTAGGTGTTTACCACAGTCTATATTCATACATGGAAGGTGCCTTTGTTTTAAGATTTCCAAAGTTCTGGATCATATGAATGTGTTCTGTGTTACAGTATGACTTTCTGCTGATTGTGTACTGTGATAATGACAATGCTGCTTGCCCTTACCTACTGCGTGAATCCTGAAAACCTTTGTGGAGTGAAGTTCTGTAAAGTGATTTAACGGTGGAGTTAACAGGACCACTTACAAAATGTCTTGGGAGTAGTCCAAATGCAAACCTGTTTGGTGACTGTCAATTCACAACAATTCTGCATGTTACATCAGAATTGTCTCATGTGGTTTTTTGCTACCGTATATACTCGTGTATAAGCCGAGTTTTTCATCACAAGAAAATAAAAAAATAAAATTAAATACTCACCCTCTGATGTCAGCGCGCCTTACCGATGTCCCCGATGTCAGCGCGTCCCGTCTTCTTTGTTCTCCGCGGCTCCTCTTCACTCTTCTTTCTTCTATCATCGACGTGGCCATGTTTTCTTCATGGCCGCGCATACTATGACGTCAGCAGCGGCCGCGTCATAGTATGTGCCTGCTAGAAGAAAACATGGGCGCGGGAAGAGTGAAGAGGAGCCGCGGAGAAGAAAGAAGACTGGACGCGCTGGCATCGGGGACATCGGTAAGTCGCGCTGACATCGGGGAGCCGCGCTGACATCGGAGGGTGAGTATTTAAGTTTATTTTTTTAAGGGCCATGGGGGCAGGCTGTATACTACTAGGGGCAGGCTGTATACTACTAGGGGCAGGCTGTATACTACTAGGGGCAGGCTGTATACTACTAGGGGCAGGCTGTATACTACTAGGGGCAGGCTGTATACTACTAGGGGCAGGCTGTATACTACTAGGGGCAGGCTGTATACTACTAGGGGCAGGCTGTATACTACTAGGGGCAGGCTGTATACTACTAGGGGCAGGCTGTATACTACTAGGGGCAGGCTGTATACTACTAGGGGCAGGCTGTATACTACTAGGGGCAGGCTGTATACTACTTGGGGCAGGCTGTATAATACTTGGGGCAGGCTGTATACTACTAGGGGCAGGCTGTATACTACTAGGGGCAGGCTGTATACTACTAGGGGCAGGCTGTATACTACAGGGGGGCTGCTGTATTCTTCTGGGGGCTGGCAGGCTGTATACTACTGGGGGCTGGAAGGCTGTATACTACTGGGGGGGTTTGACCAATGCATTTCCCACCCTCGGCTTATACTCGAGTCGGTAGTTTTTCCCAGTTTTTGGTGGTAAAATTAGGGGTCTCGGCTTATACTCGGGTCGGCTTATACTCGAGTATATACGATAAATGTTTTTTAATCAGAGAACCCTGTATTCTGCTGTTTTATCTATCAATTGTTACTGTATTGCTGATATTTTGATATTTTCCTTTGTTTTGCAAGTAACTATATTCTGTCTCTTAAAGCTCTTTGTTGTTGGAAGGAGTAGAACCACAAAGTACGTGCGAGTTAGAAGTGGATGCTGTAGCTGCGGATATTTTAAACCGGCAAGAAATTGAGGGTATGCATTTTTTCTTTGTCTGGTCTTGATCAGTTTTTACCCCTTTAAAGTTAGTAGAAGCTGAATTGCAGATACAAGGCTGGGCCATTACACAGTATACAGAACTCTTCTGACTCTTTACACTATGTTTAGAATAGGGCAATGAAATAAAGTTCCTGGAGAATTCCTTTAATTTGTACCCATTCACTGCTATGCTATGAAACTATTATATAGTCATCCAAGTAACTTCATTGAGAAATTAGATATCCATGCATCATATGCATGCATAAAATTGGCTAATGGTTGAAGGTTTCTCCTCCTCAGTAGAATTTGGACTTCCCACGTTTGAATATGTTGACTACATCTTAACTTGTGCACAGAAACATGTCAAAGGAGTACCAGAAAAATGTCACCCACTAACAATTCAATATAAGAAGTCAACAGTAAAAGGAAATGTTCTTTGTTTTATTGTGTAAATGAGCTAGCCTAGATTCTTACACCTATCAAATTAAAAAGAAAACATCTTCCAACACTGGTGAAAGATTTGAGTTTTGTTTCTACAGCTCAAATAGGAAAGAATCCTGGTCTGCAAGCAATATGGGAAGATGAGAAACAGCGTTGTAGAGAGAAGCATCAGTCTTCCCAAATTGCTCCACCCGATTCACAAGGTAAGCCAAGTGGTTAAAAGTGGTCTCTTCCAAATGGTACTATTCCCAAGGATTTAACTAGTATATACTAGTATAACAGCCCTTCTATAAAAAAAATATCTAATAGTAAAACCGTTCCAGTTAGAGCTCTGGGTTGTTACCTGCCATGTTTTGGCTGTATTACTCAGCAGAGACTTGGCAGTAGGACCTTCCTCAGATGCATTGATCAGATGAGACAAATGTATTGAAGTATATTGTAGATGTACTGCTTCTATATTAGTCTCAGACAGACTGTAATATAGAAATACTAATGACCTCAATGGGAGAGGCCATGGCAGTTAACCTGTTAGGTGCCAGCACCGACCTGCATGTTTCCGAAAATTGTCAGCTGTCTAGTGTTTTGACTCCCAGATTTTGCGGCCAATATTATTCAGCTGTGAATTGATTTCTGGAAAGTAAGTCTTCCAAAAGTACAACAGTTTAGTGTCTAATTTGTGTCCAGAAAGTCGCATGCTCTAAAGTGTTTAGCAGGGATAACACACAGTTTTTAGAGTGCACAAAACAAGCCCATGGTGGCATCATAGTGGGCATCATGTACCATCTGCTGTGCTTTAGAAGTTTCCCTTTCATCAACACAACCCCTTCACCCATTGGGAAATTGCTTAGGCGCTAATTGTCCACATGTGGGACATTTTGGTACTGTGGATAAATGTTGGGGTGCATTTTCTTTTTCCCATTTTTAAAGCCCCAGTGTTAACAAATTCTGTGAAAAGCTTGTATAATTCCTGTTACATGATAAACGGTTAACCTGCTTCCATATTACTGTAAAGAATCGTTTCAGGGTGCAGTTTAAAAAAAAAATGTTTTTCTAAGCCCTGATACAAATAAATTTGTCTTTAAATTAACAGATAACTCACATGTCTTCTTTGTTAAATGGGGTTTGGAAAAAAATGGGAAATTGTCCTCACTTTCTGGGGAGCCTGGAATATGTGTTTACCGTATTTTTCGGACTATAAGGCACACAAAAAATCCTTTAGATTTTCTTACAGTCCAGTGCGCCTTATATATGAACCATAATTAGAGACAACACATACTGTATAACGTTTAAGAGTGTTTAAGAGCTTTATGCCAGCAATATCCTGCACCAGCCCACACAGTACACCAGGCACAATACCCCACACTGACAGGGGCAGCAGTACCACCAGCGCCATAGTGCCGACCACGCAGCAATCCTCATCGACCGCCTGAGTAAGCAATTTTATACCTGCCAGCCCTGTAACAGGGGAAAGAGAGGGAGCCGCAAGGAACCCCACAGGACTAACACCCTGCCTGAGGAGGGAAAGAGAAGGGGCAGAGGGAGACGGCTTAACCCCTACAGCATCACCCTTGCAATATTAACTCCTTACAGCCCATACCGAGCTCTGTGCACTGGAGACACGATTGCCTGGAACTGCAGCTGCCTTGAGCCGTGCACAGGTCTGCCACCTGCTGGTCATTCATCCTTATAATCAGGTGCGCCTTATAATCCGGTGAGCCTTATATATGAACCTAGACAGTTTAGCAGGCATTTATTGATGGTGCGCCTTATAGTCTGAAAAATACGATAACCTCTTGAGGACATTGCTATTATAGCCAAAATGGATGGTGATGATAGACCTCCAGCAACCACCAATGATAAAAAACAGATACATACTGTATCCTGTAGATCAGCGTTAATGTCATTTTTCTAAGCTGGTGCCATGTTTGATTACCTTTTTTGGTGTTGCATATAATTTCCCGCACTTTTTATCTTAAGATCGTGGATTTATAGCTGTAACAGAAAGTGAAAAAATCTTTCAGAAAAGGCTAAAGGAAATTCTGAAGCAAAATGACTTTTCAGTGTAAGTACTAAACATATTTCTCTCTTTGAACACATGGACATTAAAAAAAACCCAGATAAAATGGTCTGAGCGATTTTCACATGAAGGTAAATATAAAATATTGCCACCATAGGCCTGTGATGGTTGGCCACTACCCTAATAAGACATATTGTACTTAACCAGGTATTTGTCTGTAGTTTGCAGTAGCGGTAGATCATGTGACACATCGGCAGTGTCCCTCCAATCGCTAATATGCGAGCTGTGACTTGCCAATCCAGACTACAGGCAAACTTTACCTGTGTGTGTTTGTGTATCTAGGCTATTTTGACTTATTTGTTAGGTGTTGTTGAGGGCAGTGGTCATGCACGTATGGCTAACGGGCAATAGTGGATCATAGTATAGGCGGTTTGGGTGGTAGCCCCGGGCCCATGGCACCCCAACCACCGATCAAATTTTTATACTGGGAAGGACCTTCACCCAACAAATCCGCATAAATCTGTTTCTGCTCTCAAAACAGATATCCACAACCATTTCGGGGCCTTTGAAGCTGAAACTGCAAGCTTTATTATAGTACCATAAGTAGAAAGTGGATTCCAGACTTGTAAAAGCAATAATATTCAAACAGCCCAGGGCCCATGGCAGTATCAATCTGCCCCTGCTAACAGACTCCAGACTGCCCAGACAGACCACCGCTAGGGAAAATCTGTAGATTCGCCAACAACCACAAGCATCTGCAACAGTTTTTATGTCTAAATAGAGATGGCACCTTCATTCCACGTATCCTTGACCAGACCATTTCCAAGTGCTTAGTACAAGGACATTTATTTATCTTTTGTATTTTCTCTATTATAAATTTTTTAATGTTTATTTTCTTATGATTTCATACAAACAGGACTCTGTCACACTCGATGGACTCCAGCAGCATGTCAGAAGATTTTGCCCCGGAGCTAACATTGCATTCACAGTTGGACTTATCCATTCCTTCCACACCCTCTAACTTAGTAGAGGTGCACAGAGATCTGCAGGAAAGTAAGACCTTCTACTACTTAATATTTTTGATGATTTCAAACGAAAGCACATCATTTTTAATACTCCTCCTATTAAAAACTTCACACGTAAAATTGATATAACATGCTTTCCTTCATCAGAAATGGAGCCATGCACAGATAAAGATTGTACAGATGCTGTGATTGATGAAGAAGCCATTTTAAACATCATGGAAACAAGTCAATGCTTCCAACCTATGCCTCAAAGGTTGAGTCAATCTCCTATCTTCTGTAAGTATTCATGTGTTGTCCATCCTTGTAGGTGCACTATTACAGTGCTTTGTCTTTGAGGGTATATGGATAGGTCTTATGGACTAAGCTTCTGCTACATTATGCTATTTTAACAAGGAAAAACGTGTTGCTACATCCTGAATGCAAGTGTTTAGGTGTAAATGCAAATATTCGTTACATGAATGTTGTCTCACTCTAAACCATTTTGGTTACTATGGGGGTCCGAGTGGTGGCAACAGCTCATTGATCAGGTTCTATCACCTTTGATATTTGCTCATAAAGGAGTTTGCCCACGAAAGAAAATTCTCAATTTTCAACCCCCTAGTGATGTTTACACAATAAAGATCATTTTAACCCCCTACTTTACATTTTTATTTACCGTTTTATTGGTCAGTGTAAGATTTCAAAGTGTGGGCTCTCTAAGCAGACAAATTATGATCCCTGTAGTTCTGTGTGGTAACAATGTGGTTAGATTATCACAGTACAAGGGTTATATACACTTTGATTTACCTTCTGAACATTTCACTAGTATCTGACACTTAGAAAGAGAAATGAGACAGATCAGAGGTGAAAGATGTAGAGATCCATGAGATGCATATTACACATGACTTTCACCCCTCTGCTATCACAGCCATTACATACTGTCAGCTGTACTATATACCTCCCCCATCTGCCCTGCATAAAGAACTTATCTTCCTGTAGCTTGTAGCTCTCCTCATGATGTGTACATGCTAGCAGGAAGTCAGTGTCTGACCTCCTCCTGGAATGTGGGGGAGGGGCAATTACAGGGAGCAGAGGAAGATAAAAGCTCATAAAGCGTCAGGCAGAATGGCTGTCAACCCTAAAGTCAGAAGATCTAGCGTCGGAAACTAGGGGCAATTGAAATTGTGAAATTGTATACACCAAGACTGATAGAGACAGGTTGGAATTAACTGAATAATAATTATTGAATTAGAGAATGTGTTATTTTGTTATGCTGAGTACATTTAAGAATCTTGTCTTTGTGGGAATGCCCCTTTAAGTGACATTTTTTGGCACCTTAAAAACGGCTTTTTAGGGGTACGATTGCAAGTAAGGGACTGATGTAATGTTTTCCATGTTTCGCAAATTTTGATGGATTGTAAGTGCCTAAGAAGTTGGTGTATGAGTTAGAGTATAAATGCCACCTATATTGTTCTGGTACCAGGGTCATCTGCTTTCTTTCTTTTGAATATTAACCTATTTTCATCTGCTTCCCATTTTATCTATACTTGTGAGCAGAGGGTGTATTAGACTTTTCTTCAGGTAGAGTGAAAATACCCCTTATAGTGTTCTTGGAGTGTTTTAGCTGGGGAGAAATACAAAATATGCAGTGATGCATCTTAGGCTACATTCAGAAGAACGTATGGGGGACGTATATACGGCCCCGTAGAAAGATAGGCCATGTCATATCTTTCGACGGAATACAGCGCCAAGCGCAATATATTCCCATGGAGAGAGGCAGGGGTGAGCGGTGCTCACCTCCTCCTCCTCTCCCCGTGCGCCCCCATGTGCCAGCTGTGCTACGGTATCTCGGGCAACGGCTGTCTGAATGTAGCCCTACTGATATTGAGATCGATAGGGTACAGTACATCAGTATTCCCCACACAACATATGATATCAGTCCAATCTGTGATAACAAGACTCTAGATGACCAAATAATTTTCCTTCTCATTGGGTGGGTGTGCGGCTAAGTTCCGCTTTATATCCCTCGTGTCCTCCCAGAGCACCTTCTATAAACACTCAGTGCACACACCTTTGGTAACCATGGAGTACTCCAGTATATATTTATTGATCACATAGCCATAGGTAATATAAGCCATAGAAGAGAAATAAGCCATAAGGATTGTCAGCAGAGTATGTAGCTGGACACTGTGTCAAATAATGGTCTTATCATTTATGGACCCCAGAAACGGCCTTATCAGTCCCCGCTATTTCAGCCCTTCACTCCCAGAGACTTGGCCAAATAGATGCATTTCCACTGAAACATTTGAGACCAGGAACAAGAAGAAGCCTCTCCCTGTAACCTTTCAATGACTTTTCAAGGCTCAAGTCAAATGCTGCATGTGAACGCAGAGTCACACGCTGTGTACCATTCACACAGTACAAGGAATGTTACTAGATGTTTCAGATCTGCACCAGTATAATTGCTCTGCAATCCTTGCGCAGCCTCTGCATGTGCAGGGGCAAGTCTCGCACATATTAATACGCATTAGCCATTTTTCAAAGTAAAATTGTATGTAATGTTTGGATAGGCATTATTGCAAACTCTGCTTGCCTCTGAAAAAAAAGTAAAAGGTGGGGTTTATGTTTGGTTTGTATGGATTTGTATGAAAATCAAATGGAATGACTGTATCTCATTTGTAGGTAAGATTCAATCGCTACACATAAGGGTGCTGTTAACATTCCAGTATTGATGCCTTGGTTACATTTTAACACATGCTGTAATTTTTTATGTCATTTTTTTTAATGTAAAATATTGTTGCCAGTTGGGATTATATGGTAAGGATTTGCACTAAATGTACACAAGATTAATGAATCCGTTTGGGAATGCAGTATCCTAAAATCCCATAAATTGATTTCCAGTGCTCTTTGAAGTTTGCTAGATATGCCGACCACCCAGGAGATTGCTATATTTGAGCTCAACCAAGCTAAATTGTATCAAACCCTTAGCAGTAGGACAGTCGAATGAAGAATTATTTATGTTTTAAAGAGCTTTATTTCCTTTTTTTTTTTCGCTTGCCGGGGTCTAAAAAGCCAGAGAGCGATAAGCTATGGAAGCTGCAGACACCAGATCAAGGAGCTACAGTTACATGATTGATTATTACTGATTTCACAGCATCCGTTCTGTCTGCCATTGAGTAAGCAGTGCAACATTAGTGTCTTCAATAAAAGCCTCTCTTAATGACATTTTCCTCAAAATGTTTCAAAACAAGATTTTACAAACATCCACCATATAATTCATTAATGTTTCTTAAAGGCGCTGACCCTGATGGGTCTCTTATCTCATGCTGTGAAATGTCCGTCTGCAGTGCCTAGCCATTAGTATTCAGCTTACACATGTCAACATTATGCCTTCTGCAAGTCTCTCTGTTCTAAATTTGCATTCAAAGAAGCCTGCGTGGGTCCTGCAGGTAGATTTTTACTCATGCATGCAGCCAGTTGACTATCACAGAAAGTGTTAGATGGTTAAGGAAACAAGTAGTTAGTTCTAATAATTTAAATCAATTAGAATGTACTTGAATGATCAAAAGTTGACACCTATATCATACAGAACGTCATCAATTTTGTATCAAGCCTGAACTTTAAATAATGACTCACTTCGACAAACTTTAATGTGTATTCCCATGAAGACAAGTTTCTTATATGTACTCAGGATAACAAAATAACACATTCTCTAATTCACTGTTATTAACAAAAATACACCAGTTCACAGATACAAGTCCAACCTGTCTCTATCAGTCCTGGTCTTTGGTGGTAAAATGAGGTGCGTTCGGTTATATTAGAGAATGTACGGAAATACCCTATAAAATACAAGCTATGCAGTTTGCAAGTGCATGTCATACGTTTCAGTTCAGATTTACAGAAATGTCATAATATACCACGTGACTCCACATAATAACAATAAGCCCTTACTGGGTTTTTTTTTTCTTAATATGCCAATATTTTTTAATGTTTATTACTATTTTGTACAGTAGTTGTGCTGTTTGCTTTGTATACTTGAAGATCAATGAAAAGTTTTCTTTTCATCTTCACAGTGGACAGCAGTCAAGATCAAGCCATGATAAAATTGCTAGCTGGTCTAGAAGATGATGGGTATCAAGGAGATCTTTCCAGGCGGATATCACAGCATAGTTTGTCTGCAAGGTGTAATGCCATGCAGAATAGTGATGATGAGGAGAATGAACCACAGGTGGAGAAAGAGGAGATGGAACTTAGCATATTAATGTCCCAGAGATGGGACTGCAACCTGGAAGAGCATGATGGTAAAAGAAAGTATGTATTCAAGAGAAATCCTCTGTTCTTCCTTGGCCTCGGCCTGAATGTATCTGTAAATTAAACCACATTCTGAAAAGCTATCATACAGTAAAAACTATTTAATATTTTCAAAATGTTACCCTGTCTCAAAGGAAATCTATCACTATCACAAAATGCTCTCCCCCACCAAACTAAGATTACATTCTTTCAGATCTATCTCTTTAACAATCTTACCATACCTATTTTATTGATATATCACAATGTGTAAAAAAAAGTTTTAAAATTATAAATATATATGCAAATAAATCTGAAAAGCTTTGGGTAGCTTCAACATGCTTCAGGGCATAATTAACGCCCCCTCTGCAATTCATTCATCCTGTCTGGTATTGGCGACATCAATGCTCTTCTCCTCAACTCCCACGCCTGTGCAGCACAACTTTCACTCCCGTGTCTTCAGAGTTGCATTGCCTTTGTCAAAGGTGGGTTGTGCAGGAGTGACGTCGGCAAGAGCAGGCAGTGTGAGGAACCAATGTGCTGAAGTGTGGCGAAGGGCAATGATTATTCCCTGGAGCTGAAGCCTGGAGGGGCTCTGTTAATAGACCCCCAAAGCACTTCATATTGATATACATGTTTTAAAATTAGTTTTTTCAGTGGCGTGCTGAACAGGGAAATTGATAAAGTAGGCATTGTTTGATTTCTTGCAGGACATCTCTTTACTTATCCAAGTAATCTTTGTTTTGGGTGTTGATTTTGAGTGATAGATTTCCATTAAGCTGCCCCTTAAATAGGATTCTTCGGTGGGATTTTTTTTTTCCTTGGTCCAACAATTTTTTTTTCTTTCCAATTTTGCCTAAAAGAATTAAAGCATAGTGGGGAAAAAAGTAGAATTTTTTTTTTTTTTGTACCGATGACAGAAACTATCTATTACAGCATGTCCAGAGGAAATTAGTATACAGAGCTCTTCTTGAAGTACTGTAAGAAGCACATCACCACAGAGGTAGGATGGAGAGAGAGGGCTCGAGGATAGCAGAGAGTACTCTGCTGTGTCAACGTCATTCTTGCTATAGAGCGAAGGAGACAACGACATGTATCAAAAAGACACTACGGGCATGCCTGTGATTAGTTAGAGGTAAATACTGTCTTGAGAACATTTTTAGATATTTTTGGACAACAACTTAGTTAAATGGATAACCCTTTCCTTTTTATTTCTCTAAATGTCATCTGTAGATGGGGAAATATACCCACAGAATGCAACTACTGTACCTCGAAAAGCTGTCTCTTATTATTATAGAGCTATGTAATATTGTGGATTTTGTATTTATATTTTGTGGTATACAGGCAGTCCCCAGGTTACGTACAAGATAGGTTCTGTAGGTTTGTTCTTAAGTTGAGTTTGTAAGTCGGAACTGTATATTTTATCATTGTAATCCCAGCCAGAATTTTTTTGGTCTCTGTGACAATTGGATTTTAAAATGTTGGATTGTCATAAAACCAGGATTAACAATAAAGCTTAATTGCAGACACCATTGATAACTGTTTCAGCTGCTCCTTGCAGGTTGGGGCTAAAGTACAGTAAATGACCAATATGCAGAGGTCCATTTGTAACTAGGGGTCGCCTGTAAGTCGGGTGTCCTTAAGTAGGGGACCTACATCTTTTTCTGAAGTCCATTTGCTGAAAAAAAGTAGTCAACTATGTAGTCAATGCGTTACCTTAAAAAACAACACACACAACATCTGCTTTATAAGGAGAGGGCTTAGCCCTTGAATACTCTCCAAACAAGTTAAGTAACCAAAAGTTGCTTAGAATTACAGACGGCCCCCGACTTAAGGGCACTCTACTTACAGATGACTTCTAGGTACAGACAGACCTCTATGCCCACTATGACCTCTGGGGATGCTCTTTGGATGCTCTACATTAGTCCTAAGCTGCATTGATTATCTTTAAGGTGTAATTAAGATATTACATACTTTCAGGTACAAGATACATTCTGACTAGTATATTTCTCATAATAGTTTAAATCTGTTGTAAATTATATCTGTAATGTTTGTGCCATTGAATTGAAAATAACTTTTTTGTTTCAGCCTTGGCAAGAACAGTAATGAGAGCACTTCAGAAGAGGAGGACTCCACGGACAATGAAATGGAATGGAGTAGTAATAAAATGTATCTGGCAGACCTTTCTATACCTCAGTTAGATGGCACAGCTGATGAAAACAGTGGTAAATAGAACATTTTTCTTTTTGTATTATGTTAATATCCATCTCAAAACATACAATATATAGTTTTTCACAGCAAAGGTTTAGCTGTATTGATAAAATATTGTTGAAAACCAAGCTTGCCACAGCACAAATTCAAAACCCAAAACCAGGTAGTAATCAGTAGTTGTAATTCCTACAATTCCTATAATTCCTACCTACAACAATTAAACTTTATTGGAAGCGTTTAATACATTTTTAAATGAAAGTTAAATGATATTCTTTTCCTTTTCAGATAATGCCATGAATAATGAAAGCACCCTTACCCACTCTTCGGTCATTGCAAAGAGCAAGTTGTCGATAAAAACCTCCATCTTTCACAAAGATGTTGCTTCACTGGAGCCACAATCTTCTGCCAAAACTGCTTTCCAGTGTCAGCACACAAGTGCCCTTTCATCTCCCCGTGTGTTAAATAAAGAGGGGTTTATAGAAGAACTCTCCCAGTCAGCTGTGGAAAAGGGAACTGAACTCACCGTCCACACTTTCACAAATGATAGCACTTACAGTATAAATTATCCAGTACCTTTTAACAATTCTGCTCATTCGGAGATCCTACAAAAAGAAGTAGGGATGAATGACATTGTCTCTATACCATCAAATGACAAGACTGTTTATGAGGACGGGATTTCCTCAGTAAATAGACATCTGCAGTGCAGAAAATTCACCAGCATTAGGAAAGAAAAGGATGCTGCTTCCTTTTTACATGTGAACAGACACTGCACCGAAGGTACATTAGATAGGACTCACCGAAATTTCACAGAACTGAGTAACAACAAAGCTAAAAGAACTGCCGACACAAGCGATAAATGTAATATTCCGCCAAACAGCTTTGCTAATGCAGCCTTAACTGAAAATTGTGACCGGACTGTTGATGTTGATAACGAAGGTAGCCTTATTAAAATGATGGGGCGATATGAAGAATTTCCAGAACATAAGGGGGAGGTGACCAGTGTTAACCAGCCGACTACCCATTACAAATTTTTTCCAAGTGTTGTTCTTTCAAACTGTCTGAATCGGCCACAAAAGGCCACAGCAATGGCTTGCAAAAATCAACAGCCTAAGAAACCGTCAAGGTTAAAGCTTGCTAAAAAGATAAAATGCTCTGTAAGTAAAGAGCAGGTAAATGTTTCTGCAGAAGTCACCCTTCAGGAAGATAAAATACATGATGCAAATAGTGGGACCAGCAAGCATTCAGAGAAACTAGATAATATAGACTCGTCAGATGCCCAGGATTCTGTCAATTTAAATGAAATGGAACCGGTAAAAGACAGCAGCTATGCCCCAGGAAATGCATGTAGCAAAAGTCCTCCAGATGTTGACAGGGTACCATCCTGTGACATTGCTGTCATGATAGAAGATGGGGCATTTCAAAGGAATACATGTGAAGTAAATAACTTTGAATGTCAATTTGAAGAAGGTAATGCAGATTCTGACCCTTCATCAGCACTTTATGGAAATAAGTATACTTTAAGGGCAAAAAGGAAAGTCAATTTTGAAGGTGAAGATGGGGAGGCAAATGTGGGAGCAGGCAATTCAAACGTTGATCTACCTCAGTCTGTTGAAGCCAATGAATATGCAGGTAATCCTCAAAAGTCGCGCAAACGTAGAAAGGTTTCTAACAAGTTACCCCCAGTAATTATAAAATATATAATTATTAACAGGTTTAAAGGCAGAAAAAATATGCAGGTAAAACTAGAAAAGTTAGATCCTAGTGAAGATCATGTGATCTTAACAGATGAGAATCTTAAGATTTATAATAAAATGGCACCTTTAAAAGATTTCTGGCCCAAAGTGCCAGACTCCCCTGCAACCAAATACCCACTATACCCTGCAGTACCAAAGAAGAACAATAAAAGAAAAACTAAACCGAAATCTGCTAAGAAAAAGCCTGGAAAGGTCCCAAAGATAGAGAGCGAGTTCCTTTATAGACCCCTACCTCCTCGGAGAAGAAGGACTGCTACATTTCTTACACCTCCAATGCCGTCATATAATATTGAAACAGAAGACTGTGACACAGATTACAAGGATGTTATGTCCAAATTAGGCTTTCTTACTGAAAGAAGTCCAAGCCCAATACATATGTCTCCTCCGCGTTGCTGGTCACCAACAGATCCACAAGCTGAGGAGCTGAAGAAAAGTCCTGTTGAAGAAACTCCTCTATTTAAAGCGTATTCCTTAACTGTAGGAAACGCAGAGGGTGAAGTGTGTACAAAAAAAAGACAACGAAAAGCCCAAGCAAACAAAACCAGAAAAAAGACTCCTGTAAATTCTCCTTTAGTAACCAAGCAAGGAAGCAAAATTAATCAAGTTGCAATAGTCAAAGATAGTAAAAGACAAAGGGGGAAACCCAGACAGAAAAAAAGTGAAAAGGCACCAAGAAAACATACAAAAATAAAAGACAGGAAAACAATAAATATTGATACTGTGGTATCAGAACCATCAGTCCAAGATCAGTCTGGTATCCAAGTAGATGAAACGACAAAACCAATATCCGATTCTCAGTTATCAGACTTTACTTTGTCTGGATTCTCTACAGGACATCTTCACTCTACACAGCCTCCATCTTCCAGCAACAATGAAGATTTCATGAATCCTTCTGGTAACTCTCAGAACACCACTCTTGGTCAGAATGAGGCTAATGTTTCATCATCTGTGTCATTAAGTCCAGGCACAGAGTCATTTAAGATAAATAGTGCAAAAGCACCTGTCCCAAATGTGTTCCAAACAAAGGAATCAAATGCAACTCAAAGTATCATCCCAGGTTCTATAAGTCGCCCTTCTCAGGTAATACAGAATGCACAATTTACCTTAAAATGTTCTCCTTTTACCCAAGAGGAGGATCCAACAGAGGTGCAGAAGAGGCTTTTGGCATCTGTTGTAAAATTACGAGACTCCCAAACTGTACCTGATACCATGTTATTTGAGAAGCTGCAATCTAAACTTTTGCCTTGCACAATGAACAGCCAGCAACTGTTAACAGGTAACCAAGAGCAGAGTAAGCAAAGTGATTTAAAGTCCTCTTCAGAGAGCCCGTTGCCTCGAAGTTCTTTAGTAACTTCTTTAAAAAGTCCTATCAAAATGGCAACTTGGCAACAAAAAGGAGAATTGTTTGACGGAACACAGTTCACTCCTCATAAGTTTAGCCAAAATTGTTTGCCTGAGATCTTTTCTTGCTCGAAAACCATTCAGAACACTATAAAAACCAGCACTACACAAGGAATTCTGGATGCACATTGTGGAATTGCTGTTCTGAAGGAATTGCTTCACAAAAAGCAAGAAAAAGAAAAGGCAACAGTTTCAGAAGAGCCCACTCCTAAGCTCAAAGGGAGTGCTTTGTCTCAGACTGAACCGAAGTGTACAAATAAAAAAACTCAATGTGCAGTATCCAACAAAAAGCCAAGGGCCCCTCGCAACACAAGGCCAAAAGTGGCAAAGAATATGAAGTCTGTTCCAGTTAAAAATCAAGCTGATCACCATATCAAAAGTCCGACGTCTGACGGAAGTCCTGCAATTTTTGTTGACCCTGATTTTGAAGGCTGTTATTCCTTAGAAGATAGTTTGTCTCCTGAGCATAACTATAATTTTGATATCAATGCTGTTGGGCAAACAGGCCTTTGTAGTTTATATACAGGAAGCCAGTTTATTGGTGCTGATCAAAATTTGCCCCAGAAATTTCTGAGCGATCCTTTCCCTTCTACCATTTTTGAAAATGATCGTATAAAGCAGGAGAACCAACAAACTGAACACACAACTGTCTGCAGTGCTTCAGACCACAAACTTTTGTTGAGACCGAGCTCCCTCAGCCCTGACATGTTTGCAAAATCTTGCATTAACAGTAAACGGAACCCACTTGTAAACCAATATAAAAATGGGTTACTTGCTCCAAGTTTTCACTATCCACCCTTGGGAACGCTTTCAGATTTGGAGAATAACAAATGTAAACTGGGTAGCCAAGAACTTTTTAGAAATGCCTCCTTCAATTCAGCACAGTCTGAATGGATACATACAGATACAAGTAACGAGACAAAGGACAAAGCCCACGGTTCTTGCAACCAGTCAATTTCCAGTTCATCTTTTAATGGACTTGCTTCCTCTCCAGAAGTTGACTTTATAGATGGTGACTTGGAACTCTACATATCTAGACATAATGGTGGGTTGACACCTACTCCTGATAGCTCTCCAAGATCCATGAGTTCTCCATCTCAGTCTAAGAATGGCAGTGCCACTCCTCGACCGGTACATATTTTGAAGCCTTTAATGTCCCCACCAAGCCGGGAAGAAATTATGGCAACTCTTATGGATCATGACCTAATGGAAACTTTTTATCAGGAACCATTCTTCAGCAATCCTTCTGATGCTCCTGAAAAACCAAGGTATGCTTTTTCTAAAATAAATGAATGAATTCTTTATGTGCCATGCATGTTTTAGAACATGTTTCTATACAGGATTCTGATGGTATTTGTATGTATTTTATGTCTTTTTTTTTACCTTTCAACTAAAACCAATAAAAGTGGTAAAATAATCAAAAGATCCCATAGATGAAAACCGGACTCAAAATGTAAAATCGACAAACTTCTACTTGCAGGGCTAGAAGAGTGAATTCATACAGGAAAACATAGGCTACACTACTCTAGAATATGGCTCTAATATTGGGGTTCGTTCGCATCTCTGTTTTTTTACCGTTATTGTGAGCCAAAACCAGAGTGGTTGAAAACAAAGAACCGATCATATTGTTCCATTATACCTTATCTATGTGTAGTCTCCACATCGGCTATTTGCTGACAATAGCTGGGATGTAAATGGTGATCCAGAGAGAATATCCTTTTGGCTGCAGCTTGGCCACTTTGTGTTGGTATATATTTTTTTGCTGTATAGAATATGCTTTGCTACACTCTACAGAGGTATCCAATTAAAAAAAAAACTTTCTTCAAATATATGAGCCTGAAAGACAGTAGTGCATTAAATCCATGGTAATCAAATTGTCGCAGTTCTGTTCTGCTCTTCTTTGGAGCCACTTCACATATCATAACAATTTTTTTTACTTAGTTTTTTTCATAATGTGAACGTTAACTTGATAGAGTAAGTTTGTTAATAATTGTGTATACCTTTACCAAAAAGTGTTATAAATATATCGATGTATCAGTCCATCACAATTTTCCAGATTTAGAGACGTAGGTAGAGGGTGCATGTGCTTTTGCATTCAGTCTTCAGCTGACCAGCTGGAGGGTGGCTCAGTTTAAATTGTCATCTCCTGAACCATGGCACCTAGAGGCACAATTGGATTTTAACCCCTTACCTACATGTGACGTAATAGTGCGTCACATGCCGGGTCCCGTTGCATGGAGAGGGCTCGCAGGCTGAGCCCTCTCCTTTGCCGGTAAGTCTTTGCTGCATATTGCAGCAAAGGCTTACCGGTAACACCCGCGATCGGTTTTCCCTGCTGATCGCCGCCGGCAAAGCTGCATCAAAGCGGCTTCAAAAAGATGGCGGCGCATGGGCGTGACGTCATCGGGGAGCGGTGATCCGTCGCCATGGTAGCCTCGGGTCTCACGAAGACCCGAAGCTACTTCGGGTTAACCCATTCATTACAATGTGCTATCTACACATAGCTACACATTGTAGCTACACATTGTAATGTATGAGTAGTCAAATCCACATGTACTGCCCTACTGTACCATTTTGAAGTGTAATTTGTTATGCAGAAAATAAGCCGTCAAACAGCTATGTACATGGAAAAATAAAAAAGTTACAGATTTTGGAATGTGGGGAGTGAAAAATGAAAACGCAAAAACGAAAAAGGGCTGCGGCGGGAAGGGGTTAATATTGCATCAGGATTGTGTTTCTAGGTGTAACAGAATTGGCCACTGTTATAGTTTTAGAACTGTTTTAAAAAATATATATATTACATTTCGGTTTCTAGTTTCGGTGTCACCTAGAAACATATTCCTGATGCTATATTAAAAGGAGATTCTCCTTTTTAGGACATTGCACAGTGTATTCTACAGTTCCTTAAAGGGGTATTCTCGTCTGGGCATTCACATCCACATTCATTAATCTGCCATATATAAACATTTCTTCAATTAGATGTCATTAATAAAAATGTTCCCGTGAGAAGATAATTTCTCGTAAATGTAGTGATATGGTCCCTTAGAAACAAGACTGTGTCCCTGGATACGACCACCTCTGCTGGAGGGATTGCTCACAGAAACAAAAAATTTTTGTATATGAAATGTCTGGGAGTTACAGTACTGTATATACTACAGCCGTCCTGTGGTAATGATTGCTGAATCCAGGTGGTCAGGCAGGACTCAACAGCGCATGTCCGGCCACCGCTGCCAAAATGTGAGGTGGTCGTATCCGAGGAAGCTATCTGGTTTCTAAGGGACAACATGACTCCATTTATGAGAAATTATCTTCACACAGGAAGATTTTTTTTTATAACATCCAATTGAAGAAATGTTTACATATGGCAAATTAATTCAATTAAATTTAAATGCCCAGATGGGAATACCCCTTTAATCTGACAGGACGGAGGGGGGCTGACTTCCACCTGTTATATCTCCAGAATGAGAAAAAAAACAATGTTAACATTTTCAATCGAAAATTAAGAAGTGTATATAAGAAACTCATTTTTTAGTGCAACTTTAACTGTGGATATTGGTTCTTAGGCGTCTGAAAACAAAAATCAGAATTGTGTTTCTGGGTTCCCTTGGTTCATGAGATATAATCGTTTGATTTGGGTGCTATCTTCAAAGGGTATGTGTTGATTTTAACTGCTTACTTTACCTATGATTTTTCTCCATTTGTTCCTTCGCAGAGAGGTAGGAGGCCGTATACTCACTGTTGAGACAAAACTACCAAATACTCTTCCAGAGTTTGAGGGAGATTTTTCACTGGAGGGCCTAAGGCTATGGAAGACTGCCTTTTCTGCAATGACGCAAAACCCTAGGCCCGTGTCACCCACTCGAATGAACAGATTGCTCATGGAGCAAGAGAAGCATAAATTGAATCCTGATGATGATAAAAAGCTGGTGATCATGCCCTGTAAAAGTGCTCCTGCTCCCGAGAGGGTCCAGCAGTGGCTTCAGGCTAAAGAACTCTATGAATCCTCCAAAACATCAAGTAATGTTCCTTTTATTGAAGAGACAAATGATAAGGCAAATATCAAGACTGATCCAGTACCCACTGGATTTAATAGTTTACCTCCTCAAGAGGTGCAGATATTATTGGCACAGCCAGCAAGTTCAGAGGATCACCCAGTTGATGGGAGAAAACTGAAAATCATCACAGCAAGCCCTCCACCTTCCCTTCCAGTTTCAGACTGTGGTTTACCAGATTCACCACATGTTGAAGTAGATATTGAATCAAGCGAAAGGAATATTGAAAATGAAATGTCTGATTCTATATCACCTGCATCCCCAATGTTGACACCTTGGCAAAACCTGGAATGTCTAGATCACAAACCTTCTCCTGAAGATTGCAAGAACTGGGTCGAGGAGAATATGATTTCATCCTCACATAATGAGAACATAGCAGATGACTTTAAAGAGACTGTGAAGAGTATGAAAATCGAAGTAAGAGCATCAACTCCATCCCCTCCTCCACTGAAGCAAAAAAGGCACAAATCCAAACATGTTTGCCTACATAGTACACCGGTCATAGAAAGAAGCATTGCATCCACATCTCCTGACTTGATCTCTCTAACTCCAGTGACATCTGGTAGGTATTTTTTTTTAATAATGCATTTAAAGGAGTTGGCCACGTGACTGTTCTCTGTAATGTGTAGGTGACAGGATATTAGGTTCTGCTTTCTTGCTATGTGAAGTGAAGCCTCCTGTCTTTTACCTCATCAGCCAACCCTTACCATAAAATGGCTGCAGATGGAGCCAACTAACTGTCCATGAACAATCGTCCTGCCAAGACCTTTATAATAGTGTTTCTTGAATATAATATTAATCCCTTCCTGCCGATGCCCCTTTTTTTGTGTTTCCATTTTTTGCCCTTCTTTAAAAATCCATAATTTTATCATAAAGTCAGTCTTGGCATGAAAGCAGCTGCTGGACTGTTTAAAAAAAAAAAAGTATGGGTGACTTGTGGGTATAGCCATTAATAACATAATTTATTTATGGTGATGGGTTCCCTTTAAGACAAAGAAAGCCCTATATACATTTTGTATCTTGATGATCCTACTGACCCCATGAATAAAGGGGTTTAAATTGGAGCATACAGTGAATGGTCTAAAAAGTTTGTAAAAAAAATGGCACATCTGCATTTTTTTCATTTGTCTGTTTTGACTTTTGGGTCTGAAATTGAAAAAAAAAAAGGCCTGACCCTTAAGGGAGTTTATAGTCAATAGAAGGCAGTATATTACACCTTATTTGCTTGTTTGCATTAGTTGTATTGGTGTATTTTGCATTTTTGTAGATCGTCGAGGGGCTGATAATATCAAAGCATAAACTCCATAGAAGTGTGTTCACTTAAGTGGATGATTTACTTAAAATCATCTCCCATTTTTTTAACCCACAAAATATGCCATGTTAAAATGCCATAAAATGGGAACAACCCGTTTTTTTCTATATTATATGCATTATAAATATTAATTGTTACTTATTTCTGGGGCATCTGTTAAGATCCTACAAAATGTAGAACACTACTGATGCAGCCAATTTCCATTGCCCTATTTTTCGGACAATAAGGTGCACCATCAATAAATGCTTGCTAAAACGTCTAGGTTCATATATAAGGCACGCCAGATTATAAGGATGAATGACCAGCAGGTGGCAGACCTGTGCACAGTTCAGGGCAGCTGTTGTCTGGAAGTACGGTTCATATATAAGGCGCACTGGACTATAAGGCGCACATTTGATTTCTAAGAAAATCAAAGGATTTTTTGTGCGCCTTATAGTCCGAAAGATACGGTAAATTTCTTAATGTTTTTTATAGTATGTGAGTTTTTATGTGCAGGTTTTGATATATTCATGTTCTATTTGTCTTCTAGAAGCAAGATATCAAACTATGAGTCAGAGAAGAGGGGCGAACCCTGATAAACTGCGACGAGTTCTATTAACATCTCAGTTGAAGGTAAGTGTTATACAGTACAAGTATAAATTACATGTAACCTGGAAAAATACTAAAATGTTTTGTTGCAGTGTGTGTTAATGCTTTTCTTTCTGTTTTTTATTCATAGAATCAGTTTGCTGCTATGGCTGATGTTAAAAAAGAATCTTCTCAGATTGAAGGTCCCTCTCTAAATAACTCTTATGGCTTCAAAGTCAGTGCACAGAATTTACAAGATGCAAAGGCCTTGCATGAGGTGAGATCTTAAGCTATAGTGGATAAACGCTGAGCAGAGCGGAAGATAGCAACAAAGAAAATTGTGATCTAATTCTATATTTTCCTCATTTATTTCCTGGCTCCTCACCTCCTTTTGTGTACTGGATATGGATTTGATTAGTAGCAGCAAGGCAATGACTCTACAAAAAGTTTGTGCAATAATATTGGCATCATGAAGTTCTTAAGGGTGTATTGCACTAACGTATCCCTGCCCAGTGTACTGGATGGGGGGGGGGGGGGTGAGAACTGGTAACCCTCCCCTCTCCATAGAAAATAAAGCTGCATGGCTGTTACTGCCGAAGATAAAGTATGCTCTATTTTTTTTGCAGCCTTGGCACAGTATGGTGAGCACACATGCTCACCGTACCGAGCCCGGGCGCCATAGCCTCCTATGGGGGATTTATATCCGGCCTGCCAGATATACGCCCCCCTTATGTTCGTGTAAATACACCCTTACATTGTAAAAGACTTAACCCTTTAACTTGGGCAAGTCCTATCCCATTGCACGATGACCCAGTATGGTCAGTGGGTATTTCAAGCTCGAGGATTACAACATGCTCTTCTTTTGCAAGATTATTTAAATCTATGGTTCATTGAAAAATATCCATTGCACTTTTACACCAGTGCATTTATAGTTTTAACATTGGGGGACACCGCACTATGGGTATAGACCCTGCTATTAGGAGATTGTCACCAGGGAGAAAAGAAAGGTGTTGGCTCTGCCTCAGTGGGCTATACCCTCACCACAGGCCTTATGCTGATCAGTTTTTTTTTTAATATTTATTTTTATTAGATTTTTTTACACAAAACAAAATACACAACGATGCTGATCAGTTTTTAGCTCAGTATCTGTAGGAGGCAGACATGACTTGGAAACAGGTCTGCTGCTTTTCCTTTTGTTAATTTCTCTTTTCTCCTTTTGAGGTGCAAAAGATTAGCTTTTGCACCAGGGCAGATTGTAGCAAGGCAGACATCTGCATGGTTAAAAACACTGCCACTTCTCCCTGCTGGTGCCTTATTTGCTGGTCACCCAGTGCCCCACTATGGTGCAAGGTCACTGAGGGGGGTAACCCACAGCAACAAAAGACATGGAGAAGTAAGTGCCATTCATCCAAGTCCCTTTCTGGGTTTGATGGGGTCCCTTGGGCCCACTTGAGCATTTCTTAATCTTCTCTTTTTTTTTTCTTCCTCGCTCTCTTCTCCCTTTCCTTACCTAATGGTGTCTTCTGCTGCAGAGGAGGGGGGCTCTTTTTTATTGGTCCCTTTCCTCCCCTCACCATCATATCTTCTTCTTTGGAAGACACCAACAGGACCCAGGATCCATCTAGGGTGGCAAAGCATTTTATTTGCAGCTGCTGCAACAAAAGGCTACCATATGGTCAGCCTGACCTCATCTGTGCTCAGTGATATTATGTGGTTCTCACTGTCTGGCTGGTGTCCCTGACCTGTGCAGTGGAAGACCTTGCAACACTGTCACAATCTATGGTGTGCCCAAACCCATATTCTTCTTCAAGAGGTAGACACAAACGTTGTGTGACTCTGCATTCTGTATACAACTGAAAAGGATCGAGCTCTGACCCCCTGGATCCCTTATCCTAAGAAGCCCAGAGGCTACCAGCTCTGTGCAAGATACTCCCTGTTTATAAAATTAAAGCTAGGCTCTAGGTTGTGCACAACGGCGTCATTTTCCCCTCTATTACGAATGTCTCTAGGATGTCCCTTGGTGATGTGTTCCCCAATGTTAGAATTTTGTACTCTGCATAAAATCTTTTTCTCTTTGCTACATTGGGGGACATAGATCTCAGCTTTTGCTTCATGTTGTGTCCATTTCCTGGGCACCTGCTGTGTTTTTTCCTGATTCAGGACATGTTGGTACCATTTTTTTATTTTCATATGATGTGGGTATAGCCCACTGAGGCAAAGCCAACACCTTTTTTTCTACCTGTAAGCCCCCCCGCAGCTGGACCTACACCCATAGGGCCAGTATCCCCCAATGTAGCAACGAGAAATGGATTATATGGCAAGTACAAAAATCCCAATTTATCTCTTTTGCATTGATATAGAAAATTTCAAAGACTTCATTCATAATTTTTTTTTTTCTATGTGAGTTAATACAGGTGAATGTCTGGTGCAAAACTTGCTTGAAAAAAGTAAAACACTGAACAAAATCTAATATAAAATCATCCTTTTTTTTTTTATCTTGATAATTTTTTTTTTTCACACTTTGTGTCAAAGAACCTTGAAGATGTGGAGTAATAATTTGTGTCCATGCTTGTTGCAGGTTCAGCACCTGACACTAATGTGCATGGAGTTACATGCAAGAACTCGACGAGACTTGGAGCCAGATCCTGAATTTGACCCCATATGTGCCCTTTTTTACTGTCTGTCATCAGACTATCCACTTTCAGGCTCTGACAAGAAAGAATTGACTGGTGCCATTGTAATTGCAAAAGAAACATCTGCTGATAAAGGTACATACATATCTTATACTGCTCCACCACTTGTATACAAACATTTAATAATATCATAACCCGTGGGCTGTCAGAGATTATATAGGTTATAGAGTTTTTTAACTCCTTTACGACCGTCCTCCATCTGCAGTTTCTGCACTTTTTCCTGCTCCTGCACAAACTGCCATAATTTGCTATTTCTGGCAAAAACTGCTGAAGTTGTGGGCAACTTATGAATGATGTAGTCAGATTGCTCTGATGCAAGTTTATTCTATTCCAGAATATGTGGTGTCTGTAGGAGATCACCTGGAAAGTAGTAGCGCATATGATTTGAGCACAGATTGTTGTGGTTTTCATATTTATTATTAATGATCTCATGATTTTGTGGGTAAAACGGCTATTTAGTCCTGTGGCCATTAACAATCAGTTTTTAAAACCCACAAACCTTTGCTGTTTTGGCCACATTTCAACTGCTTCCTATCTGCCTATTACAAAACTTTTCAAGGACTGAAATGTGCATCCGGGGCAGTACGTAGTATGTAACATCGATCGGAAGAGGACCTAACAGGGCTTATTTACTAAGGGTTCCGCAGCCGCGTTTCCGTCGGGTGTTCCGGCGTTTTCGGTGATCGCACCACTCGGACAGGTATTTAGATCGTGTTGCACACTATCGGATTTTGGCGCTTTGGCTCCCCCTTTCATGCATCAGAAATCGGGGGGGGGGGGGCATCGGACGATCCGACGGATTCAGACAGAGCGTGCGATTTTACTTAAAAATTGTGTCGCAAGCCAATGCACTTACATACACCAGGAAAAAGATGGTGAACTCCGGCGTACCTGAGAGGGGAAGCGACACAGGATATCGGGCATACGATCTTCTTGAGTAGTCGTCGTCAGACTTTCGGGATCTCCTCCGGAGCGGGTAAGTAAATGTGCCCCATTATTTGTATGGCAGGTGCGGTGCAGGTATGGCGGTGCAGGTACTTTATTACTAAGATAGGCTTGGATTTCCTATTGTACCACTCGCTTCCCTTGGGAACACATCTCTAAATGCTGGTTCCCTTATATGGACTTTAACAATCATTTGTTTAAAGTCTTGTGTAAGGAATACGATCTGTGTTGATTATGTTGTGTGGGGATTAAATTCTTCTTTTACATTGTATTCATAACAATTTTATTATTGCATTACCCTTTAGTAGTCAATGTTGTGCATCAACATTTATCATGAGTTTCAGAAAGGAGTGTCTTAGATTGTTGGTTATTACACAACTGGAAGGCAGTCACTTACAGAAAATAATATATATGTTCATGCACATTGTTTTTTTTTTGTTTTTTTGCTGTGTGCTAGCCTTGTCTAAATGGATAGAAATTATTTTAATTTCTACTGTCATCAGCATTTTAGCAGATATCACATGCCAATCTTTCCATATAAACCCTAAACTAATTTTCTAATGTGTATTTTCCCTGTATTCATTTTCCTTAGATTTCAGAAGCCCCTTGCTGAACAGATCTGGACTTACAGGTTTTCAAACAACATATGCCACAGATGAGAAGGACCTTTTTGAACATGTAATCGGCTTAGTCAGAAGGTATACCCTGTTCTCATCCTAGGAGAAACAAATATCTGTTTATGGGAAATTCACTTCTATAAAGCTGGTCCCATCTGTAGGAAATGGACATTTCTTAAGGTAGAATTCACATAACCATCAGTGGCGTCTTGGCAGTTGCCTATGATTATAAAGAAAGTATATTATTCCCCCTACTGTTACACCCATGGGGTCCAATACCCTTGAGACATGGAGTGGTGATACTTATCTGGCACTGCCATTATAATTCATGTTTTAGCAGAAACAATAATGGTTTGTGAACAGTTCTTCCACTAGCTCATGGGTGTGGCATTGGGCAATATATGTCAACCTATACCTGGGCTGGTGAGAGTATTGGTATATTCAGCGCGTTGTGCTCAGGTGAAGGAATGTACACACTGTGCAGTAATAAATTCCCCCCAATATATTTTTGGAAACCTACTGCTCCAAATAATTTGCTATATATGTATAGTTGGCAACCCAAAACCTTATAGCACAGCTAAGGGATAATGCCTGACATGCTGTATTGGATCTTAAAGATGTAGGGCTATCTAATTCTTTAAACAAGTCAGAATGCAGTGGCATTGGAAAGAGACGACTTGCTCAAACTGAGAATTTGAGTCATGACTCATTGCATCTCGTTACAGAAATTTTGTTGCATACATTAAAATCTGATTCTAATATTGGCATCCTCCTGGATATATTAAACATATCCATTCCCTGTTTCTCTATTGCCAAGATCTGGGTATTGTGTCCACAGCAGATAAGCTGGAGTCTTAAGCATGAGGTGCAACTAATATATGTTTAACATAGTTCAGTGTGGTGTGTGTATAGTCTGTAGATTTAGCCCAGGATCTGTGGATTAAAGTGTGCTGTTTTTTGGCAACCTTTTTGTCAAATGTTGTAGAAATGTCTCAATCCACTGCAAAATATCGCAAAGAAGTCTCCAGAATGAAAGGGCAAGGAAAATTAAAACGAGTGAGATAGATATGACAAACAAATCCATGACAATGTTAAACAGTCCAGACTCAATACACAAACCCTGACAGAATGCCTAGGCCAGCCAAGGAAATTTAAATAAGAAATGTTATGATACAAGAGATTCAGCCAGTAGCACTGCCTAAGGACCCTGAATCTATACAGTCAAGCATAGAGTCATCAGTGCCCAAGTACTGTAAATAGTCCTTCAGGAAAGGCCAAAAACGTGCTCATGGTGTGGCGCGGGTTTTGGTAGAAATCGGCCATGTTTTTCAACCTCAGGAAAACCCCTTTAACTGCCTGCCTTTTACCTTGTCATTCCCTTTTCACACAGGTATGATCCTGATATTTTGTTAGGATATGAAGTCCAAATGCACTCCTGGGGTTATCTTTTACAGAGGGCATCCACACTTAATGTAGATCTCTGCCAGCAAATGTCCAGAATACCAGGTGAGTTTAGATGTTGATATGTTTATATCCAGGATATGATACATTGTACATGACTTACGAGTTGCCTTTAAGTTTTTGGCTTATTTTAACCTATATGGTAGTTCATTTAGCCAGTCCTCTATCGCTGAGGCTCAGCTTAACTGTATTAATTGTTTTACAGCTGTTTTCAGACTATAATTGTTGTTTATAATACATTATGTTTATATACATTATAATACAATGTTTATTGACTCTAAAAAGTATGAACAGTTTGACATGTTTAATGAGCGCAATTTCGTATTTTACTGTAATGTGTAGCTACAGATTTGTTATACATGGTTTTCATGTACTGTAGGGTGCATAATACAGGGAAAAGTCTTCCATAATATGGCAACAGAGTAGTGACTTAATCCTGTAAAGTCTACTGCCATCAGCGGTTCTAACGTACGATGGTTGGGGACCCATGTTCTGCATTATGTTCCCTTTATAAATGAGACATAAATAAAAGAAATGTGCACACTACAAGATCCATGGATTGACCTAACTACTTTACTAATCTAGTGAGCCAGTTAACGTCAAATATCAATAATAATAGTGCCTGAAATGTATGAAAAAAAAAAAATAAATATATATATATATATATATATATATATATATATATATATATATATATATATATATATATATATATAATTTTGCCCTATAAAAAGATCTGGTGACCACTTTGCGATGTGTAGTAAGTTTCTATTGATCAGTAGTAAGTGACAGTACTTTCTGGCTAATATAGAACGTTTTTAAAATAAATGAAATGTTAATTTTTAAGATCTGTTTCTCTCTCTTAGGCTACATTCACACAAACCTATGCCCATACGTTCAACGCCATGGAGAAGAGGAGTGGTGACCCCTCCCCTCTCCATAGCATTGCCGGCCTATGGTGGTGTAAATTCAGCCTTAAAGGAAACCTACCATTTAGAATGGCAGGGGTAAGCTGTTAGTACCGAGCACCAGCTCAGGGTGAGCTGGTGCCGGTACTTACTTTCGTTAGTCTTATAAACCGCGGTATTGCGGTTTTAACACTTTTTAAACTCTAGACCAGAACAGGCTTCGGCGCTGCGTGCGCCTACATAGGAAATAGCGCCGAAGCCTCTCCTGCTCTAGAGTTTAAAAAGTGTTAATACCGCGGTTTATAACACTAACGAAAGTAAGTATCGGCACCAGCTCACCCTGAGCTGGTGCTCGGTACTTACAGCTTACCCCTGCCATTCTAAATGGTAGGTTTCCTTTAACCTTTCACAAAAATGTACTAGTTGTTGCAAGGTCGCAGTGCAAGGCTTTTAGTGCCCCCCAGTGGCTCTTGCCGGCACAGAGGTTATTAAAATGGTTACCTAACTCAAACACACTGTTGCTTGGAAGCGTTAGGCAAGTGAAGGATTTTTACAGATTCTCCGGCAACAACTGCAGTAGCTTCCCTGGCTCTGTAGTCTTTGGGACAGATCAATGCCTGACCAACCTCCATGCTCAGCAGTGACCTCTACACTAAGGGCACATTACTGACTGAAATTGTCATTTTGAAATGTTTGCGATTTGTGTAATAATTGCATATTTTATTTTTATTCCACATCTCAGAGGATACAAATGAGAACCGATTTTCTGCAGACAAAGATGAATATGGTGCCGAAACTATGAGCGAAATAAATATAGTTGGTCGGATTGTATTAAATGTTTGGAGGATGATGAGGCCTGAGGTAATGCATACTTTCTATGGGGAACCTGTAATGTATAAAACGTCCTTCAGGGAGCCGTACTACTAACCAAAACCCTAGATGCATCAAAAACCACAGTGCAGCACAATTGCCCCCCAGAAACCACTACTCCATAACACCGTATTTGAACAAAAAGTAACATAAACCCCAGAGCAGACTACAATACAGTACACAAACAAAGCAATAGTAATGAAGATGGAAATTGCTTAAACCCATACAGCAGGTAATAATTGTGAAATACTGGCTCTACGTGGGGGCTCTGGTAGACTCCCATTACTGAGCCCTGCATGCAGCCAGCCCGTTATTCTAACTTATTATCTGCTGCACAGGGCTGATTCTTGCCTTTTGCTGCCTGAGGTGTAAACTGAAGTGTCACCCTTACTATTATGCTGTCCCCTAGGTACAAGAATATAACTACTTTAACACTTCCCCCTATGTAAAGAATATAACTACTATAATATTGCCCCTATATACAAGAATATAACTACTATAATACTGCCCCCTATGTACAAGAATACAACTACTATAATACTGCCCCCTATGTACAAGAATACAACTGCTATAATAGTGTCCCCCTATGTACAAGAATACAACTGCTGTAATACTGACCCTCTATGTACAAGAATACAACTGCTGTACAAGAATACAACTGCTATAATACTGCCCCCCTATGTACAAGAATTCAACTGCTGTAATACTGCCCCCTATGTACAAGAATTCAACTGCTGTAATACTGACCCCCTATGTACAAGAATTCAACTGCTGTAATACTGACCCCCTATGTACAAGAATTCAACTGCTGTAATACTGACCCCCTATGTACAAGAATACAAGTGCTGTAATACTGACCCCCTATGTACAAGAATACAAGTGCTGTAATACTGACCCCCTATGTACAAGAATACAAGTGCTGTAATACTGACCCCCCTATGTACAAGAATACAAGTGCTGTAATACTGACCCCCTATGTACAAGAATACAAGTGCTGTAATACTGACCCCCTATGTACAAGAATACAAGTGCTGTAATACTGACCCCCCCTATGTACAAGAATACAAGTGCTGTAATACTGACCCCCTATGTACAAGAATACAAGTGCTGTAATACTGACCCCCTATGTACAAGAGTACAAGTGCTGTAATACTGACCCCCTATGTACAAGAATACAAGTGCTGTAATACTGACCCCCTATGTACAAGAATACAAGTGCTGTAATACTGACCCCCTATGTACAAGAATACAAGTGCTGTAATACTGACCCCCTATGTACAAGAATACAAGTGCTGTAATACTGACCCCCCTATGTACAAGAATACAAGTGCTGTAATACTGACCCCCTATGTACAAGAATACAAGTGCTGTAATACTGACCCCCTATGTACAAGAATACAAGTGCTGTAATACTGACCCGCTATGTACAAGAATACAAGTGCTGTAATACTGACCCGCTATGTACAAGAATACAAGTGCTGTAATACTGTCCCCCTATGTACAAGAATACAAGTGCTGTAATACTGTCCCCCTATGTACAAGAATACAAGTGCTGTAATACTGACCCGCTATGTACAAGAATACAAGTGCTGTAATACTGACCCCCTATGTACAACAGTACAAGTGCTGTAATACTGACCCCCTATGTACAAGAATACAAGTGCTGTAATACTGACCCCCTATGTACAAGAGTACAAGTGCTGTAATACTGACCCCCTATGTACAAGAGTACAAGTGCTGTAATACTGACCCCCTATGTACAAGAATACAAGTGCTGTAATACTGACCCCCTATGTACAAGAGTACAAGTGCTGTAATACTGACCCCCTATGTACAAGAGTACAAGTGCTGTAATACTGACCCCCTATGTACAAGAATACAAGTGCTGTAATACTGACCCCCTATGTACAAGAATACAAGTGCTGTAATACTGACCCGCTATGTACAAGAATACAAGTGCTGTAATACTGACCCGCTATGTACAAGAATACAAGTGCTGTAATACTGACCCCCTATGTACAAGAATACAAGTGCTGTAATACTGACCCCCTATGTACAAGAATACAAGTGCTGTAATACTGACCCCCTATGTACAAGAATACAAGTGCTGTAATACTGACCCCCCTATGTACAAGAATACAAGTGCTGTAATACTGACCCCCTATGTACAAGAATACAAGTGCTGTAATACTGACCCCCCTATGTACAAGAATACAAGTGCTGTAATACTGACCCCCTATGTACAAGAATACAAGTGCTGTAATACTGACCCCCTATGTACAAGAATACAAGTGCTGTAATACTGACCCGCTATGTACAAGAATACAAGTGCTGTAATACTGTCCCCCTATGTACAAGAATACAAGTGCTGTAATACTGACCCGCTATGTACAAGAATACAAGTGCTGTAATACTGACCCGCTATGTACAAGAATACAAGTGCTGTAATACTGACCCGCTATGTACAAGAATACAAGTGCTGTAATACTGACCCCCTATGTACAAGAATACAAGTGCTGTAATACTGACCCGCTATGTACAAGAATACAAGTGCTGTAATACTGACCCCCTATACACAAGAATACAAGTGCTGTAATACTGACCCCCCTATGTACAAGAATACAAGTGCTGTAATACTGACCCCCTATGTACAACAGTACAAGTGCTGTAATACTGACCCCCTATGTACAAGAATACAAGTGCTGTAATACTGACCCCCTATGTACAAGAGTACAAGTGCTGTAATACTGACCCCCTATGTACAAGAATACAAGTGCTGTAATACTGTCCCCCTATGTACAAGAATTCAACTGCTGTAATACTGACCCCCTATGTACAAGAATACAAGTGCTGTAATACTGACCCCCTATGTACAAGAATACAAGTGCTGTAATACTGACCCCCTATGTACAAGAATACAAGTGCTGTAATACTGTCCCCCTATGCACAAGAATACAAGTGCTGTAATTCTGACCCGCTATGTACAAGAATACAAGTGCTGTAATACTGTCCCCCTATGTACAAGAATACAAGTGCTGTAATACTGACCCCCTATGTACAAGAATACAAGTGCTGTAATACTGACCCCCTATGTACAAGAATACAAGTGCTGTAATACTGACCCCCTATGTACAAGAATACAAGTGCTGTAATTCTGACCCGCTATGTACAAGAATACAAGTGCTGTAATACTGACCCCCTATGTACAAGAGTACAAGTGCTGTAATACTGACCCCCTATGTACAAGAGTACAAGTGCTGTAATACTGACCCGCTATGTACAAGAATACAAGTGCTGTAATACTGACCCCCCTATGTACAAGAGTACAAGTGCTGTAATACTGACCCCCTATGTACAAGACTACAAGTGCTGTAATACTGACCCGCTATGTACAAGAATACAAGTGCTGTAATACTGACCCGCTATGTACAAGAATACAAGTGCTGTAATACTGACCCGCTATGTACAAGAATACAACTGCTGTAATACCGCCCCCATGTACAAGAATACAAGTGCTGTAATACCGACCCCCTATGTACAAGAATACAAGTGCTGTAATACCGACCCCCTATGTACAAGAATACAAGTGCTGTAATACTGACCCCCTATGTACAAGAGTACAAGTGCTGTAATACTGACCCGCTATGTACAAGAATACAAGTGCTGTAATACTGACCCCCCTATGTACAAGAATACAAGTGCTGTAATACCGACCCCCTATGTACAAGAATACAAGTGCTGTAATACTGACCCCCTATGTACAAGAATACAAGTGCTGTAATACCGACCCCCTATGTACAAGAATACAAGTGCTGTAATACCGACCCCCTATGTACAAGAATACAAGTGCTGTAATACCGACCCCCTATGTACAAGAATACAAGTGCTGTAATACCGACCCCCTATGTACAAGAGTACAACTGCTGTAATACCGCCCCCATGTACTTGGTGGGGTAAGGCCCGTTCCACACTTGCGAGTGTGATGCGATGAACTCGCATCACACTCGCAACGCATGCTGCCGGGAACGCACAGCCCGAACGCTGCACACCGGGAGTGAACTGACATGCTGAGTTCACTCCCGCAGTGCAGCGTTCGGGCCGTGCGTTCCCGGCAGCATGCGTTGCGAGTGTGATGCGAGTTCATCGCATCACACTCGCAAGTGTGGAACGGGCCTAACAGTGAAAGTCACAGAATTGGTGAATTTATTATTTTTCTTTATGCCATTTTGAATACAGTAACTTTGTTTTTGATCTTTTTTAGGTTGCTCTAACAAACTATGCATTTGAAAATGTGGCCTTCCATGTTCTTCACCAGAGGTTTCCACTTTTTACTTTTCGAACCTTATCAGATTGGTTTGATCATAAAACTGATATTTACAGGTAATATTCTATTACTTTAACCTTGTTATAAGGTAAAAGGAGTTCTGGAAAAAGCCCTGAGGGCTTTATGTAAAGTTATGTAACTTGGGCACCACTACTTTCATATTACATCTCTCTATTGACAGCATTTAGAAACTGTTGGTTCCTTTTCATAACCAATAGATATAAGAGGTGTCTATAGTTTATGGCCTTATAGGTTCAGAAATAAACTTCTAAGCTAATATAGTTTTTTTGTGTGCATTTCTTTACAGGTGGAGGATGATTGACCACTACATGAGCAGGGTGCATGGAACACTCCAGTTACTCGAACACTTAGATCTGATTGGGAGAACTAGTGAACTAGCCAGACTTTTTGGGATTCAGTTTTTGCATGTCTTAACTAGAGGATCACAGGTAAAATAACAATAATGGGAGTTAGCATACTTTAAAAAGCAGCTTTTGTGCATTTGCTGTGACATGATAGTATCTGTTCTTTTAAATGACCAAGCACATAGTTATTAAAATATGTGATAAAAGGTGCACAGCAAACAGGGCCATTAAAGGGCTATTAAACACAGTCAAGTTATCTGTCGGCTGAATTTACTGGCCCACACCTAGAACAGGTGAACTGGATGCAGCCATTCAGTTCAGTTGTACTAGGCTCAGAATTCATTTGTTTGCCATGATTCCATATCTGGTGGATGTAACAGCTGTGGTAGTATTTTTTTTTTTTTGGAAATCAGATTCTTAACTACACAAAGTAAACTGGTAGCAAGTCAGTACAAAGCAACCTTTGCCATAGAAAGGGATGAAGCCTAATAAGTGATATGATGACATTTGAAAACACTTAACGCTTGAAAATTAATTTTTTTATTTTTTTTTTTGCACAGTACCGAGTTGAATCAATGATGCTACGCATTGCTAAACCTATGAATTATATCCCAGTAACTCCAAGTCCCCAACAACGAGCTCAGATGAGAGCACCACAATGCATACCCCTTGTGATGGAGCCTGAGTCCAAATTCTACAGCAATTCTATACTGGTGCTAGACTTTCAGTCCTTGTACCCCTCCATAGTGATTGCATATAACTACTGCTACTCGACTTGCTTGGGAAACATTGAGAACCTGGGAAAGTAAGTGGTTGGGTGTATTCATGTAGTATAAATCAGATGTCTTCACTGTTTTGGGCAATCAGATATCTATATACAAATATATTCTAAAACTGTAGTAAAAACAATTTGCCAAAAATTAGATTTTCCATAGATGATCTGACATTTACATTGCTTCTAAATGGCGGTTTCTGGAAACCTTTTTTAAGTGGTGTTTATTTTCATCACAATCATGTTTGGCATAAGAGGAGGATATCCCTTGTTTACAGAGGCAGGTGCTCCCGTCTAACTTCTTAACTCACCTGATACACATTGAAAGTGATGCGGTACTGGGCTCCTGTATTTTACTTTTAAAATATATATCTTTATGTAATTTAAAGAGAAACCTTTCAGGCATATTAACCCCCAACAGTAAATATATTTTCATAAACTGCCATTAGAAAGCATTGCCTCTATCCCTACATTGCCCCTATACATGTCTGTAAATTTAAACAATTGGGTACAAAAGCTGTAGGCAAATGACCTGTGAGAGTTCCAATGAATCATTATCACATTCAGCAGTCCAGCTTATTCATGAGTGTCGGGCACAGCCACTCCCCCAGTGCTTGACTGACAGTCTGTATAATTATGTGACGCTCCTGGTGCTGGCTCCTCCATGTGCATCCTGGCCGGGCTCCCCCCTGCAGCCTGTGTGTGAGATATACTCCTATACATATTACTGACAGCCTGTATAATGATGTGACACTCCTGGTGCTGGCGGCCACACCCCCTGCAGCCTGTGTGTGTATGAGATACTCCTATACACATGACTGACAGCCCTTATAGTGATGTGACATTCCTGGTGCTGGCGCACCTTGCAGCCTGTGTGTGTGTGAGAGACTCAACTGCTCCAGGATGTGGTCGTGTGTATAGCAGAACATGTCAGGTTCGTGTGCAGCTGATGTCTGTGTCTCACACATGTGTATAGCAGAACATGTCAGGTACTTGTGCAGCTGATGTCTGTGTCTCACACAGGTGTATAGCAGAACATGTTAGGTACTTGTGCAGCTGATGTCTGTGTCTCACACATGTGTATAGCAGAACATGTCGGGTACTTGTGTAGCTGATGTCTGTGTCTCTCACATGTGTATAGCAGAACATGTCGGGTACTTGTGTAGCAGATGTCTGTGTCTCTCACATGTGTACAGCAGAACATGTCAGGTACTTGTGGAGCTGATGTCTGTGTCTCACATGTGTATAGCAGAACATGTCAGGTACTTGTGTAGCTGATGTCTGTGTCTCTCACATGTTATAGCAGAACATGTCAGGTACTTGTGTAGCAGATGTCGGTGTCTCTCACATGTTGTTATAGCAGAACATGTCAGGTACTTGTGTAGCTGATGTCTGTGTCTCACACATGTGTATAGCAGAACATCAGAACACAGCATGTTGGCAGATAAAGCACAGACAATGGGGGTCATTTACTAAGGGCCCGAATCGCGTTTTCCCGACGTGTTACCCGAATATTTCCGATTTGCGCCGATTGTACCTGAATTGCCCCGGGATTGTGTCGCACGCGATCGGATTGTGTCGCATCGGCGCCGGCATGCGCGCGACGGAAATCGGGGGGCGTGGCCGAACGAAAACCCGACGTATTCGGAAAAACCGCCGCATTTAAAACCCGAAAAAGTGTCGCTTGGTGACCGCTTACCTTCACCTGGTCCGAGGTGGTGCATTCCGGCGCGTGGAGATGATTTTCAGCGCAGCAGCGCCACCTGGTGGACGGCGGAGGAACTCCCTTCATGAATCCCGGCCGGACCCGAATCCAGAGCAGAGAACGCGCCGCTGGATCGCGAATGGGCCGGGTAAGTAAATTTGCCCCAATATCTTCATATACCTATCTTCGTATGCTCACTGTGCTGCCACAATAATTTTGACCCACAGTGGGAGGTGGAGAGCAGGAGAGAAGGGCCCTGGGAGTGTGTAAGAGCCAGAGCCTTTGTAGATCTAATGGACTCTGGTGACAAGCCCTTGCGCTTAATTTACATAAAAAATAAAAATTCTGGGTTTTTTAAAAGATAAAATACAGGACCACAGGAACTCTTCTCTCCTCTACCCCTATCCCACCCCTTCAAGCTCTTCGTTTGATGTTTTGCGGCAAAATTGGGGTCATAAATTCCAGGTACAACAAAAATTTTTCATCTCTCTGATATAATGATGCTGTAAGCTCCTCTAGTATTCTGGCGTACCCAGTCCCAAATGGACGTAGGTTATGATTTCTTCCATGCTGCTGGTATACTTAAGCCACGTTCACTAAATGGGTTCATCAATAAACCCTTATCTGATGACAAAGAGATAAGATAGAGTTGGAATTACATGCATAAGGGGTTATAAGCTAGAGGGGCATCTATCAAAGGATGGACAATCCGTTGCACATCACAGTTTTAATAACATGTTGCTATTTGGTTTCTAGGTGTGAAGAGTTCAATTTTGGATGCACATCTTTGCATGTTCCTCCAGATCTCCTGTACCAACTAAGGCATGATATTACAGTATCATCTAATGGAGTTGCTTTTGTTAAGGTAAAATAGTTACCCTTAAGTCCCTTACATACAGTGAGTGTAATGTGTCCAACTCGCATCATAGTTGCACCAAGTACTGGCTGGAACAATCCGGCTCGAATGCTGAGTAACCGGAGCTGAACTCTGGTTGTTAGTGTTCAGACCGGATGTTCCACTCCCTAGTGTGCAAGGGGTCTTACTTGTGTGTCTAGCCAGTTTGACTATTTCTTACTTAGTTTAAAACTTACTTTAGTTTTAAGGAAAGTGTAACAACAGCAGAAATGAATAGTTTGTATAAAAATGGCAGACATTGTAAAATACTTCAATAAGAGTGCCTTTTTTCTCCTGCAGTGAGCAGTATATAAGACATCCTGTTCACATCAATGAGTAAAGAAAAAAATGCTAATGATTAAAGGGATATTCCCATTTGAGCAAATAATTATTAGTGTTTGTATAATGAAAAGTTCTACAGTTTTCTAATATACTTTCTGTATCAATTCCTTAGGGTTTTCCATACTTGCTTGTTGTCATTCTGTAGAAAACGTCATTGTTTTCGTCCAGTGGATAGAAATCTTTCCAAGGTCACACAGGTGCACGGCTCATTATATCAGTGATTTTCAAATATTTTTGAGCCGCGGCACACTTTTTATACTTAGAAAATCCTGGGGCACACCACCAACCAAATAGCACAAAATGACACTAAAACAGTCATATTATACATATAGTTAACAATATAGATTCTAAATTTATTTTACTCACTCAGTAAATGAGTGTGAAACCTCTTCCTCAACAGTTCTCAGTTTCTCCCTGTTTTTAGTATATGGTGCTGATTATTATGTGGCTCATATACTGCAAAATAAAGGGGTACAATGAGAAGTACTATGGCCATGAGGCCAGAGTACAAGTGCCAGCTCGTATACTCAGCATATGAGCTGGTACTTGTAGTACTCCAGCCTCATGACTATAGTATTTCTCATTTTACATTTCTCATTGTTATATGCAGTATACTGCTGGAGTACTAAAAGTACCAGCTCATATGCTGAGTATTCTGCCAACAGTTCATATACTCAGGCAAAAGCTCATATAGTCAGCATTATTGGTGGGCATTACCTTTGCGGTGGGCAAATGCGAGAGTCTCTCCGCTCTCAGGATGATGCGCCGGCCTCAGTGACGTCATTTTGTCGCGCGGGGTTCAAAGCTTGCGCATGTGTTATTGTACACGTCTCCTACATTGTAAGAAGCCGTGACTGCGCATCGTGAATCAAAACACAGGGGGCACCATAGTTTGGGGAACTTTCCCCGCGGCACACCAGACCATGTGTCGCGGCACACTAGTTGAAAATCACTGCATTATATCACACAGCTCTGTTTACGCTGTGTGATGTAACGAGCCGTATATATACAAAATTAGCATTTCTGCAAACAAGAGGTCCTTTGGCCAAAGGCAAAAAAACTTTTTTTTTTTTAAATTTAACTTTTATTTTTATCGGTTCTTAAAAATAGGATATGGGTCCTATTTCTACTACATATATGAAAACAAGAAATTTTAAATTGGAGTGGTGGGATAAGAGCTCTAATTTATTCAGTTACATTTGAGAGGGAATACTCCAGAGATGGTATGTGTTCACATCTGGTTATTTCAACCACTGGCTCAACAGAGCTATTTAATGTAACTCTATTCCTCAACCCTAATAAAGCTCTTTGACAATTTTTTGATCACTAGTTGAAGGGTGACAGTCTCTAAGAGGTCAGTCACTTTCTGTTGACGATTTTGTAATCATTATGCACATTCTCACTCGTCATGCACATTTTCATTCATTCATGGAAGGCTGCCTCTAGAGTAATTCACTGTCATTCTGAACCCCATCTCGCTAGTGCTGCTTATATCAGAGGCTGAACAGCCCCGTTACCCCCTGAAGACGCCATATTATGGCGAAACATGTTGGGGGGGCAGTTTTGAGTGTGTGAATTTTAATATGAGTGGTGTTATGGATGAGAAATGGGGATCAATGCTGAACTGCAGCGGCATTTAACCCCTTAACGACTTGGCCTTCTAGTTTTTTTCACTTCCATTTTTCACTCACCAACTTCAAAAATCTATAACTTTTTTATTTTTCCACATAAAGAGCTGTGTGTTGGCTTATTTTCTGCGTAACAAATTGCACTTCATTGTGACAGTATTTAATATTCCACGGCGTGTACTGGGAAGCGCGAAAAAAATCCCAAATGCAGTGAAAATGGTGAAAAACCACATTTGCGACGTTTTCTTGTGGGCTTGGATTTTACAGCTTTCACTCTGCGTCCCAAATGACATGTCTCCTTTATTCTTTGGGTCGGTATGATCACGTGGATACCAAATTTGTATAGGTTTTATAATGTTTTCATACATTTAAAAAAAATTAAAACCTCCTGTACAAAATTTTTTTTTTTTATTTTGCCATCTTCTGGCGCCAATAACTTTTTCATAATTTGGTGTACAGAGTTGTGGGTAATGTAATTTTTTGCGAATTTTGATGCCGTTTTCATTGCTATGATTTTGTGACTGTGCGACCTTTTCATCACTTTTTATTAATTTTTATATATTTTTCAAAATGGCAAAAAAATTCCATTTTCGACTTTGGAAGCCTTTGGACTTTGGACCCCGTTACGGGGTTAAACGCAGTGAAAGACAGTTATTATATTTTGATAGATCAGACATTTTCGGACGCTGTCATGTCCCAGGACTTGTTTCTATTCATTGACATGTATATGTGTTATACTGCTTTGCCTTTTGACCCTCCTGTCTTCCTGTCCTCTAGCTTCAGTATTGTAACTCCTCCCCTCTCCCTCATGTATGCAGCCATCTTTGTCAGGAAAAGTGCATATCTGAATGTCTCTGCTACCCTGGCAAATTATATCCTTTTCACACCGTTGTAACCAGCATTTCTTCAAGATTTCTGCACTAAATAAAGCTGGAATCTTCCCACATGCTTCTTTCGATGGAGTTGACACTATCTGACAAAAAGTGATTTCGGTGTAAGTACTGGTTAAAACAAAGATATAAGACTATCTATAAACACCTGCTTACAGCCAGGTTATTGAGTCAGAATAGTGAAAAGGATCATAGACTGCCAGTCCCAGCCGTGGGGACAGAGACTCAGCTACAGCTACAGTCATAGCAGCCATCCCTCCTCAGAGTAATCCATCCTGTGTGTATTCCATCATCATGGCTGAGGGACACTCAGTACAGGGAGGCATGGATCCCAGTCTGCAGTCCAGTGATAAGGACAAACGCTCTGTTAAGCCTACATGGAAGGTTAGAGAGAACCTTGAAAGCCTCCAGCATGAACTTTCATCAGACATTATGAATCTGTGGAAAAATTTACAGGCACATGTCTTTACCATTTCCTTGCCTGAACATAATGTATTGCCTCTAGAGGGAGCCCTAGAGACACTGTCCACTAAGCATGAGCATTACATGCTGAAGTGTCAAGAATATGAAAGCATTCTGAAAAGAATCAATACACAAGATAGTCTAGAAGAACTGCAAAACTTCCAGCATCTTAATGCTGAACGAGACGGTTTAATATACGAAACTTTGTCAAAAACAAGGGCAAGAATTGTGCAACTTCAAGAAACAACATCTTGTACTTCTGAGTCCACAAGACGTTCTAAACGCACGTCTAGGTCGCGATCCTCAAAATATTCAACACTCAGTGAGCAGCTTATAAAGGCGCGTGCAGAAGCCGAGGCGACTAAGGTTCAAGCCGCCTTTGCGCAGAGGAAGGCTGAAATGGAAGCAGAGGCAGCGCAGAGGAAGGCTGAAATGGAAGCAGAGGCAGCGCAAAAGAAAGCTGAAATGGAAGCAGAGGCAGCAGCCAGAGAAGCAGATGCAGCTAGAAGAAAGGCAGAAATAGAAGCTCTTCAGAAACAATGTGAGCATGCTGTAGCCATCGCAAAGGTGAAGGTCCTGGAAGAAGCAGCCAGTGGGAGTGAAAGAGACAGTGTTGCCTTGAGCGGAATGGATGCAGAGGATCCTCTTAAACGTACCAGAGACTATGTGTTTAGCCAAATCAGTGAACCCCAGATTGCTATTACCGTCCCTGACAAAGCAGATATGTCTTCACAGCGACAACACATAATTCCTTCTGCAATATCCCAAAATCAAGGTCAGTACAACACTCTGCCTGTTCATCATCCTGATCCTTCACTCTACATGAATCACCACGGCCCTACACCCCAGGACGCTCAACAAGCTAAAACGCCAAACCCTAACAATGGCCTTGCATCATACCAAGCCACAGCTAATCCTATGGACAGTAAGCCACCTCCTGGGCTAAACGCCTATGCAGCCTCATTTACACCAGTGTTTCTTAGCCAGAACGCCGAGAACAATGTGACCAACGTTACCCAGCCAGCATTTCCTTGTCCAAGCTCAGAGCGAACAGACATGTCAGAGTTTGCAAGATACATGTTACGCCGTGAACTTACTAAGACCGGACTCACAAGGTTTGATGACCAGCCTGAGAACTACAGAGGCTGGAAATGTGCCTTCAGAACCGCAATTAGTGACCTCGGCATCACTGCTGCAGAAGAGCTAGATCTGTTGATCCGATGGCTAGGCCCACAGTCCACAGAACGTATTAAGAGACTCAGGTCTGTTCACATTGGTAATCCTGCAGCAGGTCTTACAGCTGCCTGGGAGAGACTAGAGCGAACCTATGGCAGTCCTGAAGCAATTGAGAGTGCTCTCTTCAAACGGTTGCAAAGTTTCCCAAGGCTATCTGGCAAGGACAACCAAAAATTTCAAGAGCTTAGTGACCTACTTTCAGAGCTCCAACTAGCCAAGACAGACCCTCACCTACCTGGTCTCAGCTACCTGGATACTTCTCGTGGGGTAAACCAAATAGTTGCCAAACTGCCACCTAACCTCCAAGAAAAATGGGCTACAGTTGGGTCAAGATACAAAAGAGAGAATGAAGTCTGTTTTCCTCCATTTGACTACTTCTGTCAGTTTGTCAGCAACATTGCAGAGTCCAAGAATGACCCAAGCTTTTCCTACGGTGAGTCCAGCGGCCTCAGTTCACCACCTTTTAAATATGACAGCTCACACTCCGAGTACAGAAAACACAGAGGTCCAGTGTCAGTAAAAAAGACTGATGTTCTTCCCACTACCTCATCAGCTTCTGAGGAGCTCAGCTGTAAGATCAACCAAGGTGAAAAGATTGAGAACCCCAATCGCCTATGCCCTATTCATAAGAAGCCGCATCCTCTCAAGAAGTGTATTGGCTTCAGAAAGAAGCCACTTCAAGAACGCAAGGAGCTGCTAAAGAAGTTTGGAATATGTTTCCGATGTTGTGCTTCCACTGAACATGTTGCTAAGGACTGTAAATCCACTATAAAGTGCATAGAATGTGACAGTGAGAACCACGTACAAGCTCTTCACCCCTCTCAGTCCAGCCCTACACCATCTACAGATCTCCCTCCTCCAGCAAAGCATGGCGGGGAGAACACAGATCAAGCAGCAAGGCCCATCACAGTATCCTCTTCATGTACAGAAGTCTGCGGAGAAGATCTTTGTGACAAGTCCTGCGCAAGGATATGCCTGATCAAGGTGTACCCAAATGGTCAGCCAGAAAAGACTTTAAAGGTGTATGCCATCCTGGACGACCAGAGCAACCGATCACTTGCAAGGTCAGAACTTTTTGATCTCTTTAACCTAAAGGGGGATGCTTACCCATATACCTTGGGCACTTGTAGTGGTATTACAGAGGTTTCAGGGAGAAGAGCCAGTGGACTTGTAGTAGCTTCTCTAATGGGAAATCTAGAGGTACCTTTGCCCACACTTGTTGAATGCAACCAGATACCATCAAACAGACAGGAGATCCCTACACCAGAAGCCGCTCTCCATCATCCTCATCTAAGGACCATAGCCAGTGAAATACCAGCTCTGGACAAAAATGCAGAGATCCTGCTTTTACTGGGAAGGGACATTCTCAGAGTGCACAAAATACGTCAGCAAATCAATGGTCCACATGATGCACCATTTGCCCAGCGCCTTGACCTAGGCTGGGTTATTATAGGCAACGTCTGCATTGACCGAATGAAAAGGCCTACCAAGATATCCTCATTTAAGACTCATATATTGCCAAATGGTCGCAGCACTTATTTTCAGCCATGCCCATGTCATTACCAGGTGAAAGAAAAGATGAGTAACTGTAAGGGGCAGCATGACCAGCAAGATGACATGAACATTTGCCTTCCATGGGATGATAGCCTTGGATCTACAGTGTTCAACACCACAAGTGATGACAACAAGTTGGCACCTGCTAGAGAAGATAAAGAATTTCTCAAAGTAATGGATAAGGAATTTACTCAAAATGATTCCAACAGCTGGGTAGCACCTTTACCTTTCCGTACTCCAAGAACAAAACTACCAAACAATCTGCAGCAAGCAGCCTCAAGATTTTCATCTTTAAAGCGTACCTTAAAGAGAAAGCCAGAGATGGAAAAACACTTTGTAGACTTTATGCAGAAGGTGTTTGATAGAGACCATGCAGAACCTGCACCGCCACTAAAGGAAGGAGAAGAATGTTGGTACCTGCCATCATTTGGTGTGTATCACCCTCGGAAACCAGACCAAATCAGAGTGGTGTTTGATTCTAGCGCACAGTTTGAGGGAGTGTCTCTCAACAATATGCTCCTCACTGGTCCTAACCTCAACAACAGTCTTCTAGGGGTCCTAATGCGCTTCAGACAAGAACCTGTTGCAATAATGGCTGACATTCAACAGATGTTCCATTGCTTCATTGTTAAAGAAGACAACAGAAACTATCTTCGGTTTCTTTGGCACAAGGACAACGACGTCAACAAGGAAGTCATAGATTATCGAATGAAGGTGCATGTCTTCGGCAACAGCCCATCTCCTGCTGTAGCCATCTATGGACTGAGAAGGACAGCCCAACAAGGTGAGAAGGAGTATGGTTCTGATGCTCGTCAGTTTGTTGAGAGGAATTTCTATGTTGATGATGGTCTTAAGTCTTTACCCACAAGTGAAGAGGCAGTTGATCTTCTTACCAGAACACAAGAGATGCTGTCTGCAGCAAATCTCAGACTTCACAAGATCATCTCCACTAACCATGAGGTAATGAAAGCCTTTCCCTCAGAAGATCATGCCATCAACTTGAAGAGTCTTGATCTTGGTTCTGACACTCCTCCTGTGCGCAGCCTAGGGTTTCTCTGGAACATTGAACAAGATACTTTTACTTTCCAAGTGTCTGCTTGTGATAAACCGTTCACCAAGCGAGGAGTTTTATCTGTTGTGAACAGTATTTACGATCCTCTTGGGTTCATTGCGCCCATCACCATCCAAGGCAAGATACTGCTAAGACAGCTTACCACTGAAAATACGGATTGGGACTCTCCGCTACCTATTGAGAAACAACTAAGGTGGGAAAAATGGAAAAGGTCTCTGGAAGTGTTAGAGCAACTCCAAGTTCCACGTTGTTATTCAACCAGCTCCCTTTCAACAGCCATCAGGAGGGAAGTCCACATCTTCTCTGATGCATCAGTGGAAGCCATAGCTGCAGTAGCCTATCTGAAGACCACAGGAGCCAGCAATGAGACACATTGCGGATTTGTCTTAGGTAAGGCAAAACTTACTCCAAAACCCGCACACTCTGTACCGAGACTTGAGCTTTGCGCAGCCGTACTAGCAGTTGAAATTGCTGAAGTAATACGAGACGAAATAGATATTTCAATTGATTCGTTTACATTTTACACTGACAGCAAAGTTGTGCTCGGTTATATACATAACCAGACTAAACAGTTTTACATGTATGTCAGCAACCGAGTAGAACGCATCAGGAGCTTTTCTATGCCTGAACAGTGGCAGTATATCTCCACGGAACTTAACCCTGCTGATCGAGGAACAAGACCTGCACCAATTGCACGTCTTTTGGATCACATGTGGTTATCTCCTCCAAGGTTTCTGTGTGAGGAACCTTGTCTGACTCCATCCAATGATGTCTTTGAGCTAATTGATCCTGAGTCTGATAAGGAAATCAGGCCCACAGCCTCCACGTTGTACACTTCTGTAACTTCAAAGGTCAAGCTGAAGTCACATCGCTTCGAGCGTTTCTCAACTTGGTCATCCATTGTGCGGGCTATTGCCAGATTGGTTCACATCTCTCGCTGCTTTGCTAAGGACACACCATCACAGTGTCATGGGTGGCATACGTGTAAGGAACACCCTACTGCTTCAGACCTTGAACATGCTGAACAAGTCATCATCTGTTGTGTTCAACAAGAAGTGTATCATCAGGAGATAAATTTTATCTCAAAAAACATCAGTTTGTCCAAGAGTAGTGCACTCTACAAACTCAATCCAGTGCTCGATCACCACCAGTTACTGAGAGTGGGCGGCCGGATAGAGAGATCTGACCTGTGTAACAAGGAACAAAATCCTATCATAATACCAGGTGGACATTACATTGCTACATTGCTGATCAGACACCATCATGAGCTAGTACAGCACCAAGGCAGGCAGTTTACTGAAGGTGTCATCAGGTCAGCTGGTTTCTGGATTGTGGGCATGAAGAGATGTATTTCCTCTGTACTCCACAAATGTGTTAAGTGTCACAAGTTAAGAGGAAGACAGCAACAGCAGCAAATGGCAAACCTACCAGCAGACCGTCTAAGTGCTGATCCACCATTTACTTATGTTGGGGTCGATGTCTTTGGTCCATGGCCAGTAGTTACTCGTAGAACCCGTGGTGGAGCTGCAAATAGCAAGCGATGGGCAGTACTGTTTACTTGTCTCAGCATTCGAGCAGTACACATTGAAGTAATTGAATGCATGGATGCCTCTTGCTTCATCAATGCCCTTAGAAGATTCTTCGCCATTCGTGGACCTGTCAAACAGTTGAGGTCCGACTGCGGTTCCAACTTTGTGGGAGCTTGCAAGGAACTACAATTGGAAAACTTCTTGACCAACAATAGATGTACTTGGGTGTTTAACCCTCCACATTCATCGCATATGGGAGGATCCTGGGAACGCATGATTGGAATTGCACGCAGGATACTTGAATCAATGCTAATGGACAACAAGTCTTCCTTGCTTACTCATGAGACATTGGTCACTTTCCTTGCTGAAGTATCTGCCATAATCAATGCAAGGCCTTTAGTTCCAGTTTCCTCAGACCCTGATTCTCCAATCATTCTTACTCCTGCAACACTTCTTACTCAGAAGATCGGAACTGCTGATATTCCTCCAGGCACCTTTGACCACAGTGACATCTACAGACGCCAGTGGAAACAGGTCCAACATCTGTCTAATGTGTTTTGGCATAGGTGGAAGAGAGAGTATCTCCATATGCTTCAAAGTCGTCAAAAGTGGCAGACTTCAAAACCTAACCTCCAGGAAGGCGATCTTGTTCTTTTAAAGGATAAAGAAGTCCATCGTAATGAGTGGCCCATGGGTCTCATCACTAAAGTTCTGCCTAGCGACGATGGAAAGATTCGCAAAGTGGAAGTCAAGGTAACAAAGGGAGGTTCCGCAAAGGTTTTCTTCCGTCCCATCCATGAGCTAGTGCTTCTGCTACCAAAAGAAGAAGCTACATGAGTGACTTGGATACCCACTTAGTTTATGGCGGGGAGCATACCGTCTTCCCCAATCCGAAGATGGGTTTACTTGAACTTCTTCACAGTTTCGCATCAGGATTTCAAATCTTCAACCTCAAGATTTGGACTTATTGTTATTGTTTGCATGTTGTTTTTTCTCTTGTTTACAGGTTTTAAGAACAACCTATGGACTCATACGACATTCTTTCAATTTTGGTATATTATGAAATCTTAAGATTTCAGACGGGGAGTGTCATGTCCCAGGACTTGTTTCTATTCATTGACATGTATATGTGTTATACTGCTTTGCCTTTTGACCCTCCTGTCTTCCTGTCCTCTAGCTTCAGTATTGTAACTCCTCCCCTCTCCCTCATGTATGCAGCCATCTTTGTCAGGAAAAGTGCATATCTGAATGTCTCTGCTACCCTGGCAAATTATATCCTTTTCACACCGTTGTAACCAGCATTTCTTCAAGATTTCTGCACTAAATAAAGCTGGAATCTTCCCACATGCTTCTTTCGATGGAGTTGACACTATCTGACAAAAAGTGATTTCGGTGTAAGTACTGGTTAAAACAAAGATATAAGACTATCTATAAACACCTGCTTACAGCCAGGTTATTGAGTCAGAATAGACGCGGCGATACCTAATGTGTTTATGATTTTTACTGTTCATTTATATTTATATCAGTTCTAGGAAAAGGGGGGTGATTTGAATTTTTAGGTTTTTTTAATTAGAATTTTTTTTTTTTTTAACTTTTTTTTTAATTTTTACTTTTACTATTTTTCAGACTCAATAGGGTACTCTAACCCTAGGTAGTCTGATTCATCCAATCATATACTGCCATACTACTGTATGTGGATTTTACTCCCGATTGATTACAATGTGCAATTAGCACATTGTAATGCATGGGTTAAAACTAAGTAGCCTTGGGTATTCAGAACACCCGAGGCTACCAAGGCGACGGATCGTGCAATATGCAGCAGAGACTTTCCGGGTATGTATCAGCCCCTGAGGCTACCAATACAATTGAAAGAAGGAGAGCAAATTCAGACTATCATTGGTAGGTCCAGCAGGAAGACCTCCAAAGATATTGCAGTTCTGTCAACACCACCTCACTTTTCCCGCAGTTCCAAACAGACAATGAGGTGTCGCTTTAAAATAGCGCTGAGAGCAGCATCTCTTAAGTTCCCTGGGACTTGGTAGATTTGGTCCTGTTTGGTGAACTCTGTCCTGGGGTGATGGTAGGGGGTGCTCACAGAAATGGCTCCGAGTGCCACCTCTAGCACCCGTGCCATAGGTTCGCCACCACTGCTCTTGAGGCAGCCTTCCATGAATGAATGAAAATGTGCATGACGAGTGAGAATGTGCATAATGATTACAAAATCGTCAACAGAAAGTGACTGACCTCTTAGAGACTGTCACCCTTCAACTAGTGATCAAAAAATTGTCAAAGAGCTTTATTAGGGTTGAGGAATAGAGTTACATTAAATAGCTCTGTTGAGCCAGTGGTTGAAATAACCAGATGTTAACACATACATTTCATTTGGGACCATTCCCCCCCCCCACCCCACCCTTGGGGAACAGCTTCTCCATGTGACCTTTTCAAATATATGAAAACACCCATCACTTGGCTTAGCGACGCCCCCTGCTCCTCTACAGCCAGTCCCGAGTGTGGAGAGTTATTCATATATTTGAAAAGGTCACATGTTTCCCAAGGGTGGGGGGAAACTGCTCCTTTCCAGCCCCTCCCATTTGGCAACTGCCTAGTCACACAGCAGATGCTAATGAAAGGTACAATATAACATATCTTTTTTTCTGTAAAACCAATTTTTTATACAAAAACACTTTGGCAGTGCATGTACTATACTCTGTGGGGACTGGGGGAGTGCTAAAAATGGGTCTCCTGGTGACAGGTTCCCTTTAAATAGACAATCTAAGAACAAAAGACTTCCTGAGTGACTGAGAGGAAAACTGTTCTAGCTGTTCATGGCAACCAGTCAGATCAGATCAAATTTTCAAACTACAGTTTTATAAAATATAGGTTGCCTGTAGGTTACTTGTTTTGAATCTCCCCCAAAGATTTGGACAAATTTTGAAAATCTGCCACTAGTTATTCCTAATGATCTAATAGTTAGACCATGTAAACCTGGAGTAGACGGTGATAGATTGTGCTTGGTAAATTTGGTCATCAAGTTCATACCACCTATTTGGCCATTTTTTGCATATTGAAACTGTATTCTGTCATCCCTACAATGGTATATAATATACAACATATATAATAATGTATCCGGCACTATACTGTTTAAACCTATAAATATATGAATATATCTGTATTTCATAGTTTATACGGTTGAAAAAAGACGCTTGTCCATCAAGTTCAACCAGGGAAGGGATTGGATGAGGAAGGGATTTAGGGGAAACAATTCTATCTAACATAACAGTCAATGTTATTTAGGTGTAAAAAGGCATCTAGACCCTTCTTGAAGCTCTCTGCTGTCCCCGCTGTGACCAGCGCCTGAGGCAGGCTATTCCACAGATTGACAGTTCTCATAGTAAAAAAGCCCTGTCTCCTCCGGTGATTAAACCTTGATTTCTCCCTCGTCTTTTGATTTGATTTAATCTGGAACAACTTACCACCATATTGTTTGTATGGACCATTCATATATTTATATAAATTAATCATGTCCCCTCGTAGTCGTCTCTTTTCCAGACTAAATAAATCTAGTTGTTTTATTCTTTCCTCATAACTAAGACCCTCCATACCCCTTATCATTTTTGTGGCTCTACGTTGAACCCTCTCCAGCTCCAGGGCATCCTTTTTATGGACCGGTGCCCAGAACTGGACAGCATGTTCCAGGTGTGGCCGAACCAATGCCTTGTACAGTGGTAATATTACATCCCTATCACGAGAGTCCATTCCACTTTTGAAACATGACAAGATCCTACTAGCTTTAGAGGCAGCTGATTGACATTGCATGCTGTTATTCAACTTATGATCTACTTGTACCCCCAGGTCCTTCTCCACAAGGGACTGTATTATTCTGCTTATGTAAATAGTTCTTACCCATTTATCTAAATGTGCTTGTTTTCTTCTTAACTTAGGCTTCTGTCAGAAAAGGGGTGCTTCCAAGAATGCTAGAAGAGATCTTAAATACCCGAATAATGGTGAAACAGTCCATGAAACAATATAAAGAAGACCGAAGCCTTACACGCCTGCTTGATGCCCGACAATTGGGGTTGAAATTAATTGCCAATGTCACGTTTGGCTACACTGCTGCTAACTTCTCTGGGAGAATGCCCTGTGTAGAGGTATGAGGACATTCATGCCACAGTGACGGAAAAGCATTGGAACATATGCCTTTGTATCCGCAATAGAAACTTTAAATACAGGCAGTTACATACAAAATCGGTTCTTTAGGTTTCTACTTTAGTTGAATTTGTATGTAAGTCAGTACAGGTATATAGGTTAGAACTCCATTCTTTTTGTCCTCATAACAATTGGATTTTCTACATGTTTTGCTGTCAAGGGAACAAGGATTATCAATAAAACTTTATTAGACACATTACAGCTGATCATTGCAGCCTGAGACTAAAGTAAATCATCCAGAGAACTTCACCCGAGGTCACATCGGACAGAGAGGTCCGTCTGTAACTAGGGGTCATCTGGTGTCCCGAAGTTTTGGGATCGTTTGTATATTTTTTCTCTCTCTCACACTCACTCACTCTCACAAATGCCAAATCTACTTGTGTTTTGAAAATTCTGTAGTCTTGTATCATATATAGTACATTACAGGCAGTCCCCAGGTTACATACAAGATAGGATCTGAAGGTTTGTTCTTAAGTTGAATTTGTATGTAAGTCGGAACCGTATACTTTATCATTGTAATCCCAGCCAAAATTTTTTTGGTCTCTGTGACAATTGGATTTTAAAAATGTTGGATTGTCATTAGAACCAGGATTAACAATAAACCTTCATTACAGACACCGGTGATAACTATTATAGCTGTTTATTGTAGCTTAGGACTAAAGTACAGTAATTGCCAACATCCAGAGGTCCGTTTGTAACTAGGGGTCGTATGTAAGTCAGGTGTTCTTAAGTAGGGGACCGCCTGTAGCCACAAACTAGTGGGATGCATGCTTTTATTTAACTATTGGAAACTACTATCACCACATAGATCTGTTCTGATTTTATTCTTTCAACTAAATAATATAGATATAAAATTACTAGTAATCATTGGTAATTTGTTATCAGTGAGTGCATTCACCAAGTAATATTGCAAAAAAAAATGTATCTATATATGTAACCGTTTGAAATTAGAAAATATTTTCCCCCATTTATGATTATCCTTATTGACTTCACATTACTAAGTTATTACCAGATTCTGGGCATATCAAACAATTGTGATGTTGGATTGTGTTTTATCTGTTGTAGATTGGGGACAGTATTATCCATAAAGCACGAGAGACCTTGGAGCGTGCTATAAAACTTGTAAATGACACAAAGAAGTGGGGAGCCAGAGTTGTGTATGGTGATACTGACAGGTAATGAAAGGCATCCTTTTGTACATTTCCAAACCTTATTTATGACCAAATCTCATATGTGTTTGTGCCAAATCAATCTGAGTGTGACCCATTTGTAAATTGATGTGTATAGATAGATAGAGAATAGAAAAATCCAGAGCAGCACAACTCACAGCGTAGATCCCTTGGCCAGGGTCACATGCCATAATCCTTAGGAAAGAGGCAGCATTCCATGTAACGTGAAGCGGGGTGAATCTTTATTCCATCAGTGCAACGTTTCGGTGTGAGCACACACATTTTTCATGCTTGAAAAAGGTGTGTGCTCACACCGAAACGTTGCACTGATGGAATAAAGATTCACCCCGCTTCATGTTATATGGAGTGCTGCCTCTTTCCTAAGGATTATATAGATAGATAGATATTGTAAATTGATGAGGTGTATAGATAAATAGATATTGTAAATTCATGAGGTGGATGGATAGATAGGTAGATAGATAGATAGGTAGATAGATATTTTTAAAAACAAAGTCCAGAGCAGCTCTGCAAAAATACTTAATCCTGGGTGTAAGCCAACAGAGTATCCGTGGCGATCCTCCATGTGAATAGGTACAAAGAATTCAGCAGCACTCCATAAAAAAAACAAGTGAATGTATCCTAAACACATTGGAATATGTTTAGAATAAATCCACTTGTTTTTGTTCAGTCCTGCTGCACTGTTCTTGACAGACTTCATTTAGTTCATGACCCACAAACTCTATGTATTTTTGCACTTTCTGTGAACTGCTATGATCTTTCACATATTGCTACATACATGTTGGAGAACCTTGATCAAACACTGATTATTGTCTTACGAATGAATTATGTCACTACAGTGGGTTGTTGTAAACTATTCCTCTCTGACTAAACAGAGGTTATAATGATCACCTGAGTGAAGTTGGCCCCCCCACCTTGTTCAAATCAAACAAAATTGGTGTCAAACGTTTGTACTACCATTTTGCTGGCTTGTGCAGCAGAAATTTTCGTCTGTGCCGCATTGTGCTAGCGGCACAATGAAAATTTTTGCTGCACAAATGTAGCACTAACGTTTGACCCCAGTTTTGTTTGATTCGGTTAGTGGGGGGGGGGGGGGCTGGGTGAACTTTTGACCTCCTAATTTTTTGTTCATATATTCAAAACAAAAGCAGCACAAACAAAAATCTGAGCAGCACAAACGTAGCAGAACTGGTTGACCTCTGATGACTTTTGGAAACTTTCATTAAAGGGGTTCTCAGGAGGTGGAAAAACATGGCTGCAGTCTTCCAAAAACAGCACCACACCTGACCATGGTTACTGCCAGTACTGCAGCTCAGCTGTATAGAAATGAATGGAGCTTAGTTGCAATACCACACACTACCCATGGTCAGGTGAGGCGCTGTTTTTGGAAGACTGCAGCCATGTTTTTCCACCTCCAGAGAACCCCTTTAATATCTTAAAAATGATAGCGGCACAAACGAAACGAAACGTTTGACACCAATTTTGTTTGATTTGAACAAGGTGGGGGGCCCAACTTCACTCAGGTATAATGATCAGATACTGGGACTGATCTCTCTCCAACTATGGGGGCTAGAAAGAAAGTTTGAGGTGCTCCTGAATCTGTGTAGCAGTCCCTACAGAATTGTATGCTAATCTCCACATGTTTGAGGTGGTGAAAGGTAATCTTTAATCCCTTCACGCTCCGCGCCGTACGTGAATGGTGCAGAGGTGCGGGGGGTGTATGAAGAGGGCTTGCGGGCTAAGCCCTCTTCATACACAGGAGGGGTTTGTTGCATATTGCAGCAAACCCCCACCACTAATACCCAAGGTCGGTGCCGCGGTCATCAGCAGTTTCGTTACAATGAGCCAGTGGCTCATTGTAATGAATACTGTGTAAAAATTCCATATACTGCAATACAGTAGTATTTTGCCCAATCAATAGAAAAACGGTTAAGCCGGCGTGAACCACATATTTACACCACATAAAAAATGGAATAAAAAGTTATCAAAATGTCGCACAGACCTGAAAATGGTAGCAATAAAACCTCGGCTCATTTTGCAAAAATTGACACCTAACACAGCGCCGTACACCGAAAAATGAAAAGGTTATTAGCGTCAGCTAATGGCGACTTTTTTTTTTTTTTTTGCACATTCGTTTCATTTAAAAAAATTTATTAAACCGCAATAAAACCTATATAAATTTTGTATCACCGTGATCATACTGAACCAAAGAATTAAATCCATAACTATTTGGACCGAACAGTGAAAGTCGTAAAAACTGAGCCCACAATTTTTCCACATTTGGAAGTTTTTTCCAGCTTCCCAGTACACTGCATGGAATAATAAATAACGGCACAAAGAAGTAAAATTTGTTACGTACAAAATAAGCCCTGACACAATGAAAAAAGTTATTGATTTTTGAAGGTGGATAGCGAGAAATGAGCGAAAAAACCCTGCATCCTTAAGGGGTTAAAGAAGTGCAAAACGAACTGCAAAAATTGATTGGGCATTCAGGTACTAATGACCCATGGTCTTGAAGGGGTTGAAGGCCAAATACTTCACAGATGATTAGGAATAAATATAATTGCGCCAAACCAACATTTATTATGTCTTGATGCTTCAGATGGAACTGTCACAGTAGTCACTTTTAAGAATCATTCCCTTAGTGGTAGTGAAGACGTGATACATACTTTTACTTAGGAGTACATAGTATTTATAAGGAGAGCACCCTCATAGGCCATGCATCTCTGTGACTTGCACTATATGAAGTGTATTTATTCACTTGATATCAGTGATAAATTCTCTGCACAATCTTATTATAGCAGATTTTATTCGGACAAATGTTACCATCTGAAAACTTTTTATGTTTTGTAGTATGTTTGTGCTGCTTAAAGGGGCAACAAAAGAACAGTCTTTCAAAATAGGACAAGAAATCGCTGAAGCTGTTACTGCTACAAACCCAAAGCCAGTAAAGCTGAAGTTCGAGAAGGTAAAGCAATGTCTAAATCTTTTCTGACCTGATCGTTTCCACACTATAATTTTCAATTTACATATTCCATTAGTACATGAGGACTGTGTTAGTTTGAAGGGGACTCCTCTCTTTTCTGCTAACAGCATGTTACACTTCTACATGTTCACAGGTTTATCTTCCCTGTGTGTTACAAACCAAGAAGAGATATGTGGGTTATATGTATGAAACCCTTGATCAGAAGGATCCAGTTTTTGATGCAAAAGGCATTGAGACTGTGAGAAGAGATGCATGTCCAGCCGTTGGTAAGGTAAGGAGACATCCACAATTCTGTCTGTATACTAAGAATGATGAGCTATGGTGACCACTTGTTATGATTCTGTTTCTAATGGCTACCTTCCAATTTCAGAACTGCTTCCTTTATTGATGGGAATAAGCAAGAACTTATCTGTATGGAATTCATTTTCCTATCCACAGACCTGAAAATGCTTCACTACTCACTGAGATCCATGACAAATTTACAAACTAACCCTTGAGATACATCATATAAATTGCATATAAAATACAGCCACCTGTAAGAATATCAGAGTTATTTGATCTCCTCTGGTTCTCAGTTATGTTGTGTGTCCAGCAATGAGACCCACTAACCGGCTGTTAGTAAAGCGGAATAAATAATCCAACTTCCCATTAAACCAGAGGACTAGATGAGAAAATAAGTACACTGAATGAGTCATTGAATGGACCCATGTAGTCTTATACTTCACTAAATAAATTATGTTGGGTATTGTATCTGGAGTACAGAGAAGTACTAGTTTATCTCACAATTTTCTTCCGCGTGGATTAGGCCAAGCTTCTTTTCCCCGAGTCTACACCATTTTCGTACAATTCAGAAACAGCCCAAAAATGGTCTAAAACACTCAAAATATTTTGAATTTTCCCAATTACCTTCGCTACAATTTACGTAGTGTAAATTTTGGTCAGAGAATAGCATTTTTGTGGAAGTGTTACTTTAATAAACGGAATATTATCTCATACATGATGTCTCTTTTGGTCAATTGGTGACTTTTTCATGTGTAAATCTATCTTTTTATTTTATCCCTCTGTGTTTACAGATACTTGAACGTTCTATTAAACTGCTGTTTGAAACAAGAGATATAAGTCAAATAAAGCAGTATGTTCAGAGACAATGTATGAAGCTTTTGGAGGGAAAGGCCAGCATGCAGGATCTCATCTTTGCCAAGGAATACAGAGGAAGTTTTGCTTACCGACCAGGAGCCTGTGTGCCAGCATTGGAACTCACAAGGTAACATTGGATGGCAATATGATTGAAGGCAAAGGATTTGAGTTTTAAAAAGATTTTATAATTCTTTCATAACATACATCATTACATACAGTGGGAGGGGAGAAAGCACCAAGGAAGTGCTTTGGGGGGCGTGTAAGAACCAAAGACGACAGAGGCTCTGGTGACAGTCATAGAAGCTTGTGTGCTTCATTTAAATAAAGTTAGTTTTATAAGTAATGCATCTTATAAAAACTTCTAATAAACATAGTGGGTTCCTATATAAATCAGAAGAATGGAAATGCCTCAGAAGTGAACAAATCAAAGGTAATAGAAAGCAAAAATCTTACAATATTGGAAAAATCAGACAATATTGCAGAATAGCATGAAATGTATATTTAAGGCATGTGTTAGCCCTGTGTTTTAAATATGAGTACTTGGAGAATGGGTTTTTTGTCCTAGACTTTGGACCACCTGATCTTTACCACAGCTGTTCTTTATAGGAAAATGGTAGCATATGACCGTCGTTCAGAACCACGTGTCGGAGAAAGAGTGCCATATGTAATAGTGTATGGTTCGCCTGGCGTACCCCTTATTCAGCTTGTAAGACGACCTATTGATGTCCTCCAGGATCAGAATCTCAGAGTAAATGCAACCTACTACATCACTAAGCAAATCCTGCCTCCATTAAACCGACTCTTTTCTCTCATTGGAGTTGATGTAACCAATTGGTACGATGAGTTACCAAGGGTAAGTACACATTGTTAAAAGACATGCCTTGTTGGAAAAATTGGATTTCTAAGGGGGGAAGTACAAGGGAAATAGTGCATTCATCATAGTAGTGTGTCACATAAATGCTTCTTATTAAGGTAGTTGAAAATCATCCTAGGAGGGGAGGTCCCAAAAATATACCACCAGCTCAAACCACGCATTGCACAGAGAAATTGAAAATAAATTGTAGCATCTTGGGCTCTACAGGCCTCTGTTTGGTAAAAAAAAAAAATCAATGGAGTGTTTTATTGTTTCTTCCCCAATTTCCATATATGCCTAGCCCTAGTATGGTATGAGTCAGTAAGTCTTCCTATCTGAAACATTACATGAATTTTTGTATCCACCGGGATCTCTTTCTTCCTACTGATGAACTGTACCACACAGACTCTCCACAGAGGGGAGCACAAAACTTATCACAGGTGTTGATGAGAGACGTTCGGTCATACATTAATAAAGATGGAGAGTAAACTACCTACTATAGGTAGTATAGAAGACATAAATCCAACATGATGGAGTGAGATGAGAGCAGATAGGTAGGTTGCACTGCTGGCAAGGAAATGTTTCTCACACTTGGCACTTCTTATATGAAGATGAAAATTGGGGAATGGGTGCTGGAAGGGAACAAAATAGCTGTTCCTGTAGTGTTGTTTTAACTTGAACATATACAATTGGAAACAGAATGAACAAGTATGACTTTTGTGGAGTTACCAGGAGAAAGACTAGCTTAAAAAGTAGCATTTTGACATACCATCAGACTTGTAGGAACTTTTTAATGGACTCCACTTTGACCTCCCTTGCCAGCGCATTATGCACCAGCTTTTGATAATTTCCCCCTATGTGTCACATGGAATCTGCCTTTGGTATACTGATTGCTTGCATATTGGAGAGGTACTCACCATACATATATCTTTTTCCTTTGTCAGATCCAGAAGGCATTCTCTGCATACTCCACAGCGCGACATGAACTGGATACAAGGAAAGGCACAATCTCTCAGTATTTCACAACCCTGCATTGTCCCATATGTGATGAACTGACACAACATGGGATCTGCAGTAAATGTCGGAGCCAGCCACAGCATGTAGTAGTGATTCTCAATCAAGAGATTCGGGAGTTGGAGTGCAGGCAAGACCAGCTTGTCAAGGTAAATATATATTTGTAATAAAACTTATACTACTCCAGCCAAACAGTTGGCAGTCAGCTCATGCACAGGGAATTCACAGCCTTGTGTATGAGCCCATGGAAGTGAATGAGGACGTGTTCTAGCTGTACAAAATGTGGCTACCACACATCCTCATTTCCACGTCATGTCCTCGTGTCCACATCATAGCCTCAGGCTGAGCAGAAAATACTGATTTAGAATACTGCCATCTGAAACTGGCATCAGTTCCTAACCACAGATGGACACTCTGTCAGGCTTCAATAAGTGTTAAAAGAAGCAGTTACAGAGAAAAAAAAGTTAATGTTTTTATGAAAACTTTAACCCCTTGCAGCCATTTCCAGTGTTCACCTTCCTGATCAGGCCCTATTTTTAGAATCTGACGTGTCACGATAATTGCTTATAACTTTGGATTGCTTTACCATACCCAAGTGGTTTTGCGATGGTTTTCTTGTGACATATTGTACTACATGGTAGCTAAAACATTTTAGTAATAAAGTTTGGCGTTTTGTTCTTAAAAAAAAAAAAAAATTCTGAAAATGTCCCCATTTCAAAGTTTGAAATGCTCTGCTTTCCATGCAGATGGTCAGACCACCCAAATAGCTTGATAACTAACATTTCTTTTTTTCATGAAAATCGCCAAAACTCTGCTTTCAAGTGAGTTTGAGAGACCTTAGTAATAATAAAACCCATAAATTACCCCACCTCTCAACCTATAATGTAAAATAGCTTTTATGAAGTCTGTAAACAGATGGGTTAACAGGGTTTTTTGTGGGGTTTTTTATACTTTATTTGATTTTTGTGTGCAAATCCAGCTGGTGCCAGTTGCTGGACATGGTAGTACTCACGTTGCTGTGAGGTGCCGATGGGTGATAAAAGGAGCAGTGATAACACAGCCCAGCCCTGGTAGCAGCAGGACCCAATGTCCATCAATCTTCCTCTGATGTGGTGCTATAGAAAGGTGTTGCTTCAGAAGAAGTACCCTTACTGAGCAACTTAGAACCTGTAGAATTAAGAGTTTTTAGCAGCTTAAGGGAATGGCTGCTTCTCCCTGCTCTCACTCTGCAGAGAGGGAGGTCATGTGATGCTTTGTGTGTGTAGGTAGCTGAAGAGGATTGTGTCTGCTGCTGAGTAGCATTGCTCCCCTGATGCTTATTAGTCCATCCATCCCAGTCCGTGAATCGGCACTGCGAGTGGTGTCAAATACTCTTCATCCCTCCCCCAAGCATCCACTCTCTAGTTACTATACCTTTACAACAGCGAAACTGTCCTACCCCAGTGCACTTGAGAGATGATCTAGTGATGGGTTACTTCACGAGAGAGCATGCAAGAGCTTGTAATTGACTTGGCTCAGGGCAAAGGCAGGAAGAGGCTAGACTCCGCCCTCTTCCCTGCTGCTGAGGAAGATTTCAGACAAACCGTTTAGAACAGAAAATGCAATAACTCTGGGATGAAAAAGTCAAAGCAGCACAATATGGACAATTATTTTATTTATTATGGATGTTTATTTTGAAATCACATATGACAATTTGTTAAAATCAATATCGGAGTTACACTTTAAGAGAAATTATTTTAGTCTATAATAGCACATCCCCATTTCCTAATTGTGGTTGATTTATTACTGATTGAGATTGATGATGTGTGATTGGAAGTTATTTTAGTACTTGGTTGTCTATTACTATACTCAATAGGCGGTGTAATTGTGCAAAGTTACAGTATCAATCTTTCTATTCTAGTTATGCAAGAATTGCACAGGCTGCGGTGACCAACAGATCCAGTGTGTTTCTCTCAACTGTCCGGTACTTTTCAAGCTCTCTCGTGTGAGCCGGGAACTCTCCAAGGCTCCCTATCTACGTCAACTCCTTGACCAGTTTTAAATTGCGTTAAGAGGTGACTGGTGCTATATTATTCTGTGTTTATCACACTAAAAACTCTTGTGCATGGTGCTGTTTTGGATTGCATTGCTTTCATGATCTTTTATGATTTGTTTAATATTAATTATTCAGAGTGACACTCATCTCCATCAGTGCTGGGGGTTTACCTATGTATTGCTATCTTTCTACAATGTACAAAGTATTTTTCCTTTTATTTTAACTTTGTAACATACAGTTTTCTAATGCAGGTGTTTGAACAAGCTAAGAGGAATCATTGTGTAAATGCATTTCTTACAATAGGCTTTTGGTTACTTCCATGGTACGCTGCCTAGGAAGGAGCACTGAGATATTGATAGCAGAATGCACCTCTCTTGGTACATTAGTATAAGACCTCTGTTCAGTTTTCGAGCACCCATATTATTTCTAAGTTAAAGTGCAAAATATTTTGTAAATAGACCTTTTTTTACTTTTGAAACAACTGCGTAAAATAATGTGCAATGAGATTTTATAAAGTTGGTCAGTGTATGTCCTCCATGTTTGGCTCCACTCATATGACTTCTTTTGTTATTTTTGTTCAGAATGTGCAAATTGTATTTCCTGTGTAGCATTTCAGATTTGTCATTTTCTTATAAAAGAAGAAGAAAAAAGAAAAGGAAAAAAAAAATATTGCCGTCTTGCTTTATCTGTAATGGGGCATTGTGAGGAACTGTGCAAAGACCTTTTTTGTTATAAAACTGTGGGACTGTTGCAATACTTTAAATATAAGATTTATTCCATTTTGCTTGTTTTGTATAGACATTTCTATGGTTTCTAAATATGCTTATAATATTTTACTTTCCTTATGTACAGTTAAATCTTATTTGCCATCATCCTGAACATGACAGTGTATTTAGATTATTTGTATAACTGTATAAAATTTAAAAAAGAAATGATGTGGTCAGTGTATCGTTTTTTAAACTGGAAATCGTTTGAAAAGTTAAAATAAAAACAATATTAAAAAAGAAAAAATATATATATATTCTTGTACTGTCTTGATTTTCTGTGACAACAAGGAAAATGTTAAATATGTTGCTTATATATTACTCATCATTCATATTGGTTGAAGCCATTAACCCATAAAATTTCAACCACACACGAGGAGGAAAACGGGATTTTGTTTTATTTTTTATTTTTAACCCTAAAATAGAGCTAGACTAAACTATCTATGCTAAGGGAGATTTATCAAAACTGGAGAAAGGATCAATCTTGATAAAGCTCCCTTACTATAGCTATTTGAATCTATTGCTATTTATCTTTTCCACCAGGTAGAGTATGCTAGTTATAAGAGGTGCATGCTTGTTAATATAATTGGATGAGGTGCCGGAAGCTGAAATATATACCAGCAATGAGATATAATTTATTCCACCTTTTAGTAAGATTAGTAAATCTGATATGGGGCACCAATTATGAGAAAGTCTAAGGTTTAAGTGTATATTTGTGACTTGTAATTAACCTGTCACCAGCTTACACATCAGTATATTAACATCAGGTTGGGTATGAAATTTGTAAATCTGCAAAGTTTAACATAAAAAATAAAATACTCATTAATAAATCCAATCCACTTGCTGTGGAAAAAACCTGCACCATAAATTGAGTTATGTTGTAGGCTCTTATATCAGAATTCAACCGAAGCCAGACATATTTGGCATTTTTTTAAATTACATGCATTTCACAAGGGGCTTATGACATCATATTACCCACACCAGGTTTTGGTAACAACTTGTCCAATTCACATTTGTTAATTTATTGACCTGTATGGTTTAATTTATTATGTATAATAATGGAAAATAGACGGGCATTTTTCAAGTCTTTATGCTATTGTTGAAAATCCCAATAGTAGTGTTGCATTTATATCTTTTCAACACCCCACTCTGTGAATACCTACAATTTGCAGCAGTAAGTGTAACAGCACCTAGAAAAAAGGGATCTGTGGTAGTGTCTACATTCAGATCCCCATTGTTCTTATATTGATGGACTATCCTGTTAAATTCTGGTGAACGCTTCGGGGCAATCTTATTAAGTTTTGAATGGCAATCTTAATATAACCCCCCTTCCCCTTTCAGCACCTCTCCTGCCTCTTTATATATTTTAGTAAGCACTCTCCACCAGGTGTGACCAGAGATATCAGCTACAGTCTCTAGTAAATATGGCGGGCCAAGCGTTCACGTCCCTGCCTCGCTTTCCACCCTGTTACGCCAAAAGTGGCATGTGAGTGGAGTTGGGGCTATTTACATGCCGTCTCTGCCAGAAAACTGTTGGAGAAGGCATAGTAAATCTCCCCTATCTCTTGAAAGAATGTAGCGCAATGGGTTCTTTCTTTTTAAGTGAATTTGTATGAAATGTCATTTTTTTTCTTTTAAAATGTGAATTTTAAACAATACAAGAAGAAAATATAATGCACAGCAGGTATTTCCCAAAGTGCCTAGAAGATTAAAGCTGATGTAATCTTTCTTCCATAGCAGTATAGTTAATTTAGAATTCGCTACGCTTTGTTCTCAATCACCTGAGACTAGTAGAAGCCAAGCTTTTTTGTGGGATGTAGAGGGTCACACTAAGTATTTTGGATCAAACTTCTTTCGCTTGACGTCAGAGACGGCTTTCCCATTATTTTAGTACAGATTCTAATAGGACCTGGTTTACTTGTACAAAGAAACAAACATTAGATTTACATTCTTGCATTGTAAATGTTTAGGTCACCTTAATGCTCATTCTGTGTAAACCTTAATATGTTTAACCAATGTGGCTTTTATGCCAAACTTATACAGGAATTAGCTTAACCCTTCAGTGCGTGACTTGGGCAACATTTTGTACTGCTGTGCGAGGATAAATATATTTAGTAGTAAATACATGATGGGAGAGTCAACCCTATTTTGCAGACCAAATATATAAAAAATATATATATTTTGATCAGGTATATAATTATGGGAACATAGCAGTCAAATTGCATGTTTCACAAATATGTTCCAAATATGAATAAGATTTTCTTTATTCTTGACTTTCTTGTGTGTTTGTGTTTGATATACTGTATATTTTGGAGTGTGAAATGCAGAAAAAGTGTTTCTAAAAAGGGCCCGCGTTTTAAAGTCCGAAGATTTAGAGGATCCAGCACTGTCAGATCCTTCTGACCGCTTTCCTGGAGATCAGGTGAAGTGCTGACAAAACCTTTCACCAGTTCTCCTTGTCCCAACGTGAGAAATACCTGCAGGACCTTGGAGTGACTGATCACATGCTTCATCACTGTAAGGTTCTTGAACCCTTTGATCCCGGCTGTCACTAACCCACCCCAGCCCTGTGTTTCACTGGCCAGCAACAACCAACAACAAACGGGCTGTTGCTCATTGTATTCAGTAAAACAATGCCACTCCCAATGCACACAGGTGATCAGCGGAGGGTACATCACCAGAGGTCCTGAATAGACAGCCCACCTTTACAGCAGTCCTGGTGGCAGCCAGCCTCCCTCTTTGTTGGTTAATTGTGGGAAAATTGCAATATAGAATCAATTTGTATTCATATTTCCTTTTTGTCTTGTCTTGAAGACAAGATTTTTAAATATCCTGAGCATAACAAAATTCTCTAATTCAGTGTTAATAAAAACACAACATTTCACAGATCTAATTCTAACTTTTGTCTAAGTTCTGGTGTTTACAATTTTTCTTGTCTCTGGATATGACTGTAAATCTTCTGACTATAGTCTTCTTGATTCTTCTCATGAATAGCTTCTTTTGTGTGCATGGCTGTCTGCCTCCTGCCCCTCCCCCATGTATTACAAAACCAGCTCAGACACAGGCACTTCCTGCCAGCAAGCAGTGTGCAGAGACATACTCTACAAACTACAGACAGATAAGGTCTTTATAGCAGCGTTCACAGTGTTTTATTGATTTAGGTGAGGTAGCAGAGTTGAACGTGTCATTGTGTTTTATATCCATCTCATGGATTTCATCATCTTGTTAAGTAGTGTTATGTGTTTAATGAAAGCTGTGGGTGAAGATTGATAACAGTGTGATAACAGACTCCTGTGCAGTGAAAAAGAATGTGGGCTTTGGCTGATTTACGATACTTCCCACTACAAAGAGAACGTCTTTTGTTTCTGGGATGCCCATGTAATAGTTTACTAACCAATGAACTATAGACATTACTTCTTATCTTTAACTAACCAAGCCCAGGTCCTGCCCTCTAAAAGTTATGTATAATCCTTTGTGACGCAAATAGTTTCTCACATCTGCCTAGCCTTTCATGGCATCAGTACACAGAGATTGAGACATTATACCATATGTTGTCTTGGTCTGATTTCTTCCGAGCTCACCCTGTGAATTTTATTAGTCATTAGAGAACCTGAGGTTGTGTAAACAGGGGCAGAACTTGACGGCTGGTGCCGTGACACTCGAGAGTGCCCCCAGACCGGCAATCAAAGGGTGTTTTCTGGCCATTCACTGGATTGACCTAAGTTTGATCAACTCAACTGAACATGGTAAGTTCAAGGATTTTTTTTGTGAATCTTTGTCTTACCTGTGACATTGGTCCAGTGTTTGAGTTAGTTTCACTTCTAAGCCGACCCGAAGACCACGCCTAAGTGGCAGGTCTCGGGCTCTGCTGTGAAGTTTCAAGAATTTATACATTGTTATAGTGTCATTGCCAGGTTACTGTAAGCCTTCTCAAGACCGGTTAGGTTATTGCTGCAGCGGTGAAAATATTGAGTATTGAGTTCGGGTCTCATATAGAGCACCAAGACGGAGGGTGTAGCACAGCCAAAGTGTGTGCGAGCCAATGCTCTAGATACAATATCAAACCAAACAAGAGAAAAAGAATGCATCCAAAGGCTCATGGGATCATGCAAAAACATATATCAAATTTTATTAGTACATGACAGACCATTCATAACGCTGATTAAAAACATTTAAAACACATAATTTACAGACCAAAAAATCATACAGTGACCAGGTGTTGGTACACTAAATAAAAGCCAAGCTGTGTGCCACTGTTTAGATAGATACAAAAACATGAGTTTTATTGTTGAAATCAACAATAAAATTCATGTTTTTGTGTCTAACAGTGGCACACAGCTTGGCTTTTGTTTAATGGATTTGTTTTAGTGTGTCGTTTATAGTATTGGAGTATACCATTGCTGTGCAGGGTTCCACTTTCTTGATTTTGCAGGTGTTGGTACACTGTAACTGCCCACTGTCAATCACTAAATAGTGATGTCAAACCTCCCAATTTAGTCTCGGCCTAAACATGACAGTAAATGAAAAAGAGAACCAAGCATGCTAAATGCACAGAAAAAGGTCCAAAGATCTGTGTATACACAAGGCTGAAGAATTTGACTCCCTGCTTATATGACAGTTTTAGGCCTAAAGGTGCTAGTTATATGGTAAACGTGAGAAAGTATTAAGTAGAGAGTAAAAATGCAATCAAAGTGTTACCACCAATGAACCAGCATACAGTGGGAGGAGGTTGATCAAGACAGGGACGACGGGCTCCCCACGCTTTTCCTCAGGCATTCTTTTTCTCTTGTTTGGTCGGGTTTCATATAGCAGACTCTGACTGTTGTATTTTAATTTTGGGCAGATGGTGATGTAGGGGGAGATAGTGAGGAGTCCCAAGCCATGAAGAGTGAGTAGGGGCTTGGGGCTGGTACTGGTACTGGTACTTTGTACTGGTATTCAAGTGGTGGTGCCCATAGACCTGCTTGGTAGGGACGTTAGAGAGGGATCGAGTCGGCGCCTCATAAGTTGTTTTAAGACGCCATGAGGTTGTGATTTCACGACCGGAGGAACTAGGGGAGATTTGACTGCTGGAGAATGTGAAACTGTATTAATTCCGGAAACTAAAACTGACTGTACATTGAGCAGCTGCAATCAAATTCTTTGTAAGAGGACAGAAGGAGTTAAAGCATGTCTCTTTTAAAGTGTTTATAGTGTTTAACCCCTTCCCGACGCCCCTGTTTGCAGTTGAATAAGCACATAGTGTCCCTTCCCGCTTAGGTCCACGACCTGTGCTGGTGAAGTTGTTACATTATAAAGATTGAGATAAAATTCTGCGCCAAGCCAGAGAGCACCCAGCGACCAGCGACGTTGGATGCAGTTTCTGGATATAAAGAAGCACCTGAGGGCACCATAAGTGCCATATTCAATGCTATACATGGCGAAATTGCGAGTTGTGGCCCTGGGTACTACACTTTTTTTGATACGACTGGAGCAGTGCTGCACTGGATGGACATTAATGAGCAAATGAGCTGCGAAGGCCTGCAGGGAATCCCAGAGAAGCCTGAAAGCAGAAGTCTGCGTGGTTTGCGTCCAGTGACAAGAGACTACTGTGTTTCGATTAATATCATTTAGACAGAGTTTTTGTCATGGAAGCGGCCCTTCTATATTTTCTGTAATTGAGTGGGGTGGGGAGTGGAATACCACAGGAGTCTTGAGTGGTTGTTATACAGTTGTTATTGCTTTTGCCTAATCTTTCTTGCTGGGATGAGATACATGTCCCTGGGGGGACTCCTGAGATTAGCAGGGGTAACCCTAGAAGTAGGTGGAAGGAGGAGAATGTCGTGGGGGGGGTATAGGGTGGGCTGCAATCGGGTCTCTAATTTATTATATATTTGTCACGCATGTGTATTGTGGGGGATGCACCGTAGGGAGGAGTGGAGTGAGGATGAACATCATGGGTGAGGTTTTCTATTGTGCGTCCTGGAATGTCTGGAGCTTGGGAGTTCCAAATAAACAAAGGGCCATATTCAAGTATATGAAAGATCACTCAATCTCCATAATGGTGTTGCAGGAAACGCATCTAACGAAAGATACGGTGTCTACACTGCAACGGTCCTGGATTAGTCACAGGTATCATGCTTTCCATTCCACTTATTCCAGAGGAGTGAGTCTGTTGGTCAATCGATCAGTGCCTTTTCGATGCTATACCTCCTTTGCTGACCCGGAGGGTCGATTTGTGGGGGTACATTGTAGAATATATCATTGGGATTGTATTATAGTTGTGGTATATGCCCCGCCGCCCTTTTCTAGTGTAACTCTGAGGGCCATACTGGAACGTTTGTCCTCCTTACCGGAGGCACCACTTATTATTATGGGGGCTTTAATTCCGTACTGGATGAAAACATTGACAAGTTCCCTAGTGGGGGTGGAAGTGGACTCAGGGTTCCACATTATTTGCAAGATGGTGTGAGATACAAGACTTGTGGCGGGTACGCCACGTGGGAGCTCGTCAGTACTCTTGCGCTTCCGCCACCCATAGAACTATGTCACGCATTGTTATGATACTGGGTTCTGAGAGAGTGTTGCAGGTGGTGATGGATGTGGTGTACTTGCCTAGAACCCTTTTGGATCATTCCCCAATTGTGCTGCAAGTAAATGGAAATGGGGAGAGGGGGGTGGTGAGTAGGAATGGAGGGTAATGGCGCCTGAATGCATTTTGGTTAAAACTGTTTGAAGGGGTATGGATGAAGGAGCAGCTGAGAGAATATTTTGCCCTTAACGAAGTTTCTGTGCCTAGACGGGTCTTATGGGATTATTTAAAAATGTATCTTCGAGGTAGGTGTAAAAGTGAGATTAAACAGGTTAAGGAGACGGGAGGGTTGTTGGCAAGGATGGCCCAGGTGCAGAAAGAGAACACCTTTGTGCATAGTATGCAGAATGCGGAGGGTGAAGTGCTTTTACAGATTCAAGAGGTATTCTGGGGATCTTCAAAACTTTTTATGCCGGTTATATGCATCAAGGGTTAACTATACCCCACGGCTCTGGTAGAGGATTATTTGGGGGGATTGCAATGCCTAGGTTGGGACAGGAGGTGCAAGATATGTTGGAGGAACCTATAGCACTAGAAGAACTTGAGGAGGCAGCTATGGGTATGGCCAATGAGAAGCCCCCAGGCAAAGATGGCATACCGGCAGAGATGTTTAAATAGTATGGGGATATCTTGATACCTCAATGGTGGGAAACCCTAAGGCCTCTTGCACACTAGCGTTGCGTTTCACGTCAGGGTGCAATGCGTGAAAAACTGACGTTTTGGCTGCGTTTTTGTTCCATTTTTCCTTGGAGTAATTTGCGTTTTTGCGTTTTTCACGCGCGTGTTGTTAGCGTTGTTTTTGCGTTTTCGGCGCATTTTTGACGCGCGTTTCAATGGGAGACTCGAGCAGTTTTCAAAGGGACCATGGTTTGGGATTAAAATGTGTTATTTAATTGAAAAATAATGTCTTCTGATAATTTGCAAACATCTGCGATCTATTCTTCACTGTTCCGCGCGTATATTATCTCCCGACAATTTAGCAGATGTGAAGAACAGTGAACAATAGAATAAAATCATTGTACACAGTGAACACAGTGAACACAGGATCATTTAAGATAAAAACACAGTGCAAAACACAGTGCAGAATAGATTACAGATGTTCGGCACATCTGCTTACTTGTCGGGAGATACGCGCGGAACGCCGCGAACAAAATAGCATGTGAAGAACAATATATATGTGTGTGAAGAACACATTGCAGATGTTTAAATACATCTGCAATGTATTCTTCACACATATATATTGTTCTTCACATGCTATTTTGTTCGCGCCGTTCCGCGCGTATCTCCCGACAAGTAAGCAGATGTGCCGAACATCTGTAATCTATTCTGCACTGTGTTCTGCACTGTGTTTTTATCTTAAATGATCCTGTGGTCACTGTGTTCACTGTGTTCAATGTTTTTATTCTATTCTTCACTGTTCTTCATTGTGTTTTATTAATTAAATGATCGTTCGCGAGCAGGGGAAATAATGTTATTCTGGTCACCTAGCAACCCTTACGTTTAAAACGCATTGCACTCGCATTGCACTTGCAATGATTGCGAGTGCAATGCGTTCTTGATGCATCTCCATAGACTTGAATGGGGCGTGAAAATTGCGCGTGACTCGCAAAAATAGAGCATGCTGCGATTTTGACGCGCGTGCAAACGAACGCAAGCACGCGCGTTCAAAACCACGCTAATGGAGAAAGACCCATTGAATACAATGGGACAGAGTGCAATGCGAGTTCTGAGCGTCAAATGCACGCGCAGAACTCGCGCGTGAAAAACGCCAGTGGAGAAGGGGCCTTAAAGAATGTTTTGATGAAGGCTGCCTTCCTGCCTCGTGTTATGAGGCATTAATAGTGGTACTTCTTAAGGAGCGACGGGAGGCCCATCTACCTGAGTCCTATAGACTGGTTTCATTATTAACATCTGATGTTAAAGTTCTGGTTAAAGTAGTAGCCAACCGGCTGAGCAGGTTTATAGGGTCAGTAGTACATCATAACCAAACAGGTCATTTATTACATTCAAATCCACAGCTATTTATGTGTGTCGCTTGTATTTGAATTTACAAGCACATGAGGAGGCGGCGGTGGTATCTTTAGATGTCGCCAAAGCCTTTGGTAGCATTGAATGGGAGTACTAATGGGCGGTGTTAAGGAAACTGGGTTTTATGTGATGGGTTTAACTGTTATATAGGGCTCCTGTAGCCTGTGTTCGAGTAAATGGGATGGTGTCTGGGCGCCTTTGCTTCCAGCGGGGTACAAGACAAGGATGCCTGTTATCTCCGCTTTTGTTTGCACTGATTAGACAGCACCCGGATTTAATGGGGTTTAGATATGCTGGGGTGGAGGAACGGATGGCATTATATGCGGATGACTTGGTCCTTGATAATATGGACTGATGTCTACCCACAGTAATGGAACTTTTGTCACAGTTTGGGGACTTTTCAGGGTTACGCATCAATTGGACAAAGTCGGCACTGTTACCCTTACAGGCAGCTAGATCATGCAAAGGTGGGGGATATCGGTGGTGGAGGAATTTGAATACCTGCGCATACGGGTCGCAAGATCTTTGACGGATTACATTGATTTAAACTTGACTCCCCTGTTAGAATGCGGTCCCGGGTGTTGGTGTTGAATAAGTTGCCCTTGTCGGCGTTGGGTCGCTCCAACCTTATTAACATGGTTATAATGCCACAAATGCTCTATATATTGCATAACGCACCAGTTTGGCTCCTGTATTTCTGGTTCCGAAGAATACATAGTCTGTTTAGGGACTTGATTTAGAAGAAGGGGGTTCCCAGAATTAAGCTAGAGCTGTTACAGCTTCCTAAGAACCGCGGGGGGATAGCGATTCCAAATGCACCGGTGTACTACCTGGCAGCACAATGTCAGTACTTTGGGGGTCGGATGCGCTTGGCTTGGAGTCGTGGTGTCCGAGGGTCTTGCGGCATTTCTGTGGTTCAATGTCTCTGATGGTGGCCTTAGAGTCGGGAGTCTTTGGGAGAGTAGCTAGGGGACACCTGACTTTACTCTTGATACAAAAGATCTGGGGGACCTATAAGACAATAATGGTGGTAGGGCCATTACCAAATATACCCCTTTATGGGATAATCCATTCTTGGGCAAAATATTTATGCTGGAAGGCATGCAGGGGTGGAAACAGAAGGAAATAAAGGCTCTCGCACAGCTTTACGACCAGTCAGCGCTGAAATCATTTTAACAATTGGCTGATGAGTTTGAGCTTCCCCGCTTGATGTTTTTTCAGTACCTCCAGATTCAACATGCTGTACAGGCTCAATTTTGCCAAGAGGAGGTGACATTCTCTTCCATTAAAGTGATGTACGGGGTAGTGCCTGCTAAACATATGAGGGGGCTAATATCGCTTTTGTATAGGGTATTATTGGATGAGATGGTAAGGGACCCAATGGAGGGGGTCAGGAAAAAGTGGGAGGAGAGAGTTGGGCGTTTGGAAGACAAGGAGTGGGGAGAGGTACTGGCATCTCCAAGTACGCTTTCTTTAAATGTGGCACAAAGATGATCACAACTGTTCCTGCTCCATAGAGTGTATTGGGTGTTAAAAATTATGGGCTTAAGGGGGGATGCCTGCTGTCCGAAGTGTTCAGAGGATGATGCGAATGATTTTCATATGTTCTGGACATGCAGGGAATTGGATGCCCTGTGGAGCAGAGCACTGGAAATGATACACAGCTTTTGGAATGACTGTGCCGGGAACCCGAAAGTGTGCATGTTAGGGTTTGTGGGAGAGCTTGAGGTTACCAGAAAGCAACAGTTAGCAATTGCAAAGGTCTTATATCATGTGCGCAAATCTATTGCCATGCACGGGTTGGATGCTGCCGCGCCGAGAATGAGGGAAGTGAAGAGGTCATTGAATAACACCATATGGATGGAGCTGAAGGTGTATGTGAAAAGAGGTGCGGTGAACATGTTACCATCATCTGTTTCTGATGCAGTATCCAATTGTAATGCTATTTTGCTATGAAACTGTAATCTATTCTGTGGTATATGTGGCATCAATAAAGTGTTGCTTGATTTAAAAAAGAAAAAACAAAAAAACTATTTCCAGTAGAAATATACAGTAGAGGACTTGCCTCATAAACAGACAGTTTTGATGAACAGTTGAACTTTCAATATCAGGCTTTTCTCTGAAAAGAAAGTTCACTAAGCATTTTTCCTGATCACTCTAGCAGTTCTAAGAAAGTGCAGACATACCTTCCTTTTTGATTTGTAGGGGGGGAGCTTCAATACAATGCATGTACATATTGTGCAGTCACATTCATCTCAACTAATAGCATACAAAAATGAGCTCAGAGAAAAAGCAAAACAAAATGTAAAGCAGCATACAGACAGAATATACACTGGACAGTTGATCTATGCACCGTTTATTGAAACTTTAGATATGCTAAGTATTTACCTTAAAGGAGTTTTCCCATGAAAGAAAATTCTCAAATTTCAATCCTCTAGTGATGTTAACACAATAAAGATCATTTTAACCCTTTACTTCACAATTTTACTCAGTTTTATTGCTGTTTTAGCTTCTATCACTTAGTGATGGTCAGTGCAGAATTCCAGGGTGTGGGCAGGGTCTCTCTAAGCAGACACATTATGATCCATCTAGTTTTGTGAGGTGACAGTGTGCTTAGATTATCAGGGTACCGGTTTATATACACATTGGCTTCTGAACATTGTACTAGTATTTGACACATACAACGAGAGAAGAAACAGATCAGAGATGATAAGATCTGTGAGATGCCTATTGCACAAAATTACAGTCAGCTCTCCAGCATCTCTGCTTTTCCACAACACACTAGACCTGCTTTGCCTCCCCAGATAAAGAACGTATCTGTCTGTAGCTTTACACTCCTCGGGCTGCTTCCATCAGGAACCCAGAACCTGGACTGCAGGGGGGCAGGGCTAGAGTGCAGGGAGCAGAGAGAGAGAGAGAAACTCAGCTGCACAGCCATCACACAAAAATCCAAGATGGCTTCCCCGACACCAAGTCAGAAGTTACAGAGTCATGTCTAGGGGCAAATGAAATGGTGTACACCAGGACTGAGAAACATTGGTCTCATATCTGTGAAATGCTGTATTTTTGGTAGTAACAGTAAATTAGAGAATGTGTTAGAGAATGAGTACATTTAAGAAACTTGTCTTCGTAAGAATATCCCTTTAATCATAAATTGACTGGTCACTCTAGCATTGCTCATATGAGTGCAAGCATTTTCAGTGTCCGTTTACTGTATTCAGTAGGAGACGAGCTTTACTACTGAGCATGAGCAAAAAGTGCATCCACATTCATCTCAACTAAAAGCCTACTTCCTTAGGGGGAATTCACACAGCCGTTCAGGGGCCTGTGAACTGCATGCATAATTTGCGGCCAGTTCATGGCCCCATAGACTTCTATGTCTCCGGGTCACGATGCAGTGAGCACACTGCTCAATTTTTCTATGAAGGGAGGAGGGGTGAAGAGTTCTCACATGGGATCTGGTCCAGCCAGGCACACAGGTGTGTGAATGCAGCCTTAGATCAGAAATAGAACAGACACTTATGACATAATGTAATATAATTTCCCAAAATTCTAATGAAAAAATTATTCAGACGATACTACAGTGAACGGATTGTAACAATTTATTATATATTCTTTGGATTCCGAGTCAGTCCATTTTATTCTGACTTACTCCACAGCCCTGGTCAAAACCAAGAGTTAATTGAACGAAAAAAAGGATAAATGCAAAATACTAACCAGAATTAGTGCATAAGGTGGGGTATGTTTTTCTTGACATTTTTGAAAAATTTTTTAACATCTTTCACTAGTTTAGGGTGACTGGTTTGCAATTTAATGCTGTATTTGTTTAAAAACTTTATTTAAAAGATCGATACAAAGAGAAGACAGTATGGGTTAACAGTTAAAGAAATCTTGGCTCAAAAATTAAAAAACTTGCAAACCTGAAAGAGGTTATCAGAGTAATTTTTTTTAATTCATCCGCCAAACTCTGGCCAATAACAACATGTAATAACCTTTTTTCCCCTGTAATCCAGGGCTGAGAGTCCAGCTTTTAGTCTCCATTGTGCCTCAGCAAATCAGAGGGTTAGTGTTCAGGTATCATCTACAGGCCAGGCTGCATACATTCAGTATTTCACTACTCAATCCTGATTGACTGCAGCGGTCATGTGCTGGTCACAAAACAACAGAATCAGGAACCACGTGAGCACATGCAGTACTAGATCAATAAGGAATAAGAGGCAAGTACACTATTTTATGTTAGTGGCCATTGTTAGGGAACTAAATTAACTTAGACAACTCCTTAAAGGTTATATTTATATATATATATTCACATAAATATCACACCTAAAAAAAAACATTACAATATATTTGAATTTATCATATGTAATAGAACTTTAACACAATAAAATAACACAAAAATAGAAACCACAATTAAGAATGCTGCCTATGCAGGATAAAAATAAGTCGGGGTTTGCTCACATCCACTATACAATTGCAGGGGACCACTTTGTCAGGCAGTCAATACGATTGGAAGAAGAGCACCGACTGCCCCTTAAAGAGATTTTCTTATATTAGATATTTATGAAATATCCCCTGCAGCAGCAATAGATATCTGAAAGATGCAGGATCTGCACCTCCATCTCTCCGACCAGCCAGGCTTTGGAACAGGGTTGGGAAAACCCCATTCAAGCATTGTGGCTTGCATTTGTAAGATTCTAGTGACTTATGCTGTGGATTTCCCAAAAATAGCCCAGAAGAGAAATGACCTTTTCTAACCAGTGCATAAACATCTGCAAAATAAAAAAAAAAAAAAACAAATCTACAAATGAACATTGCATTGAGAGGCAGCATGCAGGTGTATTTTACCCAGGAGTATTTTTTGTTGTCCAGACAATCCAGTTATAAAAAATGTAAATGTAAAATATGGCAGTATTAGCCCGGAACATAAGTGCCTTAATCAGTGCCGGATAGTTTTTGCATAATCCCCCGTGGTTTATATTGATAGCAAAGTGGGATGGGATTTATACAAATTTTATCCACATGCTGTGTAAAAACCACAAAGGTCTAAAATGAATTACGCTGCTAATTCTACATGCAGATTTCAGCCTTGCAAGGGACCCCTGGGTGCAGAGAAATCACAGATGCAGTACAAACTGGTGTATGGCAGGTTTCTGCTATGGTGATAATTCTTGCAGCTATTTCATGTCCTATGTTACTGACCTAAAAGAGGATTTAAATGTGACAGATATTTTCTGCCACAGACGTTGCCAAAAATTTGAGGCATAAACCTGCATGTTACTTCAATGTTTTGTTGTGAGTACCTGGTGTTGCACACGCTTAAATATGATGTAGATGTGCTGCAGATTTGGGGTGAATACAGTTTTGGAAATTATGTGAATATGTCATAAAAAAAACAAACAAACAATGGGTTACAAATTCAGAAGTGAAACACTTCCACTGAACTTAACAATTCACCATAACTACTAGTTTTCTAAGTACTTCCATTTTTTTAGATTTTTTGCAGTATTCTCTATTGTAAGTGTTCTTTTCTTAATATATTTTTACAAAAATATGAAGATGGAGAACCTCTTTAGAGCTGGGTTCACATAAGGCAGTCTGGTGCAGCATAGTAAGCAGCAATAACCAATATCAGGACTTATAGAACCTAAACAATCTTTGATTTTGTGAAAATAACCTTAGAAATAAGTACAGTTTATTAGGAAAGACTTCATTAATTAAGTTAATGACCAGCTCCTAATTAAATCATAATGATATTATTTTAAATTAAAATAACTTTAAACAGCTTTGATTCCTAAGTGTAAAAAGTGAACAGCCACATAATATTTTTGGTCATGAAAATTAATTAAATCAACATTACAACATGAAAGATTTCCTGACACCACAGGAAACACTAGGAGAGACCTATTCAGCCAATCACTGGTTTAAAAGGAAAGAAAAGTTAGGCCCTATCCCTACAGATCACAAAAATAAGGGGTCCGATGGGGTCCCACGTACCACCATCGGTCCCCTCGTTGCTCCGTCAGACTAATGGAGCAGATGGCCGTGCATGACCGTTCTGCTCCATTAATCTCTATGGAGCTGACAGAAATTGCCAAGCGCTGCACTGAGACCCCCCACTGATCAGCAAGTTAGGCCCTATTCGTGGGGAAAACCCCTTTAAGGAGCGAACGTCCTCAGCAAAGGCCTGCTTAGCCAATGTTTGCTATGGTTTCAGGAGACACCTAAGACTTGATTGCCCCAGGGCCTGGAAGTAGTACATGTGTTAATATCCAGGTGGCCTCATGTAGAACCTGTTTCACCAGACAAACTTTTTAATTAGGTTTGGACTCCAAGGTTCATTTACCCACCAAGAAATATTTTATTGGTTTACAAATTATATTTTTGTCATTTTTTTGATCATTTTAGCTGCCACCCGAATCCCTGTAAGGAACATATAACTGTTGTAAGGGAAAGGTTTTTTTTAAGAAAACTTATCATCAGAAATTGACCTAATATGTTCTCAAGCATGTTCACATCTTCCAGATCACATTTCATGGCTTTTCATGGTGGAATCATCCAATTGAGATGCAAGTTGGTTTTATAAAGTCATGGAGACAGAGAGCTCAGCACTGAAGCCAAGCTCTCCTCACTCCCAAATATCCACTCTGTTGTGACTGACATTATGCACTAGACTACTGGAGACCCGGTTACTAATGTCCCTGTATTCACAGCCAATTATTAAATTGGCAGAAGAGTTTGACTTTAATACTTAAATCTGCCACTATGCAATTCCATAAAAGGAGCATGGTCTGAAAGGTGTGAAGCTACCGCATGCTGATGGTTTACTGGGTCAATTTCTGCTAACAGGTTCCATTTGAAGGTGCAAGTAACCTCCATGAGTCAAAGCTGAATAGCATGTCATTAAAAGTTGCATCATTTTTTTTTTTTTTTTACAGCATTTGTCCTGGGACTGCATTCAATGTCAATACAAGTTTAACAATTAAACATGAGAAGCTTTTACAGCAGTTTAGACAGTACAAACAGCTGCTCATAGTGCAATAGATCTTCTATAACATGTTACAAGTGCCTTCATATCCTCTGAACTGTGTGCAATACATACAATTCTTCTCTAATATTTTGGTATTTTTTGGTAATTTGGATAATAGATTATTGTCAGCTCTCTATTACAGGCCCGACAAACAAATATAATACAGATTGTAAATGCACTCATATGAAACAATTCTTATGTATGAGGGATGATTGTAAAATTTCCAGTGTATCCTTTGGTAACGCAGCTTTATGCTGCCTCCTACTACTCATAAATGCAGTCTAAGCTGCACTATATAGTCAAATCTTCTATAGCGCTTCTTTAATTTTTCTACAAAGGACAATCTATAAAGGACAATGTTAGAATGCACTTGAGAATATGGCTAGCACTCGACTCCATTCAGGGTGCGTTCACACGTTACATGCTAATCAGTTTTGTGGTGGTTTTAGGTGCAGTTTCTTATTTTTACAGTTGAATGACATGAACCAAACATGTGAATCACATTTATTGAGCAGGTTTCCCTTCAAATTCTGTTTTGTGTCTTTCACCTGTTATATTAACATTGCTGCACCTAAAACAACATCAAAACTGATTGTGATGCATTTTAACTGCAACGTGTGAATGCACCATTAACTAGATGTCTAAAGTGGTATATACACTGAAGATTCTCACTTGCATTTATCCCCACATATCCATCTACCTGAAAACCAAGAAAAATATCCAGTCTCTATGATTCAACTGTTTCAAAAACAGCGCCCTTTTACCACTTCTGCTTTGTGAGATGACTAGACTATAACTGGACAGCTTGTTAATTTTTATGTATACGTCCGCTGCATCAAATCCTTCCAGCCAATAATTATAGACAATTTTGGCAAGATATCTGTCTGCTGGACATGGTAGCTGGCTTTATCAAGCAACATTTCTAGTCATTTTTTTCTCTGTCTGCATTCAGTTTGAATGAGGGAGATCTATTAGCAATCGGTTCACTTGCTGCCCCATTTTTTGTTACCAATTGGTTGCTGGCTTCGGATGTTGAAGTAACTTCTGACGTGCTTGCTTGCATCACAGTGTTGCAGCAGTTTTTACTTTGGTCATTCATTTCAATAGCTTCAAAATCTGCATCATTCCAGAGCTGGGCATCCTCTTCCTCCTCTTCTATACCAGGGCCTGAAAGTAAAGCCTGTCTGTCCTCGGTTTCAACTCCATCCCATCGAGTTTTGTTTCTTGGATATGTGGCCAGTTTATACATAACTGGGAACAGAATGGCAGTCAACACAGAAGAGGCCAAGATTGCATACATAAGTACTGGATAAGTGGGAAACATTCCCTGAAGGTAACCTACAGAAGCAGGAATAGCCATTTCGCCTAATGCAGCCCCAACAACAAATAAAGAGGCAGCCTTTCCTCCTATTGTTGTATACTGCTGTGCCCAAGAAAACCCACTAGGAAACGTGGTAGCCATGGAGGCACCATAAAGGGCACTGCCAACCCACAGCACAATGGGGTGGGTATGAAATAAAAGTAAGAACAGTGATGCCACAGCACAGCCAATCATACTAAGCAGCAGCATAGTGCCAGGATATAAACATGTTGCAACACAGATGGCCAAGCCTCGAACTGCAGCAAACAGTCCCCAAAATATTGAATTAAGTCCAGCTGCTTTATCATGGTCCATTCCAACAGTAGTGATGGAATAGGTAAAAATATAAGAACCATAAGCAACTTCTGCACCAACATAGCAGAAAAAAAACAAAAAAAGAAGAAATATAATAGCATTGTGATGTTTGGCTGTCCGTAATTTATCTTCTGAACTCTTGATGGATGATTGGTTTGATTGTGTTTTGCTGTACAAAATAAATAAAAATAAGGAAACCAGCAAAAGATATGTGGAAATAACAATATAAGATAACATGGGTTTTTTAATTCCCAGAGGCAAATCCAGTAGTTTCTGGGATGTTCTGTTGTCAGCCGGTACCACCTGGCTTCCTATAATGTGAATTTTTTCGAGCGGCAAAATTTCTGGGATTAGTTTTGCCAAAATTGGAGCTAAGAAAGCCCCTAAAGCAAAACTGAAGTGGAGTGCTTGCACGTGTGGTCCAGATTCATCTCCCCAGGTGTTCAGAATGACAACATTTCCACCTGACGTAGAAAAAATTTAATAAAAAAATATCATCATGAGAACACCAAAATACACACTAACAATAGCACGGAACATAAGACCCAATAAATGTAAAAGTACATGTATCAGAATATAATTTAAAAAGTATGTAGTTCTTAGAAAGCCTTACCTGACATGAAGACAAGATGAACATACAACAGAAAAACATCAATGGGAAGTGACTAATAGGCTCATATAAGTGAGTGGTGCCAGCCCTTGCTTGGACTTGTTCCATACAAAACATATTCCATTATTTACAAAAAAATGAAGCCAAAATACCTTTTAAAATCATATGAAAAGTCGCTTTAACATATTTTCCTGCGACTTTTACATGACTCTGGTAGTGCTGAGCTTTTAGCACATTTTTGAACAATTTTAAAAATGCATAATTGATTAATCTATCAAGGAAAAGGCCATTTCCATTTTTGTAGATAAAGAGCCTATTGACAAATGTCCATAAATGCACAATACAATTGATAAATTCTCCCCTAGTAACTACACAGTGCCCTTGTCCTGCTCTCCCAGGACTGTGCTTGATGGTTGTTATAAGGCCTTTGTGCATATTTGCCGTTTTCTCCAAATAAGACACCCACTGTTCATAATAGAAACATCTCCATTTTTAATTCAACACAGTCCAGTTTTAGAGGAAGACCTGAGAGCAGGTGTGAAATATTAACTCTGAGGGTGCGGTCACACGTTGCGTTTACCGCATGCGTTAAAAAACGCATTGGAATAGCTGGAGAGTGATTTGCCTAATTAAACACCTCTTAACACTTGTGTTTACAAAACGCATGCGTTAACCGCGATGTTAACGCATGCGTTAACGGTTGCGTTTTGTAAACACAGGTGTTAGCAGCTGTTTAATTAGGCAAATCACTCTCCAGCTATTGCAATGCGTTTTTAAACGCATGCGGTAAACGCGACGTGTGACAGCACCCTGACACCATTACCTCAGCTTTCCCTTTATGTACTCCACCCATAAGGTGTAATTTCTGATTATATTACCTACTGAAATCAGGTAATGGAAATAAACATAGTATATGCATTTATTAAATACATTTATGCCTTATTTACACAGCAGATCCCAAGCACAGTGCCATATGGAAGCGCCAGCTGTCCTAATGGTTGTATATTACAGCCACAATTTGTTTTTCTCACATTTAGTAAGAAAACAACTTAAAGAAGGGTGCATTATGGCTTTATACAACTCAATGGTTGTATGCATTGTATTCAAAAAGCTTTTTCATTATCAGTAGTGTATTATATTGTTTATTATCATTAAACATATATAAAAAACATTATACTTACCAGTGTCTAGGAATCCCATGGAAGTTCCAACAACAGACATAACTCCAATAAGAAATATGGCCTTCTTACACCATGGCAACATCAAAAGTCCACCACAAGTTGCCAGCATTGACAATCCTTACCAACAAGAAAATATAAGAAATCAAACAAAAGGAAAGGGTTCTCGTTGTTTTTTTTAAATATCAGTAAAAGCATGAATATGTTTAAACACCTCATTTCATAAATCTCTACAGTATTTTCCTAGTGCGCACAGGCTTGTTTTTACTTGTCCTCAAGTAAAAACATAGGAGAGATTTATTAGTGCTCGTACGCCATTTTATGATGTAGAAGCACGGAAATAATTGAAAATTCTTGCTCACTACTAGAATTCGTGATTATTATTGCGATGACGTCACCTCCATGCTATGTGGGCTTGCATGGGGTCACCTGCACTCTTTTTAAAAACCTATGAACTTTCGTTTCCAGGTTTTTTTCGCAAAGCTATGCCAGGTCTGATGGATACATCATGAGACCTAATCCTCTCGATGTATCCGCCAGGACACGTGACTGTATCCTTTATCGTATGCCGGAGCATGAGCACCGGCATGTGATATATTCCTCCCATAATGTATGTGTAATTGCTGCAAGCAATCACTGGCCTCTTTATTCTACAGGAAGTAGCTGTAGCCGTCACAAGTCTATATCCATGCTGCATAAAAGGCCACTGGATCCTTGTGCCAAGTTGTAATTTTTTAAATACATTCTCGGCTTTTGGTGCAAGTTTTCCTAAAATCCTGAAGTCCATTAAAGTTAGAAAGTTCTCACCTATCCACAGGATATGGAATAAAAAGCTGATCGGTAAGGGTCAGACTGCTGGGACCCCAGCAATTGTCTCCGGTCACAGCCAGTTACTGTAAGTATACAGAGGCGCAGCGGTGACGTCACAACCATGCATACACCCATACCCAGCATTACACAGATAGACTTCGTATACATACAAAGACTGGCTGTGACAGGAGAAACAACTGAACCGCAGAAATGGAGGAATGTAAGTAAAGCTTCATTCTTGTTTTTACACCCCTACACACCAGTCTATAAAATTTGAAGACTGGAAAACTCAACTTCACCTGTAACGGTTAATGTGCATTTAAGTTCATCCCGAATTTCACCCACAAGCTAAATATCACTAACTTTTTGGTGAGTGGTGCATACATACCTAGGAGGAGGTGCTGGTTTATGCGGTCAAATAGGACACCTCCTAAGACAGAACCACAGAGATATCCTAATGACCTTCCCACAAAAACGTAGGAAATGTTTCCAACAGTGCTTCCCACATTTTCAGCTAGTTCAGGGAACGTTGGACCCAAAACCGATATAGCCATGCCCTAAAAATAGAAAACATTTGAATTCATTTACCAGCGGATCAGTCAATTAATGGGCCAGTTAATCATATCAGACACTCAGGGGTACCCATAATTCCACTTTTGATAAACTACGGGGTCCACCAACTGTTAAAGTCTTAAAGTTTTACAGGCTGTTACAGTGTACAAGGAGCACTTCCTCATCCCACTGTGTGCTGAAAGATTACATCAGGCTGGGGGAGTGTTGAGCAGGTACAGAAAAGGAAGGTTGAGACAGGATGTCTGGGAAGCAGCCGAGTTGCCTTTCAGACTCATTAGCATAATTGTGAAACATCATTATAGAAGGAGGGGGGCCACGGATAACAAATATAAGAAGATTACCACATTCATGGTATCTGGAGCTAGGAGTAAGTGTCCCTGGTTTATCATGATGGACTTTGATGGTAGATTTCCTTTGAACAACTTATCTTTGTGACATAATCACATCCTGTTTCTACTGGCAGTATTGTGACATTTTATTTCCATGTTGACATATCAGCTCTGATATTATTTGTGTAGTTATGCTCTTATCTGTTACTCTCACGATTATACTTATGTGACTATATCTTTTTGTGTATACATCTGTTACCCCATTAGGTGTACCGCACCTGATCCCTTGATTTTCAATGTGTTAATTTAACATTTGCAATCTAGATTTACTATTTGAGAGTAATAAATTCGTAGAGGTTTAGCTTCTTTATAGGAATCGGTTATCCATCATGTCTCTTGTGTTATGTGACATTTGGGGATTACATACATATTTCTGTGTATGGTTTTCGACATTGATGTTTGGGAGCAGTCACCTGTTGTACTGTGATACATTGGTGTTAGTCTGGGATAGTGGGGCCTGTGGGTAACCATTCACGTTCTGTGTAAGAAGGTTGGAGATAAGCCAGAATGCACACGCTGCGGCTTGTATCCCCCACAGGTGATGGAGCCCGGTACAACCTGTACACCAGCGCACAGCAGAGGAGTGACTGACAGGCTCTTACCAGCCCCAGGAAGGCGGCGCACATGACGGCGGTCACACAGCACCTCAGTCCCCCGCACTGCTGCCCGTCTCTGCCCCTCAGGCCTCCCGGAACCAAGCGCACTTCATCCTCCACTCTCCGCCGACGGCTCCCGCCTTCCTCATTCCCCCGTCCGCCTCTCACACTCGCTGAGCGCTTCTCAAACAACGTGTCCTCTTCCTCCTCGTCTCCGGCCTCGTCCTCCTCGGCTCGGGCGAAGCGCACCTGCTTCTTCTTCTTCCCGTTCCCCGTTGCCATGTCCCCTGTTCCGTTGCCACTTACAGTCCCGGCCTCATGTCTCCCCACAGGATCCGGCTTCGGCTTTCTCTCTCCGGGAACAACCCGGATGTTGCTTCCCAAGTGTAGCAGTGACAGGCCGGGTGTACCTGGGTGGGAGGAGCGGGAAGCGCCGGCCCCTTCTCCGGCTACAAGCCGGGGCTGAGTGTGGACCTGAGGAGCCTAGTCCTCCGCCAAAACTCTGAGCTTATTTCACATGGACGTTTGTTGATGAATGGTGGGAACTGTGCACAATGGAGCAAAGGTGCAGAAAGTACCAAGATTTAGTCAATATTTGTCCCACCTGACGCACCTTAGGCTATCCGTATCTGAACTGTTGTGCTGCTCTCGGGCCACCAGCAACTGATCTGTGGGCCTTTTTTGCTTCTTAGTAGCTGTGTGTAATGTGTTTTTCAATCACATTGCAGTTGTGGTGTCATTAGTTTTTGCTGATCTGATTGTTTTAAATAGCAACTGATCTGCAGATACGGACCATGTGCAATTGGCAGCTGTGTGTCATCCGTGTTTTTCATGTTCCCATAGATTTCTATGGGAAGGCATGGACTACAAGAAATAGGACCTGCTCTGAGTTTCCTACAGCCTTGATCAATAAAAAAACATGTGCATGGCTCCATTAACCCCTTAAAGGGGTATTCCAGGAATCAGCATAATTCATATACAAATGGGTACTCAAAATATAAGCTAATGTGTAATTAGTTGTTATTTAAAATTGTGCTCCCCTTAGCAGAAAAATGCTGCTGACATAGACTGTAATGAAGAATTAAAATGCTACTGGCCCTTTAATCAGTCCGTTAATTTCCTCCACGCGGTCCGTCGCAGAAAAGAAGATGGCCGCTGGTCACATGTCCACATCACATGTCCTGCACCTGCCTGGGCAGGTCATGTGATCACCACTATGTTTGGCTGTAGCCGGTTGGTTGCAGTGCATCCAGTATGGCCAGTGTTGTGGTGATGGCAGTTACACATCATTGCTATGGTAACAGAGCAAGAAAGTCTGTTACATCATCACCGGGAGCAGAGCATAAGAGGGAGGAGGAGTTACTGAGAACTAAAGGATCATGGGACTTGTATTTTCCAGTGACGGCCATCTTGGTGATAACTCCACCTACTTTAGAGAGGACATAAAATGTTGTTAATCAGAAAATCAAATTATTTAAGCTCCGTTTTGTGACTAATGACATTGAGTATTGTTGTATTCATTTATTTATATCATCATGGGTTTTTGTGTCAAACATTCATATTCCCGGAATACCCCTTTAAGGACGCAGGGTTTTTTCACTCATTTCTCACTCTCCACCTTCAAAAATCCATAACTTTTTCATTTTTCCGTGAAAAAGGGTTTTTTTTCTGTGTAACAAATTTTACTTCTCCGTCACATTTTTTATTATTCCATGCCGTGTATTGAGAAGCTGGGAAAAAAATCCAAATGTGGAAAAATTGGAAAAAAATCACGTTCACGTCACGTTCTTGTGGGCTCAGTTTTTACGTCTTTCACTGTGTGCTCCTAATAACACCTCTACTTTATTCTTTGGTTCGGTACGATTGTGGTGATACCAAACTTACCGTTTATAGCAGTGATGGCAAACCTTTTAGGGCGCGTTCACACGTTGCGTTTTGGTTGTGTTTTCATTGCGTTTGAAACGCATGTACAACAGCTGATGTGAGGTAATTTGCCTAAATACATTACCGTTTATGTTTGTAAACGCAATGTTAACGCATGCGTTAACAAAACGCATGCGTTAACACTTTGTTAACGCATGCGTTAACGTCGCGTTTACGATGCGTTTTGTTAACGTATGTGTTAACAGTGATGAAATTAGGCAAATCACCTCTCCTCAGCTGTTGTATATGCGTTTCAAACGCAATGAAAACGCAGGTCAAAACGCAACGTGTGAACGCGCCCTAAGAGACCAAGTGCCCAAACTACAACCAAGACCCACTTATTTATCGCAAAGTGCCAACACAGAAATTTAATTTTTGATTTATACTCCCTTCTCTGTCACAGTTTTCATTGATACCAGCCCCTGAGGACACCAATAAAGCAGAAAATAGTCCCAGGTAGAGCTGTCACTTTAAAATAGCTCTGTGCACAGCAAGTCCTGGGCTGTCTGGGACTGCAGGAAGAAACCTGGAGTCCTCTCTGATGATGGCCTGAGTGCCCACAGAAAGGGCTCTGAGTGCCACCTGTGGCACCAGTGCCATAGGTTAGCCATCACTGGTATATAGGTTTTATTGTTTTTTAATACATTTTAAAAAATTAAACAAATGTGTCCAAAAGAGAAAAAAAAATTCGCCATCTTCTGACACTAATAACTTTTTCATACTTTGGTGTACGGAGTGTGATAAGTCATTTTTTGCAAAATGAACCAAAGTTTTCATTTCTATCATTTTTTATGTGAAGTAAAATAGTTTAAAAGTCACATTTCGGACATTTGGGCGCCAATTTCCGTTATGGGGGTCACCGTCAGCAATAACCGTTTTTATATTTTGATAGATTGGGCATTTTGGGATACCAATTGTACAGGCGGTCCCCTACTTAAGGACACCCGACTTACAGACAACCCATAGTTACAGACAGACCCCTCTGGTTTTCTGAATGCTTTACTATAGTCCCCGATTGCAATGATCAGCTGTAAATTGTCTGTAATGAAGCTTTATTGATAATCCTTGGTCCCATTACAGCAAAAAATGTTTAAACTCCAATTGTCACTGGGGCCAAATTTTTTTTTGTCTGGATCTACAATTATAAAATATACAGTTTCGACTTACATACAAATTCAACTTAAGAACAAACCTTCGGACCCTATCTTGTACGTAACCCGGGGACTGCCTATATCCTATTTTGCAGCGATACCTATTGTATCTGTGACTTTCACTGTTTATTACATTTTATGTCAGTTCTAGGGAAAAGGGGTTATTTGAACTTTTAGGTTTTTAACATTTTTTTTGTATTTTTAAAACTTTTTAAACTTTTTTTTTGCAGTTTTTTAGACCCTCTAGGGTACATTAACCGTAGATGGTCTGGTCATTCCTACTATATACTGCAATACTACTATATTGCAGTATATGGCATTTCTGCACAGTATACGTTACAATGAGCTAGTGGCTCATTGTAATGAAACTGCAGAAACTATGCAGCCTCGGATCCATGATGGCGGCGCCCTCCGTTTGCGGTTATTAGCGGTGGGGGTTTGCTGCAATATGCAACAATCCCCACCTGTGTATGAAGAGTACTCAGCCCGTGAGCCCTCTTCATACACCCTGTGTGCCGTAGAGCTACGGTGCAGAGCGTTAAGGGGTTAATGTCTTGGTGTTCTGTCTGCAAAAATATGGCCCTGTGAAGGAGGAACTGCTTATGCAAAAAGATATACTGAACATTAACACTTTGTCATCAGAGCAAAATCATCTTTAGGTTCATTGCATTTAACCCCTTAAGGACCCAGCTATTTTTCACCTTAAAGGGATATTCCCACTAAGATAAGTTTCTTAAACTCAGGATAACAATTCAAACCTGTCTCTATCAGTCCTGGTGTATACAATTTCAATTGCCCCTGGTTGCCGACGTTGTATCTTCTGACTTTAGGGTCAGCAGCCATTTTGCTTTTTTGTCTGACTCCATGGCCCCTCCCCCCTGCATTGAAGGACAGAGATCACACTTCACTCCTGCCAGCAAACATCAGCAGCAGCGAGAGGAGAGCTACAAGCTAGGAGAGTGTCATTATGTGTAATAGGCATCTCATCTCTGATCTGTCTCATCTCTTTCTATGTGTCAGATACTAGTACAATGTTAAGAAGGTAAATGAAAGTGTATATAAACCCTGTACCCTGATAATCTAACCACATTGTCATCAAACAGCACTAAATGGGTCATGATGTGTCTGCTTAGAGAGTCCCCGCCCACACTCACATCAATGAGTGATAGGAGCTAAAACAGCAATAAAACTGAGTAAAATGTAAATTAAAGAGTTAAAAATGATGTATATTACGTTAACGTCACTAGGGGATTGAGAATTTGTGTCACTTTATGATATTATAACCTTAGAACACTTTAACTTGCCAAGGTAATTTTCGAAATCGTTTTTTTCGTGATATGTTGTACTTCACCTCAGTAGTATATATTGGTTGAAATGTTCACAAAAATGTAAGATTCAATTATTTTAGATACCGATTCGTATTTATAGGGGTTTTAACGTGTCTATTTATTAAAAACGATCTACAAAGTACCACATTTCTAAATTTTGCCCCTAAAATTATTCAAAACAGATCATTAACCCTTTAAGCATCAAACATGAAATAAAACAAAATGGAGATTCTGTACAGAATTTTCAAATTTTGACAAAATGTTTACTTAGTCCTGAAATTTACATGTTCACACAGGATAAAATGAGAAAACATCAGATTTGGTAGTGCAGTTTCTCTCAAGTCTGGCAATACCTCACATGTGGATTTACAGTAAACCAATTTATGGCCCCATAACAGAAGCGAAGGAGCGCCATCACACTTTTGGAAGGCAAATTCTGCTGAAACAAATTTCAGGGGCTGTGTAGCATTTGCTGAGCCTATAACATACCAGATAACAGAGAAACCTCTAAAAAGTGACCCCATTTGAATCCTACATCCCTAAAGGAGTATAGTAACACTATTTTGCGGTGTCTATAGCCCATGGATTACATTTTAATTATTTTGGCAGAGATGCTAAAAATCTATTCTGATACTGATCTTTTATTTTTTGTTTTATACACTGTACAGAAAAGATAACATGTTATTTATGTTCTATGGGTCACTACGATTACGGCAAATTCCCATTTATATAGCTTTTTTATGTATGAATAATTTTGCTGAATAAAAATGCATTTGGAGAGAAAAATCACTTGTTTTTGCATCATCATCTTCTAAGAGGTGTAATATTTAGATTTTTTAGTTTGAGCTGTATTAGGGCTTATTTTTTTGTGTGATGAGCTGTACTTTTATTGGTATCATTGTGGCGTAAATGGAACTTTTGGATCACTTTTTATAGGTTTTTTTTGTTTGTTTGGATGAGCAAAAATAGTAATTTTTGGCGTGTTATTCAATGATTTTTTTTACTGTGTTCACTATACAGGTTTCGTTATGAATTTATTTTATTGTACGGGTTGTTACAGACGCGTTGATATATTATATGTGCTGTTTGATTGTCATTTTAAATGTAGTAGTTTAGTCATTTATGGGGCTTTTAGGGGACCGTCCGGTCTCTAGAGCTGCTGTAGAGATGATCAGCACCCACCAAGAATGGAGCAGTGGGACATAACTAGATGCCCTATAGGGTTAAACAGCTTGGATCGCAGCGATAGCGGTCTCTTGGGAGTCCTGCCTGATGTGTACAGCTGAGCTCCCCGCAATGCTGTCGACATTGACCGTTGTCACGATGATGTTAGTGCAGGACCTAAATACATGCCCAGGAATGGGAAATACCCCTGAACAAGTTCCCTTGTTCCTTCCTGTTATAAGAAGCCATCTCGGAAACCAGTTTTGTAAAAAACTCTTGGGGCTACTGCTACCCCAAATGGCAAGGCCTAGAACTGGAGATGTACTAGAATTCCTTTCATCCAAATGGCTACCCTCAGATACACCTGAGATTCTGTGTGGTGCAATGTGGATAAAGCAGGTTTATAGTAGTCCTTAGCGATTCCATCTTGGATTTCTCTATCTTGAGAAATTTGCTTAGTGGCTTTAAATTTATTATAGTTCTTAGGGAAGCATCTGGCTTTTTTTCATGAAACAGAGTCGAGTAAAATTCGCTGTCTTCCTGTATAGGAACTCCCTTCAAAACGTAGCTTCCTAAGCTATGTTCCCAAGAGCCGTAGTAATTTTGAATTGTGGTGTGGGAATAGATTTGAAAATCAATTTGAGGCCTTCTATGATGATGTTTAGGGCCCACTTGCTTCCTGAGATCTTCTCCCATTTCCCCACCGGGCCTCTGGCGTCATTTCTGTTCTGACTTATTTTCTGGTTGAGAGAAGCGCCCAAACATGAAACCCTTGGTTCTTTTACCGTTTCTCCAGTCAGACTCCTTTTTTCTGATGGTCTATGAGTTGGATTGAACCTACAGGAGGGACGAAAAAAACCTCTCTTGAGAGCTGGTACTTGGAAATCCGTTTTTGTGGTCTGCGGCCTTTACAAGGATCTTGTCCAAGATTGTACCGAACATGAATTTACCTTCACAAGGGATGTTACAGAGGTGATTTTTTTTAGGCTAAATCACCACTCCAACCTTTAAGCCATAGTGCCCTTCTAGCTCAGTTGGAGAGAGCTGATGGCCTGGCCGACAATCTGAGCGCATCCACCGAAGCGTCTGCCAGAAACGCTTAAGCTTTCTAAACTGTAGTGAATTTAATTATGAGTTGATATTTCAAAACCCCACTTTTCACCTTTTCTTCTAACTGGGTTAGCCACATTAGCATGGACCTAGAAACACAAGTGACTGCAATGTTTGTATTGAAAGCTGTGAAGAAAGCTTTGCAGGCCTTACGAAGGAACCTGTCTGCTCTTTTATCCATTGGGTCCTTTAGAACTCCAGCATTCCACATCTTTATCAGCAAAGGAATATATTCTTTTAACTGCTCAGGGTACATATATATTGTCTTTTCCACTCTTATGAGGGACAAGAGATTTTCGTGTACAGGGAACACTTTCCTCCTTCTCTCCCCTAATCCCTGGAACATGATATCCAGAACTAATCTTTATTGTTTTTCCTCTTCTAGTTCCATGGTGGCCCCTACAATTTTTATTAGGTGTTCCACATCTACCCTGACTGATCCTCTTCTTGTGGGTTCGGAAATAATACTCTGACTCAGTTTCTGATAAATTTGACTTTCTAGAGGTAGTCGGGGACCTTGTCTCTTTTTTTTAGAGGTTTTTTTTTTTTTTTAGAGGTCCTAACTGATATTCGCACGTCCTACTCTATGAAGGTGCGCATAAATTCTAATAGGGTTACATGGTCTTGAACCATCACAGTCACAGTAACCTAACCTGGATCCCAGCATCCATCTTGTGTAGCATCTGGAGGGGCGCTGCATGGCACACAAATTGCTCAGCTTCCTTCCTGTCTCATGGGCAGCTTGGGAGGTTTCGGCTACCTTGAGGGGGTTCGCCGCTAGCGCCCAATCTACAGACCGGGGAAGCACATAGGATGTACTTCTCTTCTTCAAACCCCCCACTTTTGGGTTTGACTGGACGCATATCTTTTTAGCGGCCAACTGCATTCCACAGTGTAGCACGTCAGACTGAAAGTGCGCTGTCCAGGTCTCAGTTAAGAAGCCATCTCACACCCACAAGACTTCCCGAGAGGGGGAGAGGAGTGCATAATTAGGAATGCATAATTACGAACTGAAGGAGTGCAAGGAGCTAATTAGCTTATTTTACAAAGTCGTTTTTTTTATATTTACATAGGTATTTTAGGCCTACAGTAAGTGTATTTAATTCAAATCATGTCTAGTGGTAGATTTCCCTTAAGATAAAGGCGATCAGGAGGATTTATCTGGATAACCACTGTGTCCCAAGGAAGAAATGAAATTTCTAATTTAGAACCACAATTTATTGGAAGGCTCAGTGGAACAGTTTTGTGAGAGTAATGGTCAGAACTAGTATGATGTGTGTATACTCATATATACATGATAAGGATGCATATACACAAACTAAGCTAAACATCCATATTGTCTGCTAAATAAGTGTGTTATCATCTTTACCTCATTTTTAGATCTAACATGAGAACTAAATAATACAAGATATTTTCAATATGGTATCAAGTGTAATTATGTAATTGGTCACGTATAATTTTATAAAGTTGTACCACTCAATAACACCCATAACTCCTCCTTGTATCCACCTCAGAAACTCCCATCATATGGATGTGTATTAATAAAGATTTTTGGGTGAGGTCTTTGGAAATCTTCCTTAAGATGTATCAAATGATGTATGCGTCTTTATTGTCAGCCGTTACATAATTTCATCTACTTGTTGAAAATTACTCTTAACAGTCATCACCATGGCTCCTAGATCTCATAAGCCATGGGTATCGTCCACAGGTTGCAACTTTACCTCCAGCAGACAAATTTTGTGTATTCCAGCTGCCCACAGAAGAACAAGTAATTTTGGAGGAAGAAATTTCAACACTTCTAATCAAGAATGTTTTGTCCCCAGTCCCCAAAGAGCAAGATAAGACAGAGTTCTATTCTCAGGAGGAATCCAAATAGGCCCTCCAAATTGACCTCCATGTTGCTAATGTATCCTTGAGCAGAATGCCGCTTTTCAATGACTGTTGGATGTCTGCCAAGGAAAGGTGCAAAGATAATTGGGAGCACAAAATGCAGATTCTAGGAACCTGTCTGAATGATGACTAGTACCTCTGAGCCAATCTGCAAAGTGTTGAAAAATACAAGCCAGATTAAACACTCATGGGTTTTGCAAGTCAAACCACCCTTTCCCTAGGTGGCATAAGATTATGCATCCCAAACTTATGCATGTGTGTTTTTCCACAGAAAGTTGGAGAACGCTTAATTGAGGGAGGTAACATCCTGATATTTCAGTAGGAAGGGGAAAGTCTGATACAGGTTTTCTTTTTATTAATGTGCAAATAACGTATCCCGGTTCTGGTCAGTGGTATAGCACATATTGAGGGGGCCTGTGGGGCACTACACTTAGGCTACATTCACACGAACGTATGGGGGACGTATATACGGCCGACGTATATACGGCCGATATACGTCCCCCATACACTCCTATGAGCGCACGGCACCCTACGGGAGCGGTACGGTGCAGCACACGTGCGGCACCGTACCGTTCCGTACCCGGGAAAAAGATAGGACATGTCCTATCTTTTCCCGTAATACGGGGCCGTGCGCTATAGGTTGCTATGGAGAGGGGCGGGGGTGAGCTGCGCTCACCTCCTCCTCCTCTCCCCGTACACTGCCGTTGCCCGCTACGGTACGGTACGGGCGGGCAACGGCAGTGTGAATGTAGCCTTAGGTGGTCCCAGGAAGGGGATTTTGCATTCAGAGCTATTCACCCAATATCCTGAAAAGGTGCCAAAATCCCAGTAGGCCTCTCTGGGTTGCCCATAAAAAGGGCTAAGTCATATGCAAAAACAGCGTGCCTAAGTTCAGATCCCCCTACTGGTATTCCCTAATATATCCCTGGGGTCATTAATCGCCTGGACAGAGGTTCGAGTGGCAAGTTGAATAGCAAGGGGGAGAGGTTGCCTTCTGCAAACGGAAAGATTGTGATAAGAAAGAAAACTAGTTTGTTTACTCTTGCAGCGGTTGGCATACCACCATACAACCACCCCTTTAACAGCTCTACAAATTTTTCATCTTTTGTGAGAATGACCTTAGGGGACATGTCCACTAGAACCATCAGAATTGGGGAATGATTGAATATTTCAATGTCTTCTATTGCAATCTTACTCAGTTGCGACAGAGGAAAAAAGAAAATAATATAATATGTAAACTTCCTTCCCTGAGTATAGGATAATTGCCTCTAAAGAGAAAGCTTGGGTCAAATCGGTAAGCAAAGCTTTGTGGGAGATGCTCTCTTGGCCAGTTGCCCTCCTCTTTTCCTGTCTTCTGATGGATTCATGCCCAAATTAAAATCACTTTGAGGAATTCCCGTTTCTCTTGTACTATTTTCCACATGGTATGTTTTTCCACAGGATCTTTTAGAATATTTTTGAAAATGACCCATTTTTTGGGATGCTTTTGAAATTGAGAACAGTGCCAGTTTTGCCATTAGTTGCTGAAAATTTGCCTTGAAGTTTAGAGTGTTTGTTTCCCCTCTACTAACCATCTGTGAAGGATAATTCAAAATCAATAATATTGTGGTCACTATTACCCAGGTGTACCCTTACCTATAATTTTGATGCTTCTGGACTAGGTGTGACAGGTGATTGTCTTTTGTTATTGACAAAACCTGCTGCCTTTAACCCCTTAGTGACCAAGCTCATTTGCTTGCGCCTTAATGACCAAGACCTTATCTCAGCTTTGTGTTGGCATCATTTTGGAAGTGTCCTTTTTTTTTTTTTTTATTACGACCCTAGAAAGATCACAAATCGAACAGCATTCTAAGAAAATGTTAAAATCAATTATTTTAGAGACAATTTCTATAGGGGTTTTGTAACTTCTGTTAATAGAAACCCTTCCACATATCATCCTGTTCTATTAACCCCTAGGGGACTCAGCATCTTTTGGCCTTAAGGACGCGGCCCCATTTTTCAAATCTGGCCTGTGTCACTATAAGTGGTTATAGCGTGGGAACACTATGAGATATCCAGGGGATTTTGAGATTGTTTTCTCGTGACACATTGTACTTCAAATTAGTTTAAAAATTTGGATGAAATCTTTTGCGTTTAGTTATGAAAAAAAACAAAATTTGGCAAAAATTTTGAAAAATTCTTTATTTTCAACGTTCTAAATTCTCTACTTTTGATGCAGATAGTCAAAGCACCCAAATAAATTCATAACTTACATTTCCCAAATGTCTTCTTTATGTTGGCATGGTTTTTTAAGATTCCACATATTTTACTAGAATGTTATGAGGCTCAGAATTTGGGTGCCATTTTTCACATTTTTTGTAAAATCGCCAAAACCTGTATTTAGATGGACCTGCTCAATTTCTAATTGAGACTGAGAGGCCTAAATAATAGCGAGACTCATAAATTACCCCATTGTGGAAACTACACCCCTCAACGTATGAAAAACCACTTTTAAGAAGTTTGTTAACCCTTTACGTGTTTTATAGGGGTTAAAACAAAACGGAGGTGGAGTCTGCAAATTGTAATATTTTTTCACAATACACTCATTTTGGGTGGAAAATTAAACATTTAAAATGGATTAAATTAAAAAAGGCTCCACAAAGTTTGATACCCAATTTCTCCCGAGTACACGGATACCCCATATGTGCTGGTAACCTGCTGTATGGGCGCACGGCCGGGCATAGAAGGGAAGGAGGCGCCATCCAAATCAGATTTGCTATGTCACATTGTACAGGCTATAAATTTTTTTCTTTTTTTTATTGAGGACCTATAGGGGCTTATTTCTTTTGCCACATGAGATGCACTTTTCGCATACATAATTTTGGGGCATCTATAGCTAATTGGTGAGATTTAATTAACTCTTTGTTGGTGGAGGAAATGAAAATAATCAATTTTTAGGATAATTTTTATGTTTTTTTTTTTTTTGCCCGTTAACCATACCATGAAAATAGTATATTATTTTTATTCTATGGGTCGCCACGTTTATGAAAATACTTCATTTATATATATTTTTTATTTTTTCCCATTTTTACTGAATAAAAAGTAATTTGGCAAAATTGTTGTTAATTTTAGCATCACCGTCTTTCATATGCATAACTTTTTTATTTTTCACCTCACAAATCTGTTTAAGGGCTTATTTTTTGCAAGAATGATAGCTCTTTTTAGTGGTCTTATTTTAGATTGCGTAACTTTTTAAAATAACTTTTTTAGAGCATTTTTAAAGGGCATTAATAAAAAATCATCTTTATCAGAGAGAGTTTTTTTAGGTTGTTTTTTACAGGGTTCACTTTGTGGATCTAATAACGATTCTGTTTTATTATACAGATTGTTACGGACGCAGGGATACCAAATATGAGGGGGTTGTGTGTATTTTATTCAATTGTACTGAATAAAAACTAATTTGGAGAAAATCTTATTCATTTTAGCATCACCATCTTTTAATATGCATAACTTTTTTATTTTTTGGCTGACAAATCTTGTTAGGGGCTTATTTTTTGCGAGAACAGTTGTTCTTTTTAGTGGGCTTATTTTAGAGTGCATAACATTTTTTAAATCACTTTTTAGAGCATTTTTTATAGGGTATTAATTAAAAATTATCTTTTTTCGGAACGTTTTTTGCGTTTTTTTCCTCCGGCGTTTACCGTGCGGGTCCAGTAACAATTCTGTTTTATTATGCAGATTGTTTTTATGTTTTTTTATACTTTATTAAGTTTTTTTATGGGAAAGTGACATTTTAGGGGCTTATATTTTATGTATTTATTTTTTATTTATTATAATGTGTAGTGTGAACTGTTTTTGCATATTTTTACTTATACATACTTGAACTTAAACCAGTGATGCTCTGATCACTGGTTTAAGTTCAATACACTGCTCTACAATACTATTTTATTGTAGAGCAGTGTAAACTGTCTGAGCAAGCTTGCGCATGCTCAGACAGTTTACAGTCAGACCCGGAAGGGGTCTGGCTGCCATGGAGACCGGGCAGCTCCGGGGCACATGCCAGTCCTCGGAGCTGCCCAGAAGAGGATCGGATCCCCAGGTAAGCAGCACGGGGGATCCGATCCACAGCAGGAACACCCTTACACGCCGCGGTCATGCTTGACCGCGGCGTGTAAGGGGTTAACACCCGCGATCGGAGTCGGCTCCGATCGCGGGTGTTACAGCGCGGTGTCAGCTGTAATAGACAGCTGACAGCCACTGCTTCTGGTACCGGCTCCGTTCGTGAGCCGGTCCCAGAAGCTGGACGTTATACTACGTCCCGGTGCGCTAAGCATCTAGCCCCGGGGACGTAGTATAACGTCATGGTGCGCCTAGGGGTTAACTTCACTCCTCAAACTATTCAAAACAGCAGGTAGGATGCTTGTTAACCCTTTATACATTTTACAGAAAGTCAAACAAAATGAAGGTTTGATATTGAATTCATTAATACATTCACTTAGCTGCAAAATGTACCCACATTAACCGAATAAAAGTAGAAAATGCACCCAGGAATATATTGGGTCGTTTTTTCCGAGTAAGAGGACACCCCAAATGTGGATGTAACCCACTGTCAGGGCACATGGCGAAGCGTGAAAGGGAAGGAGCACCATTGAGCTTTTGTTGGGCAGGATAGTTTTCAGGTGCCATGACGTGTTTGTAGGACCCCTGAGGCCATGTTCACACGCAATCCAAAAGCTCTACCTCCGATCACACGTTGAGGTAAGATTGCTTTTCCTTCGCGTTCAGTTAACTTGTTGGAAACACAATGGGGCACATTTACATACCCGGCCGTTGGAGTTCATCCAAACATTGAATAGAAAGTTAAATCCCGCACATAGTCCAAATCCGTCGGATCATCCGACGACCGGCTTGCTGTCGCATGAAAGCCAGCGCAGCTGCGCCGCAATCCGATCGCGTGTGACACAATCCCAGCGCAAAACCCTGTTAAATACCCGTCAAAGCTGCGCAATTTCCCAAGACAATGAACAGTCCAACGAAAGTGAACTATCCGCAACCCTTAGTAAATAAGCCCCAATGTTACCAAAATATGTGATCACTAGAGGAGCCTTTGGATTGTGTTTCCAAATGCAACCAAAATGGCACATGTGAGGCCTCGGGTAACAACTCATCTTTCTCCCAGAGAATTGTAAACTTTTTATCATGTGGTATCGGGGATAATTTTAACACCTTGCCCCGATGGGCTTTTTCCATTTTACTTTTTGTTTATCGCTCCCTACTTTTAAAAATCAATAACTTTTTTATTTTTCTGTGTACAGATCTGTGTGAGGGCTTGTTTTATGTGTAATAAATTGTACTTCCTAGTAATAGTATTTTATATTCCATCCCTTCTACTGGGGAGTGGAAATACAATTCAAAATGCGGTAAAATTTACAAGAAACCGCATTTTTGCTGTTTTCTTGGGGGCTCTGTTACACCTTTCACTTTACACTGTACACTAGCATCTCTAATATATTCTTAGGTTCGGTACTATCACAAGGATACCAAATATATATAGGTTTTATTAGGTGTTAATAGATTTTACCAAAAATTAAAACTTTTTATACTCCCAAAAAATTATTACTACAGGTGGTCCCCTACTTAAGAGCACTCGACTTACAGATGACCCCTAGTTACAAACGGACCTCTGGATGTTGGTAATCTACTGTACTTTAGTCTGTCACACTCCAATGTGTGGGAAGTTCCTTTGGGAATAGTCTGTGAACCCTCTGGACCACCGCAGGGTTTGGTATGAGACCCGCGGTGGCAACCAAGCTAACAAATACACAAAACAGTCAGAGCCTGGGATGACAGCAGTAACACAGAGGAACACTGGTAACGCTGGTACGGACTGAAGACACTGCTGGTAGGTTGTGTTTTTTTTTTACTTCCATTTTTTTATTATTTATTGTTTTATATGTGATACGGACTGTTAGAGCAGGGTCCCAGCTGTAATAGCTTGCTCATTTAGAATCTGGGCTTCCATATGAGCATTATTCACACATCCCACACAGCAGTATTCCTCCTCAAATGGTTGCTCAAGGAAAGCATACATGGCACAGGAAGTACACTGTGTAGCATTGCCATTCGTGAAGTCCATTGTACTAATGGGTAGTACCAGAGAAAATACCAATCCAGGATTATCAGGGCTGGCGCCAGCACCTGGCATTCCCGGGCAAGGGTCGGGGCCTAAAGCGCTCTGTTTGCTGCAGGACACTGGTATGCTTTCCTGCACTGCACGGCTGGCGGCAGAAGGGCTAAAGACAGGAGAACGGGAGTTCTGGTTGCACCTGAGGTGAGTATTACTGTTTGTTTTTTTACTGGCCACTTCAAGTCGATGGGGTTGAGGGGATCCCAGCTACCTATAGTGAATCAATTAAGGTGAGGGGGGATGAAGAGGGCCCAGGGTACATATAGTTAAAAGGAACCTGTCACCAGAAACCTCATTTTCACTAAAGACAGATTGTAAAAGCCCATGACACCTGCAGTGCACATCTGCCTCTCTGTCTTTTCTAAGCATTTGCATTACAATATAAATTGTGTGTGTTATAATTTACCTTGGATCCTAACAGAATCCTGGGGTAGTCACAGGACTGGGCTTTGGTTTGGATGCATTTCAAAAAACAACATGTGACTTGTCTGAGCTGCAGGCTGCCTCCATCTTTGTGTTTCTGTACAGCTCTGTCCCTCCCCCACTGATGTCATCTCACCAGGCTGTGACCTCTGAGAAGGAGCAGGAGGAGAAGCTAGACAGGAGCACAAAGGTGGGGGCCAAGCTCTGAGGAGTGAGTAACACAGACAAGGCACATGTTTTTTTTGCAATGCATCAAAACCAAAGCCCATCCCATGTGACTACCCCAGGAATTTGTCAGGGCGCAAGGTAAGTTATAACACACAATTTTATTGTTATGCAAATGATTATAAAAGGCAGATTTGCAATGCAAGTGTATTGGGCTTCTGCAACCTATCTTTAGTGAAAATTAGGTCCCTGGTGATATAATCCCTGCATATAATTAATCCATGGGGGTGGAGGGGAGTGTATACAATCCATAGTGGGAGGGGCATATAATTAATCTGTGGGGAAGGGGGGTTGCTAATAATAAATCCATGGGGGGAGTGTAGCTGCATATAATCCATGGGGGTGAGAGGGCTACATATAATTAATCCATTGGGGCTGTATATAATCCATAGGGGGTGAGGTTGGTTGCATATAATTAATCCACGGGGGCTGCATATAATTAATCAATGGAGGTGAGGTGGCTGTATATAATGAATTTATAGAGGGTGAGGGGGGGCTACATATAATGAATCCATGCCGCTACGTGAGTTTACTGCAAAGAGGCCCACTGAGGCTTTGTCACTCAAGGGCCTACTGAAACCCGGAGACGGTCCTGAACAGGATGGACCAAACCCAAAGTTGTATGAATATTTTTGCAACCCAATGTGTACAATAGATTCTTTCCCTAAAAGTTTTTCCATTTTCTTTACCCACTACTGTTTAAAGTTAGTCTGCATATAAAGAAAAACAAACACGTGTGTACATACAAGTAAGGTGTTCAATGTTTATTAGGTACTCATTTACCAACAGTTATTATAGAGTTCCTGCCTTCTTTTCACATTCATTGCATATTTACATTTCAAAATTAGCCTTATTACTAATAAAAAAAATAGCAAGAGAAAATACTGTTTTTCTTTTATTTCATTACCAAAAGTTTAAACGTATTCAAGAAGATGTACACAAACTTTATTTACTAAGATTTTCTTCATTTTTAGGATATTTTTATACTACACATTGATATAGTTAAAAGAATACTTGTGAGCACCTTAGCAAGGTTAGTATAAGGCTTAAGGTTAGAAAATTAGAACAGCTACTTCACATCTGTGCCTGTCCTTTCATGATAAAAGATTGCAACAAAATTGAAACACAGAAAGTCTATTCACCATAAGATTCCATATAGTGATGGGTAGCTCCCATCACTTATAGAAGGAAAAGTTATGCAGGCTACAATGCTGTTTTTACTTTTTGGGGCATAGCAGAAGCTACCAAACACAAGTAAGAACGGAGCCTTAGTCATATTGAGTGCAACAGATAAATATGGCTATTACAATCTTTGGCTATTTGTTTCCCTAATTATATAAAGAAGCAAAAATAGCAACTACTTCAACATTGTATAAAATATGTAAATAATGTAGAGTAAAGTAATTCTGCAAATACAAAATGTATAATAGCCCAGAGCTGTATTTATGATGCTGCTGGTTTCTAATAAAGCTGTTAAACTGTATGGGTACGAAAGGGATCAACAATCAGTCTATACAAAGACATAGACTGCACTATACAGGCAGTCCCCGAGTTACGTACAACTTGTTGAATTTGTATGTAAGTTGGTACTGTATATTTTATAATTGTAGCTCCACACAATTTTTTTTTGTCCCGGTGACAGTTGGATTTTCCAAATTTTTTGCTGCCATGGGAACAAGGATTATCAATAAAACTTCATTACAGACACATTACAGCTGATAATTACAGCCTGGGACTAAGGTAAAGCATGTACAGCTGTCACACAAACTAAGAGAGGTTATAAAGTGCTGGAGGAAAACTGAAAGTATGTTATATACTGGTAATAATCAACATTGTACCCTATGTATAGAGTGTGCTACAAATTTATGCAGAATGTATTGAAAGGTTGGGTAAACTTCAACCCCTTGGCGCCAAAGCCACTTTTCAACTTCCTGACACGGCCCACCTTCCTGCCCTGTGTCACTATAAGTGGTTGTAACTTTGGAACGCTTCAACATATCTTAGTGATTTTGAAATGGTTTCCTCGGGACACTGTGGTGTAAATTTGGAAACATTCTCGATTTTCGAAATTCAAAATGTTCTACTTTTTCAACACAAGGTCACAACAGAAAAAAGACTTGATAACTAATGCTTACCAAATGTCTGCTTTATGTTGACATGGTTTTTTACGCATCCTTTCATTTTTATAGAAGATTATGAGGCTTTAACTTTTAGGTGTGATTTTTCACATTTTAATTAAAAAATCGCAAAATAATGCTGTTAAGGGACCTTCTCAGATTTTAACCCTCCCAAAGTTTGATACCCAACTTCTCCTGAGTATAACAATACCCCATATGTGGTGGTAACCTGCTGTATGGGCACACGCCAGGGCATGGAAGTGAAGCTGCGCCATTCAGAACAGATTATGCATTGTCACTTTTAATGGTTATACAATCTTTATTTTTTTGGAAATTTGGACATATAAGGGCTTATTTTCTGCGAGATCAGATGCACTGTACAAATACTTCATTTTAGTAGGTCATTAGCTGAATATTTTATTAACTCTTGATGTATGGAGAAAAAGAAAATCAACAATTTCCTTTCTTTTTGTATTTTTTTGGGACAGCACAACCTACCATAAAAAAGATCACTACGATTAGGGTGATACCTCATTTATATAGTTTTTATATATTTTTCTAATTTTTCTGAAGAAAAACCAATATAGAGAAAATTTTAGTATCGCCATATTTTCGGAGACATAACTATAATAGTTTTTGGTTGACAGACCTGGTTTAGGGCTTATTTTTTTACGTGTTGAGTTGTCCGTTTCAGTGGTACTATTTTGGGGCACATAACTTTTTGATCATTTTTGTATCATTTTTGAAAAGGGATCTTATGAAAAAAGTACATTTGGCAAGTTTTTTGGGTTGTGTTTTTACTGCGTTCTCCAGCGGGTCCAATAATGTTACTGATTTATTGTACAGATTGTTACGGATTCGGCGATACCAAATAAGTGGGGTATCCGGCTCCCAGAGAGGATTGCGCAGTCCCCCGGCACTGGCAGACCCCAGGGCTGCCATCGGAGCACAGGCCCCCCTCAGTAAGCGCTGTGGCGGTCCAATACAACCCACATGCCCCTTACATGTCACAGTCTTGCGTGATTGGAGTAATGTACAGCCGACACCCACAGCTTCTGGGCCCGGCTCCTTTCGGCAGCCGTTGCCAGAAGCAGAACGTGGTACTACGTCACGTGAGGCAACTCCCTGCCGCCCATGACGTACTACTACGGTCAATGTCAGAAAGGGGTTAAATTCAGTTTATTATGCAGGTGTGTTATAGAGCAGGAATTGCTTAATGGATTGATTTATAGGTTTGTGGGGACAGATCTTCTATAACCTACATTTATGCATTTAAATCTCTGCTCTCTTTATCTTGAGAAGTCACAGGGGTAGCTATCGCTGTATGCTTACCAATACATGGAGAACTGTCACTCAATGACTTTTCACGATGGATATAGTATATATTTAAAGAACTACCCATAGACTGTTGTAGCTTTTGAATTACTTCCCAACTCTCAAGGTGAAAAGGTCTTAAAGGGAACCTGTCACCAGAGACCTCATTTTCACTAAAGACATTACACCATTGCAAGGTAAGTTATAACACACAATTATTTTGTAATGCAAATGTTTAGAAAAGGCAGAGAGGCATATTTGTTAAGGAATTTTAGTCTGTCTTTAGTGAAAATGAGGTCCCTGGTGACAGGTTCCCTTTAAGAAAATTAAATCTAAATTTGATTGGTTTGAATTCTGCAGATCCCCAACTTTTTTTTTACATCTCCATAGATAAGCTCATTCTTCCAGCCAACTGTATTTAATTTTTTTTTCTCGTATTGCATTTGCTATACAAAAAATATCCATCAGCTTTTTATGGCTTTGACATCAAACCAATACTTTGTATCCTTATTATATTAGTAAGTGACTGACTGCTATTTCACTTATCCATGACAATGCATCTGGATACATTGCTATTTGTAAATTCCAAAGAATCGGAGTGAAGAATACATTTTTTCTTTGGTTTCCTGTTAAGTATGGACATCTTACAACTGCAAAAGTATTGAATACACACAGCTTAAACAATAAACCTGTTAGGCTGGCATTACACAACCTGAGAGTGAAAAATGGAACGAGCCCCGAGACAGATTTCATGGACCAACCACTATACAGTGGATGGGACTTTAAGCATGATAGTGATATGTGATGCAAGGAGACCCATCTTCCCCGCTGTATTAATGATTACAGTTCAGCAATGCAGGAAAGCACATAAATATATTTGGATACCTTTTCATTATTCCTATCTAACAAGAAATTAAGAACATTCTGAGAAATCTATAAAAATTTGCTGTTATGTAATCTGTCAAATTTAATTCCACATTCTATGAACAGTGAGTGTCCAATACAATGACCACACCAGCAGTTTCGCAGAATAAATTATTTTTACTTCAAAAAAATTTAGCTTTATGCATTCTTTGTTTAAAGCATTTGTCTGTCCCATAGTTTAATAGTTGCATGATAATTTGCACATATCCTGTTTAGCTTGCAAAAATATTAACACCTTGGATCATATGAGTCTATTTTCGTTCTAATGCTTCATTCAAAATTTTTCAATCCGGCAGGATATTTCTGGTTATAGCATAATTAACTAGGACTTACGTTTACTTGATCCTTAGGGCAGAGACTCAGACTCACTTAGACGCCAAGCCACGATCTAGCGAGCACCATGTTTGCTATGTTTGCGGTTCTCCTGCCGGATTGAAACATTTTTAATGAAGCATTAGAACGAAAATGGGGGAAGTTATAATGCTACATGCATATTAAAAGTTAGAAAAGTTTATGCCAAATGTTGTATTGATTAAAATTTAGGCCACACAATGTATCTTAGATGTATCTTTACGTCCAACACAAAGGTGTTCAGGTTTCTCTTATGAAACATTGAACATTTTCCTCCCTAGGCTTCAATAGTTGAAATGGTATTTTGGATGAGGCTGAGACCATTTGCCCAAGACCTAATAATGAAATAGTACAGATACTATAGTAGTAATCTGAAAAGGTGTTGAATGTCGTAGTTTTAATACTGCCAGAATGAATAGCATAAGTCCAAGTTATGAGAAAACCTGTGAGAAACAGGATGTGTGTGTGTAAAACTGACATCTGATATTTCCTCATAAGTTACTATGCTCACAAAGGAGGCCATGTTTGACTAAAACTGCTGTCTCATTCAATCAAGAGTCTTCAATAAAGAAGTGAAGCTTCCTGCAGGGATGGCATGAGGACAGAGGCTCATCATGATATGAGTGTTTCACTACCTCTTCTGTCTACATGAAGGCATTGAGTTACCTTGAATGCTGACAATTAGTTTTACTGACTTCACCCTTCTAAAAAACTGACTCATCAGAATAGGGAGAAGGCGACTTTGGTGTCATGACTTTCAAGTGGCCAATGCTGTGCTGTTTCAATTCTTACAGATTCTAGAATTTCTACTTGCAGGCAGTAAAAACTTCATTGTTTACTTCCAGAACTACAGGGCATGTTAAGATGGTGGTTTGATAAGTGTCATTTATAATCATATTGTTCAGACACTATCATCTTTGTGACAGAGATATTTTTAAACAAGAGATATCAAGTTTCTTGCAGATGCTCCAGATGTCTGTCTGATCAATTGGTCAGTCACATATTCCAATTTACCATACTGCTACTGTGATTGGACAGATTTGGTCAGATACCTGTAATGTTATAGCACAAATTAGACACTAGAGCAGTGATGGTGAACCTTTTAGAGATTGAGTGCCCAAAGTGAGTCTCAAAAACCACTAGCTTTTCCCAAAGTGCCAACACAGCAATTTAGGCAGTAACACACTTATTTCTACCAGAATCTTTGAGCTCCAATCCGACACCTTTTCACTCTTTGGACAGGAACAAGCAGCACAGGATGGGTCACTTTACAATAGCAGGGCACTACTTGGACTACCTGAGACTGCAGGAAGATGCCATGTCTGGCAAACTCTGTGCCTGGGAGACAGCCTGTGTGCCAACAGAGAGGCCTCAGAGTGCCATCTCTGGCACCAGTGCCATAGGTTCGCCACCACTGCACTAGGGCATACTAAGGAGTTTCATGGATAAGGATACTGTGTAGTGTAATGAGCTTAGGATAGATGTACATTGTACATGGCTGTACTAAATGCTCTTCCTCTACAGCCCATGGCCCTTATTTTCATGGATCAACCATAAACTATAGTTCATTAGAATATGTAAAAATGGTAGCCTTAGGATTAGTATTGCTTTTGGCCATATACTATTCCCAAAATTAAATATCTTACATTTGCCACCTCTATTCGTGATTACCTTTTGACTTGTAACCAGGTCATATTATTGAATTTTTCTGATTTTACTTTTGTGAACTAATCCAGGTTGATATAGTTACAGTACCCTTGATTACTACTGGTGACAGCCATGTGGTTGTGTTAAGTTATTAATTATTTTGGACTGTTTTCACAATGAGTAACATTTCTTTTCAGCAGCTACCACGTCCCTTTAACCCATTTTTTATTTACTAAGTTACATTGCCAAGAACAGCATGCTATTAAATAGGAGCCTGACAGTAAAAGTACAGATGATGCTGGTTGACATTTTAGGCGATATATATATTTATATACACACTATTTATATCTGACATTAATCCTGGGACTTGGCTGCAAACTGCAGATCTAGCATTGTGTTATGTGTTTAATAATTGTAAAGGTCTCACCTTACATATAACATTAATAGGCTGTTATGCATTTCATTAAAACCAAAGAAATGATTCTTAGTAATATGGAGATGTATTGGTTATGTCCAAATTCCATGTTCCTTCAGTATTATAATTATAACAAATACACAACAAAATTAATAAAACATTCATGAATGTAAATCATCAACAGAAAGAGATAGGGCAGAAATATTATGCTACATGCATACGAACCTGTGTATCTAAGGGCCCCAAATAACAGACCAATGTCCCAGCACGCGTATATCCTTGGCACATGAGGTCTGCTCAGGCGCAGATGTTGTATAAAAGAGCCCTTAGAAATACATGGGTACAAGCCATTCAAACAACGGACAGCACATGTCCTTGAATAACTATCATGTGCATGAGCCCTTACTCTGAGGCACGCATATTTTCCAGCATTAGTGACTTATTAACATATTACTTTTTTTTATATAAACAGTACAATAACGTCACACAAACTACAAAAAGTTCATTACTAAAGGTAATACTATAGTAGATTTAGCTCTTTCTAAAAAAAATCTTTGGCACATTTATTTTCTTTTGGTTTCCTTGAGAAGAACACTTGAGGCAAATACACACACTGGTATCCAAGGAACACCATTCAATGATTTCTTGTTCAGCTTTGTCCCCTCAAGCTCTGCACTAGGCATAGCATATAGGTTTTACTGCAAATATGTCTTTACTCTTGATAAACTGCACCTCCAGCTCTGCATTTCTGAAGTAAACACCCCTGGTTAAGCAACACTTAGGTATATCTTTCAAAGTAGATCATAAGGTCTATAAGGCACATATATTCATGGAGAAACCTACAACTAGAATGACACGAAATGCAAAGTCTTTGGATCTTTAAATACATTACTCATGGGTGGCTACCATATAAAAATTAAGTTATAAAGTGCATATACAGCAAACACTGAGTTGCACATTGGTAAATGAGGCATATATCACTAAACCTGGAAAGAAACTCAAAGGCCTGGGACACATGTAGAATATTTGTGTTATCCACATTATTGAGGGTGTACGTCAATGTGTCCATGATAAGTTGTTGTATAGCTGATCCTACCTTGCTGTCGTTAAAGTAGTTTAAGGTAATTGTAAAATTCTAAACTGAGACTGCAGTAACGTATAAAAATACTACAATCATTTGATTAAAAAAAACCTCTATCATAATATAGCTTCAGGAGCCTACAAAAAATAAGACATGAAAAATGTGCAGTCAACTAAGACTTGATAGCAGTAGAACAGATATCATAAAAACATTTGCCCTGCTGTAAAGCTAGTTGTGAATATGTATTATTATTGTGTGGCAATCATTACGCTGCTCCAAAGTCTTGGTATGATACCCATACGGTGGATCATAGATTCACTCAACAAGAAAAAGGCTTGAATAAAATGGGTATCCAAGGAATAAGCATAATTCATATTCAAATTGGTCATTAAAATATAAGCTAATTATGAAATTATTGTTATTTAAAGCAGAAAAATGTACACATTGACTATTAAGAAGAATTACAATGCTACTGGCCATTTAATCAGTCCATTGATTTTGTCCCTGTGGAAGAGACAAAGGACAGAAGGTGGCCGCTGGTCGCATGTTCACACCACATGTCCTGCAGTTGCCTGGGCAGGTCATGTGATCGTCACTATTTTCGTCTGTAGTCGGTTGCTTGCAGTGCAGGTAATGTGCAGTGATGGCAGTTACACATCATTACTATGGTAATAGAACAAAACAGGTTGTTAAGTCATCACTAGGAAAAGAGCATAAGAGGGAGGAGCTGTTACTGAATGGTCATGGGAGTTGTAGTATCTTGTGGTGGCCTCATTTGGAAAGCCCATCAAATTTTGTGAATCATTAAAGCAAACTACTTAAGCTCCATTTTGTGATTAATAATATTGAGTCTGTTGTATTAATTTGTTTATAGCATTATGGGTTTTTGTATCAGATGTTCAATTCCCCCTTTAAGGAATCTGATGTGGCAAGTTTTGTTATATATGGAAGAGTGATTATGTAGCTTTGGTTTTATAGCACCTGTTACAAAATTCAGTCACTGTTATACAAAAGTCATACAAAATTAGTTTTTGTAAATTAAATGATGGAGACATCTTCCTTTTTATAATCCTCTGCTGTGCCAACATGTGTCAATGCACTTGCAGTGTTATCCATAATTTTCTCTTCAACCTCTTTATCCAGTGCCTTTTCCTTCCTCTTTAAAGTCCTTTCATGCATCCAGGGGATAAGACAAAGGATAATTCCTCCAATGATGGGGGGTATACCCGCTAAATAAAAGGCTACATCGTAAGAACCAAGTTTGTCACGCAACAGCCCTGGAAGACATAGAAATTATTGAATGTGTTAGTCCATATCTTATGTATAATAATTCAGCACAGTTGCATTTTCAACATTGCGCAGTCATTCCTCTAAATAAAAATGTATACAGTTCATAGTGTTAAAAGAATATACTACCCCAGCAGTGTATCATATGCATGTGTAGCATGTGACCACTATGGAAAATCAGCAGCTGAGCAGACACTTATAACCCTTTGGTCACTAAAATGTAACCTTTATTGATTATTTGTTAAAACAATGTTTTCTACCATATTATTAGGATTAAAATCATCAGATCATGTTACTGACTTAAGCCTCTTTAATTTTTTTAGTGGTCACTGTGTGCTTAGACTAATGAGAGGCATATTAGTTAGAGATATTTCTCAGTACTCAATGTGCAGGCACCTATTAGGGATTAGCTCCTGACGCTCCCCCAGTTTGGAGGAGGCCAGGGAATCTCACACACACTTTGGGGGAGATTTATCAGAAGTGTCTGAGAGCAAAACTGTTCTAGTTGCCCAAGGCAACCAATCAGAGCTCAGCTTTCATTTTATAAACAGCTGTAGGAAAATGAAAGCTGAGCTCTGATTAGTTGTCATGAGCAACTAGAACAGTTCTGCTCTCAGACACTTCTGATAAATCTCCCCCTTTATGTTTAAAGCATTCCAAAACACATCCCATTCACACACTGACAGACACCAAGGTGTAGTAACATGCTGGGGTAGACAGTCACAACCTGGCAGGATTAAAACCTATAATAGGCCCCTTGGCATGTTTCGCCACCTAACGTGGTGTCCTGATGGCTGCGGGGGCTATACAGTACAGACACACCAGAAGAAACATGTTGGATGGGGCTATTATAGGGGGGGGCTGTACCGTAATGCACCCTAACTGATGCAAAAAAAAAAAAAAAAACAGATTTGAAGAGGCCTTAAGATTTGTAAATATCGATTTCTTTGGCAGACAATTGTTTCCACCCTTAAAGGACACCTGTCATCAGGTCAGTGTCACTAGTCCTGTCACTACTACCTGTTGGAGCAGCTCACAAGGATCCATCCCAGCCTTTATCTAGTTATTTCATACATTAATCATTGTAAAATCATCTATTCTTTATTATGTAAATGAGGCTGGTCACATGGTCAGAGGCAGTGATGTCACCCCTGTTACCCCTCCCCTCTCCTCCCCCTGCTCATGTCTGTGTGTAATGTATAGTAAAGTATTGCTGGTATCTGTGCTGCATCTGCTGACATGCTGCATCCTCCTAATATACAGGTGAGAGACACAGACATCAGCTACACATGAATCTGACATGTTCTGCTATAACATGGCTGCCTGGAGCTGCTGTATCTCTCCTATACACAAACACAGGCTGCAGGGGGCGTGGCCACCAGCAAGCACATCATTATACAGCCTCACATCATTATACAGGCTGTCAGTCAAGCACTGGGGGTGTGGCTGTGCCTCCCACTCATGAATAGAGTGGACAGCTTGAATATGCTAATGCTTCATTGGACATTTCACAGGTCATTTGCATACAGCTTTAGGACCTCATTGCTTAGGTTTACAGGCATGTAGAGGGACAATGAAGGGATAGAGGCAATGCTCTCTAATGGCAGTTTATGAAAATATATTTAGTTTAGGGGGGTTATTTTGCATGACGGGTTCTCTTTAAGGCTCTTTTTGTTTGTCATTCTTCTGAGAGCAATACCTTTACCATTGGTACTATTTAGTGCTAAATAGAGCAGTTCTTTTTGTACAGCAGTTCTGTCTTCATTATCTTATCATTATGCAGAAGTAGCATCTATAAAGTGAAACAGCCCTTATCAGAGTTCTTTCCGGTCAGGCCAGCTGCAGAGGCTAAACCTGGCTAAATATAACATCCGTCATAAGTCTATGACCTCAGTCATAAGTCTTTTTCACATGTGTTGTCTGCACGTAAAAAATACATTGATAACGCCAAAAAAAGAGACACTGAACAAACTCTGCTGAAATCTGATTGAACTCTGATGAAAAATGACAGGGGTTTATGGTAAAACTTTAGCTACATCCATACAGCAATGTGAATGTCCTCCAAAGTTCCTGAAACAGGAGATTGGAAACAGGCAAAATGGACTCAAAAGGTAGGCAGCAGATTAGACCACTAAAGTTACTAACCATTTTATTGTAATGTGTGTACTATTATCCAGAAAAATACATTTATATAATAGAGTGATAAGGGGTAAATGTACTAACATGATGCAACTATTAATGACAAAATATTTAGATTTACCTGCAACAGGAGGTCCAACAGTCATTGGAATTGACATAAATCCAAGCAAAAATCCAATGGCTTGAGATACATTCTCTGGCCCAACAAGCTCAAATGCAATGGGAGCCATAATACAAATGAAACAGCCATCAAACAGGCCCATGAAGAGACAGACAGCAATCAAACCACCAAAATTGTGGCACAATGGAATCATCATAGACATCAGTCCAATGAAGAAAAAAGATACCACCTGCAGGAAAAAAAAAAATCAAATAGTATAAGAATTCTACTAGTCTATTAATCATAAGGATAACATTGCAATATGTAAAATATGTTATTTTTTCTTAACCCCCTTCATGAACGATGGTCATTACCAGAAACCTATAAATAAATGGATAACTGCTAAAGACCACTGGAATAATAACACCCAGTTGTCCGTGTATGAGTTCTAAGAAATAGTGAACCAAAATTGCTATATTCTAAGGAATATAAGTATTTACTAAGACATATCAGGAAAGATGTTAGGTACTTAGCAATAGACAACCCCTGTAAATAAAGCTTGCATAAGCACAAGAACCACATGTATGTTTTAAGATAGAAACTTTTTAAGTTTTTAACATTAAACGGGTTGTCCAGGCTTTAAAAACTATACATCCGGCCTGGGCTGTAAAAAAACAAACTTATCCTTATCTCATTGGTCGCTCCTGTTGTCCTGTGCTGCTGTCCGTCAGTCATGTGCTCCTGTTTGTCTACAGAGTTTGGCACACACATCCGTCCACTGCCGGGTGCTGGATACAGCATTACATTCAATGCTGTATCAGGAGATCGGAAGTAGTCAAACAGGGTACAGCACTGACGGATGGTGGCATGCAACAACAGGAATGACGGAGGAGATAAGGATACGTTGTTTTGTTTCTACAGCCCTTGCAGGCCGGATATTTTTTTTTTTAAAGCCCGGACAACCCATTAAGTAGGACTGACCTGTAAATAGACTTTCTTGACACCTGGAATGTAATCTGCGACTCTGCCGAAAACAAGCCTCCCGACGCCAGATGTAACACCAATACACAGCAACAACACTTCTTCCTTGACCTCAGGTCCCAAAAGCTCCCTAACATGTTTCATCTGTGGAGTAAATATGGAAATAACAAATAAATGGTCAAACTCTGAATATGTTCAGATAATCTCATAATCACTTAATTGTTAGGATTCTTCATTGCATTCAATAGACAAATAGTATTTAGCTTTCAGATTATACCGCGCCCAACATTTACAACAAAAGGAACAATATAATAAGTGTCTATCAACAAGAAATATGTTTTTGCTCTTAAAGCTGTTTATGATCACCAATATGTTATTCACTACTAAGTTTATAAACAGCAACCAGGTAGAGTTAGAACAAATCATCAGGTGTTTTGCAGCTAAGTTTCCTGGGCACAAACCTGCTGTAAAGGCCATAACTTACCAAATGGACATATGGCACAAAATAGCCAAAAAGGGCTGCAGGGATCCCAAATGCCCAAATGCAATAAGTCTTGTATTTGAAGATGGAGAAGTTTAAGATCTTTTTACGCCTGTTGCTGCTCCTAGGCAATAGTGGCTTGTAGGTGAATCCAGCCAAAAAAAGTATAAACATGAAGATACATAATACACGAAGGGTATTATAAAGTCCTATTCCGTCAAGTAAAAAGCTGAGTAGAAAGGGTAGGGACACAGTAAACAGACTGCTGCCTGCCGTGACGATACCATTTACAAGACCCAAGCGTTTTTTAAAGTAGTGTCCCAAAATAACCAACGATGGTTGGTAAGCAAATGAGCAGCCACAGGCAAATAAAATCCCATAAGTAAAATAAAGAGGTTCCAGGCTCCTATAAAAAAAGAATGAGAAATTAAATACAGACAAAAATATAACATAATAAAGTTAGTCATATATTCACCTGGTTTGGTCTATTAAGAAGCCAAGCTACCATTAACAGCGATAGAAACAACTGCACAGAGGAAAATACACAGTAAATTTCCATAAGGTTTTAAAGGCTTATAACTCGACTTCTTAGCAGTATACATCTTAGAGAAAGGCATCATAATAGGTCATTACCTGGTGCTGGAACCTGAGTAGGGTAAAAAAAGACACCTAAAGGCTCCCCTTCAAAATTGTTTAGAATTGTTGGAGAGACTTAACCCCTTCAGGACTAAGCCATTTTAGAGCTTTAGGACCAAGCCTGATGCTTTGAATCTGCTCTGTGCCATTAGAGAGGTTATCACTTCCTCACACTTTAATGTATACAGGGGATATTTAGATTGTTTTCTTGTCACACATTGTATTTCAAAATAATAGTAATGTATTATAAAAAACAGAAATTTTATTTAAGTTTTTATTTTTATTTAAGTTTAACATTTTTTTGCTTGTCAGGCAGATAGAGATAGAACCCAAATAACCTCATAACTAACATTTCCCAAATGTCTGAATGTTAATGTGGCTTTTTATGCATCCTCTTTTGTGTAGGTTGTTAGGAGGTTCAGAATTTTGGGTGCAATTTTTCTCATTTTTATGAAAATCACCAAAACCCCTTTTCAGAGGCACCTCCTCAGCTTTAAGTGACTTTGAGAGGCCTAAATAACAGTAAAACCACAAAAAGTATGCCATTTTCGAAACTACACCCCTGAATGTATGAAATATCTACTTTAAGAAGTTTTTTAACCCTTTAGATGTTTCACAGGGGTTAAAACAAAATGGAGGAGTAATTCATAGCAGATTTGCTTTGTCACATTTTACAGGCTATACAATGTTTATTTTGTTGTAATTTGGACATAAAGGGGATTATTTTTTTTGTGGATGACATCCACTTTTCAGGTACATCATATAGGGGGGGGGAGGGTCAATAGCTAATAATGACATTTTATTAACTGTTTCTTGGTGGTGGTTAAAAAAAAGTCTTTATTCTATGGGTCACCATGATTACACCGATATCCCATTTTTATATAGCTTTTTTTATGCTCAACTTGTTTGGCGGAATATAGAACTCATTTTGTGAGAAATGTTCTCGGTTTTGCATCACCATGTATTAATGGGTATAACATTTTTATTTTTTGTTTACAAAGCTGTTTTAGGGTATGTTTTTCGCTGGATAAGCTGTAATTTTTCTTGGTTTCATGCGGGGGTTAATGTTACTTTTTAATCACTTTTTATGTGAATTTTTTCTTTTTCGGCATCCTCCAAACAGGTTCAGTGCCAATTTTATTTTGTAAGTGTTGTTGTAGATGTGGTGATGCTCAATATGTAGTGTTTTTAGGTGATCTTCACTTACCATATTTTTCGGACTATAAGGCGCACATAAAAGCCTAGGATTTCCTTAGAAATCCAAAGTGCGCCTTATAGTCCGGTGCGCCCTATGTATGGAGGAGGGCAGCGGACCCTACTTACATAGGTCCCCACTACCGGAGACAGCAGATCTCCAGCGGGAACTGCAGACCACGCGGCACGAACAACTTTTGCCGCATCGGTCTGCAGTTCCCGCTGGAGATCTGCTGTCTCTGGTAGTGGGGATCTATGTAAGTAGGGTCCGCTGCCCTCCTCCACCTGAACGGACCCCCTTCCCCGGAGACTGCTCACCTCTTGCCGCTCTCACCTCCGCTCCGTTTTCTGCCACGCCCCCGGACCTCCCCCACGCGCCTTATAGTCCGGTGCGCCTTATATATGGAATTTTTCCATATATAAGGCATTTTCTACTAATGCGCCTTATAGTCCGGTGCGCCTAATGGCCCAGAAAATACGGTACTTATGTTTTATTTGATTTTTATACGGGATAGTGCATCAGGGGACTTTTATCTTTTTTTAAAAATATTTTATTTCCACCTTTTTTTAAAGTTTTTTTTTTGACTGCTTTATTTTGTCCCAGGGTGGGATCACTTGTTCATTGTAATATACTGCAATACTAATGTATTGCATAGCCTGGCAGAAGCACTATTAGATTGTACATTTAGACTGCCATAGCAAAAATCGGCACCTCCGTGCCCTGCCTTGGTAATGCCCCATAAGCGCCACGGTCACCATGACTGCAGCGTCTATAGGTAGTTACAGTGGGATCCCAACTATCGCATACTGGTGGGATCCTGCAGCATCTGAACTACCTGCATCCTGTGATGTAGAGTTACATCAGGGTGTGAGAAGGGGTTAACTTAAAGGTCATCTATCACCAAATCAGGTATTGCAAATCAGCACACTTACATGCTTGTGTGTCCCCCCTCTGGCCCTTGTTTTAACAAAAAAAAAAAAAAAAAAAAAGCTTTTACAATTATGCAAATAAAGCTGGGGTGCTCCAGGCTCCATAGCTCTTAATTGAGCCTGGAGGCTCATTTGCATAATTAAACACTTTTTTTTGTGAAAACTAAGGCATAAAGAGTAAGAGGAAGAGTGGATCCTGCCAGAGTGGGTATGAACCTGCATGTAAGTGTGCTTGGTTTACTATCTTTGATCTTTTAGGTAGATTTCCTTTAACGTAAATATAACAATTTAAATGTAACAATATACAAAACCAAATTAAAAATCCTGACCCTTTTTTCCCGCACCAGCAACCAGGTTCCATTTGATGCAGTTTCTATTCTGCTGTGATTTCTTCAAGGGTAAGTCACAGCCCTCAACATTAACCTCTACACACATGACAACACAGACTGGTCTCACAGTTACAAGCTGCAAAAGTTGGCATGTGATTGGCTGCAGAGGTGACCTTCTCTTACATCACAGAAAAATAGAAGTGCAGGAACTGCAACATAAATTAAGCACTGGAATGGGAGGGTGTGCTCTGTTTTTTTTTAAATAACTTCAATACTTATTAAAATAGGTGTCTAGATCTTACCTGACAAAAGAACTTGAAAGAAGGCCGATGATACCCACTCCAGCACCAACAACTGCAGTTTTTCGACACCCAAACATGTCTGTAAATATGCTGACCACAGGGGAACAAAAGAATATCATTCCCATTGATAAGGAGCTCACCCATGCTGTGGAATAGAAACAAATTAAAAAAATGAACAAATTATATGGTAAGGGTGATACAGGGCAAGCTAGAAACTGTGTACAATTCTACTAACTTCTGCAATAAAAATGTCAATTAAAAAAGTAACATGTTTATTGATCACATGCAATTTTGTTTTCCGGTCATGCTGTTCTACTGGAATGTATGATTGTAGCCTAAAGGGTGCCCAATACACTTCCTGCTCTGGTGACTGAAATGAGTGCCAAGAGGTGAAAAGAATGCTGCCCTTGTGGTGATCACTACCAAAGTCCAAGAAGAATTGTGAATGAAAAAAAACAGACTTTTTCTTATCTGTAGCTTCAAGGAAAAGCAGTAAACATATGAATCTCCACATCAGTATCCTCTCACATTGAGCTGCCAGCAGCACTTAAAGGAAACCTACCACTTCTGATGGTAGGTAGGAGATGTAAACTCCGGGCACCAGCTCAGGGTGAGCTGGTGCCGGAGCTTACCTTAGCGAGTGTTTTAAACCGCTATATCGCGGTTTAAACACATTTTGATTTACCTCTCCGAGGTAGCTTCGGCGCTGCGCGCGGCCGCGCCTCCATACGGAGTGCCGGAGGCGTCACGCGCGCATGGCCGCGCGCAGCGCCGAAGCTACCTCGGAGAGGTAAATCAAAATGTGTTTAAACCGCGATATAGCGGTTTAAAACACTCGCTAAGGTAAGCTCCGGCACCAGCTCACCCTGAGCTGGTGCCCGGAGTTTACATCTCCTACCTACCATCAGAAGTGGTAGGTTTCCTTTAAAAGGGTATTCCCACGAAGACAAGATTCTTAAATATACTCATGATAACAAAATAACAAGCCGGAAGACGCGCCGAGAGCGTGAGGCAGTTGCTTGAATCATGCACTGTTTGCATCACTCCCTCTCCCCTGGTATGTAATGTTTTTTCATCAATAAAGGAATGTGTCTTTAGAATAACACAACTGTAATTGGGTGAGCACCCTTCCAACTTCTTTCCACTGCCTACGAATTGGAAGTTTTTTGGGGGGATTGAGCACCCCCTATGTTGTTTTGAACTGTACATTATGCTGTTCCTATATGGAGAGTCCAGGTCATGCAATGAATGGTTATGGTCATTGGTAACTTGGGGAATTGCCATCTTATTTTCTATAAAAAGGATTGTACCAAAATTACACACATTCTCTTACTCAATGTTATTAACAAATATATTTCTCAGTTATAATTTCCACCTGTCTCTATCAGACCTGGTGTGTACAAATTTCGGTTGCCCTGGGGTCTCACCATAAATCTTCAGATTTTTGTGGTTGGGCAGGACAGATTCTTCTCATGAATTGCTTCTCCTATCTGCTTGATGCAGTGTGATCTGCAGTGAGCCACTGCATTACAAGATGAGCTCACACAGAGACAATCACAGACACTTCCTGCCAGCAAGCAGCGTGCACAGTCTTACTCTGCAAGCTACAAGCAAGATCCGGGGGCCTGTAGTATGGCAGTATATGGTAGGATCAATCACACAACCTAAGGTTAAAGTCTGAAAATAAAAAAGTTTTTAAAAAAACCCCAACAAATTCTAACTTTTATTTTTTTCCCTAGATCTGATATAAAAATAAATAAACAGTAAATATCATAAACATTTTGAGACACATGATACCTAACAAGGTAACGCTATGTCCCAAAATGTCCGATCTATCAAAATATAATAATGGTTATAGCCTGTCACAAAACAATAACGCCCAAAGTCGAAAATGCCACTTCATTGCCATTTTGCAACATATACAAAATGCAAGTGATTAAAAGGCTGTACAATCTTGAAGGAGGGAGCCACAGCACCAGAGGTCAAAATTCAAAAGGGTTTATTTATAAGTGCATCCAAACATGATGAGCGCAACGTTTCGATTCACAATGAATCTTTAAGATTCATTGTGAATCGAAACGTCGCGCTCATCATGTTTGGATGCACTTATAAATAAACCCTTTTGAATTTTGACCTCTGGTGCTGTGGCTCCCTCCTTCAAGATTGTAAGATTGTTAACCCCTGGTTTCCGGCATCAGAAACTTGGGCCGCGGGCACCACCACAAATTTGATCCACTTCTCAAGAAAGATTGCTGTCCTACCTCTCCATTAAAAGGCTGTACAGTCCTCAAAATGGTAGCATTAAAAACATCATCTTATCTTGCAAAAAATAACACCATACCACAGCTTCGGTCACTGAAGTATTAAAAAGTTATTAGTGCCAGAAGATGGCAAAATGAAGAAAAATGAAATGAAAAATGTATGAAAACATTATAAAACCTATAAAAATTTAGTATGCCCTTGATTGAATCCAAAGAATATAATAGACATGTCATTTGGGGCGCACAATGAAAGCTGTAAAAACCATGCCCGCAAGAAAATGGCACAAATTTATTTTTCAATTAATTTCACTGCATTTGTATTTTTTTTCTGCTTTCCAGTACAGGGCATGTAACATTATAAACCGTTACTCTGAATTGCAGTAAGTTACTCAGGAAACAAGCCCTCACACAGCTCTTTACATGGAAAAATAAAAAAAAAGTTATAGATTTTTGAAGGTGGGGAGTGAAAAATGGAAATGCAAAAACAAAAAGGCCTGGTCGTTAAGACATTAAGATGGGCTATTTACCCATGATAATCCCTTGTCTTATATGAAGGCCAGGGAAACACTGCATTTTGCAAAGCATCTGACTAATTTTAAAGTGGTTGTACAGTTTAACTATAAAGATCCCAGATTGGTGTATTGGTCTTTATGGTGACTGTAACACGGACCTAAATGGGGTCAATCATTAATGTGCTGTGGATGTAGGGGTTACCACCGAGTCCAGTGATGGGCTGTAGCGGTGACCTGTCATAAATGGGGCATTATATGGGAAATCTGGAATAGGCGAATCTGCAGAGAAACATGAAGGATTCTCAAGAAAAACAATATAAGCGTGGAAAAAAAACCTGACTGTTACAAGATAGAAAATCTGGAAGGTTTTTTTTATATCTGGTCCACAATTTACAAAACCATGTACTCTCTATTCATCTCCTGACCAGAAGATGGCACACTAACTGCAGAGCTGTAAAAGAAACTCATGATTCAGCTATCAATGCCATAACAACACAAGACAACAAGTAACCTTTAATACCATCATTAGATGATAATACAAAAAACAATTCATATCCATATCACAAGCACCTGAAATAGTATGTTTCATGCAATCCTAACTTTGTGAAAATCAACCATTAATGGAGCATTAAAAAGTAATCTAAATATCCCTCGTGGGTTCACATTGATAACAATTGATATGACCCCCCAATCTACGACAGCAAGGTTTGACAGCTGTAAAAAAAAACAACTAAATGACTTCAATAATACAATCTATCAATTAAGTGAGGTCTGTTCCCCCTGTGAACCCCCTAGTGCAGTGATGGCGAACCTTTTGGAGACAGAGTGCCCAAACTACAAGCAAAATCCACTTTTTTGCCGTGACGTGCCAACTTGGCTTTTTAAGCAGTAACTTCTTACTACCTGTTCTTCCACATCTTTCAATCGTATTGTTCCTTTGAGGTCACCAATACAGTTGAAAGAAGGACAATTTCAGACTTTTTATAGATTCTCTCCAGGCTCTCTCTGTGGAGGATGAATGGTGGTTCCAGCAGGAAGACCTCCAAAGATATTGCAGTTCTGTCAACACCTTCTCACTTTTCCCGTAGTTCCTAACAGCCAATGAAGTGTCACTTTAAAATGGCGCTGAGAGCAGCATCTCTTAAGTTGCCTGGGACTGCAGTAAGATTTTGGTGGATTTGGTCGTACTTGGTGAATTTTGCCCTGAGGCAATGGTCTGAGTGCCCACAGAAATGGCTCTGAGTGCCACTTCTGGCACCCGTGCCATAGGTTCGCCACCACTGCCCTAGTGTTTTGTAATCCTAGAATATTTTATAAACTAGCAATACTTTATCTAATATGCAAATTATCGGCAGAGGCTACTGGGGCGTGGAGTAGCCTTTGCTCCTATTGCCTTGAGACGCTACTCCAAGCCCCAATAGCCTCTGCCGATAATTTGCATATTAGATATCTTAGTTTAGAAAGTATTTAAGGATTAGGTAAATATAGATTAGGGTTTAGCACATTACTAGCAACCTACCAACTAGATCTACCTTAATAGTTACCATAGTCTCATGGTAGGTTTCCTTTTAATACAGTATATAGAAACAGCCTAAGATGTGAAATTAATATTTAGTACGTTTTTGGGCAGATTTATCAAGAATGTATCAGACTTGATATAGTTAGACTAAATTAAAGTAGTTAATGTGTCTGCTGCTGGATGTTGAATTTTCCCCTTTTACCGTGCTAGTCGTAAAAATGTCTAAAAGATGATTGATTAATCGATTACCGTAATTAATAAATGTTGCATTCAAGCGTTTTCTGGCGTAAATTACAACAGTTTTCTTTCTTAAACAGATCAATCTGCCCATTTGTGTTTGCTTTATTCCAGCACTTCGGCTGTTTATAAATGTGTAGTGCAAGGTTAAAGCTTATTCGTGACAGTGTGGTAGCATATGCCGAAATCCTCTCCATCACATGACTGAGATGATGGGCAATGACTAGGACAGCATTGTGCTATTTCCACAGAATGTTGTACTTAGGGGTCAATGTTAGACTTTGATTAGGGTTATAGAAACGTAAAGCCATAAATACACTATTGTAAGGTTCTGTGTCTTGAATTGTGTGCTAGAATTCATGTAAATTGTATCTTTCATGTCTTTTCCCCCTAAGGCTAGTGACTTGATATTGGAATTTTACTTAGCTATGGGGTGTACTGCAAGTTCCTGACCCTCAAACAAATCAGAGTTCAAACATCTGAATGAAAACAGCCTATGAGATTTATGAGGGTGTGGAGACGATATAATATAGGTGTGTCCTGATACCCTGCTGCTTGATATTATGAGCCCAGTTTAGGACGCCAGGACACATACACCAAATGTATATTTATTTTGCGAAGGTCATTATCAATATTTCAAAAAATAACTTGTTAGTGCTCAGTGTCTAAAACCCAAATATATTTACAGATACTGGGCGGCATCATACGCTGGCGCTCGTGCTGGCCCCATCGCTGCATATTCGCAGCGGGATACATCAAGAGGCTTCTGCCTCTTGATGTATCGGGGACGGAGGCTGTGCAGCGCTTATTCTATGCCAGGCAGTGTGCCGGCGCGGGGACAGTAACGCCCTGCGCTGGCCCACTACCGGCCGCCCATGCCCCCCCCCCCTCACACCCCACTGGCCTGAAGGTGGCGGAGAGGGCAAAATAGTCGCAAGTGCTAGCATTAAGCAAGCATTTGCGATTATTTCAGGGCGACTGCCATTGCGCAGAGGTGTTTTAGACCATTTTTGACACTTGCAAGATGCTAATCATATCTCTAGATATGGAAACTGCAACTTTGTTCCATTATAACCCGGGTCAGATTTATTAGCAGCCTGTGCCAGTTTATTGGTGTAAAGTAAGCATGACTTGAGCAGGGTTAAGAGAAAGAAAGGGCATTTAATAGTTCTATCAATTGGCACCAAGTCTATCCCACAGTCTATCATACTTATTAGCAGTGATACATTTGGCACAATATACAGAGTTTAGAAAACTTGATTTTTTCCAGTGGTTAAGAGAAATTAACTGTTTACTCAGCGGAAACCCAGATAGCAGAACTACAGATATTAGAAACTAAGCAGAATTATAGATGCTAGCTAATGAAGAACACTAAACTCTACTTACCAATGACTGACTCTATCAAACAGAATTTGGGGCATTTATCAAACGCTATCACATTGTGCGTCAGCACTTGATGTTATCCCTGTCCCTAAATTTGCACCAGATATACAAAGAGGCTCTGGCGTTCCACATGCGGCTGGAAAATTCTATACCAGCAGCTGTTATTACGAGTCAAGGGCCTAATGCTGACTAAAGGCTGTCCTAAAGAAGTAATGCCACAGTTTCTGTATCCAACTAAAGAAAATGAAAGTAGCAAATGTGTTGGAGAACAGAAGCAAAAAAATTTAAGTATGTAAACTGAGTATTACATTATACATAAATAATGGCATTCCTTTTATATCTGAGCACTAGTGTTATTAGCAGAGTATGCTGGACAGCATATAATCTTGCATTTTGTAGAGAATTTCACAAGAACTACATTCCTGTATTCCAACAACAGCCTGTTTGCAGCCTGCTGAGCATTCGATGCCCAGATGTCTTTAAGGGTCTTGTTTCTCTGTTCCTTTTCTCCTGCTGTGCTCATAGCATTTCATGTGGTGAAAAGTCATTCCTGCCAGATGCAATCTCTCAAGGGCAGTTCAACAGCAACTATGTGAAGCTGATGTAAATACCAGTGATGGAGGAATTATTGCACAATAATGTGAGGATGACATTAATATATTTCTAATAGGGTTCAGCCAGGCCTAGGAAGTTCCTGCTACCTCTCAGTCCGATTCCTACTATGGCTCAAATATGTTATCACAGATGAAAACTTTTCTGGAATTGAGCAAATGTTTCATACAGACAAAAAGCAAGCACGCTGGAGAGGTTCTGCTCACCCCTCCCCTCTCCATAGGAATTAGTGCCTCACAGCCATTGTTACGGACAAAGAGAGAGGATGCTCTATCTTTTAGCGACCACAGCACAGTATGCTGAGCACTTGTTGTGCTCCCCTTCCCGCACATGGCGCCTATTGCCGTATATACGGCCCAACAACAGCAGTGTGCATGGGGCCTTAAGGTTGCAAAGTATTTTCATTTACTGTTGAGTTTCCACTTCAGTATTTCCACTGTGGCATTTCAGCAAATAAATATTTTTTATATTATAAATATTATATGACAATTATTGTAAGTTAAACAATTTTCCAATAAACTTTCTGTATCAATTCCTCATGGCTTTCTACATCTCTTCTTGCTGTCCTTCTATAGGACGCTTCTAGATAAAATATAAGTCTGTCCATGTTCATGTGATGTTACATGTGCGCCTTCACATGACCATGGATAGTTTTCTATCCACTAGAAGTGAACAGAAAAGCTTTTTTTTTTGCGCAAACATCGTTTCTGCGTGTTTTTTTTAGCAAGAAAAAACCGCAACTCTAAAGTCCCACGCTGGCGGAAAAAAAAAACACAGTGTGCAACACTTTGCAACACTACATTTATTAACTGAGAATTTCCGAAAGAACGCAAATTTAATTTTGCTAAATTTTGAAGTTTTTGCTCAATTTTATGTTTGAGGTATCTGAGAAATTTCTGTGCAAAAACATTGCAAAAAAGCAGAAATTGACTAGATGTTAAACATACGTGCGACTGGTTTAGTTTATTCCCACACAGCACACACAGCTGATACTCACATCAGAAGACATTTAACACTGCACATACACCGGACTATACAACCAACTGTTGGAAATCTGCCAGTCTAACGCATAAACAACTGCTCAAAATCCTGCCTAATGATAAATCTTTGTATAGCAGGACAGCAAGCAGAGATATAGAAAACCATGAGGAATTGATAAAGAAAGTATAATGAAAAATTGTTTACTTTTCATTACACAAACAATATCAATTATTTTCTGAAAGTGAACAACCTCTTTAAGCACATGACAAGGCTGTAAATATCTTTGGATGTTATATAATGGACCAAGTTGAGGGATTGCAACTTATTTAAAGGGGTATTCCCATGAAGACAAGATTCTTAAATGTACCCAGGATAACAAAATAACACATTCTCTAATTTACTGTTAATAACAAAAATACAGCATTTCACAGATATAATTCCAACTTCTCCCGATCAGTCCTGGAGTTTACAATTTGGGTTGCCCCTGGAACAGGCCATAAATCTTTTGACTGTGGTTGGATTCTTCTCATGAATAGCTTCTCTTGTCTGCACTCTGCAATTCTCTTTCACGTGCAAACCCATTTAATGGGAAATATAATGGGAACTGTAAAACCGAGCATATGTTTTGTTTACATTCACTTTACATGTTGCATTTATCACTTGGAACACATATTCACAAGACAATAGAAGTAAAGTAAGACAGGAAGAAAAGAAGAAAGGAATGGGAATTAAGAAGTAAGTGTGGGAGAAAAGTAGAAAAAGGATGGATAGAAGCAAATAATAAACATGTAATGAAATGGTGTGTCATTTAAAATGAAGGCATAATTCCACTGTTGCTTATATTATAGATAGATTTTACTTTAATAGGCAGTAGATGAACACATTGTACAAGATCCTAAAAACAACACTGTGACCAAAGGAGACACAGCAGAGACAGATGGAAGCATATGCCAAGCACATTAATCCATGTTTCCCTTAGATAATGGGTATGGCACAAACAGTATTGGCAACAAATGTAAGTCTTTTTGGCTTATTAGACCATGTAGTGTCTTAATTATTAACTTAGAAATATGCACAGAGTAGACAATTCTAGATCGACCTTTGGTAGTTAATAAGACCTGTAAACAGAGGACAGTGCAAGAGGACTCCTTGATAACCAACCCTAAACAGCCATCCATTCCATATACTGTACTTGAAGACTGTTGAAGTTTTTTATTAGTGAATAAAAGACATTCACATTGTACTTAGATCAGCACAACAGAACCCATAATGTTAATCAGATTTTATTTTGTCTATTAACAGATGTTATTCTAAAATTAGAAACAAATACCAGTAATGAAAAGAATCATGACTGTTCTACAACCTGAAGCTGGCCCTAGATGGGAAAAAAATGGTGGAATAATGGAATTTTGAGGCATTGGTCTGGCAGTGACATATTCATTACTCAACATGATAGCTGTCAAATAAGTGTTCAGTCACCAAATCACCTATGCATATGGTCAGCTTTAGAGTATAGTTCATTTTATTTTTACTTCATTTCTTTAAAAGCACCAAGAGCCAACAATGTCATAATTGCAGGTATACCACAATAGTATATTATAAAAGTAACATGTCAGAGGACAAGCATAATCTTAAAGGGAATCCGCCATCAAAATAAAGCATGAATGTCTCCTGGAGTGGATTCCACAACCCCTCTGTGATGCAGATTCAAAGGCTGTTACAGCATGCAGGAGCACTTTCCTCCTCCCACTGTGTGCTGAGATTTCCTGTGCTGCAGTGAGATTACATCAGACAGAGGGAGGAGGGAAATACTGATGGAGGGGGAGAGTGAGCCTGTAACAGCCTGTGAAGCTGCAGCACGGAGGGGCTCTGTGGCCACCCCAGTAGCGCTTTAGGCTACTCAGCATAATTTTAGAAGGAAGGGAATGCATAACAAATATAAGAAGATTAGCTCAGTCACAGTGTCTGGATCTAAGAGTGTCTCTGGTTTACCATGCTTGATTTTGATGGTAGATTTCCTTTAATGCTCTGCCAAAAAATAAAGCATACAGCTTCATACACTGTATAGTTACTAACTTGATTTACTGTAGCCTGGTTTCTGACCAACATGATTCAGTTTGATGACCTATCCTGAGGGTTGGTCATCAGTATCAAAATCCACACCTAAAAGAGACTCACCAGTCACATGCATGTGCCGTGACTGTGAACACTGGGAAATATGCAAATATGATTTCCAGAATAGAACAAGAAAAACAATGCATCTTTTTGCTACCTTGAAATATAAGTCTCCTCAAGCCTGCAAGGTGGCCATAATTGGCAGTCTCCATAAGGGGCTTTATGGGTACTACTGTTCTCATTAAACATACAAACAGTATGTTGTACATGCCGCACAAATCTCAAAAGTGTGTTTTGTCATTTAAAAACAAACCACAGTAACTTCATGTTGTAAAAAAAATATTGAACCCTTAAGAAAACTAACGTGCACAATATTGATACAGCTGATGCAAGTCCCCATCATGACATAAATACAAAAGTGCATCTATATGTGCTACTTCAGCGCAATGCTGTGAGAAGTGGAGAAGGGGTAATAAACCGCTTCTCCCTAGGGCAGTGTTGGCGAACCTTTTAGAGACCGAGTGCCCAAACTACAACCAAAACCCACTTATTTACCCTGATGTGCCAATGTGCCATTTTAAGCAGTAACTTATTGCTACCTGTTCTTCCACTTCTTTAATTGTATCGGCCACCTGATGCCATCAATACAGTTGAAAGAAGGAGGGCAAATTCAGACTATCATTATAGCTTCTCTCCAGGGTCTCTCTGTTTATGAAGAATGGTGGGTCCAGCAGGAAGACCTCCAAAGATAATGCCCTTCTTTTAAAGGGCACCTACCACCAGAAATCTACCTGTAAAGGTAGATCAGGTGGATCAATGGGACGGCTTCGGAGCAGTGACCGCGCAGGCGCGGGCCTGCTGTTCTGCGCATGCACAGACGGCAGGATCGTCGGATGAGGGCGCGCAGCTACGAGCAGCTGCGCACCGAAGATGGTGAGTAGGAGGGGTAAAGTGGCTACCGGGGCGTGGAGTAGCCGCCTCGTGTAACCTCAGATGCGGCTACTTCACGCCCCAGTAGCCGCATAATAAAATTACCATAAAAGTCAAATAAAAGTTACTAAAGAAGTGTGGGGACGTGAGGATTAGCCCTTAAAAGGGCTATCCTCACGTCCCTTTGATCCACCTACCACCCGATCTACCTTTATAGGTAGATTTGTGGTGGTAGGTTCCCTTTAACACCTTCTCACTTTTCAAGTAGTTCCAAACAGTCAATGAAGTGTCGCTGTAAAATAGTGCTGAGCGCAGCATCTCATGAGTTGCCTGGGGCTTCAGGAAGATTTATTGGATCTGGCCTGAGTGCCCACAGAAAGGGCTCTGAGTGCCACCTCTGGCACCAGTGCCATAGGTTCACCATCACTGCCCTAGGGTCTCCAGATGTCTCTGACCTGGTCCTGCTCCTGCACAGAAAACTGCAGCGATGTGTAAAGACTAAAGTAAGCAGTAAATAGATAATAGCACATATATATTTTATTACATATTACATATATATTGGGTTTGCGCCAGTTTTTTCTTGTCTAAGTTTGAACATGTTATGAAGCGTTTGCAACACCTTTGTATCACGCTTGCACTTTGTCCGACACACTGTGCATCTAAAGGGGCATGTATTGCTTAGCTGGAGTTTGCGACACATTACTGAGTTGCGCCAAAATTCTGTCAAAACAGCATGTAGCAAAGTGAAACAAAACAATAAGTGAGCACATCCTGAAAACAGAGCAGATTTACTAGGAGCCAGCGGCACTACTAGATTATCTGCTGCAAAGTGCACATTAGTGAGGCAAAACTGCACCAGTTTTCCTATATCTGGGCCTACGTAAGGGGAAGAGTAGGATCCTCAGCCTGTATTCTGGTTAGAATGAAGTTTTTAGTTGATGCCTGGGCTTTCATTTTCTGTGAACAACAATAGTATTTCAAGACTTAGTCCTAGCTCACTTTCTAAGAAATCGCTATACCATGTGAAAAGCTCTGTTTACATGCAAGATCATACTTTTCTCAGTAACCTGATATTGCAATGTGCTGATACATTTTTCAAACCTCCAAATAAAGAAAGTTAAGCTTTATGTAGATAAAGGCAAATACAGATTAAGATGTTGACCACTAGATCTGTTCCTAGACCAATATAATGCAGTTATTGTGCTGAACAGGAATTATAACCAGCCGTGTTTGTACTTTAATATTCGTTCAAAACAGCAACTGAGTCATGTTTATGTACAGATTATCTGAAGATTTCATTTATCTTTCCCAATCAATTTTCCAGTCAAGCATCTGTATCCTCTCGTAGACGTCAGTTTCCACTGATGTAAGGGAGATTCTTCCATTAATACAATCAGCATTTTTCTTGTTCTACTGTACTATTAACTATGTACTACAGAAACTGATCTTGCAGCCTTGAAGAGGCAGAAATAAAAGCTATCTACCCTGCTCTGGATCCCTGTTTCTGAGATGTCACTTTTGCTTCATCTGTTGACAATCCTGTCCGGGTTTTAAGTGTTATGCAACTACTACGGCCAAATATTGGCACAGAAGCAGCGGCTCCAGCTTCTGTGACCATTGTGGTCCAGCCATGCTCGTGAACAAATACACAGTGTCATGTTAACAGGAAGTCGGGTAGCTTTTAAAAGTAATTTTTATTTCCCTCCACACTGACCTGCCCTTATAGGTCTTTTCCCAGAAAATACCCATGTAATGTTATTGTGCAAACTTCCACTCTCAAGTGATGTCACAGGGTGCACCTACGCTAGTTGAGCCACAACTTTAGCACATAAACCCTGCCCACCTACACAAGATGGCGGCTTTAGAAACTTAGGTTCTTTAAGGCTAAAAGTGGAGACTTATTAAAAATGTAATATACCAAAGTACAGTGCACACATTAAAAAAAACATACAGTTTTAAGATAAAAAGATTATGAAACAATATACATATGATACATACACAGTAAAATAAAATAAAAGGGAATAAAATGAATAGCCCTTATTAAATGGTATTAAACCACCAAAAACATTGAGAGAAAACCAGTCTGAACAATATATGAAATCTTTATTAGAACTACAATGATTAAAAATTACTAAAATTGCACAAATAAAATGCTATATCCAAGTTGAGACAAAAAATAAAAGTGAAAATGCAGACTGCAAGGCCTCATGCACATAATCGTATGTGGGCCGGTGAACTGGCTGTAAATTCACAGCCTCCCATTGAGGTCTATGGCAACGGGTCACAGTACGGTCGCTCACCTTTTTATGGAGAATGGAAGGTTGGGGAGCACTTGTTCCCCCCTCCCATCTCCACCCGGCCGTGTGCTGCGCTTGGGATTCCAGGTGAGAACACAATCGTGTGCATGAGGCCTTAGAATGTGATCTTTATTGTTGAAGAATAATTACTGAATCTCCTTAACTTATGAGTAGTTGCAATAAAAGCTTTTTCAAGTGGTGTTTATTACTTTGAAGTTGTAAACAAAATCTTAATCATTTGTCCACTATCGGCATGAGGTTCAGGTACATTTTCTAACTTTATATAGATAAGTAATTGTGTTCTTAGTATGTCTATTAAAGTTTCTTGTGGTATTCCTTGCCATGCTAAACATATATTTATCACATGACATATAAGTTGTACAACTTTCGAGGTAATAAAAGTTGTTTAATGTGTTCGCATTGAACAGTGACTAAGGAAATGCATCTTTATGAGAAACTAATCAGTGCTTTTTTAGTGAATATGCCAAGTATCATCTCCCCTTCATGACAGATACACAAATATGAACCTACAATACAGATAGGTCCTTAATAAAAGGACTGGAAACCCTTTAAGTTTGGATATAATACATCTTATTACATTTTCTGGGATCTAAGAAGGAGTTGAAGAAAAGGTGAGCCACATGTTTCTCTGTAGTATTTCTGAAGGCACAGATACCTCAAAGAACAGCTGGACACCAGTTACCAATTATACCAGTCAGGAATATTTACAAGTTAGGCATTAGTGGCTACCCGCTGCCTATATCAAATATTAACCGCTTATTATGGGGACATGAAAGCAGGGTGCACCTGCTGAGTTAGGCATTTCTGGTGCTCTAGTAACTCACCCGTAAGCGTTTGAAGCCATAAATTACAACAGTAAATTAGGATGAACTAATACAATTACACAATGTAAATTCTACTAGGTCCATTGTCCTCAGTGAACTGAACTCCTTAAATAACCTTTGGCAAATTGTAGTTAAAAAGCTGCCACCATGTTTCTGTTACTTATTATTAATGTCATCATTAGCAAGAGAATTGTAGTATTATCATCAAGGTCAATGTACATAAGATAGGCAACATGGCATCACTCTTTGAAAGGCAATAGCATGGATCCCTAGGCACTCAACATCTGGCCTCATACGTAGTACCGCTGCACGTACCTTACACACGTCTAGAAGCAGATTTATCATTAGACAAGTATCTGACTCCAATATTAGGATTAGATTTACTATAGTGGGTTAGACAGCTTGAAGTACAGTATGCGATTCCATTTTGGCACATGGAAAAGACGCGACCTATTCCTTTGTTTTTCATGTGCAACTGGTGGACTGGAGTACATTTCAGCCAAAATTTGCAAGTTTCTGAAAAGTTCCACTTCATAATTCTGTCCATCACTGCTTATTCTGTTCACAAAAATGAGAATTCCAAAATGAAAACTATGAAGACAGTTATTGCAATTACCAGGGTGTAACTCAATGTAAGATGCGAAGGCAGAAAGGAGGATTCACTTTTAACATGAACCTGTCGCCTCTTCTGACCTATTTTTTCCACATGAAATAACAATTTTGTTGAGTGTTTTCTAATAAATATGAAATTTATTCACAGTGGAATTGAAAACTTTTCTGCAGGAAAATGCATTTTAATTCATTATCAAACTCCACATTTGGAGCCTTACGACACAGATACTGACTAACATGCCCTATACTTCCAGTGGCATTTGGGGTATATGGACATGTTGCTTCTTTTCTTTCTACGAAAAAAATCCCAACATCCTCCCATTTTGGTCCTTATTACTTCAAGTTTACTCTGGCACTGTTAAATCAGAGCTGCCTGACACTCATTCAGTCAAAATAAAATGTACTACATATACCAAACGGTTACATCCCAATCTACCAAATCAATGAACTACCAAACATCTTACTGGCTGAAAATAGTTGTTTAGCCATGAAACCAGTGTAAATACAGCCCTTGGCTAACCACAGACTATGGGACACATTTACTAAGGAACCTGCACCAGTTTTCAGTCAGCACTTTTCTTCACACGACGCAAATTTCTTCATTGAAATGGGCGCTCCAATGCTCCAATGTCGGACCGTGCGCAAAATTTATCATGCAAAGTCAGACAGAAGTGTGTCGCACTCCCCATGTCAAAGGTGCAGGGAGAGCCTCTGCACTATACACAGTGCGCCGATTGTTTACAGAGCTAAACAATAGGGAATATTTATCAGGACTTGTATGCAAGAATTGCAATTACTTGTAAACCGCCAAGGTGGGCGAGGCCAGAGCGTTCCTGCCCTGCACCTGTGCACTCTCTATAGTCTGTGAATGTTCACGTTGAACATTCACACTTTTTGCAAAAGGCTCCTGATGTACCCGTTGAATCCATCTAAGCCTCCTGATGTAATGGCCACGGAAAGCATTCCATATACCGGCACACAGAGCACCAGTTTATGATAAATTCCCCCAATTAGTTTATTACACTGCTTAACCCCTTTTACCACTACAATATGTTTATTTTATGATACACAAGAAAGCACAAACTGTATCTGGAAAATCCTTGAGTGATACTGTTTACCCACAGGCCTGCCAATGATACTTAAAAAGGAGCGCACTGGATGAATGGAAGGAAGTGCAAGTTCTATTGACATACTACAAGCAATACAGGTGCTCGGCACTGACTGCTGTTTGCTTTGAAACAGAACCAAGATTGTGTGGTTGAGGAGGCGCTGGCAGGCGAGATCACAGCTCTGTACCACCCTCCTCTCCACCAATCAACTTTCACACTGGGGGATGTTCTGTAGATAAACCATGTGTCAGAAAGAACTAAAAACAGATGAAAACACACGCCTGGAAGCTGGATGTAAAATCACTACCGCCTATGTATATACAATAAGCAGATCAAGGCACGTGAGGAGATGATTTGTTACATGCACACAGGTTTCTGGTGAAGATTATACTCACATCAAAGAGGGGAGGTGCTGTTATAAACACTTCTTTACAGGTACAACATATTTATCAAGCAATGCCACCTCAACCTTTATTTTTGAACATACCCATGTGTAGTTTATGACTGACAGCAAAAGAAAATTGAAAAATAAACATGTACCCAGGGTTCCCAGTCTCCGATTCTGATACCTGATAGGCCTGCAGCTATAAAATGCCTATTACCTGACAAGGACATTCAATTTATAACATTTTCAAAATCTACCTTAAAACAATATATACATTTCTGTAGCAGAAAAAAAAGACATTTCTACATTTCTATATTCTACAAACAGCAATAACAGACTATTTAGAAAATTGGGGAGGTAGGCCCCTTTCACACTTGCGTTTTTCACGCGTGTTTTCTGCGCGTGCTTTTGACGTGCAGAATTTGCATTGCACTCTGACCCATTGTAATCAATGGGCTTTTTCACACTTGCATTTTTTCTCACGCACACATGCACATTTTTTTAAACACGCGTTTAAATCTCAGCATGCTCTACTTTTGCAAGTCACGCGCATGAAAAACGCACCATACAAGTTTATGGAGATACATCAAAAACGCATTGCACTCTGGGACACATGCAAGTGCAATGTGTTTTTCACGCATCAATTGCCATAGAAAAGATAGAGCTCAGTCCTGAGTCCTTTTCACGCACGTTATCTGCGCATGAAAAACGCAATGAAATTGCATTGAAAATGTGCGTGAAAAACTGAGACACTGAAAAAACTCTGACTCAAAACTGATTGCACTCTGATGCAAAATGTCAGTTTTTCACTGACCAAATCCTTATCGCACCCTGATCAAACTCTGTCGTGATCTGCAACGCAAGTGTGGAAGGGGCCGTATACAAAATATAACGGGCAGGAGAAGGGATTTCACCCTTTTTTGTTTTTTCATTTTTATTTTTCACTCCCCACAATCAAAAATCTCTAACTTTTTTTTAACATGTAAAGAGCTCTGTGAGGGCTTGTTTTCTGCGTAGCAAATTGCATCTCATAGTGACAGTATTTATTATTCCATGGCGTGTACTGGGAAGCGGGAAGAAAATGTACGCATTTACGGCGTTTTCTTGTGGGCTTGGAATTTCCAGCTTTCACCGTGCGCCCCAAATGACATGTACTTTATTCTTTGGGTTGGTGCGATCACGGGGATACCAAATTTGTATAGGTTTTATAATGTTTTCACACATTTATAAGAATTAAAAGCTCGTGTAGAATTTTTTTTTTCATTTTGCCATCTTCTGGCGCTTACAACTTTTTTATACTTCAGTGTACGGAGCTGTGGGTGGTATATTTTTTGCGACTTGTGATGAAGTTTTGAATACTATCATCTTTAGCATCTTAGGACCACCTTGATCACTTTTTATTGATTTTTTAATATTTTTCAAAATGGCAAAAAAGTGCCATTTTCGACTTTGGGCGCTATTTTCTGTTACAGGGTTAAACACAGTAAAAAAAAAGTTTTTATATTTTGATAGATTGGGCATTTTCGGATGCGGCGATGCCTAATGTATTTGTGATTTTTACTGTTTATTTATATTTATATCAGTTCTAGGGAAAGGGGGGTGATTAGAATTTTTTGTTTTTTTATTATATATATATTTTTTTAACTTTTTTATTTTTACTATTTTTCAGACTCCTTAGGGTACTTTAATCCTAGGTTGTCTGATCCTATCATATACTGCCATACTACAGTATGGGGATTTTCATCCTCATACATTACAATGTGCAATTAGCACATAGTAATGAATGGATTAAATCCAGACAGGCCCGGGTCTTTGGAAGACCCATGCCTGTCATGGCAACCGATAGCAACTCCCCGATGATGTCACAGGCGACACGCGACAATCACCAACACATGCGCCGCCATCTTTTTTAAGCCGCCAGCGGCTTTGCTGGCGGCGATGTGCGGGTTAGTCTCTCAAAGTTGAGCTCCATCTATAATGTCAATTACAGGCCCCTCTCACCTTTTTAATGGAAGAAATTTCACAATTGGTGGCTGACTAAATCCTTTTTTTTCCTATTGTACATCCTTATTGTCATATTAACCAATAAACTTATTATAGTTCAATAAGATTTTATAGAGCTGTTCCCTATGCCTGGTGTGAATCCCAAAATCAAAGGAAATGGCGAGACAAACATAAATTATACATTTGTAGGTGTTTCTGAGTGAACAGAGAAAAAACTAAATAAATGAATTGAGCAAGCAACAAATGGCCGTGATGTAAACAGGTACATGACGGAAGAGTAGAAAAAAAGCCAGGAAAAATCGGGGTGGGAGAGAGAAGATGGAGAAAGAGAGGAAATGCTAATTCCAATGTGCCCACTGTGCCATACTTTCTGACTAACAACCTTCTGATCTTATTTCCATCCACATGTGTGTGCTTGTGTTTTGAACAATAGGAAATCTATTATCATTTTCCCAATAGTTATAATTAGATTCAGTGAATCCAGCCACATGATGGCTATTATTTGAGATATTATTTTTCAGACCTTGATAAAGACACGGTGTGTCCAAACACGTCAGTCTGTGACGCTTTGCTGTTTTATCCATGGTGTATTGTCTCCTTTTTATATGGAATAATAAAGAAGAATGACTTTTACTGCTGATCTATGACGTGCTGGATCGATATTTAAAAAGTGTCTGGCGTACGCAACACTTTGTGGTGCACGCTATGCTATATCCGATGTGACACAAATTTCTGCACTGAATGGGCTGTTCCAGTGCTCTGTCGGATATTACCCCATATTTATTATTCAAAGTCCGATGAAGAAATGTGTTGCACGCCCCATATTAAAGGAAACCTACCACTTGTAGTGGCAGGTTTCCGATGGCAATACCGAGCACCAGCTCAGGGTGAGCTGGTGCCGGAGCTTATTTTAGTTAGTGTTTTAAACCGCGGTATCGCGGTTTAAAACTTTTTAAACTGTATAGCCGGCGCAGGCAGGTACGCGTTCGGCGCTTACCGTGCGCGCGGCTACATAGGAAGTGAATGAGAGCCGCGCGCATGGTAAGAACCAAGAGCGTACCTGCCTGCGCCGGCTATAAAGTTTAAAAAGTGTTTTAAACCGCGATACCGCGGTTTAAAACACTAACTAAAATAAGCTCCGGCACCAGCTCACCCTGAGCTGGTGCTCGGTATTGCCATCGTAAACATGCCACTTCAAGTGGTAGGTTTCCTTTAAAGGTGCACCAGCAACAAAACGGTGCACTCTTCTGGAGCAGTAGAAGAAGGGAGGACAGATTCATGAAGAATGTGAACAGGGTCAGCTCCAGGTTTCAGTAGGCCCCTGGACGACAGAGCCTCAGTGGGCCCCTCTGCAGTGAACTAATGTGGGGGCATTACAAATTCAGAAACTATAACAGTCTCCTGTCTCCCTAGTTTATCATATCAAGCATGGTTATTTTATACAAGCCCCCCTAACATCCTATGGATTTATTAGATACAGCTCCCTTCATCCCAATGGATTCCTTAATGTGCCCTGAATGTGAGACACACATACACAGGAAAACTGTGCAGTTTGCACTTATCTTAGTAAACGTGCCCCATTGTTCTAGAAGTATTGTGGTTTGCTAAGGTACAATTTTTCAAAAATTGTGCTGCCATGTCCTACTTATAAAGCAAAAATCTTTCTCTTTAAAACCCTTAAAGATCTTGAATGTTTAAGATCTGTGAATCACTTTCCACATTGTAGAATGTTGAACTTTAAATAGTTTGAAATGGTCTTATAACACATTCCTGGATGCTTTAACACATGCCTGAATGCTTAAGACAAGCAAACTGGAAAAATTTATAATTTTATATAGGTGGCCACAACTGCTGAAGATCAATTAATCAAAAAGATTAGATGCCCTTCTTACAGTCTTTTAAGACCCACTAGCCAACTTGCATCGCACTTGCAGCGTGTTCTGGCTTTCCCAAATGGTGAGCAACCAGAACTGAACTCAGCATATCAGTTCAGTTCTGGTTGTCAAGTGTTTGGGCCTAATGTTCCAGGCAGCCCACGCTGCGAGTGTGATGCAAGTTGGACGCATCACACCCACTTGTGTGTAAAGGGCCCAAGGATCAGATGCTTTTTTTATTACGTCCCAATACATAAAACTATGGATATCAAAGAGGTTGTGCTTTCTTTACAGTTTCAAGGGCCTGTTGCATCAAGCCAAATGCTAATATTCATGTGTTTTTTGACAGTTCTGGCCATGATCTGTGAAAAAGTACTACTACTGCATCACAAATCGGACATTTGGGCCGAATTCATCTATTGAAGTGAATGGATCTGTGACAAAAACAACTAACACATGGCATGATTTTCAGAGAATCTGACATGATGGATTAATATACGGTAACCTTAGAAAACCAATTAAATAATCAATTAAGTTTTTCTGAAATAATAGAGGAGGATCCACTGTTTGTATACACCTTCCTCCAGGGAATTAGCTAGATAATTGCAACAGAACACTTTTTTCCCCATCGTTTTATTGTATTATTTGTTCTGCCATTATAATTTGCTGTTCTAAATGAAGCCAAAGAATATAACATCTTTAAAGCAAAAATGCATCAAGTATATTTTCCAGTCTTGTGATGCTGACACTGTAAGAAATGTAATCAGTCAGCTTTCTTGTCACAGGATTGTGACCAAAGAACATGAATTAGGATCTGTTACACAATGACAAAAAAGAAACAAAGTACAAGCAGAATCTTACCTCTGAAGTACATGGAAATCAGGGCAGTCACTGACCTGAGTGAAGTTGCCCCCGTACATTGCCCAAACCAAACCAAACTGGTGCCTAACAATTCCGCTACGTTTGTGCTGGTTTGTGCTGCTCAAATTTTTGTTTGTGCTGCTTTTGTTTTGAATAAATGAACAAAAAATGAAAGTTCAAAAGTTCAAGCAGCCCCCCCACATTAACCAAATCAAACAAAACTGGTGTCAAACGTTAGTTCTACGTGTGTGCTGGTTTGTGCAGCAAAAATTTTCGTTTGTGCCGCTATCATTTTTACGGTGTGTTCAGGTGTTTACATAGGTTAAAGGTGTTTAGGATGAACTGGTAAAAAACAAACCTAGTGACACTTCCCTGGTTTGATCACCAGGTGGAGCTAGCAAACATATTGTACTTTGGAAGAAATGAACTCTGATGACCTCTGGAAAAAAGTATGAATATATTAAAAATGATAGCAGCACAAACTAAAATTTTTGCTGCACAAACCAGTACAAACGTAGCACTAACGTTTGACACCAGTTTTGTTCGATTTGGTTAATGTGGGGGGCTGCTTGAACTTTTGACCTTTCATTTTTTGTTCGTATATTCAAAACAAAAGCAGCACAAACAAAAATTTGAGCAGCACAAACCAGCACAAACATAGCAGAATTGTTAGGCACCAGTTTTGTTTGGACAATGTGGGGGGGGCTGGTTGACCTCTGATGACCTCTGGAAACTCTCATTAATATCTTAAAAACGATAGCGCCACAAACGTAAATTTTTGCTGCACAAACCAGCACAAACGTAGCACAAATGTTTGACACCAATTTTGTTTGATTTGAACAAGGTGGGGGGGCCAACTTCACTCAGGTCAGTCACTGTGCAGAAAGTCATTTTTACAAAAATGAATGCAGTTGCTAAATAAAACAGCGGTCTGCAATACCAGTTAAATAAGACCTGTCACCTATAAAAAAGGCACTAGGAGCTTACTAAAGTAAGAAGCTCTTAGTGCTACAGCAGTTGTAGAAGTGTTAAACTGCTAGCGTTATCGGAAACCTCCGATAACGCTAGCAGACACAGCTGCGCTGTACAATAGGAACTCTGGACCGTGCTCAAAGCGGTCCATCGTGTTCATGAGGGGGCAGGACTAGGAGGTGCTGCATGAAGCTCGCCAGTTACCACCGGCCTATGGAGTGGGTGGGGCGGTCCGGGGGAGAAACAGCGCCTCAGACTTCCCCCTCATGAATATGCCCGACCACTTACAGCACGGTTCGTCGTTCCTATTGTACCCCGCAGCAGTGTCTGCTAGTGTTATCGGAGGTTTCCAATAAAGCTAGCAGTGAAACACTGCTACATCTGTTGTACCACTAGGAGCTGCTTACTTTAGTATGAAGCTCCTAGTGCCGTTTTTACAAGTGCCGTTTTTACAGGATTTAAATAACAGGAAAACAACGATTAGTGACCCACATGTCTGATACTAGCTATTGTGCAGGTGCATACAAACTTTTCTATTAACTTTTTACCAATACGATAGGTCCTACTTACTTCAAATATTACTGTACTTTTTTTTAGTGTTCAAAGTATTTTGTTAAGTATTTTATTGAGTAGCAGATTAATATGAAAAGCTGTACAATGGGTCACAGCTAAAGGTTCCCCATGCAGGTGGCTAGATTAATGAATGAATGTTATTATGAAAGCAAAAGATAAAACATCATACACTCTGAACAAGGTAGTGGACAAAGACAGGGGGAGGGGAACGAGACAAGGGGAAGAGTGGGGAAGGAAGGAAGGGTTGATTTGTGGACACATAAACATCCCCATAGATAACTATGGCAACCCAGAATTGTTTCCAATGGAGAGGGGAGGTGTGACTACGGCCAGACGAGCATACATTCGTGTAAAAGCGGTCTGTCGCTACTACCTGCTGGAGCAGCTCACAAGGATTCCATCCCAGCCTTTATCTAGTCAATTTATACACTAATCATTCTGAAATTCTATTTTCATTATTATGTAAATGAGGCAAAGTGATGACAGGAAGTGATGTCATCCCTGTTACCCCTCCCCTCTCCTCTCCCTGCTCATGTCTGTGTGTAATGTACAGTAAAGCATTGCTAGTGTCTGTGCTTTATCTGCTGGCCTGCTGTGTTCTGCTATACACATGTGTGAGACACAGACATCAGCTACACAAGTGTCTGACATGTTCTCCTATACACATGTGTGAGACACAGACATCATCTACACAAGTGCCTGACATGTTCTCCTATACACATGTGAGAGACACAGAGATCAGCTACACAAGTACCTGACATGTTCTGCTATACATATGTGTGAGACACAGACATCCGCTATACAAGTACCTGACATGTTCTGCTGTACACATGTGTGAGACACAGACATCAGCTACACAAGTACCTTACATGTTCTCCCATACACATGTGAGAGACACAGACATCCGCTACACAAGTAGCTGACATGATCTGTTATACACAGCTGAATATGATTCATTGGGGTGTGGTCACACGTCGCGTTTAACGCATGCGGTTAAAAACGTATTGCAAAAGCTGAAGAGAGATTTGCCTAATTAAACAGCTGTTAACACTTGCGTTTAAAAAAACTCAGGCGTTAACACATTGTTTAATAAGGCAAATCTCTCTTCAGCTGTTGCAATGCGGTTTTTAAATGCATACATTAAACGTGACGTGTGACCGCACCCTCAGTTCATTTGCCTACAGCTTTAATACCTGATTGTTTAACTTTGCAAGCGTGTAGAGGGACAATGTGGGATGCAGGCAATGCTTTTAATGGCAGTTTATGAAAATATATTTAGTTTTTGGGGTTAATTTACCTGACACGTTCTCTTTAAGGCAAGAGTCTAAGGGCTCTTTTCAGGATCTGAGATGCTGTGTAGGTAAGCCAGAACTGCCAGATATTATTTTAATGCTCCATTTTATCAGATATTGTCACTTCAATGTGTTCATATAACATAATTCGGAATCTGTGTGCACTATATAAATAAAAGAATTATTATTACTATTAATGAGATTGAGTCAGTTGATATGGCTATAATCAGCATGCTATAATCAACAACTGAGATATGAAGAGTAGGTTTTCGCCAGTTTGACAGCAATGTAAATTCTTGTTCCCATAGCAAGAAATTGAATGAAACGATGAGCCCTACTGCTAAGCGAAACTTTGTAGGTTTGATGAAGCAGTTTGAGAGATGTTTCTGTCAAAGGTTACTACCGCTAGATAATGTGTCACAACAGTTATGCCATCACGCCAATGATAGCGAATGACCCATTATTCCATGGCGCCCGCAAGGACAAAGTGGGACGGAGAAACATGGCTGGAAGCATGGCTGTGGACCGCCGCGCGAAAGACAGGCTGTCAGACATTGCGGCGCAACGGGAAGTCTTTGCCAGAGACGGTCCGGGGAAAAATACTAATCCTGCTGACTTGCTGGCTCAGGCCGAGGTACACGCCGAGGAGCTGCAGGAAGAGCTTGCATCGGCACAACAGGAGGCCAAGATGGTCACGGATCCTGAGGAGGAAGCGATGGCTGAGCCAGCATAGCTGGAGGAACGACCAGTGAAAGGGCTGGAAACTGCCAATCTGGAGGCAGATGCTGAAGAGGTGAGCAACTCTGGGGCTGAACCCACCCTTAGAGATGTGTTGGTTGCAGTCACAGTTTGTAAAAATGACCTGCCTAAGCAACTCGGCTGCCTCACAGAAGAAGCGGTGCTGATACGACATGATATGTACAAGATAAATGAAAGGGTGAAGGAGGTGGAAGATAGGGTCAGCAAGGTGGTAGATCAATTCCCTCCTGTATTGAGAGATATGCAGAGAGTTGTTACAGCCACACAAACGCTCATGTCTAAAACGGATGATCTATAAAAAAGACAAAGGGTAGGAATGTGGAAGACTTCTTTGAGACGAGGCTGAAGGAAATTTGCGGCCCTGACATACTATCACCATTCGTTGCTATTGAACGTACTCACAGAGTTCCAGCTTGACCTCTACCACCAGAGGCACCACCGAGACCCATCCTGACGAAACTCCTTACTCCTTTACTTTAAAGACAGGGACACTATTCTGCGTAGAGCCAGGGAACTAAAAGAAATAACTATAGATGGGAGGAAAGTCTCCATATATCCTGACTTCTCAATGGAGGTTCAGAAGAAGAGGGCACAGTTTATGGAGGTGAAACGCCGAGTGAGAGAAGTGAATGCTGCCTATTCCATGCTATACCCTGCGCGGCTGCGGGTGGTGGCTCTGGGAGAGACACATTTCTTTGATATGCCTAAGGATGTTATGGACTGGCTTGATGTGCATAGAAGACAAATTCAAGAGGAACGTCGCAATGCCCCGGAGAAAGGATTTCTACTACCGGAGGTTGCATATCAGTATGCAGTAAAGCAGTAAAGAAGACCAGAATGATCTCATCTGATATCTGAAATATTGCCTAAAGGGGTATGAGAAGGAGAGGGACGGGAAACGCTCAGACCCCACTATGGGTGGAAAATGTCGATGTTGTCAATGTCTGTTGTTTTGTTGTATTTTAAAGTTGCTATTTACTGGGTTTTTAGTTAGTTTGGGTGGGGTGGGGGGAGAGATGTAGACAGAGAGGCTGTGCAAAAAGTGGTGTAGCAATAGGTCCCAGGGACAGGTGGAGCACGCATCATAAACAGATCTTTAAGAATGGCTAAGGTGAATGTGCTGGCATGGAACATAAGAGGTACAGGGGATGCAAACAAAAAGGTATGCTATTTTTAGAACTCTCAGAAGTTTCCAACCCGCTATATTGTGCTTATCCGAGACACATTTGATTAAGGAACATACATCTCTCCACAACAGAGCATGGGTGGGGCAGCAGTTCCACTCTGTCTACTCCACCCATGCACGAGGTGTCAGCATACTGGTACACCGGGATATTCCATTTGTGTGTCACAGACAACTGGTCGATAATGAGGGTCAATTTGTCTGCCTGCAATGCTCCTTATATGATGTACAGTGTATTATTGCCGCAATTTATATTCCACCACCTTATAATAACGTGGTTCTCAAGAAAGTACTGGCCTTCATGGCTGGCTCTCCGGTGATGCCAGTGCTAATTGTTGGAGATTTTAGTAACTACCTCAACCCTTTCTGGGATGTTCCACACTGGCACCATTGCAGAGTGGGTATCCCTAACAATGCTAGCCCGCTTAGTTGAAGAGGTTGGACTATGTGATGTGTGGAGATATCGAAACGCCAGGATCAGGCAATATTCCTGCTACGCTGTTTCTCATAGATCCTCTTCCAGGATTAACCTAGTGCAGGCTTCAGATTCACTTTTGCCATATGTAAAGGAGGTAACATTTTTAGTCCAGAGTAGCTCAGACCACTCCCCACGACATGTTTCCTGGGCCTTGAAACCTGGGACTGGACCCTGTAAAGTTAACCCATATTGGTTACAAATAGTGGGAGGAGTTATCCCGGATTACAACAGTATTTTAGTACTAATGACGCCACAGTCTCAATCGTAGCTAACTGGGACTCCATGAAAGCTCATATTAGAAATTCTCTATATCAAGCTATAAACAGGCACAAATCCATATTTAGGGCCCTTACTAGTGCCTTGCTGTCTAGGGTGCAAGAGACGGAAGGTAGATATGTGGCAGACCCGACGGAAGGACAACACAAAGACTGGATAGAGGCACAATCTGACCACACAATTGTACACGCACAGAGGGGAAGGTCCCATATGCCCTACTTAATTAGGGAGGATGGAGCTACGGTGACTGAAGATGACGACATTCTACAAACTTTACATGAATATTATAGATGTCTCTACACTTCAACCATGTCTGACACTTAGGAAGATATGATGAGGTATGGGGAGACCCTCCCTGTAACGACTGAATGAAGAGGCAGATAGGGCTCTGGATTCCCCAATAACTTTGGAGTAATTGGAGACGGCCTTGGGTACAATGCATATTGAAAAGGCCCCAGGGATGGATGGGCTTCTGGCCGAACTCTACAAATCCCATAAGGATGTTCTTCTAACCAGATTGCTGACCACTTTAGAGAAAGCATATAACATGGGACAGCTGCCCAACTCCATGCTGGAAGCAGTAATTGTAGTAATACCCAAGCCGGGAAAGATCCCTCTGGATGTTAAAATATTTGCTTGGCCATGCGTCTGAATCAGGTGGTCTCAGAAATCATACACCAGGACCAGCCTGGATTTATGCCAGAAAGATCCACCTCCATCAATCTCCGGCGACTCTTTTTAAATCTCCAACTATGGGAGGAGGGGAGCAGAGCTAGGGCAATCCTCTCACTCGAAGCTGCCAAGGCATTTGACAGCATTGAGTGGAGATATTTATGGATGATACTGCATAAGATGGGCTTCGGACCCAGATTCACAGCATATGTTAAACTGTTGTATTCCTCCCCCAGGGCCTGAGTAAGAGCAAATGGTAGCATCTATAGCCACTGGCGAGTCTGATTAGGCAGGCTTCCAATATTGTTGGATTTCGCAAGGGGAAGGGGGGGGGTTGGAGGAGAGGGTGATCTGGGAGATGTGGAGACATCTTTAACTCCGGCTATGAATATAATAGAATCCTTCGGTCAGAAGTCAGTGCTAAAAATAAACTTGGACAAATCTGAACTGTTACCTGTTGATCCCCTGCCGGAATCAGTAAGATTGGAGGAGACGTGCATTCAGACTATTCATTCAAATACCTAGGAGTGATGGTGTCTAGGAGACCAAAGGACTATGTACTTCTTAACATTCATCCGCTTCTAGAGCGTACAGGGACCAAGGCCTCTGCATGGGGCAAATTACCTCTATCCTTAATAGGTGTAACTTAGTTACGATGTAACTTAATCAAAATGATCTTAATGCCCCAATGGCTGTATTTACTACATGGGGGGTATTTATGGTTTACACTGGCGCAAAGATGTAGATGGGTTAGACAAAAATCCTTAAATAAGCAAGAAAAGAAAAGGGAAGAAACCTTCGCTGGTAAGGACAGTGTGCCTCTCCACTGCTACAAACACTACTTAAGTAAAAACAAAGATACCTGCGCTGGCTATAAAGTTAGGACTACTAGGTTCGGATGAACGCTATACCACTAATGGATCTACAATGATTTAAACATCAGTGTGCACGATGCACTAACCTGTATGTGGCACCCCTCCTGTGTGGGAAGTTCGATTCTTTCCGTTTAGTGAGGTTTTGTCCCGTAGGTCTCGTAAATCTCATGAAGAGCAATAATCTTTTCGTGAGATGTATTTCTCTTCGGATAGCGTTTCCAAGCCAAGTGGTAATCCACAAGATGCAGATCAGCACGCGAGCCCCGGCCGGTGGCTTCGCTGAATCTGACTAACAAAGTTGAATTCAACCCTGAGGAAGAGAGCCTGAGCTCTCGACAACGCGCCGGTGGAAAATCCTTTTTGTCTCACCAGACGGACTGTACCTAGGGTGACGTCACCGGTACTTTGTTAGTCAGATCCAGCGAAGCCACCAGCCGGGGCTCGCGTGCTGATCTGCATCTTGTGGATTACCACTTGGCTTGGAAACGCTATCCGAAGTGAAATACATCTCACGAAAAGATTATTGCTCTACATGAGATTTACGAGACCTACGGTACAAAACTTCACTAAACGGAAAGAATCGTATTTACTACATAATGCGCCGGTGTGGATCCCTCTACTATACTTTAGGAAGTTAGACAGGGTATTCCGAACGCTACTATGGAAAAGAAAACATGCGAGAATCAGACTGGAAACATTGCAGAGAGGTAAAGATGAGGGTGGGTTGGCGCTCCCCAACGCCTGGATCTACTATCTGGCCTCACAGTTACAGCATATGAAGGGCTGGGATAAGGAGGAGGGACTAGGATCGGCGTGCAAACTAATAATAGAGAAATCGTCCTGGAAATTTCCGATGCATCTCTTGGAAATACTAAATGGCCACAAACAGTGGAAAGATGCTCAGACAGTCCAGCTACTATATAAGGTGTGGGACAGGGGGAAGACATGTGTAGGCTTCTCAGGATGAACTAAACATACCCCATTATGGCACAACGTCCATTTTCCAGAACACCAAAAACTTAGTGGAATTGACACCTGGTTGACAGCGGGGGAGGTGACAGTAGATAAAATACTACAGGACGGGAGACTTAAGCAGTTTGAGCAATTCCAAGAACGATACAACATTCCCCATTGCTCGTTTTCCCAACACCTGCAGCTCCATCACGCATGGTCTACACAATTTAGAGAAGATGTCAGAGAAGTGGGATCCTTTCCTGTGATAGGACTGCTGGGACAGGCAGAGAGCACAAGAGGGCTTATTTCAGCATTATAAAACCTACTGCTTAGCAAACACTTAGAGAAATTCCCCTTAACGGTGAAAAGTAAATGGGAGGTGGATGTGGGACCACTATCTGAGGAACAATAGAACACTATCCTTGAAAGGACCACACAGCTATCTCTCTCAGAGAGGCACAGGTACTCTCAACTCCTACTGGTTCATTGTGCATATAAATCTCCAGTTATCCTGGAAAAAATAGGATACATCAAACTGCCCTAAGTGTGGGGTGGAGGGTGCAGACTTAATACATGTTTTGGAGATGCGCTAAGATCGGACCATTCTGGAATGCAGTATTGGAACTAATAAAAAATGTATGCTCTGTAACCCTCCAGACCTCCACGATCACGTGCATTTTAGGATGGCTGGAGGATTCATGTGAAGGCAACTCACTGACTCTAAATGTTGCTGGATCCAGCCTACTGTCCCTACCATTACAGAATTCTGTACAGGAGTAAATAATTATATTAGATTGGAACGAGCTGTCTATAAAAAACGAGGAGTACTTAGGAAGGTCGAAGCTGTTTGGGGAAGCTGGATGTCTACTCCAGGTTTACCATCTGGAGCTTTGCTTAGAGAATCCATGATCCATATCTAATGACCGGGGGAATGATACCTACAATGTCCTAGGGACTTAGTGGTAATCCTAGAGCTCTCCTAGGGGCATATTAGCCCATATGTGGGAAAGATATATGACCTATAAGATAGTATCAGAAATGAGTGAAATCCCTGACTCTGTAATATCTGTTCTATGTTTGTGATTTTCTGTTATGAAAATGGAAAAAAAAGTTGGCTAATAAAAATTATCTGATCAAAAAAATTAAAGAAAAATCTCAGAAGTGGGGGTGAGAGGGTTATAAGAAGTTATCAAAAGTTTTTCACTCTAGTAAAAGGGGTTAGTTGGGCAACGCTCTAAAGTAGTATTGGAATTTAGGTAGAGAAAATCCTCCTACTTTCCTGTGATAGAAAATTTCTGGGCATTTGCTCATTCAAATAAATTTAGAAATTTTTGTGGCGGATTAAGACTACCATGGGCCCCAGAGAAATTTCAGGCCCTCGACTTGTCTGGAGTTTTTAAATACAAAGATGCAGCCTGATACCTCTAACACTACATAATTTCCACCAATTTTACCAGGCTATCCCTAAAAAGGACCACCACTCTAACCAAAACATACTGACAACTTATAACACCCTTGCACATCGCCCACAGCTTGTATTTGGAAAGAAGACTTTCACTGACACAACACATGATGATGGTTAGACTAGAAAGTCAGTCAGCAACTACTGTACAGTACAGTACAGGCAAAACTATGCAGCATCCTCTTATGCAGTTATTTATATGCAACACCCCTTATTTTCATAGCCAGCTCCGCCAGTATATATCTCCAGCCCCCTAGTTCCTTCAGTGAGGCAATAATAAAAAAAAAAAAACCCGGGAGAGGCGTTACAGTCTGTGACGTCACTGCGCGTCCTGTGCCAGGACGATAATATTTTGTACACTCTTCGGTCTATGGCAGAGCAGGGAGTGTATTACTCCCTTGCTCTGCTATGGACACCAGTGCCGTGTGTAAAGCACTGCAATGGCTACCACCCAATTCTCTGAATCGGACGGTTCAGAAGAACCTGGGACAACAGGTCAATTCTGTAAAGGTCCCAGATTATAATATGGGCAGTTCGAGATCTGGTGGTAGATTTTAGGAAGTAAGGGATCTTTTTTGGGTTTTGGGATGGGCTACATAAAATTCCTGGGGCATTTGCGCACCATTCAACATGGAGTTACAGTAGGCGAGAATATGGGGGAGGAATGTGGGGAGAAATTTCTTATAGTAGAGGGCTGAAAAACCATCAGGTGCGGGTGCTTGCCCTAGTTTGAGATTTTTATATGCAAAAATTCTCTTCAGTAATAGGATCATCTAAAAGACTTGCTGAGGTAGGAGAAAGAGAGGGTAAATGGATAGAATAATTGTCCATTTTACACTATTATGTTTTTGTTCTGAGAGAAGTAGACCATTTCATCTTTGAGGACTGATATCATAATGTGAAACTACTGTGCACACAATGTCAATTAGAACCTGGTAGAGAAGGAGATAAAAGGGCACATTTTTTCAGACATTTTGTAGATGCCATAGTCGCTTTTTACAGTGGCACCTAAGGGGTTGTACACCAGAGTTGTTTCTTATCTTGGGCACTGCAGCCGAGTGTCTTAAAGGAAATCTACCATCAAAATCAAGCATGATAAACCAGGGGCACTTACTCATAGATATAAGCACTGTGACTGAGGTAATATATCTGTTAACCATGGACTTCTTCCTTCTAAAACCAACTTTTAAAATTATGCTAAAGATCCTAAAGTGCCCTCTGTGGTCTAACTTTACACTGTGCAGGAGCACTTTCACTGTTTGAGATTATATTAGGTAGAGGGAAGAGAGAGTACTAAGTACGCAAGGGGGAGGGTGAGACAGTATAACAGCCTGTGAAGGTACAGCACAGAGTGGCTCTGGTAACAACTCCTCATTAGCATAACTTTACAAGTTGATTTTAGAAGGAATGAGATTATGGATAACAAATATAAGAAGATTACCACAGTCACAGTGCCTGGATCTAAGATTAAGTGCCACTGGTTTATCATGATTAAGTTTGATGGAAGATTTCCTATAATATACATCCTCAGCTTTGTATTCACATGCATATTACATATTTTATGAAAAACAAAATAACAATTCACAGTAAAATCAAACATTAAATGCTACACTGAAATTTAAAATCTAAAGATATATTGCCATAGCCTTCTTTCAAAAAATGGTTCAAAGGAAACTATTAAACAATAATGGAGTCAATACTGAAATCTATACAGCACATCTGGAAAGCATTTTCCATGTGCAGAAAATTACCTTCCTTCGAGCAGCTACTTATAAAATATAATAAGGAACTTCTATAAAAACTGTACATGTGGAAATAATCTTTGTTTCTCTCTTGTTTGGCAATGCCTCTGTGCTTTATGTGATTACCTCAACAATACAGCTCAATATGGGTATACAGGTTAAAAGAAGCTGTCATATGCACTACTCATGATTAGAGATAAAATTTGAAGCTCCTGGACCTAACGTAAAATATGCTACAGGTTCCCATACTTCCACTTGTCTCTTATTGCACTGGTTCCTTCTTATGTGGCATGTGTGAAGCCCCTGGTGTGTTGCAAACTCTGCACCCCATTTAGTTCTGTACCTCTCCAACACATTAAAGGACATATACTATCAGATTACCTCATGGTAGATGACAATTACTTACTTCCCTGCCCGTCCCTGTGTGTCCCAAGCTTAATCTCTTATATCTTTGCATGGCCACATTTCTGTAAAAAAATATGTTTATAAGATATGCAAGTTAGCCTGTGGTGTTCTGCAGAGCACCATCAGGCTCCTCTGTAATATAATCACTGACATCACTGGCTCTAATCAAATCTTACGCTGGGCAGGAAGCCGACAGCGCAGGGAATGGGAAAATCGCGTGCATGCGCAGGAATAACATTCTCTAAGCACCTTAGAGAATAACATACTTAGCACCTTAGTAAATGTGGGCCACTGAGACACGTGTTTGCACAGGAGTTGAAGACATAAAAAGAACGATATTATGAATACAAGTCCTAAAATTGTACTTTAAAACAGGGTGGACAATTAATTCTTTTTTAGAGGCAGTCTGTCACCTCATTTTTCACAAATATTCACATCCCTATAAAATCAACTTTGCAATCTTGCCTGTTATACAGCCAGATCAAACGGGAGTTAAGGGGGGTGTGACCTGCTTGGCTTGGTTAATGCCTTCTTCTCACCATTCAGCACTTCATGTCACGTGACCAGGCTGATGTCATCTAAGGTCCTTTACCCATTAACATTTACAAAACGTACCCCATGTTTATATCTGAAATCACAACATGCCTGAATGGACTTCAATCCCTCCCCATGCCACCATGCTGTGGCAACAGATTCGTTTTACATCAACAGATTATTTGGGCAACAGTGGAGTACAGAAATAGCATTGTGCTTTTTCTAATGAAACAGCAGAAATGTATCTGTATTTTAGTGAAATATGACAAATACCAAAGAAAACATAATATACACTTTACCAAGCTCTTGTAGAATTGCCAAGAGAATAAAGCTGTTTATATTGAAAAACTGCTATGGTAAATTAGAGAATTAACCTTTTCCCCAGTATGCCACAATATCTAGACCAGTGATGGCAAACCTTTTAGAGGCGGAGTGTCCAAACTACAACAAAGACCCACTTATTTATCACAAAGTGCCAACACAGAAATTTAATTTGTAATTTATACTCCCTTCTCTGTCACAGTTTTCATTGATACCATCACTCTGAGTACACCAATAAAGCAGAAAATAGTCCCAGGTAGCACTGTCACTTTAAAATAGCTCTGTGCACAGCAAGTCCTGGGCTGTCAGGGACTTGGAGTCCTCTCTGGTGATGGACTGAGTGCCCACAGAAAGGGCTCCGAGTGCCACCTCTGGCACCAGTGCCATAGGTTACCCACCACTGATCTAGAGATACTGGTTTACAAACTTGAATTACTATCATTGAACTCATTCAAATAATTCCATTGCATTAATATACAATGCCTTGACACTTTGGCATGTAACATCTAACTGTAATTGGATTTTTTGTTACCACTTGGAATATGCTGGGGTTGCTGTCACTTGCCAAAAATGGAAAGGATTCTATTCGAGACAAACAGAGCATGAGAATCCATGTGCACATGGTTAGACTGACAGACTCTAATGATATTTTCCCAATGCTCTCTTCATCTAAAAGTTGTACAAATGCTTACCCGTTCTTCTCATATCCCAACATATTGTGAGCATACATGAATGAGGCCCTTTTCTCATTTTCAATAAACATTGGGGCACATTTACCAAGGTCCTTGTGCCAGTTTTCTGGCGGACTGTGTACATTCTTTTATGTGCAAACTGCTTGGATGTGTATTTAAAAAGTGTCCGCGTCACAAACGTTTTTCATGTGACCATTTTGTGTTGCAGCTGCACTAATCTTCACGCGACACAAATTTCATCACTGAAAGGGGCGTGACTGTACACAGCCTGGTCGTGCGTGCGTGTCCGACAGAAATGTGTTGCATACCCTATGATAAAGGTGCACCAAAAAAAAGTGGTGCTTTCTCTCGGAGCAGTGCAGGGGGTGCCACAAATCATGAATCTGGCGCCCTCTGCACACTACACAAGGAGACAACGAAGTGGGGCCGCATTTTCGAAGGGTTTTCCCGACTTTTCAGGGATCGCACACAAACGTTTTGTGTCCCAATCGCGCCGGCTTTCACGTGACACAAATCAGGTAAGTTCATGTGCCCCATAGTGTACATAGTTTTTAGTAAATGTACCCCATTGTGTGGTCAATTATTTGATTTTTTTTTTAAACTGAGGGTTTAACCCCTTAACAACCTGGACCTTTTTTGTTTTTTCATTTTTCACTCCCCACCTTCAAAATTCTATAAGTTTTTTATTTTTACATGCTCTGTGGCGGCCTGTTTTCTGTCTGGCTGGAGCGCTGGAGAGGAGGAAAGGGGAGCACTACTCATGCTTCCTCTCTCCTTAGAAAATAGACAGAGCATGCTTTTTTTTACGCAGATGACACCATGCTGTTTAGTATAGTGCCTTTTATGGAGAATATTTTTAGACTAAGAGCTGACTTGGACACACTAAGGGGATCTGAAATATCCCCCTTATATGTTATCCATTTACTTATAAACAGGTTGAATTCTCACTAAAGAGGGAATTCTAGAAAGCATATTTCCTACCCTAATTGAGGGGCCTTGTAGTTTAATGGTGTAATTGCTGGGGTCCCCTCAAAGGATGCTACTGTAGAGCAGTGGTAATCAATGCATGTTAGCTCCATAAGATCATATGGTTTTGCATGATGCCTTCCTATGGAATATATCAGACTGTTATTCAATACGGCTGAAAAATGGTTTACAGTTGACTTTATACCCACCGAAATATGCAAATAAAAGACTCAACATTGGACATATGCACTGGGATTCATGCCGCATTTAGCAAACAGTTACTGCAAACACAGTGTGAAACCACCCCTTATTATGTAAACTTAATGTAAGGTACTTTCTGGCCGGTAAAAAAAATTGAGGACTGCATGTCAAGGTCACAGATCTGCTGCAAATATTTAACTCATGGAAACATTTTAATGTATTTTTAGCAGTGGTTAGACTCATCTTAAAAGAAACCCATCATCAAAATCAAGCATGGATAAATCAGGGACTATGTTAATCTTCTTATATTTCTTATCCATGGCCTCATTCCTTCTCAAATGAACTTTTAATGTTATGCTAATGTATCAGAAGTGCTACCTTAGCACCTCCATGCTGTGGCTTTACAGGCTGTTACAGTGTGCAAGGAGCACTTCCCCCACCCACTGTGTGCTGAAACTTTCTCTGCTCCATTGAGATTTCATCAGGCAGAGACAACAGTGGCACAATGTAATAAATGACATGGCACTCGCTGCAGATAAAAAATCCACACTGGTGAGGCGTTTTTGCTGCTAATTTTTTATTGCAATGTCTGTATGTAATGTCTGTCACTAATATGCTACAGTATTACGGTAAGGATTTGATGAACATTAAATCCACTCGCGCATACCTACCGACCATCCTGGATTAGGCGGGACAGTCCTGTTTTTGGGCGCTGTCCTGTCGTCCCTGGTGGTAGGGAGAATACCCCCTGCTGTCCCGTCTCCTGGTCTCTGTGCCGACAGACTAGCGGTGTAGAGATTAAACCAGGAGGCGGGACCAGCTCCTGCTGCCTCCTCTCTGTTTAGAGAAAAAAAAACCTTTATTTACCTTTCCATCCTCCCACGGTCCTCCTTCCTCTCTTCCCTGGGGCTCCAAGATGAGGAGGAATGGGGAAGGAGCGATAACCAACTAGCCCCCTCTGCCTTGTCATCTTGGAGCCCCAGGGAGGGGAGGAAGCAGGACTTCAGGGAACGATGGAAAGATAAGTAAAGGTTTTTTTGTTTAAAGGGAACCTGTCACCAGGTACTGTCAGACAGGTTGCAGAAGCCCATGACACCTGCAGTGCAAATATGCCTCTCTGCCTTCTCTAAGCATTTGCATTACAGTATAAGTGTATAACTTACCATAAAATCATGGGATAGTCACAGGGGTTGGGTTTTGTTTTGGATGCATTTCAAAAAACAACATGTGACTTGTGTGTTACTCACTCCTCAGATCTTAGCCCCCACCTTTGTGCTTCTGTACAGCTCCTCCCTCCTTCTCCTTCACAGAGCTCACAGCCTGGTGAGCTGACATCAGTGGGAGAGGGAGGAGCTGTACATGAGCACAAAGTTGGGGGCTAAGAGGAGTGAGTAACACACAAGCCACATGTTGTTTTTTGAAATGCATTCAAACCAAATCCCAACCCTTGGGACTACACAGAGGATTCTGGCAGGGTGCATGCTAATTTCTAACACACAATTATACTGTAATGCAAATGCTTAGAAGAAGCAGAGAGGCGGTTTTGACTGCAGGTGTGATGGGCTTCTGCAACCTGTCTTAAGTGAAAATGAGGTCTGTGGTGGCAGGCTCCCTTTAATAACCAGGAGGGAAGAGAGGCCACAATACAAGTGAGGATGGAGGACTGGGGCCACAATATTCAGAGGATCGAGGGGGAGCAGATAAGAGTCATAATTAGAGGGGGAGCAGAGTGGGGGGCTTAATAAGTAACAGAGACTGGTTCACAATAAGAGAGGGAGCAGAGAAAGGGACCACAATAGGAGGGGGAATGGGGCATTGTACATAATGAGAATTTACTGTGTAAGAGCCTTTATTCTAGGTATTATACTGTGTGGGTCTACTAGGAGAGGGGGGTTATTATGCAAAAATATTTGTGGCGTGCGTAGTTCCTCTATCCTTGACCCAGAGGTTGGGAGGCCTGCAAGCAATATGCAACGTACAAATATTTTAATTGATAAATATTTATTGTTACATTTTATTGTACTAATTAGAAGTTTTATTTAAAAAAAAGAAAAGATATATCTCTATATATCAATTAGAAAATAATGCTGCACAGCCCACCTTATGGCCGAAGATAGAGAATGCTCTATTTTTTTGCGGCCATGGTACGGTACAGTGAGCACTCAATGTGATCACCGTACCGAGTCCGGACGTACAGTGGACCTGTGAGTAGCTCAGAGTTAAACACCTAACAATGTTCGGTTGATGTAAGCCATGTTAATAATTTCTGACATACTTATTAATGGTGGTGGGTCCATATAGTGTGTAATGTAAATATGCAGACCAATAGAAAACAGTAACAAAACTTCAGTCTAAATAGTGACTTGTATTCAATCACACTCTGACTTAATTTGCTGACTTACCCATCCACTAATAGGCAGTGTTCTACTGATTCTGTTGCCCTTGTATCTATTCCTCTAGTTCAGATGCTACCAAGCAGTTATTGTTAATATTTTTAGCTCTTTACTGCCAGATACTGTAGGTGGCTTAAGGCTACCTTTTCAAGCTAAAGACCAGCCAACTATCAGTAGAGCCTAATTTGCATAGCCTCAAAGTAGTTTCAGTGCCTAATATGCCAATTAGCCTTTCTACTGTCAGATGGGTGTTCCTGAACCTGAGCCCGCAAGGTGGCTCCTCTAAATACAAAAATGCTACTGAAGGATGTAAAGTGTTGTAGTTGATGGAAACCGTGAAAGGTTTTGCATTTCTAATCAAGCCTATGTTTTAGATCTAGATAACAAAGTACCTTGATAACTTTTTAACTACGGTATATGTTGATTGAAACCTGTCTTTTATTGCCCGACTGGTTTATAAAACAAGATGTAGTATACACTTCATGTCACATGGGGTAAAGCAAGCAGCTCGTGGTGGCTGCATGTCACAAGTCTAATTAAAAAGTATAATTGAATTCATACAGACGTGGTCTGGAACCCTAAACAGTGTTCTGTTACCAGAGGTTCAAGAATTTTAGAATAAAAAAATATACAAAGTACCTTGTAACTCACTAAAGTGTAAACTAAAGGTCAATGTTCTCAGAGCTTCAGATAAGGATGGAATTCATCCCTTTTGCCTTTAACCTGTCATTAGTTTATATGTTTGGAGGTGGAATATATAAACATCCCTTATAACTTATAAATAGACTGAATAGACAGACTTTTTGAGAAATACATATTATATAACATTACTGTATTTACATTTCTACATACAGTAATTAAATCATTTGGCAACACAGAAAGTGCTAATTATTTACATTTTCGAGACTTAAACTTACATAAAGAAGTCATTTACTTCTGGGCTTTTCCCTTCCATGTATTTTTTCTTAGTGCTTTGGTAGTTGTGTGAATGGACACTAGTCATCTGTAATGTTTTAACTGCTTAACCTACTCCCATGGACAATCAGCAATGTGTATTACAGCCTGTTTGCAGTAGCTAAAGGGTGTCTCCTTGCATGCTGTCAGGAACAGTTGCCACATGATGCCCGTTTCCTAGGGATATGTTAGGACAGTGATGGTGAACCTTTTACAGGCAGAGTGCACAAACTACAACCAAAACCTACTGTTATGTCCCAAAGTGCCAACATCACAATTTAAGCAGTAACCTATTGATCTCTGCTGTATCACAAGTTTTAATCGTATTGGCGTCCTGAGGACACAAATAAAATAGAAATAGGATGTAGACATTTGGATTGTAGCTTCCCTCCAAGGTCCCCTGAAGACGAAGAATCAGGGGACCTGAAGCAGGAGCTCCAACGATAATCCATCTCTGTCCACACCTTCTCGCTCCTACTGTAGTACTGGCAGCCAAAGATATGTCTGGCAAATTCTGTGCTAGGGTGAAGGACTGGGTGCCCACATAAAGGGTTCTGACTGCCAACTGGTAGTTTCTCTGCTGTCTGATATCTTGAATAAACCGGTTCCTGCCTGGCCGGGCCTATGCCTATTGGGAATTAACCAGGATCCGATTATGAAACTATTTTTCTGAAGGAAACACTTTTTTGTGAGGCCATTGCTTTACGCTGCATGGCTGATCGCTCAACCTATTTTTTCTCAGTAGAAGAAATTGGTTAATTTGACTCTACCATATGGCTGCCCGGATAAGTTACGGAGAGTGTGGGGCTCCTGGTGCTCTTCCCCAGATAACCCTTTGTATGTCTGTAACCTCGTAGAGTCAGTCTCTTCAATGAGTGCTATATTAGCTGTGCTACGATTATTCTAACTTGACATAATATAATTGTAACTAAGTGACGGACACCCTCCCTGTACTCTCCTCTGTGCATTGTTGACCGAAGGGATTTCTCAATTTGCAGGGGAAAGACGGCTGAGTACCGTTTTGCCTAACCCTTGTTGCTACGGGTTATGGGGATAAAACATTTATTTAATTCTTAAAGGTTGGACTTGATGGACTTGCGTCTCCTTCCAGCCTTATATACTATGACTATGACTACTTATACTTTAACTGTATTGCTCTCCTGACACCACTCGACCAGGATGGTTAGTGTTATATGTATAAGTTGGGAAGGGGGTTTTAAAGTTGTTGCTTTTGTGCAAAATTTGTCACGAATGATTACATAATGATGTACGATGTTATTTCGGATGTACCTCAACTAATGCTCCTTGATTTATGATGCTGTACTGTTTCATTCATGTGTCAATAAAGCGATAAAAAAATATATATATGAAGCTATTCAAATAACAAATTATAAATGAATAATAAAACATAAATACCCATATCCTTTAACATTCCGGAATATAGGCCCTCATCAATACCCAGCATTTATACTGAAGAAAGGGTTGTCTAATGTGACATTTTTTCACTCTTCTTTTATATATGAAACATCCCACATACTACCATCTATGTGATGTATGCACAAGGCAAGATTCAAACCCTGTTTGGTCCTACATTTGTTTTAACATCATGGATGCAAAAGTTTACATTTGTGATTGACTCCAATTATGGAAAATGCATATTTAAATAGCATTAACTAACTACGGTACCCTATTAGTATTGTTAAAAACAAACCCAAATATACATCTGTCAAAATACAATACAATGACTTTTTCTGACTAATAAAACCTTATGGACACAGAACAGTAATTACTAACATTTAAGTATGTATCTATAAAAGCTATATGGCCATGTGTTGCATAGCTTAGCTAAAAAGACAGCACAGTGGAGATCATGGCTGGAATTGAGCAGTCACTACTCGTATTATTCAATGTTGTGATGGGGGGTCTTTGACTAGACGGAAGGAAACAGGCGACTGACAAGCTTTTCAGACATCTACATTCAGCAAGGTTTATTCAGGGATTTGTGTGCTTTTGGGTGCAATGACATGAAGCAAAAGATGGGGGCTTATTGTATTATCTCATAGACAATTAACTTCCCCACAATAAGCACTCCTTCTGACAGTTTGACAAATCTCAGTGAACTATACACTGTGCAAATTAATCTTCCATGGCAAATTCAAGCAATTACCTATAGATTAGCCCACAATGATCCCTTTATCCTCATCACTGAGCTGACATAATAGAGATTAGCTAGAGCCATTTTATTCCTGTGTTCACACTTCATGTCCGGCAGCCTTCAAAGACTATTACTGGAGCAATCACAAAGCAGGATTACATGTCATGTTCAATGTCACCATTAATATCATGATTGAAAATTTTACAATATTTCAAAGTAAATTATATATGGAAATAAATAAATAAATATATATGTACACATTAATTTAGTAGTAGCTGGAAACTTTGCACAATTAATTACAGGATAAAAATTTGCAATTCACCGCCTTATACAAGGAGATTTTCTAAGAAACTAACAACTTAAAGAATGTTGTGTGTTTCATTAATACATGTCCTACAACAAAAGTGATTTATACCCAGTTGATATTGGTAATTTTTATTAAAAAAAAAAGGAAAGCACAAACGGCACAAAGTTTTCCATAAACTGTACTGATTTTGCGATGTGTTTTTCAGCAGTTTGGCAAATACAAGCAAAGCAGATCTTTCTTATGTACCTCACACTTGATATGGTACTTTTGCACCTTATACACAGAATAACAATTAAATTACCATATATACACTCAAGTATGAACCCAGTATAAACCTAGGGTAGGAAATGCACCAACTACTCTTTTTCTGTGTGGGGCTTTTTCAGCACAATAATGGTGCTGAAAAACTTGGCTTATACTCAAGTATATATATGCAGACAAACAGTTCAATAATCTAGTTCTGCAAAAAGCAGTTTTTTTCTTTAATTACATTTTGAGATTTTGAATTTAAAAAAGGAAACGTAAAGACAAAGGAAAGCAGCTTCTTTTTGCCTTGTTTCTGCACTTCCTCCTACAGTGAGCAGTGTATATAAAAGCCTTCTGAGGTTCACGATAAGTAGGCCAAAGATTTGAATATTTAGAGAATATTTCCTTTAAAAGTACTTAGGGGATAGGGGATCACTAGCTGATTGGCAGGGATCCTACAGGTTGTATGGAACCCCCAGCTCACGTGAATGAGATTCTCTGGAGCTCTCCAGAGAACTGTAATGCCATTCTCACTGATGGGTGGTGCAGCAGGACAAGAATGCACCCTGCCACCAAATTTAATTGTATGGAAATTATGGAAATCTCTGGCCGCTCCACCCATCAGTCAGAACAGAATCTGGGGGCCCTATTCTCATGATCGGTGGGGGTCCCAGTAGTAGGACCCTTATCAATTAAATACTTTGGAGAACTGTTTTAATGATTCAGCTCTTGGAGTAGATTAGACTTTCCTAGACAGTCTGTAAAGAGTTAAAGAGGTTGTCCAACTTCTATAAAAAAAAATATATAGGTGGGCTGTAAAAAGAAATAAACAAGTACATACCTCCTCCGGCGCTCTTGGTCTCCTGCACTGTGGTCCATCACTGCCGTGCCCCTGTTTGTTTACAGGGGCACGGCACTTCAGCTCAGACAACTTTTGGCAGCTGATACAGCGCTGAGAAGAGGGCACAAGTAGGCGAGCCAGGTAGTGCTGGAGGAGCTATATACTCATTTATTTCTTTTCACAGCCCCCCAGCCCACCTATAGAATCTTTATGAAGGTCAGACAACCCCTTTAAGTCATTAAACACTTCGTCAGGTTTATTTAAATAAGGAAAAAAAGCAGAAGAAAAAAGAATGTATAGTATAGTGTATATTACAAAGTTTACTATTATAATCTGCACTATTCTTTTATGTTATATTTAGTTACACTTAAACTAAAAAGTAATAATATAATGTTGAATTAGCAATTATTATTGCTAATTCTAGGCAATAGCAGACACATTACCATAGTTCAATGCTGAGCAATATTTTCAAAATATAGGGCACAAGGCTATTGGGAAATACAATTCTTTGCATTGCTTTAAAGTTACAGATGGAAAAAATCAACGTCTCTGTGCACTTAACTCACATGAACTGTAACTTATTGTGCAACAGTAACATGTAAAAAGAAATATGTGGTTGAGAATATTTCCTACCGCCTGAGGCAATACTCTAACAACTTCCAGACTGTGAAGTCATCTCAAAACACAGCTAACGCCACACAACCAAGAAATACAAGTATAGAGTAGTATTCTACAATATATATTTCGCAATCCAAAAAATCAAATCCAGTTTATCAGATATCAATGCTATATATTTTACTCACTTTGTATATAACAAAAAAAAATTTCATCTTAATTTTTTTTCAATGCAAGTTGCAAAATGTAAGTAACCTTACAAGGTAAAGCAGAAAGGAATCTCCTAACCTTTAAGTATCTACTAGCGTTAAAGGAATTCTACCATTTGATTTCATGCATCATGAAGCAAACATACCTTGAGAATGCTGTAGCTACACTGATGCAGAAGCAGATCTTGTTTAATCCCTGAGCTGAGTGGTTTTGCTAAAAAAAAAAAATTATGATAATGAGGCTCTGTCGCTTCTGTGCTGGGGCTTGGCTTCTTCTCCTGTCACATTAAGTATGCACTGCTCCGGAGAATGATGTACCAGATATACACGAGTATAAGCCGACCCGAGTATAAGAGACAAAAAACTGGAAGGTGAGTACACGGTTTGTTTGTTTTTTTTCCAGCACATTTTTTGTGCTGAAAAACTCGGCTTATACTCGAGTATATACGGTAATCATACGGTAAAAATGTGTTGTGTCTGACAGGCAGAAGTAATCAATAGCTGCAGCATGCCCCAGCTGCTGTGTGTGAGTGATCCAGCTCAGATTGATTAGTCCTGTCTGGATAGTTCAGAAAGCTCTGCATGTAATGTGTTTATGTAGACACCCGGCTTTTCCAAGGTCCTGAATGTTATAATTGTTTTTTCCGCAAAACCACTCAGCTCAGGGATTAAACAAGATATTCTTCTGCATTAGTGTAGCTACAGCATTCTCAAGGTATGTTTGGTTCATAATGCATAAAATCAAATGGTAGGTTTCCTTTAAAGCTAGTTAAACATTAATGCAAATTTCTCTTCTCTTTCCTTGAAACATATAAAACACACATTTTTCTATAACTTTTCATTTAATTGCTTAAAGAGAACCCGTCATACAAAATAACCCCCCTAAACTAAATATATTTTCATAAACTGCCATTAGAGAGCATTGCCTTCATTGTGCCTCTATATGCCTGTAAACTTAAGCAATGAGGTCCTAAAGCTGTATGCAAATGACCGGTGAGATGTCCAATGAGTCATTAGCATATTCAAGCTGTCCAGCTTATTCATAAGTGGGAGGTACAGCCACACCCCCAGTGCTTGACTGACAGCTGCTCCATGTAATGGCTGCTCCATGTGCTTGCTGGTGGCCACGCTCCCTGCAGCCTGTGTGTGCATGTGCAGGGCCGGATCATAGGCGGGGCTCCCGGGGCTCGAGCCCCGGGGCCCCCACCATCTTGACCCCCCTAGGGGCCCCCACCAGATCGCGCCTCCCGTGCCCCCCCTCATAAGATGTACGCCGCCCCCAGGCAGAGGAGAGCGCCTCTACGCCCATCTGCCTGCACAACCGAGCCGCCTCCCAGCGCATCCACCCCCCTACATGGACTCCCCGCCCACCCATTCTGCTACATGGTGAGCCGCCCGCACTTCGGCACAGGCGAGTCCGCCTCCGCGCCCGCCAACCCCCGCCTCCGGCAAAGGTGACCCCTTCCCGGCCCGCCTATCCCGCCGCCATGCATGGCAGAGCCGGCCCGCCCAAACAAGCAACAACACGGCCGACCCCGCAAACCCCGCCCCCCGCTCGACATCACCCCCGCTCTCCGCCCCCCGTTCAAACCACCCCCTGCCCCCCACTTCCCGCTCGGACCGCAACTACCCACCCCCCCGCTCGGACCGCCCCCCCCCCTTCCTGGCCGAACAAACGACTGACCGACTCCGCGCCCCCCCCCCCCCCCCGCGAACAAGCACCGGCAAGACCCCCCACCCGCAGGCATCCGGTCACCCTAAAAGGTAAGTATATATATATATGTATTTTTCTGTGTGTATATATGTATATACTGCGTGTAGATGTGTATATATATACTGCGTGTAGATGTGTATATATATACTGCGTGTAGATGTGTATATATATACTGCGTGTAGATGTGTATATATATACTGCGTGTAGATGTGTATATATATACTGCGTGTAGATGTGTATATATATACTGCGTGTAGATGTGTATATATATACTGCGTGTAGATGTGTATATATATACTGCGTGTAGATGTGTATATATATACTGCGTGTAGATGTGTATATATATACTGCGTGTAGATGTGTATATATATACTGCGTGTAGATGTGTATATATATACTGCGTGTAGATGTGTATATATATATACTGCGTGTAGATGTGTATATATATACTGCGTGTAGATGTGTATATATATACTGCGTGTAGATGTGTATATATATACTGCGTGTAGATGTGTATATATATACTGCGTGTAGATGTGTATATATATATATACTGCGTGTAGATGTGTATATATATATATACTGCGTGTAGATGTGTATATATATATATACTGCGTGTAGATGTGTATATATATATATATATACTGCGTGTAGATGTGTATATATATATATATATACTGCGTGTAGATGTGTATATATATATATACTGCGTGTAGATGTGTATATATATATATACTGCGTGTAGATGTGTATATATATATATACTGCGTGTAGATGTGTATATATATATATACTGCGTGTAGATGTGTATATATATATATACTGCGTGTAGATGTGTATATATATATATATACTGCGTGTAGATGTGTATATATATATATACTGCGTGTAGATGTGTATATATATATATATACTGCGTGTAGATGTGTATATATATATATATACTGCGTGTAGATGTATATATATATATACTGCGTGTAGATGTATATATATATACTGCGTGTAGATGTATATATATATATATACTGCGTGTAGATGTATATATATATACTGCGTGTAGATGTATATATATATACTGCGTGTAGATGTATATATATACTGCGTGTAGATGTATATATATATACTGCGTGTAGATGTATATATATATACTGCGTGTAGATGTATATATATACTGCGTGTAGATGTATATATATACTGCGTGTAGATGTGTATATACTGTGTATAAATGTATATACTGTGTATATATGTATATAATGTGTATATATGCATCGACTGTGTATATATGCATCGACTGTGTATATGTGTATATATGCATCGACTGTGTATATATGCATCGACTGTGTATATATGGATCTACTGTGTATATGTGTATATATGCATCGACTGTGTATATATGCATCGACTGTGTATATGGGTATATATGCATCTACTGTGTATAGATGTATATACTGTGTATATATGCATCTACTGTGTATCTACTGTGTATAGATGTATATACTGTGTATATATGCATCTACTGTGTATCTACTGTGTATAGATGTATATACTGTGTATATATGCATCTACTGTGTATCTACTGTGTATAGATGTATATACTGTGTATATATGCATCTACTGTGTATCTACTGTGTATAGATGTATATACTGTGTATATATGCATCTACTGTGTATCTACTGTGTATAGATGTATATACTGTGTATATATGCATCTACTGTGTATCTACTGTGTATAGATGTATATACTGTGTATATATGCATCTACTGTGTATCTACTGTGTATAGATGTATATACTGTGTATATATGCATCTACTGTGTATCTACTGTGTATAGATGTATATACTGTGTATATATGCATCTACTGTGTATCTACTGTGTATAGATGTATCTACTGTGTATAGATGTATATACTGTGTATATATGCATCTACTGTGTATATGTGTATATACAGTGTATATACTGTGTATAGATGTATATACTGTATTTATACACGCATATATTTATATAAGCATATATGTGTGTACATTTATATATATGTGAATGATGTGGTTTGTGTATTTGGTATGTATGTATTTGCTGTATGTGTGTATATACTTTGAGTTTGTATATACTCTGTGTATTGGTGTTTAAATGTATATGAGTGCATAAATGTGTGTGTATAAGTGTATACTTGTATGTATATATGGGTGCAAGTATACAAGTGTACAACTTTATGTGTGTGTATATAAGTATATAAATGTGTGTAATTGTATAAGGGTACATTCACAAGAACATATGGGGGATGTATATATGGCCGCAAATTTGCTACCGGATATACTTCCCTCAAAGGCGTCTATAGCGCCTGGGCTCGGTACAGTGAGTACCACGAGTACTCACTGTTTCGTGCTGTGGCTGCAAAAGAGATAGAGCGTGCTCTATCTATGGCCGTAAGAACGACCATGCAGCTCTATTCTCTATGGAGAGGGGAGTGGTGAGCCTCGATCACCTCTCCTCTTCTCCAGCATGCCAGATGTGTGCCTGCCAGGCTATAGTCTGGCCACCACATGTTTATGCGAATGCAACCGACATATGTTTAAATTTTTTTAAGGGGAAAGGGGGCCCCATGCAGAAATCTGCTATGGGGCCCAATCTCTCCTAGTTACACCACTCCATGGGACTGCATGGCTGTGCTGGCTGAGGTGTATGTTACATGGGACTGCATGGCTAGTGTGGCTGAGGTGTATGTTACATGGGACTAGTATCTGGTAGGGGTGAAGGATGTAAAGATGTGTTACTGGGTATGAGGCGGCTGTATGTAGCTGTGTTACTGGGGATGAGGCGACTGTATGTAGCTGTGTTACTGGGGGGCGAGGGGGCTTTATGTAGCTGTGTTACTGGGGATGAGGCGGCTGTATGTAGCTGTGTTACTGGGGGCGAGGCGGCTGTATGTAGCTGTGTTACTGGGGGCGAGGCGGCTGTATGTAGCTGTGTTACTGGGGATGAGGTGGCTGCATGTAGCTGTGTTACTGCTGGGATAGTGAAAAGTAAGGAAGGAGGACGTGTGTGTACGCTACACTTAGTGGGGGCCTCCACCAGATTTTGCGCCCGGGGGCCCCCACCAACCTTAATCCGGCCCTGTGCATGTGTGTGTGTGTGTATGTGTATGGGAAAGATACAACAGCTCCAGGATGCAGCCATGTTATAGCAGAACATGTCAGGTACTTGTGTAGCTGATGTTTGTGTCTCTCACATGTCAGCAGATGCAGCACACACACTAGCAATGCTTTACTATACATTACACACAGATATGAGCAGGGGGAGGAGAGGGGAGTGGTAACGGGTGACATCACTGCCTCTGACCATGTGACCAGCCTCATTTACATAATAAAGAATAGATGATTTTATAATGATTAATGTATGAGACCTGATGACAGGGGTCCTTTAAAATTTAGCACTTAGTATGAAGCAGAAGGTTGTAATTTATAAGCATTGCAAACCACATAAACCCTCTGGATATTGCTGACTGGACCAGTTGGACTGCAAAAAGGAAGCTGTTAGTTCCAGCTTTTTGCTTTTTCTTTCCTTTTTCAGTAATGCACTATATGTATAAACTCATATGAAATCTACATAATGTATAGCTTTTTTTACATACTTAGACTAGGGAGTCTCCATTACAAGTATTTAGGTTTTCATATACAAGAATAAGTATTCATGTATCTGTTCACTTCTACCAAACACAATCTGGTACATAAACCATTTAAATGGCTATCCAAGCTTTTCATTTTTTTTTTAAAAAGACTATATATCCAGCCTGGAGAGCTGGCCCCATCCGTTGTTGCTGTGCCCCTTTTGTTTACGGTGGCCAATGCTCCAGCATTGAATTAAATTGTGTGTCAGGTGGACGGATGGGAATGCCTGCATCTGTAAACAAACAGGGGGACAGCAGTGACAGGTCACAGCGCAGGACAATGGGAGTACCAGAGGAGGTAAGGATAAGTTTTTCCTTTGTTTTTACAAACCCCCCCCCCCCCATGCTGAATATACAATTTTTTAAAGACCAGACAACCCCTTTAACATTATGAAATGAAAACATTACTGTACAACAATATAAAAGTGCATAAAAACAAACAGATAAAAAAATAAGCATCTCTCTAATACTACCGTACAAAAACAATTGAAGTAGTATGTACAGATCCATCATGTACAGGCAGTACAGGATTGTTCTTAAGCTGAATTTATATGTAAGTCGAAACTGTATATTCTATAATTGTAACTCCAGACAAATTTTTTTTTGGTCCAATTGCATTTTAAAAATGTTGGATTGTCATAAGAATCAGGATTAACAATAAAGCTTCATAGCTGTAGGGGTCGTCTGTAAGTTGGGTGTTCATAAGTAGGGGACCATCTGTATTCTACATTAACCAAAAGTTCAAGGTGCCAAATTGGCCTCCAAATCCCTCCGATCTCAAAGTGATCCAGCATAATATGTCTGATCCTTACCTCACAAACTAAAGCACATAAATGATCTGCTTCTAGTGGCTTGTTTCCATATACCATAGAATAAACTTAGAGGTCTGGAAGGGTTAAAGCTATTAGTGTAGTAGGAATATGACATCGCTTTATAATTAGAATACACCGACAAAGGACATGTTTTAATGGTAAAGACCTGGATAATACCAATGTTTTATATTGTTTGCAATCTATTACAATTACCTATTTATTACAATCTTACAATAACCATTTCTACACTGGTAGCCATATTTTTATGTCAAGTGTGTCCCTATGTTGGTCATTGTAATAACTGATTTATCAATCTACATCTTGCATGTACAATCAATGAAACTGCTGCTACCAAATTACAAAGGGTTGTCTCCATGAGTCATAAAGATTTATTAAGTGTTTAAAGGACAGCTACCACCAGGATGATGGATTGTAAACCAAGCACACTTACATACAAGTGTGTGCCACCTCTGCCAGGATCCGTGCTTCTTTATGCCCTGCTTCTTATGCAAATGAGCCTGAGGGGCTCCGAGCTCTAAAGGATTGATGGAGCCTGGAGCCCCTCCGGATCATTTGCATATTTTTAAAGCCTTTTATTCTTAAAAACAAGGGTTTAGGAAGCTTAAAGAAGAGTTGATTCTGCCATAGGGAACACACACCAGTATGTCTGTGTGCTTGGTTTATAATCCTTGATTCTGGTGGTAGATGTCCTTTAAAGTAGTCTATATATGATTCTTTTCTACAAACTTTTACACTGCCTCTTTAAAACCAACCAAAATCTATAGTCTCATCTGAACTACGTAAACTGAGAGACTACGTAAACTGCAAGATATATGATAAGAATATAAACTGACTTCTACTTTTGCAGCTGTTCACGTTATAGACAGAACTAAAGCAGCTGTTGGAAAACTTCCAATAAATAAGGATGCGTTTGTGTGCTGCACTTCTGTTGTGTTTTGCTTCCATTTTGTCTCCCTAGTAATTTCAGCACTAGTTTCCTGCACTGATACCAAAGGCAAATAGTGAAGGGATTTTTAAAAATTCCATTTAAAAAAGTGAGACTGTGGAAAAAGAGTGAAAATAAAAAAAAACTCCCTACTCTCTACCATAAGGGCCTAAGTATTGTCTGGTGATAATCAAAATAACTAATAAACAAAATAAATACTAGACATTTAAAAATTAAATATTACATTAGTTTAACCAAGATTACTGATTAGCTTATAACTGGTTACTTTTCCAGAGTAGGCATGGAAACCTCAAAAAGAGTCGAAGCTCAAATCCAAAAACATTATGGGGATCATTTACTAAGGGTCGCAGTGCGCACTTTCGTTGTACCATGTGCCGTTTTTGTGGATTTTGGACGGGTATTTACCAAGTGTCTGCGCTGGGATTTTGGCCCATGCGATCCATTTTTGGCACACTTCCATGCGACACAAATGGGGAGGTGGGGCGTTGGATGATCCCACTGATTCGGGCTGAGTGCGGGATTTAACATTCAAATTGTGTCGCAGGATCAAGCAGTTACATGCACCACTAATAGGAAGGTGAACTCTGTCGGACCTGAGCAGGGAAAGGACACATGCAGGATCTCGGACGCACAATCTAGTGAATCGCCGCCACAGTGCATCATAGTGGGACAATGCATTTTCTGTCAAATCCAGCGCACGGATAAGTAAATGTGCCCCTATGGCTTCAACTTTCACTTCTCCCTGAACTACTAGGTGGAAACTGTGGGCAAGTCGCAGCAATATTGCCTGTGTTGAACCAGCAGAGATTTAATATAGCAGCATAGTGGATGGGATTAATACAAATCCCCTCACATTATTTTGACCTGGTCTACTATGTTCTTCCCGATTTATATATTTCCTGATCCAGATACCATGAGGGTTTAGTGAGACTAGGCCCATATAATTAAGTCATTAGTTTTTCATAGCAGTAGTACAGTTATCAATAGGAGGGGTGGGCAGCAATGGGAGGGAAAGGTATATAACATAGTAAGGGAGTTGCTAAGTCGGCGCCAGCAGCATTATCAGCAAGAGAGTATGAGGAGGTGGGGGTATGTAGACAAGCTGAGTCACTACAGAGCAAGTTCAGCAAAGTAACACTGTATCTAGTAATCTAATGGTTCCAGAAACATGAGGGCTGTTGTGTCAACCTTTGGTAGCTACAGTCATTTACCTATGATTCCCTTTATTTATTTGCATGAGATTTCTTATAATAAATGTCAGCATTCCCCTAATCTGTCTACACCCATTTACAATACCATGTGTCCTTTTGAAAAGAAAACCTAGGAATAATAAACACATGAGTCACAATGCACTCTGATCTTCAATGTTACCCACTGTAAAGGCAGCATTTTTCTATGCTATGGTCAGGAGACACAGACATGTGTAGCGAATCCTTGTGCATGCAATAAGATTTGTGCTTTTCATTTCTAATAATGACATCAGATGGGAATGATGCCAACATCTACAATCCTGCAATCCCAGGATTCCACTGCAGAACCTCCTAACTTCTAATATCTCTAGCTAGAAAACCTGCCTTGTTCCAGTAATTAAAACATGCTGTTTTAGCTTTGCGCACAGTGTTACGTTCTTTATAAGAATTGTTCTGGAAAAGTACTAAACTCTGGACTCCAGTTTAGACTAGTAACGCCTGCACTATGTAAGCTCTTCAAATTCTGTGCATCAAGATGAAGGAAGTCCTTTTCCCACGGACCACACTATTTACAACTACTCTTTACTCTCTGATAGATTCTGAAAAACAACAGTCCAAAAGAGATAGAAGTATCTAAAGCATGTACACAGAAAACCTCAAGATCAATTACACATAGGAACAACCACTTTGGCTCCACCTATTGGTTAAATAAACTTGCACAAAGTGAAATCTACATTTGGCAGCACACAGCTTCACGTTTTGTTGATGCAGTTTTTGGGGCCAAAACCAGTAGTGGATCAAAAAGAAAAGCAGTATCAACTGGCCTTTAAATGTTCTCTGCCATTATAATGCCACCTAGTTTTAGCTTTAAAAAATGCATGCAAAAATATGAACATGTGCCCGCTGTACCGTAGCACATAAACAATTAAAAATAGAACAATTGCATAACTTCTGTGGCAACATGTACTTCATCTGTTGTAATACCCAACTGTGAGTAACAATACAACCGTTTTAAAGGGTTTTCAAGCTGAAATCTATGAATGAGCTGCCCACGGGATAGTGGCTGTACACTATGGACACCAATAGTGCCACATTGCAGGTGCAACTCTCATTCTTCTGCCATCAACCATAGGTTATAACACCTAATCACCAGGGTTGATGAGTGGGGTATGATTTACATTGAAAAGCCATTGTACATTATACTTTCTAAATACAATATGTCTTACAGAAATTGGAGCAGTAATCACAATTTTCTATTTATATGACTTATCCATGAAAATATCTGACAGTAGTGAGAACCCCTTGTGGGACCAAGAGAAAGGTCACTTAATCCCCATCTCTCTCCACCCGCTGTGTCTGTACTTTCCATAGAGGTGAAGAGATGCCACTTCTTCATTCATATAATATCCAAATGGATACAGCAACCAACAGCTGCCTCACCAGGGGAAATAGGAGATTGTGCCGGAGGCAGGGCCTACAGTTACTAATCAGTTATGCTATATATTGTGGATATTCCATTAATGTACAAGGTAGGAAAACCTATATAACACGATCATTCAGGACTTTTCTCAAATGTGTAGATATGATCAGGACATCAGAAGCATTAACCTCAAATGAACCCAGAATCCCCTACCAGACTTCCTAATAACTGCACACATCTACAACAAACAGTTGAATAAACTTGTTTAAAAATAATAACACGGTCAATTTAGACATATTTCCATAAATCTGTTCATAACTCAATAAGTAACCCTGCCACAGACTGGAGCATGTGGTTTGTTTTATGTCGAGGATGATGTAATAATCATATGGAACATTCTTCTGGGCATGGAATGAATGAGCTTTTTTTCATATTAAACACTATTGCTTGCAGGCAGATGATAATACAGGTAGTCCCTGGGTTACATATATGATAGGTCCTGTATATTTGTTCTTAAGTTAGATTTGTATGCAAGTCAGAACTGTATACTTTATAATTGTAACCACAGACTAAATTCTCGAATCGCACATTGTACTGTAATGAATTAGGAGAAATATCTCCATATACTACCATACTGTAGTATGGTAGTATAAGGTAGGATCAATCAGACAACCTAGGGTTAAAGTACCCCAAAAAAAGTTAAAACAATAAAAAAGTTTAAAAACAATAAAAAAGTTAAAACAAATGATGTAAAAAAAACCTAAAAAGTCAAATCATCCTCCTTTCCCTAGAAGTCAAATAAATATAGTTAAATAAACAGTAAAAACCACATTAGGTATCAGAGCATACCAAAATTCCCGATCTATTAAAATATAATAATGGTTTTTCACTGTGTTTAACCCAGTGACAGAAAATAGTGTCGAAAATGGTACTTTTTTGCCATTTTTTTTAAATTCAATAAAAAGTGATCAAAAAGGTCATAAAGTCCTAATAATAAAAGCATTGAAAAAGACGCAAAAAATGATACCACCCACAGCTCTGTACACCAAGTATGAAAAAGTTATTAGCACCAGAATGAGGTTTTAATTTTTGTATATGTATGTAAAAATTATAAAACCCATACAAATTTGTTATTCCTGTGATCTCACCGATCCAAAGAATAAAGTAGACATGTCATTTGGGGTGTCCAGTAAAAGCCATAAAATCCAAGCCCAAATGTGATTTTCCACCAATTTCACTTCATTTGGAATTTTTTTCCTGCTTCCCAGTACACGGCATGGAATATTAAAAACCGTGACTATGAAGTGCAATTTGTTGCCATCACACAGCTCTCTAAAAAATGTGCACCTAAAGGGACGTTGTGCTTATTCTGAGTTTGCACCACATTTATCACTGATGTGCACGATTATTCTGTCAGCGCCGCTATGCTGCAGTATGAACAAAGTGCACCAAAAAAAATGGTGCTCACTTCCATAACAGTGTAGGAGGTGCCATGTTAATGAAGAATGGGCACCACACTTCATGAATCTGGCGCACTCTGCAAACTCCACAAGCAAACTGCACATAGTACAGATGTTACTGGCAGTGATAAATGCAGGCCAATGTGTGCCTCTAAATCCTACTGCTGAAAAAAGAAGCAACTGTTGTAATTTGTCTATTTTAGTACATAATTGATTCATGTTTGAAGGAAATCTACCATCATAATCGAGCATAAATAAACCAGGGACAGCTAATTATAGATCCTGGCACTGTGATTGTGCTAATCTGCTTATATTTGTTTTCCACTGCCTCCTTCATTCTAAAATCAATTTTTAAAATGATACAAAAATGATGCCAAAGGGGCTCCGGGGGAGTTACCATAGCCCAGTGGTGGCGAACCTATGGCACGGGTGCCAGAGGTGGCACTCAGAGCCCTTTCTGTGGGCACCCAGGCCATCACCAGAGAGGGCTCCAGGTATCTTTCTGCAGCCCAGGACTTGCTGTGAACAGAGCTATTTTAAAGTGACAGCGCTACATGGGACTACTGGAGGAGTGGGAAGGTGTGGACAGATCTGCATTAGCATTGTAGCTCCTGCTCCGGCACTGACAATTCTTCCCGTTTATGGCACCCTGGAGGGAAGATACAATGATCCTCCAAATTTCTGCATCATTGGTGTCCTCAGGGTGCTGATATGAAATCTGTGAGAGGAGGGAGCATAAATCACAAATTAAATTTCTGTGTTGGCACTTTGCGATAAATAAGCGGGTCTTGGTTGTAGTTTGGGCACTCGGTCTCTAAAAGGTTCGCCATCACTGCCATAGCCCCTCTGTACTGCAGCTTCACAGTAGTTTCCTCCCCTCCCTTTGTGTGAGATTACAGTAGACAGAGGGAAGTACTAAGGTAGTGGGGGGTGGGCGCAGTGTAACAGTCTGTGAAGCCTCAGCACAGAGGGTCTCTAATAACTCTTGAGCTTAATTTAAATATAAGATGATCACAGTTAAATCACCTGGATGTATGAGTAAGTGCCTCTGGTTTATTATCTTTTATTTTGATGGTAGATTTCCTTTAGTAAAAGTTCTTGAGTATACTTTCCTATGACTCGGCATTGTGACATACTTCTGTTACTCCTAAATATAAAAATGGCCACATCTCAGACTCTATAGGCCTCAGTAACCATATTAAATGTTCAATTCAGGAGCGTACAAGTAGAAAACAACTAAACTACTATGGTCTGTTTGGAATGCTTGGAAGAAGAGACCTTTATTTCAGAAAAAAATATATAGCAGCACAAAAAGAAGTACTGGACTTGTGGACAGAAGAGAGCGAAGTGGAGATGTTTATAAGATAGTTCAACAGAAATGTACTCCAGAATTGTTATATTTTGGGGCACAAAATTATTTAATAAAATAGACATTTCAAAAGAGATAAATTATGGCAAAACCTAAAAAATAGATTTTCACTTTAAGTTTAAATGTTTCTTCTACCCAAACCTATTTAATATATTTGTTTCTCCGTTGTACTGACTGGTTTCTGTATGCAAGCTAGAAGTAACAGTTTATACAAAGGAATGACTTAAAGAAGACCTGTCTGGTGGATTTGGAACCCACAACCAACTACAGGCGGTCCCCTACTTAAGGACACCCGAGTTACAGACAACCCATAGTTACAGACGGACCCCTCTGCCCACTGTGACCTTTGGTGAAGCTCTCTGGATGCTTTACTATAGTCCCAGGGTGCAATTATCAGCTGTAAGGTGTCTGTAATGAAGCTTTATTGATAATCCTTGGTCCAATTACAGCAAAAATTGTGAAACTCCAATTGTCACTGGGACAAAAGAAAAATTTTTCGCTAGAACTCCAATTATAAAATATACAGTTTCGACTTACATACAAATTCAACTTAAGAACAAACCTCCGGACCCTATCTTGTACGTAACCCGGGGACTGCCTGTATAGGCCCTTATGGACCTGTGGTTTAGGGTCCCAAAACAACCTGTATGAGGGTCGTATTTGGGGAAAATAAAAAAAAATAAACTTTTTTACCTACTTAGATATGAGACACAACGGACTTATATCATCAGATCTGGCGCTAGCCCCTCCGCTCACAATGTGGGAAGTGAAGCTAGGACGGTATCCCAGCTTCACTGCGCATGTGCCGTACCGAAGGCATGCAGTAGCCTTAGTTCCCAGTGCCCGACCAGGCTAGTACACGCCCAGTAGCTTCTGCAGTTAATTTACATATTACTAAAATAACGTTTTTAACAAGGCAGGCAGGAGGAATCTGAGAAATAGGAGTGATGGTAGATTCCTAATGGTAGGTTTCCTTTAACAGTGCTTATAACTAATATAATTCCTCTATTTATATAGCGCTAACATATTCTACAGCGCTGCACATAGCGTGCCAATTCAGTCCACAAACATATTGAATCACGTTTCATGTGTATATCGGTCAAATAGTTATCAGAGCAGTAGTATATGCATAGCTTTTCTGTAATACTTCTCCATAGTTTATATTGCTCACAAAAAGAACAGAGGGCTACAGAAATTTCAGAGTTGCCTATTATAAGTTGGCTGAACACTTCTACTCCACATATTAGAAGTGCAATGTATGATCATAGAAAGCACATTACATAAGATTAATCCTCTATCATGTAAAAAGTTTTCAACCAGGCAGAGTCCCTTTACTTTACAACTGGAAGCAATCTGGCCTGTGCTATTTTGGCTTCCAGGCCATTTGTGCAGCAAGTATTTATGAGTGTGGAGCTGAACACATGCCTCAGAGGCCTGCGGAGAAGCAGGCAGATCAATACAGGAAGGCACTGCTGGCATTTCACAAAACAAAGGAGTCCTGCAGGAGCCAGCTATCAGCTCCTATCCCATAAGGGCTTCTCCGCATCTCCCTAACACTAAGTCTAAACATATGCTAAAAACTGCCCCACTGTTTGACTGTAAACAAGACCTAACTAAAAAAAGTAGGCGAAATAATACCTTCTACTAGTGCCTATACTTCAGGGAATGCAAAAAAGGTGAATAGGAATGCAATACAATTACAGAATGAAACACTGAGAGGGTGTATCATTGCAGTTTTGTCATCTTTTTGTCTAGTCTAATCTACTGGTTTGTGCCAAATCTGTTACTTTTTTGTGACGTTTTAAACCAAAAACTTGCAAAAGCCACTGCAGACATTAACACCTCATGTGCCACAGTTATCAAGCTGCCTCAGCCACTACAATAAGTCTGATCTAAGACACCCTAATAATAAATCTGCCCCGTCGAGAAGTAGTATATAGAAATGGACATATAGAGGGAATAGAAGTGAGATAAAGACAATAAGACAACATGAATGCTGAAATAAAACATAGATGTTTAGAGATGCATATTAGATGATCTGGATTAGGCATATAAATCTATATAAATGATCTATCGATGGATAGATGAAGGGATCATATAGCCTTGAGCTATAAGATAACATCATGACACTATAGATGTGACACTATCAGTGATCCACATGTTGCATCCTTGTGACTTTTCTCCTGTATGTTGGTGATATTGCTTCTATGGCTACAGTGGGTAGTTTATGTATAGAAGTGAAGCTAGGCTACAACCAGGAGAGCAGATGTGATGCAAATATTAGAACAAAGAGCAGGGAAACTTCTGCCCCACCACCCCTCGTGCCCTGCCCCCAGTGGCAGCTATGCCCCATTCACCTGTCTTAAACATGAGCTGGGGATCATCTGCGGAGCCAAACTCCTTTATCAGGACCACGAAGAGGACTCCACACGCGTTCTGGATGCCAAACACTGAGCCATTGCACCACATGGCAGAGAGCATGACAAGCCAGCCCCAGCCTCCCTCCGGGGGAGTAAAGTCGGGGCTCTGTCCTGTGCTGGTGGCCTCAGTGGCTTCCAGCTTGTGCTCTTCAGGAGCCGGGCCGGAGCTCCACTCCCCGTTCTCTTTCTTCTCGTCCATGTTGAGAGGTGCGCTCTCCTCCAGTGCTGGGACATTACTAGGCGACTCCTCAGTCCCCAGCGCTTCCTCCCCCGGCTCTCTGGGCTCTGTCATCCCTGCGCGGGCTTCACCTCACTCAATAGACTGGCCACCGGCCACAACAGGAAGAGGCTTCCTCTGCTGGCTGCTGTCATACACTGAGAGCCGGGGAGTGCTCCCAGCTACTTGCAGATCAGTCTCCCTCCGGAGATAAGAACTTGCTGTAATGATATATATATGACGCCCGTTCAGGGACACGCCCCTGCCAGTAGCCACGCCTCATCCAGAGGTTTATCTTAGTAAAAACATGGGCTGTGGACTGAGTAGTCTGTCAGTGTCCGAGGTGACAGGAGACAGGACGTGCCAGGGGGAGGCCCGTTATTATGCCCTCTCCAGGTGCACACGCCTGCTAATGTGCACAATGTCACCCGTTTTTCACAGGGGATTCCCGATTTCTACCACGTTTAAGTTAGCATGTTTGAGAAGACATGTAGAGAAATACATAGAAACATTACGGCCAGCCTGACCTCTTTATTAAAGCGTTTGCACCAGTTTTCTGTCTGACTTTGCACTAGAAAGAACATGCAAACTGCTTGTACATGTATTTATGAAGTGTCTGCGCCAGTTTTGTGTCGCGGTGGCACTGTGCCTGACAAGCACAAAAAAAAAAAAAAAATCAACTTATGGGTCTTGTTACTTCTTACTTGGACCGTGCGCTACATTAACCCCTTAAGGACGCAGCCATTTTGTAGCTTAAGGCTCAGTCCCATTTTTTGGATTCTGACCTGCGTCGCTTTATATGGTTATAACTTTTGAACACTGTTACTTATCTAAATGATTCTGAGACTGTTTTTCCCCACATGTTGTACTTCATTTTAGTGGTAAATGTTGGCTGATAAGTTTAGCGTTTATTTACAAAAAAAAAAAGAAAAAATTATGAATTTTTGGAAAAATTTGCCATTTTCGAAATTCTAAATCATCGCGTTTTCAGGCAGATAGATTTACCACCTAAATAAGTTGCTGAATAACATTTCCCATTTGTCTACTTTACATTTTCATCATTTTTGAAATGTCTGGATAATTTATTTTGATGTCACGCGGCTTACAAATCGAAAAGCGATTTTCCGGATTTTCAGAATTTTGGGGATAAATACATTTTTGAATGAAATTTTACATATTTAGCATCAAAACCCCCTATATAACCAACCATTTTCAAATCTGCACCCCTCAAGCTATCAGACACAGCTTTTACGAAGATTGTTAACCCCTTGAGATCTACATAGTAATTGAATCAAAGTGGAGGTGAAATTTAGAATGGTCAAATTGTGCCGGGTATATGTTCATTTACACATTTCCAAAAGATAAAAAGAGAAAACCCACCATACAATTTGTTCTATATTTTCTCCTGAGTACAGAGACCCCCTCATGTGGCCGTTACTTGTTTTATGGACGCACAGCGAGGTGTAGAAGGGAAGGAGCGCCCTGCAGATGCCAGGATTTTAGTTTCCTCATTGGCCCCTTTTGTAGGCTATAAAATTTTCGCTTTATTGTTATTATTTATTGTTATCGTTATTGGGGCCATGTGACAGCATTTTTTTTGCCGGATGAGATGCTTTTTCCAGTGTTACCATTTTGGGGTTGGTATCCCCTACTGTTGAAAATTTAGGAACTTTTTTTAAAGGCAGGAGTAGAAAAGCATCAATTATGTACTGGATTTTTTACTTTTTTTTTTTTGGTGTTCATCATATAGTCTAATAATCATGTTATCTTTATTTTACGGGTCGATACGATTACGGGGATACCAGACATGAATATTTTTTCTTACGTTTTACTAAATTTGTCAAATAAAACCCTAATGTGGGGAAAAATCTATCATTTTTGTATTGCCGTCTTCCAAGTGGCATAACATTGATACTTTTTTGGCAACGGAGCTCGTTGATGGCCTGTTTTTTGCGAGACATGTTGTACTTTGCACTAGTATCATTCTGGAGTACATATGTTTTTTGACCACCTTTTTATAGCATTTTTTGTGGGATTGAATAGGTAAAAATCATAATTTTTGGAGGGTTTATAACAGTTCTTTTTTACGGCGTTCATCATACGGGTTCAATAATGTTTTACTTTTATTCTACGGGTTGTTACAGACGCGGTGATACTATATATGTGGGGTTTGTGTTATGATTTAGATTTTTTTTTGAGTTATATGTCTCTTTATATGTTTTGGGGCTTTTGGGCATATTTATTGATTTATTACTTTATTTTTTATTGAAGAACTTTTTTTTTTACTTTTTCCAGCATGGGACATGAACAAGCAATCATCAGATTGCTTGTTCATGATAATACTCTGCAATACTCATGTAAAACGGTTCGGGGGGTTGGCGATTGTGGGGGAAAGACCCCCCAGAAGCATGTTAGATGCCGCGGTCGCGCTGACCGCGGCATTTAACGGGTTAAGCACCTGCGATCGGAGCCCACTCCAATCGCGGGTGTTACACTGGGGTGCCGGCTATATGTTACAGCCCCCCGTGTTTCACGGTGCCGGTTCGGCTCATATCTTGAGCTGAACCTGCATCTGCTCAGCGTCCGATATATGGGACGCTGAGCGTTAAGTCACCGTGCTCAGCGTCCGATATACCGCTGAGCGTCAACAAGTTAATTGCTGACGTGCGCCACAATTCTGCAGTATGAACAAAGTGCACGAATGGCGCCCACTTCCAGATCAGTGCGGGCGGCACCAGATTCATGAAGGCCGTGCGCCAGTTTTGATCAAGCTGGGGCATTCTGCGCACTATGCAGCCAAACTGTACACAATGCCATTGGCTGACATTTATTATTAGTGAGGCAAACTGCACATACTGCCACATTCATGAAGACCGGAGCATAAATGTGGTGGCCAGTGCAAATGTGCAGTGGATCGCCCCTTTCTGTGCGGAACAACCTTTTCCAAGTAGAATTTAGTTTTGCATTGGCTATAGTGCAGCCGCTACACAAATGTGTCACAGGCATTTAATGAATGCATGTGCAACCAGTTTGCACTGAAAAAACTGCTAAGCCAGACAGAAAACTGGTGCAGGGGCGTAAATTAAGGGGGTACAGAGGATGCAATCGCAACCGGGCCCAGGAGGCTTAGGGGCCCATAAGGTGTCACTTTCTCATATGAGAAGACTAGTACTATAAAACGTACATGGCACAGACTCTTCACTGGGGCCCTGCAGATTCAAGTTACGCCACTGTGCTTTCTAATAAACACAGTAGACTAGACTACAGATCAAGTTGTAAATTAAAATCATAAGATTATAATAATATTAATAGTATTGGTAGAAGTACAGGCTCCATTCAAATCAAATACTGAGACATTATTAGTCAGTAGGCTGACAAAACTTACAGCAGATCAGTATTATGAGAACAATAAAAGGTTAAGGAAGGAAGATAATGTAAGATGATGGGGGGAGTAGGTAGGGCTGGGAGGAGGGAAAAGAACTTAAGTAAAAGGTATGAAGAGATAAATGTATTGAATTGTTGTTACCTGATGGGAAATACTTACTGGCATGGTGGATGGTGAAGGACAGTGTATTGGGGGAATGGCTATATATATGTATGTATATGTGACCGGAAGGGGAAGGATTGAGATAATTTGGGGTAGTCATAGGGATGAAGGACGCTGAGCTGTATAGTGCTATATAGAGCTGGTGAGGAAACACTGTGAAGTAACAATGACATTGAGTTACAGGTCCAAGCAGTGTCCAGGGTTAAGGATAAGCATACCTTTTCACTGACCTCAAACAACGGACCCATGGTCCAATGGTTGCTGCCCCTAAGTAAGTTAGCTCTGCTCATGTGCCAATAAGAATAGCAATAGGACCTGCTCCATAATTTGTGGCCCAGGCAGTTGGCTCACATTAAGGGCTGCAGAAACTATGGCCATGTTTCGGAGCCACAAAAGACATGGGGGCATTGGAGGGGAGTTTAGCTTCTATGTGGCAGCACTAGCTCTACGTAAAGTCTGTTAGAAGAGGAAATGTCATATAAACCTTCACTCCAGCACAATGCCCAGCGTGTCGCATAATACAGCCGCTGATAATGCTAATCCTCGCTTCCTTCGGGGAAAAAGGATGTTTTCTTAACCTCTACCATCACTCCATGTTCACAGAAAGTGCAATGATTATGATTACTTTTAACCTCTTAAGGACACAGGCTTTTTTATTTTTTTTTCGCTCTCCACCTTCAAAAATCCATAACTTTTTCATTTTTCTGTGTATAGACCTGTGTAAACTTTTTTCTGCATAACAAATTGTACTTCTAAGTGACGTTATTTAGTATACCATGCCATGTACTGGGAAGTTAGAAAAAAATTCTAAATGTGGTTGAAAAAAACACATTTGTGTCACTTTCTTGTGAGCACAACTTTCACTGTGCGCTCCATAGAACACCTATGCTTTATTCTTTAGTTCGGTATGATCATGGTGATAAAAAAATTTATATAGGCTTTATTGTGTTTTAAACTCATCATGAAGACACATTGTACTGCATGATAGTTGTCAAAATTCAGTGATAAGTTTTGCGTTTCATTCTGAAAAAAATGAAAATTTGGTAAAATTTCGGAATAATTTTTCGTGTATGTTTTTTTACGTCGTTCACTGAGCTGGCTCAATATTGTTTTAGATTTATTGTACAGAGTGATACGGATGCAATGATGCCAAATATATACTTGTTTTTGTGTTTTATATACTTTATTTGGATTTTATAAGTAATTAGGCAGGCTTTTATTTTATTAAATTTTAAAATGATTTTTACTTTTTAAAAAAAATTGTTTACATTTTCCACACTTGGGCTTTAACAAACATTCATCCAATTGCTTGTTCAAGCCCTTACACTGCAATACACTCCCCCGACTGGTGAAAAGCTGCTGGGATAGTTGACTTTGTGGAACTTTCTCCCATTTCCCTATTGCATCTCCAGAGCTCAGTCACAGTGATGTTGGGATTCCTCTTTACCTCTCTCACCAAGGCTCTTCTCCCACAATTGTTTAATTTAGCTCGATGGCCAGGTCAAAGAAGAGTTGTGGTTGTCCCAAACTTCTTCCATTTAAGGACTATGGAGGCCACTGTGCTCTTAGGAACCTTAGGTGCTGCAGAAATTCTTTTATAACCTTGGGCAAATCTGTGCCTTGCCACAATTCTGTCTCTGAGCTCCTTAGGCAGCACTGTGAGGTCTTATATAGACAGGTGTGTGCCTTTCCTAATCAATTCCAATCAGTTGAATTAAACAAAGCTGGACTCCAATGAAGGAGTAGAATCATCTCAAGAAGGATCAGAAGGAAATGGACGACATGTGAGTTAATATGAGCAAAGGGTCTGAATACTTAGAGTGATGCCTCACATGGCGTTTTCGGCCTTTGATCACTTTTTATTACATCAGTTTAAAAGTTGCTAAATTGCAAAAAAGTAGCGATTCAGACTTTTGGGAGCTATTTTCCTTTAAGGGGTTCAACAACAGGAATGTTTTTTTAACTATTTTTATTTTTTATTTTACTATTTTTCAGACACCCTAGGCCCAGGGTACTTAAACAGTAGGTTGCCTGATTCATCTTAGTATATGGGGATTTTACATATCATCTATTGCAAGGTGCCACTGGCTTATTGTCATTGATGGTGTGCAAAAACCCCAGGCTGTCATGGTGACAGATTGTCGTGCCCTGATGACATCAAGGGGAGCAACGATCTTGGCCAAGATGGAGGGGCCTACACAATCAAAGGGTTTACACCCACGATCAGTGCTACCACCCGCTTTCACAAGTGTTACCGGTGGGTATTTCTTGCAATATGGCACTTCTATGGTGGTGGATGAGCCGTCATTCGTGGATAAGGGGTTAGGTGAGCTCTGATTGGTTGCTATGGACAACTAGTACAGTTCTGCTCTCAGACACTTTTCATAAATCTTCCCCAATGTGCTTTAGCTGTAAACAATACAAAACATGTTCATTGTTCCAGATCACAAGCGTGACGCTTGTGCAATCAGAAAATGTGGCCTCAATGTATTCAGGTAGTTTATATGTTCCTCATGAATCTGTGTTTGGTTGTTTTTTTCTGTTTGCACATGCTTAACCCCTTCACACCGCCACGGAGCTATGAAGGGTGTATGAAGAGGGCTTACGGGCTGAGCCCTCTTCATACAGAGATGGGCTTTGCTGCATATCACAGCAAAGACCCATCACCAACACCCACCGTCAGTGCTTGCACCGATTGTGGCTGTTAACCTGTTGTTTGCCGCCGGCAAAGTCATTTGACCCGAGGCTACATGGTTTCTGCATATTCATTACAATGAGCCTGTGGCTCAGTGTAATGTATAGTGTACAGAAATGCCATATACTGCAATACAGTTGACCATAGATGGTCTAAGAAATAGTGAAAGAAAAAAGAAAAAAAAATCTGAAAAATTAATAAAATATTAAAAGTTCAAATCACCCCCCTTTCCCTAGAACTGATATAAAATATAATAAACAGTAAAAATCACAGACACATTAGGTATCGCCGCGTCCCAAAATGCCCGATCTATCAATATATAAAAACAATTATTGATTATTGAAGCCCCTAGACATAATGAACAAAAATGAAACAAAATGATCTCACAAAGCTCGCCCACATATGAAATTGTACAGCTCTAAAATGTAGTTAATGTATTTTCTCTAACTCCTCAATTTCTGAAACAAATTTACTGTCCTGATATAGCTGTATTGTTTTCAGAGTTTTTTTTGGCCTGGTAGGATAGTTCATTGATAAGACTTGTTCTCCTGACATAAGTGTGGTTTGAGAGTATAACTTTGAGCCCTGAGGCTTGCATAATATTGCAGTGAACACAATCATTTCTCAATGAAGTATGTGCTATAGCTCAATCACAAGATCATTTTTCTCTGGTCACCTGATCAAACCTCAAAAAGACTATAACGTCAGCACATTGAAGAAATTTATAGCTATTCATTTGTGTGAAAAAGATTGCTAGAATATTTTTAGTCATTTAATTACGTTTTCTTTGTTTTCTCATCTGTTTAAAGAAGAATACTGTCATAGTTCATTTAGATCACATGGGATCCATCCAAGAGTGTCCATGTGATCTTCATCGTAGCATGCACACATGAGTTTCTACCAGTGTTCAATAGGATTAAAGTATTCTCAGTGAAGAGTCCTCAAATAGAATGTCTCTGTTGGGGAGGTATATTATTTCCAGGGTTAGTTCCCAACTGGAGCATTAGTACAAAGTCACCAATAAATATAAAGAATAGTTGCTCAACTCAAAATTTTTGGATAGTTCTCACCACAATGAAGGTGAAGAAGAAAAGGGTGTCTTCAAGATCGGAAATTGTCAACTGTATATTAGAATCCTGAACACTGTTCACGCAGGGCTGCATTTTCGAGTGAAGCCCAGTTTTGAAGGGTTTAGAGGAAACTAGGCAGAAAAACATGTACACATCGTGCATATCACTCAAGCAATTCAATTTATTTCATATGTTCAAAAAATAATTTTATAACCGCACATATTTAGAAATCTGTTCATTTGTTCTACTTCTTCAGGGCAATGTTAGCTAGCCCCAATCACAGTGTAAGGGCAGTTTTAGAAACCTGTGGCTAGTCTGTGAATCACGCCCATGCAGACCGACCACAAGATATATGATGCTCTGTACTGCTCTGGAAGTGTGCACCATTTTTTTTTTGGTGCACCTTTACTATACAGTGTGGAAAAAAATTGATGTATTAAATGTTGCAAAATATCACTAAGCACTAACACGCCCCTTTCGCATTTTTTCTGTCTTGTTGAACAATGTGCAGTCGCGACATACAACTGGCGCAGATACTTTATAAACACATGTGCAAGCAGAGTGCATGTTGCTTCAGTCATAAAACTGGCACAACCAGTTTAATAATTCTGGGCCAAAGTCTTTAGCCTGATCACAGATGCCATGTAAAAGGACCCCATGTAGACCATAGTGTTCCAAGAAGATAGGTTGAAAATAAATCCAGCACTCTGCAGTAGACCAAATGCAATCCATAAAATCCATACAAAAATTTCAACTTTAACCACATGGCAAGAAGAATACCTATACGTTATAGGTGCCCTCGGTCATGTCAGTGAATAAGGGTCTAAGCCACAGTCAACCAGGCCCCCTTTGAGATATTGTCAGGTGCCCTGGATATTCCAGTATCATGGACTAGAGGGCTTGGCTCCCGTGAAAGGTAAGCAGAAGATTTTCTTTTACTGCTTGTAATAAAAAGTAATTAATTTATTAAACTTTTTGTGTATTTTAATTTTAAATACTTGTCTATTTATTATTCATATACCTTAACATAAAATATTAATCTATACAGGCAGTCCTGGAGTTACATACAAATTGGGTTCTTTAGGTTTGTTTTCAGGTTGAATCTGCATGTAAGTCGCAACTTTGTATTTTATCATTGTAACCCTAGACAATTTATTGGTCCCTGTGTCAATAAGATTTTTAAAAAATGTTGCTGTAATGGGAAGAAGGATTATCAATAAAACTTCATTACAAACACCTTACAGCTGATCATTGCTGCCTGGGACTAAAGTAAAGCATCCAGAGACCTTGACCAAAGGTCAAAGTGGGCAGAGAGGGCCGTCTGTAACTAGGGGTTGTCTTTAAGTCATAAATCTACCATTTTCTTTTATGCATTGTGAAGCAAACATACCTTGAGAATGCTGTAGTGACACTGATGCAGAAACATATCTTGTTTAATCCCTGAACTGAAGTGGTTTTCCTCAAAATACAATTATAAAATTCATGGAAAGCTGGGGGCAGCTGTACATAAAGACATTAATTCCACGTGCCTGAAATGTCCAGATAGAAAGACAGGACTAATCAACCTGAGTTGGATGACTCATACACAGCAGCTGGGAGATGGTGCAGCAATTTATTAATTCTGCCTGTTTAGGACAAAACAGTAATGATGTATTCTTGGCTTTAGCTGGGTCGATCAAGGCTGAAGCAGTGCATAATTAGGATGAAGAGACTGCTGGGGCAGCCATGGGAGCAACAGAGCCTCATTATCATAATTTTATAATTTGTAAACTAATACTACTCGATCGTACTGACCTTTGTTGAATAAACCTCAGATGGTATGGTGTGCAATAGTCCAACTGTGTGACAAACGGTAAAACCGGACAAATGCACGTCCTCATTCCATTGTATTTAAATCCATATATTTTATTTGTTTGTAAAAGTACTACTTATGTGTTCCACATATACAATAAAGATAGTAATACAATAAAAATAGTACCAATTTCATAAAATTCACAAAACGTTTTAGTCACATTAACACTGCATAATAGTATACCTTGCAAATAGAAAATATATTAAAAAGTCATAAAACCAGGTTAGGATGACACAATAGATGCTCCGTAAATTATATGCGCCTGGGCCTAGGCTATTTATGATTATTAAGTTGCATAAATCCACTTGTATACGTGTATCTTTTTGTTCCAGTTAGTATATATATTGCTCCACATTCTTTCTTATATCAGATAATATACCAACACTTGTTTCTGATAACTCCAATCTATATACTCAGCTATCAGAACTTATAACTTCAGCATATGATTTTCTCAAAGAAATGGCTTGGCACATACTCACAACTAGCAATGTCCTAAAGCCTTGGCACTTCGAATCACTCTTTCAGAACACTAAGTCCTGCCATGATCTACTCGTTTTCAGAACAAGGTGTTGGACACTGCCTTCCACTCGTTACGCATACAGCTGCTGGCGTTCCGGTGAGCTGATTAGTGATGCGGCTACGTTATACTGTGCTGAAAATTATAAAGCGGTTATAACCTTGGTCCGTATGAATAGAATATTAACGCTGGAAAAACACATTTTTTCTAATTGCCTTTTCTAGTTGTTGAAAAAACGTTTATTCCCTTTTTATTCCCGGAGTGTGGACTCTTTAAGCAGTAACGTTATGATCCCTCTAGTGATATGAGATGCTGTGTGCTTACAATGTGCTTAGAGTATTAGGGAACAAGGTTTATCTACACTTTTATTTAGCTTCTGAACATTCTACTAATATCTATGACATGAGAAGAGAGATGAGACAAATCAGAGATGATGAGATCCATGAGATGGATATAAAACACAGTGGTCCAGATTTATCAAAAACAGTTTGCACTGAAGTGAGAAAAATCCAACCATTTTCATAAGATTCACGGGGCAACCAAATTGTAAACAGCAGGATTGATAGAATTATATCTGTGAAATGCTGTATTTTTGTTAATAATATACTAGTGAATAAGAGAATGTGTTATTTTGTTATCCTAAGTATATTTGAGAATCTTGTCTTTGTGAGAATATCCCCTTAAGAACTTCTCTTATATCTTATACAACCCTTTGTCTCTGATGTCCCACCCAGATGTCTTCAGTGTATGTATAGTAACACAAATACATCATAAAATAATAAAATATAAAGAACCCCTGTGCAGAATGAACAAAGCAAGTTCTATATAAAATGATTTCCCTGTAGGCTAATAAAATGTAATTTGGTAAAATAATAATAATTTTGTCAGTACAATGTATGTGTTAACTGTTCTGTGTCTTAAGAAAATACTCTCTATGTTTTAATTATGTTTTATTATTTATCATTTATACTTAGATCAATTAAAGTAAGTAACAAATGTTTATTAGTAGTAACTAAGGAATAAGCTGCGTTTTAAAAAAAATTAAAAATAACAATTGAATATGAGGGCTAGTTATTTGCAGCACAAATTTAACCTCCAGGTTGCACTATTTAACATTTTAAATCTAAATGTGGCAAAATTGGCAAAAAAAATGCAATTGCAGCATTTTCCTGTAGCCTTTGCTTTTATGGCTTTCAATGTGCAGTCCTAGTTAAACATCCCCTTTATTTTTTAGCTTAGTTTTTATTTTTATAGTTTGGTTATATTATAAAACTAGCGTCCCCGATTTAAGGACACCCGACTTACAGATGGTCCTCTTTTCCCACTGTGAACTCTGGTGAAGCTCTAAATGCTTTACTTTAGTCCCAGGCTTGTACTAATATTGTACATTTTTTAATCTTTCCTTTGAGACCCTCCATACCCCTTATCTTCTTGGTGGCTCTTAGTTGTACCCTTTCCAGCTCCAGATTATCCTTTTTATGGACTGGTGCTCAGAATTGAACTGCAACTTCCAGGTGAGGCTGAACCAATGCCTTGGACAGTGGTAATATTACATCTTTACACTGAGCCCATAACTGTTTTTAAAACCAGCGGCGGTCTGGCCATAAGACCCATCGGGGGTAATCCCGGTGGGCCGACTAGTCTGTGGCTGGTCTGGGACTGGTGGGGCCAGTTGAAAAATTAAAAATTACCTTTTCGAAGCTCCCCACAGGTCTGCTACAGCCTTCAGTCTGTCCAGCAGTGACAGCTCTGTGCGTGTCGATGCTGCACAGAGTATGATGTTGGCATGTGGCAAGGCTGGACTGCATGAAGTAGCGGAGCCGGGGGAGAGCGTCAGAAAGGTGAGTTTATGGTTTATTATTTTTATGTGCTGTGCAGGGGATTGGCTGTCTGTATACTGGGGGGGGGGGAGAGGCTGGCAGACTCTATATTGGGGGGATGTGGGGCTATATACAGGGGGGGCTGGCTGTATACTGGGGGGACTGGCTGTCTATATACAGGGGGGCTGGCAATCTACAAGGGAGATTGGCTTTATACTGGGGGGACTGACTGGCTATATACTAGGGCTGGCTGTATACTGGGGGGCTGGCTGTATACTGGGTGGACAGGTCGTCTAATTACACGGGGGGCTTTATACTGGGGAGGAGCTGGCTGGCTATATACAGGGGGAATGGCTGTATACTTGGGGGACTGGCTGGCTATATACTGGGGGGGGGGGCTGGCTAGCTATATACTGGGGAGGGGCTGCATGGCTATATACAGGGGCTGGCTGGTTATATACAGGGAGCAGGCTGGCTGTAGACTTGGGGGATGGGCTGGCTTTATACTAAGGGAACTGGTTGGCTGTATACTAGGGGATGGGCTGGTTATATACTGGGGCTGGCTATATACATGGGACTGACTGGCTATATTCATGGGGGACTGGTTGGCTATTTACTAGGGGGGCTGGCTGGCAGTCTATTAGGGGGCTGACTGGCTGTATACTGGGGAGGGACTGGCTGGCTGGCTATAAACTGGGGGGACTGACTGGCTGTATACTGGGGGAACTGGCTAGCTGTATAGTAGGGGGACTGACTGGCTGTATACTGGGGAGGGACTGGCTTTATACTGGGGGGGCTGGTTGGCTATACACAGGGAGGCTGGCTGGCTATATACTGGGGGCTGGATGGCTATATACAGGCGACTGACTGGCTATATACTGAGGGGATGGCTGTATACTGAGGTGGACTGGCTGGCTATATACAGGGGGAGGCTGGCTGTATACAGGGGGCAGGTTGGCTCTATACAGGGGGGGCTGGCTATATACTGGGGCTGGCTGGCTATATACTGGGGAGGCTGGCTATATACTGGGGGGTTGTTGGCTATGTACACAGGACTGGCTGGCTATATACTGTGGGGGGCTGGTTGGCTGTAAACAGGGGCTGGCTGGCTATATACAGGGGCTGGCTGTATACTGAGGGGATGGTCTGGCTGTATACTTGGGGGACTGGCTGGTTGTATAGTAGTGGGACAGGTTGGTTATATACTGTGGGGCTGGCTGGCTATATACAGGGGACTGACTGTCTATATACATGGGTGGCTGGATGTTTACTGGGGGACTGGCTGGCTATATAGTGGGAGGGTGGCTATATACTGGGGGGCCTGGCTATATACTGGGGGACTGGCTATATACTGGGGGGTTGTCTATATACAGGGGACTGGCTAACTACATACTGTGGGGGGTGGCTGTCTATATAAAGGGGCTGGCTGGTTATATACAGGGGACATGATGGCTGTATACTGGGAGGATGGGCTGGCTGTATACTGGGAGGACTGGCTGGCTGTATATTAGGGGTACAGGCTGGTTATATACTGGTAGGGCTGGCTGTCTACATACAGGGGACTGAGTGGCTATGTACTTGGGGGGCTGGCTTTATACAGGGTGGCTGGCTATATGCAGGGGGTGGCTGGCTATATACAGGGGGATTGCTGGTTATATACAGGGCAGCTGGCTGGCTAAACACAGGGAGTGGCTGGCTGGCTTTATACTGGGGGGCTGGCTAACTATATATAGGGGACTGACTGGCTATATACAGGGGGGGCTGTATACTATGGGGACTGACTGGCTGTATAGTGGGGAGGAACTGGCTGGCTGCATAATGGGGGGATGGGCTGGCTGTATACTGAGGGGACTGGCTGGCTGTATATTAGGGGGACAAGCTGGTTATATACTGGGGGGCTGGCTGGCTATCTACAAGGAACTGACTGGCTAGACACAGGGGGGATGGCTGTATACCTGGGGGACTGGCTGTATATATAGGGGCGGGGCTGGCTTTATACTGGGGGCCTTGGAAGGCTATATACAGTGGCTGGCTGGTAATATACAGGGGGCTCACGCCATTCCCCAGGGGAACTGGGGGCACTGGCTATATACAGATGCTGGCTGGCTATACACAGGGGAGGTTGGCTATATATAGGGGACTGGCTGGCTATATTCTGTGGGGGACGGGATGGCTATATACAGGTGATGGCTGGTTATATACAGGGGACAAGCTGGCTGTATACTGGGGTGACGGGCTGGCTGTATACTGTGGGGACTGGCTGGCTGTATATTAGCGGGACAGGCTGGTTATATACTGGGGCTGGCTGGCTATATACAGGGGACTGACTGGCTATATTCATGGGGGGCTGGCTGTATACCGGGGGACTGGCCGGCTATATACTGGGAGGGTGCCTATATACTGGGGGGGGGAGCTGGATGGTTATATACAGGGGCTGGCTGGCTATATACAGGGGCTGGCTGGTTATATACAGGTGTTAGGTCGGCTGTATACTGGGGAGATCGGCTGGCTGTATAATGGGGGGGACTGACTGGCTGTATACTAGGGGGACAGGCTGCTTCTATACTGGGAGGGGCTGGCTATATACAGGGGACTGGCTAGCTATATACAGGGGGGGGCTGGCTGTATACCGGGGGGGCTGGCTGGGTATATACTGGGGGGGAAGGCCGGCTATATACTGGAGGAGGGGCTGGATGGTTATATACAGGGGCTGACTATATAAAGGGGTTGGCTGGTGTTAAAGAGATCGCACTGGTTTCGGACGCCATCTTGACTTAAGGAATCCCAGAATAAGGGACTGTCCGCCATTTTAAGTATTAGCCAAGGGTCACGCCAGGGGTCAAGCACTGTCCAGTAAATGTCATGATTCAAACTTAATTTTATGTAACGTGTTTGCTTGCCTGTCAGCTAATTCCCTTTGACATTTAATGAGAATCCAGTCTGTCCTTCATCTTTAGTTCAATATTTTGATTTTTGGTGCCAGCTTATCTCCTTCTTCTCAGGGAAATTAGTATAAACATGTCTGGGAACAAGGTCTATTATCCTTTTCTAAGAAATGTGCTGCTAAATTCATTATGGCCAATAGTATTGCAGTATTCTATTCATGCCTCTTTGATGACTCTTCTGTCTGTGATATTATGCATTTGAGATATTAAACGAGGGAGAAGATCTTAACATAGTGACTGACGTGTGTCTTGGGTTTATGTTCAAGTCCCTGGTACCGTAACCATGAAAGGGTTAATTTGAAAGTCACCTGTACAACTGATAAAAAATCTCTAACAGCTGGTTATATACAGCAGACTGGCTGGCTCTTTTTTCTATTATAGTAGTCATATTCTTTTACATAGGGGGCAGTATTATGGTAGTTATGGATAACATAAAGGGGAAGAGTAGATTCCGGCACTCAGGGAGAAAACAAGGTAACTGTTAAAACATAGTTTTTAATTTATTCCTATAAAAGTTTAGCTTGGAGTGGGTAATGTAGACATGGAGACACGAGATACGGAAAACAAACAGAGCCAGGGATACAGCCCCCTGAACAGTGTACCCCCCTCCAGATTCTTAGCGATTAGGCTACACAGAGAATTTGCAGGACACAGGATAATGGAAATATTCATTTACTGGGGCTCATTTACTAAGGGTCCGCGGAATGCATTTTCATCGGGTTTCCTGGTGATTTCCGTTTTGAGCCGCATTGCGTCAGGGATTGTGTCGCACGCGGTCGGATTTTGGCACATCGGCGCCAGCTTGTGCACGTCAGAAATTGGGGGGCGTGCCGTTGGACAATCCAACGGATTCGGACAACACGCAAAATTTTGAATTGTATTGCAAGACACGAACTTACAAGCACCGGGAAGAAGAAGGTGAACTCCGGCGGACCTCGGCGGGACAGATGCAGGAACTCGGGCGCACGATCTTCATGAATCACACCGGACTTCATCCTCCTCAAACCGTCCGAATCGGGGATCGCGACTGCACACGGTAAGTAAATTTGCCCCTCTATGTTACTACATTCTAAAGGAATAATATCAACTACTGTTCATGTTTTTAACCCTCTCCTATCCAGAACTATCTAAGAGCACACTTTCTCTCTTATTGCCTTTTATTTCGTGATAGTTTTTTTGGCGAAAATTGACTGATACGATGAACATTCGATCCTCTTCACCTAATGTCACTACATATTAACACTGCGACCCAGAACATGTCCATAAAGCTATATGTAACACCAAAAACACACACTTGTTCCGAAATAAAGTTTTTATTTCCCACCATCCTCCATTATTTACACCTATGTTATGAAGTTCTCACTCAAATTCTTATGAAGCACAGAGGGTTGGTGTCCCCTGTGGATGTAACGTTCCCTTTGCAGGATATTTTGGTGAATATATTGGTGTGGGGTCTGTATGATCTCTTTATATCTTGTTGTTTTAGGAAAGTATGTTTTCTTTACATAAGTATTCTGGATTTGTACACATTTTAAAGGAAATTTTTAATTTTCATGCAATTTTTGCATTTTATTGCCGTTTGCTGCAAAATTTCATTGCTATATTTTGCAGGTTGTGACTGTCTTAAAATTTCTAGCTGAAAAGCAGATATTTAGTTATTTCAGTTTTAGTGATATTATGATGATTTATTTATGTGAACATATCAATATGAGGCATTTGTGAACTCTACACATATCCATCTACTATATTTCGGAGATGTGAAGGTAAGTATTTTCTGTTTGGAGTCCATTTTTTTTGCCATCAAAGGCAAATTTTAAGTATTTTTTATAAAATGTTTCAGTTTGAATCAAAATTTCATGAAGGTGCCTATGTCTATTAACTCTTTAATGCAATTTTAAAAATGGAGCAAATGTCTTCTTTCAGAAAATATGTGGTTTGCTGCGGTTTACTTTAATTATCTTTGCTGTAATTTTATTTGTAGACGTGACAAAATATACCTGGCAGGGAAAGGGTTAATAACCCTTAGTTGAATTCCCGGTGAAGATGATTATCATCTAGCTCATATCTATATATCTATCTCATATAATCTGACCATTTATATATCTCACTTTTTCTCTATTTTTCATTCAATCTTCTACTGTATTTATCTCTCATATCCATCTACTGTATATATAATCTACTTTATATTCTGCATCTAGAAATCTCTATCATCTTTCATATTTTTTCTTCACATCATCTTCTATCATAATAATAATAATAATTCCTTTATTTATATAGTGCACACAGATTATGAAGCGCTCCACAGTTTGCCATATCAGTCCCTGTCCGCAATGGGGCTCATAATCTAATCAACCTACCAGTAAGTTTTGGAGTGTGTGAGGAAACCGGAGGACCGGGAGGAAACCCACGCAAACACAGAGAGAACATACAAACTCTTTGCAGATGTAGGGCAGCACTGCAAAGCTGTAGTGCTTACCATGGAGCCACCATGCTGCCCATCAATCTCCCTATCATCCATCTATCTCCTATAAAATTCTCCCATATTACAGTTTGTCTTACTATATTAAAGGGATATAAATCTAGATACAAGCCTAATTTGCTATATCGCAAGCTGCAGTCAAAAAGGCCACTGGATTCACCATCCCAATCATAAACATATGTACATAGGTGAGGGCAATTTAAAACATAACTTTTAATGTTGCGGTTAAAAGAAAGAAACACCAAAGTGAACCATCACATAAAAATATATAAACCAAGGAAAGGCTGACCAAGGTCAATTGGTTGGTTTCTCTGTGAGGTACAGCAACCATCCAAGTTTGATGCAAACACAAACAGCATAAAGTATATGAACTCTGATAGCCTAATAGTACGTTTTGCCAACCTGTAAAGGAAAAAGTGGATCCTTAAGCAAACACATACAGCATCAAAACTATAGACTCTGGATGGGGAAATATATCAATAAATGCTTAAAGTAAAATAGAAAAATCGGTCAGATCTCACCCATCCCGAGGTAAGACAAGACGAGGGTTGTAGATGATGGGTCTCAGGCACATCGTGGTCAGGAATAGATGGATGCGCTGCCCCTAGTAGGCCCTCTACTCCACTCGCCCTAGTTTCCCAGATATAGCTCCCGTCCTTACAAGGACAGTCCCAGGTGTTCCCTAATCATAGACTTGCCCTAGTAAGCCCTATGGGTGCTATATTCAAAAAGTGTTCCCGACGCGTTTCCAGTGCCACAAACAGTGAAACTTTCCTCAGGGGAATAATGCCAGTTTTTAGTCCTGCTGCAGGGAAGTCGACAGTGGTCAGCAACATGGATTAGCAATGGCCTAGTCCAGTGGTGGCGAACCTATGGCACGGGTGCCAGAGGTGGCACTCAGAGCCATTTCTGTGGGCACTCGGGCATCACCCCAGGACAGAGTTCACCAAACAGGATCAAATTCACCAAATCTTCTTGCAGTCCCAGGCAACTTAAGAAATGCTGCTCTCAGCGCTATTTTACAGCGACACTTGAAGGGCTGTTTGGAACTGAAGGAAAAGTGAGAACTGTTGAAAGAACTGCAATATCTTTGGAGGTCCTCCTGCTGGACCAACCATCCTTCCTCTACAGAGAGGAAAGGCTAATACAATTGAAATATGTGGAAGAACAGGTAGCAATAAGTTTCTAATTAAAATGCCATGTTGGCACTTCACGGTAAATACGTGGAATTTGGCTGTAGTTTGGGCACTCGGTCTCAAAAAGGTTCGCCATCACTGGCCTAGTCCATTCCTGTAGCCCTCCATGTTGCTGACCACTGTCGACTTCCCTGCAGCAGGACTAAAAACTGGCATTATTAAAATCTGTATATTAAAGGGAGCCTCTTACTGACTGGTCATAAAATAGTTTTATTTTGCGGCCCCACTTTTAGTTTTGCCAAGGGCCCCACTTTGTCTAGAACCATCATTGACTACAACTCTTTGGATGCGATCCTTCAGCCAGTTTTCAATCCAATTGCAAACGATTCCTTCCATACCAATAGATGTTATTTTAAATAGACCTATTTTAAAATAGGTACAGGCGGTCCCCTACTTAAGAACACTCGACTTACATACGACCCATAGTTACAAACGGACCTCTGGATATTGGTAATTTATGTACTTTAGTCCCAGCCTACAAAAATCAGCTGAAACAGTTATCAAAGGTGTCTGTAATGAAGCTTTATTGTTAATATTGATTCTTATGACAACCCAACATTTTTAAAATCCAATTGTCACAGAGACCAAAAAAGTTCTGGCTGGGATTACAATGATAAAATATACAGTTCCGACTTACATACAAACTCAACTTAAGAACAAACCTACAGACCCTATCTTGTATGTAACCCGGGGACTGCCTGTATTTGCACTTTATGGTGGATTGGCTTTCATGGTGTTTTTTATGACACTAGCATCACTGTTGGATCTTCCTATCATCTTCACATTAGAAACATGGCAACAGTAACATTTGATTATTTTTTATATATTGTTATACTCCTTTCACTTACACATCTTTCACTTACACATCTTTGGCTGACTATAAGTCCATTATCTCTTCGGCCAACTAGAATATGTATTCATTCTCTTTGTACATTTTTCACTAACTTATATACTTTCTTTTAGGTGCATATATTTATTTTCGTCAACACAATCCTTATTTATTCATATCTTTCTTCGTTTTCCTTCCTACACTGTGCTGACACTCTATACAATTCATGATTCATACCCATACATCTCCACTACTAATAACCACATATTCTTGGGAATTACATCCATGTATCCTAATACCTACCCATTATTACATTTTTTGTTTTTTATTCATTAGCTCTCACTCTGTGATACTTTATTTCATACATGCAGTCACTTGTCTTGTTTTTGTACTTATGGACACACACCTCCACACTTTGAGTCCTGGGTCTATATCCTGTCTTATTATGATCAAGCTACAAACAACTTGGTACTGGCCGTGCCCCAGTTTTCTGTTGGACTTTGCACGTTCTTTTAGATGCAAACTGCTTGCACAGATATTTAAGAAAGTTTACCCTTAGCTAGTCCCATGGGAGTGGCCAGTGAGAGGTAGGGCAGACATGTATAACATCCTAAGGGGGTAAGCTATGAGGGGGGGATATGGGGAACATAGGGGGGGGGTGCACTGGCCACTCCCATGGGACTAGGGAGACAAATCTGCATATAGAAAGGTAAACTTTCATCCAACTTTATATTATTATAAAAACTTTGGTAATGTGGGTACATGGGGAAACCAGAAAAAGGGCTCCTGATGACAGGCTCCCTTTAAAGATTAGGCCATGCATGTCTAAGTACAAACTATTTTCCATATGACTCATTAAAGCAGTTAAAGAAAGCCTATCATCAGAAATCTACCTATTAAGTTAGATCTGATGTTAGGGTTCCCAGTGACCTTCTAAACTCTAATCTATGTTTAGCTAATCCTAGAATATTATCTACAGTAAACTACGATTTATGTAACTAATATGCTAATTTCTGGCAAAGGCAAAAGCTACTCCATGCCTCAGTAGCCTTTGCTATCCCTCCCACCTGCATGTTCCCAGCGCTGCTACAAAGATTTCTTTTTGTACTTTTTAGTGCGCTTTGCTAGCTCTTTTTATACTGCATGCACTTATCAATGTGCCGTTTGAGTATCGCTGCACTGTACTTTTTGTAGTGGTATCCCGATTACTAGCTAGGTGCACTTGTGGCCTTTTTGCGCAGTACACATAGGTGGGGTTTTTTTTGCACCTGGTATAATTTTTTTTTCTGTGTGCCATCTAGTAGGTTAGCCGTATGTGCACTTCATATAATTTTTTTGTGTAAAACAATAATATAAAGTATGGAGAACGATGGAACATCTCCAACAGGTGTCAAAATATGTCCAAAATTCGATGGAGCAAGAAGCACCTCGACAACAGTCTCCAAATTGCTGACCCTAAATATACACAAAGACAGAATTTTTATGCTAACATAAAAAACCTTATTCCTCCGCTCAACAAATTAATGGATACATAGAGAAACATATAAAATGTCCATAAAAACTTTATCATTGATCCGGGGTGCTTACAGCAAAAACCAAGGTTCTTAAAAAGGTTAGAGCTACGACTGAGGTATACGGTAAGTGATATCTATATCTGCCTTATGCCAGACCTGGTGTGCAGTAAATTTTTAGCACTGTATAGTAATGTGCAGTATATTCCCAGCTGCTATATTTATGTATGCGGTGTATTAATTACTGCAATATTATTAGTATTGTACAGGTATGCGGGTATTGGTATGAAGATATATATTAATGTGCACCTACCTTTAGTGTTTCTTACATATGGTGTGGTTGTATTTGTATTGTATATATCGTGTGTATAGAGTATATACGGTGCTGAGTTTATATGTGTGTTATGCATATATAGTGTATGTGTGCATATGTCTGTGGAGTGTATATATGATATTCTGAAGTATAATGTGAGGGATGGGGCCTGCAGCGAAGGTTTGGGTATATTGGGGCCCCGTTTCTAAGTACACACTGTGGCCCACTGGGGTCTTGTTAGGCTACTGACCATGTAACACATTTATCATGCAATGTTTGACAAAATTGTGTCACACACTCTTATGTTAAAGTTGCAGAGTGCACAAGATTTATGAAGAACGTGCACCACAATTCATGAATCCTGCGCACCCCGCACTCTTCACAGGCAAACTGCACCTAATGTTTTTGCTAAAAGTGTATAATTATGTATAACCTGAGACTGACATAATTGTATTGAAGGATTTTTTTACACACATACACTGTTATTAAACAATATATGCATACATAACTTTTTGCCTATATTTACATATATTTCGTATAAGAAATCCATTTTGTGCTGTTAACTACTTAGCACCTGTCCATACGGATTTCTCCGTTGGTCACTGAGGGGCCTTAGGCTAGGCCGACTAGTTTCTCCGTTGGCCCAACCTAAGGACTTTAGGGGCCCCCCTGTGCAGGCCTGATCGGAACGGAATTGTTAACCCCTTTGATCCCGTGGTGAATGCTGTGACTGCGGGATCGATGTACCTTCAGAGGAAGGGGGCATCCTTCTTCTCCTCCCGGCAGCACTTGATGCGATCGCGGGGTGCAGTCTTCAGTGCTGAGCAGCCAGGCACCTAATGAAGGTCCCCCGGTCTGCCATTGGCATCTGCATAGGCTGACACTTCCAATGCATTGCAATACATGGTTATTGCAGTGCATTAGTATGAATTGCTCCATCATGCTGGAAAAGGCATTGTTGATCACCAAACTGCTCTTGGACGGTTGGGAGAAGTTGCTCTTGGAGGACATTCTGGTACCATTCTTTATTCATGGATGTGTTTTAGGCAAGACTGTGAGAGAGCTGATTCCCTTGGCTGAGAAGCAACCCCACACATTAATGGTTGCAGGATGCTTTACAGTTGTCATGAGACAAGACTGGTGGTATCGCTCACCTTGTCTTCTCCGAACAAGCTGTTTCCCCGATGTTCCAACTAATCGGAAAGGGGATTCATCAGTGAAAGTGACTTTACCCCAGTCCTCAGCAGTCCACTCCCTGCACCTTTTGCAGAATGTCAATCTGTCTGATGTTTTTTCTGGAGAGAAGTGACTTCTTTGCTGCCCTCCTTGACACCAGGCCTTGCTCCAAGAGTCTCCACCTTACAGTGCATGCAGATGCACTCACACCTGCCTGCTGCCATTCCTGAGCAAGCTCTGCACTGCTGGTAGCCTGATCCCGAAGCTGAAACATTTTTAAGAGAGGGTCCAGGCGCTTGCTGGTCCTTCTTTTTGGCAATAATGGAGCCTGTCTCCTTAAATTCCTTGATGATGCAATAGATTGTTAACAGAGGTGCAATTTCTAGCTGCGATACTCTTCCCTGTTAGGCCAGTTTTGTGCAGTGCAATGATGACCGCACATGTTTTTTTAGAGATAACCATGGTTAACAGAGGAGAAACAATGATGCCAAGCACTAGCCTCATTTTAAAGTGCCCAGTGGTGTGATTCTTACTTAATCATAACAGATTGATCTCCAGCCCTCTCCTCATCAACACCCACACCTGTGTTAATGGAGCAATCACTGAAACAATGTTAGCTGCTCCTTTTAAGGCAGGCCTGCAATGAAGTTGAAATATTGACTTGCAGTTAATTGCTGTTAAGCTGATCACTCTTATAACATTCTGGAGTATATGCAAATTGCCATTATAAAACCTGATGCAGTAGACTTTGTAAAAATTAACATTTGTATCATTCTCAAAACTTTTGCCCATGACTGTTGTAATAAAACAAAAGAACACATAAAATGATGCCAATACAAAGCTGAGATATGGTAAATGCTAGTTAGTCTTACTCTCCAAATTAGTTACTATCAGTTTGAAAAGCAGAACATTTAGAAGTTCAAAATGTTTACCAAATTCACCTTTTTTCATAAATAAATGTTAAATATACCAAAATTTCCCACTAACTTGAAGTACAAAATGTGATGAAAAACAAACTCAAAAACACTTGGGCAAGTTAAAGCCTGGTTTTGAAAAATAGGCCTTGGTCTTCAAGGTGCAAATGAGATTGGTCACTAAAGGGTTAATATGATATTTATTATCACATGTACTTACTTGTGATTACCAGATCTTTAAATACTTGCCTGGTATCCATCATAGTGATTGCACATGGTTTGATGGGTGCCGCAAGGAGGCTTTCAGCTTTACTTCTCAGTTTATTGTAAGTATCAATATACTCCAGACCAGGGCCGCTTCTGCCATGAGGCGAGGTGAAGTCCCCGCCTCAGGCGGCAGATAACGGACCCCATTTAAAAGCGGCATTTTGCCGCTGGTAGCACGGACTTGCCAATGGCTGGCAGCTCCGTGCCACCTGTAAAATAAATTACATCGCCGCCTTCAAGGCGGTGATGTAATTTATAGGCAGAGCGGTGCAGCACATCGCGCCTGTGTGCACCGCTCTGCAGGACACAGGTCGGCGTGATGACGTCACCACGTGCCCGTGCCGACCTGTGTCCCTTCACAGAGGGCTGCTGGCTGGAGGAGATGAGGGAGCTGCGTGGGAGCACGGAATGGTGAGTGCAGTAGGGGGATCGCTAGATCTTCCTTCCCTCTCTCATAACGATCTGTGTCCTCAGGACACAGATCGTTATGAGACCATGTACAGGGACTGCTTTCCCCAGCAGTTGCTTCACCCTCCGGGAGTAGAAGACTCCGGAGGCTGAAGGCTGAAGGACCTTTGATGATGCAATGGTCACATGACCTGCCGGGGAAAGCAGTACACACACAGAGAGCTGCCTGAGTGAGGTGAGGGGGAGACATGACAGGGGCCAGGGAAGAACATGGGGGACTGTGTGTGGGCAAATTACTTACTGGGGGGCTGTGTGTGTGGGCACATTACTTACTGGGGGGGCTGTGTGTGGGCACATTACTTACTGGGGGGCTGTGTGTGGGCACATTACTTACTGGGGGGCTGTGTGTGTGAGCACATTACTTACTGGGGGGCTGTGTGTGGGCACATTACTTACTGGGGGGCTGTGTGTGGGCACATTACTTACTGGGGGGCTGTGTGTGGGCACATTACTTACTGGGGGGCTGTGTGTGGGCACATTACTTACTGGGGGCTGTGTGTGGGCACATTACTTACTGGGGGGGCTGTGTGTGTGGGCACATTACTTACTGGGGGGGCTGTGTGTGTGGGCACATTACTTACTGGGGGGGCTGTGTGTGTGGGCACATTACTTACTGGGGGGGCTGTGTGTGTGGGCACATTACTTACTGGGGGGGCTGTGTGTGTGGGCACATTACTTACTGGGGGGGCTGTGTGTGGGCACATTACTTACTGGGGGGCTGTGTGTGGGCACGTTACTTACTGGGGGGCTGTGTGTGTGAGCACATTACTTACTGGGGGGCTGTGTGTGTGAGCACATTACTTACTGGGGGGCTGTGTGTGGGCACATTACTTACTGGGGGCTGTGTGTGTGGGCACATTACTTACTGGGGGGCTGTGTGTGTGGGCACATTACTTACTGGGGGGCTGTGTGTGTGGGCACATTACTTACTGGGGGGCTGTGTGTGTGGGCACATTACTTACTGGGGGGCTGTGTGTGTGGGCACATTACTTACTGGGGGGCTGTGTGTGTGGGCACATTACTTACTGGGGGGCTGTGTGTGTGGGCACATTACTTACTGGGGGCTGTGTGTGTGGGCACATTACTTACTGGGGGTAGCTGTGGGGGTAATTACTGGGAGGCTGTGGGACACATTACATTGGGGTTGTATGGGGGAAATTTTGGGGGGTTGTATGGGAGACATTACTGGGGGTAATTGTGTGGGGCATGTATACAGCTGAGACTGGATACAGGTGGTGGGGGAGCTGAGACTGTATACGGGGTGTGGGGGGGTGTAGGCTGTGTATACAGGGGGGTAGAAGAAAGGCTGTGTATACAGGGGGATAGGGGAGAGGCTGTATATAAATGGTAGAGAGGAGAGACTATGTATACTCGGCTGTTCATTATTGGGGGAGGCTAAATTAGGGCACCTAATTGAATTACTATATATGCTCTAATTTGGGTGACTAAAGGATGTTTTATGTTGGGAATAGTTTGTTCAGTTTTGTTGTGAGGATAATATATATTGGAATCACAATTCATTATACTGTGACTGTGGTATTTTTAGGGGCGCCATGGTGAGTTGTGCTGCATGGAGTTGAAGACATTTCTTTGTGAATTCGGAGGAAAACCAAGGGCAGAAGAAAGCGTAAAGAAATACCCTTCCGGATGGAGTAGATGGTCACCTGTAAGGTACTAGAGGTCACTAATATCTGTGACTACTAGTGTGTAAGGTAGCATCACCAGGGGCACGCACGTGCACGCGTACACGTGGGGGGGGGGGGCAGCATTTTAAAATTTCGCCTCAGGCAGCAAAAAGGCTAGAATCGGCCCTGCTCCAGACCTCTTATTAGAAATAGTCACCTAATGTTAGCTGCCTTTACTGAAAACCCACATTTTGGTTTATTTCATCTACTGGTGAACAACTGTTGAGCTGGTATAGAAACCTTTATGAAATTCCTGATACTCCTGACTTCCTCAGCCTGTCTGAAAAAATAGAGGAAATCCAAGCCTCTTCTATAGCTTAACATGATCTTTCTGTAACAAGAGGGACAGTTTAAACTTGATCTGTCATTACACTACACATGGACCTACATTTAGTTCCAACAAAACTTTATTGTTCAATAAGCGAAAAGATACCTTACAATAGGAAAGTTGAAATATTTGCACCTCACAGGGGGAACAAATATACATCAGTCTCATTGGATAAATAGCCAGGTACTGTATCACTTGATCAATAGAGTATAAAAGGAAGGGGGTGGGGTAGGGGCAAGATTTATGACAAGATTGCTGTAAATGTAGTGTGTGAGTGTCATGGGTGCTCCAGCGACCCACATCTTGGGTAGCGGGCTCACCCGTGACCCTCTGTCCCCGGTAGCTCGGCCCCAGCGCTTCTTACCTGTCCCCGCCCCTGTTTGAGGTTTGTCAGCCAGCTTCAGAAGACATAAAAGGCCAGCGCGCCGTTAATTCTCAGCCATTTCCCAGAATGCTATTTAAACCAACTTCTCCCTGCACACCCTGTCGGATCTTTGTGCCTTGTGCCTTAGAGAAAGCTTTGTCTCATGCCCTGCACTGTTATTGTGATTTCCCATTGTGACCCCGGTTCCGTTCCTGACGACGCTCCTTTGCTGCCTGCCTTGACCTATTGCTACGTCCCCGACTCCTATCCCATGCTGCCCGTCCTGACCTCCTGCCTGTCCTGACTGCGATTCTGCTCAAAGTCACTGAATCTCGCCTTGACTGCCACCGCGGACAAAGTCGCACTTGTGGAACGAGCTGGAGGTACTACACTGCAGCAAGTCCAAGCTGCTTTTCGATAGGCTCTGGTGAAAACCGGGTACCACTTAGATTCCGGTCCTGGACGGATTCAGACAAACCGCGGAATTTAACTTAAAAATTGTGTCGCAAGCCATGCACTTACATGCACCGGAAAGAGGAAGGTGAACTCCGGCGGATCTGATCGGGGAAGCGACACATGCAGGAGATCGGGCGCACGATCTTCATGAATCATGGCAGAGTTCATCCTTGTCGGACAGCCCAGATGGGGGATCACGAAGAGACCGGGTAAGTAAATGTGCCCCAATGTGTCTGCTTAGAGAGTCCCTGCCCACACTCTGGAATCTTACACTGACCATCACTGAGTGATAAGAGCTTAAACAGCAATAAAACTGAGTAATATTGTAAAGTAAGTGGTTAAAAATTATCTTTATTGTGTAAACATCACTAGGGGATTGAAATTTGAGAATTTTCTTTTATGGGCAAACCCCTTTAACAACGGTAGTCATTATATCTTCTGTATTTAAGTCATACATACTTACTAAAACTAAAAGATACACAAGACAAATACACACACAGCTGTCTGTATTTTGATAGTGGACCCTATACCTAATGTATCTCTTTGCAGTTGCCCAGGTTACTCATGTATGATGTGACAGACTCTCATACTATATGCATCGACAGTTAACGTTATTGGCAGCCTGACTGTATATGTTGTGTTGAGAGGCACTTAATGGGAGTTTGTCATCACCATAAAAAGCTGCAGACAGTGTTAGGTAGCAGCCTTGAAGAGCAGGATTGTAGCACTCACACTGCTCTGATTTTACCTTTCTCTATTCAAAGCACTGCATAGCCTCATCGCTTAGCTATGAGTAATAGCAGGAGCAGAATGCAGTCTGATCACTGCAGGTGTCACTCAGAGCAGATAGGAGGGGCTGTGCTTCTGTCTACTAAAAAGAATGCACATAACAATGTCCTTAAGTGCACCAAATCCATCCACAAACCTGGTATAGTAATTCATTCCTCACAATCCTGTTAATAAGAACACAATCAGAATTATATATCTTTCCAGGGCCAGTACCTATCACATTCTTCAGTTGCGCATTGTTAAAACTGCACACAGATTCCTTTGACACGAAAACTACTATTTAGTTTACCAAATAACAAACCAGACATACTCACTGACGCTACTCATCATTTCGATCCTGGCGGTGTTCTTCTTTAATGTTGACATGCCGGGATAGCCTAGATCAGTGATGGCGAACCTTTTGGAGACAGAGTGCCCAAACTACAACCAAAATCCACTTTTAAGCAGTAACTTAATGCTACCTGTTCTTCCACATCTTTCAATTGTATCGTCCCCCCTGAGGCAACCAATACAGTTGAAAGAAGGAGGGCAAATTCAGACTCTCTTTGTAGCTTCTCTCTGTAGAGGAAAAATGGTTGGTCCAGCGGGATGACCTCCAAAGACATTGCAGTTCTGTCAACACCTTCTCACTTTTCCCGCAGTTCCTAACAGCCAATGAAGTGTTGCTTTAAAATAGCGCTGAGAGCAGCATCTCTTAAGTTGCCTGGGAACTGGTGGATTTGGTCCTATTTGGTGAACTCTGTCCTGAGGTGATGGTCTGAGTGCCCACAGAAATGGCTCAGAATGCCACCTCTGGCACCCGTGTCATAGGTTCGCCACCACTGGCCTAGATAAAAGACTTATAATTAGCAGGCCGGAGCGGGGGGAACAAGATGTCCAGCGCTACGGGCTGCTGGTAATGCACTTCCCTGCACCTCCCACATGCTCCAATGCTATATTGCCAAATAAAATAAAAATTATGTAAAAATAGCATAATAAAAATTATGTAAAAATATGCTTCTTATTCATGTAGTAGTGGAGAAGAGTGTCTTATCCGTAACGGCATTGATTTATTTCAAATTTTCTATTTATATATTTATGCATGTATGTAAAATGGCTGTGTATTCCCCCCAATAAAAGAATGATTGTCAAACAGTTTTGTAGATGTTGCAATTGTGGCAACACAGAGGATAACTTTTGAATTAACAGGTTACCACAGTGGTTCACACACTTACTCATAGTTCCAGGCACTGTGACTGTCGCAATATTCTTACAGTATATTTGTTACCATGGTCTCCTTCTTCCTAAACAACTTTAGAATTTGGCTTTTTAGCATAATTTTAAAAGCTGGTTTTCGAAAGAAAGAGATTATAGATAACAAATATAAGAAGATTACCACAGCCACATTGCCTGGATGTATGACTAAGTTTACATGGTTCAGTATGCTTGATTTTGATGGTGATATTGGATTGGAAGTACAGGAGTGGCAATATAAATGGAGTGACATTGATGTCTTTGCATCCCGTTTTCCGTTGCAACTCCACTCTTCCCCAAATACACACATGTAAATGTAAGGATGCCAACAAAATAAAGAAATATAGGATAGAAGATGCAACAACCCAGCCGGATGCTACTCTTCAAATTTTAAGGTTAAGGTTTTTACTAGTTTTTTTGGCTCTAATCCCAATGCTTCTGCTGCACGAAGGGGAAGAAAATAGCTTTCCAGTTTAACGTTCCATAGGTAAACAGTAAGGCCTTAATGTTGCCAAATAATATGAAATATCTCACATAATATTTATCATATCTTTGCAAGGAAAAGCAAATATTTGGTCTAATCTGATTGGCATAGAACTAAGGAATATTAAATGGTAACGTTACAAATCAAAGCAAGTTCTTATCACAGCAATATTTTACTTTAAAGAGGAAGGTACAGCCTGGAAACAATATAATTTACATCTAGCTTTATTTAAAAGGCTAGAAACATTATATAAGTAATAGAAATTCCAATGCATAGGATCAATGTGCTAATGCCCCTACCTACTTGCCAGACCCTGAGCTAAATCATCAACTGGTCAGTGGTCAACAGCAACAAGAAATAAAATGCTCAAGACTGACAAACAAACAGACAGACACAAGACTGACAATGTAAAGACAATAGACCAGGTTAGAAGCAATCTTGTGTTGAGGTACAAAATTAGCAAGAAGGAGCCAGAATAATTCAACTGAGTCAGAAGATTCAATATAAGGTTCTGAATGAACATTCAGGAGAATATTAATGGAGCACCTGGATTCCGCCCCTTTGACGTCTTGTGGTGAATTCTGTAGCAATAAGTCACGGCTGGAGAAGTGATCAAAGTTCTCATGGAGAAGAAGAACTGTCATCTGTGAGAAGCCACCAAGATGAAGACCAGGACAGATCACATGAAGAAGCTCCGGAGCTACAACTGATTTATATAGTAAGTAATCTCTATATGTCCTTTATGGCATACCTGGTGTGCAGGATTGTTTTGGTGCTTTATAGTAATGTGCAGTATAATCTTGGCTGGTATAAATTTATATATGTGGTATATTCATAACTGTAATATTATTATTATTGTACAGGTATATGGGTTAATATATATTTGTAGAAATTACAAACAGCACACTTTGGAGATAAAAAAGAGGAGAATCAGGTGGGTGCAGGCTCACTGAGATTGGGCTACGGATCCTCCAGATACAAATGATGCAAAAAAATGTAAGCAGCACTCCAGGACGTCAGGTGTCAAAGGTGAAGTAGATGAAGTTTATTCCATGTTTAAAGGTACAACATAGTACAGCAGCGACGTTTCGGCTCAGAAGAGCCTTTATCAAGCTAACATATAGTTATGTGCAACTGTATTTCAGTGTTTCTTATATATAGCGTGTGTGTAGAGTATACAGTGTGTGTAGAGTATACATGGTACAGTGTTTATATATGTGTGTGTTATGCATATTTACAGAAACAGATGGATGCATATGCTGGATTAAGAATAAAGAGCAAAGTTTATTACATACAAGTGAAATAGATAACAAAGACAGGATACATATAAAGTTAAAAACACTTATAAAGGTGCACCATCAAGGTGTACCCAGCTACCATGGCTACCCTCTCCATAGCTGGCAGATTGAGCTAGGGAGAGGGTCTTACATTGACCTGTGGTAGTCGGGTACACCTTGATGGTGCACCTTTTTAAGTGTTTTTAACTTTATATGTATCCTGTCTTTGTCATTTATTTCACTTGTATGTTATAAACTTTGCACTTTATTCTTAATCCAGCATATGCATCCATCTGTTTCTGTGCATAAGTATTATGAATTGTTTGGGATGCATGGATTCATTTATCATTGTTGCTTATTGGTAGTGCCTGTCCTCCTCATTATCTCTCATGTTATGCATATGTAGTGTAGGTGTGCTTATGTCTGTGCAGAGTATATATGGTATATGTATATTTTAAAGAATAACATGGTCATGGGGCCGGCACTGAGGGTTTAGTTATGTTGGGGGCCCCGATTCTAAGTTTGCACCTTGGCCCACTGGGGTCTTGTCACGCACTAATCATGGTAGTTAACAATCGGTTTCTTGTCTTTAATACAAATAGATATCCAAGGATACATTTGCAGAGTGGCCTCTCTTTAAAGCAGTCTGTAGACAATTGTGTCAACTATTTACTTTGCTTAAAAATACACTATAGAAAAATATTTCTTTATACATTATAATGCATAAAATGCTCTAACTTTTTATCCATATCAATTCAAACTGTTATGCTTTGTGTTCACTAGGATAGTCTGTTATTTTAGCCCTTGGATGACCATTCAACAGTACTACATTATTCATATTCGTGTTATCATAAACAGCCAAGTTGCCATTCCTGTAACCACTGTATAAATAGATAACATAAATCCGCTGATCTACAGTAATTGTGACTGTAATGGATAATGGATAAATCTTTGTGTGTATATTTTAAGGAATGGATCTATAGGGAAAGAAGGGCTTAAAGGGGTTGTCCACTTTCAGCACATAATTGATATGGTTTGTTAAGGAAAAATTATACAATTTTCCAATATACTTTCTGTATCAATTCTTAACAGTTTTCTAGATCTCTGCTTGCTGACCTGCAATAAACGCTTCTATTTTTACTTCCAGTGGATAGAAATCTGTCCATGTGATGTGATGGAGGTGCAGGTGCATAAGCCGTTATTATCACCCAGCACTGATTACTCTCTGGTAATAACGGTTTGTGCACATTCATGTCCATCACAATCACATGGACTGATTTCTATACACTGGAGGTATACAATGAAGCTTTCTATATTTACACATATGCAGTATACTGTACATGGTTTAATATTAGAGTTAACAAAGTCTGAGGGTATGGCTCAAAGTAATAAAATGGTATCTATTAAACTTACAGAATTTACATTATAAACATTGCTAGTCTGTACAGTTTCTTCAAAACATCAAGGTTTTCTTTTCATGTTGCAATCATAAGCTAGAAATTAGGAACAGGGCCTGTCCATCATGTTCTACTCTCTCCACCCTGCAGTGCCTACCATCAAACCATTCAAAGTGTCTTTTTTATTAAAGATAACCTACCACTTGTAGGGGCAGGTTTCCGATGGCAATACCGAGCACCAGCTCAGGGTGAGCTGGTGCCGGAGCTTATTTTAGTTAGTGTTTTAAACCGCGGTATCGCGGTTTAAAACACTTTTTAAACTTTATAGCCGGCGCAGGCAGGTACGCGCTCGGCGCTTACCGTGCGCGCGGCTACATAGGAAGTGAATGAGAGCCGCGCGCATGGTAAGCGCCGAGCGCGTACCTGCCTGCGCCGGCTATAAAGTTTAAAAAGTGTTTTAAACCGCGATACCGCGGTTTAAAACACTAACTAAAATAAGCTCCGGCGCCAGCTCACCCTGAGCTGGTGCCCGGTATTTCCATCGGAAACCTGCCACTACAAGTGGTAGGTTTCCTTTAAGCTCTTTAGTGGAGATGAAAGTAGTGTTAAGAAAACGTGTCTGAAAACATTTTATCAGCAACTGAATGATGTATACATACCTCCCAACTTTGCATGAAGAGAAAGAGGGACAAAGTCCAATCCCTAAGTCACACTGCTAACATTGCCAATTTTCTGCTTGTACATAAATTCACACTTGGGACCACATTTATTAATAGTGGGATAAACTGCACATAGTGGCCAGGGCGTGGCTTAGAGGGCATGCAACACATATGTCGGATAAATGTGGTGGCCGGTACAAATATGTACTGGAAACCCCCCCCCCCCCCCCTCCCCACTGTACACAGTATTGTGTCACGGCATGCCTAGTGCCCAAAAATACTGGCGCAACCACTTCATAAATATATATGCAACACCAATATTCTAGCACAGACTGCTTTAAAATGTGTAATAGCCATAGTCTTATACAGGCGGTCCCCTTCTTACAGACAACCACTTATTAAAGACAGACCTCTCTGCCCACTGTGACCTCTAGTGAAGCTCTCTGGAAGCTTTACTATAGTCCCAGACTGTAATGATCAGCTGTAAAGTGTCTGTAATGAAGCTTTATTGAAAATACTTTGTCCAAATACAGCAAAAAATGTAGAAACTCCAATTGTCACTGGGGCAAAAAAAGATTTTGTCTGAATCTACAATTATAAAATATACAGTTTCTACTTACATACAAATTCAACTTAAGAACAAACCTATGGAACTTATCTTGTATATAACCCGGGGACTGCTTGTAGTATTATGGCCCTCACCCTCCACATGACAGGGTGATTAGGTACCTTCCCTCCAGCAAACTGATTTACCAAGAGGTCTCTCTGGCTACTTCTCATCCCCTGCAGACAGAAGGAGGGACCAGGGCATCGGGGGAATATTCAGTCAGCCTGGAGATTTAAATGTGGATGTAAACATGCCACCTAGCAGCAGTCACCCCAGCTCAGTCACAGCCTGCATAAGCTGTAGAGAGCCCTGATCTCTCACACGGCTGGCCCAACAGAGTCCTGCATGGATCAGCGCTCCCCTCTGCCGCTTTCTCTCTTTCTCTACCTTATAAATACTAAGCGGCCGGAGCAGTGGCAGGGAGGTGCAGGCAGGAGCAGGCCTGTCTCCACTCCTGGTCCCAGCACCTGCTACAAAGGGAATCTGCACATGTTGGTACCAGAAGGAGGATCTTATAAGAGACATCTGGAACAAAGTGGGTCACAACGGAACATTCTCCCAACTACCCGGGGTGGCGGGACAGCAGTGAAAAACCGTGACTGTTCCACCGAATCCAGGATGTTTGGGAGCTATGTTTATATAGTAAATGCTCCCAGAGAAACATTGAAAATGCTGCTATTATACTGCAGCTTTGTAGTTGAGTTTAAAGTATTTTGCCCATGAAAGAAAGTTCTCAAAGTTTAATCCCCTAGTGATGTTTACACAATAAAGATAATTTTTAATCCCTGTACTTTGCAATTTTACTCAGTTTTATTGCTGTTTTAACTCCTAAAACTCAGTGATGGTTAGTGTAAAATTCCAGAGTGTGGGTGGGGTCTCTCTGAGCAGACACACTTTATGATCCCTCTAGTGCTGTGAGCTGCTGTCTTCTAACAATGTGGTTAGATTATCAGGCCAAAGAGTTATCAACACTTTTATTTAGCTTCTGAACATTCTACTAGTATTTGACACATAGAAAAAGAGAAATGAGACAGATCAGAGATGAGAGATGATGGAATCCATGAGATGAATATAACACACAATGACACACTTCAGATCTGCTACATCGGAGCAATAACAAACACTGATACCTCTGCTACATTTGAGCTATAACACACACAGAGTGCCTACCCCTCCCTAGATAAAGACTTTATGTTACCTTGTAGAGTATACATACATACATACATACAAAAAAAAAGTACACCGAACCAGCTATTAGAACATAGACAACACTAGACGCACACTACATTTAACAGGCTAGCAACAGTAAGTACAGCTCCAAAAGCAAGCTAACATCATAAATAAAGCCCTAGAATATATATACTCATATAAATGCACAGATGAAATTGCCAACTTACTTTATGGGTGGAGCGTCTCCCCTCCTGTTCAAGTGCTGGCGCGCAGGAGGACATACAGGATGGCAGGCATGTGAAGAGGGCGGGCCGCGGGGGGTAGAGATGCCGGTAGCGGGCAGGGGATTGTGGAGGCGGCTGGGTTGTTGGGTAGGAGAGCGTGGAGGCGGGCGGACGGGCGGGAGAATATGCCCGCAGGGGCACATGCTGGCTATGATATGTTGCCAACTGTCAGGGGGTGCGGGAGAGTGGGCGGCTCTATGTTTGCCACAGCAGGCGTTACTGCTGTGCTGTTTACAGGCAGGGGAGGGGCCTTGGAGAACAGCGCTAGTAAATTTTGGTCCATCCCGGGCCCCCTAGCAGCACGGGCCCCGTAGCAACCGCTACGGCTGCTACAGCTGTTGTTACGCCACTGGTCAGATCGTGTGTGGGATGCTTGCTGCCTCATCCTTCCCGGTGGAATTCTCCCTGGTGTAGAAATGCCAGAAGTATATCCAGGGTAACAGAAGAGGTTCTTTTTCCAATGGATATCAGGGAGAAACTCCAGCCCAACCCAAATGATAAATGATAAATGCTATATAGCTAGAAAGTAACTGTATTTAATATTTATACCAAGGTTAAAATACATATAAAAGAAATAAACACTCACCGGCCACTTTATTAGGTACACCATGCTAGTAACGGGTTGGACCCCCTTTTGCCTTCAGAACTGCCTCAATTCTTCGTGGCATAGATTCAACAAGGTGCTGGAAGCATTCCTCAGAGATTTTGGTCCATATTGACATGATGGCATCACACAGTTGCCGCAGATTTTTCGGCTGCACATCCATGATGCGAATCTCCCGTTCCACCACATCCCAAAGATGCTCTATTGGATTGAGATCTGGTGACTGTGGAGGCCATTTGAGTACAGTGAACTCATTGTCATGTTCAAGAAACCAGTCTGAGATGATTCCAGCTTTATGACATGGCGCATTATCCTGCTGAAAGTAGCCATCAGATGTTGGGTACATTGCGGATCTGTACCTACAACCCTACGTCACCAAGCTTTCTCAAAGACTCAGACCTGCTGATGAGTGACCTGGATAATATAAATCTTCTTACTACTTTTTCCTTTCTAACATTAGATGTATTAGCTATATTCTAATATACAGCATAAAAAGGGTATTGAATGTGTAAACAAGTTTCCACTAAAAGATCCAACCTTATCAGATGAATTTAGGAAATTACTAGTAGAATTTATCACATTAGTACTCAAGACCAACTATTTCACATATGGCACAACATTATATAATAAAAAATGTGGTACGGCGATGGGCACAAGACTAGCACCAGCCTACGCCAATTTATTTATGGGCATATTTGAGGCCAAATATATACTGTACAGCCACTTTTTGCAGCCATATCTTGTTGCAGTGAGCTCAGCAGATTTTTGTGGCACATAACCTTTTAAAAAGCATCAGAAAAGCGAGTGTGCGAGCTTGGTGGCGAGTGTGCATTGATCCGAAGTGTGTGCAATGTCTAAAGTGGAACTTAACTTTAAGGGACTTAAGTTTGAGGGACTTTAGCAGGTAACTGCTGTATTTTGTGTTACTTTTATTGTGAATTCTTCTTTTCTTACGTATTTCTCCTGTAATCCCCATTAAAATAATGGACTCCATAAGTGGCATTGCTACACGGTGTACATCCTGTGCCATGTATGCCTTCCTTGAAGAGCCGTTTGAAGGGGAATACTGCTGTGTGGGATGTGTGAAAATTGCTCATCTGGAAGCCCAGATTCTGGATCTAAATGAGCAAGTTTCAAGGCTGCGGGCAATTGACAATATGGAGCAAAGTTTGCTGCTCCTGGAGCACAAACTCTCTGGGGAAGATGGGTGTGGGGAGGGAAGTATGGAGGTGCAGAGTGAGGGGGCAGCTAGTTGGGTAACATGTAGAAGGCGGGGTAGAGGGAAGAATTGCAGGGAGTCTAGTCCTGACCTGGTGCACACCAATAAGTTTGCCAGGCTGGCGGATGAGGGGGATATCAGCTCTGGGGTACCAGTGCTGCAGCAAGACATGGCCTCTAGCAACCAGGGGACTGTCTGCTCCAGTTAGAAGGGTAATGGGAGCATAGGCAAGATCAGAAAGGTGCTGGTAGTGGGAGATTCGATTATTAGGGGAACACACAGGGCAATCTGTCACAAAGACCGTGCATACCGAACAGTGTGTTGTTTGCCGGGTGCTCGGGTTCGGCATGTTGTGGATTGGGTTGACAAATTACTGGGAGGTGCTGGTGAGGAACCAGCGGTCATGGTCCACATTGGCACTAATGACAAAGTAAGAGGTAGGTGGAAGGTCCTTAAAAATGATTTCAGGGATTTAGGCCATAAGCTCAGGGCAAGGGCCTCAAAGGTAGTTTTCTCCTAAATACTTCCTGTACCACGTGCCACACCAGAAAAGCAGCGGGAGATCAGGGAGGTAAATAAGTGGCTCAAAAGTTGGTGTAGGAAGGAGGGTTTTGGGTTCATGGAGCACTGGGCTGACTTTTCTGTTGGCTACAGGCTCTACAGTAGGGATGGGCTGCACCTCAATGGGGAGGGTGCAGCTGTTTTGGGGGAAAAAATGGCTAGAAGGTTGGAGGAGCGTTTAAACTAGAGACCTGGGGGGAGGGCAACTACACTTGTGCAGGGCAAATAGACAGTATAGATAGAGAGCTGGGAAGAGTCACAGTCCATGGGGGAGGAAGGGGGCTGGAATGAGATTGGGAAATAAGAACAAAATGAATAGAGATAGGAAAAACCATATAAAGTGCATGTACACAAATGCCAGAAGCCTCACAAACAAAATGGAGGAACTGGAACTCTTGATGTTGGAGCGGAAATATGATATAGTGGGTATATATGAAATCTTGCCTCAAGCCTGTCCTGCGAGATAACATCAGTGATGCAAATGCAAATGTGGAGTCCCTATGGGTGGAGGGAAAAAGAATAATAAAATATTACTAGGGGTTTGTTATAAGGCTCCAAATATAATGGAGGCAGCAGAGGAAATGCTGATAAGTGAAATGGATGCGGCTTCAAAGCATGGTGAAGTACTTATCATGGGGGACTTCAATTACCCAGATATTGACTGGGGGGCAGAAACCTGCAGGTCCTTCAAAGGCAGCAGGTTCTTGTCAACAATAAAAGACAATTACCTTTCACAACTAGTCCTGGAGCCAACAAGAGGGGTTGCACTGCTGGACCTTATCCTTACCAACAGACCTGATAGGGTATCAAAACTACAGGTTGGGGGGAACCTGGGTAATAGTGATCATAATATCATTGATTTTGTATAACGCTTTAGCGTTAGGGAAGGGGCAATCAACACTCTAAACTTCAGGAGGGCAACTTTTCAGCAACTAAGGGAAGACCTTAAAGGCATATACTGGGATAATGTTCTCAAACCCCCTCCCCCCCCCCCCCAAAATGGGACTTTTTCTCATATATTCTGAAAAAGTCCTGTGAGAAACACATACCTTATGGGAAAAAACATAAGAGGAACAAGAAAAAGCCAATGTGGCTAACAGAGAGTGTGGGTCCCCTTAGAAATAACATGGGGGTCATGGTGGAAGGAGATGAGGAAAGGGCCAATCTACTCAATGTCGCCTTCTCAACTGTTTTTACCCAGAAAAACCCCTGGCGGAAGACAAAATGAGGAATAATGTAAAATTCTCTTTGTAATGTCAACAGTTTAACCCAGAAAGAGGTACGGCGCCGCCTCGCAACCACTAAGATAGATAAATCACCGGGGCCAGATGGCATACACCCCCGGGTTCTGCATGAACTATGTACCGTGATAGACAGAGCGTTATTTTTAATATTTGAAGATTTACTGAGGACTGGTTATGGTCCACAGGACTGGTGCATAGCAAATATGGTACCAATATACAAAAAAGGATCAAAAAGCGATCTTGGAAACTACAGACCCGCGAGTCTAACTTCTGTGGTGGGGAAAATATTTGAGTGGTTTGTTAGAAATGCTATCCTGGAGTATCTCGCTGTGCACAACCTTATAACCCAGCGTCAGCATGAGTTTATGAGAGATCGGTCCTGTCAGACTAATCTGATTGGTTTCTACGAGGAGGTAAGTTCAAGACTGGATCTGGGGGATGCTGTGGATGTTGTATATCTGGACTTTTCAAAGGCATTTGACACCTTTCCGCATAAAAGGTTGGCATATAAAATGAGACTGCTGGGAATAGGGGAAAATCTGTGTATTTGGGTAAGTAATTGGCTTAGTGATAGAAAACAGAGGGTCGTCATTAATGGCACATTCTCAGATTGGGTTGACGTTACCAGTGGAGTGCCACAGTGGTCAGTATTGGGGCCCCTTCTTTTTAATATTTTTATTAATGACCTTGTAGTGGGTTTACACAGTCAAGTTTCAATATTTGCAGATGATACTAAGCTGTGTAAAGTAATAAATACTGAGGCCGATAGTTTAGCATTACAGAGGGATTTGTGGAAGCTTGAGGAGTGGGCAGAGAAATGGTTGATGAGGTTTAATGTAGATAAATGTAAAGTTATGCACTTGGGCCATGGAAACAAAAAGTATAATTATGTTCTAAACAGTCAATTACTTGGTAAAACTGGAGCTGAAAAGGACTTGGGGGTATTGGTGGATGGTAAACTTAATTTTAGTGACCAGAGCCAGGCGGCTGTTGCTAAAGCAAATAAAATTATGGGATGTATCAAGAGAGGAATAAATTCTCATGATAAAGACATAGTTTTGCCCTTATACAAATCCCTGGTCAGACCACACATGGAATATTGTGTACAGTTTTGGGCACCAGTGTATAAAAAGGATATAGTAGAGCTGGAACGGGTGCAGAGGAGAACAATCAAGATTATTAGGGGAATGGGGGGATTAGAATACAATGACAGATTACAAAATTTGGGATTATTCAGTTTAGAAAAAAGACGACTGAGGGGAGACCTCATTACAATGTACAAATACCTGAACGGATAGCACAAGGAACTCTCCAAAGATCTTTTTATACCTCGGCCTGTGACCAGGACAAGGGGGCATCCTCTACGCCTAGAGGAGAGGTGATTCTACCATCGCCATAGACAAAGGTTCTTTACTGTAAGAGCAGTGAGACTATGGAACTCTCTGCCGCAGGAGGTTGTTATGGCGGACTCTGTGTACATGCTCAAGAGAGGCCTTTCTGGAGAGATAAAATATCACGGGTTATGGGGATAAAACATTTATTTAATTCTTAAAGGTTGGACTTGATGGACTTTTGTCTTTTTCCAGCCTTATATACTATGATACCCGTTTAGTAACTTCATTCACTTTTACAGGCGCTATATTGATGACCTGTTCCTGATATGCACAGACACGCAAGTAGAAGCGGAATCTTTTTCAGAATACCTAAACACCAATAACTGGGGGATATCTTTTTCATCAGAATACCGAGAAAAATCTATCATATTTTTAGATCTGGAATTGTGTATCAACGAAGGGTCCATTTCTACGTCTACCTTTTTTTTAAAAAAAAGGTGGACACAAACAGTTACCTGAACTATGAAAGTTCTCATTTAAAAAAATGAAAAGACAACATTCCCTATAGTCAATACAAAGGGGTATTGACACAGACAAATTGCACAAACCTCTCTGTTTTTAAAAAACAAGCATTAGTGCTAAAAAAAAAAATAATCTTTTAAAGAAAGGTTATCTGTCCCATATCTTAAAATAACCATATCATAAAATTATTGGTCTCACCCAACAGGAGTGTTTATCAAAGCACAAAACGTGTGGAAAAAACTATGGTCTTAACGAGAATAATGAGAAATATACCCTGAACTTTACTACCTTTATAACTTTATTCTATTTTTACTTGGAGATATTTATGTACAGACGGTCCCCTACTTAAGGACACCCGACTTACAGACGACCCCTAGTTACAAACGGACCTCTGGTAATTGGTAATTTACTGTACTTTAGCCTCAGGCTACAATAAAAAGCTATAACACTTATTAAACGTGCAGCTTTATTGTTAATCCTGGTTCTTATGACAATCCAACATTTTTAAAATCCGATTGTCACAGAGACAGAAAAAATGTGTCTGGAGTTTCAATTATAAAATATACAGTTCCAACTTACATACAAATTCAACTTAAGAATAGTGATGAGCGAGTATACTCGTCCGAGTTTAATGCTCGGTCGAGTATTAGCATACTCGGACCGGCTCGTTACTCGGACGAGTATTTGCCCTGCTCGATAACGAGCATTTAATTTAAAAAAAAAAAAAAAGTAAAGAACAGTAAAAAAATACAATTAAAACATTTAATTTAATCATTTAATTGAAGAACACAGTGAAAAAACACTGTGCAGAATAGATTGCAGATGTTCGCGAACATCTGCGATCTGCTCCGGAGACACGCGTGCAGAACGGTGTTCTCCGCAATAGTATTCGAAGAACAATATGTGTAGAGAACAACTTGCAGATGTTGTCAAGCATCTGCAAGTTGTTCTTCACACATATTGTTCTTCAAATACTATTGCGGAGAACACCGTTCTGCACGCGTGTCTCCGGAGCAGATTGCAGATGTTCCAGAGACACGCTTGCACGGTGCAATAGTATTTGAAGAACAATATGTGTGAAGAACAACTTGCAGATGTTTGACAACATCTGCAAGTTGTTCTCTACACATATTGTTCTTCGAATACTATTGCGGAGAACACCGTGTCTCCGGAGCAGATCGCAGATGTCCCGGAGACACGCTTGCAGAACGGTGTTCTCCGCAATAGTATTTGAAGAACAATATGTGTGAAGAACAACTTGCAGATGTTTCCAAACATCTGCAAGTTGTTCTTCACACATATTGTTCTTCAAATACTATTGCAGAGAACATCGTTCTGCACGCGTGTCTCCGGAACAGATCGCAGATGTTCGCGAACATCTGCAATCTGTTCTGCAGTGTTCTTTCACTCTGTTCTTTTAGTGAAAACATCTGCACTGAACAGTGCTCGTTCAGTTTTTAATTTTACTAAAAAATGCTCGGGTCTCCCATTGATTTCAATGGGGCTCGTTACTCGAAACGAGCACTCGAGCATCAGGAAATGTTCGGCTCGAGTAACGAGTACCCGAGCATTTTAATGCTCGCTCATCTCTACTTAAGAACAATCCTACAAAACCTATCTTGTACGTAACCTGGGGACTGCCTGTATATATATTAATTTGGATCGTAGGCTATCTACAATTGGTAAAGAAGAAATTAATTTGTTAATTATGAATTATAGTGAATGTTCGACAATTAAGTTATTGAAACCCTCTTTTTTTCCCTTGTAAACCATGACATCATTTCCATTAACCCATTATATAACACCGTAACTGTATGTACTTTTCATTGACCTGACGAAGCGCCCAGTAGCAGTCGTGAAACACATTGTCCGATTTTATTTCTTTTATATGTATTTTAACCTTGGTATAAATATTAAATACAATTGCTTTTTTAGCTATATAGCATTTATCATTCGGGTTGTGCCACAGTAATACGTCTTTTCACCCTGATATCCATTGGAAAAAGAACCTCTGCTGTTACCCTGGATATTGTCAGGCTTGCGGGAACACAGAACAGCAGCACGGAGGAACACTGGTGCACGGAAACACGGAGGAGCTCAGGAAACACAGGAACACGGAGGGACACAGGAACGCAGGAGACACAGGAACGCAGGAGACACAGGAACGCAGGCTAATCGCAGTAAAGCTTTCTCTCAGGCTGTGAGGCACAAAGATCCGGCAAGAGATACAGGAAGAGGCAGGCTTAAGTAGTTTTAGTGAAAATGGCCAGCGCCAATTAGTGGCGCGCTGGCCCTTTAAATTTGCCAAAGGTGCCGGGTTTATTAATTAACAACTAGGCATTACAGGACCACTTCTAGCTAGCATTCACAATGACCCCCTTTTAGCCAACACTCACATTGCCTGCCCCCAATAACCACTAAACATAGTGCCCCCCTTTTAGCCAAAAGTCAAAGTTCTGTTCTCCTCTTAGCCAATAGCCAAGTCACAGTGTCTGCTCCTATTTAGCCAGTAGTCCCACATCCATGCATTTAGCCAATAATCACAGCACCTGTCTCACTTTTAGACAATCGTCACAGTGTCTGCCCCACTTTTATATAATAATGAAAGTGCCCCTGTTTTAACCAATAGTCACAGTGCCTATATTTTAGAGTATGCTCTATAATATCAACCTAGGCAATGAGCATGTGCTATAGCAGTAGCCACCTTTGCATTTGGCTACTTCTATAGAACATACTGGTTGCCTACATGTTGAAGGTAAATAACATGGATGCTTTCTAGGTGGCTACTGCTACAAAACATGCTCATTGCCTAGGGGCTAGTGCTGTAGAACATGCAGCAGCAGACAGTGTGATAGATAAGTATAGGGAAGTCCTACTGGGAATGTATATAGAAGCTTCTCTGACTCTGCTGTTTGGACAATGTGAGAGAAGATTAGCATAATGCATGCACTCTGCCCCACTCCAACATCACCTCTGTAACTGTGGAGGGGATTAAAATGGTAAAATGGTCAGATACCAGCACTGATATCTTAACAAACAAGGGAGCTAGAAAGGAAATTTAAAAGGAGAACCTTCGGAATGGTATGTTAATGACTTAGGTGGTGAAAGGTTCTCTTTGAGCCAAAGTTAATTCATATAGACATGGGTGTTGTCTTTGCAAGAATGCAAATATATTATTTTCATATATGATATATGGAACACATACAGGCCCAGTAGCGTATTTTTTTAAAAAAAGGAGCGATCGTGATTAGCAACCCCAAAATTGAACCAAGAACTTACAAAATATTATGTATGCATTACACACAGGTTCAGTAGCTTGTTTTGAAAGGTGCATATAGGCAAGGGAAGAAGGGACAGATTGATGTGGACAGAAAGCGCTAGAAGATGGATAGTAGGATTGTAGGAAAATAACAGCTAACATCGTAGCACAGTCCCATCCCACCCAAACCAACATACCTACATATAAGATCACAAGACGATTTATGAATTGAATATAATAGGCAGCAGTCTTTTATTAAAGTAACATATAATAATAATTTAATAAATAATAAATAATTGAAACTAATAAATAATAAATTATAATTCATCTTATATCAACAGTCACTCCAGGCTTAACTGGGGGGCACAGCCCTTCAATTAAGACACCACGACAGTCTTTGGGAGACAGACTGCAATAGGGTGGGAGGGTGGACTCCTCATCATGATAAACTCCTTAATGAACCGAACGGCAGCTCTTTAAATAGCCAATTCCTTCCTGCCTTGATTGATAGCTTCCAATCAGCTGACCATTCGAAAAAAATTTTGTCCAGAGACAGGAATGTTCAAGAAGCAGTGCGTACTACAGATGAGCAATCAATCTCCGGGATGGGTGTTAACCCCCTCTGCATTAGGACTTCCAATGCACCTTGACAGATTGGCACTTCCTAGAATGTCATCGAATCAACCCTGCCATGCAAGCAACCGACATTTGAGCAACCCTTGCTACTACAATTAGGGCTTGAAAACAAGGTTTAAATTAGCTTGACCTTACAGCCCGATTTGACAGACTGTTGTTAAATCCCATGACAACACTGAACCAAATATGACAATGGGAATATCACCAATTTTGACATCCTACAGACACATTATCCAATGTTCTTGGATAGCAAACAAAAATGTGAACAGATCCCCCCACCTGTATTTTAAAGGGCCAGCGTATGCAGCGGTTCCCATCACTCCCCATCGGATCTTCAGGCCATATTGTCTATAGTGATAGCCCCCTGTGAGTTCCTGCGTTCCTGTTCCTGTATTCCGTAGCTGTGTCCCTGTTCCTGTATTCCGTTCCTGCATTCCCGTTCCCGTGTTCCAGTCCGTTCATGTGTTCCAATGTTCCTGCTCCTGTGTTCCCATGTTCCAGTGTTCCCCCTCCTGCGTTCCAGCATTCCTTTTCCATGTTCCTGTGTTCCCGTTCCCTTCTGCTCTGACCTCCCATTGCTGACCCCGGATTTGGACTTCTGCATCTCTGCCGCCTGCCCTGACTGTCTGCTCAAGCCTGACCACAAGGCCTGTGAAGGTACCTCCATCTTGGCTGCCATCGCGGCTTCTCAAGAAGAACTGCTTAGTAAAGTTACCGCCGCGCTGCAACAGCTGTTTACCTCCAAGCACCAGTCACAGGCTCTTGTGACTACTCCAGCGGCAGTTCCAGCGACTACTCCTGCGACCTCTCCAGTCACTCCGGCTTGTCTACCGGCGGCAGAATCAAGGCTCAGACTCTCAATGCCTGATAAGTATGATGGCAGGGGCTTTATTACTCAGTGATCACTGCACATAGAACTGATGCCATCCCAGTTTGTCACTGAATGCTCCAAGGTGGCATTCCTACTGCATTCCTGGCTGAATTCTGTTCTGTGTTCGAGGAACGCAAGTCCAGCTTCCATGTCTGCCTCACTTGGCTCAGTTTTTTCAAAGGCTGCTTCAGCCTCGTTTATGACCGGGGGGTCCAGTTTGTGGCGTTCCTTGTGCAACCAGCTGCAAGTTAATCTTGACTTTTCTTCTGCCTACCACCCTCAGTTGAATGGTCAAGTAGAGAGGGAGAACCAGACTTTGGGCTGTTACCTCCACTACTTCGTCTCAGCCTGTCGAGTCTCAGGGTCTGCTGGCGCAGCTCGGTTCTTTGTGGTCTATGGACGAATCCCTCGTCTTCTCCTGTCTATTCCCTCCGATGTCCCGGTGGTAGAGGATCTGATGCAGGACCTTAAGTCAATTTGGGACCAATTCCTCAGTTTCTTCTCCTTGTCATTGATCGCAGCAAGACTCAGGCTGACAAGAAGACGTGTCCTCCTCCTGTCTTCTTTCCAGGTGACAAGGTCTGTTTATCTTCCAAATATGTACGCTGAAGAAACCCAGCTACAAGCTTGGCCCCCACTTCTTCTGTCCCTTTGAAGTTATCAAGTGCATCAACCCTGTGGCCTACAAACTCTGCCTCCATCCATCCATACACATCCCGAACTCCTTCCATGTCTCCCTCCTGAAGCCTGTCGTCTTGAACCGCTTTTCTCAGCAATCTCCTCCTCCTGGGGCTGACTGCCCAGATGTCTATGAAGTTATGGAGGTGCTGGACATGAAGACTGTGAGAGGTAAGCGGTTCTTCCTTGTGGACTGCTAAGGGTTTGTGCCCGGGGAGAGATCCTGGGAGCCAGAGGAGAATATTCTGGACTGTAACCTTCTCCAGAGGCTCCTTGGGACCAAGAAGAGGGGGAGGCCAAAGGGGGGTGTACTGTCATGGGACCCCATGATCCATGTCACGGATCGTGGGCACACCCGTGCCCCTGTCCGTGGTGCTGCCCCGCTCCAAACTTACCTCTCTGCGTTCCTGCTCTTCCCCTGGCCCGCACCAGCACTCAGGAATTTGAAGGGCCGACTCCCCGTCGGATCTTCAAGCCATATTGTCTGTAGTGATAGCCCCATGTGAGTTCCTGTGTTCCCGTGTTCTAATCCGTTCCTGTGTTCCTGCTCCTGTGTTCTCATGTTCCTGCTCCTGTGTTCCCATGTTCCAGGTGTCGGCTAGTACCGTCTCCCACAGTGGTTCAGGAGGTCCGCTGATCCAGAACCCTAACGAAGCACTAATAAACCACTTTCAGGAAATATTTAATATGGTTTGTGTAAGGAAAAATTGTGCAATTTTTCAATATACTTTCCTCTTGGATGGTGTTTTTCTAGGATTCTGCTTGCTGTCATTCTATAGAAAGCATCTATATTTACTTCTGTCCATGGTCATAGGATGGACAAGTAGGTGCGCAAGCTGTTATTATCTCATGGCTCTGATAAATCTCTGATAGACATAAGACCATGGACATATTTCTATGCAAGCAGAGATCTAGAAAACCGTGAGTAATTGAAAAATAATTATATTGGAAAATTGAATAACTTTTAATTACACATGAAATGTCAATTATTTGCTAGAAGTGGACAAACCCTTTAATGACCCATGACATAATAATAATCTTTATTTATCCCACAAGCTTTTTACCTCTCCACCTGGGGAGGGTGTATTACACAGCACACACCTGTTCCCAATAGCTGCTGTGATAGCATGGCATGATTGGAAAGTCCAAACAATGGTGATCTATGATCACATAATACAGACCTGCTCTACTCCCGGTGCGTTGCCCTCCGAGGACGCCTCTGTCCTCTTACACAAATAGGAGCAAATAGAAGAAAGATGAGGATCGCACTCTGGCTTGCTTGTATCCAAAATATGAAAAACTTTATTAACGCATGGAAGCAGCGATACAAAAATTGGAATAAAATCTGACGCGTTTCTGACCTTTGCGGTCCTTAGTCGTAGATAACGCTATGTGGGGCACGAGAAACATAAATGGACTAAACACCGGAAATAGTTGACTAATTAATCAACAGGTGAGTATGTCTCTGACGTGTCTCACAAAGTTAACACTTACGTGTATATTTACAATAAAAAACATCAAAGTACATAAAAATCTTATAAATATACAGAGAAACATTTGTGACTCAAATATTGGAAACGAGATGGCTAGGGACTGACTAATAATTTACCAAAAGATCGTTACGTACATTAAGTCCTCTCGGATATATGCAGTCCTTGGTAAGTATCCAAAAGCCCTCTCGGTTCAGAAGCTTTCTTCTGAGATCACCACCCCTACGATTCATCTTAACCCTTTCTAGACCACTGAAAATGAAACTGGATAGATTTCTGTCATGATGTTGTATGAAATGTTTTGCAGCATTGGAGGGATTGTAAAATTCTAAATTTGTAATGCCATTAAGGTGTTCTCTAATGCGTTCTTTTAATGATCTGCTGGTGCAACCTATGTAATCCTTATTACAAGTTGTGCAAGTTATGCAATATATAACATTCCTCGTGTTACAATTGATAAAATCACGTATGGTTATCTCTATATTTTTGTTCTTATCTAAGGTTGTTTTACAACTCTGTGCATATTCGCAACTTTTACAGATTTTGGCACCGCACTTGAAAAAACCTTTGGTATGAAACCAGGGTTTTGTATTAGAATTTTTGTTAATGTCACTAGGAGACAAAATGCTGCCTATAGTGGGGGCTTTTCTTGTAGAATATGAGACACCCTCCTGTAAAATATTTATTTTTCACTTATCAATGGCATAAAAATAGTATCACATTTTTGGATTTAAAATTGGATTCTATGCATAACTCAGACCATATTTTTACATCCACCTATTGAAAAAACACAGCTCGTAATACCATACTTCATAGCTCCTCATGCCATCCAGTACACACTATAAGAGGAATCCCAGTAGGAGAAATATTAAGAGCCAAAAGGAATTGTTCCACAGATACAGCATTCCGAACAGAAGTTAATATGATAGAACAAAGATTGAAAAAAAGAGGCTACACTCAGTGGAATTTGGATAGAGCCAAACATATTGGTATGAATCGATCTAGGGACAGTTTACTCCTTGATAGTTGCAGACCATTTTCTTCTACACCAAATACCAAACCTACCTTTGTCACTACTTATAGCGTGGAGAATAAAGCCATAAAAAACATCATAAATACTTACATTCCCATGTTATATCAAGACGATGTACTGCGAGCTATTTTACAGGAGGGTGTCTCATATTCTACAAGAAAAGCCCCCACTATAGGCAGCATTTTGTCTCCTAGTGACATTAACAAAAATTCTAATACAAAACCCTGGTTTCATACCAAAGGTTTTTTCAAGTGCGGTGCCAAAATCTGTAAAAGTTGCGAATATGCACAGAGTTGTAAAACAACCTTAGATAAGAACAAAAATATAGAGATAACCATACGTGATTTTATCAATTGTAACACGAGGAATGTTATATATTGCATAACTTGCACAACTTGTAATAAGGATTACATAGGTTGCACCAGCAGATCATTAAAAGAACGCATTAGAGAACACCTTAATGGCATTACAAATTTAGAATTTTACAATCCCTCCAATGCTGCAAAACATTTCATACAACATCATGACAGAAATCTATCCAGTTTCATTTTCAGTGGTCTAGAAAGGGTTAAGATGAATCGTAGGGGTGGTGATCTCAGAAGAAAGCTTCTGAACCGAGAGGGCTTTTGGATACTTACCAAGGACTGCATATATCCGAGAGGACTTAATGTACGTAACGATCTTTTGGTAAATTATTAGTCAGTCCCTAGCCATCTCGTTTCCAATATTTGAGTCACAAATGTTTCTCTGTATATTTATAAGATTTTTATGTACTTTGATGTTTTTTATTGTAAATATACACGTAAGTGTTAACTTTGTGAGACACGTCAGAGACATACTCACCTGTTGATTAATTAGTCAACTATTTCCGGTGTTTAGTCCATTTATGTTTCTCGTGCCCCACATAGCGTTATCTACGACTAAGGACCGCAAAGGTCAGAAACGCGTCAGATTTTATTCCAATTTTTGTATCGCTGCTTCCATGCGTTAATAAAGTTTTTCATATTTTGGATACAAGCAAGCCAGAGTGCGATCCTCATCTTTCTTCTATTTGCTCCTATTTGTGTAAGAGGACAGAGGCGTCCTCGGAGGGCAACGCACCGGGAGTAGAGCAGGTCTGTATTATGTGATCATAGATCACCATTGTTTGGACTTTCTTGCATTTGCCTTGTATCAGACCGTGCTCCTCCGTTTAAGCCTGCAAACATTCCATTATATACCCTCAATATGGAAGAAACAGCGACAGTTCCCGATTTGAACACAATAAAAACGTTCAATTTCTGCGACTCCGTTTCCAGACATACCATGCTGGACAATATTTTCAATTTATCAAACGGAGAAAACGCAAAGAACATGGATCTTCAAAAGCTGTTCTGGGATCTGGAAAAACTCCTCGTTAAAGAGACTCGTACATGGTGGGACTTTTCAACGCTACAACAGTATGCAGAAAAAAATATGATACCACGAGGCCTTCGCCTTAAAAAAATACCGACCACCGTGTACTCAGAGGAGTTCGTCACTAATTGGAATTCCATACTAACCACCTGTTCTCTACGCCTGATAGACTTAATTTTAAAACATGAAAAAATGGCATTGAACGATGTACGTATGGAGATTCAGAAAACACAGAAACATTTGGAACCCCACATACAAAGTGCCCAATTCATAGACCTGGACGATAAACTAAAATCCCATATTTCGGACCTTGAGAAGCACATTACATCCACAAAGAAAAATAAGTTCCAACGAGACCTCTTGGATTACCAAACCAACACTGTTTATGAATGGGGCAGAAGAAATAGATATACACCCAAATCCATACTCAAAAAGAAAACAATACATGACATCGAGGAGGACATTACCAAAAAAGCGGTCAGTTTCAGCTCTACCGAGGCTGAGAGTTCAGAATACCATTCGGAAGACTCCACCATATCAGAATCTTTAACATCCGCAGTTCCTCCATCTTATTATAAAACCACCAAACGTCAACACAAATCAAAAAACGCACCAGGAGGGGAAGAAGAAAAAGCAACAAGACATTACCCGAGAAGAAACATAAAACCTACGAAGAAAAAGTAAGCGTCTTAAATTTATCATCATACATTATTACTGAGTCTGAACTGTCTCTTCTTTCTAAAGGACTTAATTATGCTCCCACTAACCATTTTGATTTATACAGAACCATTCTGGACGTTAATAATTTTGTACGCTTGTTAACAGTAAAAAAACATTTTTTTAAAGCGGACAATATCGAATTTCATGACATTGATGATTCTAAAGAATGTGTACTATTTGATGTCAACACAATGGATAAAAATCTAGATTTCCCTTCTGTACAGGATGTTATAGTGTGTGAAGCACTGAATAGTCTAGAGGGTTGTATTACTAATACGGATTACGAAACCATTAATACTGCAATTAATTTTAAAACTACCAACCCACTATTCTACCCAGTGCAATCGAAGCCTTTGGTTCTTGACAAATTTCAGGAAATTATACAGACCGAACTGGTTAAGTTACATAGTAATGTCGAATTATATCACTCTGATGAGTCAAACTTAACCAATAGACAAAAGTCTGCCATCCGCTCTCTTAAATCCAATTCGGATTTAATAATACGTAAGGCGGACAAAGGTGGGGCTACAGTCCTTTTGGACTTAGGATTGTATGTAATCATGTGCAAACAATTATTACAAGACCATAACAACTATGTTCCACTTACATCCAATCCAACGAACCAATTTATGTCACAATTATCGACACTATTGGAAGAGGGAGAGATCTTGGGTATCCTTACACCAAGACTAACAGAATATTTATATGTACAAAATCCCATAATTCCGATATTTCATTGTGTACCTAAAATACATAAGGAGAAGTTCCCTCCACCCATGCGTCCCATTGTAGCCGGCATCGGCTCCTTAAATGAACGTATGGGAGCATGGGTGGATTCGTTATTACAGCCACTGGTCACACGCTGCCATGGGTATTTAAAAGATAGTAAACATATATTACAAGTTATACAGAAAACCAATTGGCAACCTCATTACTCATGGCTAGCGTGTGACATAGAGGCTTTATATACAAGCATTCCTCATCCTTTAGCCATCATAGCTTTGTCATACCATTTAGACAAATATTCTAACTATACCACAGACCTTAAATTGTACATTTTGGAAGTTGTACACTATTTACTTAGTAGCAATTTTTTTCAATACGGTGATACTTTCTTTTTACAGAAATCAGGGGCAGCGATGGGGGCCAAATTTTCCCCATCGCTGGCCAACCTGTTTGTTGCATGGTGGGAGGACATATACATATTCTCTGATGACAATCCATTTAGTGCCCAGTTAGTGAGATACGGTCGCTACATTGACGACGTCATCATTATATGGGGCGCAGGTGTGGCGGCCGTGCCTGACTTTATAGAATATCTTAATAATAACCCATTTAATTTATTTTTCACTTATCAATGGCATAAAAATAGTATCACATTTTTGGATTTAAAATTGGATTCTATGCATAACTCAGACCATATTTTTACATCCACCTATCGAAAAAACACAGCTCGTAATACCATACTTCATAGCTCCTCATGCCATCCAGTACACACTATAAGAGGAATCCCAGTAGGAGAAATATTAAGAGCCAAAAGGAATTGTTCCACAGATACAGCATTCCGAACAGAAGTTAATATGATAGAACAAAGATTGAAAAAAAGAGGCTACACTCAGTGGAATTTGGATAGAGCCAAACATATTGGTATGAATCGATCTAGGGACAGTTTACTCCTTGATAGTTGCAGACCATTTTCTTCTACACCAAATACCAAACCTACCTTTGTCACTACTTATAGCGTGGAGAATAAAGCCATAAAAAACATCATAAATACTTACATTCCCATGTTATATCAAGACGATGTACTGCGAGCTATTTTACAGGAGGGTGTCTCATATTCTACAAGAAAAGCCCCCACTATAGGCAGCATTTTGTCTCCTAGTGACATTAACAAAAATTCTAATACAAAACCCTGGTTTCATACCAAAGGTTTTTTCAAGTGCGGTGCCAAAATCTGTAAAAGTTGCGAATATGCACAGAGTTGTAAAACAACCTTAGATAAGAACAAAAATATAGAGATAACCATACGTGATTTTATCAATTGTAACACGAGGAATGTTATATATTGCATAACTTGCACAACTTGTAATAAGGATTACATAGGTTGCACCAGCAGATCATTAAAAGAACGCATTAGAGAACACCTTAATGGCATTACAAATTTAGAATTTTACAATCCCTCCAATGCTGCAAAACATTTCATACAACATCATGACAGAAATCTATCCAGTTTCATTTTCAGTGGTCTAGAAAGGGTTAAGATGAATCGTAGGGGTGGTGATCTCAGAAGAAAGCTTCTGAACCGAGAGGGCTTTTGGATACTTACCAAGGACTGCATATATCCGAGAGGACTTAATGTACGTAACGATCTTTTGGTAAATTATTAGTCAGTCCCTAGCCATCTCGTTTCCAATATTTGAGTCACAAATGTTTCTCTGTATATTTATAAGATTTTTATGTACTTTGATGTTTTTTATTGTAAATATACACGTAAGTGTTAACTTTGTGAGACACGTCAGAGACATACTCACCTGTTGATTAATTAGTCAACTATTTCCGGTGTTTAGTCCATTTATGTTTCTCGTGCCCCACATAGCGTTATCTACGACTAAGGACCGCAAAGGTCAGAAACGCGTCAGATTTTATTCCAATTTTTGTATCGCTGCTTCCATGCGTTAATAAAGTTTTTCATATTTTGGATACAAGCAAGCCAGAGTGCGATCCTCATCTTTCTTCTATTTGCTCCTATGGCATGATTGGACCCTGTTGAAGCGAGGTCTATTTCAGATTAAGCAAATTCACATTATGCTGCACCACAGTAATATTACAGTATAGGCACTATGTTAGGATTAACAGGCATATTTTGTAAGGTTAATGTCAGACTAAATTCTTTTGTCCATGTGACAACTGTATTTTCAAAATTTTGCATTGTTATGGAAAGAAGAATTAAATGGAACCTGTCAGGCACAACTAGCTCACCAAACCGAAGGTCCTATCTCATTTACTGTAGATGTTTTGCATGAACCCCTCCAGCTCTATTCTCTTATAAGCAAGCCCAGTGCGCACACTTCCTGCTAAGCTATAGCAGATAAAGAGGTGTGAATGATATGTACAGAAGGTGGGTTAACAAGAGGACAGAGAGGAAGGGACTGCTGCAGCCTGACTCAGCAGAGCTCAGGAACACATGGTTGACTCAATTCACAGGATTACAATGCAGATTGAAGGGTAATTTTATGAGCCGCTGATTCATTTCAAAATCATCATGCAGAGCAACTCACTACAGTAAATGAGGTATGATCCTCAGTTTGGGGCACTAGTTGTGCCTGACATTTTTCAGTGGTCTTAGCTTGGGCACAAGACATTTTTTGTGAAATGATTGAAAAATCATCTTTTTCTGCAAATTTTTCAGTCTTTTTTTACAGCATTCACTGTGTAGGTCCAAAAATAATGAAGATTTATTATACAGAGTGTTACAAATGCAACAATACTAAACATGTGTGTGTGTGTGGGGGGGGGGGGTTGTTTTTTAACACTGTACTTTCTATGTCATTTCTATGTCTCAGGGACTTGTGCTTTATTTATTTAATTTTTATTTATAATAATAATCTTTATATAGCACCATCCATGGCCGATTCTAACCTTTTTGCTGCCTGAGATGAAAATTTTAAATGCTGCACCCCACCAATGATACCACCTATAACACTAGTAGTCTGTCAATGACACAGACATTATTGACACCATGTACCATATAGGTGACGGACTGCCCAATTTGAAAGAGGACTTCTTTACAATTTCTCCTGGTCTTGGTTTATCTATGCTGAATTCACAGTTAAATGTCTTCAGCTGCATGAAACTCCACACTGCGCCCCTAAAAATACCACAGTCACTTACAGTATAATGGAGCATGTTCCTAATATATTTTATCCTCACAACTCGACTGAACACATTATTCCCTAAATAAAAAATCTTTTTATATATTCCCCAAATAAATTATAGCATCTACAGCACCCATAATTTATTATATATACCACACCTCCTGAACTACAGCACTCAGCTAAATAACATACATACCCATTGTATTTATATACAGTTCCCCTAATTTATTTATAACAGCTCCCATATACATACTCCCAAATTACACTATATACAGTACTCCGCCAGTATACACACAGCCTCAGCCCCTATTATACACAGCCTCAGACCGCGGTATATATACACAATCTCAGCCCCAGTATACATACACAGCCTCAGCCACTAGTATACATACACAGCCTCAGACCCCATTAAAATATATAGCCATGACACCCACAAAAATAATAAACCTGTTACTTACCTCCAGCCCCCACTCTCCCCCGCAGCTCCTCGTTCTCTTATCCCACTGGCGCCGGCAGCCACACAGTCTGTAGTTACACCGGCCAGTGTGCGCGATGAGGTACTTCCGGGAGAAGCAATTCAGGATGACCGGTTTCAGTAGGGAGATGTGGAAGGAATTTGGGATGTGCATAGTGAGTAGAAGATGAAGCTTGTAAGCCACACGATTGATGCAATTCAATACATAGAATGTGCCCAGGAAGCGGGGACCGAGCTTGCAGCTGTGAATCTTCAGTCGGACATACCTGGATGACAGCCACACTTTATCCCCTGGAGAGAAGACCAGAGAAGATTGGAGGGGACCTGCGCTTTTTTTCGGCCTGGGTTTTGATTCAGGCAGACGCCTGAACTAGGGAGAGACGAGTTTGCTCCCAGATGGACTTAAAATCTCTGAGCAACTCCTCCACGACAGGAACATCGGAAGTCACAGACTGCAGTAGAGGTGGACGGGGATGCTGAAGAAGGGGATGGAGTAGCAGAATCCAAGGAATTATAGGAGAACTCTGCCCACAGTAAAAGATGGGTTCAAGCATCTTAACAGGCAGAAACAAAATGACGGAGGTGATATCCCAGAGTCTGGTTAACTCTCTCTACTTGTCCATTGGACTGAGGAGAAATCCAACTTTACTTGAAGTTGACAGCAGAGAGAACAGCAGAAGTGGGAAAAAACTGGACCCCCTTATCAGAGACGATGTGCATGGAAGATAAAGTTCGTGGCCACGTGAGTCCATGGGCAGCTTGGTATCGGTAATGGGACTTGTAGACCAGCTAGTTTGAGGCGAAATGGCTTATTTCGAGCACAGGAAGTGCAGGCTCCCACAAAATCCTGTACATCTTTGACCAGATCTACGGTACGGCGGGCATACATCGTGTGAATGTAGCCTAAGGCTAATAAATATGCATATTGTGCTCTACTTTGTATTTAGAGTTATGACAGATTCCTATTATTCTGATTATGCTGATTTATTTTTATGGAGGAATTATTACTTATTTTTAAAACATTTTTCAGTTCTCCTTTAAATGTTATTATAACTTATTGATCTTTTATGTCACGGGTAGTCCCGCAGGTCGCGGGCTCACCCGTGCCCCTCTGCCCCTATTGGCACATTACCGTGCGCCTTAACCATCCCAGCTCCTGTCTCAGATCCCTCGCGCGCGAGCCAGCTTCATTAGATTTAAAGGGCCAGCGTGTCCTTAATTGGCACTGCCCATTTTCAGAAGTGCATATTAGCCTGCCTCTTCCTGCACACACTGCCAGATCTTTGTGCTATTGCCGATGAGAAAGCTGTTTTCTGAGCCTCGTGCGTGTGTTTCGAATTCCTGTTGTGACCCCGGACCTGTTCTTGACTTCTCTCCTCCGCTGCCAGCCCTGACCTCTTGCTCCGTCCCTGACCTTGCATCATTCCCGCCTGCCTTGACCATCTGCCTGTCCCCGACTACGAGACTGCCTGTTGTTTCTGTACCTCGACCATGACTGACACTGCGGACAAGTCACGCCTGTGGAACGACCTGGTAGTACCATGCCGCAGCAAGACCAACCTGCTTTGAGGCGGTCTCTGGTGAAGACCGGGTGCCACTTAGACTCCAGTCCAAGGTGTCGGCTTGTGTCATTGTCCATGGTGGTCCAGGGGGCTCACTACCCCAGAAACCTGACATTTTATTCACAGGAAAGGGGGTAGAAAGGGGATTCTTGGGAGAATAGGAGAATCTTCATGTAAGATTCTCATCTATTTTATGTTTTTGTATATTAAGTGTATTCGTTATGTGCTTTCTGATTTTATTTTTATTGCATATTTTTATATGCAATTTATTATTATTATTTTCATCTTATCTTTGCTAATGTTGAATCCAAAAGATTCCCCATAATGGTATGTACCCAAATTCATACCAATATAATTGGAATTTTATTTATTAAATTTCTTTTTTTGCGTTTTGTCTTTTCTTTTGTTTCCTATATACCTCTTTTGATGCATTGATTCAGCCTCATAGGCATCCAGATTATTTCTTCTTCAGTGGAGAAACTGTGTCTTCATATTTCATTATCTATTCTTTAAGCTTCATATTAGGCATTAAAGGAAGCATCCAAAGTTGAAGGTCTCGTTCAGCCCATTGGGACTAACAGGGTTCATCTTGAATATCCATTCACTCTCTTGGATTTTATCCAAGTCTCACCTTCTTATATTCAATTTTTTGTAAATTTCAATGGATTTGTAAATCCATTGAAGGAGTAATTGAAGTCCATTGAAGGAGTAATACTTCCAAGTGAGAACAAAGTGCAAGACTTTAAGTAGAATGAATCCTGAGTCCTGTCTAAAAAATATTCAACTGCCTTACAACCTAGATCATGCCCTATGCTTGTGTAAAGACTTTCTACATGACATGTTGTTAAGGTCTCATCATCACCCAGTGTGGCACCATCCAACTACCGTACGATCTTCATCGTGTCCCTGGTATAGGATGGTAGCTGGTATACATATTTTCGTAGTTAATTATCTAGCCATTGTCTTGCTTTCTAGGTCAGGCTTCCAATGCCTGACACGATTGGTCTTCCTGGTGGACATTCTAGATTTTTGTGTACTTTTGGTAACATATATATTGTCACCTTAGGATATTTATTTTCCAAAAAGGTTTTTTTTGTCTGGTAATTGCTCGATTTACCAACCCTTCTGCTATGAGTCCTTCATATTCCTTTTTTGTTGTGCAGTTGTTTGTTTGTCCCTGCTATATATATATGTCTTTAGGCCACAAAACTACATTATTATAAAGGTGCACAGAGAAACTATGAAGAGCAACATTGTATAAATTGTGTATTAACACACTGAACTCATGCTATTGAAACAGGATTACACTTAATAAAATGTGTCAAGAAACTCAGCAACAATAATATAGGTCCCAATTTTAAGAATTGAGATCTTCATACTGCACTCTTCCATACTCCCTCAATTAGAGGGAGTGCCTGCATGAAAACAGTATAAACAATAATAAAAATAATAGGGGTCAATAACTGCTTGCAAGGAGAATAAACACGTCCACATCTTGCCCAAAATAAATAAAAGCTATATTTTACCTGCCATCTTACCCCTATTCCCTTTTCAATGAGTCCCAGACCAGCAAAGGGTCTGAGGCCCCATTATTACAAACCCAGAAATCCTGAATCAGAACCGACATCCTCTCCACACTGTCCAGTATAACAAGCCAATGGGGATTAAGATGAAAAGGCCTAAACCTAATCATTCACAACAGATTTTCCATAGTTACCTGCAAGGTTATAAGACCATGATCTGAAATTATAATTGATATGTTCTTCATCTTTGTCTTTACAAATACTCTGCAATCTTGTAACCTTATCCCTTGTTAGTGGAACAACCAGTTCATATTTATACTGTCTAAAAAAGGATGAAGAAACAAGGACTCCAACTCACTCGTACCAACATCCTCAGGCATTCCCAGTACTCAGATATTAGATTGGCGTGAAGAAAGTGAAAAAAGAAAAAATTGTATTGGATGTGCAATGTCAGAAGATTTGCGTACCCCAGTAGCCAGTACAGCTTGCCCCCAGTGGTCACTTCCATACCAGGTGGTGCAGCCGCACTTACCCTGTTTCCCCGAAAATAAGACAGTGTCTTATATTAATTTTTGCTCCTAAAGAGGCACTAGGTCTTATTTTCAGGGGATGTCTTATTTTTCCAAGAACAAGAATTTACATTTATCGTTGAACAAAAAATCTACTTCTCTAACATCCTTATAACTCTCCAAACTCTGAATTTCCTGCTGTATTTCTTGTGACTCCATGTCTATTAGAATCATTGGCCCCAATCTTCCATAAATGACCCTTCTTACCTGGTAGCTGCTGGGATCACATTTGTAATGTGATTTTATTTCCATGAATTCTTCCCCATGTCACCACCTTCTGCAGCATCTAAAAGATTTACTAATACTAATGTATGGCGCGGGGGGCGCTGCTGCAATGACTGCCGCTAGGTCTTAATTTCAGGGGAGGCCTTATATTTCTAAGACGGAGCAAAATTGTACTAGGTCTTATTTTCGGGGGATGTCTTATTTTAGGGGAAACAGGGTAGTAACAAGTCGCTGCACTGTGATGATAGTACGGTGCATGCAGGGGGATTTGACGAATAGAGGCTAATGTCACCAGTTGGGGGACATGAAAGAAGGGCTTCAGGGGCATCTATTCGACAGTGAAGCTGACTAAACAGGAAGACAAAATACATCATTACAATCTCGGTGCTCAGCTCTAACTGGAGATGCTGGTTTAGCAAATTAAATTTGAGCATAGATTTCCTTTAAAGACACAAGTTACTTTTATATTTTTAAAATCATGTTTACCGTAACAAATATGATGGATTCTAAAATTAAATTACACAAATGATGTTCTTTTTGTCTTCTTTGATCAAACTATGCACTCCAGTAGGAATTCAGTTCCCTACATATGCACATCAATGCATACAACACTTGCATTAAGTTTCTGCCATGCTGTTTCTGGCAGAGTAATGTTTAAATAATCTGTTTCCGCACAACAAAACTTACCTAATATTTATTTCATGTAATTCATGTTACCTGGTGGCTAAATCATAATTATTCTGCTGTAATATTTAACTTTGATTCTGGAATATAAATTCTGCCAGTACTTGTGGAAGTTTTGACAAAGTCCTTCCTAGTGGGTGTTATTTGTCAAATGGTTACAGTTTTCAAATATACCCTTCATACCATATGTGGTTTTCCCATGCTTCATCGATATCATCATTTTATTTATAGCTACTGGAACTTTTGCAAAGCGGGAACAAATTTTTTTTTTAATTTACAACAGTCAAACATTACTAACTGTCTAAATGAAAGATCTAAGTTTTGTGTGGGATTGAATACAACAAAGTATGAAGTACTAGAAAGGTCTCCTTCATAATTTAAGAAGAATAGGTGACCACTGTGGGTTGGGGTGCAATACCAGGTATAAAAACAATACAAGAGACAAGACCAAGGTATGCATACATCAAAGATGTAATACTGACACAACCAACACGCATTGTGTGCTTGCCGAAATGTCTGGCCCGCACATCCAACAAACATAAGGAAAATTATTAATTGATGTACTCCATCCACCTGTATTGGGGCAGTCTAGTTTTGTAGCTTTTGCACTTATTTGTGCTTGTAAATGTATTAGAACACTTGTGAAATGTCCAGCACCATTGAATTAATAGTCCTCTACAATAACACTTGATTACAATAAAAGAATCTAAATTCATAGGGAAAAAATATTATATCAAATATTGACATGTCTTTGCATCTGGAAGCTAGGGAAACTATATAGAATATGCAGGTTACAACAGTTTTCTGTTTCATTCCAGGGAAGAAGAATAATCAGGAATTTCTACAATTTATATCGGGTTTAAACTGAATTCCATAAAGCTGTGGAATGCCTATCACAGAACACCCAAATTACCATCTATTAATTATCGGATCATGGCAGGGATCTGTAGATGCAAGCTAAAAATAAGATTTGGAGATTATAAGGCCAAATGGATGAGGTATAATACAGTAAAACCAGTGGATGTTTTCAAAATCAAATTTAACAGTATCCTAGAGATACAGATAGAGAACATACTGTAATAAGAAGAGGGCAAAATATTGCAATGGGAAGTAAGGACATAGAGACACAACCAAGGATTTCAAGGATCGAACCCAGATAAGTAGAGTTCAGCAGGGAAGAAGGACCTCTATATGGGTAAAGGTTGTCCCACACTGGCCATGGTTGGTCCCAGACTGACACAATTAACACGCATTGTGTGCTTGCCAAAATGTCTGGCCCGCACACTCAGGGACCAGAAGTGTGCTCAGCTTGTCCAGCACTTTTTACACGCGACAAGATGTTGGTGGCTTTAAAGGCAGCTGATTGACAATGCTGTTATTTAATCTACGACCTACTAGTACACACAGGTCCTTATAAACGAGGGACTTATAGGCCTATAATTGCTTGGCAAATATCTGGAGCCCCTTTTGAAAATTGGCACCACATTCGCCTTGCCCAAGTCACTTGGCACCGTACCAGTAATCAGGGAATCTCCGAAGATTTCAGACAGCAGCACTTGATAACAGAACTGAGTTCCTTAAGAACTCTGGGTCATAACTTATCTGGTCAAGGAGCCTTGTACACATTTATTTTATTGAGCTTAGATTGGATCATGTCTACATTCAGCCAGTCTAGTATATTACAGTAGAACACCCAGTAGAAGTTCTTCTATTGTATAAATGGAGCTAAAAAAATCCATCAAGTATCTCCACCTTCTCTTGGTCTCCAGTCACCAAAGCCCCATTTTCAGTATATACTGTTTCCCTGAAAATAGGTCATCTCGCAAATATAGGACCTAGTACAATTTTTCTCAAGCACAGAAATATAAGGTCTCCCCTGAAATTATTATTTGCTACAGCTTCCCCCACATCATACATTAATATTAGTAAATCTTTTAGATACTGCAAGAGGCTGTTTGAGTGAAGAATTCATGGAGTAAAATCAATGACTGTTGTGATACGAGTAGCTACCTGGAAAGGAAGGGGTCATGGAAGGAAAGTGCTATTGTTATACAAGAGTTTTGGGCCAATGATTCTAATAGAAATGGAGTCACAAAAAATTCTGCATGGAATTTAGTTTGGAGAGTTCAAAGTTAAAGGGGTTGTGTCACCATAGCAAATGGCTGTAATTGGGTCCAATGCATTGTGACAAGTACTTTCACCATTTACACTTATTACAAAATATGCGGGCTTACTGAGATAACTCCTTTTGTCCAGGTTGCTGGCGCCCCCTAGTGGTAGCTGTGTCCCGTCCTGAGCAACAGCTGATCTGGCCGAGTCTGCGCACAGGGAGTCAGCAGCTGCTCTACACTACAGATCACTCCACGGGATCACAGCTCCTCTCCAAACTGAGAGATCACCTGACACACTGCAGCCAATAGGAAGTGAGACGGGGCAGAGAGCTCAGCCGTCTACACCAGTGAATGAGGTGATTTCCACTGCTCCACAGTTGCTTCGAGCAGCAGATACAAGGTAACTGCAGCCAGACATGACATCTGCTGCCCAGAGGAGTCCTTCCCTGATACATGGATCATAGCAATGTAGCAGCCCTCTCCTCCCTCCACCATTAGTCAGGTCACACAGGAGGCTGCAGAGATAACACATGTAACAGGCTGAGCTCTGATCTCTCCTGATGCAGTCCTCCTCCTACTCTCCACCATTCACTGTCCCTCCATGTTACACTGCTCTCCTGCAAAGGGGCCCCTGTCCCTGACTAGCAGGGAAGTAGCTAAAGATCAGTAACATGTGAGAAGCCGTCACCTATTTATCTATGCATCCATGCATGTCAGCCTGACTGACCATGATGCTGTGAAAATACATAGTACATGTGTACTATGTGCAGTGGGCGCCAGATTCAGGATTTCTGGCTCACTTTCTTCATGAATCTGCCCCCTGCACTGCTTTGACAGACTGCACCAACTTTTTTTGGTGCACTTTTAACATGGGGCGTATGACGCATTTCAATTGGACTTCTATTGGATCAGTAATGCAGGGACTATTTGAGCACAGCAGGTGGAAGGAGACTCTGAAGGCTGAGCACTCTGTAGTGCTGAGGTATTCCGCTGTCAGTGCTGTGCATGTGCTTGGCTAGGCCCCTCCCACATCTGCTTCTGTGTGGTGCAGAATAGAGGCTGAACAAGCATCATAATAACAAATAGAAAGGTATATTTAATTCCAGGTAACCATTACAAATAGATTTTTGAAATATTTTAACCTCTTTGACAGCTTTTTGCAGTCAATTGTTTCGTGGCATAACCCCTTTAAAGAATAATCCAAGCAATACCAAGTGAATAGTTTATTTAAAAGTAAGCAATCAAATTTAAATTAGTGACGTTTCGGCCAAACATAGGCCTTTGTCAAACACAGATCGTAGTATGGAAAGAGTGCACGCTATTCCCTGACACACACTGGGGCTCATTTACTAAGGGCCCGATTCGCGTTTCCCGACGTGTTACCCGGGTTCTTGGCACACGCGATCGGATTGTGGCACATCGGCGCCGGCATGCACGCAATGGAAATGGGGGGAGGGGGGGTCGTGGCCGAACGAAAACCCGACGAATTCGGAAAAACCACCGCATTTAAAAAAAAAAGAAGTGTTGCTGGACTCGCGCTTACCTTCCCCCACGATGGCTCGGTGAACTCCAGTGCATTCCGATGCTCTTCAGCGCAGCAGCGACACCTGGTGGATGTCGGAGGAACTACCTTAGTGAATCCCGGCTGGACGCAAATCCACCACAGAGAACAAGCCTCTGGATTGCGAATGGACCGGGTAAGTAAATCTGCCCCACTGTGTCGATACCTGAGCGCGTGCACTGCCAGCCAAACTGTTTCCCTACTATGATGTGTATTTGACAAAGGACTACGTTTGGCCGAAGCATCACTAAATTGAATATGATCTCTTACTTGTAAATAAACTATTCACCTGGTATTATGCACTCACCGGCCACTTTATTAGGTACACCTGTCCAACTGCTCGTTAACACTTAATTTCTAATCAGCCAATCACATGGCGGCAACTCAGTGCATTTAGGCATGTAGACATGGTCAAGACAATCTCCTGCAGTTCAAACCGAGCATCAGTATGAGGAAGAAAGGTGATTTGAGTGCCTTTGAATGTGGCATGGTTGTTGGTGCCAGAAGGGCTAGTATTTCAGAAACTGCTGATCTACTGGGATTTTCACGCACAACCATCTCTAGGGTTTACAGGGAATGGTCCGAAAAAGAAAAGACATCCAGTGAGCGGCAGTTCTGTGGGCGGAAATGCCTTGTTGATGCCAGAGGTCAGAGGAGAATGGGCAGACTGTTTCGAGCTGATAGAAAGGCAACAGTGACTCAAATCACCACCCGTTACAACCAAGGTAGGCAGAAGAGCATCTCTGAACGCACAGTACGTCGAACTTTGAGGCAGATGGGCTACAGCAGCAGAAGACCACACCGGGTGCCACTCCTTTCAGCTAAGAACAGGAAACGGAGGCTACAATTTGCACAAGCTCATCGAAATTGGACAGTAGAAGATTGGAAAAAACATTGCCTGGTCTGATGAGTCTCGATTTCTGCTGCGACATTCGGATGGTAGGGTCAGAATTTGGCGTCAACAACATGAAAGCATGGATCCATCCTGCCTTGTATCAACGGTTCAGGCTGGTGGTGGTGTCATGGTGTGGGGAATATTTTCTTGGCACTCTTTGGGCCCCTTGGTACCAATTGAGCATCGTTGCAACGCCACAGCCTACCTGAGTATTGTTGCTGACCATGTCCATCCCTTTATGACCACAATGTACCCAGCAGGATAATGCGCCATGTCATAAAGCTGGAATCATCTCAGACTGGTTTCTTGAACATGACAATGAGTTCACTGTACTCAAATGGCCTCCACAGTCACCAAATCTCAATCCAATAGAGCATCTTTGGGATGTGGTGGAGCAGGAGATTCGCATCATGGATGTGCAGCCGACAAATCTGTGGCAACCGTGTGATGCAATCATGTCAATATGGACAAAAATCTCTGAGGAATGCTTCCAGCACCTTGTTGAATCTTGCCTTGAAGAATTGAGGCAGTTCTGAAGGCAAAACGGGGTCCAACCCGTTACTAGCATGGTGTACCTAATAAAGTGGCCGGGGAGTGTATATTCCAAAGGAGTGCTTGGATTATTCTTTAACTTTGAAGTATTTGGGGCGGGAACCCTAATCCTACCTAGCACCCATAATATTCAAAGTGCAACCGCAGACATCTATTGATTAGTTTGGAAAGTGGTAAGGATGTTAGAGAAGTTGTTGATTTTTTTGTTCATAAGACATCCCCGGAAAATAAGACCTGGTGCCTCTTTAGGAGCAAAAATTTATATAAGACACGGTCTTATCTTCGAGGAAACATGGTAGGGGGACTCACGTGCTCAGAATTTTTTTAAGTATATAAATGCGAAAAAAAAAGTTAAAAGGTTTGTTTTGCTATCTTTGGCCACCCTTCTTTCATTTTGTATTTTTCCAATTTTATTTCCTTCTTACAGTTTTTTGGTAAGGAATTTATAATTATTGAAACGTTCAGTTGACCTGTCAGATTTCTATTTTTTGAATGCCCTCTTTTATCATTTATTGCCCTGCAGCTGTAAGTGACACGGGGTGTAATTAAGCCCGTCTACACTTGTTACCTATAGGAATAAGTTTAGAAGGATAAAGACCCAGTATATATTTGAATGTCTTCTATTTAACATTAGTATCATAATGTGATGATGAAATCAGCCTTCTCAAAATTCAATATTTTTTTATTTCCCTGCATGTTTTTGCTTTTCACAGTTTAGGAGAAAAATTATGTTTTGATCACTGTAGGGTTTCCAAGACAGTGAAATTTTGGACAATTTCCACATTGTTGGAAATCACAATGTCCAGCAAAAGCATCACCTTTTGTGGGATCTTCTACAAGCTGTACATTATGGCTTACAGACACAAACAGATTGGTTTTCTCTTCCAGGCATCAGTGAAGTGTGAAAAAAGAGAATTATTCTCACCGTTAATTCGGTTTCCATTAGTCCACCATGACGGCCCCAACTGGAGGATGACCCTTGACCTCTGTAGGGACAGGAAGCAGAGAGGTTAAATACCCCACCCCGGCATCCGTACTCCAGTGGCTACCAAATAACTACACCGGCCTTGGATGCAACCCATTTATTTTATGTTATTATTGCACACAGAACAAATAGGCAACTTAAACTTTTCAAAATTCAGGGTGGGAATATATATGGGCCGTCATGGTGGACTAATGGAAACCGAATTAACGGTGATAATAATTCTCCTTTTCCATAGCCTCTCCCATGACGGTCCCAACTGGAGATGTACCAGATAAGTAATTTTAGGGGGGGCAACAGCTTGTAAGACCTTCCTTCCGAAGGACTGGTCTCTAGCACTCTGAACATCGAGCCTATAGTGTTTGGCAAAAGCTAGGTGAGTAGACCAGGTAGCTGCTCTACATATGTCCTCTAGTGAGGCACCATGTTTCTCAGCCCAAGAGGCTGCCACTCCTCTGGTTGAATGGGCCCTAATAGTCCCTGGAATGTCCAAGTTATTGGCATCATAAGCTTCTTTGATGACAGTCCGGATCCATCTAGCAATGGATGCTTTTGAAGCTTTTTTGCCCTTGTCTCTTCCTTTGAACTGTAGGAGAATGTTATCATGTTTTCTCCAGGACTTGGTAACTTCAAGATAATGTAGAAGATATCTTCTGACGTCCAATGTATGCCACTCCCATTCTCTGGCATGTTTTGGGTTCTGACAAAAGGAAGGTAGAATAATCTCTTGGTTACGGTGAAAAGATGAGGCTACCTTGGGTGTGAAGGTTTTATCTAACATTAGTACGACCTTATCCTCATACATTTTGAGATAGGGCTCTTTAATTGACAAGGTTTGAATTTCTCCCAAACGCCTAGCTGTTGTTATAGCTATAAGGAAGGTGAGTTTTAACGTCAGCTCCCTAAGTTTAACTTTTTCTAGGGGTTCAAATGGTATTTTCGTGAGGTAATTTAGTACCAATGAGAGATCCCAATTGGGGATACTTTGTTTTATGTGTGGTCTTAGTCTAGCGGTAGCTTTGACAAACCTTTGAATCCACCTGTTTTCTGCTAGTGGGGCGTCGAAGAATGCGCTGAGGGCGGAAATCTGGATTTTTAAAGAACTCGTTTTGAGGCCCTTGTCAAATCCTGCTTGCAGGAAGTCTAGCACCTGTGAAATATTAGGGGATAGTTGGTTAGGAGGAGTCTTGTCACAAAAGGATACAAATCTTCCCTATATCCTGGAATAGATTTGGTGAGTAACTGGTTTGCGGCTTGCCTTGAGCGTGGAAATTACCTTATTTGATAACCCTTTGGATATCAACAACATCCTTTCAGGATCCATGCCGAGAGCTGGAGGGCCTGTGGATCTGGATGGTATACTGGACCCTGGAACAGAAGGTCGTTTAGAGGTTCCAGCATGATAGATTTTTCCAACGCAATCTTCCCTAACCACGGAAACCAGTTCCTCTTTGGCCACCAGGGAACAATGAGAATAACCCTTGTTTGGTCCACTCTGATCTTCTGAACCACTTTTGATATGAGAGGTATGGGAGGAAATGCATACATCAGAGGCCCGTTCCAGGACTGACTGACGGCGTCCCTTTGACAAAATGGAATCTTTGGTTCTAGAGAGAAGAAATGAGGAACCTTTGCATTCTTGCTGGAGGCAAAGAGATCTATTGCTGGTTGTCCCCATCTTTGTGTGAGACGTGCAAAGATGTTCTCGTTCAAACACCACTCGTTTTGGTCTATGACCTGACGACTGAGATAGTCCGCTATCAGGTTCTCTTCCCCCTTTAGATGGGTGGTTGAGAGGGAGCAGATTTTGGTTTCTGCCCATGCAAATATCTTCTCTGAGAGACTGAGGAGATCGGGGTTCCTGGTGCCCCCTTGATGTCGAAGGTAAGCCACCGTCGTAGTATTGTCCGAGTATATCCTTATATGTTTCCCCTTTAAACTTAGAGTGCTGGCTCTTAAAGTCTCTAAGACGGCTCTCAATTCTCGGTAATTTGATGAGCGGGATCTGATTGACTGTGACCATATACCCTGGGTGGGAAGACCTGCCACGTCTGCTCCCCAGCCTGACTGACTTGCATCTGTCCGGATATTTATCACTGGCCAGGGATGCCATGATACTCCTCTTCCTAGGTTTGAAGCGTTCTTCCACCAATCCAAGGATCGCTTGACCACTTCTGGTATCTGTATTTTTTGATTCAGGTGCTGAGGATTTCTGTCCCAAGAAGCCAATATCCAACTCTGAAGGAATCTTGTGTGACTCTGGCTCCACTGTACACACTGAATGGATGTTGTCATAATTCCCAGGATTCTCATGGCTTCCCTTACTGTGCATTGATTTCTCCCCTGAAATATTGTAGTCTGCTGTATCAGCTTCATTATCTTCTCTGGTGGTAAGAAGGACATTTGCTGAATCGAGTCCAATAATGTTCCTAAAAAGACTACTTTTGTACTTGGGGTTAGATTGGATTTCTCCAAATTTATCATCCAGCCTATCTGTCGCAGGATTAACATTGTGACATCTCGGTGATGTATTAGTTCTTGTTTTGAACTGGCCACCACTAACAAGTCGTCCAGGTAGGGAATGACTAATATCCCCTTTTTTCTCAGGAATGCTACCACTTCGACCATAATTTTTGTGAATGTCCTTGGGGCCGAAGAAATCCCAAAAGGCAGCGCCTTGTACTGATAATGGACTTCCTCTCCCCTGGGTGATCGTACTGCGAACCTGAGGAATTTTTGTGAGTTTGAATGGATTGGCACATGGTAGTACGCATCTCTTAGATCTATCGTACACATAAATTGCTCCCGGTTGGATCAGGACGGCTGCTGAGCTTACTGTTTCCATCTTGAATTTCCGGTAACGTATGTATCTGTTTAGGCTCTTCAGTTTGCAAATCATCCTGAATGTGCCGTTCGGCTTTTTTATCAAGAAGAGGGGAGAGTAGTGTCCTTCTTTTAGATGTTCCTGAGCCACAGGGATGATGACGTCCAGCTGTATCAATTTTTGTATCTCTGACCAAAGCAGGGCTGAGAGGTTTCCTGAGGGTTGTTCTGTCAGGACAAACTTTCTGGGAGGAAGAGAGGTTAGCTCTATGTGGTAACCTTCTTGAAGAATACTTAGTATCCAGGGATTTGATGTTATTTGATCCCACTGTGCATGAAATCTCAATAATCTTCCCCCCACTGTGGCGTCATTGTTTTCTGTACGCTGGAGCGGAGTTACTGGCGCTAAGTAGGAAGCCTCTTCCTCCTTTAGGGTAGCTCCACTTGCCCTGTTTACCTTTTCCTCTGAAAGACTGTTTCCTATCCTTGGAGTCCCGAAAGGGCTGTTTCCTTGGATTATTTCTTGATTCTGGAAAGCTCTTCTTTCTATCTGCTGCTTTTTCTAGAAGCGTGTCTAGTTCAGAACCGAATAGATATTCCCCTTCGAATGGAATACCACATAGTTTTGACTTCGACCTGAAATCTCCAGTCCATTGGCGAAGCCGGAGTGATCTCCTGACGGAATTAGATAGTGCCCCTTCTTTGGCGCTTATTCTTACTCCTTCTGCTGAGGCGTCTGCGATGAAGGCTGTAGCCGCTCTTAATGTGGGGAAGGTACTTAACAGCATCTCTCTAGGGGTGCCATCTCTAATATGACTTTCCAATTTGGTCACCCAGTGAAAGAGTGTGCGTGCCATGGATGTTGTGACAATATTAGATTTTAAATTTAACATGGCACACTCCCATGTCTTTTTTAGAAGGCTGTCTGCTTTCTGATCCAAGGGATCCTTAAGCTGGATCGCGTCTTCGAATGGTAAATCCGTCTTTTTGGACATTTTTGTGACCTGGATATCTACTTGAGGCGTAGAATTCCAAACTTTGGTTTCAGCTTCGTCAAAAGAAAGATGGTTTTTAAACTCTTTAGATATGGAAATCCTGTTTTCTGGCTCCCTCCATTCTTCCAGTATTAATTCCTTGAGGGTGTTAATTGGAAACACGCGTCTCTTTTTGACTTTAAGAAGTCCGAATAGCTCATCTTGGATAGTCTTGGTCTCTTCTACTTCTTCTATTTTAAGTGTATCCCTCATAGCTCTCAAAAGTGGTTCCTGATCCTCAGTTGCCAGTAGATATCTGGATTCCATTTTACTAGCTGAATTGGAGGGCCCTGGATCCATATCAACAGATTCTTTGGTTCCCTCTGAGTCAGATGCTGAATCTGACATAGATTCTATAATCCTTTGTCTTTTATATGGAGGTTCTTGAGGTATAAATGCCGACATGGATGTTGTAACTGACGTTCTAACTTCGTCTCTGATAAAGTTACGCATTTCATCCACGAATGAGGCTCTCTCCTCTCTGAGTAAATTATCCACACGTTTTACAGACTGGTTTTTTGTAGTCAGTAGGGAGCTTCTCTAAGCACATATTGCACTTTTTTGAAGTAGCTTTCTTTGTGCCCGACTCCTTAGCTCTCCCTTTATCCTTCTCCTTTTCCCTGGGATCCTACCAAGGAGAAGGAGGAGTAATTAGTCCTTAACCGGACACCTATGTGATAATATGGGGATATGTGGGTGACCCACCACCCTATCCCTAAATGACCCCACTTACAGGGTTCAAGGATATGAGGTCCAGGCTTGAAGCCTCCACGCCATGTGCCTCCATATTCCAAATCGTGGGACCACTGATATCAGCAAGCCTAAACATTTAACAAAATTGCATGATAGACTCTGACAGTTAAACAAAGCGATGTATAAGTGAAAGAGTACCTTAAGTATCTTGAACAAGGGATATATACCGCACAAGTTCCTAAGAAAACATACACATGGATATAGACCTATATCATATATGGCATAATTGAGGCAAATATACAGCATATAACCGACCTTGACGGCTGGGAAATGCCTAGAATGGCGTCCGATCTCGAAAGTCCCTGAGTCAGGACTGACATGCGATCATTAGACAAGCAAAGGAAGGAATAGAAAATCAGCTCACCCTTCTGTGGTCATACATCAGGTGCCGGTGCACGGATATGCTGAGCCGGATCAGTGCATCTTGGACAACAGGAACGTTTATCCAGCAACTAGGCTTGATTTTCATGCAATAAAACTTCTGTTTATTTCATCATAATATAAAAAAGGTACCATGTTACAGACATCTGACATAGATGACTAAGAACTCTTGGGAGTTCGAAACGCGTCAGATGTCTGTAACATGGTACCTTTTTTAACCTTTTTTATATTATGATGAAATAAACAGAAGTTTTATTGCATGACAATCAAGCCTAGTTGCTGGATAAACGTTCCTTTTGTCCATGCGATCATTAGACCTCAGATCAACGTGCATACCTCGCTTTTTGAATCTTACCACTCCACGCTCCTGTTTCCGGGTCGCGTCCATCATGACGTCACATCCGGCTCCGTCATTTCCGGCGGATGTCATCACCAGAGTCGGACGGCAGCCGGCCCACGTGACCTCCGTGATGAACGCGCTCCGGGTGTCCTTAGCTTCAAAGGGTCATCCTCCAGTTGGGGGACACTATGGAAAACCCCATTAAAAGGAAAGGTTCAGTAAGGCATCAGTAAAAAAATTACTGATGCCAGGAAGAGAAACCAATCTGAACGAGTCCATAAGCCAAAATGGGTTCAGTGAAAAAAAAAAATGCTAATGCGAGTCCATCCTTAGTTGCACTACAATTGCTTGTGGTTTTTAGGCCTTATTATATGATGCAAGGAGTCACTTCTTTCCAGTGGAAGACAGGGAAGGGGAGACAAGTTAAAACACAAATTGACAAAGTAGAATCTGTCCTCAGGGAATGCCTTATTAGTCCCTTCCAAAGGCAAAATCCATGCTACCTCCACACACTGCATTGCTGTTCCCTTTTACAGACCAATGGAGCTTAGTATCCAGCTGCTGCATAGATTTAAACTATCGGACAGCAGTTTATAGTTATAAAAGGAGAACACTGACATCTGTTTCACTACTGCATTTATCATACATTTCTTACTATTGAACTCAATTTATAATTGGTTATAATTTGCATTTTTATATATTTTCTTTCATCAATTTTCATTATTTTTATGCTTGTTTTGATTGTGTGTGCAGAATTTATGGAGTTCAAAACAAATGTGTTAGACAGTGACCTCTAGTGTTAGAACTATTTTGAGCAAATTAATTTATACATATAAAATCTATTTGTCAGTTGAGTTGACGGAGTCCAAATTTTTTATTAAAAAAAATGTATAATGGAACTTTTATTACAAATGTAAAGAAAAATGAATAAATGAAGTGGAGGTATATACAAGTGATTTAAAAAAACAACAATGCAGCTAGGAGTGGGCCAGTCATGTATATCCAAAAACCAAATAGGCCCACATATAAAATATCTATTCAGCTCTCAAAAATCTAGGTATTGCCAATCATCTATACCCTCAGGAATGGAGTATATCTATGAAATGCATCAGTTTTTGTATTTAAGTATAAATAGGATTTTCCAAGTAATGTAGTGAGTTTCAGTTGGCGTTTCACCACAATTATTTACAGGTTGTTATGAACAGTCAGCAACATGGGTGAGTGTACCACTATTTTTCAAGGTAGTGTGTGCCCTAGGGCCTTGTAGTCATCCCTGTGTTTTAATCCTCACTTCACCAATTAATTGCTTGTACAGGCAGTCTCCGGGTTACATACAAGATAGGGTCTGTAGGTTTGTTCTTAAGTTGAGTTTGTATGTAAGTCGGAACTGAATATTTTATCATTGTAATCCCAGACAGAACTTTTTTAGCCTCTGTGACAATTGGATTTAAAAAATGTTGGGTTGTCATAAGAATCAATATTAACACTAAAGCTTCATTACAGACACCTTTTGATAACTGTTACAGCTGTTTATTGTAGCGTAGGACTAAAGTACAATAAATTACCAATATCCAGAGGTCCGTTTGTAACTAGGGGTCGTATGCAAGTCGAGTGTTCTTAAGTAGAGGACTGCCTGTATTTAGAACTAATACTAGATAAAAAGGTCAAAATCTGCAAATCGGCCGCTGCAGTTCGGCTAGATATTCAATCACTGATTCTACCACTTAAGATAGAGATTAAGATAGAGAAAAAAAATAAAATACATATCATCTCCAAAACCTACTTGGGGAGTGTCAAGAGATTCGTCAAGTATTCCATGCGAAAAATGGGTTCCCCAATTTTACTGTATGGTAAATGTGTAGTTTATATGTATAAATTGAGTCACAAGATGCAGCCGGAATATACATTCATTTAATTTGCTAAACAACATCATCATTTTAAAGGGCTTGTGCTGGATACAGAACAAATAAAGTGTGGGAGACATTTTAAAGGTAAATTCAGTATAATTGCGGCCTGAAAACTGTCTAGCATGCTTTGTGCTGCATATTCGAAGTGGTATTTCGGAAAAGAAATTTGACAGCACATAAAATATTTTGTACAATACAGTGGCTGTGCAAATACCACACGCCTTGGGTACTGAAGTCCTGCAAAGGAAACCAAAATTTGATAATCAGCCTAAACAACCTTGATAGTTCAAACTCCACTGAAGATTACACTTAAGTTAGCAAGTCTTAGAACACATGAATTCTGTTTATTGGGTCACTCCTTCCTGCTTCTTTTTGGGCTGCCACCTTCATTTGCCGCTAACATTTTCTTTGCTCCTCTTTTCTTCAGTGCCTTGACTTTACGAGTTTGGAGCTTGCCCAGATCCTGTTTCTGCATATGGATTCTGCCATACTGTGTACCAAATGTGTCATGAGATATGTTCTTCTTTTTCTTTGCCTATTCAGAACAGACAAACATTATTAATTAATGGCATTAAAGCAAAAAAAAAAAAAAAAAGTACAAAACACATTACTGTTCAGGCGAGTGAGGTGTAAACATGTGATTGCTGTAGCCAAACTCCACATGTACTGTAACCTGCTAAAGAGGGAAGGTGTAGGAACAACTGTATTAACTAACAAACTTGGCAACCACTTTAACCCCTTATTGACCTCTTAATATAACCCTTAATGAGAAGCCGTAATCACCAAGCATATTTAGCAATTTGCCATTTAAGGGATGTAACTTCATTTTTTTGTGCACTACCTAAAATTATTTTCAAAAAATGTTAAAGAATTGGTAAAAAAATTATTTTTTAGGTTAAAGGGGATTCTTTTTTTTTTTTTTTTTTTTTTTTTAGATGAAACCCCCTATTGTGAGAGATCCTTTTGATATATGCATAGTCTCGGGTATACAGTGAGGTTTTCCCAGTGAAATAGGGGATTTTTTTTAATGGAAAAATATGAGTATAAATATACATGTCATATGAGCACAGGGCATGTTCAAATGTGTGTGTTTATTCTACTCAAGGCATATGTTACACACATACAGTGGGGGAGATTTAGCATACAGCTTAGGCCTCTTGATGCAACCGGCGGGTAGCGTGGCCCCTGCGCAAAACTATGCCAGGTCCGACCTTATGTAGATTTGCATAAAAACCTGCAAATTAAAGTTTTCGCAAAAGAATGCAGGCACGGGGTGGGATGCCCTCTCCGCTGGCCGCCATGCCACTCTACACCCACATGATGTGTAGGTGGCGTATTCATTATTTTAATTGCAAATTAGTGCACTGTGCAATAATTCGTGATTTTGTCACTGCTTCTATGCCAGAAAACTGGCATTAATTTGCATGAGAGGTTCTCTTCAACCCCTTGCCACAAACTGACAGGCTCAGCCCTCTCCATACAGACTGGATGTTTGCTTCATATTGCAGCATGAACTCCTGGGATCACTGCTGGATCAATTGCAGGTGTTAACCAGGTGTAGCAGCCAGCAAAGCTGCTGGCAACACCGGCGCCGTTATTTTGGTTTTGATAGTCGTTCCCTGACGTCCATCACCATCGAAGATATGTTACAATATAACATTGTAAAAGGTTGTTCAGCAAATCCACCATATAGTGCTATACTGTAGTATGGTACCATACAATTGACCAGACACCCTAGGGTTAAAGTACCCTGGGGAGGAGGGGGTTAAAAAAAATAAAAAAATACAAAATAAAATGTTCAAATCACAAACCTTTCCCTAGAACAGATATAAAAATAAAAAATAAACAATAAACAAATACATACTGGTATAGCCCAGTCCCAATTGGCCCAATTTATTATTGTATAAAAACTGTTATTCCCAGCAGCAAACCCCGTAATGGAAAATAGCATCCAAATATTTTTTGGTAATTTTGCTACACATAAAAGTTTAAATAAGTGATCACAGGGTCGTAGAGTTCCTCAAATGGGATCAAATGTAAAAGTCACCAGGTCCTGCAAAAAAATTATACCTTCCGCAGCTCCAGTATGTAAGAAAAAGTTCTTAGCTTTAGTATATAGCAAAATTAATTTTTTTTTTTTACAAAAGGTTTTAAATTTATTAAAACCTAAAGAAAACCCTAGACAAAATTTGGTTTCCCGTAATTGTACCGACCCAAAAAATAAAGGAGAGGTGTCATTTGGACACACAGTGAAAACTGTAAAGACTGTGCCCAAAAGAAAATGACAAACAAATTTTTTTTTTTGCCAAATCACTACATTTGGAATCTTCCTCCCACTTCCCAGTACAGGGAATGGAAAATGAAACACCGCCAATAGGACAATAGTACAATTTTTTAAACAGAAAATAAGCATGCTAGTTGAAGAGGAGGAGCAAAAAGTGGAAAATGTAAAAATGAAAAGGGCATTGGCAAAAAATGGGCTAAAGTTGTAATAATTTCATATTTATTTTTTATTTTTAACAAGAAGCCAAAGGCTCCATTTCACTGGGGCCTGCACCCAACGGGAGTTTGTTGGTGATGTGGACGGGATCTCGGTACCTACACCCATGTGTGGTGGTCCTGTTCCTTAATTACCACGTTTTGACAGGAAGTACAGAGCAAAATTTGAACCATTTGCTCTTCAACACTTCAGCTATCACTTCCCCTTAGAAGTCTAGGGCTAACACAGGGGGGCACTAAGTTGTCAGGAGCAGATTTGACAACACACACGGTGCACTGGATGCAGCAGAACTCCCCGTCTATTTCAATGTGGGAGAATAAGGAGTCTCAGATATGTCGCCTAGAGGAGTTATCTAGCTGGGCATCTCACACACACACAAACAATTTGAAATGGTATGGAAACCTTGGCTTTTTAACGACTCCACCTCAACACGTCCAAGAAGCTAGGTAGGGGTACTGAGCAAGTGGAGATGGATCTATTAGCGTAGGCTCTAACTGTTCAACCAACTCAATTGCTCAGAACCTTGGGGGTCGTACACAGAGGCAGTATGTTCCACCCTCCCCTCCTTACCTTTCTACCCCTTGGACTTTCCTTCCCCCTCTTCCCTCCCCAAAAGTAGCCACTTGTCACGTGGTGCAACATATGCTGCATTTAGTTTTTGTTGCAGATCCATTGGCAACATTATAATCCTATATGGACGCAATTTGTTTCTCTGTATTCTGTAGAGATAGATGTTGACTATCAATATGCTTTGTTCTCATCTAGAGGTACAGAGCCTATTGTAATCGGCTTGTTGATTGCTTTGTTTTAATGTTTATATTTGAAAAAGAATAAAAACAGAATTAAAAAAAAAAAAAAAAAAAAAAGAAGATTTTTAAATACAGATATTAATTCTCGACTAACTTTAATCAGTGGATATCTCCGGTTCTTTTTCACCTAGAAGCACATTATCTTATATGATATTAAAGTGGGGATTCTCCTCTTTAATAGGGCACTACTGTGTCCAATTGTGTTTCTAGACGGTTCAGGAGATACGAGTGTTTGAAATGGTCAGCTGAAGGAATGTTAAAGCAGCTGCAGAAGACAAAAATACATGCACCCTTTGCATCTGACTCTGGGAAATGAACAGTTTTCCACATTTTTAGTTGTCTGCTAATGGTCTGCTGATTTGGTAAGCTCTGTGTAGCGCTGTGGAATCTGTGTGCAATATGTAAAGGAATTATTATACTATTAAAACAAGTGTTATCATTCTAAGTCTCACATATAAAATAAAAATTGTTATGACATGAAAAGTGGTTTAAATGATATTGTCATTTAACAAAGAACAGAAGTGCAAACATTGACCTGTACATTCAGTTACCAATGAGCCTCGGTCACAAAGGGGCTATATAAAGCAATTGATCGCAATTACCTGGAGGGCTTTGGGGCGTTTCATGGCAAGTTTGAATAGGTCATCTGAAGCCAAATGTGTCCGTCTCATCACAAAATCAAAAGAGGGTCCCATTTCTTCCAGTTCTATTCTTGGTGTCCTGCACCCTGATTTTTTCAAAATAACCCTGTTCACATGAATTAAAAAGATAAGAAAAAACTTTCGAGTTAAGGAGCAATGGCTAATATAAAAGTTACATTAGGCTTCTTGGAAAGTAGAAACCATTTTAATCAATCTCAATGCACATTTAGCACATAAAGCTTTGTCAGTGCCATCAGCAACTTTTGCTGGCCCCTGTATATTAGGTCTACCCTCGCCCTGCACTGGTTTATTTATACTTTATTTCGATGGTAGATTTCCTTTAATGCAATTCCTACAAAATGGCCTTGTCATTTGTGCAGGAAGGAGAAGCAATAGAGCTTGTATGTTCCATCTAGACCAGGTTTTTACTTACTTGTAACTCCGCATAAAAATTTTCCCATCCACTGCTGTAAAATGCAAGACATGCTCAAGTCCAGCGAGTCGGATGGCAGACACTACTGGTCCTCTGAAGAAATCTACAAATCACAAATAAACACCAACTATGAATTAATGATAACAAAAAGGATAATAAAGATCTAGCAATAATTTAGATACTGTTATAAGAATGCAGAAATCCAATAAACACCAAACCGTAATTATAATTTAAAAGGGTTTTCATAGGAATTTTCACATGCGAGGATCGAAGTTACAAAGACTGTTTATGCGGCTGTTCTACACTTTAAAGGAAAACTACCATTCCGAATAACAAAAAAAAGCTACAGATACTCACCAGTGCTCCTCTTTATCAAGATCCCAGTGGTGTTCTTTTATGTTAGCACACCGGGATCACTGTAAAAAAAACAATAGTTATTTACCGGGAACGTTGTTTCATGAAGCCACACCAGCACCAACCGAGAGTGGTTCCACCCCTGGGACAGGAAACTTGAGCATAAAACTAATGCTCCACCAGCCTCTGAGGTTTACAGAGACTCATAGAACAATAAATTTTAACCGAAATAGCTTTTTTTCCCCGTTTTCACCCACGAATCTTCACCACCCAGGTGGGAATACCTGGTGTGGTCGTGTCTCAATGAAACAACGTTACTGGTAATTAACTATTGTTTTCACATTTGCCACGACAGCATCAACCGAGAGAATGGCAGAGAACACATTTTGGTTGGAAAGTTTCTTCTTTTTCCCCTCCCTAAGGTCAGATCACCAGTGCCACATCCACCCTATAATATCTATAGAACATGTGTGGAGAGGACCACATAGCGGCCCTGCATGTCTGGTTAATACAAGCATCTTTAAATTTGGCCCACAAAGTTGCTCGAGCCCTGGTTGACGTGGTGCAAGTTGACCCAATGCCTTGTAGGCTTCTGTTATAGCTGTCCTTAATCAAGCGGCCATGGTAGACAAAGAGGCTTTAGAGCCTTTGTTACCTCTGGTAGAGACGATGGACTGTCTGATCCCCTGAAAGCCAAAGCCCTGTCTATATATGCCAGTAGGTATCTTTGACATCCAGTTTGTAGCAAAGTCTTTCCCTGTCCGTCCTTGGGTTTCCGGGAGAATACCCTCCTGGGGTTGATGTAATTTTGACACCACTTTTGGCAAACACTGGTTCAGTCTTTAGGATAATTCTGTCAGGCAACACTTGCAGGTACAGGCCTTGGAAGGAAGGGCTGCCAGTTCCCCTTAGCTCCACGAGACAAGAGGACCACTTTCAGTCAGTAATTGAGCCCTCTTTTTTAAAATCCAATTCTTTCACTGAATATTTTTAAATTTTACAACACACAGAAAACCCCCCCCCGAATAAATAAATAATAAAAAAAAAAAAGGGATAGAGGAGAGCACCTTTCTCCCAAAAGAAAGATAAAGAGTACACATCTAGCCAGTAGTGTTTAAAGGTGTGGGGGTAGACCAGCATGAAGCCTGACAGATAAGTAGGCATGTCTAAATTCCGCCCAGGATGTGGCCAGTGCTCGGGTAGCATGGGCATAAATCTTTTCTGGGGCAGATTCCTCAGCAGCTTCATAGGCTAACTGGATAGTAGCCCTAATCCATCTAGCGATGGTTGTTGAGGATGCCTCTGTCCCTTCCTGAAAAGAGAACAAAAACTGTCTTCCAATAGGATTTTGAAATCTCTAGGTACTGGAGAATACTGCGCCTAACCTCAAGGTTATGAAAGGACTTTTCTCTTTCTGTCTGGTAAAATTTAGTGGTAAGTGGTAAAATTTAAGTGACAAGTTTTGCGTTTCGTTCTGAAAAAAAGTAAAAATTTGGCAAAAGTTTGTAAAATTTCTTCATTTTCCAAGATTGAAATGTTCTGATTTCCAGACAGGAAGTAAAACTACCCAAAAAGCTTGGTAATTAACAATTACGGAATGCCTGCATTATGTTACGATGATATTTTATGATAAACCCCATAAATTACCCCACTATAGAAACTTCACCCCTCAACGTATGTAAAACAACTTCTATTAAGTATATTAACCCTTTAAGTGTTTCACATGGGCTAAAACAATATGGACCTGCGATTTAGAAACTTTTGAATTTTTTTGGGAAAATACTTACATTGAGGCCAAAACTAACAGCTTCACAATAAATTAAATGATGAAACGCTCTGCAACCTTTGATGCCCAATTTCTCCCAAGTGTACTGATACCCCATATGTGGTGGTAAACTTCACTATGGTCGCACTGCAGAGGATAGAATGAAAGCAGCGCTATTCACAGCAGATTTGTATTGTCACATTGTATAGCCTATAAATTTTAATTTTTTTGGTAATGCAAACATATAAAGGGCTTATTATTTACGGGATGAGATACAATGTATAGATAATTCATTTTGGGAGTCTAAAGCTTATTCATGAGATTTTATTAACTATTTCAAGGGGGACACAAACAATATCAATTTTTATTTTGGATTTTTAGCCCTTTTTTCCCCCCGTAATGTAAAACTAATATTTTATCTTTATTCTTCGGTTCACTACGATTGCGGTGATACCTCATTTATATAGTTTTTCTTATCTTGGTTCAATTTTACTGAGCAAAACCACTATTGGAGAAAATCGCATTGTTTTTACTATTGACAACTTTTCAGGGCCATAACTTCTGTTTTTTTCTGATGTCAGATCTGCAAAAATAGTTGTTCTTTTCAGTCGTATCATTTTAGGGAACATAACTTTTTAGAACATTTTTTGTGATGGTGTTTGATGAAAAATTATATATTATGGGAAGTTTTTCGTGTTTTTTTTTTACGTTGTTCACCGGGAAGGTTCAATATTGATTTAGATTGATACCAAATATGTACTTTTTTGTGTTTTATATACTTTATTTGCATTTTATGTGTAACTGTAGAGATTATGGGACTTTTATTTAATTATTATTATAAAATTATTTCATGGTTTTTTTTACTTTTTTTTTTTTTTTCCATTTTCCATCCTCCATCCTTTACTTGTATTGCAGTGTAGAGTAAGTAACTGAGCATGCTCAGTTACAAACAGCCGGGTCTTGCCAGGAGGCGGAACCCAGCGTGAAGATGAGCAGGCAGCCTCGGGGCACTCTACCGACCCCAGGGGCTGCGGCAGAATGGATCGGATCCCCCGGTACGCACAAAGGACACACTTAGACGCTGCGGTCATGCTTGACCACGGTGTGTAAGGGGTTAAACAAACGGGATTTGATCGTTTTTCCGATCCCGGGTCTGGGCTATGATATCACAGCCCGATACAGGCACCAGACTGACCCGATGTCCCTAAACCTTTCTCTGACGCGCCGCCGTAGAAAGCCGTTGCGTCAGAAGAAGTAACCTTACTTAGCACCGTAAAAAGCCAATAGGGCGGTGATTACATATACTTACACCTACATAGATCTTCAGCGTTTGTATCCCTTCCTGTGCTGACGTTTCAGTTAAAAACCTATAAAAAAAATACTAAAAAACACAAAAAAAATATAGTTTCTAGCATGGCTAAACGGGTGTATTCTGCGGATGAGGCCTATGCCTTCATGTGTTCAGATACAGACACTGCAAGTGATGAACACTTTCTAATGTCCTCCTCTAGTGACAGTGATGAACCCTTTACAAAGGCGCAGTAGGCAGAGTGAAGAGCAGTCAAGTGACCCAGGTTGGGAGCCCCCAAATATGTTTTCTCCCCAAATTCCAACCCAGGAATAAATATTAATACAGATGGGTACAAGGAACTTGATTTTTTTTTTTAAATTTTTTTTACAGAGGAATTTGTAGACCTAATGGTTACACAGACAAATCTGTATGCAGAACAGTTTCAGGCCGGTCACCCCACATCTTATTATGCTAGAAGCCAGAGTTGGCAGCAGACTAATGCCACAGTATTAAAAAAATTCTGTGGGCTCTTTCTTAATATGGGACTTGTTAAAAAGCCTAGCATCCGGTCATATTGGTCCAGTGACGTTTTATACCACACTCCAATGTACAGGGCTGTAATGACAAGACCACGTTTTGAGGCGCTGTTAAAATTTCTGCATTACAGTGATAATAGTCAGTGTCCTGCTGCTGGTGACCATGCCCAAGACCGATTGTACAAAATTAGCCCAGTAGTGACTCATTTTAATGAGAAATTTATGGAAGTTTACACCCCACAAAAAAATATAGCCATCGACGAATCACCTGTACTTTTTAGAGGTAGGCTAAAATTTCGGCAATATCTGCCAAGCAAAAGAGCTAGATACGGGATCAAAGTTTACAAGCTCTGTGAAAGTGAAAGCAGATACACCTACAAATTCCGTATCTATGAGGGAAAGGACTCCCAGATCTGTCCACCTAAGTGCCCCCCTGTCCTAACCACAAGCGGTAAAATTGTATGGGATCTTTTATTCCACCTGATGGGTAAAGGCTATCACCTTTACATAGATAATTTCTATACAAGTGTCCCTCTATTTCAGTGCCTCCTTGAAAAAGGAACAGTGGCTTGCGGAACAATAAGGAGGAATCAAAGAGGCCTCCCAAAAATCTGGTGGACCTTAAATTGAGACGGGGTGAAAGCAAGTCCTTGTGTCAGAGTAACATCATGCTGACAAAATATAAGGACAAGAGAGATGTGTTTGTCCTCACATCTATCCATGCAGATTACAACACCCCTGTCTCTATTAGAGGAACCAACGTCACAGTCCTCAAGCCAGTCTGCATACAGGAGTACAGCCAACACATGGGAGGGGTTGATCTAGCCGATCAAATGCTACAGCCATATAATGCGATTCGCAAGTCCCGCACTTGGTACAAAAAAGGTTGCAGTGCATTTAGTGAAAACTACATTGTATAATTATTTTATCATTTACCGCAAGACCTGCCAACAAGTAACCTTGGCATACCAAGAACAAGTAATAAAGCAATCACTGTTCCCAGAGGGTGAAGAGGGTGCGAGCACATCCCATACTAGTCACGCCAGCAGAATTGTGCCAGGACAACATTTCCCATCTGAGATCCCCCCACAGAAAAGAAAAGACGGCCATACATAAAATGCTGTGTGTGTTACAAGAAGGGAACACGCAAAGATACCGGTTATCAATGCGACAGTTGCCCAGATAAGCCAGGGTTGTGCATTAAAGACTGTTTCCGTGCTTACCATACTTCCCTGGAATATTAATTTTATTGTTATTTTGTAATTTCATTGCAATTTTGGCCATTTACAAAGTGATATTATACCTAAAATTTTAAACCACATTTCATTTCATTTCATTTTACCCCTAGATCAGTGATGGCTAACCTATGGCACTGGTGCCAGAGGTGGCACTCAGAGCCCTTTCTGTGGGCACTCAGGCCATCACCAGAGATGACTCCAGGTATCTTCCTGCAGTCTCAGACAGCCCAGGACTTGCTGTGCAGAGGTATTTTAAAGTGACAGCTCTACCTGGGACTATTTTCTGCTTTATTGGTGTCCTCAGGGGCTAGTATCAATGAAAACTGTGACAGAGAAGGGAGTATAAATCACAAATTAAATTTCTGTGTTGGCACTTTGCGATAAATAAGCGGGTCTTTGTTGTAGTTTTGGCACTCAGTCTCTTAAAGGTTCGCCATCACTGCCCTAGATGAATACAGAAGGAACAAGTGTTCTTCACAACATGCGCAAATAGATTTTGCCTGGATTTAATTTTACTTGCGCCAAAAACTTTCATTATACCCCTAGATGAATAATTCCTGCTTTCTGGGTGTTGTTTTCAATAAGGTTCACTTATGGTGGTGTTACATTATTCTTTTGGCTCAAATCTACTATAAGTGTGGAATGGGGCCTATAAGTCACTATTGCTTTATCCTGGAAACCTTTAAGGGTTTCGTTTCCAAAATGGGGTCACTTGTTGGGGTTTTTAACCGTTTCCATTCCCAAAAGTCTTTGTAAATGAAAGGTGTGACATAAAACTTTCAGGAAAATTTACTCACTCATAACCAAATGGTGCTCTGTTCTGTGCCCTGCTATATGCCCTAAAAGCAGTTTACACCCACATGTGGGCTATTTCCGTGATCAGGAGGAATTGTGCAATAAAATGGGGTGTATGCTTTTTCCTACAACCCATTGTAAATTTGTACATTTTAGGCCTAAATTAATATATTAGTGAAAAAATTTTATTTTTCAAAATTTGACTTTATATTATTTTAATTTCTGTGAAACACAGAGGGGGTAGAAAAGGCCATTATACCCCTTAATAAATTCCTTCAGGGGTGTAGTTACCAAAATGGGGTCACATGTTGGGGTTTTTAAATGTTCCCATTCCCCAGAGTCTTTGTAAATGAACGATGGTGGCCTAAAACAGTTTCAGGAAAATCTACTCAAAACCAAATGGTGCTCGCTCTGTTCTGTGCCCTGCTATATGCCCAAAAAGCAGTTTACAACCACATGTGGGGTATTTCCGTGCTCAGGAGGAATTGTGCAATAAAATGGGGTGTGTGTTTTTTCCTAAATTTGTACATTTTAGGCCTAAATTAATATATTAGTGAAAAAAATTATTTTTCAAAATTTTACTTTTATTTCTCTTTAATTCCTTTGAAACACCGAAAGGGTTAAAAAAAACTTTCTAAAAGTGGTTTTGAAAAGCTGGATGGGAGCATTTCTGAAAATGAAGTAATTTGTGATGGTTTTTTATTGCAAAGTCTTTTAAAAAGCTCTTTCTTAATTGCAATAGTCCATAAACACGGTTTCCAAATTTTCCTATAAATTGCTGTGCAAGTCTAGAAAAATTTAAGAATGTTTACAAAGTTATTACAATATAATGCAGAGCTATGGTAAATGCTATTTATTAAGTAATTTGGACGGTAAGATTGTCTGTCTGAAAAAAAAAAACATGTTAAATTAGAAAAATTGCTGATTTTTTTTATTTTTTGCTAATTCCTTTTTTAATAAAAACATAAATCATATCAACTAACATTTACCACTGACATAAAGCACAGTGTGTCAAGCAAAAACAATCTCAAAATAACATAGATAAGTTAATGCGTTCTGAAGTTATTATAAAACAAAATGATACATGTCAGGTCTGAAAAATAGGCTTGTGTCCTGAAGGCCATTTTAGGCTGTGTCCTTAAGGTGTTAAAAAAATGATGTAAATGTAAAGTAGACATATGGGAAATGTTATTCAGCAACTTATCTTAGATGGTAAATCTGCCTGAAAACGCGATGATTTTGAAAATGGCAAATTTTTCAAAAAATTCATCATTTTTTCTTTTTTTAATAAATGCAAAACCTACCAGCCAAAATTCACCACTAAAATGAAGTACAACATGTGGGGAAAAAACAAAACAAAACAAAACAAAACCTTATCTCATAATCGCTTTGATAAGTAACAGAGTTCAAAAGTTATAACCATATAAAGAGACGCAAGTCAGGATAAAAAAATGGGACTGAGCCTTAAGCTACAAAATGGCTGCGTCCTTAAGGGGTTAATCAGTCCGTTAATTTCTGTCTAAGGTAAAAATGTTCTAGTTTCATATGGCAACCAATCAGAGCTCAGTTTTATTTTTATAAACAGCTTTGGGAAAATGAAAGCTGAGCTCCGATTGGTCAATGGTCAACTAGAACAGTTCTGCTCCGAGAAACTTCTTATAAATCTCCACCAATGTTCATAATGTTGTTACCTATTAACAGGCTTTTTAGTCGTCTATAATCTTCATTTATTTCAAAAGCATCTCCAGCAAATATCAAAAGCGGCTTTGTTCCTTCAGGACACTTGGCGGTCTGTAAGACATGAGATGGGAATATATTTCATATAGAAAACTCTGTATTTGTAAACAACAAATGAGCAACAAATGAGGTACTACCAAAATTAATAACTACAGTTAAACGGTAAAATACTAGGGTTTTTTAGTTTTTTTTTATTTAAGTGAATAAACCTTTGCACAGTAAAATGGAGCTACTACATGAACAATTGGAAAATAAACTAAGCCAGATGTACCATAATTGTATATAGCATGCTTTGCACCATGTTTTACCAATGTCCGAAAACCTGGGGCCGGCTTAAAGTGAGTAAGTTGCATTTTCTACTGTCAACTAAGCCAAGTTTTAGGGGTAAAATGAAACCACACAATCTTAAAGAGTACTTAAACTTAGTGAATTAACCAGGGTATGGCAAGTACCCAATGATTGCAGTGCAGGGATGTTAATGGCAAAGCAAAGCAAGATTATCTTATTGGCTTTAGATGTTTTTACCATTGCAGGGTTATCTTTATATATTCCTAATTATTTTCCTAATTCCTATTCCTAATATATTCCTAATATTCTCCGCCTGGCTATTTGTTTGGTTGCCATGGGAATCCATAGCTAGACTGAGGAGTGTGGGTGGATGTTTCTGGGAGGGGTTACTAGCACATGTACGCTCATGATCAGTAGCAGCAGAATATCAGTCCTAGCAGTATACAAAAAGCTCCAGGACCTGCAATGATGTTAAAAGCATGTGACTAGTCATCCAATTACATACCAAGAATGGTATGTAGCAGAGCGGTTTGTGTTCTAATACAGTACAAATGTGTATGTATCAAGGTTTGAATCCACAAATAAAGACAGAGCTCAGGCCCCCATCAGTTCTATTAAATGGCAGATCAGATCCTGAACACAGTACAGTGTATATACAGTGCAACCTCTTTGAGAAGATCTTTTGCACAGGAATTAGTAAGATAGGTGGTCTTTTGGAGAGCTTTCAGGGTGCATTCAAACGTGGAAGTAAGGGTGGGTTTGCACCACATTTTTTTGTATACACTGGCAAAAAGGCAGTCTTGCCACTATTCGTCCTGTCCGTCAAAAAAATGCAGGATGGAAAGATGTAGCAAGCCAATTTTTTTCATTCTACAGCTGAGAACATATGCTCTTAGGGGAGGCAGTGGACGGTTATGGGGAGCGTATTGCATCTCTCCTCACAGCCTCGTCAAGCACTTACATCGGTCGGCAGGAGGGTGCACCTGGTGGGGTGGGGGAGGCGAGAGGGATAGAAAGATATACAAACACATACTGTGACACTGCCAGGTGTTCAATCTTATTTAGGCGTTTTATAGTGTAGTTGGACATGTTTTAATATATCTTTTCCCTTATGATGTAGTAGTATATGATGCAGAGCTCCAATGCTAGATCTCTGTACAAGCAGTAACACTGATTCTGTGCCCTGATTTGCTGAGCAGTTTCTGTACGTTCACGTGAATGCCCCGAGTGCTATTGGCATCATTGCCCATAGCTGATAACACAACCAGAAAGTGCCACCTACTTCAGGAAAAGCTGAGAGGGTTTTTAGGATAGCCTTATAGATCTTTTTGCTCCATCTCTCATGATAGAAAAAGAATGATACAGGTAGAGTTGGAATTGTTGTCAAAGGCTCTCTACAGCAGTGCTAAAACTATTTTTTGTCAAGTAACTTTACAGTTACGCTTTAACACTGTCAGAACAAGAGCCTGGCAGTCAACGTAATGGACGCAACTGTACATCAGGTGCAGCCCATTACATCCATTTGTATCAACAGGTTAAATCGCATCTGCAGTTTTTGTGGCAGAACAAAAAGTGGAGGTATATGAACTTGTTAAGGAGATCGCACTGGTTTCGGACGCCATCTTGACTACTGTATCTTAGATACAGCAGACATGTTCGCTGACCACTGTACAGTTAAATTCATAATTCAACCTTCAGTTTTTTTTATTTAAAGTCTGCCTGTAAGGATTTCTCCTTGACACTTGTTCCTCCTTATTCCCTAGCATTATTTATGATTCTGGAGTCCGCTTATCTCCTTCTCAGGAAATTAATATAAACAATATCTGTGTATAAGGTCTCTGAGAACAGAGCACAATTAATACATTTTTTTCCCAGAATGTGCTGATGACCAATAATTTTTCAGTATACTATTCACGCCCCTTTGATGACTCTTCTGTCTGTGATATTATGCATTTTGAGATATTAAACGGGAGTGAAGATCTTTACATACACTAAGAGATTGACGTGTCTTAGTTTTGTGTTATTTTTTTTTGCTGTAAGATCCACTTCTGCCTTTAGTTATATAGAACATCAAAAACTACAAGTGTGTCTGCAGTCTTAGAGTAGTTGATTGATCGATTGAACAGGACACACCCAAAGTTATAGAATAGGTCTCAGAAAGACTATCCTCAGGTCATAAGATGGGCTGCAATCTGCTGGTGCACATACTAAGGCTATACATCACAATAGATAATTATCTATAACAGAGAACTACCCATCTGTGTAATGCACTTGCTCTACCTAAAAGAAAACATCACTGTATGCAAAAAAAGGAAATATGGATATTCGCCAATGGATGCTTTATATGTATAAAGTGATTTACAGCTACCCATCAGTGCTAAGGGGAGTATAAATACGTTGAATCATTTTTTTTTTTATTACCTCAGTGTCACAATTAAAAGGTAAACAATTAAAACAAGTTCACCCACCATCAGCACTGCAGTGAAACAAAGTTGTTGTAGTTTTTAAAACAGCTAGACAGCAGAGTGCCACTTATTTCTTCATAAGGCCTTCTTCTATACATGAACCTTGACTGTGCAGTAATGTTACAAAAGTTAGCTGGACAGCTTGCTAAAGGGTGGACTATAACACCAAAGTAGGTTCACCAAGGTTATAGCTCAGGTCACATAAATAGTACAAAGAATACTTTATATCTTGTTTATTTCTATGACTTAACATCTCAGGACCCCCAGATATATCTGTAATCCCCAACTACTCCGATACCTCACACTTATCTCTATCCTAACCCACGTCCCATCCATCTCACCATGTTGCTCACAGCTTAATCCTGTATGCCCCCTCTCTACATTGCTTCCGCTTATTCACTTATGTATCCCCCACACCTTCCAATGCTTATCTTTTAATGCCACCTACTCTCAGGTAGGAGCTGGAATCAACACTCTGCTAACATCAGTATTATCTCTCAGAAGACAGTAAGATGAGGTACCAACAACTCTCAAAAAGTAAATTGGTGATCTTTAAAAGAGGTAATTTAAAGGTCTCTGTCACTATTTCTGTTACTTCTACCTGTTGGAGCAGGTCACAAGGATCCCATCACAGCCTTTACCTAGTCAATTCATACACTAATCTTGTCAAATCATATTTTCTTTATGTAAATGAGGCTGGTCACAGGCAGTGATGTCACCCGTTACCCCTCCCCTCTCCCTGTTCATGTATGTGTGTAATGTATAGTGAAGCATTGCTAGTGCCTGTGCTTTATCTGCTGACATGCTCTCGCTCCTAATACACATGTAAGAGACACAGACATCAGCTACACAAGTACCAGACATGTTCTGCTATAACATGGCTGCCTGGAGCTGTTGTATCTCTTCTATCCACACAGGCTGCAGGGGGCGCCAGCACCAGGAAGCACATGGAGGAGCCATTAGACCATTATACAGGCTGTCAGTCAAGCAATGGGGGTGTGGCTGTGCCCCCCACTCATGAATAAGCTGGACTGCTGAATATGATAATGACTCATTGGACATCTCACGGGTCATTTGTATACAGCTTTAGGACCTCATTGCTTAATTTTACAGGCATGTAGAGGGACAATGAAGGCAATGCTTTCTAATGGCAGTTTATGAAAATATATTTAGTTTAGGGTGTTATTTTGCCTGACGGGTTCTCTTTAAGAATTTGATTTACTTGTTTAAATGTCGACTATATTGAGTTATGGAAACATTTAAATGGAAATATAGGTCAGAAGTCACCAAATAAAAAGCTGCCCAACCAAAACAAACACAAAGCAGAGTGCAGAAACATACCTTAACCTCTTGAAGGGATACAAACTTCTCCATGCAAAGCTCAACCATATCCAGAAGATGAAAATCAAACATCCGCCCTAAGAAACACAAGAAGCTGCAATGAAAAACATGGGACAACAGAATTCCCAAGCAGAAAAAACTGCAAGTGCTTAGAGGTGCTTAAAACCTATTAAAAATAAAAAAACATATTAACCCCTTAGCGCTCCGCGCCGTAGCTGTACTGCGCAGCTTCCGACGATTAGCGCTCAGCGCAGTACAGCTACTGCGCGGAGACTATGCCGGTTCAGCGCTGCATAGCAGCCAAACCGGCATCGTTAGCCGCGGGATTTCAGCGGTAATCTACCGCTGACATCCCCGGCTAACACCCGCGGTCGGAGTGGGCTCCGATCGCGGGTGTTTAACCCGTTAAATGCCGCGGTCAACGCGACCGCGGCATTTAACATGCCTTCTGGGGTCTTTACCCCACGCTCGGCCCCCCCGCACCATTTTTTTTGGGGGGGGCGATCGCTGTTTTGGCTCCTCTTGGGTCCGATCGGGACCCCAGAGAAGCCTGGAGGGTTTACCTTTAAGATGGCGTCTGTGACGTCATCTTAAAGGCAAAGTGTCAGCCTATGCATCTGCATAGGCTGGCACTGATAATACCCTGCAATACATTAGTATTGCAGGGTATTAGTATTACATTAGTATTACATTAGTATTACATTAGTATTACATTAGTATTGCAGAGTATTATCAAGAACAAGCAATCAGATGATTGCTTGTTCATATCCCATGGTGGATCATGTAAAAAATGTACAAAATAATGTTTTTCAATAAAAAATTACTTTATAAATCACTAAAAAGAGACATATAACGCTCAAAAAAGTCTAAATCATAACACAAACCCCACATATATAGTATCACCGCGTCCGTAACAATCCATAGAATAAAACTAAATAACTATTGAACCCATATGATGAACGCCGTAAAAGAAAAACGTCAAAAACCCGCCAAAAATTATGATTTTTACCTATTATATCCCACTAAAAATGCAATAAAAAGTGATCAACAAAACATATGTACTCCAGAATGATATTGTTGCAAAGAATAACATGTCCCGCAAAAAACAAGCCATCGACCAGCTCTGTAGCCAAAAACGTAACAATGTTATGCCACTTGGAAGACAGCGATGCAAAAATGATAGATTTTTCCCCACATTAGGGTTTTATTTGGCAAATTTAGTAAAACATAAGAAAAAATATTCATGTCTGGTATCCCCGTAATCGTATCGACCCATAGAATAAAGATAACAGGATTATTAGGCTATACGGTGAACACGAAAAAAAAAAAAAAAGTAAAAAATCCAGTACAGAATTGATGCTTTTCTACTCATGACCTCAAAAAAAGTTCCCAAATTTCAACAATAGGTGATACCAACCCCAAAATGGTAACACTGGAAAAAGCATCTCGTCCCGCAAAAAAAATGCCGTCACATGGCCCAAATAACGGAAAAGCGAAAATTTTATAGTCTTCAAAAGGGGGCAACCAGAAAACTAAAATCCTGGCAGCTGCAGGGTGCTCCTTCCCTTCTGCGCCTCGCTGTGCCCCCATAACACAAGTAACGGCCACGTGTGGGGGTCGCTGCACTCAGGAGAAATTGTAGAACAAATTTTATGGTGAGTTTTCTCTTTTTATCTTTTGGAAATGTGTAAATTTTAGGGCTAAATGAACGTATAACCGACAAAATTTGACCATTCTAAATTTCACCGCCATTTTGATTCAATTACTATGAAGATCTCAAGGGGTTAACAATCTTTGTAAATGCTGTTTCTGATAGTTTGAGGGGTGCAGATTTGAAAATGGGTTGGTTATATAGGGGGTTTTGTTGCCAAATATGTAAAATTTGATTTCAAACAGTATTTATCCCCAAAATAGTCAATTCCGAAAATCTGGAAAATCGCTATTCGATTTGTAGGCCGCGTGATGTCAAAATAAATTATCCAAACATTTCAAAAATTATGAAAATGTAAAGTAGACAAATGGGAAATGTTATTCTGCAAGTTATTTAGGTGGTAAATCGATCTGCCTGAAAACGCGGTGATTTAGAATTTCGAAAATGGCTAATTTTTCTAAAAATTCATAATTTTTTTCTTTTTTTTGTAAATAAACGCAAAACTTATCAGCCAAAATTTACCACTAAAATGAAGTACAACATGTGGGGAAAAAACAATCTCAGAATCGCTTTGATAAGTAACAGCGTTCAAAAGTTATTACCACAGGAAGAGACACTGGTCAAATTTAAAAAAAAAGTTGCGAGCCTTAACCTGCAAACAGGCTGCGTCCTTAAGGGGTTAAAAGAGCGCCTACTAGTGCTTATTAACCCACTCCCGCCACAACCCTTTTTCCATTTTCATTTTTCCCTCCCTACCTTCAAAAATCTATAACTTTTTTATTTTCTCATGTACAGAGCTGTGTTATGGCTTATTTTCTGCGTAACAAATTACACTTCAAAATGATGGAATTTAATATTCCATGCCATGTACTGGGAAGCGGGAAAAAAATTCCAAATGCAGTGAAATTGGTAAAAAAAAAAAAAAACGCATTTGTGCCGTATTCTTGTGGGCTTGGATTTTAAGAATTTCACTGTACGCCCCAAATTACATGTCTACTTTATTCTTTGGGTCGGTACGATTACAGGGATACCAAATGTGTATAGGTTTTATAATGTTTTCATACATTTACAAAAATTAAAACGTCCTGTACAAAATTTTGGGGGGGATTTTACCATCTTTTGGCGCTAATAACTTTTTAATACTTTGGTACGTGGAGCTTTGGGAGGTGTCCTTTTTTTGCGGCTTTTGATGACGTTTACAATGTTACAATTTTTAGGACTGTACGACCTTTTGATCAATTTTTATAGAATTTTTTTTTTAAATGGCAAAAATAAGAATGTTAGTGAGATCTGCACTATTTGTTTTCCAGTCAGATATACTCACCAAAACTATCAATGCATCCACAAATATCAAATAAATTAAAAGCAGGATGTGCACATTCAAAATGTATAAAATCTAACTTTTAATAAATAAAATATTCAACAATGAAGGTAAAGTGCAAAATCGACTAGCCAGCCGGCAGCGATGCGATGCTGCCGGCTTCTCCTACAATGTGACCACTGGCGGGGGCCATCTGGGGGGGTGTCGGCACACCCCCTAATGAATAACGCCGACCTCCAGCACGCCCGATACACGATCCGACCTCTTATTTGGCAAGAGGTCGGATCGTTTTAAAACAATTTACTGCACATAAAGTAAAAAAAAAAAACGGCTAGGGAGAAATGGGCTGAGGGGAGGATTATGGGGGGCACATTTGGTCTGTGGGTTTTCTGCCGTGACAGGTCTTCTTTAATCTTCTACATACGTTAGAGTCAGACACACACTATACAGAATTTTTAAAACTTACCAAAGATCAGGTTGTTCGGACGTTTTTTATTATGAGATCCAAAAACGAATAATGAGCAGTCAGCTTTCTTAGAAAAAAATTCCTACAAATAGTAAAATAGTTTTTAGAATATATCTGACCCACGGAGATGGGTATGATGAATTGTAATTTGGTGCAAGTGTACTTATTTGCACAGGCTTACCAGAGAAGTGGTATCTTCAAATGGCCTAGTTACATTTTTCCTAAACAAAATTCATGAAGTTATTTCATAATTGCACAAGCTGAATTAAAGTTAATCATGCAAGTAGCCATGCACACACATTTATAGGCACATTGTGACCTTTAAACTAGCAGAATAAAAAACTATAACTGATAACCATCAGCAATATCAGATGGGCTGAGTGACTTTTTTTGCATAGCGCAACCAGATAAATACATGCTATGTGAACAAATGGGTCCACATTACAGGTCTCCTACATTTCCCTAGAAAATCTGTCTAAGGCTACATTCACACTGCCGTTGCCCGCCCGTACCGTACCAGGCAACAGCAGTGCACGAGGAGAGGAGGAGGAGGTGACCGCCCCTCTCCATAGAGATGCATGGCGCACGGCGCCGTATTACGGGAAAAGATAGGACAGGTCCTATCTTTTTCCCGGGTACGGAGCCGCACCGTACCGCTGCCGTAGGGCACCGTGCGCCTATTGCTGTCTTTGGAGGACGTATATCGGCTGTATATACGTCCTCCATACAGTAGTGTGAACGTAGCCTAAGACTGCATTCACAGGGACATATGGGGGACGTTGTTCCATTCCCTTAAAGAGTGGCTGGATAATACAAGCTCTTAAACTACATATATCATCTCTTCATCCTCATATACTGTAAGCTCTCGCAAGCAGGGCCCTCACTCCTATTGTTCCATATGAGCAGGTTATTACTTTGCAATGTCTTATTTTATTTGTATATGTTCCCCATAATATGTAAAGTGCTACAGAATTTAATGGCGGTATATATAGATTATAAAAAAATTGCAGTAGGTCTTATTTTTAGGGAAACAGTGATTTTTTTTAAGCCTTTTTAGAGTAGACTCTAGAGTCTCATTTTGGGAAAGTGCCATTATTGGTCCAAATGTTTCCAAAGGTAATAGAGTTAATTGCCTTCCGCACAATGGAGTTCAGGGTTTGGAGAGTTAGGATGATGTTCCAAAAGATGAAAATATGATTGTATTTGAATTATTTTGTTCAAAAATAAATATGGATTTTTGTTCATGAAGAAAATAAGCTCTAACCCATATTACAAAGCAAAAAATAATATAAGATCCTTTCTTAATTTTGTAGAAACACAGTAACATATACACAAAGAGAACAATATTACTTAATGTAAACTTACCTTTGATACATCACACAATGTGGCTTTTTCAATGAATGCTGCAAAACAAAAATATATTACCAATGAAAACACTGAACCATTTAATGCATGTACCTTTCTACTGTTGTAGTCTATATATGTATAGTGATCAATCATTATAAAACACTCCAAACTCATGTGGCGAATTAAAGGGGTTTGCTAATGAAAGTAAATTCTCAAATTTCATTCCCCTAATGCTGTTTACACAGATCATTTTTAACCTCTTACTTTACAATTTTACTCAGTGTTATTGCTGTTTTAGCTCCTATCACTCCCTAGGCTGGTCAGTGTAAAATTCCAAAGTGTGTCAGGGACTCTCTAAGCAGTTGTTACTTCATGATCCCTCTAGTGCTATGTGCCAACAATGTGGTTATATTATCAGGGTTCAGGTTTATATACCCTTTCATTTAGCTTCTGAATATTCACTAGATTCGGACACATAGAAAAGAGAGATGTGACAGATAAGAAATAATGAGATCCATAATACAATGACACTCTCAGATCTTAGCCATAACATACACTGTCAGCTATGCTGTCTGCAGCTTGTAGATTTACTCTCCTCACGCTGCTATCAACTGTTATTGATCATAGAAAACAAAAAAAGCTTTCCCTTTACCGTTAGCATTTAATGTATTTTTCCACCTTAGGGTACATGCACACGTCACCATGCTGGAGAGGAGGGGATGGAGAGAACCGCAGGGCTGGTGACCTACAACCACACCCTGACCAGGTGTCATAGACGCTAATGGCAACTGATATGCGCCCACATATGTTTGTGGGAATGACAGAAATGTAATTTTTTTTGTCAGACACATTAAACAGTCATTAGGGCCATGGCTCCTGGTATAAACTATGAGAAAATCCATGCCCCCAAACCCAAAAAGGAAACTCCATGACAGAAAGTGAGGGCATACTGCTTGTTCAGTATACGTCATGATTTTCTGACTGGTGAGGGTCAAGCTGCCAGGTTGCTCATCACTATGGGGAATGAAGAAAAGATGTGCATGTCCTCAGCCATACTGGCTGGAAAGCAAATGACAAAGCTCAGGACCTAGAAGCCCCAATGATCATGACACTTCACCTTCAACCTACCAGATCTTTCAGTGCTTTGGTGACTGTGTTGTTGGCATTGCCCCCTTTAAGAAACATGGCACACTTGTCATTCTCGGTTAGCTTGGGCTCTCTGTGCTGCAGGAAACGCTTTGCTCTCCTTGTTTTCGGTTTTCTATGAATACATCAGATCGTTATCAGAACACATCATAACATCAGTGTGGAGGAATAACAGAGATAACATAACTGACAGCGCCCCCGCACACATGGGGTAACATGTACCGGGAGTCCGCTACTCACATCACACGATCTAACTCAGACATTGTGCACTCTCCTGCAGACACGTGTTTACACCACACAACTCTCCACTTCTGCGAAGGCTGATGACGTCATACGGTCCCGGCGCAGTCCTGCGCGTCATGGCACAGGAATCATAGAGGCTATTCCACTAGAGAGCCATGACTCAGAGATATCCTGCAAGATGATAGGGTGACACCTAGTGGACTGGAGCCGGCACCAGGCTGTCCTATCTGCGCTTCAGGTATTGGTGGATACTTGTCTACGCTTCATAGTCACGTTATAGCTGTCATGAATATGTTATATACGGTACAGTGTAAGGATCACAAGGATGTTCTGTTGTTAAAAGTGATACTCAACAAAACACACAAAAATAGCTGTATCCATATGACCCGAGGAGCCCTACTGGCAAGTTCATCACTAGAAGCTACCACAATGTACCAAGTCCCAGCCTGAACTTCTCCACCTTTCTGACTCTTTGTAGGATATTTGTATGCCCATTCAAAGCTCTGTAAGGCCCCTTTCACACACACACACACACACACATATATATGGCGGCCGTATGCTAGCTGTAGGGGAGGTGCACCATATGGTGAGCACACACGTGCCATAAAACGGTTTTGTGGTAAATAAAAAAAAAAAAAGGGCACTATCTTTAACCGTTAGTACAGCCCATCAGCATGCTAACCTTTGGAGATGGGAGCGTTGCTGGGGCTCACCCCTCTATCTAACCAGCCAAACGTACGCCCTGGGTGCAGCAAGCGGTCGTCTGAAAGCAGCTTAATGCTGAATCACCCGTGATATTATAGGACAGTGGTGGCGAACCTATGGCACTGGTGCCAGAGGTGGCACTCGGACCCTTTCTGTGGGCACTCAGACCATTGACCCCAAGACAGAGCTCACCAAACAGGACCAAAGTCACCAAATCTTCCTGCAGACCCAGGCAATTTAAGAGATGCTGCAATCGGCTCTATTTTAAAACGACACTTCATTGGCTGTTTGGAACTGCGGTAAAAAGTGAGAAAGTGTTGATAGAACTGCAGGATCTTTGTAGGTCATTCTACTAGACCCTACATTCTTACTGTACAGAGATACCCTGGTGGGAAGCTACAATGATAATCTGAATGTGCCCTCCTTCTTTCAAATGTATTGGTGGCCTCAAGGGGCCGATACGATTGATAGATGTTGAAGGTAGCAATAAGTTCCTGCTTAAAATGCTATATTGGTACTTTGCGGTAAATAAGTGGATTTTGGTTATAGTTTGGGCACTCGGTCTCTAAAAGGTTCGCCATCACTGTTATAGGATGTAACTGTGATGCTATCACTGTCCTGGATAGCAATGTGTACATATTGCTGTCAAATAAGTTTTATGTGGCCATTTGTAAATAACCTTGTTTTACTCTAAATCTGTGTAAATCCCTTATTAGGAAAATATGCAAAGTTTTCCAGGATGGGATAAGGATAACCACTCCTCTTTTAGCTCAAGGGCAGCTCCCTTGACATCAAGCATGACCTTCAGGAAGCCTTATGATATGATGCGGAATTAAAACCAAACTAGTATATCTATTCCAGAAGGAACAGATTCCCAACTGTAGACAGCACTGTTTTGACCTGGTTGGTTCTCTTCAGTACAGTGTAGGGAACTGGTTTGGCTTGGTGAGAGGCTTGTGACTAGGGTCAGGAAATAACAGTTCTTACGGAGAGTGACAATAAAGGCCTCCGTGTAGGCGTATGGAGTCTTATAGCCATGGATGCTCCACTAGGGGGATTGTGGGAAAATATGCAAAGTTTTCCAGGATGGTATAAAGTAAAGCACACCTCTTTTATGTACCTTGTAAGGGTGATTCCACACGTTAGTGTTTTGATTCCGCTTTGAAACGCGCATGATCGCATATGCGTTTCTATGCAAACGCATGTGATCAGCAATCAGCGCCCAGTGTTTTGTATTGTGTAAATTTGAGACACCGGGCACTGATTGCCAATCGCATACGTTTGCATACAAACGCAAATGCGAGCAGCCGCTCGCTGGTAACTGCTTTTATTACACATTACACATTATCTCCCAATTATCCACTCGATACACAACACTGAGCTTGGCTTTGGTTCTGTTTTCATGTACTTATACAAGTGTGTGTATATATACATATCTATATATTATATATATACATGGCCTTTTTGATTAAAGGGGTTGTCCATGCTTGTATTTTTTATTACTAGTGTAGTGAGAAACTAATAAATGAAAACGCCCATCATGGGATGGGAGTTATTCATATATTTGAAAAGGACACATGAAGGACCTGTTTCCCAGGGGGACATGTGCCCAGTCACAGAGCACATGGCATTGAAAGGTACAAAATAACTTATTTTTTTTTCTGTAAAACCAATTTTATTTATACAAAAATTCTAGTGAATGTACTATGCTCTCTGGGGACTGGGGGAGTGCTAAAAATGTGCATCCTGGTGACAGGTTACCTTTAAAGGGGTTATGCCTCGAAACAAATTATTTGAAGAAGCTCCCAAAGAGCTATTTCAAAAAGCTATTCAAAATGGTTGCCTGGAATTGAAGTACCTCTCTATTTGTTATTATGATGCCTATTCAGCTTCTATTCTGTTTCTCACAGAAGCAGGTGTGGGAGGGGCCTAGCAGGGCACATGCACAGCACTTATAGCGGCAGTTATTCCACAACTCATTGGCCACCTACCCGTTGGTCACCTACCAACGCCCTGACACACATGGTTATAACCAGTCACAGCTCAGCTATAAATTTTAAAAATCTGTACAAAAAATATAAAGTTGAGCTAGGACTGGCTGCTGGAGGCAATATATACTGTTTTACTATAAGGGATGTTATAAATTAGATTTTTTTTTCTCATAAAATGTAACATATACTACACCAAGGACTGACTGGTGGTATGTGTGTGTATATCTTTTGGCCTGTGCCCTGAATGTCCCGGGTCAGTGGGACACTCGTACAACCGTGCGGGCAAATCTCCACAATCTCATCACTATCTACGTCCTCAGGACATAGATAGCGATGAGCTGTCGGCTCCGTTCCCCACTACATGGAGCAGGAGATGAAAACACACAGCATCTCCTACTTCAAGCAGGTCACTGCAGCTGCCGTATCATTACAACAGAAAAGAAAATTTGCAGTGTGAACACAGCCTTATGTGCAGTACAAATTATACTTGGTAGTGGAAGCATTTAATATTCCATGCTGTGTACCGGAAAAGTGGAAATAAATTCCATTTGCAGAACAATTGACAAAAAAACAAACAAAACGCAATTGCACCATTTTCTTGTGGTCTGTTTTACGTCTGTTACTGTGCATTCCATATTATATCTCCTCTTTAATCTTTAGGTCAATACGATCAGGGAGATACCAAATATTCTAACATATATGTAGGACTATTTCATAGGAGCTTTTTAAAGTATAATTTTTTGCAGGATAAGGCTACATTCACACAGGCGTTCGCCCTGGGGAGAGGAGGAGGGCGCTGCTCACCCACTTCCCTCTCCATAGAGGAACATTGAGCATGTCCCATATTCCAGAGAAGGATTCTCCCGGCTATGGAGCGGTACGGTGCCGCACGTATACGGTGCGCCCATTGCCGGCTATGGGGGACGTATACACACTGTATATATACATGGGCCTTATGTACGTCCCCCATACGTGTGTGTGAATGTAGCTTAATATAATGTTTCCGTCAATACCATTTTAGAGATTGTACATCCTAATGATTGCTTTTTTTATTAACCATTTTGCCAGTTGGTCAGGTGCAGCGGCGCTGAGTTATACACATTCAGGGTGCATTCATACAGCGGAGACCCCTCCACGATCCATAGGAAAAAGCAGCGCACAGCCGCACACTTGTGAGAACATAGAGCATGCTCTATCCTCTCCAGATGTATGGCACAGAATGGTGCCACACATGTGTACACATATATAGTCACACTTGTACAGTAAAAAAAACTCATACAGCATGCGTATATACACACATATATGAATTGGCGCAAAACACCCAGCTCCCTTCACACCCGTCCATGCACCTTGGCATGGAAGTGTAGTAAAGGGGAAAATAATTGCACACTATGGGGCACATTTATTATACGTTGGTGCTAAATGCGCCAACATACGGTGTTCCTCCCACCAGATCTATCAGGGGACTCTGGCCTCTTGATAAATCCCCGAGGACAGCAGTGCAGCACAGCGATGCACTGTGCCGCCAGAGCATGTTTACACCAGGCTATATGCAACGCCAAGACCCACTGCACCTCCTTATCCGAACCCAACTGGCGTAGAGTCCAAAATTCCTGGCTCTTTGCCAGGAAGTACAACTAAATCCCAGCTTGTATGCCTGTTTATAGGCATATAAGTTCTGATAAATGTGACCATTTGTATTATGAAAAGAGATTGCTACATACAGTGCCAAAAGTAGTATTCAACCCCCTGCAGATTTAGCAGGTTTGATAGGAAGCAAATAATTTAGAGCCTTCAAACAAGAGCAGGATTTATTAACTGATGCATACATCTTACAAACCAAAAGGTTATGTTGCTTAGTTATATTTTAATAAGTTTTAAACATGAAAGTATGGGTCAATTATTATTCAACCCCTAGGTTTAATATTTTGTTGAATAACCCTTGTTTGCAATTACAGCTAATAATCGTCTTTTATAAGACCTGATCAGGCCTCAGGTCTCTGGAGTTATCTTGGTCCGCTCCTCCATGCAGATCTTCTCCAAGTTTTCTAGGTTCTTTGGGTGTCTCATGTGGACTTTAATCTTGAGCTCCTTCCACAAGTTTTCAATTGGGTTAAGGTCAGGAGACTGACTAGGCCGCTGCAACACCTTGATTTTTTCCTTCTTGAACCAGGCCTTGGTTTTCTTGGTGTGTGCTTTGGGTCATTGTCTTGTTGGAAGATGAAATGACGACGCATCTTAAGATCCTTGATGGAGGAGCGGAGGTTCTTGGCCAAAATCTCCAAGTAGGCCGTGCTATCCATCTTCCCATGGATGCGGACCAGATGGCCAGGCCCCTTGGCTGAGAAGCAGCCCCACAGCATGATACTGCCACCACCATGCTTGACTGTAGGGATGGTATTCTCGGGGTCGTATGCAGTGCCATCCAGTCTCCAAACGTCACGTGTGTGTTTGGCACCAAAGATCTCGATCTTGGTCTCATCAGACCAGAGAACCTTGAACCAGTCTGCCTCAGAGTCCTCATAACATCATGTCTGACGAAGAGAACTAGTATTCTAGTATACTCAGTTAGCCTCAAAAACGTATCACCTGATTTCTTCACTCTTCTACTTCAGAGTTCTCCAAGTGATCATGAGCAAACTAAACGAGCCTTGACATGACGCTTTGAAAGTAAAGGTACCTTACGTGCTCATCTGGAACGGAGACCATTGCGGTGGAGTACGTTACTTATGGTATTGACTGAATCCAATGTCCCAGCTGCCATGAGATCTTCCCGGAGCTCCTTCCTTGTTGTCCTTGGGTTAGCCTTGACTCTTCGGACAAGCCTGGCCTCAGCACGGGAGGAAACTTTCAAAGGTTGTCCAGGCAGTTGAAGGCTAACAGTAGTTCCATAAGCCTTCCACTTCCAGATGATGCTCTCAACAGTGGAGACAGGTAGGCCCCAACTCCTTGGAAAGGGTTTTGTACCCCTTGCCAGCCTTGTGACCCTCCACGATCTTGTCTCTAATGGTCTTGGAATGCTCCTTTGTCTTTCCCATGTTGACCATGTATGAGTGCTGTTCACAAGTTTGGGGAGGGTCTTAAATAGTCAGAAAAGGCTGGAACAGATAATTAATCCAAACATGTGAAGCTCATTGTTCTTTGTGCCTGAACTACTTCTTAATACTTTAGGGGAACCAAACAGAATTCTGGTGGTTTGAGGGGTTGAATAATAATTGACCCATACTTTTATGTTTAAAATGTATTAAAATTTAACTGAGCAACATAACTTTTTGGTTTGTAAGATGTATGCATCTGTTAATAAATCCTGCTCTTGTTTGAAGGCTCTAACTTATTTGCTTCTTATCAAACCTGCTAAATCTGCAGGGGGTTGAATACTACTTGTAGGTACTGTAGCTAGGAAATAGGAGTTCGATAAATAGGTGACAGATTCTCACATGTTGTTGAACTCTGGCTACTTTCCTGTTAGTCGGGGGGGGGGGGGGGCTCTTTAGGGTACAGTGGAGGAGCCATCAGTAATGGAGGACTGCAGATGTCAGAACTGTATTATCTCTGCAGCCTCTGTCACCTGAGTAATGGTTGCCTAGGAGGGTAGAAATATTAGGGGAGGACTGTCCACTATGCAGCAGCTAATTTTGTCTGGCTGCATTTACCTTGCATGTGCTGCTGTAAGCAATGGTGAGGATCTCAGCGTAAACTGGTGTAAATGGCGAAGCACTCTGCCCCACCAATACTCACTTCCTATTGGCTGCAGTGTGTCAGCTAATCTCAGTGCGTAGAAGAGCTGTGAGCTGGTGGAGGAATCTGTAGTGCAGAAGCTGAATCCTTGTGCTAAGACTTGGCCAGAGCAGCAGAAATAGAGGATGGGCACAGCTACCAGCAGGGGGAACCAGCAACCATTAAAGGAAGTTCTCAGTATGGCTGCATATTTTGTAATACATGTAAAAGCTGAAAACACTTTTTACAATACATTCAGGCACAGTACCTCTAAAAGGAACCTGTCACCAGGGAAACTGCTTATAAACCAGCAAATGTAAAATGATTTCAACATGTGTTTATCAATGTCCAATGCTACCTTTATTCTGAAAAATGTAGTTATATGCATGGAGAGTAACCAGGCAGGGGGCAGGGTTTTCAGGGAACAGTAGTCAAGCAATTATCCACCCTCCTGGCTGCCTTGTCAGGTAACTCCTACCTCCTTACCACAGCGGAGTTGGTACCAGCCCAGCCTTGTTCTTGGTCTCCTCCTGCGCTCTTGTCTCAAAACATGCGAACTTACAGGTTCCCTTTAAGTGTAAAAGAACTCCTATAAAAAAAACTGTTGTAAGATCCTGCCAAATGTAAGGACCACATCACATTTTGGTTAGGTCTTCAGTGTTTCAAAATAACCACCAAGTCTTGTCAATGTGCAGTTCCTGGAAAGACTTGCACATGCTCTGCCAAAACCAGAAGACACAAGTTTGCATTCGCACATGGCGTTTACATTGCATTCTAAATGCTATACAACAGCTGAGAAGAGATTTGCCCAATTACATTGCTGTTAACACAATGTAAGTACAGGCGCCAACATTAGCATAAATACCATGTTAATGTTTGCAATTTGTAAATGCAATGTAGACGCCACATTAGAACAGTCAGGTTGGCGGCATACGTGGCGATTAAATAATTTTTAGGCCGTTTTTTAAAGCAGTCTTAAAAAACACTTGCGTTTTTTGACCATTTTCCAATTATCCTCATTAATATAATTGGAAAAAACGTAAAAACTGATGCGTTTAAAAAAACGCAGGTGTTTACCGGACTGCTTACAAACAGCCCAAAAACAGGTTCAAAACGCCATGTGTGCCGCCAACCTAATGGAGATGTGATCTGGCCTAACATTGTAGGTAAAAGCAGCTGTGGGTGGGGGCCCGAGGTGGTCTCAACAGATTGAAAGATCAAGGTGATTTAAGCATTTTTATTGAAGCATTTAGGCTTGAGGTACAGATATTTCAGTACAGTTCATTTCAAAAATCAAACTTAGAGAAAAATAAGAAACCATTTAATCATCTCATCAAACTAAGGAACCTAAAATGCAGTTAACTCTCCCATATTTTCCAAACAGGTCATCCACATATATTACTATGCATTTATTGTTAGGCATTATAGAAGCATAATTTAGACATAAATAGTCTGCAACTGACCAACATAATCTGTTCCTCCTAATCACATTCAGCAGGGAGGGCCGCCCCTCCCCCAGGTAAACAAATGCCAAGTGTCCAAACCAGCTAAGGGTGCAGTCACATGTGGCGCTTGCGTTGCCAATGCAACGAGGAGCCAGCTACCAATCATGCGTCTCCATCCATGTAAACCCATACGCGAAGGGGGCCCCGTTGCCCACCCCTGGGCACTTGCATTTAGTTTACAAGCGCATCGCAAGTGCCATGTGTGACTGCACCTCAAGTCTAAGGCTACCTGCACACAAGCTTGTGCTGTTTTTGAGGCACATGTCATCCACGAGTAAGCCTCGCTCACATGCCAAGGACAGTAGAAAAATAGTGCCTGGGGTACAAACACAGAAAGGAATGGAACAGTCTCCATAATTTGTGGCTTGCACAGTCTGCTCATACATAGGCTGCAAAAACTAAACCTGTGTATGAATCTATAGAAAGATATGGTACCATGCAAGTGTTGGAAAAAAAAATGTTCATGTGCATGTAGTCTTACCTATACTGGCTTGGATGGAGGCTTTAGAGGATCAGGTTATATTATATAAGAGTAAAAAACAAAACAAAAAAAAAAAAAAAGAACACCATTTCAAAAAATTGGTCCTCAAAAATGAGCACCAGTTACAGATTAGGTACTCAAATTCTATTCAAGTGGCGATTAAGCTTCACAAGCTCATGACATTTTATACAAGCAGCCAACAATGGGATAGGACAAAAAGTGTAAATCAAGTATATACTCAGTCCCTACAAATAGGCTTGAGTAATGTGGGACACAGACATGTGACTGCTGTATGCACTCAGCCTCTCGTCAGGGACACCATAGCAGGGGATTGGAAAGGTGGCTTTTACGGCTTGTGTTACTTTATATTAGTTACAAAATGTCTAGGATTGGAAAGCCTCCCACTTCTTGAATGAAGCTCAATGTTTACAGATTAGCAGATTCAGTTTTGATTTTAAGGGGTTGTTCAGTATCCGCAAATAAATGTTATTGTTATATATTTTAATGACATTTATGTGCAGAAAGTTGACAAATCACTTAAAAGGAATTGGCCAGGATATTAGTTGATTTACCATCCTGGTCCCCACACATTACAAAACACATTAGGGGTTGGCCAATTTACCTCATACAATATAGTTTCTCAGCCAGTTCTTAAGCCTTTCATTAATGCAAGTTACTTGCTGCTGTGCAGGTTCTCTCTACTTCACATTATCTTATGCACCTCCCTAGCAGATTTCCTGTTGAGTTACCATACTTTGTTTGAACATTTTCAATGTATTTAATCTCTGCTGAAAATACACAGATATTTAGCATTTGGACCAAAAACCATACAAGTGGAGTATCAGCAAGTGAAGTTATTTATAAAAAAAATGTCAATACGTTTTTAGCTAGAAATGTTTTAGAAAACACCAGGATAAGCAGCCATTAGAGAAACCAGCAGATTGTGTGCCAGTATGGATTACGTTCACCTCATATCTGTGATTAGAAAGTGTTGCTATGGCCAGCACAGGCTTTTTAGATGAATAAACCAGATTTGGTAGAAAAGAACAGCAAGCTCCAGACAGTCAGAAATTGCCAAAACTGCAGAACAGATTTTTGGCCCTATTAGTGTATCCAATGCCTTGGTAGTAAAAGCATACGTATACACTATAAACAAGTGTGAGGTACAAGGAAGTGACATATCCAGAAAGGATACATTAAGACAAAGATAATGAAACAATTGTTTTATCAGAGCTGCAAATCCTAAACAAAATTTCTGAAAGTCTGTACTGTGCAGCTAGATTTACCATAAGACAAGTCCCAGATTCTCCATGTTTTAAACTTACATATGGTAAAAGTCACCACTACACATTTACACAAGAGCGAGCAGATGAGGTCACATCACTGTAAAACACAGAATAGTAGTCACATGCATATTGTCACAGGGGTACAAGGAAAAGGCTTTTCTGTTTGTGAGATATGACAGCTTTAGAGCAGATTGTTAATATACCACTCAAACAGGCTGTTACTGCAAGTTTTACACTGTAGGATCAAGGCCAATACTGGCACAAAACGTCAGTACACTCAAGACTACAGAAGCTATAAGTCACCATCAACCAGTGTTACAGTACAACTCAGCATCTGAATGGGAAAAGTTTTACAAAACTTGTACTTAAAGGTTCCAGATAAAATTGAAATTTGGAAGAAAAAAAAAAGAAGAAAATTAATGACATAACCCAAAATTAGTCAGGCTTTAAAATTATGCGCAATATAATTTTTATTTGTGAAAAACTTTTTTTTATAGCCAGAAAATATGGTCCAGTGATGAAACAGCACACATGTAATCCTGTAGTTCAGATGTTAAAAAAGCTCTAAAACATGAGCTAATGTGGACGAAAGCCTTGTCTGTGTGAAATTTTTGGTGATACCTGTAGAAAAACGATGCTGTGGGTTGACCTAGGTGCATTTTTACAATTATAGAATCTAGAACTGTATGTGTTAACCTTTTCTACATGCACTTCAATTTCACAGCAAGAGTGGCATTGAATATCTACACACAGGAGGGAGCGTTCATGCAAGTTATCTAACTCCTTAATACAATAATGGATATAATTCAAACTCATACTAGGATTATATGCAGGGCTTCCTTTAACTATAAGGTGATGGTAGTGGAAACCAAGGGCCCTGGCAACATTAGCTAGCAAGCACCCACCACCTCTTGTATTTAATTTCTTTTTGCGTTTTTTTTTCATGTTTTCTAATCAACTCTGCTGTGGCTGGATCTTTGCAAAACTGGTGAAAACAAAATTATAATCGTTGAATTGCGCAAACTGCCGATCAAGTCGCTTGAAACCTTCAATCTTCTGAGCACAACTGAATGCTGTGCGACATTTGGAACTCTAAAAAACAAAGCAGAGAGTTTTGCCTACATTTACACACACATGAACAATAAAGGCAATATTGAAACACTCTCCAAATAAGACCTTTGACTAGACTTTAAAAATATTCAGCGAGAAAGAAAAAACTCAAAAGCCTGGCATAATGACCCCCCCACCCCCCCGACCATTGCAGAATTCTGTAGTGCAACTCACTAAAACTGGAAAAATACCGTATGTACTCTAGTATAAGCAGAGTTTTTCAGCACAAAAAAATGTGCTGAAAAACTCAAACTTGTCTTAAACTCGAGTAAAAAAAAAACAAAAAAAACCCAAAACTCACCTTTCTGTCGGGCACCGCTCCCCCCTGGTAGAGATAGTTGATTAAAAATATAATATAATATAATATAATATAATATAATATAATATAATATAATATAATATATATATATATATATATATATATATATATATATATATATATATATATATATCTCTAAACTCACCTTTCCGGCAGCCCCCTCAGGTCTTCTGCGCGACCCGCCCGGCAGCAGCAGCTCCATGTGACTTCACATGTTATTGTGTGTGCCGGCAGAGCTTGAAGTCTGTTGACATCGGAGCTGCCGCTGCTGCTGGGTGGATCGTGCAGAAGACCTGAGGGGGCTGCCGGAAAGGGGAGTTTAGTTGATTTAAAAAAAAAACAAAAAAAACCTCTCTCTCTACCACGGGGGAGCGGCTGCATACTGGGGCAGGCTGCAACCAATGCATTTTCCACCCTCGGCTTATACTCGAGTCAATAGGTTTTCCCAGGTTTTTGTGGTAAAACTAGGGGTCTCCGCTTATACTCGGGTCAGCTTATACTCAAGTATATACTGTAAACATATGGCTCCAGCCCCCCCCCCCCCCATGCTACTTCATTTATTATATTGAGTATATTAAGCCTTTCCTAAACTTCACAAACCACATCACACAATATCCATTTCATTCTTTTTTTGAAGGTACACATCAAAGGACCCTGATAATCTGTTATCTACGCTAGTTACCAAAGGGACTGAAGTAAACTGTTCTTTCATCATTTCTATATAAAGATTCACAGGTTAGGTTGTAACATATCTAGCAGCCTGCGGGTTCATACGCCTACAATAACAACTTTGTAAAACCATGAAGTGTGCGGCTACTATACTGTAATATTGCAATGTCTGACTATTCTTTTTGTATTTACTTTTTTTGTTAAGTTGTTTTGTTATAACAAAAAAAAAAGTACTGGGCTGCAGTCCATCATTCATTTAGAAACAGAATTCACCATAATGTGGGGATTTATCAAGATCTTTTCCAAGAAAATTACATTAAATTACCCAAAAAGTCTCAAGGTTTCTCAAAGGTTGGGCATTGAGCTATAGGTAGCTGCCTCCCAAGTAAGGTACCACTAGGAGGCAAAGTTTTCTTTTCCATCTTGGAAAAGGTAAACATGGCCTTTAAAGACTATACACCTACAAAGGCGTATTTATTTAAAAAAAAAAGGAGGAGACGTACAATACCTGACCCACATTAAGATAGCTGATTTTAAGTTTCCCCGATAGGGAGTTTTAGCCAGTGATGCTCTAACCCCCTTTAAAAAAAAAAACACAAAAAACAGGAAAACCCTTTACCTGATTAACAAAAAGGGTGGTCACAAATTTCCTTGGCTTAAAAACATCCACAACTTTACTAATGAGGTCATCATAAGTAGTTTGTGACATGTTAGTTTCAAAGCTAACATAGGAAAATTCTGGCTCTGGAGTTATGTGAATGGTCCAGTAAGTTCCCTACAGAAAAAAAAATTAAAAATTAAGCAAAGCAGAAAATAAATGCAATTGCAAGTTAAAAAATAAATCAAACTACAGTATGTGATACATACATCAGATTTCATCCCATTCATTGAATAACCACAAGGACTGAACATTGTAGCATCAATGACAGAACCTGGTATCAGGTCACGAATTCCACTCATCTAAAAAACAAACAAACAAAAAAAAACACTTTAATCAAATGCAAGACAATGGAATTGAATGTAGTACAATTAGAATATTTTATATGGAAATACATGAGAAAATAGGAAAAGCTGTATATTTTTTTATGTCTCAAAAACATCATGGTATGCTGCACAATATGGCTATTCAATGGAGGGCCCTATTGCCCATTGAAATGAATGGGGCCATATACTACCCGTATATACAACCGTTTTCATACATTCATCTGAATGCAGCCTTAGGCCCTTTCACACAAACATGTGATTTCTCCAGTCCTGTATTTCTGAAAGTACTGCACAGTGAAACACTGTGAAGCTTAGCATGGCTATTCGCATAATTTTTAAAGTTGATTTTAGAAGGAAGTCTAACATAGATAAATAGAAGAATACCAGAGTCACTTTGCCAGGATTTATAAGTGTAAGTTAGGCGTCTCTGTTAAGTGTCTCTGGTTCATTATGCTTGATTTCAATTATAGATTTCCTTTAAGCGTCTAGGATTTAGTCAGTATTTTAGGGTGGATTTAGATGGCTGCATGCTCGCCTGGAGCAGATCCTGGATGAGCACAGGTTTGGGAGGAGGAGGGGATGATCCCTTTGCATGATCACTGCCCCATAATGACCATGTGAATGTACCCTTAATCCAATGATCATAAATCTTTATACGTCAGAGATTCGTGACTATTTTGTCATATGCTGCTCTCAGCAATGTGCACGTTAAATGCAACTTACACGAGTGACATCATTTGCAGTAACACCATCTTTCATGTAGAACTGGTCCATGATCTCTGGGTCAAGCTCACTCATTAAAATTTCCAGTGTCTGATCTGGCTGGTTGATGACAAACCCATCTGGAACATCCAGTGTATACAAGTACCTTAAAATAAAAAAAATGTTGCAAATTAGGGTGGGGGGGAGGAAACCTGATGAAAACCCTCCAACTGTCATATGGCAGTCACCCAGTATTCCCACACCAACCAGGAAAAATAACCATCGGGTCTCAAACTTACCAGCAATCAGAATTCATGCGCCCCATGCAATAAGCTGCACCATCTGAAAAGAGACATTTCATAGAAAATTTCTGTTTAGTGGCTTATTAACAAACTAGCAAATTAAATAGAAATGAATAGTAAAACTTAGTATAAAGCAAAAGTGAACATTAACATTAAAACTCCAATTTTAGCATGATCACCCATTGATGCTTAAATACATCAGATGTCACATTCAGGATAGGCTTCAGTTCAGGACTCTTCACTGTTCAAAATAAACTGGGGAAGACCGATTGATAGGGGGTGTAATGCTTGTTTTCATTAGTTTTTCCCTTTTTCTGATAGAATAGTAAAATTGAATACACAACAGTATAGATTTAAAAATATTTTTGGTAGAGAGTTCCAGAGTATTGAAGATGCACGGGAGAAGTCCTGGAGACTGTTGCGAGAAGAACAGATGGTAATAGAGTGAAGATGAAGGCCCTGTGAGGAAAGGTATTGGCTGATGAGTTCAGAGATATATGGAGGGGACAGGTTGTGGACGGCTTTTGTAGGTCATGGTTAGCATTTTAAAATTAATTCACTGTGCAATGGGTAACCAGTGGAAAGACTGGCAGAGAGGAGAGGCAAAAAAGCAGCAAGATGACATGGATTAGCCGGGCAGCAGAGTGAAGGATAGATTGGGGAGGGGGGCTTTAGAGAGTTATCTGGAAGCCCACAGAGAAGAATGTTGCAGTAGTTTAAGTGGGAGATTATGAGGGCATAGACTAGTAACTTTGTGGACTCTGGATTGAGGAAGGATCGGACGCGAGAGACGTTCTTGAGATGGAGGCAGCAGATTGTAGTAAGGGCCTGTATGTTTAAAGGATGAGGCAAAGTCAAAGATGACTCCAAGGCAGCAGACTTTAGGGACTGGAAGTGTGTGTAGCCATGATGTTAGGAGTAGTTGGAGGGCTGTGTTAGGTGAAGGAAAGATTATGAGTTCTTTTCAGTCCATGTCACATTTTAGAAGAGAAGGAGGATATGGCTGATAAGACACACAGGAATTCTGACTAGAAGAGGGGAGATTTCTGGACCAGAAATATAGATCTGTATGTCATCAGCATAGGAATGGTATTTAAAGGGGTATTCCAGGGAATATGAAGGTCTGACACAAAAACCCATGACGATATAAATGAATGAATACAACAATACTCAATGTCATTAGTCACAAAACCAAGCTTAAATAGTTTGATTTTATAACAACTAATTACATATTAGCTTATATTTTGAGCACCCATTTTATATGAATTATGCTGATTCCTGGAATACCCCTTTAAAGCAATGGGACTTATTTAGATGTCGTAGGCCGGAGGTGTAAATGGTGGGGAGTAGGGGTCCGAGGCCAGAGGGATGGTGGCGAGGTATGAGGAGATCCAGGAGAGGGCAATGTCAGTAATGCCAAATGAACATAGCATCTGCAGCAGGAGAGAATGGTCTACAGTGTCAAAGGCAGAGGACAGATCAAGAAGGAGAACAGAGTTTATTGTCTGGGAGCACATTCTCTAAGCACCTTCAATAGTTGGCCCAGTTCTTATGCTAAAACAGTAGCACAATTAAGCTAAATTAAATGATACATGTGGGTTAAAGCATATACCATAATGCCAGCAAGACTTACATTGTCACTTACAAAGGTCTTTGGGGAGGGAGGTGATTAACAAAGGGAAGAAAATGAATTGTTTAATATTCTTCACATACTTGGAAAAATTTCATTTAGGAATTCAACTTCTTCCTGGAAATTTCTGTGTGGGTATTCCTGATGGTCTGGCTTCATAAAATTTTTTCGTGAATAAAAGAAGTTCTGAAAAAAGGAGCATCATGTAAGAAAAGGCCCCAATATAGACAAAACACTATGCATTTAATATTCTGTAACAAAATTCACTTTGGAAACAATACACTTTATGTGTACCTAGGATAATACAAGACTATTTTAACTACCTGCATGCTTTAATTTATTATTGATACTTTCTCACCCCAAATCTTATTTTGGTGTACGGGCCATGCAATAAACACTTTTTTGAGTCAGTATTATGAGAGATATTTTAGATACATTAAAGCATAACCCAATTTATAACAAAAACTGGAGACATTCATAAAGATTTTTTGTATTCCCCTATTGATTGATTAAACAGTTACAAGGTATTTATCAACTTTTTTTTTTTTTTTTTAAGGGAACCCCCTCAGGCTGCTAGGGATTATTAAACTGCCAGCAGGCCACTTAGCAACTGGGGTTTAAGGTCCAAAACCTGTTTTGCAATTACAGCTAAAAGGTATTCCAAACATTTTATGCAGATGCAAAAATAATTTTTCTTATGCATTCAACCACTTTAAGTGAGCTCCATCTCCAAACTTGGAAATCCTAACCTACCTGTAATCTAACTGTTCACATTTAATTATAAAAAGATAAAGTACCTGTTTTACTTACATTATCTTGACTTCTGAGACTAATTTTTTGCCAACTTACCTGAATGTCATCAAACCCACAGTACTCTCTAGCGAGCTCCAACAGGGGAACCAGTGCTTGCAGTAAGAGGGTGGTACCACATGTCTTCAAAATGAAACGTCTCTTGGAGACAAACATGCTACTCTCACTATAAAAAACCAAATACATTTATTAAAAAACTTACATGCTGTCTTACAGGCTGTAATCAAAAGGTGTAACTTTAAACATCAGGCTTAGAAGACATCCACCACCTCATTCAACTCAAACCCTTTGCATACATTAAAGTGCAGCTGCACCGATTCTGCCATAGTTGCAATTTTGTTCTCTGGCCTCGACCATTCCCATGCAATCATTTACTTTTTCATAACTGCGATGTTGAATGGGTTGAGCCTGGTGGTCTGCTTTCACCCAGAAATAGCCATCTGACAGTAAAACCCCTAATTCGCATATTGCATACTAAAACTACATTAAGGTTATTATATTGACAGATTGACAGTGTCAGGTTTCTCCAGCCCAGTAGCATCCATCTTGGCAGTACAGAGCCTATGCTTACTAGGCTCTGTACTGCCAAGATGGATGCTACTGGGCTGGAACAACCTGACACTGTCCATCTGACAGCCAAATATAATGGCGGTAATGATATAAAAGGTTGCAAAGAATTGGTGTTGGTATAGTTGGTGAAATGTCCCCTAAAAAGAGAATGGCAGAATGAAGAATGGCAACTAACTGCTATACAGGTTTATATGATCTGTTCTGAGTTACTTAACCCCTTTGGTCCTTTTGTTGGGTTTCCATTTGTCATTCCCCAACATCAGAAATCTAACTTTTATTGAATTACTGAATTGCAGGCCTTATTATTCTTTGGGTCAGTATCATTACAGGGATACCAAATTCATACAGGTTTTATTGCTTTTTGACCCTTTCCCTGCCAAGGAGGCATTTCATATGTCCTTACATGGAATTATCTATATGACCAAGGACCTATGTGATACAGCCTCTCTTCAGATCCTGATCTATGGCATCTAAATTCTTATCTTTCATATCAATCTAGAATTGTGTTTGTAGGTGCGATCGAGATATTCACATTTAAAATGAAAATTATTTTTGTGTACATGGTAGGCAGTGTTTTCTGAAAAATAAAAAAATCTATATATAATTTGACATATGGGCGCTTTTTACATTCTATATTTTTTAAAATTTATGGATTGCAACCAAATATTGCATGGTTTATGTTTTAGCATTCTTGGAAGTGTAAATTCTTGTTTATGTGTATTGGTATAAATATATATACATCTGTTCACTTTGTTATTTTTAGATCCTTTTGTACTAACCTCTGCTTTGATGTGAGGAATGTAAATATATATTTTCAATGTATTTTCTTTTAATAATGTGTTTGTCAAAGTTGCATGATGGTGGTACAGGCTGTCAACTGTTAAAACAAACACAAATCACCAGAGTGTTTGCTTTCAAAAAATATATAGATTTTAGGGGTGCCTTTACCACAATCTATTTTATTTTTTTTATTTTGCAAGTTGTGACTGTTAGAATTTCTAACTGAAAAGCAGATTTCAGTTTTAGTGATATTATGAGGATTTATTCATGTGAACATGTGACTATGAGGTACCTGAAACCTACACATTCATTTATTACATTTAGGAGACGTTAAGCTAAATATTCTCAGTTTTGGGCACTTTTTTGCCATCAGTCACTTCTAATTTTTTTTTATATAAAATTTTACACTTTCAATCAAAATTGCATAATGGTGCCTATGTCTATAAACTCTTTAAAGTGGTTGTCTGATATCTCAGTGCATGTTACAGCGCTGGGAATAGGGGTGGATGGGCGTGGCCAGTCACCTTGTCTATAAGCCAAATTCCACCCAGAATCCAGAATTTTAAAAACCGTCAGACAACCCCTTTAATGCAATTTTGAAAATGGGGCAAGAATCCACTTTATGAAAATATATGTTTTGTTAGGGTTTAGTAGAAATCTTTATGCTGTAATTTTGATTTTTGATCTTTTCAAAATTGTAAATATTGCTCGGGCCAATAACAGAACAAATTTCGAGAGACCTGGCATTGAAAGGCTTAATACATTTAAAAAAAAAAAAAAAAAACATTAAAAAAACTTTTGATCACTTACTAAAAATTATAAAATGAGTTTCAAAAAAAGTGTTTCAGACATTTGGGCGCTGTATTGCTGTATATGAAAAGTTGCTATAGATCTGTAATACTGTGCCACTAGCACACTATTCCAGATCCTTAGCATTTAGAAGGCAATTGATCATTCTTCCCCCGATGAGGTCACGGGGAGCAATGATCAAAGCCAACATTGTTGAGCCCACGCACCACTGTATTTTGTCTGCCGCTGACAGCTTCACAGGTTGCAGTCAAGGAGTTAACACCTGCAAGCCCTCTCCATACTACCTTGTGACTTATAGGTTTCCTTAACAACTTGTGACGTATTGATAAGTAGATTGCCTATTGATGTCACTGGATGCCAGGTAAAGTATCAGGACACAAGGTAAAATGAAGATGCAATGCGCAACAGTAGATGTCTCTAGAAAAGAAGACAGCAGAATCATAGAACCAATTATGACCAGCATACCATTAAGAGGTCATAGAATGACTAACTAACAAGGAAAGTTACCAAATCCACTTCAAGAATACATTTGACATGTTATGAGCCTATGGAAGCTTTTAATATTACCTGAGTACATAAGCTTCCTGCTTGTCAGTTTTCGTCACACTTATGATCAAACAATGAACATTCTCCAAAAGTTTGTCCCACTCAAACCTAAAACAAAAAAAGGGAAAGTTATCAGAATTCTTCAAGCTTATGCGAATGTAGGACAGCAAAACCTTACCAGATGTGGGACTATCACCTATTGGCAATCTGTGGCATATTCATGTCATGACACCATAAATGACTTTCCCCTTTAAATGTCATCAAAGGGTACAAATTTTCTCATACATCCGTTTTAATGAATACACTATGACGTGTAATGTATTATTTCACATTAGTTACAAGTTGTGAGGATCTAATTACCAAGGTAAATTACCAGTACAGTATAAATCATCCACCCGATAGCAGCTGCACCCTACAAAGATTATCTGCAATGCTTTTAAGCATCTTCCCGCAAGATAATTCTGCAATCTGCATTTGCTTTCTTTGTACAGCTCCTAAGATGCAGACTCCCAGTCCTATTTCCCATTTGTACTGTTAATGTATCCTAGAAGTCTAAAAGCTTCCACAAGGTCATACGCCTAATGCATAACTATTTGGCAAGCCTTAAAGTAGACCCGTCACAATGAAAAGTGTAACCTCAAGGCAGCAGGAGAAGCTAAACAGATAATGTTTTTGTGTATCTCCTCCATTTAATATATTTAAGGCTTAGCACGATAATGCACTATCCGTGAAGCCCATTAAATTATGCAAGGAGCTGCGGCAAGACCTCTAGACAAGAAAACCATATTGTCATTAGTGATGAGCAGACCAAATCGCAATATTTATGTTGGGTCCCTGAGCTGAACTTCAGCTAGGAGTTCGAGCCCAACCCCTCCTATTAAGGACCGCATAAAACCTTTAAAATGCTGCCAGAATGACAATCCTAGGAAATATGGAGCCACACACATGCCGCTGGCATTTCAAGCGTAAACAGCTGCAATCACTGCCAGCACCAAATTGCAGGTGTTAGTGGTTCATTCCGGTTACCTGAACACATTGCTGATTGAACGGGCTCTGAATGGGTCCGCTCATCCATAGTCATCATTATAGATCAGCACTGCTGTTCCATAGCAAAGAATAAACTCCTTGCATCATACAGTATATAACAGTGACGTTCTGTGTCCTGCCCAAGCACTGGATTTGGTTCAGGAAATTCAGCCTGCACATGGACTGGACCCAATATAGTTCTATCTCTCTGGCCTTACAGCAACAGGTTGGGTTGTTTCCACTGAAAGGGGTTTGACAGTGTGCTTCTAGGCAACAAGAGTCAGCTTTTTGGTGTATGGAATTTTACTGCTGACATTTATTGTCACGTTAGAACCTATGGGCAACATATGTCAAAGTATCTGCTTATAGACAAGCTTCCACCAATAACACTGAAAGACATGCAGTATGGAAAGTGCTTTACAAGTGGTCACATATACTCAGAAGACAGGCAGTAATTCATTCTGTTGTCCCGATCCGCCAATAAAAACTGGAACCAATTTCTGACACATATTTAAGGAACGTTCTAAAATTATAAAAGGAACATGGAAAGATCTGGACAGAGGAGCTTTCCTTAAGTGATGGTTGCTTTTCCCTACATCAACAAAAATCCAACATTTATTCATGCATCTGCAATAACTATAACACAATGCATTAGTGGTAAGGATTGATCCCAGATAAAAGGCCGGAGGAGTGCAGGAGGGTGTTCGCTTGTGTAACAGCAGCAGTATCTGTTACAGCACATTCCATAGATCCAGACGCCAATCCTATTGGCTGCTGGAGGCTTTACCACGGAGAGGAGGTGGGCCAGCCGAGTGCAACTCACGTGTATCTGCAGCAGACTTGCCATTTCAGTGAATCACACTACAAAGGCTTCAGAAATGCAGCTCACCATTTAGGCCCATTTCCAAAACTGGATTTGTAAATCGATCTACTACAAAAGCACACACTTGATAGTCATAGCAGTATTTCCTAACATGCAGCACCTAGTAACTCCAGCCAGTTAATGTTGTACAAGCAGTCGTGGCATTTGGCCAAATCTTAATCTCACACTTTTCATGCCAAAATACTCCAGTGTACTGCCATCAATCCAGTCAAGGCAAAATGTGCTTAAACGTTATACGGTAGTGGCTGCAAAAATAACTAAAATAATGACTAAAGACTGGTAACATGACAATGAATGGTACCAGGCAGCCCTTTCCTTCACTGCTGTGTGTTTGGGGCAGATTTCTCTACAGGGATATTCCTCTGTTCAGACTAGAAAGGTGTTCAATTCTTTTTAAAATTATGGTTTGGTATCTAAATGTAGTCTCGTCAGACAGCACAATGAGAAGATTGCCTCATGTGAAGAGTCACTGAAATTTCACCGAGAAGATAGATTACCACAGAAGCTTACAGGGAAGCGTTGTTCGTTATTTTATCATGCGTGGCAATCTAAATATGTTATCACAATCTTTCCACTTAATTATGAGACTGTATGTCAGTAATGGCCCCTCACTAGTGGTGACGAGGATACTAAGCCTCATGTCCCGTCCTTCTCTAGTAAAATCAATAATGGCGTATACCAGGTACTGCAGAGGTCATATATCTCCATGTCACCCCCAGCAGCACTGCGACACACACCAGTCTATGGCTCTCAGCCAGTGTCAGGTTTCTAGGCACCTCTATGGGGCAGTGGTAAAAATGGATCCCTTCCCTGGGATACAGGGCATCACCTCATTGTGTAGCCTCCCCTTATAAGGGCAATGAGAGGGAAGCCATTTGGCAACGTGTGCAAATGAAGCACATGCTCGGAGCCTGGAAAGCTGTGGCGAGTACAGGAGCCGCGGCCCCACCCTCCTCCTCACAGCCGGGGCGACTCTTCACCTCAGCATATAGGTTTATTACACACAAATGGCGGTGGGTGATGTGACAAGACAGGTGCCCGGAAAGCACCGCCATATGTTCCCAGCCTTCTATATGCGGCACCACAAATGAATGAAATAGTCACAGCAGCCACTGAGGCTCGTCACATCACCTCACATGCAGCTGCGCAGCCTGACAAGAGGGGCAGAAACAAAATGGCAGACCCGCTTGCCTCCCTTATACTCCCCACGTCCCCTCCCCCATCAGGCAGGCAGGCGGCAGAGCACATGGGCAGCCGGTCTGCAGCAGCATCCCCCCGGCTCCAGGTATACGTCAGTCACGGTGCACATAATGACGAACCCCCCCCCCCCCTTCTCACCTTGGGATGTCCCGAAGGTCTCCGGATCCTTTGCTCTCATCCTGCTGGCTGAACCAGACCTCCAGCAGCTTCTCGGTGCCTTCAAAGAAGTGCGCGCCGCTCTCCTCCATCTCCCCCGGCAGCCGGAGACCCACCAACAACGCAGAAAATAACGAGAAACGGAAAATAGATATCTGCTTCTATAAATTCTCCTCCCGCGTCCGAATAGGTTTACTTTTTTGGTAAAAACGATTTAGGATTAAATAAATCTAGAATATTCTTGGCTTAGTGTTACGGTCGGAAGGTTCTATGAGGCGTTAGGCTTTGTAGTAGATGTTAGGTGTTTCTGTATGTGATGGATCTAGTAAGTTTCTCCGGTACAGTCTCTTATTTCCCGTTATATCGATTCCCCTGTTACAGAGAACGCGATTGAGCGAGCGCTAGCTAATATCGCCGGCCATACTGTGTAGAGCGCTTACAGAAGGGCAAGCAACTGCTTATATACTAGGGGCGGCGACAACGATGATGTCATGACTCGGATGACTCAACAGCCTATAAGCGGCAGAAAGACGGCTCTCTGAGGACGTCAGTCCTATAAGCCCCGCCCCCCGGATCTCCCTGGCTTTAGCTGGCATCCAGTTACTCATTCTGGGAAGACTAGATTAACGGCCGTGCAGTAGGTGGGTGGGGCGTAGTCCTGAGGTAGCAGCCGGCTATGCGGTTCTCCTTTCTGAGGAGATGATAGAGCGCTAGGGCAGTGCGAGGAGCTGTGAATATTCAGCAGTAGGCTCACATTGTAATATCTGTCATACACTGCTACAAATGGCTCAAATACGCCACAGTAATAGGGTGCTCATGCACTGGAGCGGGTTTGGTATTTCTGGGACCAAGGCTGCCACTAGGAATTCAGGGGCCCCTGTCTGACAAGATTTTTGTTTCCCCTCCACTTTAGTTTCCCATCTCATGTGCCACATTGCATATAACTCCTTCATGAATTCATTCTCCTATTTATAGTTCTCTGGAATGAATTGTGGCAAACATCGCACCCCAATTTATTATATAGACTGCATGCCTGAACTGATTGCATAAAACACTCGCTTATTAAGGGTGTGGTCTTATATCATAAACAGAAAATGCATTAACAATACATTTATAGTATATACTGTTTGTAGCCCAGTACTTATCCCTCCTTTATATAGGTAGTTACAACACATGCCTCCCCAGTAGTCACGGCACAGCAGAAAAAAACTAAAAAAATGAATACCTACCTGCACTCCCTGCAGCCGCCTTCTCTTCGCCTCTTGGGCTTCTTCCGGGCGCTGGCAGATGCCGGTGTCCACTCCTCTCCATGACTCAGCCACTGTCACTTAAAAGGGGTATTCCCATGAAGACAAGTTTCTTATATGTACTCAGGATAACACAATAACACTTTCTCTAATTCACTTTTATTAACATAAATACAGGATTTCACAGATATACGTCCAACCTTTCTCTATCAGTCCTGGTGTACACCATTTCAGTTGCCCCTAGACACAACCCTGTAACTTCTGACTTAGAGTTGGGTGGCCGCCATCTTGCCTGGGTTGCACAAAGTACACAGGCAGCACTAACATTGCTGATCGCTATTGAGGCCCGGGAGTCAGACTGCAGCTCGAGCCCCAACTAGTGGCCGGCCTGGACTGCAGTTTGACAGTTTCCCCCATGATGGCGGCCATGTCTGGGAACCAAAGCAATGTTAGGGCCCCATATGGATATCTCCACTCTGAATGGCAGAGCAAGGGGAGTATTGCTTCCTCCTTTGCCATTGCATTAAAGTGTATTGGGGAACTGCAAACAGAAAACAATTTACCCCCCAAAGGCACTTCAAAGAAGCCAGCAAAATTTTGTGAAAGGACTTTGTATCATTTTCTATAGTTTGCTTAAAAGTCTATAACATTTTTTCAATGAAGTTTTTAAAACGGACTCTGTTTAATTCTTTGACTTTAATGTCCTGTATAATTTATCCAATAGGCATTAAGGTCACTTCTCTGATTTTCTCGTACAATTGCAGTCCTAATCTATGTGGAACGGAACCCGGACAGAAGTCTATTGGGCTATACACATGTCTGTTGATCCGATGCTATGTGTAAGTAGCCCTTTTAAGTCAATGGGTGTGCATAAAAGAATATAGTCAGCACTCGGATGCCAACCTAGTGTAGTCAATTTTTCATGCACTTGTTTCAAGAAAGAAGCTCAGAATCTGACACAATGGGGCTTATTTACTAAGGGTTGCGCACTGCACTATTGTCGAACTTTGCACCGTTTTCAGGTTTTGCACAGCTTTGACAGGTATTTAACAGGTGATTGTGTCGCACGCGATCAGATTTTGGGATAGCTACACTTCATGCGACAGAAATGGGGGGGAATGCCATCGGACAATACGACTGATTCAGACTGAGAGCGGGATTTAACTTTCAAATTGTTTCACAAAACCAAGCACTTACATGCATCAGGAAGAAGATGGTGAACTCCAGCGGACCTGAGTGGGGAAACAACAGATGCAGCATATCGGGCACACGATCTTGGCAGTGAATCGCGGCAGAGTGCATTATCGTCAAACAATGCATTTTCGGGGGAACTCACTGGACCGGGTAACTAAATGTGCCGCAATTAGTCTACAAAAATGAATGGTTAGATAGCACTAGAAATGACATCTGACCAAATTCTGATCAAAATCATAAAATTTTCAATGACCAAAAATGTACGTTTTCACACTTGGTTTGTTGGCAACTCGCCTAATAGCACCTGACAGACCCCAATCTAACTATCCATTTTTGAAATCCTTAGGTCACCCTGGCTGTGCTAGATTTTCACATCTGATTTTAACAGCTCTGAAATACTTCCTTGAAACACTTGTGTAAAACAGTCTTCTCTCACGCACCCATTGAATAAAATCTTATCTAAGCACCCATTGACTTCATTGAATGTAAATCTAAAGTACTATTTAAATAATTCAAAGAGGGGGATGTATATAACATGTTTACTTATACATTGTATATTCTAAATAAATTAGGGTGATGTGGGTTGGTAACATCAGATTGGGCAATGTTGTCAGTTATTATTGTGAGTTTTTTTTTTTTAATGGGGGAACGTGCTTTTTTATTATTTTTGTCGACAAGTAAATTGACATGTGGAAAGTGTGGAAAGTGTATAGACCCACTAAAGTTTACAGGATACCATATGTCAAATATATGTTAAATAAAAGTTAATTGTTACGTATATTTTATTGTGTAGGACAGGTAACGCTAAGCTCTAAGGGGGAGGGGTGGGGTTCTCTTGTTTGAATGTTCAGACATAGTTTGAATTAAACTATGCCACAGAATCTAAAGGTCTAAAGTAGAAGTCGACAGTCTTATACTGCACCAGAATTTATCATCACATTGATACATCTGGCACAGCAAAAGACTAATGTATCCCTAGTTAGAAACTAAAAAAACCTGAGACACATTGTTAAATTCCCTCCAATGTGTTTTAGATGCATTTTGAAATGCTTTGCATTTAATGGGCTTTCAATGCGTTGATGGGCAAAACACATCCATAAATGCACATGCTTTTTATACAAAACACATGCATTTGGGAAGCCTTTACAATACGATTTAAAATGCAGTAAAATGAATCCAAAGCACAATAAAAATGCAATAAAAACCCACCCAAAATTAATCATGTGCACTCAGCCTCATACATTAGATCAGGGGTAGGGAACCTATGACTCGGGAGCCAGATGTGGCTCTTTTGATGGCTGCATCTGGCTCTCAGACAAATCATTGATTAATAGTGATCGGCAGTGTGTACATGTAAGACACACACAGTGATAATCACTGGATTCAGACAGGGATGTTATCGCTTGCGTCCTTTGTGTCACCCAGGCGCCAGCGCCAGCTTCGTTGCTTAGGTGACTCCTGTCTATGACCCATGCACCATTGCCTAAGCAACAATGGCAGTGGCGCCTGGGTCATAGAGAAGAGCGCCAGAGTGATGAGAAGCTGCTGAAGGGAGAGCAGGTAGGTGAGTATTTCCTTTTTTTTTGCTGTGACTACCTATCTACTCAGGGCATGTATGTTCTGGCGCTACCTACACTCACCGGCCACTTTATTAGGTGCACCATGCCAGTAACAGGTTGGACCCCCTTTTGCCTTCAGAACTGCCTCAATTCTTCGTGGCATAGATTCAACAAGGTGCTGGAAGCATTCCTCAGAGATTTTGGTCCATATTGACATGATGGCATCACACAGTTGCTGCAGATTTGTCGGCTGCACATCCATGATGCGAATCTCCCGTTCCACCACATCCCAAAGATGCTCTATTGGATTGAGATCTGGTGACTGTGGAGGCCATTTGAGTACAGTGAACTCATTGTCATGTTCAAGAAACCAGTCTGAGATGATTCCAGCTTTATGACATGGTGCATTATCCTGCTGAAAGTAGCCATCAGATGTTGGGTACATTGTGGTCATAAAGGGATGGACACGGTGAGCAACAATACTCAGGTAGGCTGTGGCTTTGCAACGATGCTCGATTGGTACCAAGGGGCCCAAAGACTGCCAAGAAAATATTCCCCACACCATGACACCACCACCACCAGCCTGAACCGTTGATACAAGGCAGGATGGATCCATGCTTTCATGTTGTTGGCGACAAATTCTGACCCTATCATCCGAATGTCGTAGCAGAAATCGAGACTCAGAAGACCAGGCAACGTTTTTCCAATCTTCTACTGTCCAATTTTGATGAGCTTGTGCAAATTGTAGCTTCAGTTTCCTGTTCTTAGCTGAAAGGAGTGGCACTCGGTGTGGTCTTCTGCTGCTGTAGCCCATCTGCCTCAAAGTTCGATGTACTGTGCGTTCAGAGATGCTCTTCTGCCTACCTTGGTTGTAACGGGTGGCGATTTGAGTCACTGTTGCCTTTCTATCAGCTCGAACCAGTCTGCCCATTCTCCTCTGACCTCTGGAATCAACAAGGCATTTCCGCCCACAGAACTGCTGCTCACTGGATGTTTTTTCTTTTTCGGACCATTCTCTGTAAACCCTAGAGATGGTTGTGCGTGAAAATCCCAGTAGATCAGCAGTTTCTGAAATACTCAGACCAGCCCTTCTGGCACCAACAACCATGCACGTTCAAAGGCACTCAAATCACCTTTCTTCCCCATACTGATGCTCGGTTTGAACTGCAGGAGATTGTCTTGACCATGTCTACATGCCTAAATGCACTGAGTTGCCGCCATGTGATTGGCTGATTAGAAATTAAGTGTTAACGAGCAGTTGGACAGGTGTACCTAATAAAGTGGCCGGTGAGTGTATCTACTGGGAGGCATGTGCTGTTACTACCTATCTACGGGGGCCTGGGGGCATGTGATGGGCTACCTATGTACTGGGAGGTATTTGCAGTGGCTATCTATCTACTGGGGACAAGTATGTGCTGGCTCTACCTATCTACTGTGAGGCATGTGCTGTGACTACCTATGTACTGGGGCTTGGGGTATGTAATGGAGCTACCTGTCTACTGGGAGCTATTTGCTCTGGCTACCTATTTACTGGGGGCATGTGCTATGACTACCAATCTACCTTGGGCATGTGTTATGGCTACTATCTATTGGAGAGCATGTGCTGTTGCTATCTATCTACTGGGGAACATTTGCCGTGACTACTTATCTACTGAGGACAGGTTCCTGTTCTACTGGGGGCATGTGCTGGGGCTTACTATCTACTGGGGGAATGTGCTATGACTACCTAGCTACTGGGGGGGGGGGGTCATGTACTGTGGCTATCTATCTACTGAGGGCATGTGCTGGGGCTAACTATCTAATGGGGGAATGTGCTATGACTACCTATCTAATGGGGGGCATGTGCTGTGGCTACCTATCTACAGGGGGGGCATGTGCTGTGGCTACTTATTTACTAGCCGGCATGTCATGGTGCTACCTATCTACTGGGGGGCATGTGCTGTGATTACCAATATACAGGGGGGCATGTGCTGTGGCTACCTATCTACTTGGGGGCATGTGCTGGGGCTAGCTGTCTATTTGGGTGCATGTGCTGTGGCTACATATTTACTGGGGGGGCATGTGCTGTGGCTACCTATTTACTGGCGGGTGTGTGCTGTGGCTACCTATTTACTGGGGGTCATGTAATGTGGCTACCTATCTACTGGAGGTACCTACTGGGGCTACCTATCTACTAGGGGGCAAGTGCTGGCTACCCATTTACTGGGGGCCATGTACTTGGGCTACCTATTTATGGGGGGCCATGTACTGGGGCTACCTATCTACTAGAGGGGAAGTGCTGTGGCTACCTATCTACTAGGGACCATGTAATGTGGCTACCTGTCTACTGGGGGACATGTGCCGTGGCTACCTATCTACTGGGGGCCATGTGCATATTGTATGGCTCTCATAGAATTACATTTTAAAATATGTGGTGCTCATGGCTCTCTCAGCCAAAAAGGTTCCTGACCCCGGCATTAGATGGTGATCCAGTTAAACCTACATTAGGTATGGACATTTTTTCATCCTCTTGATTGCAATAGCACAGATCAAGGTTTAAGGGAACCTGTCATCAGACATTTACGGTGCACAATAGAAGCACCTTAAGACCTTCTAGATAAAAATTTTTTGTGTTGGCATCATCCAGAAAATCAACTTTTAAGTGAGAAGTAAATTGCTTGTATAAAGTCAGGAAATAGACATGATCTAGAAGGTGTTCAGCTGCTTGACAACATACTGGCAGTGGTTTATTTGGTCAGTTTCTGTTGACAAGTTCCCTTCAAGGGTGTATGGAGGACTTCACCTTCTTCATACTAGGCTGTTGTCCATATATACTGTATTATATAGCAGACATTTGCCTGTGCTGGTATTCCACAGAAAACACAAATAGATAATCAACCAAAAAACACTTTGTGGGGAATTTACCATAAGCAGAAAGCTGGCAAACAAGCCATGATAAATTCTCCCATTATGTAATTTTCCGATTTATTAAAACCTAACATTAATAATCCGATATGATGAATGCTGTAATGGAAAAATATTACCAAATCATCATTACACCATTTTCACCGTGGCATCACACATAAATTGAATAAAATATATCAAAAGGTTATATACGGTATGTCTTAAAATGGCATCAATAAAAATGTGAACTGGTCCTGTACAAAAAAAATTACACCTTTGCTTTCTACACTAAAGTATAAAGAAATTATGTGTCACGGGTGTCGCTGTGATCCATGCCTCGGATTGCAGGCACACCCGTCCCCCTCTCCGTGGCGGCGCTGACCCGTCCCCCAGCTTGCACTTACCTCCACACCGTCCTGCTCCTGTCCTGGCTAGGCTGCGCACACGTCCCTGCTTCCCAGGGCGCATGTGCGCGGCACTCGAAAATTTAAAGGGCCAGTGCACAGCTGATTGGCGCCGGCACTTCTGGCTTTCCCATAAAGACCAGCGGCTCCCATCACTTCCCGCCGGATCTTTGCGCTCATTAGCCTCTGAGAAAGCTTCCTTGTGTTGCCGTTTCCTGCCTTGCCAGAATTCCTGTTGTGACCTTGGACCTGACCTCTGCCGCCAGCCCTGACTGCCTGCTTTTTCCTGACGTTGAACCTGGATTACAATTCTGTGCTTTGCCCGTGGCTGGCTGGTCACACCTGTGGAACAATCTGGTGGCACCCTGCCGCAGCATGTCCATCCTGCTTTGCGGTGGGCTCTGGTGAAGACCAGGTGCCACCTAGACTCCGGTCCCAGGGGTCATTTAATACCAACTCCCGCAGTGGTCCAGGGGGTCCACTGACCCCGAACCCTGACATTATGGATGGTATAAAAGCCTAACAACTTGTGTTTTTTGTCATCTTGATATTTATTTTCATCTTCTCTGTCCATTGCGTCATGGCCGCATCTGCAGAGCCCTGAAGGGAGGCAGCAGAAGAATTGTTGGTAAAGTGATTCCGGAAGCTGTCCGAATCACCCACTACTAATACGGAACTGCCGCTGGTTCTTACTGTCAGAGTACTATTACTTGCATCATGTTCTTCAGACGCTGTAAGTGGTAGAGTGATGCAGACCCGTTGGAGCAGAATAGCCCCAGTTGGAAATGGGGCAACCACAAAATACATAACCCTCCCCTAGAGTAGACAAGACCAAAAATTTATCTGAATCATTTAAATCAATGCTGAATATAGGATTATCTGCCTGATTAGAACGTTTAAAAGTCTTTAATATCTTTTCAAAATATCATTAAAAGTCTGCTAGAAATAGCCATAAGTATTCATTCAGGCTTTTCAAGGTACACCTTCAGGTGGCAATCCAAACACATATGTGCCCACCGAAGTCTGATAACATGTACCAAGAAACAAGTAGGGGCAATCACAGGAGCACAGGTGAGCTTCCCGCTGTAACACCTATTATCAGTGGTTGTATATAGTAGGTCTGTCTAAATTATGTCCCTGCCTGACGCATTTCTGCATCAACCATACCGATCGATGCGTCATCAGAAGCATACCAGGATACACTTAGACATACAACACTTATTTAGCGATTGCCCTCGCTGCCTGATATTGCATTGGCATTGCAGCTAGAGCTTGCTACACACACACATGCGGCACTGTAGCGGTCGTGGCTCTCCTCCTAAGATGTCACATGCCTCCTCCAAGAATTGGAGGAGGCAAAGAAAGAAGAACAGCGGGCTGAAGAAGAAGAGAAGAGGGGCCCTAAGGGGGGGGGGGTACTGTCACGATCCGTACCGAGGGTCGCGGGTGCACTCGTGCCTGCTGTTGCGGTCCCCGTTCCCCCTGCCCTCACTTACCTCTCCTTGCTCCGGCCTGTACTCTGGCTCCCAGCGTGTAGGCCGCATGCTACCTCCCTGCATTTGCGCGCTCCCGCCACTTGGGGGGGGGGGGGTGTCGCGAGGACATATCCCAGCCTTAAAGGGCCAGTGTCCTCCTTATCGGTTCTGGCATTCCTGGCTCGGCTATATAGCCTGGCGACTTCCAGCATCCCCTGTCGGATCTTCATGTCCTGTTATTGAAGAGAAAGCCCTCTGTGTTCCTGAGCGTTTCCAGACGCCTAAGTGTATTCTGTGATTCCTCTCGTGTTCCAATCCTGTGGCGGTCCTGTATTCCCATGCCGGTCCAGTATTTCCTGTGGCGGTCCTGCAATCCTGTGGCGGTCCTGCAATCCTGTGGTGTTCCTGCAATCCTGTGGCGGTCCTGTAATCCTGTGGCGGCCCGTTATCCTAGTGGTCTTCTGAGGTCCTGCCAGCCGTCCTTCCATGCTCCTGCCAGCCGTCCTTCTGAGGTCCTGCCAGCCGTCCTTCCGAGGTCCTGCCAGCCGTCCTTCCGAGGTCCTGCCAGGCGTCCTTCCGAGATCCTGCCAGCTGTCCTTCCGAGGTCCTGCCAACTGTCCTTCCGAAGTCCTGCCAGCCGTCCTTCCGAGGTCCTGCCAGCCGCCCTTCTGAGGTCCTGCCAGCCGTCCTTCCCGAGGTCCTGCCTTCCCGTGGTCCTGCCTGCCCTGTGTCCCTACCTTGGTTGCCACTGCGGGCCTAGTCACACCCGTGGAGTGACCTGGTGGCTCCCTGCCGCAGCAAGTCCATCCCGCTTTGCGGCGGGCTCTGGCGGAGACCAGGAAACAACATAGACTCCGCTCCCGGGTTGCAGCTGGCATCGTTATCTCCCATGGTGGTCCAGGGAGTCCACAGACTTTAGTCCCAAGGGACTATTTCCCATAGACTGTGACACATTTCATCTAAAAACTCATCCGAAAGCATGATCAAAAATGGTCTATGGATGGTCTCTAGGGGGACCAAACGTACACCCCGACGCACGTTTCGCACTGATGCGAAGGAAGATAGAATATGAGGGACCACATTATGGGAGGGATATGAAAGTGGGAAAATGATGGGACATATAAGAGGTGGCCCATTATTTGGGGGGTATGAGAGGGGGTTACAATAAAAGGGATAGATGAGAGGGGACAAAATATGAGAAGGAGATGAGGAGCCACAATATGAGGAGATGAGAGGGTCCACAATATGATGGGGAGATGAGGGGCCACACTATGAGGAAGAGATGAGAGGTCACAATATGAGGGGGAGAAGAGAAGCCACAATATGAGGGGGAGAAGAGAAGCCACTATATGAGGGGGAGGTGAGGGGCCTTAACGTATGTGAGAGGTTACATTATGAGGGGGAGTTGAGGGGCCACAAATGAGGGGGAGGAGAGAGGTCACAATAAGAAGTGGATATGAGAGGAGGCTACAATATGAGGGGGTGATGAGAGGGGACAAAATATGAGAAGGAGGTGAGAGGTCACAATATCAGAGAGAGATGAGGAGTCACACTATGAGGGGCAGATGAGTGTCCACTATATAAGGGGGAGATGAAGGGTCAGAATATGAGGGGGAGGTGAGTGGTCACAATATGAGGGGGAGTTGAGAGGACACAATATAAGGGGGTGGGGTTGAGAGGTCACAATATGAGGGGGAGATTAGAGGTGACAATTTGAGGGGGAGATAAGGGCCCACAATAGGTGCTGGCAGAGAGATTTATTGCTTTCAATAGGTCCTACCTGATGCTGGACCTTACATCTATGATCACATGATTGAATTACATTATAGGGGCATCTGGGGAATCTCCTCCCTGAGGTCTGAATGCAGAAGTTCCAGGAGGAGATTCTCCAGATGCGCCTAAAATGCATTTTTACACATTGAAACACACATTTATCAAAAACAGTCGAAACTGCACCTTGTGCAGTTTGCCTGTGTAGTGTGCAGAGGGCACCAGATTTGTGAATTGTTGTGCACATTCTGCATGAATCTGCTCCGACAGAGTACACCAACTTTTCAGAAAACTGGCGCAAGGTCCTTAGTAAATGTGCCCCTATGTGTTTGCATTGAATTTTAAAATACATTCCAAAACACATCTAAAAATACATCCATGTTTTTACTACTATGTGTTTTGGGATGCATTATACCTGATGCATTTTTTTGTGCCTTTAAAAACACAATGAAAACACATTCTATAAACGTGGCCTTAGAATATACAGGTAACATTTCCATGCAGCAGTAGATGGGTCCCCAGAATCACTTTCACTGGTAGGTCTTAGGCCCACAGTCCGACCCTGAGTTGGTTTAATATATGAGGGAATCAGGGCTAGGTTTTTTGTCTGGGAGTGGTGGGGGACAGCATTTCAGTTTTCGCCTTAGGCAGCAAAAAGACTACAATCAGCCCTTCATTGAGAGATATATTAAATCATACCAATTGGAAGTACAATTTGTCCTTAAAGATAACATTTTTTGTCCTTGGAAACTGAAAACTAAAAAGTCATGGCTTTTGGAATGTGATGAGGTAAAATTGAAACTGCCAAAAAGGCGCACAAAGTTGTCGGAACACTGTCTATATACTAGGGTGCAGGCGGCTGGCTATATATTAGGGGGTAAGGGGTTGGCTATATACTAGGGGGCTAATGGCTATATACTGGAGACATGGGCTGCTGGCTATATACTAGGGGGCTGCAGTCTATATATATACTAAAGGGCAGGGGCTGGCTATGTACTAGGGGGCAGGGGCTGTTGGCTATATACTAGGCTCTGCTGGCTACATACTAGGGGCAGGAGGCTGGTTATATGCTAGGGGGCTGCTGGCTTTATACTGAGGGACATGGGCTGCTGGATATGTACTGGGGGACATGGGCTGCTGGCTATATACTAAGGGGCATGGGCTACTGGCTATATACTAGGGGGCAGCGGCTGGCTATATACTAGGGGGCTGCTGTGTATATACTGGGGGACATAGGCCGCTGACTACATACTGGGATACATGGGCTGTTGGCAATACACTGGGGGGCAGGGGCTGCTGGCTATATATTATGGAATGTGCTGGCCGGCTATATACTGGATGGAGGCTGTGACCAAAGCATTTCCCAACCCCTGGTTTATACCTGAGTCAATAGGTTTTCCCAGTTTTGTGTGTTAAACTTATTTGTAGTCAATAAAATTGATATTTTAAGGACCTAACAATTCCATTTGTTGGGGATTCGAAGACCAGAAGCGGCATGATGTGAGCCTGCGATACCAGCCCTCCAGCAGCGTTCCGGAAACCCCGCTGACAGCGCTGTGGACAGCTGTGGACCGCCAAAGCACGTCCCCGCCGTCTGGATGGTGAGCCGCTCGACCTAACGTAGCTGAGCGTGCTCCGGTGGCAATGTTGCATTAGAGAGCTGGTGCTGGGGGCAGGTGGTTGAGGCATATGGCATCCCCTTTGGGGGAAGCTTGAGACAAGCGGCATCAGTGGAGTGGAGCGGTGTTTGGCAGAGAGGTGGACCGGATCGGGATTGGAGACTGCCCTCTGATTGTAGGGCACCCAGCTGGATCTCAGCTGGTGATATAAAATCTAAGTGGCCTACACGTATCCAATCATCCAATTCTACTACCAAACACCTCCATTCACCCATACTTTCAGCCCAATATACTGAACCTAACGCTAACTAAAGATTGTTTTACATTATAAAAAAGTCAATCTAGATCCAATTCACTAGCAATCATCCACATTTACATAAACTTATCACACACACGGCACAATACGTTGTCGATTGAGCTGCCTACTTTCCCGGCCACACAATTCACCACTCAATTCTATCATCCACCTAGCTGGTTTTACATATGTCACGGCTACAACCCAGATTCCAACTGCGCCTGCGCGTTTATCTCCCGTCCAAGCCAAAGCACCTACTGCGCATGCGCGCAGTTTCGTTATCGATCTAGCGCGCATAAGAGTGCTCCCGCCAGCAGGGACGCTCACTTTTGAGCCAGACGCTACCACAGGTCACTCCCAGACCATGTAAGTATTCCCCACCCTCATAACCCTATCTCAGGACATACAAGTCCACACCTGTACTTATACTTATGTTTACACCCCACAGCCGAGCTTTTGGATCTCCTACCCACTCTGGCGCATAAGGTAATTCCCGACACTATATTCAATCACCATACATTCCACTACTCTTTTACATCAATTACATCATCCCCCCATTCACTAAACCTGCCCATATATATTCCTTCATATCCAAACGGTCATAGCTACTAATTTATTAATTTATCTATCCCTCTCAATTAATTCAGTAATTTATTTATTTATTTATGCATCCATTTACCTATTTACTAACCACCCATACCAATTACCACCTCTTTTCTTATATATATATATATATATATATATATATATATATATATATATATATATATATTATGTATTTTTACTTTGTATTTATATTTATATTTATATGTATTATTATCTTTTACTCTTTAATCATTTTAACGTGAGAGAGCATCTCACATCTTACACATAAGCATTCTTTTATGTACCATTTTTACCTAGTATCTATCTTGGACCTGATGAAGGGGGTAGCTCACCCCCGAAACGCGTAATCCCTCTATTGTAACAATAAATCTATATCTTGAAATACATTACCTCTGTCGGACCTATTTGGGCAGTGCGTCCTACACCCACCCGGGTTTTTTCTAAACTCTACATATACACAATTCCCTATCCGGCACAATCCTGTACCGGACTCCGGGAGGACGCAGCACACCCTACTAACAACTACCAAGGAAGTTACCGAACTACGAATTTCTGCTCTATACGCATAAGACACAAGGTGTCTCCAGGTGAGCAGATACATTTTCTATCTCACCAAACTAAAGTAACCTATTGCACTAGGGGCGCCACCTGTGTCTCTTTCTATCTTACACGTATCCACGACCTGGATGCCGCCATAGGAACAAGGGAGGCAGTGGCTGTCGATGGGGGAGCTAGCTGAGACCGCAGCTTGATCAACACATTGCCTTAAAGGAGACACTCGTGGAAGCCTGAGGGGATCGATTTGTAACTCAAGGCCAGCGGGATGAAGGTGGTGAGATGAGCGACCTTAATTTGTCTATCATAGGTATGCGGCTGGTGTCTACTATAATATCGTGCTAAAATGGATGCAGTGGAGGCTGTTTAATTTATTTCTGTTTTCCCTCTGACTGTGTTTTGTTGTGGTGACTTTATCTACTTAGGCAAAAGTTAATTCACTATTAACTTCCATCATCCTTCTAACATACTACCCTTGAGCATTTTAGGAAGAGTGGAGTTGTGTGGGCATTACTAATACCTTTCACGCTGTTAACACCTCAAGTCTAAGGCTGTAGGAAGAACAGACCTTTGTGGGCACCACTAACATGGACTATGTTATTATTATCTTACGCTCAAAGTTGTAGGAAGAAGTGATTTGCATTGGTTCTACTAATATTGACTAAGCTATTAACAACTTATATCTAAGGTTGCAGGAAGAATCAAATTGCACTGGTACCACTAACATTGACTATGCTATTAACAACTTATGCCCAAAGTTGAAGGAAGAATTGACTTGCATTGGTACTACTAATATTGACTATGCTATTAACAAATTATGCTCAAGGCTGAAGGAAGAATTGATTTGCATTGGTACTACTAAAATCGACTATGTGATTAACAACTTATGCTCAAGGTTGCAGTAAGAAGTGATATGCACTGGTACCACTAACATTGACTATGCTACTAACCACTTATGCTCAAGGTTGCAGGAAAAATTGACCCGTATTGGTCCTACTACCATTGACTATGCTATTAACAACTTATGCTCAAGGTTGTAGGAAGAATTGATTTATACTGGTCCTACTAACATTGACTATGTTACTAACAACTTATGCTCAAGCAACTGATGCTCAAGGTTGCAGGAAAAATTGATTTATACTGGTCCTACTAACATTGACTATGCTCAAGGTTGCAGGAAGAATTGATTTATACTGGTCCTACTAACATTGACTATGTTATTAACTACTTATGCTCAAGGTGGTAGGAAGAATTGACTTGCATCGTTGATATTGAATTGCTCTATTGATAGCTATTGATATCCTATGTCCTAGGCGGTATTTACGTTTAATACGGCATCAATACATTACTTAGGGAACAGAAGTTGCGAATTGTATTTATCCTCGTCCCTTCTCCCTGTTGTAATAAGAAAAGGGAACTTTGGGCATAAGGGAGGGCTATTCGCATTGCCCTGCTAGGCGATAAGGAATTAATAATTTGTGGTCTCCTAGTGTCTCCCACTAAACGTATATTGCTAGATAACGTGACAGTGGGAAGTAGAATAGGGGGAATAGGAGTGCCACCAAGGTTTAATTCCTATCTAGCACCGGTTGATCCGTTTGTGACCAATTTTTCTGATTTAGTCCCTCCCGACCCTAGAAAGAAAATGGTGCAGAAAATAGACAAATCAGATAAAAGGAAATCACAGGGTGCTGTTTCACCCAAGGATAAGGGAACTATCAGGAATGAGAACAAATTGGAAAAACTATGGGAATCACCACAAACGAGGACAAAAGTAAGTCAGAAGCAGGGCGTAGAGCCTAAGGGCCAAATCAGAGCCAATGCAGAAGAATTGGCTCAGGAAGAGCAGAGAGTGGGCACAAAGGAGGCTGGCATAGAAAGTAGCTGAAAAAGAGATTACAAAGTTAAGAGTCATTTACCAAGATAAAGTTGTTTTTTTCGATACCCCAGAGCAAGCGATGGAGTGGTTAGATCCGAAAGGCTTATGAGAAATTAGGATTAGACAATGATACCGGATGTGGTTGGTATTTTTGAACTGTTTTTGGTGGAGGGTCTGGCAGTAGCAGGGCGGCGAGGGGGGTTAATGGAGGGGTGAGGTGTTAGTGGAGAGGTATATGAAAGACAGTAGTGGGCCAAATAGAAGGGTAGGGTACTCGGCAAAAGGTTTTTGTTTTTTTGCCTTGAATGAAAACTAAAATATTGATATGGAATGTTAGGGGCCTCGCGGAACCTATTAAAAGAACTGCCATCTTCGATTGCATCCATAGGCATCTTCCAGCAATCATAGTGTTAATCGAAACCCATTTAACCCAAGACACAATTTGGAGATTGAATCGGAAATGGATAGGCACTCAATATCATTCATGCTTCAGCAACCTCTCAAGGGGAGTGAGTGTACTGATCCATCATACAATTTCAAGGTACTGAAATCCAAAATGGATGAGTTTGGCTGGGTTGTCTTTATTGATGGCATCTTAGAATGTTTAAGGTGTGTATTGGCCTTTGTATACATCCCTCCACTATATTCACCAGATGTCATAAGACACATTTCTTTTTCTGGAAAACTGCCCTAATTGTCCTGTATTGTCTTGTGGGGATTATAAATGCATAATGGACCCGGAAATCGACAGAATCTCAAAAAAAAAAATAGAAGGAGGATCACCACTAAAAATAATCTGTGACGAAGTGGGCCTTATAGATATATGGAGGCAGAAATATCCGAAAAGAATAGCATATTCTTGTTTCAGTAAATCACATAAAGGGATGTCTAGGATAGATCTTGCATTGGGGAATAGCGTTTGTATGTAATATGTGGCAAAAATGGTATATGAGCGAAACAGCATATCGGATCGTTACTTGGTAGTACTTGACCTTAGGAATAAGATAGCGATAGGGGAGCGCTCAATTCCATTTAGAATTAACGCCCATTGGTTAGCAATATTGGACATAGATCTGGTCCTGATGGAAGAGATAAATAGGTTCTGGACAGAGAATAAGAGAGATACGGACATAAGGCTGGTCTGGGAATCATTGAAATCACATATTCGTGGGTTTTTATTTAGCAAAATACAATGGGCAAAAAAAACAAAACGTAAGCAGGTGGAAAAGCTTAAAGAGAATATTCAGGAATGTGAGGAGAGGTTCAGAACCACGCCGAATAACGAGAACTATGACAAATTAAAAATAGCTCATAAAGAACTAGAGGATGTGTTGATGGAAAAGGCAGAACATGCTTTGTCTTCTTTGCAGGATATAAGAAACACTTTGAAGGGGGTAAACCCGGGAAGATGCTAGCAAAGGTGGTACAAAGTCAAGAACATAACCCAGGGATAAATACAATCAGGACAAGTACTGGGAATTTGACAAGTGATAAATTAGAGATACGGAGGGAATTTGTTAAATTCTTTTCGGATTTATATGCATCTAGTCTATCCCAGGGAGCGGATAATGTAAAGGAATATCTAGAGGGGATCGAACTACCGCAGTTATCACCACTGGAAAAAAAAAAACTAGACAAACAGATCACGGAGAGGGAACTTAATGAAGCACTTAGTGCAATATCAGGTAATACTGCCCCGGGATCGGATGGGATACCATTTGAGATATACCGTAGGGGGGGTAAGGTATCTGTCCCATCCTCCTGGAGGTCTTAAACTTTTCACTGAACGAAGGAGGACTACCGGTCTCCATGAGAGAGGCCATAATCACACTGATCCCAAAGAAAAACAAAATAGACACAGAGGTTGAGTCATACCGCCCCATATCCCTAATAAATACCGATGTTAAGCTATATGCTAAAGTTTTGGCAATTACATTAAAATCAGTTGTGGGGGGGCTTATACACACAGATCAATCGGGGTTTATTCCCGGTAGATATGTCTCCAATAACATAAGGAGGATTTTTGCAGGGATTCAGCTGGCGATTGATGCAGCTAAGGCTTTCGACAGGGTGGAGTGGACCTTCCTCTGGGAAGTGTTGAGAGGATTTGGGTTTGGGGTACAGTTTGTGAAGTATATCCAATTGCTGTATGCGGACCCAAAGGCTAGAATCAGAATTGGACAAAGTCTGACTGAAGTATTCGATATTCTAAGAGGAACTCGACAGGGCTGCCCAGTTTCCCCCGTTCTATTTGTATTATTCTTGGAACCGCTGGCAATTAGGTGTAGAAGCAATGTAGGGATCTTGGGTTGGGGGTGTAATGGAACTCAGGATAAGATGCTTTTGGATGCAGATGACATACTTTTTACTGTTGAAAGAACAGAGGAATCTGCTAATCTTTGTATCTGCTAATTTGCAATATCTATTAGGGGGTAATGATGACATAATCATTAAAGCTATAGCTAAAAAGGTTAATCTAGATATTAAGAATGGCTTGACACTGTTGGACTCTGGGGCTCTGGATTCTACAGAATTAGTACGTGTTTCCGGAGAATTTGGGATTGGGTTAAAAAGCACTTTGAAATCAATAGTAGCACAATACATGCACCATTATGGAATAATCTCCACTTGAAAGAGATGAGGCACTTTAAAGGGCGTAATTTTTGGGGTAGGGGTATTGATCAGATCTCACATATTTTTTGGGACGGCAGATTGATATCTTTTGATATGATGAAAGATGCACATAAATTAGAGGATAAATACTATTTTCAATATATACAGTTGCACCATAGGGTGAATAGTGTAAGAGAAAGACAATATTTAAAGGTAGAAAGGCACAATATAGTGGAATTTTTGGGCAATATAAAAGGGAAGAAAAAATCACTTTCAAAATCTACAGATACTTGTCAATCAGTTTTTACGACAATATGAAACATAGTAGTAAAATAAAATGGGAAGAGGATATTGGTACCCTATCAGATACTCATTGGGCAAGCATATTTCAGAATGTGGGTAGTATGGTTAGCTCTGAATCCCACAGATTAATGCAGATTAAAATTATATATAGATTATATTACACTCCAAAACAGATAAACCACTTTAAAAAAAACGTAGACAGAAAAATGCCTCAGATGTCAAGAAATAAGTGCAGACTTTCTACACATGGTTTGGAATTGTCGGAGGATTTAGCAATTTTGGGAAGAAATTTATATAGAGGTTGTCAAATTCTCAGGATTAGACATCCCAAAGACACCAGATGTTTTGGTGCTCGGAAATACAACAGAAATAAAGGGGTCTAGAAACCATGGTTATGTGATGTGGAGGAGGATTCCCGAGGTCAATAAGAGTAATAATGTTTTTTTTTTTTTTTTTTTTTGCCGAGTAGGAGTGGGGGGATTGGGGTGGGGGGGGGGTTATGGGGTTATATTTGGTAAGATTTAATCAGCGGAAGGAACAGGATGATGACTATGACATGTGGAATGATGATAAACGAAGTATAAAATTGTCTGTGTATTCCTACAACCAATGTATACTTAACAGTTGTTGCCTTCCTGATGTTTTGTATGTTGATGTGTTAATGTAAAGAAAAATTTTGAATAAAATGAAATTAAAAAAAACAAAACAATTCCATTTGTTTGGGTTTTGTATGAAATTTGATGGATTTGGTTGATTTATACATATTGGCTGGACACTTGCAGTGTGCAGTCCATAGCAACTTGCTGTCTGTAACATGTTAGTTTTGTAAGATGTATCAATGTGTTGGTCTTTAGGCCAGTGCAGAGCAGAACTAGACTAGTTCTCTGCTGCTCTAGATTAATCATTGTGTCTGATGCTGGATAATTAATCTGGTGCAGTATAAGACCTGTGACTTGCACTTTACACCTCCTACCAGTTGGTCTACTTTGCTGCGCCACAATATTGGACTTTCTGGTGCTGGCAATTTCCCTTTTACTGAGGACACTCCCCTTTTCGTAGGAATTGGAAAACAGCCTAAAATAGTCTAAAACCATCAGTAATTGTGGCACAGGGCATTTCAGGTAGAAATTTACTCCAGTTTTCTGGCATAGACAGATTGATACCTCTCCCCATTTTCTTAGTATTAGATTAAATAGTATTAGATTAGTAGCAGTTAAAATAATCTGCAACGTCCTCCCACCAGGGCTAGAGAAAATGGCTTGGGGCAGCTGTATTCCCCTGGTACCTGAGTGTCTGGCTTTAGCGTGGCCTAGTGCTGGAGTTGTCATGGTTGTTGGGTCCTCATTCACGCCGGGCAGGTCGGGCAAGCGGATTACAAGATGAGTTGGAGGACGCAGTTTGATAAAGGTTTCCCCCTGGGGCACTACCGGTGTATGCATAAGTGACGGATCACCAGGTAGAGGGGAAGCCCGTTATGTTAGTTGCATCTATACTAAGGAATTGATATATCATTAAAGGCAATGGATATATTATTAAAGAACAATTTTAAAGAACTAGGTTCAAAGCTTAAGGGAAGGACCTCCAAGGTAGCATTCTCCGGAATTCTACCTGTGCCATGCGCTACACAGAGCAGACAGCGGTAGCTCAGGGAGTAAAATGCATGGCTCACATCTTGGTGTAGAGCAGAGGGATTTGGGTTCCTAGAGCACTAGGCTGACTTTTCATTGGGGTACAAGCTGTTTTCCACAGCTGCTGTGCTGGGGGAGAAGATCCTAGCAGGGGTGGTGGAGTATTTAAACTAGGATTGGGGAGGAGGAAAAGGAAGACAGTAAAGGGGTAGACAGGACAGAGAGGGGACAGGTTATGTTGGTGGGTGGTGAGGTGGGCGGTGTATGGTGAGGATATATGTGCCAGTAAAATTACTATAAATCAAATAAATAACTGTGGAAAATTAAAGTGTATGTTCACAAATGCCAGAAGTATCACAGGCAAAACGGGTGAGCTTGAGGCTCTGGTATTAGAGGAACAGTTAGATGTTGTTGGTGTAGCAGAGACATGGCTCGATGCATCGCATGATTGGGGTGTTAATATTCAAATTGGGGTCAGGGCTCTTCTTCATCTGTGAAGGGGAGACATTTTATCAACTTTCTGCAGCATAATTTTTTGGGGCATCTTGTAGAAGATCTCACAAGAGGTGATGCATTGTTGGACCTGGTGATTTCTAACAATGCGGAGATTGTCCAAAATGTCAGTGTCTGGGAACCCCTTGGGAACAGCGATTATAATATAATTATTTTCCACTTAAAATCTAAAAAGCAGAAACAGGTGGGAAAATCGAAAACTTAGAATTTTCAGAGGGCTAATTTCCAGAAATTCAGGGCTGTACTACAGGATATAGACTTGGACCAAATACTGTCAAATGATGATACTAATGTTAAATTCAAATCTATCCTGGGTCATTATACTTCTAAATTTATTCCAATAGGTAACAAGGATAGACAGGCTAGATTACAGTGAAAAGGGCAATTAATGAGAAAAAGAGGGCATTCAAAAAATATAAATCTGACGGGTCACCTTAGGCTTTCAATACTTACAAAAAACTTACCAAAATCTGTAAAAAGGAAACAGGTTGGATCCCTTTACTCTGAAAATGGGGCATCGGTGACTGGAGATCAAGAGAAGTCGGACATACTTAATAGGTTTTTTAGCTCCGTTTAAACGATAGAAGAAAGAACTTCTGACGTGGGTGGTGCCAGTGAGGGTCATGCATCCTTTAATATACTAGACTGGCTGAATGTAGTCATGATCCAATCTAGGCTCAAAAGAACTCAAAAGAAGTTGTTATTGCTGTAACGCTGTCTAAAATCTTCTGGGATTCAGTAATGTCTGGTGTGGTGCCAAGTGATTGGCGCAAGGCAAATGTGGTGCCAATATATAAAAAGGGCTCTAGAACTTTGCCAGGCAATTACAGGCCTGTAAGCTTAACTTCCATTGTGAGGAAAATACTGGAAGGGTTAGTAAAAGACTATATACTGGAGTATGTGACATCAAATAGTATAATAAGTGACAGCCAGCATGGGCTTACTAAGAATAGAAGTTGTCAAACTAACCTGATCTGCTTCTATGAAGAGGTGAGCAGATGCCTGGATGGAGGAGCTGTTGTGGATATTGTGTTCTTGGACTTTGCAAAGGCATTTGACACTGTCCCTCATAGACGCCTGATGGGTAAAATAAGGTCTATTTTTTGGCAGAAATCATTTGCAATTGGATTGAGCACTGGCTGAAGGATCATATCCAGAGAGTTGTGGTCAATGATTCCTACTTGGAATGGTCACCAAGTAGTGTACCCCAGGGTTCTGTGCTTAGCCCACTACTATTTAATATATTTATTAATGATATAGAGGTAGGAATTAATAGCACTGTATCTATTTTTGCAGATGACACCAAACTGTGTGGTGGAGGATGTTCATATGCTGCAGGGTGACTTGGACAAACTGAGTGTTTGGTCGTCCACTTGGCAAATGAGGTTCAATGTGGATAAATGCAAGGTTATGCACCTGGGGGCTAATAATCCAAAGCCAAAGGCAATATGTCCTTGGGGGAGTAAATCAGGGAGAGTCCCTTGTTGAGAAGGACCTGGGGGTACTAGTAGATCATAAATTGAATAACGGCATGCAATGTCAATCAGCTGCCTCAAAAGCCAGTAGGATCTTGTCATGTATCAAAAGTGGTATGGACTTTCATGATAGGGATGTAATATTACCACTGTACAAGGCACTGGTTCGGCCACATCTGGAATATGCTGTCCAGTTCTGGGCACTGGTCCATAAAAAGGAGGCCCTGGAGCTGGAGAGGGTTCAACATAGAGCCACAAAAATGATAAGGGGTATGGAGGGTCTTAATTATGGGGGAAGATTAAAACAACTAGATTTATTAAGTCTGGAAAAGAGACGACTACGAGGGGACATGATTAATTTATATAAATATATGAATGGTCCATACAAAAAATATGGTGGTAAGTTGTTTCAGATTAAATCAAATCAAAAGACGAGAGGGCACTGTCTGGAGAAAACAAGGTTTAATCACCAGAGGCGACAGGGCCTTTTTACTATGAGAACTGTCAATCTGTGAAATAGCCTGCCTCAGGCGCTGGTCACAGCAGGGACAGCAGAGAGCTTCAAGAAGGGTTTAGATGCCGTTTTACACCTAAATAACATTGATGGTTATATTATATAGAATTGTTTCCCCTAAATCCCTTCCTTATGCAATCCCTTCCCTTCCTTGTTTGAACTTGATGGACAAGTGTCTTTTTTCGACCGTATAAACTATGATACTATGAAAAGTAACTGTATGTAGAAACCACTCAGAGTGCAGGATCCAGTTGGCCATACTTCAACAACATCTTATGGATATTTGAAGTGTACAAGGTTTGTAAGGGACCCGTGCGGCGTGCCATTACAAGTCCCTGGCCTGTGATGTGACATTTATGAGCCACAAGGCCAGGTTGTAGTTCAGTCGCAATCCACTATACAGTGTATGGGGCGATGCTTATTAGACTTGGAATCCAAAGCACACATCAGCACACAGCAATGTTAGACACCCACCAATATTATATTGATCACCTATCTTAGAGATATACATTTATATCACATGATTCATCACTTTAGTATGTATGACCAGACTATTCTTAATATTAGTTAATTCCTGTATCATCGGTTTCTTTGTATATTACTTTCCCATGGTTATTAAACCAGAGGATGACTATTTTATGATGGGTGTATTTCTTATGTATTTAGCATTTAGCAGGTCACGTCACACTTTAGTGACAGCCCATGAATCATGCACTACATGAACAGCTGGAAGTGAGATTATATTTAGAAGTGGCTACCAGGCATATCCAAGCATCAGATATCTATTCTAGATTTTACCACTGTGAGCAGTATCTTTATCAGCCTTGAGTATAGACAGAATATGCAAATATATTTTTGTAAAGTTGTCACAATTCAGATTTTGTTTCAGTACTCATGAGAAAAAAAATCGGGAATGATCTTGAACTTTTAATAGATGCATATCATTTCATTATAAGTTTTCTCAGTGAAGGTTCCATTTCTGATCGCATCATGTAGAGCAGGGCGCCGAGTGCATCTATTATGCAAACAAGCAGGCAGAATTTAGAATTTGAAATGCGCATAGAATTTGAAATGCACAAAGTAAGACACATATAGACAAAAACACCATTGCTATCTTCTGTATAGTGTCTCTATGAACCTGTCACCAGTGAAAAATACCCCTCTGGTGAGAGGTTCCCTTTAAAAGTAATTGATAGGCAGAGCGGTGCAGCACAGCACACCTGTGTGCACCGCTCTGCAGGACACAGGCTGGCGTGCGTGATGGCGTCATCAAGCATGCTGGCCTGTGTCACTACACACAATGTGCCTGCCGGTACCAGTGGGAGAAGAGTTGTGGTGCGGTGGGTAGTATTTTAAATTTTTGCCAAAAATCCCTGTAAGCCCTGCAGTTTCCCTGAGACCCTGTAGCCATTACAGAAGTTCCCCCAACCAATTCCTGGCTATAAGAGGCACCTTACCACATAGGAGGACGGTAACCATATTGCATGGTGGTTAGCTCTCAATGATAGGAAATGGAATTGGCACAGTGATAAAAAAAATTCCTTTCTACTAATTCTCTGTGTGACAGACCCCCATTCTCAGGTTACATCATGGGGTGCATTTAGAGAGCCTCGCAATTTATTACATAAATTGGCACCTTTACACGAAATTCTAATCTCTTAGCCCTGGCATTCACTCACCGATCACTGCCAACAACTGTACTTTACTATTTAAATTGTAATAAGAAGTCAAGTAAGTGCCTGTCTACATAAATCTCTCAACAATTTAGAAACCCCAAATCAAGGATTGTACATTTTGATATACGATTACTTAAAATTGATGTTGGTAAAGCTATCTTTTCAGAAACGTAAAGGGGTATTCTCGTCTGGGCACTCACATTCAGTTTCACTAATCTTCCATATATAAACATTTCTTTAATTGGATGTTATTAAAAAAAATGTTCCTGTGTGAAGATAATTTCCTATAAATGTAGTCATGTGGTCCCTTAGAAACCAGATAGCTTCCTCGGATACGACCACGTCACGCTCTGGCAGCGGTGGCCAGACTTGGGCTATAGAGTCCTGGATTCAGCAATCATTACCACAGGACGGCTGTAGGACCTGCAGTTACTCCCGGACATTTCATATACAAAACCTTTTTGTTTATCTGTGCAATCTCTCAGGCAGAGGTGGCCGTATCCGAGGAAGCCATCTCGTTTCTAAGGGACAAAATGACTACATTTATGAGAAATTATCTTCACACAGGAACATTTTTTTTAATAACATCTAATTGAAGAAATGTTTATATATGGCAGATTTATCAAACTGAATGTTAGTGTCCAGACGAGAATACCCCTTTAAGTTCTTTAACCCCTTCCCGACATTTGACGTACTATTGCATGGCGGGAGGTGCGTTCCCGCAAAATGCAGTAATAGTACGTCAAGCTTCTGGCGCCGGCTCCTGAAACTGCAGGTGTCGGATATATATATTATAGCCAACACCCGCCTTCAATTCCCGTGGCATGTCAGGGGAATTTAGCTGGAAACGGACCCCCCCACAGCGCTTACCGGGGAAGGGGGGGGGGTCCACTGCTCCGATCGCTGCACATGCTCAGTGTGTCACAGCCAGAAGCAGATCGAGCAGCCCCGGGGACTGGCATCTGTATTACACTGTATTAGGTGAAGAATAGCTTGAACAAGTGATCAGTGGATCGCTTGTTCAAGCTAACCTGTAAAGGTAAAGAAAAAAATGTAAAAACACTAATTCAACACACTTTTGAATAAAAATAATTAAATAAAGTTAAAGTCCCCTAAACACAAACATTCCCTATACACATCTAATAAAGTGAAAAAACCTGAAAATCACCAAAATACCCCACATATTTGGTATCGCCGCGTCCGTAACAATCTGTACAATAAGTCAGAAACATTATTGGACCACTGCGCTGAACACCGTAAAAACACCGTAAAAACAAAATTTTATTTTCATAAAATCCCTTCACAAAAATGTTCCAAAAAGTGATAAAAAAAAAGTTATGTGCACCAAAATGGTACCACTGTAAAGGACAACTCAACACGTAAAAAATAAGCCCTAAACTAGCACTGTCAACCAAAAAATATTAAAATTATATCTCAGAAAAGATGGCGATGCAAAAACAAATGAGATTTTCTTTATATTCGTTTTTTCCTGTAAAATTGTAAAATATATAAAAAAAACTATATAAATGAGGTATCACCGTAATCGTAGTGATCTATAGAATAAAAATATTATAGTATTTTTAGTGTACGGTGTATGACCCCCAAAATATACAAAAAAAAAAGAACCCAAAATTGGCAATTTTCTTTTCCTCCATACATTAAAGAGTTAATAAAATCTCATCAAAAAGCTACAGACCCACTAAAATGAAGTATTTGTAAAGTGCATCTCATGTCGCAAAAAATAAGCCCTTATATGTCCAAATTGCCAAAAAAATAAAGATTGTATAGCCAATATAAAGTGACAATGCATAATCTGCTCTGAACGGCACAGCTCCCCCCTCAATGCCCTGGCGTGTGCCCAAACAGCAGGTCACCACCACATATGGGGTATTGTTATATGCGGGAGAGATTGGGTATCAAATTTTGTGGAGCGTTTTGGCATTTTATCCACTGAGAATTTGTACATTTTATGAAAAACACATTAATTTAGTAAAAAAAAAATTAATTTCAAAATTGCATCCCCCTGTCAACCAATTAAAGGGTTAACAAACTTCATAAAAGTTGCTTTATGTATGTTAAGGGGTGTAGTTTCTATAATGGGGTAATTTATGGGGTTTTACTTTTATTTAGACCTCTGAAAGTGACTTCAAACCTGAGAGGGTCCCTCAATAGCAGGATTTAGCTTTTTTTATGAAAATGTGAAAAATCGCACCTAACGTTCAAAGCCCCATAACAGCTTATAAAAATGATAGTATGTATAAAAAACCATGGAGGTATAAAGTAGACATTTGGTGAATGTTAGTTATTATGTTTTCTGGTGTTGTGACTCATGTGTGGAAAAAGTAGAACATTTTGAATTTCGAAAAATTTAGAAGTTTTCCAAATTTTCACCAAATATCTGATTTTCTCATAAATAAATGTAAAACATACCACCAAAATTTTGTTACTAACATGAAGTACAATGTGTCACGAGAAAACAATTTCAAAATCACTTGGATATGTTAAAGCGTTCCAAAGTTATAACCACTTATAGTGACACAGGGCAGATTTGAAAAAAATGGGCCGTGTCAGGAAGGTGAAAAGTGGCTTTGGTGTTAAGGGGTTAATGGTCATCTACCACCAGGATGAAGGATTGTGAACCAAACACGACATACAGGTATGTGCCCCCTCTGCCAGGATCTGCTCTTCTTTAATCTTTCTATGCCCTTGTTTTTAAGAAAAAAAGACTTTAAAATTATGCAAACAAGCTTGAGGGGCTCATTTGCATTATTGTGAAATGCATTAGAAGCTAAAAGAAGAGTGGATCCTGCCATAGGAGGTACACCCCAGTATGTCATTGTGCTTGGTTTACAATCCTTGATCCTGGTGATAGATGTCCCTTAAGGCAACAAGCAGCAACAAACTTATTGAGTTTAAAAGATTTAATACACAGATGTGTAGTGCAGACAAAAAATTATAAATGGCAAAAAAAAGGATAACAAAGAAAATATACACATAATACAGACATAAACACTTGTAATATGAAAGGGAATAAAACATATAGACCTCACTACCGAAATAGAAGACTTATCCGGAGAGAGATGACGGATATTTTATGCAAATACTGGCCAGTTCTGACTACAGATCCTATTTTACTAAATTTGTTGACCCTGCATCCAGCTATGGCCTCAAGACAAGCATGTAACCTTAGAGATCTATTGGTACATAGTTATTTCACTCTCTCCCCTCCACTTACCATTTTTGGTGCTCCTAAACCTTGTGCTTAGGATTTTTGTGACTCTAAAAGGGAGAAATCCTATACCATCACGTGGCCAATTAATTGCAATACTGTCGGTGTTATTTATTATGCTACATGCCCTTGTTCATACATCTATATTGGGACAACAACAAGAGAACTAAAAACTCGGGTGAGAGAACATGTCAACGGGATCATTGCTGCAGCCACATGCACAGATTTTGAAGTTTCCACAGACATTTTTGACAGTATCATGGGATTGATCCTAAGAAATTTAAGGTAAGAGGAATAGATCATGTGAATTTAGAAATGAGGGAAGGGGGGGGGGAGGAGCGCTGAAACGTAGATTGTTACAACTTGAATCCAAGTGGATCTGGACCCTCCAAACTGTCCATCCGTCTGTTCTGAATGAAAATTTGGGATTTTCAGCATTCTTATGATATTCAAATATATGTCCCTGACCTTATCCTTGCTGGTTTAGCACCCTTCATTTGAGGCGCATAGTTTTATGGGTTTTAACTGTCATTCATCTGTTTTTACCGTCTTAATGTTCTTTTCTTCTTTTTTCATTTTTTGACATATTCAGGTTGTGTTGTGGATTGGATCCTGGCACATGCTCATAAATTGTTTTCTAAAAACTTTTACTCTCTCTATTGCCCTATTGAATGAAAGACAATAGAGGATGCGATTTCCCTCTACATTGATAGCCTGTTGTGTTGTCTATTGTTTCTATAATTTCCAGCAGTCTTTGATATTTCATCATTTCCCCTTTTTATGCTCATTTAGTAATTGGTGACGTATGTTTATTTATACTACTGGATTTCTTACACGCTACAATGTCTACATTTGTTATTTATGCCATATGTGTATATGTTTCACTTTTATCTTTTCACACACTAGATGTATATCACATATATGTTCCTTTAGTGGAATTAGTTTATCAATTATACACTTCTGTCATTTGCTCTTGGCATACGTTAATCTAAGTCATTTATTTCACTTCACTTTTTTTCATTATTTTTATTATATTATTTTGGGTGACCACCCATTTTTTACTTTATTACTGTTTATGATGCTGGAATTTTATATGAGCTCTCTTATGACAGTCGGATAAGGTATAACACATTACAAGCCAATGCTTTTTACCTCTTTAAAGATGTCATCTATGCAGCGCACATGCCCGGATGCCACCGTGCGCCTGCACGCCAGTGCGAGTAACCATTCAGCTCCCAGGGATCACATGATGCTCCCTGTGATGGTGTCTTCTGCCTCTCCCTGTTGCAGCAGCCGCAAGCATCCAGGGTATGCGCCGTTAAGCTAGTGGAGCTTTTGCAGGTTTGTACACTACTGTCTGAGTGCCGATTGGCCTAAAGTCATTTTCATAGCAGTTAGAACCTCCCAGCATTACCCCTTGACAAAGGTCTGGTGACCGAAATACATGTCGGGGCTAGTGCTGGGCAGCACGGCTCTCTCGCTCTACTTACCTGAGGTAATCGACTGTTTTGTTTGAACTCGTGTTGGGTCTCCTGCACTTGCACTTTGACATTCCTGTATTTTTGCTAAACTACTTTTGGTCCTTATATATTTGGTGATTAATTACCATGCTTCATGCCAATTTTTTATATGTGACTAAATTGTAATATTTGGGACACACCTCAGTGTGCGCCTTTATATCTGTACATTCATATTCAAATAACTATATTTATAATTGACCTGCTACCCAGCACCATTTTTTCCTATGTATTTATCAACATTATTATGTTATGTACCATCTGTTTTTTAACCCCTTAAGGACGCAGGGTTTTTCGGCTCATTTCTCGCTCTCCAACTTCAAAAATCCATAACTTTTTCATTTTTCCGTGTACAGACCTGTGTGAGGGCTTATTTTGTGCGTAACAAATTTTACTTTCCCGTAATGTTATTTATTTTAACATGCCGTCTACTGCGAAGCTGAAAAAAAATTCCAAATGTGGAAAAAGTGAAAAAAAACACATGTTCTTGTGGGCTCAGTTTTTACGACTTTCACTCTTCGCTCCAAATAACACGCCTACTTTATTCTTTGGTTCGGGGCGATCGCGGTGATACCAAATTTGTATAGGTTTTATTGTGTTTTAATACATTTTCAAAAATTAAACGAATGTGTACAAAAAAGAAAAAAAAATTTTCGCCAATCTTCTGACGCTAATAACTTTTTCATACTTTGGCGCACGGAGATGTGAGGGGTCATTTTTTGCGAAATGAGGCGATGTTTTCATTGCTACCATTTTGAGGTCTGTGCGACATTTTGATCATTTTTTATTTCATTTTTTATGTTATGTAAAAAGGTGTAAAAGTCGCATTTCGGACATTTGGGCGCCATTTCCCGCCTCGGAGGTCACCGCCGCCCATAACCGTTTTTATATTTTGATAGATCGGGCATTTTGGGACGCGGCGATACCTAATATGTTTGTGATTTTTACTGTTTATTATGTTTTATATCCGTTCTAGGGAAAGGGGGGTGATTTGAACTTTTAATATTTTATTAATTTTTTTTATTTTTTAAACTTTTTTTTTTCTTTTTTTTTTCACAATTTTTTAGACAATCTAGGGTACATTAACCCTAGATGGTCAGATCGCTCCTACCATATACTGCAATACTACAGTATTGCAATATATGGCATTTTTGCACACTATACATTACAATGAGCCACAGGCTCATTGTAATGCATATGCAGAAGCCATGTATCCTCGGGTCAAACGAAGACCCGAGGCTACCTTGGCAACCGACCGCCGCCTCCCGATGACGTTCGGGGGCACGGCGATCAAAACAATGATGGCGGCGCCCGCGCGCCGCTGTCTTTTAAATGCCGCCGGCGACTTTGTGGGCAACGGAGGGGTTAATAGCCGCGATCGGTGCAAGCACCGACCGCGGCTATTAGCGGTGGGGGTTTTATGCAATATGCAACAACCCCCACCTCTGTATGAAGAGGACTCAGCCCGTGAGCCCTCTTCATACATGCCTTATACCTCTGCGCCGTAGAGCTACGGCGCAGAGCGATAAGGGGTTAACTTGTTTTTCAATAAAATTATTATTTTTATGAGATTTGTGGCAGTTCTCTCTTTCTCAATTTTGTATTATTGTCTTCCATTTGAGAGGCCACCTTGTACTCAGAGCAGCCAATTTAGCACCAGCGTGTGTTAATTTTTTGCTAAATTTGTTTATTAAACAGCATAACTCAGTCGCAGTTGCCTCCAATCAACTGGGTGCCTCATTACCTTCACCCCATACCAGACAAGAGGGGTTTATGTTCAGGAATGGGATTATTAGGTGATTTAGTTGGGTTTTTGATGCTCTTTCTGCTCAACCTGTCCCCCTGACTCTACCTTGGTAGTAGGCGCTCCTAAAAATGGTTTATTTACATTTTATTCGATAGATATGATTTTCCTTTGTCTATTGTTGCACTTTTGGTAGGAATGAAGCTGAACCAATCTTTCCCCTTAGACCTTCCCATTTGATTTTATGCACAGGACATATTGGGGCAAATGCGCCTGTTTTCTGTTGGACTTTGTATGTTCGTTTTAGTGGAAAGTGTTTGCGAAGGTATTTCAGAGGTGTCTGCACCACAAATGTGTTGCACGCGACGATTTTCTGGTGCAGCTGCACTAGGCAACACCAAATTAGGGGGCATTCCGGTGCTTAGTTGGACCGTGCACCAAATTTAACATGCAAAGTCTGTTGAACGCCCTATGTTAAAGGTGCAAAAAATTGGTGAACTCTGTCAGGCCAGTGCAGGGAAGCGCCAGATTCATGATTTCTGGCGCACGTACTTCATGAATCTGGCGCACCCAGCATTATACACTGGCAGAGCACTTTTATTGCAGTTTCCTACATTCTTAGTAAATGTGCCTCACTAAATGTACACATCTAGTAAATTGATGGTGAGAATGGTCACACTTTCTGCATAAACATACTTTTTGTACTCCATGGAGCCCTGGGGTCAGAGAGCACCAGACCAAGGTATTTTTTGTGATAGATCACATCTAGGACCTAAAGTGTAGTTAGGATTTGCAAGTTAGAATGGTACTAGAAAAGGTGGTTTATGACTGATTCTGATTCTAAATGTAATTACAAGTGGAAGTAGGACTTCAAACATTAAACTTTGTATTATTACCACAATCTGGTTAGGGACAGGAGTGTGTAATGAAGGTTGCATGTCTCTATGAGGCATAACTGCATTCTGAGTGTAACACCCATCATGGCATCTTCCTCTGTTCTTTGTATGTGGCTGAGGAGGCACTTATTCTGCATTGGTTTTTTTACCTTTCTTGTATAGCATGCACATAGGTTGCTGGCTTATCTGAATTTAATTGTACCACACCCATCTCCCCCTGCAGCTCTGCTCTGGTCCAGCAATAGTCAACCAGCTGTGAGAGACAGATGCAACATCCCTCACCGGGGCCTAGCCTTTTCTTGGGGCCTGGAGGCAGCCGGGGCCCAGAATACCAGAGTGGCTGGCGGTTGCAGTCTAGGGCAAGCTGTGGTCACGGTGCTTGGTATGGGGACTGGAGGGCTGTCTTACAGCCTGGTAGGTCTCCAGCAGGTTGTGTGTGCAAGAAATATGGAGGGAGAGGCTGATGTACTGGGGCTCAGGGGCAACTAATGAGTGTCTGTAAGAAAGGGTCCCGGGGTAATGGATGGGGAGCCTGTGGTGGTAGATGGTCATATCCAGGGATCAGATGGAGGCAATGTTGTGCAAATTAACTCACGGTTCTTTATTGAATAGTTCGCAGGCAACGGGCCTAAATGGTCAACAGCAGATTCTGGTAGTGGAGTGGTTGTGGAGAGTGGTCCTTAGGAATAATGCACCAGCCTGGCAGTAGATGCAGGCTGGGATTGAGCTTTGTTCAAGCAGTGGAAAATGTAGCTCTGGATTTGAATCTCCTGGGATTAGGTTAAGTGTCAGTACTATAGGTGTACTGAACACTGTCTCTCTCTTCACTCAGTCCATGTGCTAAGACCAGCTAGGACTGAAATCAGACCAAGTGCTCCTCCCTGCCCAGGGGTTTTATTTTCCTGGTCAGGTGGCAGCACCTCTCCAATCACACTCCAGTTTACAATACAGCCAACTGATTGGATAACATCATACCCACTTAACTATTGCATGTTCAATCAGGATCTACAGCTGCTATTACATAATGACCAGGTTCCAGAACCTTCATAGAGGGCTTGCGACTTCCCCTAACAGCTCCTGACCTGGAGAGGGCGTTCTTTGCAGCTACCAGCCTGCCTATGTATTGGCAGGGGTGTTGCACAGAGCTCCTCTCCAATCTCCGGCTTCTGGCTTCACATAAATATTCTGCTAAAATTTATCTCAGTGCTGGTTATAGAGATTTTCTAGCTAGCTCCTGACCTCACTTGCGAATTGTATCTTGGTTTCTGGTTTCTTGACTGTGGCTTTTGATTTTCACTATTCTCAAGTCTAGGGTTTTGTACTGTTTTTGCCCTATCTGTTGTGATCTGGCTTTGTTGACTATTTTTGTCTGTTTGTGCTGTTTTGCCCTTGTCTTTTTCATTTGGGGTAGGCTGAATCCCAGTTATTGGTCACTGTCTGGGTGGGGCAGAATCAGGGCTTTACTGTCCGTGTTTATGCAATTAAACTGAGTTTTGAACATTTCTATCTGTGCCTGTTGTAGACTTGACCAGTAGCTCAGCAGCACACAGCCGGGCTGGTGGGGCTTACAACATACACGTATGATAAATTTTCCCCAATGACTGTATGTGAAAGAAAGAAAAGAGGGTGAATGTGATGTGTTTTTCTGTTGTCTACCATTAAGACCATAGTAAGGGATTTATATCTCCCATACTGAAAGCTTTGATATCATAAGGCCTCATTCACACAGCAATATGGGGGACACATATATGTCCCCCATAGGCTGGCATTGGACGCCATGAAAATGTCCTATCTTTTCTCGGCATACGGTGCCGTGCACCATATATTGCTATGGAGAGGGACGGGGTGAGCAGCGCTCCCCCCTCCTCCTCTCCCCGGTGCCAACGTGTGCCCGCCATACTATGGTATGTGTGAATGTAGCCTTAGAAGTAGAGTTGGATTATTATTTTTAGTCGTAGCATGTACCCCTCGAGGACCTGAAATATACTCCTAGGGTTAATATGACACTTGTCAATTCTGTAGGGCGTTTTTATGCAGTAGTCATCTCATTTTTGGCATAGACAGGATTAAAATGTAACATATCAGGGCATATTTATCAAGCTGTCTGAAAGTCAGAATATTTCTAGTTGCCCATAAAAACCAATCACAGCTCAGCTTTCATTTTACCAGTGTCATGAATATTTTAAAGGGGAGCTGTGATTGGTTGCCATGGGCAACTAGAAATATTCTGACTTTCAGACAGCTTGATAAATCTGCCCCATCATGTCTATAAAAAAAAGTATAATTACATAAACTACAGACAATAAAAGATGTTGCTGCTTATTTACACTGTATAACTGCAGAAAGCATGCCTGCATCTCTGTATTGATCTCAATTAGTTCCAGAGTTTTGCTGCCAATGTCTGTGAGGCTGCTGTTTAGTGTATCCTTTTATTCTTTTTTTAACCCCTTAAGGACGCAGGTTTTTTTCGCTCATTTCTCACTCTGCACCTTCAAAAATCCATAACTTTTTCATTTTTCGGTGTACAGAGCTGTGTGAGGGCTTATTTTGTGCATAACAAATTTTACTTTCCCGTGATGTTATTTATTATTCCATGCTGCGTACTGGGAAGCAGGAAAAAAATTCCAAATGTGCAAAAATTGAATAACAAAACCGCATGTGCGTCAGTTTTTATGACTTTCACTCTGCGCTCCAAATAACACCCACTACTTTATTTTTTGGTTCGGTATGATCGCAGTGATACCAAATTTATACATGTTTTATTACGTTTTAAACATTAAACGAATGTGTACCAAAAAGGAAAAAAAAATTGCTTCTGACGCTAATAACTTTTTCATACTTCGGTGTACAGAGCTGTGTGATACGTCATTTTTTGCGAAATGAGCCGACGTTTTCATTGCATTTTGAGGACTATGCAGCATTTTGATTACTTTTCATTACATTTTTTATGTCATGTTAAAAGGTGTAAAAGTCTCATTTCGGACATTTGGATGCCATTTCTCGTTAAGGGGGTCACCGCCGGTTATAAGCGTTTTTATATTTTGATAGATCGGGCATTTTGGAACGCGGCAATACCTAATGTGTTTGTGATTTTTACTGTTTATTATATTTTATATCACTTCTAGGGAAAGGGGGGTGATTTGAATTTTTATATTTTACACATTAACCCTAGATACTCGTTCCTACCATATACTCCAATACAAATGTATTGCAGTATATGGCATTTCTGCACAGTATACATTACAATAAGCCACTGTCTCATTGTAACGAATCTGCATAAACAATGCAGCCTCGGGTCTGACGAAGACCCGAGGCTGTCATGGCAACCAATTGTCGGCCCCCGATGATGTTGGGGGGAGCAACGATCGGAGGAAACATGGCGACGCCTGTGGGAGGCGGCAAAGAAGAGGTCAACACCCGCGATCGGTGCAAGCACCGACCGTGGGTGATAGCGATGGGTCTTTGCTGCTATATGCAGCAAAGCCCATCTCTGTATGAAGAGGGCTCAGCCTGTGAGCCCTCTTCATACATCCTTCATAGCTCTGCGGTGAATAAATCTGTCGCAGATCGTGAAGGGGTTAAGAGTTCTGGTGAGATGGCAGTCGCCATGATTAAAGAACAAAAATAAATAAAAAAAATCAGAAAACAAAATCAATTAAACATTGATAGCTGTTTTTAATCAAATTTGTGACACATTGGGGCTTATTTACTATGGGTCTGCGGACGCACTTTCATCAGATTTCCTGACGTTTTCGGGCATTGCACGGCTGTGACAGGTATTTAAAAGGGGATTGTGTCTCACCAGATCGGATTTTGCTGCGCTGGCTTTCATGCGACAGAAATCGGGGGGGGGGGGGGGGGAGGGGCTGATGGGGGGTGTCATTTTTAGTTGGTGACTGTTTCCATTAGGCGGTGCTATGATGATATTAAAAATTGCTTTATCAGCATTGTGAATCATTTCAGTAGTTTATAATAGTTTATTTTACATTACCTAACTCCATGCGAGAAGGTAGGGGGAACAGCTGCAGCCTGTGTGTACATGCATTAGTCTCCTCTCCTCCACACTCATGCAGCTCCCTCACCCATCCTCACTTCCTGTCATGTGCATGTGCACACTATGCTGGCAGCAAGCCAGGTAATGTAAATTAAACCATTATAAACTACTAAAATCTTTCAGAATGTTGACAAAGGAATTTTTGAAATCAGCATAGCATAGGCCATTGGAACCTTTCGCTAGCGAAAGATGTCTTCCTCGTGACAGGTTCCTTTTAAGCATATACAGTTAACTTTTTGGAACTGAATCAGAGATCTAGGGAGAGGCTCATATTTTAAACTTTATCTGCTGCTAGGGAGGTGCAAAATGGTTTTATACTGTAGATACTCTCTTATCTGTTATATAAAGGAGGAAGGCATTATATTGGGCAATAAAGATGAACAATACTCTTTATTTCAGTAATGACCACAGTCTAAAGACATACACGTTCAGCTTGGAGAATTTCTAGATGCACTTTAAATGTACTTCAAAACGCAATTCAAGGGAATTATGTGAATCAAACTTAGGACCTAATTTTTATAGCAATTTGTGCCTCACGCCGCCTCCCCCTCATATTGTGTCCCTCATCTTTTGTACCCCCATCCTCCTCTTTGTTTCACCATAATTTAAAAAATAACAGACGCCAAGTACTCTCCTCTTCCTGCTTCCCTTTTTCCTCTGTAGATGCTGTGTGCAGCGATGCTATCAAACAGGATGATATCATCACATGCTGCATGCATGCAGCTGCAGCAGGGGAACAGAGATGATGCAGAAAGTCAGCAGGTAATGGGGGCGGCGTCAACGTGTGTCTGACCCACATAAAATTTTGGAAATAATTGAAATTTTGAATAAAAGTGACCAAGGAGTCATTGGTAGCAATGAAAATGTCAGTTCATTCTACAAACAATTACACATTATACAGGTCCAAACTCAAAATATAAAAAAAATTATTGGTGTCAGAATATGGAAGTTAAAAAATATTTTTTAAATGTATCACAACCTATAAATAAATTTGGTAACTCAATAATTAATACATAATTACTGACCCAAAGAATAAAGTGGATGTGTCATTTGGAGAGCACAGTGAAAGACTTAAAACGGTGCCAACATCAATTTCACAACTTTTTTTCCAGTTTCCCAGCATATGCATGGAATATTTAATACTAGAAAGTATAATTTACTAGAAGGCAGCAAACTTAAATTATATACAGGCAGTCTCCTACGTAAGAACACTCGACTTACATACGACCCCTAGTTACAAACGGACAACTAGATATTGGTAATTTATTGTACTTTAGTCCTAGGCTACAATAAACAGCTCTAATAGTTATCACAGGTGTCTGTAATGAAGATTTATTGGTAATCCTGATTCTTATGACAACCCGACATTTTTAAAATACAGTTGTCACAGAGACCAAAAAAATTCTGGCTGGGATTACAATGATAAAATATACTGTTCCGACTTACATACAAATTCAACTTAAGAACAAACCTACAGACCCTATCTTGTATGTAACCCGGGGACTGCCTGTACTAAAAAAAAGCTTTTGAAAAGAGGTGCGTGTCAGGATTCAGGAACTAGGAGGTGGTAATGCGTGCGCTGGCCCACAGGAGCTGCCGTTGGATCGTGGGAAGGTGAGTGATGTGGAGGAGCACACAGGGGAGCACGAGACATGGATCGCAGGGGCACCTGTAACAGTACCCCCTTTTTCGGCCTCCTCCTCTTTTTGGAATGAAGAATCCATTTTAGGAAAATATGTTCCAGGATGTTATCCTCAGGCTCCCATGATCTCTCCTCAGGCCCAAAGCCCTTCCAGTCAACAAGGAAGAGCCGCTTTCCTCTCATCATCTTCATGTCCAGGACCTTTTTGACCTCGAAGACATTGGTGGAATCAGCCACAGGAGCAGGAGGAGGAGCTTGCTGTGAGAAGCGGTTCAGAATTACTGGCTTCAGGAGAGAGACATGGAAGGAGTTTGGGATGTGCATGGTGGGAGGAGGAGGAAGGTTATAGGCCACAGGATTGATGTGCTTAAGTATCACAGAAGGAAACATACCCCAAGCTTGTAGCTGGGAATCTTCAAATGGATGTACCTAGAAGACAGCCATTCTTTGTCACCCGGAGTGAAGATCATAGGAGGCCTGCCTTTTTTGTCGGCCTGGGTCTTGGTGCAGGCGGATGCCCAGAGTAGAGACTGACACGTTTGCTCCTAGCTAGATCTGAGATCTCGGACCAATTCTTTCACGGAAGGAACATCCGTGCCCTTAGCAAGAGGGAGAGGTAGACAAGGATGTTGTCCATACACAATGAAAAAGGGAGAGGAGACAGCAGAGTCCAAAGAATTATAAGAAAATTCCACCCATGGCAACAGGGTGGAACTGTTGTCCTGGTGGGCGGAGACAAAATGGTGGAGATAGCAGCCCAGAGTCTGATTAACACTCTCCACTTGTCCATTAGACTGCGGATACAATACAATATGTAGAGGGAGTCCATGAAGCTGGAAGATGTGGACGAAGAACAAGCTGGCAACGTGAGGAGCTGATGGCAGAAATGACAGAGGCACAAAGTGGGACATCTTAGAGAACCAGTCTGTTATCACCCAGATGACGGTATTACTAGAGGATGGAGGAAGATCCGTGATAAAGTCCATAGCCACATGAAACCACGGGCAGCTAGGTATCAGTAACGACAGGGGAAGACCAGCTGGTTAGAGACGAGATGGCTTGTTTCAGGCACAAGAAGTGCAGGAGCCCACAAAATCCTGTACATCCTTGACCAGATCTGGCCACCAGTAGAAACAGGAAATGAGGGGGACAGGTGCCCAGCCATATGCGAACATTGTCCACAAGTTAATATCCTATTCGAAGAGCAGGTCGGACAAAGGTCTTCTAGGAGGAAGCTGCTGCAGATCCACAGGAGCAGCGAGAATCAGGCGTTCAGGTGGAACAATATGTTGAGGAGCCAATCCCCAATGACATCTGGAGCACGAGGGAGAGCATCAGCCTTAACATAATTCTCTGCAGGATGGAAATGTATGAGGAAATTGAAGAAGAGAGAACAACAAGCCTGTCGTGGATTGAGACGCTGGGCAGTCTGGAGGTACAGGAGGTTTAATTTAGCCTTTTGGCACCTTCTGGATGAGAACAGCTCCAGCACCAATAAATGAGGCGTCAACCTCTAGCAGGAACGGTTTCTCAGTACCAGGCTGTGTGAGAATGGAAGCAGATGCAAAGGCAGACTTCAACTTAGCGAAACCTTCTTCAGCCGCCTGAGGCCAGAGCTTAGGATTGGCGTTCTTCTTGGTCAAATGTGGTATAAACTGCTGGTAGTAATTGACAAAGTCCGACTGGACACAGCCACTGAAGTACTGCAGACAACTTGGCAGGATCCATTTGTAGTCCCATGTCAGAGATAATGTATACTAGGAATTGAAGACTTTTCTGATAAAATTGGCACTTCTTGAGCTTGGCATATAGGCGATTGGCCTTTAGCCGCCTAAGGACTTGCCATACATGAACCCAATCAGGTTTTCATCAAGATAGACCACGACACAGGTATACAGTAGGTCTCTAAAAATGTTGTTGATAAATTCCTAGAAAACTGCTGGCATGTTACAGAGTCCAAAGGGCATAACAAGGTCCTCAAAATGTCCATCTCAATTTATCACCTTCACGGATGTGGATGAGGTTATACACCCCCCTCAGTTCCAGGTTGGTAATAACCGTGGCACCACATAAAGATCAAAAAGTTCCATGATCAGAGGTAGTATGTAGAGTTTTTTCACTGTAACTTTATTGAGACCGCGGTAATCGATGCATGGGCGGAGGGAACCATCCTTCCATGGCCAAGAAGAAGAATCCAGCACCAGCAGGAGAAGAAGACTTAAGCATAGAGCCCTTCTGCAGGTTGTCCTTCACATAGGCCAAAATGGCAGCGTTTACAGGTACAGATAGGGGATACACTCGACCCTGTGGAGGAGACATGCCTGGCATCAAGTTGGCATCAAGGCTGGTGTGGCAGCAGAGTCTCTGCTTGCTTTTCCGAAAAGACATCAGCAAAGTCCTTATATGAAGCGGGGAGACCCACCTGTGGCTTGGTGGATACCAAAGAGACCGTGATGGACACAGGATGAGAAACCACCAAACAGCAAGACTGGCACTCCGGTCCCCTGCGAAGAACCACACCGGTAGGCCAGTTGAGCTCAGGAGCATGTCGTTGCAACAACGGGACACCCAGTAGATAGAACTGAAGACGTGGATCAGGTAGGACATAAAACGACAGTCTCTCTTTCTGCAAGGCCCCAACTTGCAGAAATAGCGGCTCGGTGCAATACTGGACCGAGTCACTGAGAATCTGCCCAATGAAAGAAGAAATGACTAGTGGCTTCTCCAGTTGAACCATGGGAAAATGATGCTGGAAGATCAGGGCAGCATTCACGAAGTTCCCCGCAGAGCCAGAGTCCAGAAAGGCTGACACTTGAACTGGGCCAATTGCTCCAACGCTGAGTAGAACTGGGACATTCAGGCGTTGAGAGGCTTTGTTCTCACCTAGGTGCGCTTCTCCCAGATACCCTAGATTTGTGCGTTTCCCGGATGCTGAGGATAGACAGGACACGTCTTAAGAAAGTGCTCCGTGCTGGCATAATAACCCTTGCTGTCCAAACATAAATTCTGATTGCAATCACGATTAATAACTTACAAAGCTGTGAATTCGTACATATCTCTTTGGTATGATCATATGTTTAGGGGTTCTCTATTAGAATTGAGTACATTTTTTTATATATATTTGATTTTAGGGTTAATCAAGTACGAACCTGGATACCGGAAACATGCTGATTACGTAACTAAGTACTTGGCATATTTACCCTGAGCTGTTGTACCTTTACTTGTCCATGATTAAGGGTGCGTGTAGCACCTGAAACGCTTAGGCCTTGTTCCGCAATATGTAACAACTGGTGTTGCCATTGGGTTGTCATGCTTTATGTTTTATCATTTGGAAGAAAATAATTTTTTAACCAAACCACATCGGTGCCGGAGTGATTCTGCTTACATTTTGCAATAGAACGTTGAGGTCCAGACGTACTCCTTGAGCACGACTTCAGGCGAGGTGAGCCGCTATTCAACCCATTTTTCTCTACTGGCATAATAGGGACAGAGATCCCCCTGCCTTCATTGGGAATACTCTTGAGTAGAAAGAAGAGCTCTATCCACCTGCATATGTTCCTTTGCAGCTGACACTGAAGGTGGCTGAGGTGGAGTTTGGAAGACAGGAGCCAGGCAGGGCAGACGTCGGGTCCTGACTTGCACTTGTTCAAGACGCTGCTCCTCAGAACGCTCAGTGAACCGAATGTCAATCTGAGTGACCAAAGAAATGAAACCACTCTGAGAAGACGGCAGGTCTCGTGCAGAGTGCGTCTTTAATCTCTCCAAAAAAGTCCCTTTATAAAGATAACCTGTCACCAGGGACCTTATTTTCAGTAAAGACAGGTTGTAGAAGCCCATCACACCTGCAGTGCAAATATGTCTTTCTGCTTTTTCTAAGCATTTACATTACAATATAATTGTGTGTTAGAACGTATCTTACACGCTGCAGAATCCTCAGTGTAGTCCCAGGGGCTGGGCTTTGGTTTGGATGCATTTAAAAAAACAACATGAGACCTGTTTGTGCTGCAGACTGCTCAGCTCTCAGCCCCCACCTTTCTGCTCCTGTACAGTTCCTCCCTCTCCCACTGATGTCAGTTCACCAGGCTGTGACCTCTGTGAAGGAGCAGGAGGGAGGGGCTGTACAGGAGCACAAAGATGGCGGCTGAGAGCTGAGGAGTCTGCCGCACTGACGTGGCGCAGAGGCCCTGATAAATATGCCCCACTATCTTATTTGAAGTTGAACTTTCATCTTCATATGAGGTCCAGATAACTAATAAAACAATAATACAATGAAATAATCACAAATAATGCACTTGTTCAAGACGCTGCTCTTCAGGACGCTCAGTGAACCGAATGTCAATCCGAGTGGCCAAAGAGATGAAACCACTTTGAGAAGACGGCAGGTCACGTGCAGAAAGTGCGTCTTTAATCTCTCCAAAAAAGTCCCTTTATAAAGATAACCTGTCACCAGGGACCTTATTTTCAATAAAGACAGGTTGTAGAAGCCCATCACACCTGCAGTGCAAATATGTCTTTCTGCTTTTTCTAAGCATTTGCATTACAATATACACTCACCGGCCACTTTATTAGGTACACCTGTCCAACTGCTCGTTGACACTTAATTTCTAATCAGCCAATCATATGGCGCCAACTCAGTGCATTTAGGCATGTAGACATGGTCAAGACAATCTCCTGCAGTTCAAACCGAGCATCAGTATGGCATGGTTGTTGGTGCCAGAAGGGCTGGTCTGAGTATTTCAGAAACTGTTGATCTACTGGGATTTTCACACACAACCATCTCTAGGTTTTACAGAGAATGGTCCGAAAAAAGACATCCAGTGAGCGGCAGTTCTGTGGGCGGAAAAGTCTTGTTGATGCCAGAGGTCAGAGGAGAATGGGCAGACTGGTTTGAGCTGATAGAAAGGCAACAGTGACTCAAATCGCCACCCGTTACAACCAAGGTAGGCAGAAGAGCATCTCTGAACGCACAGTACGTCGAACTTTGAGGCAGATGGGCTACAGCAGCAAAAGACCACACCGGGTGCCATTCCTTTCAGCTAAGAACAGGAAACTGAGGCTACAATTTGCACAAGCTCATCGAAATTGGACAGTAGAAGATTGGAAAAACGTTGCCTGGTCTGATGGGTCTCGATTTCTGCTGCAACATTCGGATGGTAGGGTCAGAATTTGGCGTCAACAACATGAAAGCATGGATCCATCCTGCCTTGTATCAACGGTTCAGGCTGGTGGTGGTGGTATCATGGTGTGGGGAATATTTTCTTGGCACTCTTTGGGCCCCTTGGTACCAATTGAGCATCGTTGCAACGCCACAGCCTACAACAGTATTGTTGCTGACCATGTCCATCCCTTTATGACCACAATGTACCCAACATCTGATGGCTACTTTCAGCAGGATAATGCACCATGTCATAAAGCTGGAATCATCTCAGACTGGTTTCTTGAACATAACAATGAGTTCACTGTATTCAAATGACCTCCACAGTCACCAGATCTCAATCCAATAGAGCATCTTTGGGATGTGGTGTAACGGGAGATTCGCATCATGGATGTGCAGCCGACAAATCTGCGGCAACTGTGTGATACCATCATGTCAATATGGACCAAAATCTCTGAGGAATGCTTCCAGCACCTTGTTGAATCTATGCCACGAAGAATTGAGGCAGTTCTGAAGGCAAAAGGGGGTCCAACCCGTTACTAGCATGGTGTACCTAATAAAGTGGCCGGTGAGTGTAATTGTGTGTTGTGTGTTAATTGTGTGTTATAATTATGTGTTACACACTGCAGAATCCTCAGTGTAGTCCCAGGGGCTGGGCTCAGGAGTCTGCCGCACTGACGTGGCGCAGAGGCCCTGATAAATATGCCCCACTATCTTATTTGAAGTTGAACTTTCATCTTCATATGAGGTCCAGATAACTAATAAAACAATAATACAATGAAATAATCACAAATAAAAAAAAATGTGAATACTTCATAACAATCTCAATGAAACTATTGAAGCTATTCTTAATATGTTATCTGTGCTGACAGATTTTCACTTTGCATGTAAACTGTAAGCTGTATTAGTTAATTAACATAGAATAAACTTCTTTTATTGTTCATTGAAAATTATACAAAGAACTTTTGAGAAATTTCTGCATGAAAACAAACATTCTTTGAACAATGGTAAGCAGTCATAACTGTATCACAAGTTAGCTATTTGAAGAATTCTAATGCGAAAATCCTAAAGTAGATTTTATTTAGTGACAGCAAAACAAAATGGGGCAGATTTACTTACCAGGTCCATTCACGATCCAGCGGCGCGTTCTCTGCAGTGGATTCGGGTCTTCCGGCGATTCACTTAGGCAGTTCCTCCGACGTCCACCAGGTGTCGCTGCTGCGCAGAATGCACTGGAGTTCACCAAGCCAGGCCGAGTGAAGGTAAGCGCGTGTCCAGCGACACTTTTTTTTTTAAATGCGGCAGTTTTTCAGAATCCGTCGTGTTTTTAATCGCCCCCCGATTTCCATCGCATGCATGCCGGCGCCGCAATCCTATCGCGTGCTCCAAAATCCCGGTGCAATTCATGGAAAATCGACGCGAAACTGAAAAATTTGCGTAACCCGCCGGAAAAACGCGGGTTAGTTACAGAGAGCATCTTCTGACTTCTATAGCTCTATAGCAGTTTCCTAATCCTAATAACCGTTACTGTATTTTGTCAAAATTCAACTTTAATCCTCCTGTTCACTGCTCTCATAAAGTATGTATTCAGGGAGCTAAATCATGCATTTAAAGAGGTTTGCCCATGAAAGAAAATCCTCAAATTTCAATTCCCTAGTGATGTTTACACAATAAAGATCATTTTTAACCCCTTACAATTTTACTCAGATTTATTGTTGTTTTAGCTCCCATCATTCAGTGATGGTCAGTGTAAAATTCAGTCTGGGCCGGGCCTCTCTAAGCAGACACTACATGAGTCCGCTGTGCTGTGAGATGTGGTTAGATTATCAGGGTACAAAGTTTATATACACTTTCATTTAGCTTCTGAACATTCTACTAGTATTTGACACCTAGAAAGAGAGATGAGACAGATCAGAGATGATGAGATCCATGAGATGCATATAACACACAGGGGCACATTTACTAAGGGTCCGGAGCCGCGAATCCGTCTGGTTTTTCACGAATATTTCCGTTTTGCACTGGATTGTGGCGCACGCCATCGATTTTTGGCGCAATCGCGACAACTTTCACGCGACAGAAATCGGGGGGCTTGACCGCTGGACAACCCGAAGGATTCGGAAAAAACGCGGAATTTATGTCGCGACATTTGTGTCGCAAGATCAAGCACTCACATACACCAGAAAAAAGCAGGTGAACTTCGGCGGACCTCGGCGCAGCAGCGATACCTGGTGAATATCGGCGCACGGACCTTAGTGAATCTCGGCAGAACCCGAATCAGCGTCGGAGAACCCGCCGCTGGATCGCGAATGGACCGGGTAAGTAAATGTGCCCCACAATGTCACTCTCAGCACTGCTACATCTCAGCTACACACACTGTTAGATCTGATGTGCCTCCCTCCCCCTCCCCAGATAAAAACTTGTTTGCCTATAGCTTGTAGCTCTCCTCACTCTGTCAGGTGTTGTTTGCCGGCAGAAAGTCCTGGAAATCAGGGGGATAGGCTAGAGGCAGAGAGCAGAGAAAAGCTCAGCTCCACAGTGTCAGAAGATCCAGGGTCAGAAACCAAGGGCAACTGAAATTTTATATACCAGGATTGGTAGAGACAGGTTGTAATTATATCTGGGAAATGCTGTATTTTTGCTAATAACAGTGAATTAGAGAATGTGTCTGTAACATACGTCCCTTAATGTCTCACTATCCGCAGTTGGCGGAATAGATGGCGTTTATTTGTGTGTGAACTGTGGCTTACTGCTTGTGTTTGGATTATCTGAGCCACACCCTGCTCCTTGCATTTCTGTCCTGCCCAGCCACTGTTCCCCAGTGGCTGCTGGAGGCGTGTCCGGGAACGGCCATATATATACCTGCCCATTCCCATAATACCTTGCTGGTTATTACTGGTCTATTACTGTATTCCGGTTACCTGTCCGCTTCACCATCCAGCAGATGCCAGATGAAGTAAGTTCTCCTTATCATTTTGAAGAGTCGCTCTGGGACCGTCAGTTAGGTTCCTGATAGCGGGGTGGCCCTTATCCTGCAAAAAGACCACTTCCTCCCCTTGTGCACTCATTTCTTGAAGAGCTAGCCTGCGTTTATAAGGGGATCTAAGGGAATTATGCAAAAATGACTCCTTCCTCATTGGAGACTGAGAAGCATCAAATGAGAAGCATTACCCTCCGGATGTGGGGAGCCATAATTCGCAGATCAAGATCTCCACCTGTTAGGAAATAAGAGGGAAGAAGGAGGGAAAGGATAGGGGGATGATACTAAGCCATATTTGTACAAATAAACATTTTGCAATTGATCTGACCATATCATACAATACCCAGTTCAGTGAGGGTGATCTATGGTGCCCAGAGAAAAAGCACCATAAGGACACCAATCAAACTACTCGCGGGCTACTGCAAAGGGCTACTTGCGGCGTCTCTAAATAATGGACAGGGACTTTCAAATATGGGAGAAAACAAAACTAGAATACAGAAAATCGTCTGTATATAATCTCATCTCCAGAACACCTTATGGCACTGAGAAAAAAGTAATCAGGATAGAGTCCCAAGCCGCATATAAACAAAGACTGACCCAGTACTTTACTAAGAGGTCCAGATAGTCAAAGCATCTCACTCGGTGGAGGTACTATGGGAGCCCCAAGAGGGTGGGTGTCGTCTCTTTCTGTTCACCAGAGTCCATTCTGGTATCGGGGCTGGGGGTGGTGTTGTTATCTCCCAGTTCTGGATATATGGAAGTCGTAGTTGAAGGGCTTTGCAGAAACCGTGGTGGTCAGCATGTGATTGTAAAGGGAAAGTCTGACCATTGCGGGATGCCAGCAGGGCAAATTGAGAGCCCCAATGATATGGGATATCATTGTCTTGCAACTGAGGTGGCTTCAACTGGTGTCGCTTGTGCAGCATTATCCATGAAACTGCAAAGATCTGGACCTGAGCACCATGCATCTTCAGCGGGGTGATTTTCTTGGCCCCCTGTTAGAACTCGCAAATTGTTCTGATGGGATCAGGTTTCAGGCTTCTTGCTGGAAAACCACACCAAGTGCTGCCTGTGATTGACAGCTCCATTTCTGATCCTGGGAAAGCCGGGTGTATCTTTGTACTCATTTTGCCTGCAGCTGCAGTTTGAGTGATGGACGGCTGAGCCAGTCAGTGCTGGAGTTAGTGTCTTTTACTGCTTTATATTCTGCACAGCCCCTTTGGTGCTGATCATTGCAGTCTATCTGTGTATCTAGTGCTCTTGCGTTTCTTGCTATGCTGTGTATTGACTTCTGCTTTGCCTACTGACCATTCTATTTGCTTTACGAATCTGTACCTTTGCCGCCATCTTGGTTTTGACCCGGTTTGTTTGACTCCGCTTGTCTGTCTGTATCTGTTTTTTGTCCCTCAGTATCGTTTATCTCCTAGTGTGACCCCCACCTTCCTGTCTGTCTTGTGTCGGTTTCTGTTACCAGTGTGAACGCTGGTCTATTCCTGTATTCTGGTTACCTGTTCAGTCCTGTGTTGGTTTCTGTGCGCCAGTGTGATCACTGGTCTATTCCTGTATTCTGGTTACCTGTTCAGTCCTGTGTTGGTTTCTGTGCGCCAGTGTGAACACTGGTCTATACGTGTATTCCGGTTACCTGTCCACTCCACCATCCAGCAGCTGCCAGACAAAGTAAGTCTTCCTGTCATCTTGTAGGGTCACTCAGGGACCGTCAGTTAGGTTCCTGATAGTGGGTTCACCCTTATCAGGGCGGTTTATCTGCTTTAGGCAGGGCCTTAGCCCGCAGGGACATCGCAGGGTGAGTGCGCCACCACTTACCTAGTCTGACAGCTAGAGCCAAGCCTGGTTGTGATTGCACGTTTGCTGGACAGGTACTGACACCTCCATCATAATACGTTCTTTCATCTCATAATCGCTAGACGGCAGATCACATCTCTGGGTTGTTGAGCCCCTCATGCCGAGGGCTCTGGGAGCTCTGTCAAATTTAATTTTGTGAGTAATGCATAAACTTAAAATAATTGCGGTAAACATTGATACATTTAAAGATATTGCATTTAGTGCCGCTGTTTGCTGTCTGTCGTGTGCTACTGGCCTTAAAGTTAAATCCTAACAAAATGCAGCAAACCTGAGAAATGACTTTGAGATGGAGAGGAAACTGGTAAACAGTTGAAGAAAGTAGAAGTTGTGGTTTTGTATGTTATTTTCTGGAGACAAGTTCCTTTTAACACTTTGAAGCCCTAAGCATTTTTGTTTTTTTCCATCCTTTTTCACCTTCCCAACATGTAATTCTTTTACATTTTCAGAAATAGGCATATACTTATTTTTATGCTGAAATAATATTTTTTGCCATTCTATTTAGGCCGCGGTCACACGATCCGCTAGGCGTCCGTTCATAACGCGACGCTAGCGCACAGGGGGCGGTCCTCGGCCCGACCGCACATGCGTTAACAGGGAAACGCATGCGATTGATAAGCCGATCGCATGCGTTTCCCTGTTAACGCATGTGCGTTCGGGCCGAGGACCGCCCCCTGTGCGCTAGCGTCGCGTTATGAACGGACGCCTAGCGGATCGTGTGACCGCGCCCTTAGGGTGCAAATAACCTAATTATTACAATTTTAAACCCATGTTTTTCCTATTTAGGGGACATAATGCGCCCTAAGAAAAACATGGATGTCCTGCTGATCACTTGGGAACTGTGAATATACATTGTACCTGCACAATCAGCAGCATGGAGCTGGATGTAACACACAGCCTAACATCTCCATTTGCCTGACTGGAGAAATCTATGTTCATGAAAATGTAAACAGCTATTTTGGAAAATTAATTTATTTTCTGTTCCCATATTCAGAGAGCAATAATCTTTTTTATTTTTCTTTAAAAACAGCCTTAGCCTAAGGGTGGTGGCACACGTGCCGTTTTGTCTGCGTTTGCAAACGCAAACAAAGACGCACCCACCAGGGTGGGCCGCGGCCCGATCGCATCAGCGTTTCTATGGAAACGCCTGCGATGGGGAATGAGCCGCCGGTGTTTTGCATTAAATTAACTCTTGACACCGGCGGCTCGTTCCCGATCGCAGGTGTTACCATAGAAAAGCTGATGCGATCAGGCTGCAGCCCGCCCCGGTGGGTGCGGCTTTGTGTGCGCTTGCGTCTGATACTTTGATATCAGAGTTTACACTGTGCACATACTATATTTAGACTGCACAGTGTAGGGTGCCTCCTTAAATACTTCATCTTAACATGTATAGAGGAGACTTAACAATAGTCATCTGACCAGTAGAAAATTGGTATTCCTATGGCTGGCGCCACACGTAGCGCTCTGTCTGCGCTTGTAAACGCTTGTAAACGCAAATGCAGACAAAGTCACGCCCAAAGTCGCATTAATTTAACGCGAAACACCGGTGGCTCGTTCCCGATCGCAGGCGTTTCCATTGCATGCTACCTTTTTAGCTGTGTTTTTTTCAAGACACATAGAGCTAGTTAAAAAGGTAATAAAAGTTTAAACTTTTTTTTTTATTTTGATTTTGGGTTAAAAATGGAAAAATGGCTTTTTTTGTAATTTATGGTATTTTTTTTTAAACTAACTCAAAATGAGCATTATTTATGAAATTTATGAATTTTTCTATTTTGTTTTGGTCGTTTTGATATATAATATGTATAGTCAACGGGCGACTATAGCAATGCTTTTTTTTTTTTACTATATGGAGAAATGTCATTGTAAATTTATGAATATTTATTAAGATTCTTTTTGTTTGTGGGTTTTTACTTTTTCACTTTTTTTAAAAAAAATTGACTTTATTTTTTTTCTTTTACAAGATTTCCCTTGTAACTGAGGGTGCGTTCACACGTTGCAGTTAAAACTGCATCGCAATCAGCTTTGAGGAGGTTTTAGGTGCAGTTTTGTCAATTGAACAGGTGAAAGACATGGACTGAACGAGTGAATTTGATTTTGAAGGGTAAACCCAGGGCAGCCATCAGGAAATTCGGGGCCCCATACAGCAAAAGTGTCTGGGCCCCAACACACCCCAAAACCGAACAAGCCTCCTGCCCCCCGCAGTGACCTTTCACAAACAGGGTTTGAGGCCTGTTGCTACGACAAGGCACACTCTTCTGGTAGATTGCCAATAGGAGTCATACTTTTGGTCAAGTATATTTATTATAGTGCAAATATGGCATCAAAAACTAAAGCATGGTGAACAGTAAACATATAAAAGTGTTTAACAGACAACATATAACAAATATAACATTATAAAGTGCAATTGCTAGGGCCGCCACTATCTTTTAATGTTTTAATAAAGAATTGTGTTAATTACCAGTGGGGGTGCTCCAGTGCACCTAAGGGCTCTTTACGTCACCCTGCCACCAGTCCTGAGGTAATCTGAAGTCCTGGTACCTGTGCCTGCTCAGCAACCTCTGTGAATCACTGCATAAGGGTCAGGACTTCATATTTCCTCAGAACCAATGGGAAGGAAAAGAAGGAGCGTTCATTGCATGCCCCAAGGAAACCTAAAGTCCCTGCACCTGCACACTGATTCACAGAGGCTGCTGAGCAGGCACAGGTATCGGGATTTCGGATCACCGCAGTCCGCAGGACTGGCCGCAGGACTGGCCGCTGGGTGACATAAGGAGCCCTTAGGTGCACTGGAGCACTCCCACTGCTCCTAAGCTGGTAATTAACATAATTCTTTATAAAAGCATTAAAGGATAACCATAGAGGCCATTTTGATGGAACTTACAGTGCTGAAGTCAGGGTCATCAGGTGCATAGCATGATACCTTCAGGTACTATGCTGTGCACCTGGTGCTTGATTCCCTTTAAACAAGGGATATATATAAAGACAAAATACTCATGTACCACACTATAAAAATAACTTTATTAGATGCATGCATCTATAAGTGTGTAGTCACAAGAATGCCATAGGTGTAAACAAAAAATTAAACCAACTCAAATCACTTTGAGCCTCTATTGCAACAAACAGTTGGTCCCAGCAGCTCCAAAAAAGTGTACAGTTGGTGCAACATGGTCCTTGTGCTGACTGCATCACAAGGACTGCACTTCTCACATCATAACCCATATATGATGCAGGGAGCTCTGAGCACTTGGAGCTGCAGTGAACTGTAATGACATCGTTTGTCTTTACAGTGCACTGCCACTCCAAGCACTGTGGAATTCCTTGCATTATAACTGGCTTAGGGTGCAGTCCTTGTGACGCGGTCAGCAAGGACCATGTTCTACAAACTATACTCTGGCCTGAAGCCACATCAGCTAGATCTTGGCAAAGTAACCGCAAATTCAGATTCACGGAGCAATCAGTCTTCTTACTTTCAGATTTGCAAAATCTTTTATCAAATCTTTATAACAGAGTTGTCTCGCAAGTTCATGTTCAATGGAGAGGATTGCTAGGCTGTTTAGACGTTGCTCACTCATTGTAGAACGCAGATAGTTCTTAATCAATGAAAGTTTGCTAAATGCCCTCTCTCCTTCTGCCACTGAAAGTGGGAGGGTAGTGAAAATCCGAAGAGCAATACACACCTCTCCAAATATTCCTTGAAGCTCTAGTTCGTAGATTGCGTTTAGCAAATCTAAGGGACCCATGTTTTCTGGAAATGTAGCTTCATACACTTTCTGAAGATGTTGTAGCTCACTGAGTAAAGATGATGTGAAATCATTAGGGTATGCTGAGATCAATTCTTCAGTCGATGCCACCAGATCTTCTTCGCTTATTGTTCTCACTTTCAAGATTGGAGAAAATAGTTTGCAGACTTCTTCCATAGATTTGAAGCGCTGATGAAGGTCAGAAATTATTGTGTCCATTGCCACAAGGAAGACATTAGCTTTAAAGTGCTCTTCAGGATCTTTTGCATCATGATGCTTTGATTTCCTTTGCCGCAGTTGTTGGTGGTTCAGTAGTTCCTTGGGAATCTCCATACAGTCTGCTACTGCACTAGCTTCAGAAAGTAAAACAGGCCACTTTTCTCTAAGCAGCTTCATTTCGTCAGAAAGAGCTTTAATGTTGGCAACTCCAATTTCCATTGAAATAGACCTTGATTGAAGAATTTTGTTTCTTTCCTCAAAGCTGGTAAGAACTTTTACCCAGAATGTTGCTAAAACCACTGCCCGAAAAGATGAAAAATAGTCATACAGACCTTGGGCATCTGAGTGTGCATCATTTGAAAGTTTTCTGGAAGCAAGAACTTTTTCCAGAGCCTTCAAAATACTTGGTAGGTTCTGTGCAATTGGCCGTACAGCTTCTATTCTTGAACTCCACCGAGTTTCACTTAAACCATGCAAAGACCTTCCGACTTCCTCAATCAGTGTGTTCCATCTTGCAGGGCTGCTGCTGAACAGTATATATAGCCTGTTTACACTACCAAAAAATGTCTTCATTTCAGGGCAGCTTGCGGCTGCATGTACTCCCACAAGGTTTAAAGAATGTGCAGCACAGGGACAAAACAACGCTGTTGGGCATGTCTCCTGGATTTTGGCTCTTACACCTTTAATTCTTCCAGACATGTTGGCTCCATTATCATATCCCTGCCCTCTGCAATCTTGGAGATCAATGGCATGTTCATTCAGTCTTGACATGATCATATCAGCGATTTCTTCACCTGTCTTCTGAAAAAAATCACAGAATTCAATAAATCTTTCTTCTATATTCCATTTTCCATTTTGGGGATCTCTGTAAACGTATCGCAAAACAATTACATTTTGCTCGGTGTGTGACACATCAGGGGTAGCATCACAAATTATTGCAAAATAAATTGCTGCTTTCCTTTCAGAAAGTATGGCATTTAGGACATGTTTTCCACAAATATTAATGAATTCGTTTTGTGTAGCCCAAGAAAGGTAATGAGCTGGAAGTCTCTTTCCCTTTTCTTGGCTAGCCTTGACTTTTTCTAAATGCTCTCTCAATACAACATCGTATCTTGCCAATATTTCCAAGGTTCCCAGAAAGTTGCCATTATGGATTTCTCCTATCCTTTGGGAGCTCCCCCTGAATGCCATATTCCGGGAAGCTAGATGCAATGTGACATCTAACAGTCTTTCTAAAAGTGCCACAAACTTATCAGCTTCCTTTGACAAATTTCTTTGAATCACAAAATCAACACCATGACCACCTATAGATTTCTGAAGTGTTCTCCAGCTCCAGTAGTGCTTTCTGTGTTGGGCAGATTGTTCATGCTCTGGCAACTTCATGTACAACCGATGCCACATGTACTTTGAAGGATCAAAACCATCCTTCCTACAGAGGATGCTTCCTTTTTTAGTGAATCGGTCATTAGAAAATGCCATACAAGTTGCACAATAGAGCACTTTTTTGCTTGGACTCCATCTCAGCCAGTCTCTTAAAATCTTCTCACGTCCATTTGATGACTTGGCATAAAGAAGAAAGTCACTGAAAGAATGGTCCTTAACATCTTTAGGTAGCGATTGTGCCATATTATTTAATTGTTCGGCATTGAAAAGTCCAGAGAGGACAATCTTCTCCCTTTCATTGTCCTTGAGGACATCTGGCCAAAGTGCTGGGTCTTTCCAGTCAATTTCTTCCTCACTTGACTGTTCTAAGGAAGTTAAGTTAAGGGCAACATCTCGAGTCTCAGGGTTAGAACGTACATCTGTGCTGGAAGGTGTTTCTTCTTCCATCTCTGTACAAGCACTGGAAGACATAACTGCGCATGAAGAAGAATCTTCTTCTATAGTGACTGGTCTTTTTGGGGACGTGGTGAAAGGACTGTGTTTGTACACCTTCTTCTAATACTGCACAAGGTGGCACATTACATGTTTCATCCTCTTCTTCCATCACTGAAGAAATGCTTTCAGATGCAGCGTGACATGATGAAGCAGTCTGCACAATAATTTCCTCTGAAGTTTCTGTCCGTACTTCCTGAACTTCATCTCCCCTGTCACTTTCTGGCTTTTTAAAGTACTGCTCTATGACTTTTTTTTTCTTTAACTTTTCCTCTTCAGCTTTACGCTGTCTTTGCTCCTTCCGTTTTTGAGAGCCAGATTTGTGATGGTACATTGTTAGGGTTCTCAGAATTTACTAGCCAAGAGATAATAATGGACTTTTGCTAGTAATCAAGGTCTATGAAACACTGCTTGTTATGTATAAGGCTGTGTTCATGGGTGCTTTTACACGTAGCGTGTTTGCTGCGTGTTTCTCAGGACGGACCTGCCCAGAAAACCCACTGCGGGTATTTTCCTTGTTGACTATAATGGGATCGGAATAAATCCGCAGTAGTATTGGATTTGTGGATTGTCAATGGGGAAAATACCCGCAGCGGGTTTGCTGAGCTGGTCCCGAGAAACACGCAGCGGGAAACATGCAGCAAACATGCTACGTGTGAAAGCATGATTGCTGATTGCTGCCTCCATTGCAAGTGACAGACCATGGGATGCCTTACATTATTTATTTGGAAGATGGGAAAAGGGCTTTTTTGAAGTTTTATTATGAGGGGGATTTATTGTACAAAAACCTTTTATTTCATATATGTTTAGGTGCCCACAGTAGGGCTAGTACCATTTAAAAGAGCCCTTTCACCAAATCCTTAGGACTTGTTCACATTGTATGGTGTGAAACTACAGCTCCCAGTATGGCCTGAAGAAGTGTAAAGGGATACTGAGAGTTGTTGTTGCATAAAACAATGCTACCACCCATCATTAGCTGTACATCACCCAGGTGACTACAACACTCATCATACACAGTCAGTAGCAGAATAATCATTTCCATTTAGTTACTTACAGGTGACGTCTTCTCCTGAGTTCTGAAGCTTTATTCTTTCTTAGTTCTGTAGCTTTATTCTTTACCAACACATTGGCATCCTGCAGACTGACACAGACTCATCTCAGTGCCACATGCTGTGCCCTGAATAAAACAGCAGCATTAGTGCTACACACAGCAGGGCCCCCAATAGTAATGCTACATACTCCGAGCCCTATGTATATAGTGCCACATACACTGTGCCCTCTGTATATAGTGCCATATGCCCTCTGTGTATAGTGCCACATTTTAACAAGTCGCATCATTGTGTTTATTATCTCTGTACAGTGACATCGCTGTGTGTATTATTCCTGTACTGTGACATCACTGTGTTTGTTATCCCTGTACAGTGACATCACTGTGTTTATTATCCCTGTACAGTGACATCACTGTGTTTATTATCCCTGTACAGTGACATCTCTGTGTGTATTATCCCACTGCAGGAAGAGTATATACCCCTCACACTACAACTGACCACACTGTTCCCCCACATATATCATATATACCCCTCACACCACAACTGATCACACTGTGCCCCCCACATATATCATATATACCCCTCACACCACAACTGACCACACTGTACCCCACATATATCATATATACCCCTCACACCACAACTGATCACACTGTACCCCACATATATCATATATACCCATCACACCACAACTGACCACACTGTACCCCACATATATCATATATACCCCTCACACTACAACTGACCACACTGTTCCCCCACATATATCATATATACCCCTCACACCACAACTGATCACACTGTGCCCCCCACATATATCATATATACCCCTCACACCACAACTGACCACACTGTGCCCCCACATATATCATATATACCCCTCACACACACTCCAAAATATCCAATGTAAGGTGAAACAAGTAGTCTTCTTTATTCCATGTTTAAGCAAGAGTACAATAAAGTAGAGCGATGTTTTGGCTCACAGGGAACCTTTATCAAGCTTGATAAATAAGAAAACGCTGAAAACCATAACAATAACTGATGACAATAACCCCACACCACAATGCTGGCTCACTATAGACACTAGGAATATAACAGGACATGTACAGTACAAGCTCAGAGATGTCTCACACTAGAAGGTTAGTCAGTTAATACATTACCGGTACTGCAGAAGTGGCGTCTAGTACCTCACAGGTGACTTCTACTTCTTCTACTTCAGGGCCAGAATCGACGTAACCTATGGCTAAAGAATCTTCCACCAGATGTCTTTTGCAGCGCATACCCCACACTGTTCACCTAAAAATACCACAGTTACTCACAGTATAATGTCACCTGATTAACAGAAATATGCCCCCCCAAATATACCCCACAATAAAACCTCTGTGTTCCCTGCATATATTACTATACTACAGACCCTGAGTAATACTGTACCCCTAATTATATGTCACCCCCCAATTACACAATATATGGTTCCCCCATGACTTCATTTATATATTGCCCCCTTTAATGAATTAATTTACCGACTTATGGCCCTTTCTGATATACTGGGGCGCCACATGAATTTTAGAGACTGGACCCTCTAATTTAATTATTTAATATACTGCCCCCTCACCCCACCCTGTGAACTATTTTACATACTGGGCCTCACCCCCAATAAATTTCATACACTGGCTTCCTCTAAACTATTTTATATTCTGCCCCCTCCATTAATTATGCAGTATACTGGACCCCCAAATGAATTTTGTACACTTTACTCTTTGGTTCAGTAAGATCACAGGGAAACTACATTTATACAGGTTTTATTGAATTTTAATACATCTTAAAAAATTAAAACCTCATCACGAGTATAAGCCAAGTTTTTCAGCACAAAAAATGTGCTAAAACCTCAAACTCAGCTTATACTCGAGTCAATAAAAAAAAAGAAAGTCAAAACCCACCTTTCCTGCGGCAGGTGCGTTTTGACTTTCTTTTTTTGAGTGCTACAAGGGGCAGGAGCTGGCTATATTCGGGGGCAGGAGCTGGCTATATATACGGGGGCAGGAGCTGGCTATATTCGGGGGCAGGAGCTGGCTATATTCGGGGGCAGGAGCTGGCTATATTCGGGGGCAGGAGCTGGCTATATACGGGGGCAGGAGCTGGCTATATACGGGGGCAGGAGGAAGGCTATATACAGGGGCAGGAGGAAGGCTATATACGGGGGCAGGAGGAAGGCTATATACGGGGGCAGGAGGAAGGCTATATACGGGGCAGGAGGAAGGATTTATAGGGGCAGGAGGAAGGCTTTATAGGGGCAGGAGGAAGGCTTTATAGGGGCAGGAGGAAGGCTAAACGGGGGAAGGATCTGGTTATATGTACGGGCAGGAGGAAGGCTATACAAGGGCAGGATCTGGTTATATATATACGGGGCAGGAGGAAGGCTATACAATGGCAGGAGCTGGCTATATACGGAGGCAGAGGCAGGCTATATCGGGGGCAGGTGCTGGGTATATATGGGGGCTGGCTGGCTGTATACGGGGCAGGAGGAAGGCTATATCAGGTTGGCTTATACTTGAGTGTATAAGGTACTGAGATGTGTGAGGAGTCATGAGCTGACGTCTTCATTGCTACCATTTTGAGGGCTGTGCGACATTTTGATCAGTTTTTATTACATTTTTTATGTTATGTAAAATTGTGTAAAAGTTGCGTTTCGGATATTTGGGCGCTATTTTCAGTAATGTGGTTCAACACCAGCAATAACCGTTTTTATATTTTGATAGATCAGATATTTTGAGATGCGGCGATACCTAATGTGTTTGTGATTTTTACTGTTTATTAAATTTAATATCAGTTCTAGGGAAGGGGGGGATTTATTTTTTATACTTTTTTTTTGCTACTTTTTAGAGTACTTTAACCCTAGATGGTGTTATCATTCCTACCATATACTACAATACTACTGTATATGTATTGCAGTTTATGGCATTTTTATAAAGTATTCATTACAATGAGCCACTGGTACATTGTAACGAAACTGCAGATGCCATGCAGCCTTGGGTCTGATGAAGACCCAAGGCTATTATGGCAACCAATGATAGGAATAAAGATGGTGGCGCCGCACCTCTGTGCCATACATGTAAACCTCAGAGCGTGAGGGAATTAATATTCTACCCCCCCCACACACACACACAATTAACTATTTAATATGCTGCCCCCCCATAATAAACTATTTAATATGCTGCCCCCCCATAATAAACTATTTAATATGCTGCTGCCCCCCCCCCCACACAATTAACTATTTAATGTGCTGCCCACGACAAATTAATTAATTTAGATATTTATGCCCCCACCATCTTTTAATACTGTTTGATAAAAAAACAACATTTTACTCACCTCAGGTCCCGTGTCTTGCTTCGTCTTGCCGCGTCCGGGAAGGAAGGGGTGCGCGGCCGCGTGGTGACGTCATCACGCGGCCGCGCATCCCAGTTCATGGAGCGATGTGCGCCGGGGTTGTCTTCCGGCCACATCGCTCCAGTAATAGTGCTCGAGCGGCCGGAAATGGCCGCATCGAGCACTATATAGTGACGGGCAGGAGCTTCCGGTCCGGACGGACGGAGGCCCCTGCCCGACTGCCGATGGTCGAGGCCTGCCGGGGGCCACAGCAGGAGCCGGATCATTGGAGCGCCAGCCCGGGGGCCCCCAATCAATAAATTTGCATCCGGGGGCCCGGCGCTGGCGCTCCAAGAGCGCCAATGATGATCCGGCTCTGTGTGCAGCACAGACCGCACAGTCTGCGGGCCCCCGGGCCCCCCCCCTAGTGTCTTAGAGTCCGGGCCCCATAGGGCAGTACCAGTTGTACTGCCCTATCGGCGGCCCTGGGTAAACCTGCTCCTCAAATGTCATCCACCCGTTCAGTCCATGTCTTTCACCTGTTCAATAGACAAAACTGCACCTAAAACCACCTCAAAGCTGATTGCGATGCAGTTTTAACTGCAACGTGTGACTGCACCCTCAGTCATCTGTAAGAGCAATGAGGGGAAATGACCACCTGTGAGTGGGGATTGCGATCAGAGCTGGACTAGGTCTAATTAGACCCAGCAGCTCTGATTAACTCCTGTAGACGTGACCGCCGAGTCTATGGAGCTAGCGGCCGCGATGCACGGAAGAGCAGAGAAGGGAGAAGCGGTAACGAACCGCATCTCCCTTCTGCCTAGGGGTTCCGGGTGCCCCTAGTACCCGGAGACCGGGTCCTGCTCCCGCGGCTAGCAGTAGAAAACTGTAGATTCCAGACCTGCGGGTGGTCTGAATAGAGGTAAATGTACTCAGGATAACACATTCTCTAATTCAATCCTGGTGTACACAATTTCAGTTGCCCGCATGCATACATTTCACACACACTTGGTAGTCAATTTTTTCCTTTGTACACAGTGCTGCTCCTTTGCCCTACTTTGGTTTGTGTATATATGCTTCTACTGTGTATATATGTATATACTGTGTATATATGCATCTACTGTGTATATATGTATATACTGTGTATATATGCATCTACTGTGTATATATGCATCTACTGTATTTATACACGCATATATTTATATAAGCATATACTGTATGTGTGTACATTTTTATATATATATATATATATATATATATATATATATATATATATATATATATGTGTGTGAATGATGTGGTTTTTGTATATGCTATGTATATGGTATGTATGTATGTATATGCTGTATATACTGAATGTGTGTGTGTATTTCCCGTGTGTGTGTGTATATGCTGTATATACTGAATGTGTGTGTATTTGCTGTATGTGTGTATATACTTTATGAGTTTGTATATACTCTGTGTATTAGTGTATAAATGTATATGAGTGCACAAATGTGTGTGTATAAGTCTATACTTGTGATAATATATGCAAGTATTCGAGTGTAGAACTTTATGTGTGTGTATATAAGTATATAAAGGCGTTTATGTATCAGTGTATACATACACTGTGGGCGAGGCGGCTGTATGTATTGGTGTTACTGGGGGCGAGGCGGCTGTATGTAGCTGTGTTACTGGGGATGAGGCGGCTGTATGTAGCGGTGTTACTGGGGAAGAGGCGGCTGTATGTAGCTGTGTTACTGGGGGGCGAGGCGGCTGTATGTAGCTGTGTGACAGGGGGTGAGGCGGCTGTATGTAGCTGTGTTACTGGGGATGAGGTGGCTGTATGTAGCTGTGTTACTGAGGATGAGGCGGCTGTATGTAGCTGTGTTACTGGGGATGAGGCGGCTGTATGTAGCTGTGTTACTGGGGGTGAGGCGGCTGTATGTAGCTGTGTTACTGAGGATGAGGCGGCTGTATGTATTGGTGTTACTGGGGGTGAAGTGGCTGTATGTAGCTGTGTTACTGGGAGCGAGACGGCTGTATGTAGCTGTGTTACTAGGGATGAGGCGGCTGTATGTAGCTGTGTTACTGGGGATGAGGCGGCTGTATGTAGCTGTGTTACTGGGGATGAGGCGGCTGTATGTAGCTGTGTTACTGGAGGCGAGGGGGCTGTATGTAGCTGTGTTACTGGGGGTGAGGCGGCTGTATGTAGATGTGTTACTGGGGATGAGGCGGCTGTATGTAGCTGTGTTACTGGGGATGAGGCGGCTGTATGTAGCAGTGTTACTGCTGGGATAGTGGGAAGGAAGCAGGAGGACTTGTGTGTACGCTACACTTAGTGGGGGCCTCCACCAGATTTTGCGCCCAGGGGTCCCCACCATCCTTAATCCGGCCCTGCACTTAAGAGCACTCATGAACTTTGCAGCTTCATGCAGTCCAGTCTTCAAGTCCTCACCCTGGTCTGTATCCTCGCTTGCAGTCTCTGTGGATTAGACATGTTCCCATTAATGAGATGTGCTCATGCACACACTGCAATTTCCATGGTCCAGTGTGTGAGCTGATTGCCCAGGCTGCAAAACTAAAGACATGTCTTATTGCTGTCTGAGTCTGCAGCTCAGACAGTCTCTTCACCTGTCATTGGTGTGTGTTAGCCTGGCTTACACTCTGAAGAAACAAGGCAACTCGGACCCCTTGTTTGTGGCCCATGAAATGCACAATTTCATGCAAGTATCCTAGAAATGAGGTTAACCATGGTGCTGAGTGTAGGTGACTCAATATGGGCTTATACGGTATCATAAAGGGGTTGTCCACTTTTAGAAAATATTTGATATGGTTTATGTAAGGAAAAGTTATGCATTTCCTCAGTTTTCTTGTTCTCTGCTTGCTGTCATTCTATAAAAAGCTTCAAATGAATAGTGTCCAAGAGCAAAATTGACCACACAAGTTTTCTGGATAAAATCTTCCTTTTACTTCATAATTTCTCGTAAAACATTGAAATTTTTTGATAAATTGACCATATATTCACTATGATAAAGTTCAAAGAGCTTGCGTTCTCAGACCACAAGGTAACGTGCGTATGTTAACATGTTTGGAAACTTATTTGTAAACTTGCATAAACATAATCACAGTCCATCCTTTGAATGTCCTTTTAAACAACGTCACAGCACTTTCGGGAGGTGTCTGCTTGAGTTAGGATCTCCGTCCATGCTCCAGGATACGTGAGTTGTTTTAAAGGACATTCAAAGGATAGACTGTGATTATGCTTATGCAAGTTTACAAATAAGTTTACAAATATGTTAATATACTTACGCTGCCTTCTGGTCTGAAAATGCAAGCTCTTTGAACTTTATCCTAGTGAATATATGGTCAATTTATCAAAAAATGTCAACGTTTTACGAGAAATTATGAAGTAAAAGGAAGATTTTATCCAGAAAACTTGTGTGGTCAGTTTTGCTCTTGGACACTATTCATTTGATGTGTTTGGGGAGAGAAGGAGAGCTACCAGTCCTAGACCACATCACAGATTAATATTAGCTCCACCGTTTACGTATTTGTTGTGTGATTCTATGAAAAGCTTCCATGTTTACTTCCAGTGGATACAGATTTGTCCTTTTGATGTGATGGACAGGCAGGTGCACGAACCGTTATTATCAGAGAGTAATAAAAGCTGCGTGATAATAAAGGCTTGTGCACCAGCGTCTCCATCATATCACATGGACAGATTTCTATCTACTGGAAGTAAAAATAGAAGCTTTTTTTAGCAGGACAGCAAGCAGAGATCTAGAAAGCCATGAGGAAATGATACAGAAAGTACGTTGGAAAATTGTATAACTTTTCCTTACAGTTTGAAACTGTCTGCACTATGTCTGGATATGTCTCTTATATACAGTGAGTGGAGGAGACTGGGACAGGAGTGAAAATATTGACGGTTTCTGGTCTGAATGGTGACTTATCCCTGAAAGTGATCCCTTGTGTTTGGTGCACAAATAAGGAGGAAATGTGCATGGATCGTCTTTTTCGTTTTTGAGCTCCGGTCACAAAAGAGTTTTTTCTACTGGATTTTTTAGCAGGACAGCAAGCAGAGATCTAGAAAGCCATGAGGAAACGATACAGAAAGTTGGAAAATTGGAAATTTGTATAACTTTTCCTTACACAAACCATATCAAATATGTGCTGAAAGTGGAGAACCCCTTCACTAATAACCATAATAATAATAATGGCAAGAGTTTTATGGGTGCACCAGAGAAGGTGAGTATGAGCTCTTTGTTATTTATACAGCCCACCCCAGCGATTTATAAAACAATGTAATTCCTAAACAGCACCTGATTAGGGAATCAGGTGCTATTACTTTACAAATATGTGATTGCTTTAACTAATGAATGCTGCTTAAAGCAAAATGTAATACTGGCATGTTGAGACATGCACATACATAAGTACATAATCATTTACAGCTCTTAAAGTAAAAAAAAACCCAACATCTTCTACTGCATAGTATTGGTCACATCAGTTCAAATTGTATCTGGTGAAAATGATGTATGTGGATGATTTTCCAGTACAAAAAGTACCATCATTTATTCTGATGACACAGTGGTGACCCATCAGAAATGAGCAATTTGGACATGTACATGTACATGTGACATGTACCACTTCAGAACACTATGTAAGTACCAGGTACTTTTTAATCCTTTGACGCAGTGAAAAAGCAACAAAAGTGATTACAACCAAATACAGGCAGTCCCTGGGTTATGTACAAGATAGGTTCTCTAGGTTTGTTCTTAAGTTTAATTTGTATATATATTTTATAATTGTAGATCCAGATAAAAAATCTTTTTGTCCCAGTGACAATTGGATTTTCAAAATGTTTAGCTGTCATGGGAACAAGCATTAACAATAAATCTTTATTACAGACACCTTACAGCTGATTCTTGCAGCCTGGGTCTAAAGTAACACATCCAGTTGTTACGGGTGCTCCCGTGATCCCTGTCTCGGATCGGGGGAGCACCCAAGTCTCTCCATGTGCCCCCGGAGCCCGGCGCCTCTTACCTCCCCTGGCTACAGCGGCAGTCTCAGCTGATCCAGCGGCTCGGCGCGCATGTCGCCTTATCCGATAATTGGCGCTGGCCTGATATAATTTCCTGCCCCTTCCTGTGACCCTTGCCGGATCTTCAAGCCTTCCCCTGAAGAGAAAGCTCCCCTGTGATTCCTGCGTTCCAGTGATTCCTGTGTGCCTGTCCGTTTATGTGATTCCTGCGTTCTTATGTGCCAGTCTGTTCCTGTGTACCTGCGTTCCTATGTGCCAGTCCGTTCTTGACCTGCGTGCCAGCTCCTGCGATTCCTGATGTTAGTCCTAGTGTGTCTTCTTGTGCTATTCCCTTTTCGTCACCCCGGGTACAGACTGTCTCCTGTATTACTATCTTGGCAGCCACTGTGGGCTAGCCACTGGTGGTATCCCACCGCAGTAAGCCTATCCCGCTTTGCGGCGGGCTCTGGTGAAGACTGGGTGCTACTTAGACCCAGGTCGGCTAGTACCATCTCCAGCGGTGGTCCAGAGGGTCCACAGACTCCCAGCCCTGACATCAGTGAGCTTCACCAGAGATCATAGTGGACAGAGAGGTCCATCTGTAACTAAGGGTTGTCTGTAAGTTGGTTGTGCTTAAAGGAAACCTACCCTGAAGAAACTACTATTACAAGTAGATCTGATTCTACGGGTTGTCTGTAAGTTGGTTGTGCTTAAAGGAAACCTACCCTGAAGAAACTACTATTACAAGTAGATCTGATTCTCTTGCCTGCCTCTGCCCTACTCTGTAATTTAATAATCCTGGAACCTATCCTAGGTTAGTACACGCCCCAGTAGCCTCTGCAGTTTATTTACATATAACTAAAGTAATGTTTTTTTAACAAGGTAGACAGGAGGAATCTACCATCGGATCTACTTCTGATACTTGATTCCTCATAGTAGGTTTCCTTTAAGTCGTGGACCACCTGTACAATGCGTCTCTGTACCATGCAGTGCAAAATGAGGTTGACATGCCAAGAAATATATCACATTTCCTGTCAATGTTTTATTCAGCGCAATTTTTAAATTTATGAAACTAGTAGCTGAAAAAGATAAAGTAGGGAACCAGTTTTGAAAAAAAAGACCAGCTCAATGAATTTAGGTCAAACAAATGCCATGCCAAATGAAAAATAACGCACTTAGAATAGTAAAAGGAAAAAGGAGGAGAAGGAGTATAGGATCATCAGTGAATAGAGACATACAGTAGAGGCCATCAATTTGATGATGTCATTGTCTCCGTTGACTTCAGAGCAACGCACATCAGTTTTTGAGGAGACAGGAGAGGAGAGAATAGTTGTAGGGAATGGTAAGTAACTGATGTTTGTTAATTTTTACTTTACGTAGGAGGGCATAAAATTTGAAAAACACCCTAAAACAGACATAAAAATAAACGCAATACTATTTTGCCTTGCAGTATACCACATAATGGAAATATACGCCCAAAAAGGTCCAAATTGCCAGCTAGTTTCACAAAAAATTACTCCAAAGTATAAAAAATGTAGTCAGAATATGGCAATTTAAAAGGTTGAATTTTTTTGTTATTAAACCATAATAATACCCATTTAAATTTGTTATCTCTGTGTCAAATGTTATTGACCCAAATAATAATGGGATGTGTCATTTAAGCCTATGAGAAAATGGTGCAAATGCTTTTTTATCATTGAAAACAAGCCCATTTAAATCTTTGTAAACTGAAATATAAGATTTGGCTTTTGGGAGGAGTGGAGCAATAAAACAGAAATGCAAAATCTCAAATCAGGGGCATCAGGGGCAAGGGGTTGAATGAATGTGCCAGTGTGCTATCCATTTGTGTGCCCAATATGTAGGGTCTTTTCTCTTTTATTTCATGGTGGCAGGTAGCTCCTTCTTAAAGGGGTATTCCGGGAATATGAATGTCTGATACAAAAACCCATGATGCTATAAATTAATGAATGTAACAAAACTCAATGTCATTAGTCACAAAATGGAGATTAATTAGTTTGAATTTATGATTCACAAAATTTTATGGCCTCTCTAAAGTATGAGGAGGTATCACCAAGATGGCCGCCAGTGGAAACTACAAGTCCCAAGATCCTTTAGTTCTCAGTAACTCCTCCTACTTCTTATGCTCTGCTCCCAGTGATGATCTAACAGGTTTTCTTGTTCTGTTACCATAGTAATGATGGGTAACTGCCATCACCAAACACCGGCCATACTGGATGCACTGCAACCAACCGATTACAGCCAAAGATAGTGATGATCACATGACCAGCCTAGGCAGCCGCATGACATGTGATGTGGACATGTGACCAGCGGCCATCTTCTGTCCTGTGTCTTTTCCACACGGAGGAAATTAACGAACTGCTTAAAGGGCCAGTAGCATTTTAATTCTTCATTATAGTGTATGTCCACAGCATTTTTCTGGTAAGGGGAGCAACATTTTATGTAACAACTAATTAAATATAAGCTTATATTTTAAGGACTCATTTGCAAATAAATTATGCTGATTCCTGGAATACCCCTTTAACCATTTTTAGTAGTTGTGCACAGCTATACCAAATATAGTATGCACTGGTATGGACAAACGGAAAAAACCATGAGCTGAATGATTGGACACTCAACCACTATCTTATGTGTGTGACCAGCATGTAGCCTAGACAGATGCAGTACATAAAATACAATGCTGTAATGATGGTAGCTGCATGCAATAATGAAGGCAATTTATACTTCAGCTATAGCAATGCCCTTTTCAAGGTGCTAACAGTGTCCCTAATTTCAAGTTTTAGTACCTAACTCCTTCCTCCTACCATAACTTCAGCTAAGCCATGCTATAAATGCTAAATTCCGAGGAGACCAGCTGACAACTCCTTTCCATCCCTCCTCTTCTTTCAGAAGCCTCTTGTAAGTCCCTTATTTCCCACTTGTGAATTACTGTCTGCAGACATCACTTGTGTACCTGTCCCAGCAAGTTCCCATTGGGAGGGCGAGATAAGACCACTGATAAATAGAATAGAATATTGCCCTCATTATGAGCAAACTGGTATCCCCTTGTGTGGGGGATTCCATGTCACATATACATACTTCACTGAGCATATTTGTCTAAGACTAGAGTCATTAAGTGCGGCGAGAGTTCAGGCTCATACCTCCACATGCTTTGGTCCTGCCCTGTTCTAGGGTATTCTGGGTACATGTTAATAAATTTCTCTTTCATAAGATGGTATAGCAGTACCAGATGATCCCAAAGTGTGCTTTCTCCTGGTGGATCTGGATCTGTTCAAACCACAGCAGGTTGTGGCTTTCTTACTGTGGCAGGAAAAAGGTGGTTAGATTTCAGTTGTCTGCCCATTCTTGTAGCCTCTGTGATTGATTAGCAGTTAATACTACATGTACACTTCCCCTTAAGGAATGGATATTTATCTAAAGGAAAAAGAATCAGAAATTTAAAGTACCATGGGACAGGTAGCTTGAATAACCATTCACTGCTGCTCCTCATTTTCCTGCTTAGCCATATGACTGGCTTTGGCCTCGCTGTTTTTTATTGAGTATGTTGTCTATACTATAGCAGTGGACACTGGGGTGGTGAGGCAACTCAGATGCATTGTTTGTGTTTTGTTTAGTTATACTTTACTTTGTTTTTCTTTGGGTAGAATTGATGACTATACTGTTCTATAACATTCTTCTGCTATCCTGGTTACCCAGGCAACATTCATACCTCATGGTTACGAGGAGTTGACATCAGTTGACAATTTGTTTCTCCATAATCTCTTCAATAAATTTTATTATTTTTTTTTAATCACTTTATTGGCACAGAAATAAAACAGTATAGCATTACAAAACGAGGAGCATTAGCTGAGGTACATATTCAAGATATCATACATCATTATGCAATAATTCGCCATGTGTGATAAATTCTGCACAAAAGCAACAATCTAAACTCCTCTCCACTACATACATAGAACAATAACCATCCTGGTCGAGTGGTGTCAAGAAAGCAAGAAAAAGTAGTAACCATGGTTAGGCAACAAGGTAATCTGCCACCCTACATCTGGAGATTAAGGAATCTCTCCTGTCGACAATACGCAGAGGAGTACAGTAAAGGTGCCCGAACCCAGTTACAATTATAGTATAAAAAGTTATAATAAGACCTACAGCAAGTATTGCTGTATTGAAAAGGGACAAGAGACTCTCTCAGACATTAAAAAGGGTATATGGGGAAGAGCACCAGGAGCCCCACACTCCGGGCAGCCGCAGTGTTTGTAAACTACAGTACATTCTCTTAGGCTAAAGTCAGAATAACGAATTTCTTCCACTGAAAACCAGTAGGAGAACAATTAGCCATCCACCGTATAGCAATGGCCTTACGGCCAAAAACAGTGCTTCCTTCAGAAAAATTGTTTCATAATGGGACCAGTCATCTTCCCAAGTAATACCCAATAGGCATAGGGCTGGCAAGGTAGGAACTGGTTTACTCAGGTTGTCAGACAGCAAAGAAAATACTTCTCTCCAGAATATGGTTATGTAATCGCAAGTCTATATTACATGGATGAAATCTGCCCGGTCCACTTGGCAATTTATGCATATGGAACAGCCTGACTGGAGTTTTATAGCATCGATGGATGATAAACAACTGAATTAACTTATTATTGGCTGCTGGTGATACCAAGGTGTGAGACTCCTCGGCCACCCCCCAGTCTTCATCCGGTAATGAAGGAATGAGAGCCTCCCATTGGGCTCTGACTGGCAGTGGGTGGTCATCCAACTGCTCACAAAGGAGGTGGGTATAGATAACGGACATACGACCTCTAGGACCCTGAGCGCGCAGAACCCCAATAAGTGAGAAAGAGGAGTAAGCCATCCATGCTGGAGGGAACTGAGCCAAAAGAACTGCCGCTTTTAAATATGACCTCTTGAACGGAAGCCATTCATGTCCTTTTTCTTTTCAAATCTTTTGACCCGTTGGCCATCACAGAAACTTGGATCCAGCAGTATGATACAGCTTCCCCTGCTGCTTTCTCTTATGGTGACCTGAAATTCTCTCTTCCAGAGTTCTTCCACGCTTCTGAGAAGAGGCAGGGAGGAGAGATTACTGTTCTCACTAAAGTACAGGTCATTCCCTAAGTATACTCTTTTACCGTTCCTTCTTTTGAGGTCCACACAATAAAGATTTTCGCTCCATTCTACCTGCTGGTTGTAGTTCTCTGTCTTTGGAGAGTTCAACATACTTATTAACACCTTGGTTTCTCTTTCTGTCAGATTCTTTAGGGCTCTCACAACTCTTTAATTCTCATTAATCACACAAGGACCAAAATTTCCTAAGTCTTTGCCTGACTCCTATCTAATTTTACTAATTGTTCTTTTCCATTTTCAGACCATTTTTTCTCCATCTTAGAATAAGCCCACCTATAACACAAACAGGAACCGATTGCCATTGATAATCACCATCTCACAAAAAACTTGCAATCAACACTGTCCCCCATCTCATCCTCCTCCTGTCCAAAGCTGACTACTAATCATTGGTCTCAGTAGAGCCCTGGATGTGATAGTACCCTCTTTGTCTGAACATTTGCACACAGACCGGTTACTGTCAGCAATGCTTTAGGTGTGCCTAATGTCTGCAGAGAAAACTGGGTACATAGTGCATTTCATATTCATGTTCACAACCAAAAACTCTGCCCTACACCTTACCTAACAGGTTTTTATTTTACATCTCTTCTCTCTGCTGAAAGACTCTTTCTTACTCTTAACTCCTTTGTAAGACCCAAAATACAGACAAATGTGACAGACCAATTGTAAAACCAAAATTGACTGTATCCAACATGGAATAATTTCCCAATCCACTAACACTATAGTTATCTTACCATCCCATAGTTTACCATATATTCACTTTGATCCAGTTACAGAGGAAAAAGTATCCAGGCTGCTTTTCTTCGCTTGCCCCACTACTGGCAATAGTGATCCTATCCCCTCACACCTTGTACAGTCCCTCTCTCTAGCAGTCTCTCAACTAACTAAAATTTATAACCTCTCTCTTTTTTTCTGGTGTCTTTCTCTTGTCTTTCAAACATGCTGTCATAACTATTAATGAATAAATTGTTCTGGGTTGTTAATTACCGACCAGTCTCTAATCCCTCCTTCATCTCCAAACTCTTGGAATACCGGTCTAGTCTTGACAAACCCGTTATCCCTCTGCTACATCTATTCTCAACACATTGCAGTCTGGTTTCTTTACTATGCACTCCATTGAAACAGCTACTTCTAAAGCCTCCAATGAGCTCATCACAACTAAACCAAAGGTGAATATTGAATAACCACTTCATCTGGTTACTCCTGTCTGGACCTGTCCAGCAACCGCACAACCACAACCAGGCTTGGCACTAGCTGTCAGACTAGGTAAGTAGTGACGAACTCACCCTGTGACGTCCCTGCTAGCTAAGGCCCTGCCTGCACCAGATAAGACACCCTACAAGGCCAAACCAGCTATCTGGAACCTAACTAAGGGTCCCTGAGCGACCCTACAAGGTGACAGGAAAACTTACTTTGTCTGGCAGCTGCTGGATGGTGGAGCGGACAGGTAACCGGAATACAGATATAGGCCAGTGTTCACACTGGAAACAGAAACCGACACAAGACAGACAGGAAAGTGGGGTCACACTAGGAAATAAATGACACTGAGGGACAAATAACAGATACAGACAGACAAGGAGAGTCAAACAAACCGGGTCAAAACCAAGATGGTGGCAACAGCACAGAATCGCATAGCAATAGAATGGTCGGAAGGCAAAGCAGAAGTCAATACACAGAATAGCAAACAAATTAGCAATAGCACTAGATACAGAGATCAGACTGAATAACCAGTCCCCAATGAAGGGGCTGGGCAGATTATAAGGGAGTAATGGACACAACATCCAGCACTGACTGCCTCAGCCGTCCATCACGCAAACCGCAGTTTCCAGGGAAATGCTTGCGATCGATAACCAGGCCCGGGTGTCTTGCAATTAAACAATTTAAAGCATTTCCCTGGGAACACATATGCGATCGGCCGAGGCCCGCCGCCTGTTCGCGAGCATAACGTTATGAACACAACGCGAGCGGAACGTGTGACTGCGGCCTGAAATGGCGGGCCCGTTGTCTTGGGGTTTTCAGTAACTTAGACTTCTCCTTTGCACCGTACATTCAATCAATGGCATGCTCATGCCACACTATCCACCCTACTCACACTGTACAATTTGCCAACGTCTATGATGTTTCTTTTCTTTAATCTGAACTCTCCAGGACTTCTGACAAGCTGCACCTATTCTATGGAATTAACCACCTGCACTAATAAGACTACTATACAATTTTCAAAGACTCAAATTTGCCCTAAAAAAACCATCTCTGCTAGCAGTACTATTACATTTCCAGTTGCACTTTTAGTCTTTTTACACTAATCTTGACGTTTAAGTCCCCCCTCTATTTAATCCTTCAGTGCTCAATATCAATATACAGGCTGCTCTGCAGGCCTTTTCATCACAGATTCTGTAAATATAGGGAGCAACTGGTGGCTGGCTCATGTTGATTTATTCTATATTTTATTAACAAGGACTGTGCCATATTTTCTTTGTATATATACCCCACCGTCTGTTAATTCCTGTAGAATATGATGACCCTGTATAATTAAAGATTAGAGAAGACAAGGTGAGCGATACCACCAGCCGTGTCTCATGCCAATTGTAAAGCATCTTGCAACCATTCATATGTGGAGTGAATGGATAAAGAATGGTACCAGAATGTCCTTCAAGAGCAACTTCTCCCAACCGTCCAAGAGAAGTTTGGTGATCAACAATGCCTTTTCCAGCATGATGGAGCACCTTGCCATAGAGTAAAGGTGATAACTAAATGGAACAAAACATAGAGATTTTGGGTCCATGGCCTGGAAACTCCCCAGATCTTGATCCCATTGAGAACTTGTGGTCAATCATCAAGAGACAGGTGGACAAACAAAAAACAACAAATTGTGACAACATGAAAGCATTGATTGTGGAAGAAAGGACTACTATCAGTCAGGATTTGGTCCAGAAGTTGATTGAGAGCTGCCAGGGAGAATTGCAGAGGTCCGGAAGAAGAAGGGTCAAGACTGCAAATATTGACTTGCTGCATTAACTCATTCTAACGGTCAATAAAAGCTTTTGTTACTCATAATGTGATTGCACTTGTATTTCTGTATGTGATAAAAACATCTGACAAACACACATAAAAACTAGAGGGCAACAGATCATGTGAAAATATAATATTTGTGTCATTCTCAAAACTTATGGCCATGACTGTATGCATTTGTTGCTATTTTCTTTTTTTTTTAAAGTTATCGTTTTTTTATAAATTTGAGGGTTTTGTGGGGAGGCTTAACACTTTAGGGTCTCCATCTAGTCCCTTGACTGCCACACATGCCACAATAGTGCTTTTTAATGACCTGTCAGTGGCCCTGAATGATGAGGTCTCATGGGAACTGTTAACACCCATGATTGTTGTTGGGACCAATTGCAAGTATTAAGACTAGTAGATGCCCAGCTGAAATGCAATACCTTTCATATAATTAATGTAAAGTGTGTAGATACAAATTTAATGCACATCCTGCAGATCAAAAATAAACCCCCAAAGATTGTGTTGCTGGTTCCATACCACAAGAAAAATGCAGCTGGAGGTCCACAAGAATTCGGATTTCGTCCAGCAGTACGATGATCTTCTACTAAAAACTAAATCCTTAATTTATCAAAGACGTACAATCATAGCAGGAACAGGGGAAAAAATAAACAATGGCCCACATTTAACAAAAACATATGCCACAGTAGATATTACTAAGGCTCATTCACCATACCAATATAGAAAGAAAAAGGGAAAAAGAATGTGGTTGATCATGGGAACAAAATAATTAATTTTTATTTAAATAACCAGCAAAATACACATTTGAGAACAATTAAAAATGGGAGTAACAATCTCCCAAATATACTACACAAACCAGCTTGGACACAATGGGGCACATTTACTAAAATTGAGGGACATGGTCGTTGGACAACCCAACTGATTTGGACTAAGCGCAGGATTTAAAATTGAAATTGTGTCGTAAGACATGAACTTACTTGCTCCGGGAAGAAGAAGGTGCACACGATCTTGTGCCAACGAGACTTCCTCCTCGTTGGACAACGCACCTCAGGGATTGCGCAGGGTAAGTAAATGGGCCGCAATACCTGTTTTATGGCTAGTAAGCCAATCCCCCTCCCACATTTGATTGATATTTGTCACGGTTAGTGAGGGGCGAACCGTCTGAGAGTCTCTTTGGGAAGAGTTTGTGGACCCTCTAGACCACTGTGTGGGTTGGTATGAGACCCATGCTAGCAGCTAAGGCAACAAATGCAGGAAACAGTCACAACCTGAGATGACAGCAGGAACGCAGAGGAGTACTGGTAATGCTGGTACGGAGTGAAGACACCGCTGGGCTGGAAACCAGGATGGCACAGCAGGAGCACAGTCGTACGGGAACGGACCAGGATACGGAACACATGAGACGGACCACAGGATATGGACCTCAGGGCACGGACCACAGGACACAGACCACAGGACACGGACCACAGGACACGGACCACCAGACACGGACCACCGGACACGGACCACAGGATATAGATCACAGGACACGAACCACAGGATACGGATCAACGGATACGAACCACCGGACACAGACCACAGGATATGGACAACAGGACACGGACCACAGGATACGGACCACTGGACACAGAAGCGTCTGAAAACGCACTGGAAACGCTGGAACCCTGGATGGCACAGCAGGAGCACAGTCGTACGGGAACGGACCAGGATACGGACCATAGGATGCGGACCACAGTATACGGACCACCGGACACAGGACACGGACCACAGGACACAGACCACAGGACACGAACCACAGGATACGGACCACAGGACATGGACCACCGGACATGGACCACAGCATATGGACCAGAGGACATGGACCACAGGATACGGACCACCGGACACGGACCACAGGATACGGACCACTGGACACGGAGGCGCCTGGAAACGCACAGGAAACGGGACCTCTGGAAACACACAGGAACGGGACCTTGGGACACATGGGAGACTTTCACTTCAGTGGAAAGAATTGAAGATCCGGCGGGGAGTGAAGGGTTATATAGGAAACCCGGAAGTGACCAGCGCCAATGGGAAGGACGCTGGCCCTTTAAGTTCAGAGCAGGAGCGCGCGGCCTGGAGGCAGGAGGCGTGCGGCCTGCACACCCGGACCCGGAGCACAGCCAGGAGCTAGGAGAGGTAAGTGCGGGCATGGGGACAGGACCCGGCAGCCAGCGGAGCGATCCGAGACATGGATCGCAAGGACACCCGTGACAGTAAACACCCCCCTCTTCTCTTGGATGATGGACAATATTACCTTTAATTATCCCAGAGCAATTTTGGCAGGATAAGCATGGGAAAGTACCATCCTTCTTCGCTGCCAAAAAAGTTTGGCGCTGCATTTTCTTTTCCGTTATATATCTGATCAAATAAATAACTATTGATTGACCTTTTCTTTAAATGAATTTTGGTGGATTCTTAAACAGCATCACATATTTTGGATCGTGGGATAGTATAGCCCAATTTTTCATTATAGATTTTTATAACGTTGGCATGTTTATCATATCTAGAGATAAAAGAAAAGTGATCTTTAGATTTTTTTAAATTTAGGTAATCTAATTTCTTCTCTTGATTTTTTGGCTAACTTTAGTCCCACTTTCTCTATTTCATCCTCACGGTATCCACGTTCTACAAATTTCTGAACTAGCTTTTTTCTATGTATTTCATATTCTTCTTCATTATTACAGATTCTACGAGCTCGTATAAATTCACCCTTCGGAATACCTGTAAAGGTCTGGGGGGGCATGATGACTATCGTAATATAACATGTTATTACGGTCAGTTTCTTTAGTGTATAACGTAGTGATGAATTGGTCATCTGATCTTTTAATTTCAACATCTAGGTAACGTAGTGTATGAGTGTTCTTTTCTGCAGAAAATTGAATCAGCGTGTGACATTAATTTAGATATATTATGAATTCATCCAGACTTTCTTCTGAACCTATCCACAAAAATCCCGCGCTCAGTCCGAATCTGTCGGATCGTCTGACAGCCCACCGCCCGATGTCTGTCGCATAAAAGCCAGCGCAGCTGCGCTGAAATCCGATCACGTGTGACACAATCCCCAGTTAAATACCTGTCACAGCGGTGCAAATCCCGTAAACGTTGGAAAACCCGACAAAAGTGCGGCCGCCGACCCTTAGTAAAGAAGCCCCAATGTGTACAAGAATTACCTCAGCTAAACAATTACAAATCACAAACAAAATTTGAACCAAAAATACAAGTCTCCAAAGTGGAATCATTAAAGGGATATTCCAGGAATAAGCATAATTCATATACAAGTGGGTACTTAAAATATAAGCTAATATGTAATTAGTTGTTATTTAAAATTTTGCTCCCCTTAGCAGAAAATGCTGGTGACATAGACTGTAATGAAGAATTAAAATGCTACTGGCCCTTTAATCAGTCCGTTAATTTCCTCTGCGCGGTCCATTGCAGAGCATACACAGGACAGAAGATGGCCGCCGGTCACGTGTCCACATCACATGTCCTGCACCTGCCTGGGCAGGTCATGTGATCACCACTAAGTTTGGCTGTAGTGGGTTGGTTGCAGTGCATCCAGTATGGCCAGTGTTGTGGTGATGGCAGTTAAACATCATTACTATAGTAACAAAGCAAGAAAGTCTGTTAGATCATCACCGAGTGCAGAGCATAAGTGATAGGAGGAGTTACTGAGAACTAAAGGATCATGGAACTTGTAGTTTCCAATGGCAGCCATCTTAGTGATAACTCCACCTACTTTAGAGAGGCCATACATTTTGTAAATCATAAAATCAAACTATTTAAGCTCCGTTTTGTCACTAATGACATTGAGCATTGTTGTATTCATTTATTATATCATCATGGGTTTTTGTGTCAGACGTTCATATTCCCAGAATACCCCTTTAAAATCAGTCTTTATTAATGAATAAATAAAAAACTACAAGGTAACAAACAATGAGCCACAATTAGATAAAAGGTGTGTGTCCAAATTCCACAAGCAATGCCGTAGGGTAAGTTAAATATCTCCTTTATTCAGATATATAATACAATTTATAAAAAATATTAATCAGTTTACTGATAAGCAGTTAAACTGAAATCAGTTGTATCTGCATCTCTGCTCACTGTGCAGATCGTCCAGATTGATGGATTTTTTAAATCTACTTTCAACTGCAGTGTAATCTGCCATGTTAAAGTACAACAGTAGCCAGAGTCGGCTACTATCTCGCAAGAGATATGCTATTGACTGTGTTGTTAATTGCAGTTGTTAATTGCAGCTTCAAAACTGCAAAGAAAAAGACAAGAAAAATAAAACCTCTGTACCTAAAAGAACAAGTTGGGTAATTAGCTTTAGCAATGTTACATTTAATTAATTTACAAAAAAAACATCCATCACCAGATTTTACAGTACTAACTACTAGCATTCCCCCTTTTATGTTAAAACTTCATTGTATGCATATAAAAAAATCCCCTCCAAGGGCATATACAAATGAGCTGAAAAGAATCATATTCCCCAGTTGAGTCACATTCTGACACCTCTTTGTTGAGCTCTATAGTACCTACCACCAAGAAACCAGAGAACATGGTTATAAGCTACACGCCATGGTTATAAACTACACAACAAGCTTTAAGGACTTCCGACCAATTGCACTAACTTCCCACATAATAAAAGCATTTGACAGAATACTCTTGTTTCATATGAAGAAGGCTGTGAAAGGTACACTCCATCCATTACAATTTGTGTACAACAACAAGATGGGCGTGGTCGATGGGGTGCTGTATCTACTACACAGGACCTACTTTCATCTGTAAAAAAGGGCAAATTTGCACTTACAAGTTTGTACTTACTTTGACTTCTCCAACACTTTTAATACCATACATCCAGCGCATATGAGGGACAAAAGGAACCACCTCAACTTACAGCCCTCTATTGCTAACTTGATACTCAATTGCCTGACCAACAGGCCTCAATTCTTACAGCTGGGTAACAAGAGGTCAGGCGTTGTCAGCAAACAAGTCACACCCCAAAGTACTGTTCACTCACCTTATACACCTTATATACCGCTTATACATCTGATATTTGCCATAACACGGATGGTGGGGATGAATTTACAGAGACATCATTAACTCCTTTGTGGAATGGAGTGAGAGAAATAACCTCAACCTTAAAGGGGTATTCCCACAAACACAAGATTCTTAATTACACTTAGGATAACAAAATAACACATTATCTAATTCACTGTTATTAACAAAAATACAGTATTCTACAGATTCCCAAATTCCAAACTGTCTCTATCAGTACCAATGTTTACAATTTGGTTGCCCCTGGATAGACAGTTAATCTTCTGTCTTTGGTCAGGTTTTCCTCATGAATAGCTTCTGTTGTCTGCACGATGCTTTTCTCTCTGTCTTTTGCCTCTCCCCCCTGCATTACAAGACCAGTTCAGACACAAGCACTTCCTTCTAGCAAGCAGCAGTGTGAAGAGACTTACTCTACAAGGTACAGGCAAGATAAGGTCATTATCCAGGGGAGGGAGGTACATAGCAGAGCTGAATCTGTGTGTGTTATAGGTGAGTTATCAGAGCAGAGAGTGTCATTGTGTTTTATATCCATCTCATGGACCTCATCATCTCTCATCTGTCTTTTCTCTCTTTTTCTGTGTGTCAGATAATAGTGGAATTTTGAGAAGCTAAATAAAAGTGTAGATAAACCCTGTACCCTGATAATCTAAGCAGATTGTCAGCACACAACATCTAATAGAACAGAGGAATCATGAAGTGTCTGCTCAGAGAGTCCCCACCCACACTGACCATCACTGAGTGATAGGTGTTAAAACAGCACTAAAACTGAGTAAAATTGTAAAGTAAGGGTGTTAAAAATGCACCACTAGGGGATAAAAATTTGAGAACTTTCTTTCATGATGCAAACCTCTTTAACGTAGGAAATACCAAAGAAATGACCATTGATCTAAGAAGGAATAAAATAGCCTCTAGACCAGTCACCATCACCGGCCAAGCTATTTAACGAGTCAGAATTTACAAGTACCTGGGTGTCACAATTGATGACGAACTGGATTGGGTCGAAAATTGTGACCATGCACTCAAAAAACCTGCATCAAGTTCTTATTTTCTCAGGAAACTTAAGTTCTTCAATGTTTGCAACAAAAGAATGTGAGCATTTTATTCTTTGCGTTACCTGCTGGGGTGGTACCATCAAAAGAAGGGATGAGTACAAAATTGCAAAAATCTTTAGAAAGGTCTGAAGAACTTATGGCTTCCCACTAGGTCAACTTTAAGAGGTCTGTCAAATGCATCAATCTGACAGATGCATCAATAAGTTTGCTGCGATCACAAGTAACAAATTATATCCACTTTACTCACTCATAGCGAATCTACATTCAGTACATTCAGTGAACTATACCGCCAAATAAACTGCCGTATCAGAACTCCTTCATCTAGACAGCAATTGAAATGTACAACAAATACATCTGTCTACCATCATGTCTAGAATAGCCACCATCCACCTTTATTCTAATCTAAAAAATAATATAATCTAGGACTTCCGGTTCCGGCGCTGATGGGCATGGGAATGCCTCTGCTCAGAACTTCTCCAGACTGGACAACTGCCAGCGGTGGACCCCTCACCTAGGAAGGGAGGAGCTGCATCAGCTTGGCACGAACTTGATGGGCGGGCAGAAACCTCCCTCCCCACTTCCACGAGGTTGCTGCCCTGAGCTGGCCGTAGTGGGGGACATTAATACCAAGTGGTACCAATCAGTTTCTCTTTTCTACTCTTCCTCACATGGGAAGGCGAGATGGACTTTTTGATAGTTTGCTGGGTTTTGTTGCATCTAGTTGAGGCCTAATTTTATGGCCCTTTTTTATTGGCCTAAGACGGGTCTAAAGATGGTTGGGTTAAGTACAAAGGAGGCACAATTTGTAGTAAGGCATCACTAGTAAGGCAGAAGGAGGGGTTGAAAAGGGTATGGGAGTGCGATGTCTAGCGCTATAACATTTAGGCTCATATCAGGTGTAGCAGGGGAGAGGTAGCATCCACACTATCAGAAAAAAGAAAGTCCCTAAGTATGTGGGAAGCTTTATGGTTAACTTCTCTACCTAGTTGTAATAGTCTTTTTCTGTCTTTGGGGATACTACTCCCCCAATCTCTGCTACCTCTTTCCTTATCGAGGGTGGGCAACCAGGGAGGGTGAGTGGGGGGAGAGTAAACAGTGGAGGGATAAATAGTTGTGCTCAGTGGCATATAGGAAACCTTGGGGGCAGGGGAGGGGGTTGGATGCCATTGCACCTTTGCTTGACAACTGAAGTTAAGCTTGGCAGATACTTTCTTGATTATTAAGGTAGCATCTTGGAATGTAAAGGGACTACAGTCCCCACAGTATGATGGTCCTCCGCCACTTGAAACACTTGAAAGTTGACTTGATGCTCCTCCAGGGGACGCACCTAGTGGAGGAGGACTATCAGCGAATGTGTAAGTTGTGGGTAGGGACAGTATACGGCTCACCAGCAGTAGGGAGAAAGGCAGGAGTGCTAGTCTTAATTAGCAGATCCCTGGCACACCAGGTACAGTGTGTGGAACATGACAAAGAGGGGAAAGTGGTACATGTGAAGCTGCTCCTATCTATATCTATCAAATTTGGTGATAATGCCGGTTGCTTACTTGCTAATCTGGTGAAAGGCCAATGATCCAGTTCACATATATACTCAGAAACCCTCCTTAATGCGTCTATGAGAGAGGCTTTTCTATCGCGTTTGACCCTTCCCTTTATCTCAGACGATCAGCGAGCTAGCTTGAATGCACCCATCATGGCAGAGGAAGAGAAGGCCACAATAAGAATTTAGACAATGGTAAGGCTCCTGTACCGGATGGTTATTCCAGCGAGTTTTATAAGGTTATGAGGACACAAGTGGCTCCTACCCTCTCAGCCATGTTCTCCAGTACATTAGGTGGGGCCCCGCTTCCACTTCACATAAATACGGCACATATCAAGCTGTTGCTTAAGGAGAAAGACCCGGAGAATCCCTCATCCTACCAACCCATCTCCCTAGATCTAAAAATGCAGACCAAAATCTTTGCCGATTGCCTGGCTTCAATCTTACCTGATTTTTCCTCTTCAGCTGGGCTTCATGAAAGGTCGATCAGCGGTCACTAATGTACGCAGGGTCCTATTGGCGTTGGATGCATCCAGCACCCGGCACATGCCTTTGTCACCATAGATGCAGAAAAGGCATTTGACAATGTCCGGTGGGGGTAACTGGGGCAGTTGCTGGATAGAATGGGATTCACTGGAACTTTTTGCACATTTTTATCCTCCTTATATGCCAATCCACGGGCACAGGTGGGAACGCCTGGCTTTTTATCTAGACATTTCCTTCTACAGAAGGGCACTGGCCAGGGGTATCCATTCCCATCACTCTTGTTCAACCTGGCAGTGGAACCCTTGGACCTGTTTAGAGATGAGCGAACATACTCGTCCGAGCTTGATGCTCGTTCGAGCATTAGCGTACTCGAAACTGCTCGTTGCTCGGACGAATACTTCGCCCGCTCGAGAAAATGGCATCTCCCGCCGTTTTGCTTTTTGGCGGCCAGAAACAGAGCCAATCACAAGCCAGGAGACTCTGCACTCCACCCAGCATGACGTGGTACCCTTACACGTCGATAGCAGTGGTTGGCTGGCCAGATCAGGTGACCCTGGAATAGACTAGCCCCTGCCTGCGCTGCTTGAATCATTCTGTGTCTGGATGCCGCTAGGGAGAGAGCTGCTGCTGGTCAGGGAAAGCGTTATGCTGTTCTATTAGAATAGTGTTAGGGACTTCCGGTTCCGGCCCCGGCATGTAGGGAGACACGCAGCGGAGCTCCGCCACCCGACCGCACGTAAAGCGCAATATGCGCGCATAACACTGCCGCACCGGACATTTAAAACAGTGTCCCCCGGCTACCCGGAACCGGGAGACCTCATCTGGGGAAATCGCCAGGCGCTGAATGGAGCGGGAGCCCAGAACCGCCACAGACTCCCCCGGACCACGTGCTGGCAACATGGCGCCGCCTGCTCCACGCAGCAGGAAGGGAAAAGCATCAGAGGATGAATCAGATGCTTGTTCACAGCAGGGGGTAAGGCAGCCCATTAATTACAAAAAGCTGGCTAAAGAGGTGGCCAAAAAGATTACCCCAGGCATACAGGAAGCAGTCTCCAATGCCATAGAGGAGACGCTGCAGAGTATACAAGCTGAGGTGGACCAGCATACGTCCCAATTATCTGAAGCAGAGCATAGAATATCTACTCTAGAAGATGACCTGACAGTAGCTCTGAATAAGTTAACGGCAGTCACAAACGAATCTGCACGTATCGCAGAGAAACTTGACGATCTAGAAAATAGGTCTCGCAGAAGCAACCTACGACTGGTAGGGCTTCCAGAGTCAGTTCCAGTATCTCAGCTCTCACACGTCTTCTCAGATATTCTGCCGCAACAGCTTGGCCTGACAGGACCATACAAAGTAGAGCGGGCACACAGAATAGGCCCCCAAAAAGCACCAAGGTCCCCCTCTACGCAACCATCAGGGAGGGAGGATCGACTGCGCCAGGTTATAGCAAAATATCTGGACTATGCAGAAAAAGAGGCCATTCTGCGGGCCTACAGAAAAAGACGAGAGCCATTGAAAATTGATAATGCATCAGTGCTACTTTTTGCGGACTACTCTGCAGAGTTAACAAAGAGAAGACGCGCTTTCAGCTCCCTGTGCACCGAACTTTTTCAGAGACGCTGGAAATTCCAACTGCTATACCCAGCGACGCTTAAAGTCACTCACCCAGATGGCACTTCCTGCAGCTTCACGGATCCTTTGGTCGCAGAAAACACAATCCAAGCACTACAAGCCTGGCGCGAACATCCACGGCAGCGACAAAGCTCGCCACCGTCATATTCCTCCCCAAGACGACCACCAATGTCCCCGGAACAGAGGCCATCGGGATCACAGCGTCCACCTAAGACCCCACGACGTGTCTGATCAACGGTAGAAGAGACGGAGGTCCGGGAAACAAAGATAAGTGACTATGGAACAGCTATCATTTGTCCGATGTAGGCGGACTGGGTGGGGAGGTCTCCTTCCATACCGGAAAATGTGGAGGTCACTGAGAGACTATACGTCAAGCCCAATACCATGGGCACGGGTGACTATACACCTTTTTTTTGTATGTTTTCGAGTTATCGTATTGTTGATGATTGTTTTAATGTTATTTGTCGTGTTTAGTGGGAGACATAGGCCATACAACAAAAGTGTAGGAAAGGATATAGCTATGCAGATCGATCCAAATGGACACTTATGTCTACTAAAATAATATCATGGAATGTTAAGGGACTGAGGTCCCCGTAGAAAAGATCCCTGGTGCTGCGGCATCTACATAAAATGAAAGTGGATGTAGCAGTACTTCAGGAATCCCATCTGCTTAGTACTGAATCTTCTTTAATGAAAAGGTTCTGGGTCTCAACCAGGGCCGATTCTAGCATATTTGCTGCCTGAGGCGAATATTAAAATGCTGCCCCCCCCGCTCCCTGTTAAGTAAATGCTGAAAACTTTACTAACAATTAACAACCCTACAGACAGCTCCCTGACACTGTGTGACTGACTACAGGATCTGAGAGGCATTAGTGGCATCTAGTACCTTATAGATGACAATCTCTTCCATCAGGACGACTTTATTCCGGGTTCTCCAATCCATGACGTATCACTGCTGAATTCACGGGCAGATATCTTCAGCTCCGTGCAGCATCTCCACCCGGCGCCCCTAAAAATACCACAGTCACTTACAGTATGAAGTCTCCTGGAAAACAACACTGCGCTCCTAAATAATATATACCCCTCACAACACAACTGACCGCACGCTACCCCACATATAACACATCCCTTCATTATATAGGGATAAAATCTATATACATATAATATACTGTATCCCATATACAGCCCCTGCAGCTAAGTAATATACTGTACCCGATATACAGCCCCCCCCAGCATAGTAATATACTGTATCCCATATACATCCCCCCAGCTTAGTAATATACTGTATCCCATATACATCCCCCCAGCTTAGTGATATAGTGATATATAATATATACAGCACCCCCCAGTATAAAATGATTCTGGCCCCATATAATATATACTGAATCCCCCCCAGTATAAAATAATTATAGCCCCAAATAATATCTATAGCATCCCCCCCCCCCCAGTATAAAATAATTATAGCCCCAAATAATATCTATAGCATCCCCCCAGTATAAAATAAGTATAGCCCCAAATAATATATATAGCATCCCCCCCAGTATAAAATAATTATAGCCCCAAATAATATCTATAGCATCCCCCCAGTATAAAATAATTATAGCCCCAAATAATATATATAGCATCCCCCCCAGTATAAAATAATTATAGCCCCAAATAATATCTATAGCATCCCCCCAGTATAAAATAATTATAGCCCCAATAATATCTATAGCATCCCCCCCCCAGTATAAAATAATTATAGCCCCAAATAATATCTATAGCATCCCCCCCAGTATAAAATAATTATAGCCCCAAATAATATCTATAGCATCCCCCCCAGTATAAAATAATTATAGCCCCAAATAATATCTATAGCATCCCCCCCCCCAGTATAAAATAATTATAGCTCCAAATAATATCTATAGCATCCCCCCCAGTATAAAATAATTATAGCCCCAAATAATATCTATAGCATCCCCCCCAGTATAAAATAATTATGGCCCCAAATAATATCTATAGCATCCCCCCCAGTATAAAATAATTATAGCTCCAAATCCCCAAATAAAATATACAGAACCCCCACCCCCACCCCTAGTATAAAATAATTCTGGCCCCATATAATATCTATAGCATCCCCCTAGTATTAAACAATCATAGCCCCAAATAATATATATATAGCATTCCCCCCAGTATAAAATAATTACAGTATTGCCCCAAATAATATAAATATATATTGCATCCCCCCCAGTAATAAAGAAATAATTATAGCCCCAAATAAAATAGCATTCCATGATCCCCCCCCCCCCAGTTTAAAATAATTCTGGCCCCATATGATATATATAGCCCCCCCCCCCCCGCAGTATTAATTATTAGCCACAATTAATTAAATACATGAAAAATAATAAAAATCATACTCACCTGCAGGCAGCTGCTCCCTCGGCGCGGCTCCGGTGTTCACACGGCTCTCCTGTGAGACGCGGCTCCGCACAGTGACACAGGCGCCGCGCCATGACGTCATGGCGCCTGTGTCACTGCTTAGAACGGAGCGACGCAGCTGCCGGAAAGGCGCTGCGTCGCTCCGCATATAAATCGCGCCTGTGTCTTAAAGAGACAGGCGCGATTTATTTAGCTGGTGGGCGATTCGGGCGTTAATGGACGCCCGAATCGCCCACTTTAGAGCGGCGAATTTCGCCGCCCTTTACAGGGACCCGCATTCTGCCGCCTGAAGCGAGATTTTCATCTCGCCTCATGGCAGATGCGGCCCTGGTCTGAACTGCAGTAGGGGGATCAACATCTAGAAGGAGAGGGGGGGTCCTCCTACTGGTGAATAAACGTTCATCTATTACGGTACACTCTCATGTTATGCTAGAAGACAATAGGGTTCTGCATGCCATTCTAGACACCCCTGCAGGTAGACTCAGCGTATACAATATATATGCACCCAACCAGGATCAGCGCACATTTTATGCATCTCTGACAGGGATAGTGGCCCAAGATATATCTCCTCACATACTTTTGACTGGAGACTTTAATCAGGTCATGAACAATGCAGAAGACCGGAAAAGCCAAATACTGACACCGCAGACGACATCACAAACAGACTCAGATGTGAAAATCCTGACAGACGATATAGGACTGACGGACGTGTGGCGATATTACCACCCTGATGACAGGGAGTACACCTTTTACTCAGAGGTACATCACAACTGGTCCAGACTGGACTACATGTTTATGAAAGGGGCACTATTGAGCCGCACAATAGACACGACTATAGAACAAATATTGATATCAGATCACGCTCCTATTTCATTGTCTTTAGCGCATACACACAAACCAGGGACTGACTTTTGTTGGAGATTCCCAACCCACCTAGCGAAGGATGACTCATTTAACCAGCTCCTGAGAGGATGGTGGACAGAATATGCAGCATCGCAAGCAGGACGGCAAATAGAACCTGCCTTGTATTGGGAGGCAGCAAAGATGGAAATCAGGGGGAAAATCATGAACCATGTAGGCGCACTCAAGAGGCGTAATAAGGAACGTTTTGCCAACAGCAGCGCCTCACTTAGAGAGGCTTATACAAAATATCTTTTGCACCCTAACACAGAGAACCTAGGGCATTGGAAAACAGCGAGGGCACATCACGAGTCGCTAATAGAGTTGCAAGAAGCACAAAACCGCAGCCGATTTGAGGCGACTTTATTTAGATTTGGGAATAAGTCGGGAAAAATATTGGCCAACTTGGCAAAGGGACAAAGACCACACACTAACATCACCAGACTTAGGGACGCAGAAGGAACGATACATGAAAACCCCAGAGAAATACAGTCAATCTTTCACAACTTTTATACCAAACTATATGAAGACACTACTCCATTCGACAGCGCCAGGGCGGGGACATATTTGTCTCGGATATCACTACCCACGGTATCTGATGCAGATATGTCTCTACTAAATAAAGAAATAACTCCAGAGGAGGTAAAGGGGGCGGTTAAGGATTTGGGAAATGGGAAAGCACCGGGGCCAGACGGATTCCCGGCGGAATTTTACAAAGAGATTAAGGAGCAAGCCGCACCCATACTAGCAAGCTACTTCACCAAAATTATGGAGGGAGCCCCAATTCCCTCATCGGCAAACACGGCTTATATTAAAGTATTACCCAAGGAAGGTAGGGACCCAATACTACCCAGTTCGCACCGGCCCATATCGCTAATCAATCAGGACTTAAAACTAGCGGCCAAAATAATAGCTAACCGACTAGCAGAACTACTTCCCAAACTAATACACCCTTCCCAAGTTGGATTTGTGAAGGGGAGAGCGGCCGTCACGAACATCCGGCGGGTACTGGCAGTGCTGGACAGCGTGCCACATCAGCCACCATCAGCGGGGAAAAGAGCATTATTGGCTCTAGACGCAGAAAAAGCGTTTGATAGGATCCGCTGGCGGTGGCTAGACTTGACATTGGACAAGTACGGCTTTACAGGCCACTTCCGAACTTTTGTCTCAGGTTTATACACCAACCCTAGAGCTGAGATACTATTGGCAGGCTTTAAATCCAGAGTAATAAACCTGAGTAGAGGGACAAGGCAGGGATGCCCCCTGTCACCCCTACTTTTTGACCTGGCACTTGAGCCGCTAGCAAAGGCCCTTCGCTCACCGATCATTAACGAGGGAATCAAAGTGGGCAACACTTGTGTAAAATCCGCTTTATTCGCGGATGACATACTGATCTTCCTAACAGACCCAGTGCATACGGTGCCACGGATACTGGCGCACATCGAAGACATTGGAGAAATAGCAGGGTTTAAGATAAATTTGGCCAAAAGTGACCTTTTACCGCTAGACCCACTTTTATTTACGGAACAACACGCCATAAAAGCGCTAGGAATAGGCCTTGCCACAAAGAGTATAAAATATTTAGGAATCCATATAGGAAAAACGTCCTCCTCCCTATATACCCTGAATTACCCACCACTCTTCCAGAAAATAAAAGCAGAGCTTTTGCGCTGGGAATCTCTTCCACTAAACATTTCAGGAAGGGTACAACTCATAAAAATGATTAGTTTTGCACGTTTACTTTATCCCCTACAAACCTTGCCTCTGCTGCTAAAAACAACAGACATAAGAGATCTGAACAAAGCGTTCACACGATTTGTATGGCAGGGCAATATCAAAGGATATCATTAAAACGCCTGACCTATACTAAACCATCGGGAGGGTTGAACTTCCCAGATATAAGACGCTATAATCATGCTTCTATACTACGACACCTAATTGACTGGGTGCATGGCACCAACAAAGTTTCAAACATACAACTGGAACAGGGACTTCTTCAGGGGTGTGGTTTGGTAGCAGCCTTGCACCTACCTTACGCTAAACTCCCAAGAATGGCAAAACAGTCGACATTATTAAGGGACACCATAGCGACATGGAAGGTGTTGCGGAAACAATTTGGGATGCCGTATCAGATGTCCAAACATCTAACGTTATGGGACAACCCTGAGTTCCCGGCGGGAGGGACTAGTAGACTATATGGACCGTGGAAAGCAAACGGAATAAATTGGATGCGACAGTTGATACATGACACAGAACCAAGACTTAAGACACTGACGGAACTGACAACAGAATACGCCTTGCCAGACAGACAAGACTTTCCCTACATTCAGATGGTGACGTTTTGCAACTCAAAAACACACAATTTGGCAGGTGAAATAACCACAAACACATTTGACGAATTGCTGGGGGAAGTGGGATGGAGAAGGTCCATATCGATATTATATTCCATACTAGGGCGGAAAGGAGAACCAGTGGAACAACCGCTTAACTTCCCATATTCGGAAAAAAGGTTACGGGCCAACCATGTCTCCACACGTATCTTGCAGGGGTGGGCTGGGGTGCGTAGGCACATTCTAAGTGAGCGTTGGCGTGAGACCTATTACAAACTTATGCATGCCGTCATCTATGCATTCAACATCCCAGCAACGGAATTGCGACCAGACAGGATAACTAAATGCCCTAAATGCGAGGAGCCACTAGTAGGTCTTTATCACACTATGTGGGCGTGCCCCAACTTGCAACCCTACTGGACCGAAATCCGAGACCAAATTGCTAGAGCCTACTCAGTGACACTCCCCATCACAGCTCTAGGATTACTATTTCACTCCACAATACCTGAAGGGGCAGAGGAGGAGGCAGGGGACCCCCTACCGCCAATCATACACATCACGCTGTTGGTAGCCAAGAGATGTCTACTAAATCATTGGTTGGAACACACATTACCCACATGGGCAGAAGTGCTAGCACAGATAAAAACATACCTCGAAGTAGACAGGCTAGAAACAGAGAGACTGGGTAATAAACGCACGAAATCGTTGTTCCGCAAATGGAGGAAATTTATCACCACCTACCTCACAACAGAGGAGATCAGGCGTCCTATGGCAAAGCTATGTCGTACAACTTGGTACCACACCGAGAACTTGAAAGGGACTCTAGGCCGTTTACAGATAGACACAGCTAATTTCTAGTGTCAGCAAGGTTCCCTACGTGAAAACACCTATCCTGCCCTCAGAAAAACGAGGTTATTTTATGCCACACACTGGATCACTATGTCTCCCACGGTATAAATAGTTATATTACTTATGTATTTCCTACTATGTCTGATTTTAATCGTTCAAGGGAAACGCTGTTGTGCAATGAACAAGACAGACGAATAACCGTAAGGGCGCTAGTTGCGCCTTGTTTATGTTACAAAGTTGAGATCTAACTGTGAATAAGAACAATGGTCAAAAACATAAGAATTCAATGCTTTGTATTAATACTGATACTACTGTAACCGCGACTATATGTATGCATGTATATTCTTTACGGTAGACCAAATAAAGCTTTTAAAAAAAAAAAAAAAAAAAAAAAGAATAGTGTTAGGCAGGAGTGATTCAACAAGAACCCAACAGCCCTTCTTTGGGCTACAATAACGTTATACATTTTTTTTTTTTATTTGCAGCTAGTACCATATTGTGAGGAATTTGCAGGGGGACTTGCTACCGTTGTGTTTAGCTCTTAGTGACACACATATCCACCTCAAACACCAAAGTGGGAAAATTTATTAGGGGTTTGATTTCAATTAGGCACAGTCTGCCAGTTTCTTTTTATTTTACGTTTATTTTTTCATAACTCAGCGTCATCTCATCTGGCATAGCAGTGTGCTTTCATAGTTGGCTAGAATATAGCCATAGGAGAATCCAAACGGCTTACTTAGGCCTACAATAGCGTTATATATTTTATTTCTGGTTGATCTGCTGGTGGCTGGCCTTGCTGTAGTGCATCTACTACCATATTGTGAGGAATTTGCTGTGAGACTTGCAACCGTTGTGTTTAGCGCTTAGTGACGCACATATCCATCGCAAAGACCGAAGTGGGACAATTTATTAGGGGTTGGATTTCAATTAGGCACAGTCTGCCATTTACTTTTTATTTTACGTTTATTTTTTCATAACTCAGCGTCATCTCATCTGACATAGCAGTGTGCTTTCATAGTTGGCTAGAAAATAGCCATAGGAGAATCCAAACGGCTTACTTAGGCCTACAATAGCGTTATATATTTTATTTCTGGTTGATCTGCTGGTGGCTGGCCTTGCTGTAGTGCATCTACTACCATATTGTGAGGAATTTACAGTGAGACTTGCGACCGTTGTGTTTAGCGCTTAGTGACGCACATATCCATCGCAAAGACCGAAGTGGGACAATTTATTAGGGGTTGGATTTCAATTAAGCACAGTCTGCCATTTTCTTTTTATTTTACGTTTATTTTTTCATAACTCAGCGTCATCTCATCTGGCATAGCAGTGTGCTTTCATAGTTGGCTAGAAAATAGCCATAGCAATAGGATAGCATCGTTTGGTTTTAAAAACTAAAAAACACAAAAAAAAAAAAACACAAAAAAAAAAACACAAAAAAAAAGTAAAAAAAAAATTAAAGTTATAACTTTCATTTTCAAAATGTTTAACCCGAGGGCTAGGGGTAGAGGACGAGGGCGGGGACGTGGGCGTCCAACTACTGCAGGGGTCAGAGGCCGTGGTCCTGGGCGGGGTGAGACACCACCTGCTGATGAGGGAGCAGGGGAACGCCGCAGAGCTACACTCCCTAGGTTCATGTCTGAAGTTACTGGGACTCGTGGTAGAGCACTGTTGAGGCCAGAACAGTGCGAACAGGTGATGTCGTGGATTGCCGACAATGCTTCGAGCAATTTGTCCACCAGTCAGTCTTCCACGCAGTCCACCCATGTCACCGAAATCGGCACTCCTCCAGCTCCTGCACCTCAGCCTCCTCCCCCCCAGTCCGCCCCCTCCCAGGAAAATTTGGCATTTGAACCGGCATACTCTGAGGAACTGTTTTCTGGACCCTTCCCACACTCACAAACCACTTGTCCGGTTGCTGCTGAGCAATTTTCCGATGCCCAGGTTTTCCACCAGTCGCAGTCTGTGGGTGGTGATGACCTTCTTGACGTAGTGGAAGAAGTGTGTAAAGAGGTGTCCGACGATGAGGAGACACGGTTGTCAGACAGTGGTGAAGTTGTTGTCAGGGCAGGAAGTCCGAGGGGGGAGCAGACTGAGGGATCGGAGGATGATCAGGTGACAGACCCAAGCTGGGTTGAGAGGCCGGGTGAACACAGTGCTTCTGAGACGGAGGAGAGTCCTCGACCAGAACAGGTTGGAAGAGGCAGTGGTGGGGCCAGACGGAGAGGCAGGGCCAGAGCTGGTGCATCAGCGACAAATGTGTCACGTAGTGAAGCTCCCGTGGCGAGGGCTCCCACGGCGAGGGCTAGATTTTCAGAAGTCTGGAGGTTCTTTAAGGAAACACCGGATGACCGACGGACTGTGGTGTGCAACCTTTGCCAAACCAGGATCAGCAGGGGTTCCACCACTACTAGCTTAACTACCACCAGTATGCGACGGCATATGAATGCTAAACACCCCACTCAGTGGCACCAAGCCCGTTCACCTCCGGCCGTGCACACCACTGCTCCTTCCCCTGTGTCAGCTGATAGTCAGCCCCCTGCCCAGGACCCTGGCCCAAAAACCCCATCGTCGCCTCCACGATCCTCCACAGCATCCACCAGCGTTCAGCTCTCCATACCCCAGACGCTGGAGCGGAAAAGGAAATATAGTGCAACCCACCCGCACGCCCAAGCCCTTAATGTCCACATCTCCAGATTGCTTAGCCTGGAGATGCTGCCCTATAGGCTGGTAGAGACCGAGGCCTTTCGCAACCTCATGGCGGCGGCCGCCCCTCGGTATTCGGTCCCCAGCCGTCACTACTTTTCCCGATGTGCCGTCCCAGCCCTGCACCAGCACGTGTCAGACAACATCATCCGTGCCCTGACCAACGCCGTTTCTGACAAGGTCCACCTGACCACGGACACGTGGACGAGTGCTGCCGGGCAGGGCCACTATATATCGCTGACGGCACATTGGGTTAACTTGGTGGAGGCTGGGACCGAGTCTGACCCTGCGGCTGGTCATATACTGCTGACGCAGAGGATTGCGGGGCCTACCTCGGTCCAGGTCTTTCAGGCCTACTATGCCTCCTCCTCCTCCCACCCCTCCTCCACCTCCTCCTCCGAACTACCATCCATGGGCATGGCGCCATCAGTCGCTAGCTCTAGGCACAGCAGCAGTGCCGTCGCTAAGCGACAGCAGGCGGTGCTCAAACTGCTGAGCCTAGGCGATAAAAGGCACACCGCCCAAGAACTATTACAGGGCATCACGGCGCAGACTGATCTGTGGCTGGCACCGCTGAACCTGAAGCCAGGCATGGTTGTGTGTGACAACGGTCGTAACCTGGTGGCGGCTCTGCAACTCGGCAGACTGACACATGTGCCATGCCTGGCCCATGTGTTAAATCTGATAGTTCAGCGTTTCCTCAAGACATACCCCAATCTGTCTGATTTTCTCACGAAGGTGCGCCGCATCTGTGCGCATTTCAGGAAGTCCAGCACAGATGCTGCCACTCTCAGGGCTCCAACTGCCCGCTCACCGACTGTTGTGCGACGTGCCCACGAGGTGGAATTCAACATTAACCATGTTATCCAGAGTTTACCAGCAGCGCAGAGCGATTGTAGACTGCCAGATGTCAACTTCCACCAGAACTGGTAGTCAGGTCAGTCAGCTTCCTCAAGTCTACAATGAGGAGTGGACGTGGATGTCTGATATCTGTCAGGTGCTGAGTAACTTCGAGGAGTCAACACAGATGGTCAGTGGCGATGTCGCCATCATCAGCCTCACCATCCCGCTGCTTGGCCTGTTGAAAAACTCTCTGATCAGCATGAAGTCGGAAGCTTTGCGCTCGTCACAAGAGACGGGGGAAGAAGATTCCCTTGTTGATAGCCAAAGCACCCTCAGGTCTGTTTCTCAGCGCATATCGGAGGAGGTGGAGGAGGATGAGGAGGAAGAGGAGGAGAATGTTGGCGAGACACAAGAGGGGACCATTGTTCAGTCCTTCACTGTTCAGCGTGTATGGGCAGAAGAAGAGGAGTTGGAGGAGTTGGAGGAGGGGGAAATGGACAGTCAGGCCAGTGAGGGAAGTGAATTCTTGCGCGTTGGTACTCTGGCGCATATGGCAGATTTCATGCTAGGCTGCCTATCCCGTGACCCTCGCGTTCAAAGAATTTATTCCAGCACCGATTACTGGGTATTCACTCTCCTGGACCCACGGTACAAGCAAAATCTTTCCACTCTCATCCCTGGAGAGGAAAGGAGTGTGAGAATACATGAATACCAGCAGGCCCTGGTGCACAAGCTGAAACAGTATTTCCCTTCTGGCAGCGCTAGCGGCAGAGTGCGTAGTTCTGCGGGACAAGTAGCGAGGGAGAGTAGGCGAGCAGGCAGCTTGTCCAGCACTGGCAAGGGTACGCTTTACAAGGCTTTTGCCAGCTTTATGTCACCCCAGCAAGACACTGTCACCTGTCCCCAGTCTCGGCAGAGTAGGGCTGATCTTTACAGAAAGATGGTGAGGGAGTACGTAGCTGACCATACCATCGTCCTAAATGATCACACAGCTCCCTACTACTACTGGGTTTCAAAGCTGGACATGTGGCACGAACTAGCGCTGTACGCCTTGGAGGTTCTTGCCTGCCCTGCCGCTAGCGTGTTGTCCGAGCGGGTTTTCAGTGCAGCTGGTGGCATCATCACCGATAAGCGTACACGCCTGTCGACTGACAGCGCTGACAAGCTGACGCTTATTAAGATGAATAAAGCCTGGATTTCTCATAATTTCCAATCTCCACCAGGTGAAGGAAGCTCAACCTGAATAATTTATGCACTCCTCCTCCTCATTTTCCTCCTTCTCCTCCTCTTTGTACACTAAAGCAGAGGAAACTGGCTATTTTTTGACAGGGCCCACTGGCTCTAGCTATAGTACTCTATGCATTTAATTTTTCTGGAGGGCCACCTACCCGGTCCTCTGTTTTAAACAATTTTTGGGACTGCCACATACAGGCACTCAATCTATTCAATTTTTCTGGAGGGCCACCTACCTGCTCCTCTGGTTTGAAAACTTTTTTGGACTGCCACATACAGGCACTCAATCTATTTCATTTTTCTGGAGGGCCACCTACCTGCTCCTCTGGTTTGAAAACTTTTTTGGACTGCCACATACAGGCACTATCCAAATTAAATTGTCTCCATAGCAGCCTCCACACGTTGTCTCCATTGCTACCTCCAAAAGTCGTCCATATAGCTGCCTCCATACATCGTCCCCTTATCAAACGAGGTGTGTCAGGCAGAAATTTGGGTTGTTTTCATGGATTCCACATCAAAGTTGTTAACTTTGTCGCCACCCTGCTGTGTTATCCACAAAATATACTGGCAAACTTTTATGATTAACCGATATTATTTCAGCGCTTCTTGCGCATCTGTTGATTACACTGCTGTGTAATCCACAAAATATACTGCCAAACTTTTACCATTTACGGATATTATTTCAGCGCTTCTTGCGCATCTGTTTACATTCACCTCACCCGCCATATCCCAAACTTATAAGAACGCTACTACACTTAACTTGGTGGAGGCTGGGACCGAGTCTCACCCTGGGGCTGGTCATATACTGCCGATGCCGAGGATTGCGGGGCCTACCTCGGTCCAGGTCTCAAAGGCCTACTATACCTCCTCCTCCTCCCACCCCTCCTCCACCTCCTCCTCCTCCGAATTACCATCCGTGGGCATGGCGCCATCAGTCGGTAGCTCTAGGCACAGCAGCAGTGCCGTCGCTAAGCGACAGCAGGCGGTGCTCAAACTGCTGAGCCTAGGCGATAAAAGGCACACCGCCCAAGAGCTATTACAGGGCATTCCACATCAAACTTGTTAACTTTGTCGCCACCCTGCTGTGTAATCCACAAAATATACTGGCAAACTTTTATCATTTACCGATATTATTTCAGCGCTTCTTGCGCATCTGTTTACATTCCCCTCACCCGCCATATCCCAAACTTATAAGAACGCTACTACACTTGATCTTATACAAAAGGTTCTTAGAAGTGCTGTTTGGGGAGTAGCCTAGAGACAGGGGCTTGGATTGGCGAAAGCTCGCCTGGCAGCGGAGCGCCAGCTCCATCCCAAGATCCAACTAACATAGTTTTAACTGCAGCACCTTTAATCTACTACTAGTTCACTGAGGAAATCATTTCAGCGCTTCTTGCTCACCTCCTTTGGTTCCTCTCTGCCACCCATTGGTTTGAAGCCTGAGTCCATTTAGGGTATGTCGCCATGCCACTCTCTAGCCTGCCGCTGCTGCCGCTGCCTCTGCATGCCGTCCCCTATAGTGTCAGGGTCAATTATTGGATGTTTTAGATGCTATCTAGCTTCATTCTGTCACTCTGTCATGGCCATGCTGTTGCCCATAATTTTGGCATAATGGTGCGTTTAAGCAGCCTCAGAGGCATCCATGCATGCTGCCCCTGCTGTTTCCTGTCCATTTCCGTGGTGTTTCCATCCTTTTCTGAGGTTTCCAGGTGTTTGGCCAAGCTTCCCTATGCAGAGCCTTGGTCCCCTTGAAAAATGCTCGAGTCTCCCATTGACTTCAATGGGGCTCGTTATTCGAGACGAGCACTCGAGAATCGGGAAAAGTTTGTCTCGAATAACGAGTACCCGAGCATTTTAGTGCTCGCTCATCTCTAGACCTGTTGGATTGTTCTTCTCTGACTTCAGGGAATTCTCAGGGTTCTGAGTTATCCTGGGAAAAAGCAAGATTTTGTTTTTATGTCCAAGCGACTTGGTGGAAACCTCTGCATGCCCTATGTGGCATAACTGTAGTAACAACCTGGGTTAGATACCTTTGGATTGAAATTGGAAGACAACCTGAATTTCTAAATCGATTGAACTATCCCCCTCTATTTCAAAAAATTGCCCAGTAACTCCAGCAGTGGAAATCCCTGCTACTCTCCCTAATAGGCCTCTGTCAGCTGCTCAAAATGATGAGTATATCAAAGTTGCTCTAGCCCATAAAAACTCTCCCATTACTCCTCAGCGAACACCTGCCACTGATTTGTTCCACAGACTGTGGAAGTGTACTCATTCATGGGGGAACGCATTGCAACCCAGTGGAAACCTCAGAGGGAGAAGGCACAGGCTCATATGTGTCCAAATTGTTCCACATGTGTCTAGTTGCCAAGAGATGTCTGCTACAGCAGTGGCTCGAACCAGCAGCCCAGTTTGCCCATAGGGTTATCTCACAAATTAAGGAATTTTTCTACACAGAAAGGCTAGATGCAGGATGTGGTGGAATTTATTCGTACATCATTTCACATCTGTAGAAAGACTTTCCATAATGCAGCCTTTTATATTGACGTAGTGGTATCTAATGGAAAATCTTCGGCTTCACTGACCAGATGAGGAATTGCCCATGGGGTCCAGGGGGCCATTCAGTAGAGCAAAGGTCTGCTGTAGAGGGGAGAGAGGGGGAGGGAGGATAACAGCTTTTTGTTTATAAATTCTGTCCATTTTCCCAGAATTCTATATAAATCTGCCTTTCCCTGTACACCCTGCAGGATCTTCGTGCCTTGTGCCTTAGAGAAAGCTTTTTTCTGATGCTCTGCGCTGTTATAGAGACTTCGCATTGTGACCCCGAATCCGTTCCTGACTATGCTCCTTCGCTGCCTGCCTTGACCTATTGATACGTCACCGACTCTGATCCCATGCTGCCCATCCTGACCTCCTGCCTGTCCCCGACTACGAGATTGCTTGCCGTTCCTGCATGTCGACCTTGGCTGCCACCGCGGACAAGTCACGCTTGTGGAACGACCAGGTAGTACCACACCGCAGCAAGAGTCCCCTTGCTTTGCGGCGGGCTCTGGTGAAGACCGGGTGCCACTTAGACTCCAGTCCCGGGTGTTGGCTTGTGTCATCGTCCGCGGTGGTTCAGAGGATCCACTTCCTCCGATCCTGACATCCTTTTTGCACATATCGATTCTATGATGGCCATCAACTGTATGGTTAGGTATGTACTGGATTGTGAGCAGGATAATTGTTGTAGCGTATATTATTGCTACAAATTAACAATTAACATAAAAATTGATATAAAAAATTATATAATCTATAAATGCATGTGTAACGTCCGTGCCTGAACGTTGCTCTATCCGCAGTTGGCGGAATACATGGCATTTATTTGTGTGTGAACTGTGGCTTACTGCTTGTGTTTGGTTTAACTGAGCCACACCCTGCTTCTTGCATTTTAGTCCTGCCCAGCAAGGGTTAATAGCCTGATGGACAGTTCCTCCAGTGTGCTACTGGGGGACTGGGGGCGTGTCTGGGATCGGCCTCATATATCTGCCTATTCCCATCAAACCTTGCTGGTTATTTTTTGTCTGACCTGTGTTTATACCCGTTTGATCTTGACCTGTCTCCGCTTCTCTCCCTGTATCTGTACCTGACCTGTATATTACCCGTTCGATCTTTACCTGACCTATGTATATCGCGCCTGTACCTGTATCTGGATCTGACCTGTGTATATCTGCCTGAAGACCTGTATATATCTGTTGTTTGTCCCTGTCTCAGTCCTGTGTTTGTATTCTGTGCACCAGTGTGATCACTGGTCTATTCCTGTATTCCAGGTACCTGTTCAGTCTTGTTTTGGTTTCTGTGCGCCAGTGTGAACACTGGTCTATACCTGTATTCTCGTTAACTGTCCGCTCCACCATCCAGCAGCTACAAGACAAAGTAAGCCTTCCCTGTCATCTTGTAGGGTCACTCAGGGACCGTCAGTTAGGTTCCTGATAGTGGGTTAGCCCTTATCAGGGCGGTTTATCTGCTATCGGCAGGGCATTAGCCCGCAGGGACATCGCAGGGTGACTTCGCCACCACTTACCTAGTCTGACAGCTAGCGCCAAGCCTGGTTGTGGTTGCGCGGTTGCTGTACAGGTACTGACAGCATGGTTCTAGGTATATGGTTCTATGGTAATACTAAAAACATGGTTATAGGTGCTGTAGAGTCCAAGTTAGGTGGGCCTGAAGTGACACTTCCCCACCTGCTCTTAAAAGTAACCCTTCTAAGGTAAAAAACTGACTATTTTCAGCTCATTTTCTAATGACTTTGTATGTGATTTATTTATCAATGTTTTATTATTATTTTATTGTAAAAGACAAACAGCTTCCACAGCCAAAAAATAAGACACTCTGGAGGTTATTTGTTTAATTGGTAAACATGTAAGATTTCGCATTAAAGAAGGAATTCTAGAAACACCCTACCTAAGGGTGCTGGTAGTTTAATGGTGACAGGTTCATTTTAACACCATTATCATTCAAATATTGTAAATATAATCAAAATTTGAAATTTTTACATTTAACTGTTTCTTATAAGTATTAGTACAAATTGTATGTAACTATTATACCGTAATCACAGAAATTGACACCTGCTATTTTTTTTTTTTTTTAATAATTATTATTATTAGGTAGTATGCTTGTATCTCATGTAGACAAAATACTGTCTGGGAATTACAACCTCATATATGTAGGAAGCTTTAAAGATTAAAAGGTTTCTCTTTGCTGTAGGAAAAGCTTATAAGATAAGTGGCTAATCATTAACAAAAGATGTGTGAATGTCGACTAAGCTACAAGTTTATGAACTTCGGCATCAGAATAAACCAAGGCCAAGTTTAACACGCAGACTTCTGCTAGAATCTCTGCTCGAAAGCTGGACTTGTGCCAGAGCTGGTCAATGCTTAATTATTCAGTGTGAGAAAAGGTAAATTAACCCGGTCGCTTAGTGTAAATTTACTTTACCACTTTGTTACTACTGTATGGAGAGGGCTCATATGCAGGTGGTGTTAACTGCCACGATTGTTGCTGGCAGATGTCGCTTTCAAACCCAGCCATTGCACATGAACAGTGGCGCATGGTCATTGCTAAATTGATGCAATCGCCTCCTCATGTGACATCAAGGGGGAGTCACTGAGAAGTAAAATTTTTCAAGCAAATAACAAGACCTAATTTGACTCTCTAAGTAGAAAAAAGGGCTTTTAATATTCAGTAAGTGAAAAACAGAAAAACTCATAAAGTTGTTAAAAAACAGATTTCCTACACAATCTTATATGGTTGTGAATCCGTTGCATAATATTTCCTGTGCCTTGAAAGTCTGTCTTCAGTTAATCAATTATAACATGACTGGTTTACTATAAGAATGCTGTCTAGCTAGGTAAGAAGTACTCCACCCTTCCTGACCTTTATCCTCCTGATGGTGTATCTACACATAACTGTCATTTAGAAGTTTATTCTTTAATGGCAACAAAACTCTCCCAATTTGATATAATATGGCAAATCTGTGCCAGCAAGTAACTCCCACTAATGTTATACTGCCTGCCAGCATGGAGTCTTTCATGGCTTTGCTGCCTTTACAAGTAGTTGAACACTGTTGGTTGGTTGAACTTGATGAACAAGTGTCTTTTTTCAACCGTATAAACTATGAAACTTTTCAATGAATGTATACAAGTTATAGTAGCTCATGGGTGAGCTCCTCTGTAAGTTCCAAATGATGAAATAAAAGTGAAGAACATTTTACAATTATATCCATTCCCTGAATGCTGGATCAATTTTGCACTGCTTCAAGAACTGACGTCCTTTAACCTGGATGGATACTATGAAAATCACAAGAGGTGAGCTGACTTACATTTTACATTGCAATCTACCCAGCACTAGGTACCTTCCTTTTTCTCAGAGGAAAGGGTAGCACTAGTAAATATGAAATATATTGAAGGACATAGTGAATACAAAAAAAGCGGGATTCAAAGACGCGCTTCTCAATCAGACAACTTGTTTATTTCAAAGGAGCAACAATAAAGATGGGATGACATAAATAGTTTGGACTACGCGTTTCGGGGCGGATTGCACCCTTCTTCAGGTCCAAAAAATTGGCAACAGTATTCTAATAAAGTGTAAATAGATACATAAACTTCATAAATTATTCCAAACCAAATTTTTTGGAGGATAGTGGTTGACAACTTGACTGATTCGGACAAACCGCAGAATTTAAAAATGAAATTGTGTCGCAAGATCAGCACTTACATGCACCAGGAAGAAGAAGGTGAACTCCGGCGCACCTCAGCGGGGAAGCGACACATGCAGGAAATTGGACGCACGATCTTAGCGAATCGCGGCAGCTCTGAATCCTCGTTGGACATTCTGGATCAACGGGTAAGTAAATGTGCCCCGGTATCTATTTAGGTATTGTGATGCTACTTAAATAATGTGTAGTATAGAACTTTTACAGTGTACAGCAGCTGTATATAATATATTTATTTATTTCCTAGGCTTGATTTGTAGTGTGGGTCAAGGAGATTGCAGAAATAAATAAATATTTGTATGTGTATGTGTATGTTTAACTATTGCACACACAAAAACAGCTATAAAAGAAGGAAACTGTTTTTGTGTCACAATATTCTGAAAGTTTCCTCTTGTTTTCATTAAGTCTAATAAGGGATAGCTTTTGATAGGATTAGGTAAATTTGGATACTTACATGTATAATTTTGGCGCTAGTTTGTTTCATTTTTTTGAGGAGGCAGGTTATACAAAGATGAAAATATTGCCATAGTCTTTTATTCTTTATGCCATTTTTTTGTACAATAAATACTTAAGGGAAAGGGATTTTTTTTCAGCAAGAGAAATTTTAAAAATTGCACAGTTATCCTTTACTTAGTGAGCTATAGTCTAAAAGGAAGTATTGAATGAATTACAAAAAATAGTAAAGCAACTTTCAAAAACAAAAGTACAATACTGTGAAAAGAAGGTTTGGGAAAGGTTTCCCGGCTTTGTCTTGACTTGATATGATCTTCCCAGTGTGAAATACACATCTTGAAATAAATTGAACTGTTTCACTGTTTTCTAAAAATGTCCTTAGGCAGCAGAAAAAGACCATGTGTATTTAATGTGTTTTATTATTCCATTTTTTTATTATGAATAGATAGATATCTGTTTAATCCATGCGTGGTTAAATTCACTGAATGTTGACTTTCCTGTCCTTTCTGCTAGAATTTTGTTCAAAGCATCTATTACTCTTTTGGTAAAATATCTCCCCTTACACAAACTTGTTTTGGCTTTTAATATATTTAAGGTGTTAACCCCTTCCCGACATTTGACATAATAGTACTGCATCGCGGGAGGTGCGTTCCCGCAAAATGCAGTACTATTACGTCAAGCTTCTGGCGCCGGCTCCTAAACGGAGCCGGCGCCAGAAGCTGCGGGTGTCGGCTATATGTTATAGCTGACACCCGCCTCTAACACCCGCGATCGGAGATTTCTCCGATCGCGGGTGTTAACCCCTAACACGCCGCGGTCGCGCTGACCGCGGCGTGTTAGAGGCATTCAAAGATTATTTAAGCTGAATCGGACCCCCCCGCGGCGCTTACCGGGGGGGTCCGCTCCTCCGATCGCAGCCCCGGGACTGCCGGTGCCCGGGGCTGCGAGATCTTCATCCCGGTGCCGGGTCCCTGCCTTCTGACAGGACCCGGCTGTAAGACACTGGGCATAAATAATAAAAGAAAGTGAAAGTCCCCCCAAACACCACATTTCCCTTTACACAAGTAATAAAGTATAAAAAACACTAAATCACGAAAAAACCCCACTTATTTGGTATCGCCGCGTCCGTAACAATCTGTACAATAAATCCTAATCATAATTGGACCCGCTCGGTGAACGTGGTAAAAAAAAAAAACCAAAAACTTGCCAAAAATTTAAACTTTTTATCAAATTGCTTTACATAAAATGTTCTAAAAAGTGATCCGAAAAAGTTACAAGCACCAAAATGATACCAATAAAAAGAGCAACTTGTCACGCAAAAAATAAGCTTACAACCAGCTCTGTAAACCAAAAAATACTATAATTATGCCGCTATAAAAATGGCAATACTAAAACAAATGCAATTTTTTCTATTCTAGTTTTCCTTCAATAAAATTGGACAAATAAAAATAAAACTATATAAATGAGGTATCACCGTAATAGTAGTGATCCATAGAATAAAGATAATATATTATTGTTATGCTACAGTGAACACCCCCCCCAAAAAAATGCTAAAAATCCCAAACAAGAATTGATGATTTTATTTTCCTCCACACGTAAAAAGTTAATAAAATTTCTTCAATAAGCTAAAAACCCACTAAAATTAAGGTTTTTTTACAGTGCATCTCGTCTCGCAAAAAATAAGCCCTTATTTGTCTAAATTGCTTAAAAAAGAAATAAAGATTGTATAGCCTATTCCCAACGAGCGTTGTTATAGAACGGTGCGGCGGGTAGTGACTTGCCAACACCGGTCAGGGTAAGACGGCGGCTGTTCACTGATCGGGGTAAGACGGTGGCTGTTCCTCACAGCCATCCATCCTGCCCCATGGACCAGAAGGGTTACGTCCCCCCCACACACCCCCAGTTTATTATCACTGCTATTGGCTCATCAATTCAGACGAGCCAATAGAAGCAAATTTACTTATGACGTCAGTAATACCGATCACCATGTCTGTAGACACGGTGATCGGGGCAGGGTGGCGGCTGTTCCTGACAGCCACCAATTTTGCCTTGCGGTCCAGAGGGGTTTTGTTGCCCCCCTCTGTCCATGTTTGCCGCTATTTGCTGGTCGATTTGGTCCAGCCAAAAGCAGCAATATTCGTCACAATGGGCATAAGAGTAACACTTGGTGATAATTTCCCTACTAAAACGAAGATATGGTACAAAAGTGCTGGCTGTGCACATTGTTCAGATGATGCTGTACAACTCTTACGAGCTGTTCCAATGTGCAGGTCCTGCCGTATCATTTCTCCGTTTTCAAGAGGAAGATATTAGGAAACTAATATTGGGACAAGAAGGACGGGGCCCCAGTACCTCTGGTTTAGATGTTCCTGTGTTTTGCCAGGACAGCATTTTCCCGGTGAATTCTGCTGCTTCTAATGGTAGGACTCAATAAAGAGTCTGTTCCAAAAGAGGAGTTAGGATGGACACTACATACTACTAAGAGACCTGCGACACCTCCAGAGTGACAAAAGTTTAGTTGGTCCCCTGGTATATTCTACCTCCTTATACACTAGACATTCACAATTCACGCCCAACCTATTGTGAATTAATTTCGGTAAAATGAATAATTGTAACAACTGTTATGTCCCGTTGCTCCCTATACCCCTCCATTATTTCATAAGGGGCGCCACATAACGGGCACTGAACTTTCCAGAAATAATTGAAATTTCCATCTTGGACTCCATTGCACATCATATTTGGAAACCACCTATATGTTCAAAATGCTCATTTCACCACGTGTATTACCCTACACCACATATTACACCTTGCTATATTCCCCAAGGGGTGTATATTCAACAATTAGGGTCACTTTTCGGGTTTTTCTCTGTTTTGGTACCACTACAGCTCTCCAAATGTATCCTGACACATGTGAAGGATGTTCACCTTTTATCTATTTAAGTCCTAATTAAATCAAACTTTATGGACAAATACACATATTACACCTTGCTAAATTCTCTAAGGGGTGTGCTTTCCAAAATGGTGATACTTGTTGGGGTTCCGCTCTGTTTTGGTACCACTACGGCTCTCTAAATGCATCCTGACACATGTAAAGGATGTCTGTCAAATTTGGCTTCTAAAAGGCCAACGCCCCTCTTTCCCTTCTGAGCTTCACTGCGTACCCATACAACATTTTATTTGCATGTGTGGGGCAATTTTATACTCGGGAGAAATGCTAGTACACATTTTTTGGGGTTGTTTCATCTTTAATGCCTTATGGGATACAAAAATTAGCCGTAAAAGTGACTTTTTTGGGAAAATGTTCACCTTTTTCCTTTTAGGGACCTAATTGAAGCAAACACCTGTAGGGGAAAATACACATATTACACCTTGCTGAATTCTCCAAAGGGTGCACTTTCCAAAATGGTGACACTTGTTGGGGTTCCCCTCTGTTTTGGTACCACTAGGGCTCTCCAAATGCATCCTGACACATGTAAAGGATTATTGTCAAATCTGGCTTCTAAAAGGCCAAAGCCCCTCTTTCCCTTCTGAGCCCTACTGTGTACCCATACAACACTTTATATGCAAAAGTGGTGCAGTTCTGTGCTTAGGAGAAATAGTTTTACACATTTATGGGGTTGTTTCATCTTTTATCCCTGGTGGCTTACAAAAATTTTGGGTAAAAGTGACTTTTTTGAGAAAATTTTCACCTTTTTTCCCTTTTGGGGCCTAATTGAATCAAACACCTGTTGGGGAAAATACACAAATTACACATTGCTAAACTCTCCAAGGGGTGTACTTTCCAAAATGGTGTCTCATGTTGGGGCTTTTCCATACCAAGTGCCCCCCTGTGCCCGTACAGCAGGGTACAGTGACAAAATGGGTATTGGCATACTCAAGATGAATTGCCCTCAACATTGTAAAATGCATTTTCCTTTTTAACCCATTGTGAAGGTGCAAATTTTAGTGTTCAATGAATCTATAGTAAGATAAAATTACATTTCTGTAATTTCACTTTCATTTATCTTTCACGCTCATGAAACGCTCAAAGGGTTAACAAAATTCCCAAAGGTTGTTTTGAATATTTTGAGGGGTGTAGTTTCTAAAATGGTGTCATTTGTGGGGGGTTTCTGTCATGTGGGCCTTATAAAGTCACTTCTAACTAAATTGACCCTCCAAAAGTAGGTTTTGATGATTTTCGTGAAAATCTGAAAAACTGCACCTAAAGTTATAAGCCTCCTAGCATCCTAAAAAAAGGAAAAGATGTTTGAAAAAGTATGCCAAGTTAAAGCAGACATATGGAAAATGTTAGTTATCAAGTTATTTTAGTGATATGACCAACTTCCCAAAAAGTAGAAAATTTTGAATTTGGAAAACATTGTTTTTTTCAAAATTTTTGCCAAATTTCCATTTATTTCATAAATAAATACTAAATATATTGATTAAATTTCTCAACCAGCATGAAGTACAATGTGTCACGAAAAAACAATCTCAAAATCAACTGGATATGTTAAAGCGTTCCAAAGTTATAACCACTTAAATAGACACATGTCAGATTTTAAAAAATGGGCCGTGTCAGGAAGGTGAAAAGTGGCTTCAGCGTTAAGGGGTTAATTACATCATTGCTTTTCTCTCCTCCCTTAAAGGAAATCTACCAAAAATCAAGCATGATAAACAAGGGGTTCTTAGTCATCCAGGCACCATGAATGTGTTGAACTTCCTATATTTATTAGCCATTGCCTCCTTCCTTCTAATATCAACCTTAAAATTATGCTAATTCCCTGAAGGACTCATGGGGTTGTCACTAGAGCCCCTATGTGCTGCAGCTTCAAGGACTGTTACACTGTCTCCACTCTTCCCCCTGCTCCCTCAGCACTACACTGCTCTATCTGCTTGATGTAATCTCACAGAAGCACAGGAAGTTTCAACACACAGTGGGAAATCAACCAGTTAAAAAAATATATAAAAAACCTATTAATACTCACCTCCACTCCTCTTCACCTAGATCCCGGCGCTGTCTTTCGCTATTCTTGACACACCAGAAAACAAAGTTATCATTGGCAGCACAACGCTCGATGTCCAGCACTCCAGACTGCTAATTATGTACTCCCCCGCACCTCTCATGGCACGTCACCTCGCTCTCCCATGCTCTGAACATGGGAGCGGGAGGTGCCAAGGCATGCATAATTAGCTTTCTTCCACGCTGGGAGCGGAAGGTGACATCACCCAAGAGGCGTGAATTCACAACTCTTGCGTAACATCACCTCGCTCTCCAATGCTCCCAGCATAATTAGCAGCCTGGAGCTCGTTTTCTAGGTGATCTCGGCGTGTCAAGATTAGTGATGGACAGCACCGGGATCGAGGTGAAGAGGAGCGGAGGGGAGTATTAATAGTTTTTTTTTTTGTGTTTTTGAACTGGTTGGTTTACTTTAACAAGATCTTTTAACTTAGGTCTATTTGCTGTTTTTATTGTAATTCAAAGCTCTTATTGGTTTTATTAAAAAAAGAAGCATAGAAAAAAGTAAAAAGAAAACATTCACATTGCTGTCAATGAAGTACAGCAATGCAAAATACAGGCTCAATGTCAGATAAACACAGTGGGGCAGATTTACTTACCCGGGCCATTCGCGATGCAGCGGCGCGTTCTCTGCGCTGGATTCGGGTCCGGCCGGGATTTATTAAGGTAGTTCCTCCGCTGTCCACCAGATGTCGCTGCTGCGCTGAAGAGCATCGGAACGCACTGGAATACACCGAGCCGGGCTGAGTGAAGATAAGTGCAATTTTCGCAACACATTTTTTTAAAAATGCGGCGGGTTTTCTGAACCCGTCAGGTTTTCGTTCGGCCACGCCCCCCGATCTCCGTCGTGTGCATGCCGGCGCGGATGAGCCACAATCCGATCGTGTGCGCCAAAATCCCGGGGCAATTCAGGGGAAATCGGTGCAAATCGGAAATATTCGGGTAACACGTCGGGAAAACGCGAATCGGGCCCTTAGTAAATGACCCCCAGTGTTCGCAATGAAAGGTGAATATCAGCCTAGGTATAGTAAGCGATTCTAGTAACCATTAAAATACAGTTATAACAACAAATATGCAGACAAGGGAAAGGGAAGGGGCTAGGGAAGAGTGGTGGGCCAGAAGAGGGAACACCAGATCCTGCAGAGGGGGGAACATAAAAGCATCAATTGCTTAGGGCAGGGCTTCAAATGCATGCCAGGGAGCCCAGGAAGACAAGTTAAGTGATTTATCTTCTGCATATAAATATGAGCTTTGGTCTATTCACCATTTTTGTAACATTATTATAGTATTAGTATCATTATAGATGTTATCTCATTAGAACTTTTTCGAAGTATTCACCCAAGCATTCGGCTTTCCAAGCTGCCTGGTACTTGAAGCAATCAAAAATTAGAACCCCTAAATCAGTGGTGGCGAACCTATGGCACAAGTCCCAGATGTGGCACTCAGATCCCTCTCTGTGGGCAACAGACAGGACTCATGGTGGCCTCCTGCACTACCATCCACAATATATTCTTTGTATACTTAGACTGCAGGAAGAGCAAGGATGTGTGGACAGGGCTGGTTATCATTTGAGCACCTACTTCAAGCCCCTCATTTCTTTCTGTCATTATGAACGGATGCTAAACCATTGATAATCCAAATTTTCCCTCCTACTTTCAACGTATTGGCGTCCTTAGTGCACTCATACGATTTTAAGCTGAGGCACAGCAGTTAAAAAGTAAACTACTGTAAAAAAGAAATCAAATCAGCCAAAATACAAAATGAAAGACAGGTGGCTAAAGATAGTAAAACAAATCCCAAGAAATTTTTTAGGTATATCAACGCAAAAAAAAATGGGTCAGAACAGGTTGGACCCCTTTATTCTGAAAATGGGGCATCGGTGACTGGAGACCAAGAGAAGGCGGAGTTACTTAATAGGTTTTTTAGCTCCGTTTATACGATAGAAGAAAGAACTTCTGACGTGGGTGGTGCCAGTGCGGGTCATGGATCCTGTGATATACTAGACTGGCTTAATGTAGACATGATCCAATCTAAGCTCAATAAAATCAATGTGTACAAAGCTCCTGGACCAGATGGGTTACACCCCAGAGTTCTTAAAGAACTCAGTTCTGTTATTGCTGTACCGCTGTCTAACATCTTCAGGGATTCCGTAATGTCTGGTGTGGTGCCAAGTGACTGGCGCAAGGCAAATGTGGTGCCAATATATAAAAAGGGCTCTAGAACTTCGCCAGGCAATTACAGGCCTGTAAGCTTAACTTCCATTGTGGGGAAAATACTGGAAGGGTTAGTAAAAGACTATATACTGGAGTATGTGACATCAAATAGTATAATAAGTGACAGCCAGCATGGGTTTACTAAGAATAGAAGTTGTCAAACTAACCTCATCTGCTTCTATGAAGAGGTGAGCAGGTGCCTGGATAGAGGAGCAGCTGTGGATATTGTGTTCTTGGACTTTGCAAAGGCATTTGACACTGTCCCTCATAGACGCCTGATGGGTAAAATTAGGGCTATTGGTTTGGCAGAAATCATTTGCAATTGGATTGCAAACTGGCTAAAGGATCGTATCCAGAGAGTTGTGGTCAATGATTCCTACTCGGAATGGTCACCAGTTATGAGTGGTGTACCCCAGGGTTCTGTGCTTGGCCCACTACTATTTAATATATTTATTAATGATATAGAGGTAGGAATTAATAGCACTGTGTCTATTTTTGCAGATGACACCAAACTGTGTAGTGTAATACAGTCTATGGAGGATGTTCACAGGCTGCAGGGTGACTTGGACAAACTGAATGTTTGGTCATCCACTTTGCAAATGAGGTTTAATGTGGATAAATGTAAGGTTATGCACCTGGGGGCCAATAATCCAAAGGCAAAATATGTACTTGGGGGAGTAAATCTGGGAGAGTCCCTTGTTGAGAAGGACCTGGGGGTACTAGTAGATCATAAATTGAGTAACAGCATGCAATGTCAAGCAGCTGCCTCTAAAGCTAGTAGGATCTTGTCATGTATAAAAAGTGGTATGGACTCTCGTGATAGGGATGTAATATTACCACTATACAAGGCATTTGTTCGGCCTCACCTGGAATATGCTGTCCAGTTCTGGGCACCGGTCCATAAAAAGGATGCCCTGGAGCTGGAGAGGGTTCAACGTAGAGCCACAAAAATGATAAGGGGTATGGAGGGTCTTAGTTATGAGGAAAGATTAAAACAACTAGATTTATTTAGTCTGGAAAAGAGACGACTACGAGGGGACATGATTAATTTATTTAAATATATGAATGGTCCATACAAAAAATATGGTGGTAAGTTGTTTCAGATTAAATCAAATCAAAAGACGAGGGGGCACTGTCTCCGTTTAGAGAAATCAAGGTTTAATCGCCGGAGGCGACAGGGCTTTTTTACTATGAGAACGGTCAATCTGTGGAATAGCCTGCCTCAGGCGCTGGTCACAGCAGGGACAGCAGAGAGCTTCAAGAAGGGTCTAGATGCCTTTTTAAACCTAAATAACATTGATGGTTATGTTATATAGAATTGTTTCCCGTAAATCCCTTCCTCATCCAATCCCTTCCCTTCCTTGGTTGAACTTGATGGACAAGTGTCTTTTTTCAACCATATAAACTATGAAACTATGATACTGCTTAAATTGTCATGTTGGCACTTCACAATAAATACGGTAAGTGGGTTTTGATTGTAGTTCAGGCACTCGGTGTCTAAAAGGCTTGCCATCACTGCCCTAAATCCTTTAAAAGATGGCCTTCATGGATCCAAAGTCTTAAGTCATACTTGATATTTACTATCCTATGCCCTGAATCGTTTTCCTGGTAATGCTTTCAGTATTAAAAGTCTTGGCTCTTGTTTTTGACATTCTGACCTTCTTTCTGCATATCCTAAATTTTATTATTTTAATCATGTGTATCTTTCTTATTCTCTGGCCTTTTAGTTCCTTATACAATGCTCCCCTTCTTTGTACAAGCCTGTACATAAAAGTGATTGCCAGGTAACACCACAAATTACACACACCTCCAGCATTTTTCATAGCTGTTGATTACCCATTTCTAATATTAAACGACATAATTTAAGTAGGAGCCCCATATTTTGCAGTGATTATTCACCAATATAATAATATTCTGTGCTTAGGTATTTCAAATGATTTCCGCAATAGTAGTCTTTCTATACATTGGATTGCCAGATTAGCTTTATGAGGTCGGCAGTCAATATTTTACATTTTCATTTCTGCCACACACCGTATTGCTAAAATTGTAAAGGAGAAAAACAATAGAATTAGCTAATGTTTGTACTAAAGTTAATATGTATTTACATTATTAACCAAAGATGCAACAGCTGTGGGGTTCCATACTTGTAAATGTTTATGTCATGTGGCCATGAGCACAGGAGAAGAAGGTAACATCCCCTCCAACAGGGGTCCTACCTTGTTTACCATAGTGAGTTACTCTGCATGATGATGAAATAAGTCATGGGCTTGTGTGAATTATAAAACCGCTGATTCATTTCAATATCAGAGCAGCTCAGCACAGTAAATGAGATAGGATCTACTTGGAGTACCCAATCACTCAGCCGGGAAGTATTACCAAAGATTTATAGCCTTGGCTTCACCCCACTGCTGCAATTGAGGGTCCACTCAGCCCCAAAGCAAAGAGTTGTGATCACCTTACCACTTGAGGCTCACTGAGCCGGGTATTAGGTTTTTTCACATGTATGATTTCTCCAGTCCTGTATTTATGTGCTATATGAATCCGGATATACGTGAGGTTTTTCAACTGTATGTGCACATATCGCTCCGTATCCGTATAAAATACAGTGGACTGGCAAATGATGGCTAGCTGCCTATTACCTTGGTGACAGAATGCACCTCCCACTGGTTCAGGTCTCCCTGGTCACTACACGCGTATACGACAGGATATGGTGCAGAATTGTATGCAGTGCGTATGCAACACATATTTTAAACGTTTCTATAGACTTCTATGGGGCATACGGAAAGGAAATACTGGAGAAAATAGGACATATTTGTATTTTTTATGACTCACGGTATGGTATTGTGGACAATAAGGCCATGTAAATGGATTGCCGTATGGCACATTGACATAAATGTGGCCGCTTGCTAACCGTATGAAAAGGGTATGATAGAGCACAGCTAGCATGTGGCCGTTTTCATACGTGTTTTCATTTTCGTGTGACAGAAGCCTTATAGTGTATTGTTGTTTGCACTATGGTAACGTGATTATCATTGTGCTTACTCACTATGGAAGTTGAGATCCCTGCTAATGATAAGCAATAGAACATAGTCCATGTAATCAAGGAGAAGCTTGCTTCCTTCAACATGCAGTAGAAACCAGGGGCCACATTTACAAAGCTCCGTGCACCAGTTTTCAGACTTTGCATGTTCTTTCTAGTGCAAACTGCTTGCATAGGTAATTAAGAAGTGTCCACTCCACCTTTGTGTCATAGCTGCACTATTCTTCATGCGACACAAATTTCTGCGTTCCGGTGCTTGGTTGGTTTAAAATGCAAAGTCAGAAAGAATTGTGTCGCACGTCACATATTAAACGCGCACTACAAAAAAGTGGTGCTCTCTGTCGGAGATATACAGAGGACGCCAGATTCATGAAGAATGGGCACCAGAATCCCGAATCTAGTGCCCTCTGCACACTACACAGACTAACTGCATATAGTGCAGTTCACACTATTCTTAGTAAATGTGCCCCCATGTTTGCATACATATTCAACATCAGGAATACTACTTGTGGTTTAATAATATCTGAGTAGAAGAACCTGTGCCAACTTTTGAGCAAGAAGGAGTCTGCAAAGATCTGGCGATGGCTATAACTCGAGCCAGAGATTCCCCAATTTGAGGGCCTCATATTTACTGAACATTTGGAAATAAAGAAACCACTGAGATATTGTAAATGTATTGTAAACTTATTATGCCTCCTCTAAGTTCTAACAGGTGATATCTTATTTGTGCCTGTATTTTTTATATGTAATGTTAAACTGTGTGGACATCCTGACTGTCTCCGTTCTGAAATGCAATACAAAGACTGATATTTTACATCAGAGTTCAATCAGTTTTCAGTCAGAGTTTGTTCAGTGTCTCAGTTTTTCACGTAAGAAGGACTCAGGACTGAGGTCTATCTTTTCTATGGCAACTGATGCGTGAAAAACGCATTGCACTTGCATTGAACTGGAATGTGTCTCAGACTACAATGCGTTTTTGATGCATCTCCATAGACTTGTATGGTGCGTTTTTCACGCGCGTGAAAAAAAGTCTGAAAAGGCCCATTGATTACAATGGGTCAGAATGCAATGCAAGTTCTGCACGTCAAAAGCATGCGCAGAAAACACGGCAGAAAAACGCAAGTGTGGAAGGGGCCTAAGAGGAAGAGCTTTGCCTTGGGGTTTGTTCATGAAAGAAAATTCTCAAATTTTAATCCTCTAGTGATGTTTACACAATAAATACCATTTTAACCCTTAACATTACAATTTACTCAGTTTTATTGCTGTTTTAGCTCCTATCACCCAGTGATGGTCAGTGTTAATGTCCAGGGTGTGGGCATTATGATCCCTGTAGTTCTATGAGCTGACAGTGTGGTCAGATTATCAGGGTGCAGGTTATATACACTTTCATTTACCTTCTGAACATTCTACTAGTATCTGACACATAGAAAGAGACATGAGACAGATCAGAGAGAGGTTTGTAACAATATGACACTCTCCAGCTCTACTCCTCACAACATGCTGGCAGGATGTCAGTGTCTGTGTATCAGTGAGAGCTCCTTCCTAGAATGCAGGGGCAGGTGCCCATGCAGGGAGCAGAGAGAGAGAAGAGCTCCCTGAAGCCTCAGATAAGATGGCTACCAATCCTAAAGTCAGAAGATCCAGGGTCGTGTTCAGGATCAACTGAAATTGGGTACACCAGAAGTGATTGGAATTATATCTGTGAAATGCTGTATTTTTGTTAATAACAGTGAATTAGAGAATGTGCTATTCTGTTATCCTGAGTACATTTAAGAAACTTGTCTTTGTGGGAATACCGCTTTAATGCAAGTGTGATGTTTGTAACAGTGCGTTCATGTAAGCAGAGAACTCTCTGTTCCACGAAGATGGAGCAGGGACCATGCTCTGTGTAACACAGCCTGTGCAAGCATGCTCATCCTAATGCGGAAAATCACTGTCCTTCTCCAGAATTGGTTACGGTTGACCCCCTAGGGTGCCTGTCCGAGGAAAGGATTCAGGGAAGAGGAGACTGTCTCCCATCTAATTGTCATTCTATTTTCATGTGTAACACATATGGACTCAAATCCTCCCCTTAGGGCGAGTATTTACTGGACAGAGAGTTTTATCTTTATAAAACATCATGTATGGTCACCTGGAGTGCCCCACCCAGACATGCAAGATCACTAACTGCCCTAAATTGCTCTGGGGTTGGCTAGGAACATTTTTTTTTCTAAGAATTTTAACGGTTTTAGCCGTGTTTTTTTTTTTTTTTTTTTTTTTTAAGAAAAGGTACAATTAACTCAATCTTATCAATAAAAATCCTATAAGCACATGGTTTTTATTCACGTTATTGCACAAAGTGTCCTATATTAGTGATGTATTTTACTGTGTTAGTTTGTATAGTGGAATTGTAATATTAATATGATTCATTTTATTGTAATCTGTTGGTTTAAATAAAGTTTCTCTTCTCTGCTGGGATAGTCAACTTAAAAAGAACTAGCCTCTGGCAACCTAGTTTGCTGAAACAGAAAGTAAAGACAGGGGGCGCTGTGGCTGCAAAAGTACATGGCATGCGTCCGTGTGCACGGGAGAAGAAGGAAAACAAGGAAATGGTGGAGGAAGAGCTGCCTAGTGATTACATGCTAGCCCCGGCAGCCGCTCGGGGGGCATTGATGGGTTAAACACTGCTTGGCCGAGGAGGATGGATTACGAGTTTAAGAGCAAGCTGTCTGCCGAGCGGGAGCGGGTGGAGGACCTCTTTGAATATGAAGGTTGCAAAGTGGGTCGTGGTACCTACGGGCATGTTTACAAAGCCAAGAGGAAAGATGGGTAAGTGGTTCGGGTGGGAGGGCAGAGGGGCGTGTATAGGGCGGCGTGTGCCCGCTCTCTCCGTGCATTCATGCACATTAGTGTGGTAGAGCAGTGTGCACACCATACATACGTGTAGAAGACGCATGCTCTTTGTGTGTGAACAGAAGTGAGCCATGTAGTGGGCGGCTGCTGTCAGGTTATTGATGAGGATGTTGTTGTGTTGTAGTTGTGTGTTACAGTCCTCCTCTGCACACGCCCGGGATGCTGAACTTCTGCTGGGGGAGGGGGGAGACCCAGCTACAAATGTTTATGTTGGGGTAAGCCAGCCTTGTGGGCCGCCTCCTCCATCCTCCCTCCCACCCCTGCTCCCTCCTGGAAATGCCTGCACAGCTCTATAGTATGTGTGTGACAGCAGCAGCAGGCTCCCTCCTCACTGCCATTGTTACAGCCAGCTGCTGCCTACAGAGATGTCACATGGATACATTGCATGCGATCATTATGTAGCAACACAATATCTGCCATTTTATACAGAATTGAATGAGGAGAAGTGATCACATGCAAAGTGTGTCCAGCTTCAGAGCAGAAATACAGAAATAATTCATAGTCTGTGGTAAAATAATCCCCCCCCTCCCGCCCCCCAAAAAATGAAATTCCGTAAACACATTGGTTTACAACTATATTTCCCTGTCTTCATTTCTTATGTGGCACAGGTGGGCTTTTACATACATTTTAGCTATATCTCCCCCCTGCAGAGGATACTCCTTAATGACATTTGTCGATCCACTTTTTGGAAGCTCTTCTATGCCATTTCGTGTTCTGGGGAGATTGTATTTTAATGTTTTAATAACTTAATGAAAATTTACATATTTTTTAAAAAATTCTTTCTATCAGCACATTGTAGCATCTGTAAGTTTTTTAAAAAATGTTATGCTTTGATGAACAGAGCTACCACCAATTTTTATAACCTTGTATCTCTCTTGACCTGGTATTTTACATAGATTTTCTGAAATTACAATTTTGTCTACTTATTTATTGTCATTTTGCCATAATTGCATTTAGGAAGGAAATTTTGAATATCTACCTCTTGGTCAGTAGGATTACACGTTGGACACTATATAGCAGTGATGGCGAACCTTTAAGAGGCCGAGTGCCCAAACTGCAAACCAAAGCCAACGTTTCTATTGCAAGGTGCCAACACAGCAATTTAGCCCAATAGCGCCACAATACCACTATACAAGAGGCAAATAACACTGTGACATCATGAGGCCACCATTACAACCACATAAATAGCATAATTCTGGTTATAAAGATCACTACAGAAAGGCCAACATTACCAACAATAACACTATACTAGAAGCTAATATAGTGATGATTACTGTATTACTGCCATCAGTGTGGAATATTACCGCCATATACTGATTATCATTACCCCCATACAGTGACAGCAGTCCTGAGTAGAGGCAGGGACTTGGGGACTATAAGTTAGTCTGCTTATGGACCAAATATTGCCATCTTAACCCCTTTTTTGTTTTTGCATTTTCATTTTTCACTCCCCACTTTCAAAAATGTAACTTTATTTTTTTCCATGTAAAGAGCTTTGTGAGGGTTTGTTTTCTGCATAATGCAGTGAAATTGGTGCCATTTTTAGTGCCATTTTCTTGTGGGCTTGGATTTTACTGCTTTCACTGTTCACCACAAATGAAATGTCTCATATATTCTTTAGGTCGGTGCGCTCACGGGGAAACTAAATTTATAAAGGTTTTATAATATTTTCATACATTTACAAAAATGAAACCACCTGTACAAAAAAAAATTATTTATTTTGACATTTTTGGCGCTAACTTTTTCATACTTCAGTGTACGGAGCTGTGTGTAGTGTAATTATTTCCGAGATGACCTGATGTTTTTAATGCTACCATTTTGAGGACCGTACAGACTTTTGATCAGTTTTTATTACATGCTGCAAAATGGCTAAAAAGTGGCATTTTGATCCAATTTGGCAGGGAGGTGGAGAAAGGTGTGGGCACATGTGGATTTGGGATCACACGTATGACAGCTGTCTGTGGCCACATATATACTTGCCTCCTCATATGCACCATGCGGCCAGTGATGCAGCATAGCACCCGGCCACATTGTACATGCGCTGCCTGCAGTGGAGCTATGCTGGCTTCATTGCCCGCCTGATGCAAGTGATGAGCGCTTCAGACACAGACCAGTATATATGTGGCAACAGACAGCTGTCATACAGGGGGATTTGGGACACTAAATCACAGTTACCTATAGTTGGTTTAGTGTCCCAAAGCCACCTTACAGGACCTCTGAAGGCATTTGTAGCTCTAACACTGAACTGCTGATGTGCAAACCACACACAGCAGCCCCCGCATCTCCTGACCTCTTATCATCTTCTGATCCTGCAGGCTTGCTTCTGTGGACTCTCACTCCTCGTACTGCTGTACTTGTCTTCCCGGGCTGAAGAGGAGGAGGAGGGGGGGGGGGGGCGTTCACTGATCGGCTGCTACTGTCTCACTAAGGCATCACTAGTGAGAGCAGAGCCGATCAGCTTCAGGATGCAGTGGCTGCCAGAGCTCCGACTTTGATAAGAATGGGGAGATGGTACGCTTGCCTGCAGAGAGGGCTCTGCGTGCCCTCTCTGGCACGCGTGCCATAGGTTCGCCACCACTGCTATATAGACTTCTTCCTTCACTTTGTAACAACAAAACACTGACGTATGAACCTTGTCTAAAAAAAATCTCCCTTAAAGAAAATCTACCATCAAAAATAAACCAGGGTCACTATCCCATTGATTCAAGGACCATGACTGTGGTAATATTCTTATACTTGTTGCCCATAGCCTCCTTCCTTATAAAATCAACTTCGAAAATTATACTAATTAATCTGACTTTACAAACTGTTACACTGTCTCACCAAGAGGTGAGCAGGAAGTTCTCACTGCACAACTGCTAAGGGAGCAAGGGTGAGGTCGAGACAACCAGTCTATAAAACTAGATCACCCCTCAGACTAAGGCTACATTCACACTAACGTATGGGGGACGTATATACGGCCGATATACGTCCCCCATACACTTCTATGGGCGCACGGCACCCTACGGGAGCGGTACGGTGCCACACACGTGCGGCACTGTACCGTTCCGTACCTGGGAAAAAGATAGGACCTGTCCTATCTTTTCCCGTAATACGGCGCCGTGCGCCATAGGTTGCTATGGAGAGGGGCGGGGGTGAGCTGCGCTCACCTCCTCCTCCTCTCCCCGTACACTGCCGTTGCCCGCTACGGTACGGTACGGGCGGGCAACGGCAGTGTGAATATAGCCTTATTAGCATCATTTTAAAAGTAGATTTCTAGAAGGATAGCAAATATAAGCAGATTACCACAGTCACAGTGCCTGGGTGTATGAGTAAATGTACTTAGTTTATCATGATGGATTTTGATTATAGATTTCCTATTTTAATGTTATAAAAAAGTGCTAATATAAATGTATACTATATGAAGACTTTGAGAGTGGTACATTTGTGCCCCCCAACCCCTTTATGATATGGTAATGAAGATCACAGTAATTATACTGTTGTGAAACATTATCACTTGTGTTATAGAAAAAGATGTTTCCATTTGCTGAAGTTATCTTTGCATCATAAAACAGACAGCATTGATCAGGTTGACATGGAAAATCCCCTGCAGCTACTTTTTCATGTTAGAGCATCACGAGTTGTTCTAGACTGTATTGTCTAGGCTGCAACAAGTCGGCCATAAAAAGATACAGCAGGAAAGTACTTTAGAAATCTTTGTAAATAGTGATACGTTTGTCCTGTGTATGAGTAAACAAGTTCCCATGTTATCTTTCTTTTCTTTGCTGAAGGTGAAGTGTATTTCTGGTGTTGGTTATGAAGGTAATATTAGACATAAGATAACCATGATTATTCATCCCTTTTCAACCTATTCACCTAAAGGACATCATATTTGAATGGGGGGGGGGGGGGGGGTGTACATTGGAGCCAGTGATTGGCTGCTGCCAATGAATGTGGTGTTCCTCTCCAGTGATGTCACTCCCAGGGACTGTGGGTAGAGATGCAATGTGCTGCATCCGCTTCCCATAGAGGCCCATTGCCTTTGCTCAGCGCATACGTCGCTCAGGCAGAGGCTGCAGCATGAAGACACAGCTTGCTGGGCATTTCCATCCTGCATTTTTTGACGTATGGGAAATGAAGTGGCCAGATGGAGGAACAACTATGCCACTATTTGTCAAGGTATATGCTAAGGGTATATGTCGGACGCTTTCCTGACATATACGCTTAGCATATACAAAAACGTGATGAGCACCTAGGCTGATTTGCATATTTTATAAACTTTTATTTAGCCAAAATGTGGTCATTCTAAGATATACGATGCTTACTGATCCATAAAAAAAGGATACTGCTCAGCAGTTTGAGTCCAACTATGCACAAATAATGGAAGGCGTAAAAGCAGATACTAACTAACAGCATTGTAATCAGTGGAAAATAAATCTAATCCACTAAAAACTGCAAAATGGAAGCCTGAAAAGGATGGGAACTGGCCCATCTGGTTACTTCATTTCTAACTTCCACCACGAACCAACCTGTTCTGCCTGTTCAGTCCATGTAAGAATCAGCCTGTTTTATGGCTAGGTCCCTCTACAGGCAGACCGGTATTTCATGATCCATCTTGTTCATATGTCATTCCTTAGAGGTGACCACTTGTCCTCTGGAGTAGCCCCTAGTCCACACAGTTTAACAGGATATTCTATAAATGTCTGAAAGATACAGGTCTCGGTGGTGGGTTCTTTCCCTAAATAGAGGTGGCCTAAATGAAAGAAACTGTTAAGCTAGCTGTTCAATGCTGGTTTCTTTAGTTTCTATAGAATGAATGGGACTATTTTGCTACTCAGCAGGTAGAAAGATGCTTTGCAGCACTTAAAAAAGCTACCTATCCAGTGCTACTGCAGCCTTTTTTGGGGGATTGTGGGGTTCCTGGCAGTTGGTTCCCCACCAATAGTCTAGGGAAGGCTGGTATGTTGTAGAAGTATCCCATATAAATATGGTTTAAATAATAATCTTTATTCCTATAGCACCATCATATTCTACAGCATACAAACAGTCATATGGAACAATAGGAGTGAGTGCCCTAGACCTAGAGGATGATGGGGAGGTATAAAATCTTTTATAATGGTCCAGGTATTCTTTAAAAAGGAAGAACATAAAATTTTAATTGAAAAAAATGCTGCTGCTTATACATCAGCTGCTTTGTTATATACAGTTGGCTAGAAATGTTAAGGACCTAATAATTAGTTTCCTAGCAAGCCCTTTGCAGCTTAATGCACATATTTCAGATTCCAAATGGCTTAATGACCAGCTCCTTAGATGTATAGTGCAGCGTCATTAATGCTGTATGGTGAGGGCAAATGGGTGGAGCTCTCCTTAAAGGGCCCATAACCCCACCAATCGTGGATGTTATACCCATACCTCAGAACATTTGTCATGGGGAAAGAGGGACGCAGGATGTAGTTGGTGATGCCCACTGTATAATGCCTCCTGTCATGTGGCCATGTTCCCTTATGGACCTCCATATATAATTCTCCCTAATGTGGCCCACCAACTTCTAATACCCCTTAATTTCAGTTGCTCCTACTCCCAAAAAACACTTTTCTGTTGGGCCCACACATATTATGCCTCCTTTACTTTTGATCCCACCCGCTCATAGCTTACCCTTTTATTTATCCCCCCTTACATTGTGGTCCCCACCTTTTTGCTTTTCAGTTTTTCACTTCCCACATTCCTTAAACCGTACTCATTTTACAGAGGCATTTGAGGGCTTGTTATTTGTGGGACAAATTGTACTTGTGTCATCATTGTATATTTTGTGAAGTTTCCTAGAAAGCTGGAAACAAACTCCAAATGCTGAGGAATTCACAAACAAGATCCACCATTTTCTAGCAGGCTTTGTTTTTGCGACTTTTTACAGTGTGGTCTAAATGACACATGCCTTTCTTTCTTTGGGTCAGTACGATCATGGAGATAAGAAAACGTTTTATACCATCTTATTTTGGGGGAAACAGGGTGTTTTATATACATTTTTGCTCCTAAGAACACTATGGGTCTTATTTTTAGGGGATGTCTTATATTTCTATGAACAAAAATTTTAATTTAATGTTGAAATAAAAATTTACATTTATTTATACACTGTAGTTTCCACTTATATATTCTATTTCCATGTACATCAATCTATGATACATTTGCCCATATTTTAGGTCACATCATCATCTTCTGGAACCTCATCATAACTCTGCAAACCCTGAATGTCATGCTGAATTTTTTGTGACATTTCTTTTAGAAACATTGGCCCCAATCTCTCATATTTAGTCAAAACATAAATATTTATAAATATGTATATGTGGCAAATGTTTGAAAAGTGATGATTTGTACTTTTAAAAGAAATCTTTTCTAGATCGGGCATTTTAGGATGTGCAGCTAATATGTTTCTGATTTTTTTTTCTTTTTGTATATACATTCTAGGGAATGTTGGTGATTTGAAAATAAAAAATTCTAAATGTTTTTTAAACTTAACAGGTTAACTGCTGCTCTAGTGTAGTAAATCTGCAATAAGGTTATTGGTATTGGTGCTGGATATTACATCCCCACTTATTCCCTTATAATGACCTATGCTATGGATAGGTTGTTAATAGTTAGTCTTAGGCCCCTTCTCCACTGGCGTTTTTCACGCGCGAGTTCTGCGCGTGCATTTGACGCTCAGAACTCGCATTGCACTCTGTCCCATTGTATTCAATGGGTCTTTCTCCATTAGCGTGGTTTTGAACGCGCGTGCTTGCGTTCGTTTGCACGCGCGTCAAAATCGCAGCATGCTCTATTTTTGCGAGTCACGCGCAATTTTCACGCCCCATTCAAGTCTATGGAGATGCATCAAGAACGCATTGCACTCGCAATCATTGCAAGTGCAATGCGAGTGCAATGCGTTTTAAACGTAAGGGTTGCTAGGTGACCAGAATAACATTATTTCCCCTGCTCGCGAACGATCATTTAATTAATAAAACACAGTGAAGAACAGTGAAGAATAGAATAAAAACAGTGAACACAGTGACCACAGGATCATTTAAGATAAAAACACAGTGCAGAACACAGTGCAGAATAGATTACAGATGTTCGGCACATCTGCTTACTTGTCGGGAGATACGCGCGGAACGGCGCGAACAAAATAGCATGTGAAGAACAATATATATGTGTGAAGAATACATTGCAGATGTATTTAAACATCTGCAATGTGTTCTTCACACACATATATATTGTTCTTCACATGCTATTTTGTTCGCGGCGTTCCGCGCGTATCTCCCGACAAGTAAGCAGATGTGCCGAACATCTGTAATCTATTCTGCACTGTGTTTTGCACTGTGTTTTTATCTTAAATGATCCTGTGTTCACTGTGTACAATGATTTTATTCTATTCTTCACTGTTCTTCACATCTGCTAACTTGTCGGGAGATAATATACGCGCGGAACAGTGAAGAATAGATCGCAGATGTTTGCAAATTATCAGAAGACATTATTTTTCAATTAAATAACACATTTTAATCCCAAACCATGGTCCCTTTGAAAACTGCTCGAGTCTCCCATTGACTCGCGCGTCAAAAATGCGCCGAAAACGCAAAAACAACGCTAACAACACGCGCGTGAAAAACGCAAAAACGCAAATTACTCCAAGGAAAAATGGAACAAAAACGCAGCCAAAACGTCAGTTTTTCACGCATTGCACCCTGACGTGAAACGCAACGCTAGTGTGCAAGAGGCCTTAAAAATCCCCTTTAAGTTGGCCAGATAGTTGTGAAGCCAAATATAATTTCCTTGCGGAAGGGCAAAAATCTGAGTACTTCAGGGGTAGATTTTAGGTGTTTAAGATTATAATACATGCCGAAAATTGGTCATTTTTTGGGGGGGGGGCACAGTATCTGAACATAGGCCATTCAGCAGATAAAAGAAATGCAAATAATGATTTAAAATACTGGAACCGTCACTTGAGACAGAAAGAAACGCGTTGGATTTTTCGACTAAAAACTGAGTCTCCATCAGGTCTCAATGAACAGTTAAGTTTTGCTTGCTTTCTCTAACCTTACCCCTTCTATTGAGGTTACTACTGCTTCATTTCCTCTCTGTTTACATTCACAAGATGAATATTTCCCTGTCCTCTACCTCCACTGTGCCATCTGACATAACCATTGAGACCAAAAGGCCCTCTAAATCCCTATCTACTCATCATAACACTAGGTATACTATTAGGATTACTATAGGTCACGTCACTGCCTATGCCTTACCTGCACCTCTGACATTGTTTATTTTTGCGCTTGAATATGTAACTTATTACCTACCGGGTTTTGATCCCTCCCCACTGCCGTCTATGCACGACTTGTCTTGATCTTTTGCCCATGCAGTCGCGGTTTTTCTTGATGGCAGTGCGCACGCACGATTGTGTATACTCGACTGGGTGTGCGCATGCGCAAGCCGCACATTGTTGTGTGCGGCCTTGCCCAGCATCTCCTAGCCGGTGTGCACTCTACACGCTCCGCCCACTACACACGGACTTGGATGAACTACTCCAAGGAGTCGTCGCCTTTAAACCCGCTCACAGGCACCATTCGCCTCAACCCACTGGTTGTCATGGCTGACATCTAGAGTCTACGATACAGACTCCCTCAGTCAAATATACGCCACCCTGCTCGCACATCTGACCCCTTGATGCCTCATTAGGATAAGGTAAGATCATGACATATTTTTTCACCCTAATATAGCTTGTCAACTACTCTCATCCCAAAGACGCTAATGTGGCATACATTGTATCCCTATTTTTGATAGGGTGTCTTTTGACAAATCCAGTGATCCCCTGATGAGCCTAATAGGGCGCAACAAGCCTTGTCAGGATTTTGGATGCATATCTCATTTGTGACACCTTACGACACCATATGACTAAACCTGACTATACATGCTGAATAGATCTTTAATAGGGCCAGTTATTGCAGGGTCAGGCTCCAGTCGGGACTGTGGTTAATTAGGATCACAGCTCCCAAGCTAGGCAAACAGGGCGCAATAGATTTGTTGTTCAAGATAGGGCTTTTGTAGGGATTTTTGACAATGGGGCACATTTAGAAATATTCTGACTTTCAGACAGCTTGATAAATCTTCCCCAATATCTATTACTTACCCCTTTTGTTTTTTAATCCATGCACTCCGTACAGATCTCTATGCACTTCACCTATACATAACTGACTTACTGAAAGTCATACACATTGGGGGGAACTACTCTTGGCATTTCCCCAAGGAGCAACATTTATGACCTACCGGTGATTCTTGAGATGTACAAACAGCTTACAAGGTGAACCCTCTACATATTTTCACTAAATAAAAGAGGTGACTCACAGCAGGTTATCATACGTTCATTTATCCTTCTTTTTTTAGACTGGTTACAAGTGCAGAAGTTGCAGAATTGAATGTACCAACAGTACTTCACAACATTTTTTATGTAGACATTTTTAATATGGAAGTAAAAGTTATATTTTAAATCACTATTTGTATTTCTTTTTTCTATACTCTGGAGGGATATTTGGGCTACCTCAGCAGAAAACTGAGTGACCCCAACATTGTTTTTTGTGATTCAGTGGATTAGTATACCTGGCTGTTGATTACGCTATGAATGGTATCTTGAGGTACAATAGATTTTTGCGACTTTTAACTCTGTTCTTTTTCAAGTATGCCTTTGTGCATCATTGTTTTTTTGTGCATCTTTGTGCATCATTGTTTTCCAGATGTTCCGTGCAACATTTCTCTTTTTTTAGTCCAGTGCAGGTGCAAAGGAAGTTTTTTTTTTTCTTGGATCTGATTTTAAGATGTATATTGGAATTATTTCACATGCTTTAACTGTTTAACATTTTGCACAGTAACCTCTTTTGTCAAAATTCTTGCATTTTTTTTATTGGTCACACATAGCAGTTTTATTGCGTTTTTAATGCATTTTTAAACTAATTACAACAGCTGAGGAGAGGTGATTTGCCTTATTTCATTACTGTTAACATTGCGTTTACTATGCGTTTTGTAAATTCAGATGTTAACACTAATGTAATTAGGAAAATGTCTCTAAAATTCACCTAAGAGAGACAAAACTATGATACATGTGGCCTAGTATTTATTATTGCACTAGTTACTCATTATGATTGGTATATGGTTCCAACTTTACTACTGCCCTACATTTTATCTGTGCTGATGGTGCAATTGCATATGATTTGGCACAGTGAATTGTCTTGGGCTGCTGTTGGCAGCTTCCTCATACCACACCTGTATTAATTGTTGTTACAAGTCCTGTCTGCTCACCAAAAATCATTACCTCATACAGGTTTTTTTTGTTGTTGTTTTGGAGAGGTGCCTACTTCCTTACTTTCTGACTTGTGCGCTTAAACCATTGCATGGCACATTTCTGCTCTTTCAAAAGAAAGTAATTTAAGATACTTTCCATGATGTACCTCGCCATGGGGCCACTATGGGTGTATGAAGATAATTCATGGGCTGAGACCTCTTCAAACGTACCTGGTGTTTGCTGCATTATGCAGCAAAGACTCGTCAGTAACACCCGCCACCTGTGCCAGCAACGATAGTGTGTGTAACTAGTTAAAGGGAACCTGTCATTCTTGAGGTCATTTTTACATGATGACAGGTTTCAATAGCCTCTGGCATGTTAATTTAAAAAATGCCTTTGTGGTGAATCTGAATAAGTCCACTGAATTTAAAGTCCTCTTCTCCTCACTCCGTCCTGCTCACTTATTGTCTTCCCTTTCTTCAGCCTCTCCCCTGCTCCCTCCCCTTGCTTAAGTCAGCTCCCTGCTGCAAGCAATTCTCCACACAAACTGTTGATAGATGGTCTACATCAACTTGTACAGGGCAGAGAAAGAGACTTGTGCTCCCTCCCTTATACAGGTATAAAACTGCTTTTATAAAAGAAAAAAACTTAACATTGCCTTATATATACAAAAAAACTACTACAATACCTTCTCTGATAGACAAGAATGTAACTACTATAATACTGCCCCTAAGTAAAATATTTTAGAATACTGCAATTTCTGTACAAGAATATAATACTATAATACTGCCCCCTATGTACAACAGCATTACTACTATAATATTGCCCCCTATACTACTATAATTACTATTACTACTATTTCTATGCCATATAACCCTGTATACAGCCAGTGCCCAGTATACAGCTAGCCAGTCCCTCCCAGTATATAGCCAGCCAGACCCCCAGTATATATAGTAGCCAGCTTTTCCGAATTTTGCATAACATAAAAATGTTTATAAAAAGTGATCAAAAGGTCGGACAGTCCTCAAAATGATAGCAATGAAAACGTCAGCTCATCTTGGGGAAAAATGACACCATACACAGCTTTGTACATCGTAGCATGAAATAGTTATTGTCAGAAGATGGCAAAACAATTTTTTTTTTCATACTCCAAGGTTTTCATTTTTTTTAATGTGGTATTCCCAAGATTGTACGGAGCCAAAGAATAAAGACAACCTATCATTTTGAGAGTGCAGGGAAAGCCGTAAAAACCGAGCCCACAGGAAAATTTACTGCTTCCCAGTACATGGCATTGGAATAATAATTACTGTCACTAAAGGTGCTGTCACACTTAGCGCTTTGACTCCATTTAGAAAGAGAATCAAAGCGCATGGGGACATGCTACAGCTCGATCGTATATGCGTGTCTATAGAAATATATGAGATTGGTAACCAGCACCAGTTGTCTTGTAATGTCTTAAAGCAAGACACCGGGTGCTAGTTAACACTGGGGGACTTGAGTCAATTATAGAGAGCTTTCACTGCAGAAAACGGTCTCATCCCATCTATTTCCCCAAATAAGCAAAGTTGCCATCTGTACCAACCAAATGGAAAAGAAAGATGCAAACAACAGGGTTGAACCTTCTTCTTTACAAATTAATTAATGCCCCCATAGTGAAAATGCTCATTGTTAAAGGAGGATGGCTATGTACACTACACGGGGCTGGCTGGCTATGTACACTACACGGGGCTGGCTGGCTATGTACACTTCACGGGGCTGGCTGGCTATGTACACTACACGGGGCTGGCTGGCTATGTACACTACACGGGGCGGCTATATACTGGGAGGCTGAGACCAATGCATTTCCCACCTTCGGCTTATACTCAAGTAACCTTTTCTTCGAGTATATATATACGGTAATACTATATGTATGTATGTATGTATATATGTTTCGTGATTGTAACTCACATGTGTGAGTATACAAATATGTTTTTTTTTAAAGGGAAAGGGGCCCCATTCACAAGTCTGCTATGGGGCCCTGTCTCTCCTTGTTAAACCCCTGTTTAGTCCCAATGTTTTTTTTAAATCTATAATCTCAAAAACGTATACACTGTAACAAAGCATTTAGGAGCTGCAGTTAGAATCTCATATTCCCTTCATTAACTGTTATTGGTTATAATACCATCACGTATATGGGATTGGCACTACTTGTTCTTTCCCTAGAGAAAATCTAGTTTGCAGGTCAGATTCTTGCAACCTGTGCTTTTATCAATGGGAGACAGCCACCCAGCAACAGCTCATGGGTGGAGTAGCACACACACCTGCCAGTAGTTTCATGAATTTATACAAAGTAACTCCAATACACTGACCTCTGTCTCAATGGGGCTTACTCATATGACATAAAAGTGTTCTTCCCAGAACCTGGAAAAATGGTGCCAGACGTACGCTTACCTGGATACGGCCTGGCGGGCATAAGTTTGTGTGAATGTGGCCTTAATTGGCGGTCTTTGTAATGAGAACTCTTACTTTCTGACAATCAATGACTGAGACACAATTGTGAATTAGAGCTAAATTTATTGGATATTTTAAACTTTTGTAAAAAAAAAACAAAAACTTAAAAGTGGGGTGTGCATCTAGTGTGCCTATTGGCTTTTCTGCTAAACAACAAAACTCCCCTTGTCCAGCTCTGTTCAGAAGGATCCTGGCGAGGGGCAGTGTTGCAGAGCGCGTGACCACCAGGTCTGACTCATGAAGTTGACTGTCTTTAGAAAAACAGGGTTGCAATACCAAATTATAGATTGAAACATGTTTTCAGTGAACTAACAGAAAATCAATATCGGTGTGCAAGACCCTTTAACTAATGACAAGTATCATATAGTAAATATTAAGCCACATTGAAAAAGAAATCATTTAGAGATTCTAAATAAAATACATCTTGATGTTATTTTAACAAAGAATTATAGACCTGGGTTGTAAATATAACCTTTCTGACTTTTTCAGAAAAGATGAAAAAGAATATGCACTGAAGCAAATTGAAGGTACAGGGATATCCATGTCCGCCTGTAGAGAGATTGCAGTAAGTGTGAATTTCATTATTTGTATATGATTTTTCTTTTCTGGCCATATTTTTGCTGTTTCATCTGTTAGGAGGAAATTTTCATGATATGTTGGAGTTCTTACTGTGTTGTTATAGATACCATGAATAGGCTGACAATTTCTTTCTAGGTGGATAAACTTGGGGTATTACCAAGTTTCATTCTAAACCCTTATCCACAGAATAGGGGATAACAATCTGATTGGCAGGTCTCCATTGATGATAAGAATTGACACCCCTCCCCCCCCCCCCCCCCCCAAGAAAATGGGGCCACCATGCTTTTTTTTTAATTATTGAAGTGATAGGTCAACCATGCTTCCTGTTGATACATTCAATGCTATTGGAGTGTCAGAGTCACAGTGCTCAGCAAATACCACCGACCCTGTAAACATTGAATGGAGTGTCATCATTTAGTGAGAATGGAACCCTTGTTTTCATGATCGATCAGTCTTACACCCACTGATCAGATTGTGAATATAGAATAGCAATAATACTTTAAGGAAGGACTCTGTCTTAGTGTATTTACTGTTGTTACATTTGATACAGTAATAATATAAATACACAATGGTCTTATTTTCTAATTCATTTATTTGTTGATATAGTTATGTTAATTTTAATTGTGTTACTTTATAAATAATGCTACTTTTTGACTCTTTACAATCCTACACTTGGCAGAAAATCGGTATTTACAGATCATACTTTGCATAATGTCCTTGCATAGGAAACATGACAAAGATTAGTTTAAATGGAAGATATTTATTTAGTGACCAACATTCAATAGGGATAGCTCCCCGAGGTGGGATATGGCATATACCATGAAATCTATTGGTATGCAGCGAATTTAGTCTAATTTGAATGGAAATCTACCACATGGATGCAGTATTGTACACCAAGCACACTTACACACTGGTGTGTGATCCCTGAAACATGATCTGTTCTTCCTTTATCTTCTCAATTATTCTGCTAATTATGCACGCCTCTGCTCAACATTGCTGCCCGCCAGCCCTACCCAGCCACAGAGCCGATGATGTCAGATGGAGTCAGAATGGGCTTATGTGACGTAAACAGGAGCCCCTGAGGCTCATTTGCATTATTTTAAAAGGCAAAACGAGGCCATTAGAAGATAAAGGAAGTATGGATCCTTTTACAAGGGACACACCAGTGTGTGTGATTGGTGTACAATACTGCAGGCACGTGGTACATTCCCTTTAACCATAACAAATATTAAACGTTTCTGATTGTGTGGAACTGTGTAACAATTGCCATTGTGTTTTTTACAGTGATTTGCAAGGTAAATTTTTGTTTGAACAACTGCAGTAATAGAATGTAGAAGGAGCAGATGGCCTTAAAGTCAGTGATGTGACAACCATGTGTTCTATCTTCATTACAACTGCTCTAAAGTCTTGTTGAGTTGCACTGTTCTCTTGCAGTTTACTGGGTAGGCTGAAGGAAACAAAGAACCTCTGTTCAAGTGTATATCATGCAGTGGCACCACCCCAATAAATAAATGCTGGCACTGGTCTCTCTTGATTGCTTACATATGTTTTAAATCGGTGGTCAATATGAATACAGAATTCATTGTAAAATCTGCTCTATATCAACAACCTAAAAAGTAGATTACACAGTTTGCATTTTCTAGCTGAACAAGCTAGTTTCTACTTCTAGCATATGCTTCACCTGTTGTGATCGCCAGGCTTTTGCAAGTAGGAACGTATCATTAAGATCTGACACACAGCATTCGTGTTTTGAGGAATACATTTTTCTCTGGTTTTCTCTGGGGAAATGCTCAGAAGTGGGTGACTTCATGCTAGGACTACAGTATTGTCCAGCATTGTATGTATGCCTGAAAGTCCTAAAAGTGGCCAGGATCATGCCTGCTTCAATGGAATGTATGTATTTACTTTTATTTTCGTTTATTAAAATGTAAATATTTGGAAGCAAAAGAATGTTTATAAATGTCACAATTTTATTTTTTAACCCACCCCTTTAATAACTTCCAAGGTTAAAAGGATTTTCCCATAAAAGACGTTTCTTGTTTCATTTTGGAAAACACAAAGTTATAAAATGAGAATGAAGTTCAGGTGTGCATGCCATTCCTCTGCCCCTTTGATTTACTATGGGGGCTTCTTTTTTGTGGGACAAATTGTACTTCATACCATACTTCATATTCATACTTTGTGCTGAATTCTAATGGGTTTGTTTTTACTGCATTCATGTGTCGGAAAGGTGGATAATTTATTTTACTGATTAAGCTATGAACTATAATTTCACTGAGTATTTTGTGTAATAAATATGATTGGCCTTTTGATGGGCCTCTAATGGGTTAATTCAGCTTCTAAACACATTTCCCCATGAAGATGACTGAATGGGCTAAGTTAACGCCTTTCAACATATACAGTATGTATGTGATTCTCATCATTGTGGGATCTGCCCTTCTGAATTTGGGGACGGCATATGGACCCACTGATTCCTATCATTCTGTTCACACTTTTTGTTTTTTTTACATGGATATGCAAACCATGAAAAATAAAATTGCTACATGAGCTATTTTTTTTCACATGCAGACTTGCCTTCATAGAAGCCAATGGATCTAGGCAACCAAATGGACATGGCAAGAAGTAGATTAGCAACTCATCAGTTTTTTTTGGAGATGTGAAAAAGGGATACTGATACAATACAGACTGAACATGGACATCACACATTTGCATTTTTTGCTGATGCGCAGCAGACACGTCTTTCTGAATGAGCCCTTATTTTGTGCCTTATACATTTTTATTTAATTTAACTGTATTAATTATATGCTATTAATTAAAAAAAAAAGGATGATGGAAATTGCGAGTTCAAATCCCATCTAGCCAAAACAATATTTAATTGAATAACATTAACATTTAGAGAGGTGACTGTTGATCCACATTCTATAAAGCCCTTGGCAATGACGAGATTCCTATTACTGTGCTTGATTTATTTAAAGAAGACCAAATATTATAAGGAAGGACATTTTGTGGGTGTCTATAATCCAATTATGACTATAATGGATACACTTTTGCAATCTTCTGCATTTTAACTGTTAAGACTGCAGTGTCACCATAAACCTTCACTTCACTCTGTATGTGTGACTTATTAAAGGACACGGACCCCGGCATTTAATTAGAAGAATTCCTTATATATCAAGCTCCAACCTGGGTGAATTCAGGTCACCATTCCTGGGAACATGTTCACCAAGCTATACTAGCTTGCAACTGGAGGGGGGTCAGTGGTGGTTGCAAGCCAAACATTTTTATGTACTGCACCTACTTGCAGCCACAATGACATGGAGGTAGGGAATAACAGTATCCTTTCTCCACTCCCATATCTCAGGTTTACTTATGTCTTACACTGGAGACTGTTTATTGGAATATCATTGTGTTATATTCCATGTCAAATTTGGGGGTTACTGACTTGGATTTTGGCCCACATGTTCTATATTTGTAGTGGAATTTCTAGTGGATTAAATTTTGTGGACCCCCCTCGTATCCACCCAATCTCATCACTCTTCAATATTTTCTCAGAGTATGGGGCTCAAATTTGCCTTATCTCGCCGCATCTGATCTGCCTCCTCTTTTTACATGCTCCACTGTTCCCTCCCAGTATGGAGACCCCTGGGGCATTTCATTCTTGGAGGGAAAGCCTATTACCCAAAATATACTTTATCTTCTATAAAATCCACCTTTTGGATTCATGCAAAATAGTTTTATTTTATATTTATATTACAGCTCATTCCCTTTTTAAGGAATACAGTGCGGGCAATTTAATTATCCCTATTCACTATTTTTCCAGTGTCTTCTACCCTGCACAGCACTTCTGGCATGTTGGGGTTGGAAGGAGTGTTAAAGCCAAGACTATAGCAGAGACCTTGTCTAAACTTGTCCGACCTGGAGGAGATTTTACCAGACTCTACAAAGAGGCCACATCCTATTGTATATGGCCACCGGATCAAGAGCAAGGGGGAATTTTAAGACTAGTGTTCAAAATGCCAGGCTTAATAAATTCCCTCCAATATTTAATGAATTAATTCCTTTATTTATATAGGGCCAACATATTCTGCAGCGCTGCACAGAGCTTTCCATGCTTAAAGACCCTATTTTAGTGATAATCAGTGGAAGGGGTTGTTCTCATTCAATTTGCCAAATGGATCTGCATGCTTCTATATAGACCTAGCTAGATCAGTTCACTACAGTACCCTTTGAGGAAGCTGACCTATAAAGGCACATCCAGTTCCTGCGGTGGTTGTCTTTGATCCCTTGTAGGATCCTACAATATGGTTGGTATGCAGCTTGACCTCTGGTAACTTCTTTTCAATATGGTTAACTAACTGTTTTGTGTTCTGTATTTCTAACAGAGCTGGATTATGGGTGATGGAGGCCCCTGGGTGCAGACAGCTCATATTTAGAAGGAAGACTTAAAGGAAACCTACTACTTGAAGTGGTAGGTGTAAGCTGCAAATACTGAGCACCAGCTCAGGGTGAGCTGGTGCCGGAGCTTACTTTCGTTTTTGTCATAAACCGCTGTTTCGCAGTTTACGCACTTTTTAATGTTTATAGCTGAAGCAGCTTCACCGGCTCTTCCGCACTTCCTATGTAGGGGCGCCTACATAGGAAGTGGCGAAGAGCCGGTGACGTCACACGCGCACGGTCGCGTGCTTGGTGCACCGAAGCTGCTTCAGATATAAACATTAAAAAGTGTTTAAACCGCGATACAGCGGTTTAGGACAATAACGAAAGTACCTACCATTTCAAGTGGTAAGTTTCCGAAGCTCTGTGACTGACACTAAACATAAGGGTTGCTTTACACACCAGAAGGTTAGTTAGTAACTACAGGACTGAAAGGGCAACTAGCAACTCACATGTAATGATCTGCTCTGTTGGGACCAGAACTTGGTGGTGACCTCTCCCGGTCTGCAAAATTTTCCCCAAGATGTTTTCAGTGACCTTTAATACTTATTGTACTAAAAATAAGCTAAAAATACCTGTAAATAATATATAGCCCCTCTTGTTTAAATACAGCACCCTCAATTTATTATATAATATACAGTACAGCAACCATACCATATATACATCATATACTTCTTAATTTATTTACTGCATACCCATAACGACCTTAAAGGGGTATTCTCGCCTGGGCATTCACATTCAGTTTGATAAATCTGCCATATATAAACATTTCTTCAATTAGATGTTATTAAAAAAAAATGTTCCTGTGTGAAGATAATTTCTCATAAATGTAGCCATGTTGTCCCTTAGAAATGATATAGCTTCCTCGGATACGGCCACGTCTGCTGGAGAGATTGCACAAAGAAACAAAAGGTTTTTGTATATGAAATGTCCGTGATTTACTACATGTCGCACAGTCGTCCTGTGGTAATGATTGCTGAATGCTGGAGGTCAGACAGGACTCAATAGCTCATGTCTGGCCACCGCTGCCAAAATGTGACGTGGTCGTATCCGAGGAAGCTATCTCGTTTCTAAGGGACAGAATGACTACATTTATGAGAAATTATCTTCACACAGGAACATTTTTTTTAATAACATTTAATTGAAGAAATGTTTATAAATGGAAGATTAGTGAAACTGAATGTGAATGCCGAGGCGAGAATACCCCTTTAAATATATAATCTCTATTATTAATTAAAATCTAGTATAAAGCAACTCCTAATTAATACATGCAGCACCCTCTTAAACAGTTATTTATATCCTGTGCCCCCAGTAATTAATGTATATTAGTCCCTAGTAATGAATACATACAGCCCACAGCAAAATATCAAAATAATAAAACTTTACTCATCTTCTTCTGCTTCCCCGGTGCGTGGAGTAACCTCCTCCTCATTCAGCAGTTGGATATCATATTGCGTGATGTCACTGCCCCGATTGCACCAGGACACTGATGTCCCATGCGTTTCTTGGTCTATGGCAAAGCGGGGAGCGTATTGTTCCATCGCTCTGCCATAGACCCAAGTATGTGGAGGGTATGCCTCTGGCTACGCCTTGTTGTCCAGTAAGCCATACTAGAGTCAATCCTCGGACCTCTAGTAGGCGATTTGGCCACACCGTGATCCACCATTGGTGGTGTGAGCCCCCAATAGGAGCAAAGTGGTGCCCTCCACATAATCCGGGCCTGCTAACAAGTATTGCACATTGTTATCTCCAATGGGACTTGTATTTAATTTGTTTATTGTAGTATTGTACTGTAGTCTTATAACAATATATAGCTGGTATGTTGGATGAAATACAAAAAAAGTACTTTATTACATCATCAAAAGATTATTAAATATATACAAGACACAGACAATATAAAAACACCTAAAAACACACACACAGAATTGTGTGTTAGACTCTCCTGGGTCAGAAATATGACCCAGTACTCCCCGGCTATCACCGCCCACGACCATAAATACATTCCATGCAAAGGTATAGGTGAGGGCAACAAAGTATACAAATTTTTTTTTTTCTTCTTCTTGGTATTTACATGTAGCATTCGGATGCGGGGATATTCCCTTCTATATGATATACTCACGTTGGCAGTGCCTGTCCGTGCAGCATAGTTCAATATATAGCTGGTATGTATACTTGTTTGGGAACTATCTGTGTATGCTATTAGGTCAGATGACCATTCTGTTTTTATGTATCTTTTGTACTAATACTTTAGTACATAATAAAACTTTTCCACATTTGGAATTTTTTATCGGCTTCCCAGTACACGGCATGTTATAATAAATTACATCACTGGAAAGTAAAATTTGTTACGCACAAAATAAGCCCTCACACAGCTCTGTACACAGAAAAATGAAAAAGTTATGGATTTTTGAAGATTGAGAGCGAGAAATGAACAAAAATACCCTGCGTCCTTAAGGGGTTAAGAAGATTATAGCTAGAGGGATAATTGCAGCGCCAACCTAGCAGGTACAAGTGATGTCGTCTCTAGTGGCCCAACTGATGCCTTATGGGATTAATGGCAAAGCACAGAGGGCAATAAATCTGGTAATCAAAATGTTTTCTGATCAGAGGGTTACAGGGATGGATTTTTTAGGGGTTGGGGTCCTAATTTAAATTGAAATACCTAATGAATTGTCATTTAGAATGTTCCACAACATATCAATTAGGTAGTGTAATATCTATTTTGACAACTGATATATACAATGACTGAGTACTGTGTGAGCATATTTCTATTTTTGCCTGTACAGTGAACAGTATTGCTGCGTATTCCCCAGGCAAAGAGTCAAGAGAAGATTAATAGTCTAACGGAAGATGGGTTAGTAGCAGAGCAATAAAGAGCTAAAAATAGCTCTGGAAATTGTTATTCTCTGCAGTACAATGACACAAAAACTGCCGCATTGTCCACTCTTAGTGTATATTACAGTGTGTGCTTACCGTAAAAACATATATATAGGTATTCTAGTAACCGGAAAAATAACAGCCTGCCATATATATAGCTTTCATTTGAACATACAGTAAATTGGCAAAATATCCATATTAATATTCTTCTGAATTTTTGAGCATGTTTGTTTAAAAAATAATTTCTGAAAAGAAGCAAGAATAAGGAGTTTAAGAGAAAAATAATACCATGTACAGTTATATGCCTTATAAATATAAATAGCTACAATGTTAATGGTTTTCAGAAGATATGCTCAGCTCTCTATACATTATAATACAGGTTGCCATAAACTCCAGTTACAAAAAAAAAATTGTAATAAAATAAGCATGTGAGATGGCATATTGTGAAAACCTATTTCTGTTGACAGACGGCATACTGGAATCCTTGGTCTTGCACTGTGAGTCTATTGGCTGCAATGATTCTGGCCATAAATGCATGTGATTAGATTGGAAAGGCAGGCTAGCAACAGCAAGCTGCAGCCAATAATCAGTCCTGTGCCTAGTGCAGTGACTCATATAAATGACTTTCCCCCTAAACACACAATCTTGTAATGTGCTTTGCATCTATAATTACAGTACAAGGGATTAGAGGAAAATCAGTATCCTGCAAGGCAATCGGCAAATGATTTTAACTATCTGCAATATTCATTGTATAAGACGGGCAGTGTTTGCAGCTATATGTGTACAAGTATACACAGTGGCTGGCCACCTAGACAGGAGAAAGGTTATTAATGCGACAGAATACTTAAAATGGAATGTCAAGAAGTTTTTCACACAATTCTGTCCCTGCCTATTGCCAGCCCTGTACTAAATCACAGACAACAACCGGGCAGCGTTTTCAGACGACAAGGCAAAAGTATAAAAAAAAAATCAAGATCGTGGCAAGATTCATAAGCGTAAGACAGAAGTATAGGCAAAAAGGGCATAATATCACAAGGGAGCCAGAAGACCAAGTCCATAACAGGCAGGCATTGTCAGGTGTAAATGAAGTGACCGAACACTGCAGGCGATTGGATCAGACTTTTGTCACTTCAATATGCACAAGACACCCCCCCCCCCCCCAGCCCAGAGAGACTGGCACTCAAGCAGCCTCCCCCAGAATATCACATCTGGTTGTGTTTCCAAACCAGGATTACTGATCTCCAGGCCCTTATTCCACTGAAAGCTAAGGAGCAGGAAGTTTGTACCATTTTGTTTGCTTCAGATATATTTACTGTACCTAAATTTAAAATAAGGAACATGAAGAAATCTGTTTACTACTATAATTTTACCACATCGAGTAGCTGAGTGCAGAGGTACCTGCCGTGCTGATGCACACAGGAAAGAGTGGGAAGCAAATTACATCCATCTAGGCTCACTGCCGGTGTAGCTTCCCATGAGTTTGAACTTTTGTAAGTTAAATCTACATGAGTAATTCAACCCTGAGTGGGGAAAAAACCCCACTGCCACAGGTCCACAGATACTAAATTTTAAGAGAAACTTTCACTACTTTCACCAACCCCAACTTTTTGCAACCTTCAATAGGCATTGTTGTGAAGAAGAGATTAAAAAATATTGTTTTAAAACCTCTTGTTACACCATTACACTAAATTGCCTGAGCGTGCATTTTCCAAGGGTGGGGATTGGCACTCGCTCACATGAGTGACCATTAATTAGGATAGACAGGCCAAAAACTTCAGTGATGTTTATCAGATGTTGGTATATGTCTAATTGAACATCACTACGTGACCTTGCACTGTCCATGCGTTGTCCGGTAAACATGGGGTAGACAGTAAAATTAATCCATCAGATTGAGGTATGCATATGTAGTAAATGTTAATTCATTTATATAAGGAGAATGAGGCCCTTCCCTCTTTGAGCATTCTCTTCCATGTGTTTTAAATGTGCAAATGCTCCCAGTGGACTTAGAATGGATCTAACTTTTCCTAAAAACAAAGTCTTTCCAAGTGGTATTTCCAAGCTATTGGTACCAGTAAACTTCTCTCCAGCTCCCTCCATTCCAGAGCAATCAATGAAATTATTTTCAGATCTCTTCTGCCAGTTGTGTGGAGCCAGAATTCTCCATTTTAGGTTTCCCACAACCGACCATAGAGAGCTTAACTGCCACAGTTTTCACAATAATTTTAGAATCCTATGTGCTAATTGGTCCCTCCTGTCAGATGTGTGGTCTCTTCCCACCTGACTCAAGAGATCTGAAAGTAATTAGACTAATTACTGGGGGAACAGTAATACCTAGAGAGAGGTATCCAACTGTGAAACATTGCCTTAATATACGAGGCACCCTAATTAATATACTGCCCCCCACAAATAATTATTTAATATACTGCCCCCAAACACAATTGTTTAATTTATATAATATATGAATTATTTTTTTTTTATCATTCAAGGTTTTATTGATTTAAATTGAGAAACATACAGAGTAATATAATTTTATGCATTACTTGCCTTTAGGGCATGCATATTTAACAAGTCAACATTTCAGTTAAAGATACAATGATGGAACATTTATAACAAGAACGAGCAGTAAAAACTGATCTTCACTATTGTATTATCTTTGTTATAAGAGATTATACATTATAATGAAGGTAGGGCAAACCTTGTTGCCAATACACATAGCAAATATAGATTAAGAAGACAGGAGATAGAGGGGGGGGGAAACGAAAGATTAGGTAAGCGGGGGTTAGGAGAGGATGGGTGGGGACGGGAGGAGGGAGTAGAAGGGGTATGTAATGGTAATAGTTATGTGGACCGGGAGTTGTAGTTTTCCCCAGTTGCACCACCTCCACAGAAGCCTTAGTCTTGTAATGTGCGGTAGGACTGGGAGCTCAAGAACTGCTGCCAGTGAAACCACGTCTTAGAAAATCGCATTCGGTCCTTTGGGGACTGAGCGATGAGTTCCTCCATTCTGTGCGTTAGGGCTACCTCCCCGAACCATTCACTCAGTGTGGGGGGGGAGTCTGATTTCCACTTCCGTGGAATGATTGTCTTGGCTGCCTGCAAGAGGTGTTTTGCTAGCGATTTCTTGTATGTTGAGACGGGGATATCAAACATAAATAGTAACACTGCTTCAGGAGTATTGGGTATTTTAAGGCCTGTGACCTCTTCAATGACCTGAAGTATCTTGGGCCAAAAGTTTTGCAGGCGAGGGCACCGCCACCAGATGTGGGACATTGTACCTCCTGTCGATCCACATCGCCAGCAGCTGTCTGGGACATTTGGGAACATTTTGTGTAAAAGCGAGGGTACTCTATACCATCTCGCCAATATTTTATAACTAGTTTCTTGGTGTTTAGAGGCTATGACTGCCTTCTGAGCCAGAGAGAAACATTGTGACCATTGTCCTTCCGAAAATGACTTCCCCAATTCCGTTTCCCAAGCTTTGCAAAAAGACGGAGTAGACGTACGGCTGGGAGAGATTAGCAGTTTGTACATCTCTGATAAGGCATGAGGCGTGTGAGTACGTGCCAGACATAATTGTTCAAAATGTGTCAGAGTACGTGAGAGTTGGGAGTGAGATTTAATGGAGGCATGAAAGTGTCGGAGTTGGGTATATTGGAATTGGTGAGTGGCTGTTGGTGTGGTGTCTGATAATAGTACTGAAAGCGGCTGTAGAGTGGTTCCTGCCAGAACATGTGCAAAGCGAAGAGGTTTAAGTTGTGTGCCCGATAGGAATTCACTCTTTTGGAAGCCAGGTCGGAATAGGGGGTTGTCCATGATAGGTGTGAGTGGCCCTTGTTTGTTCACTAGGGAGTAACGGGGGCTTAAACCTTTCAGAATTCGCAGTGTGTGTTCGGTGGAGAATGAAAGAGGGGTGGAATCTCTAGTGGTGGGGCACCACGTCCAGGGGAGGGTGGAGATTTCTCTGGGACATATATCTTGCGCCAGTGTGACCCATGTTTTGGAATGTTTATGATGAAAGAGATCAAGCACTCTAGCGTGAGCTGCCGCCAAGTAGTAGAGGCGACAGTCCGGCAGACCTACACCTCCTCTATCTTTTGGTAGAATCAGTATTTCTCTTTTCACTCTGGGACGACCCGTGGACCAGACAAATTTAGAGAAGCACTTTCTGGTTCTATCCCAAAAGGAAGTAGGAATGGTGATGGGGATGGTTTGCAGGAGGTAAAGTATTCGAGGCAGGAGGGTCATTTTAAGGATATTCAGCCTGCCAAACCAAGAGAAATCTTTTTTCCGCCATGTATCTAGGTCTGCAATGAAGTTGGCCAGTAGGGGGGAGAAATTATTATTAAACAGTTTGGATAAGTCACTAGAGATCTTAATACCCAGGTAAGTAATGCCCCCGGGGGGCCAGGTAAACGGAAGGGCTGTTTTGAGGGTATCTACTTCAGAGGGGGCGAGAGATATGTTTAGGGCTTCTGATTTTGTCATGTTAACTTTAAAGTTGGACCACTTCCCGAATGCTGTTAAGTTGGACATCAGGGCTGGTAGGGACTGGGCAGGGTTGGTGATATAGACCAGGAGGTCGTCTGCAAAAGCTGAACACTTATGCTCAACCCCGGCAATGGAAATACCCTGGATGTTAGGGTTGTTACGTATGGCTCCTAATAGGTGTTCCATCACTAGAACGTATAGGAGCGGGGATAGGGGACAACCCTGCCGGGTTCCATTTTTGATGGAGAAGGGGGCAGATAGGGTCCCGTTGATTTTCAATCTGGCTGATGGATTGTTATATAGTGACAATATTTTGGCAGTGAAGACGGGCCCTAATCCAATGTTGTGTAGGGTTTCTTTTAGTGAAGACCAGGCAATCCTATCGAAGGCCTTTTCGGCGTCCAGGGATAGTATCATCATAGGGATTTTATGGGACTGGGCGTAATTCATGATGTCGAGGGTTTTTATGGTGTTGTCTCGGGCTTCCCGGCTAGGGACGAACCCTACTTGATCCTTATGAATAAGATCTGGCAAGAGGGGATTTAACCGGTTGGCTATAAGTTTGGCATATATCTTAAGATCGATATTAAGGAGTGAAATCGGTCTATAGCTACCGCAGGATTGGGGGTCTTTGCCTGGTTTGGGAATGACCACGACGTGTGCGGATGTTGCTTGGGGGGGGAAGGGAGATTCCGGAGAAACAGTGTTAAATGCTTTCAGCAAAATAGGGCTCAATATGGACAGGAAGTGTTTATAAAATTTCCCTGTGTAGCCGTCCGGGCCGGGGCTCTTACCACCTGGGAGGCTTTTGACAACCGCTTCTAGTTCTGCTTGTGAGAATGGTTCTTCTAAGGCTGAAATGGTATCTACTGAGGGGAGGGTAAATGGGGAGGGGGGAGATATGTTCGTCTCTCCTGCGGGAAGGGGGGTGACTGGGAGGTTGTATAAGTCTGTATAGAAGGAGTGGAAAGCCTCACAGATATCTGGAGTGGAGTGTGCTATCTTGTTTGGTGCAGACTTAATACTTGAAATAAAGGATTGGGCCGCGCGCCTCTTCAAGGCTCTCGCTAGCATTTGTCCACATTTGTTGCCGTACTCATAAAATTTACTGCGACATATTTGCAGCATTCCCCCGTGTGCCAAGTCAAGCAGGTGTCTAACTTCTAGTCTGGCCGCTTGTAATTCACGCAGTGTAGAGGTCGCTAGCGCACGTTTGTGCTGTGTTTCGAGAGAGGAAACTTTTTGTAGGGCTAGTTGCAGTTTGTGAGCCTTTTCTTTTTTCAGGCGGGTCCCATGTCTGACAAATACGCCCCTAATTAGCCATTTAAGGGTGTCCCATTTGGTCAGAAGGGGGGTCATGTCTTGTTCTCTCTCCTGAATGTAGTTAGTGATTGTTTGTGACACTTCAGCCGTGCATAGGGGATCTAGCAGGAGTGATTCATTTAGTCTCCATGACCATTCGCGTTTGGTCAGGGAGGGCAATCTAAGGGAAGCGTAAACTGGGGCATGGTCTGAGAGCAGTATATTGCCAATGGAAGTGGAGACTACCCAAGGGAGGGTGTTGTGTTGGGTCAGGATGTGATCCAGTCTGCTATACACACCATGTGGAGCCGAATAGAAGCTGTAATCCCTGTCCGAGGGATGTTGTATCCTCCAGATATCACATAATTGTAATTGTCTGAAGGCTCGTTTTACTTTTTTCAGAGCTGAGTAAGCGATGCTGGATTTACCTGACGAATTGTCAAGGGTAGGATCCAGAGTTAGGTTTAAGTCACCACATAGTATAGCAGAGCCTTTTATCAATGGGAGAACCTCGTCGAGCAGATTACGTAAGTAGGTCACCTGGCCCTGGTTGGGTACGTAGGCATTAAGAATGGTGAAGATGTGGCCACTAATGTCAATAGTGAGTAAAAGATATCTGGCGTTAGGATCTACGGTACATTCAATTATTGTATGGGGTAGGGATTTATGTATGGCTATGGCTACTCCACAGGAGCGTGATTGGGGATTGTTAGCAAAGTGCCAGGAGGTATAGTGTTTATGTCTCATCAAGGGGGAATGTCCCACCTTAAAGTGTGTCTCTTGCAGGCATAAAATTTGTACCTTGTTTCTGTGGAAGTGGTGCAGTACCTGGGCTCTCTTAGAGGGAGAGTTGAGTCCTTGGGCGTTGAAGGAGGCAATCTTGAGTTCAGCCATCGTCAGGGTGATTGATTTATTGAATTTCCGTATCTCTGGGTACTAAGGGAGAAATGAGTTAGCAGTGGGGACAAGAATGATGCTTAGGGAGGGTTTTGGGGAAGGGGTGGGGAGGGGCTGGGTTGATGTGGGGAGAGGGAAAGATAGGCAGCGGGAAGAAAGGGGAGGAAAACAAGACAGAAGCAGCGCCTACGAGGAGAGGCGAAGGAGCTGCAGCAGTAACTAATAACCAGTGGTATAGAGGGTGTCGGACTGACAACCAGTGTCGACCGATATCCTCCAACTATTGGGGTGTGAGGTTCCAGTCAGGTGAGCCACACGTGGTCCCCCTAGGGTGAAATGGTAAGATTATGGGCCATCAGGCAAAACGTAGTGATGCTAGATATAGTGGGCAAAACATTATACAATGTAGTTAAGAGGGCGTAGAATCCTAAAAGGATTAAGTTGTGGTAACGGCATTCAGATAGAGTCCATGGACCAACATTGTGGTAGGTCAGATCTAGACATCAGCGTGGGGGTGCTGAGTCCTGGCCATTGGTGCGATGAGGCCGCTTCCTGGGGCTCCTCTTCGGGAGGCCTAGTGGTGTTAGGTTGGCAGAGAGCGGATTGATTCCTCCTTTTGGTGGTATGGAGAAGGAGGGCCAAGTGGTTAGATGAATTGTAGGTAAGTTCAGGTCACGTAAGAAGGATGGCAAGTCGTCAGCTGAGCGAAGGGAGGTTTCCTTGCCTCCTTGGCGGACGTGCAGAGCAAAGGGAAAACCCCATCTATAGGGTATGTCACGTTCACGTAACAGATCAAGCAGGGGTCGTAAGGCAGCCCGTTGCGCCAGTGTATAACGGGACAAATCTGGTAGGATTTTAATGACAGTACCTTGATATGTTATCTGTTTTTGAGAGCGGATTTTGAATAGGAGCTGCTCCTTTAGTGCGTAGAAATGTATCCGGCAGATGACGTCTCTAGATGTTTGAGAGTTCGGATCAGGGGGTCTCAGAGCGCGGTGTGCTCTGTCAATTTCAATATATGTGTCAGGTGGGCGTCCTAGAATGCCATTGAATATGGTGGTTATTGTAGAGAGCAGGGTAGCTTGTGAAACACTTTCTGGGAGGCCTTTGATGCGCAGGTTATTGCGCCTGCTTCTGTTTTCAATATCGTCTATATGTTGCTGTATGGCAAATAGCTGGGTCTGTTGTCGCTGAACTGTGTCTTGTAGGGTCTCAATAGACGCTTCCGTGGAGGTTTTGGCCTGATCCAGAACATCAATTCTGCTAGAGAGTGTAGAGATCTCAGAATGCAGTTTGGCGAATTCCTGCTTACAGTCGGCAGTTATCTGCGCTGCGAAGTTAGACATGTCAGTCTTAGTAGGCAGGGAGGCAAACAATGTATGGAGGTCTGACAAGGTGGGCATTCTTTCTCCAGTGAAGGAGAATTGTGTGGATATGGAGTCCTGCGCTGTGACCCTGGGAGGAGTGAGTGTTCCTGATTGTGGGCCAGTTCCGGGCCCTGTGTGAGGAGGAATAGGCCCCAACCCTAGCTGTGTTATGGTTTGCAGGGGGGAGGTTAAGGGGACTCCAACCCCGTACTCACAAGCAGGCCTCCGGCCTGAATCCGCATTGCTGGGGCTCGAGGGTCCTGGGGCTCCTGTCCCGGTTTTGTGCTGGATTTCCACGGGGGGGTCAAGCAGGCTCCCGTTGTGTGGTGTTCCCTGGTCCGGAGCCAGTTCACCTCCTCTCATTTCCTTGCCGTTTTCCTCCCGGTGGGAGACGGCGTCTGGCAAGTTATTGGCCGGTTCTGCCGCTGAGGTCGTGCCAGTGAGGAGCTGCATCTGCGGCGCTGATCTCGGCGGCGGTGGGGAGGTGACGGTCTGGCGGACGTCTGCGGCTTGCTGCAGGCCTGTGGGTTCGGCGCATGCCGTTTTGTTCTCCTCGGCGCGGGCCGTGGGTTCCGACGGCACAGCGCATAGCAGAGGTGCACGGAGCAGTTGTAGCAGTCATCCGAGCGGGATCGGAGGCTGCGGGTTGCGTTGTTGTCGCCGCGCCTGGCTGCGATGGGGAGCATGGCGGGCGGTGGCGGCCATCTTGGCTCCTCGTGGTCGGCGGCATGAGGTCCATGTTCTCTGGAGTGGTCGGAAAAAAATGGCCAATTCCTTTCTTGGTCGTATATATCTTTTGGGGGGTCTTGGTTAGCCCTTTTCTGGTGGGTTTCCCCATGCCCGTGTGCCTGATGGCTATCGATGGAGAGGGGTTCACAGCGGAGCTCAGGTTCAGTGCGTCCTCACTCTTCCATGGCTGGCCACGCCCCAATATATGAATTATTTTATATATTGGACCTTCACAAACTTTTTTCAGCTGATAGAAAATCATGTACTAACTTCTGCTCCTGCATTTTCTATCTTCTTGCCGCTGCCAGACAGGAAAGGGTGAGCCTGGAGTGCCAGGCCAGATAACCTGGATCTAGGGCCCGGCACTGGCGCTCCTATAGCGCCACTGATAATCTGGTTCTGTTTGTACTTCACACATTCGGACCCCGACCAAAAACTCTATCTGGGCCAGCTTCTTTCCCCGGTTTATCTTTCCTCAGACAATTATGTACATCTTCCTGAGTAAACTTTAACATAGATTGCCCTAATGTTTCAGTAAAGTTGTCACTACCAGCCCCCTCTACTAGGGTCCCATACTGCCTCTTTACTGAATGATTGAGGAAAACATTGAGATCATTGGCCCTCTACACCTTACCATTTTCTTCAGGACCATTTGCATACATACCTGTAATCCTCTTTAGACCATTCCAAACTCCTTTTAACCTGTCTCTGTTCTAATTTATTCTCCAGTTTCTCTGATCTTCACCATCATTTCTTACTCAATGGCTTTGACCAAAGGTTTATTATTATTTATTATTTAAATTTTAATCCTCAGAACAAACATTGATGCAGTCTATGACCACCTCTACACCTTCTTCAAAGTCGTCATGTGCTACTTTGGTGGAAAAGCACAGTTGCAATTCTTCCTCAGCCGCTTCGCTCCAACACATGATCTACCATTTCTGGAGTAGAATCAAACTGTGATCATATTGCCCCAGGGGTGGTAACACCACCAAACTATACCCATCTGTGACATTCGCAAAAACCAGGCAAAGTTCAATCCCCTCTGATCATACACTTTGCTGCCTACCAAAATTCTGGAAACCTGTTGCAGTGATTAACCCTTTAACAACGTGTGATGTATACTTAAGTCACAGGCTGAGCCCTCTCCATACCCGGTGAGTGTTTGCTGCATATTGCATATTACTGTAGCATGGAAGTATATGGTAGGATCAATCAGACAACCTAGGTGGTCTGAAAAATAGTAAAAAATAAAATAAAGAAACCCGAAATATTCTGATCACCCCCATTTCCCTAGAACTGATATAAATAAACCGTAAAAATCATAAACATGTTGGGTATTGCTGCATCCCAAAATGTCCGATCTATCAAAATATAATAACAGTTATTCCCGGCATTTAACCCTGTAACGGAAAATAGCGCCCAATGTTGTAAATGCCACTTTTTCCACATTTTGCAATAAATAAAAAAAGTAATAAAAAGTGAACAAAAGGCCGTACAATACTCAGTGGTAGCATTGCAAATATAATCTTAAGTCGCAAAAAATTACACCACACACTCCATACACTGATGTATGAAAAAGTTATTAGCTCCAGAATATGGCAAAATTAAAAAAAAAATTTACAGGAAGTTTTAATTTAACCCAAACCCTCACATAAAAAAGTTATAGATTTTTGAAGGTGTGAAATGAAAAATGAAGACTCAAAACCAAAAAAGGGCCCGGTCGTTAAGGGGTTAGAATCATCCGTGATGACAACAATCCATACAGATATCTATTTTGTAAATTTCCCACTTCACTATGCAAGTTATAACTTTCTTCTGAAAGACATGCGGATGGTGGGATGTAGAACAAAGTCGTGGATAAATGTCTGATTGACACCGCAGTGGTATTCCCATAGATTTCCCTTTTAAAGATATAGAAATAAAGATATCTGGTTTTATTATACAGTTAACTTTTCTCTGACCAATGGTTCCTAGTGAGGCCATTTCTAGGCCTTTTTTGTGAAATTTGTCTAAGATGGTGAGATGTACATGCGTACCAGGACTATTCCCAAAGGTTCTGAGTGTTTTGAATGATATAGAAGCTGGCTATGTATCAAGAAAATTCTGTTTTCTTTAAGGCATTTTCCTATGTTCTTCAAACAATACAATCTTGTTGAAACTAAAACAAGTTTCAAGTACCGTACTTGATCTGTACAACCAGAGGTTAAAGCAGCTGGTTATAACCAAGCACTTAAGTAATGGTGCCTAAAGAATTGTGGGGCAGCATGTGTATATATACAGGTCAATTAAGTTTAAGAAAAGAAATGGAGCAAACCGGAGCCTAAATGATAAGCAGGTAGGAGAAATCAATAAGACCAGTTGTAGTACAGGCAGTCCCCAGGTTACATACAAGATGGGTAGGTTTGTTCTTAAGTTGAATTTGTATGCAAGTTGAAATTTGTGTAGTTTATAGTTGTAACCCCATACAGAATTTGTTCTGGTCTCTGTGACAATTGGATTTTAAAAATGTTGGGTTGTCATAAGAATCAGAATTAACAATAAAGCTTCATTACAGACACCTTTTATAACTCCTACAGCTGATTATTATATCCTAGGGCTAAAGTACAGTGAATTACCAACATCTAGGGTTCCATTTGTAACTAGGGTTCATCTGTAAGTCGGTTGTTCTTTAGTAGGGGACCGCCTGTATAATGGCATCTAACTCCCATTTTAAGGAAATCTACCAAGTATTTACATCTTTATTAACCATTAATGCTGCTGGGTAGCATGAATACAGCTATATGTTTATATAGAGGTTAACCATCCCGACACAATTTTACCATTGTAGTCAAGAAGTAAGGTATCTAGTAAACCATTTTTTAAAACACCCATCCTGACAAAATATATTTATAGACGATCAATGGTTGCAGTGGTGCCCCCTAGAGAAAATCACATGTGCATGGGCAAGATCACAGCATTTCTTTCAATGATTATTAATTTTTTTATGAGCACTATCCACAGTTGTTAAAAAATATAGAATTTTTTCCCTTGGTGTACAGAGGTTAACTTACAGTGCATGACATTTAGAAAGTTTACCCGCTTTACAAGGTTGCATGTGCTCACTCTATCTGTTGAGGACTGTATTTTTTTGTTGTTTTCAGTTGCCCAGATGTTCAGTTTTACAACAAAGGACACAGGGCGGCTAACATAAATTTGCATTTGGGATAACCTGACTGTTGATGAAATCCCAAAAACATTTACCAAATATTATACAGATTCTGTAACCTAGAAAACTTTTTGCATATGGGGCTGCTGACATTTCACTGAAAAGATATTGGGCTGACACAATAACAATCATATAATGGTATGTTAAGGGTAAACTTATGTGGAGACATTTATCGTCATACAGTTATATCATGCAGCTTCTAAAAGTCAAGGTTGCTTTTTGGAGCCTGTGTAAAGATTAGATTTGAGAAATGTAAATAACAGTGCAGATTATCGCTGCCATTCCAAGTATGCTATTCTTTTCTAGAAGAGAATAATGGATATTAAAGGGGTATTCCCATAAAGACAATTTTTTAAAATATACTCGGGATAATAAAATAACACATTCTCTAATACACTGTGATAAAATACAGCATTTCACATATATAATTCCAACCTGTCTCTATCAGTCCTGGTGTACACAATTTCAGTTGCCCCTGGACTCCAACCCTGGATCTTCTAACTTTCGGGTTGGCAGACATCTTGTCTAACACTGTGGAGCTAAGCTGTTCTCTGCTTCCTGCAGCTTTTCCTCCCCCCTGAATTCATGGATGAGCTCACACTGATACACACTGACTTCCTGCTGGCAAACAGCAGCAGCAGCGAGAGGAGAGCTACAAGCTACAGGCAGATAAGTTCTTTATCCCCGGATGGGGAGGGAGGATCCTCAGATCTAATAGTATGAATGTATGTGTGTGTGTGGTAGAGCAAAGATGTAGCTGAGCTGCAGTGTCATTGTGTGTAATATGCATCTCAGGGATCTCATTATCTAATCTCTGATCTGTCTCTTCTCTCTTTCTACGTGTCAGACACTGGTACAAAGTTCACAAGGTAATTGAAAGTGTATATAAACTTTGTACCCTGGTAATCTAACCACATTGTCAGCACATCTCACAGCACTACAGGAATTATAATGGGGAACATTTACTAACAGTGGTGCAAACTGCACTAAATGTGGTTTGCCTGTCTATAGTGCAGGGTGTGCCAGATTCATGAAGAATGGGTGCCAGAAATCATGAATCTGGCGCTCCCTGCACTGGCCCAACAGAGTTCACTAACTTTTTTGTGGTGCACCTTTAACATAGGGCGTACAACACAATTATCAGACTAGTCAGATTTGCATTATAAATATGGTGCTTTGTCCGACTGAGCAACGAAACGCCCCCTAGTTTGTGTCGCATAATGCCTAGTACAGCTGTGCCACAAAAGGGTCGCTTGCGACACAAAAGTGTCTCAGATATTTCTTAAATACCTGTGCAAGCAGTATGCACTAGGAAGAACCTGCCAAGGCTCTTAGTAAATAAGCCCCAATGTGTCTGCTGTAAATAAGCCCCAGTGTGTCTGCTTAGAGAGTCTCTGGAATTTTAAACTGACCATCACTGAGTTAAAAAAGCTAAATCCGCTCTGAAACTGAGTAAAATTGCACGGAGGCCGGAAGAAGCGCAACCTGCACGAAACGGCCGTTGCCTTTTTGTAGCATCACTCCTCACCCCCTCCCTTGCCTGTCCTATATTATGTGAGTATCCTTTTTTAACTCAATAAAGAAGAATCATCCTTGAAACTGGACGTTGGTGAGTGCCATCCTTTCTACATGACCTTTGCTTGTAAAATTGTAAGGGGTTGATCTTGAAAAATGATCTTTATTGTGAGAATTTTTTTTTTTTCTGTGGGCAAACCCCTTTAAATATGGAAAGTCTTCTTTTCACCTTCATTTCCCCCTAGAATTACATGTACGGTATTTGTATGTATAGTCGCACTACAGTTTAATTTCTGCCATAATGGAAATACTCCTGCTAGCATTTGAGGAGCATTTTTTGTCGAGGAGGAGTACTTTCTGGGAGAGTAACAACACTTATTACCTTCCACAGGATAGGAGAAATAAACAGTTTGCAAAAGGAGAGACTTCCAACACCTTGTAACCACTCTGGTGAGAGCTGCCAGGTTCAACCCTATTGGGGCACATTTACCTAGCTGTCCGCTGTGTGGGGTGGTGGAGTAAGTGGGCAATTGTATCAATTGTAGCTTAGTGGCTAATACAGGCAATCCCCGGGTTACGTACAAGATAGGGTCCGGAGGTTTGTTCTTAAGTTGAATTTGTATGTAAGTCGAAACTGTATATTTTATAATTGTAGATCCAGACAAAAAATTTTGGCCCCAGTGACAATTGGAGTTTAAACAATTTTTGATGTAATGGGACCAAGGATTATCAATAAATCTTAATTACAGACACCTTATAGCTGATCATTGCAATCTGGGACTATAGTAAAGCATTCAGAAAGCTTCACCAGAGGTCAGAGTGGTCTGCCTGTAAGTCGGGTGTCCTTAAGTAGGGGACCGCCTGTATATTTTTTAAAGAATTTAACAATAGCACAGTGGGCCTATGCAACTGCAGCACAGCACAATACTATCAAATTTTAGAAATTTCAAGTAAAGACATTTGGGATGTACAGGGGTGTTGGAAGCTGTAAAGGCTATGAAGGTAGGGCTTTCATATGGAATAGTTTTACCTTATGGAGTCAAGCCATTTCTTAATTGAAATCTCAATAATATATACACAAATGTAGCCTTCGGAAAAGTTTCTACTTGCATATTTCTGCCTTCTAGCTAAACTGATGCTGTTCATATGATTTTCAGTTTGTCTAACATATGAGTTATCACATGAGCTTGTTGCTGCAAATAAATGTCTTCACAGCATGACTTACAATGAACTTGAAACCCTTGTTACCAAAGTTTAAGAGATTTTTATCTAGGGCTTAACTGCCCTAGGTGGATCATTACAAGGGTAAACTGTCTGACTGGAACCCACCTGTTAAATTGAATCTTGGGGCCCACCTACTGCTATGCGGAAGTATTACATATACTTACTCCCTGAATGTTTATATGCTTAGACCTCGTAAGAAGCAACATATGCTTTGGTTTGTTTTAAAAGCACTCAAGCATTTAGTTTTAAACACATCTGCAGAGGAGTAAATTCTAATGCTTTTCAAAATGAAATTCAGGCCCATCTTTTGAGAACGGCCGTAACCCTTTGCTGTCTATACCCTTTTTAATTTTTGTGCTTCCATTATTGGTTCCCCTTTAAAAAAAAAAAAAAAATCCATAACTTTTTTATTTTTCTAAGTTCGGAGCTTTAAGGGCTTGTTTTCTGTTGTCCTTCCTATTGGCTCTGTTTTTATGGCTTTCACTGTGCGCATCAAATAATACTTCCTCTTTATTTTTTGGGTCAGCACGATTACGAGGATACCACATTTATATAGGTTTTATTAGGGTTTAATCAGCTGTAAAAAAAAAAAAATCTAAAATATTTTCTATGAAAATACCGTAAATATCATTTTGCCAATGTGCCACTGACCCATTTTAACAGTACAGTGGTTTGCAGTAAGTCATAGCATAGCATAAGTCAAGCATAATACAAAATATTGTACTATTTTGGTACTCTTTGCCAAGGGGTCGAATAATTTATTTAGAAATTGTTCAAAGCATACAAGCCAAATTAACATAAATCAACTTTCTCAAATACAGTACTTTTTTCATTTCCTTTATTGTACGCACCTTCAGATTTATAGTGTATCTAGTGCAGAATGACAGATGTTATTTGCAATTAATGTCTTTTAAGGAGTAGCCCTCTTTTTTTTGTATAATGGTGGGGTTAAATATTATTGTATGTATAGTTTCCTAGTTATACTATAGGTTGGTATAACAAAATTGGAATTGATTTTATCTATTTTTATATGCAAACAATTGAATTGAAAAATTAATTGGTGCCTACATGTCAATTGCAACTAATTTTAAATGAAAAAGCTTCATTTCACTATTTGATTTCCATTATGTCACAGGTGCTCCAGCGACCCACGACCTGGGTCGCAAGGGCACCCATGCACCTGTCTGTGCCCCCGAACCACTGCCTCTGCTCTCGCCTCTCCACGATCCTGTGCTGGCTCCAATGCCAATAATTGGCGCTGGCCTGCTGCCATTTCTGAAAAATTTCCAGTCTCTTCCTGTGTTCCCTGCCAGATCTTGTGCCTTAGAAAAAGCTTTGTCTCATGCCCTGCGCTGTTATTGTGATTTCCTGTTGTGACCCCGGTTCCGTTCCTGACAACGCTCCTTTGCTGCCTGCCTTGACCTATTGCTACGTCCCCGACTCTGATCCCGTGCTGCCCGTCCTGACCTCCTACCTGTCCCGACTACGATTCTACCTAACGTCTTTGTACCTCGTCTTGGCTGCTGCCGCGGACAAAGTTGCACCTGTAGAACGACCTGGTGGTACCACGGCGCAGCAAGTCCAACCTGCTTTGCGGCGGGCTCTGGTGAAAACTGGGTGCCACTTAGATTACGGTCCCAGGTGTCGGCTTATGTCATCGTCCGTGTTGGTCCGGTGGCTCCACTACCCCTGGAGCTTTACACATTATCTTACACATTATATTTCTAATGCTGATGTCAACATAGATGCTTTATTAATAACAATTTTCAAATGAAAGCGAGCAATAAAAGTATCAGTCATAAAACATGTCTTGATATGGTATTAACTTAATTTTAGCTGCCTTATTGATTTTTAATATACTTTTGCATACTGACCAATACCTTTCTATTTTTTACTTCTTCCTACAGCTGTTACGCGAGTTGAAGCATCCAAATGTCATTGCTTTACAGAAAGTATTCCTGTCTCACAGTGATAGAAAAGTTTGGCTACTGTTCGATTATGCAGAACATGATCTGTGGGTAAGTTTGGATTTACTTGTATGCGGTTTCCAAAAGCTGAAAAAATAGCTATGGATCCTGCAAATCAAATCATGAACAAATGAACAAAAAACCTTTAGGATTATGTAATATATTGCAATTTACAACTTGCCTAGCATTAATGAGCACTAAAATCAAGCTCAATATATAAATAGAATAATAATAATCTTTATATAATGCCATCATATTCTGTTGCGCTATACAAATCATAGGGAACATACGTATACAAATAAAATGCTACATTCCAAAACCGTACAAAACTTCATATAGAACAGTAGGAGCGAGGGCCCTGCTTGCAAGAACTTAGTTTATGAGGATGAAGGGGTATAAGAGCTTGTATAATGACCCAGCCATTCTTTAGAAGGGAACAGAATAAAATCATTTAATAAATAATAATCCTGCTGCATGAACCAACCATCAGCTGCCATCTTAAGTCCAAGGTGAATGTGACTGCAGAAAAGTCTACAGGCGGTCCCCGTGCTATGTACAAAAGGCTTAAGTTGAGCCTCGGAACTGTATATTTTTTTTAGTCTCTGTGACAAATGGATTTAAAAAAATGTTGGGTTGTCATAAGAACCAGGATTAACAATAAAGCTTCATTGCAGACACCTTTGATAACTGTTACAGCTGATCATGGTAGCCTAGGACTAAAGTAAAGTAAATTAATGAAATCCAGAGGGCTGTTTGTAACTAGGGGTCATCTGTACGTTGGCTGTAAGTAGGGGACCGCCTGTATCTGGTATTTGCCGGATGACAGACAGGAAAAGCACATAGGATGGGTCAGTAACGAGAGTTGACATTTCATGCAGTTAGTGAGTGTGATACCCTTGTCTAAAGATGACACCAGCACAGGCTTAGCACCAGAACCAATTTCTGTATGTAAACAAAGAACCAGGCTCCATACAGAATTATAGCACCAGAATACGGATCCTTTTAGAAATAGAGCAACAAAATGGGCTCCATGTACGGCACCTAAGCAATGGTTATAACACAAAACCAACACCTGAAATAGCCTCTGTACACAATTTAAAGGAAACATGACAGCTCCCCATTTGATTTACATATACGTATACTTCTCAAGCTTGACACTTTTAACTGTTATGTGGGGGCGTAAGTAGGAGAGGCACATTTGCACAGACACTTTATACAAAAACACTCCTATATACACACATTTATGTGATTATATACACACATAAAGTTCTGAACTCACACACTCAATTTTATATGCATGTGCAAACATACACACATGTATATATTTATAGGCACATATTTATGTGTTCATATATACATTTATACACTAATGCATACAGTAGATACAAAGTCAAATGGTATATACACATACAGTATATTCGCATCCATACATTTAAACACACATCTAGACATCAAATTTGCAAGCATACTGTATAGTACAAACACATTATATATATATATATATAATATACACACACATACACATGTATATAGCATATACCTATACATAAAGTATACACTCACCATACGTACACATACATGCAGTATAAAAACACTATATGCACACATACTGCTTATGCATACAGCATCTACACACATAATGCATATACTTACAGGATATAAAACATATACACACATACATACAGCAAATACAAACGTACGGTACAGACCAAAAGTTTGGACACACTTTCTCATTCAAAGAGTTTTCTGTATTTTCAGGACTATAAAAACTGTAGATTTACACTGAAGGCATCAAAACTATGAATTAACACATGTGGAATCATATGTACAAAAAGTGTGAAAGAACTGAAAATATTTTTTATATTCTAGGTTCTTCAATGTAGCCACCATTTGCTTTTATTACTGCTTTGCATATTCTTGGCATTTCCTTGATAAGCTTCAAGAGGTAGTCACATGAAAAGGTTTTCACATCACAGGTGCCCTGTCAGGTTTAATAATTGGTATTTCTTGCCTTATTAATGGGGTTGGGACCATCAGTTGTGTTGTGCAGAAGTCAGGTGGATACACAGATGATAGTCCTACTGAATAGACTGTTAGAATTTGTATTATTGCTAGAAAAAAGCAGCTAAGTAAAGAAAAACAATTGTCCATCATTACTTTAAAAAATGAAGTTCAGTCAGTCTGAAATATTGGGAAAACTTTGAAAGTGTCCCCAAGTGCAGTTGCAAAAATCATCAAGCGCTACAAAGAAACTGGCTCACATAAGGACCGTCCCAGAAAAAGGAAGACCAAGAGTCACCTCTGCTATGGAGGATAAGTTCATTCAAGTCACCGGCCTCAGGAATTGCAGGATATCAGCATCTCAGATTAGAGACCAGGTCATTGCCACACAGATGTCTAGCAACAGACACATTTCTATAACAACTGTTAAGATTAGACTGTGTGCAGCAGGCCTTCGTGGTAAAATAGCTGCTAGGAAACCACTGCTAAGGACCGGAAATGAGCAAAAGAGACTTGTTTGGGCAAAAGAACACAAGCGTTGGACATTAGACCAGTGGAAATCCGTGCTTTGGTCTCATGAGTCCAAATTTGAGATCTTTGGTCCCAACCACCGTGTCTTTGTGCAACACAGAAAAGGTGAACAAATGGACTCTAGATGCATGATTCCCACCAAGAAGCGTGGAGGAGCAGGTGTAATGGTGTGGGGGTGCTTTGCTGGTGACACTTTTGGGGATGTATTCCAAAATTGAAGGTATACTGAACCACAGCATCGGCATGCTATTCCATCCGGTTTGTGTTTAGTTGGACCATCATTTATTTTTTAACAGGACAATGACCCCAAACACACCACCAGGCTGTGTAAGGGCTATTTGACTAAGAAGGAGAGTGATGGGGTGCTACGCCAATTAACCTGGCCTCCACAGTCACCAGACCTGAACCCAATTTAAGATGGTTTGTGATGAGCTGGACCGCAGAGCGAAGGCAAAAGGGCCAACAAGTACTAAGCAACTCTGGGAACTCCTTCAAGACTGTTGGAGGGCTATTTCATGGGACTACCTCTTGAAGCTCATTAAGAGAAGGCCAAGAGTATGCAAAGCAGTAATCAAAGTAAAAGGTGGTACTTTGAAGAAGCTAGAATATAAAACATATTTTCAGTTCACACTTTTTTTGTATATAATTTCACATTAATTCACAATTTTGATTTTGTGAATCTACAATTTTTATAGTCGTGAAAATACAGAAAACTTTGAATGAGAAGTTGTGCCCAAACCTTTGATCTGTACTGTACATACAGTATATACACCATGTACATACACATACATACCATGTATACTCATAAAGCACAAAACAAAAAATGTGTGTGTGTATATGCAATATCAAACAGGTGGGTGAATGAGTGGCTGTGTCAGGAATTCAGCCGGCTGTGTCGGCGGGTGGGAAGGAGGGCTTTTGGGTGTGCTGTCAAGGGAGAAGCGGGAGACTGTGTGGGTGGAAGGCAGGTGGTCGGATGTGCAGATAGGAGGATGTTCGGCTGTGCCAGCAGGTGGCCGGTTCTACAGTTGGGCGCAGAGGTGGGGTGCAGACGGGTCCTATTACATTTCGGGTAGCCAGACCCCTATTCATGCTGTGCTCTTGCTGTCAGCAGGGAGAGAAGGGTCTGGGAGAACGGTGTTGATCATTTTTTTGGTTCTGCTGTCCATCCGATACCCCTGTGCAATGCGGGCCCCGAAGCAGCCGCTATGGCAGCTACAGCTGTTGTGTCCCTGCTACTATTCATACTGCAAAATCTACACCACTAACTTGTTAATCTTTAACTAAACATTACCAGCCTTGTATGCAAATGAGGTCCTATAGTCCAATCTACACTACTCTGAGGGGAGCAGTCTGGTGTACTCATGAGATGACAGCCCGGCAACTCCCTCCTATTTCCTCATTATCTCTAAGCCTTGTGCTTGTGCACATTCTTCTTCCTGAACCAGCCTTGTCATCGAGCCTCCTGCTTGCATAGCGCATGCGCTCCCCCCTCTGTAAATTGGCAGGATTTCCTGAGAGATTAGGGTAAACAGCGACCGCAAGGGGTGTATACGGCTAGCCTGGAGGACGGTTTAGCCATAAATATAGATAACGTCACAATGCTAATTGGCATAATTGCCGGGGATAAATACAGTAGATTTTTGGAACTTCAAGCAACAGAAAGAAAAAAAAATGTGAAAGTTATTAGCAGGAGTGCTGCGTGGTGCAATCGAAATGGTAGGAAAGAAGCATGTGATAGGTGTCCTTCAAAGCTTCAAATTCAAGCTTGGTACATAACTACAGCACCAGAACTAGGCTCTGTACGGAAATACTGCAACAGAAGCAGGCACTGTACAGAAATACTAAATTATATTTTTTTTATGTTTCAGCATATCATTAAGTTTCATCGTGCCTCAAAAGCAAATAAGAAGCCCATGCAGCTACCTCGATCAATGGTGAAATCTTTGCTGTACCAGATTTTGGATGGAATTCATTATCTGCATGCAAACTGGGTACTTCATCGAGACCTGGTAGGCAATCAAAGTCTAGATTCCCTATGACATGTGTGTTATTCCTCTTTTCTGTAGCCCCTCCCCCCCCAAACTTAAACCTCCCCAACAACGGGGGAAATGTTTTAATCTTGATTAGAGGAGCTGACTGCTTCCTTCTGAAACGTTCCTGTAAACCCCATCTGCGTCCTCCCTATAAAGGGACAGAAGATGCCCTTGTTGTGCAAACTAGTTGCCTCATGTAGAAATTGCTCTGTGAAGTCTTTTTTTTATGTACTTGTTTTGATAAATAAAAAAACAAAAACTTAAAGTGTGTGTGCTATCCTACTTTTCTTCATATTAAACAGTGTATTTAGCTGGTAGGTAATTTGGGAGCTAGTAGATTCCCTTTACTTGGTAGACCTATTTCCTTACTGAGCAAAAATTTCATTTGAAATATTATCCAGGTCTGCAAGGAGTTAAAGTGGCCCGCAGGATAAGGTATAATAATCTGATTGGTGTAGACCAATCATGCATTAGAAAGAAGCATTCTTTTAAATACAACCTGTCACCAGCAACCTCATTTTCAGTAAAGATCAGTTGCGGAAGCCCATCACACATGCTGGGTACGGTCACACTTTGCAGTTAAAACTGCATTGCAATCAGCTTTGAGATGGTTTTAGGTGCAGTTTTGTCAATTGAACAGGTGAAAGACATTAACTGAATGGATGAAAGACATTTGTGGAACAAGTTTCCCGTTCAAAATCAAATTTACTCGTTCAGTTCATGTCTCACCTGTTAAATTTACAAAACTGCACCCAAAACCACCTCAAAGCTGATTGCGATGCAGTTTTAACTGCAACTTGTGACCGCACCCTCTGTCTTCTCTGGGCATTTGCATTACAATATAATTGTGTGTTATAACCTACAATGCATGCTGACAGAATCCTATGTGTAGTCCCAGGGGTTGGGCTTTGGTGACTTGTCTGTGCTAGACTCCTTACCTCTCAGCTACTTTTGTGCTCTAGCGATGTGTTTGCGAGCAAGCCGGCTGTTGTTTGTGAAGGACGGGAGCCGGCTCCTTTCAGTGAGCCAATGGCTTACTTAACCCCACCCCTAACCAGCTTACCACGACACCTTTAACCTAATATAATCGTGTTAAAAGTGGAGTGGTGTGGGGTGATTGGCTGGACTGGACCTCTCTATTATATATTTAATATGAAGTCGTTCAGGAGCCAGAAGAGCCGGCTCTTCTTAGTCAGCAGAGCCTAATGAGCCAGCTCACTAAGAAGAGCCAGACTTCCCAACATTATTGTGCTCCTGTACAGCCCCTCCCTCCCCCACTGATGTCAGCTCACCAGGCTGTGAGCTCTCTTCCTGTGATGGAGCAAGAGGGAAGGCTTGACAGGAGCACAAAGGTGAGAGCTGAGGAGCGATCAGCGCAGAGAAGCCACATGCTGTTTTTGAAATGCTTCCAAACCAAAACCCAACACCTAGGACTACACAGAGGATTCTGTCAGGGTGCAGGGTAAGTTATAACACTATTATATTTTATTGCAAATGCTCAGAGAAAGAAGAAAGGCATATTTGCACTGCAGGTGGGATGGGCATCTGCAACCTGTCTTTAGTGAAAATAAGGTCCCCGAGGACAGGTTCCCTTGAAATAAAAAATATTACATTGGTTATTATTATTACCTGCACTTATGATCTATGAAATAAAGAAATGTTTTAAGGTAAGGTAATTGTTTTCATTTTGTTTAGGTCAATATTCCTAGACACCTTATTTTCAAATAAAGTAGAATAAAAGAAAGATGCAGACAAATAATAGTAAGTTATGGGATGGTAATGGTTAATGCTAAGCTGTGGAAATAGTCAGATATAGGTCGCTGAGATTTATTCTGGCACAAAAAAGCTGTATTTTCCACCCTAAAAATGTCATATTCTTTGATAAATGTTTTGAGCCTATTTCTGTATATACATCTGCTAATCTGGGACCCTTACCATTAGCTTGCTTCTATCTTTACAAAGAATCTATGATCGATGTATGAAAAACCTATTTGACTGCTTGAATAGGATATTAAAACCATATATTTTTCTTAGCCCACAGGTTTTAACTATTTTGGCTAAGAAAAGCCAAAAGGCCAAAGGTTAACTATATTTCAGGCCTTTATCTAAAGCTATAGGGCTTAGACCATTTCCCTGATAGGTAATTGGGTTACTGTGGCTAGAAAGGGTATGTAGAAGCAATGGCACTGAAACACTTCTTATCCCATATGCATTCCTTAGGTCAGGGTTGGTGTGTGGAGTGTTAACTCTGTATAGCTATACAGTGGTACTTTGTGCTCCAAACAAACACAATAGTGCACAATAGAAATATCATGAGAAAAGGAATGGCGCGGTACTCAATCAGCTTGATTCTGAAAGTTATTACGGCATTCCAAATAATTCCAGGGATGATGAGGTGAATGCAGAGGTGCACAAACAAGTGATGGTCATTTCACACTGATAGTGCTGTTCCTGCTGCCACCTATTGTATATTTCACCTGTCACTCAAATTGCATCACCTGCAACAACACTCTCATGTGATTACGTAAATTAAAATGAGCTTGATGAGCTTCACTTAAACCAGACTTTTACAGAAAAATACTCCTACTAACTTCTAAAATCTTTTGACGCTAAACTAAGCAAAAATAATCAATTCTCTAATTTACTCTTATTAGCTATTTGCAAGTGTTTAGCAGCTAGCAGAGGTTTTAGCTTGTCCCCTTAGGCTAATCTGCATTTGTCATGCTTCCTGGTAACCATGGGAAACTATATGGAATACCTAGAGATGACTTGTTAGGAGGGGCAGTAGGAACTTTGGTGATTTCACAAGAATGTGACTCATCACCTGCTACAGGTTGGCCTACCGGGGGGGTCCGTGACTCCGATCGCAGCCCCGGGGTCGGCCAGTGCCCCAGGGCTGCGTGCTACACTCCGGGAGCCAGGTCCTGCTTTCTAGCTCAGTGTGTTACATAACACAGTGTAATGCAATTTGTAATAAGAGCTTGAACAGGCGATCAGAGCATTGCCTGTTCAAGCCAACCTGTAAAAGTAAAAAAAAAAGTTTTTAGCTTTATTTGTTTGGGTGTTTTAAAGTCCCCTAACATTACTGGACCAGCTCGGTGAACGCTGTAAAAACAAAACCCAAAACACTTGCCAAAAATGTAAACTTTTCAAAAAACCCCTTCACAAAAATGTTCGAAAAGTGATCAAAAAAAGTTATGTACGCCAAATTGGTACCACTGAAAAGGACAACTCAACACGTAAAAAATAAGCCCTAAACCAGCTCTGTCAACCAAAAAGTATAAAAGTTATGTCTCTGAAAAGATGGTGACGGTGACAAAAATAAATGAGATTTTCTCTATATTAGTTTTTCTTCAGTAAAATTGTAAAAAATACATAAAAAACTATATAAATGAGGTATCATCGTAACCGTAGTGATCCATAGAATAAAGATCATATGTTATTTTTATGGTACGGTGTACAGCCCCCCCAAAGAATGCAATAAGAAAGGAAAACAAAATTGGCGATTTTCTTTTCCTATATACATTTGAGGGTGCGGTCACACGTTGCAGTTATAACTGCATCGCAATTAGTTTTGGGCTGGTTTTAGGTGGTACTGTTTATTTTAACAAGTAAAAGACATCAAATCAACAAGTGAATAACATTTGTGGAACAGCTTTCTCCTTCAAAATCAAATTCACCCGTTCAGTTCATGTCTTTCACATGGAAAATTGACAAAACTGCACCTAAAACCACCTCAAAACTAATTGCGATGCAGTTTTAACTGCAACATGTGACTGCACCCTTAGAGCTAATAACACCTCATCAATAAGCTAATGACCAACTAAAATGAAGTATTTGTAAAGTGCATCTCATGTCGCTGAAAATAAGCCCTTATTTGTCCAAATTGCCAAAAAAATAAAGATTGTATAGCCAATAAAAAGGGACAATGCATAATCTGCTCTGAATGGCGTAGCTTCCCATCAATGCCCTGGCGTGTGCCCATACAGCAGGTTACCAACACATATGGGGTATAGGCGCACTCAGCAGAAATTGGGTATCAAATTTTGTGGAGCGATTTGGTATTTTATCCACTGAGAATTTGTACATTTTTTGAAAAACACCTTCCTTTTTTCCAAAAAAGTAAAAATTTCAAAATTGCACGCGATTTTGTTTTATCCCCTGTAAAACAATTAAAGGGTTAACAAACTTCATGAAAGTTGTTTTACATATGTTAAGGGGCGTTGTTTTACATATGTTAAGGGGCATAGTTTCTATAATGGGGTTTTACTTTTATTGAGGCTTCTTAAAGTGACTGGAACCTGAGCAGGTCCCTGGCAGCATTTTGTGTATTTTATGAAAATGTGAAAAATTGCACCCAAATTCCCATAACATCCTACAAAAATGAGAGAGTGCATAAAAAACCATGTCCGCACATTCGGTTAATGTTAATTATCAAGTTTTTTTTTTGGCTGTTGTGACTATGTGTGGAAAAAGAACATTTTGAATTTCGAAAATCAAGAATTTTTCAGAATTTTTACCAAATATCCGTTTTTTCATAAATAAACGCACAACATACCACCAAAATTTTTAACTAACATGAAGTACAAAGTGTCACAAGAAAATAATTTCAAAATCACTTTGATATGTTAAAGTGTTCCAAAGTAATAACCACTTAGTGACACAGGGCAGATTTGAAAAAAATGGGCCGTGTCAGGAAGGTGAAAAGTGGCTTCGGCATTAAGGGGTTATACACAGGATAATTTGCTGATCGACGGGGGTCTCAGTGATGAGACCCCCACAGATCACTAGGTTCCAATGGGGTCCCAGGTACCTCCGTCGGATCCCCATTACTCCCCGAGTGTAATGGAGCAATTCTATGGCGCTGATGGAGATTGCAGAGTGCTCCACTTTTCAGTTAATTATTTTTTACAAAAGTTTTTAAAATGTCCAATAAATTTTATTCCACTTCACAATGGTGTCCCACTTGTTGTTTGTTCGTCACCAAAAAAATTACAATTGTATATCTTTATGTTTGAAGCCCGAAATGTGGCAAAAGGTAGAAAAGTTCAAGGGGGCCAAATACTTTCGCAAAGCACTGTATAGAAAGAAAATAAGACATTACAGTGTAACATTATCACATGAACAAAAGGAGTAGCATTTATCCACCCACCAGCTCAGGGATAACTTAACAAATAAACTATTACAGGAGGTCACCGAGTTAAGAGCAATCGACTTTCAAACAACCCCTAGATACAGATGGACCTTTCTGCCCATTGTGACCTCTGGTGAAGCTCTCTGGACTCTCTCACTTTAGTCACAGGCTGCAAAGATCAGCTTTGGGGTGGCTGTAATGAAGCTTTATCAATAATCCTTCTTCCCATGACTGCACAAGATTTTGAAAATCTAATTGTCACAGGGGCAAAAAAAATTTGTCTGGAGTTAAAATGATAAAATATATGAGTTCTTACTTACATACAAAATCAGCTTAGGTTCTTTAGTTTTGTTCCTATCTTGTGCGGGGACTGCCTGTATTTTCATGTTTTTTAGTTTTATAAAGCAACTTTCTTCAGACTGGCTTTTGCAAGAGAGTGCTATTCACATTGCCTACAAATATGAGTAGCTTCGAGTAGATTGTTTGTGGTATGCTATGAGAATTTTGTCATCTGTCTGTGTGGCAGAACAATGAATAATGGGCAAAGGAAAGCAGCACGTAACTTGGGAATTGTTCCCACGGGAATTAAGTTCTTAAACAATGTCTTTTTATGCACAAAAAATAGTCTAATACCATAACACTATAGGGTCAGTAGCAGTTTATGCAACAAAATAGAGCAAACAAAATAAAATAGGAAGGCACCCGTAGAACTGTGCCTCGGGTAATACTGTCAGGAAGGTATCACAGTTAAAGACACAGCGGACAGATTAATTCCACGGAACAATGATGTGCAACATCATGATGCAACAATGATGTGTAACAACATTACCAAACACCCAAAAAAACGGGGTCCGGGAATACATGCAAAAAAGTAAACAAGCAAAAGTAGGTAAATGCAGGTAGTAAATGACGTCAACGGTTTTTTGTAAAATAGGAAACCATTTTATTTACATCCACAAAACAGTGGTCAAATATACCAATGGTGACAAAGATGTACAGATGGGTGTTAACATGAAATAAACCACCTTCTTCATGATACATGAGGGTGATATGTAAAATGGTGTGGGAACTTGCAGTCTATATGTTCAATAGGCGTAATAACAAAATCACGGTAGCTGCATTTATGTTCAATAGCTGTGTGTCGTATAGCCACTTCCCTAGTGGTTGAATAGTGCATCCAGTATATTGTAAATTACAGGAACACCCTACAAGATAAATTACAAAGCCTGTACCGCAATTGATAAGTCAATCTAGTGTTTTAGAAAAGGATCATGGCCTAAAACTTGCCTCTGTTTTTTTAAACCCCTTAACGCCACAGCCCTTCTTCGTTTTTCACTACCCACATTCAAAAATCTATAACTTTTTTTTTTCCATGTACAGAGCTGTGTGATGGCTTATTTTCTGCGTAACAAATTACACTTCAAAATGGTGGTATTTCATATTCCATGCCGTGTACTGGGAAGCAGGAAAAAAATTCCAAATGCAGTGAAATTGGTAAAAAAACGCATTTGTGCTGTATACTTGTGGGCTTGGATTTTACGGATTTCACTGTACAGCCCAAATGACATGTCTACTTTATACGGGCAAATTTGTATAGGTTTTATAATGGTTTCATACATATTAAAAAATGTAAACCTCCTGTACAAAATTTTTTTTTGGATTTGGCCGTCTTCTGGCGCTAATAACTTTTTTATACTTTGATGTATGGAGCTTTGGGAGGTGTCGTTTACAATGTTGTCATTTTTAGGACTGTGCAACCTTTTGATCACTTTTTATACATTTTACATATTTTGATAGATCAAGCATTTTCGGACGCAGTGATACCTAATGTGTTTATGATTTTTACTGTACATTTATATCAGTTCTAGGGAAAGGGGATGATTTGAGTATTTAGGTTTTTTCATTATAATTTTTTTTTTAAACTTATTTTTATTTTTACTATTTTTCAGACTCCCTAGGGTACTTTCACCCTAGGGTGTCTGTACGATCCTATCATATACTGCCATACTACAGTATGGCAGTACAGGCGGTCCCCTACTTAAGAACACTCGACTTACATACGACCCCTAGTTACACACGGACCTCGGGATATTGGTAATTTATTGTGCTTTAGTCCTAGGCTACAATGATCAGCTGTAACAGTTATCAAATGTGTCTGTAATGAAGCTTTAGTATTAATCCTGATTCTTATGAAAACCCAACATTTTTAAAATCCAATTGTCACAGAGACCAAAAAAGTTCTGGCTGGGATTACAATGATAAAATATACAGTTCTGACTTACATACAAATTCAACTTAAGAACAAACCTACAGACCCTATCTTGTATGTAACCCGGGGACTGCCTGTATATTGGGATTTTACTCCTCATACATTACAATGTGCTGATAGCACATTGTAATGCATGGGTTAACCCGAAGACACGAGGCTACCATGGCAACAGATCGCCGCTCTCCGATGACGTCACGGGGAGCGACGATCCTCGCCGGCGGCATTCAGCGGGGAAACACCCGCGATGGGTGCCAGCATCGGTGTTACCGGTATCACAAATGACCACTTTTTTGTTCTTAATAAAAATTAAAAGGTTGAAAACTCTACTATGCATAATTATTTACAACATGATTACTTTAAAAAAATATATACTGTTATCATAGGCAGTTTGTTCAAAAACATTTCAATTATACTCTAATTGTTGATGACTGGAAAATTACAATGACTGCAATTCATAAAGGTAATTTTGGAAAATATGAGAAAATATTATTTGCATAATAATTTGGAACACAGTGTAGTATACCTATTGAACACACAGACTGTAAGATCCCACAACGTTTAAATGTCTTAAACAATGCAAAAGATTATATTATATTATTATATATTATTGTTCTAATACTATATTTTTTTCTATTGATCTGTATGGTAAAAATTACATACGACTTACATACAAACTCAACTTACAGAACCTACAGAACCCATCTTGTATGTAACCCGGGGACTGCCTGTACTGACAACCCGGACTTCACTGCTATAGATGTAGTGGCATGGCATTTGTGGCCAGGTGCACTGCAGCCAATCAGTGGCTTGAGCGGTGAGCTTTTCATAAATGGCATGTTGCTGTTGAGTCTAGGGATTGACTCCAGCTCTTTGACCATAAATGAGAACTAGTCCAGCAAGGACTGGAAAAATGGCAAGAACAATTATACTGGCACTAGAACAAAAGAGATTTAAAGTGATATAGGGCACATGCACACAAAAATGTAAAAACAATTATTCTTGGTGATGAACCCCGTAATGGAATATAGGGCCTAAATTCATGAATCAACACTTTTTTCGGCAAACAATTTTTTAATTTATTTTTTTTATAAAATGTGAAAAAACGGTTTTACAGTTAACAAAATAGTATTAATCAAAACATCATCCAGTCCCACAAACAATGATGCCTTACACAGCTTTGTACACTAAAGTATGAAAAAGATGCAAGGCAATGGAAATCAAGGCATTTTTTCTAAATACAAGGTTTTTAAACTTTTTAAAACATAACTAAAATGTATATAAATTTGTAATCCATAGAATAAAGGAGAGCTGTGTAGTTTCGAACAAACATTGAAAGCTGTAAAAATAAAGCCCATCAGAATATGTTGCAACAGTGTCTTTTGAAATTGGTGAATTCCACCACATTTGGAATTTTTTTACGGCTTCCCAGTATATGGCACAGAATTTTAAATAGTACCACCAGAAAGTACTACTTGTCTCCCAGTTAACAAACCCACATATAGCTTTGTACACAAAAAAAGTTATGGCTTGAGGAAGGAAAAGAGTGGAAATGGAATGCAAAATACAAAAAAACCCCTTGATCTTGAAGGGGTTAAATGGGGATCACAGCGGGAATAGGTTGGCCCCTTAGGCTCATTAGCATAATTTACCAAGTTGATTTTAAAAGGAAGGGGACCATGGACTACAAATATAAGAAGATTACCACAGCCACGGTGTCTGGATCTATAAGTAAGTGCCCCTGGTTTATCATCATAGATTTTTATGCTAGATTTCCTTTAGAGAAGAGCTGTACAGAACAGCAAAATGTGACCTGGTTATTCCAGGACCAATAACCCTTAATTAATGAAAGGAAAATGGATCAGTATCCATATCCATTATTTTAAGACCGTTTGTCTTATCTGTTAACCCCTTACTGACATGTCATAATAGCGCGTCACATGTCAGCTGCGGGTGTATGGAGATGGCTCATAGGCTGAGCCCTCTCCTTACAAGGTGGGCGTTTGCTGCATATTGCCAGCACCAACTGCGGGTGTTAAACATGTAAAAAACCCGGCAAAGCTGCCGGAGTCATTTAAATTCGTGCTACACATGGGTGCCACCATCTTGGATTCGATTGCCACTCCCTGTGAGGTAATTTTGGGGCGGTGATCAGTTGATATGACAGCCTTGGGTCATACGAAGGTTTCCTTTTAACTCAATCATTACAATGTGCGATTTTCACATTGCACTAAATGATGTGGTAAATTCCCAAATACTGCCATATTGTAGTAGTACCCCAGGGGGTCTGAAAAATAGTAAGACATTTTTTTTTAAGTTAAAAAACAAATTAAATAAAAAATAATTCAAATCACTCCCCTTTTACCTATAAATGATAAAAATATAAATAAACAATATAAATCGTAAACATGTTAGGTATCGCTGCATCCCAAAATATATATCAAAATATAATAAGTTATAATAAGTTATTCCCGGCGTTAAACCCTGTAAAAGAAAATGGCGCCCAAAGTAAAAAAATGGCACTTTTTTAACATTTTTAAGAATAAAATTTTTTTTTATAAAAAGTGATCAAAATGCTGTAGAATCCTTTAAATGATAGCATGAAAATGATATCAGGTCGAAAAAAACCTCTGTACACCGAAGTATGAAAAGGTTATCAGCAGCAGAAATATTTTATTTTGTAAAATGCATTTTTTCACCATTTTCACTGAATTTTTAGATTTTTTTTTCCTGCTTCCTAATACACGGCATGGAATATTAAATACTGTCACTATGAAGTCCAATTTGTTACGCGGAAAACAAGCCCTCATACAGATCTTTAAATGGAATAATAAAAAAGTTAGACTTTTGAAGGTGGGGAGTAAAAAATGGAACTGCAAAAAAGAAAAATGTCCTTGGCGTTAAGGGGTTAAAAAGTAGAGCATGTCCTCATTATATCTATTTTCCATGGATCACTTGTAGGGCCAGATACATTAAAACTTGTGGACTGCATTATTTTGCAAAAAAGTGTTGCAAAAAAAAAGGAATCTTGTACTGATTAATTATACATAATAATCTGAGATTGGAAAGATTCACTGTTGTGAGCGTGTGCACCCATTTTGACAGATTATTCACACTAAAGTCCACATAAAAAAACACCTACTGTATCAGGGATATTCCTATATCACACGTTTATGATTTCTGCGCATTCTAAAATGGATTGGGAAGTTCTAAATAAGTTGTTGTCTTTCTTTATCCCTAGTATTATTTACAATATTCTGCATTTTGCTTGTAAACTAAAACATTTATGTCTGTAAAATCTATTAGTCTGGTTCCAGGCTCCTTGCTGGAATAGTATTTTTGTAGAATTGAATAGATTGATTATATATCATAAGCACAACCTTGGTAAGCTTCTTATTTGGTTTACAAAGCATAGCAGTATTCTTGGTTTACCAAGGCTATACAAGCTGTAGTGCTTACATTTGCTGAAAACATCAACCAGCATTTTCCTGTTTATTAAAAATAACACTGAGTGTATATTTTTATTCCAGTGGATAGACTTCCCTCCATTGAAATGATGCCATTGCATTGTTACTACTGGAGAATATGCTCCGGTAAGATAACAAGCTTCTATTCTCTTCACAGACTTTTATAAGAAAACGTCATTCTTCTCATGGCTCCATAGTGCATTCCTCACATTTCTATACAGACGCCATGATTTGACATATCAGGATTGGTACAGTAGTTTGCAATGTTTTTTTCTTTATATTTTATTTTAAACTACGTATCAGGTTTTTAATGGAGGAGGGGCATATGAGACAGGGTTGGACTGGGGGGCCTAAGTCTGGGCAATATTACCTGTATATTCTAAGGCCACATTTCTAGAATGCATTTTCCTCACATTTTGAAAGGCACAGCAAATGTATACCAAAACACCTCAGTATTAATGATTGTAAAAACATGGATGTTTTTTGAGATATGCAATGTATTTTAAAGTGTGAAGGCAGCTTAACCCCTTAAGGACGTAGCCATTTTGTAGCTTAAGGCTCAGTCCCATTTTTGTATTCTGACCTGCGTCGCTTTATGTGGTTATAACTTTTGAACACTGTTACTTATCAAAACAATTCTGAGATTGTGTTTTCCCCACATGTTGTGCTACATTTTAGTGGTAAATTTTGGCTGATAAGTTTTGCGTTTATTAAAAAAAAAAGAAATTTTTTATTTTTTTTTTAAATTAGAAATCATTGCGTTTTCAGGCAGATAGATTTACCACCTAAATAAATTGCTGAATAACATTTCCCATATGTCTACTTTACATTTTCATAATTTTTGAAATGTCTGGATAATTTATTTTGACGTCACGCGGCTTACAAATAGATTATCGATTTTCTTTATTTTCAGAATTTTGGGGATAAATACTGTTTTAAATGAAATTTTACATATTCAGCATTAAAACCCCCCCTATTTTTACTTTTTTATTTTTTTTGTGTTCACCGTATAGCCTAATAATCATATTATCTTTATTCTATGGGTCGATACGATTACAAGGTTACCATTCATGAATATTTTTTCTTATGTTTTACTAAATTTGCCAAATAAAACCCTAATGTGGGGAAAAATCTGTCATTTTTGTATCGTCGTCTTCCAAGTGGCATAACATTTTTACTTTTTTGGCTACAGAGCTGGTTGATGGCTTGTTTTTTGCGGGACATGTTGTACTTTGCAACAGTATCACCCTGGAGTACATATGTTTTGTTGATCACTTTTTATTGCATTTTTAGTGGGATTCAATAGGTAAAAATCATAATTTTTGGCAGGTTTTTAACATTTTTTTTTACGGCGTTCATCGTATGGGTTCAATAGTTATTTAATTTTATTCTACGGATTGTTACGGATGGAGTGATACTATATATGTGGGGTTTGTGTTATGATTTAGACTTTATTGAGCGTTATATATCTCTTTATATGTTTTGGGGCTTATGGGCATTTTTAGTGATTTATAAACATATTTTTTTACTGAAGAACTTTAAAAAAAAATTTTACTTGTTCCACCATGGCATTGACCGCGGCATTTAACGGGTTAAACACCTGTGATCGGAGCCCACTCCGACCGCGGCTGTTACCCAAGGATGTCAGCGGTAGATTACTGCTGACATCCCGCGACCCCCGATGCCCGTTCGGCTCCTGTGCAGAGCTGAAACGGCATCGTCTCTGCGCAGTAGCTGTACTGTGCTGAGCACTATTCCCAGGACTCAGCGCAGTACAGCTACGCCGCAGAGCGCTAAGGGGTTAGAACCATGTGCATAAGATGCGATTGAATTCTGTTTTAAAATGCATTTTAGGCGCATCTGGTGAATCTCCTCCCAGAACATCTGCATTACCCACATTCCCCTAAAATCTAAGTCAATCTGGATGTTGGGTCCAGCATTTGGTAGGACCTATTCAAAGCAATCAGTCCCTCTGCCAGCTCCTATTGTAGACCCTCACCTCCCCCTCATATTGTGGCCCTTCATCTCGCCCTCATATTGTGGCCCCTCATATTTTGACCTCTCACCTTCCCCTCATATTGTGACCTCTGATCTTGCAGCCTCTTATCTCCCCCTCATATTGGGGCCCCTCATCTTCCCTTCATATTGTGGACCCTCATCTCCCCTGTATATTGTGACCTTTCCTCTCCTCCTAATATTGTGTCCTTTCATTTACTCCTCATACTGTGCTCCCTCATATCCCCCTCATATTGTGACTTCCTCTCACCCTCCGCTCCTCTCATATTGTGGCTTCTCTCATCCCCCCCCCCCATATTATGGCTTACTATCATCTCCCCCTTACATTGTTACCTCTCATCTCCCCCTCATATTGTGTCTTTGCTCCTCATACTGTGGTCCCCCATGTCTCCCTCATACTGTGGTCCCCCGTGTCTCCCTCATACTGTGGTCCCTCATGTCTCCCTCATATTGTGGCACCTCTCATCTCCTCCTCATATTGTAGCCTCTCATTTCCCTCTCATATCCCCTATAATGTGGGCCCCCTCTCATATCCCCTATAATGTGGGACCCCTCTCATATCCTCCATAATGTGGGCCCTGTGTCTTATCCCCCATAATGTGGGCCTCCTCTCATAACCCCCCATTGTGTGGGTCCACTCTTATAACCCCCCATACTGTGGGCCCCCTCTCATACCCCTTCATATTGTGGACCTCCTTTCATACCTCTCCCATATTGTGGCCCACCCACTCATCCTCTTTTCTTTGTTTCAAATGAATTTAAACACCACATACTCACCTGTCAGGTCAGCAGCTCTCCTTCTTATCTTTCTCTGTGCTGTGATGTCAACCTGATGATGACATCATCACTCCGCATCTGCTGGCATCACAGATGCAGGGGAACAGTGATGATGCAGAGAGCAAATTGCTCTCCGCACCATCTGGTTATTCAACTTTATCTGTGCCTTTTCAGCACGCAGGTGAAGGGCTGGATTAATAGGTGTCAGGGCCCACCGGTGTTTTCACCATAATGCGAGGGGGTGTTCACCAAGCAACTTTTGGGGAAGTAAGTCCATGGACTTTGTGTCACTCATTTAGTGTCATAAAAATCTTTGTGGAAGACGCTTATTTGAGCATTGCTATAGATATTAAAAAGGACTGTTTGCCAATGTACCGCACAAAACTGGGGTGAAATAGAGTTTTAATATCTTAAAGGAATTTTTCCTTGTTGTGTTTCCGTCCGCCTACCAAAACTTTGGCAAATTTAGTTAAGAATTAAAATGAGAAAAGGTTTGTCCCTGTTATTGAAACATTGAATGGGAGAAAGATTTTCTGGATTCGGAAGGTATTTTAGGTTACAAATGTTGAAGATTTATACAGGCAGTCCCCAGTTTACATACAAGATAGGGTCTGTAAGTTTGTTCTTAAGTTGAATTTGTATGCAAGTCTGAATTGTATATTTTATCATTGTAATCCCAGCCAGAACTTTTTTGGTCTCTGTGACAATTGGATTTTAAAAATGTTGGGTTGTCATATGAACCAGTATTAACAATAAAGCTTCATTGCAGACACCTTTTATAACTGTTACAGCTGTTTATTGTAGCCTAGGACTAAAGTACAGTAAATTACCAATATCCAGTGTTGCATTTGTAACCAAGGGTCGTATGTAAGTCGAGTGTTCTTAAGTAGGGGACCGCCTGTATACATCTCAAGCTAGTATGGAGGATGGGGAGAGAGATCATTATTTGCGAGATAGAGATACCTTGCTTGTCTACATTCGAAAAGGAGACCCATGATACCCCCGATTTCTTATGGGTTTTGTGAGGTTTTGTTGAGAACTCCAAAAGGTAAGGTAACTGGATTGGATGGAGTCCACTTCAAACCAGCCACTGTTAAATTTTATTTAATTTATTTAAATACCCCCATCAATCAGAGAGGCACTGATAGTCTTGATCTCCAAACATGATAAAGATCAGTAAAATTGATTCTTATATGCCCATTGCATTGATTAATTCAGACAATAAATTACTGGCCTGAAAGTTCTGTCTGAAAGGTTAAAAAAGTTTTATGCAAACTTATTAATGTAGATCAAAATTGCTTTATTCCTTGTGTATAAACTATTGACAATATCAGGAGGCTGTATTTGAATTTGTAGCTGACTCCAATCCGGTTCAGTGTTGATCTTTTATCTCAATCCCAAATCCCCCCGTGTCTCGCCGCTTTTATGTGACCAGACTTGATTGACTGGACAACACACCAATAACGGTGCTAACTTCAAATATACAGGCAGTCCCCGGGTTACATACAAGATAGGGTCTGTAGGTTTGTTCTTAAGTTGAATTTGTATGTAAGTCAGAACTGTATATTTTATCATTGTAATCCCAGCCAGAACTTTTTTGGTCTCTGTGACAATTGGATTTTAAAAATGTTGGGTTGTCATAAGAATCAGGATTAATACTAAAGCTTCATTACAGACACCTGTGATAACTGTTACAGCTGATCATTGTAGCCTAGGACTAAAGCACAATAAATTACCAATATCCAGAGGTCCGTTTGTAACTAGGGGTCGTATGTAAGTCGAGTGTTCTTAAGTAGGGGACCGCCTGTACTAATAAAAAATTATTTACTACTAAATATAGAAAGAGTGCACAAATACTAGATAGATATTATTCAATATTGCACATAAATAGCAACAGAACTAGCACATAGGTGAGTATTACGATTTACTTTTTTAACCCCTTCCCGACATTTAATCGTACCTGTAATAAAAAGTAGTAATAGTACTGCATCGCGGGAGGTGCATTCCCGCATTTTGCAGAACTATTACGACAAAGCTTCTATATATTATAGCCGACACCCGCCTCTGACACCCGCGCGTAAGCGGTTGGGCGTATTCATAAAGGGGGCGAAATAGGGGCGTTGACTGCCTATGGAGTAGGAGGGCAGTCCAGGGGTGAAGCAGCGGACTGCCCCCTCATGAATACGCCCGACCACTTACAGCGTGGTCTGGCCTTATCTATTGTACAGCGCGGCAGTGTTTGCTAGCGTTATCGGAGGTTTCCGATAACGCTAGGAGTGTAACACTGCGGTGTCTGTTGTAGCACTAGGAGCTGATTACTTCAGTAAGCAGCTCCTAGTGCAGTTTTTAGAGGTTACAGGTCCTCTTTAAGGTGGAGTTATTTTTTTTTATAAACCTCTATTGCTGCGAGCTACAAGTTGGAGAGCCCATCTAGAGAGCATTTAAAGGAAACCTACCACTGATGGTAGACCCCTAACACTTACATGTTCATCTATTGCAGTGGATTCTTGTGCTATGTTTTTTTATATCCAGGAATATCCACAATTTGTAGAAAAAAGTGTTATCAGAAAAACATGTAAATGATGGGCTATAGGGCATCAGTGGAGCCCCTCTGCATGCTGTCATCTGTTAATTCATTCACTTCTCCAGTATGAGGCTGACCACCTTGTCATGCCTCTACTACAGGATGACCAGTGACGCCACCGGACTCTCTCACAGTACTATCTTCCTCGCACAGCCGGCTACACAAGAAAGATAATATCGCCTATGTGCAGGATTTGCAGAGAGCCGGAGGACACCTCTGCTTGATGTAGGGCCAACCTTGTACCGGAGGAGTAAATAAATTAAAAGATGACAGAGCGCAAAGGGGCATTTTTGAAGCACACATAGACCCTCAGGCTCATTTACATATATTCTCAAATGCTTTTTTCTACTAATTGCAGGTATTCCTGAATATAAAAAACACCGCACAGAACTCCACTTCATCGGACAGACATGCAATTTTTAGGGGTCTACCATCAGTGACCTAGCATGCTTACATGGTGCTGTGTACCCCCCTCTGGCAAGATCCACTGTTATTCAAGCTTCCTATGCCCTTGTTTTTAAAAAATGTAAAACTATATAGCTATAAAAATAACTATACAAATTATAAAGCATTAACTGTAGCCTGGCAAATAGGTAGCATGATATCAATTCTGTGTAGAACGTTTAAGTATCAAACTGTATTCATTCATTTGTTTTTAGTGCAGTACATTATGAGGGTCTCTTAATACAAGATGATATTGTTTGCATCTTTATATCACTGCAGGGGCCTTTACCTGTACAGCTTTATGATAAATAAAATAGAAGAAATCCCCAGGGGGGTTCTGCAGGGAAGCTGCATTACAACTTGTGGATAATGATAACTTCCTTGTGAGGAAACCTTGTAGTTGCTTTTGTTCCCATGACAACTCTGTCTCCGAGGTCTAGGCAGTATCATGAGGATAACTGTGATACACCACCGGGACTTCCACTCTATGGAAAGCTATTGTTCCTTTGTAGAGTATCGAACTCTACCGCAATCATTATGGTTTAACAGAAAAGAAAAATGTGACAAAGTAATTCAGTTGCAATGAGACTTTGGGTAGACAAGACTTCTAAAGGTTCATTAATTTTGCATATTTGCTTATTTATTTGCTTCTAGAAAATGCATTTTCTTGCATTCATTTAAATGGGCACTCCCACAAGTGGTCATTTCCAGGGGAGACCTGGGAATTGTTTTAATAGTAACATTGAGGATTGGTGCAGGAAATATCAATAATTTTTTTGTGACATTTTAAATCTTTTTGTTTCATTTTACTGCTTGTTCATTGAACTGCAATAAATAATAATGCAATATAAATAATAAGCATTTCAGACAAAATACAGACAGTTTAACTAATTTCTGAGATAGAAAGTAATGTGTTGTATTTCACTAATGTGTTGTAAGGTGTATAAAGTTAACGTATGGGAACAGGTATATTGTGCATTGTTACAGTATTGGCATTTTATGAGGCTTTGTTCTGCTCACTGAAAACTCTGGCAGACAAAAGATAACGTAACTTTTTTGTCGTTATTGTGGTATTCTTATATTTGTTATGAATGGCCTCCATCATTCTAAAACCAACTTTTTAATTATGCTTATGAGTCTGAAGGGCTCTGGGGGTGGTATAAGAGCCCCTCCTTGCATTAGCTTTGCAGGTTTTTTTTTCACTGGCTCACCCTTCCCTCTGCTCCCTGCCCACACTTCATCCCTCCCTCTGTCTGATGTAATATCACTGCAGCAGACAAAGATTCAGCACACAGTGGGAGAGAGAAGTGCTCCTTGCACAGTGTAACAGTCTGTGAGTATGTAGCAAAGAGGGGCTCTGGTAATGCACCCCCCCCCCTACTGGGTCATTAGCATAATCTAATAAGTAGATTTTTGAATGGAGGCGGCTGTGGATAACCAATATAATAAGATGATCACAGTCACAGTGCCTTGATCAATGAGTAAGTGACCCTGATTTATCATGCTTGATTTTGATGGTAGAGCTCCATTAATTTTTCCTTGAAGTATATGTTAAGTTTTATCTTTTTGTTTCATTATTTGTTATATGGCACTGTGTTTCAGCTCTTGATGTTCACATGTTATCCCAGATATACATCCAGGCTCTGGGTTACGTACAAGATAGGTTCTTTAGGTTTGTTTTTTTAAGTTGAATTTGTATGCAAGTAGGAACAGGTATTTTTTATAATTGTAACGCCAGACAAAATTTTTTTTTTGGCCCAGTGACAATTCGATTTTCAAAGTTTTGTGCTGCTCCGGGAAGGGAACAAGGATTATTAATAAAACTTCATTACAGACACATTACAGCTGATCAGTGCAGCCTGGGACTCAAGTAAATCATCCAGAGAGCTTCACCAGAGGTCACAGTGGGAAGAGCGGATCTGTAACTAGGGGTCGTCTGTAGGTCGGGTATCCTTAAATCTTGAACCGCCTCTATTAAGAACCAACAATCATTTTTTCTGACGCATGACTGTGCATCAGGGTTGGGGTAGTATTGCACCCTTTCCTTTAATATAAACTGACAAAGGCTAGCTTATGCCAAGCATGCCCCACTCTGTCCGCTTGGCATGGAGATGAGGTAAGGGGGCGGGTCATAATTTTTCAAGACATGTATGCTAATACATTCTTTGATAAATCCCCCCCTTTATTAAATAGAGCTAGTCTACAGGCTTACTGGGAGGCAGTGCGTCTATATATAATACATATCATTATAAAGATGATACTGCAGCAATTAAGAAATTACTATACTATACTATACTATACTATACTATACTATATTCAGACATAAACCTGTCAAACTTCTAAAATAATGGACCTAATAGTTAGTCCCTTCATTTAAAACTAATATAAAAGTTGAATAAAATATTGTATTCTAGTTTTCCACCATTATGGGATAGACAGGATTACAGTTACCAAGATATTTCCCTTTAAAACATGCACTCTATTTATGTGACATGGATGATACATAAAATGTAATTATTTCAATTTTATTCTTTAATAGGGTTAAACATCTATTTTAATAATATACAGACATGGGGAACTGTACATATTCCTCTCCTGCAAACCTCTAACTTAATTATATTTATGCTCATTAAATAAACATATTAAACATGTTATAAAAATAACTTTCCTCCCATTCTGAATTTAAGCCTTATATTTTGCAGAAACCAGCAAACATCCTGGTAATGGGGGAAGGTCCTGAGAGAGGAAGAGTCAAAATAGGTAAATAAAATTAACATAACTGCATCAGATTTTGATTTAAACGTGCTTGTATGCTATCTAGACTTTCATTAAATCTGTACACTAAGCATATTTCCAATTCTAATTTTAGGATATGGTTGTCAAACTCTAACATAACTAAGGGTGAAACATAACGGAGAACCTTTTTCTAGGACAAATGTATCTATATCCTTTTTATAAATCTTAATAATGCAATAAATACAGAGAACTACAATTAGGTTCAGTTACACCTATTAAAGGGGTTTACTCATGGCAAGTGGTAAAGTATAATGGAATTATGAGCCTTTAAGGTTCATTCAAATGAACGTGTGATTTCTCCAGTCCTGTACTTCCGTGCAGTATGAATCCATATATATGTGATGTTTTTCATCCGTATGTGCATGTATGTCACTGTATCTGTACCGTATCCATATAAAATATGGCAGTCTGGCAAATGATGGCTAGCTGACTATTGGCTGGCTGACAGAATGCACCTCCCACTGGTTCTGGCATCCCTGGATACTGCACATACGTCAGTATACGGTACACAGCCATATGCAACATGTAGGCAACCCATATTTTATACATTCCCATAGACATTCCCATGGAGTATGGACGGAAATACATGAGAAAATAGGACATGCTCTATATTTTTTATGTCTCAAAAACGGTATGGTACGGTGCACAATACAGCCATTCAATGGATATCAATCTTCATGTCAAGCCCAAGAAAAATGGAATTTAAATCTGAACTTTGAAAGGGCCATTTTAAAATATGAATACTTTTTTATATAAACCATTCAATTGTAGACTTCTCAATATGTTTAGTGTCATTGCCCTTCTGGAAGGTGAACCTATTCCTCAGTCACAAGTCTTTTGCAACCTCTAAAATGTTTTCCTCCAGGATTGCCCTGTATTTTAGTTTCATCCATTTTCCTATCAACTGTGATCAGCTTCCTCGTCCCACTGAAGCAAAGCATCCCCACAGCATAATTCGGTCACCACCATGCTTCACGGTGGGGATACTGTCTTAAGGGTGACGTGCAGTGTTGGCTTTCCTCCCTACATAGCATTTGGCCTTTAGGCCAAAAAGTTACATTTTGGTCTTATCTGAGTAGATCACCTTCTTCCATATGTTTACTGTGTCCCCCACGTAGCTTTCCACAAACTGGGCAAGTTATGGATTGATTTAACCCCATAAGAACAAGGCTATTTTCTTTTCTTTTTTTTTTTTGCGTTTTCATTTTCACACACGTTTTTTAAAAATCCATAACTTTTTTGTATTTTTCCTCCTACACAGCAGTAATACTACTATTTAACATTTACTAATATAATTCTACTTCCATGTGTCATTTTATTATATTTCAATTATAATACAGCAGATACTTGCCCTGTATGGACAGGGCTCAGCCTGTAACCTTTCTTTGTACAGTGTTAAAGAACATCTACCATCCGTTTTACTAACGTATCCTAAGAAGTCCCTCCGGAATTTCAATAGTTGCACCTTTTTTTATTGAACAAAAGTACAAAGTTATTTAGGCAAGTAATTTTATTTACAATGCAAAAAACAATGGTTTAATTTCTTTCCATATTACCTTTCTATTTTCAGCTAAAAGTTTATATAACCAAAAACATAAATACCCTAAAACAGGGTGATAAAAGTACAAGTCATAGCTTACAAATGAAAAAACGATTAGGACCTTTGAATGCATGAAAGCATTAGCACTGTCAATTCTACCAAATTGACTTAGTAATAAAGAAGGGGTAAATCCTCAGGTACTTTATTGATTAATATGGTAGTAATGTTGAGTTTGTTTGTTTTTATATTGTAGCTGACATGGGCTTTGCTCGATTGTTCAATTCTCCTTTGAAACCACTAGCAGACCTGGATCCAGTTGTGGTTACATTTTGGTACAGAGCTCCAGAGCTATTGCTTGGTGCAAGACATTATACTAAAGCTATAGGTAAGTAATTTTGTAGATGCTTATAGAAAAGAAAAATGCTTTGCAATATTTTTAGTTTTTCATATAAATATGATGGATACTGGTGTGTATTATGAATCAGTTTACTATATTTTATAGCAAATCTAAGCATTCAATTAAAATTGCGAACAAAAACTTTTTATGGACTCACAGTGCATGTGATATAGTCCCGCTAGGCTAAATAGCTAAACATAGCCCAATTAGAACACTCTTTTTAAGACTTGGATTCCTGCAAAACTAGAAAGCTTATGGGTGGGTAACAAGCAATTTGGGGAAACCTAAAATTGAGAAAGAAAGTTGAGAGAGTTGAGAGATTTGCTGGACTATTGACTCAGATTCTAGTTTTTCCAATGACCCTAATCGCCCCAAAGTCATGACCTCATCCCCGCAAGTGAGCTTTGATGGGTTAGCCACTTGTCTATTTATAGCATGATAATTTATATGGCAGCCTGGCTTTTCATGTGTAGCACTAGCACTTTAAGTTCATCCTTATAACTAGCCTTGACATGCTGTTGAATATTAATTTGAAGTGGACATCAAATAGGGCTAAAATTACTAAATTTACCCAAAAAGGAGTTTATATTGATATTTGTCCCTTGGGGATTTTTATTTGTAGATGTCTACTTGATGCCTCAGAAGAGGAAGTTATTATGTCTTTGGCAGGCTTTGCTGAAATGTCATGAGGGAGTGAGAGGATAGGCAGGTGAGACTTTCACAGGGGGTATTAAATACACTTTTAGTCCACCTTACAGGATAATATCATACAGAACCCCAATTATATAAGCCGTGATCAAGAAAATATCATGGTGGGTGGAAAATCTATAATAATCTCGAAAGTTTGTATTAGAAAATTCCATATGAGTATGTAGTTGAAGCCACCAGGAAAGTCCTGGTAAAGACTGGGAAATTTGAATACGTTCTATCAGTGCGGGGACCCCCACAGATCGTGAAAACGAGGGGTCCAACTGACCCCTTGTCGCTCCATAAGAGTAATGGAGCACACCACAACGCATGACCGTTCTGCTCCATTAATCTCTATGGAGCTGAGGGAGATCGCCGAGCGCGGCAGGACTGAGACCCACACTGATCAGCAAGTTAGGCCCTAACCTGTGGATAGGGCCTTACTTGTCTATGTGGGAAATCCCTTTAAAAGTGTATAAGAATAAAGAAAGGCCCCAAATACAGTAATACTCTATTTCTATTTCCATAATGGCTATTGTTTGTGCAACTTAGGGACAAATCTTAATAATAGAAAGTGGCATTGGAAAGCATACAAGCAATAGTAACTAATGGTACTGCGATGGGCAGGCTGACAGTTTGGACGTTTGCCAACACATTCCTGCCAGTTTTTGAGAATAAATACATATCTGTGTTTATTGAGTAGTCTAGGTATATTTGCTTCTTAATGACATATGTGGTTGACTTTTTCATGTTTGTTCTGGTTCAAAGCACTTTTTTCTTAATTTTGTGTCTTAATGCCAGCTCCATTAACCAGTCATTAAATTTAAGATGGATTACACCAAAATGAACTTTATTGATGTATTGGTGAAAACAGAAAGAGATCTTTGCTTACCACAGTGTATGGAAGGCCAACAGCTACAAATACACTTTTACATTTTATGAGCTATAGTTCCCAGCAGAGTTCGCATTAACGCCTCACCACGCGTCATAGACGCCTGATGAGGCGCCATTACCCCCCAAAATAATTGCCATGCGTAAAGTTACGCTTGGCAATTATTCCCTGTAGCGCGCAGGCTGAGCGGTTCAGTGCATGCTGCAAATGAGGGAAATGTCTGTAGGGCGATCAGAGCGCGCACCGGGCCGCTCAGCGGGACACTTGACACAGTCATCAGTGTCAGGGGCGTGCCGGAGAGACCCGGAGTGAGAGCAACGGCCCCAGAGCGGTGAGTGTGTGCTGTGTGCGGTGAGTGTGTGCTGTGCTGTGAGCAGTGAGTGTGTGTTGTGCTGTGAGTGTGTGTTGTGCTGTGAGTGTGTGTTGTGCTGTGAGCGGGTGCTGTGCTGTGAGCGGGTGCTGTGCTGTGAGCGGGTGCTGTGCTGTGAGTGGTGAGTGTGTTCTGTGTTGTGAGCGGTGAGTGTGTGCAGTGTGTGCTGTGTTGTCAGCGGTGAGTGTGTGCAGTGTGAGTGTGTGCACGCTGTGTTCTGTGTGAGTGTAGTGTGTTCAGTGTTGTGAGTGTAGTGTGTTTAGTGTTGTGAGTGTAGTGTGTTCAGTGTTGTGAGTGTAGTGTGTTCAGTGTTGTGAGTGTAGTGTGTTCAGTGTTGTGAGTGTAGTGTGTTCAGTGTTGTGAGTGTAGTGTGTTCAGTGTTCAGTGTAGTGTGTTCAGTGTAGTGTGTTCAGTGTTGTGAGTGTAGTGTGTTCAGTGTTGTGAGTGTAGTGTGTTCAGTGTAGTGAGTGTAGTGTGTTCAGTGTAGTGAGTGTAGTGTGTTCAGTGTAGTGAGTGTAGTGTGTTCAGTGTAGTGAGTGTAGTGTGTTCAGTGTAGTGAGTGTAGTGTGTTCAGTGGTGATTGTGTTGTGTGCTGTGCGGTGAGTATGTGCTGTGCTGTGAGCGGTGATTGTGTGCTGTGCTGTGAGCGGTGATTGTGTGCTGTGAGCGGTGAGTGTGTGCTGTGCTGTGAGCGGTGAGTGTGTGCGGTGAGTGTGTGCTGTGCTGTGAGCGGTGAGTATGTGCTGTGCTGTGAGCGGTGAGTGTGTGCTGTGAGCGGTGAGTGTTTGCTGTGCTGTGAGCGGTGAGTGTGTGCTGTGCTGTGAGCATGTGCTGTGCTGTGAGCATGTGCTGTGCTGTGAGCATGTGCTGTGCTGTGAGCGGTGATTGTGTGCTGTGAGCGGTGAGTGTGTGCTGTGCTGTGAGGGTTGAGTGTGTGCTGTGCTGTGAGGGTTGAGTGTGTGCTGTGCTGTGAGGGTTGAGTGTGTGCTGTGCTGTGAGGGTTGAGTGTGTGCTGTGCTGTGAGGGTTGAGTGTGTGCTGTGCTGTGAGGGTTGAGTGTGTTCTGTGCTGTGAGGGTTGAGTGTGTGTTGTGCTGTGAGGGTTGAGTGTGTGTTGTGCTGTGTGTGTGTGCTGTGAGCGGTGAGCGTGTGCTGTGCTGTGAGCGGTGAGCGTGTGCTGTGAGCGGTGAGTGTGTGCTGTGCTGTGAGCAGTGAGTGTGTGCTGTGCTGTGAGCGGTGAGTGTGTGCTGTGCTGTGAGCGGTGAGTGTGTGCTGTGCTGTGAGCGGTGAGTGTGTGCTGTGTTGTGAGCGGTGAGTGTGTGCAGTGTGTGCTGTGTTGTCAGCGGTGAGTGTGTGCACGCTGTGTTCTGTGTGAGTGTGCTATGTGTGCGGTGTATTACCAAAATTTTCATACTTCTCCTCGGGTAAAAATACTCGGGTGGGTGCCATCCCGGACAGTGGAGTCTCACCTTTCATGCCATCGGGTAAGACCTGGTTTGTACGATTACACTGTAATGTTTATTGACTATTATGACAATGGCTGTATGTACCTTCAGCTTCATAGTGGGCTCTCACCCAAGATCCCACCCTCATCAGTACTAGGTCTTACCTGTGTATATACATTGTGGGGTGGGTGCCATCCCGGACAGTGGAGTCTCACCTTTCATGCCATCGGGTAAGACCTGGTTTGTACGATTACACTGTAATGTTTATTGACTATTATGACAATGGCTGTATGTACCTTCAGCTTCATAGTGCGCTCTCACCCAAGATCCCACCCTCATCAGTACTAGGTCTTACGTGTGTTTATACATTGTAATGTTCCTCCACTCTTTGTTGTCCGGTGATGCCCCCCTTCTTTTTCTGTTTTCGTCACCACTGGATTTTTAATGTTTTATGAAATGTTTAAATAAAGTACAAATCATTTTTCTAACTCTAGTTCTAGTCTGGCTTCCTTCCTTCAGGGGGCTCCCGGGAGGTACAATAGGATAAGTGAGTGTGTGCACGCTGTGTTCTGTGTGATTGTGCTATGTGTGCGGTGTATTACCAAAATTTTCATACTTCTCCTCGGGTAAAAATACTCCTCAAAAATGGTAAGAGGAGTATTTTTACCCTTCTGGAAAAATGTTAGTGCGACCTCTGGTTCCCAGCATGTTAAGAGGCCATTACTCTTTGTTTGTTGGCCTTGTATGGATCTACAGCGATGATTTTGTATTTATACTGCAGTCAATGTATTTCGTAGAGTATATTTAGGAAGCATTACATAGGAGGCATTTACTTAGGTGTTAGTACTAGATTGAGAAAAATTGGACATTTGTGGTAGACTAATTGTTCATAAGTGGAATTTTTTTTTAGTTTCTTTTGATTTCAACTAAATGGTTCCCATGATAAGATCTGCTATCAGGAAACACTGTCATCTAATGGATGAAGATACAATTCTAAGATGCGTGATTCTAATTTAAAGGCTAAGTGGACCAATATTGGAGTTTACTTTTCATGTGAGGTAGTTTATTTGCTCTAAGACCAATAACCAATAAATATGTACAGATTTTCTGTTGTAAAAATGGTTTTATCTTATATACTCAGAGAAGATTGTATTAAATGGTTATTCCCACAAAGACTAGATTCTAATATGTACTCAGGATAAAAGAATAACACATTCTCTAATTCACTGTTATTAACAAAAATACAGCATTTCACAGATATATTTCCAACCTGTCTCTATCAGTCCTGGTGTACACAATTGCAGTTTCCCCTATACACAACCCTGTAACTTCTGTCTTAGGGTTGGGGGCCGCCATCTTGGATTTCTGTGTGAGGCAGTGAAACTGGGATTTCTTTCTCTTTCCACTCTTTGCACTGTAGCCACGCCCCCTGCAGCCCTGGACGGAGCTCACAGACACTCAATCATTCACTTCCTGCCAGCAGACACATCATCAGGAAAGAGAAGATGCAATCTCTAGGCAGATAAGTTATCTGGGGGAAAGGGGAGGCAGGCACAGGAGATCTCATAGTGTGAGAGCACATATGTAGTAGAGCTGACCGTGTAAAAGTCTGTGTGCCATTATGTAATATGCATCTCATGCATCTCCTCATCTCTGAGCTGTCTCATCTCTCTTTCTATGTGTCAGTACAATGTCAGAAGCCAGATGAAAGTGTATATACACCTGTACCCTTATAAAGCTCACAGAACTAGATGGATCATAATGGGGCACATTTACTTACTGTCCGCTAGGGCGAGGGCATTGTCTGATGATAATTTTACACTGAACAGCTTAGGGCAGTGATGGCGAACCTTTTGGAGACAGAGTGCCCAAACTACAACCAATCCCCATTTATACGTTGCAAAGTGCCAACATGACAATTTAAGTAGTAGCTTATTGATCCCAGCTGTATGACAGGTTTCAATTGTATTGGCATCCTGAGTTCACCAATACAATAGAAAGATGATGGGGAAATTTGGATTGTAACTTCCCTCCAGGGTCCCCTGAAGAGGAAGAATCAGGGGACCCAGAGCAGGAGCTCCAATGTTAATCCATCTCTATCCACCCCTTCTCACTCCTCCTGTAGTCCTGGCAGCCGAAGATGTTGCTTTAAAATGGCGCTGAGCATGGCATGTGGTCTTGGACCACAGGAGGAAGCTTTGAGTCCTGTCTGTTGGTGTGAAGGCCTGGGTGCCCACAGAAAGGGCTTTGAGTGCCACCTCTGGCACCCGTGCCATAGGTTCGCCACCACTGGCTTAGGGAGTGATAGGAGCTAAAACAGCAATAAAACTGAGTAAAATTGCTAAGAAAGGGGTTAAATGATCTTTATTGTGTAAACATCACTAGGGGCTTGAGATTTGAGAATTTTCTTTCGTGGGAAAACCCCTTTAGATATATATCCCCCACACAAACACATATTTGGCTGTTAGGGTAGCATGGTGGCTGAGTGAGTAGCACTTCTGCCTTGCAGCGCTGGGGTCCTGGGTTCAAATCCCACCCAGGTCAACATCTGCAAAGAGTTTGTATGTTCTCTCCGTGTTTGCGTGGGCTTCCTCCGGGTCCTCCAGTTTCCCCCCACACTCCAAAACATACTGTTAGGTTGATTAGATTGTGAGCCTCATGGGGACAGGGACCAATTTGACATGCTCTGTGCAGTGCTGCGTAATCTGTAGGCGCTATATAAATAAATAATTATTATAGGGTTTAAATAGGGTTTAATCCACTGTTGTCTTTTCGAGGCATGGAGCATGCTAAGAAATGGCTTCCTCCTCTGGTGAGGATCTTGAGCATGTGTGTAACCCTCATTGAATAGCATGTGGAGATCAGTCCAAGGCAATGTCCATTGAGCGTCTAGGTTATCCTTTATCATATGACACCACACGTGCGTACGTTTGTTTATGGCCAGTTTTCATCTCAACCATAGGTGGTGGGTTTTTTAAAGGAAACCTGTCATTAGCAATTAATCTAATAAAGCAATACTATTATATTATCAAGTAGCTGAACACATTCTAATCTTCCGGAGATCTGGTTAGTGAGGTCTCTGGATGTAGAAACATCAATTACATTATAGGTGGCTTTTTGAGGAAGAGAGAGCTTGACTTCACTGTTAAAATCTCTGCCTCCTTGACAGGTGTTCAGCTGCTTGGTAAAATACTGGTAGTGGTTTATTAGGTCAAAGGGAACCCTACAGCCAAAATTGACCTAGTTAACCACTACAAATACAGTATTTTTTCGGATTATAAGGCGCACCGGAGTATAAGGCGCAACATCAATAAATGCCAGCTAAAATTCATATATCAGGCGCACCTGATTATAAGGATGTATGACCAGCAGTTGGCAGACCTGTGCACAGTTTAAGGCAGCTGTTGTCTGTCAGTATGGTTCATATATAAGGCACACTGGACTATAAGGCGCACCTTTGATTTCTGAGAAAATCAAAGGAATTTTTGTGCGCCTTATAGTCCGAAAAATACGGTATGTTGTTGAGCAGCATATTACTATTCAGATCATGTTTCTTTCATGTTCCCACTTTGTGGCACCTTTGAACTTTGAGGTGAGATGTAAATTGGTAGTATAAACCAAGACCAATGCGGAGAGCTTAGTGCTGAAGTCAAGCTCTCCCCATCTCAGAACACCCCTCTCTTGTGCATGACATAATTTACCATTTTAAGGCTATATTCACACTGCCGTTGCCCGCCCGTACCGTACCGTAGCGGGCAACGGCAGTGTACGGGAAGAGGAGGAGGAGGTGAGCGCAGCTCACCCCGCCCCTCTCCATAGGAAGTAATGGCGCACGGCGCCGTACTGCGGAGAAAGATAGGACGTGTGCTGCACCGTACGGCTCCCGTAGGGCGCCGGGCGCCCATTGACGTCTATGGAGGACGTATATCGGCCGTATATACGTCGGCCGTATATACATCCTCCATACGTCAGTGTGAATGTAGCCTATTATGGAGACTCGGTTTGTGTGCCTGGACAAAGAGCTATCATTCTGATACGGGAAGAGCTTGACATTAATGGTAAATGATTGGGTTGTCCAAAAAGAAGTAGTTGGTATTGACATCTAAAAGGTTCAGATGACCAATCACTCCCCTGTCAGCGGGAACCTGGCTGTCATTCATGGCTTTTAATTGTGTGCTGTCACCATGACACAGATTTACATCATGATACCATAAATGTTTTGCCAGCACATAGTTACATTATAGAGCTTTAAGGGATTAAACCAATGAACCTTTAAAAAGAACCAGGTAAAAATTTATTTTGACACATTTCAGTCTAAAATATTTTAATCCTGTTATCTAAAGCTTACATGTAAAAAAACAACAGGAAATGCCCAAATAAGTGGAGCTGAAGCATGCATGTGCTTGGCATCCAGACTTCTGCATCTTTCTGCCAGGAATGATACAACATGCTTTTTGCTTGAGCAGGTGGAAAATATTTAGTGATTAGTTTTTGGTTTAAGGTTTTCAAAACAAACCATTCTAGAATTTGAGAAGTTATGGGAATGGGTTGTACAGGTGTTTCCTATATGAGAGTGCTTGATATATGTAAAGTCATCATTATTTGATGAATTTATTTTTTTGGCACTGTAATTTTTTTACTACAAGAAACAATCAAAATGTGACATTCTTTTTTGACATATATGATGTTCATTCCGACACATTGTAACGCAAATAACTCTATATTACTAACATTTCCATAAAGACATAGATAAACCTTAAAGGAAACCTACCACTTGAAGTGGCAGGTATAAGAGGGAACTACCAAGCACCAGCTCAGGGTGAGCTGGTGCCGGAGCTTATTTTTGTTAGTGTTTTAAAACGCAGTATCGCGGTTTAAAACACGTTTTAAACTGTATGGCCGAAGCTGCTTTGGCGCAGGGAGGTACGCGCTCGGCGCACCATGCGCGCGACCGTGCACGCGGCTACATAGGAAGTGAATGAGAGCCGCGGGCACGGTCGCGCGCATGGTGCACCGAAGCAGCTTCGGCCATAAAGTTTAAAAAGTGTTTTAAACCGCGATACTGCGGTTTAAAACACTAACAAAAATAAGCTCCGGCACCAGCTAACCCTGAGCTGGTGCTCGGTAGTTCCCTCTTATACCTGCCACTTCAAGTGGTAGGTTTCCTTTAAAGAAGGATGTAGTTGGAGTGAATTTAGACTTAAAGGGCATCTACCACCAGGATGAGGATCTGTATGCTAATAGGAACTAATATAGGAACAAATGTACAAGTGAAAATATGCAAGAATTTTCAGGAATACCCCATACAGTAGGATTAACCAGCAGTTGAAAATTTCAGTAAAACTTTAGATACCATTTGTTTGTTTAGTATGACCAGCGGAATTACATTTCACAATTACTTACTAATTTACAGATATGTGGATATCATCTAATTTATGTCCTGACCACAATATAGCTGACCTTGCATTCCATTCTGAGATAAAAACATGTTGGTTTTGTACCAGGTGCCAGCTGTGTCCCTTAGCAGGGTGGAAATTCTTAGATGTGACAGCTCCAGGTGTTGAATGCTTTATAAGAGAGAGCCAATGTGTGGTTCTCTTTTGTTCCCTGATGATGATCATATGGTTGGAAGGATAAGAAGAATGTGTAGTTTGATCAGGTGTTATTTTTAAATATATTTTTATGAACAAAACTTATCATGAAATTGGTAGTTCTAGAGAATTTCCTCATCAAACAAAAATATGTATGCTATGATAGCATTTTTGCAGTTCTTTGAGAGATAAACATTTCCTTAAAGCAAATCTACCATTAATACTGCTACGTAGATCTTTTCCTGTATTTAATGTATAAAATCAGCCTTACTTTTATGCTAAAGAATCGCAAGTGCTCCTGGAGCGTCACCATAACCCATCCCTGCTCCAGGGGCTCTGGCTATTACGTGGTCCCCCTTCTCACTATGTACCAGAAAGAAACTAATACTGTACTGTGTGGGTGATGTGTAATAGTCAGAGCCCAGGGGGCACACACAATAACGATTATTTTAACCCCTTACTTCACAATTTTACTCAGTTTTATTGCTTTTTTTTAGCTCCTATCACTCTCTATTGTGCTCAATGCAAAATCCCAGAGTGTGGGCGGGGCCTCTTTGTGGGTGGGGCCTCTCTTAACAGGCACATTATGACCCGTCTAGTTCTGTGGGGCGACAATGTGGTTAGAGTATCAGGGTACAGGTGTATATACACTTTCATCTGGCTTCTGACATTGTACTAACACACTGACACATAGAAAGAGATGAGACAGATCAGATTTAAGTAAAGTATCAGATCTCCTAATGAAGATATAGTCCAGGAAATCTTATAGTAGTTTTTTTTACATTCAATTCAATAAAAAAATTTTATTAGCTTATTTTATTGAAATATATCTGATTACAATTAATACAGTACTTCTAATCTAATATATAAAGCTGAGTGCACAGCAGCTCTCTGTCACGTCATAGACTCGGTTTTGATTTCACCCCACACTTACCAAAATCCACTTATTAACCACCACGTACAGGAGGCATTGTCTGCTGTAGTGATGTTTCGTTTGAGAATGAGTCGGCCCCCTTTAACCCGATACATTCAGGTTAAAATGGGAGTGGTGTGGATTGCGCCTCCCTATTATATATTTAACTGGGAGTCATTCAGGAGCCAGAAGAGCTGGCTCTTCTTAGTGAGCTGAGCCTAATGAGCCAGCTCACTAAGAATAGCCGTAATTCACATCACTAGTCTGCTGCTGACAGGCAGGCTGCGACGGGGCCTGACAGACAGGCTGCGACGGGGCCTGACAGACAGGCTGCGACGGGGCCTGACAGACAGGCTGCGACGGGGCCTGACAGACAGGCTGCGACGGGGCCTGACAGACAGGCTGCGAGAGGCCTGACAGACAGGCAGGCTGTAACAGGGACTGACTGACAGACAGGCTGTAACAGGGACTGACTGACAGACAGGCTGTAACAGGGACTGACTGACAGACAGGCTGTAACGGGGACTGACTGACAGACAGGCTGTAACGGGGACTGACTGACAGACAGGCTGTAACGGGGACTGACTGACAGACAGGCTGTAACGGGGACTGACTGACAGACAGGCTGTAACGGGGACTGACTGACAGACAGGCTGTAACGGGGACTGACTGACAGACAGGCTGTAACGGGGACTGACTGACAGACAGGCTGTGACGGGGACTGACTGACAGACAGGCTGTGACGGGGACTGACTGACAGACAGGCTGTGACGGGGACTGACTGACAGACAGGCTGTGACGGGGACTGACTGACAGACAGGCTGTGACGGGGACTGACTGACAGACAGGCTGTGACGGGGACTGACTGACAGACAGGCTGTGACGGGGACTGACTGACAGACAGGCTGTGACGGGGACTGACCGACAGACAGGCTGTGACGGGGACTGACCGACAGACAGGCTGTGACGGGGACTGACAGTCAGTGACAGATAAAATATTTTATCTATTTTGTTATAGCTAAGAGCAGTTATTTACTATCCCGGGCAACACTGGGAGCTACTGCTGGTTGTTACATTAAAAAAGCAGGTGTCCTGAATTTGGAAAAAAAACGCACAGACGCCTTTACCAGTTTCTATTTTGTTATACCAAATGTGCAGCTACCACAACTCTAATGCGCCGGGGTCCCAATAGGGTCCGGAGGAAAAGTGGAAAGATTTTTGCAAAAAGCGAGTTCACGTGGAGCGCTATTAGTAATAACTTACCCAAACTATGAAATATACCAATGTTGAAACCAAAAGAAGTTTATCAAAAGAATTTAATGTTATTTTAAAAATAGTTAAAAAGTATATAAATCTTACAAACAAAGTCCAAATGACGCGTTTCGGGTCGCAGACCCTTTCTCAAATACAGGACATAAATGAATAATCATATCAGTATTGCAGTCTTTAAATACAAGATAAGTGTGTACTTACAGTTGCGATGCTGTGCGGTGAATGGGTAGGGAAAATGGCGCGGAATGCGGGTTTTTGCCGCGCAGACGGCACGGAGCCGGGTAGCGCATGCGCAGTGGGTTCATGTTAGAAGTTGTTGCCGGAGGTATCGGAAGTCAAGCGCGGTGAGCGGCCGTCATGACAACGGAGCATGCGCTCTCGAAGTTCCAGGTATGTAATGTTAAGGGCAATAGAATAAGTGCTTAATGAGTACTTGATGCGCATGTCAGGGTTTAGCGCTAGTTACAAGAAGAGAGCACAATGTGTTTACTTGGATATGGATAGCAGAATAGGGAAAGAAGAAGAATTTGCATGATCTAGGGTAATTTTAGTAACATTGAGCCGATTTGGTGGGAAATAAAGGAATAATAGATCAGTATACCTTTGGTGATAGGAGTTTCAAAATAGTAATTATACTGGAAAAAAATTCAAAAGTAGGATCATTAGTATTTGCAATAAATACTGAGTATTGATTAAATAATTAAATAAATAGATGTATAGATGAATTACATACATAAACAATGAATGCATAAATAAATAAATAATAATAATAATAAAAGCTCTCATGAATAGTTAAAAAGAATATGTTAGAGTGGATATTATCAAAATTAAAAAGGAGGGGATGAGAATTATGGTCACATATAAAAATATATATCAATACATACATGCATAAAAAAACTAATTTTGTATATATACATGTTCATATACACTCAAAATTAGAAAGTATTGGGACTATAATGGTATAACCAGAGGGTAAGACAATATTTGTCTCAAAATACGTTTTCTAGGCTTTCGTTTAGTCCTGTGGGTGTCAGGCATTGTAGTTTGAATATCCAAAACATTTTCTCTTTTCTTCAGGTAGTTAAATCTCTGAGGTGTATTGGATTTTATGTGCTCAATAGGTGTAATATTAAAATCACTCATGTTGCAACTGTGATGGGTGGCTGCATGGCGTGAGACACTATGTAGAGCAAAACCTTTTTCTATGTTTTGTCTATGTTTGTTAAAGGGGTTGTCCGAGTTAAAAAAAAAAAAATATATGTGGCCGGGAGCGGGGTTACTAAAACAATAAAGCTGTACTTACCTCCCGGTGCCCTCCCGTATCCAGCGCTGCTGTCGCTCCGGTCCGGGGGCCATGTAAACAAACATGGCCGCCGGAGCAGCGCTGGACTCAGCTTCCGGCCGGATGCAACAACCTTCCGGTCCCCATACACAATGCTGTGTATAGGGACGGATAGGCGTACCCGGCCACGGCCGGCCGGAAGCTGAGTCCAGCGCTGCTCCGGCGGCCATGTTTGTTTACCCCTTTAAGTCTTTCCCTCAATGGTTGGATGGTGCGTCCAATGTACTGTAGCTTACACTTACATTCCAACAGATATATAACGTATTTAGAGCTACAATTGAGAAAGCTCTTAATGGGGTAAACTTCTCTAGTAACTGTAGACATAAAGTTACTTTGTCTGTGTGTGATCGAGTCGCAACATTTACAACGATTGTGACCGCATTTGAAGCTTCCTAATAATTTGGGAAAGAAAGAGGATTTCACATTCATTGTGGCTGCCTCTGGCCGAAGGCGGCTAGGTGCCAGAATATTCTTGAGGGTTTCTGACCTTCTGAAAGTTACTTGTGGTTTTTTGGGAATAGATTCCCTCAGATAAGGGTCATGCATAAGTATTTCCCAATTTTTGGTTTCAACATTGGTATATTTCATAGTTTGGGTAAGTTATTACTAATAGCGCTCCACGTGAACTCGCTTTTTGCAAAAATCTTTCCACAGCAGAAAAAAAGACAGCAGCACAAAGCCAAACTTAAGATACATGTACCACCTAGAGCTGTAGAAAGCAATGGGAAGTGATGGGCTGTGCATCAGTGAGTGGTTCTCAGTGAAAACAAACAATGTGGGGTAATCAACCTGGCAAGAAGCTAAAAAGATTGCATCATAGTATCAAAGTATCATAGTATATCAGGCTGAAAAAAGACGCAAGTCCATGAAGTCCAACCTTTAAGAATTAAATAAATGTTTTATCCCCATAACCCGTGATATTTTTTCTCTCCAGAAAGGCATCCAGGCCTCTCTTGAACATGTACATAGAGTCCGCCATAACAACCTCCTGCGGCAGAGAGTTCCATAGTCTCACTGCTCTTACAGTAAAAAACCTTTGTCTATGGTGATGGAAGAATCGCCTCTCCACTAGGTGTAGAGGGTGCCCCCTTGTCCTGGTCTCAGGCCTAGGAATAAAAAGAGCTTTGGAGAGATCCTTGTACTGCCCATTCAAGAATTTGTACATTGTAATGAGGTCTCCCCTCTAAACTGAGTAATCCCACATTTTGTAATCTGTCATTGTAATCTAGTCCCCTATTCCCCTAATAATCTTGGTTGCTCTCCTCTGCACCTGTTCCGGTTCTACTATGTCCTTTTTATACACTGTTGCCCAAAACTGTACACAATATTCCATGTGTGGTCTGACCAGCAATTTATATGTAGGCAAAACTATGTCTTTATCATGAGAATCAATTCCTCTCTTGATTCCTCCGTGATTTTATTTGCTTTAGCAGCAGCTGCCTGGCCCTGGTCACTAAAATTAAGTTTACCATCCACCAATACCCCCAAGTCCTTTTCAGCTCCAGTTTTAACAAGTAATTGACTGTTTAAAACATAATTATATTTTTTGTTTCCATGGGCAAAGTGCATAACTTTACATTTATCTACATTAAACCTCATCAACCATTTCTCTGCCCACTCCTCAAGCTTCCACAAATCCCTCTGTAATGCTAAACTATCGACCTCAGTATTTATTACTTTACACAGCTTAGTATCATCTGCAAATATTGAAACTTGATTGTGTAAGGTCATTAATAAAAATATTAAAAAGAAGTGGCCCCAATACTGACCCCTGTGGCACTCCACTGGTAATGTCAACCCAATCTGAGAATGTGCCATTAACAACCCCATAGCGCAATAAGACGTACCCTTACGTCTTACTGCGCATGGGGGAGTATGAAGAGGGCTCACAGGCTGAGCCCTCTTCATACTCACCGGGCATTTGCTTCATAATGAAGCAAACGCCCGTCGCTAACACAAGGGTGTTAACCCTTTGATTGCCGCCGGCAAAGCTGCCAGCAGCATTAAAGAGCCGGCGGCGCGTGGGCGCCGCCATCTTGGCTCCGATCGTCACTCCCCGTGACGTCACCGGGGAGCGGCGATCCGTTGCCATGACAGCCTGGGATCACACAAAGATCCCAGGCTGTCATGATCGAGGCTATCTATTATAATGTGCGATCTGCACATTATAATAGATGGTATGCAAAATCCCCATATACTGCCATACTGTAGTATGGCAGTATATGGTAGGATCAATCAGACAACCTAGGGTTAAAGTACCCTAGGGAGTCTGTAAAATAGTAAAAAAAATAAATTAAAAAAAGTAAAAAAAAAAAAATTATATTAAAAAAACATAAAAATTCAAATCACCCCCCTTTCCCTAGAACTGATATAAATATAAATAAACAGTAAAAATCATAAACACAATAGGTATCGCCGCGTCCGAAAATGCCCGATCTATCAAAATATAATAACCGCTTTTCACTGCGTTAAACCCCGTAGCGGAAAATAGCGCCCGAAGTCGCAAATGGCATTTTTTTGCCATTTTGAAAAATAGAAAAAATTCTATAAAAAGTGATCAAAATGTCGAACAGTCCTAAAAATAGAAGCATTGAAAACGTCATCAGAAGTCGCAAAAAATGACACCACCCACAGCTCCATACACCAAAGTATGAAAAAGTTATTAGCGCAAGAACACGGCAAAATGAAGAATTTTTTTTCTGTACAGGAGGTTTTAATTTTTGTAAATGTATGAAAACATTATAAAACCTATACAAATTTGGTATCCCCGTGATCGTATTGACCCAATGAATGAAATAGACATGTCATTTAGGGTGCACAGTGAAAGCTGTAAAAACCAAGCCCACAAGAAATGGCGCAAATGTGTTTTTTCATCATTTTCACTGCATTTAGAATTTTTTTCCCGCTTCCCAGTACACGGCATGGAATATTTAATACCATAACTACGAAGTGCAATTTGTTACGCAGAAAATAAGCCATCACACAGATCTGTACATGGAAAAATAAAAAAGTTATAGATTTTTGAAGGTGGGGAGTGAAAAATAAAAACGCAAAAACGAAAAAGGGCCTGGTCCTTAAGGGGTTAATGACGACCCTCTTTTTTCTATCACTAAGCCAATTACTTACCCAAATACACAGATTTTCCCCTGGTCCCAGCAGTCTCATTTTATGTACCAACCTTTTATGCGGCACTGTGTCAAATGCCTTTGAAAAGTCCATATATACAACATCCACAGCGTCCCCCAGATCCAGTCTGGAACTTTCTTCTTCGTAGAAACCAATCAGATTAGTCTGAGAGGACCGATCTCTCATAAACCCATGCTGACGCTGGGTTATAAGGTTATGTACAGTGATATACTCTAGGATAGCATCTCTAACAAACCCCCTCAAATATTTTCCCCACCACAGAAGTTAGACTCACAGGTCTCTAGTTTCCAGGATCGCTTATTGATCCTTTTTTGTATATTGGTACCTCATTTCCTATGTGCCAGTCGCGTGGAAAATAACCAGTCCTTAGTGAATCTTCAGATATTAAAAATAACGCTCTATCTATCACGTTACATAGTTCATGTAGAACCCGGGGGTGTATCTGGCCCCGGTGATTTATCTGTCTTAATGGTTTGCGAGGCGGCGCCGTACCTCTTCCTGGGTTAAACGGTTGACATTCCAAAGACAATTTACATCATTCCTCATCGTGTCTTCCACCAGGGGATTTTCCTGGGTAAAGAAAGTCGAGAAGGCGACATTCAGTAGATTGGCCCTTTCCTCGTCTCCTTCCTCCATGACCCCCATGTTATTCCTATGAGGGCCCACACTCTCTGTTTTTATTTTCTTATCATTTATATACTTGAAAAATAATTTAGGATTAATTTTGCTCTCCCTGGCAATATTTCTCTCTATTTTAGCGGCCTTTGTCTGCTTTTTACAGGATTTATTTTTCTCTCTATAATTCTGTAATGCCTCACAGCAACCATCACGTTTTAGCACCTTAAACACCTTATCTTTCTCGCTTATTGCTTTCCTTACAAGACTAGTTAGCCACATTGGCTTTTTTTTTTTGTTCTCTTATGCTTTTTCCCATATGGTATATGTTTCTCACAAGACTTTTTTAGAATATATGAGAAAAATTCCCATTTGGGGGGGGAGGTCTTTTGTCTTTGAGAAAATTGTCCCAGTTTATGCCTATAAGGTCTTTCCTTAGTTGTAGAAAATTTGCCCTCCTTAAGTTTAGAGTGTTAGTTGCCCCTCCACTAACCCTCTTAGTAAAGCGTAATGCAAAATCAATGATATTATGATCACTATTACACAGGTTTCCCCCAACCTGTAATTTTGACACCCTAACAGGTCTGTTGGTTAGGATAAGGTCCAGCAGTGCCCCCCTTCTTGTTGGCTCCAGGACTAGTTGCGACAGGTAATTGTCTTTTGTTGTTGACAAAAACCTTCTACCTTTGAAGGACCTGCAGGTTTCTGCCCCCAGTCAATATCTGGGTAATTGAAGTCCCCCATGATAAGTACTTCACCATGCTTTGAAGCCGCATCCATTTGACTTATCAGTATTTCCTTTGCTGCCTCCATTATATTTGGGGCCTTATAACAAACCGCTGGTAATATTTTATTATTCTTTTTCCCTCCTCTTATCTCCACCCATAGGGACTCCACATTTTCATTTGCGTCACTGATGTCATCTCGCAGGACAGGCTTGAGGCAAGAATTCACATATAAACAAACCCCTCCCCCTTTTTTATTTATACAATCATTTCTAAAAAGACTATAACCATCAATAGTAACAGCTAAGTAATAGCTACTGTCCAGCCATGTCTCGCTGATACCCACTATATCATATTTGCCTTTTTGCCTTCCAACATTAAGAGTTCCAGTTCCTCCATTTTGTTTGTGAGGCATTTGTGTACATACACTTTATATGGTGTTCCTTATCCCTATTCCTTTTGTTCTTATTCCCCAATCTTATTCCAGCTCCCATTCCCCCCCATGGACTATGACTCTTCCCAGCTCTCTATCTACACTGTCTTTTTGCCCTGCACAAGTGTAGTTGTCCTCCCCCCAGGTCTCTAGTTTAAAAACTCCTCCAACCCTCTAGCCATTTTGTCCACCAAACAGCTGCACCCTCCCCATTGAGGTGCAGCCCTCCCTACTGCAGAGCCTATAGCCAACAGAAAAGTCAGATCAGTTCTCCATGAACCCAAAGCCCTCCTTCCTACACCAACTTTTGAGCCACTGATTTACCTCCATGATCTCCCTCTGCCTTTCTGATGGAGAAAATCTGTCAACCTGATCCGCAACATGCTGAACCCAAGCACCCAGCAAACAACACACTGTTCGGTATGCACGGTCTTTGTTACCGATTGCCCTGTCTGTTCCCCTAATAATTGAATCTCCCACTACCAGCACCTGTCTGACCTTGCCTATGCTCCCATTACCCTTCTTACTGGAGCAGACAGTCCCCTGGTTGCTAGAGGCCATGTCTTGCTGCAGCATTGCTACCCCAGAGCTGATATCCCCCTCATCCGCCAGCCTGGCAAACTTATTGGGGTGCACCAGATCAGGACTAGACTCCCTGCAACTCTTCCCTCTACCCCGCCTTCTACATGTTACCCAACTAGCTGCCCCCTCACTCTGTACCTCTATACTTCCATCCCCAAACCAATCTTCCCCAGAGAGTTTGTGCTCCAGGAGCAGATCTGGCTGCAAGATCTGGCTGCAAACCATTTCAAAATAAAATTGCTTCCATATAGACTTTAGATGAATCTGCTGTTTTTGTAACCGCACAAGGTCAAACCAGGCTCCCTGTGCGCACCAGGAGGCTCTTAAGTATACAGACTTCCAGCATTAGCATAACAAATAAAATGTCTCACTCCTCTATCTGGTAGTTTAAAAGATACAGGGGCTTATTTACTAAGGGTCGCAGAACGCACTTTCGTCGGACTGTTCTCCGTTTTCGGGATTTGTGCAGCTTTGACAGGTATTTAACAGGGGTTTGTGTTGGTGTTGTGCCGCACGTGATCGGATTGTGGTGCAGCTTGTGCTGGTGGCTTCCATGCGACACAAATTGGGGTGGCGTGCTGTCAGACAATTTGACTGATTCAGACTCAACACGGGATTTAACTTTAAAATTGTGTCGAAAGACAATGCACTTACATACACCAGGAAGAAGAAAGTGTACTCCGGCGGACCTGAGCAGAGAAGCGACACACATGCAGGATATCGGGCGCACGATCTAAGTGAATTGCGGCACAGTGCATCATCGTCGGACAATGCACTTTAGGTGAACTCAGTTGGGCGGGTAAGGATATCTCCCCCACGGTTTTAAAGGTTGGTGTTCTCACCACTCCAAAAATGATGAAGAATATAGGAAATCCAGGATCCCTCCAGTGACTACTCCCAAGTTTACGACTCCACCGCCAACCTCAATCTACTTCCTTATCCAATCACCACAGTGGTTCCTATAAATATTTTGGCTAGCTGCCTAGATCACCGGATTACAGTATTAAAATTATTTTATTTATCTACCGTAAAAGTGCACATTTAAACTGAATATAATATTTGTCACCACACCCGATCCAGGTTTCACATCTTCCCATTTCCTCTTTGGCATGGTGTTGGAATGTTTCTTAAATACAAAGTACAAAGGCAAAAACCCTCATTTTCCTAACAGAGAGTGCTATTCACATTGCATTCTCCCAGACTAAAGCATCCGCCACTTCTGGACAATCTGGTGCAACGTGATGTTGGTGGATGGAGCCATGATGTACCAGATGTGCCCAATCGGATTCCGGTCTGGGGAACATGTGTGCCAGTCTATACCTTCAATGCCTTAATCTAGCAGGAATTGCTGACATACTCCAAGCCACATGAGGTCTAGCCTGTATTAGGAGGAACCCAGGGCCAACTGCACTAGCATATTATCTCACAAGGGGCCTGAGGATCTCATCTCAGTACCTAATGGCAATCAGGCTATCTTTGGTGAACACACAGAGGGCTGTGTGGCCCTCCAAAGAAATTCCAACCCAAACCATTACTGACCCATTGCCAAACTGGTCATGCTGAATTATTTTGCAGTCCATAGATCACTCTCCACAGCGTCTACAGACTGTCACTTGTGCTCAATGTGAACCTGCTTTCATCTTTGAAAAGCACAGGGCGCCAGTGGCGAATTTACCAATCCTGATTTTCTCTGACAAATGCCAAGGGTCCTGAACAGTGTTGGGCTGCGAGCACAACCCCCAACTGTGGACGTTGGGCCCTCATTCCATTATCATGGAGTCTGTTTCTAACCGTGGCCTGCTGGAGGTCATTTTGCAGGGCTCTGGCAGTGATCGTCCTGTTACTCCTCCAAAGGCAGCAGTAGCGCTCCTGCTGCTGGGTTGTTGCCACTTGGTGCCTCCTCCATGTTTCCTGGTGTACTCCTTGGTGTCTCTAAGAAGCTTCTCCAGCCTCTGGACACTACGATGACAGACACAGCAAACCTTTTTGCCACAGCTGGCATTGATGTGCCATCTTGGATGAGCTGCACTACCTGAGCCACTTGTTTCTTGGTAGGAAAGTCATATAAGCAAGTGGAGGCCACACACAATACTGAGTCTCATTGTGTCTTGTTTTATGGACATTACATCAAAGTTGAATCAGCCTATTGTGTGTTTTTCCACTTTAATTCTGTGGCTCCAAATCTAGGCCTCCATTGATTTACACATTTGATTTCCATTGATGATTTTTTTTTGTAATTTTGTTGTCAGCACATTTGTACAGAAGAAAGTGTTCAATGAGAATATTTAATTTATTCAGGATTCAGGATCTAGGATTTGTCATTTGAGTGCTCCCTTTATTTTTTTGAGCAGTGTATTTATTTTAAATGTACAGAAGTTGGTGGTGGAGCCATGAGATCGTGGATGCTGGCTTGATTTTCCTCTTCTGATCGTATTTGGAGTGTGGAGAACATCAGCCTTTAAAACTGCATCTTTTAACCCTTTCACAACCCATGACGCAATAGCACGCCACGGGTCGGCTGCGGGTGCATGGAGAGGGCTCAGCCCATCAGTATTTGCTGCATATAGTGTTAACCTGCAAGAATGTAGAATGTTTTTTCTTTCCATATTTGCATGTCTTTCCTTTGGATACTAGTTTCCTTCCACACTCCAAAAACACGTAGGCAGGTTAATTGACTTTCAGTGAAATTTGGAGAAGTCTATCTTTTTGCATGCATTTTATATGTGTATATTTCGTATTCTGTGCAGAATATGTTAATGCTATAGAAGAAATGGACAATAAATAAATGGAATATCAAGTCAGTCACTTTGGCCTCATGCACACAATGGTATTTGGGGTCTGCGAGCCTTCTACACCAGTCTAGCTCAGGCCCCTATCGTGGTCCATTGTGCATGGTCACGGTGCATGCACTGTGAGTGAGCTGAGCAGCTACACCACAAATTATAGGTCATGGCCATTCATTTCCAATGGAAAGGTTGCAAACAGGGGAACACTTTCTCCTGTTTGCAGCTTGTAATGCAAACACAGTTGTGTGCTTGTAGCCTAACTCTGCTATTGCCTAACTTGCACTTAGTCAAGTAAAGTGCAGCTTGTAAGACCACATTTTCTATCAAGTCATATCGGTTAACACATATCAAAAATAGCCAGCGTGCTAATAAATTCTGTAGCTGGATGTACTTGGTCATCTGCCAGTCACACTAAAATGAATCAGTAGCAAATGACTCAACCTTGGATGACTGATCCATGATGTAGTGTAGTATGGCTTACTTTTTCTCATACTAAAGGTTTCATAGACTTATATTTCTACTCGTTTGGGTCTCATGCACAGGAATGCACATGTATTTCAATGGGCTTGTACACAGAACTGTGGCTTCTATTTCTGTCCGTGTTGGTGTCAGTCTTTTTCTATTAAAATACTCAAAATAAAAAAGCAATGCAATAAATGACCAGTAGGTAATGTCCAAACAATACCAAGCTTTATTAGTTACAACAAATAGACAGAGCACACAATATATAAAAACACATAAAAGGATGCAGAAAACAAATTGTACCCAAATGTGGGACAAAGGAAGGTAAACAGCAATGTCCCGGAAAACCTCCCCCTAGATCCTGCCAACCAATGATATAAGTGCAATAACAATAAAAGATTAATCAGCCTACCATATGACCTATGAAAAAGATCTTTGCTCTAACAATGTACAGAAAATGGATACTTTAGAAAGCAAATCATAAGATACCAATATCAGGGTAGTTAATAGAGGCAAGTATAGTGATTAGTGAGTGGGGTGGGGGTCCCCATGCATTTTGTCACAAGGCTGTGAATTCCTCACAGGTAAATCAAGGATGTTACAACTTAGTTACAGCCTCCAACTGAAAAATGTGAAGGATATGGAGAAGGGAAAGCCAAAGTCTAGGTCAGCAAGCTAAATCAATACAACAGAGTACATCATCAAAAGAATATGTCACAACCACATGGCAATACAGTACAAAATCATGAGGAAATGGGTGGTTTGAAAACAAAGCAGGTGGTAGGCAACTCAAATCCAGGTCGGGCAGTATGAAAAGATTGGTAGGTAATCAAATTACGGCCATGTAAACACAGTCCCAAGGAAGTATTTTAGCTGATTAATGAGCTGATTAAGAGGTAGTTAGGTATACCGCTTAAAATTTTACATACCTCACAGACCACTGGTGCGAACGGTAGAAACCAGGTAACCTTTTTGCTATAGGTCATATTAGGTACACTTTGGGTGGTTGATTTTCCTGTGATTCCCTTTTATGAATTAAAAATATAGCAGTTTACCCGGATCCACATTAATATAACATCAACCCAGTATTGTGCCCCTTAGAAGAAAGGAATTGTCTGAATAAGTCCTTCCATAAAAGTCATGAGGGACTTTTTTCACATTGCCTGTTCTGTCTTATACTGACTTGTACTTGTACTGTGTTGGACCCACAATACTACTAATATCTTTCTCTTTCTTATACAGTATATAAATATCAACAATAAAAACAAATTTCACTTGCTTTCCATACATTAAATAACTGTCCCATATGTGTAAAAATTTACAATAGAACAATGCGTATGTGACCAGGTAAATGGTAATATGTCTGGTAGGCACATGTCTACATGTCTATCAGGACACATGTCTATTAGAGTAGGACCCTACTCCTGAGCATCTATAATGGAAGCTATATAAGTATATAGTTCTATACAGATTGTCCCATGGAATAATATCTCTTTTTAGTTTCTCCTTTGTGTGGTCAGTTCTAGATTAGTCAGTAGTTTTTTCCTATGGGGAATACAGACAACTGTGCTCATGGATAGTTTAGAGCATCAAAAACTAAAAATAGAGTAATAATGAAGTGTCCAGAGCACCAATAATCAATAAACCCTATTGCTGTTGCATGTATTGAATTCTACAGTTGTAGTAAAACAGTATTGTATTTATTGCACATTAAATAATGACAAATAAAATTGACATAAAAAATTTAATAAAAAACATAAAAATAAAATAATGCAGCAAACTGACTTCTCATTTCTATGTTCAAAAAAGGCTTGTAATATATCACAATGGGATTTGTTATAGAGTGAAATTTGTTGCAAAGTGACTATATAGCATATATTCCCGTATACACATTAATAGTCCCAAAGTAGTGACATGTCGCTGCAAAGATGTGAGGGTCTTAAGTTGTGCACATAAAAAAGACTTTTTTGATTTGTAAGTCCGCAAAAAGGAAAAATGGAAACGTATGTGGTCTTGTGTTACTCACGGATCGTCTGGCACTCTGTCTCATGTATCTTCTCCTTCGATGCTACACGTGTATATATTGTTTCGTACGGCGTCCTGGTTTCTCTACTGCGCATGCTTAATACAAATATGTTTTTTTTCTTACATCGGAGCTCCATTCTTTTGTAAGCTTGGATCCTTTAATGCATGTAGTGAGTGGCCTCCTCGGTTTGTAATAGAGTTGTCATCATGTTTCTTGATGATGATCTTTTTAAAGAAATGCAATTTTTGTTTGCCGAGGATAAGTTGTAGTGGAGAAGTACAGATAGCACCACTGTTCACATGTGCCAAATATAAAGACACAGACACTTTATACGCGTTTCAAAGGTTATACCTCCTTTTTCAATAGCTCAATAGGTCCCCAGACAACCTCTAGTTACAAACGGACCTCTGGATGTTGGAAATTTACTAAACTTTACCCCCAGGCTACAATGATCAGTTGTAACAGTTATCAAAGGTGTCTGTGATTAACCTTTATTGTTAATCCTGGTTCTAAAATCCAATTAATAATAATTCCTTTATTTATGTAGTGCACACAGATTATGCAGTGCTGCACAGAGCTTGCCAAATCGGTCCCTGTCCCCAGTGGGGCTCACAATCTAATCAACCTACCAGTATGTTTTGGAGTATGGTAGGAAACTGGAGAGGAAACTTTAATTATATTTGTGATACAGAAAGATTGAGTATGTTCACAGTGATTTATTGTGCTGCAAATTTATGATAATAAATATTTTTGTTTAGTGAAAAGTGTGTGTGTGGGGGGGGGGGGAAACAAGAAAGGAGGACTGTTTTGTATGTTTCAATACCTTTATTCGGTTCTTGTGTTGGGTAGCAGCACCAATGGCTTGTTGTTTTGTATGTTTTACCATTTGTTTAAATATCTCATGTTACTTGCAATAAAAGGAAAAGATTATTTTCCATTTCTTCACTAACCTAATGCTTACTAATCCCCGAACAATGACACAGGTGTATAAACATTATGTATGCCAGAGGTCATTGCTCTTATTCTAGAAAATCCTCTTAAAAAAAAAAACAGAAATAAAACATAATAAATATTTAAGTTTGGTGATAAGTGCATGATTATTATCAATGTATTGTCTAATCAGAAAGGCTGTGCTTACACTTGAACTCCTTTCAAAGCCTCTATCACAAATTTAATCAAAAACACTAGAAAAAAGTTGGAAAACTGATAGGCACTTTGCGATCAATAAACCACTGGTGTCTGCCATGTGTATGATGTGATTTGGGGGAATTTCCACAAGGGAATCAATCAGCAGCAGGAGGGCATACTTCAGTGTACGGAGCTGTGTGTGGTGTCATTTTTTGCCACCTTTTATGACGTTTTCAATGCTACCATTTTGAGAACTGTACGGCCTTTTGATCACTTTTTATTGAATTTTTTATATTTTTCAAAATGGCAAAAAAAGTTAATAACTGTTATGATATTTATTATCAGACATTTCTGGACGTGTCAATACCTAACATGTTTATGATTTTTACTGTTTATTTATATTTATATCAGTTCTAGGGAAAGGGGGGTGAGTTCAAATTTTAGATATTTTCATTTATTTTTTTATTTTATTTTTTTACTAGTTTTCAGACCCTCAAGGGTACTTTAACTCTAGGTTGTCTGACTGATCCTACCATATACTGCCATACTTCAGTATTGAAGATATGAAAAAATCTTGCTAAAAAGTGCTTGCGTCTTATAGATCGAAGGTCCGGAGGATCCAGCACTGCCAGACCCTACTAAGCGCTGTAAGGGAGATTGGGTGATGCCCTGATATAGAACTGCCCGATCTTCCAGAGAGGAGAGCCTCCGCACTGCTCTCCACTTTCTTGGGTGTCCTACAGGACCTGTGGTGATGTCAGAATCACATGCTTCTTACATCACTACAAAATGCTGAGAATCGGGACATGGTGCCCTGGGACAGGGTAAGAAGAAGGGGAAGAAGGAAATAGGAGAAGGTGGGAAGTGTGTGAGGGGGGTGTATGTGTGTAACTGTATGGATGGTGCAGAGCTGTGTGTGTAACTGTATGGATGATGCAGAGCTGTGTGTGTAACTGTATGGATGATGCAGAGCTGTGTGTATAACTGTATGGATGAGGCAGAGCTGTGTGTGTAACTGTATGGATGATGCAGAGCTATGTGTGTAAATGTACGGTTGATGCAGAGCTGTGTGTGTAAATGTACGGTTGATGCAGAGCTGTGTGTGTAAATGTACAGATGAAGCAGAGCTGCATGTGCTGTGCTTTAGTGCGACCAGCAGAGATATTTTAATTGGAGTAAAATATATTTTTCCTTTTTTGGAAGCCTAAATTTGGGAAGTGTCCTATAGTAAGACACTTAGTAAGAAAATGCATACAGTGTGCCGCCATGTAGTATAAAATGCATATAGCGTGCGGCCATGTAGTATTAAATGCATACAGAATATCGCCATTTAGTATAAAATGCATACAGCGTGCGGCCATGTAGTATAAAATGCATACAGCGTACCGCCTTGTCGTATAAAATGCATACAGCATGCGCCATGTAGTATAAAATGCATACAGCGCGCGGCCGTGTAGTATAAAATGCAGCATACCGCCATGTATTATAAAATGCATACAGCGTACCGCCATTTAGTAAAAAATGCATACAGCGTACTGCCATGTAGTATAAAATGCATACAGCATGCGCCATGTAGTATAAAATGCATACAGCGCGCAGGACATAGTTTTTATTCCTGTGACATTATACTGTCAGTGACTGTGGTGTTTTTAGAGGCAGCCCTATAGTGCAGTAATTTTTTGGCTTTGTATAGTAATGTGCAGGGTTTTTTTTCGCAACTGGTATATATTTTTGTATGTGGTATATTCATTACTGCAATATTATTAGTATTGTACAGGTATGTGGGTATATATATGTTTATATGCAACTGTATTTCAGTGTTTCTTATATATGGTGGGTGTATATATATGTGTAGCGTAAATATATTGTATGTAAAGTATATATGGGGCTGTGTTAATATGTGTTTATGTGTGTTATGCATATATTGTGTATCTCTGTGGAGTGCTGTAATGTGCAGCATAGGGCCAGCAGCGAGTATTTAGGTATATGGGGTCCCTGATTCTAAGTTCGCACCGGGGTCCACTGGAGTCTTGTTACGCCACTGATGATAATGATATACAGTAATGATGACAAACTGTTGCTTTTATCATCATTATCATATTATTTATCAATGTTCATGCAGTCATTAAAATCTTACAGGCAGGGGTGTACCGAGCCTTTCTGCTGCCTGAGGCGAGCCATAGAGAGACGCCCCCCCCCCCATATATGTAATTTATCTGGGAGTGTCAGGACCAGATCCATCATATTGGTTTGGTGTGAAAAATTAAGCAACACAAAATGCATACAGTGTACCACCATATAGTATAAAATGCATACAGCGTATCGGCATGTAGTATAAAATGCTTACAGTGTACCGCCATGTAGTATAAAATACATACAGCGTGTCGCCATGTAGTATAAAATGCATACAGCGTACTGCCATGTAGTATAAAATGCATACAGTGTGCCGCCATGTAGTATAAAATGCATATAGCGTGCGGCCATGTAGTATTAAATGCATACAGAATATCGCCATTTAGTATAAAATGCATACAGCGTGCGGCCATGTAGTATAAAATGCATACAGCGTACCGCCATGTCGTATAAAATGCATACAGCATGGGCCATGTAGTATAAAATGCATACAGCGCGCGGCCGTGTAGTATAAAATGCATACAGCATACCGCCATGTATTATAAAATGCATTCAGCGTACCGCCATTTAGTAAAAAATGCATACAGCGTACTGCCATGTAGTATAAAATGCATACAGTGTGCCGCCATGTAGTATAAAATGCATGTAGCGTGCGGCCATGTAGTATTAAATGCATACAGCGTACCGCCATGTTGTATAAAATGCATACAGCATGCGCCATGTAGTATAAAATGCATACAGCGCGTGGCCGTGTAGTATAAAATGCATATAGCATACCGCCATGTAATATGAAATGCATACTGCATATCGCCATGTAGTATAAAATGTATACAGCGTATTGCCATGTAGTACAAAATAGAAGCTCTGATAAATATCACAAATACTACATATACATACAACATATATACACACATATACAAACAGTATATACAGCATATGCACACACTGCACATACATACATATATACACACACTGCACATACATACATACACACATATACATATTTTATATATATATATATATATATATATATATATATATATATATATACTGTGAGACACTGAAGGGGTTAACTGTGGATGGGCGGTATGTTTCCCCTAGGTTTTGCTATTATGCAAGGCCTTAGTGCTGAGGCTGGGTGTCCAGCACCTTGGACACAGGTTGGGAGCAGCCCAATCAGTTTTTTTTTAAAACCGCTCAGCAGAGCTGAAGTTGTTGTCTCTCTCTGGAAGGAGGCTGGAGAGCACACAGCCCTGACCTCTGTGCCTGGAGCAGCCAAGTGATTTTGTATAGTGGTGAGTTAGTGAACACCTGTATAGTTAGCACCCTGACGGGTAGGATTTTTGTTTATTTAATGCCTGAATGTAAAGGCTGTTTTATTTTGCTGCTACAATAAACGCAGGCGAGACCTGTTTGGACTAAACCTTGGTGTCACTGTCTTGAACTGCATCACAGCACCCCGCTACCACGGTCTCTACTGGGCCAAATCTCCCACATATGGTGCTTCGGATTGCGGGCAGTTCAAAAGACACACACCTGAAAGGCTTGCTACATCCTGCAACATTGCATGGCCTGGGTGAAAGCAGCAGGCAAATTGCAGGATAAAGCCAAGACGGAGGACTTTATTAAATACCTGCAAGAGGAGGCCAGAGCTAATCGGCAGCAGCAGCAGGCCATGCTCCAGCAGCAGGAGGAGAGGTCCCGCCAGCAGCAAGCCATGTTTCAGCAACAGGAGGAGAGGTTCCGCCAGCAGCAGGAGGAGAGGTCCCGACAGCAGCAAGCCATGCTCCAGCAGCAGGAGGAGAGGTCCCGCCAGCAGCAGGAAGAGTCCAGGGCTGATCGGCAGCTGCAGCAAGCCATGCACCAGCAGCAGGAGGAGAGGTCCCGCCAGCAGCAAGCCATGCTCCAGCAACAGCAGGAAGAGTCCTGAGCCATGTTCCGGCTGATGATGGAAAAGTTTTCTGGCGTTATGGCAGCACCGCAAGCGACGACTACTGAGGGGTCCCATACTGGTTTGCAAGGGTACCCGGTTGTCCAGCATTCCGCACGGGCTGCAGTGCAGAAGGCTTTACAAAAGATGACGGCGACCGACGACGTGGAGGCTTATCTCACTGTGTTCGAGCGAGTAGCTGAGCGAGAGGAGTTACCAGCTGAGCAGTGGGCAGATGTCCTGGCGCCGTTCCTGACAGGCGAATCGCAGAAGGCCTACTACGACCTGAGTGAAACAGAGGCCCGTGAGTACCCCCAGCTATAGGCGGAGATTCTGGCTTGTCTTGGGGTCACCGTTCAAGTTCGCTCCAGCCGGGTCCACCAGTGGGCATACTCTGAAAAACTACCCCCGCGCTCCCAAATGCATGACCTGATCCATCTTGTCCGGAAGTGGCTACAACCCGAGGACTGCACCCCAGCACAGATGGTCGAGAGAGTGGTTCTTGACAAGTTCACCCGTTCTCTGCCCTCTCGGCTCCAGCGGTGGGTTGGACAGGCCGGTCCCACAAATGCTGAGGAACTCGTGTCCCTAGTAGAGAGATATCGGGCTACAGAGGATCTTCTACTTGTCTCTCCCACACGAAGCAGTGCCAGTGACAAGGCCATTAAACCATCTGGTAAGACTGCTACTGCAGAAAAAGGGAAACAGGTCAGGTTGGGAGGGGGTACACTGGGGGGCTTGGATACACAGAAACCCAGTGAGGCTCGTGACAGAGGTCATAGCCGTATCCAGTGCTGGCGATGCCATGAAATGGGCCATATTGCTGCCAGCTGTCCCCTGTCAGTGGAGCCAATGGACTGCAACCAGACCCGGCGAATGTCACTGTTTGCCCGGCCGGTTCTGGCTGCCGAGTCAGTCACGGATGCAGAACCCCAAGTGTGTATGGTCACAATCGGTGGTCACACGGTGGAAGCCTTGCTAGACTCAGGGAGTCTGGTTACCCTGGTGCGGGGAACTTTGGTTGATCCTGGACTGTACAGTGGGCGTAAAGTGGGAATGTTATGTATACATGGGCTTTTTCAGTACGTGGTACTCCCCTTTGGGCTACATGGGGCTCCCGCCACATTCCAGAGGTTAATGGATCTCGTCCTAAAACCTCACCGGAGATATGCCTCGGCCTACCTGGATGACATCATAGTTTATAGTAACGATTGGGAGAGTCACCTGGCCAAGGTGCAAGCAGTGATAGACTCCCTGAGGGCAGCAGGGTTGACAGCGAACCCCCAAAAATGTGCACTGGGTCTGGAAGAGGCCCGTTACCTGGGGTACCGTATTGGGCGAGGTGTCATCAAACCCCAAGTAAATAAAGTGGAGGCGATCCAGCAGTGGCCACGACCTATGAGCAAGAAGCAAGTGAGAGCTTTCCTAGGCATAGTGGGCTATTATCGCCGATTTATCCCCGATTTTGCTACCATAGCGGCACCCCTGACTGACCTGACCAAGGGTAGCAGAGCGGTGATGGTAAAGTGGAGTGAAGAGGCTGAGGGGGCGTTTCAGCGACTTAAGACGGTTTTGTGTGAGGGACCGGTACTGATCACCCCTGACTTCACCAAGACCTTTATTGTGCAGACTGACGCTTCTGACGTGGGCTTAGGAGCTGTTCTGTCCCAAGTAGTGGAGGGTGAGGAACATCCTGTGACATTCCTGAGCCGCAAGCTCACACCCCCCGAGAAGAACTATAGTATAGTTGAGAGGGAGTGCTTGGCGATAAAATGGGCTCTGGAATCCCTGAGGTATTACTTGATAGGGCGACAGTTTACACTAGTGACCGATCACTCTCCCCTCACCTGGATGAGTCAGGCCAAAGAGAGGAACGCCAGGGTCACAAGGTGGTTCCTAATGTTGCAGAATTTCAAATTCACGGTAGAACATCGAGCAGGAAAGCTGCATGGGAATGCCGATGCCCTGTCTCGTACCCACTGTCTGATGGCCAAAAGTGTTCGCCCCCACAGGGTCAAACAAAGGGGGAGGGTATGTGAGACACTGAAGGGGTTAACTGTGGATGGGCGGTATGTTTCCCCTAGGTTTTGCTATTATGCAAGGCCTTAGTGCTGAGGCTGGGTGTCCAGCACCTTGGACACAGGTGATGGGAGCAGCCCAATCAGTTTTTTTTTAAAACCGCTCAGCAGAGCTGAAGTTGTTGTCTCTCTCTGGAAGGAGGCTGGAGAGCACACAGCCCTGACCTCTGTGCCTGGAGCAGCCAAGTGATTTTGTATAGTGGTGAGTTAGTGAACACCTGTATAGTTAGCACCCTGACGGGTAGGATTTTTGTTTATTTAATGCCTGAATGTAAAGGCTGTTTTATTTTGCTGCTACAATAAACGCAGGCGAGACCTGTTTGGACTAAACCTTGGTGTCACTGTCTTGAACTGCATCACAGCACCCCACTACCACGGTCTCTACTGGGCCAAATCTCCCACAATACATATATATATATATACATACACACAAACACACACACAGCATATACAGAATATACATAAACACTCATACAGCATATGCACTTATACACACACACACATGCACATACATACACATATACACACACATATACATACACAAACACATATAAATATACATGCACAGATAAAGTTACATTACCTTTTTTTTATGGTCCTGACAGGTATGCCGACCAACTGGCATGCGGACAGGAGCTTGGTGCCAGGTGGTCGGCGGGCGGAAGATCGGTGCATGCCGGCCAGGTGCTGGGCGGGCACTTGAGAGCTTGTCCTGGTCATAGCATGGGCAGGTCTGGATGGTGCCGGCTGCAGGCAGTCGCATGGTCCTGGCCGACGGCCGGTCGCATGGTGCGTGCGGGGGCGGTAGCTCGGTGCCTGGGGACGGGCAGCTTGGTTTCCGCAGGCAGGGACCATAGCGTGGGCGGGAGAATGGTGGTGGCCGGAGGGCATGCAAACGGGAGCTCGGTTCCGGGCGTCCGGCGGGAATTCGGTGCTTGCCGGCCGGCAGAAGGGGCGGGCGGCAGCTCAGTGCCAGCAGGCGCAGGGAGTCTCGTTCAGGCTGGAGTGCGGGCCGGAGGGCGGGTGGGAGAACGGTGCGGGCCGACTGGCAGGAGCACGGTGCCGCCCCCTCGTACAGCAGGAGGCGCGCCGCCTGAAGCGAGATTCTCAACTCGCCTCATGGCAGGTGCGCCCGTGCTTACCGGATAGCAAAGCACAAAAATATATACAGTTCATATTATTCAGTGTCCAAGGTGGCAAACTCACCGCCTCTACATGGTAAAAACGACTCTGTTCAACTTTGTATTTCGTTTTACTGCTTTTCATTCTTTTTCATGCATTCAATTTTTTCATTTTTTTGTAATTTCAAAATGTTAGTTTATATAAAGCAGATATTAATACTTATGGTAAGACGCCATTTTATTTTAACAGATATCTGGGCCATTGGTTGCATTTTTGCTGAATTGTTAACATCAGAACCGATTTTTCATTGCCGTCAAGAAGATATCAAGACAAGTAACCCATTTCATCATGACCAGCTGGATCGGATATTTAGTGTAATGGGATTTCCTGCAGGTATATGACTTTCTATACTTTCTAGCACTGAAGCATTAAAATAAGTATATAATCTATTTTGGTACCTTACCACAACAGTTTAAAAGAGTATTAAATGTAAACATTTAAAAATATTTATTTCCACATCTCCAAATTTATCTGGAATTCTAAACAACTGTATAGAGTGTTTTGACGCAAGCGTTTGGTTGGAATGTCTCCCCCCAACTTTGCTTTCTATTATAAAGCAGCTCAGTTAGCACAACTTGCCCATATTCCCACTGCTCATGGTGCCCATAGAAGAATTTCTCTAGAATCTCTACTACTATACCAGTTCTCTCTCCCTGGCCTCATTTGGACACTAGGCCATTTTCACTACATTCCTTAAAGGGCACCTACCACCACAAATCTACCTATAAAGGTAGATTGGGTGGTAGGTGGATCAATGGGACGTGAGGATAGCCCTTTTAAGGGCTAATCCTCACGTCCCTGCACTTTTTTGATAACTTTTATTAGATATTTATTCAAATTTACTTATGCGGCTACTGGGGCGTGGAGTAGCCGCATATGAGATTACACGAGGCGGCTACTCCACGCCCCGGTAGCCACTTTACCCCTCCTACTCACCCATCTTCGGCGCGCAGCTCCGCGCCCTTGTCCGGCGAACCTGCCGTCTGCGCATGCGCAGAAGAGCAGGCCCGCCCCTGCGCGGTCACTGCTCCGAAACAGGCGCGGGCCTGCTCTCCTGCGCATTTGCAGACGGCAGGATCGCCGGACGAGGGCGCGCAGCTATGCGGAGCTGCGCGCCGAAGATGGGTGAGTAGGAGGGGTAAAGTGGCTACCGGGGCGTGGAGTAGCCGCCTCGTGTAATCTCATATGCGGCTACTCCACGCCCCAGTAGCCGCATAAGTAAATTTTAATAAATATCTAATAAAAGTTATCAAAAAAGTGCAGGGACGTGAGGATTATCCCTTAAAAGGGCTATCCTCACGTCCCATTGATCCACCTACCACCCAATCTACCTTTATAGGTAGATTTGTGGTGGTAGGTTCCCTTTAAAGGGAACAACATGTGACTTGTCTGTGCTGCAGACTCCTCAGATCTTAGCTCCTACTTTTGTGCTCCTGTAGAGGAGCTGTACAGTAGCACAAAGGTGGGGACTGAGGAGCTGAGGAGTGAATCCACACTTGTCTAACCACCGTCAGAGGTTGTGACAAGCTAGGTGATATGGTCCACATATGGTGGCATTGTCGTGGTGGGAGTGCTCTGGAATAGCATCAAGACCCTTATCCAACCACTACTAGGTCACTCAATTCCTTAACCTCCCTTTGTACACTTATTAGGAGATAAACCAGGGAGAGTTCACAACAAAGCCCACCGCCCAGTTCAGTTTATTGCATTCTCTACTAGGAGTAAATGTGTACACATACATAATGGGGAGGACATTTATCTGCTGTCACTTTTTTTGCGGCACAGGTTCCAGCCTTCTGTCTAACTGGTCACCAGCTGTGCTTGTGTAAATTTTACATCAAGGCCTGGCTAGTGTAGAATTGCGCATTTTATCGCAACTTCGATTTGCGCAACTATCGAAGCCTGGCGTGGAGGTGGCGTAATGGGAAAAATAATCGCATTACCTGGTGGTTTGCTAGGTATTATGATTATTTCAGGGCTGGTGTAAAATCCCTGATAGATGTCCCCCAATGTTTCTTGGAGTTTGTATGTTATAATTTAGCATTGTGCATTTCTACCATATATTAATAAAATATACCATGTGAGAATCACATAACCTCTTTCATACTTCATCTTGCTGCTAAGTTAATGCCAGAAAAGCAAAATATTGGAAAGTAAACATTACAACGTAAATGCGGTTGCTTTCTGTGTCGCAGCCAGAACATTGTGTTCACAGACATAGCTGTTATATGATTACCCACTTCCACCCCATATAGGGTTTATCGGCCAATAGACATTCATATCTTTACTCTCAAAGGTATCTGGACAGTTGACAGGTGATCATCAACACCATTATCCCTCTTTGCGTGGGTCATATGATGAGATACCTAATGAAACTACGGTACTTCCAGAAAAAGTTCATTGGTCATGCAGCATTCTCTAATCATGTTTTATATGACTTTATCTTCATGCTACTTTGTTCCATTTCTAAATATAAGGTGTCCCTAGAAATGAGCTCATACATTATTTTTGTGATATGAATTGTTCCCAGTAAAATAGTAAAACATTGCTGTCTGTTCAGATAAGGACTGGGAAGATATAAGAAAAATGCCAGAATATCCTACTCTTCAAAAAGACTTCCGAAGAACCACGTAAGTTTTCATATGAATTTCCCAAAGAAGTCTTTTTAAAGAAATGCTTTGTCTATGCATCATATAGAAATGGTACAAAAATTCTTCCATATTTTGTGCAGTTAACAGTCCAAAATAATATTGAGGGTTTTTTTTTTAATACTGATGACCAATCCTTACACCCAGCCTATCAACTGTTATAAGCAGTCAGTGCTCAGAGAATAGAGTTGGAAGCAGACAGCTCCATTCTTTATATAGGAATGTATAAGTAATTGCAATTCAGCTTCCATTCAATGGATTGTCCAGAGGTTGAAAAACATGGCTGCTTTCTTACAAAAACAGTTCCATATCAGTTAAGCTCCATTCATATTTATACAGCTGAGCTGCATTATTGGGGATATTTTGGTAATGAAGCAGTCATGTTTTTCAGCTTCCGAGGGACCCCTTCAATCTGCAGTAACCAGGTCAGACCTCTATATAGAGAACAAAGCTGTCTGCTTCCTGTTGCATTATCTGTTCATTGACTTTGAATTTTTTTTTTATCAGTGCATATATGAAATCCTGTTCACTTTGCTGTTAAATTGGGAAGATGTTCTGCATGGATTCTGCAGTACAGTATTTCACACCTTATAGCCAGCTGCACATGAACTTGCTCTGTTGCCATTGAGGAGATAAGAAAACAATGGCACTGTCGAAAAACTGTATGCTGTGTACTTCATAGTACTAATAGATGTAGGGGGCAGTGAAATGGTTCCAATCGGGTTCCTAAACATTTCTACATATTCACAAACAAAAGAAAATAGAGGCTTCACTCAGGCCAAAACTGAGAATGCCCCACTGGGCAATGACCCTTCCCAAGCCAGTGTTGAAGAGAAAGCATGGATTGTATGGGCTTGAGAAAGCACAGATTGCCCAAAACGGGCTGTTGCTCAGTGGAGTGTCTGCCATTCTCATGTTTGTCCCAAGAGCAGAATAAAGCATTTTTATGGTTTTGTTGGAGCCGAAGTAGCACAAGCGGCGAAACAACAGGCACTCCTCACCAGTGACATGTCTCTACCATCCTCCCTCTATGTCTTTGCATATGTGAGTATGTTCATAATTATAGTATAAATTGAAGATTCAAGACAGCTTTGAGTGCCTTTCTTTTTTTATCTGCTTTTAATATTGCTATAAGGACTGTCTGTAAGGAATAGAGCACAACCCTAATTTAAGTCGGCTTCTTAGATGTATGTAAAAAATATTAACTGTCCATAACTTCCCCAAATAGAAGTAACCCACCAAGCAGTGCCATCCACATTTTCTTGTTGTTTATGTTTAAAGCATAAAAAAACTTTCCTTTCGGGATTGGGTCATTTAGTAGTAACGGATAAATTAGCTGGAATTGGCTGTACTGGTTCTTCAGAGAACCATGTACAAGCTACAAATACATTTACCAAATATGTGTTGTATAAGGAGCTATAATGGAGCAGTATACTACTTTTCTGCCTAAACTCTGTGTATTATTCGAAGTGAAAAGAATAGATCCCAAGAGCTCACTTCAAAGACTGTTAGAACATGTCTGTTTTTATTGTAATACTTTTCTTGGGACAAGAAACTTCGCTGGTCGTGGGCACTTTGAATATTATACTTGGCTGTTTCAAATGTATGATTTAATGTTTGTGAAACATTTTCCCATGTGCACTGGACATTTTATAGCCATTAAATCATCTTTATATAATTCTGTATACATTTATGTTGTAGGTATGCGAACAGTAGCTTAATAAAATACATGGAAAAGCACAAGGTAAAGCCTGATAGTAAAGTTTTTCTACTGGTAAGTGATTTAATTTCTATAATGTTACTCTTTACTGTTGTGGAATGAAATAGCTTCTAAACAAAAGCTTAAAGTAATTATGTTAAAAATATAATATCATATAACACAATTTACTCTCATGTAAGGACATCATTGTACAACAACATGTCTATTCTCCTAAAACAGTACACAAATGTGTTTTCCCATTTGACTACTTAAAGTGCTTAAAGAGTACCTCAGACTTATAGATCGCTATTTATCAATGTGTACAAATAATGTTTGATCTGGGGCACATATTTTAAACTTTGGGTCATAAATTAGAGCAGCGTGAGCCTTACACAATAGTTTGTAAGTGGAGTTTGCCTCAGTAGGTGAGTGGGCGGCTTCCAGATTTAGAAGGAAACAATCCCTAGATTTGGGTCTGCTGAACCAACATGCCATCATGCAGCTGTAATTTATCCTTTTAGCAATGTAAAAATATTTATTTCTGACAGAAAGCCAGAAAAAATAAGTTTAAAATAAGAATTTAAATGAGAAAAGCCTGAATTGGTTTGATCAGGTCACTGTGCATGCCGACGAAAGAGCATCTTTCACCAGCTTTGTCAACTCCAACTCTTCCACCGTTCCAGAATAGTCAATGTCATTCTTTTTGCAAATCCTTTGTCTGTTTCAGCCCTGGACCACCAAAGAGAGTCTATATAGCATGCTGATCACTAAAATTAGGTAAATTAGTCTCTGTAGGGCAATCCTGGGCTGTAACAAGTAGTCTAGCTCCACCAATCTGACTGTAGAGGCCGAAAATAATTACCGTATATTCCGGCGTATAAAACGACCTGCCCTACTTTCCTGTTTAAAATATAGAGTTTAAGATATATTCGCCGTATAAGACTACCCCTTTTCCAACGCATACAAAACACCGGTAAAAATTAAAAAAAAAACAGATTTGATTTTAACATGGTCCTTTTTTTAATTTAAATTCTTATGACATGCAGGTATATAGCAGGAAAACTGTCGCTCATAAACATAAGGCATACAACAACAACATTAGCATCGTCCATTTTACTGTAAATGTTACCATACTGTACCTTAAATTTTTATTTTATTAAATATTCCATGCCATGTACTCAGAAGCGGGAAAAAAATTCCAAATGCAATGAAAATGGTGAAAAAACGCATTTGCGGCATTTTCTTGTGGGCTTGGATATTACGTCTTTCACCGAGCGCCCCAAATGACATGCTTACTTTATTCTTTGGGTCGGTACGATTAAGGGGATACCAAATTTGTATAGGTTTTATAATGTTTTCATACATTTACAAAAATGAAAACCTCCTGTACAATTATTTTTTTGATTTTGCCAACTTCTGGCGCTAATAACTTTTTTATACTTTGGTGTACGGAGCTGTGGATGGTGTCATTTTTTCAAAATTTGATAATATTTTCAATGATATCATTTTTAGGACTGTACGACCTTTTGATCACTTTTTATAGATTTTTTTATATTTTTCAAAATGGCAAAAAAGTGCCATTTTCGACTTTGGGCGTTACGGGGTTAAACGCATTGAAAAACCGTTATCATATTTTGATAGATCGGGCATTTTCGGACGCGTCGATACCTGATGTATTTATGATTTTTACTGTTTATTTATATTTATGTTAGTTCTAGGGAAAGGGGGGTGATTTGAAATTTTAGGTTTTTTTAATTCTAATTTTTTTAAATTTTTATTTATACTATTTTTCAGACTCCCTAGGGTACTTTAACCCTAGGTTGTCTGATCGATCCTATCATATACTGCCATACTACTGTATGGCAGTATATGGGGATTTTCCTCATTCATTACAATGTGCTATCAGCACATTGTAATGAAGGGGTTAAAACGAAATAGCCTTGGGTCTTCGGAAGACCCGAGGCTACCATGGAGACTGTTCACCGCCCCCGATGAAGTCACGGGAAGCGGCGATCCCAGGTAAGATGGCGGCGCCCATGCGTCTCTATCTTTTTGAGGCTGCCGGCAGCTTTGCCGGCAGCCCACGCTGTGAAAACACCCGCGATCGGTGCTAGCACTAAGTGAGTCACACATATTAAAATTTGCATTGACCTGCCTCTTTGCATCCTCCTTTCCTGTCTGCATTAGTATATAAGAATAGTTGCATCACTTTGGGAAACACAATCAACATCAGCACCATCCAATCACCCACTGCTGCTGCTTTCAAGGGGGGGCGAAGGAAAAGAACGACTCATCCCACTGTATGTGAATACAGTGGGATAGGTCCTAATTGTCCATTTGCTATCCTTAAAGGGAACCTGTCACCAGGAGACCCGTTTTTAGCACTCCCCCAGTCCCCACAGAGCAAAGTACATATACTGCCAAAGTGTTTTTGTATTAAAAATAGGTTTTACAGAAAAAAAGATATGTTATAGTGTACCTTTCATTAGCATCTGCTGTGTGACTAGGCAGTTGCCTTTTGGGACCATGAAAAAAAAAAACTAGAAGGTGTTACACTGCTTGACAATATTCTGGTAGTGGTTTATTAGGTCAATTGCTGACGACAGGTTCCCTTCAAATAATTATAGGGGCTGGAGAAATATTTCCATCTGTGTCAGAGTATGTGAAAAATGTACCTATTTAAGAATGTAGGAGATGTGGTTTGTGAAGGTGGCAAGGGGTTCCTCCCATAGTACCGTAGACTACTTTCCTTATTATTGGTTCTTAGTAGACTGATGAAGTGACAAAATCTTTTTCGTGATGATAGAGTTAAACTTAGTGTTTCATTATCGCACATTTTGCACCTTGTATTATTGGGAGCTGTATTGCTGGGGTTAAACCAAGCTCCTGCCTTCATTATTCATGACTTGCATTAGAACAGCTCTGTGCTTTGATTGCTGTGTCAGTGCCATTAAGGCTCATCATGATTTACTTTGTCATATATAAAATGTGCTTACCTACACATGTTCTAAATCTGATCTCACAAATATTTATAAGCAACCCTCCTATTTCAGAGCATTTCCCACAAACCACCTTCTTTTACCTGATGACAAAAACATTTTGTAACCTCTAAAGAGGAGTAAGCATTGTATATTATGTCTCGATTAATTATTCAACCCTTCATTTAGTAAGCTGAAGAACAGTGTATTGATATTGATCCATTCTTGCTAATTGCATATTGTAACAGCAGTGCTAAATATATCACAGAGTAATGAGAGTACAGTATATAGTGTGCGTCATTGACATTCAGCCTCACAGAACCAGTATTTTACACTATGAGAAATGAGTGTTACCACTTAACTCCTTAGTGAGGTGGCCTGAAAAGGATTTAACAACCTAGGCATTTTTACCAAATTTTTCATTTTTAGTTTTATGTGGGGTTAAAATTGGAAAAAAGACTGTTTGTCATTTATATTATATATTTTCAAATTTTCAAATTAACTCAAAATGAACATTATAAATGAATTCCCTATTTTGTTTTGGTTGTTTTGATGTTTTGATATATAACATGTATAGTCTCGGGCAGTCAAAGAAGAGTTAAAATTCATATAAAAATGTAATAAAAAAATACTGTATTTACAAAGTTAGACTATATCAAAGGATAATGCAAGTCACTTTCTATAGGTAGTCACTACCTGCTTTTTTTTTTTTTTTTTAAATGTATTTGCTATTTGGGTCTGCCTATGCTCCAGATTGGGGGAGATGCATCAACCTGTCTTTTCCAGAATTCTGGGGCAATATCCTCCTAAAATGCTAAGCGCCACTTTTGTTACAGGTTTTAGACCGTTTTCGGACAGTTTTACAACTTGTCTGAAAAGGGGGCATAGCCTTGGGAAAAGGGCATGGTCTAGCTTAGTCGGCAGAATATGTAGTTGGTGTGCCATAAAACTCAGCCGAGCTGGTCTAATGTCCAACTCAACACTCTTGCACCAGCATAATTTATTTGGCGCAAAATACAACTGTGCAGTGAGACTCCACCGGTCTGTTCACCGACCATTTTAATCCCAACCACTGAGTTTATTGTCAGAGCCAGGACTTTAAAATAGAAGCAACTGATCCAACAAAGAAGGAAAATCACCACATTGATTAGTGTCCTGCAGTAAATTAACACATGGTTTCCAATTTTTGTGTGTGTGGTTTGATTTTTAAAACAATATTTGATTTTTAGCTTCAAAAACTTCTAACTATGGACCCCACAAAAAGAATCACATCCGAGCAAGCTTTACAGGATCTCTACTTTCAAGAAGATCCTCTGCCTACATCTGAGTAAGTATTCTCATCAGATCATTCTACGCATTTCTTATTATGTTCTGCCTACGCACTTTGCCATAAATCACAATATTGTGTCCTGTGGAGCCAACAATCTCTGCACTTACGCAATACGTCATTTGACTGGTAGAAAATATAACAGTTTTATTGACTCTGAGCTTGACATTCAAATAATATGCTCTTGCTTTTAAATTGCTGTCAGAACTGGTAAAAAAGAAGATAAGAGAAACACATTCTTATTTTATTGAAAGTAATGTGTGTGCACACTGGAAACAGACATTTTTAAGAAACTTTGTGTAGCATTTGTGTGTATATGTATACATTATGTATATACACTCACCGGCCACTTTATTAGGTACACCATGCTAGTAACGGGTTGGACCCCCTTTTGCCTTCAGAACTGCCTCAATTCTTCGTGGCATAGATGCAACAAGGTGCTGGAAGCATTCCTCAGAGATTTTGCTCCATATTGACATGATGGCATCACACAGTTGCCGCAGATTTGTCGGCTGCACATCCATGATGCGAATCTCCCGTTCCACCACATCCCAAAGATGCTCTATTGGATTGAGATCTGGTGACTGTGGAGGCCATTTGAGTACAGTGAACTCATTGTCATGTTCAAGAAACCAGTCTGAGATGATTCCAGCTTTATGCCATGGCGCATTATCCTGCTGAAAGTAGCCATCAGATGTTGGGTACATTGTGGTCATAAAGGGATGGACATGGTCAGCAACAATACTCAGGTAGGTTGTGGCGTTGCAACGATGCTCAATTGGTACCAAGGGGCCCAAAGAGTGCCAAGAAAATATTCCCCACACCATGACACCACCGCCAGCCTGAAACGTTGATACAAGGCAGGATGGATCCATGCTTTCATGTTGTTGACGCCAAATTCTGACCCTACCATCCGAATGTCGCAGCAGAAATTGAGACTCATCAGACCAGACAACGTTTTTCCAATCTTCTACTGTCCAATTTCGATGAGCTTGTGCAAATTGTAGCCTCAGTTTCCTGTTCTTAGCTGAAAGGAGTGGCACCCGGTGTGGTCTTCTGCTGCTGTAGCCCATCTGCCTCAAAGTTCGACGTACTGTGCATTCAGAGATGCTCTTCTGCCTACCTTGGTTGTAACGGGTGGCGATTTGAGTCACTGTTGCCTTTCTATCAGCTCGAACCAGTCTGCCCATTCTCCTCTGGCTTTAACAAGGCATTTCCACCCACAGAACTGCCGCTTACTGAATCTTTTTCGGACCATTCTCTGTAAACCCTAGAGATGGTTGTGCGTGAAAATCCCAGTAGATCAGCAGTTTCTGAAATACTCAGACCAGCCCTTCTGGCACCAACAACCATGCCACGTTCAAAGGCACTCAAATCACCTTTCTTCCCCATACTGATACTCAGTTTGAACTGCAGGAGATCTCTGAATCTCTGAACGCACAGTACGTCGAACTTTGAGGCAGATGGGCTACAGCAGCAGAAGACCACACCAGGTGCCACTCCTTTCAGCTAAGAACAGGAAACTGAGGCTACAATTTGCACAAGCTCATCAAAATTGGACAGTAGAAGATTGGAAAAACGTTGCCTGGTCTGATGAGTCTCGATTTCTGCTGCGACATTCGGATAGTAGGGTCAGAATTTGGCGTCAACAACATGAAAGCATGGATCCATCCTGCCTTGTATCAACGGTTCAGGCTGGTGGTGGTGGTGTCATGGTGTGGGGAATATTTTCTTGGCACTCTTTGGGCCCCTTGGTACCAATTGAGCATCGTTGCAACGCCACAGCCTACCCGAGTATTGTTGCTGACCATGTCCATCCCTTTATGACCACAATGTACCCGGTGAGTGTATATATATATATAATATATATAGTTCCCCATTTCTGCCTTCTTTGTGGGATTGGGAATGGTTAAGTAGTGTATACTTTCATCTAATTACATTCAATGTTGCATCCTCACATTAAGTTACAGGGTTTTTTTCAAGCTGTAAAGAGCATGTATAGATAATAATTTAGTGAAAGAGCCATACTTGCTTGGTGCTCCAGCCCCGCGCGTCACTTGGCACACAAGCAGAACACTTTTGCAGCCACTTGCTTGCTGCATCGGTGGTGTCAGGACATGTGACACATAAAGTTGTCAGTACCACATCACCATTGTAAATATACAAGACTAGCTCGTAGACCAGCCAATGATCACTGGAATAGTAAGGGATTATGAGGTAAATGTTTATGGTATCCCAAATGCAGTCTCACAATTAATTTCTAAAGCTGGAAAATACAGTTTAAAATTTCTTTAATTAATTATAATCAATTTTACTCCATTGAAATACATTAAACAGGAAGGTAGATCAATTTATTTGAAGTGATTTTGTGTAAAGTCCACAGGCTATCTTTCAATCTTACAACACTTGCAACTTGTTTATGTAAAAAATTTGTACAGAATATTAGTTTCTATAGGCAGATTTATTGTTGTTATCATGTTAATCTACATTGTGACGTTTAATTGCCTGCTTTATGCTTACATATTTTATTTCATCAGTGTGTTTGCAGGGTGTCAAATACCATATCCAAAACGGGAATTTTTAAATGAAGAAGAACCAGAAGAAAAAGCTGACAAGGTGTGTTCATCACTAAGAAATTCTGTGCTTTTCCAGACCTATGCAAAGCTGGATTTCATCATCACAGGCAACACATTATATGCCTTTACACAGCTCATACACTGAGTGTATCTGTAGACACATCCAAAGGCATATTTTTTCCTCATTCTGACCAGTATACATTGCATCCTGTAGGAGACAACGGATGGAAAGACGCAACAAGTTTCATCTTTTCATTCTGATCTCTCCTGCTGAGCAACATAAATGTTGAGTGGAGGACATTAGTGTCTGTTGGATGGATGCAAAGTATTGCATCTCCCTTTCCTGCCTGCATTAGTATATAAGAATAGTTCTATCACTTTGGGAAACACAATCAACATCAGCACCATCCAATCACCGACTGCTGCTGTTTTGAAGGGGGATCAAAGGAAAAGAAAGACACATTCCACTGTGTGTGCATACAGCGGGATACGTCCTAATTGTCCATTTGCTATCCTTAAAGGGGACCTGTCATCAGAAATTTGTCTAATAAACCAATACCAGTTTGTTGTGAAGCAGCTCAATTCCCTCCTAGATCATGTAACTTTCACGGCCCAGTGTTATGGCCTCTTCCAGAAAATAATTTCTGAGATGTAAATTGGTTGCATAAAGTCATGGAGTTGGAGTGTTTAGTACTTAAGTCAAGATCTCTCCACCTCAGAACACCTCCTCTGCTGTGATGGATATCATGCACCTGACTTTGGGAGATCTGGTTATTGATGTCTCTGGATGCAGGGCCTTCAATCACAGTGAGGGTGTTGTGAGGCAGGGGGAGCTTGACTTCAGTTTTAAACTCTCTGCCTCCTTGACTTTATTCACCCATTTTACATCTCAATTGAAAGAAACATGATCTGTAAGGTGTTCAGATGCTTAGCAACATACTGTTTGTGGTTTACAAGGTCAATTTCTGCTGACAGGTTTCCTTTATTCTGTCACATGGCCTCTATGTAGCACTTCCTAATTGAAGTGAAGTGGTCTGCGCTGCAATACCAATAGACCAACAGACATGTAAGTGGTTCATTTCATTAGTCCAGACAACCCCTGTTTTACTCATTTACAGTACTGGAACAGGTATTGTCTAGCTTGGTTCAATATGTATGAATATACAAAAATTTCCATATGATTGCGGTTTCAGTCACTTCTTACTCATTACTATTGGATTCTGTGCTCCCTGGGCTTACATTCTTCATACATGTATTTCCATACCTACTTGTTTTCATGTTTTCAGAATCAACAGACACAAAATCAGCACCAGCAACAAGCAGCAAACCAACAGCAGACAGCTGCTCAGCAGCAACAGGTTCAGCAGCAGAACAGCAGTCAGACCAACGGTACAGGGGGAGCAGGAGCAGCAACAGCAGCAGCACTCCAACACAGCCAAGACTCCAGTCTTAACGCTGGACCCCCAAACAAGAAACCACGCATGGGGCCTTCAGCTGCTAATTCTGGTGGCCCTTCTCTAATGCCTTCCGAATATCAGGTACTGCTGAATTTCTTTGGCCAAGGCCCTTTACAGACCCCTTAAATAGTTTACTTTGGTTAATTGTGTTTAGAATAAATAATATATATTTCAGACTAGGCAAAATTATGAGCGTCTATGAAAATTTTCCTTCTGTATGCCTTTATTCATAAATTGGAATTTTGTTCTTATAACGCCAATCTCACACATAAGTCTGGAGTGATGTAAAACACAAATCTTTTATTATGATTTATTTAGAGATTTTTTTAAAAGATTTAAGTACATTTTTTACCCTACACCCAGACTTAGAGACATTTAAAAAAACTTTTAGATAAAGAATAGTTAATTATGAAAATTGTAATATCACAGGAAAATGCCTCAACTCCCTCTCCATTTATTAGCCCTCTCCAAATTCTCAGTTGCTCAGATCAGTGTTCAGTGATGGTCAGACAAGTGTGACAAGCAGCTCTGTAAAGAATACTTGGAGGAGATAACAGTATGATCTTTATTCACATCTACACTGTTCAGTACTGGTAAAACTTGACAAAAAAATGCAAAAAACATTGCTGTTATCTGATGCAACATGTCCAAGTCTCCTCACTAGGTTTAGCTTCCACTGTCCATAGATTTCAGTGAATTGCAGCCTCTCTTTATTGCAGACAGATGCTATTTTTCTCTGATAAAAAATATATTACAAAGTTTATTACATCCTTATTAAAGGGGTTGTCCACTTTACGCACATTATAGCAAATTATTAATATTCAAAAATACAATTGACTGGTTTCAAAGCTTTTAGATTGTTACTGCCCGAGGAGGGAAGCCCTGGCCGGTGGCTATATCTCCGTGCACAGTCCCAGATGTTTCCGTGTGGTGATGTCACCGAGCTACGGCAAGTCCAGAGGGACAGAATTCCAACGCGTTTTGGAGGTGATTACTGTCTCCTTCGTCAGGGAATCCTGTTGCTGTGCGGTTATCGTTCTTTATAGCCAGGAACCAGGTGAGTGAATCATGTGTAAAAGTATATGTATGTGTTATTTTAAAAGTTTATCCCACATTATTATTACAATGGATTGTAGTGATGATAACATTTTAAAATGTGATACCTTTTATTTCATAATTATAAAAATATCGTGCATATGACAACGTAAAAAATACTTAACTAGAAGATGTATGAAATTAAAAAAATGTATAAAAAATATATCAAAAATGAATAAAATCATTCTTCAATAAAAGACAAATATGATGTTTTTTCGTCATGTGTCATCCAAGTCTACATGAATCCAAATAATAAAATTTTTTGATTGAGGCCCATCGGGGCCAACGAGTCAAGTAGAAATATCCACCTGCTCTCCACTCGTGACATTTGTGCAAAATAATTGCCTCCTCTCATACTAAGGTGGATCTTTTCTATTGCAAAAAAATGTGATCCTTCATGTCAAGGAGATATTAATTGTGAATGTATAAGATTGGTTTAACTATAGGGTAATTACAAACTTTGTTTAAATATTTGGCATCTATTGAAGCGTCCAGGCAGCTTTTATGACATCCTGGAGCTTTAACAGCCTGATAACCTCTGAACTGAAGACTGGTCTGTTCAGACCCCAAAGGACATTTGGTCTCCCTACCCCCCCTCTTCTGCATCAGTATTTGGAAACAAAAGACTGTTTAAATATTCCTGGACTCTCCCCCCTCATTAAAACTTTGCCCAATCCTGAATGACCCTCTGGACTAATTAATGAATGGGAGGTTCTGAAATCTGAACCAAACTGAGAAGTTATAAAACAATATGAAATCCAGGAATTGGTGTTCACATTTTGGGGGCTGCTTGACAAGCTGAGTGTGTTCCTCATTTCTCCCACCTCCAGGGATCAGGATTTACTTTAAGTTTGTAAGTTTCTGTTATTTTTCTCCCTTTTTATTTTATAACTGTTTTGCCGTGTTGTGTGTCATTTTATTTTGTAATTCTTTTGTTTTTAATATCTTTTTATGCACTGATCAACTTTTTGTAATTAAAGCTTTTCACTTTAATTTTGGTCCCTGTATGCTCTGCGAACTCATAGCCTTGTGAAGTGTGCTTAGCTGTGTGACTGCTAGAGTGCTGAGTGTGCATGTCTAGTGGTGTGACAAGGTGACTGCTTGAGAGCAAGAATTGATGTAGAGTGGGATACTTATTGGTCCCAGTATAAATGCAATAAGTGGTGGCAGCGGGTCTGGTTCTGGTGCTGGAGCTGTATGAGGTGTGATTTAGGCTCAATTTGTGTCCTGAGTGAAAGGTGAGCGCAAATTTGAGTAGGCTAAATTAACCCGTACAGTTGCACCCCACGTCACGTGACGAGGCGGCGGCGTCCTCGCCGTGACACTTCAAATCGTCTTTGATGAATTTTTTTGCAATGTTTAGATAAGGGATGTTCTTCTACTTCTTTTTTGATATTTCTTCTATGCTCATTAATACAATCTTTTAAATTTATTTTGGTGCGGCCAACATATAATTTATTACATGGACTTTTAATGCAGTATATTACTCCCTTCGTGCGACAATTCTAATTTCATACATCTTCTAGTTAAATATTTTTTACGTTGTCATATGTAAGATGTTTTTATAATTATGAAATAAAAGGTATCATGTTTAAAAAAAAAATTATCATCATCACTACAATCCATTGTAATAATAATGTTGGATACATTTTTGTAATAACACATACATATACTTTTACACATGATTCACTCACCTGGTTTCTGGCTATAAAGCATGATAAATGCACAGCAACAGGATTCCCTGACGAAGGAGACAGTAATCGCCTCCGAAACGTGTTGGAATTGTGTCCCTCTGGACTTGCCGTAGCTCGTTGACGTTACCACACGGAAACATCCGGGACTGTGTACGGAGGTATAGCCACCGGCCGGGTCTTCCCTCCACGTGCAATAACAATCTACAAGCTCGGAAACCAGTTGATTGATTCAACAGCAACAAGGATATACCAAAGAATCCCACGACTGCAACCCTTCAGATCGCCCATAGTACCCCGCGACCTGGCCGGACAGTTAACTACAGTCACAAATACAGGTACCAACATTAACCCACGCTATACATACACTTAACACCTTGGTAGATAACAGACAGGTGTTATAGCATGATTATATAGTTGGTGTACGTTCTGATTTTCGTCACCGTATTACTGTCGTAGTTATATGTGATTTATGGGTATTCTCCTTCATCCTCCATTGTATTTTTGAGCATTTAATGTGGTCCTCTTATGGTTAGCCACTTGGCAGTTTGGGTGCAGGTCACCATTCATTGATACTAGCGACACTATTAACATTCATTAATATTCCCAAGTAGTTGCGCCAAATCCGAACAATTGTATAAATTATTAATATTGTTTGTACAATGAAAACTTGTACAATTTTCCATTATGCCTCATATCTCATGACAATGGACCAGTGTTTATCTAAGTCAGTAAACAATGAAGTTTTCTGTTGCAGGACAGCAAGCAGAGATGTATAAAACTGTAAAGAATTGATACAGAAAGTATATTGGAAACTTTTAATACTTTTCATTACACAAACAATATCAATTAGTTGCTGGAATGTGCTTAAAGTGGACAACTACTTTAACTATTCATCTAAACACACTTTTGGAATTCAGTTGCTCTTTAGTGTGGATGAATCAGGTTTCCAGTTTTATATTTTATGTCCCCCAAATAAAGCAGCATGTCAGTAGATTTAAAGGGATCATCCAGGATTTTAAAAACACGGCTTTCTTCTAAAAATCATATCTGTCTGTGGATTTTCTTAGGTGTTGCAGCCCAGCTGTACAAATATATTCACCAAATATAACCCATAGACAAATGTGACATGGGCTCTGAAATTATGCAGCCATATATCTTTTTCATTAAAGGAGTTTTCCCATGAACAAAAGTTAGGCCCTACCCATGCCGCGCTCGGCAATCCCTGTCAGCTCCATAGAGATTAATGGAGCAGAACGGTCTTGCTCGGCCGTCTGTTTCATTACTCTGATGGTACGTGGGACCCTATCAGACCCCTCCTTTTCGTGATCTGTGGAGGTCTCACTGATCAGCAAGTTAGGCCCAGCCCTTGGATAGGGCCTAACTTTTGCTTGTGGGAAAACCCCTTTAAAGACCTCTAATGGTATCCTGTCACATTGAAGCAACATTGCAGTATGCGTTCATGACATTAGCTGTGCTTATTCTGAGTTTAGGAGCCCAGTGTGCAGTTCTACTAAGTGATAACCAGCATTTCTGTATGACTGGGTGTGCAGGGATAACAGTCCCAAGTAGTACTGCCCTCTGGATTGCCATTACTAAAGGAAGTACAAAAAAAAACCCTTTATCTAAAGTTATTCATATATCAGTTTAATAATTAAACAACATTAAAAGCCAAGATGGTGCTTATAAAAGAACATTGGGGTGGGATTCATTAAGGCGGCATTTTGTTTCTTTACTGTAGTCTCTGCTAGTTTTCTAACGTCGACTATCGTTAATGTGGCGGGCCGAGCATTCATGCCCTTGCCCACTATCCGACACGCTCAAAGTGGCATTTGGGTCGGAGATTCATGTGCTTTCTCTACCACAAAACTGGGGGAGAAACAGGGGTGTAACTAGAAACAGCAGGGCACCATAGCAAATTTTGTTATGGGGCCCCCCTCTCCCTAGGTGGGAGTCTAAACTAGCAACATAGGTTATACCAGTAATAGCTGATCGATGGGGGTGCAGTTCAATAAGAGCAATGTCTCCCCTAAACTACGGAAAGTGCTGCCTGCTTTTGGCTCTGCCCATCACTTGTTGTGTGTTGCACCCCCACAATCAATTATAAATTACAAATACTTTGGGGTAATTCAGGACCAGTTTACGTCTGTGTTGTGCTTTCAGTTTTCCTATTCCATCAGGAAATGAGAAAGCTGAGAAACAATGGGAGAGATTCATTATGGCTTCTCTCCCAAGCTTTTGGTGGAGAATCCACATGAATCTCCTCGTCACCACAGGTTTTATCAGGTTGGTTCCCAAGCGAAAAGTCACTGGTTTAAATTAAGAGCAGTTTAGAAGAAAACTTCCCAAAAGAGAGAAACTAACATGAAAGTTAGTTTAAAAAACAATAAAGTCCATTCATTGCAAACCCGCCAGGTGGAAGCAATATCAAGTCACTCATCACAAGGTTTATCCATTCTGGTGCAACAAAAAACCTCCATTGTGTTTTACCCGATGTACGTCTATGCTGTATGCTAAATAATGAAAAGTTGATTTTATAAAGACCAAGGAGCCTGCACTGGAGTTTTTTTCCGTTTTCTACTCTGCAAGTATATGCCTTTGCCTTGGGCACTCCGAGCGCAGCTGGCCGGTCCACTGTCAGGTGGGAGAAGTTTGAAGCTGACTACCGTGGGAGTTTAAGTTTGTGTCAAGCATATATGATATTAGTTCCATGATAAGGATTTTACTCACTGATAAAAGTACAGTACATACAATGTTTCAGTGTTGTCACAATTACTAATATTTTGTTTTTTCACTTTAATTCCTAAAGCACTCCTCTTCACGTCTGGGTTACCAAAGCAACATTCAGGGAGCTTCTCAACCCCAGAATACTATGGGTTATTCCTCAACATCTCAACAGAGTTCACAATACCACCAGCCTCACAGGTACTAGTGAAGTGAGCTGTAAGAAGATAACCCAGAGCGAACGCACCATTTATATGAACGTGAATACTTTAGGATGCTTTTTGTAGGCTCTTCCAAACTACAACAGTTCGCCTTGTCTGGTAACTTTAGCAAGAGTTTGGAGAATGTCCATCCTTTATTATCTCCTGAAACCTTCTTGTATTTGTACCGTCTGTCACACTGGTGAGAAAATGTGACTTTATGACAGCACTTATCTTGATTTTATTTTTTAAAGAAAATATTCATTGTGCAGCTTTTCCATACCGTAGCTATGTGAAAGTGAGGCTGAGGAATGGAACCCTATGTCGTGTACAGAAAACCGGAAGCTTTCTAGCTGTTTATAGTTTTGTATATAAGACAAAAAACAAATGCACTTTTTAAGCACTGTGTTCTGTTAACAGAGCATTGCAGTTTTGCATATGGATGTCAAGAACAGGAACTTTTACTGTTCCAAATTTCCTATCTTGATTTTATTTTTTTTTATGAACAGAATTATGAAAAAATATCAACAAGCCTGCATCAGGAAAGAATATATAAATGCAAGATCCAACTCAGGAGTGGCTGTAGTATATTAAACTGTAGTACAATTTATCTGTACAAGTCAAGTCAACCTTTTACCTATTCATACTCAATGCAGATCTACACCTCAGCCTTGTCAGCTGTTCATTTACTATTGTGATGTTTCAACATTTGATTGCGAGGTATCTCTCAAATGCATCATCCAAAGAGTTAAACTGCTTTGCAGAATGTGGACAAATCCTACAGCTCAATATTTTGACATTTACATTTTGGTTCTGAATCTGTGTTTGGTCTTGTGATAATTGTGATACAAAACGGAGTACCCAACAAATTCACATCTTGTACATTCAAAACATACCCACAGGATCTGTGAGATATCTGGAGACCCCCATCTAGTGGCAACAATGTGTGGAGAGGTGTCCAAACATGTTTAGGTTCTCTAATCACTTCCTGGTGACACTAATTTGGAGATGGGAAATATATCTTTAGTGGTATTACACTCAATAAGTAATGATGACTTTGCAGGTCACTATAAAGTTATGTAGACTAACTCATAAGGGGGTTTTCAGTTTCATACATTCCAGTTTTATGTAAATAATCAGTCACATAATGAGGTTAAGTTATGCAATATTCCTATACTTAGTTCTGAGACTGTTTTAACGATATTCACCTGCTAAATATACTTAATTTTTCATTGAACGTTCTCACAGTAGCAGTTTGGGACAATTCATCTGTTTGACAAAGGATCAGTTCAGACATGCCAACATGTAAAGTATAATGAATAGTCTAAACTGCACTATTTTGACCATCAAGGGCAATAAAAATCTAACAAAAGTAGAGACTGATTTGGCAAGCTCTGTGTAGCGCTGTGTAATCTGTGAGTGCTATATAAATAATGGAATTATTTTTAAAATGTTGGCTCAGTATGGAATACTGAAAAGTGATTATAGTATGCAAGATATCCAGCATAGGGCAGCTCACTTTATATGGTTGTGCATTTTTCGACATGGCTTTCCTTATGGGTTACAAAACAGTCATTTTATACTACTGACTTTGAATTTTGCATGGAGGGTGTGGGAGTTGCTTGTACTGTGATGCAGATTCTTCAAATAAATATACAAGATGTGATATTGCCAGGATCGGAAACTATCAGACAGGCTGTCCCCTTACTTCTCCATGCCACATGCCAAGACACAGTAGACAGCGGTAGCAGTGTAAGAACGTTTAGCCTAAATACCAGGAAGGGAGAGAATTTAGTCATTTCGGTGATAAGATAAACTGATATTTGGTTCACAGAGGATTGCCTTCTCATATGGGTAACTGACTGTAACAAACACAAAGAATTTTGGAAAGCTGTGTTTAATATTAAAATAAAAAAGCTGTAAATGCTACAAGTATTGGTGGACAGACTCTAAGATTATAATTAGTATTGCGCAGATGTCTCTGTGCATTATGCATCTATCACCAAGTAATACCATTTATGTATTGTAATCGCACTAGAAATATATATTTTTTACAACGTGACACTGATGTTCCTTACAGTCTCTTTAAAATTTCTAATTCAGGCTAAATTTTCACTTATAAATGGACCTTTCCTAATCTGTTGACAAGGATATATACGAGGAGACAAAATAATGTTTAATGGGAGAAAACCCCACAATGGTCACAGAAATGACTTGAATCTGACAAAAGTAAAACATACATTAAATTTCTATGAAAATTAACAAATGAAAGGCAGACTTGTTTCAACACATTTTTTAGAAAATAAAACTCAGATATGATGGTATCCCGGAAAAAATGTGAGCAAATAGAGATGTTAATTTGCAGTGTGTCGTCTAATTAGCATCATAGGTGTCTACAATCTTGTAATCAGTCAGTGGCCTGTATAAAGCACTACAGCTACTCACTGTGCTGTTTGGTGACATGGTGTGTACCACACTCAAAATGTACCAAAGGAAGCAAAGTGAATAGTTTTCTCAAGAGATTTGAAAAAACAAAAATAGACTAGCATGTTAAAGGAAAAGGTTGTAAGATCTCCAAGAAGCTTGATGTTTTTGTGACTACAGTTGCACATGTTATTCAGAAATGTAAGATTTTGGGACTGTAGCCAACCTCTCTGGACCTGGCCAAAGGAGGACAATTGATGACAAATCAAATAAAAGAATAATATCAATAGTAACAAAAGAGCCCAGAAAAACTTCTAAATAGTTAAAGGTGAACTTCAAGCTCAAGGAACACCAGTGTCAGATCACACCGTCATTTGTTGAGTGAGCCAAAGTGGACTTAATGGGAAAACCAAGAAGGACACCATTACTGAAAATAAAACAGAAAAGAGAGGTAGATAGCAATCCAAGTGCTACTGTGTATTTGGGGAACCTAAAGTTGTTGCTTGCAGTTGATGGTCCAGGTGCACGAACCCAATGTCGATTCATGTAATGGAGGAAGCCACAGCACTCGTAGAATTAAAAAAATCTTGTAGTCTTTATTTAGCAAAACATATTAACATGACGTTTAACACTGTGGCTGTGTGCTGTGGCTTCCTCTATTAAATTAATTGCTGAAAACAAATCATAAAAAAGCAAGATTGAAATTTGCAAAACAACATATTGACAAGCCACAAAACTTCTAGGAAAAGGACAGATGAGACTAAAATGTAAAGTGGCCTGTAATGGGCCCTGACCTAAATCCTATTGAACAGGCATCCTTCAAGCCCCATATAGCTAAAATAGTTTGCTTTTGAGGAGTGGGCAAAAATACCTGCTGAGAGGGGCAGAAGTCTCATTGACAGTTTTAGAAATTGATTGCAGTGATTGTCTCAAAAGGTTGTGCAACAAAATATCAAGTTGAAGGAAATCTACCACTAAATGAAAGTAAAATGAAACTACTTGGATAGCTAAAAAGAGAAAGAGAAAGGACATCTAAAAATAAACGCAAATACAGACAGTGTGGGAAAACTGGAGGGGTACACTATTACATGTATATACAATGCTGGTGTTGGCCAAACACTATCCAGGCCAATGTAACATTATATATGACAGGTACTGCTATTGCAACATGCCCAATACAGAAAAGTAATATTGTACAATGTATTAACACATATTCAGATATACTGTATATACTTGAATATAAGCCGACCCAAGTATAAGCCAAGGTACCTAGTTTTACCACCAAAAACTGGAAAAACCTATTGATTTGAGAATAAGCTGAGGGAGGGAAATGCATTGGTCACAGCCTCCTAGTATATAGCTGCCAGCACCCTTCTGTAGATAGCCAGCCTGCCAGCCCCCTTCTGTAGATAGCCAGCCTGCCAGCCCCCTTCTGTAGATAGCCAGCCTGCCAGCCCCCTTCTGTAGATAGCCAGCCTGCCAGCCCCCTTCTGTAGATAGCCCGCCTGCCAGCCACCTTCTGTAGATAGCCCGCCTGCCAGCCACCTTCTGTAGATAGCCCGCCTGCCAGCCACTTTCTGTAGATAGCCCGCCTGCCAGCCACCTTCTGTAGATAGCCCGCCGGCCAGCCACCTTCTGTAGATAGCCCGCCTGCCAGCCCCCTTCTGTAGATAGCCCGCCTGCCAGCCCCCTTCTGTAGATAGCCCGCCTGCCAGCCCCCTTCTGTAGATAGCCCGCCTGCCAGCCCCCTTCTGTAGATAGCCAGCCTGCCAGCCCCCTTCTGTAGATAGCCAGCCTGCCAGCCCCTGTTGCCGGTAAAAAAATAATAAACTTACTACTCACCATTCCGACGGCCCGGACAGCTCCTCTTCATCTTCATGCCGCAGGTCCGCTGCAGCTCCGTGGCCACCCCTCTTCTATCTTCATGCCGGCTCGGGGCCGCGATAGCTCAGTGCGCACCCTGCTTCGTCACCTGATGTTACATTGGCCTGGATAGTGTTTGGCCAACACCAGCGTTGTATATACATGTAATAGTGTACCCCTCCAGTTTTCCCACACTGTCCGTATTTGCGTTTGTTTTTAGATGTCCTTTTTTAATGGTATATTTGCTGTAATATACTGTTGATTGAAATTACAATAAAGATTCTGATTTATCGATTGAGGCATATTTGTGCTCTTCTATGGAAGCTTGATAGGGGTAATGTTAATTATTTACGCCTCTTGAATTACATCACTTCCTCATCCCATGTTGGAGAAGGTGGTGGTGTCCAGCAGGAGGCATGAATAATTAACAGCTCGGCGATTTTTTTTTTTTCAGTGTTTTCAAGTTTAAATAAGACAACCGCTGGGATTCTGGAGAAGATGTGCAGTTTAATTTTAGTTTATTTTAGTGGTAGATTTCCTTTAAGAGTACCATCATTTCCAGGCCTGTTTCATGAGTTTTATTTATTTTTTTAATTCTCTTGAAGCATGGTTGAAAAGCAATGTGAGCCTGTTATTTGCTCATTTTCATAGAAATTTTATTTAATTTTACTTCTGTCAGATTCAAGTTATTTCTGTGAACATTGTGGGTTTTTCTTTTATTAAACGAGGGTTACCAACAATTTTACCACAATTACACTGCATCACAGATTCGTTGTTTACATTTCTTCTGGCTTCCTATAAAGAAAATCAACTACTAAAAAAACCCCAAAACCATCTAGGGATACTAACCTGGGCTCCTCTTCATCTTGATCCTGGCGCTTGTCTTCACTAAGCTTGGTACGCCATGATCACCTAGAAAAGAAACTTTTAATTAGCAGCACAGAGTGCTAATTATAAATTCCTTTTCTAGGTGATCCCAACGTACCAAGCTTAGCGAAGACAAGCGCCGCGATCAAGATGAAGAGGAGCTTAGTATCCTTAGATTTTATTTTGTTTTTTTAAGTGGTCGATTTGCTTTAATGACATTTTACCAGTTACATCAGGATACACCTGATTAGTATTTCTTTATTTTGTGATTTTTTTTTTTTGGCTAAGGTTAGTTACATTGACATTTAATTTGCATTATGTATATGAAAATTTGCATTATTTATATAATGACATCATAAAACGGATATTATGAGAAATCTATTATTTCTCATATTTTCATAATATGATATTTTCATATTTTGAGTGCCATACTTTTAACTGTATTTCCAACTATAGAGCACATGGATACAGAATATATATGGTATCATTATAATATTTTGCATTTAGAAATATATTTATTTGTGTTTTCAAATGTTCATAATTTTTTAGCATTTCATAGGGTCCAATGAGCAAGACATTCTTCTTTGTCATTACTCTTTAGGTACAAAACTCTAAGATAACACTCGACCGTATTGGGGCCGTGTTTCGGGGCGCACAAATTGCTATAGAGAGGGGAGGGGTGAGGAGCACTCCATCCCCCCCCCCCCTTTCCACCCACAGTGTGCTTGCCAGGAATCCAGCTCAGAAGCACACTAAATAAGAAGGGAGAATGGACTTGTGGCCAGAACTGAACTTTATTCATTTACATCAATTTAATTCTTTAATATATATGCTTTTTAGCAATAATAAGATTTATGTTTCCTGAAATTATTTTGACACATAGATACATATGTCTGGAAATAAAGAGTTTTTGTCAATGAACACACAAAGATTAGAATTAGGAGAACCTTTTTATTGGACTGGCTTTATGTAGCATAGAGTGCAACTGTAACATTTGGCTCATCCATTTATCTTAGCATGAAATATTGTGTGTAAATACTTTTGTCCTGCTGAGGTATATACTTCATTATTTCTCATTTTTTCTTGCTTACTCTTACTTAGATTTTTTTTGTATTATAGTAGAACTAGGGTCCAAGTAATGCCCTACCTACACCAATGTGCTTGCTCTGGAGCATTCCCTTGACATTGTACCAGGGATGGGAATCCAAACATCATTCCTACAGGACAACTATTTCATATTGTATCTATGATTACAGTACAGTGTGGTGGTCTCGCTGGAAAGCAGGTACTCCCTGCATCATATATGTGTATGATACTTGGATTTATGCCATGTTTGGTCCAATTTGTTTCACGGGCTGAGCACGTTTGTAGGTTTTATAGTCACTATGTCTGTGCTGATGGCCTACATCTCCAGTATAAACATGGCTTTAAGATAGCCTTTTGAACATAGTATGTTTTTATGATTGTAACATGTTTATTGTTACTTTACCAAAAGCATGATGATTTTTTATCTTTTAGTTAATTAGCTTTGCTCTTCATCTTGTGCTCATACTGTTTTATTGAGAATCTATACACAGTCAATGTAAATTGTTTACATGGTAAAAAGCCCTTGATATTGTTGTCTTTGTATAACTGGATGCTGACTGTTAATTAGCCACAGTTCATATAATGCAAACCACATAGCTGTATCATTTTTATCATCTACAGTGATAATATGGGCTGGGAACACAAATGAAATTTCTTTCATTGAAAGGCTGTTTTACCATTGTAGGTTGCAGATTACATTTTTGATATTGCAACTATCCAGGAGTAGATTATAGTGTACACTCACCGGCCACTTTATTAGGTACACCTGTCCAACTGCTCGTTAACACTTAATTTCTAATCAGCCAATCACATGGCGGCAACTCAGTGCATTTATGCATGTAGACATGGTCAAGACAATCTCCTGCAGTTCAAACCGAGCATCAGTATGGGGAAGAAAGGTGATTTGTGTGCCTTTGAACGTGGCATGGTTGTTGGTGCCAGAAGGGCTGGTCTGAGTATTTCAGAAACTGCTGATCTACTGGGATTTTCACGCACAACCATCTCTAGGATTTACAGAGAATGGTACGAAAAAGAAAAAACATCCAGTGAGCGGCAATTCTGTGGGCGGAAATGCCTTGTTGATGCCAGAGGTCAGAGGAGAATGGGCAGACTGGTTCGAGCTGATAGAAAGGCAACAGTGACTCAAATCGCCACCCGTCAAATCGCCAAGGTAGGCAGAAGAGCATCTCTGAACAGACAGTACGTCGAAATTTGAGGCAGATGGGCTACAGCAGCAGAAGACCACACCGGGTGCCACTCCTTTCAGCTAAGAACAGGAAACTGAGGCTACAATTTGCACAAGCTCATCGAAATTGGACAGTAGAAGATTGGAAGAAGATTGGTCTGATGAGTCTCGATTTCTGCTGCGACATTCGGATGGTAGGGTCAGAATGTGGCGTCAACAACATGAAAGCATGAATCCATCCTGCCTTGTATCAACGGTTCAGGCTGGTGGTGGTGGTGTCATGGTGTGGGGAATATTTTCTTGGCACTCTTTGGGCCCCTTGGTACCAATTGAGCAGCGTTGCAACGCCATAGCCTACCTGAGTATTGTTGCTGACCATGTCCATCCCTTTATGACCACAATGTACCCAACATCTGATGGCTACTTTCATCAGGATAATGCGCCATGTCATAAAGCTAGAATCATCTCAGACTGTTTTCTTGAACATGACAATGAGTTCACTGTACTCAAATGGCCTCCACAGTCACCAGATCTCAATCCAATAGAGCATCTTTGGGATGTGGTGGAACAGGAGATTCGCATCATGGATGTGCAGCCGACAAATCTGCGGCAACTGTGTGATGCCATCATGTCAATATGGACCAAAATCTCTGAGGAATTCTTCCAGCACCTTGTTGAATCTATGCCACGAAGAATTGAGGCAGTTCTGAAGGCAAATGGGGGTCCAACCCGTTACTAGCATGGTGTACCTAATAAAGTGGCCGGTGAGTGTAGGTGGTTTTAGTTGTAACCCGGGGGCAAAGCCTTCTAGGTGGCCCATGGCCACCCAAACCACCAACCAAAATTTATAGTGAGAAGGATCTTCACCTATGCTCGTACATCTGTTCCTACTCTCAATATAGATGTACACAAGAGCAATTTCAGGACTTGAAGGTCCTCCACGGGTCCTGAAACTACAGAAAGAAAGCAGGCAAAAAGGACGCATCCTCCATTCTCCCAGAAGCTTAAATATAGTACCATATGTAGGAAGTGATTCCAAACTTGTAGGGGCTATAATATTCATACAGCACAGGGCCTTTGGCAGTCTTAATCCACCCCTGCAAAGATCCATCAATATTGACATCCATTCACTGTACGTGGTGGGGTCCCTTTCCCTCAGAGTCAAGAGTTGACATGTTGTCCAGGAAGAAGGCAAGTGATATCACTGTAACCCTATAAGTCAAATGATATGGACATACATTGATCTCATTTAAAAGAAGCCTAAAAATATTGAAACAATGTCAGTAGATGTAAATGGTCACATGCATAGCAGAATTTATCTAAGATCTGTATCTTGAACAGAAATACTGTTATCCACATGTCCATTTCTAACCACAGTATAATCCACTGACAAGAGCAGTTTTGTATCTGTCAAGGAATACAGATAACTCCAAAGGGGGTGTCAGATGTTTTACAGCTGACTGCACACTGTCCTCTTCATTACAAAAAAACTTCTCTTTAAAAAGGCCCTTCAAGGATTTCTAGCCTTTCATCTCGGCCACATTACAAAAAACAAATGTTCTATCAGCATTTTAGCGGTTTCCTCTTCAGTCAATAGGATGGATTCACAGAGAATGAGAGTGAACTGCCAAAAGAACAAGTTAGTATAAATAATTGTGGGAGCGGGCTCAGGCCCACAAGAGTAACCAGCAGGCAGGAAGCAAAAAAACTTGATATTATTTTTCCTATGAATTTATAAAGAATTGAAGAGATGGTTTAATAAAAAGATCATTTGTGTTCCAAATCATATTGACATATCCACATAACATAATTACCTTATCCACGTGATAGTTGCATATTATCTTAAAATATGTTACCATTTTGTGTATAGCTCTCCTTTGAAATATTGAGTGTTTTCATGGTAATACAACAAACAAATCTGCTGTGAGATTTGATGCTGTAGTCATGTGTTCACTTTCTTTTCATCCCTTCTTCTCAAAAACCTACAGATAGTAGCATTAAGACAAGGTAGTACTGCATTATATCTGTAATTAGACATTTTGTTTTCTATAGACTGTAGATTTTAGGAGATTTTTAAATAAAACTATTTATAAAGTTGGCTTATTTGTATGTCATGTGTTGGGGCAATAAAAGATTATATTAACGGGAAACTCTCAGCATTTTGCACCATATATAGATAACAGTGTTTGGTATTGGCCCTGGAGATATGTGTAACCATATCCATGTGTGTGGTGTTAATAGGAGGACTGTGTTAAATACCTTAATATTCCAGGATTGTAGATGGATTTGGAGCTCCCTGGCATGCGGAATCTCTTCTTCAAAATATTGGGCAATGATACACAATGACCATGAGCTATGCCAAAATACACAATCTTTATTGAATATGAACATCACATAAATATTATATTATACACCAAACCAAGAATCATTAAAAATATTTTAAAAGGATACGAAATCCTCTGTACAAAACCCAGGGGAGGGTAGGGCCCATGATAAGGCCCACCAAGAGCGACACATCCCTACCCAGCTCCAAACCCTAAGCCTGTCAAATACCAGTGATGTTTCAAGGCAAAAAAGATAACCAGAGGATATGTATCTATAAAGTAATAGCGTTAATATATGAGACAAATTGATAGGTATAGTTACCAGGCAGGCCAGACAAGAGGGTAAGGGTCTGGGGGAGCCCCACGCGTATCGCCACTCACGGTGGCTTCCTCAGGGGTAAAAACCCCATTGCCCAGTAGGTTTTTTCATGTGCCCAGTTTTCTACTATTTGTGTAGTTCCTCCTTATTGATTTTTCTTCAAAATATTGCTCCACAGCCCACTCTGACTCACAGCAGAAGAGAGGGACTGTGTAGTGTTAAATAGCAAGATCTCACTCACTAGTGCACTAGAGTGCTCAAAGTCCAGCTGCAATCTTGGAATGTAAATGCATTCCATATATAGTTGTCAGAAAAAGTTTTTATCACTAGGACCACATTGCGACTGGGTTTGAAAATTCAACATAGCAAGAAAAAGTTGTCCTACGTGGACATATAAACCCATTTGTCACGTAAAATATAACTTTTATTGGTGTATATTAAAAGATGGATGTGCTCCGTCCAAAAAGTTTAAAAGTTTACAGAGTGCGGGTGCTAGAATTTATATTTCAAGTAGGTAAAGTTTATTAGGCAGCTTATGGCCACTGTGACCCACAAGGAGGGGGGCTGATATGGATACAGCCCTCAAGTAGAGAGGTATACCCGCTATAACAGCGGTGGGGACGCCCCACGTTAGGTTAGTGTTGGGGCCCCACGATGTTATGCGGTCATTGTCAGTAATCTCTATGGGCTGGTCTGAATTGACTTTTCTGCTGCCAGTGACTCCTATAGATCGGTTTGGCTCTGCTGCGGTACGGTAACTAAATTTCTGATATATTGTCTAATATTTCTATCTAGCTATCCACTGCCTCTGAATTAAAAACTGCCTAATAGCCCCCCCCCCGACATGTTTCGCCACATGCCGTGGCATCCTCAGGGGGATCGGGGCTATAGCTAGATAGAAATATTAGACAATATATCAGAAATTTAGTTACCGTACCGCAGCAGAGCCAAACCGATCTATAGGAGTCACTGGCAGCAGAAAAGTCAATTCAGACCAGCCCATAGAGATTACTGACAATGACCGCATAACATCGTGGGGCCCCAACACTAACCTAACGTGGGGCGTCCCCACCGCTGTTATAGCGGGTATACCTCTCTACTTGAGGGCTGTATCCATATCAGCCCCCCTCCTTGTGGGTCACAGTGGCCATAAGCTGCCTGATAAACTTTACCTACTTGAAATATAAATTCTAGCACCCGCACTCTGTAAACTTTTAAACTTTTTGGACGGAGCACATCCATCTTTTAATATACACCAATAAAAGTTATATTTTACGTGACAAATGGGTTTATATTTCCACGTAGGACAACTTTTTCTTGCTAATTGCATTCCACACACAGGTGTACCTGCAGCTGACCGATTCTATTTAAATAGATACATTACCATGCATTTGTCTTATATTTCCCAAGTCATAGCTGTAAAAATGTGTATATTTCTGAAGACTAGCATTTCATTTTATTCATAATTAGCAAAATACATTTTTTGCTATGCCCACATAAAAACATTGAAATGCTTCTCATGTATCTTGTCATATTTTATATATTTTCAGCAAATCAGCTTAAACCTGCATGAATACAGGCAGTCCCCGGGTTACATACAAGATAGGGTCTGGAGGTTTGTTCTTAAGTTGAATTTGTATGTAAGTCGAAACTGTATATTTTATAATGGAAGTTCTAGACAATTTTTTTTCTTTTGCCCCAGTGACAATTGGAGTTTCAAAATTTTTGGTGTAATTGGACCAAGAATTATCAATAAAGCTTCATTACAGACATCTTACAGCTGATCATTGCAGTCTGGGACTATAGTAAAGCATCCAGAGAGCTTCACCAGAGGTCACAGTGGGCAGAGGGGTCCGTCTGTAACTATGGGTTGTCTGTAAGTCGGGTGTCCTTAAGTAGGGGACCCCCTGTAAAGTATTGTGCTAACCGTATGATATTTTGCAGCCTGGTGACTTAACTTTTCCACATTAAATGTGGATTTGGTACTTGTAATTTATGCAACACATAGTATAGATAGCTGTTGCTGTGTGATACAAAGGAACTGGAACCCGTTGTCAACCAGTTTTTGTGCATAGTTGATAAATACATAGAAAAACTATATTTTGATGGAGTTTTGTAGTGGAGCATTATATTATAATTTATATATCTTGTTTATGCTGTTGCAATTACTACATATTCTACAACATATGTAAATAATAAGTGTAGAACAAAATCTATCTCTGTCTGTTGTTAAAGGGGTATTCCCACGAAGACAAGATTCTTAAAGGGGTTATCCGGGTTTAAATTTTTTTTTATGGCCGGGCTGGGGAGGGCTAGTTAAACATAATAAACATGTACTTACCCCCTCCGGCGCCGCCGTTGTCCCGCGCCGCGGTCCCTTCGATCCGTGCCCCTGTTTGTTTACAGGGGCACGGAAGCCGTGCACAGGGAGCTTCCGGTCCACGATGTGGACGGCTCCTCCCATGCGTCCCTATCTCTCAGCGTTGTAAGCCGGCCGGAAGCTCCCTGTGCGCCGGTGTAATGAAACCGGCGCACGGAGAAGACCGGCCGCGGTGCGGGACATCGGCAGCACCGGAGGAGGTAAGTACATGTTTATTATGTTTAACTAGCCCTCCCCAGCCCGGCCATAAAAAAAAATTTAAACCCGGATATCCCCTTTAAATATACTCAGGATAACAAAATAACATATTCTCTAATTCACTACTATTAACAAAAATCCAGCATTTCACAGATATAATTAACCTGTCTCTATCAGTCCTGGTGTATACAATTTTGGTTGCCTCAACTTCTGAGCATAAATCTTCTGTCTAGGGTCGGACAGGACAGATTTGTCTCCTGAAAATCTCCTTTCTGCTCTCTGCAGTGTCTCTGTATTGGCCCCTTCCCCCTGCATTCCAAGACAACCTCACACATACACACTTCCTGCGGGCAAGCAGCATGCACAGACTAAATCCGCAAGCTACAGGCAAGATAAGATCTTTACAGCAGAGGACTGTCTGTTTCATAGCTCAGATGTAGCATAGCTGAGGTGTCATCGTGTGTTATATTCATATTATATCTGTCTCATCTCTCTTTTTCTATGTGTCAGATACTAGTAGAATGGTCTGAAGCTAAATAAAAGTGTATATAAACCCTGTACCCTGATAATCTAAACACATTGTCAGCACACAGCATCTCATAGCACAGAGGAATCATGATGTTTCTCTGAGAGACCATCACTGAGTTATAGGAGCTAAAACAGCAATAAAACTGAGTAAAATTTAAAGTACGGGGTTAAAATGATCTATATTGTGTAAACATCATTATTGAAATTTAAGAGCTTTATTTAATGGGAAAACCCCTTTAAGGCATTTCAATGGACCCCGAACCCTCATCATCTAAAATATTACTAACACTAGCTTCCTGTTACAATCATACTGCTATGTAATATTACTGCTATTTCATTCCTTCAATTCATATTAGTGATATTCAGCTCCACATTTTTCTTTTCCTCCCTAGCCATACCTGCCAATACATTAACACTTAGAACAATTTAAACATGGCAGACATTCCGACTCTGAGCTGCTGATGCATGTTTCTTACTCCATTATATATTATCACTGTCGGTCTGCTGAGTAGTAGTCTGTGATGCCCCAGAGGCTACCCATTTGTTTTACTTTACAATTCCAGTAAACCTAATAAAAACAGTCTTGTATTGGCATCTTCTGCATTAGCCTTTCCTGTCTTTCAGCAAAAATTATGAAATTTTTAAGATTCTTGTTAATAATGCCAGGACATCTGCTAGTGTCACTGACTGGGCCAAAATCAGTAACTTAGAAGGAATTTCATAATATTATGAAAAGAAGCAACTAGAACAACCTTCAGCTAAATGTTTATTCATACATCTCCAGCTATGTCATCAAGAGAAATGTTTTGTGTTCTTATTCTTGAGAAAATAAACTTTAATATTGCCTAATGTAGTATCAAAACATTCCTAGTATGCTTTCTGGCAAGCCTGTACCAAGGCTATTGATGACTATGAAATATGGTGTCACGATGTGGTCAATGAAATGGCCAATGTGGTTAGAAACTGTTCCCACCTCACTTTTAGTGGTTGATACATATGTCATATGAAAAGTGTCATGGGTGGAATATTTCAATAACCATGGGGCATGGCATCTACTAATTTGCTTGAATACCGATGAATATGTTATAATCTTTCATGGACAAATTCATTGGGCATTATTCAATGATGCATTATGTATTTTACTCTGTATTCAATTCACTGATGAAGGTTACAACTGTTTTGTTACTTTACACATTGTTTTACTAATTTTTTCTGTCCTCAGTAACAAATGGTCATGGTTTATTTGTCTCTCTTGCCATTAAGAAATGTATTTCCATAATGGTTACAACATACACTTGTACATCTAATCACATAAGCAGTATACATGAATCTATTCAGTTGTCTCATTTGTCATTGTATAGAAGGTCATATGTAATTTAATATAAATGATATGTATTACAATGTAAAGAAGTAAAAGTTACTGCACTGTTATCTCCTAAATATTTAGTGATAAATTAATACTATTTAATTATTTTTACATTTATAAATTGTCCATACACACTAAAATGTAACAAGATTGCAATTTTTAAAGGCAGTTTCAAATATTTTTTAGTTTATGCAGTAGATACTTTTCTGTAGTTTGTACTTTCCAATGTATTCACAATTGGATGTAGTTGGTATTTAAAGTGGTTTGTAAAATTTCAAATGGATTTAAAGTGTAGGTTATAAGGCAAGTGGAAATCTGAAGTGCTGTTATCAATTTAAAGGACTTGGAAATGACTGCCTGCCTACAGGCAATCACATTTATAAACCACATGTTTGTCAGCTGACTTGTGCTTGGGCTTGGAATGTCCTATTTTCCTATTTTCAGTGGTAGACTTGGTATTACCCGTTAGGCCTCTTATAAGGCTATTGACAATAGAAACACAGGATTGTGCCTGCCCTATGCACCTCATCTATATTTCTTGGTTTGGATTGATCAAAATGTGTTATTTTTCTGTAGGTTGAGTTAAATTTCCCTATAAACCATGTAGGATTTTTACATTGCTAGTGTAATTTATTTTTCGGGCATCTCCACAAGTATGGACATGCTAGAAAATCTACCATCAAAATCAAGCATCATAAACCAGGAAAACTTACTCATAGAAAAAGATTCTTATATTTGTTATACATGGCCACCTACCTTCTAAAATAAACTATCTTTTCACTGGTTGTTACAATGAGAAGAGCAGGTCCCTGTTCTGCTTATTGTAACAAAGAGTGAAAAGACATCACTGAGGGGCTCTGGAAACACCTCTAGAGCCCCTGAGCCTCATTATAATTTAAAAGTTTAATTTAGGAGGAAGGAGGCCATGGATAACAAATATAAGAAGATTGCCACAGCCAAAGTGCCTGGATCTATGAGTAAGTGCCCCTAGTTTATCATGATGGATTTTGATGGTAGATTTCTTAAATGTATATTCTTCATGTAATCAAAGTAAATATACCTCCAGATACTGTAGATATCTTCATATTAGTTGTTTAACAAAATGTTTGATTTACATATTGTTTTTTAATCTGTACAAACCTCTGAGATAAGGCTTTTTTCTCATAATTTACAAATGTAAACCTTTTATCTAGCCTCTGCTGTCTAGATGACTGTTAATGATATAAATATCTTGTGTTTATTTTATATTTTTGTTTGAAATAAAATGTATTGGATTTTACTTCTGTCTAGCTGTTGTGTCCATGGTAAAGACTGCCTCTTGAGAGAGTCAACAATTATACATAAAAAACGACTGTGGGCCTAAAACAGTTCTTCTGTTTAGTATGTAAATAACAGCATTCCAATAAAATATGGGAGCCAAATCGTCAAGTTCTCCTCAGTTACTATGGCCATAAGGTGGACTATTTTGCTGGCAAACCATTTCAAATCTTAAATTAAAATTATGATTTTGTTTAAAATACATACATATAACATACCATTGTGACCTGACTGTGCAAAAGAAGAAACAGAGGGCACATTAGTTAAGAGCCTGTCATAGTTTCATTCTCGCCAAAAGAGTAATAAAGACAGTAAAAGTTGAGTCCAACATGAACCGTGGTGAAGCTCTCGCGATGCTTCACTTTAGTCTCCAGCTGCAATGATCAGCTGTAAGGTGTTTGTAATGAAGTTTTATTGATAATCCTTATTCCCAAGACAGCACAAAATTGAGAATGGGTTACTTAGACGATTGAAGATGGTTGCATCATCATAACTATTTTCTGTGGAGTGTTTTCTAACAATTCACTTAGAAAATGTACCTCACTGAGGAGGAGTACAGCACATTAGCATATGAACATGTTCATTGTCAGTCATTTTGAAACTCCATTATGATTTGCATATTTCCACATTGCTGAAAGCAAGGATTGACAGTAGTTTTACATTTTGATATATGTTGTTTGGGAGAGAGCACAAGCACAATGGAGCACATTTACTAAGGCCTTTGCGCCAGTTTTCTGTCGGACTTTCTACGCACCCATTTTGTGCCACAAGGTGCACTAGGCATCGTGCGACACAAATTAGGAGGCGTTACGGTTCTCAGTAAGACCACAGATTCATAGTATCATAGTATATAAGGCCGGAAAAAGACGCAAGTCCATCAAGTCCAACCTTTAAGAATTAAATAAATGTTTTATCCCCATAACCCATGATATTTTTTCCCTCCAGAAAGGCTTCCAGGCCTCTCTTGAACATGTACATAGAGTCCGCCATTACAACCTCCTGCGGCAGAGAGTTCCATAGTCTCACTGCTCTTACAGTAAAGAACCTTTGTCTATGTTGATGGTAAAATCGCCTCTCCTCTAGGCGTAGAGGATGCCCCCTTGTCCTGGTCACAGGCCTAGGTATAAAAAGATCTTTGGAGAGTTCCTTGTACTGTCCGTTCAGGTATTTGTACATTGTAATGAGGTCTCCCCTCAGTAATCTTTTTTCTAAACTGAATAATCCCAAATTTTGTAATCTGTCATTGTATTCCAGCCCTCCATTCCCCTAATAATCCTGGTTGCTCTCCTCTGCACCCGTTCCAGTACTACTATCTCCTTACACTGGTGCCCAAAACTATACACAATATTCCATGTGTGGTCTGACCAGGGATTTGTATAAGGGCAAAACTATGGGGCGTATAAATAATCACAAATGCTAGCCTATTGCTAGCACTTGCGACTATTAAGCCCTGTCCACCAGCTTCACGCGAGTTGGTCGGCGTGGGGCATTACTTCCCTGCACCTGCGCAATCGCTGCCGTCGGTGACTTTTAAGTCGTAGAATACACGCGGCGCAGCCTCCTGCCCCGATACATCATATTCGCAGCGACGGGCAATCATATGCTTTCCCCCTATGGCTTTATCATGAGAATCAATTCCTCTCTTGATACATCCCATGATTTTATTTGCTATAGCAGCTGCCTGGCTCTGGTGACTAAAATTAAGTTTACCATCCACCAATACCCCCAAGTCCTTTTTAGCTCTAGATTTACCAAGTAATTGACTGTTTAGAATATAATTATACTTTTTGTTTCCATGGCCCAAGTGCATAACTTTACATTTATCTACATTAAACCTCATCTACCATTTCTCTGTCCATTCCTCAAACTATCGACCTCAGTATTTATTACTTTACACAGCTTAGTATCATCTGCAAATATTGAATCTTGACTGTGTAAACCCACTACAAGGTAATTAATAAAAATATTAAAAAGAAGTGACCCCCAATACTGACCCCTGTGGCACTCCAATGGTAACATCAACCCAATCTGAGAATGTGCCATTAATGACGACCCTCTGTTTTCTATCACTAAGCCAATTACTTACCCAAATACACAGATTTTCCCCTAGTCCCAGCAGTCTGATTTTATGTACCAACCGTTTATGCGGCACTGTGTCAAATGCCTTTGAAAAGTCCAGATATTCAACATCAGAGTGTCCCCCAGATCGAGTCTGGAACTTACTTCCTCGTAGAAGCCAATCAGATTAGTCTAACAGGACTGATCTCTCATAAACCCATGCTGTTACTGGGTTATAAGTATGTACAGTGAGATACTCCAGGATAGCATCTCTAACAAACTCCTCAAATATTTTCCCCACCACAGAAGTTAGACTCACAGATCTGTAGTTTCCAGGATCGCTTTTTGATCCTTTTTTGTATATTGGTACCACATTTGCTATGCGCCAGTCCTGTGGAACTTAACCAGTCCTCAGGGAATCTTCAAATATTAAAAAAAATGGTCTGTCTATCACGGTACATACTTCATGTAGAATCCAGGGGTGTATGCCATCTGGCCCCGGTGATTGATCTATATTAGTGGTTGTGAGGCAGCGCCGTACCTCTTCCTGGGTTAAACTGTTGACATTCCAAAAAGAATTTACATCATTCCTCATTGTGTCTTCCACCAGGGGATTTTCCTGGGTAAAGACAGTTGAGAAGTCGACATTCAGTAGATTGGCCCTTTCTTCATCTCCTTCCACCATGAGCCCCATTTATTCCTAAGAAGGCCCACACTCTCCATTTTTAGTTTCTTATCATTGATATACTTGAAAAATAATTTGGGATTATTTTTGCTCTCCCTGGCAATATTTCTCTCGGTCTCTATTTTTGCGGCCTTTATCTGCTTTTTTCCGGATTTATTTTTACCCAGGTTCCCTCCAATTTGTAATTTTGATACCCTATCAGGTCTGTTGGTTAGGATAAGGTCCAGCAGTGCAGCCCCTTTTGTTGACTCCAGGACTAGTTGTGACAGGTAATTGTCTTTTGTTGTTGACAAGAACCTGTTACCTTTGAAGGACCTGCAGGTTTCTGCCCCCCTGTCAATATCTTGGTAATTGAAGTCCCCCATGATAAGTACTGCACCTTGCTTTGAAGCCGCATCCATTTCACTTATCAGCATTTTCTCTGTTGCCTCCATTATATTTGGAGCCTTATAACAAACCCCTAGTAATATTTTATTTTATTTTTTTCTTCCCCTTATTTTCACCGATAGGGACACATTTGCATTTGCATCACTGATCATAATCTCGCACGACAGGCTTGCGACAAGAATTCACATATAAACAAACACCTCCCCCTTTTTTATTTATATGATCATTTTTAAAAAGACTATAACCATCTATAGTAACATCCCAGTCATAGCTACTGTCCAGCCATATCTCGCTGATATCCACTATATCATATTTGCGCTCCAACATTAAGAGTTCCAGTTCCACCATTTTGTTTGTGAGGCTTCTGGCATTTGTGTACATGCACTTTATATGGTTTTTCCTATTCCTTTTATTCTTATTCCCCAATCTTTTTCCAGCCCCCTCCTCCCCCATGGACTATGACTCTTCCCAGCTCTCTATCTACACTGTCTTTTTGCCCAGCACAAGTGTAGTTGCCCTGCCCCCAAGTCTCTAATTTAAACACTCATCCCTACTGTAGAGCCTGAACCCAAAGCCCTCCTTCCTACACCAACTTTTGAGGCACTTATTTACCTCCCTAATCTCCCGCTGCCTTTCTGGTGTGGCACGTCGTACAGTTAATATTTCGGAGAAAACTACCTTTGTCAACCTTGCCCTGAGCTTATGGCCTAAATCCTTGAAATAATTTTTAAGGACCTTCCACCTACCTCTTACTTTGTAATTAGTGCCAATATGGACCATGACCGCTGGTTCCTCACCAGCCCCTCCCAGTAATCTGTCAACCCAATCTGCAACATGCCGAACCCGAGCACCCAGCAAACAACACACTATATGTACCGTCTTTGCCCTGTGTGTTCCCCTAATAATCGAATCTCCCACTACCAGCACCTGTCTGACCTTGCCTGTGCTCCCATTACCCTTCTTACTGGAGCAGACATTCCCCTGGTTGCTAGCGGCCATGTCTTTCTGCAGCATTGCTACCCAGAGCTGATATCCCCCTCATCTGCCAGCCTGGCAAACTTATTGGGGTGCACCAGATCAGGACTAGACTCCCTGCAACTCTTCCCTCTACCCCGCCTTCTACATGTTACCCAACTAGCTGCCCCCTCATTCTGCACCTCCATACTTCCCTCCCCACAACCATCTTCCCCAGAGAGTTTGTGCTCCAGGAGCAGCAAACTTCGTTCCATATTATCAATTACCCGCAGCCTTAAACTTCCTCATTTAGCTCCAGAATCTGGGCTTCCAGATGAGCAATTTTCACACATCCCACACAGCAGTATTCCCCCTGGAACGGCTGTTCAAGGAAAGCATACATGGCACAGGATGTACAATGTGTAGCAGGATATACACTGAAGTCCATCATCATTTAACATGGGGATTTAACATCATGCATAGTCTGTCGCACTCCCTATGTTAAAGGTGCACCACAAAAAACTTGGTGAACTCCGTTGGACCAGTGCACGGAAGCGCCAGATTCATGATTTCTGGCGCATGTTCTTAATTAATCTGGCGCACCCAGCATTATACACAGGCAGAGCACTTTTAGGGCAGTTTCCTACATTCTTGGTAAATGTTCCCTTTTGTATTAATACAAATGAATAAATTATTAAAGATATAGAACATTGTGAAAACATTGTGAAAACAACAGCACTCCCACTATGCATTCTTTTTAATGTTATTTTTACTTTCCTGTGTCTTTTAGAAATGATGGCGTCTATTATTTAAGGAGATGGATCATGTTCATTACCAGTTATATTCAATATTAAATGATGGACTTTGATATTGAAGGGCAGGTGTTTTTAGGTGTAATTAATAATAAATTCTCTATGATATCATAGCTTTTTATATTCTTATCGTCATGGCGAAATCTGCGTTCAAGGGATTATGTATAATTAGACCTGGGTAAGGCTAGCTATGCTTCCAGGCAATTTCATTTCAATGAACACAAGTGTGAACAGGACAACGATTTGACCAGCAGGCTTATGCAAATTCCCATAAAATCATTCCTATATTTCTCCATTGTAAGAATATCACAATACGGAGCAATTGTACATACACTGCTAAACATTTTTTGTATGAAAAATAGGTTTCAGAACAAAAGATAAGTTATATTTTACCTTAGAATGACATGTGCTCTCTGATTAACCAGGTTGCCACCTGGGCTGGGCTGAAGAGGAGTAGTTTCCCCCCCACCCTCGGGAAACAACTTGTCCGTGTGTGATTTTCAAAAGCCTAATCCTGCCCCTCACCCGCCCTTCTCCCGTCATTTTAACACCCCCTGACCCAGCCCCCCAACCGACGTCACCCATCCATGTCACGCCAGCTGTCCGGATCTCTCGCTGACCGAGGTCCCCGCATTCATCTGAGCATGCGCCAAACTACGCTGCTAACTCAGAGTAGCTACGTAGTTTGTGTAGCTCCCAGCACCTCACTGCCTACATAGCTACTCTGACACGTAGTAGCATCCACTCTCTTTGTGCCTGCACAGTCACCGCTGCTAGAGTGTAGTGGTGGCTATATCTAAGGACAACAGGAGGCTTTTGACAAGAATGTTCAATTTTAAGGTAAATAATCACTATATAGGTCCATTATTTTATTACAACTATTTGAAGAAATGTATGTCTATTGTTCAGTAATTAAATAAAAGTCATATAAATAATTGGGAATACCCCTTTAAAATACCTGCAAACAATGTTCTCAACTATCTCAATGTTTTGGAAAGGTAGGTAGATTTCTAACTAACAAAGCACCCACCTTAGGCTCAATGGAGTTCCCCAGCTTCAAAGTAGAGATAAAAACCACACTTGGGTGGACTCTGGCCCTGCAACTTCCTCATTTCAGTCATTTCAGAGCCCCCGGGAAGAGGAGGAAGCAGGACTGCAGGGGAAAGATGGAAAGGTAAGAAATAGAGATGAGCGAGCACTAAAATGCTCGGGTACTCGTTATTCGAGACAAACTTTTCCCGATGCTCGAGTGCTCGTTTCGAGTAACGAGCCCCATTGAAGTCAATGGGAGACTCGAGCATTTTTCAAGGGGACCAAGGCTCTGCACAGGGAAGCTTGGCCAAACACCTGGGAACCTCAGAAAAGGATGGAAACACCACGGAAATGGACAGGAAACAGCAGGGGCAGCATGCATGGATGCCTCTGAGGCTGCTTAAATGCACCATTATGCCAAAATTATGGGCAACAGCATGGCCATGACAGAGTGACAGAATGAAGCTAGATAGCATCTAAAACATCCAATAATTGACCCTGACACTATAGGGGACGGCATGCAGAGGCAGCGGCAGCAGCGGAAGGCTAGAGAGTGGCATGGCGACATACCCTAAATGGACTCAGGCTTCAAACCAATGGGTAGCAGAGAGGAACCAAAGGAGGTGAGCAAGAAGCGCTCAAATAATATCGGTACATGATAAAAGTTTGCCAGTATATTTTGTGGATTACACAGCAGGGTGGCGACAAAGTTAACATGGAAGCCATGAAAACAATCCAAAATTCTGCCTGACACAGCTCGTTTGATAAGGGGACGATGTATGGAGGCAGTGAACTAGTAGTAGATTAAAGGTGCTGCAGTTAAAACTATGTTAGTTGTTTCTTGGCATGGAGCTGGCGCTCCGCTGCCAGGCGAGCTTTCGCCAATCCAAGCCCCTGTCTCTAGGCTACTCCCCAAACAGCACTTCTAAGAACCTTTTGTATAAGATCAAGTGTAGTAGCGTTCTTATAAGTTTAGGATATGGCGGGTGAGGGGAATGTAAACAGATGCGCAAGAAGCGCTGAAATAATATCCGTAAATGGTAAAAGTTTGCCAGTATATTTTGTGGATTACACAGCAGGGTGGCGACAAAGTTAACAAGTTTGTTGTGGAAGCCATGAAAACAACCCAAAATTCTGCCTGACACAGCACGTTTGATAAGGCGGGCATGTATGGAGGCAGTGAACTAGTAGTAGATTAAAGGTGCTGCAGTTAAAACTATGTTAGTTGGTTCTTGGCATGGAGCTGGCGCTCCGCTGCCAGGCGAGCTTTCGCCAATCCAAGCCCCTGTCTCTAGGCTACTCCCCAAACAGCACTTCTAAGAACCTTTTGTATAAGATCAAGTGTAGTAGCGTTCTTATAAGTTTGGGATATGGCGGGTGAGGGGAATGTAAACAGATGCGCAAGAAGCGCTGAAATAATATCCGTAAATGGTAAAAGTTTGCCAGTGTATTTTGTGGATAAGGCAGCAGGGTGGCGACAAAGTTAACAACTTTGATGTGGAATCCATGAAAACAACCCAAATTTCGGCCTGACAAACCTCGTTTGATAAAGGGACGATGTATGGAGGCAGCTATATGGACGACTTTTGGAGGTAGCAATGGAGACAACGTGTGGAGGCTGCTATGGAGACAATTCAATTTGGATAGTGCCTGTATGTGGCAGTCCAAAAAATTTTTCAAACCAGAGGAGCAGGTAGGTGGCCCTCCAGAAAAATGGAATAGATTGAGTGCCTGTATGTGGCAGTCCAAAAAAGTTTTTAAACCAGAGGAGCAGGTAGGTGGCCCTCCAGAAAAATGGAATAGATTGAGTGCCTGTATGTGGCAGTCCAAAAAAGTTTTCAAACCAGAGGAGCAGGTAGGTGGCCCTCCAGAAAAATTGAATAGATTGAGTGCCTGTATGTGGCAGTCCAAAAAAATTTCAAACCAGAGGAGCAGGTAGGTGGCCCTCCAGAAAAATGGAATAGATTGAGTGCCTGTATGTGGCAGTCCAAAAAATTTTTCAAACCAGAGGAGCAGGTAGGTGGAGCTCCAGAAAAATTGAATAGATTGAGTGCCTGTATGTGGCACTCCCAAAAATTGTTTAAAACAGAGGACCGGGTCGGTGGCCCTCCAGAAAAATTAAATGCATAAAGTACTATAGGTAGAGCCAGTGGGCCCTGTCAAAAAATAGCCAGTTTCCTCTGCTTTACTGTACAAAGAGCAGGAGAAGGAGGGAAATGAGGAGGAGGAGGAGGAGTGGATAAATTATTCAGGTTGAGCTTCCTTCACCTGCTGGAGATTGGAAATTAGGAGAAATCCATGCTTTATTCATCTTGATAAGCGTCAGCCTGTCAGCGCTGTCAGTCGACAGCGCTGACAGGCTGTCAGGTGATGATGCCACCAGCTGCACTGAAAACCCGCTCGGACAAGACGCTAGCGGCAGGGCAGGCAAGAACCTCCAAGGCGTACAGCGCCAGTTCGTGCCACATGTCCAGCTTTGAAACCCAGTAGTTGTAGGGAGCTGTGTGATCATTTAGGACGATGGTATGGTCAGCTACATACTCCCTCACCATCTTTCTGTAAAGATCAGCCCTACTCTGCCGAGACTGGGGACAGGTGACAGTGTCTTGCTGGGGTGACATAAAGCTGGCAAAAGCCTTGTAAAGCGTACCCTTGCCAGTGCTGGACAAGCTGCCTGCTCGCCTACTCTCCCTCGCTACTTGTCCCGCAGAACTACGCACTCTGCCGCTAGCGCTGTCAGAAGGGAAATACTGTTTCAGCTTGTGCACCAGGGCCTGCTGGTATTCATGCATTCTCACACTCCTTTCCTCTCCAGGGATGAGAGTGGAAAGATTTTGCTTGTACCGTGGGTCCAGGAGAGTGAACACCCAGTAATCGGTGCTGGAATAAATTCTTTGAACGCGAGGGTCACGGGATAGGCAGCCTAGCATGAAATCTGCCATATGCGCCAGAGTACCAACGCGTAAGAATTCGCTCCCCTCACTGGCCTGACTGTCCATTTCCTCCTCCTCCAACTCCTCCAATTCCTCTTCTTCTGCCCATACACGCTCAACAGTGAAGGACTCAACAATGGTCCCCTCTTGTGTCTCGCCAACATTCTCCTCCTCTTCCTCCTCATCCTCCTCCACCTCCACCTCCTCCGATATGCGCTGAGAAACAGACCTAAGGGTGCTTTGGCTATCAACAAGGGAATCTTCTTCCCCCGTCTCTTGTGAGGAGCGCAAAGCTTCCGACTTCATGCTGACCAGAGAGTTTTTCAACAGGCCAAGCAGCGGGATGGTGAGGCTGATGATGGCGGCATCGCCACTGACCATCTGTGTTGACTCCTCAAAGTTACTCAGCACCTGACAGATATCAGACATCCATGTCCACTCCTCATTGTAGACTTGAGGAAGCTGACTGACCTGACTACCAGTTCTGGTGGAAGTTGACATCTGGCAGTCTACAATCGCTCGGCGCTGCTGGTAAACTCTGGATAACATGGTCAGTGTTGAATTCCACCTCGTGGGCACGTCGCACAACAGTCGGTGAGCGGGCAGTTGGAGGCCCTGAGAGTGGCAGCATCTGTGCTGGACTTCCTGAAATGCGCACAGATGCGGCGCACCTTCGTGAGCAAATCAGACAGATTGGGGTATGTCTTGAGGAAACGCTGAACTATCAGATTTAACACATGGGCCAGGCATGGCACATGTGTCAGTCTGCCGAGTTGCAGAGCCGCCACCAGGTTACGGCCGTTGTCACACACAACCATGCCTGGCTTCAGGTTCAGCGGTGCCAGCCACAGATCAGTCTGCGCCGTGATGCCCTGTAATAGTTCTTGGGCGGTGTGCCTTTTATCGCCTAGGCTCAGCAGTTTGAGCACCGCCTGCTGTCGCTTAGCGACGGCACTGCTGCTGTGCCTAGAGCTACCGACTGATGGCGCCATGCCCACGGATGGTCGTTCGGAGGAGGAGGTGGAGGAGGGGTGGGAGGAGGAGGAGGCATAGTAGGCCTGAAACACCTGGACCGAGGTAGGCCCCGCAATCCTCGGCGTCGGCAGTATATGACCAGCCGCAGGGTCAGACTCGGTCCCAGCCTCCACCAAGTTAACCCAATGTGCCGTCAGCGATATATAGTGGCCCTGCCCGGCAGCACTCGTCCACGTGTCCGAAAGGCCTCGGTCTCTACTAGCCTATAGGGCAGCATCTCCAGGCTTAGCAATCTGGAGATGTGCACATTAAGGGCTTGGGCGTGCGGGTGGGTTGCACTATATTTGCGTTTCCGCTCCAGCGTCTGGGGTATGGAGAGCTGAACGCTGGTGGATGCTGTGGAGGATCGTGGAGGCGACGATGGGGTTTTTGTGGCAGGGTCCTGGGCAGGGGGCTGACTATCAGCTGACACAGGGGAAGGAGCAGTGGTGTGCACGGCCGGAGGTGAACGCGCTTGTTGCCACTGAGTGGGGTGTTTAGCATTCATATGCCTGCGCATACTGGTGTTAGTTAAGCTATTAGTGGTGGAACCCCTGCTGATCCTGGTTTGGCAAATGTGGCACACCACAGTCCGTCGGTCATCCGGTGTTTCCTTAAAGAACCTCCAGACTTCTGAAAATCTAGCCCTCGCCGCAGGAGCCCTTGCCACGGGAGCTTCACTAGTTGACACATTTGGCGCTGATGCACCAGCTCTGGCCCTGCCTCTCCGTCTGGCCCCACCACTGCCTCTTCCAACCTGTTCTGGTCGAGGACTCTCCTCCGTCTCAGAAGCACTGTGTTCACCCGGCCTCTCAACCCAGCTTGGGTCTGTCACCTCATCATCCTCCGATCCCTCAGTCTGCTCCCCCCTCGGACTTCCTGCCCTGACAACAACTTCCCCACTGTCTGACAACCGTGTCTCCTCATCGTCGGACACCTCTTTACACACTTCTTCCAGTACGTCAACAAGGTCATCATCACCCACAGACTGCGACTGGTGGAAAACCTGGGCATCGGAAAATTGCTCATCAGCAACCGGACAAGTGGTTTGTGACTGTGGGAATGGTCCAGAAAACAGTTCCTCAGAGTATGCCGGTTCAAATGGCAAATTTTGCTGGGAGGGGGCAGACTGGGGGGGAGGAGGCTGAGGTGCAGGAGCTGGAGGAGTGCCGATTTCGGTGACATGGGTGGACTGCGTGGAAGACTGACTGGTGGACAAATTGCTCGAAGCATTGTCCACAATCCACGACATCACCTGTTCGCACTGTTCTGGCCTCAACAGTGCTCTACCACGATTCCCAGTAACTTCAGACATGAACCTAGGGAGTGTAGCTCTGCGGCGTTCCCCTGCTCCCTCATAAGCAGGTGGTGTCTCACCCCGCCCAGGACCACGGCCTCTGACCCCTGCAGTAGTTGGACGCCCACGTCCCCGCCCTCGTCCTCTACCCCTAGCCCTCGGGTTACACATTTTGAAAATGAGAGTTATAACTTGAATTTTTTTTTAACTTTTTTTTTTTGTTTTTTTTTTGTGTTTTTTAGTTTTTAAAACCAAACGATGCTATCCTATTGCTATGGCTATTTTATAGCCAAGTATGAAAGCACACTGCTATGCCAGATGAGATGACGCTGAGTTATGAAAAAAATAAACGTAAAATAAAAAAGGAAATGGCAGACTGTGCCTAATTGAAATACAACCCCGGGCCCTAATAAATTTTCCCACTTCGGTCTTTGCGATGGATATGTGCGTCACTAAGCGCAAAACACAGTGGTCGCAAGTTTGACTCCAAATTGCTCACAATTTGCTAGTAGATGCACTGCAACAACTACAGCCACCAGCAGATCAACCAGAAATCAAATATATATAACGCTACTGTAGGCGTAATTAAGCCGTTTGTATTCTCCTATGGCTATTTTCTAGCCAAGTATTACAGCACACTACTATGCCAGATGAGATGACGCTGAGTTATGAAAAAAATAAACGTAAAATAAAAAAGGAAATGGCAGACTGTGCCTAATTGAAATACAACCCCGGGCCCTAATAAATTTTCCCACTTCGGTCTTTGCGATGGATATGTGCGTCACTAAAACACAGTGGTCGCAAGTCTGACTCCAAATTGCTCACAATTTGCTAGTAGATGCACTGCAACAACTACAGCCACCAGCAGATCAACCAGAAATCAAATATATATAACGCTACTGTAGGCGTAATTAAGCCGTTTGTATTCTCCTATGGCTATTTTCTAGCCAAGTATTACAGCACACTACTATGCCAGATGAGATGACGCTGAGTTATGAAAAAAATAAACGTAAAATAAAAAAGGAAATGGCAGACTGTGCCTAATTGAAATACAACCCCGGGCCCTAATAAATTTTCCCACTTCGGTCTTTGCGATGGATATGTGCGTCACTAAAACACAGTGGTTGCAAGTCTGACTCCAAATTGCTCACAATTTACTAGTAGATGCACTGCAACAACTACAGCCACCAGCAGATCAACCAGAAATCAAATATATATAACGCTACTGTAGATGTAATTAAGCCGTTTGTATTCTCCTATGGCTATTTTCTAGCCAAGTATTACAGCACACTACTATGCCAGATGAGATGACGCTGAGTTATGAAAAAAATAAACGTAAAATAAAAAAGGAAATGGCAGACTGTGCCTAATTGAAATACAACCCCGGGCCCTAATAAATTTTCCCACTTCGGTCTTTGCGATGGATATGTGCGTCACTAAAACACAGTGGTCGCAAGTCTGACTCCAAATTGCTCACAATTTACTAGTAGATGCACTGCAACAACTACAGCCACCAGCAGATCAACCAGAAATCAAATATATATAACGCTACTGTAGGCGTAATTAAGCCGTTTGTATTCTCCTATGGCTATTTTCTAGCCAAGTATTACAGCACACTACTATGCCAGATGAGATGACGCTGAGTTATGAAAAAAATAAACGTAAAATAAAAAAGGAAATGGCAGACTGTGCCTAATTGAAATACAACCCCGGGCCCTAATAAATTTTCCCACTTCGGTCTTTGCGATGGATATGTGCGTCACTAAAACACAGTGGTCGCAAGTCTGACTCCAAATTGCTCACAATTTACTAGTAGATGCACTGCAACAACTACAGCCACCAGCAGATCAACCAGAAATCAAATATATATAACGCTACTGTAGGCGTAATTAAGCCGTTTGTATTCTCCTATGGCTATTTTCTAGCCAAGTATTACAGCACACTACTATGCCAGATGAGATGACACTGAGTTATGAAAAAAATAAACGTAAAATAAAAAAGGAAATGGCAGACTGTGCCTAATTGAAATACAACCCCGGGCCCTAATAAATTTTCCCACTTCGGTCTTTGCGATGGATATGTGCGTCACTAAAACACAGTGGTCGCAAGTCTGACTCCAAATTGCTCACAATTTACTAGTAGATGCACTGCAACAACTACAGCCACCAGCAGATCAACCAGAAATCAAATATATATAACGCTACTGTAGGCGTAATTAAGCCGTTTGTATTCTCCTATGGCTATTTTCTAGCCAAGTATTACAGCACACTAGTATGCAAGATGAGATGACACTGAGTTATTAAAACAATAAACGTAAAATAAAAAGAAACTGGCAGACTGTGCCTAATTCTACTCAAACCCCTAATAAATTTTCCCACTTTGGTGTTTGAGGTGGATATGTGTGTCACTAAGAGCTAAACACAACGGTAGCAAGTCCCCCTGCAAATTCCTCACAATATGGTACTAGCTGCAAATAAAAAAAAAAAAAAAGTATAACGTTATTGTAGCCCTAAGAAGGGCTGTTGGGTTCTTGTAGAATCACTCCTGCCTAACAGTAAGCTAATAGAACACCCTAACGCTTTCCCTGACCAGCAGCAGCTCTCTCCCTAGCGGCATCCAGACAGAGAATGATCCGAGCAGCGCGGGCAGCGGCTAGTCTATCCCAGGGTCACCGGATCTGGCCAGCCAACCACTGCTATCTACGTGTAAGGGTACCACGTCATGCTGGGTGGAGTGCAGAGTCTCCTTGCTTGTGATTGGCTCTGTTTCTGGCCGCCAAAAAGCAAAACGGCGGGAGCTGCCATTTTCTCGAGCGGGCGAAATACTCGTCCGAGCAACGAGCAGTTACGAGTACGCTAATGCTCGATCGAGCATCAAGCTCGGACGAGTATGTTCGCTCATCTCTAGTAAGAAAGTTTTTTGTTTAATTCCTAGAAGGGGAAATGGGCCACAATAAAATGGAGGAGGGAGGACAGGGGCCACAATATGCAGAAGAGGAAGGATGAAAAAGGGAGGCCACAATATGAAGAGGATGGAGGACAGGAGGCCACAATATGAGGGAGGATGGAGGACAGGAGGCCACAAAATGGAGGGAGGATGGAGGACAGGAGCCACAATATGAGGGAGAATGGAGGACAATTGGACACAATATGAGGGAGGGTGGAGGATAGGGGCCACAATATGAAGAGAATGAAGGACGATTGGTCACAATATGAGGGAGAATGGAGGATGATTGGTCACAATATGAGGGAGGATGGAGAACAGGGTTCACAATATGAAGAGGTTGAAGGAGGGAGGCCACAATATGAGGGAGGATGGTGGACAGGAGGCCACTATATGAGGGAGAATGGAGGACAGGTGGCCAGTATATGAGGGAGAATGGAGTGGCCAGTATATGAGGGAGGATGGAGGACAGGAGGCCACAATATGAGGGAGTATGGAGGGCAGAAGCCACAATATGAGGGAGAATGCGTGATAAGAGGCCACAATATGAGGGAAGATGGAGGACAGGGGCCACAATGTGAAGAGAATAGAGGACAGGGGCCACAATTTAAAGAGGATGGAGGACAGGAGGTTACAATATGAAAGAAGTTGAGGACAGGTGGCCAAAACATGAAGGGAATAGAGGAGAGAGGCCACAATATGAAGGGTATGGAGGGCAGGGGGCCACAATCGAAAGGGGAGGAAGAGAGTTATACATTATACAATGTGGGGGCCATTAAGGTTGATATTACACTGTGTTTAGGGGTGGGGCAGGATAATGGGCATCGTTCAGGAAAAAGGGAGGGGCTTTTGTCCCGCTTTCTCTAGCCCAAAAGTTGGTAGGTTCAGTGGGGTAAAATCTGGTGACAGGTTCCTTTTACTGTGGGTCAATACAATTTCCAAAATCCCCAGTACCACATTAATCGTTGAGTTCAGACAGTTTGTAAGCACTTTTCGGACTAATACAACGAAAGGTATGTTCAAAAAGTACACCCAAATCAGAACATTGTCTATTGTAAACTAAGCAAATGGTGTAGACCGTGCCTCCCAAATGAATTACAATATATACAATGCCCCCCAAAAACACATTAGGCTATACACAGTGCCCTTCAAATACAATGAAATAAAGAGTGCCCTTTGAGCGTCAGAATATACAAAGGGCTTCTAAATGATTTTGAATATGAACAGTGCCTCCTAGTGGATTTAACTATATACAGGTCCTCCAGTGTATTGAACTATACACAGTGCTCCTTAACCTTTAGATTAGATGCAGTCCTATCACAGTGTATGACAATATATAGTGGCCTCTCAGAAAATAAGAATATGTATAGTGCCCCTCAGTGCATTGGAATATGTATAGTGTTCTCCAAAAGCATTAATATATGTACAATTTATCCTGCACCCCTTAGGACTCTTCCGAGAACCTCTAATGGGCCATGTGCATCCAGAACCACGCAGGCGGCCAATAATAGGCAATTCGGAAAAGAAGCCTTGCAGCGCCTCTTATACAACCAGTTGTCTAATGTAAGTGTAAAATCAGTGACCATAGTTTTCTACATTATGCAGCTTCATAAACATCTGGACGCAGCAGTCATATAGTCTGTAAGCCCTTTCTCTACTTCTGAGGACGAGTAGTTACAGACAATCCATGTTATACAGTAGATTAACCCCTTAGCGCTCCGCGCCGTAGCTGTACTGCGCAGCTTCCCACTATTGGCGCTCAGCGCAGTACAGCTACTGCGCGAGCGCATACTATTTTAGAATTGTCACCACGTCGCGAGACGTGGTGACATCGGGCTGAAATTTGGGTGACAGAGGCAGGAGGAGTTCCTGTCTCCGTCACCCGACCAATCAAATCGGTCCTGCCCGCCGATCGCCGTGATTGGCCAGTCAAACCTGACTGGCCAATTACAGCGATTTTAGGCTAAAAAACGTGGTTTTAGCCCCTTCCTCTTCCTCCAGCGGCACCATTTTGGTTTGGTATCGCTGGAGAGAGGAAAGAGCGTTACTGTGTGCACCAAAATACACTTTTACACTATAAATAGTGTTCTGATCCTTATCTGATCCCTATTGTTCCCTACAAATTCCCATCCCTATCTGTTTTTTCCTGTGTCCTGTGTGTTCCCTGTGTGATCGCCTTGTGTGATCCCACGTGTCTTCCGTTTTTCCCTGTCTGTCCCTTCTGAACCCAAACGCACTTTTCAGTGCGCTGTGTTAGCGTTGTTCTGCACTGGACGCACTTTTCAGTGCGCCGTGTGAATAGCGCTGCACAGAATCTTTACCAATCTTAGCGGTAGTTAGTTTGTCTTAGGGCAAGCTAGGTGCATTTGTAGCGCCTTTTTGCGCGGTGCACATAGGTTTTTTTTCGGTGCCTGGTAATATTTTTTTCCAGAACGCCGTAGGTGTACCCGTACATAGCTACTTTTTGTCTGTGCCATCTGTGCGGCTGGTCCGTGTGGCTTGGTGTGCATTATCTTTTTTTTTTGTGTGCTATCTGTGCGGCTTGTCCGTGTAGTTTAGTGCGCATTATTTTTTTTGTGTGCTATCTGTGCGGCTTGTCCGTGTAGTTTAGTGCGCATTATTTTTTGTGTGTGCCATCTGTGCGGCTTGTCTGTGTAGTTTGGTGTGCATTACCTTTTTTATTGTGAGCTATCTGTGCGGCTTGTCCGTGTAGTTTAGTGCGCATTATTTTTTTTGTGTGCTATCTGTGCGGCTTGTCCGTGTAGTTTAGTGCGCATTATTTTTTGTGTGCCATCTGTGCGGCTTGTCCGTGTTGCTTGGTGTGCATTATCTTTTTTTTTTGTGTGCTATCTGTGCGGCTTGTCCGTGTAGTTTAGTGCACATTATTTTTTGTGTGTGCCATCTGTGCGGCTTGTCCGTGTAGTTTGGTGCGCATTATCTTTTTTTTTTTGTGTGCTATCTGTGCGGCTTGTCCGTGTAGTTTAGTGCACATTATTTTTTGTGTGTGCCATCTGTGCGGCTTGTCCGTGTAGTTTGGTGCGCATTATCTTTTTTTTTTTGTGTGCTATCTGTGCGGCTTGTCCGTGTAGTTTAGTGCACATTATTTTTTGTGTGTGCCATCTGTGCGGCTTGTCCGTGTGGCTTGGTGTGCATTATCTTTTTTTTTTGTGTGCTATCTGTGCGGCTTGTCCGTGTAGTTTAGTGCGCATTATTTTTTTTGTGTGCTATCTGTGCGGCTTGTCCGTGTAGTTTAGTGCGCATTATTTTTTGTGTGCCATCTGTGCGGCTTGTCCGTGTTGCTTGGTGTGCATTATCTTTTTTTTTTGTGTGCTATCTGTGCGGCTTGTCCGTGTAGTTTAGTGCGCATTATTTTTTTTGTGTGCTATCTGTGCGGCTTGTCCGTGTAGTTTAGTGCGCATTATTTTTTGTGTGCCATCTGTGCGGCTTGTCCGTGTTGCTTGGTGTGCATTATCTTTTTTTTTTGTGTGCTATCTGTGCGGCTTGTCCGTGTAGTTTAGTGCACATTATTTTTTGTGTGTGCCATCTGTGCGGCTTGTCCGTGTAGTTTGGTGCGCATTATCTTTTTTTTTTTGTGTGCTATCTGTGCGGCTTGTCCGTGTAGTTTAGTGCACATTATTTTTTGTGTGTGCCATCTGTGCGGCTTGTCCGTGTAGTTTGGTGCGCATTATCTTTTTTTTTTTGTGTGCTATCTGTGCGGCTTGTCCGTGTAGTTTAGTGCACATTATTTTTTGTGTGTGCCATCTGTGCGGCTTGTCCGTGTGGCTTGGTGTGCATTATCTTTTTTTTTTGTGTGCTATCTGTGCGGCTTGTCCGTGTAGTTTAGTGCGCATTATTTTTTTTGTGTGCTATCTGTGCGGCTTGTCCGTGTAGTTTAGTGCGCATTATTTTTTGTGTGTGCCATCTGTGCGGCTTGTCCGTGTAGTTTGGTGTGCATTACCTTTTTTTTTGTGTGCTATCTGTGCGGCTTGTCCGTGTAGTTTAGTGCGCATTATTTTTTTTGTGTGCTATCTGTGCGGCTTGTCCGTGTAGTTTAGTGCGCATTATTTTTTGTGTGCCATCTGTGCGGCTTGTCCGTGTGGCTTGGTGTGCATTATCTTTTTTTTTGTGTGCTATCTGTGCGGCTTGTCCGTGTAGTTTAGTGCACATTATTTTTTGTGTGTGCCATCTGTGCGGCTTGTCCGTGTAGTTTGGTGCGCATTATCTTTTTTTTTGTGTGCTATCTGTGCGGCTTGTCCGTGTAGTTTAGTGCACATTATTTTTTGTGTGTGCCATCTGTGCGGCTTGTCCGTGTAGTTTGGTGCGCATTATCTTTTTTTTTTTGTGTGCTATCTGTGCGGCTTGTCCGTGTAGTTTAGTGCACATTATTTTTTGTGTGTGCCATCTGTGCGGCTTGTCCGTGTAGTTTGGTGTGCATTATATTTTTTTTTTGTGTGCCTGCTAGACGGTTTATCCGTGTAGTTTGGTGCACATTATCTAATTTTTCTTGTTCTCTATTTTTTTTTGTGTGCAATGTCTCAGAAGACGTACACCGTGTTGGAGGCATATAACATGCTTGCCTCTGACACCGAGTCAGCTAGTGGGGATGATGGTCCCTTTTACCTATCATCATCCTCCTGCTCATCTTCCAGTGACCTGGAAGGACCCCCAAGAAGGCGCCGTAGGGTTCCAGGGACTTCTGCAATTGAAGTGCCTGGGACTTCTGCAGGAGAAGTGCCTGGGACTTCTGCAGGAGAAGTGCCTGGGACTTCTGCAGGAGAAGTGCCTGGGACTTCTGCAGGAGAAGTGCCTGGGACTTCTGCAGGAGAAGTTTCTGGGACTTCTGCAGGAGAAGCGTCTGGGGCTTCCACTGACCCCACATGGGTAGCCCCAGATAATTATACCCCTCAGGTCCCTGACTTTTTGGGCCATCCTGGCATTAACTTTGACACGACAGGGCTCAGAGCTGTAGACTTTTTTAAGTTTTTTTTTGATGAGGAGCTGCTAAATATTATTATATTTCAGACAAATCTCTACGCTGCACAACATATTGCCCAAAACCCCACGTCCTTTTATGCACAACCCTACAGGTGGACCCCTGTCACTGCAGCAGAGATGTACAAGTATTGGGGCATAATACTCCTTATGGGGATAGTAAAGAAGCCTTCAATCAGGGACTACTGGAGCACAGATATACTGTACCACACCCCCATGTTCCGCATGGCAATGAGCAGGATGCGCTTTGAAGCCATCCATAAGTTTTTGCACTACACTGACAACACACAGTGCCCACCCAGAGGTGACCCCAGTTATGATCGGTTATTTAAGGTCAGGCCCATATTAGATCATTTTAGTGCCAAGTTTGCCCAGGCATATACTCCCGCCAAACATGTGAGCATAGACGAGTCCCTGGTACAATTCAAAGGGAGACTTCAATTCCGCCAGTACCTGCCCAATAAGAGGGCAAGATATGGTGTGAAAATGTATAAGCTGTGCGAAAGTTCATCAGGGTACACATACAAGTTCAGGGTATATGAAGGGAAGGACTCCACTATAGTGCCCCCAGAATGCCCCCCCTTCCTGGGTGTTACAGGGAAGATAGTGTGGGATTTAGTGCACCCACTGCTGGACCAGGGCTACCACCTCTACCTGGACAATTTCTACACCAGCACCACCCTGTTCAAGTGCCTCACTTCCAGAAATACTGCGGCATGCGGCACTGTACGCAGAAATCAGAGAGGTCTCCCTAAGTCGCTGCTTGGGCAAAAACTTAAAAGGCACGAAAGCAGGGCACTATGCAGCGACTCTGTATTGTGTGTTAAGTACAAGGACAAGAGAGAGGTCCTTGTATTAACCACAATACATGAGCACACCACCACCCCTGTCCCAGTACGAGGTGCCAGTACAGAAACCCCCAAGCCAGACTGTATTTTAGAATATAACAAATACATGGGAGGGGTGGACTTGTCTGACCAGGTGCTTCAGCCGTACAATGCCATGCGGAAGTCGAGGGTGTGGTACAAGAAGCTGGCCGTGCACATCATGCAGATGGCATTGTATAATGCTTATGTGCTGCATCGATATGCCGGCCAGAGGGGAACTTTCCTGGAATTTCAAGAGATGGTAATAAAGTACAGGCAGTCCTCGGGTTACATACAAGATAGGGTCTGCAGGTTTGTTCTTAAGTTGAATTTGTATGCAAGTCGGAACTGTATATTTTATCAGTGTAATCCCAGCAAGAACTTCTTTGGCCTCTTTGACAATTGGATTTTAAAACTGTTGGGTTGTCATAAGAATCAATATTAACACTAAAGCTTCATTACAGACACATTTGATAACTGTTATGGCTGTTTGTTGTAGCCTAGGACTAAAGCACAATAAATTACCAATATCCAGAGGTCCGTTTGTAACTAGGGGTCGTATGTAAGTCGAGTGTTCTTAAGTAGGGGACCGTCTGTACTTTCTTTTTGGAGACCAGGAAGGGGGGAGTGCTAGCACATCTGGAAGTGAGGCCACATCACGTATTGTACCAGGGCAGCACTTTCCAGGAGTAGTTCCCCAAACAGCCAGCAAGGGAAGGTCACAAAAGAGGTGCAGGGTGTGCTCCAAAAATGGCATTCGGAAGGACACCATTCATCACTGTGAGACATGCCCAGAAAAACCAGGGTTATGTATGAAAGATTGCTTCCGAATTTATCATACATCCCTGGATTTTTAGAGTACCCTGTTGTTACCCTGACGCACAGCTTATACATCATGCCGCACCTTCCCTTCTAAGCCCTGCCATGTGCCCAGCCTGTAGATTACTGTCCCGTATGCTTTACCCGGGAAAACATGCATCATGATTTTTAGGGTGTTTGTCTCCCATGGCAGCAGCTGGGCACAAAATGACATAATAGATATTTTTTACTATGCACTATCCATTTTGCACTTTTTCAGGGGTCCACCTGTGGGGTTAAAATGCTAACTATACCCCTAGATTAATTCATGGAAGGGTGTAGTTTCCAAAATAGGGTCAGTTCTTAGGGGTTTCTACTGTACTGGCCCCTATTGGCATCTACAAATCTTTCATGATGCCAAAAAGAAAAAAAAAAAGTACAATGTCTGTGCTCCAACAAGTTATTCCCTTTTGAGCCCTGCCGTGTCACCATCCTACAGATTATTGCCTCCTATGGGGTATTGCCCTAACCGGGGTAACCCGCAGAATGATTTTTGATGTGTTTTTCCCCAGTGGCATGAGTTGGGCAAAATACTTTTGTCACTACAATGGCATATTTGATAAATTGCAATACAACTGTTTCTCTGCACTACTCACTTTGTATTACATTTGAGCCAGCACCTTAGGGGTTAAAATACTCATACAAGCCTACATACATTCTTTGAGGGGTGCCCTTTCCAAAATGGGTTCACTACTTGGGCTTTCTATTGTACTGGTACCTCGGGGGTACCCCCCCCATTACCAATCTAGTGAAAACGAAGCTTGAAAACCTAAAGTGTGCTTCTTTCTTCCTGACCCCTGCCGTGTGCCCAGCCTGTAAATTATTGGCACATGTGTGGTATTGCTGTACTCAGGACAACCCCCAGAATGATTTTTGGGGTGTTTGTCTAAAGTGGCATGGGTTGGGCACAGTATATGAGGCACAAAAATGACTTTTTTGAGATAAAAACACAATTTTTACTCTGCACCATTTACTTTGCATTCAATTTTGACCAGCGTGTTGGGGGTTAAAATGATCATACAAGCCTACATACATTCTTTGAGGGGTGCCCTTTCCAAAATGGGTTCACTACTTGGGAGTTTCTATTGTACTGGTACCTCGGGGGTACCCCCCATTACCAATCTAGTGAAAACGAAGCTTGAAAACCTAAATTGTGCTTCTTTCTTCCTGACCCCTGCCGTGTGCCCAGCCTGTAAATTATTGGCACATGTGTGGTATTGCTGTACTCAGGACAACCCCCAGAATGATTTTTGGGGTGTTTGTCTAAAGTGGCATGGGTTGGGCACAGTATATGAGGCACAAAAATGACTTTTTTGAGATAAAAACACAATTTTTACTCTGCACCATTTACTTTGCATTCAATTTTGACCAGCGTGTTGGGGGTTAACATGATCATACAAGCCTACATACATTCTTTGAGGGGTGCCCTTTCCAAAATGGGTTCACTACTTGGGAGTTTCTATTGTACTGGTACCTCGGGGGTACCCCCCATTACCAATCTAGTGAAAACGAAGCTTGAAAACCTAAAGTGTGCTTCTTTCTTCCTGACCCCTGCCGTGTGCCCAGCCTGTAAATTATTGGCACATGTGTGGTATTGCCGTACTCGGGACAACCCGCAGAATGATTTTTGGGGTGTTTGTCTGAAGTGGCATGGGTTGGGCACAGTATATGAGGCACTAAAATGACATTTTTGAGATAAAAACGCAATTTTTACTCTGCACCATTTACTTTGCATTCAATTTTGACCAGCGTGTCGGGGGTTAAAATGCTCACCACAACCACCGATAAATTCTTTGAGGGGTCTAGTTTCCGTAATGGTATCATTTATTGGGGGTTTCTATTGCACTGGCACCTCACGGGCCCTGCCAACATGACATGGCACTCCAAATCCAAACGTGTGAAAACGGAGATGGAGAATCAAAATTTCACTCCTTCCGTTCTCATCCCTTCTGTGTGCCCAGCCTGTAAATTATTGGCACATGTGTGGTATTGCCGTACTCGGGACAACCCGCAGAATGATTTTTGGGGTGTTTGTCTGAAGTGGCATGGGTTGGGCACAGTATATGAGGCACTAAAATGACATTTTTGAGATAAAAACGCAATTTTTACTCTGCAGCATTTACTTTGCATTCAATTTTGACCAGCGTGTCGGGGGTTAAAATGCTCACCACAACCACCGATAAATTCTTTGAGGGGTGTAGTTTCCGTAATGGTATCATTTATTGGGGGTTTCTATTGCACTGGCACCTCACGGGCCCTGCCAACATGACATGGCACTCCAAATCCAAACGTGTGAAAACGGAGCTGGAAAATCAAAATTTCACTCCTTCCGTTCTCATCCCTTCTGTGTGCCCAGCCTGTAAATTATTGGCACATGTGTGGTATTGCCGTACTCGGGACAACCCGCAGAATGATTTTTGGGGTGTTTGTCTGAAGTGGCATGGGTTGGGCACAGTATATGAGGCACTAAAATGACATTTTTGAGATAAAAACGCAATTTTTACTCTGCACCATTTACTTTGCATTCAATTTTGACCAGCGTGTCGGGGGTTAAAATGCTCACCACAACCACCGATAAATTCTTTGAGGGGTCTAGTTTCCGTAATGGTATCATTTATTGGGGGTTTCTATTGCACTGGCACCTCACGGGCCCTGCCAACATGACATGGCACTCCAAATCCAAACGTGTGAAAACGGAGCTGGAAAATCAAAATTTCACTCCTTCCGTTCTCATCCCTTCTGTGTGCCCAGCCTGTAAATTATTGGCACATGTGTGGTATTGCCGTACTCGGGACAACCCGCAGAATGATTTTTGGGGTGTTTGTCTGAAGTGGCATGGGTTGGGCACAGTATATGAGGCACTAAAATGACATTTTTGAGATAAAAACACAATTTTTACTCTGCACCATTTACTTTGCATTCAATTTTGACCAGCGTGTCGGGGGTTAAAATGCTCACCACAACCACCGATAAATTCTTTGAGGGGTCTAGTTTCCGTAATGGTATCATTTATTGGGGGTTTCTATTGCACTGGCACCTCACGGGCCCTGCCAACATGACATGGCACTCCAAATCCAAACGTGTGAAAACGGAGCTGGAAAATCAAAATTTCACTCCTTCCATTCTCATCCCTTCTGTGTGCCCAGCCTGTAAATTATTGGCACATGTGTGGTATTGCTGTACTCGGGACAACCCCCAGAATGATTTTTGGGGTGTTTGTCTGAAGTGGCATGGGTTGGGCACAGTATATGAGGCACTAAAATGACATTTTTGAGATAAAAACGCAATTTTTACTCTGCACCATTTACTTTGCATAAAATTTTGACCAGCGTGTCGGGGGTTAAAATGCTCACCACAACCACCGATAAATTCTTTGAGGGGTCTAGTTTCCGAAATGGTGACATTTTGGGGGGTTTTCTATTGTACTTTTACTTCAGGGGCTCTTCAATTACACTGTGGCACCACAAAATATTTGCAGCCAAATTGGCCTTCCAAATTCCCAGTATCGCTAATTCTGTTCTGGACATCGCTGTGCGAGGAAACAGCAGCTGACATCCACATGTCTGGTATCGCCGTACTCGGAAGAAGCAGGGCAAGAAATTAGGAATATATATTTACCTCAAATTCCTTCTGAATGTATCCATTTTAGGGCTAAATTGGAAAGATTGAAATCCAAAATTGAAATTTCAAAATTTCCACTCCATTTTCATATGCTTCCGGAAAAATAATTAAAGGGTTAACAGACTTCTTAAATGCTGATTTGAATAGGTTGAGATGTTAGGTTCATAAAATGGTGTTACTTGTGGGGGTGTATAGTACATAAGCCTTTATAGAGCACTTCCAAACTGAATTGATCACCAAAAAGTTCGCATTTTTCAAATTTCAAGAAAATCTTAAAACAAATAATGGATATAAAAAGAAGACCAATGGCAAAAGGTTTCTATCAAAAAAAATTTGTGGTGTCACTTTTTGTCTAAAAAGTATAACATTTGAAACTTTGAAAATAGTCATTTTTTTCAAATTTTTCCAAAATTTTTGAATTTTTACCCCCCAAAAAAGGAACGGATCACCGAAATGACACTACTAACATAAACTACAATGTCTCACGAGAAAACAATCTCAAAATCACAGAGATATCTTAAAGCGTTGAAAAGTTATTACCACAGGAAGAGACACTGGTCAAATTTCAAAAAAAAGTTGCGAGCCTTAACCTGCAAACAGGCTGCGTCCTTAAGGGGTTAATGAACCCACCACAGGCTATGTTATCACTATGATGTCAGAGGTCCAGAGCACAGGGAAGCTTGGAGGCAATGGTAACATAAGTATTATGTTGCAGCAGGTAGAGATGGAACAGAGGAAGAATATATTTGGTGTAATAGATAGCTGCCTGTCCAGGCAGAACCTGGCTATAAATATTAAAAGAGAAATTTAATCAGCCGCTTCCCAACCATAACATGCCTTCTCTATAGCAATGTACAGCCAATGCCCAGCAAAGATATGGAAAGATTCTGCCATCTAGTGGACACATATGTCTTCTGCAGCCTCTTCACCACAATTGGGGTAAAATACATGTAGTGTGTAATGCTGGCATCCTGGGCATGTCTGGACTAGTAATCTGTTCCACGAGTAATCTATTCTAGTATTTAGAAACAGTAATGAGTAGACTCTCATATTTACATTAAAGGTTTTTTTTCTGGAATAATGATTTTGATGAGAATAGATCATCACTATCAGATGGTGGCGGTCCGATTCTTCAGAAACCTGAAAATCTACCTATACTAGCAGCCTCCTGTCCCTGAAATGATACATAGAATAGAGCCAGGAGTCCAGCTACATTATTTATACTATTCCGACTGATGAGTCTGACAAGTAGACCATCAATGTCCACACATACTGTAGTTATTAAGGGCAAGTGGTTGATTTACTGTGAGGCAGGATCATAATGTTGTCCTTCTATATACTGGGAGATTCAGTAATATATTTAGAAACAGATCTTTAAACACTCTATACAAATGACCAGTAAGGGTGGGGTCACATGTACCACTTTGACTTTGTTTAGAAATGGAATAAAAAATAGTGCGCAGGGGCGTGGAACCGCTCAATCAGATATGCATTTCTATGGAAATGAATGCAATCGGTAACCAGAACCAAACTGGTTCCGATTGGGCCATAGCGTCCAAAGCGGTACATGTGACACCACCCTAAGGAATCACGGGGTGGAGAAGAGTCATGCTAGGAAGTCCCATAGTCAAAAGTCAACTCCAGCTTCTGAAGACTGTTCCTGTCTTTAGGGATGCCAGCAAACGTCAGGCCACCATGAATCTTCTCCACCCCCTTGACCCCTTTGGTCACTTGTATCCTGCATTCAATGTTTTTATTTTGTATAATGATGAATCGCCTATGATATAAACATCATTGTGATCCTGCCAATGTATATCCTTTTTTCAATATAAGGGGGTGTATTTAATGTTTCTTAATAAATGAAAGCTCTGTATTTTTTTCTTTATTAAAAAAATATATTTTAGATCATTAATTATTTTCTCTCCACCAGACCAGCGTGTAGGATTATGGTATTATATATTTTGTAATATTTTGTATTATGCACTATATGATACATGTAACCCAGGGAGAAGTGCAATGCCACCTCAAAACCACAATCAACAGCCCAGGTGGGAATTGATTGAATTATGTACTATAATAGATAAACTGTTATTTTTAATATTTGAAGATACTTTATGGACAGGTTGTTTACCATAGGACTGGCCCATAGCAAATTTGATGCCAATATACAGAAAATGGTCAACAAGCATTCTTGGAAACTACAGACCTATGAGTTTAACGTCAGTTAAAAAAATTGATTTAGCACCCATGGAAGCGTTTAGAATCATAACACTAGCTTGACTTTTATATCATATTTTAAAACTGTGGCATACAGAAATGGTGACAAAGCAAACAGTTTTCTTTTCCAATGAACTGTTAATACCTAGGCCTGTGGCCAGGACAAGGGGGAATCTGAGACAAGAGACAGTTCTACCATTGCCATAGACTGAGATTCTTTACTGTAAGAGACTGTGAGACTGTGGAACTATCTACCGCAGGAGGTTTCTATGTACGTGTTCAAGAGAGGCCTGGATGACTTTCTGAAAAAAATATTTACTTGGACTTGATGACTTATTTTATACTACAAAATGACAAATTATGCAAATATTTCTCTAATTGATCTAGTGGCAGGTCAAGCATTTCTCTTGCCCTTCCTTTCATTGTCAAAAAATAATGGAAAAAGAAAATGATCTCTGCCCCTCTCATAGAAGATAAATGAGTGTGCCACAGATAGCCAAGGGTGGCTTTTCTGGCATTTGCATACACAGGAGTTGCAGAGCCAATTCTTGACTTCCAGCAATTAGAAAGAACTGAAACCCCGTTCTCATGATCGGGGTTGGTTCCCTTAAATCAAATTGTTATCCCTTCCTGTGGTTAGTGATACATCCTGGTCTTTGTTGCATAATCCTCCTCTCGGATTCCCCTCCCTTCATACGCAAGCTTACAGCTCATCTCCTAGCTGCAGACATGCGTGGTGAGCAGTGGAGTCTACACCTGGACATCAATGATACACTGCACATGTGTAGAGCTGGTAGATGAGCGGTGAGTGCACCTTAGTCAGCCGCTTTTCAATGAACCGTCCCAGTTCATGGCAAAGCCTTCATGGCAAAAACCCGTTCCGCTCTATGTGCTTCTCCTTCCTTCTGCTGAAGTAATCACCAGCTGTGTCTAAAATCATTTGCCCCAGAAAGTCACACACAGAATTAAATTTAAAAGGTTTTTATTACATGTAAATAAAATCAATAACGTATATTAAAACCAGGATGGCAGCCACAGACTGACAGCAAGCAATGCAATATACAGAGGGCAATCACATAAATCATCAGCAAATAAAGGTGTAAATCCGGCTAAACAAGGCAGAAAAGATAATGCGTAACAAAAATGAAAGTTGTACAAAAATACAGTGTGTTACTCCAAATAATAAGCAAGTGCCAACAGAAAACAAAGTGAATCCAGATGATAATACCAAACCGATGCAGTGGTTGGCATCCATCTCTTCTAGCTGCATTCCACCATTATTTACTGATGTCTCCTGAGATCTGCCAGTGTAGATTGTTGTTTGTGTCCTGTCAGTCTGTGGCTGTCATCCTGGTCATAATATACTTAGCTTTTTAACTTCATTCTTTCCTTTTTTTGGTATCTGCTCTCTTTTTGTGTTTGGTAGGATCCGTTTAAATACAATCCCTAGAATAGTCACCCCAAATCACATTCCCTTCCCTAAACAAATTAGACCCTTCACCAGTCTAAATGCTTCTGTAAGCAATGAAGAAAATGTCATATTAATTGGATATGTCTAACATTGAATAACATTTCATTCTTTTAAAAAATCTTGGAGCCCAATTTATCATTGATATTTGGATCATTTAGACAAGCACATGTCATTTCATCTTAGGATAAAGCTGCTGGGCTCACATAAAAGCACATCTTTTGTGCCTTAGTTCATTTAAGCCTCACAGCCATCTGGTCATTTCATTCTCTGTAATGAATAGCCTGTCTAGATAGTTCACTGGAAAGTTACACTACAACTTGGAATATGTAGTTATGCTCAGTCTGTCAGCAGAACATGAGCCAACACATGCTGTGACATCAGCGCCGGCTGCTCCAGCAATCTGTGACATGAACATGCGTTCACCCCATACGACACTGAGCCTTCTGCAAATGTGTGAATACAGTTTTCATTTAGAAACAGAGATTACATTATGACAGTTTGGAAGATAATATTAATGCTTTCTTCAAACCTCTTACCTCCTTGTTCAGTGTAAATTCTGTCCTAAATTGCTGTTCCGTGTAACCTGAGAAGGGCTGGTTGCTGTGGATACACTTCTTAGAACTGGCCTGCCCCATGAATAAATTGACAATAAGTGTTCCTGTCAGTGTGTAGGGACATACTGTACCTCTTTGACAGGCAAAAACATCAGATTAAATTTACAATTTTTTCCTAAATATTTTGGAAGAGTTTTAAGAAAGAAATTTCTTACAGAATTGTTAGTTTCTGGGAAATGCAAGTATTACCAAGAAATGTCCAAAGTGGCTACAGATGCTCTAAAATATTCTTATCTTCTATAGTTAGTAACATATCAGTCTTTATAAGACTGGGGAGCATAGCATGGCAAACAAATAATGTTTGCCCTGGAGGGTCACATTTATCATGAGTGTCTCAAAGTAAGCTACATCCACAACCTCTAATGTCAATTCTCAAAGACTGCCCAGGCCTGCAAATCAGGCACGAATAGAACCTGCCCTATCGTTTTGCGGCTAGGCCGCATTAAAACGGTCAATAAAACTGACATTTTTTTTGGGACATATATGATCTTGTAATAATTTTTTATTCATGTAGTTTTAGGTGGAAAAAAGTGTTGATCTGGACATTTGGACACTATTTTCCATTATGACAGATCGGACATTGGAACGCTGGATAACATGTTTATGATTATTTTTATTTTTTATACATGTTATCTAAGGAAAATGGGATGTTTAAACTTTTACATTTTCACAATATTCTTTTTTTTACTATTATTTCTGGTTCTTTAAACTATGGGAGTCTGATTGTACATTCAATACACTGCTATACTACTGTATTGCAGTATATGGTAAATTTACTACTGATCCCTAATAGCCTGCCACCGTCAGACATCATGGCAGGCCTAGGAGACTCCTGGCTGTCATGGTAACCTATTGGCGCCCTTCGAAGGCATCACAGGGGACCTGATTAGCCATCCAAGGTGGAGGCACCTACTGTTAGGTACCTTATTGGTGCCAGTAGTGAGTAGTGATAGTAAAGTCAGCCCATGAGTTCTCTCTATACAACCCCACAACGTATTATAAAAGCTACAGGTGGGCATATTGCCAAAATTTCAGCTTATATAATAGAGTTGGTCATAGTTGGGTTATAGAAGCAGTAAGTGTAACTACACACATTACGTATTACTTGCAGTAAAGACAGATTATAGCGTATGTGGCTTATGACAATCCCATAACTTATTGCAGATAAATCTGCAATTGTAATGCCTTTTTTAAACCGCAGACATGTCACTTATTGCTGCAGCTCATGGTGAGGAAATTAACTTTTGCTATGCAAAGATTGAGCTTTGTGCCCCTGGTGTGGCAAAACTGCAACATCATACTTCTCAGGAACTAACTGATTCTGATGCCTGCTTTATGGTTGTAGACTTGGAATAAGCTACCCAGGATAGAGGTATCGTGCTCCTTGTTGGACTCTCACTCCACTTCAGTCTTAGTACAATAATGACTCCACTTTGCCTCTGATAATGCAAACTGCCAAAACTTATATAAAAGCTTATAAAAGCTTATATTTAGGCAGTATGGTGGTCTGCCATACCGAATAACACACTAGCTTGCAACTTTAACCGGTTAAGGACCGGGCCCTTTCCCGTTTTTTCATTTCCATTTTTCACTCCCCACCTTCAAAAATCTATAACTTTTTTTATTTTTACACGTAAAAAGCTATGTGACGGCTAGTTTTTTGCGTAACAAATTGCACTTCATAGTGATCGCATTGAATATCCCATGCCATGTACTGGGATATACTGTACTGTACTATTTTTCAGACTCCCTAGGGTACTTTAACCCTAGGTTGTCTGATCGATCCTACCATATACTACCATACTACAGCCCTCTCCATGCATCGGAACGCGACCGCAGCCGTAAATACACGGCGGGCGGTCGCGAACCGGTTAATATAGTGTAGGCAGAGCTGGATCATCATTGGCACTCTTTCACCACCAGCGCCGGGCCCCGGATCCAGATTTACTGCTTAGGGGCCCCTGGCCTGGCGCTCCAATAGCGCCAATGATCAGGCTCCTGCTTGGGCCCCTGGCAGGCCTTTACCTTCGGCAGTTGGACAGGGGCCTCCGTCCGTCCAAACAGGAAGCTCCTGCCCATCACTGTATAGTGCTCGATGTGGTTGGAAACGGCCCCTCGAGCACTATTACTGGAGCGATGTGGCCAGAAGACAACTCCAGCGCACATCGCTCCATGAACTGGGATGCACGGCCGTGTGATGACGTCCTCACGCTGCCGTGCACCCCTTCCTGCTCGGCCGTACCAAGAAGAAACAAGACACGGGAGCCCGAGGTGAATATACGGTTGTTTTTTTTTATCAAACAGCAGTAAAAGATGGTGGGGGCCGAAATATTTAAAATAATTAATTTCGGGTGGGCTGAATATTAAATACTTAATTGTGTGTGTGTGGGAATGGGGGGCAGCAGCATATTAACTAATGAATTAAGGGGGCAGCAGCATATTAACTAATAAATTAAGGGGGCAGCAGCATATTAACTAATTGTTTGGGGGGAAGCAGCATATTAACTAATGAATTAAGGGGGCAGCAGCGTATTAACTAATTATTTGGGGGCAGCAGCATATTAACTAAAGAATTAAGGTTCTAATGACAAAGTAACAGGTAGGTGGAAGGTCCTTAAAAATGATTTCAGAGATTTAGGCCATAAGCTCAGGGCAAGGACCTCAAAGGTAATTTTCTCCGAAATACTGCCTGTACCACGTGCCACACCAGAAAGGCAGCGGGAGATCAAGGAGGTAAATAAGTGGCTCAAAAGTTGGTGTAGGAAGGAGGGTTTTGGGTTCATGGAGAACTGGGCTGACTTTTCTGTCGGCTACAGGCTCTACAGTAGGGATGGGCTGCACCTCAATGGGGAGGGGGCCGCTGTTTTAGGGGAAAAAAATGGCTAGAAGGTTGGAGGAGTGTTTAAACTAGAGACCTGGGGGGAGGGCAATTACACTTGTGCAGGGCAAATAGACGGTGTACATAGAGAGCTGGGAAGAGTCATAGTCCATGGGGGAGGAAGGGGGGCTGGAATGAGATTGGGGAATAAGGACAAAAGGAATACGGACAGGGAAAACCATATAAAGTGTATGTACACAAATGCCAGAAGCCTCACAAACAAAATGGAGGAACTGGAACTCTTGAGGTTGGAACGGAAATATGATATAGTGGGTATCATCGAGACATGGCTGGACAGTAGCTATGACTGGGCTGTTACTATAGATGGTTATAGTCTTTTTAAAAAAGGATCGTATAAATAAAAAAAGGGGAGGGGTTTGTTTATATGTGAATTCTTGCCTCAAGCCCATCTTGCGAGATGACATCAGTAACGCAAATGTGGAGTCCCTATGGCTTGGAGATAAGTGGAGGGAAAAAGAATAATAAAATATTACTAGGGGTTTGTTATAAGGCTCCAAATATAATGGAGGCAGCAGAGGAAATGCTGATAAGTGAAATGGATGCGGCTTCAAAGCATGGTGAAGTACTTATCATGGGGGACTTCAATTACCCAGATATTGACTGGGGGGCAGAAACCTGCAGGTCCTTCAAAGGTAGCAGGTTCTTGTCAACAACAAAAGACAATTACCTGTCGCAACTAGTCCTGGAGCCAACAAGGGGGGGGGGGGCACTGCTGGACCTTATCCTTACCAACAGACCTGATAGGGTATCAAAACTACAGGTTGGGGGGAACCTGGGGAATAGTGATCATAATATCATTGATTTTGTTTGCGCTTTACTAAGCACGTTAGTGAAGGGGCAACCAACACTCTAAACTTCAGGAGGGCAAATTTTCATCAAAGGCATAGACTGGGATAATGCTCTCAAAGACAAAAGCCCCCCCAAAAAATGGGACTTTTTCTCATATATTCTGAAAAAGTCCTGTGAGAAACACATACCTTATGGGAAAAAGCATAAAAGGAACAAGAAAAACCCTATGTGGCTAACTAGTCTTGTAAGGAAAGCAATAAGCGAGAAAGATAAAGCGTTTAAGGTGCTAAAATGTGAAGGTAGCGATGAGGCATTACAGGATTATAGAGAAAAATAAATCCTGTAAAAAGCAGATAAAGGCCGCAAAAATAGAGACTGAGAGAAATATTGCCAGGGAGAGCAAAAATAATCCCAAATTATTTTTCAAGTATATAAATGATAAGAAACTAAAAACAGAGAGTGTGGGTCCCCTTACAAATAACATGGGGGTCATGGTGGAAGGAGATGAGGAAAGGGCCAATCTACTGAATGTCGCCTTCTCAACTGTCTTTACCCAGGAAAATCCCCTGGTGGAATAATGTAAAATCTTTTTATAATGTCAACAGTTTAACCCAGGAAGAGGTACGGCGCCGCCTTACAACCACTAAGATAGATAAATCACCTGGGCCAGATGGCATACACCCCCGGGTTCTGCATGAATTATGTACGGTGATAGACAGACCGTTATTTTTAATATTTGAAGATTCACTGAGGACTGGTTATGTTCCACAGGAATGGCGCATAGCAAATGTGGTACCAATATACAAAAAAGGATCAAATAGCGATCCTGGAAACTACAGACCCGTAAGTCTAACTGCTGTGGTGGGGAAAATATTTGAGGGGTTTATTAGAGATGCTATCCTGGAGTATCTCACTGTGCACAACCTTATAACCCAGCGTCAGCATGGGTTTATGAGAGATCGGTCCTGTCAGACTAATCTGATTGGTTTCTATGAGGAGGTAAGTTCAAGACTGGATCTGGGGGACGCTGTGGATGTTGTATATCTGGACTTTTCAAAGGCATTTGACACCGTGCCACATAAAAGGTTGGTATATAAAATGAGACTGCTGGGAATAGGAGAAAAACTGTGTATTTGGGTAAGTAATTGGCTTAGTGATAGAAAACAGAGGGTGGTCATTAATGGCACATTCTCAGATTGGGTTGATGTTACCAGTGGAGTGCCACAGGGGTCAGTATTGGGGCCACTTCTTTTTAATATTTTTATTAATGACCTTGTAGTGGGTTTACACAGTCAAGTTTCAATATTTGCAGATGATACTAAGCTGTGTAAAGTAATAAATACTGAGGTCGATAGTTTAGCATTACAGAGGGATTTGTGGAAGCTTGAGGGATGGGCAGAGAAATGGTTGATGAGGTTTAATGTAGATAAATGTAAAGTTATGCACTTGGGCCATGGAAACAAAAAGTATAATTATGTTCTAAACGGTCAATTACTTAGTAAATCTGAAGCTGAAAAGGACTTGGGCGTATTGGTGGGTGGTAAACTTAATTTTAGTGACCAGAGCCAGGCGGCTGCTGCTAAAGCAAATAAAATAATGGGATGTATCAAGAGAGGAATAGATTCTCATGATAAAGACATAGTTCTGCCCTTATACAAATCCCTGGTCAGACCACACATGGAATATTGTGTACAGTTTTGGGCACCAGTGTATAAAAAGGATATAGTAGAGCTGGAACGGGTGCAGAGGAGAGCAACCAGGATTATTAGGGGAATGGGGGGACTAGAATACAATGACAGATTACAAAATTTGGGATTATTCAGTTTAGAAAAAAGACGACTGAGGGGAGACCCCATTACAATGTACAAATACCTGACTGGGCAGTACAAGGATCTCTCCAAAGATCTTTTTATACCTAGGCCTGTGACCAGGACAAGGGGGCATCCTCTACGCCTAGAGGAGAGGCGATTCTACCATCACCATAGACAAAGGTTCTTTACTGTAAGAGCAGTGAGACTATGGAACTCTCTGCCGCAGGAGGTTGTTATGGCCGACTCTATGTACATGTTCAAGAGAGGCCTGGATGACTTTCTGGAGAGAAAAAATATCACGGGTTATGGGGATAAAACATTTATTTAATTCTTGAAGGTTGGACTTGATGGACTTGAGTCTCCTTCCAGCCTTATATACTATGATACTATGATACTATGAAGGTTGTAGCAGCATATTAACTAATTATTTGGGGGGCAGCATATTAACTAATGAATTAAGGGGGCAACAGCATATTAACTAATTATTTGGGGGCAGCAGCATATTAACTAATGAATTGAGGGGGCAGCAGCATATTAACTAATGAATTAAGCGGACAGCAGCATATTAACTAATGAATTGAGGGGGCAGCAGCATATTAACTAATGAATTAAGCGGGCAGCAGCATATTAACTAATGAATTGAGGGGGCAGCAGCACATTAACTAATGAATTGAGCGGGCAACAGCATATTAACTAATGAATTGAGGGGGCAGCAGCATATTAACTAATGAATTGAGGGGGCAGCAGCACATTAACTAATGAATTGAGGGTGCAGCAGCATATTTACTAATTATTTGGGGGGCAGCAGCATATTAACTAATGAATTAAGGGGGCAACAGCGTATTAACGAAATAATTCTGGAAGGGACAGCATATTAAATAATTAATTGTGTGTGTGTGTGTGGGGGGGGTAAAATATTAACTCCTTCACACTCTTCGGCGTACGTGTACTGCGCAGAGGTGCGGGGGCTGAACCCCATTACATCCATGTCACACTGCACCCCCACATCCACCTTACATCCATGTCACACAGCCCGCACCCCCACATTACATTCATGTCACGCTGCACTCCGACATTACACCTGTGTCACACAACCTGTATCCCACATTACATTCATGTCACATTGCACTCCACATTCTCCCTTCTTCACCCCACATTCTTCCACTGCACAGCCTGCACCCCCACATTACATCCATGTCAAACTGCACCCCCACATCACATTCTCCCTGTGCACCCCCACATTACATGCATGTCACACTGCACCCCATATTCTCCCCCGTACAGCCCGCATTAAATCCATGTCCCACTGCACCCTTTGTTGATTCCCCCTATCACCCCTTGCACAGGCTGCCTCTGCATAACTTCCCATACCTTGTTTCAGCAGCACACGGCAGCAAATTCTACCCGGGATCTTCCTATGCTGCTCCTCCCACACAAGAGTCACATGCGGCGAGTCTCATCACAATTTTTTGTTTAATAAAAAATTTCCCCCACTCTCTACCGACTTGTTACTAGGCTCCTTTCTGCAGTTCCCTCAATCCCCACAAGGAGGAGCTGTTTGGTTTATTCAATTTCTGTGAAAGAAAAAGTAATGTCATGACTTCATTAGATTGTTGTATTTGAAGAGTTAAAGGGTTTGTCCAGAAAAACCGCACCACAGCTGACCATGGTTTGTGTTTGCTCCGGTTTATAGAGATCAATTAAGCTTAATTGTAATACTATGACCTACCGATACCAATTTTTGAAAAAAAGCAGTCACGTTTTTCAGCCTCCTGGTAAAACTTTCAATGGTTCATAAGCAATAATAGTCCATAATGAATTATAACAATGGGTCTCTGCTGGGTAAAAAAAAAGCAAAGACACAATGCCTGAAGCCATTTTAACACTTCCAACACCTGCTCTACATGTGCAGCAGCCAATATTTAAAAATTTCAAGTAGGATTACATTAAAAATATTTCATTATTATTAGCAACTAATAATTTAACATAATAATAATAATAATAATTATGTGTCCTTGAGTAATATATGCAACTTCCACCTTATTACTTTTATTTCTCTCGTTTGCTTATGCCAGGACATTTCTCTCAATTCTAAATCCAAAGTTTCCATGACACAGTCATAAGTGTGCATTCCTCAGTGCTTATCCACCAGATTTCAGACTGGGTTCTTATACACACTGACCTTTACATTCCATTCTCCATTCCGTATCTGCTCTTCTGTGCTACTATAGATTACGCATACAAATGTCACTTTTCAGTGGACAGTGAATATTTGTATACACATTTTTTCCCACAAGTCTCTTCATAGAATGTAAAATTTCCAAGAAAAAATTAATGCAACAAACTAAAAAAATTATACCTGAGGCCTATTTTGTAAATATTGGTAACTTCTGATATATGTGGAGACTCTTCTATCCAGGGTAGTATTAAAATTTTAACAGGCTCTTCATGTATGGCACATGAAAAATCTACAATAAGAAACAATTACAATATTTAACATGCTCCGTATATAAATATAGTATTTAAATAAATGTTTTTTTAATATCCAAAAGCAATTTAATTAATTTAATTATTTAATTAATGTTTTAGAATGTTTAGAATGAAAAAAAAAGCCAAAACAGTAACCAAAAGTAGCCAATATAATAACATGGCCACCATAGTAGCCAATGTAAAAATGGTGCCCCACATTAACAAATATAATAACACTGTCCCCACATTAACCAATATGGTGACATTGCATACATAGTCAATATAGTGACATATATCCGCCACAGAGCTATGAAGAGTGTATGAAGAGGGCTCACGGGCTGCATGGTTTCTGCAGATTCATTACAATCAGCCAGTGGCTCATTGGAATGAATCATATGCAAAAACGCCATATACTGCAATACAGTAGCATTAATTAATGTACCCTAAAGGGTCTAAGAAATAGTGAAAAACAAGAAAAAAAAAAGGTTAAAAAAATAAAAAAAAATTAATTAAAAAAAAATTAAAAATTAATAAAATATTAAAAAATTCAAATCACCCATAATATGAACACACAACCACACATAATGAACAGAAAAAAATCACAAGCACATTAGGTATTACCACATCCCCAAATTCCGATCTATCAAAATATAAAAACGGTTATTGACGGCGGTAACCTCCAAAACTGGAACTTTTACACCTTTTTACATTACATAAAAAATGTAATAAAAAGTGATCAGAATGTTTCACAGTCCTCAAAATGGTAGCAATGAAAACTTTGGCCATTTAGCAAAAAATGAGCCCTCACACAGCTCCGTACACCAAAGTATGAAAAAGTTATTAGCGTCAGAATTTTTTTTTTTGTACATATTAGTTTAATTTTTGAAAATGTATTAAAACACAATAAAACCTATATAAATTTGGTATCACCACGGTTGCACTGAGCCAAAGAATAAAGTAGAGGTGTTATTTGGAGCGCAGAGTGAAAGTCGTAAAAACTGAGCCCACAAGAACGTTGCATTATTTTTCTATTTTTCCACATTTGGAATTTTTCTCCTGCTTCCCAGTACACGGCATGGAATAATAAATAACATCACAGGAAAGTAAAATTTGTTACGCACAAAATAAGCCCTCACACAGGTCTGTGCACGGAAAAATGAAAAATTTATGGATTTTTGAAGATTTGTGGAGAGCAAGAAATGGGCAAAAAAAACCCTGTGTCCTTAAGGGGTTAATCACAGCACCTGCCACAAAGTAGCCAATAAATCATAGAGAATGCTCCATAGTAGCCAGTAGCCAGTAGTCATGGTGCTTTCCCCAAGTAGGCAATATTCACAGTGCCCGCCCCCAGTAGCCAATAATCACAGTGCTTGCACCCATAGCCAACAGTTGTCTATATACTACAGTGCGGCTGGCTATATACTACAAGGGGCTGGCTATATACTACTTGGGACTGGCAATACACTACTGGAGGCTGGATTATATATAATACAGGGGGACTGGCTATATGCTACAGGGGGGACTGGCTATATACTACTGGGGGCTGGCTATATACTACTGGGAGGCTGGCTATATACTACAGGGGGCTGACTATATATTACAGAGGGGGGCTGCCTATACAGAGGGGGCTGCCTATATACTACAGGTCCGGCTGGCTATATTCTATGTGGGGCTGGCTATATACTATGGGGGACTGGCTATATGCTACAGGGGGGCTGGCTACATAGTACTGGGGGGCTGGCTATATACTACAGGGGCAGAGTGAGTATATACTACAGGGAGGGTGGTAATATACTACTGGGGGCTGGCTATATACTACAGGGGGCTGGCCATATACTACAGGGGGCTGGCTATATACTACAGGTGGGGATGGCAGGCTATATACTACAGGGGCTGGCTATATACCATGGGGGATGGCTATATACTACAATGGGGGCTGGCTATATACTACAGGGGGCTGACTATATATTACAGAGGGGGGCTGCCTATATACTACAGGTGCGGCTGGCTATATTCTATGTGGGGCTGGCTATATACTATGGGGGACTGGCTATATGCTACAGGGGGGCTGGCTACATAGTACTGGGGGGCTGGCTATATACTACAGGGGCAGAGTGAGTATATACTACAGGGAGGGTGGTAATATACTACTGGGGGCTGGCTATATACTACAGGGGGCTGGCCATATACTACAGGGGGCTGGCTATATACTACAGGTGGGGATGGCAGGCTATATACTACAGGGGCTGGCTATATACCATGGGGGATGGCTATATACTACAATGGGGGCTGGCTATATACTACAGGGGGCTGACTATATATTACAGAGGGGGGCTGCCTATATACTACAGGTGCGGCTGGCTATATTCTATGTGGGGCTGGCTATATACTATGGGGGACTGGCTATATGCTACAGGGGGGCTGGATACATAGTACTGGGGGGCTGGCTATATACTACAGGGGCAGAGTGAGTATATACTACAGGGGGGCTGGTAATATACTACTGGGGGCTGGCTATATACTACAGGGGGCTGGCCATATACTACAGGGGGCTGGCTATATACTACAGGTGGGGCTGGCAGGCTATATACTACAGGGGCTGGCTATATACCATGGGGGGTGGCTATACACTACAATGGGGGCTGGCTATATACTACAGGGAAGCTGGCTATATACTACTGGGGGCTTGCTATTTACTACAGGCAGGGCTGGCTATATACTACTGGGGGCTGCAATATACTACTTGGGTCTGGCTATACACTACTGGGGGACTGGTATATACTACAGGGGGCAGCTATATACTACAGAGGGAATGGCTATATACTACTGAAGGCTGGCTACATACTACTGGGGTCTGGCTATGTACTACAGGAGGGCTGGCTATATACTACAGGGGGGCTGGCTATATATAATACAGGGTGTGGCTATATACTGCAGGGGGCTGGCTATATACTACAAGGGACTCTGACTATATACTACTACAGTCTGGCTATATACTACTGGAGGCTGGCTATACACTACAGGGGGGCTGGCCATACACTACAGGGGGCTGGCTATACACTACTGGGAGGCTGGATGTATACTACTGGGGGCTGACTATATACTACAGAGGTGGGCTGGCTACATACTATAGTTGGGCCTGGCTATATACTATGGGGGCTGGCTATATACTACAGGTGAGGCTGGCTATATACTATGGGGGACTGGCTATATTCTTCTGGGGCTGGATATACACTACAGGGGGCTGGCTATGTACTACAGGGGCAGACTGACTATGTACTACAGGGGGCTGGCAATATACTACTGGAGGCTGGGTATATACTACAGGGGGGCTCGCTATATACTACTGGGGACCATAAATATACTACTGGGGGCTGGGTATATACTACTAGGGGCTGGCTATACACTACTGTGGGGGTGGTATATACTAAAGGGGGGCTATACAGAGGTAGTGGCTATATACTACTGAGGCCTGGCTATATACTACAGTGGAGGCTGGCTACATACTTCAGGGCGGCTGGCTATATACTACTGGGAGGGCTGGTATATACTACAGGGGAGCTGGCTATATACTACAGGGGCTGGCTATATACTACAGGGGACTGGATATATACAACATGGGGCTGGCTATATAGTAATGGGAGGGCTGGTATAAACTACAGGGGGGCAGGCTGGCTATATAAAACAGGGGGGCTGGCTGGCTATATACTACTAGCAGGCTGACTGACTATATATTGGGTCTGCAGGGGACTGGCTGTCAATATAATTTGGGGCTGCCTGGATATATATTGTCTGGCTATACATGAGGGCCAACCTTATACTGGGGAAGATTGCTGGGGCTACCGGATTAACGAGGGGGAAATGATATGGTAATATATATTATAGTATATTGATGGCTCGCAGTTTATTAAAGTTTATTATGTGTATATGCAGGGGGCATAGGTGTTACCTAGGAGAAATTATATTGACTGTGATTTTTTTTAGGGCCGGAGTGTGGAGAGTGTTCTCCAGAGGCCACAGTCACGGCCGGGAGAAGTTGCCATTACGTTCTCTACCTAATGGAGAAGGATTGACAACAATGAGGAGACTACAGGAGGAAGAGCGGGATGAACCGGACAACACAGACAAAGGAGATATCTACAACCTAACAGTAAGTGATGTCTGTGCCCTAGTGCAGCCCAGATGTGCGGAATATTTAACCTATTTGCTGTAATAGTACAGCACGCATCGGGTGTGGGTGCATGGAGAGGGCTCATGGGCTGAGCCCTCTCCATAGCCGGTAAGTCTTTGCTGTATAATGCAGCAAAGACTTACCGGTAACACCCGCGATCGGTGCTAGCATCGATCATGGGTGTCACCCCGTCAAGCTTTGCCGGCAGCTTCAAAAAGATGGCAGCGCACATTGTAATCAATGAGGAGGAAAATCTCCATATACTGCCATACTGTAGTATGGCAGTATATGGTAGTATCGATCAGACAACCTAGGGTTAAAGTACTCTTGGGGTTATGAAAAATAGTAAAATTAAAAATTAAAAAACCCTTAAAATTCAAATCACCCCCCTTTCCCTAGAACTGATATAAATAAACAGTAAAAATAATAAACACATTAAGTATGCACGTCCGTAAATGCCCGATCAAAATATAATAATGTTTTTTTCACTGCGTTTAACCCCGTAACGGAAAAAAGCACCTGAAGTAGAAAATGGCACTTTTTAACGTGATCAAAAGGTCGTACAGTCTGAAAAATGATAGCAATGAAAATGTCATCAAAAAAATTATACTACCCACAGCTCCGTACTCCAAAGCTATTAGTGCCAGAACATGGCAAAATCCCCCCAAAATTTGTTGTACAGGAGGTTTTAATTTTTGTAAATGTATGAAAACATTATAAAACCTATGCAAACGTGTAATCCCCGTGATGGCACCGACCCAAAATATAAAGGAGACATGTAATTTGAGGCGCACAGTGAAAACCGTAAAATCCAAGCCCACAAGAAAACAGCGCCAATGCTTTTTTCCACCATTTTCACTGCATTTTCCCACTTCCCAGTACTTGCCATGGAATATTAAATATCATCACGATGAAGTGCAATTTGTTATGCAGAAAACAAGCCCTCACAGAGCTCTTTACGTGTAAAAATAAAAAAGTTATAGCTTTTTGAAGGTGGGGAGTGAACAATGGAAATGAAAAAAACAAAAAAGAGCAAGGTAGTTAAGGAGTTAATGCTGGTATAAATAGATGTGTGTAGTAAATTTATTTTTGGTGTATTTTGTGCAGGATATTATTGTGTGCTGTTTATTCATTGCTGGTAAATATTTAGATCTGCGGCCTAGTCATTGGTATCTATGTGCTTAGTATATTCATTGCTGGAATATATTTATGTGTTTACTACATTCTTTGCAGGTTTATATTTTTGGTATAAGCATCCCAGGGTTCACTGGAGGGACATATTTTTCTATTTTATTCTATGAGGGGCTCAATTGTAGATGTTTCCCTAGCAGTTGGCTGATTTGAGTTCTTTCTTATTATTTTAAAGTGTGAGCATTTTATGTTTCCCGTTAGTATCGGCCCTTTTTCATCCCCTTTGAAGAGAAAGGGGGCACAATTTTGCTTGTCTTCAAACTCATTTAAAACAAAAATTTCAATTTGTAAATTTGGGGGGAAAAATTATAAACTCTGCTCTATTTGTAAGCTATCTAACGTCATATAAGGACTTGTATGAAAACATAAAGTTGAGATACGGGAAATGTTAGCAAGTAACTAATTTTGGTGATAACCGTCTCAAAAGCAGATCATTTAAAATTTTGAAAATTACAAATTTCTCAAAAAATTTAGCAAATGTAATTTTTTTTCATAAATAAATGTAAAACATTGTTGAAAAGATATAAGCATATAAAGTGACACATGCCAGATTACAAAAAAAAAGGCAGAGCCGTATACAAACTGGCTGTATCTTGAAGGGCTTAAAGAAACCGAAAAGTGTCTAACCATTTCAGAAGTTAGAAACTATTGAGATACATAAGTTCTGCAGGTGAATCATAAACATAACCAGGTAAACAAGGATTAGAAAGTGTTGAAGGAATGTCAGCACAAATAAACCTAGTAAAGCTAAAGGTAAAACAACTTATATCTGGCAATATATTTGTTCCAACTTTTCTGGAAGACATGGTGAATGTGTTGCCACTGCAAGATCATGGTAATAGTTATATATGTAGAGAATGCCAACTTATGGAGAGAGTTTCTCCTGATAGTGTTTGACCAATGCCAGGTATGCAAAGGTTAATGATAAAGTTCATAAGAAAATGATTATCATAGTAACAATCATCATCTCATATTACGCAACATGGTCACCGATTTGCATTCTTAAAGTTATTCAGTGACAATCGAGGTAAAATTTAACTGCATTTAATCAAATTTGTCCAAAGGCACATCGTTTGTTTTAGATCTTAGTATGTTCATGTCCTTGCTGTTTAGCAAATAGAGATTATATATAAATATTAAAAGGAGCAAATGATGAGTTAATCTGAAGTATTTGTTCAATACTAGATCATTACTGTTTTATTACCTGGGCACATATTTATTGTGCACCATTAGTTTTTTTTACTATGGATGCCTGAAGATGCCTGAAAAGGCCCTGTCTGCTTTCCTTTGCATATGCTAGGAGATGGGTCTCCCCGTTGAGAATACTTTTTTAACCAGCAAGGTAAGCAGGAGTGATATGAAATCTGGAAGTCCCAGCCAGGGCCGCCACTAGGAATTTTGGGGCCCCTGACTGGAAGATTTTTGTGCCCCCCCCCCCCACCAGTGTCCATTACCACATTGATGCATAACATTATACACATTTTTTTTTATAAAAACATTTTTGAGCCATGACAAACTAGACTTTGCACGTTCCCACTCAGTATATAGATAGCCCCTGCACGTGCACACTCAGGATATAGACAGCCCCACATGTTTCCTCAGTATATAGGTAGCCTCACCAGTCCACAGTCAGCCCCCCAAATTCACAGCAGATGCCCTCCTTTAATGAAATGTCCTGCCAGATACCCTCCTTTAATGAAATATGCACCCCAGATGCCCCCTTTAATGAAATGTCCACCCCAGATGCCCCCTTTAATTAAATATCCTGCCAGACACCCCCTTTAATGAAATGTCTTGCCAGACGTCCCCTTTAATGAAATATCCTGCCAGAAACCCCTTTAATTAAATGTCCTGCAAGTCGCCCTTTATTGAAATGTCCACCCCAGATGCTCCTATTAATGAAATGTCCTGCCAGACGCCTACCCTTAATAAAATGTTTTGCCAGACGCCCCCGTAATGAAATGTGCTACCAGATGCCGCCCCCCTACGCTTGAAAAAATTAAATCTATACTCACATTTCAGCTTCTTCCCCCGGCCCCGAGGCTCCATCTTCTCTGCCCACGCGGTGCATACAATTTGACGTCATTTAACTCCGCCGCGTCATTGTGAATAGGGGAATAGGGCCGGGAATGGGGGGGGTTTAGTGGGTACTGTGAACACCCTGGCCCCCCTTTTGATAGGAAAACAGGGGGCCCTCGAACACAGTCCCACTAGACCTCCCATAATGGCGGCCCTGGTCCCAGCCTCCAAGATGTCAATCACCAAGGGTTAATTAGTGCTGGAGCAAGCTAGACTACAGGACAGGTGTTTTGTGGGGCTGTATCAATCAATGCAGCACAGCAAGTAAACCCATGTTCACACTACAGAGATAATCAGTGTCTCCTCAGTCTAACAATATAGACTGACGAAGACGCTGACATAGATGTTACACTTTCTCTTCAGATTGTTATATAATTTCATAGGGTTTCATTCACACTCAGTGGTAAAATGTAATAGTTTCTACACATTTACAGATTTTATTATGTGCAGAATATCCTGTATGATTTTTCCAACTAGAAAGCAAAGGGTAAAATATGTGTCAAAATCCACAGTACAAACTAAAGTACAGAAACTTATTTCAGTGTTGTGATAAACTCTGTTGTTGAGCTAAACATTTACTCATATAATAATAAATGTTTGATATCTGATAAAAGTCATCATTGATGGAAAGACGTTTTATACCTGATAAACTACCTAAATAATCATTTCCCATAAGGAAGCATCAAACTTATTCCATTTGATGGAAGCTAGTTGCCTTTTGCAGCCATTGCATCACATACCCAGGTATAACAATTTATTCTTCTGCATAAGAAGCAAAAGCAGGTCACAAAATATGTAGTATACTGTATCTTTTCTTTACAATTAAGGTCAATGAATGACAAAAGTCACTATACATATATATATATATATATATATATATATATATATATATATATATACTGAGGAATAATTGTAATAAAAGGTAAGAATAGGAACAATTACAGTTGTTTCTATTAGCTGCAAGAAGATGCTTTCAAGGCCATGGGAACGAAAACATGTCTAGCTGTTACTGAGAAATGAAAAATAGACAACACATTGACACAAAAAATCTTTGACCTATATATATGAAATTAAATTAATTGCACCATGAATAGATATCTGTTAAATTAAGTTCAATATTGTCAGGTAGAGATTAGCGATAATCGTAAAAGTTTCAATTTGCTGAAGCTTTGCTGAATTTTCTTTAACAACATTGGTGAATCAGAACTCCACAACTCTTGTCTGAAGCTTAAAGGGGTATTCCCATTTGAGCAAATTTATGTTATTGTTTGTCGCATGAAAAGTTATATAATTTTCCAATATACTTTCTGTATCAATTCCTCATGGTTTTCTAGATCTCTTCTTGCTGTCATTCTGTCAAAGCTTCTAAGTTTACTACCAGCAAACAGAAATCAGACCATGGTCACACAGGTGCGCGGCTCGTTAGTATCACAGAGGGTAATCAGAGTTGTGGGTTATAACGAGCCAATCACCTGTGTGACCCTGGTCAGATTTCTGCTGCTGAGAGCCTTTGACAACTATTACAATGATATCTATATGATGCCGCAGGCTACTTCCTAGAGTGAGATACAGTCTCATATATCTATCAGCCCTTCTTATAAATCTACTTTAGCTTCTCCTGAAGTTGGCGGACACTTCCTGGTTGTGACATCAGGCCAGAGCAGCTTCCCTCACTTTCTATAATGCCTATAACCCCTATAATAATAATTCCTATAATTACTAGCAGTTCTAGAACACAGACCTATGATCTATTACAGCTGTATGACTACTATACACTCTACCTGCTAAGATGGATGTGTCATTTAGGCTGCTCAATGGATGCTACCTGGAGGAGTCATAACAAACTCAGGAGTAAATAGCCTTCATTTTATGTATGGGACTATTGTGCTGTTCTTACCACTTCCCTCTATTGACCTGACTGTAGCCATGTCAAACAGTAGTGGATTATAATACAGGCAGTTTGAGTGGTAGCCTGGGGCCCAAGACTTCTAGGCGGCCAATGGTTACCCAAACAACCCACCAAATTTTAAACCCATGAAATCCTCATACATCTGTTGTTGCTCTTAATACACATGTACACTCGAGCCATTTCAGGAGCTTTGGAAGTCCTCTAAATGTCCTACAACTGCAAATTGAAAACACTGTGGACATGCAGAGAAAAAGGAACAGAGAGAAACAGCGCTACCTAGTGCGAGATTATCCTTGGTTAGTTCGGGAGTGCTCTTGAGGAAGAGGTGCTCTTGGGTGAGATTGGGTACTCACCTTTGCTGGTTGTGCTAGAGACAGGCACAACGCTGGGTCAGGCATATGTGGTAAGTGACCGCTGCCACGTCCCCACCCTCGCCCCAAAGTTGGGTAACAAGGGCGTATAGCAAATGGGCTGGAGGGTAGGTCACTAATTGTGCCACCCTATGTGTAAAAATGGGACGTCAGAAAGGCGCTGGTCATCAGGGGTAAGAGGTTTCCTTTTATTCAGAGATATTTAGGACAACACGTTTCGCACTCCAACGAGTGCTTCCTCAGGTCTAGGCTTGTTGTGCTGGAGAAGTGATCTCACTTCTCCAGCACAACAAGCCTAGACCTGAGGAAGCACTCGTTGGAGTGCGAAACGTGTTGTCCTAAATATCTCTGAATAAAAGGAAACCTCTTACCCCTGATGACCAGCGCCTTTCTGACGTCCCATTTTTACACATAGGGTGGCACAATTAGTGACCTACCCTCCAGCCCAAATTGAAAACAGGCAGAAGGGACATATCCTCCATTCCCCAAGAAGCTTTATTCTGGTACCATGTGTAGGAAGTGAATTCCAGACTTGTTTGCATTATAATATTCATACAGCCCAGGGCCCATGGTAGTCATAATCCACCCTGTTGTCAAGGTCTAAAGAGGAGTTGGTGGTGTGCAGGGAAGACTTGTGGATGATAGAGACAGAGCAGACATAATGGAGCTTCTTCCTGTAATTTCTGAGCAGGAACCAGAACTGGCACAGTGCAAAGCCACACACCTTTACCCATAGACAGTGAATGGAGCAGTAGCCCGCACCTCCCCTACCAAAGGCTGTAACTTTTTATTTTGCCATTTGAGGCTGAATGAGGCTTGTTATCTGCGGGATAGGTTGTGTTCTCTACCAGGACTATTTAATATTCAATGAAATGTAGTGAATTTTTTTTATGCATTTCGTTTTACAGCTTCTCAGTACATTGCAGTGAATATTAAATGGTGCCAGTAGAGAGCACATCCCGCCATGTTAATAGCAAGCCTCATATTGTGCTGGAAATGGCAAAATAAAAAAGTTATGGCCTCTGGAAGGTGAGGAGTTAAAAACAGAAATGTGCTGTGTGATGAAACTCCCACTCTTCAGTGAAGTCACAAGTTGCACCTACCCTAGAGAGATTATGCAAAATTAGCACATAAAGCCCCACCGATGCAAGATAGTTAATAGTAATAAGGCAGTTAGGCACCAACTACATAAATCCCTCAACCATGTACAAACCCAAATTACAGATTAAATGACATGATATTCTACAGAATTACTAAAAATTAATCCTGGTAACATCTCTTCAGAAACTCAGATTCTCTAAGGCTATAATATGAGACTTGCTCAGTTTTAATACTTCATATACAAAATGTAAAGTGCATACATAGAAAACTTACAAAAATTGCCCTGCACAAAGCTTATAAAACAATATACATACAACATGCTGCACATAAACAGTTGCTAAATAAAAATTGAATAAATAAATATCCTAACTAATGAAAAAGTAGAAGATATCTGCTGCTGTGAGACTCAGCTAAGAATTCCTTTAGGCAGCCTTCCAGGTGTTAAAATGACTCAAAAACCTCCCAATTTGTGACGTGACTGAGAAGGGAATATTCACATGCTTATGAAATACACCAATCCCCCCTCATGAGACACATTTTAGGTGACTTGATATTAAATGCCATAACTCTGGATAGGAGGGTGGAGCAATTGCACCCAATTACCTCCAATCCATCCTCATTACCTTTCACACCATAACATACAAGAGTGGTCTATGCCAAGGAATATGGGTGTTAGGTGATTTAGTGGGGTGCCTGGAGTCCCATCTACTCAAGATTGTCCTGACCTTCCACAACGCCTCAACTCTGATCCCGTGTTGCCTGTCCTGACCTCCAGCCTGTCTACAACTACGTCTCTGCATCACGATTCTGCACCTCGCCTTGGCCACCACTGCAGACAAAGTCGGGCCTGTAGAGCGACCTGGTGGTACCACCCGCTTTTTGGCGGGCCCTGGTGAATACCGGCTACCACTGTGCTAGTTCAGTGGCTCCACTACCCCTGAATCCTGACAGTAAGATCTGGCCATGGATCCCGTCAAGGTTCCGTTACCGTTAGCTGGCTGATCTCACTACCATCGTGACCCAGCAGTCCCAGTAGATTGCCGTGCAAGGCCACCAACTTGGACAACTCACTACCATCTTTCAGAAACTGTTGACGACTGTCTACTGCTTGACCCGGGTTGTGAGTCTCCATGCCCAGCAAGTTTGATGGAGAGGACAAGTTATGCAGAGGTTTTATCATCCAGTGCTTCTTGCATATTGTACTAATGCCTATGCAATTTGTCACAGAACGGTCTAAAGTGGCTTTCGTGATAAGTCCTCTCTTTGTAAAAGCCCTGGCATGGGCTACTCCCCTCTGGGACAGGAAATATCACCACGTTCCTACTTGAATTCTGGTCCGTCTTTGAGAATCCAGCCCGGTTGTCATCTGCTGAGACCACCCTGCTGAATCTACGCCAAGGGTACTTCTCAGTTGGTGAATACACGGTCCAGTCCCGTATTTTAGCTTCAGAGCTGGATTGGAATGAGGCGGCCTTGCTCGCTACCTTTAAAAAAAGGACTGTCTACTCAGATCAAAGACACACAGGATCTGCCGTCTTCCCTGAGCGGCCTGCTCTCCCTGGCCTCTCTGATTGACATCTGCTCCTCTGAGTGCTTAGAGCAGCGAGCTGAACAAGCACAAGCTAGGGTCTGACATCTACCCCATTTGGCTCCAGTTTTCCAAAGACCACCTTAGCCATCCTCTATGCCTGCTGCCAAGGAAGCCATGCAGGTGGATAATGCTTGGCTGACCCCCGAATAGTAATTCAGGTGATGACAGGAGAACCTCAGCCTCTATATTGCCAGCTTGGAACACTTCCTTCAGACTTGTCCAGGCCGTCCTCAGTGTCCGGGTTACGCATGCACCTAGGGTTCTTGGGAGAAGAGTCGCTAGGTGAGACTTCTCCATGCCTGACTGCCCCAGTTCTACTCAGCTTTGGAACAAGTGGCCAGCTCTAGCTTCTGCCTTCCTGGATTACGGCTCTGCAAGGAACTTTGTGGATGCTGGTCTCCCAGCATCATTTTCCTGTGGTTTGTCTAGAGAAGCCACTAATCATTTCTTCCGTCAGTGGGCAGATCCCCTTTGACTCAGTCCAGTATTGCAATGAGCCTCTATGCCTGTAAGTTGGGGCCTTGCTTAGAGAGAGACTGTCGTTCTATGTTCTACCCCGATCTACGTCTTCTGTTCTACTGAGTCTTCTGTGGTTGCAACAACATGCTCCTGTGCTCAAATGGCGTACTGGTTATTTTCTGGGGACTGGAGTGCCAGTTTCGCCGTTTGGTGGTTCCTCATCCTAAATCCAACACGGCATCTCCTCTGGTGGGTCTCCCCGATTCGTACATGGACTTTGCTGATGTCTTTTCCGAGAAGCAAGCGGAGACACCAGTGCTACGACTGCCTAATTGGCTTGATGTTGGGCACATCTCCACCATGGGGTCAGGTGCATCCCTTATCTGTACTTGAAACTACGGCCATGACGGCCTATGTGAAGGAGAACCTGCAGAAAGGCTTTATACGCATGTCTTCTTCTCCTGCCGGTGCTAGATTCTTCTTTGTGGCCAAGAAGGATTGCTCCCTCTATCCATGCATCGATTACCGTGGCTTCAATAAAGTTACGGTGAAAAAACACTAACCACTGCCTTTGATCACTGAACTTTTGATGGTCTACGTGGTGCCAAGGTTTTCCCCAAGCTGGATCTGCAGGGGGAATATAACCTAATCTGCATCCATGAAGGCAATGAATGGAAGACAGCCTTCAATACTTGAGAGTACTTTGAGTACCTTGTTATGCCCTTTGGACTCTGTAATGCACCAGAAATGTTCCAAACAACATTTTCAGGGACTTACTGTATACCTGTGTTGTGGGCTATCTTGATGATATCCTGGCGTTCTCTACGGACCTTGAGTCCTATAGTTCCCATGTACGACAAGTTCTCAGGCACCTAACTGCCAATGGACTACATGCCAAGCTCAAGAAGTGGCAATTTTCATCAGAGTAGTCTTCTGTTCCTAGAATACATTATCTCTGACAAGGGACTACATATGTATCCTGCCAAGTTGTCTTCAGTACTTCAGTGGGCTCGCCCAGTAGGACTTTGTACTATTCAGAGGTTCCTGCGCTTTGCTAATTATTACTAGCAGTTCATAGCACAATTCTCTTCCCTCTTATCTCCCATTGTGGCGCTGTCCAAGAAGAATGCCAAACCTAAACTCTGGCCTCCGGCGGCTGAAGAAGCTTTCTCTAAGCTGAAGTCTGCCTTTGCCTCTGCTTCTGTACCCACCCAGCCTGATACTGAGAAACCATTCCTGCTAGAGGTTGACGCCTCATCCGTGCTGGAACCGTTCTCACCCAAAAAGGGCCCAAAGGTTGAACCCTGACCTGCGGCTTCTTCTCTAAGACCTTCACAGATGCAGAGAGGAATTATTCCATAAGTGATTGGGAGCATCTGGCCATAAAGATAGTCTTGGAAGAATGGAGTTATCTTCTGGAAGGAGCTCGTCATCTGGTCTGTACACAAACCGCAAGGATCTCCTTTATCTCCAGACTGCTCGTCGTCTCAGTGCTCGACAGGCTCACTGGTCCCTCTTCTTTCCCTGGTTCAACTTCTTGATTCACTTTCATCCAGCCAAGAAGAATATCAAAGCTGATGTCCTCTCTCGTGCCTCTGATGTTATTGGGGAAGAACTGGCTCCTAGACATATCATTCCTCTGGAACGACTGGTTGTTGCTGCTCCTGTGGACCTATGGCAGCTTCCTCTTGGCAAGACCTATGTCCAACCAGCTCTTCGGTGTCATGGGTGTTCCCGCAATCCATGTCGCGGATCACTGGTACACCCGTGCTCCGCTGGCTGCCTGTCCCAATCCCCCTGCCCACACTTACCTCTCCTGGCTCCAGGCCGCACACTCCCGCTGCTAGGGTGCGTGCTCAGTTCTCCGAACTTAAAGGGCCAGCGTCCCATTGGTGCTGCTCACTTCCGGGTGGATCTTCAAGTCTTCCCAACTGAAGTGCAAGCCTCCTATGTGTATCCCGAGGTCCCGTTCCTGTGTGCATCCCGAGGTCCTATTCCTGTGTGCATCCCGAGGTCCATGTCCAGTGGTCCATATCCTGTGTTCCGTGTCCGGTGGTCTGTATCCTGTGGTCCATGTCCGGTGGTCCCTATCCTGTGGTCCATGTCCGGTGGTCCCCATCCTGTGGTCCGTGTCCGGTGGTCTGTATCATGTGGTCCGTGACCAGTGGTCCGTATCCTGTGGTCCGTGTCCGGTGGTCTGTATCCTGTGGTCTGTATCCTGTGGTCCGTATCCTGTGGTCCGTGTCCGGTGGTCCGTGTCCAGTGGTCCATATCCTGTGGTCTGTGTCCAGTGGTCCATATTCTGTGGTCTGTGTCCAGTGGTCCGTATCCTGTGGTCTGTGTCCGGTGGTCCGTATCCTGTGGTTCGTGTACGGTTATCCGTACCCTGTGGTCCGTGTCTGGTGGTCCGTATCCTGTTGTCCGTATCTTGTGGTCCATATCCTGTGGTCCGTTCCAGTACGACTGCACTCCTGCTGTGCCGTACCAGGATTACAGCCCAGTGGTGACCTGCTGCCTTCCTGTGCTTCTGCCGTGCCTTCCAGGGTTCCAGCCCAGCGGTTTCTTCACTCCGTACCACCGTTACCAGTGCTCCTCTGCGTTCCTGCTGTCATCTCAGGTTGTGACTGTTTCCTGCTTTTATTTTCTTGGCTGCCACCGCGGGTCTCATACCATCCCCCGCGGTGGTCCGGAGGGTCCACAGACTCTTCATAAGAGACTCTCAGACGGTTCGCCCTGCACAAACCGTGACATTCGGAAGAGGATACTAACTTGGGGTTCACGTGTGGCTCGGGACCCGGGTATGCCCAGAGATCTGTCACTCATACTTTGTTGCTTCTGGTGGCTAGATCTAGTCAAAGACATTTGAGATTTAGTGAGTTCCTACACTTCCTGCGCCCATAACAAGTTGTCACATCTCATGCCAGCAGGTCTGCCGATACCCAGTTGCCCGTGGACTCACATAGCCATGGACTTTATTACGGATCTCCCATCTTCTTCCGGTAATACAGTCATCCCTCCCAAACTGGACTCCCAGGGCATGGCACAATTGCAAGTATTTATAGAAGGCAGTAGAAGCAAGGTTAAACTCCTGACTAAGGGATGGAAAGGTCCTGAGAATTCCATCCTGATATAACTGCACCAGGTACTTAACCTCCTTGTGTGCCCAGAATTCGAAGTCTGGAAGAGATTTCAGCTCAGCTAGGAAGGGGTTACACCACAAGGGGGTAACAGGAGACCAGGACCCAGATTCATCCCCCCAATAGTCCACTACTCTGTTCCACACCGTTACGGTCACTACCATGTTAGATCTGTAATAAGGCCCATGTATCTTTCCTCCCCTGTAAGCAAAGTTGGTCAGCGCTTCATACGATCCCAAGAGTGCCGCCTCTAGGACTACAGCTGGATTGTTAGGGTCTGCCTTTATCCGCCACATTGCGTATGTCAACTGTACTGCCTGGTAGTAGTTCTGCACATGGGGTAATGCTAGCCCTCCTCTGTCCGTCAGGACCTTCAGAGTTTCTCTTGCAATTCTTGGTGGACCATTCCCCCATAGAACGGGTTAGGAGCTTGTCAATAGCTAAAAAGTGGGACCTGGGCAGCAACACTGGAGCAGCACGGTACAGATAGAGGAGTTTAGGCAAAAGGACCATCCTAAAAATATTAACAGAGGAAGATTCTCCCATGTCTTAAGCTTTGTGGTCACATACTACATGACAGGAGTTAAATTAAGGGGTGCAAATTTGGAAACATCATTAGACTTGAAGACTGAAAAATCAGAGCAGGGGCAAATTTATCCACCATAACCTTTAACCTTTAGCCCTGAAGAGCACCCAAACTCATTTACCACTGTCAGTTCTTCTTTGTTGGCTTGAAGGGGTTTGGCCCTAAGGAGACATCATGGGAGCCTGAGGATAACATCATGGACCATGGTTTTCTATAGAGGTTTCTTCAGTCCAAGCAGAGGGAGGGGCCGAAGCTTTGCGGCGGGCTCTGGTGAAAACCGGGTACCATTTAGACTCCGTTCCCAGGTGTCGGCTTACGTCATCATCTGTGGTGGTTCAGTGGGTCCCCTACCTCTGAATCCTGACAGATATGAGGTTGTGCAGAAGCTCAGGCGAATCTAATGAGGTTCTGCAACAGCTCTGGTGCCTTTAATAAGGTTCTGCAATACAGTAGCTCAAGTATGTCTTAGGAGGTTTTGCAGCAGCTAATGTATGTCTAATGAGGTTCTGATGCAGCTCTGGTATGTCCAATGATGTTCTGCTGCAGCTCAGGTGCATCTATTGAGGTCCTGCTGCAGCTCAGGTGCATCTACAGTTGCATTACATATCTTAATGTTTTGCCGCAAATGAGGTGTGTATTTTGAGGTTGCATACCGTGCACAGGACTGATTAACTTTCAGCCTTAGATATGCATAGTGCATATAGCATATGTAGTTATGTTCAAACATAATGTACATGTATAATGGTTCAACCAGAGCACATATAAAAAGACACCACCACTTACAACTATGATACTATTGTTAAGGCCACTTTTTTACCACAAATATATTAAAAATTCAGTTTAAGAAGGTCCATCCCTCCCACATCGCCAAAAAAGAAAAGAAAAAATGAAGGGGGGATTTTCACAGATGCATTTGGGAAGAAGCAGCATGTGTTTTTCCTGTAAACCATGAAAAACATGTGATGCTTGTTCCCAATCGCAAGCATTTAGGTGTAAATCGATATGCAATCAGAACAAACTCCTTCCCGAAAAGCTTGAATTGCGATTTGAAATGCATTTCAAAGGCAAAGTGTGAACATAGACTTCTGCTTCATGCACACAGTCAAATCTGCGAACGATATGAAAGCATTATCCCACATTATAACATCAATTTAACACAAAGGGTCCACAGAAAAACGGAGCAAGGGTGTGTTCAAGGACCCCGTATAGTGTCAAAATTGTTCAAAGTGCATCATAAAAAACTACCCAAACGATCATTATCCAATTGAGCTCTGGGTATAAAGGGTATAGTCGCAGCTTTCAAAGCACATGCTTTTGATATTTTCACAGCGAGGAAGATGTATTGGAGTTTACTTTTGGATTCAGGAATTTGCTGCTTATCATAGGCTCAGTCAGCTAGGGAGGGAGGTCTTAAAAAACAGTATTTGTACTGTTTAGGGCACTTAGGTTTATAGAAGAGGCTCCTGTTATTAGAGACTGATGTAAATCTGAAATATTTGCCCTTATTATGGCACTCTGAAGAAATGCATTAGGCTGCTGTGGTGCAGGGATAGTGTTACTGACTTTAGAGTATTATAAAGCAATACTTTCAAAGACCAGACTGGGATGATAATATTTACTGCATCATCCAGCAAGATCTTGAAGGCCCTGTCTCTTATTGGTAGTCGGCTCCAGAAAAATCATAAATCATCATCAATCATACCTTGTTGTAAAGTTACTCCTTTTACTGATTAATAGAAGTCATGATAGTCATTAGCGCACATTTATACATGGATCATAAAAGTTGTATTTTCCTTTAATAACGCATACTGATAGGTAGATCATAAAAGTTTTGTTGCCTGTGAATAGTGCACACTACTACATAGATCATAAAATTGCTGTTGTCCGTGAATAGCGGCCATTCTCCGTCATTATTAAAACAGAGTTGGCCCTTGAATAGTGGTCGTCTTCCATTGAAATCTTATAAAATCTACACTGAATATAATCTATCAAAGAAAACAGGTGAAGACGTAACACCAACATTTTCAGAGAAACTGTAATGAATGATGCATTCAATATCAAGGATATTATTTTATCTTTACAGCGTGGATCCAGCAGGATGGCGACCCATTAATTGCCACCGGTGGCTACTGGAAAAAATGTGTCCTTCCTCTAACTCTACCATGAAAAACCCAATGGGAAAAATCGGGCCCTTGTTCTCACTGCATTAAAAGACGCAATAGGGAAAAATAAAGCCCTTCCTCTCACTGCCATAAAAGACGCAAAAAAGATGTATAGGTATCTAGTTACATTTGTCCCTTCATTACTAAACAGGGCTATTGCCTTTCTGAATATGTGTATTTGAAGTTTATTTTGCATTTCTTTTTAACAAAAAGTTTCAGTTGATCCAGGGAGTTACTTTAGGGATTAAGAGGGAATGTTCCGCTACTTTAGGTGGTTTGTGAGCTTTTGCCTAGACAGATGAGTTTAGACACGGCCTTCTGTGTTTCCCAATTGCCACTGTGAAACTGGTGCTGCCAGTCAATGCTGACTGGATGAGGAGGCAGGAGAAAATTATGCAGAGAAGGCAGCAAATGGAGGCAAGGAGTGATGTCCTGCAATTCTTAGTAGTAGAAGTATATGTGCCACAGTGTCCCACAGTGCCCAGCTGCCACTACCTTAACCCAGCGGTCAGTGCTTACTTGTCTACATATTAGTTGTGATATGCAACTTGTGGCTAATGGCATTGAATATTACACACCTTATTTTCTCCACAACCTGTTGGGACTGGGCAAAGCTGGCCTGCCGAGAAAAGTAGTTTTGCCTGGAAATGACATATTGTGGGACAGTCACCACCATAACATTTTTTAAGCTGTCCAGAATGGTAGGCGAACATTTTTACATCTGTCCCAGTTTGGACTATGGATTATGGGTGAGATGGGTCAAACTTCCACTTTCTCTAAATTGTTTGTGGGATAGAAAGCTTACCTGGGATGGTGTGTACAGGCGTTGTTTTGGTGTCACTTACTACCTGTGCCGGGAGACCTGTGGCTTTGTCAATCAGGAGGGGGTGGTAGAGGCTTAAACAACCTCTACCACCCCCAACAAAGGGAACCACAGGTGTTTCTGTGTTTTTATTCTTGGTGCGTCATCCACTGTAGTTCATGTTTTGCTTGCCGGAGCCTTGTCATACACTTGTTGCTCAGGTTGCTGCTGCCAGTTGCAAAAATAAGGGGAGTTCACACAGCAGATTTTGCCACAAATTTCAATGTCAATTACCCACATTTATTAAAGCCCCATGTAACAGTTTTTGTCTGACTTTGCATTCTTTTCAGTGCAAACTACATGCACATTTATTTAGCATCTACTACACAGTCGTAGAACATCCATTTTAATGCAGAATTTTCTTTCGCATCAGGTATAGTGCAGCTGCGACTGTTTACAAAACACAACTGTTAACACATTGTGTTAACATCATGTTAACGCATATGCTTGTTTACACAATGTGAACGCATGTGTTAACGCAAGCATTAACATTTGAGTTTGTAAACGCAAGTGTTAACAGCTGTTTAATTAGGCAAATCTCTCTTCAGATGTTGTAATTCGCTTTTAAGGCTGGCGCCACACGTAGCGCTTTGTCTGCGCTTGCAAACGCAGACAAAGTTGCGCCCACCGGGGCAGGCCTCGGTCTGCACGGTCCGCTTTTCAGTTTATTATTTTTTTAACAAAAGGTTAAAATGTCCAATAAATTTCGCTCCACCTCACAATTGCATCCCACTTGTTGTTGGTTCTTCACCAAAAAAAATTACAATTTTATATCTTTATGTTTGAATCCAGAAATGTAGAAAAGTTCAAGAGCTCCGAATACTTTTGCAGGGCAATGTAGCTGTCAGATGAATGTTCGTAGCTTTTTCTCCCACACCCCTATAGAAGAAATAGCTTGTGTTCTGAATGAGGAGAGTGGATAAAACTTCTGCCTGACAACTCTAGTGGTAGCATGTCTCCCCTGTATAAAAGGATTAAACATATTGAAATCCAACTCATGTGTATAAGTGCACAAGTATTTGAGCACTGAGTGAAGTCAGAGAGAGAAGGAGGAGCTGCTGTCTCTATAAACTCTCTGGTAACAAACACACATGTTCTCCTCATGCAGCCTCCTTTTCTGATCCAGCTTACAAACACACAACACACTACAGTAACTCTTCTTACGCAGCTTACAGCAATGACATATTGATAAAGGTGTATCTATATGAGGATGCATTCAATGCTTGCAAAAGCAAAGCAGCCCATAATACACTGCAATCCACAAGTTACAAAACAGCTTGGCTCTAGAATCATGCCCAGCTGAATAAGCACAAGAATCCAGGGTCAGATCTCAAGCTGTACAGCTCACCAGAGCGGCTGCTGCCAGGGCATGGAGGGTCTGTTTGACTATGTGGGTCATTTTGGAAGGTAAGCTATTTTTACATTATGCTTTGCGTATAAGGGTTTGCGTTAAAAGTGGGTGACAGAATCAAAGCAAAAATTGGGATTATATTTAGAGTACTAGAGTGTAATGCTAGATAGAGAAGAGCTGAATATAGCAAAAGGCAGTTTACTTGAGAAGAGAAGGCTATTGTTAGACCAGGGAATGAAGCTATAAGAATTGGGTAACAGATTGAGTAGTCTGAGGACCTAACCTGGAAACAAGTCACTGTCAACTCTAATCATTGTATGTACAATGTATGCGGCAAGATTATAGATAATTGAAATATACAGCTCTAGAAAGAATAATTTCTATCCTTTCCTTTGGCATTTAAACCGCTTTTCAATTTTTCATTTATGTCTGTTTTATGTTTTGTGGGCCATATATATACTCTAAAGTTATACTTATTAAACAACTTCAAAGTATATTAACAACACTGTATAAACTTACACAGTACATGCTTTTCTAAATACCGGAGACATGTCAATTCTTCACTTCAGTATACATGAGGCACATATAAAACTTTATTTCTAAAGCCCTTTTCTTTCAGTGTGATAAATATTAGTTTTCTTAATGTTGAAATCTGCAGGCAGATGCAGTTCAGAATCCTATTGGGGAGTACAAGGATTTTAAATCTGCAGGCCACATATAAAAATGGCTCACGCTGGCAGACTGCTTTGGTTTGAAGTTTGGATGACTATACCCAGATGGGGATAGCTATGGGCCAAGAACGATGCAACTAAATACAACCGGGATTACTCTGATGCGGTAATGACACATCACTGTATGTTAAACTGGGCCCAGGTTTAAGCCTAGATAATGAGGAGCTAAAACTTCTTTTTACCCCTACATTACATTAATAAGCAACATACAATATACAAGTCGGTTCAAATACAATCTATGCATGTGTTTAGTTTAACCATCATAAGTTATAGTAATTATTGGGCACATTGGCCATGAATGAAGTCCAATACCTGAAGGTTTTTTCATTCAGATGTAAAACCTACTCTGCAGAAGAAGCTGCGCTTTAATTTACCAAAAGCAATTATTTAGATTACCAACCTAGTTCTGTAGATAAAAATACACTGGTTGAGGCTGGTTTGTTGACTCCACACCGTGTATGCAAAGATTTTAGAAAAGTCTATTCATTATTTATAATATTTTAAAATATTAACTCAGTGTAATAGAGAATTGTACAGAAATGCTTCTGTTTGTTATATATGGCATTAAACATGATACATGCAACTTCTTACTTTTGCCTGCTAGGTTCCAATATGTTTTTGGAAACTTCAGAAGAATGCTATGTCACTCACACTAAGCAATTCATAGAGCATTAGATTTTCAGTTAGTCTGGAATCTGACTGTTCTGGAATTAGTTAATATATGAAAAAAGAACATTAAAATATCTGGGGATCCAGGTGTCGGATTGCTGACCCACCTCATTCCCGGGGCCTGCGGGCAGGCCGGCGGGTCAGGGATGAGGTCCTCTGGCAGGCGATCCAGCCAGGAAGATGTGGTGCGCCGGCGGGAAGGATTGCGGGCCGAAGATGAGCTGTGTTAGCGATCAGCCCAGCTACACGAAGTTGCACATGGAGGTAGGATGGGTGGGGCTGGTTGGTGGGCCGAAAGGGATGGTCCCAGGTAAATGGCCTTAATAAATTTTGATACTGTTCAAATGGAGAAAGAAAAAGAACAAGCACTTCCTGGTGCAAATAAGTTACTATAGCGGGCTGGATGTCTTTTCTCCTATGGTCATGTGCTCACCTGTGGTGGTTGTGCTACCAGGCCGGCAGAGAGATTCTGGATATACAATCATCTGATAATCCGAGGGGATGAAGAGAGCCTCCGTTCCTTACAGATGTGAAACGAAAAAATAGGACCTTTGTTCCGGCGCAACCCGAAAAAGAGTTTTATTAGAGAAAATAAAAACAATAAAATATAGTAAAAGACAACACTTTTCGCGTCCTTACCACTGGACACTTCGTCAGGTCTATGTACAATGGCATGCATTAAGCGTTTATATATCAATTGTACAGGAAATTATTTTTTTTTTCTTCTTTATTTAAAAAAAAAAATATATACAATGAAATACCATGAACATTATATTTAAATTAATGCCAAACACCAGTATGGACAAAGATGTAGAATACCGCCTATCTACTGTTTATTCTTACATGTTTGGCTCCGTTAAATTGCAAAGTGAAGATGCAATGTCCGTATGTCAGTTGCTGGAACGCAACGTACCGGAGGACAGCGGAGTGAATGGAGTGCACAGTTCTTAGACCTGTGACCGTTCGGTATGTACATCTTTTCAGAAAGATGAAAAATTAATTAAAATTAGCCCCATAGACCAGATCCCGGAGAATGTGCATAATAGATACCAAGCCCTGTGTCGCAGGGAAGTATATTGGATCTACAAAATGCAGACCCTAACCCCTGATGGTCTAAATGAAGTATCAGAGACCATTATTTAATACTCTAATACCGTTCCAGTGCCCATTTTCTTCTTGCTCTCTCTTTTTTGGTATAATTAAGCCCCGTGGTTACAGACTTACTAATAATTTAGCGACAATGATATATATGAAACAGATGATACTACTTTCCACACCTTCTGGTGTCGGGACAGCTATATCTCCAAGCGGCTCTAGATATGTCCCTCCACGGCCACCATCAGTTCGTACATACCGAACGGTCACGGGTCTATGAGCCGTGCGCTCCATTCACTCCGCTGTCTTCCGGTACGCTGCGTTCCAGCAACTGACATCCGAACATCGCATCTTCACTATGCAGTTTCGGCTTAATGGAGCTGAACATGTAAGAATACACAATAGATAGGGCTTTATTCTACATCTTTGTCAATGCTGGTCTTTGGCATTAATGTAAATATAATGTTCATGGTATTTCATTGTATATTATTTATTTTTTTTTTTTTTAAATAGAAAAAAAAAGGAAATGACATCACTTCCTGTACAATTGATATATATAAATGCTTAATGCATGCCATTGTACATAGACCTGACGAAGCGTCCAGTGGTTAGGATGTGAATTGCGTTGTCTTTTACTATATTTTATTATTATTATTTTCTCTAATAAAACTCTTTTTCGGGTTGCGCCCGAACAATGGTCCTATCTATTCCTTTCACATCCGTAGGGAAAGGAGGCTCTCTTCATCCCCTCGGATTATCGGATACATTTTGGTACTGCTGTCCAACCCGAGCCCCTATGCAGTGCTGGCCCCATAGTGGTCGCTACGGCTGCTATGGCTGTTATTACGCCACTGGTGAGTTGGATATCCCATGTATACTGTGGGATATTGCCATGATGAGTGTGAACATGTGAAATATTTTCTTGAAAGGTCTCTGAAAATTGTTGGCTATCATCAACAGCTTGGTACCTTGTTTGGTGATGATTATCTTTTTAATTTATAATGACTCCGAGGAAAATCTGCTTCTTTCTACATAATGTGCATAACAAGAAAATATTCTACATGTCGGTGATCAGATACTGTAAAGCAGGGGTCCACAAACTTTTTACATAGGGGACCGTCCCTCTCAGACCGTTAAAGGGTCGGACTAAAGTTTAAAAATAAATAGCAGTATATGTGACCGCATCCGTAATACACTGCCCCCCCCCCTTCAATTAATTATTTAATATACTGCACTCCCTTGTGAACTATTTTATATGTTGGCCCAATGAATTAATTAATTGGGTCAATTAATTATTAAATATACTGGGACCCATCTCCATTAATTATTTCATATGCTGCCCCTCCACCATTAATTATTTCATATGCTGCCCCTCCACCATTAATTATTTTATTTGCTGCCCCTCCACCATTAATTATTTCATATGCTGCCCTTCAACCATTAATTATTTCATATGCTGCCCTTCAACCATTAATTATTTCATATGCTGCCCCTCCACCATTTAATTATTTCATATGCCGCCCCCCAACAGTAATTATTTCATATGCCGCCCCCCAACAGTAATTATTTCATATGCCCCAATCTCCCAACATATTTTATATGTCCCCCCCCCCCCCCCATAATGAATTGTTTCATCAAGCAGCCGCACATCCAGGTTCATAAAGTGATGTGTGTCGAGGTTGTCTTCCGGCCACATTGTTCCACCTGCAGTAATAGTGCTCGAGCTGCCGTTTTCGGCCGCATCAAGCACTGTACAGTGATGGGCAGGAGATTCCTGTCCAGAGGGACGGAGGCCCCTGCCCTATTGCAGAAGGCTGCTGCCCACCGGGGGCCCCAGCAGGAGCTTGATAATTGGCGCTTTTGGAGCGCCCAACCAATAAATACGGATCTGGGGGTTCGGCACTGGCACTCCAAGAGCGCCAATGATGACGGGGGGCGGATACAAACGGTCCGCGGGCCATGGTTTGGGGACCCCTGCTGTAAAGTTTTCATACGAAAAAGTCTAAATAACTGCTGCAAAGAGAATTAGTTCCATATGCAGTATCTATCTCAGCCTGTTCTTCTTTTTACAGACACATATAGTAAAATTAGTAGTTGGCATTTAAAACAAACAGGTCAATTTTACTGCCTCATAAAAAAGTAATGTATGGATTGTGGGTTTGTATGATTTTACGTAAGAGTCCTAGAAAACAATGTGAATCTAAATTACCACAACATCAATCAGATATACAGTGGGCTTTATCAGTTACTGTAAGGTGATGTGGGTAAACAGGACTCACTGTTTGCCGAGGAGTCCTGTCAGGATTTAACTTACTTGTTACTTAGAAAGCCTGCACCAAATTACACAAACTTATATATCATTAAGCTCAGCTTCTCTCACTATCATATCCTGCTCTTATTATAGGGTTATAGGACAGCTGCTGCAGATTTCCTTTAAAAATCACTAACAGAGAGCTGTGTTAAAAGCATTAAAGTGTAGCTGACAGCTTTCATGGCATGTCTATTTTAAAAAATACTTATACATACTTAGAGAAAAATACTTTTTCCTAGCGGTTTATGTTGTTTTACTCTAGGCACATGTTTCCTCTGTAGAGGACATGGAAAAGGAAATAAGCTATTTTTGACAACAAAAAGTCCAGAAAATCCTATGATAAATGTTGTAGCCCATTGAGTGGATATCCATTTATCAACCTGGAGCACGGACCTCAGGGCAAGTACTAATTCTAACGATAACTAAATGCTCTAATATGGCAGGTGGATATGGTTGTCATGAGATGGACTTCTCCAGGGTGTTCTCCAGGGAATTTATATGGTTTATTCTCTACTTTTCTTCGAGCAAACTAACATGACTGTGCTTTCTATAAATGGACTATTAAGCAATCCCTAGTCATCAGAAGCACGTCTTCTTAGAAGAAACACATGTACTACTCTGGGATTAACACCATCTGGATCAATTTCTATATTCAGTTTTAAATTACTTGGCTCTCCTTGAAGCTATTCCAATAAAAACATGTATACTGGGTATTAGTCTTGTGCTAACATCAGTTAGTTTCAAACAGGACCCATCACTTTTTATTTTTTATCTTAACGGACATTTACCTGTAGTCATCTGTCTGATGGTAGATGATTATAACTCACCTCCATGTCCCATCCCGGATGCGCTTTTATTATAAATTGCAATGGCTGCATTAAATTGTGCGTATCGCTGGCAATGTTGTTCTTTTGTTTTGTTGTTATGTTGACACTACCTGTACACTATGTAAGCGAACCAAGTAGTGTCGGGGCATGAATAAATTATATGGCGGCAGAGCACAGTGGTGCTCCGAAGAGCACGTTTTGGTCATTTGCATATTTTATAAATTTTTCACTTCTCATAAATGTATTCATTGCAAGTTATAAAAAAGTAGATCAGTGCTGCCGGTTATGGGACGGGGAGGTTGTAATCAACTACCATCAGCTAATCTGATGGTAAATGGCCTTTAATTGTTTACTGATTGAAGTTTACTTAGAATGTACCATTGGGCTACACTAGAGCTACCAAGGATTCCACTGTAACTATCGAACTGTGCTTGCTTGCTTTGAGAGACTCTGAATAGGAGGCTCTGGTATTTCATTTCCATACGATTCACATGATCTTTAGTCCAATTTATCACATCCATGTAGACTAACAATGCAGTTCATCTTTAGCCATGGTATCATAATAAAGAAGGGTAGAAAAAGAGGCAGGTCCTTCAGGTCCAACCTTTAAGAATTAAACAAATGTTTATTGCTCTCAAGAAATGTATGTGGCCCTTTTTTGAACATATACAAAATATCTGCTATAACAATCTCTTGTGGCAGAGAGTTCCATAGTCTCACTGCTCTTTCAGTAAAGAATCCATGTCTGTGGTGAGGGTAGAACCACCTGTTCTCTAGGCATAGCGGATGCCCCCTAGTCCTAGTCAGTCCTAGGTATAAAAAGATCCTTGTACTCCATCAGTTTTTCTAAGAGATTTACCATTTAAAACATGATTATAATTGTCATTTGCTCAAGTGTATTACCTTACATTTATCTATATCAAACCTCAAGAGCCATTTGTCAGCCCAGGCCTCCAGTTTCCACAAATCCCTCTGTAATATTACTCTATCATTCTCTATATTAAATACTTTACAGAGCTTAGTATCCTCTGCAAATATAAAAAACTACTATGTAAACCCTCTATGAGGACATTAATAAAAAACATTAAAAAGGAGTCCCACCTGGTAAGTTCAACCCAATCTGAGAATATGTCATTAATGACCACCCTCTGTTTCCTATTAATAAGCCATTGGCTAACCTTAATACAAGGATTTTAGCATAGTCCCAGCATTCTTATTTTATGTACCAAATTTTTCAAAATTCCAGATATACAACATCCACAGCCTCCTCAAGGCTTCTTACCTCCTCATAGAAACTGATCAGATTAATCTGACAGGACCAATCCATCATAAACCCATGCTGACGCTGGATTATAAAGTTATGTATAGTGAGATACTCCAGGATAGCATCTCTAACAAACCCCTCAAATATTTTCCGCACAACTAAAGTTAACTAGTCTGTAGTTTCTTTGGAGCTCATTAGCATTTACAAATTCTTTATAACAGTTTTTTTCAAACCCTCAGTGGATATTGAGCACTTTGAGAAAATAAACAGGTGTGCGAATAAGCCCCGATAAAATATCTTGAATATTTTACCACTTTAGTGAAGCTTTTTGTATGTTAATAAAATATTTTTCAAGCACTCAAAGCCAAGAGTAGATTCAGTAGTAATGGGAAACGTACATATATATAATTTTGGGCAGATGCGCTTGACATAGTCCATGTGCTTTACATTTTTTGAATTGAAGGCACACAACTGTACTACATGTAATACATTTTAATCAATCAAAACACATGGCCATTATTTTAACAGCCTGCACAACTGCTACGTTAAAAAAAAGGAAAGTATGTCCTAGCCAGAACCCTCAGAGGCTTTAAAAATGGATGCAAGACTGTTGCAAATCTGCTGTAAAAAAAACAAAGGAAATGTCAGATCTACTTATGATGGTAGATTTCCTTTAATAGATGAACTGTATTTTCTATAAAGGTTTTTAATTTACAAACCATGTACATTTTATCGCAATGTAAGGATGAACATCTGTAGGCAGAAACTCCATGCTCTACATTATGCTTTATTGTTCTGTGTAATTAAACATAAACAAAGAAGTTACTGGTTAGAATAATATGTAACACATTTTATCCTAGTTTAGTGCTACACTAGTTATGAAATGGATTCCTGTTATGCATCATTTAAACACTTCTAGGAGTTGGCCAGGATAGGCCATCACCATTAATGGTTGAATTTTTTTGTGGTGACACCTAGCCCCCCTCACTGATCTGTTCAAGGAGCCAAGTGAAGTTGACTATGTTTTTTAAGACTTTTTTTTGTTTTGTTTTAACATTTTTGTCACTGACTAAATTATAAGAAAAGAAAATACTTAAACCTTGAATTTTTTTTATCATTCTTTTTTTATTTAAGACCAAGTGCATACAAATAGTGGACGTGCAGGCCTGTAACAGAGTACGTAACAGGAGAAAAGGAAAAAATCAGTCAGTGATATCCAGTATCTGGGCTGAAGGCCCTATTAGCTTTTGTCATAATATGACTTAACAACATTCTGGTCAAACATTTATAACACAATGGTGGATATAGGGGGAATGTATATGTCATCCAGGTAAAAGCAAGTATTTCATCCACCAGCCCCGAGTTATTATAGACTGGTGTAGATGTTATCTCATGTACGTTACTGAGTCGGTTACTAATGTTTAGTGGGGTGTGGCTGGCATGTTATCACTCACCCAGGGGGGGTAAGGGAGGATATAGGGGGGCAGTAGTTGATAAAGTCAAAGGATAAGAAGGTGGGGGATTGTTTAAATGTAAGGCCCCAGACAATTGAGTGGGTTACTCTTGTACTGTCCACCGTTAGTTCTTCAAATACAAATTCCCACGTGAGTTCTAGCGCAGCTGCGCCACAAAAGGGTTGCGTGCGACAGAATACCGGCGCAGACACTTCTTAAATACCCGTGCAAGCCTTTTTCCCCTACAGGAACATGCAAAGTCCCACAGAAGTGTGGGGCAAGGCCCTTGGTAAATGAATAACCATGACTAAATAGGACAAGATCTAAAACTTTTTTCACAGATAACAGATCAGTTGAAAACAATGGAAATGTGAGAACAGCCATAGAAAAGAATGGTTCAATTAGGCTTCCGTGAAAAGCACAAAGCTTGGATGTGAAAAACAACTACTGTGAGAGCCTTAAAAGTCTGAGACAACATGATCTCCTGGGTTGTTCATTACACAGTACTGGATGTTTATGTAGGAATTATGGTATGTTTTAATAATTTGAAAAAAACTTGAGCATAAATCAAAAGAGTTAAAAGCAACAGGGAAGACTATTTAGTACTGGCTAACATTTGCACATTTTAAAGGCATTTGGAAAATACTGACCAATGTAATTGAAGGCTTGCAGGATGGAGGAATGACCAGATGTTTTTAAGCAGGAATAGATATCATCTTGGCAGAAAAGTACACTTCTTAGTGGCGACCTAAGCCAATAGAAAAATTCCAAAAGTTCTTTTAACTAAATAATAACCGCATTTCCTTGGCATTATATGAAGCAAAACAAAATTGCATTATTTTTAATTTTACTTAGTAGTTTCCCACTTACTAATTTAGAATATCAAAAAGATTTTCAACTCGTAAGTCCTTGTGAAAGGGCGAGTCATATCAGCCTATTACAATTTAGCTTTTAGTATTTTTGAAGCAAAGAGCAAGAACCAAATAAGTTGCATTTGCCAATAATTCCATTTTATGTTTGATTTATGCTACAGAAGAGAAACATGTTGTTTTGTTATTATCCCTTTAACCCTTTCAGGACCTTGCCCTTTTTTGTTTTTTTAATTTTGATTTTTTACTCCCCATGATCAAAAATCCATAACTTTTTTATTTTTCCATGTACAGAGCTGTGTGACCGCTTATTTTCTGCGTAACAAATTGCACTTCATAGAGATGGTATTGAATATTCCATGCCGTGTACTAGGAAGCGGGAAAAAAATTCCAAATGCAGTGAAATTGGTAAAAAAACACATTTGTGCCGTCTTCTTGTGGGCTTGGATCTTACGGATTTCACTGTGCGCCCCAAATGACATGTCTACTTTATTCTTTGGGTCTGTCCGATTACGGGGATACCAAATTTATATAGGTTTTATAATGTTTTCATACATTTAAAAAAAATTAAAACCTCCTGTACAAAAATTTTTTTAGGGATTTTGCCATCTTCTGGCGCTAATAACTTTTTTATACTTTGGTGTACTGAGCTGTGGGTGGTGTCGTTTTTTGCAGATTTTGATGACGTTTACAATGTTATTAATTTTAGGACTGTTTGACCTTGTGATCACTTTTTATAGAATTTTTTAATTTTTTTAAATGACAAAAAAAGTGCCATTTTCGACTTTGGGCGCGATTTTCCGTTAAGGAATTAAACGCAGTGAAAAACCGTTATCATATTTTGATAGATCGGGCATTTTCGGACGCGGCGATACCTAATGTGTTTATGATTTTTACTGTTTATTTATATTTATATCAGTTCTAGGGAAAGGGGGGTGATTTGAGTTTTTAGGGTTTTTTATTATAATTTTTTTTTTTAAACTTTTTTTTTATTTTTAGTACTTTTCAGACTCCCTAGGGTACTTTAACCCTAGGGTGTCTGCACGATCCTATCATATACTGCCATACTACAGTATGGCAGTATATGGGGATTTTACTACTCATACATTACAATGTGCTGATAGCACATTGTAATGCATGGGTTAACCCGAAGTAGCCTCGGGTCTTCGTGAGACCCGAGGTTACCATGGCGACGGATCGCCGCTCCCCGATGACGTCACGGGGAGCGGCGATCCTCGAAAAGATGGCGGCGCCCACGCGCCGCCATCCTTTTGAAGCCGCCGGCAGCATTGCCGGCGGCGATCGAGGTGAAAACACCCGCAGCAATATGCAGCAAAGACTTACCGGCTATGGAGAGGGCTCAGCGCGTGAGCCCTCTCCATGCACCCGCGGCCGACCCGTGACGTGCTATTACGTCACGGGTCGTGAAAGGGTTAAACCTTATTTCATCATGAACACTGATGCAAATAATAGGGGGCACAGGCATAATGTACCCCCACTAGATTAAATAGATTGTTCCCAAAATCAAATAACACTACAAAAAAGGAAACAATAACCAGAATGTATAATGCATAAAATAACACTTTATTAGATCAATTAAATTAACAAACACATTTAAAAAGACAACATACAGAGAAAAGTCTACCAATTGTCAAATACCTAAATATAAATGATAAATAGATCACAGTAGGCCTGTAAAGAAGAATAACAGAGGACAAGGGACACATACACAATACATACACAGGTATATACAGACCAATGGTGGACACCACCCGACATGCTTTTCATTCTGCTTCGTCTGGAGTATACAATTGGTCTGTATATATTATATATGTGTCCTTTGTCCTCTGTTATTCCTCTAGGTAATGTGCTATACTTGCAAATACCTTGACTTGTTCTGAGGACTATACCTTCTATACCTCTATACAGGTTAGTTTGATTTATTTATGTATATTTATTTATATGACCATTGGTGGACTTTTTTGTAGAGTTTTTAGACGCCATTGTTCACTATAAGTCATTTGCTTGAGGAAAACAAACAGTCATACTGGGGCTGATTTATCATGCCAAAATACTGGCATGTCAGGCATGATGGATTCTAGGGCATGTCGTGCCAGCAGGCCAGGTGATTATGACAGGTGCACAAAATCTTAGAAAAATGCAGATGTAAAAAACAACATTTAGTTAAGATTTTGTGCACCTGTCATAATCACCTGGTCTGCTGGCACGACATGCCCTAGAATCCATCATGCCTGACATGCCAGTATTTTGGCATGATAAATCAGCCCCAGTATGACTGTTTGTTTTCCTCAAGCAAATGACTTATAGTGAACAATAGCGTATAAAAACTCTACAAAAAAAGTCTGCCACAATATTCTGTTCATCAAGTAGAAAGGTTGTACAAGCTGTATATATCAAGATGGCCTGTGCTGCCTACTGTATTGAATCTGCTATCTATTAGTATAGTTCGGAGAAAGGAGAAAAATTGTGTTTTCCCTTATATTGTCATCATTTTATATAATGTCCTTATTTTCACATTCCACATAAAAACTTTATAATAATAAAATGCAAGCTTTATTTTACAGGGGTTTTGACATCCTAGAGCCTAATAGCATAACTAGGCAGAATATTGTGATATGACCAGGCCTTAGCAGTTCCTGTATGCAAAAGGGGGCTCTTTTTCCAACTTCAACTCTGAGTAATGGCTCATAATGTGCCATTATGTTTGTCCCCTAATATGCTAATTAGGATCTCCACTGTCAGGTTCCTGATCTCCAAAAGAAAAGCTAGAACCACCAACCTGACATTAGAGCACCAGTATATGGGATACCAAAATGAATGGCCCTAACTGCTTGAGAATAATAGGGGCTACTAAAGTCAGGGCCATGAATAGCAAGGGTTAGTGGGGCTTTCTTCATGGGCCTGGGTCCTTTAAGTCCAGTGAGAGTTGTGGGGGCTAAGGCACAGCCACTGCTGCACAGCCAGCCTGACCTATAACAGGACCAAGTTACATATAACATAGCGACCCTTCTTTGATACCACCTTCACAATTCTTGCATCCATTGAACTTGTGAGTTTTTGGAGAGTTTCTGCTTGAATTTCTTTGTAAGATGTCACAATAGCCTCCCAGAGCTGCTGCTGTGATGTGAATGGCCTCCCACCCTCATAGATATTTTGCTTGATGATGTATACCAGTGGTGGCTAACCTATGGCACTGGTGCCAGAGTTGGCACTCAGAGCCTTTTCTGTGGGCACTCAGTCCCAGACAGCCCAGGACTTGCTGTGCACAGAGCTATTTTAAATCGACAGCGCTACCTGGGACTACTGGAGGATATGGGAATGTGTGGACAGATCTGGATTATCATTGTAGCTCCTGCTCCGGACCTGACAGTTCTTCCTGTTTATGGGACCCTGGATGGAAGCTACAATGATCATCCAAATTTCTTCTATTTTCTGCTTTATTGGTGTCCTCAGGGTGCTGGTATTGATGAAAACTATGACAGAGAAGGGAGTATAAATCACAAATTAAATTTCTGTGTTGGCACTTTGCGATAAATAAGTGGGTCTTGGTTGTAGTTTGGGCACTCAGTCTCTAAAAGTCTCTGATATATAGTCTCTGATATATAGCAAAGGTTCTCTATAGGGTTTGGGTCAGGAGAAGAGATTCTCTCCTTTTATGCCCATAACTTATATAATCCACATAATTCTCATATATATTCTACATATAGAGTCAAAATTACATTGTTTAAAATGGACTTTTCATATTTTATAATTTATCATACCCACTATTAAAATACAAAACAAATTCACCATTACAATATCCTTATTATCTAAAAATTACAGTGGTGGCCAAAAGTATTGGCACCCCTGCAATTCTGTCAGATAATTCTTCCAGAAAATTATTGCAATCACAAATTCTATGATTAATAACTTCATTTATTTTGCTTGCAATGGAAAAACACAAAATGAATGAAAAAAACAGTAAAATCATTGACCATTTTACACAAAACACCAAAAATGGGCCAGACAAAAGTATTGACACCCTCAGCCTAATACTTAGTAGCACAACCGCTACAACCACTTCCGGTAACTATCAATGAGTTTCTTACAATGCTCTGCTGGAATTTTAGACCATTCTTCTTTGGCAAACTGCTCCCTGAGATTTGAAGGTGCCTTCTCCAAACTTCCATTTTGTGATCTCCCCACAGGTGTTCTATGGGATTTAGGTCTAGACTCATTGCTGGCCACTTTCGTAGTCTCCGGTGCTTTCTCTCAAACCATTTTCTTTTATCCCTTTTCTTATGCTTTTAATTCAATAAAAATTAAATTACAACAGTGCCTTACAATAGGTCATTGCATAACATATGCCCCTCAAAGGGGGATCCCATAGTTCTAGTGCTTTTTGAAGTGTGTTTTGGGTCATTGTCCTGCTGGAAGACCCATGACCTCTGTGGGAGACCCAGCTTTCCCACACTAGGCCCTACATCATGCTGCAAAATTTGTTGGACTTCATAATGCCATGCACGCAGCCAAGCAGCCCAGTGCCAGAGGCAGCAAAGCAACCCCAAAGCATCAGGGAACCTTGTTTGACTGTAGGGACCTTGTTCTTTTGTTTTGAATGCTTTTTTTTTATCCTGTAAACTCTATGTTAATGCCTTTTCCCAAAAAGCTCTACTTTTTTCTCATCTGACCAGAGAACATTCTCCCAAAATGTTTTAGGTTTTCTCAGGTAAGTTTTGGCAAACTCCAGCCTGGCTTTATTATGGTTCTGTTTAAGAAGTGGGGTTTTCTTGGGTATCCTACCATAGAGTCCCTTTTCATTCAGACGCCGACGGATAGTGCGGGTTGACACTGTTGTATCCTCAGACTACAGGGAAGCTGGAACTTGTTTGGATGTTGGTCAAGGTTCTTTATCCACCATCCACACAATCTTGCGTTGAAATCTCTTGTCAATTTTTCTTTTCTGTCCACATCTAGGGAGGTTAGCCACAGTGCCATGGGCTTTACACTTCTTGATGACACTGTGCACGGTAGACACAGGAACATTCAGGTCTTTGGAGATGGACTTGTAGCCTTGAGATTGCTCAGGCTTCCTCACAATTTTGATTCTTAAGTCCTCAGACAGTTCTTTGGTCTTCTTTCTTTTCTCCATTCTCAATGTGGTACACATAAGTCAACTTTAATCCATTTCTACTGGCTGCAAGTGTGATTTAGTTATTGCCACCACCTGTTAGGTGCCACAGGTAAGTTACAGGTGCTGTTAATTACATAAATCGGAGAAGCATCAAATGATTTTTAAAACAGTGCCAATCTTTTTTATGTTTGGTGTGGAATTGTATACAATTTAGCTTTTTGACAATTCTTTTTGTGGCTTTCCATTGAAGACAAATTAAATGAAGATAATAATACCAAAGAATTTCTGATTGCTATTATTTTCTGGAAAAAAACTGTTATCTGACATAATTGCAGGGGTGCCAATACTATTGGCCACCACTGTATAGGTTTCTTTCTTATTACCAACTATTGTAATACTATTGTAATTACTATAACCTATACCATTCTAAAATATGTTTCCATATATATAAATACTAGTGCAGTGTGCTATATTTATAATAACCTAAAACCTAACAAAATATAATTTCTGGTAGTCATCTCTGGTAGTTTTACTGGGAGGTATCGTGCTATATCTGATTTCTTTTTTAGGAATGTTGATAGCAAAATGGGATGCTTTCTGAATTTGACTTATTTATGTGAGTGACTGACACATTTTTCCCCATTTAGCGCTGTTCTTCCAAGTGAACTATTTTCCATGCATGTGTAAGATCTTTGGGTGATAATTACCTGTGTAAAGTTTTTCTGTATATTTCTCTGTATTTATGATTATGTCATTGTGAAGAGTAGGTGACTTATTTGTGTATAGGTTATATAAGGACATTTTTTAATAGAGATGTATAGAATCATATTTAAATATGTAAGGCCCAGTTCACCTCTCCACTTGCTCTGTGCACATAATTTTTGCTGTTATATTTAACGAAGACATGTTGGAAGAAGCCTTCTGTACACGTTTTCCTATGGGAAATGGAAGGTGAACAAAAAACCTTCTGTCCCCTTCCATTTATAGTTTCTGTTATTCTATTCTAAAACAGAAAATTTTGTGAACTTCGTTTCCATCATGTCCTTCCATGATTTAAAGAAAAATGGAGCTGAACCTCATTTTTTCTGCTATAAATAACAGAAGAATGACAGGAAGCCCCATACATGTAACACTATGAGGAATGGATACTGTGTATTATTAAGTTCTGTGACGGCTCACAAAATAAATTTGGGGCTGGCACAAATTTTTTGGAAACTAATGAGTATGGGAAACTATGAGCCTGAGGAAGGTGAAGGGGAACCACTGCAGGCACTAACCAAAGGTGTTGAAATATACCTTTTAAGCACACTATATTACAATGTACTTGTTATTGCATTGTCACTTTTCTCTTGGAAATGTGGACCTGGTACTCCCAGTTTCAAGATCTGTGGAAGTACCAAGGACACAGATTTGATCCTTATATACTTATTATCATTTGCAGTTCTGTCCATAGCCTAATGTTAAACCTTGTGTATTCTACAGGTTCCAAGCCTATGTATACTTTACATGTGCCTTTCAATCTATCTCCTGTGGCATTCACTACTTGGCCTCTGTGTTCATCGCTGTTACTCCAAAGTTTGTATGCAAACCTCCAGGAAATGTGAGCCTGACACTGCTCCATAATGAAACTTTCTCTCAGATCAACGAAGTTTGGGATCTCTGGACTCCACAAAAAGATTATCTTGTTGTACAGCAGAGAAATGGGGACATTTGGGAACTACATCGTTGCAGTCGGTTTAAACGTGAAGATTCATTTGCTCCAACATATACATACGGTGGAAATATGACCTTATTTTCATGTTCTGATGGATACCAATATGATCACACTAATTTGGAAAGCAGCATAGTAACAGATTGGGATCTGGTTTGTGACTATGAATGGCACTCGAAATTGATTCAACCAACATTCATGCTTGGAGTGCTTATTGGTGCTGTGGCGTTTGGTGACATTGCAGACAGGTAAAAATGGCAGCTCGTTATTCGTGAACTTTGTTTAAAGTGGGTACCTACAAAATACGAAACAGCACTTATTTGGCTATGTATACAACCTACTGTTACGGCTTGAATTGTTATGCTCAGTAAAGAGACCCCTGATTTGTAGAATTAAGGACACAAATAATACCCAACAGGCCTCATTAATATTTTCAATAATCAACATTAATAAATGCATGAGATATTTATATCCCAATGTAGTCTGAGGGGGAAAGTGAAGGACAAAGATATTTACAATTCAGAAAGTTCTTTCACAACTCCTCTGCACTCATCTACACAGTCTGTCATCCCATGAAATCCTGGGATTATGTGTTCTTTTGTTTTGTTTGATTTCTAGGGCACTCAAAAACAATGCTCAGAAGATAATCTGAGTAAGCCATGATTATTTTACATACTTCTACTACACAAATACTGATTCATTCTAAGTACACATCCAAAATACTCAGCATCAATATCCTCCACTTCAGTCCCACCTTTTACATGGTTGTCTAACTACCTTAAAAAGAAACATAACTCACCTCATCCAAGTGTTATACATGCAAATACTGCAAACTTTTATATCTTATATCTGGTAAGATTTTGATAAAACTTTAATACTTTTCTACCTCTGGTACTCTATTCTGGTGACATGGCCCAGTTCCCTCTGTGAAAAATAGAACATTGATGTTTCAGCAGTAACATCACTGGCTAATATCGGTAATGGGTATCACTCATGTGAACCTCCCTAATGGGATAGGAAAGAAAGCAAACTGGAGCCTTTTTGGCAGAAACTGAGCACCGGGATGGATGAAGGGTGTTCTATGTTTTTAAAACTACACTGGCCACCAAAGGATTAGCCAGACAACTCTTTTAATACAATCATTTTGACATCTATTGATTTCCAGGCACACTAGTAAGAACCAAAAAATTACCTTTTTGTGGGGTTTTCCCACAAAAGAAAAGAAAATTCTCACATCTCAATCCCCTAGTGATGATAACACAATAAAGATCATTTTAACCCCTCACTTTACAATTTACTGTTTTATTGCTGTTTTGGCTCCTATCACTCTCTCTATGCTGCTCAGTGTAAAATCCCAGGCCTCTCTAAGCAGACACATTTCTGTATTATCCATCTAGTTCTGTGGGTTGACATTGTGGTTACATTATTATGGTACAGAGTTTATATGCACTTTCATCTGTCTTCTGACATTGTATAAACACACTGACACATAGAGTGATGAGACAGATTAGAGATGCATAAGATGCCTATTGCACACACAGCTCTGCTACATCTCACAGATATGTGCTTCCCCCTTCCCCTGTATCACTTATCTCCTTGTAGTTTGCAGCCTCTCTCTCTGCTCACCATCTCCTGGCAGGATGTGATCAGTGAGCGTCTCTGAGCTCTGGCAGGGGACGTGGCTACAGCCACACAGCAGAGACAGAAATCTCATCTGAATGATCTCGCACAAAAATCCAAGATGGCCGCCCCTCGACCCTAAGTGAGAAGTTACTGGGTCATGTCTAGGGGAAACTGAAACTGTTTACACCAGGACTGATAGAGACAGGTTGGACTTAGAATTTCAACTCTCTGCATTTGAGGAACAATATGACTATTGTTAACCTGCTATATATTATATTATGACTTTGGTACATATCTAAAATAAAAGAGTTGACATTAACTTTAATTAAAAAAGCTGCTTTGTCCAGATACTACTGTTACAAACTTGTGGAGCCCCAATTGTTCTTTTCATTCCTCTAACTGGAGCCCATATATGAAGACTGGCATAAAGTTGCAAATCTTTACGGGAACTTGTCATTAGGCTTTCACCATTAAACCTAATGACAGGTCCATACTGTGCCCCATCCCCAGTCCACCGTGTGACTCAGTTCCCGCATTCCCCCCTCCCTCAAGAGGGGAAAATGAGGGAGTTTAGTGTCATTGCCTGTGTTTGACTCACTTGAGGGAGGGGGGAATGAGGGAGCTGAGCCGAGACACATGAGTGATTTTAGGTAGGTCTGAGCTATGGATTTTTATACAAAAAAAAATGGGGCACAGTATGAAGACTTCTCTGGGAACCTATCATTAGGTTTGATTGTGAAAACCTGATGACGGGTTCCTTTTAATTAAGTTACAAAGACATATACCGTAATTTTGATGGGTAAATCCAAGAAGGACAAAAACAATCCAGTACTGTGTTAAAGTTTTCAAGCTTCATTCTTCCAAATAATTAATACATAATACGCAAGACTAACGCGTTTCGAGCCCTTGAACGGTCCTTAGCCGTATCCTAACTGGTTACACACAAATGGACAATATATACACATAAACATCCAATGTAGTTACACCCACATCATCTGACCGGTGCATCCCAGTCACATTTGTTTCCGGAAAGAAGCAATTTGATTCACAAACTGGCATTAAAATTTATATTACCAATTATATTAGCTGTGAGAGTACTTTACCTTCATTAATAATAATAAGAAATCTCAAATATGTGGGTTGTACATCGAGACGATTGAAGGTCCGAATCGCAGAACATATTAGTGATTGTTCCAGTCACTCTAAGAAAAATATATCTGGGGCTGCCAAACATTTTTCTTAACCCCCAGGGGGGTCATGTTAATCATTTTAGATTCTATGTAATAGAGAAGGTGCCTAAGCACCTAAGCAGGGTGGAGATTGTTTCAAATTGTTATTACGTAGGGAAGCCTTTTGGATTCTTCATCTGAATACTAGGTACCTATCAGGCTTAAACTATAGGACAGACTTTATCTTTTCTGTATTAAAGGCTTTTTGCAATTTGTTACTTTACATTCACTTTGGGTAGATTTTTGTAAATGTTTGGCTGTTGTAAGTCCGGTTAGAATATTGCTTTACTTTCAATTTTATTTGTATTTTTATGAGTGGAGTCAGGTAAAATGAGGGTTCTATACTTCTTCTATGATGACTGGCTTTTGTGGTAGCAGGTTTTGACCCATGCCCCCTTGGGGCCGTCTTTCTATATTGTGTGAATAGGCTGAAAGGGTTTTTTGGCAGGAGTGACCATGATTGTGTTTTGCCGTTTCTGATCCCTTTCACAACCTGTATGGATTTCCTCTTTCAATGAATTGAGTTTTTTTCCTATTGGTCAATTACATCGATTAGCTTCTCACTTAAGTCTGCCTTTGTGTATAGACAGTTCTGATTGGACAACTGCTTAGTAGGAGGGGTTATAGGCTTGATAGAAGTTAGCTTATGGTGTATTGAATAGGTTTTCAATAAGGTCTGACTCTGTGTATGGTTTTAATTTAATTGGATGAGAGCTTAATGGGAGGGGCCAAGGATTTGAGCAAACTCCGCTCAACACAATTCATTTTGATAGATTCTCCATTTGCAGCTACGTAGCTTATAGTATGTAAAGTCTGAATAATGCCTGAAAAAAAAGCTTATGAAAACTGGTCTTTGAATATATTGTTAATGTATCGACAGTGTGCATTTATTTTACTTGCACATGTAGTCACTTAAAGAAATATGGGATCGCATATATGTGCATGTCATATGTAGTAGAAAAAATATTTAAAATGTTTATATAGGGTCTCAGTACATAATTAATATTGGACCAAATATCTTAAAAGAACATGCGGTTTATTAAATTATGCAGCGGTTTCCGTACCATGCCGTCCCTATCTATCAGTTCGGCTACGACTAAGAATAATGCTTGAAAACTTTTTAACGCAGAGCTGGTTTTTGTCCTTGGATTTACCCATCGATCTTCCGTAATCCATCCAGTATTTGATCCCTGCACTGTGAGGTACTCACACTAGCACATGGAATGCAGTATCAGAGGAGAGTAGGCAGTAACAGTATCTTATATTTTTTATGGTTTACAAGTGACATAATTTTGATACATAGGATGTTCATGTGCCAAAATCTGAAAACTACAGCAGCTCGGAGCCAAGACATTTAGTTGGGACTTTTATAGAAAATGGTGTGTGTGGTATACAGTCTACATACAATGGGCCAAAGATCCCTTGTTTGGGGCACATGTGTCATCAGAGTATAAACGCCTGTGCTGAGTTTTGTTTCCTGGTGCATACACCGTAAAATGTAAATGGATAGTACCCATCCTAAAAAAAGGAAGAGGTCTTTCTAGGTGGTGGGACTGAGTTGCAATGTATATGTATTTACTGGCACGTAACATAAAAAGTAAGAGTAAAGGATTATGGGAAGACCTCTTAACAATGCAGGAGCTTGCAGTCAGAAAACCAGGAGGATTAGACATATTTCTTTACAGTTCAAAAACTCAGGGTTGTTCTTAAAAAAAAAACAAAAAAAAAACAATGTTTGGAAGTCAGAAATAAATTGATTCTAATGTTATAAACATGTTTATAATTCTAGAAGTCTCTATTGATGTGTTTGCCAGAACTTAATGAGGCCACCTCTGGTACACTGCCAAACCATGGGGAGCCAATATGTAAAGTTTCTTACAAGACAGAAGTACAAAAGTTCAAATATCAGCAGGTTATCCACAGTTAACACTGATAATTTTATAATGTTGATGACATTATTTTTTGTGACATTCTAGGTCTTGCAAAGTCCACAGGATAAAGATTTGTTGATGGAAATTTCCATGTTTCAAACATTTTTTTGAAGGGCATATTTTCTGCAATTATTGCTATTCAGCCCCACTCATAGAATTGATAGAAAACTGTTTGGGGCCCAGTATACAACCCATTATAATTCATGTTTTGCCCAGCTTCCTTGTGATGAGTTTTGAGGAGGGCCATGAATGAGCTCAGCATACTTCAATGCGTGTGCATTGTGATCCTTGTATAATGTATGGAAAATTTGGAATGCAATTTTGATAAACAACTGGAAAAAGGTAAAAGCTCATGGAGGTTGGATAATAAAAGGGAAGTCAAGTGAAAGTGGTCACATTACTTATGTTTTGCCATTGCAGCAACTGCTTGTCCAATCAAAGAATTGCATTTTCTAGTCCCTCCCAGAAAGAAAATGTGAAAAAAATGTAATGACCAAAGCTATAAATATAATTTATTATTTTGCCCTTTTGCTTTGCCTGAATGGCAAAAACAAACTTTATATACCAACCCACCAAAAGAGCACTGAAGTAGCTCTAACGATATAAAAGTAAACAAGTTAAAATTGGGGTGTAAAATCAAAGTATGTCAAAAGTAGTTCTTTTGAAAAACAATAGCAAAACCTTGAAAACAATATGGATAAGATGTTATCAGAATAGAACATGACCTAGAGAATAACATGTTATTTATGCCATCTAGTGAACAGTGCAAAATTTTAAATTAAATATAAAATGGCATAATAGTTTTTTTCTTCATTGCCTACAGAAAGAGGGACTAAAAGTAAAAGCTCTGTTAAAAAACAGTTAAAGTATTCTCTGTTAAAAAAAAAAAAAACGTTTTACTAATAGACAAAACTGGCTGCATCCATTGGTTGTTAAGAGAGTGCAGAGAGTGATATATTAGTAATTGGTGCTGCATAAAATTTTTTATTGCTGAAGTACTTGTTTTTTTTTTTTTTTCATTATCTCCAGAGTGGGAAGACGACCAATAATGTGGATCACAAGCTCATGTCAATTTATATTCGGTGTTGCAGTGGCATTTACCTTCAACTACTACAGCTTTGTCATTGTCCGTTTTTTCCTGGCTATGGTGTGTTTATATTTTTATTACATATTATTGTAAACCAAGCACTACAAATAAAATCCTGTATGTATGCAGTAATAGGAGATAGGATCTTTTTCATAAAAAAAAAAATCATCAACTGTGTTTTAGAGGACTAGAATGGGGTAATATACTAAATTCAGGACAATTAAAGCAATAGTGGTTCAGATTCACTAGACTGGGCCCCAAATTGAATCTGATGACAAAATTTGGCAAAGTTTCAGCTAGGGGAATTTGGAATGATTTGCTCATCTCTCATATATGTATATACATATAGATTATTATTAACTTTTTGATTTATTGATTTTTCACCAGAATTCTACAAGATGCGTGAATGTTGATTTTCATAACTGAAAATGCTGCTGTGTGAGAAATTGTCTAAATTAGGTTTAGTTTTTATGACCAAAACTAATGTTTTAAAGAGAACATAAATGTAAACGTTCCTGTATACACTGGGGTGGATTAGCCAAGAAATAGCTTGGGGACCCAGATGTTTAGGGGGCCCTGTACTGATGTCTTCAGGAAACCAATACAGTTTAAAGCTATGACAGAGAAAGGAGCAATAGACTCCTTGATTTTCCATTTTGACTGGCACTATTGTGTGAGAGGTATTCAGAAATATTACAATTTTTTTTTCATTTTATTTGACAGCAGTGTGTGAATTGATTGAACTGTGTTGATTCTACGTACCACTATATAGTTATAAGCAATCCATATACTATTACAGGAGGGATTGTACAGGCCGATGTAGGCAACAATAGCTACAGCATATCAATGATTTTGTAGTTATCATACACTAAAAAGAGATTGCTCTTTATACAACTACCGATATATTAAGGTAGAACATGACCCCCCCCCCCCCCGCCCCATCATAAAAGTCATTATTATTATTATATAGCTCTATAATGAGATTAAAATTTTTTGATAAGTGCAGGACCTTAAAGGGTTTACCACTGAAACTAAATTTAATGGAAAAATGCTACATAAAAATGCTATTTTTAACTTATGAATCCCAGCTCCATCCCAGTCCAACACGGAACTTTCTGGCCTAGAGATGTCACAGGGGCACATGTATTATAAGTCTGGATTGTCCATCTGTTTTTGGGACTTTTCTTTGCTTTCTTTCGTTTCATCTGGTCAGGTGTACGATAGCATTTTTTTTTCCTTATTGATTTTTGGTCTTTAGTAAATTTGTGACTTTTTAAAACAAAAGTTGCAAAAAGTCGCAATTGGCTCCAAGCTAATTTCTACACCTGGTCAGGCGCAGCCGTAGATTTGCGCAAATAAATAGCGAATGAACATAAGCACCATTAATAGTCTCAAAAATTAAAAGAAAAAAGCAAGTCAAAAGTTTGATACATGTGCCCCACTGACTGTAGCAAGCCACTGGAACAGCCATTGTTTCCAATGAAGACAAGTCTCTATGTCATATCACTGGACCAAAAAGTACAGGGCAGTGAGGCCAGGCTGCGCCTGGAACCAAATAGTGTTACATCTTTGAGTCAAATTTTCACTTTTGGCTAAGACATTTTAAACATAACTTTTATTTGCAATTTTCTCTGTACAAACAGCTTTTAAAATTAATTCTTATTCTATATCTTTTCAGGCTTCCAGTGGATACCTAGTAGTGGCGTTTGTTTATGTGACAGAATATGTAGGAAGTAAAGCTCGCACTTGGGCCTCAATGCACATTCATGCTTTCTTTGCTGTTGGAGTCATGGTTGTGGCATTAATTGGGTATTTGGTGCGTACCTGGTGGATATACCAAATCATTCTGTCTGTCTTCACATTACCATTCATCCTATGCTGTTGGATGCTTCCGGAAACTCCATTCTGGCTGCACTCCCAGGGAAAATACAAACAAGTAGAAAGTATTATCGCAACAATGGAAAAGTGGAACAAAGTGAGCACTCCATGCAAGCTGTCAGAATTATGCCCTGTAGAGGACACCAGGGACCCTTGTGGAAATAATGCTCAGACTGCCAAAAAACACAACGTACTTGACCTTTTTCACAATTGCACGTTTGCAAGACGGACCGTTTCTGTGTGGCTCGTCTGGTTTACTGGAAGCTTGGGATACTATGTTTTTGCTTTAAACTCTGTGAACTTGGGAGGAAATGAATATTTAAACCTATTTCTTACAGGTATTAACATTTGCCACATATGTAGTTGTCTGTCATCCCACATTCTCCATTCTTTGAATGATCCACAGTCTCCTCTCATGATGCTTTTATTTCCTTTGATGTCTAGCTGTTTTGGTTATGCTCTCTACACTGAGATTTATGATATACAAATTACCACACAGTCCCTTCTTCCCTTTTCAGGAGATAATTAAGATAAACAAATAAGTAAAAGGTTAGAATATATGTGGAGTCTGTATAGAAAAATAGAGCTGCATATATGGCTGGAAGCAACTGCAGAGATTGTATTCCTGTATCTAAGATGTCTTAAAGAAAGCTTAAAGTACACAGCAACACAGTCCAGTAGTAATATAAGTAGGCAGGGTGCAAGCCTAATCCTTTGTTATCCACTGCCTCCTTCCTTCTAAAATCAACTTTTAAAATGATGCTAACGAGACTGAAAGGCTACTGGGACTGCAATGATCACTTAATCCTACCACTGTGTGCTGAAACTTCCTGTGCTGCTGTGAGATTGCATGAGGCAATAAAGGGGAGGGCCGAGCTGGAGAAGAGGGGGAAACAGTCTGAAAGCCTGTAAAGCTACAGCACGGGGGCTTTGGGAATCTCCCCATTGGCTCATTTACATAATTTTGGAAAGAAGGAGGCTATGCATAAAAAATAGGAGAAGATTACCACAGTCATGGTGCCTGGATCTTTGAGTAAGTATCCCTAGTTTATCCATGCTTGATCTTCATGGTAGATTTCCTTTAAGACACCAGCAAAGAACATCACTAAAAGCGTGGCTATTGTGGAAGAGGCAAAGTGGTGCAGGGGGCCCAAAATGAACTTCTGTACTTTGGCCTTTGAAGCTTCAGTTATGCCCCTGGAGCTATTTAGGTATACAGTATTCAATTTGGAAATTAATTGTGTAAATGTATTTTGTAGGTGCTGTGGAGATTCCATCATATATCGTTTGCTGTCTCGGTATGGACAAACTTGGCCGAAGAAATACACTAGCTCCATTCCTTTTACTCAGTACTGTCATTTGTGTTGTGATTATGGTCATTCCAGAGGTAAAAATGTTATTCCTTTTCCTCTATGTAAAAACACTTGTATTTTTTGCCATGGTTTTTTTCATGACCAATGAGTTAGCTACCTCTTATCACATTGCAAAGTTTACCTTCATAGCAGAAAAATAAGGAGACGCAAAAGCATCTTTATAGCGTGGCATGTTGTAACCAAACATATTTATTAAGTAAAATGTTTTATGTTCAGGTTATTAGGTTTGTGTAATTGTCACAACCACTCTTTAGAGTTTGAACAGATATGGTATTCCAATCCCCGTGATTTTGGGCTGGGTGTATATAATCGAGGATACATGTCCAATACACATGCTTGCTTTAAAACAATCCACTTCACTGACTTTCCTGATAAAGTAATATTTATATTGCTTAAACAAGTTATAAAAGTACATATATGAGTACATAGAATAACATTGCTAAAACGACATATATGAGGTGCATTACCAGTCATAACTTTGACTTGAAAGGGATGACATTTAATTCCAACGTGGCATGAAAAAGAGGGGAAATGTAGTGCAATACACTTCTCATGAATTGAATATATGTAGATTAAAGGTATTCATTGAGGGTAGCATTTAAACATATCTTTCTTAAAAAGATATATTTCTTAAAAAAGATATATGACATGCAAGTCCAATTATGACAGTAATTTTTATTTTATACCTTTCTTTCTAGTAAAACAATGAAACAATATTTTAATTGTGTATAAACTTACCTGTAGTATACCCTGCTAGAAATACTGTTAAAGATCTTTTATCTAGGGCTCAAACACCACTTATCAGTTGTGAGGTGACTTCCAAATTAACTGTTATAACCAAAATGGCTACCAGGATGAGAGCAGATACTAAGACACACCAGGCTCTTAGAAAATGCAGCACATATATAAAACACAGAAAATCGTCTGCATTGGGGCATGAACAGGTGATAAAATACTGCAATTCTATAGACTACCTTAAATATACCAGAACATCCCCTTTAAGCCAGTTTCGAAAATGAACTTCATCATTGGAAAAATACTAGACCAGAGGGGAATAGAATGTTTATACTAATTGGCCTTCAAACAGAGAAGTTACAGAAAGACAAGGTAAACAATGGCGAGGACAAAGTAATTTCTAAACAGTTCACACAAAATAATGTTTGAATCATGACATGGCTGACATTTTTACAATATGGCTTCGGAATGGACAAGATGACCCTACCGCCCCTAAGACAAGATGGCATCCAGTTGAATAAAATGGCGTCTGTAGAATAATATGTCTCTCACAGATACTAATGTGATTTTTGTGCCAAGTTGGATTTAACCCCTTAGAGACGTGGCCCTTTTTCTTTTTTGCATTTTAATTTTTCACTCCCCACCTTCAAAAATCTTAAACTTTTTTATTTCTCCATGTAAAGAGCTCTGTTTGGGCTTGTTTTCTGCGTAACAAATTGCACTTCATAGTGATGGTATTTATTATTCCATGCCGTGTACTGGGAAGCGAGAAAAAAATTCAGAATGCAGTGAAAATGATGAAAAAACGCATTTGCGCCGTTTTCTTGTGGGCTTGGATTTTACAGCTTTCACTGAGCGCCCCAAATCACATGTCTATTTTATTCTTTGGTTCGGTACAGTGACAAGTATACCAAATTAGTACAGGTTTTTTAATGTTTTCATACATTTAAAAAAATTAAAACCTTCTGTACAAAAAAAAAATTCTTCATTTTGCCATGTTCTGGCACTGATAACTTTTTCAAACTGCAGTGCTTGGAGCTGTGGGTGGTGTCATTTTTTGCGACTTTTGATGATGTTTTTAATGCTATCATTTTGAGGACTGTATGGGCTTTTGATAATTTTTTATAGAATTTTTTTATATCTTTTAAAATGGCAAAAAAGTGACATTTGCAACTTTGGGCGCCAATTTGCTAATATATTTTGATCGGACATTTTGGGACGCGATTAAACCTAAAGTGTTTGATTTTTACTGTTTATTTATATTTATATCAGTTCTAGGGGAAAGGGGGGTGATTTAAACTTTTACTTTTTTTACTATTTTTTCATATTTTTTTCAATTTTTTTTTTTTTACCATTCTTTAAGATCCTCCAGGGTAATTTAACCCTGCAGGGTCTGATTGCTAATACTATATACTACTGTATTGCAGTATATAGCAATTTTACAATGATTTTTAATAGCCTGCCCTCTGGTGGCTATTATAAATCATTGCACATGGCAAGCCTACGAGTCTCAATGAGACTCTAGGCTGCCATAGCAACCGATCGCCGCCCTCCGATGACATTCCAGGGGTCAGCGATCGTCCATCAAGGAGCTACCACCAGTGCTACTTTCATATAAGCCCGGTCCGTAACGGGATTATATAGGGTGAGGAACCAACCCAGTAGAATATATATAACCGAGACACGGACTTGGGGATTAGTGGATCGAGATAAAAGAGCAATACAGATTAGATTTTATATTTAATTGCCTTAATGGCACATTAGACAAAACAATATATAAAGTTGGGATATATACAGTTACAGAGAGTACAAAATACAAGGTAGCACTACAAGTAACAACAGTTCAGCAAGTTAGTTACCTTTGTGTATGGCTAGTGGAACCTGATAGTCCACACCTTAAGATCCTTCTCTGCTCTTTATGTTAAAATGGTTTCCAGACAAAAGACAATGCAGTCTTCGAGAGGTGCCTGCTTATATCAGGTGGAGTAACACCTCTGACCACCTCCAGGAGGAGTCATGGGTCCCTCCTATCTGGTACTACAACCAGAGCCCTGGAGAAGCAATACCTTCTCAAGATGAAGTCGTAGTCTCATGGTTCTGGTATCATTGGAACCCGAATGTCCTAGAGTCCCAGAATTTGCAGCACTGTTATTTGTTCCGTGTACCATGTATTTGTTCTTTTGGTGAGATGGACCATAACTGTCCCTATTCAACCTGGTGGTTTTGAGAGTTTTTATGGTTCTTTGTTCGAGACTTGTGGGGGGGATGCATGGCGACGATCTGACTGCAGAGGTCTTTTGAAGCACGGACACATGCTGTGTGATCGTAGACAACCTAGGCCAATTAAGCTGAGACTGCGGGAGGTGAGAGATATGGGTGGCTTGATGAACAGGACAATATGTGGCCGGTGAATCTCTATTATACCTGTATGTTCATCACACTCACCATACACACCTCAGCTGCTGCTAAAACTCTTGATACTCACACAAATGTGTGCTGTGGTCGTAAGTTAGCTACACAAACAGTGGCTAACTCATGGCCCTATTGACTTCTATAAAGCATGATTACATTGCAGTGCATGCACCATGCATCATCTTGCCAGCGTTGTGCCGGCTGCTCACACTGCAACATATAGAGGAGGTCCTATACCTGTCTATCTTTGTGTAATGGGTAGCCACTTCCCATGGATATCAACTGTCAGGTGGAAACAATGGCACGCAGTCTGTTGCTTGTGGCCCCCTAAGTGCACACATTTGTGTGTATGAGGCCTTAAAGCTTACCTGTAAAGTTACTGACAAAAAATAATTTTAGCACAGCCTTTGACAACTATTCCAACAATACTTGTATCATGCTCCTGGCTTCTTCCTAGCCTTACATACAGCCTACTATATCCATCAGCCCTTCTTATAAAATCATATTCAACCAATCGTGAAGTGAGCGGCACTTCCCAGTTGTGACATCAGCAAAGGGCACTGAGGCCAGAGCACTGAGGGCATTTCCATGAATCATGACATCACATGCCTCAGGTCATCCAATTACAAACATGCTGAGTCCATGCTTGTGACATCAATCCAGGTCCTGTTTTCTTGCACTCTTATACTACTGCCACTACTGCCACTCTCCTCCAGCCATCCTGTACAGTTTCCCATGGTTACCAGAAAGCATAACAAAAGTAGAGTAGCCTGGGGGAGATAAGGTTAAACCTCTGCCATCTGCTCAACACATGCAGATAACCAACTTTAGAGTAAATTAGAGAATTGCTTATTTTTTTCTTTAGTGCAGAGTTAGGCAAAAGTTTACAACTTTACAGTTGTACTTTAAGACTATGTCAACTCAATGTAGCATTGTGAACATTACCTAATACTGCACACACATTGTCACGAACTGCCACTATCAGGTAATAAGAAGGCAAATAGTCTGATTATACAACATTTTGGAAACCCAAAATACAAATAACCCAATTAGCTATACAATTCCTTACTATTAATATCAGTACAGTTATCTCTTCGGAAACTTAAGTTCTTTAAGGCTACAAGAAGATGCTTATTAAGTTTTAAATATTTAACACCGGTTATAAGAGCATAAATACAATACATACATAAAAAATTTTAAAATAAAAAAAGGGATAAAAATGAATGGCCTGACCAGTGAATAGATTAATGGTATTCACGCTGTGAGACCCAGCGTAAGAATTTCGGGACATTGGAAGGGGGCATGCTACAGGATAGGGGACATTGGAAAGGGGGCATGCTTCAGGAGAGGGGGCATGGAAGCAGATGATGCCTACTTTAATGGAAAAGGGTACAATATAACTGGGTGGTGCGCTTTTTCAGAAAATGGGACCATATAAGCTGGCCACACAGGGAGTTATGGGGGTGCATGCATACATACATTTTTGGCTATGAGAGAATGAAACCAGACCCCATTCCCCATGCCTTCTGGTCCCTGAAAAGAATGTATGCTCACAGCCAGTCCCTGGGCAAACACTGTTTGGGAACACTGTTGTAAGTAACCTGTGGAATGCCTGTATACAACACTACACCTTTAGCCTGAATCTTTGAGGCAAAATTATTTGTTTGTATTACAGGGCCACAATACAATAACTATTGTTATGAGCATGGCTGGAAAGTTTTCCATTGGTATTGCATTTGGATTAGTTTACCTGTATACAGCTGAACTGTATCCAACAATCATACGGTAAGAGGAGCTGTTGGTAACTTTAATACTACAACTTTTTGGGTGTTATTAATAACTTGTGTCATTCAGAGTTTTTCCCCTGTAATTCTAGATCACTGGCTGTAGGTAGTGGGAGCATGATGTGTCGGATTGGAAGTGTGGTTGCTCCATTCTGTGTTTACCTGACAGACGTATGGATATTCATGCCACAGGTAGTGTACTGGACCATAGACCGCTATAGCTTAATTAAAGCACAATTCCAAATCAATATTTTTTTGGGGATGTAGAACAACTTTATTATTATCTTTGTTTCCTATATCCAACAGTTTCAATGCTATTCTCCTCAGTTTAGCCTCTATATTAGCTGGGTCCCCTGCCATGTCTGGTTACTCCTACACTTGTAAGCAAGATATGTAGTGAAAAAGGGGAGGGGTTGCTGCTCCTGTTTACAGAGGAAAAAGGAGGTGGAGATCATGTGACAGTGCTCTCTGTGTAACAGAGCTGAATGTGTTCCATTGCTGTGGATACAGATTTCTCTTACACATCTCTTACGAGATCGCCCCTGTTCCCTACTAGTCCCTCTGTTCCAGTCTGTGATTCCACAGAACTTTATCTGTGTCTCTCTCTTCACCTCATGTTGTATCCCCTTCCCCAGCTTGTACTTGGCAATTTGTGCACAGTGCAGAGAGGCTATTAAAGTTACGCTTTAACATATGTATCATTTGCCAATGAGTTTACCAATATTATGTTATTTTTTTATTTTTGCTGTGGTTTTTTTTTAGCTATAAAAAACTATTGTAACACATCACATTTGTATCTTTTCAGCTACTGGTTGGGATTATGGCCTTAGTTTCTGGAATTTTAACTCTTATGCTGCCAGAAACACTTGGAAAGCCTCTTATGAACACTATGGAAGAAGCTATAGAAACGCAGGGAAAAGGAGAAAATCGAACTAAATCTGTATCAGAAGCAAATGGTGTTATGATGGACAAACTAGAATCAAGTGCAGAAATATCTGATGAATCTTTGATGCACAAATTTTAAAGCTTCTCACTTTACCATTTACATTTTGACAACCCCAATTATCCTCATTCAAACCAATTCAGATTGCAAACAAGCATGCGGCTGCACCCAGGAGAGAGGAGCACAGTGATCAGGCGCTGTAGGCGTCAGTGAGGAACGATAGCCAGACGCAAATGATGCAGCCGAATATTACGTTCCTCTGAATGTACCTTTTGTGGTGGAAAAATTTTGTAGAGCCAAACTGGATCTCTTATTCAATCCATTTCTCAACTTATCCATACTATTTAAAGTCATATTACATGGTTGTAACTGCTTATTAATGGGATCATTCCATGTTAGCTTCAAATAATCTGTACCATAGTGAAACCCAAGCTGCTACTATAAAGACACACAATTTTATTATTATGATTTAAATGTAATTTAATACCTTTAATGTTAAATTTTTGATTATGTGATGGTGGTGAAAATCAGTAGAACTGAAATACATTTTATATTAATTATTTACCAAGCAAAAGCACATGATGTGATAAAATTATTGCAGGTCATTGTAGGTTACGTTTATTAATTCTGTGGTGTTAGCTTTAGTACATTTTGGAATTAGAACAGCCTGAAAAAAAATAACACAATTCTTATCATCCTATGAATACAGAAGTATAGACTATTTTTTGTCAAAATATCCATAATACCAAACGACAAAAATTCAGATTAAACAGTATTTAGTAACAAATAAAAGTTTACATATATGTCATAGTTTGCCTAACTGAGTTGTTTGAAACCTTACAATGGAATATGACTGCCATCCATGTGTCTTAACGTATTGGCTGCTGTAGCATAGAAATAATAAAATAATTACCTAGGTAGTTTCCAGAAAGTTGTCTGACCTTTCTTTAACTCTGTTTATATTTGTGACCAGTAGAGATGAGCGAGTATACTCATCCGAGTATACTGCTCGGTCGAGTGTTGGCATACTCGGACCAGCTCGTTACTCGGACGAGTATCTCGCCGGCTCGAGTTCGAGCATTAAATTAATAAGACAGTGAAGAACAGTGTTTACACTGTTCTTCAACACATTACACGTTTACAGATGTTTTGCTTGTAAAAACACATTGAAAAAACACTATTCTTCACTTTGCAGGTGTTCGCGCGTGTCTCCCGCTAAGTTCGGAGATGTGCACGAACATCTGGAATGTGAAGAATAGTGTTCTTTCAATGTGTTCTGCACTTAAATGCTCCTGTGTTCACTGTTTTCACAGTTTTTATTCTATTCTTCACTTTGCAGATGTGCGAGCGTGTCTCCGAACTTGTCGAAAGACACGCGCGCACATCTGCAAAGTGAAGAATAGAATACATGTGTAATGTGTTCTGTAACACTGTTCTTTTAACCCCTTAACGACTTGGCCTTTTTTAGTTTTTTCACTTCCATTTTTCACTCACCAACTTCAAAAATCTATAACTTTATTTTTCCACATAAAGAGCTGTGTTATGGCTTATTTTCTGCGTAACAAATTGCACTTCATAGTGACGGTATTTAATATTCTATGGCGTGTACTGGGAAGCGGGAAAAAAATTCCAAATGCAGTGAAAATGGTGAAAAACCAAATTTGTGACGTTTTCTTGTGGGCTTGGATTTTACAGCTTTCACTCTGCGTCCCAAGTGACATGTCTACTTTATTCTTTGGGTCGGTACGATCACGTGGATACCAAATTTGTATAGGTTTTATAATGTTTTCATACATTTAAAAAAATTAAAACCTCCTGTACAAAATATATATTTTTTTATTTTGCCATCTTCTGGGGACAATAACTTTTTCATACTTTGGTGTACGGAGCTGTGGATAGTGTCATTTTTTGCAAATTTTGATGCCGTTTTCATTACTATAATTTTTGGGACTGTGCGACCTTTTGATCACTTTTTATTAATTTTTTTATATTTTTCAAAATGGCAAAAAAATGCCATTTTCGTCTTTGGACGCTATTTTCCGTTACGGGGTTAAACAGTGAAAAAACATTATCATATTTTGATAGATCGGGCATTTTCGGACGCGGCGATACCTAATGTGTTTAGGATTTTTACTGTTTATTTATTTTTATATCAGTTCTAGGGAAAGGGGGGTGATTTGAATTTTTAGGTTTTTTTATTATAATTTTTTTTTTAACTTTTTTTATTTTTACTTTTACTATTTTTCAGACTCCCTAGGGTACTCTAACCCTAGGGAGTCTGAGCGATCCTATCATATACTGCCATACTACAGTATGGCAGTATATGTGGATTTTACTCCCCATGCATTACAATGTGCAATTAGCACATTGTAATGCATGGGTTAAAACGAAGTAGCCTCGGGTGTTCGGAACACCCGAGGTTACCATGGCGACGGGTCGCCGCTCCCCGTGACGTCATCGGGGAGAAGCGATCCACAACAAGATGGCGGCGCCCATGCGGCGCCATCTCTTTGAAGCCGCCGGCAGCATTGCCGGCGGCGATCGCGGAGAAAACACCCGCGTTCGGCCCGCGAGCCCTCTCCATGCATCGGGACCCGGCGCGCGCCGTACTAGTACGGGAAGGGGTTAATGTTTTCTGTCAGTGAAAAAATGCTCGGGTCTCCCATCGACTTTAATGGGGCGCGTTATTCGGTACGAGCACTCGAGCATCGGGAAAAGTTCGTACCGAATAACGAGCACCCGAGCATTTTAGTGCTCGCTCATCTCTAGTGACCAGGTGTTTGGTCATTTGAAGAATCATAATTTCCCTGCAAGCATTGCAAGTGATATATTTAACAATTCTATTAATAGCTATATTTCAGAAGCTAAGCATTCTAGCAGCAATCCTAAAAATGGAATAGTGGGCCAAACATACAGTAAGTTGATCATTTTAATAGACATCACTCATCTCTGTATTTTCACTTTTCCTCCTGAATACTCAGTTGAATGTGTCTATTCTACATGAAATGAACCCCCTCTGCTGGTTATTTTAGCCTCAACATACCATTTCAATTCACCTAAACTTGCTTGACATTACATAACAGTCAACAGTTAGGCTTCTGATGCAATATATTGCATATCCATTCCTCTTTATGGCATTTTTGCATTGAATTTACATAATATCTTTCCTGTTTTATTCCTACAGATCCTAACTTAAAAGATTCAAGATATAAGTTTAGAGTCCTTTTGCTGGCTAGCTACTAGCTTTTTAGACTACTAAGGTCTCTTTATGGATTCCCTATCAAATAGGATCAGCCACAAATAGGGTATGTTCAATAAGATTCAAAGAATTGGGCGTTAGAGTAAATAGCATTATAGAGAGTGGCAAGAAACTCTCAGATTCAATATATGAACAGTAGCTAGCCACTATACATTATGGCAATATATGAACTGGTAGTTGACAACTACACCATGTGTTTAAAGCTGAAGTATATACTTCTAAAATAGAAGCGCTAGCAGCTAATCCTGGTTCATATATAGATATCTACTACTATTTGGCTGCAGATAAACAAGATAAAACAGCACTTACTGTTATACAATAACATGAAAAAACAATCTGAACACTTGTGTTTTAAAATATCTTTATTGCACACTGATTCTGAATCAATTATCTCATTTTATCTTTTAATAAATTGACACATTAATAAAAGTTGTCTTATTAGACAAGCCCAGATATGGGCTTTTTGTTTGCCTATGGCAGTGATGGCGAACCTTTTAGCGGCTGAGTGCCCAAAAAGACGCCTAAAACTCCCATTATTTATAGCAAGGTGCCAACCAAAAATTAAAGCAGTAACTTACTGCTTCCTGTTCTTCAACAATCATATTGGCCTCCTGAGGACAGCAACACAGTAGAAAGATGGACAATTTGCATCATTTTAGCTTATTTCCAGTGTCCTTCTGTACACAGAGAATTGTGGGGCTAGCAGGAGGTCCCCCAAAGATAATTCGGCCCTATCTATTCATTCTCCCTCTTCCTACAGTCCCAAGTAGCAAACTAAGTATCAAAATATGACTGAAAGCAGCATCTTTTAAGTTGCTTAGAACTGGAGGAAGATTCATCGAGTCATGTCTGGTGTGCTGGGGCAATGGCCCAGGTGCCCACAGAAAGAGCTCTGAGTGCCGCCTCTGGCACCCGTGCCATAGGTTCGCCACCACTGGCCTATGGCAATTTCTGAAAAATACATATAGACCCTGCCGGGACTTAGTTCCACTTTTCTGAAGCAGTATTAAAATGCTATTTAAATTCCCAATGAGAGATGAAGGTCTGGGAGTACAAACTTATGATCACATTTGACAGACTCAGAACAGGGATGGATGTGTTACAAGTGTTTATGTAATTCTATATCTCTTAATTTATCTGCCCCTCAGAACCAGTAAGGTCATGACATCAATGGACCAGATTTAAATTGGTGGACAATAAAACTAGCATACTCACAAAGGGCTGAATATTTAGTGATATTATTGTTTTATCTTCACATTGATTGTTCTGCATCTTATTACTTGTCTCCTAACTGTCCCAGGTTTCAGGTGTTTTCATGCTGTCTATGTAAAGGGAATACTGTCCAGCCAGAACAGGGGGCCCATGCCCTGGAGTCACAGTATACACCTTTTTAAGACGTGCTGCCATTCACTATTGCATGCAATGCAATGACATTACATGTTGACAGGACATGCAACTAGGGTCTGTCCAAATTTGGAATCCAGATCCACCCCATATGGGCTGCGATTGGCAAGCACTGTGACTATGGGCAAATATGGGAGGTACTGTTTGTAACTATGGGCTAAAGGGGGGCACTGTGACTATGAGATGCTGTGGGGGCACTGTATTTATGGGCTATTGCAGCCCTATACTATTTTGGCTACTGTAGGGATAGTGTTACTATATTGGCTACTGTGGTGGTCTCTAGGGGAGCATGAGTAGAGTATTAAGTTTGTGAAAAAATTGAGTAACGAAGAACACGAGGAACCTAAAATTTTTCTGTTGCTTAATCAGCAAAGGCATGTTGAGGTTGGGAAAACTCTAGAGAGAAAAAAATAGGTTAAATAGCAGCTCACCTTAGCCCAAAGTCGTACTCGTGGAGTGCGTCTGGACCTTGACGTTGTATTGCAAAATGTGAACAAATTCACTCCGGCATCGGCGTGGCTTGGCTAAAATTTCATTCAATCTTTATTTTCTTCCGATTAAAATATGGAACATGACGACCCAATGGCAACACCAGTTATTACATATTGCGGGATTAGGCCTACGCGTTTCAGGTGCTACACGCACCCTTAATCATGGCACTTAATCATTTGTGCCATGATTAAGGGTGCGTGTAGCACCTGAAACGCGTAGGCCTAATCCCGCAATATGTAATAACTGGTGTTGCCATTGGGTCGTCATGTTCCATATTTTAATCGGAAGAAAATAAAGATTGAATGAAATTTTAGCCACGCCGGTGCCGGAGTGAATTTGTTCACATTTTGGGAAAACTCTGACCACATGGAAGAAGAAAATGAAAAAGAACTTCTCCAATCAAACACTTGTGTGGGTCACAAGCTTTAGAGTAAGTTCTGCCATAACACATGAACTCACAATTCTGATGCATCTACCCTGTGCAGTAAGTTTATGTTATCTTCTGTAATGAGGGTGACCCACATGGAGACAGTCATATACTGGGGCACATGTATTATCGCATCTGTGCCAAAAAAATGGCAGGATTTTAATTTTTTTTTTGGTGCAGAACTGTTGCGGATCATTGATAATGAGTTTGCACCAGAAAGAACAGATGTTTTTGACTATCCCAACTCCCCCGTCTTTTTTTGGCGCAAGTGGGCGTGACCTAACGTTTCAACATTATCCTCCACATTTATGTGTATTTTGTCAGCATTTTTAGGCGCAATTTTTGGCAAATGATAGACCAGGAAAAAAATGGTCAGATTGCAAAATTAAGGCGCAGTCCATGTAAGATTTTGGCGCACATCTCATTGATGTCTGCATTTTTATGGTGCCCGACTGATCAGTTCCGTCTACCCATTAATTACTAACAGCCTTGCCCCATTTAAATACATCGGGCTGTGCTTTGCAGAGACTGATCTCCGATGCCGACAGTCGTGCTTGCGCCACAATAAGTAAATCCCTCCCACTGTGTCAGATCCAGCACTAGACACTGTGATAAATTTAGTGTAGTATGAGGAACTCTGCCCGGTTCTGGTCCAGTATCTTGTAGGAATCTTGGTTCTGATAATTTATCTCTATAGGAAGCTTAGTTCTTGTAATATACTATATACACTCACCGGCCACTTTATTAGGTACACCTGTCCAACTGCTCGTTAACACTTAATTTCTAATCAGCCAATCTCATTTAGGCATGTAGACATGGTCAAGACAATCTCCTGCAGTTCAAAACGAGCATCAGTATGGGGAAGAAAGGTGATTTGAGTGCCTTTGAACGTGGCATGGTTGTTGGTGCCAGAAGGGCTGGTCTGAGTATTTCAGAAACTGCTGATCTACTGGGATTTTCACGCACAACCATCTCTAGGGTTTACAGAGAATGGTCCGAAAAAGAAAAAACATCCAGTGAGCGGCAGTTCTGTGGGCGGAAATGCCTTGTTGATGCCAGAGGTCAGAGGAGAATGGGCAGACTGGTTCGAGCTGATAGAAAGGCAACAGTGACTCAAATCACCACCCGTTACAACCAAGGTAGGCAGAAGAGCATCTCTGAACGCACAGTACATCGAACTTTGAGGCAGATGGGCTACAGCAGCAGAAAACCACACCGGGTGCCACTCCTTTCAGCTAAGAACAGGAAACTGAGGCTACAATTTGCACAAGCTCATTGAAATTGGACAGTAGAAGATTGGAAAAACGTTGCCTGGTCTGATGAGTCTCGATTTCTGCTGCGACATTCGGATGGTAGGGTCAGAATTTGGCGTCAACAACATGAAAGCATGGATCCATCCTGCCTTGTATCAACGGTTCAGGCTGGTGGTGGTGGTGTCATGGTGTGGGGAATATTTTCTTGGCACTCTTTGGGCCCCTTGGTACCAATTGAGCATCGTTGCAATGCCACAGCCTACCTGAGTATTGTTGCTGACCATGTCCATCCCTTTATGACCACAATGTACCCAACATCTGATGGCTACTTTCAGCAGGATAATGCGCCATGTTATAAAGCTGGAATCATTTCAGACTGGTTTCTTGAACATGACAATGAGTTCACTGTACTCAAATGGCCTCCACAGTCACCAGATCTCAATCCAATAGAGCATCTTTGGGATGTGGTGGAACGGGAGATTCGCATCATGGATGTGCAGCCGACATATCTGCGGCAACTATGTGATGCCATCATGTCAATATGGACCAAAATCTCTGAGGAATGCTTCCAGCACCTTGTTGAATCTATGCCACGTTTTTCAGAAGTCATATCATCAATAGACTGTTATAATGTGCACAAGGGGAGTGCCACTCAGCCTGTGACCCTTGTCATCAATGGCTTGGTGAAAATATGAAAGGATATTAAATCCTCAAACAGTAGCTTCCAGGAAAGACCTACAAAATAATCTTTTTTATTTTTCTTCAGCATCAGTACGGTACGGTACGGGCCGCAACGGCAGTGTGAATGTAGCCTGACATTTATTTCAATCTTTCTACTTACATAGTATTTAGTCCAAGCCAAGCCTAGGCTACTTTTTGTATTTGTTGGCCTAGCACAGTGGCAGATAGTACTAACTAGCGGCCCAACTCACTGATTACTTGGCAGGTGGGCGGAAGGCGGGCTGAGTGATCAGTGAGCAAACATAGCCAGGGCTGCTTCTATCCTATTTGCTGCCAGTGGCAAAATTTAAATGGATGCCCCTCCCACCACCACTGGCTATCTATATCCTCTGCTATATTCTGCCAAATGAATTAACAGAAAAATATTTAAAAAGCATTTACAACCGGATTATGTCAGATTCAGCCTTTTTGCATTTCTGTTTTTTAGACACCTCATGTCAAAAGCGATAAGTTTTTTATTTTTATATTTACAGAGATGTATGAGGGCTTATCTGCGGGACAAATTGTACTTTTATGTGGCCCAATTTAGTATTCCATGTAACGTACTAGAAAGCTGGAAAAAATTTTCAAGTACGGTGAAATTGACAAAAAAACACATTTGTAGCGTATTCTTGTGGGCTCTGTTTTTACAGGTTTCATTCTTAGCTCCAAATGACACTTACTCTTTATTCTTTGGGTCCATACAATCCCAAATTTAAATGCAATTAATTAGGTTTTAGTAGATTTTAAAAAAATATATAAATCTTTTGGTCAAAAAAAATATTTGCGGTTTTGCCACATTCTAAGGCCAATAACTTTTTCACACCTTGGTGTACAGATCTATGTAAGGTGTCATTTTTGCGTTACGTGCTGGTGTTTTAATTCATATCAATTTGACTGATAATTTTTTTATTCAAATATTCATGAATAGAAAAATGTTGAAAAAGTGTCGATTCTAACATTTGGGTGCTATTTTCCGTTACGGTGTTCATGGCCGGGAATAATCTTTTTAATATTTTAATAGAACTGGCATTTTGGGACTTGGCGATACCTATCATGTTTATGATATTAACTGTTTATTTATTTTTATATGTGTTCTAGGGAAAAGAGGGTGATTTAAACTTTCACTTTAAAATAAAAAAAAAATTAATTTCTTTTAATCCTCATGCAGCGCCATACACATTCTGATATTGTCTCACACACTAGTATCAATCAATGACATCGACATTAGTGCCATCTAGTACCTTGCAGGTGATAATCTGCTCTATCAGGGACTTTATCATTTTTTCTCCTGGCCATGGTTCATCTGAGACCAGATTCGGCAGGTGCCTTCAGCTTTGGGAGCATATCTCTCACACTGTACCCATATAAATACCACAGTCACTTACAATATAATGTTACCTGGCTAAAAGTGCTACTACTAATATACACCCCTCACAACACAACTGGCCACACTGTCTCCCACAATTAAAAAATCCACTGTGTGGCCCTCCAAATGTATTAGAATATATACTAGATGCACCTGAATAAATTACCTGATAGTATCTCCACTAAATGGATTATTAGTAATAATGCCACACACACGTTTCTATGTACTTAACACATGATGCTTTTTGCTGATGCATTAAAAACACAAGCGCATCATGACTGCAGACTCAGTGGCCCACATTTACTAAAGGCTGTGCTTGCACATGTATTTAAGAAGTGCCAGAGACACATTTGTGGCACACAAAATTCTGCACTGAAATGGGTGTTCCAGTGCTCAGTTGGACCACATTTATCATGCAAAGTCCGACAGAATTGTGTACGCATGCAGCATGTTATAGGTGCACCAAAAAAAAAAAAAACAGGGGTGCCAGATTCATGAAGAATGTGAGACACAAATCCTGAATCTGGTGCCCTCTGACCAGGGGCGCACCTGCCATGAGGCGAGTTGAGAATCTCGCCTCAGGCGGCGCGCCACCTGCTGGACGAGGGGGCGGCATTGTGCGCACGGACGTCCATGCTGCCACCCGTCAGTCTGCCTATGCTGCCGCTGGAAGCCCCACCCGTGCTGCCGCCAACCGGACCTTGATGCCGCCAACCGGCCTGTCCTGCCGTCCACCTGACCGCCCTCCTAGGCTGACACACCCCCCTGCATGCTGGCTGGCACATCCTCTTTCCCGCTAGCCGGCACATCCTTTTACCCGCTGGCCGCCACATCTTCCTGAGTACCTGTCTGCTCCGCTCCCTCTGTCCCTTTCATCTCCGCTCTGCCCCTCCTCTGCTCTGCTCCCCCTCTCCTCCACTCCGCTCCGCTCCCACTGTCCCGTTCATCTCCGCTCTCCCCCTCCTCCTCTCCGCTCCCCCCTCTCCTCTCCTCCACTCCGCTACCTCTGTCCCTTTCATCTCTGCTTCCTGCGCTATGCTCCGCTCCACTCCCCCCTCCTCCGCTCCGTCCTCCCCCTCTCCTCCACTCAGCTCCTCTCCCCCCCTCCTCTGCTCCCCTCCCCCCTTGCCCCCCCCCCCCCGCTCCTGGAGAACCTTCCTGGAAAATAAAAGAAAATAAAGTAAGTTTATCTGTTTATATGTATGTGATGTGTATATGTATGTGTATATGTATGTGATGTGTGTATGTAATGTATATATATGTGTATATGTATGTGTATATGTATGTGATGTGTCTATGTATGTGTGTATATGTATGTCATGTGTGTATGTAATGTATATATGTATGTGTATATGTTTGTGTACATGTATGTGATTTGTGTATGTAATGTGTATATGTATGTGATTTGTATGTGTATGTATGTGTTTACATGTGTATATATGTATTTCGTATGCATTTTATACTACATGGCGATATTCCGTATGCATTTTATACTACATGGTAGCACGTTGTATGCGGTTTATTCTACATGGCGATACACTACATGCATTTTACCCCTTTTACCCCTGAGGAAGTCTCCAGTTGGAGACGTAACGCGTGGGGAGCCCTCCACCTCCTGACCACTTTACCACCCCGTTTGTATGCTGCTATTTTACTGGCTTATTGCCAGGTTATCTGTATTTTGCACTAGGGTTTGCCTGTATTGAATGTATACTATGATTGCATTGTAGGCATCCATTTACCTCGCATTTACCTTTATGGCAGCTTGATATATGCATTTGCACTTTATACCTGTTTTTTCAATACTTAGGGGTGGCTTGGGTATATTTTGCCCATTCAGGAGGTGTCTTGTTTCTGCACCAACTACAGTGCACAACATGGTAGATAATTGTATGTACTTCGGTACAATTTTAATTGATTTTAGATATGTGTTTGTGTTCAGTGTTTGATGCAAATAAAATTTGTTATGTTTTTCTGAACCCATTATGTCAGTGACACACTGCTTTTTCTGGCTTTCTTGATTACTTGTTTTGAGTGTGTCGACCATTACTTTTACTTGGCGTTACACTTTGCTGTGCAAGGTTCATTTTTCTTTGATTGTGACACTACATGCATTTTATACTACGTGGCGATATGCTGTATGTATTTTATACTACATGGCGATATGCTGTATGCATTATATAGTACATGGCGATATTCTGTATGCATTTTATACTACATGGGGGGGACGCTGTATGCATTTTATATTACATGGCAATATTCTGTATGCATTTTATACCACATGGCGATATTCTGTATGCATTATATACTGCATGGGGGGATGCTGTATGCATTTTATACGACATGGCGATACGCTGTATACATTTTATACTACATGGTGATACGCTGTATGTATTTTACACTACATGGCAATATTCTGTATGTATTTTTTACTACATGCCGATACGCTGTATGCATTTTATACTACATAGAGATATGCTGTATGCATTTTATACTACATAGCAATATGATGTATGCATTTTATACTACATGGTGGCACGTTGTATGGCGATATGCTGTATGCATTATATAGTACATGGCGATATTCTGTATACTACATGGGGGGGACGCTGTATGCATTTTATACTACATGGCGATATGCTGTATGCATTTTATACTACATGGCGATATTCTATATGCATTATATACTACATGGGGGGATGCTGTATGCATTTTATACTACATGGCAATATTCTGTATGCATTTTATACCACATGGCGATATTCTGTATGCATTATATACTGCATGGGGGGATGCTGTATGCATTTTATACTACATGGCGATATTCTGTATGCATTTTATACTACATGGGGGCACTCTGTATGCATTTTATACTACATGGGGGGACGCTGTATGCATTTTATACTACATGGGGGGACGCTGTATGCATTTTATACGACATGGCGATACGCTGTATACATTTTATACTACATGGTGATACGCTGTATGTATTTTACACTACATGGCAATATTCTGTATGTATTTTTTACTACATGCCGATACGCTGTATGCATTTTATACTACATAGAGATATGCTGTATGCATTTTATACTACATAGCAATATGATGTATGCATTTTATACTACATGGTGGCACGTTGTATGGCGATATGCTGTATGCATTATATAGTACATGGCGATATTCTGTATACTACATGGGGGGGACGCTGTATGCATTTTATACTACATGGCGATATGCTGTATGCATTTTATACTACATGGCGATATTCTATATGCATTATATACTACATGGGGGGATGCTGTATGCATTTTATACTACATGGCAATATTCTGTATGCATTTTATACCACATGGCGATACGCTGTATACAGTTTATACTACATGGTTGTACGCTGTATGTATTTTACACTACATAGCAATATTCTGTATGTATTTTTTACTACATGCCGATACGCTGTATGCATTTTATACTACATAGAGATATGCTGTATGCATTTTATACTACATAGCAATATGATGTATGTATTTTATACTACATGGGGGGGGATGCTGTATGCATTTTATACTACATGGGAGGACGATGTATGTATTTTATACCACATGGCAATATTCTGTATGCATTTTATACCACATGGCGATACGCTGTATACATTTTATACTACATGGTGGTACGCTGTATGTATTTTATACTACATGGGGGGGATGCTGTATGTATTTTATACTACATGGTGGTACGCTCTATGCATTTTATACTACATGGGGGGGGCGCTGTATGCATTTAATACTACATGGCGGTACGCTGTATGCATTTAATACTACATGGCAGTATGCTGTATGCATTTTATACTACATGGCTGCATGCTGTATGCATTTTATACTACATGGCTGCATGCTGTATGCATTTAATACTACATGGCGGCACACCGTATGCATTTTATACCACATGGTGGTATGCTGTATGCATTTTATACTACATGGCGGCATGCTGTATGCATTAAATACTACAGGGCGATATGCTGTATGCATTTTATACTACATGGCGGTACTCTGTATGCATTTTGCATTGCTTTATTTTCACACCAAACCAATATGATGGATCTGGTCCTGACACTCCCTGAAATATTACATATATGGGCGGGGGGGAGGGCTGCGTCTCTCTATGGCTCGCCTCAGGCAGCAGACAGGCTTGGTACACCCCTGCCTCTGACACTACACAGGCTAACTGCACATAGTGCAGTTTGGACTGTTTTTAATAAATGTGGTCCAATAATGTAATGGGGGACACTTTTTAAATACCTGTTCAAGCAGTTTGCACCTAAAAGAACATGCAAAGTCAGCGCACATCCCTTAGTACATGTGCCCCAATGGACCATATTTATCAATACTAGTGCAGTTTGCCTGTGGAGTGTGCAGAGTGCACCAGATTAATCAAATTATTCATTGATCTGACACCCCCTGCATTGCTCTGGAAGTGTGCACCATTATTTTTTGTTTTTATTGCTACTATTAAGGGTCATTGAAGAGGCAGACATTAATGTGAGTAGAGCAGCATTAACATTCAGAGATCTTTCTGCCTTTAGTAACCAAATCTCTTATATTTCATGCATCTCCTATTTGTACTTTGAGGATGAATTTAACTTTTAATTGACGTAATGATAATATTAACCCTGGCTGTCACAGTGAGTAGGCAAGAATTAGCGGGTACAAACTACACCAGAACAAAGGTGAGCCACAGTAGCCACAACAACTGCACATTACTATCTTTCCGCCAAATGGCATTCTGCACATGTTGGGGAATTTATCACCATGTTGTCTTGTTTCTTGTACAACTTTTTGAGACTTTTTTGTTGCAATTGATACATTTTTTAAACACATTAAAGGTCCATGCACACTAACATATGGGGACATATATATGGTCGCATATATGTCCCCCATCGTTTTCTATGGTGCCTGGGCTCAGTACGCTGTGCACAATGTGTGCTCACCCTACCGTGCCGTGGCCGCAAAAAAGATAGAGAGTGCTCTAACTCCTCCTCTCCAGTGTGCCCATACGGCTACGGCCGGGCAGGCACACGTTAGTGTGCATGTGCTCTAAAACTGTGGAGAGAAGATTTACCTCATTATATTGTGTTAACATAAATGTAAATGCAATTAAATTAGGTAAATTTCATCTCCACAGCTCTTTAATTGCATTTCAAAATCCAATGTGACCGCACCCTCAGTTTCTTTACTTCATCATCTCATCCACAATCTTTATACCTTTCTCCTCCTTCCCTTGAGATAACTATTATTACCCATCTGTAGCCTGTATAGTCAGTGTTTTACACTATCCATTATAGTCACAGTGCTCCCATACTGTCCAATGTTGTCATAGTGCATCACAGTAGCCAATATAGACACAGTGTCCCCACCACAGTAATAACATTGCCACAAACACAGTAATCAAAATAGTAACAGTGCCAACACAGTAGCCAATAATAATAGTGCCAATAATAGTAGCTAATTGTCAGAGGACCCCCGGTAACAATAGCAGCAATTCCCACAGTAGCGAATAGTCACAATGCTCTCCATAGCCAATAGTAACAGTGTACCCAGTAACTCATAGTCACACTGCCCCAGTAGCCAATATTTACAATGCCCTTAGCACCCAATAATCGCAATGCTCCAGTAGAGTAGTATAAAACTTTATTAATCCCATGGGGAAATTGTTTTGTGCTTGGTGTGACTTATAACCACTATATGGTTATATATAGTGTCATAGTATCCTAGTTTATACGATTGAAAAAAGACACATGTCCATCAAGTTCAACCAAGCAAGGGAAGGGATTGGATGAGGAAGATATTTATTGGAAACAATTCTATATAACATAACCATCAATGTTATTTATGTGTAAAAAGGCATCTAGACCCTTCTTGAAGCTCTCTGCTGTCCCTACTGTGACCAGCGCCTGAGGCAGGCTATTCCACAGATTAGGAAGAGGAGATTCTGTGGATCCAGCACTCGTAATCAGTAGATTAAAATGGCATATACTTTATTAATTTCCAAAAGTCATAAAAAAAAAAATAAAAAAAAATGTTTTCTTTGCGGAAAAATCATGGAATGCACAGAGAGTGCTATATGGACATAGTGGTGCCTGTTAAAAAATGCATAGTAGCGGACCTACGCGTTTCGGGTGTAACCTTGCTTGTTGCCCTTATTCATGGTCTGTCTGCTTTTGGATAAAGCATAGATCTTTTGCTAAAGTGTCGGGTGCAATTGAGTTAGTGCTAATGAGGACATGCGCATAGGTAGTGGGGTGGAAGGGGCGTATTTTGTATAGGAAGGTGTATATAGTTTGAAAAAATAGCCGATTATAACATATTTACTTGTTTAGTAGAAATACATAGTATCTGATCTATTGTTAAGACCTTGTGGGTATCGTGTATCTGTTTCTCAGTTTGTGTGTTCTGTCTCCTCCCCGTAGTGGGGCCATAACCTTTTCTATTGCTTTTATGCATAATTTCGACATATCTCCTGCGTGCATATGGATAAAGTGTTTAGATGAACACGATATGTTTTTGAGACTGACATTGTCTTTTTTGGTAGCATCCCGTATATGTTCGGCTATTCTGGTTTTTAATGGACGTATGGTACTGCCCACGCACTGGATATTGCATTGGGTACATGTGGCTACGGGGAGGAGACAGAACACACAAACTGAGAAACAGAGGAATACACTGGATTCTTAAATTAGATACACGATACCCACAAGGTCTTAACAATAGATCAGATACTATGTATTTCTACTAAACAAGTAAATATGTTATAATCGGCTATTTTTTCAAACTATATACACCTTCCTATACAAAATACGCCCCTTCCACCCCACTACCTATGCGCATGTCCTCATTAGCACTAACACAATTGCACCTGACACTTTAGCATAAGAACTATGCTTTATCCAAAAGCAGACAGACCATGAATAAGGGCAACAAGCAAGGTTACGCCCGAAACGCGTAGGTCCGCTACTATGCATTTTTTAACAGGCACCACTATGTCCATATAGCACTCTCTGTGCATTCCATGATTTTTCCGCAAAGAAAAATTATTATTTTTTTTATGACTTTTGGAAATTGATAAAGTATATGCCATTTTAATCTACTGATTACGAGTGCTGGATCCACAGAATCTCCTCTTCCTAGTCCTATACCTGGAGCGGCACAGGCTTACTTTTGTCCCAGGACCCGAGCACCGTTCACACGGCTAATGTGGATATCGCATACAGGACTGCCTTACATTGAACATCGGCTGATAAGGTGAGATGAAAGCTTCCATTCTTTTTAACATCTATATCTTTCCATATTCCACAGATTGACAGTTCTCATAGTAAAAAAAAAACCCTGTCTCCTCTGTTGATTAAACCTTGATTTCTCCAGATGGAGACAGTGTCCCCTCTTCTTTTGATTTGATTTAATCTCAAACAACTTACCACCATATTTTTTGTATGGAACATTCATATATAAATAAATCATGTCCCTTTGTAATCTTTTCCAGACTAAATAAATGTAGTTGTTTTATTCTTTCCTCATAACTGAGACCCTCCATACCCCTTATCATTTTTGTGGCTCTTCGTTGAACCCTCTCCAGCTCCAGGGCATCCTTTTTATGGAACGGAGACCAAAACTAGACAGCATATTCCAGGTGAGCCCAAACTAATGTCTTGTACAGTGGTAATATTACATCCCTATCCTGAGAGTCCATACCACTTTTGATACATGACAAGATTTTGCTGGATTTAGAGGCAGCTGATTGACATTGCATGCTGTTATTTAATTTATGATCAAATGGTACACCCAGGTCCTTCTCAACAAGTGACTCTTCAAGATCTACTCCCCCAAGGACATATGTTGCATGTGGATTATTACCCTCAGGTGCATTTATCCACATTGAACCTCATTTGCCAAGTGGATGACCAAACACTCAGTTTGTCCAAGTCCCCCTGCAGCCTATGAACATCCTCAATAGACTGTATTACACTACTAAGCTTGGTGTCATCTGCAAAAATAGACACAGTGCTATTAATTCCTACCTCTATATCATTAGTGTATTAAATAGTAGTGGGCCAAGCACAAAACCCTGGGGTACGCCACTCATAACTGGTGACCATTCAGAGTAGGAATCATTGACCACAACTCTCTGGATACGATCCTTCAGCCAATTTTCAATCCAATTGCAAATGATTCCTGCCAAACCAATAGACCTTATTTTACCCATCAGGCGTTTATGAAGGACAATGTCAAATGCCTTTGCAAAGTCCAAGAACACAATATTGACAGCAGTTCCTCTATCTGGGCATCTACTCGCCTCTTCATAGAAGCAGATCAGGTTAGTCTGACAACTGCTATCCTTAGTAAACCCATGCTGGCTGTCACTTATTATACTATTTGATGTCACATACTCCAGTATACAGTCTTTTACTAACCCTTTCAATATTTTCCCTATAATGAAAATTAAGCTTACAGGAATTTTTAAAATATTGGCACTTTTGCCTTGCGCCAGTCACTTGGCACCACACCAGCCAAAACGGAATCCCAGAAGATTTTAAACAGTGGTACAGCAATAACAGAACTGAGTTCTTTGAAAACTCTGGGGTGTAACCCATCTGGTCCAGGAGCCTTGTACAGGAGCTTGTTTTTTCAGGAGCTAAACAAAACCCATTAAGAATCTCCGCCTTCTCTTGGTCTCCAGTCACCGACGCCCCATTTTAAGAATAAAGGGGTCCAACCTGCTCTGACCCTTTTTTTTTTTTGCATTTATATACTTAAAACATTTCTTAGGATTCCTTTTGCCATCTTTGGCCACCTGTCTTTCATTTTGTATTTTGGCCGATTTTATTTCCTTCTTACAGATTTTGGTAAGTTTTATGTAAATATTGAAAGCCTCAGGTGACCCATCAGATTTGTATTTTTGAATGCCCTATCATTAATTGCCCTTTCCCCCATTTAACATTCGTATCTTCATGTGACAGTATCTGATCCCAGTCTATACCCACTAGTGCAGCCCTGAATTTCTGGAATTTAGCCTTCTTAAAATTCAATGTTTTCCCACCTGTTTTTGCTTTTTTACAGTTTAAGAGAAAAAAAATAATTGTGTTTTGATCACTGTTCCCAAGGGGTTCCCGGAAACTGACATTTTGGACAATCTCCTCATTGTTAGAAATCACAAGGTCCAACAATGCATCTCCTCTTGTGGGATCTTCTACAAGATGCACCATAAAATTATCCTGCAGAAAGTTGATAAAATGTCTCCGCTTTACAGATGAAGAAGAGCGCTGACCCCAATTTATATTTGGAAAGTTAGTCTCCCATTATCATTACTGTCCCCTCCTGTGCAGCTCTCTCAATGGGGCACATTTACTTACCCGGTCCAGTCGCGATCCAGAGGTGCATTGTCGGACAAGGATTCGGGTCTGCTGGGATTCACTAAGGTCCGTGCGCCCGATGTCCACCAGGTGTCGCCGGTGAGGTCTGCCGGAGTTCACCTTCTTCTCTTCGGTGCATGTAAGTGCGTGTCAAGCGACACAAATTCATTTTTAAATACCGCGTTTTTTCCGAATACATAGGGTTTTCCGATAGCCACGCCCCGATTTCCTTCGCATACAAGCCGGCGCCGATGCAACACAATCCAATTGCGTGCACCAAAAACTCGGGGCAATTCAGGGAAAAACGGCGCAAATCGGTAATATTCTGTAAACCCGGCGATTCGGCCCCTCAGTAAATGAGCCCCAATGTGTTTAAATAGGTGACTCTCTATTTCCTCAGAGATGTTAGGGGGTCTATAATTTACACCAAAAATAATTTTCTCAAAGCTCTCTTGGCTTTGAAGTGCAATTCAAAAAGTTTCAGCCTCCTCTCACTCTTCTGAGATCACTGTGCAACACCTTCGCCGATGCAAGTCAGAGTGGTGGTTGCGAATACATCCCATCATGTAGCTTGCAGCCTGTGTAGGGTCTGATCAGCCCCCACAGCATATCACTACATAGTCACTAGATAACACAGATGAGCATTGCAGTGGTAGATCCCACCTGGTAAGGCAGGAGTTAATTGTTTTCTGTGATGTAATTCCAGCAAACCAATCACAGGTGTTATACTTTGTTTCTGTGAGCTGAGATGTAATTGGAGGAGTAGCCACCACCTGACCAGGGGGAGTAACAAAACCCCTGGTCAGAAAACTTCTAGAAGGAGAAGAAGACTGGAGTTAATCCAGTGAAGTCTGTCTTAGGCTAGAGCTGACACAGCTCAGTTCAGCTAAGCAAGTCTGTGCAGCCAGCACACCAGACAAGAGCAGGTGAGCCCAGCTCCCTGCTTGAGTGTAGTGAGTTAGTAAGTGAGGAAAGGGATATCATCCTACCTTCAAGGGTGATATCTGAAGCAACCCAGGACATGCTGAAGCTTCCTACTAGGACACAGCTATCTCCCAGCCTGCCATTGCATCCAGGCTGATGATCCATCCTGTGGCTCCCTCCAACTACATCTCCAGCATTCCTCCATTCTGTTAAGGCACGTTGCTACGGTTCCTGTCGGTTCCAATAAAGAACTGTAAGTTGTTTTTGTTCAACGTCTGCCTCCGTCTGGTCCCTGCTACTACGGCTGTCACCATCATGGGCACCCGGTCCACCACACAGAGACTCATACTCTAGACACCAAAGGGTTGCCCCAGGGAGAACTGCTATAGCAGCCTCTCCCTCATCATTACTTGCCAACACCACCCTGCTGGAGACCTGCCAGGCCGTAGGACAGCCCTCCGGTACCCCATACCAAGCACCGTGACACTAGCGTGCCTAGGCCGCAACCGCCAGACACTCAGGTACTGCGGGCCCCGGCTGACTCCAGGCCCCAAGAAAAGGCTAGGCCCCGGTGGGGGATGTTGCAACTGTCTCATTCACAATCGCTTTTAAGTCTCTGACATACAGGCATACACCACCTCGCATCCTATTTGCCCTGTCTTTCGGAAAGAGTGTAAAACCTTGAATATTAACACCTCAATCATGCGATGCATCGAGCCATGTCTCTGCTACACCAACAACATCTAACTGTTCCTCTACCACCAGAGCCTCAAGCTCACCCATTTTGCCTGTGATACTTCTGGCATTTGTGAACATACACTTTAATTTTCCACAGTTATTTATTTGATTTATAGTAATTTCACTGGTACATTTATCCTCACTATTGTTTTGTAACTGGTGGATATCCTTATCCACTGCCTTAGTCCCCAAAACACCGCCTACTTTACAACCCATCAACATAACTTGTTCATGTAAAAATTTCTGTCACAGAAATGTATTTAAAACTTTCAATCCTTTATTTTACTTCGTCCATAATAAGGCCAGCAGCACACGTGGCGTTTTGAACCCGTTTTTGGGCCATTTTATTTTTGAAAATGTATGAAAACACAATAAAACCTATATAAATTTTGTATCACTGTGATCACACTGAACAAAGAATAAAGAAAAGGTGTTCTATGGAGCCCACAGTGAAAGTCTTGAAAACAGCCCACAAGAAAGTGACGCAAATGGGTTTTTCAATTTCACCACATTTGGAATTTTTCCCAGTTCCCTAATACATGCCATGGACTAATAAATAATGTCACTGAGAAGTACATCTTTTTACGCAAAAAATAAGACTTCACACAGCTCTGTAGATGGAAAAATGAAAAAGTTATGGATTTTTGAAGGAGGGGAGCGAAAAAGGAATATGCGAAATGATCGGCTTTGATCACTAAAATTGGCACAACTGTTAACAGCACCGATTAAGGCTACATTCACACGATGTATGCCCGCCGTACCGTAGTACGGTGGGCATACTACGGCGCTGTGGAGAGGAGCATGGAATGAGCGCAGTTCACCCCCGCCCCAGTCCATAGGAATATACAGCGCACGGCCTGTCCTATCTTTCTACGGGCTACTGAGCGGTACGGTGCTGCACGCCCGAGAAGAAGCCAAACCGTGCGAAACCCAGGGTCGGGCGAGAACGTGCAGCTGGCGTCCCATATTGGAGTTTTATATGCGCATTTTTATCGCTCTTTTGTGAGTATGTTTTTAACCTAAATAAATCCTGAGTGTAAACTGTACTACGCTATCTGCGGGTGAATTTCTTCCAGCGATCTACCGCAACATATGTTGCATACGGAGGAGGTCACAAGAAAAACGCAGGAGTGTTGGTCTGAATAGCGGTATATTCTTATCGGAGGATTCAGGAATTTGTGCTGGAGGAGTGTGAACTGCTCTATTTTGCGAGTGACATATTGGAAGAGAAAGACACACGGAAGCAAGGGATCGGGAGCTCCGGTCAGAACTCATTTTCTATGTTATAGAATATACAGTTTTGACTTACATACAAATTCAACTTAAGAACAAAACTATGGAACCTATCTTGTACATACTCTCTGTATACTGTGTAATAATTGTAAACAATGTTTAAAAGCACAAATATTATGAATATTTTAAAACAATTGATTGATATGCATAATAAAGCAGAACAAACGTGCAACACAAAATACACATTCCAAAAAGGGAAACTGCAGAAATGTGTTTTGTATGATAGAAAAAAGATCCTTCATGTGTGACATAATTCTATCAGGTGTATAGACACAACCCTGATAAATGTGGTTTCATGATTCAGCAGAACAAATAAGGAATCCTAGAGGACTAGTCTCTGCTACTCACCCTCCCACCTCGGTTTCTCCCTTTAGAGAAGACTATACACCACCTCATTTCCGGAGCAGCCACAGCATGTCACATGATCCTATAATGTAAGTAGTACAAATGCCAATATACATCTATATGTATAAAGTTGCTAGTTATAAGAATCAAATACCCATGTATATTGAATTAACTACATATTTGAGAAAATGACTTAATACTATATCACATAAAATTAAATATATCCTCGTTCCTTTAACCTAAAACACCATGGAATGAAGAGGTTAATTCTGAAGAGGACAGATGGTTAAGAATTCACATAGTGTTTTATAGCCCATCCTCCCCCCTCGCACCATGCAAGTGACACACTGAATAATTCTCAGATGTTTAACTAGACAGAGAAAGCTGCACTGCGTGGATCCTAAAGGAAAACAATCCAGTGTGACTGTGCACACTGAGATAATGAGGGACATGTATCATAGTACCTTTCTATTTCTCTGCTTTTCCTGTTTCCCTGCTTTCTGGTATTGCAATGTTATTTATAAAACAGCCAAAGGGAAATATTCATGCAGCTCCGCTGAATTATTCACAATTCAAATGAAAAAGGCGCAGTCATTGTTAACATTTTTCCATCTTTGTACATGTTGCTGGTGGTAGAAACCTTTCATGCAAAAATTTTATGTAATTTAAAAAAGATGTACTTGATAAATCCGTCAGCTCTGGGAATAAGCTGTGCCTACTTTTAGGCTCAAAACGCCACGTGTTGCATCACCCTTAGGGTGGTGTGTTCACACGTGGCAGTAAGGCATGCATTTTCAAAGGTTCAAACAGCTGAGAAGAGATTTGCCTGATTACATAGCTCTTAACATTGTTTACAAACTGCATGTGTTCATGTAATGCTAACACTGGTGTTAACATAGTGTTAACACATGCGTTTGTTAATACCCCCTGTGCTGCTTACCAAGGGATCTGATCCTCTTCAGGGCAGCCCCAAGGTCTGCCAAGTGTATACAGTAAATAAAATTAATTTAAAACATTATAATAGTAATAATAAAAAATAAAATATAAGCCCCTAAAATGTCACTTTCCCAAACAAACACTTAATAAAATATTAACCCCCTAACAACCAGGCCCTTTGTAATAAATGGTGTAAAACGAGACGGCCTTAAATTATTCCCATAGCTAATGAGTGTTGCTGCATATTGCAGCAAACACCCACCAGTAACACGCATGTTAACCCTTTGATCACAGCCGGCAAAGCTGCCGGCGGCATTAAAAAGCCTGCAGTGTGTGGCAGCCGCCATGTTAGCTTAGATCGTCACTCCGACCGTCACTACCCGAAGCTGTCTCGTTTTAATACATTTATTACAATGTGCATACTACATACTACATGTGCATACTACATATACTGCCGTACTGTAGCATGGCAGTATATGGTAGGGCCAATCAGACAACCTAAGGTTAATGTACCCTATGGGATCCGAAAAATAGTAAAAAAAAATTAAAAGTAAAAAAAAATCCATAAAAATTCAAATCACCCCCTTTCCCTCGAACTGATAGAAATAAACAGTAAAAATGATAAACATGTTAGGTATTGCCGCGTCCCAAAATGTCCGATCTATCAAAATATAATAGCAGTTATTCCCAGCGTTTATTCCAGTAACGGAAAATATTGCTCAAAGTTGAAAATACCACTTTTTTGCCATTTTGCTAAATATTAAAAATTCTATAAAAAATTATAAAAAGCTGCACATTGCTAAAAATGGTAGCATTTAAAACATGATCAAAAGTTGCAAATAATCACGCACAGCTCCGTATACTAAAGTATGAAAAAGTTATGAGAGCCAGAAGATGGCAAAACGAAGAATTTTATTTTGTACAGGAGATTTAAATTTCTTTAATTGTATGAAAACATTCTAAAACCTATATAAACGTGGTTAATATAGGATACATGTCGATTGGGGCACACAGTAAAAGCCATAAAAACCAAGCCCACCAGAAAATGGCGCAAATGCATTTTTTCACCATTTTCACTGCGTTTGGATTTTTTTTCCCAGTATACGCCATGGAATATTAATACTGTCACTATGAATTACAATGTGTTATGCAGAAAACAAGCCTTGACACAGTTCTTTACATAGAAAAAATTAAAAGTTTTGGATTTTTTAAGATGGGGAATGAAAAATGAAAACACAAAAATGAAAAAGGGTCTGGTCATTAAGAGGTTAAAAACATAAATACAAAAAACCCCAACATATTTAGCATCACCACATCCGTAACAATCTGTATACTAAACAGAATCGTTATTGGACCCACACGGTGAACGCCCTAAAAATAAAAGCCAAAAAACATTCTGAAAAAAGATCATTTTTTAAATACCCTTAAATATGCTCAAAAAAGTGACTTAAAAAATGTTATGATTCCAAAATAAGACCACTAAAAAGAACAACTCAACCAGATTTATCAGCTGAAAAATAAAAATATTCTGCCTTTAAAAAAAAATCTCATCAAATAGCTATAGATGCCCCAAAATGATGTATGAGATAGCATTGCTTCTATTCTATGCCTGAGTGCCCATACAGCATGTTATCACCACATATGGAATTTTGGTGCACTCAGGAAAAATTGGGTATCAAATTTTGTGTAGCTTTTTTATCATTTAATCAATTGTGAATGTTTAATTTTCCACCCAAAATGAATGTGTTGTCCAAAAATATTAGAATTTGTAGAACACACCTCCATTGTGTTTTGTCCCCTATAAAACATCTAAAGAGTTAACAGATTTTTTCTGCTTTTTTTATATCTTGAGGGGTATAGTTTCCATAATGAGTTAATTTACAAGTCTTGCTGTTAGTAAAAGTAAAATAAAATGACATAATGCAACTATTTGCAGGTAAAAATTAGAGTGGTTAGTTCAGAGGAAACATCCAAAGTTGAATGTGTCATGTAACCCATGTGGTTTTAGTGTTTTAATTTGGTAAATCAAATGAGACTTGCACCACGGCTGCCCATATTCATTTGGGTGACAGCCCAATCATCCATTTGAGATTGCAGTTATGATGATTTTTTAAATGTTCTGCTGTCCATTTAGGCTGAAATACTTTAGTCTTCTTTATAGCCTCTGCCTTCAATTTGCCTTAATTCTTGATGTTTGTGAAATATTCTCTGATCCTTCATTCTGATCTTCATTTCTTGACCAGTTGGTTTTCTATGGTCTGACTTTTTCTATAGCCACTTGATGCATATTTCCTTAGTAACTGTTCTAGATCTACATCCAGGAAGAGGACCTGCCAGTGGCAATTCAACATATTCATTTTGTGCCACTTATTGTGCAAAGTTGTAATACAGTGTGTCACAGGTGTCCCTGCGATCCATGCTTTGGAATCGCAGGCACACCCGTGCCACTCTCTGTGGCGCTGCCCGCCCCAGTCCCCACTAACCTGGCGGGGGCCTCTCCTCCCAAAGGTTGCGTCCATATCTCTTTCAGTTCCAGAGACAGCTGCCATGTCCAAGTATATTAAAGAGAACTTGCAGAGAGGCTTCAAATCCTCCTCTCCGGCTGGCGCAGGTTTCTTTTTCGTGACTAAAAAGGATGGCTCCCTCCGTCCTTGCATTAATTATCGTGGGGTGAACAAGTTCACGGTTAAAAACCACTACCCCCTGCCATTGATTACTGAGCTTTTTGACCGCCTGCACGGCTCCAAGGTTATTTCCAAGCTGGACCTTCGTGGGGCCTACAACCTCATTGGAAGACAGCATTTAACACCTGTGATGGACATTTTGAGTACTAAGTGGTGCTCCAGCTGTCTTCCAGGAGTTTGTGAAAGACATTTTTCAGAAATCTGCTTTATATGTGTGTCGTGGTCTAGCTTGACAACATCTTGGTGTATTCTCCAGACCTTGAGACCCATCAGTTACACATACGTCAAGTTCTGGGTTGGCTATGGGCTAACCATCTCTACGCCAAGCATGAAAAAAGTCAGTTCCACCAACAGAGCCTTCCTTTCCTCGGCTATATTATCTCCGAAAAGGTCTTCAGATGGATCCAGCCAAACTGTCTGCGGTTCTTCAGTGGCCACGTCCAGAAGATCTACAAGCCATACAAAGGTTTCTGGGTTTTGCAAACTATTACAAGCAGTTTATCCCGAATTTCTCCACTCTGGTGGCTCCCATCGTGGCGCTCACCAAGAAGGGTGGCAATCCCCGCCTCTGGCCCTCGTCGGCTGAAGATGCCTCCTCAATGTTGAAGTCCGCTTTTGCCTAAGCTCCTGTTCTCACTAGGCTTGATACAGAAAAACCCTTTCATCTCGAGGTGGGTGCCTCCTCCGTAGGGGGCGGCTACCTCTCGGCAAGACATATTAGACCTGCACTCCGGGAGAAGATTTTGTCTTGGGGACATTCTTTGTGATTGACTGGGCACCCATGGGTACAACATTCCGTGGCCCTCATCTCCCGCTACTACTGGTGGCCAGACCTGGTCAAATCGTTCGGAATTTCATCCTGCTCCTCCTGTGCCCATAACAAAGCCTCTCGCCTCAAACCGGCTGGACTGTTACTTCAGTTGCCAATACCCAGTTGCCCATGGTCTCATGTGGCTATGGACTTTGTCACTGATCTTCCTGTCTCCTCTGGCAATACCGTCATCTGGGCGGTGACGGGCCATCTTCTCCATGGCTTGCCAGTTTGTTCTTCTAGCATATCTTCTGGCTGCATGGACTTCCGCAACACATCGTGTCCGACCAAGGGGTCCAGTTTGTGTCAAAGTTCTGGCGTTCCTTGTGTAACCAGCTGAAAGTAAATCTGGACTTTTCTTCTGCTTACCACCCTCAGTCGAATGCTCAAGTAGAAAGGGTGAATCAGACTGTTACCTCTGCCACTTCGTCTCAGCCAGTCAAGATAACTGGGCTGATCTGCTACCGTGGGCTGAGTTCTCCTATAACTACCTGGACTCTGGGTCTGCTGGGGCAGCTCCTTTCTTTGTTGTCTATGGACGAATCCCTCGTTCTCCTCTTACGCTGCCCTCCGATGTCCCTGCGGTTGAGGATCTGATGCAGGACCTCAAATCCATTTGGAACAAACCCGCCAGTCTCTCCTCCGAGCCACTAATCGCACCCAGGCTGATAAGAACCATAGGATTCCTCCTGTCTTCTCTACAGGTGACAATGTGTGGTTATCCTCCAGATACATCCGGTTGAAGATACCCAGCTACAAGCTTGGTCCCCACTTCCTCGGTCCTTTTGAGGTAATTCAGTGCATTAATCCAGCAACCTACAAACTCCACCTTCCTCCATCTATGTGCATCCTGAACTCCTTCCATGTCTCCCTCCTGAAGCTGATGTCTATGAGGTTAAGGAGGTGTTGGACATGAAGACATTGAGAGTTAAGCCTCTCTTCCTTGTTGACTGGAAGGGGTTTGGGCCAGAGAAGATATCCTAGGAGCCTAAAGAGAATATCCTGGACCAAAATTACCCTCTCTTCTTGGTCTGAAGGAGGGTAAGGCCGAAGGGGGGGTCACGGGTGTCCCTGTGATCCATGCCTTGGATCGCAGGCACACCCGTGCCTCTCTCTCCATGGCGCTGCCCGCCCCAGTCCTCTCTTACCTCGCCACGCTCCTGCTTCCGTCCCCGCTAGGCCACGCACATGTACCTGCTCCCTCGGGCACGCGCCGGCACTCGAAGATTTAAAAGGCCAGTGCACATCTGATTGGCGCTGATAATTCCGGGTTTCCCATAAAGACCGGCTGCTCCCATCAACCCCCGCCAGATCTTTGAACTCATTACTCATTCCCTCTCTGCCTTGATCCCCAGTTATGACCCCGGACTTGACCTCTGACCTTGCATCTGACTGCCTGCCTGTGCCTGACCCCGAAACTGCCCACTGATTCTGTACTTCAACCTTGGCTGCCACCGCATGCTAGTCACGCCTGTGGAACAACCTGGTGGCACCACACTGCAGCAAGACCACCCTGCTTTGCGATGGGCTCTGGTGAAGACAAGGTGCCACTTAGATTCCTGTCCCAGATGTCGGCTAGTGTCATCTCCCACGGTGGTCCAGGGGGTTCACTGAACCCGAGTCCTGACACAGTGCCCTTGTGTATCTTCTTTTTTTTCTCCTTAAAGGGGTTGGCCACTCTTTTACATAAATTGCCCATGTGCCTTTACTGACTTAATAATACTCCCTGAATGTTCAACCATTGATTCATCATCCTCGATACTTTACTTTAGTGCTGTCTGTAAACTCGTTGTGGATCTTTGCTTACATGTCAAACAGGGGCGCCAGGTTTTGGGGAAGATATATAACATCCCGACGGTGGTTATGATTTATAAACGTTGGCATTATATCAATAAGTTAGGAAGGAGTTATTTGGAGTTTTTCCTTTGTGGGAAAATGAGAATTATCCAGAAATAGCTAAATTAGGTCCCTTGCAATATTTAAATAGCAAAGGGATTGAATCTAACAGATGTATATGTAGATGGTAAAGTTAGATCATGGGAAGGTATGAATGAGGAATACAGTTTAATGGATAAATACAAATTTGAATATATCCAACTTGCTCAAGCTATTCGGGCTATTAAGAATAAGAATAAGTTCCTTAAAGGTATCTGTCCAACGATTATTAGTGAGGTCCTAAAAAAGGGGAGAAAAAAAGGAATACTAACATGGTTATATAGGACAATCTTGCAAGAATCAGGGAAAAAACGTAATTTTAGGAGCGAAGAGAAATGGAGAAAAGATGATGTATATTTAGAGGACATTAACTGGAAAAGACTCTATAGTAATATTCGGTTGGCTGCAAGGAACGGTAACCACCGTATGATTCAGTTTAATGTTATAGACAGGTTGTAATTCCCCCTCCCAAATTTTTGTTTAACATAGGTAGAAAAAAAACGATAAATGCCCTCACTGTTCTATAGAAGTGCTGGTTTTCTGCATAATATTTAGAATTTTCCTGAGTTATCTTATTATTGGTGGGAGGTATCGACAGAAGTGCTAAAATGCTGTGATTTATTGATTCCCCCCCCCCAATTGAGCTTGGGATTCTTGGAGTTGATTCAGGTCTACGGGTAAAAGGAAGAATAAATATTTTCTTTTTCCCTTTATGCCTTTATCTTCCGAGATGATTCTATTGCTTATGTTATTGTAATTTCAAACCTCGTTGTACTTTAAAAAAAATTTTTATTGTCAACCTAAACATAGAAGTGAGGGTACCACTCTTGTAGATAGGTAAAGACACTGCCAATATAATGATAACTGCACAATGGACTCTGGTTTACACTTGAGCTTAAAACAAGAGGTAAGTAATTGGTCATAAGTTCTTAATATTAAAAGAGCGACACTTTAAATTACATCTTCCTTGTGATAAATCCTCCCCATTATATAGTATCTGGCGTTACAGTAGCAAACCATTGTATATTATAAAGTGTATGCAATTTATATGTTGACGCTTTGTAACATACATTTATATCCTTACAGAACCTTTTTTCATTGTACTCCTTTTTTAGCTGTGTATTGATTTTTCTGGTTATGTCTGTACAATATATACTAGATATTATGCATGTATTTTCCTTTATAAACAATAACGCCAATGTAACATATTTCCGCACAGGTCAGCTCAAAAAATACAGGTTGCAGTAATCGGAGGAGGACTAGTTGGTCTCTCAACAGCACTTTGTATTATAGAATGTCTTCCACAATGCTCTGTCACTGTTATTTCTGAGGAGTTCTCTCCAAACACCACAGGTGATGTTGCAGCAGGTTGTCTTATACCTCACGTCTATCCTGGTAAGGATTCAGAGAGTTCATTAAATAAAAACCCATGTTATTTACAAACCTAACAATTCACAATTTCCCATTTTGTTTTGTAAGACACACCACTTCATCAACAGAAAGCCTGGTTTAAGGAAACATTTAACTACTTATTTAAAATTGCTAATTCCTCAGAGGCTAGTGAAGCTGGCATATATTTGATTTCAGGGTAAGTACATACACCTCATATCAAAGAATGGGCTTTTCTTCATCTCTTGCTGCTTAGGCCTCTTGATGTATCCAGAGGGCCAAAACTACACCAGGCCTGGGTGCCCACTCCACCAGCAACCCACATGGCATGGAGGTGACGTAGTCGCAATTGTAACTGCAAATCTTTGCACTGCGCAAGAATTTGCAATTATTCCACTGCTTCTATGCCAGAAAACTGGTGTAGAAGCAGTGATAAATCTCCCCCATAGGCTGTTGTCTGGACAGAAATGCTGGAATAAGGTTAGTGGAGGCCCATTGGGTTCAAAATCTGGTGGAGGACCACTATTGTATGTAGCTCAGTTGGTGGTACACATTTATTATTCCAAGGGCGTTGCTAGGGTCATAAAATATCCAGGGCACGGGCCCCAATACATATGTCAGTTCCTCTACATACCCCCCGCCCCCCACATATGCTTGCACTAATAAAAACAGTACTGATCATATACTGCTTCAGAAAACACAGTAGCTACCTATTACCTCTGACTCAGCAATGTGCCAGCCACCTAATAATAACCCCTCAATAAAGCCTGACATAAATACTATACACAAGAGTTCCCCTTTAATAACCCTTCAATTTGGCCCCTATTTATGGCCCACTATGACCCCCACCTAATAATGCTTCACACCAGATCTACACTAATTATGCCACAATGTTATCACCCTAGTAATACCCTCACAATAATTATGCCCCCGTGCCAGTATTGCCACACACTAGTTATGACCCCAAGCAAGTAACACCCCCACACAAATTATGACCCTATTCCAGTAATGCCCTCACACTCATTGTGTAACTGTAACAAGAAAAAAAACACATACCTCTCTTCACTAAAGGAGGAGGCATGGTGGCATCATTATACCATGTCTCCTGCTCTTGGCCACTATACTGAGCTCCTAGAAGCATGAGACATAATGCAGTGACCTCTCTAGTGGTGCACTGACCTGACAGCAGAGAGAGGATTTCTATTTTAACACTAAAGTAACTAAGAACTGACTATTCAAGGTAAAATAAATTCAAGCACCCTAGGTGGGGTAAAATAAAGAAAAAAAAATAGTTTAAAATTATGAACATGACAGGTATCGCTGTGTCTCTAAAAACTTGATCTATCAAAATATAAAATAAATTATCCTGCGGTATGAATGCGGTAACAAAAATAAAGTATACATTTCCAGGTTGGCTCTTTTTCACCATTTTCCCACCCATAAACATGTAAATGTCATAGGTGGTAAGACAAAACTAAGTAATTTTAGTATATCTGGACAGAAAAGTAACTCCCTTTCTGAAATTTTTTCCAGTTCCCTAGGACATCACACAGAATATTAAACGGTTTTAGTAAAGAGTACTATGGGGCTCATTTACTAAGGGCTGCGCTGCACTTTTGTCAGACTGTGCACATTCTTCATGGCTAAAACGGCTGCACAGTGTCTGGCCACTATCATACTCTGACGCAGGAGTGTCAGAGTATGATAAATCTCCCTCAATAACAGTGTGAGCACTGCATCATTTTATATCAACAATAAACCATTATTTTTTTTATTTGTTGCTGATTTTTGTCAGATGAATGGCAGTTATGATTTTCTAAGAATAGGAGGATCATGACAATGGTCAGTGTACACATATACATAGCATCACAAATGTACATAAAAGAACACACATCTCTGCAGCATTTCTATATCCATATGAAGTACAGTACATTCTATGCATTAACAATCAACCCTCAAACAATACATTTACTTGGTATAAAGGCCAGTGCCTGTAACTTCAGAGGAATCAGCAGGTTTATACTGTGGATCCTGCATGCATCCTCCCCGGCCATACCGTCCTGACCAGCTGATAAGATATTACAGCAGGTGAGGATTAGTGAGAAGTAATAGAAGGGGCTGGATAAGAGAGGGAGCTGTGCTGGGGGTTGGGGACATACAGGGAGAGGGAGCTGGAGCTGATAGCAGCACAGACGCTACATAGAGCTGCTAAGTGACAGCATCTTCTCCTGGAAGCAGTAAGCTGCCAGCGGCTGTCACCTGCTCATGCAATGCACAGCTTCACTCCCTGCCCCTGTTATCAGCCTAATGCAGACCCGGACTACTCACCTCTGTCTGCCTCCAGAGGACACAGACGGAGAGGAGAATGTGGAAGCTGCTGGACAGCAGGACAAGAGTCCTGACGCTCCAGAGACATCCGGGGCACAGACCAAAAGATTCGGGGCACAGGCCCCGGATCTTTTGACCTAACGACGCCCCTGTATTATTCTAAATTATTATTAATATTCTAACCTTTTTCCTACTTACATGTTAGCCTAGATGGCATAGTGGCAGTGGTTTTAACTTGGCTGCTTGCTTGGATGCCACCGTGCCATAATACTGACTACTAGTCCCAGTTGGCACACCAGTCCCATGCGCTACTGTCTTTCTATAGTTCTCTCGCCACCTCTCACTGCCAAGTGTTCTGTGAGTAAATAAACCTAAGGCTACATTCACATGGACGTTTTTTTGCAGCCACAGCTCGGAATGGTGAGTACACGTTGTGCTCACTGTATTGAGCACAGATGCCATAGCCCTCTATAGGGGACATATATCCAATATATGTCATGTGACAGTCATGTGAATGCACCCTAACACTGATTGGCTAGGACTTGGCTGGCAACAAGTTCAACCAAGCAGTTTTACTAAGGGCGGGGGTTTTAGGTGTTAACCTATGGAGCCCTCCCCATAACCCAGCTTGCCGGACAGCTAGATGTGTGGCATGAAAGCAAGTGTGCAACACAAAAATTTTGCCTAAGAAAATAGCCAAATAAGGTCACGAAAAATTTAGTGCATTAGCGGATAACTTGCACTATGGACATCGCTGATAAGAACACATGTGACAAGCAAATTCCAACCAAAAATCTACCAGCGTTGGTTTTTATGACTTCTGTCAGTAATGCTAAGGTGGATGTGACAATGCAACCCTAATGACAATCGCAATCTTGTGGGACACAAGTAATTGTAATTCTTATGTTACTATGTTATTATTAACCTCATTGTCAGTGACTCCTAAAATAATTGCACAAAGTAGGTTACTTACATCAACTGAATGTATCATCTACAGTGACTTAATAGGGTAAATGGGTTGTTGCCCTTAGTTGTGTGGTTCACATGCATTTTTCTTGTTTTTAGATGGCAGATTTTCAAGTCTGCCCCTAAAGAAGTCTACCCATTTTGGAGTGAAACTGTCCTAGGGTTCCGCATAATGGATGAAACAGAGCTGGCAAAATTTCAATCTTATAAATTTGGTCAGGCTTTCACAACACTAAAATGCCAGGCTTCACAATATTTACCATGGATGGAGAAAAGGTATGCTTTATTAATATTAAACCTATGAAAAACTAACCTATATCAACAGGGATTTAGCCAACAAATAAGTTACCAACACATTTTATATATCAAAAAATGGAAATGCTTTATTTCTATACTTGTTAAATTAATAACATGGGAAATAATGGGGGTCATTTATCTTAGGCTTTTTGATTTTACAGTTAATGGCTGATATATCTTTAAAATCCAGATACATATATAAAAGTTGGAATTTTGGCACAAAACGTGGTAAAATGAAACAATTCTGGCACAAATAAACTCCAGTCCCGAGCAGGCATAGGCAAAAGTTTAAAAGGGGGTTGCTGAAGAATGAATAACTTTTGTGTGACTTTTTTTAAAAATCTGAAAAAAAACTTTAAAACAACAGACTAATGTGAAAAATTTTAATCATTTAAAGCATTTGAAATAATTCCAATTTACATGTTAAAACAGGGTTCATGAAAAAAAATCCTTCCTTTGCACCTGCCCTGGACCAGGTGCAGATTTGTTTCTAAAAAGTTGCAAAAATAAGCAAAAAAAGTGATATATAAGTTGCACAGAACATCTGAAAAATAAAGATACAAAAGGCACACTGCACAAAGTGCAGACCAAGGCGTACTTGAAAAACGACAGCAAAAGTTGCAGTGAAAAGTCGTAAAAACAACAAAAATTAGACAATTTAACCAGCAAAATAAAGATGCATGTTCCCAATGAGCTTGACAGTATTCTGTATTGTTTTCTAATTTTGTTCTCCAATGTTCATACACAAAAGACCACGTCAAAAGTATGGTATAAACCAGGGGTCCCCAAACTACGGCCATGGGCCACATGCGGCTCGCTTCTATCCGGCCCCCATAATCATTGACGCTCAAAAAGCGCCAATGATTAGGCTCCTGCTGGAGCCCTCTGCGGGCCGTGGCCTTCGGCAGTCGGGCAGGGGCCTCCGTCTGTCTGGACAGAAAGCTCCTGCTTGTCACTGTATAGTGCTCGATGTGTCCGGAAATGGCCCCTCGAGCACTATTGCTGCAGGTGAAGCCATGTGGCCGGAAGACAACCCCAGCACACATCGCTCCTTGAACCTGGATGCGCGGCCGCGTGATGACGTCATCACGCAACCTCGCGCCCCTTCCTGTCCAGCAGCAGCCAGAAGAAAGAAGAAGTGGGAGCCAGAGGTGAGTACAGGATTTTTTTTTAAGCATAGGAAATAATTCATTATGAAAGGCAGCATAGGTAATAATTAATTATGAGGGGAAGCATAGGAAATAATTAATTATGAGGAGCAGCATAGGAAATAATTAATGGTGGGGTGGGGCAGCATAGGAAATAATTAATGGTGGGGGTCCCAGTATATTTAAGAATTAATTGACCCAATTAATTAAAATAGTTCCTTAGGGGGTGCAGTATATTAAATAATTAATTGAGGGGGCCCCAGTGTATTAGGGATGAGGTCACATGTACCGCTATTTATTTTTAAACTTTAGTCTGGCCCTCCAACGGTCTGCGAGGGACAGTGAACGGCCCCCTTTGTAAAAAGTTTGGGGACCCCTGGTATAAACACTATAAAAAGGTATACAAGTATGACCAAAACCACCAGGTGGCAGCAAAATTTATTGTTAAAGTGCAAAGGCAGGGAAGGGAACAAACGAGCAAGGAAAGGGATATATGTTTAAGTTTGTATCAAATGAAATGTATGCACGTTGTCTAGGGACATGAGAGAAAAGTTCCTTTGCACTGGGTTAGGATGTAGCTGTATCCAGTGTTTTTGTTATTTTTTTCTGTCCTCTATCAGATTCCCCTTCACATTCTTGTGTTTTTTGTTTTTAAAGTTTGTGCAAAACTTAGATACACTGTAACACTTATATTTCTCTATTTAAAAGCACGACTTTCATAGAACTTTAATACATATTAATACTTTGTCATGGATGACCAGTACATAAATTAAAGGGGTTTTCCCAGGAAACAAGTTAGACCCTTTTCACTGGATAAAGCCAAACTGGCTGACCAGTGGGGGTCTCATTGAGGAGACCAAGGTTTCTCCGTCGGACCCCTTGTCTCTCCCTGAGGTGAGAGTTTGGCAATCTCTTTCAGCTCCATAGAGATGAATGGAGCTGAACGGAAATGCACGGCTGTCTGCTCCACTGATCTCGGGGAACAGCGAGTGGTCCGACGGAGATACCTCGGACCCCATCAGACCCACCCCTTTCTTTTGATTTGTGAGGGTATCATCATGAGACTTCCGTCGATCAGCATGTTAGGCCCTATCCTTTTCTTGGGGCCTTGAGGCAGCAGGGGCCTAGAATATCGGAGTGGCTGGCGCTTGCGGCCTAGTGCACGCTGATGTCACGGTGCTTGGTATGGGGACCAGAGGGCTGTCCTACAGTCTGGCAGGTCTCTAGCAGGTGGTGCGTGCAAGAAATATGGAGGGAGAGGCTGATGCAGTGCTTTCTCCCTAAGGCAACCACTGAGGATCTGTAAGCTAGGTCCCTGGGTGGTAGACAGACATATCCACATTGCACATCCTGAAAATATTATCAGGTGACATGCTTCTTTATGTAATTTGCCATGTGTCAGTACAGAGTCCAGGTGTTCCAAAGGTGAGTCAAAAGGTAAAGGTTCCAAAGAGATTTCCCTGTTCATTCTTTGATACTACTTCTTAATTTTCTTTTAGGCTATCCATCTTTGTTACTATTAGGGATATGCACTTGACGCATATTTAGTGCGGATTTACCACGTTGCAGATCTGCATCGTAATAAGGTAGCGTTGTACACATTGCAGAACACATTGCAGAAAGACAACTCCAGTGGAAACGCCTTTCCACTAAATGGGGCAGATTTATCAAGCTGTCTGGAAGTCAGAATATTTCTAGTTGCCCATGGCAACCAATTGATCTGGAGCAAATAATCGAGGATGCAGAATTACCGCTGGGTTAAATACCACAGCCGTTACACTGTATGTGCAGTTACCCTTAGGCTAGATATGCTTTCTTGGGCTGCAAACAAGTTTGTTATTTGTGACCCATGTATATTGTTGTGTCAAGTTCATTCTCACACCGATGACAACAATAAAGACTCCAAACACCAGGCAGGAATGGGACCTGCTCAGAGTTTTTCAGCTCAGTGAGCTGGCACTCACATGGATCCATAGAAATCGGGACCATGTGCATGAGCCCATAGAAATACATATGTCCACGTGTTATCCGTTGAAAAGTATATAGCAAACAGTCAAAAACTATGCTCATGTGCATGAGGGCTAGGTTAATAATAATAATCTTTATTTTTATAGTGCCATCATATTCTGTTGAGCTTTACAACTTATAGGGGGATTAAAATAACAATTAAAATAAGACAAAAGTCACAAATAATGATTTCTGAGTGGTGAAAGTAGATTTCAGTTAGTTCAGTTATTATACTAGTATACAAGTCATCCTACAGGCAATCCTACTGGATATCACACAATAATGTTATTGCTATACCTTAGGCCTTTTTAAGAATACAAATGTTACTTTACAAATGTTAAATCTAATATTTACTGCTGTTTCTCAACATAGATTTAAAAGCAAAGGAGGATATGTGGAAAAAAGAAAAGTGATTGATGTGTGGGATCTACATGGCACTTATGATGTGGTTGTGAACTGCTCAGGACTAGGCTCAAGAGATCTGTTTGGTGACCAGTCTATATATCCAGTCCAAGGACAAGTACTGGAGGTCAATGCACCCTGGATAAAACATTTCATTAGAGACGGTGATGGAAGCACATATATTTACCCTGGAATATCATATGTAACTCTTGGGGGAACAAGGAAGAAGGATGACTGGAGTTGTCTACCAAATGCACAGACAAGTAAAGTTATTCTAGAACGATGCTGCCACCTGGAACCCTCCTTGTATGGGGCTCCAGTAATCCAAGAGAAGGCAGGTCTAAGGCCAACTCGCTCAGCCTTGAGAATAGTAAAAGACGTATTGGTTAAAAATGGACAACAGCTGCCTGTTATTCATAACTATGGTCATGGTGGGGGTGGGTTTTCTATCCACTGGGGAACCGCCAATGAAGCTACAAAATTACTACAACAATTAATTCCGTTTATACATCATTTTAAATTAGTGTCAAAATTATAATTTTTAAGGAAACTTGGGAAATTTATACCTACATATTTTCACTTTAAGTTTCCAATTTAGTTAAATTATTTTTGTATTCTGATTCTTCTGGGTGTATGGGATTTCATTCATAATTGGTGCATGTCTTCTTCTCTCAGATTTAAATGAGTTTTGATATCTGTATTGGATCAAGAGTGAAACTGCGCGTAGACAGCCTTACCACGAATAACAACAGGCTTACTGTCTGAAACATGTAGGACTTCTGTATTCCATTTCAGTGACATCATCAATCACTGTGTATGTGTGTGTGTGTGTGTATATGTATATATATATATATATATATTTAATATAAAACATCCCATAACCTTTCTGTGCCCTACTTCCTTATCTAATCAATAAACTTCAGTTAAATTCACCTGTGGCTCATGTGATCAATATATGTCGACCAGTGGTACTGCTTCCTAGGATATACTGTACACCATAATGTTCTGTATACTTGACATCATAAATGCTTATTGATTTCTCTCTTGCCCCCCAACGTTCAGTAGTGATGGCACAGTCAGATGTAGGATTGCCAGAAAGGGTACTGCATGGGCTGAACTTGCATTACATTTGTACCCAGGTAGTATTTTATAAACTAAAATTAGGAATTGAACATAGAAAAGATTTACACTTGTTCTATGTTTAAACCCATTCTTTGTTTTGGGAGAAATACTGGCACCAATAATGGAAATATGAAAGTGTGCATGAAGCATTACACAAATCACTGTTTATATATAAGATTTTAACACTAGTTACATTCTGCTAGTTAAAGGGAACCTGTCACCAGGAGACCCATTTTTAGCATTCCCCCAGTCCCCACAGAGCATAGTACATACACTGCCAAAAATTGGTTTTACAGAAAAAAAGATATGTTATATTGTACCTTTCATTAGCATCTGCTGTGTGACTAGGCAGTTGCCAAATGGGAGGGGCTGGAAAGGAGCAGTTTCCCCCCACCTTTGGGAAAATTGCTTCTCCATGTGACCTTTTCAAATATATGAAAACTCCCATCACTTGGCTTAGCGACGCCCCCTGCTCCTCTACAGCCAGTCCCGAGTGTGGAGAGTTATTCATATATTGGAAAAGGTCACATGTTTCCCAAGGGTGAGGGGGAACTGCTCCTTTCCAGTCCCTCCTTTTTGGCAACTGCCTAGTCACACAGCACATGCTAATGGAAGGTACAATATAACATATCTTTTTTTCTGTAAAACCAATTTTTTATACAAAAACACTTTGGCAGTGTATGTACTATGCTCTGTGGGGACTGGGGGAGTGCTAAAAATGGGTCTCCTGCTGACAGGTTCCCTTTAAGTCTGCATTTATTTTTGGGTAAAGAAAAACACAGCTATAGTAGGCTCTGAAAAGTACAATACCGCTGCTAGCCAGCAGATTGTGCCCAACTCTTAGATTTTTGCAGTAGGATAAATACATCTCTTTTGAAGAGATGTAAAAGGTCCAGCATTGGGCATTTACAGAAGCTGTTTTCAAGTCATTATTTGAGAAATTCATATGATTAGTGTCTGCCCACCAATATATATTCTTATATGAACAAACACCTTTTTTCCCCACACCTTGTTGTCTTTAAATTCAACAACGGTACTATAGATTAACATCTACAAGAGTATCTTCAGAATCTCATCCACAGCTACTACTGTCTGATGAGAACCTTTACTAAGGTAGGTACAATATGGTTTACCTTATTACCATCTCGTACTTCTGCTGGTATTTTTTTTAATATAATATGTGCCCCAGAGACTCAGCAGTAATGGAGTAACAAGAACATGTGGTGTGTATTTTCCTGAAGCGGGGGCAACATGACATCAAAGCAGAGCCTCTGTGTAGAAGCAAACGCAGGCCATTATGGGAGGGGGGTCGTTGCACTGCACGAGTGCCACAAAAAGGTGAGTAAAGCTTATTTTTAATAACTAATTAGGCACAAATTAAAAAAATTAAATCACAGACAAACTTATATTAATCATGCCCATGTATGTGGGGTAGAGCTAATTGGCCCAGGCTAGTGGGATAAGGCTAGAGTTAAAGTTAGTGGATATATTAAGGTTCTTTAAAGCAATTTTAAAGCTAATGCTGGCATTGGATCATTTGAGAGATTATATGGAGTTGAGGTGTTACTCCTCATCTCCTATCCACCTCTGGCTTTGGCTTCAAAAAGCAAAATTAGATATTGTGAATGCAAAAACTGTGGCACCCTTTACAGATTCACACACATGTTTATTTATTTCCCTCAGTGTCTCCAGTGCTGTAGATACTGTGCAGCTCCAGGTTCCATGCTACACATTTGGTGGGAGTGTAGTACAGTTCTCCTCTTTGGTTTGGCTTCTGTGACCTCTACAGAGCTCTCTATGGAGCCCTTGGGGATCTTACTCCACCCTACACTCTATATTGCCAGGTCATCTTAGCGATATAAAGAAAGGTCTGCTCTGATACTTCTTGGTAGCCGCAAGACAGGTTATCCCTCGGTTATGGAAATCAGACACTCCCCCCTCCAAACTGATGCATCCAAAATGATCCCCAAAAAATGTAAATTCTGAAATCCTGAAAATACGGAAAACCGATGTTCTATTTGTAAGCCATGTGACATCAAAATAAAATATCCAGACATTTACAAAATTCTGAAACCAAGTAGACAAAGTAGACATATGTGAAATGTTAGTCCTAAAAGGAGATCATTTAAAATTTTGAAAATAGCTAATTATTCAAACATTTTGCCATTTCTAAAACATTTCTTATAAATAAATGCAAAACTTATCAAACAATATTTACCACTAACATTAAGTACAACATGTGCCAAAAATCTCAAAAATATATATATATATAATATATATAAAGTAATGCATGACAGAAAATGGGTATGAGCCTTAACCCCTTAAAGTGGGTTTCCCACAAACTAAAGTTAGGCCCTATCCAAGGGATAATCTCTATGGAGCTGACGGAAACTGCCAAGCGCTGTGCTCGGCAATCTTTGTAAACTCAATAGAGATGAATGGAGCAGAACAGTCATACGCAGCTGTCTGCTCCATTAGTCCGATGGACCTCTCATTTTCGCAATCTGTGGGGGTCTCAGGACTAAGACCCCACTGATCAGTAACTTACGCCCAATCCCATGGATACGGCCTAACTTTAATTAGTGGGAAAACCCCTTTAACGTTTTTTTTGCAGACAGAGCTTGTAGCAGTGAACGCGGCGTCTTGTTTTGGCATCTAACCTATTTAATAGCAAACCAAAAAGCGCCTGTGAGAGCTTTTTGCGAATGTGCATTTGTGCAGCTTTGTGCAGTGTCCAAAGTGGGACTAATGATTAAAGGACTTAAGCTTGAGGGCCTTTAGCAGGTAACAGTACACTTTTTCAATGAATTCTTTTCTTCCATATTTTCTCTTGTATTCCCCATTAGTACAATGGACTTCACAAGTGGCAATGCTAAACAGTGTACATCCTGTGCCATGTATGCTTTCCTTGAGCAACCGTTTAAGGGGGCACCACAATAAGTTTTTCCAGGTTGGAGGATGAGGGGGATATCGGCTCAGGATAGCAATGGTGCAGCAAGACATGGCCTCTAGCAACCAGGAGACTGTCTGCTCCAGTAAGAAAGGTTATGGGAGCACATACAAGATCAGACAGGTGCTGGTAGTGGGAGATTCGATTAATAAGGGAACAGACCACGCAATCTGTCACAAAAACTGTGCATACCGAACAGTATGTTGTTTACCTGGTGCTCGGGTTCGGCATGTTGCGGAACGGGTTGATGAGGATCCAGTAGTCATGGTCCACATTGGCACCAATGACAAAGTAAGAGGTAGGTGGAAAGTCCTTAATAATGGTTTCAGGGAATTAGGCCATAAGCTCAGGGCAAGAACCTCAAAGGTAGTTTTCTCTGAAATACTATCTGTAGCATGTGCCGCACCAGAAAGGTAGCGGGAGATCAGGGAGAAAAATAATTGCTCAAAAGTTGGTGTAGGAAGAAGGGCTTTGGGTGTATGGAGACCTGGGCTGACTTTGCTGTTGGCTACAGGCTCTACAGTAGGGATGGGCTGCACCTCAATGGGGTGGAGTGTTTTAACTAGAGACCTGGGGGGAGGGCAAGAAGACAGTGTAGATAGTGAACTGGGAACAGTCATGGTACAGGGAGTAGGAATGGGGGCTGGGATAAGATCAGGGAATAAGAAACAAAGGAATAAGGATAGGGAAAACCATACAAAGTGTGTGTACACTAATGCCAGAAGCCTCACAAACAAAATGGAGAAACTGGAATGCTTAATGTTGGAGGGAAAATATGATATAGTGGGTATCAGTGAGGAATGGCTGGACAATAGCTATGACTGGGCTGTTACTATAGATGGTTATAGTCTTTTTAGAAATGATCGTATAAATAAAAAAGTAGGAGGGGTTTGTTTATATATGAAATCTTGCCTCAAACCTGGCGAATATAAGGGGAGGGAAAAAGAATAATAAAATATTACTAGGGTTTTATTATAAGGCTGCAAATATAATGGAGGCAGCAGAGGAAATGCTGATAAGTCAAATGAATGCGGCTTCAAAGCATGGTGAAGCACTTATCAAGGGGGACTTCAATTACCCAGATATTGACAGGGGGCAGAAACATGCAGGTCCTTCAAAGGTAGCAGGTTCTTGTCAACAACAAAAGACAATTACCTTTGACAACTAGTCCTGGAGCCAGCAAGAAGGGGCACTGCAGGACCTTATCCTAACCAACAGACCTGACGGGTTTAAAAATTACACGCTGGGAGGAACCTGGGTAATAGTGACAACAATATCATTGATTTTGTATTACGCTTTACTAAGAGCGTTAGTGGAGGGGCAGCAAACATTCTAAACCTCAGAAGGGCAAATTTTCAGCAGATAAAGGAAGACCTTATAGACATAAACTGGGACAATGTTCTCAAAGACAAAAGCACCCCAAAAAATGGGACTTTTTCATAAATATATTGAAAAGGGCCATATGGGAAAAAGCATAAGACAAAACAAGAGAAAAGCCAATGTGGTTAACTGGTCCTGTAAGGAAAGCAATAAGCGAGACAGATGAGGCGATGAGGCGTTAAATGATTATAGAGAGAAAAATACTGTAAATTCTGAAAAATGCAGATAAAGGTCACAAAAGTAGAGACAGAGAGAAAAAATAATCCAAAGTGTGGGCCCTCTGAGGAATATCTGGCGGTCATGGTGGAAGGAAAGGAGGAAATCTACTGAATGTTGCCTCCTCGACTGTCTTTACCCAGGAAAATCCCCTGGTGGAAGACGTGATGAGGAATGATGTCAACTCTGTTTGGAAAGTCAACAGTTTACCCAGGAAGAGGTAAAACATAAGATCAAATCACCGGGGCCACATAGCATCCACCCCGAGTTCTACATGAACTTTGTGCCGTGATCGACAGACCGTTATTTTTAATATTTGAAGATCCGCTGGGGACAGGTTCTGTTCCACTGGAATGGCGCACAGCAAATGTGGTACCAATATACAAAAAAGGATTAGAAAGTGATCCTGGAAACTACAGACCTATGAGTCTAGCTTCTGTTGTGGGGAAAATATTTGAGGGGTTTGTTACAGATGCTATCCTGGAGTATCTCACTGTACATAACCTTATAACCCAGTATCAGCATGGGTTTATGAGAGATCGGTCCTGTCAGACTAATCTGATTGGTTTCTATTGGGAGGCAATTTCCAGACTGGATCTTGGGGAGGCTGTGGATGATGTATGTCTGTACTTTTACAAGGCATTTGACACAGTGCAGTATAAAAGGTTGGCACATAAAATGAGACTGCTGGGAATAGGAGAAAATCTGTGTATTTGAGTAATTAATTGGCTCAGTGATAAAAAAAAAAAAAATGGACGGTCGTTGCTAATGGCTCATTCTCAGATTGGGTTGATTGGATTGAGATTATTCAATTTAGAAAAAAGATGGCTGAGGGGAGGCAGTACAAGGATCTCTCCAAAGATCTTTTTATACCTAGGTCTGTGACCAGGACAAGGGGGGGGGCATCCTATACGCCTAGAGGAGAGAAGATTCTACCATTGCTATAGAGGTGGAATTCTTTACTGTAAGAGCAGTGAGACTATGGAACTCTCTGCCGCAGGAGGTTGTTATTGGGGACACTATGTATGTGTTCAAGAGAGGCCTGGATGCCTTTCTGGAGAGCAAAAATATCAGGGATTATAGGGGAAAAAAAGATTTGTTTTATTCTTAAAGGCTGTTTTTGCATTTTAATTTTACATTTTTCCCCCACCTTCAAGATTCCTTAACTTTTTTATTTTTCCATGTAAGAATCTGTAGGAGTACTTGTTTTCTGCATAACAATTTGCACTTGTATTTAATATTCCATGCCATGTACTGGGAAGCTGAAAAATCTAAATTGGTGAAAAAATGTATTTGTGCCCTATTTTCCTTTACGGGGTTAAACTCTGGGAAAAACAGTTATTATATTTTGAAAGATCAGACATTTTGGGACACAGCGATACCCAATATGGTTATGGTTTTTACTGTTTATTTATATTTATATCAGTTCTGGGGAAAGAGGGGTGATTAGAATTTTTAGGGGCTTTTTATTTATTTTTTAAAAACTTTTTAAAATTATTTTTCTTACTATTTTTCAGACCCCCTAGGGTACTTTCACCCTAGGTTGTCTGATTGATCTTACTATATACTGCCATACTACAGTATTGCAGTCTTTTTATTCTTCTATTAACTTATGGATTTTGTGTGAATTAACACGTGCTTTTTATGTATGACAATCTACAACATTTGCAAGTAGTCTAAAGCTTAATTCACTTGGCTGTGTTCATGCTGGAGCTTTAGTAAAGTACACAGCTGTACCCTTCCCTTCTCCGTTGAAAGCCTAGCAGCGAAACTGCCTGAGAGATGCTCCAGCCCATTCACACAGCACAGCTTTCTCTTTTAGTCTTGTTTCTTTGGTTACAGCTGAAAAGCTGAAAATGTTCTGCTTCAGTTTACATCTGGACAAGGTGCAATAATATGCAATAATATGAAGTTATGGGTAAGGGCAGAGCTAGTTCTGCTACTATTTAGCTGATATGAAAACCTTTCAAACTTTCTTTTTAATAATCTAGAAAATCTGGAAGATCACAAGAAATACCTGGACATGTTCATATGTAGCCTGTGGGGATAGACGTTGTGCATGTAACTGGAAAGCTTCCAAGTCACTGCAACAATTCCTTCACTGTACAGGTGTTTACAAATCCATAAAAATACATAACTTCAAAAAGTTTTTGTTGAAGAACTTCCCAAGCAGGAAGGCAAAGACCTCTGTATATTGAATGATAGACATTCATTGAAAAAAATTGACTTTTTTTCAAATACTTTACATCTATAAGTGTGTCAAATCGATAATTATTACCATATTTTCCGGACTATAAGGCGCACATAAAAACCTAGGATTTCCTTAGAAATCCAAAGTGCGCCTTATAGTCCGGTGCGCCCTATGTATGGAGGAGGGCAGCGGACCCTACTTACATAGGTCCCCGCTACCGGAGACAGCAGATCTCCAGCGGGAACTGCAGTTCCCGCTGGAGATCTGCTGTCTCCGGTAGCGGGGACCTATGTAAGTAGGGTCTGCTGCCATCCTCCACCTGAAGGGACCCCCTTCCCCGCTCACCTCTCCGGTCTCCGGTCGGTCTCCACTCCGGTTGGTCTCTGCTCTGCCATGCCCCTGGACCTCCGCCACGCCCCCGGACCCTGCGCCTTATAGTCCGGTGTGCCTTATATATGGAATTATTTCATATATAAGGCGTTTAGTACTGATGCGCCTTATAGTCCGGTGTGCCTAACGGCCCGGAAAATACGGTACAATTATTCTCTATTGTTGTTATTATTTTTATTTATCATCATATTAACCAATATAACCACAGAAGAAGAATTCATATTTAACCATGCAAATATTCAGCCAGGGTATTTAGATGCATTTTGATAGACAATTGGTTTAACTGTACACAGTGGGCTCTTGAGGATCACACTGTATACCATAAGCCTGGTTTGGTAAAACACCTTTTAATAAACCTAAATATAAGAAGCGTAGAGACGTTAAATTAAAGTGGTTAGCCACTAATACAAAAAACAAATACAAAAGCAGGGTGAATTTAAGACCCTAATTGGGTCACTCATACCATACTCCCCCTGATAAATGGTGGATCACGGTGGGTGGATCCAGGGCCAGCACCAGTACCCAGCAAACCTGGGCAAGTGCCGGGGCTCAAAGCTGCTGGGCAGGCCCACTCATGACCACATCTCCCTCCCCAGAAGCCTGGCCGTGCCTGGTGCTGACTCCGTAAAGCGTCGCTGCAGGATGCCAGCCAGCAGCCCCTCACTCTGCCGCTGCCGGTAGGAGGAAGGCAGCTGAGGGGAAGCGTGACCAGAGCGGAGAACTGAGGAGGGGGCCCAAATATAATGAATAGGACTGAGGAGGGGGCCACATATAATGAATAGGGGTGAGGAGGGGGCCACTTATAATGAAGGAGGGTAAGGAGGGAGCCACATATAATGAATAGGGGTGTGGAGGGGGCCACATATAATGAATAGGGGTGAAAAAGGGGGCCACATATAATGAATAGGGGTGAGGAGGCAGGGATGCATATAATGCATGGGGGTGAGGAGGGGGCTGCATGTATAGCATGGACTGTGAGGAGGGGACTGTATATAATCCAAGTGGGTATAATGGCCAGTGAGGTGGATGCATATAATCCATGTGAGGGAGGGGGGCAGCATATAATTAATCTATGAGTGGTGAGGGGGGACTGGGCTGTATATAATTAATCCATGGGGGTAAGGCAGCTACATATAATCCATGGTGGTGAGGGGGCTGCATATTATTCATCAATGGGGTGGGTGCATATAATGAATCCATGCCGCTACGTGAGTTTACTGAAAAAGGGTCCACTAAGGCTCTGTCGCCCAAGGGCCCACTGATACCTGGAGCCTGCCTTGGGTGGATCACATGACCGTCAACAGCAGGACTTGGATGTGATGTCCTGGCTTCCAGCAGACAATAAGTATTGTAAGCATAACAATAAAAGAAAGGTACTAGTTTGACTATATATCAATGGAAAAAGAAAAGCGAAGCCCCAAAGTGATTTGTTTTCAGAGGCAGCGTACTGTCAGCTTAGAAATAAGCCTGGTGAATAGAGCTTTTGTTAGGAGAGAAGAGCTTGGAATCTGCCTCTTCCAGCAGGTGAAATTCTTTCTGTAAAGGTCCTAGTTAGACCTTAATGGCTTTGTTCATTATTAAAAAGTCTAAGCACTAATGTTATCATTGTAGCATTCATAAGTACGGGGTACACTGATCTTTTGAAGATATCTAACCTTTATATGGCAACACTGCAGGTGTTTTTCATCTCTCAGCGCTGTTTTACTGTATCACTGATTCTTTTTTAAATGGATTTTATTACCATCTAGAATCCTGATACAAAATATGTCAATTCTAGAAAGAGTTTCATGGTTTCTAGAAACATACAATCAGGAGATTAGCGTTTTTGGTATTTTACAAAACATTAGGAATCAGACGAAAGCCACAGGCATATTGACATACCTGACCAGACTGCATGAAATGGTATTAATGGCTAATAGCATTCCCTTCAGGTCAGAGTATGGGGGATGGGTAGGGGGCATTGTTCCAGAGTCCATTGTGGTGATCTATTCTAAACGTCTTATCTTCCCAGCATGTTGTGGTTACTTTCCAATACCACACATTCCCGTCATGTCTCTGTAACATATAATTACATTTCAAAACTAACTATGGGGGGGGGGGGATTCATTATTTTTGGTGTTGTTATTTTGGCGCACAATTTAGTGGTTGTTTGCACTGTGATGTTACATTGTGGCGTACAGCCTTAATATATTTGTGGCAACATAAGAAGAACAAAGAAATGTGATACCACATTCATGAAGGCTTTGCTGTGCCCAAATTAAAAAAAATTTTTCATGAGTGCTGGAAAAAAAAAGCTAAATTCTGGCACAAATAAATATGGTGCAGCAACAAAATTAAACGAGGCCACAAAAAAAACTGGCAAATAATAAATTCACCACTTGTAAAGGTGTTGATACAGCACTACACCCTATACAGGCGGTCCCCTACTTAAGAACACTCGACTTACATACGACCCCTAGTTACAAATGGACCACTGAATATTGGTAATTTATTGTACTTTAGTCCTAGGCTACAATAAACAACTGTAACAGTTATCAAAGGTGTCTGCAATTAAGATTTATTGTTAATCCTGATTCTAATGAAAACCCAACATTTTTAAAATCCAATTGTCACAGAGACCAAAAAAGTTCTGGCTGGGATTGCAATTATAAAATATACAGTTCTGACTTACATACAAATTCAACTTAAGAACAAACCTACAGACCCTATCTTGTATGTATCCAGGGCACTGCCTGTATATTATGGTACAAGCAGAAAAATATAGAGAAAATATAGAGAAAATGCTACAAGCTAGTACCTGTTTTTCAAGCGGACCAAAAAATGTAAATGATATACAAAATAATAATGCTGATCACTTCTCTACTTAAAATGGATAAACATTTGTTGAAATATCTAAAAACAACAAATAGTAAATACATGAATGTTACTTCTAAATAGGGAATACAACATATACAACCAAATCCACCGTATGGTAAAGTATTATCCTAAAAACAAATACAGAACATGCAATATGCAGTATTGTAGTGTGTACAATTCATAACATACAAGTGCTATGTCCATATTAGCTATATACAGCCATAAAACATTAGAATGTACTCTATGCCCCACTTATGACAGGACTTTGCACTAGGTGACTCAACGCACTGGTCATATATATTGTATCTAATGGGAGTACAGTCAAACCTGAACCTGAAGCCTGATGTACGGAAGCACTGAGATAAAGAGAAACAAGAAAAAGCAGTGTAATCTGCAATACCAATGGTATAGAGCAAAAACAATCTGATCAGGTTGTATATAGTTTTATGGAAAAACATCCAGTATACTGAGAAGAAGGGGCAATCCTACCAGTTAATGCCCTCAATTAATGATATTTGGACCTTTTTCATCAGGAGGCCCATAGGTGTCTGTAATTAAAAGGGGTAAAACAATAAATACATCAAAAATTTGAGTCTGAGCTCTGGGAATGCCCAATATCCCTCTACCCTTGCTCCATGATGTTGCCTGATCCCTGGGATCCCTTCATTTCTTGGCAAACCATGAGACCTCAAAACAGGGGCCTTTCATATCTGCAGTTATTGGATGGCTGTAGGTGGTCACCATGAGGCTACATTCAGACAAACTTCTGCTTGCTTCTCACCCCTCTCCTCTCCATAGAAAACAGAGCCGCACGTCCATTCTTATGGCTGAAGATATAGCAGGATCTATCTTTTTTGTGGCGACAGCACCAGGCACCACAGTACCGCGTCTGGGCACTATAGGTGTCTATGGGGACGAATATCCGACCCCACAATGAAGCCGTACCGTAAACAATTGTTTAAAGTGATGAAAACCCTTTGTGTCATGATGACACTTGGCAGTGTAAAGTAGCAGTGTGGAATCCATAAGGTGTAGCCTTTTTTATTAAGATGTAATAAGACCAGTGCATACACTTAGCATCACCCCACCAGGACCGTCCATAATACAAGTCTATGGGGGCACAAACAGTGGACAGTTCGCAGCCAAACTTTATAGTTGTGTGCGTGTAGCATTTTTGTTTTGCTATTTAGGAATAAAAAAAAAAGCTTCAAATATTAAGATATCCTTTAACCACCCCCCGGTAAGAGTGTAATTTGGACTTGGAAATGGATGAGGTCGGCACTCACTTGTTCGTACAAATAGACGTTAATCCTTTGTTGGTCCATAAAAAAAACATGCATCTATGACTAAATACTGAAACGTGTCAGATAAGCATCCCTATCTTTTCATGTATGTAAGCATGCAGCTGCTGTTTCACGTCTATTTGTACAAACAAGTGAGTGCCGACCTCATCCATTTTCAAGTCCTTGTGCACCTGGGGCTGAGCGGGTTCGTATGTGTGCATTTTTATACTAAATTAAAAAGTATAATTTGGCAATATTTATGCACATATACTATATATACTTATACAGTATAAGTGGACCCAAATATAAGCCCAGGCACCTAATTTTACCACTGAAAACTGGGAAAATGTATTGACAAGAATATAAACCTAGACAGGCTGGATTATAGGGAGGGCTCCAGGGGTGTGTGCCCTGTGCCCACACCACTTTACTTATAAAAGGGCCCCCACCAGCAATGTCTGACAGTCAGCTCACAGCTGGTAATCCTGGTTCTTATGACAATCCAACATTTTTGAAATCCAATCCAAGAGACCAAAAAAATTGGCTGGTACAATTATAAAATATACATTCCAGACTTACATACAAATGCAACTTAAGAACAAACCTACAGAACTAATTTTGTACGTAACCTGGGGACTGCATGTACTTAGTTTTGACTCTCCCCTTCTCTCTCGGCTTCCTGTGTAACAGCCCGGGTAGAGGTGGGTCCATGCACTCTACCTGCGCACGCACTATGATGTCATCAGGCGGCAACCTGCCGCATCATGGTATATGCATGGGCAAAGTGCATGGTCACAGGAAGCCGATAGGGAAGAGGTATGTACTGAATTTGTTAGTTTTTATATATTCAAAAATAAGCTGAGAGGGGCTTTTTCAGCACACAAAAAATTGCACTATATACGATCACGGTCAAACTGACCTGACCCGCATTTGATTCTGAACATCACCCTCTGTGTCTTGTCCACTGTATTTAACCCTTCAAGTCTCTTTGGCTACTTTGAAGCCCATTATTCTGACAGTCTATTTTTGTTTTTAAGCTGGTTTTACCTCGAGTAACTATTAGTTCATAATAGCCTCATAATTCTTTCATCTGAATAAAAAAATAGATATTACATGAAAAAGTAATTGCTGAGTAACAAATCTGCTTCAGCTCTGAACTGGACGAATAAGGAAACATGTAGGGCGGGGGAGGCTGTGAGCTCCACAAGAGGTAACACACTCTCCTCAGCCCTCCCTCCTTCCCTCCTCCATTCTGACTTCTCACCTCAGGGGCATTGAATTCACAGGCAGACAAGTCTCTCATGTAGTCACACACTGGGTGCTCGGAGGATGCTGTGGAGGGAGCTGAGGCTGCGCTGGAGAACCTGCACCCTGCGCCTCCTTGCCCTGTGCCTGGCTGCCCTATTTTGCACCCACTTCTCTGTAGAGCACAAAGCACTGCCCCAACCCGGGCTCGCTGTTGCACCCAAAGAGTCTGGAGTAGAGGAGTACCACCGGAGACTAGGAGACGTGCCCATCAAGAGACAGGTGATCTATGTGAGAAGAAGCAGCAAGGGTGCAAGCCACGGGAAGCAGGGTGCCGATGCCAGTGTGCTCAGGAGGGACAACTTACAGGTCAGTAAGAGACACCCTAATATAACACCAGTTAACTGCATACATGGAAATATATTTTCTGCATTACCTTTTAATTTGCATTATAGTCATATATGTTTCAGGGAAAGTTAAGTGCCTGTCAGTATGCCCACGGTTACAGCTTCCACACTGTTTGCCCCCACTTTTCTTAAAATTAGGAAAGTAGTGATGAATCCCAGATAAGAAGTCTTTTTGCTGCTCAGGAACCCTGAAAGGGTGGGTGACAATATGTGAGAACTATAATGCCATAGTGGTTGGCATCCAGGTTTCTGAAATTCAGAATTCCTAAATAACTCCATGGAAAGGAGTAATTGAGAATATTATGTAAATTATGCATGTATTTGCACATTACATATCCAGGCTGTTCACACAAACCGGATAGTTTCCATGTACAATATGATGGATTTCATTCATCTGATGTTGAACAGATCCCAATGAGGACTAATGAATCCCACTCAGTCACCCAGTGTGACAATCTGCACACGTCCTTGTTTTTCTCCCTTTTGAACAAATCATGCCACTTCTTAAAGGTGCAGTGGGGTGAACTAGGTGGGCCAGGGATTGGAGGTCCTGTTGAGCCAAATTTAATACAACCTGCTATAAGCTGAAATCTATACCTTAGCAGACCTGATGTTGATTTCAAATACCAGCCCACGATTGCTGTGCTGGATTTACGAAAAGGATGTTGTGAGTCATAGGTCTTGAAGGAGCTTTTCAAAAAATGATTCAACGCTGCAGTGACTTCTGGCCTGGTCCGACACTAGGTGGCATGCGTGGGATCCCCTATTACTGGGGTGTTTTTCTGACTCATTGTCACAAGCCACTGATCTGATCTCAATCTGATGTTACATTGTCTGATGTTGGTCAATTTGGGATAAATGCCAGTGTACTAAAATTGGTAGATGGTATATATACCCCAAAAAGACTACTGAACCCAGTCTAAGTATATGGTATAGTGGGTTAATGAATCTATCAAAATATATCTGTATATAGCACCATCATATTCAGCAGCGCTTTACAGTACGATGAATGGAAGGATTATTTGAAAAACAAATATGGAAATTGTTGTACAATTTGAAAGTTAAATACAGCGCTGGGTCCAAATCAGTCAAACCGGTGTCACATGGAGGCTAGCGCAGCTTTGCCACAAAAGGGCAACGTGCGACATATACCTGTGCAAGTCGCTTAAGCCATGAAGAACATGCACGGTCCGACTAAAGTGCAGCACGCAATCCTTAGTAAATGTGCCCCAATACCTTCCACTCTTACGGATCTACCCTACTTAGGATCAGGAGTGAATAAAGACACAGTGCAGTAAAAAGGAGTGCATGTAAAAACAAGGTAGCATTCCTATGCCTGAAGATATTATTGGAGCCAGTGTGTGTCATGACTGCTGGGAAGGACACAATGGAGGTCAGCGAGAAAATATCTCACAGGGCTAGTTAACAAAATGGTTACTTATGTCAGAAAATAAGTTGTCACTCAAACAGGGCCCAGCGGCAGATAATGTATTTTTGAGTTCAGTGGATTCATGTACGAGCCCCACTATGAAGAAACATTTATTTCCGGGAAGTGCGCCATGAGATTATTTCATGTTGTAAATAGCATTGATGCTGAGTATCTCACAATTTCATCCATCATTTATTTTATCTCCTGTTGTATGGAGGTTTTAGGCTTGCTGTAAGTGATCCATTACCTGTTTTGTTGTTTCTGCTCTTCTTAGTATGTATAGCAGCTGCAAAGATCTAAATATATAAAGAAATGTACCACACACACAAATGTCAACTAAGAATTCTTTTCTAAATAATGCAGGTCCCGGTTTTGCTATAAAGTTCTACAAGCCCTCAGAACTTTTGGCAGAACTCAGAACAGATCTGATAACAATATCACCTCAATATGGAACATGTGATGAATGGATAAAAGAACAAAACAAGATAATAAGGAATACAGTTTAGTTTACTACTATTCCTAAGGAAAAGCTCCATGCTTATTCTAGTCTTACAAACTGCCTTGGAATTAATATTTAGCTGTGGGTGTCTTGTGAGGACTACAATAGGAGTGTGCTGTTGGCTTTGGTGGACATATTGGATTGCCAAGCAATGTCTGCTACCACAGCTTGACAAAAGGTAATAGAATATGCAACACCCCAATACATGGTCAGAGGGGTAGGTGCGAACAGTTCCCTTTACAGGTTAGGAGCGTACGGAGGGAGTCGCAAACCCTCCAGGAAGGTTCTAGAAGTGGTCATCAGGGCATAACAGCGGTAGATCCTGCCTGAACAGGCAAGAGTTAACTATGCTAAAGTTATAATCCAATTGTATTCCTTCATGTGAACTGGAGTGTGATTGGAGAGTGGGCCACCACCTGACCAAAGTTTAACAAAACCCCTGGACAGGAAGGGGCAAGCTTCTTGGAACATAGCACCTGATACAGGAGCAGCGTTTTTCCAGCCACCTCTTACCAGAAAGGTCAGCTCTTGGAATCCAGCTCTCCTAGAGAGCACATCTTCTAGAACACACTGAGTGACCAGAGAGTCAGTGCACCACTAGTACAGATACACAGAACACCCAGGACAAAGCTGCAGCTTCCATACGTGGACACAGCTACCTCCCAGCCTGCACCTACTTTCAGGCTGGTGAATCTGCTCCTGAGGATCACTCTCCATGACCATTCCAGTAATCCGGAATCCTCCTTTAATCCGGAATCGTTTGGCTCGTTGCCTCCAGTTGTTCGAATAAAGAACCTTGAGTTATCTTTGGACAACGTTGCCTCCGTGTGTTCCCTGGATACTGCTGTAACACCGCCCATCCCTTACCCAGGGACTCATACTACGGACATTAAAGGGGTTGTCCCAGGGAGATTCAGTACATCAGCCTCTCCCTCTACATTTTCTTGCACATACCACCTGCTGGAGACCTGCCAGGCTGTAGGACAGCCCTCCGGTCCCCATACCAAGCACTGTGACATCAGCATGCCTAGGCAGCAACCGCCAGCCACTATAGTATTCTGGGCCCCGGCTGCCTCCAGGCCCCAAGAAAAGGCTAGGCCCTGGTGGGGGATGTTGAAAATATATCAAGCAATACATTTTGAAGGATTTTGCCCTAATGAAGGTCTAAGCACTGGGATACATGCCGATCCCAGAAAAGGCAAGTGCTACAATAAATGGGATACATTGCAGCTTCAATGACGAGACATGCTACTGACAGATGTACTAAATGTTCGCACTGCTAGTGAAGTGAAATAGGACAAACCCTTTTTAAATGAAAGTTGTTTACTTCTGCATTTAAAAGTTTGTAATAAAAAGCGTTTCCCGAGGTGCGTTCCCTAATGAGAATTCACAGCTGAGATTGTGCGCCCGATATCCTGCATGTGTTGCTCCCCGCTCAGGTCCACCAGAGTTCACCATCTTCTTCCCGGTGCATGTAAATGCCTGCCTTGCAACACAATTTTGAAGGTAAATCCCGCGGTTTGTCAGAATCCGTTGGATCGTCTGACGGCCTACCCCCGATTTGTGTCACATGAAAGCCAGCGCGATTACGCAAAAATCGGATTGCGTGTGACACAATCCCCTTATAAATCCCTCTCCCGGTGGCGCGATCCCCGAAAAGTCGGAAAACCCGACGGAAATGCAACCGCGGCACCCTTAGTAACTAAGCCCCAATGTGGAAAAACAATGTACCGACAATGCAGAACAAACATGCTTGCTGAACACTTTTTTTTAGGGAATCGCATGGTCATACCCAATTAAAAACTTTGGTCTGAAAAATATGTGTTTTTGTTTTATGATAATAGATTTTTTTTTTCTTCTATTCTCTGTCCTGGTCATGGAGGCTGCCATCTTGACTGAGCTCTAGTAACTATACCCACAAGCATAGTATAATATTTATCTTAATGCTCCCCACATAGTATAAGGCCCCTTACTGTGCCCAATCCCTTCCCACTGTAGCCTCCTGTCTCCAGCCTCCTCCTGTGGCTGTCAATCCTCCAACCTCCTCCTGTCCTTCAGCCTCCTCCTGTAGCTTCTTGTCCTCTAGTCTCCTCCTGTCCTCCAGCCTTCTCTTATTCTAGCCTCATGTCTTCCAGGCTCCTCCTGTGGTCTTCTGTCCTCCAGCTTTCTCTTATTATAGCATCCTGACCTCCAGCCTCCTCCTGTGGACTCCTATTCTTCATCCTCCTCCTGTGACCTCCTGTAGTCCCCTGTCCTCCAGCCTTCTCCTGTAGCCCCCTGTCCTCCAGCCTTCTCGTGTATCCCCCTGTTCTCCAGCCTCCTCCTGTAGCTCACTGTTCTTCAGCCTTCTCCTGTGGCCCCCTGTTCTTCAGCCTTCTCCTGTGGCCCCCTGTTCTTCAGCCTTCTCCTGTGGCCCCCTGTCCTCCAGCCTCCTCCTGTGGTCTCCTGTCCTCCAGCCTTCTCCTGTGACCTCCTGTCCTCCATCCTCCTCCTGTGGCCTCCTGTAGCCCTCTGTCCACCAGACTCCTCTTATGGCCTCCTGTCCTTCAGCATCCTCTTGTAGCCTTCTATCCTCCAGCCTCCCCCTGTTGTCTACTGCCTCCAGCCTTCGCACTGCAAAATTAAGCAACTTCATTTTGATACAGACTTAGCAAATTAATGTTATTGTTTGTATGATGAAAAATAATACAGTTTTCCAATATACTTTCTGTATGAATTCCTCATGGTTTTTTAAATCTCCGATTGTTGTCTTTTTAGAAAACTTAATTGTTTATTTCAAGTGAACAGAAATCTGACCAGGTGCACCGCTCGTTTTATAACAGAGAGTAATCAGAGCTGTGTAATATAACGAGCTGTGCACCTGTGTGACCATGGTCAGATTTCTGTCTGCTAGAAATCAACAATGAAACTATCTAAAGAATGACAGCAAGCAGCTATCTAGAAAACCATGAGGAATTGATACAGAAAGTGTATTGGAAATTTTCATTATTCCAATAATATCCATTACTTGTTGAAATGGGAATACCCCTTTAATCCAACCAAGTATATGCTAAAATGACAGTTTTAACATACTTCTGACCTACTGTACAAAACATGAGAGCTGTCTACAGGCTTTTTCCATTTACACCACTATTGCCTCTTCTATTTTTATAAAAGATTTTCTGTGTAATTATGTTCCATACATCTAAGAACTTTTCCCCTTCCTGTCCTTAGATGCAAGCAGTGTTTTCCTTACATTTTTACATTATTTACAGGACACGGTACACTGATGGCCACAATGTAAAGCAATTGTGTATAATAGGAACTATGGTTTTGTTAGTGACATTGCCAACTGCTGATCATAATAATATTGATAGAGTAAGAAACACAAATAATCCATGCTAAAATGTGATTAACTCTTGGTGTAATAAATCCTAGTGGAATGGTTCAGCTCCAGTGGATACAACAGACCTTTTTGTCATACTTCAATGAATAGTAGCTCATATTACGTCCACAACATATAACAAGACTTCAGTGAAATGTAAATTACAGAGAGCAAATAAGGGCAAAAAGGGAGAGAAGGTTGAATAAGATAAGTTTGGTCTCACCCGTCTTCATCCAAGTCTGTGGGGATGCAGACAGGTTTTTTTAGCTAGTACATTCTATCTAGCTTGAGGGTGTAATAGATGCTAAAAGGGACAGTCTGGGGACCGCCCGTGTAAGGGCTGGGAGCAAACTTGTGGGGCCTAAGGAATGAGTTATACTAGGGCTTACTAGGCAATACTCTCATCTGGACTCCTGCATCCCCACAGACTTGGATGAAGACGGGTGAGACTGAACTTATCTTATTCACCCCTCTCCCTTTTTGCCCTTATGCGCTCTCTGTAATTTACATTTCCCTCAAGTCTTGTTATATGTTGTGGATGCAATATGAGCTACTGTTCATTGAGGTATGACAAAAAGGTCTGTTGTATCCACCAGAGCGGAACCATTCCACTAGGATTTACTACACCAAGAGTTAATCACATTTTAGCATGGATTATTTGTGCTTCTTATGGTAACATTATTAAAAGTTAAGTTTTAATTTATTAAGGCATTGTGCTACTTTATTTGATTCTATTTTTGATGCCTTTTGTCACAACTGGTCCTCCCCTGTTTGCTCACTGGCTGGGAGCGTGGTTTGACTGGTAGATTCTTTGTCTAATATTGATAGAGAAGGTATATTCTAAACAGATTAGAAACTATTTCTAAACAGATGTGATCTAAACAGGGAGCAGTAGGAAATAACTGTGGCTCATGTAGTGGATAGTAGTGAAGGTCATGCATACAAATAAGCAGAGGAATGCCAAACAGATAAGTGTCTGCTTCAAGTAACCTTGAGCCACTATTTCTCACAATGAACTGCTTGTCCTTGATGTTAAGAGCTGCTCTAGTTAATAATTCCTCAATCTTCTTATCACTGAATATTGCTGATATCTTAGCTGAAAATGAAACTATTATAGATATCTAGTTGGAAGTTGGAGAAGTATATGTAACCCCAAATTTGTATTAAAATCACTCAGTTTTGCAATATAGCATATGACATGCAAATCAGCCTCTATGCTGGTTATTATTGGTTGTCATCTTCAGGTGTCATCTTCAGGTGGCAGAAAGCTGTTCAGGCGACCTCTTTTCATTTCTATTTGGCAGGGGAGTTCACAGTCAGATAATGAAGTATTGCAGTAATTGCTACTGTATCTATTGTTTATGTTCTACGTTATTTCACATTGGGGTAAATATACCTCTTACAGAAAGCTTTTGTATAGCTAAGATGATGGGGAAAGGAGAGGATAAGGAAGGTAAACTCAATCCTGTTTAATCCTTATCTTTTCTTATGGCAAACACTTGTTACAGTCCACTCATAGGGCTTTAGCTTAACGTAGGTCCTTACTTTGAAGCAAAGGAAGCCAAGCTCCCTGGAACACAGTTATGTCCCATGAGGCCACTCATTTGATGAAGCACATCCCAAGACCCCCTGGAACTTCTGGTCAGGCCTTAAAACCAGGAGTCCCCCCCCCCCTCCCCTGCTTGGGTATTTCCAGTTCATGAAAAAACACCTTTGAAGTGAGTAAAACCATTATATTTACTCAGATTAGCTTGGAGTCATCTGTGTGTGAACACGTTCTTAAACTTCATATGTTAGACTTGTGGACAGTCTGGCCACAGTTTGGTCATGCCTTCAACTTTCTGATTGCCACAAAGTCTTTCTTCATGTACAAGTTGAAAATCTTCTGGTAGTTTGTTACTGTTATATATATAAAGTAGATTTAATTTTTTAGATTCATTTTTTAAAATAATTTATAACAATAGCTACCAAAAATCTTAGTATTTCCAAATGAACATTGTCTAGTATTTGAAGCAGGTGTATATTTTACAAAGTGAGCACAGGAGATTTTGTAGTAAATTGGAACGACCAAGTCATTTATGTAGAGGCATGTACAGCTTAACTTTCATTTGTTACCAGATGTCAGGGAAAAGAAGGATCAGGTTGTAAAATATCACCTTCCAGATCCTTTTGTTCGCTGAAAGATAAACTGAAGAGTCTGGTTTCATCACTTCTCCCATTCAGCACAAGTGCCCTGTTAGACTGATGCATGTGAGCGATGTAGATAGATAGTTTTTTTACAACAGATCTGAAATCATGGTATTTTTATTGTAATCTTTTCAAAAAAAAAAAGAAGCATCATGGAACAGCCAGTATTGTGCCTATATGATTATTTGTGTGAATTTAGTGTACAGTGTACAGCTCCTAAAATGAAAGCATATTATGTTTTCCTGAAATTGCTGTTAGCTTTACAAAATTGCCTTACCAATATAGCTGGTGAAGCTAGACACGAGAGTAGTTAGGCACTGTACGAAAGCCAGTTGTCCTGTTGTATGTTAATAGTAATGTCTGTAAATCTTTTTTTTTTCACTTATATTTTGGAACAATGGATCTCTTTGATAATAAAGGAGTCTGGGTTTCCCTTGTAGTTTGTGGCATTTTACGTCTGTGACTTTAAACTGAATCAAAAACACATGCTTCTAATACAATAGCAAATACGGATGTGAGCATACCCAAAAACTTCTCATATAATTAATTGATTTTGTGATTTAAAATGTATAATTTATTCCAGTATTTGGGTCACATAAAAATAAAATTAAGTAATTTAGTTTAAGAAAGTGGATATAGAGTTTGTTAATACGAGTGATTCATTTGGGAGGATACAATATGACGCTGCAAACAGAAAGTGGCAATACAGCCAACTAATGAAGATAATGTAAAAACATGTGCCAGGCTGAGTACATGTTGCTAGAACAGATGCCAGGTGTGTCTGCAGACACAATTCACTGACTCACTGCTGAGGAGTTGCTGACAGCCATAATTAAGGCTGTCAAGGTCTGCAGACATTTTTGTGGCCTCGGGAGGTGGTTTTTAATGGGCTTCTTATATTGCTAGTATGGAATTTTAGTAGTTTCATCTTAGACTATGAAACTAAGTGTTTTTGCAAAATACAGTAGGCGATGTCAATGTAATTTAATTAGGGTAATGCCTGTGTGGCACCATTAAAAACTAAAAAATGTTATCATCTTTTTGCTATATTTATATATATATATCATTTTTAGGTTATTTTATTTTATAATTAACAACTGATCTGAAAAAAATCTTGGAATCATACCACAAAGACATGCTTAAACCTAGTTGAACTTCCATTATGTAGTTGTTATATCTGTGCCTATATAATCCCCTATTCATTAGGCACAGCTAAGGATGTGCTGATATGTGAGTTTTGTTCTGTTCTTGTTAATGTGAACACTGGTGTATTCCTTCCCCTGACAGCCTTGATTGAATCACACCAAACTGTCTACCTCCTGCAAACTCTGCTCTGGTTCTCTAAGAATTACCCACTGGGATTGACAGAAACCCTCTCTAGTCACCTTTGAGAGCAGGACTATGGATACTCATAAAAATTGATCAGTTTTCTTTGTCTGCTATAGTTTAATACTTAGCTAGCTCCTGTTCACAATGACCTTTGCCTGTAATCTATCTGTTTTGCCTTGTGATTTTGTACTGCCTTTGTCCTCCCGGCTTTGATGCATTTCTCATGAGCATTCCTCTGTTTGGCCTGTCTTTGTCTATGTATCAGAACTTCGGCGCAGGTAGTGAATGTCAACTAGATGTCTACTTACTACCCAGAGTAGGCCGGGCAAATTGGCAGTGATAGCCGGGAAGGCTTTTTAGTCTCAGGGCCCACTGTCTCTGTCTGTGTCTCCTGTACATTCCCAGTTTAGAACACTATACATTGTCCATTGTAGATACAAAAATCTAAACTTTAAAGGGATTTCCAGGAATAACTATTGATGGCCAGTAGGCAATTTTTCCAGGGGGGGGGGGGATTGACACCTTGGCCCCCATACAAAGGCAGACGCAGTTGGCTCAAATTCCCTAGAGCAAGCGGAAGCTGCAAGATTGTCCATCAATAGTTATTTGTGAGACACCATTGTATCTGCATGAAATTTTTGGAGATTAGAGCTTTTGGAGCCTGCAGAGAATGGTGAACTCAGTAATATAGTCCGATGCCTTAGTACAACCTACCAGGTAAGTGAGAGAGCTGCTTGGTAATAATCATTTCCCCTTCAGCAGTTGTTTTAGAGAATAGGCTGTCTTCACAAGATTTTTATTTTTCCGGAAATAGTTGTGAAGTAAATTTTACCAGCACCTGGAAATTGGGATTAAGATGATATGCTTTGAGGACATGGTGATTTTCACTTCCAGGGTGGCCCAAAACAGTAAAATATATTGAGAACAGAAATCTGACAGTGTAGATAAGTAAATCTTTGTACAACTCTTGTACTCCTCTGCCTGAGGTGTCAAGTGTCTGAGCAAGATAATGTTCTTGCTGGATAAGGGTTTTTTCTTGTTAGGGTTGCACATTTTTTTCTGTGGTAATGAATAATGTGTTGATGGTGTTGATGGTATGTGTTGATGGTGGATAACAGTACTTTTACAGGTAGTGTATTCCATAATAGCTGTAGCCCAATATGATGGGGATTAAAGAACATTTTTCCAGATATAACTCTTTCTACTTACAAACAGCAACCAATGTGCATTAGGTACTCTAACAATAATATATAAGGAGAAACAAAACTTACAAAGCAGGATGAATTCACACAGACAAACCATAGACAAGCGGATGGAGACACCTATGGGAAAATACATCTCTGGACCCAGGCCACAGTCAGAAAGATTCAATGGTCTTAAAGAGGACCTGTCACCAAAAATTTCGGCTCTAGGACCAGCTTACAAAAGTAAACAGCTCCTATTGCTTGAACAAATGCCGCAGTGTTAGAAGGATAGTGTTACCGGAAATTTCCGGTAACGCTATCTAACACTGCGGCGAAGTACATTGTAATCGACGGACCGCTTGCAAAGCTGTCCGACGTATTCATGAGGGGACGGGGTTGGGGCGGGCGGGGTTGGGGCATGGCGCTGCAGTCACCGCCACCCTATGGAGCAAGCGGGGCAATCCGGGGAAGAGGCAGCGCCTCAGACCGCCCCCTCATGAATACATCAAACCGCTTGGGGCAGGGTCTGGCGTTTACATTGTACCGGTAACGCTATCCTTCTAACACTGCGGCCTTTAGTAAGCAGCTCCTAGTGCCGAAATTTTGGGTGAGAGGTCCTCTTTAATACTAACTCTAGATCCTTGCATTTCTATACCATCACCCAGAAGTCACTATAACATTTTCCCAGGAGAGTAATAATACTCCTCTCACCATTTTTAAAGGGCGAGATATGGATGTGGATCAGAGTGGACACCGACTTCAGACCAGAGTAGGGCTGAGGCACCAGACCCTGCTGACCAAACTAGGGCTGAGGCTCCAGACTCCCCAGACCAGACTAGTGTGTATAGTAATATTGTATGATTAGGTTACGTGTGCATAGTTACAGTATTGTACATTGATTTCAGGATTTTGATAATCAGCTTGACTTCAATAATACCTGATACCTTTTGGAAGACTTTTAATTGTTTTGTTATAACTTTTACCAATTTGATATGTTATCTTATATTCAATGCCAAATGGGAGGACTGAAGTATGAGAATGCAGTATAAATGACTGTGCTCTTTTCCCTGAAACTGCCTGTGGAATGTGCATGTTAATGCATAACTATGCTGTAAGTACTTACTAACATGGTAAAAGGAAATACTTGTAATGTCAAATATCATAATATGTTGTAGCCTTTCTATAAAAGCAATGCAATATGCTACCATTAGCTAACCATTAAAAGGGTTGGGCATGTATTTGACATGTATTCAGCATTGTTTGCAACATTTGTTACCATAGTTACTATATCCCTTGAATGCAAGAGACTACTCTCCATAATCATTATAGCAATATTATCACTGACTTTCACTTGAATTAGAATCCGTTTACTCCATATCCAAAAATGGTAAAGATGACAGGAGAAAAAGGGTTGTTCATTCCATAGGATCCAATACTATTGCACCATAGTGATTATATATTTATATACACATATATTTTACAAAAATCATTTTAAGAGGAATCAGCCTCTCATGTTCAAGCACTTTCCTTTTGAAACATTGTGGGAAATCTATTAATTTGCACCTGAAATGCCATGCGCCACATTTATTGAGGGTTTTATGCAGTTTTTTTGTAGAGGGGTGTGGCCTCGTAAGAAATAGCCCATGCTCCGGAAAATTCAGTCTGTGGGCCAGCAATCTAGACTCACCAGTCTTAGGCTACATTCACACTACTATGGGGAAAGTATGTACGGCCACAAACATTCGGCCGTACATACATCCCCCATAGACGGCAATGGCCGCATAGAGCGATACAGTACCGCTCCGTACATGGGGAGGGGAGAGGTTATCCCTCCTCCTCTCCATCTCGGCAGACGTATACCTGTCCGGCCGTAGCCATGCAGGCATATGTTCGTATAAATGTGGCCTTATACTGCACCAGATTAATCATCCAACATCAGATACAATGGGGCTCATTTACTAAGGGTCCGCAGACTGCGATTCTGTCGGGTTTCCCGAATATTTGCGTTTTGCTCCGAATTGCCCCGGGTTTTTGGCACACGCGATCGGATTGTGGCGCATTGTTGCCGGCTGGCATGCAACAGAAATCGGACAACCCGACAAATTCGGACAAACCACGGAATTTAAAAATGAAATTGTGTCACAAGATCAAGCACTTACATGCACCAGGAACAAGAAGGTGAACTGCGGCGGATCTCAGCGCGGAAGCAACACATGCAGGAAATTGGACGCACGACCTTAGTGAATTGCGGCAGACCCGAATCTTCGTTGGACAACGCACCGTGGGTAAGTAATTCTGCCCCAATGATTAATCTGGTGCAGCAGAGAACTATATAGTACTAATCTACACGGGTCGAAGACTAACACAGTAATACATCTCCCCCATGTGCTTAGATCTATTAGAGTGTATTTAAACTATGTGAAATACCATTTTATGTGAGCATACCCTAACAGATCGTTCAGTAAGTACAATTCTTAAACTGTTATGATAATAACAGCCTAAATCCTGTAAATTGATTCCAGTGTTTATGAATGTTTTGTTTCTCTGCAGAAGGAGGTTATTGTTTAATTTGTAGCTTTTTTTAATATGATCATACGTGGCCTTATGTCTACTGTATGACCGCTAAGTGCGGAAGGCAGCATACTCAGAACACCTTACACTGCCAAGATTTAGGCCCTGAGTTTGCTCCCCAGGAGGTGTTCTTGTATTGACATCAGTGTGGGAGTTGCGCTCACATACCAATGACAGATGGACAAAAACAAGTTACCATAGGTCTTTGTTTTTTTCCAACTTACATTTTTAGTAATTTTAAATAACACAAAAATAGAGATGAGCGAACATACTCGTCCGAGCTTGATGCTCGTTCGAGCATTAGCGTACTCGAAACTGCTCGTTGCTCGGACGAATACTTCGCCCGCTTGAGAAAATGGCATCTCCCGCCGTTTTGCTTTTTGGCGGCCAGAAACAGAGCCAATCACAAGCCAGGAGACTCTGCACTCCACCCAACATGACGTGGTACCCTTACACGTCGATAGCAGTGGTTGGCTGGCCAGATCAGGTGACCCTGGAATAGACTAGCCCCTGCCCGCGCTGCTCGGATCATTCTCTGTCTGGATGCCGCTAGGGAGAGAGCTGCTGCTGGTCAGGGAAAGCGTTAGGGTGTTCTATTAGAATAGTGTTAGGCAGGAGTGATTCTACAAGAACCCAACAGCCCTTCTTAGGGCTACAATAACGTTATAGATTTTTTTTTTTAATTTGCTTGTGGCTGGGCTTGCTGGCACTAGTAGTGCAGCTAGTACCATATTGTGAGGAATTTGCTGGGAGACCTGCGACCGTTGTGTTTAGCTCTTAGTGACACGCATATCCACCTCAAACACCGAAGTGGGACAATTTATTAGGGGTTTGATTAGAATTAGGCAGAGTCTGCTGATTTTTTTACCTTTATTTCATTTTATAGCTCAAACTCTTCTTGCAAAGCAGTGTGCTTTCAGTGTCAGCTACAAAATAGCCATAGGAGAACCCCAACGGCTTACTTAGGCCTACAATAGCGTTATATTTTCCTTTTTTTGGTTTGCTTGTGGCTGGGCTTGCTGGCATTAGTAGTGCAGCTAGTACCATATTGTGAGGAATTTGCTGGGAGACCTGCGACCATTGTGTTTAGCTCTTAGTGACACGCATATCCACCTCAAACACCGAAGTGGGACAATTTATTAGGGGTTTGATTAGAATTAGGCAGAGTCTGCTGATTTTTTTTTTTTTTTTTTACCTTTATTTCATTTTATAGCTCAAACTCTTCTTGCAAAGCAGTGTGCTTTCAGTGTCGGCTACAAAATAGCCATAGGAGAACCCCAACGGCTTACTTAGGCCACAATAGCGTTATATTTTCCTTTTTTTGGTTTGCTTGTGGCTGGGCTTGCTGGCATTAGTAGTGCAGCTAGTACCATATTGTGAGGAATTTGCTGGGAGACATGCGACCGTTGTGTTTAGCTCTTAGTGACACGCATATCCACCTCAAACACCGAAGTGGGACAATTTATTAGGGGTTTGATTAGAATTAGGCAGAGTCTGCTGATTTATTTTTTTTTTTTTACCTTTATTTCATTTTATAGCTCAAACTCATCTTGCAAAGCACAAAATCCAGTTGTGTGCTGTCAGTGTAGGTTAGAAACTAGCCATAGCAATAGGATAGCATCGTTTTGGTTAAAAAAAAAATTAAAAAAAATAAATAAATAAACACAAAAAAAAAAAAAATTTAAAGTTTACACTTTCATTTGGAAAATGTTTAACCCGAGGGCTAGGGGTAGAGGACGAGGGCGTCCAACTACTGCAGGGGTCAGAGGCCGTGGTCCTGGGCGGGGTGAGACACCACCTGCTGATGAGGGAGCAGGGGAACGCCGCAGAGCTACACTCCCTAGGTTCATCATGTCTCAAGTTACTGGGACTCGTGGTAGAGCACTGTTGAGGCCAGAACAGTGCAAAGAGGTGATGTCGTGGATTGCGGACAATGCTTCTAGCCATTTGTCCACCAGTCAGTCTTCCACGCAGTCCACCCATGTCACCGAAATCAGCACTCCTCCGGCTCCTCCACCTCAGCCTCCTTCCCCCCAGTCTGCCCCCTCCCAGCAAAATTTGGCATTTGAAGCGGCATACTTTGAGGAACTGTTTTCTGGACCCTTCCCACAGTCACAAACCACTTGTCCGGTTGCTGCTGAGCAATTTTCCGATGCCCAGGTTTTCCACCAGTCGCAGTCTGTGGGTGATGATGACATTATTGACGTAGTGGAAGAAGTGTGTAAAGAGGTGTCGGACGATGAGGAGACACGGTTGTCAGACAGTGGTGAAGTTGTTGTCAGGGCAGGAAGTCCGAGGGGGGAGCAGACTGAGGGATCGGAGGATGATGAGGTGACAGACCCAAGCTGGGTTGATAGGCCGGGTGAACACAGTGCTTCTGAGACAGAGGCGAGTCCTATAGCAGAACAGGTTGGAAGAGGCAGTGGTGGGGCCAGACAGAGAGGCAGGGCCAGAGCTGGTGCATCAGCGCCAAATGTTGCCCGTAGTCAAGCTCCCGTGGCGAGGGCTAGATTTTCAGAAGTCTGGAGGTTCTTTAAAGAAACACCGGATGACCGACGGACTGTGGTGTGCAACCTTTGCCAAACCAGGATCAGCAGGGGTTCCACCACTACTAGTGTAACTACCACCAGTATGCGCAGGCAAATGAATGCTAAACACCCCACTCAATGGCACCAAGCCCGTTCACCTCCGGCCGGGCACACCACTGCTCCTTCCCCTGTGTCATCTGCTAGTCAGCCCCCTGCCCAGGACCACGGCCCAAACACCTTCCGTGCGAAAACCCCATCTTCGCCTCCACGATCCTCCACAGCATCCACCAGCGTTCAGCTCTCCATACCCCAGACGCTGGAGCGCAAAAGGAAGTATAGCGCAACCCACCCACACGCCCAAGCCCTCAACGTCCACATCTCCAAGTTGCTTAGCCTGGAGATTCTGCCCTATAGGCTGGTAGAGACCGAGGCCTTTCGAAACCTCATGGCGGCGGCCGCCCCTCGGTATTCGGTCCCCAGCCGCCACTACTTTTCCCGATGTGCCGTCCCAGCCCTGCACAAGCACGTGTCAGAGAACATCATCCGTGCCCTGACCAACGCCGTTTCTGACAAGGTCCACCTGACCACGGACGCGTGGACAAGTGCTGCCGGGCAGGGCCACTATATATCGCTGACGGCACATTGGGTTAACTTGGTGGAGGCTGGGACCGAGTCTGACCCTGGGGCTTGTCATATACTGCCAACGCCGAGGATTGCGGGGCCTACCTCGGTCCAAATCTCAAAGGCCTACTATGCCTCCTCCTCCTCCCACCCCTCCTCCACCTCCGACGAATTACCATCCGTGGGCATGGCGCCATCAGTCGGTAGCTCTAGGCACAGCAGCATTGCCATTGCTAAGCGACAGCAGGCGGTGCTCAAACTGCTGAGCCTAGGCGATAAAAGGCACACCGCCCAAGAGCTATTACAGGGCATCACGGCGCAGACTGATCTGTGGCTGGCACCGCTGAACCTGAAGCCAGGCATGGTTGTGTGTGACAACGGCCGTAACCTGGTGGCGGCTCTGCAACTCGGCAGACTGACACATGTGCCATGCCTGGCCCATGTGTTAAATCTCATAGTTCAGCGGTTCCTCAAGACATACCCCAATCTGTCTGATTTGCTCACAAAGGTGCGCCGCATCTGTGCGCATTTCAGGAAGTCCAGCACAGATGCTGCCACTCTCAGGGCAGCGCAGCGCCGCCTCCAACTGCCCGCTCACCGACTGTTGTGCGACGTGCCCACGAGGTGGAATTCAACATTAACCATTTTATCCAGAGTTTACCAGCAGCGCAGAGCGATTGTAGACTGCCAGATGTCAACTTCCACCAGAACTGGTAGTCAGGTCAGTCAGCTTCCTCAAGTCTACAATGAGGAGTGGACGTGGATGTCTGATATCTGTCAGGTGCTGAGTAACTTTGAAGAGTCAACACAGATGGTCAGTGGCGATGCCGCCATCATCAGCCTCACCATCCCGCTGCTTGGCCTGTTGAAAAACTCTCTGGTCAGCATGAAGTCGGAAGCTTTGCGCTCGTCACAAGAGATGGGGGTAGAAGATTCCCTTGTTGATATCCAAAGCACCCTTAGGTCTGTTTCTCAGCGCATATCAGAGGAGGTGGAGGAAGATGAGGAGGAAGAGGAGGAGAATGTTGGCGAGACAGAAGAGGGGACCATTGTTCAGTCCTTCACTGTTCAGCGTGTATGGGCAGAAGAAGAGGAGTTGGAGGAGTTGGAGGAGGAGGAAATGGGCAGTCAGGCCAGTGAGGGGAGTGAATTTTTGCGTGTTGGGACTCTGGCGCATATGGCAGATTTCATGCTAGGCTGCCTATCCCGTGACCCCCGCGTTCAAAGAATTTATTCCAGCACCGATTACTGGGTATTCACTCTCCTGGACCCACGGTACAAGCAAAATCTTTCCACTCTCATCCCTGGAGAGGAAAGGAGTGTGAGAATGCATGAATACCAGCAGGCCCTGGTGCACAAGCTGAAACAGTATTTCCCTTCTGACAGCGCTAGCGGCAGAGGGCGTACTTCTGCGGGACAAGTAGCGAGGGAGAGTAGGCGAGCAGGCAGCTTGTCCAGCACTGGCAGGGGTACGCTTTACAAGGCCTTTGCCAGTTTTGTGTCACCCCAGCAAGACACTGTCACCTGTCCCCAGTCTCGGCAGAGTAGGGCTGATCTTTACAGAAAGATGGTGAGGGAGTACGTAGTTGACCATACCATCGTCCTAAATGATCACACAGCTCCCTACAATTACTGGGTTTCAAAGCTGGACATGTGGCACGAACTGGCGCTGTACGCCTTGGAGGTTCTTGCCTGCCCTGCCGCTAGCGTGTTGTCCGAGCGGGTTTTCAGTGCAGCTGGTGGCATCATCACCGATAAGCGTACACGCCTGTCGACTGACAGCGCTGACAGGCTGACGCTTATCAAGATGAATAAAGCCTGGATTTCTCCGGATTTTCATTCTCCAACAGGTGAAAGAAGCTCAACCTGAATAATGTATGCACTACTCCTCCTCATTGTCCTCCTTCTCCTCCTCTTTGTACACTAAAGCATAGGAAACTGGCTATTTTTTTCCAGGGCCAACTGGCTCTAGCTGTAGTACTCTATGTATTTAATTTTTCTGGAGGGCCACCTACCTGGTCCTCTGTTTTAAGCAATTTTTGGGAGTGCCACATACAGGCACTAAATCTATTTAATTTTTCTGGAGGACCACCTACCTGCTCCTCTGGTTTGAAAACTTTTTTGGACTGCCACATACAGGCACTATCCAAATTAAATTGTCTCCATAGCAGCCTCCACATGTCGTCTTTTTAGCTGGCTCCACACGTTGTCTCCATTGCTACCTCCACACGTCATCGCCATAGCTGCCTCCTAAAGTCGTCCATATAGCTGCCTCCATACATGGTCTCCTTATCAAACGAACTGTGTCAGGCAGAATTTTGGGTTGTTTTCATGGCTTCCACATCAAACTTGTTAATTTTGTCGCCACCCTGCTGTGTAATCCACAAAATATACTGGCAAACTTTTATCATTTACCAATATTATTTCAGCGCTTCTTGCGCATCTGTTTACATTCCCCTCACCCGCCATATCCTAAACTTATAAGAACGCTACTACACTTGATCTTATACAAAAAGTTCTTAGAAGTGCTGTTTGGGGAGTAGCCTAGAGACAGGGGCTTGGATTGGCAAAAGCTCGCCTGGCTGCGGAGCGCCAGCTCTATCTCAAGATCCAACTAACATAGTTTTAACTGCAGCACCTTTAATCTACTACTAGTTCACTGCCTCCATACATCGTCCCCTTATCAAACGAGCTGTGTCAGGCAGAATTTTCAGGTGTTTCACCAGATACATAGTGGAACGCGGCCCATCTGTCGCCGCCATGCTGGAGACCTGAAGTTGCAATCATAGCAGCGCAATATGGATGCCCCATACTGTCGCTCTTAATCATGGAACCATTTCCGTAAAAACAATTAAAAATAGAACCACTATGCTATTCCATTATTCCTAGGTGAAATATTCAAACGACCCGGCCTGCTTTGAAAACTATAATTTTTTCAAAGTAAACGCTTCTGGCCCCCAGGCCCATTTTGGGTGGGGAGGAGCCGAGAGACAGCGGCTTGGACAGGCGAAAGCTCGCCTGGCAGTGGACCGCCAGCTCCATCCCAAGATTAGGCAGCCTCAGAGGCATCCATGCATGCTGCCCCTGCTGTTTCCTGTCCATTTTGCCTCCACGATCCTCCACAGCGTCCACCAATGTCTCATTTCAACTCTCTATACCCCAGACGCTGGAGCACGAGAGGATATGCAGCACATCATCCCCTTATCAAACGAGCTGTGTCAGGCAGAATTTTCAGGTGTTTCACCAGATACATAGTGGAACTCGGCCCATCTGTTGCCGCCATGCTGGAGACCTGAAGTTGCAATCATAGCAGCGCAATATGAATGCCCCATACTGTCGCTCTTAATCATGGAAGTCGTCTCCATGGCTGCCTCCACATGTCGTCCCTTTATCAAAAGAGCTGTGTCAGGCTCATTTTTCGGGTGTTTCACCAGATACGTTATGGAACTTGGTCACTATGTCGACACCATGCTGTGTTATCGACTAAATACTTTTGTTCACATAGGAAATCATTTCACCTCCTTTGGTGAAACCTGAGTCCATTTAGGGTATGTCGCCATGAGACTCTCTAGCCTGCCACTGCTGCCGCTGCCTCTGCATGCCGTCCCCTATAGTGTCAGGGTCAATTATTGGATGTTTTAGATGCTATCTAGCCTCATTCGGTCACTCTGTCATGGCCATGCTGTTGCCCATAATTTTGGCATAATGGTGCGATTCAGCAGCCTCAGAGGCATCCATGCATGCTGCCCCTGTTGTTTCCTGTCCATTTCCGTGGTGTTTCCATCCTTTTCTGAGGTTCCCAGGTGTTTGGCCAAGCTTCCCTGTGCAGAGCCTTGGTCGAGTCTCCCACTGACTTCAATGGGGCTTTTTATTCGAGACGAGCACTCGAGCATCGGGAAAAGTTTGTCTCGAATAACGAGTACCCCAGCATTTTAGTGCTCGCTCATCTCTACACAAAAACAAAGGAGAATAACAAAATACAGTGACAATGGAAGACTATTATATTTGGCATGGCAGCACAAATAACATCCTGGTAACAACATAAAAGGGAATAGCTGGTAAGATAGAAGTAGATAGGGGAAGAAAGATGCAGCAAGCATCGGTGCAAGACCATCATACGAATCACAGAAATGATCTAGACAGTTGTGTAACGAGGCCCTTAGTCTGATGTCCCTGATGCTTGAGTCTAAGTCAAGGTGGAGCATTTTTTATTTTCAAAATAGCAGTATCAATGATTTAACTTCCAACATATGTAAAAAGAGTTTAGCCCAATGTTTACCTAGGCCAACCAGGGCATAGGTCGCTGTTTGAGGTCCACAAACAGCACGCGTTGGTGTGCATGTGACATAACAGTGAATTTGTATATATTTAATCAGATCATACTAAAATGTTTCAGTTTGCTGGAAGCATGTTATATAGTATTGCTTGATGTATGTCAGCGTGAGGGTGAGAGTTATTTCCCAGTCAAAAATGTTATCATGTCAGGCTTCCCCTTTATGCAAAATAGTAAGGAGAAACACACGACTTTCTAGTATTATAATCTGTGGCAGTGCTTCAAGAGTTTTTATCTTTAATAAATTCTTGACTGTTAAGTATACTTGTTCTAATAAAGAAAATATATTATCTATGCATTACATCAGTGTAAGGCCCCATGAAATGTTATAAAGTTAGAAATGGCACATATACTAACCGGCCACTTTAGTAGGTACACCATGCTAGTAACGGGTTGGACCCCCTTTTGCCTTCAGAACTGCCTCAATTCTTCGTGGCATAGATTCAACAAGGTGCTGGAAGCATTCCTCAGAGATTTTGGTCCATATTGACATGATGGTATCACACAGTTGCCGCAGATTTGTCAGCTGCACATCCATGATGCGAATCTCCCGTTCCACCACATCCCAAAGATGCTCTATTGGATTGAGATCTGGTGACTGTGGAGGCCATTTGAGTACAGTGAACTCATTGTCATGTTCAAGAAATCAGTCTGAGATGATTTCAGCTTTATGACATGGCGCATTATCCTGCTGAAAGTAGCCATCAGATGTTGGGTACATTGTGGTCATAAAAGGATGGACATGGTCAGCAACTATACTCAGGTAGGCTGTGGCGTTGCAACAATGCTCAATTGGTATCAAGGGGCCCAAAGAGTGCCAAGAAAATATTCCCCACACCATGACACCACCACCACCAGCCTGAACCGTTGATACAAGGCAGGATGGATCCATGCTTTCATGTTGTTGACGCCAAATTCTGACCCTACCATCCGAATGTCGCAGCAGAAATCGAGACTCATCAGACCAGGCAACGTTTTTCCAATCTTCTACTGTCCAATTTCGATGAGCTTGTGCAAATTGTAGCCTCAGTTTCCTGTTCTTCGCTGAAAGGAGTGGCACACAATGTGGTCTTCTGCTGCTGTAGCCCATCTGCCTCAAAGTTCGACGTACTGTGCGTTCAGAGATGCTCTTCTGCCTACCTTGGTTGTAACGGGTGGCGATTTGAGTCACTGTTGCCTTTCTATCAGCTCAAACCAGTCTGCCCATTCTCCTCTGGCATCAACAAGGCATTCCTGCCCACAGAACTGCCGCTCACTGGATGTTTTTTCTTTCGGACCATTCTCTGTAAACCCTAGAGATGGTTGTGTGTGAAAATCCCAGTAGATCAGCAGTTTCTGAAATACTCAGACCAGCCCTTCTGGCACCAACAACCATGCCACGTTCAAAGGCACTCAAATCACCTTTCTTCCCCATACTGATGCTCGGTTTGAACTGCAGGAGATTGTCTTGACCATGTCTACATGCCTAAATGCATGTAGCCTAAGTTGCCTAAGTGTTAACGAGCAGTTGGACAGGTGTACCTAATAAAGTGGCCGGTGAGTGTATGTTAGGGCTGCATCTAGAATTCTAATTAAAAAACAAATATATTGTTGTAATATTACTGTCTTATGTATCAAGAAGCTTGAGCATTGAGAAGCTCAAACGTTGCTGAGATCTTAATGTGGACAATAAGCTGGCTAAGAACTGCTTGTACAGCCTTGTGTTTGGTTTTGGCAGCAGAAGCAGAAAAGGAGGATTATTGTAAGGAGTGTATCGGCTAGACAGTGTGGGGTTATATTGAAATGAGCTCATAAGTCTTCATATCGACATAAGAAAGTCTGAAGTTCTCCACTTTAGATTCCAGAGATCTCAACTAATTCCCTGCCCTCAGCTGATGCCCTGGTTCCTGCTAGTGAAAAGTGGTACCTATAGAGAATTATGTGATGTCAAGGTGATGTGGATGATGCTACTTTTACATGTACTTATTTAAGGCATTTGTAATTTCTTTCAGTCTGCGCGTTGGCATATTGACCTGCAGCCTTGGGCTGACCCTTCTCATTCCCTTGAGGAAGAAGCAAGACGATTTCTACACTACATCTCAAAATCCCAGGTAAACAAACTATACAAATTAAACTCTACTTAATAATAAGACCTTAATGATAAACTCCAGTTACAAATCTTTCACCTTGTAATCTTCCCTGTGGGATCAATTGATGCGTAATGGTCAGATGTGTGTAAAATATCCATAGCACCAGTATTCTGCACACTCTATTGTTGTTGTATATATTATAGTAATGAAATTTCATATTTTTGAAAAAACATTTACCCTTTAATGACAAATACAAATAAATCAACCTAAAAAAACTTAAAAATAGACTTTAACCCCTCAACAACCTGGCCTTTTTTTGTTGTTTCGTTTCTATTTTTCACTCCCCATCTATAACTTTTTTATTTTTACACATAAAGAGCTGTGTGACAGCTTATTTTCTGCGTGACAAATTGCACTTCATAGTGACGGTATTAAATATTCCGTGCCGTGTACTGGGAAGAGGTAAAAAAATTCCAAATGCCGTGAAAATGGTGAAAAAACGCATTTCCATGGTTTTCCTGTGGGCTTGGATTTTACAGCTGTCACTGTGCGCCACAAATTACATGTCTACATTATTCTTTGGGTCAGTACAATTATAGGGATACCAAATTTGTATAGGTTTTATAATGTTCATATATTTACAAAAATTAACCTGTACAAAAATTTTTTTTTTATTTTGCCATCTTCTGACACCAATAACTTTTTTATACTCTGGTTTACAAAACTGTAAGTGATGTCATTTTTTCCGACTTTTGATGGTGTTTTTATTGCAATCATTTTTATGACTGTGTGACCTTTTTATCACTTTTTATTGAATTTTTAATATTTTTCATAATTGAAAAAAGTGCCATTTTCGACTTAGGGCACTATTTTCCGTTACGGGGTTAAACGCAGCGTTGATATATGTGGAACATATATTGCACATAGATGATGAAATGAATATTGCACATAGGCTATGAGTAAAACACAGCAGTAATTGCAGCATAAATATTGTTCCTTGTAATAGTGTGTTGTCCCTTCTAGTAACAGCAATATAGTTGTAAGAATAAAATGTAATAGCGTTACTCACGACCTATACAGTGCTCAGTTCACAACTCGTGCATTAACGTTGTGCGTGTGTCTCCTCCAGCGTTGTATACCTTTAGTTGCGCATGCATGGAACCAGATTGTATCATAATAGTTATGGAGCTCCACTTTCTTCAGTTCACAGTTCCTTTTTGATAAGAATCCAGGCTGAACAGTTCTCTTGGTTTATGCTGGAGACATAGTTAGATATCTTCTTTTGAGAAATGAAACTTTTTGTGTGGTGAAGGTAGTACACAGGAATGACTAATCGCATATAGTCTGCATGGAGAAGTGATCACTTCAGTCGCTACGCTAGATGCGTTTCGGAGGTTCTCCCTCCTTTCTCAGTAGCTGACTTGCAATGTTTATGTCCGTCTCTACTTTATACTTGTTTCTGGTGGTAAAGGAATGCTAGATTCGGGGGAGTGGAAAACATGTGCTGGGCATCAACCCCTAGCCTAGGTATTCTCCATTGGGTAAGTTTTGTTGTTTTTGCATTTCTTACTCCATATACACCTTTTTGTTCTTTTTGAGCAATATTGTTGTTTTTTTGGACTTATGGTAGAGATATCCATCTATCTGTGATGTACAGTTATCACTATATTGGTAATAGTATTTCTTTGCATTGTAACAAAGAAATCCATCTTCAAACATTGTGCAGTAAATGTAAATATTTACATCAAAAATATTCACATATAAAAAGAGTAGAAAAAGGAACTAAAATATGAAATATAAAAACTTTTATGCTTGTAACTCTTAGATATAGACATATAACATAGGTAAAAGAGTATTATACTGAACAGTGTTAGAGGAGGGTAAATTTCTAGAAGAATTTTTGATGATATTTTGAAACAACTCAGAAAATATGAATTATGATTTTGGCCGAATGGGTTGGGCCGAGTGCATGTGTGTGTGCTGGAATACAGCCTGACACATATCCAAAGTCGGGTCCCCCCAGACCTATCACAATTATAACATTCATAAAAGGCCAAATATCTCCATTTCAGCATTTAGACCCTTTGGAATTATTGTTTGGAACTCAAAGAACTAAAGGAATACAACGCCGAAGGAGACACACGCACGCCGTTAATGCACGAGTTGTGAACTGAGCACTGTATAGGTCGTGAGTAACGCTATCATATTTTATTCTTACAACTATATTGCTGTTACTAGAAGGGACAACACACTATTCCAAGGAACAATATTTATGCTGCAATTACTACTGTGTTTTACTATGTGCAATATATGTTCCACGAAAAACAAAGCAGTGGTTTCAAAACAACTCTGTGACCATTTTTGACTGGTCTAGCCAGAGCCCTTACCTAAACCTAATTGAGCACCTATGGAGAGACTTGAAAATGGCTGTCCACCACTTGTGCAAATCCAGGTGTGAAAAACTTGTTGCATCTTTCCCATCTGTACTAGCTAAAAGGTGCTTCTACTCAATACTGACCAAAAGGTCTGAATACTTATGGCCATGTGATATTTCTGTTTTTTTTTTGTTTAATAAATTAGCAAAAATATCTACATTTCTGTTTTTTTTTTTCCTATCAATATGGTGTCTGAATACTTTCCGTATCCACTGTATATTCATATTCTTCCTTCATAGATCATTTGTTCTCACTTGGCGACCAATGGACTGACAGATGATAATGTATACTCTATGAAGCCTTGGACTGTCTGCCTGGATGATAAATTTAGTTTAGCACACCAAATTAGAAGTAAGCAATGTCGTGTCTACTCTTTGGGGTAAGAAATGTATATTTAGCTCACCAAAGTAAATAATTATTAATTTTATAGAAAATGCTGTAAATTAGCTATGACAGCAAGAAAGAAAAGCTTTTTTTCTGCATGTATTTTGCTCCTTTCAAGCTTCTTCCCTTTCTGATAACATTAGTTACTCTGAAATCTCATCTGAATTGCAGTAACATATACAGTTGAAACCATAAATTTACATACACTGTATAAAAAGACACATATGCATGTTTTTTTCAACTGACATGCAATGCAAAAAAAACTTTCGGAAACCATTAGGATTACCAAAATTATGTAAAGTCAAAAGTGTACATAGATTAAGATTACTAAACCTTTAAACTTCTGTAAACTTCTGACTTCAGCTGTAAGTCTATGCTGAGGGAAAGTAGAAAAGTGAGTTACATCCGCTAGGTCTCCACTCACTCACTAGCTATTAGACAACTGCAAATTAGTGAGACTGTTGGAAATGCAGATTACAAGTTACGTCATTCCCAGAAGCAATATTCTTACTGATTTGCACACCTTGTACTACTGATATATTCAAAGCTTTTTTTAAAGATCAGCTACAATTTAATGCCGACATATAATCTCTAGGCTTGACACTTAGAGGCAGATTTATCATGCCTTGTATGCCAGTTTTCTAGTATAACTGGGCGGGGGGAGAGGACCCCTTACTTGCCTAAGTAACTATAGCTTGTGCCATTATACAGGCACTTGTTAAAGATCAAATCTATGCCAGGTCATTCCAGTGCACAAGTGCGGCATCAGATTTTGTAATAGGCTAGAACCTCTTAGTAAATCTGGAGTGTCATGGGGATAATATTGAAGGGGTTGTCCACTTTCAGCAAATATTTAATATGGTTTGTATAAAGAAAGGTTATACAATGTTTCAATATGCTTTCTGTATCAATTCCTCATGGGTTTTCTGCTTGCTGCTCATCTATAGAAAGATCCTATGTTCCAGTGGATAGAAATCTGTCCATGTGATGTGATAGACAAGCAGATGCACGAGCAGTTATTATCGGAGAGAGTAATCAGTGGTGTGTAATAATAGCAGCTGCATATCCATCACATGACCATGGACAGATTTATATGCACTGGAAGTAAACAGAGACGCTTTTATATAGAATGACAACAAGCAGAGATCTAGAAAACTGGCAAATTGTTGCATAAAGTATATTAGAATATTGTATTCACAAAAGAAGGGTGTGGGCCCTGCACAGCCAATATGCACCGGTTGTTTTATAGACACAAAAATACCAGCAATTGTATACAAGAAGAAAGCGTGTCAAGACAACCAAACTATAAACAAAATATCAAACTTTATTTACACATATGCAATTTTGACAAACACTGACCAATTTAAAAACACTTAAAACGTGTAACAAGTACACAAACAGGACTCAATGGGATGAAAAATGTCCAAGTCATCCCAAGAAAACCACCCTGGCTACAACAAATCTTATCTGGTGTTGATGAATATACAATAAGAGCTCCCAAAGGGAATCAGCTACATAAAGTGCATGGTAACACAACAGTATAGTAAACTTATCCTACATAACAATCATAACAAATGAGGCACTGTGTATCACCCGTGTATATACAAAATCATGGTAATTTACCAGACAACACCAGAGACAGCCAGGGGGTCGTGATGCCCAAGTGATCAGAAGATCACTTGTTCAAGCTACAATGTCAGTTACTGTAAAAAAAAAGTTAAAACAATAAATAAAGTTTTTTTTAATAAAAATAAATAATAAAAGAAAGTGAAAGTCCCCACAAACACCACATTTCCCTGTACACAAGTAATAAAGTATAAAAAACACTAAATCACAAAAAAACCCACTTATTTGGTATCGCTGCGTCCGTAACAATCTGTACAATAAATCCTAATCATAATTGGACCCGCTCGGTGAACGTGGTAGAAAAAAACCCAAAAAACTTGCCAAAAATTAAAACTTTTTATCAAATTGCTTTACAAAAAATGTTCTAAAAAGTGATCTGAAAAAGTTACAAGCACCAAAAGGATACCACTGAAAAGAACAACTTTTCACACAAAAAATAAGCTCACAACCAGCTCCGTCAATCAAAAAATACTATAGTTATGCCGCTATAAAAATGGCAATACTAAAACAAATGCAATTTTTTCTATTCTAGTTTTCCTTCAATAAAATTGGACAAATATAAACAAAACTATATAAATGAGGTATCGCCGTAATCGTAGTGATCCGTAGAATAAAGATAATATATTATTGTTATGCTACAGTGAACACCCCCCAAAAAAATGCTAAAAATCCAAAACAAGAATTGATGATTTCATTTTCCTCCACACGTAAAAAGTTAATAAACTAAAAACCCACTAAAGTGCATCTCGTCCCGCAAAAAATAAGCCCTTATTTGTCTAAATTGCTTAAAAAATAAATAAAGATTGTATAGGCCAGTGATGGCAAACCTTTTAGAGACCGAGTGCCCAAAATACAACAAAGACCGGCTTATTTATCACAAAGTGCCAACACAGAAATTTAATTTGTGATTTATACTCCCTTCTCTGTCACAGTTTTCATTGATACCAGCGCCCAGAGGACACCAATAAAGCAGAAAATAGTCCCAGGTACAGCTGTCACTTTAAAATAGCTCTGTGCACAGTAAGTACTGGGCTGTCTGGGACTACAGGAAGATACTTGGAGTCATCTCTGGTGATGGCCTGAGTGCCCACAGAAAGGGCTCTGAGTGCCACCTCTGGCACCAGTGCCATAGGTTAGCCATCACTGGTATAGGCCATTCCCAACGCGCATTGTCATAGAACGGTGCGGCAGGTAGTGACTTGCCAACACTGTTCAGACACAGTGATCGGGGCAAGATGGCGGCTGTTCCTGACAGCCATCCATCCTGCCCCATGGACCAGAAGGGTTACGTCCCCCCCACACCCCCAGTTCATGATCGCTGCTATTGGCTCATCAATTCAGACCAGCCAATAGAAGCGAATTTACTTATGACGTCAGTAATGCCGGTCACCATGTCTATAGACACGGTGATCGGGACAGGGTGGCGGCTGTTCCTGACAGCCACCAATTTTGCCTTGCGGTCCAGAAGGGTTTTGCTGCCCCCCTCTGTCCATGTTTGCCACTATTGGCTGGTCGATTTGGTCCAGCCAAAAGCAGCAATATTCGTCACAATGGGCATCGCTAGGGTGAATAAGAGCAACACTTGGCGATAATTTCCCTACGGAAAACGAAGATATGGTACAAAAAAGCTGGCCGTGCACATTGTACAGATTACGCTGTACAACTCTTACGTGCTGTTCCAATGTGCATGTCCTGCCGTATCATTTCTCCGTTTTCAAGAGGAAGGTATTAGGAAACTAATATTGGGACAAGAAGGACGGGGCCCCAGTACCTCTGGTTTAGATGTTCCAGGACAGCATTTTCCCGGTGAATTCTGCTGCTTCTAAAGGTAGGACTCAATAAAGAGTCTGTTCCAAAAGAGGAGTTAGGATGGACACTATGTACTAAGAGACCCACGACACCTCCAGAGTGACAAAAGTTTAGTTGGTCCCTTGGTATATTCTACCTCCTTATACGCAACACATTCACAATCCACGCCCAAGCTGTTGTGAATTCATTTAGGTAAAATGAATAATTGTAACAACTGTTATGTCCCGTTGCTCCCTATACCCCTCCATTATTTCATAAGGGGCGCCACATAACGGCACTGAACTTTCCAGAAATAATTGCAATTTCCATCTTGGACTCCGTTGCACATCATATTTGGAAACCACCTATATGTTCAAAATGCTCATTTCACCATGTGTATTACCCTACACCACATATTACACCTTGCTAAATTCCCCAAGGGGTGAACATTCAACAATTGGGGTCACTTTTCAGGTTTTCCTCTGTTTTGGTACCACTACGGCTCTCCAAATGTATCCTGACACATGTGAAGGATTTCTGTCAAATTTGGCCACTAAAAGACAAACATCCCTCTTTTCCTCTACTGTGTGCCCATAAAGCATTTTATATGCACATGTGGGGTACTTCTACACTCGGGAGAAATAGTTTTACACCTTTTTCGGGGTTATTTAATATATTATCCCTTGTGGCTTACAAAAATTAGGGGTAAAGTGACATTTATAGGAAAATGTTGACCTTTTTAATGTTTAGTGCCTAATTGGATCATTCACCTGTAGGGGCAAATACATATATAACACATTGCAAAATTCTCTAAGGGGTGTGTGTTCAAAAATTAGGGTCACTTTTTGGATTCTTATCTGTTTTATACCACTAGGGTTCTCCAAATGCATGTCAAACATTTCTGTCAAATTTGGCTTCTAAAAGGCAAACATCCCCCATCCCTTTTACTGTGCGCCCATACAAAATTTTATATACACATGTGGGGTACTTCTACACTCGAGAGAAATAGGTTTACACATTTTGGGGGGTTATTACATATTTTTATCCCTTGTGGCTATAAAAAATTAGGGGTACAATGACCTTAAATAGGAAAAAGGTGAAAATTTTCTTATAAAGTCCTAATGAAATCAAACAACTTTACGGACAAATACACATATTACACCTTGCTAAATTCTCTAAGGGGTGTACTTTCCAAAATGGTGATACTTGTTGGGGTTCTGCTCTGTTTTGGTACCACTACAGCTCTCTAAATGCATCCTGACACATGTAAAGGATGTCTGTCAAATTTGGCTTCTAATAGGACAACGCCCCTCTTTCCCTTCTGAGCTTCACTGCGTACCCATACAACATTTTATTTGCATGTTTGGGGCAATTTTATACTCGGGAGAAATGCTAGTACACATTTTTTGGGGTTGTTTTATCTTTAATGCCTTATGGGATACAAAAAATAGCCGTAAAAGTGACTTTTTTGGGAAAATGTTCATATTTTTCCTTTTAGGGACCTAATTGAAGCAAACACCTGTAGGGGAAAATACATATATTACACCTTGCTAAATTCTCCAAAGGGTGCACTTTCCAAAATGGTGACACTTGTTGGGGTTCCCCTCTGTTTTGGTACCACTAGGGCTCTCCAAATGCATCCTGACACATGTAAAGGATGATTGTCAAATCTGGCTTCTAAAAGGCCAACGCCCCTCTTTCCCTTCTGAGCCCTACTGTGTACCCATACAACACTTTATATGAAAAAGTGGTGCAGTTCTGTGCTTAGGAGAAATAGTTCTACACATTTAAGGGGGTTGTTTCATCTTTTATCCCTTGTGGCTTACAAAAATTTGGGGTAAAAGTGACTTTTTTGAGAAAATTTTCACCTTTTTTCCCTTTTGGGGCCTAATTGAATCAAACACCTGTTGGGGCAACTACACAAATTACACCTTGCTAAACTCTCCAAGGGGTTTACTTTCCAAAATGGTGTCTCTTGTTGGGGCTTTCCTCTGTTTTGGTACCATTATGGCTTTCCAAATGCTTCCTGACACATGAAAACTTTTTCAGCCATATTTGCCCTGCAAAAACGAAACAACGCTCTTTCCCTTCCAGGTGCCCCCCTGTGACCGTACAGCAGGGTACAGTGACAAAATGGGTATTTGCATACTCAGGAGGAATTGCCCTCAACAGTGTAAAATGCATTTTCCTTTTTAACCCATTGTGAAGGTGCATATTTTAGTGTTCAATGAATCTATAGTAAGATAAAATTACATTTCTGTAATTTCACTTTCATTTATCTTTCACCCTCATGAAACGCTCATAGGGTTAACAAACTTCCCAAAGGTTGTTTTGAATATTTTGAGGGGTGTAGTTTCTGAAATGGTGTCGTTGGTGGGGGTTTTCTGTCATGTAGGCCTTATAAAGTCACTTCTAATTAAATTGACCCTCCAAAAGTAGGTTTTGATGATTTTCGTGAAAATCTGAAAAATTGCACCTAAAGTTATAAGCCTCCTAACATCCTAAAAAAAGGAAAAGATGTTTGAAAAATGATGCCAAGTTAAAGCAGACATATGGAAAATGTTAGTTATCAAGTTATTTTAGTGATATGACCAACTTTCCAAAAAGTAGAAAATTTTGAATTTGGAAAACATTGTTTTTTTCAAAAATTTTGCCAAATTTCCATTTATTTCATAAATAAATACTAAATATATTGATTAAATTTCTCAACCAACAGGAAGTACAGTGTGTCACGAAAAAACAGTCTCAAAATCAACTGGATATGTTAAAGCGTTCCAAAGTTATAACCACTTAAATAGACACATGTCAGATTTTAAAAAATGGGCCGTGTCAGGAAGGTGAAAAGTGGCTTCAGCGTTAAGGGGTTAAGACTTAAAGCAAACCTGTCACCAGGAATGTCATTTTTAGCTGGTGACTGGTTCCAATAGCCTGTGCTGCTGAATAATTCCAGTAGTTTATAACAGTTTATTTTACATTACTCGTGTGGTGAGTCCCAGGGACCATACCCCTCCTTCTTCTGGCTGCTCAATGCACATGACAGGAAGTGAGGAGGAGGAGGAAGCTGCATGGGTAAGGCTGCATTCACACTACAGTATGGGGGACATCTATATGGCCGACGTATATGCGGCCGATATACGTCCCCCATACACTTCTATGGGCTTGCGGCACCCTACAGGAGCGGTACAGTGCAGCACACGTGCGGCACCGTACCGCTCTGTAGCCCGGGAAAAGATGGGACATGTCCTATCTTTTCCCGTATTACGGCGCTGCGGCCATACATCACTATGGAGAGGGGCGGGTTGAGCTGCGCTCACCTCCTCCTCCTCTCCCCGCGCCGCCGTGTGCCCGCCGTGCTACGGTGCGGCCGGCACACGGCAGTGTGCATGTAGCCTAAGGAGGAGAGGAGACTGACACAGCTGCAACTGAATTTCCACCATTGTGCTCCTGCTAGTTGTTTGATGTTTGGCCCACATTCTACATATATTATACAAGCAGCACTGTACATTCAGAATATAAATTTTAAAATTTTAAAATAAAATGACACCTGTCAGATTTATTACTGCACTCTTAGCAATCATGTTTTTTTTATTGTTCCTTAATATAAAAAATCTGTGTTCTTCTGCATTTTGAAAAAATCTTCTACACTGAAAAGTAGCCCGATTACAGGGGGAGTTGTAATTGTTAGACTCCTGTCACATGTCACTTATATTGCTGCTGCCTCCATTCTACGCACAGCAGGCATTGAGTGCGGTGTATGTAAAAATAGGAGAAAAAACATGAAAATCAGCTTCTGTCTTCTGGGTGCCCTGCAGTCTAAAAGACTTGTGATGTATTGAATCTCAGCCATGCTGTGTGTTGCTATATAATCTATGTAATGTTCTCGTGCTACATTATTATTACATTATTTCAACATACATTACATACCCGCTAGTTGCCAAATGTGCTATTTGTGTGGAAGCCTTACTATGGTGGTGAATAAATGCTGGATTTAGAATCCTGTTGGAATGTTTATGCTGTGGTTCCTTCATGCTGGCAGTTTTTCTAGACATTTGGCAACACTGACTGATTTGACATCTTTTGTATCAGGCCAAATATATATTGTATTAGAATTCCATTAAAATAAGCTTCTAATGTCAGATATGACAGGTGAATGACATGCAAATAAAGCCGAGCTCAACATACAAAAAGATACAGGAACTGGTTCACAAATTCTCTTGCTGCCTAATATTCTTCCACTCTGCACCCAACCAAAGTGAATTTGAAATTCAATGGTACTATTGTAGGCAGTGGAGCCAGGGTCTATTGCGCTGGTGCAAGATTTAGGAAATATAAAGAAGGAAGATGGATGGGACAATACAGGCATCTAACAGATCGGTGAGCCTTGTGGTAGCATGGTAACATTGGTAGCATTGTCCATACTGTAAGACTCTTGAATGTGAATCCCTACAGAGAAATATACTGTATTTCACTGATTTATATATTTTTTTACAAGTGCACATTTAGTTCATGGTTCTTTGGTGCACTCACGGGCCATAGCTATAAAGGTGATTTCACTGTTTAATGTTCCCATGACAATGGAACAAAATACTACATGAGTTTCTCTATACAACATGGGTTATCTGAAGGGGCAAAGCACAGTGTATGATGTTGTGTCACTAGGCTCTGTACTTCATAGCAACTCCAATCACAGTTTACAGTGCACATTTCTCCAACTATTAGAAACACATGTCTTATTTGAGCTTTCCGATTTGCACTAGATAAAAAGCTGTTTCAGGGCCATAGTTGTTGTACAAAGTTCTAGTTAAAGGTGTGTTCACATTTCAGAAAATAAATGTTATTGTTTCTTTGATGAAATGTTATACAATAGTTGTTGTACAAAGTTCTAGTTAAAGGTGTGTTCACATTTCAGAAAATAAATCTTATTGTTTCTTTGATGAAATGTTATACAATTCTCAATATACTGCTGTGTCAATCAGCGTTGTCGGGTTGGTAAGCCAACCTCCGACTCTTCAGTTTCCCTAACTCATAAATGTGGCATGTTTAAGTGATACATTTACAGTAATAATAAGGCTTTTTATCACCATTATGATACAATGACCAAGTTATTTAGGTAGAATAAAAAAATATTTATTGAAATACCAATTTCTAACTATAACTTATATAATGTGGAAAAAAAAACAGTTTTCAACAAAAATGTACGAATAATTTAGTGAGTCTTTGAATTTGTTCTTAGAAACAGTATTGCATCCATCAGACTTTCCTTCATAGATGATCTTAATCTAACCTAATTATTTTAAAGGAAACCTACCATTTCATTTCATACATTATGAACCAAACATACCTTGAGAATGCTGTAGCTACACTGATGCAGGATCGTATCTTGGTTAATCCCTGAGTGGTTTTGCAGAAAAAACTATTATAACATTCATTGGGAAAGCTGGGTCAGGCTGGCTGTCTACGTAAACACATTGATGCATGACTAATCAACCTGAGCTGGATCACTCATACACAGCAACTGGGAAATGGTGCAGCAATTGATTATGCTACCTTCAGGCACAACCCAATGATTACATCATCCTGGGGTGCAGTGAATAACTAATGTGCTAGGTGAAGTGCTGAAGCTGCCATAGAAGCCAGAGAGCTTCATTATCATAATTTTATAGTTGTTTTATCAGCAAAGCCACTCAGCACAGGGATAAACCAATATATGATCCTGCATCAGTGAAGTTACAGCATTCTCAAGGTATGTTTACATCATAACGCATCAAATCAAATGGTAGAATTCCTTTAAGTCTAGAGAATGTTCAGTCACATTCATCTCAACTAAAAGTATTCAAACATGAGCTCAGAGAAAAAGCAAACTAAAATGTAAAGCAGAATGCAGAGAGATTATACACTGGACTATTGATCTATGCACTGTTTATTGAAACTTTAGTTATGCTAAGTATTTCCCTTATCCTGATTTTCTGGTCACTCTACTGCTTATATGAGTGCAAGAATTGCCAGTGCCTGTTTACTGTGATCTTTAGGGGAGGAGCTTCACTACTGTGCATCCACATTCATCTCGACTAATAGGCTACATCCTTTGGTCTGGAATAGTATTTATAGACATTTATAGGACATTCCATAATTTCCCATAATTCTGATTAAAAGAATATTCAGCACATACTGCAGTGAACCAACTAATTGGTTCAAAAATGGTTATATATTTTTGAGTCACATCGGTCCATTTTATTCCGAATTCAACTTTGATCACATAAAAATGGTCACCGACTCAAACTACGAAGCCCTAGTTTCAATTCTTTACGGTTTTCTAGATCTCTTATTAATGCTGTGTGCCTTCACTAGGGACCCTGTCACCTGATTTATCTTAGAGCTACAATCAAAGGTATACCGGGAGTGGCAGGGCTCCACAGCAGATTTCTGAATACGGCCCACCTTTAAAAATATGCATATTTATATGCTTACACATGTGAATTACATTCACACAGTATAAACACATCATATATACATACAGCATATACACATCACATTTACACACATACATACAATACCATAAACAGACATACAGCGTATACAAACACATACAAATGCAGTATATACAAAGAGCATTTTCACATCCAATACACACCCAGTATCCTTGATGCCAGGGCCTCCTGACACTGTGGGCTCCATAGCTGTTGTCTGTAAGTATGGTTCATATATAAGGCGCATCTTTAATTTCTAAGAAAATCAAAGGATTTTTTGTGTGCCTTATAGTCCAAGAAATACGGTATATAGAAGAAGATATAAAGTCTGGCTGCGTCCAGGAAACTGTTGGTACATTGCATGTTCTTGCTGCTCTTTTTCTTTTGCTCTAGTGTCTTTACTCTAAAATGTTAAAATGTAAGGCTCCGTTTTTCTTTGCCTTAATAAAAAAAAAGTTCTTATAAAAAAAAAAAAAAGAAGTTTGTATAACTAATAATAAAAATCTATTTATATAGCGCCATCAAATTCCGCAGAACTTTACAAATCATCGGGGACATATACAAATATAATATTACATTACAGAGTACAAACAGTAGTATAACTATAAATATTTTACTACTGCTCCTCTGTGTATTCATCTTTAATAGTACAGTGCAGTTACAGCACAAATGTATCTAACATTTTTAAAACTAGATTTTAGGATGTGTATAATATTCCATCATTAACCGCAATACAACTGAAAATATTTTCAGATTAGGTGAAGATGCCAACATATTTGAACTCAATATGGCTTCTGAAGGATGTGAAGTCCATCGCTTTGATCCGAGCATCCCATCAGCTTACATCCATGAAGCAGAGCGACTCTGGCATCATCGTTTGTCTGTCGATTGGAGAGATCCCAACCCCGCTATAGCTCCTCATAGATTGCATAGTAATACTAAGAAGCTGAAGACTATTCTGAATGAGTTTGGACATTGGAAGGTATGACATAAATATCTATTTCTATCTTACCTTGTCTTTATTGAAATATTTGTAGTATAATTATGTGTGACTATTTATTATGTCACTTTGCTTTTACTTAATCTGAGTTAACCACTGTATTCCTATCCAGCGACACTATAAAAAACATAATGGGGCTTATTTACTAAGGGTCCCGCGGCCGCATTTCCATCGGGTTTTCCAACCTTTCAGGGATCGCGCCGGCGGGACAGTGATTTAGAAGAGCATTGTGTCACACGCGACTGTATTTCATGTGACACAAATCGGTGGCAGGCCATCGGACGATCTTGGACAAACCGCAGGATTTAACTTTAAAATTGTGTCGCAAACCAAGCACTTACATGCACCAGGAAGAAGAAGGTGAACTTCGGCGGAACTGAGCGGGGAGCGACACATGCAGGATATCGGGCGCACGCTCATAGTGAATCGCGGCACAATCTATGTTCGTCGGACATTCTGGATCTGGGATCGCAACGTAGATAGACCTTGGACATGTGACCTAATAGCTTGGAGGATTAGATAGAGAAGGAAAATATTTTTGAAATATTTAATTAATTGCAATATTACCAGTATGTGGGTTACTTTTATTGGTTAATGGGGTTCTAAAAATCAGCATAATTCATATACAAATGGGTCCTTAAAATGTATAAGCTAATATGTAATTAGTTATTTAAAATTTTGCTCTCCTTAGCAGAAAATACGGTTGATATACAATATAATGAAGAATTAAAATGCTACTGGCCCTTTAGCCCCTTAATGCTCGGCGCCGTACATGTACGGCGCAGAGGTGTGGGGGGTGTGTGAAGAGGGCTCACAGGCTAAGCCCTCTTCATACACAGGTGGGGTTTGTTGCATATTGCAGCAAACCCCCACCGCTAAGAACCGCGGGCAGTGCTTGCGCACCGATCGTGGCTATTAACCCATCCAATGCGTTTAAAAGACGGCGGACCCGAGGCTGTCTGTTATCTGAAGATTAGCTACAATGAGCCAGTGGCCCATTATAATGAATACTGTGCAAAAATGGCATATATGGTAGGAATGATCAGACCATCTAGGGATAATGTACACTAAAAAAGTAGTAAAAAAAGTGGCGCACGGTCCAACTAAGCACTAACACATGGTGCACATTTTTTCTGTCTTGCCAGATACACTGCAGATACGAAACTGGTGCCAAAACTTTATAAATACATGTTCTACCATGTTCCTTCTAATGCGAAGTCATACAGAAAACTGGTGCAAACATTTTAATAAATGTGGGCCACCATCTTTTCTTGCTTTTTGGTAAGCCATTGTATCATAGTTCATTAAATATAGACATTTTTCAGTGCCATCACAATCTTTTATCTATTACATAGACACCACTGTGTTGGGAAGAGGGGGGCTGCCTCCAGCTACCGCATGGATTAAAATCCCACACATATAGTGAGCAGTTCAAGCAGCCATGTGACCACCTGAATCGCCCACACTAATCCACCATTGGTTGATGGCCCGTTTAGAAACAAAGAGGTGGAGGCTCTAGGGCACATGCCCAGGGAGCCCACCCATAATCTGTCCCTGTGCACTCCCCTCATAATTTCTACTTTGTGGGGGGGGATTACCTCTGTAAGGTTTCCATTTGTTTAATAAAGTATTTGTACTCTAAGTATTGTGTTCATTCTTGGTGTGTGTCTCTTGGGTTATACTTTTCCTCTTTTTGTAAAGCTTTAAAGGAAATCAACCACTTAAAAAACAAAAAGCCATCAATGGATGCACACCTGCTCTCCTCTTCATCTTGATCCTGGCGCTTATCTTCACTAAGACATGTCGAGATCACCTAGAAAAGAAACTTATAAATAGCAGCTTGGGATGTCCAGCATTTCGGATTGCTAATTATGCACAATGCTGGGACGTCACGCAAGAGGCGTGAATTAACCTCCCTCTCTAGCATGGGAGAGGAACGTGCAAGGGCGTCCATAATTAGCAGCCCAGAGTGCCAGACATCTCGTCCCCAGCTCCGTGCTGCTAATTATAAGTTTCTTTTGTAGGTGATCCCGACATGTCAAGCTTAGAGAAGATAAGCGTCAGGATCAAGATGAAGAGGAACGGAGGTGAATATCCTTATATATATATATATATATATATATTTTTTTTTTAAGTGGTTGATTTCCTTTAATCTACAAACGGCACAGTACGTAAATGCACAGTACTTTACACATAACATTGCACAAATTTGTGGCAGTGCACATAAAGTGTAATATAAACACTAGTAATAACCTAACCCAAAGCAAATATAAACAACCACAGATCCTATGATGCCTAATCTAATAAAAAAAAGCAGCAAGACCCTCTATCCTTACACGTAAATATATATAAGCTAACTGCAAAACAGTCACATGGGGTTTTAGGAAACACTACAAATAATTCCCTATCCTCATAAACTATGTTTTCTGGATGTGTTTGGTTAGTTTTCTTCATTCTTGCTTTGTTGGATTTTTATTACTGTAATGGTGTGTCTTAGAAGTACTTAGGAGTACTTTATATGAGCTGAGTCTGTATAAGCAAATTAAATTGATGTTTATAGAGGGTGTATTTTTATTGTATTGTTACACTTTTAACTAAATATGATTCAAGTGTCAGAAACAAGAGATTTGACACAGATATGTGACCCATTTCTATGGAGGAGTTTTGTCTTTGTAGGAATAACAATATTAATGGACCCCAGTAAGTTTTAGTTAATAATAATAATCTTTATTTATTTAGCGCCATCAAATTCCGTAGTGCTTTACAGACTTTGCAAACGTCTAACTACTAGGATTTCCTCTATGTCTAATTTGATCAAAGATATATTTATGACAAATCATTGGTTCACTTTCCCCTGCTAAATTTATCTCTTGATGCAACATTAGCATCAAGGACATATGTCAAGTTTTCAGTTAAATGTCTTGTGTTGACATTCTGCTGTAGAGACACTTGTCACAGAAAACGCCCCAACCTCTCAACTAATGTACTGCAAAGGAATCAGCCATGAAAACTGATATTGGGTGGATTTAGTGGGGTTGACCACTTTATTATGATTTTTGTATCATTAGGTAATTTACCAATATAAATGTATTAAATGTTTTGTACCTCTGTCTTAATATGTAAGCCTCCTGTCTTTTACCTCATCATGCAGACATTGTTGTCCATAAAATGGCTGCAGATGGAGGGTCATGTGATCTCTTACTGACCATGAGCAATCGCCCTGCCAGGACCTTATGATTGTATTCGTGTATATAAGATTAAGGTTTTGGCAGAGCGATTAGTCATGACCGCAGATGGAAGGTTGAGTGATCTCCAACTATCCATTTAATGGAAAGGAATGTGTGGCTGATGAGTTGAAAGATGGGAGGCTTTTCTTTACATTTAAAGAAAGGGTTGCAAATCTTTAAATAGATACAGTAGGGAACATTTACTTACCCGTCCTGCGCAATCCCCGAAAGTGCATTGTCCAACCAGAATTCACATCTTCCGCAATTCACTAAGATTATGCACCTGATATCCTGCATCTGTCGCTTCCCCACTCAGGTCCGCCGGAGTTCACCTTCTTCTTCCTGGTGTATGTAAGTGCATTGTCTTGTCATGACATAAATTGAATCTTAAATCCTGCAACTCAGTCCGAATCAGTCGGATCGTCCGGCGGCCTGCCCCCGATTTCTGTTGCGCCACAATCCAATTGAGTGCAAACACAATCCCCAGTTAAATACCTGTCACAGCGGCACAAATCCCGAAAATTTCAAAAAATCTCACTAAAGTGTGATCCGAGGACCCTTAGTAAATAAACCCCAGTAAATTGGTAGATTACCTAATATCCTGCCTCGTCACCTCATGTTTTTTGTAATGTGTGTAAAAATCTGAAAGCAAGTTACTTTGCACTGAAGATTTGCGTGGGTGGGCTCTCTTAAAATCTATAAATTGATAAGTTAGTCATCAGTGAATTTGTAGCAGATTACCCGTGAAATGGGATCCCTGTGTGTCCCCATCTACAGTAAAAAGTCACACACCCCATCACACAATAGCCACATCATTTTAGTCACATCACATACCTTAGTGTACATCATAATAACACATTGTTTGTTCTTTCTAAAAGGCTTCAAATTGTGAATCTGTGCTCTATTTTGTGGACCCTGCACATATCTGCCATGCCCACAGGGCGAAACCTTATCATTTTCAGGCCCTAGTAATGATCTGTGTCCTACCTTGACATACAAGATGCAGTTCATAAAGCATTATCCATGTATCCCCAGGGCAAATTGTAAACCTGGAATTGAATGGCTTGAGAGGAACAGAAAAAAGAAACTAAACTGGAAAGATAAGATTCCCACAATAGCTAGAGGATTACTGTAAAAGACTTAAATTAGCATTTCTATGGGGATGATGAAGACAGGGATAAAAATTTTGTGATTGGTTGTAATTACACATATTAAGGGTGATTTCACATTGGCTTTTTCACTGAACCCGTTTTGGCTTATGGGCACATATAGATTGGCTTTCTCTTCCTGGTTTCAGTGATTTTTTTTTTCCATAAATTTTTTTTTTCTCACTGATGCCTTACTGAACCATTCTTTTCAATCAGCTTTTTTGCACTTCATTTTTTTTCACTGATCAGTGGTCAGTTTAGAACATGTTCTATATGTGTTCAGTGACAACTTTGGATCAGTGGGAAAAAACTGAAGTATGAAAAAGCCCATTGAAAAGAATGGATCAGTAAGGCATCAGTGGTTGTCTCTTCCAGGCTTCAGTGAATTTTCACTGATGCCTTACTGAACCATTCTGTGTGTGTCCATAAGCCAAAATGGGTTCAGTGAAAAATCACTGATATGAAAAAAACCTCCAATGTGAGTCCATCCTTGGGGTAAGGAGTCTAATTTATATTATGTATAGTAAAACGTAGATGCACATAACTATTATTTCCATAAAATTACAATGCAGACTATTCAAAGTGGAATATCCTGTAAAAATGGAAACCTATTTTTTTTACCTTCAGGGCGGGCGCTATGGGTAGGCAAAGTGGGCCTACCCACAAGGGGAGAATCTCTTCTTGCAAATGAATCTTGAATTGTGTTTCTAGGTGCGAGGGATCCAGAGATATTCAGGTTTAAAGTGAGAATATCAGGTGCCATTTTTTTAATGTAAAAATCACTCCCGATGGCAGTTTAACAGTTAATATCTCAATTTTCCTGATACTTAGAAACACAAATTTAGATTCATTTGAAAGAGGAGACTCCCTTCTTTCATTCTTTCATAGGAAAAAAGAAGTGAGGTTCTATATCTCACAGAGCCAGAGATACAGTCCCCTGAATTATCCCCCCTCCAGATTCTTAGCCATCAGGCTACTGGGAGAAACATGCTGCAAGCTGCTGCACCTCACAGATAATGGAAATATTCACTTTATATGTTACTACATTCTGATAAGGAATAAAATCAACTAATGTTTATGTTTTTAACCCTTCTCTATGCAGAACTATCTAAGAATACAGTGGGGGTAATTTACTAAGGGGCCGAATCAGGGTTTGCCGACGGGTTATCCGAAAATTTCCGATTTGCGACGATTTTCCCTGAATTGCCCCGAGATTTTGGCGCATGCGATCGGATTGTGGCACATCGGCGCCGGCATGCACGCGACAGAAATCGGGGGCATGGCCGTACGGAAACCCGACGGATTAGGAAAAATCGCCGCATTTTTTTTAAAAAAGTGTTGCTTGACACGCACTTACCTGAACCCACGATAGGACGGTGACCTCCAGTGCATTCCGATGAACTTCAGCGCAGCAGCGACACCTGGTGGACATCGGGGAAACTACCTTAGTGAATCCCGGCCGGACCCGAATTCTCTGCAGAGAACGCGCCGCTGGATTGCGAATGGACCGGGTAAGTAAAATGCCCCACTCTCTCTCTTATTGCCTTTTATTTCCTGATAGTTTTTTTTTTTTTCGAAAATTGACTGATACAATGAACATTCGATCCTCTTCGCCTAATGTGGCTACATATTAACACCGCGAACCAGAACATGTCCGTGAAGCTATATGTAACACCAAAACACACACATGTTTTGGTATAAAGTTTTTATTTCCCACCATCCTCCATTATTTCCACCTATGTTGTGACATTCTCACTCAAATTCTTATGAAGCGCGGAGGGTTCTGTTATTGTGCGGATAATACAATGGCGACATCTAAACGTGACTTTTATTATCTCATTAGCTTAGTTTATGGATATGTAGTTATGTATTTGGGTTACCATTATGTAAGGAAGCATACAATGGTAGATCTGTGTGACGCTCAGTGCAATTTTCTGCAAAAATTGTTTGGCATCCCCTGTGGATTTAACATTCCCTTTGCTGCATATTTTGGTGAATATACACATGTGGGGTATGTATGATCTCCTCACATCTTGCTGTTTTAGGAAAGTATATTTTCTTTATATAAGTATCTGGATTTGTACATATTTTAGAGGAAATTTTGAATGTTAATTGCCAAATGCATCACCTGGCTATCTGCGTTCAAAATTAGATGCACAGAGCTTGCCAAATCAGTCCCTGTCCCCATGGGGCTCACAATCTAATCAACCTACCAGTATGTTTTGGAGTGTGGGAGGAAACCGGCGGACCCAGAGGAAACCCACACAAATACAGAGAGAACATATAAACTCTTTGCAGATGTTGACCAGTGCTGCGAGACTGTAGTGCTAACCACTGAGCCACTGTGCTGCCCAGCAATCATCTATCTCCTATAAAATCCCATATTACAGTTTGTTTTGTCATACTAAAGGGAGCCTCTTGCTGACTGTGACTGGTCATAAAATAGTTTTATTTTGGGGCCCCACTTTGTTTAGAACCGGCCCTGTTTACTTTGTGTTCATATTTCTATGATTGCAGATAAAGTGACATGCCTTTACAAAATGTGATTACTTTCAGATTGATGTCCTTAAAGCAGACATGGAAAGCGCCGAGTGGAAGATCCTGGAAAATCTCATCCTGGAGGGAATCATTGAACAGATTGGACAGCTTGTTTTGGAGATCCATCTCCACTGGCCTGGGTTTGAGGTCAGTGGAAATGACAGCAGCGTTGTCAGATTCTGGTACAGTCTATTTAAAGAGCTGGAACACAAAGACTTCAAACTTTTCTACACATACAAGGACTTGTCGAAACCACAAATGTTCCTTAAAAAGAATATCCTCAATGCAAGCAGCTGCTATACACTGAGCTGGGTAAATACCAGGTGGACATGACACAAAGATATCTGATGACTTTAACACAATGAAAGTTGCTTCTAATTTGCTGCTTAATGAAGTAAATGAGAATTGAGGCTTCTTTTATGCTTTACAATGTTATCGGCTAACTTGTACAATAAATTTTTTACATTTTGTTTTTTAATATAAGTTAAGTATTTCTATTAAATTAAAGGGAACATGTCACCATGAAATGGCAGTGTAATTTACAGCATGTCATAAAACATCAGGACCTTAGCAGGTTTGGCAAGGATATATTGTATTGTGGGCAAGGGTTCTGCATAATTCTACATTTAAATCTTTGCTCTTTCTGGATCCACCATATACTGTGAAGGGATGCCTCCGTCTTCTCATTTGCATCTAAGGATACATTCTGCTTTCCTGATGTATACGCTGATCATATCCATAAAACAAGATGTAAATTTAGACTTATTGAGACTAAAACTGTATTCTTAAGAATAGTTATTCATCTAAAAGCATATATAAGGAGAGCACATGTAATGTCTACTGTTTCAATTTCATCACAACACACAGCTGCCCTCTGGAGGCTATACAAAAGCAGCACCTGGATACCAATTTATCCAAAAATAAGATCAATGCAATTTTATTAGAAAGGGTATAATTATTGTCTCTAAAAATGACTGCAATAATGAAGATTTGTTAAGTATTTAAAGCAATTAACCGGTTTTGTTATTGAGGACTGTACGTTATAGTATTATGTTCTACAGGTGCATCTCAATAAATAACAATATCAGCAAAAAGTTAGTTTTATTTTTCAAAAAGTGAAACATATATAAAATATAGGGTCATCACAAGTAGAACTTTTTCAATTGTTTGTTTATGTTGATGATTATGGCTTACAGCCAAGGAAAATCTAAGTCGTTATCTCAAAAAAATGTGGATATTATAAAAGACCAAATGTAAAAAAAAATTTAATACAGAATTGTTGTCCAAATGAAAAATAACTGCACTCAATACTTAGTCAGGGCTCATTTTTTTATGAATGATGATGCAATCAGCTGATGGCACTGCAGAGGTGTTATGGAAGGCTGGGTTACTTTGAGCTTTCAGTTGTCTGTATTGTTGGGTATCTCTCATCTTCCTCTTGACAATAACCCGATAGACAATCTATGGGGTAAAGGGAACCTACCACCCTGATTCTACCTATAAAGGTAGAAGGGGTGGTAGGTGGATGGATGAGACGTGAGGATAGCCCTTTTGTGGGCTAATCCTCACGTCCCGGGTGTCTTTTAGAAAACTTTATTGCATGTATATGCAAATTTTTTTATGCGGCTACTGGGGCGTGGAGTAGCCGCGACTAGTAGCCTCATGTCCGGCTACTCCACGCCCCAGTAGCCGCATGAAAAAAATTTGCATATACATGTAATAAAGTTTTCTAAAAGACACCCGGGACGTGAGGATTAGCCCAAAAAAGGGCTATCCTCACGTCCCATTCATCCACCTACCACCCCTTCTACCTTTTATAGATGGAATCGGGGTGGTAGGTGCCCTTTAAGTTCAGACGAGTTTGCTGGCCAATCAAGCACAGTGATTCTATGGTTATTTAATCAAGTATTGGTATTTTTGGCATTGTGGACAGGTGCCAAGTCCTGCTGGAAAATGATAATTCCATCTCCAAAAGTCTTATCAGCAAAGGGAAGGTGGCTGCTGTGACTTTGGCCTTAATAAAACACAGAGGACCTACATCTAGGCCAGTAGATGGGAAGGCTAACTACCCACAGGAAAGAATTTCTCATTAAACGAACATTAAGATACTGTTCTATTAGAGACTATTTGATAGAAGTCTGTCTTATAGTTCTATTTGAATTGTGTAACATATGTATAAAGAAGAATTTATAAAGAAAAAAAGAGGCTAATGTCTTGTCTTTTAATGATATGGATCCTGTAAGAGATTTTATCCAGGGCTCGAACAACCCTCCCTCAGTTGTAAGTTGATTAACAAATGAATTGTTACAGGGGAGAATAAGATGGCTGGCAGTACCAGGATGACAGAGTATAACAGAAGACACTCAAGGTCGTACCTGTACTCAGTCACACTATATGCCAGGCGCGCAGGTGATAGAATACTAAAATGCTAACGGTTAGCTTGAATATACTTTGAGAACCTCCCAGAAACTCCCCTAGACTATTTTTCAAAAATAATGCTGACAGGCAAGTTTCATTTCTCTGAAAAGCACTGCTCTCCAGGGAACAGAAACCTATCACTACCCCACCCACAAATGTACTGTGAAAGTTCCTCAGAAGTCAAAACATGACCTTCAAGTAGAAGCTACAACAAGATAGAGGATGCAAGGACAAACTTTCTCCAGGCAGATTGCACAAGATGGTGGCTGAATCATGAGATAGATGACAAGATGGCATCTGGAGAAAAATATGATATTCATCACACTCCTCAAACCATCACTGATTGTGGAAACCTTACACTAGACCTCAAGCAGCTTGTAATGTGTGCCTCCCCACTCAGCCTCACGATTCTGGGACCTAGATTTCCAAAAACATGCAGTTATTTATGCAAAAGGAGCCAGTCCAAGTATTGAGTGCATTTACTTTACATACTTTTCAGTTGACCTACATTTGTGTTACAAAATTTAGATTTCCAGTTGGTCTTCCATAATTTAATTTTCTGAGATTACTTTTGAGGTTTCCTTGGCTGTAGGCCATATTCATTACATATTCATGTTCACTGTGTTTGTAATGACTCTATATAATATGAGTTTAATTTTTAGAATTTTATTACTGAAAAAAAAAACTTTTCTCTGATATTTTAAATTATTGAGATGTATATGATTTAAGGAAAAAAGTTGCCCTGTTTATAACAGTTTAGTGCCAAAAGATGCCAAAAACGTATACTTCCTCAAGACAGACATAAATGCCAGAAAAAAAACTTTTATTTGGAATAAGTTTTCATATTGAAGTCTATAGGTATATGATAGTATGCATAGAGTAATATTAAGAAAGGTATATGTCTCATGCAGGGTAAGCATGCATTTGAAGGATTTCATTTAAAATGTAATTAGTGGTGTGCATGGGAACCAAAATTTCAATCATACTAGCATAGAATAATACACAAAAAACCCACAAAGTATTTCTTTGGAATCACATATTTGGATTCTTTTGGGCCATGTACATACTATTGGGTTGCTTTATAAAGACAAACAATGAGCAATGGAATCAGAGCTGTTATTCATTCCTTTTCTCTCCGCTTTTTTTTAATCTGTCTAGGAGGAATGTGTTGAATAAGGCCAGGCTACAGTTGGCAATGCAGTAACACAGCTGGATTGTGTTGGTTAACTATTTGTTTAATTTGTATGTATTTATAATTTGTTTATTGAGAAGGAATATGCAGAATACTTGATTTTGGAAATTTCAATTATTTGTAAGGATTTGCAAAAAATAAAATAAAATAAAATACAATTTACCAAAAATTCTGATGAGCATTTTAAAATGTTATTGCTGAGCCAAAGAAAACTGAAGTTACCGTTTCTCAGAATTTGTGCACATAGCACCCAACCATCCAGGATTCTGCTGGACATTCACGGTTTTTCGGCTTTGTCCCAAGCGGTTGGGAGAAATGTCCTGTGGTATCCCCCTCCTTCTGGTCCCTGGCCCAAGACTAGGAAGAGGGATCAGCTCCTGCTGCCTCCATCTCTTTAGCAGAGATTTGAGGAGATAGCTCCTCCCCTATCTGGCCCTGCTTCATCCTGCAAGTCATCTCAGAGCCTCAGAAGAGAAGCAGGACTGTGGAGGAATGATAGAAGGGTAAATAACAAAGTTTTTGTTTTGTATAATACCCAGGAATAGGGAGAATGGAGGATAGGAAGTCCCAATATGAGGGAGGATGGAGGACCAGGGACCACAATGGGAAAAGGAGGATGGAGAACAAGGGGCCACAATAGGAGGGAGGACGGAGAACAGGAGGGTACAATAATATATGTACAGGCGGTCCCCTACTTAAGGACACCCGACTTACAGACGACCCATAGTTAAAGGCGGACCCCTCTGCCCCCTGTGACCTCCAGTGAAGCTTTCAGAATGCTTTACTATAGTCCCAGACTGCAATGATCAGCTGTAAGGTGTCTGTAATGAAGCTTTATTGATAATCCTTGTCCAATTACAGCAAAAAAATTTGAAACTCCAATTGTCACTGGGGAAATTTTTTTTTTTGTTTGAATCTACCATTATAAAATATACAATTCCGACTTACATACAAATTCAACTTAAGAACAAAACTACAGACCCTATCTTGTATGTAACCCGGGGACTGCCTGTATAAAGAAATATTTATAAAGAAAAAAATCTGCAATTCTGTATTTTAATGACATGGCTCCTGTTAGAGATTTTATCCAGGGCACGAACAACCCTCCCTCAGTTGTAAGGTGAGCGCACACCTGCGTGAACAGATGTGAGCTGCAAGCCGGCTAGCTCATGGCTGCCATTTGTGGACGTTAGGAGCGTTAGTTCTATATAATGATCTAGAATCAGCACAAAACTGTGAATTATGGAGATATACTGAGGAAAAAAAACGATAATAAAAAGCATTTGGGCAACATCAAATGTAACAGCAGAAGACAGTTTGCATGTGCTTCTCTTTCAAGCATCCCCTTCTCAGTCCATATACTGTTTGATTCTGCAGTGAGCAGAGTTTATCTTGGGACACCAAGACTGATTCAAAATAGACTTCCAAACTAATACTAATTTGGGAGAGGTAGGATTGCATCATTTTTGAGGGTGGCAGATCACCGTAAATCCATTTGACAGACAGTGGGGCATCACAGCGCGCCTGTGTGCACCACTCAACATGGCTGCCGGTGGAAGAAGAGGACAAGGAGCTGCAGGGGAGCGCTGGGGGCAAGTACCAGGTTTATTATTTTTGTGGGTGTCATGGCTGTATATACTACTGGGTGGAAGCTGTGTATAGTAAGGAGAGGTTGTATATACTAGGGGGAAAGCCATGTGTACTTGGGGAGGCTGTATATAATTTAGTTTGGGAGTGTATGTATATGGTGGCGGTTATAAATAGGGGAACTGTACATAAATGAATCAGGTATTTTTATAAATTAGGAAGGTGCTATAGTACATATAATACATTATGGGTGCTGTAGATAGTATAATATATTCGGGGGACTATATAAAGGATGTTTTATATGGGGAATAGTGTGTTGAGGATAATATATATTTAGGAACACGCTCGATTATAGTGTGAGTGTGGAGACATTTGACTGAATTCAGCAGAGATAAATCATGGACAGGAGAAATTATGAAGTCCTCTTCCCGATTCGGCAGTTAATCACATGTCACTAATATCTTGTGTCACTGACTTACTACTAGTGTTGTAGGGTTTTATCATTGATGGGGGTTGGGGGAGGGCATTTTCAATTTTCACCTCAGGCAGCAAAAAGGCTAGAATCAGACATGGAGCGAGGGGAGGGGGAAAGAAGTCTGATAAGTAGAGCAGGAAGTTTTCATATATTTCCTTTTCTTTAAACTAAAGTTTAAATTTTTTTTCAAAATATGTAGCATTTAAGTGTGAACCTCCAGAGGTCAGGAACTTATACAGAATGCTGACTATGAACATTTCTGGGGCAGTGGTGGCATTCAGCAATCTCTGTGGGCACTTGGGTAGTCACCCGAGCACAGAGTTCGTCAGACAGGTTTAGTGATTCAAGGCATCCTGTAGTCTTGGGTAGCCACTGGGCTTCCTGGGACTGAAAGGGGGAGCAAGGAAGCGTGGACAGGTCTAGATTCTTCCTGTTCATGGCGACCCTGGAGGGAAGCTACCATGATAACCCAGATTTCTCCTTGTTCTTTCAAAAGTAATAATGTCCTCAAGATGCCAATACAGTTTAAAGTTATGACAGAGCACAGAGCAATAAGTTACTGATTAAATTGCAGTGTCGGCACTTTGCGATAAATGGGTTTTTGGTTGTAGTTTTGACACTCTGCCTCTAAAAAGTCCATCGCAGTTCTAGAGTGTATCCCACTGTGACAACACAAAAGCATTAATTGACCTACTGGTGATTGTAAACCACACTTTACAAAATAATGTTCTGCTGCAGCTTGATGGGCACATCAGAGACTTCACTGTAGAATTGCATAGATTATATAACATAGATGACAATACTTTCTTCTACCGAGCATTTCTTTGCATGAACAGAAGTAAATAAACCACAAAGCCACAATGTAAAAAGACAAATTTACAATTTTATTTTTTTCACGTAAAAAATAAAAGGTTCTGTACACAATTTAGTAATAGTTTTGTCTGAGCTTACATATACAAACAGAGGGGATACAGATGTAAAAAACACAAGATCCGCTGGTGAAGGAACAGTACTTTGCACCTGGACACAGGTTAAGTTTACAGATCAGTGAAACACTCACTGGGGCAATTATAATGGGTGTTTTAAAGATCTGCCACTCACAATAAAATATCTACAGAAAGGATGATAGAGAACATGGGTCCATATACACTTTGTAGATCGGGAATACAGTTTCATTTGTGGTCTTTGATTTTTAGTAAGAGCACAGCTTTCCAGAACAATGCAAAGTACTTTAAATAAAATGTTTGTGTATTTATCCAGCACAGGCACTTGAGATTCAGTCCCATAGTTTGATGAGACCGTCCCATCCACAGGTGATGACTTTGGATGTTTCATGAGGGTGCCATACCGCACCTATGCATACTTTATCATGGGCCTTTAACCTGCTGTATAGTTTAGTAGTCTTCCAGTCCCAGATATTCAGCTTTCCATCAGCATCACCAGATACCACATAACTGGACAAAGAAATGAAAGATTATCATGCTAAATCCTGACATACAAAATATCAATTTAAGTCTTGTTTTGAAGCTGGTAAAGTATTCTCTATAATATTGTAAGGACTTATTGAAAAAGTTTGATATAGATCGGAAATGTATATAATAAAAGCAGAATTGTAACCTTACCTCATGTCTGGTGAGAAGTCCACTTGGCAAGCATATCCTGCCACCATATGACCTTTGAAAATTTTCTTTTTATTCAACCGGAATCTATTTTGTGCTCCGAAAATAAGGATTTGGTTATCCATAGACTGACAAGCCAACCATTTACCTGTGAATCAAAAGGAAGAAGTTGTAAAACTCATTCTGCTTGTTAAGAAGCAACCGATCCCTACAATGAAATAGTGCAGGATGGTCTCTCTTGTTAGAGGCCCTTTTTGACTCCTGGTCAATCTTGGAGGAAAAACCCCGGCGCAAAATCGTTCCAATAAAAGGAGATTTTATTTAATCCAATTTAAAACTTAAAATATCTCAGTTATAAAAAGCAAGACGCGTTTCGGGTCCAGATTGGACCCTTCTTCAGTTGCATTGGAATGAAAGGCAGAGTAAGGACACATGCACACAAATGTGTGCGAGTACCACTCACCAACGATGACCATAGAAATCACTGCTGTGCAGGAACAGGACCTGCTCTATCTTTTCAGGCCCAGCCATTCAACTCACACTTCTGTGCATTACATGACCCTGTGTATATTAAGCCTAAAGAAAGCAATTGACCCCTGTACTAGCACATGTGTGCATGAGGGCGACGAAATGTAGGTCAATGTCTACATAAAAACCATTTTGCTTCCAGACATACCTTGTTATATAAAAAAGAAAATTCCATCTTACACAATTTTTTTTTTTTTAATACGTCATTGTATCATGATGGCTACTTGTACCTAAACATGTAGGGATAGGGTGTGGGCACTAGGTTATTTGATTATCAGACAATATAAACTGTTGATAACTCACAATAAATGGTGATCACAAACTATTAATAATGGGGCTTGCTTTGTATCTCCGCTCACCTACATCCTCATGGGGTTATATAATATACAGTTTATACAAATGCTCTCTATACAGTTGGTGATATACATATCGTATATGTAACCCACATTACACATGCAGAACACTTTTGGAGGCTTTTACTAATTTTAATTCACATCTTTTAATCAAAAACTAGTAAAACTAGTAAATGATCAAAGTTATAAGGATATGGGAAATGAATGACTGTCATCCATACTTATTCTACTGTTCAAACAAAGTAATATGACTTACCATTAGGTGATAAGGTAACAGCAGGCATTGAGTGCATACTTGGTTCTGCTATGTACTTAAAATCTACAGGGATGTCCCTGAAAGGAAAAGAAAACCAAGGTTAAAATACTAAAGCGGAAACATTCAAAATACAATCTGTTCCACTCCCATGATAAGTATTTGAAATATGGAGACCCAACTAATGCTCTGCATGCATTAGCAAGGGTTAATGAGGGATCGGTTATGTCAAAGTAATCTCATCACTTTTAATGAGTAGCTAAGTAGAAGGCTTTACTGATAGGGAGGGTGTTTTTTTTTTATATGAACCCTAATAAAATTGTTGAAAAATAAAATTAGACTGCTGGGACGGGGGAAAAATATGTGCATTTGTGTGAAAAACTGTTTAAAAGGAAATCTGTCAAAATCAAGCATGATAAAGCCAGGGACACTTACTCATAGATCCAGACACAGGGACTGTGATCATCTTTGTTCTCTATAGCCTCCTTTCTTCAAACTCAACTTTTAAAACCATGCTACTGAGTCAGAAGGGCTTTATGGGAATAACCAGAGCTCCTCTGTGCTGCAGCTGAACAGGCTGCTACACTATGCAAAAGCAAGTCTGACCCTCAGTGCTCCTGGTGCAAGGAGGGGCTCTGATAATGCTCAATTTTGATACTTGATTTTAGAAGGAAGGAGGCCATGGATAACAAATACAAGATTAGCACAGCCACTGTGCCTGGATCTATGAGGAAGTGTCTCTGGTTCATCATGCTTGATTTTGCTGGTAGATTTCGTTTAAAGGAAAACCGTCAGCAGAAAATGACCTAGTAAACCACTAAAATTATGTTGTTAAAATTGTTTAACAGTCCAATTCTTGTTTCATGATCAAGGTTAGGAACCTTCAAGTGAGATATAAGCTGGTTGAGTTTGGCACTGAAGTCAAGTTCACCTCGCCTAAAATTGCCATCTTCACTGTGAAAAGATGGGACATTGATATCGATAACAGGTTCTCCTGGAGTCAGGTGAACAAATAGGGAGCGTTCTGAGGTGAGAAGAGCTTCACTTTCAGTGTTGAGCTCTCCTCCTCTGTGACTTAATAAACTTCAAAGTTGGTTTTCTGAGGTCAAAACTTAGGACCAAAGACACATAATTCGGAAGGTAAAGTCATCAACAAAGAGAAAGATAAATGGCTAATGAAGTATGACCAATTAACCATGTACACATTATAGACTGCCCACAGTACTGTATTCTAAAATCTTAAGCTCACATCATCAAATTGTTGTAGTAAATAAATTGCAGTTGTCGAAACAGGCTCAAGCTGTTCCACATTAATTACAGATGCAAATATATGCAGCAGTGGAATGCAAAACCAAAAATGAACAAAAGTTTGTAAAATTCTGAATCAATACCATCTGGAACATGAACCCATGTGTTTAAATGTGCCAAGAAGGTAATGCAGATGCCGTTTCCTTGTCCTTAAAAAAATCTTGAGGTATGTTGACGCCTTCCCGCCAATGCACTTTTGTGCGTTTTTGTGGTTCTATTTTTTTGCTCTTTTTTTAATTTTCTGTGTACAGAGCTTTATATGGGGGTTGTCATCCGCGTAACAAATAGTATTTCCTAGGGGCGGCATTTTTTTTCATTATTTTTAAATCTCTTAATAAAAAAAACAGTACAAAGCAGAATTCTTACAGAATAGAAGTTATCCACAACCCCATTCTAACTTGTACAAAAAACATTAAACATTATATAAATAACCATGCTATCCAACCATCAAATATAGCAAATGGTTACGACTAAGGACGGACACGTCAACTTTTTTTGATTCATGTGCACTTTTTTTCCTCACGTTTTTAAGCATTTATATGGAATAAACTATTTGATTTTATCTTACTTGCTGGAGCAACCTCTCTTTTTCTCTACGTTGGATATTTCACCTGATGCAACTCAGTGCCTCCTGCTCCGTGCAAGATCTCTCATTTCTCTGCCCTACGCCATCATCATCCAGCCTCTGTGAGCTGTATCCGTTTTTCCTTACTGTATTTTTTTTTATAGCAAATATTGCACATGTATACCCCCCATCCCCCCACCCTACTGGCATGTGGGCTCAGTTTTTACTACTATTACAGTGCACTCCAAAGGACACTTCCCATTTATTCTTTGTTTCTGCTTAATTACTTGAATGCCAAATTTATATTACGGTAATTAATAAGTTTTATTAGATTTAAATAGGTCTTTAAGCAGTTTCCGAAGCACTCCGTAATAGTACGGCATGCATCTGGTGCAGGGGCATGGAGAGGGCTCAAGGGCTGAGCCCTCTCCTAAGTCTTTGCTGCATATTGCAGCAAACACTTACCGGTAACACTGCAAAGCTGCCAACAGCTTAAAAAATCTTGGTGAAGATAGTTGCTGGCTGTGACCTCATCGGGGGGGGGGTCCGTGATCGCTCGTCATGAGAGCCTCGGGTGTTCCGAAGACACAAGGCCGTCTCATTATAAACTGTTCATTACAATGTGCGATTCACACAGTGTAATGAATGGGCAGAAGTATGGCAGTATATGATCGGATCAAACAATCTAGGGTTAAAGTACCCCAGGGGGTTTTGAAAAATAGTAAAAATAAAATTTTAAAAAATGTAAAAAAAAAAAAATTATATTACAAAACAACCCCTAAAAATTATAATCACCCACCATTCCCTAGAAGTCATCTAAATATTAATAAACAGTAAAAATCACGAGCACATTAGGTATCGCCGTGTCCGAAAAATATAATAACGATTTTTCACTGCGTTTAACCCCATAATAGAAAATAGCGCCCAAGTCGAAATTGGCACTATTTTCCCATTTTGAAAAATATAAAAAGTCAGTTCCAAAATTGGTAGCATCGAAAACGCCATCAAAAGTCAAAATCCCTAACAAAAATTTTTGTACAAGCGGTTTTAATTTTGTAAATGTATGAAAACATTATAAAACCTATACAAATTTGTTATCCCCATGATCACACCGACCGAAAGAAGACATGTCATTTGGGGTGCACAGCGAAAGATGCAAAATCCAAGCCCACAAGAAAATGGCGCAAATGTGGTTTTTCACCATTTTCACTGCACTTGGAATTTTTTTTCCCACTTCCCAGTACAATGCATGGAATATTAAATACTGTTAGTATAAAGTGCAATTTGGTACGCAGAAAACAATCCCTCACAGAGTTAGATTTCTGAAGATAGGGAGTGAAAAAACGGAAACAAAATGAAAAAGGGGGGGGGGGGGGGAGTCAAGGTCGTTAAAGGGTTAAAAAAAATGTAAGCCTTTTGCACAAAAAGGAAAAAATTCCTTATTTTGACATATTCTGATGCTAGTAGCTTTTTCATACTTTATTGTATGTAAAGTAGCTGTAATTTTTTTGCAGGACGTGATGGCCTTTGTACGAGTTGCACGATTTTTATTGTTTATTTTTATACTTGTTCTAAGAAAAGGGAGCAAGATGAACTTGAAATAATTTTAGACCATACCATACTGTATTATAGCAGTATATGGAGATTTTGCACAATCTTTCACAATCCATCATCGGCACATTGTAACAGATCTGCAAAAATGACAAGTTCCGGGGTCTTATAAAGGGGTAATTGGCGAGCAAAGATCAGTCAAGATGATGTCATTGCATGCTGCAGACGGCATGTAAAGTGTTAACACCTCGATCGCTGCTGCATTAAAATTAGGCGTTTGCTGCACCTGGTCTGTATGGGAAAGGCTCAATCCTTCCATGGACCTCTTCCCACATAGCAACATACTATAGAATGTTGGTTTGCAGCAAGGGGTTAACGCACCAGTCTATTATTTACATTTCTACTACCATAACGGAAAAATGATTAAAGATGGAACTTACCATTCCCAGACTCTCAAACTCTTGTCATCAGAGGTGCTTACAAAACGCCTGTTCTCATCTACAAATGTAATGGTGTTAACTGCACCCAGATGCCTGTCGTACTCTTGCACAATCTCGCCACTTCGGATATCCCACTAAAAGTTTGAATGATGAAGAAAGAAAACAATTAGAGAACTGCCCAAAAGGTGAAAAATAAATATATTATGGAGCCAAAGCTTCCCAGGATAGGCATGACCTCTTACTGGCAAATAACTTATTTGCACCAGAAATGTTTAAAAAGTTACAAATAAAGTCTATAGCAGCTCCTGGCTATTGGAGCTTTGATTCTCTGGCCTCAGCAATGGCTTCCAGATACACAGTACATCACTGCCTAGCCAGCAATGAAGTGTCAATTGACTGGAGGTCACGAGACCAGCTCAGACACCCAAAGTCCCCAAAAGATAGTAACTAAGAAAACTTATTCTTAAAGGGGTATTCTCACGAGGGCAAGATTCTTAAATATCCCCAGGTTAACAAAATAAACACATTTTCTGTTTCACTGTTATTCACAAAAATACAGAATTTCACAGATATAATTTCAACCTGCGCTATCAGTTCTGTTGTATACAATTTCGGTTGCCCCAGTATTAGACTGTAAATCTTCGGATTTTTATAGTCGGGTAGGACAGATTGTTCTCATGAATTGCTTCTCCTGTCCGCTCAATGCAGTGTGAGCTCTGCCCTTCCTCTTGCATTACTAGATGGGCTCACACATACACTTCCTGTCAGCAACTTGCACAGACTTCCTCTACAAGCTACAGATAGGATAAGACCTTTATAGCAGGGGAAGGAGGCATGTAGCCGAGTAGAATGCTTAGAGTCCCTACCCACACTCAGGAATTTTACACTGACTACCACTGAATTACAGAAGCTAAAATAGAAATAAAACTGAGAAAAATTGTAAAGTAATGGGGTTAAAAATTATCTATATTGTGTCATCGCCACTAAGGGGTTATCATTTGAGAACTTTCTTTCATGGGCAAAACCCTTTAAAGGAAAGCCATCACCGGGAAGGTAATTTTTATATGACAGGTTCCAAAAGCCTCTAGCATGTCGATTTTAATTACTGTATATATACTCGAGCATAAGCAGAGTATAAAAAAAATGTGCTGAAAACCCTAACTGGGCTTATACTAAAGTCAAGAAAAACAACAAAAAAAGTGTACTCACCTTTCGACACCTCCCCCGGCAGGTCCTCTTCTATACATTGCAGCCCTGGCTCCATGTCCCGACGTGGTCCGTCGCAGGCATCGTGGCCTCAGCCACACGCTTACGTTCTATTGTCTGCGTCGGACCGCGCAGGGACATGGAGCCGATGCCGGAGCATCGATGTATGGAAGAGTACCTAACGGGGGTGTAGTGGTTGGGGGGTGCGTTCGAAGGAGAATACACATTTTGTTTTTTCCTACAGGCATTATATTGGGTGGCTGGTGGGCTATACAATACAGGGGGACTGGCAAGCTATACACTACAGGGGGTTGTGACCAATGCATTTCCCACCCTCGGCTTATACTCGAGTCAATAGGTTTTTTTTAACTAGGTTACTTGTGTTAAAATGAGGGGTCTCAGCTTATACTCGGGTCGGCTTATACTAATTATATACGGTAATGCCTGTCATACATCTAAATAATTCCAGCGCTTTTTAATTGTTTCTTTGACGGTTTGTGGTGAGTCACAGGGGAGGAGCGGGAAGGGGGCGGGGGCTGGTTAAACAAGATGAGCTGACATAAGCAGAGAAAGGGAGTAGGCATTGAGGAGAAGAGAACTTGTGCCATATAAAAAATAAATAAGAGATGACTGGTCCTTGAAGAAAATCTACCATAATCAAGCATGATAAACCAGAGACACCTACTCTTAGATCCAGGCACTGTGACAACCGTCCTATATTTGTTATACATGGCTTCCTTCCTTCTAAAATCAACTTTTTAAATTATGCTAATGAGCCTGAAGGGCTCCTGTGGGTGTTGGCAAAACCCCTCCAGGCTGCAGCTTAACAGGTTGTTTCAATGTCTTGTGGGCTCAGTATTTAAAACTTTTACTGTGCACTCCAAATAAAACATCTGCTTTATTCTTCGGTTCAGTCCAATCATGGTGACATGAAATTTATGTAGGTTTTATTGCGATTAAATACGTTTTCAAAAATTAAACAAACGTATGAAAAAAAAAACATAAGATGTCACCCTCTTCATACAACCCCCACACCTCTGCGCCTTACACATACGGTGTGAGGGGGTTAATGCCAAAAATAGAAAAGGATATGAAAATGATCATGAAAAGGATAACAACAATTAGGGAGATGTATCAATGTGCTGGTCTTTAGAGCAGTGTACAGTAGAACTAGACAGTTGTCTGCTGCACCACATTAATCATTGTGTCCGATGCTGGATGATTAATCTGGTGCATGGCATTTCAGGTGAAATGCATATAGGGGCTGCCTACTTCTTCTCAGCTAGCCCATGAGACTACATGGAACAGTGAGTATTCAACACCTGTTCACACATGGTGTGCCTTTTTCCTGTTCACATGGTGCGGTGTTGCATGGAGTTCGCTGCTTCTGTTGTGCGGTGCTGGTGGGGACCCGGGCCTGGAGCCATGGGGGCTATGCCTGCCAGTACGGGTGCTGGGGGTCAACCAGGTCTTGGTCCCTGCCGGCGCTGTGCTGCAGCGGTGGTGGACGCCATGTGATGCTGCACCAAAAAGAGGCCACCGTGAAGTGGTTGGTGGGCTTATACAATTTGTTCAAAATGTAACTAAGAACCTCGAGTTCGTTATATAATGTAGCCTAGCGGCAGTAGATCATTGTGTGATGTGTGGATGTGCGGCCCAGTTCTTTTTCTCTCCTCATGTTTGTTTATTCCAGTATTATAGTGAAAAAAATTAATACATTGTCCCCACTGAGTTCAAGAAAACCAGTGGTCTGTGCTAATGAGAATGAACGAGAAGTAAAAGTAAAGTGGTAATTTAGCTTAACAGAAACTGAGTGAACTGTAATCAAAGGGGATAAAAACTATGACGCCAAGATCATATCTGTGTGACACTTGATAGGAAACAGTGGTTAGGAAACAGAAAACATTACCATTTTCTATTGAGTGCTGCTTTTACGTCCGACATGGACAATTCCTTAAAATTATGTCAATCACATTGTGACTCACCTGTACAATTTTTTTATCAGACATCCCCGCTACAAATAGATTCTGTTTATCTTCATCAGGATTGAACTTAACACAATATGGTACCTTCCTGTTTGTAAACCTGGATATACACTGACCTATTAGAAGGAAAGGTTATGAATTAGCAACGTAATATAGTAAATGTATTTGTAATCAGTGCATCACACTCCTTTAGAAAAGTATAAACTATTCACATCTCTTAGCTAGACAGTTATTTCAACCAGTTCAATCAAACACACAGAACAGACGACAGTCCTTCCAGTGGGTAGCACCTGTTCTGTGTAAAACATGTGATCATTGTTCCCAAATGCTGGCATATTATTATTGCATATTATTGCTGGCGAGTTTAGAGACTCATTTTGGATTGTCTTCACCTTGCAATGGTCGAAAAATATACAGAGCACACTTCTTGCAGCATGACAGCTAGTCCAGTAAATGTGCACTTGGTGATAACTCTGAACACTTTTTTGGTCTCAGTTACCAAACATTACTGGAAAATCTGATGTGAGCGGGTAAGCATCATTTGCAGTGAATGGCCATAGGATGCAGATTTTTTTCAAGCTTTTCATGTCCCATGTGGCTGCTTACATATGGTCCAATTAAAAACACTGTTGTATCTGCTTATTACGTAACTGAACGCCGAGTTTTGCAGATTATAGTCAGGGGCCTGGCACAGACTTTGCATCAGCTTCACATTACACCACTGCTCGATACGTGTATAAAGGAAATGTAGGAAAAGCAGCTGGATTAATATTACTGCTCATGAAGTGATAGACATTCACAAGAGAAATTCACTGCTGAAGTTGTACCATGCAGTATCACATACGCACATAGAGAAATTACAGCCAAAACGCAGCCTGAAAGCAATACGCCTTTACCTGTTTCAGAGTCCCACAGCTTCAGATAACGGTCATACGCTGCACTCAGGAACCGAGTTCCAGTATTGTTAAAACAAATGTCACGAACAGCTTTGCTGTGCCCTGTATATCAATGAAAGTACATATACTTCAAATGCAGCAAATGAAAACAAGATCTATAGATTATAAATTACTGTCATTGTTTATTAAATATTCAAAGGGAACCTGTCACCAGGGACCTCACTTTCATTAAAGACAGGTTACAGAAACCCATCACACCTGCATCGCAAAGATGTCTTCCTTTTCTAAGGATTTGCATTACAATATAATTGTGTGTTATAACTTACCTTGAACCCTGGAAGAATCATCTGTTTAGTCACTTGGGTTGGGCTTTGGTTTGGATACATTTCAAAAAACGCCACAACTTGTATGTGCTGCTAACTGCTCAGCTCTTAGCCCCCACCTCTATGCTCCTTCACAGCTACTGCCTCCCCCACTGATGTCATCTCACCACACTGTGACCTCTGAAGGAGCAGGAGGAAGGAGCTGTACAGGAGCACAAAGGTGGGGACTGTGGGCTGAGGAGTCTGCTGCACAAACAAGGCAAGTGTTTTTTTAAATGCATCCAAATCAAAGCCCAACCCCAGTAACTTGATGAGATTTGACAGGGTGCAAGGCAAGTTATAATACACAACTATATTGTTATGAAAATGCTTAGAGAAGGCAGATGTGCAATGCAGCTGTAATGAGCTGTTGCAACCTGTTTTTTAATGAAAATGAGGTCCCTGGAGATTTCCTTTAGAAAAATAATAATAATGTACAATTAATAAAACATGAAATGCAAACTGAATTAAAAAGACGCCCATCATCCAATTATCTCACCACATTCCACCAAGACCTAACCATACTACTCTTATTTTATCCCATGAGTCAAATGCAGATACTTGTAACAGCATCATTTGGTTTCTTGTAATCCTCCCCAAGGCGGTTTGAATTCACCCACACCCTCCTCTACTACGTATAGTCTTGTCCCAAATCCCAGGAGGGTTAGGAGAATCAAGGAAAAGGGCGACTTTTTCGGTACACAGTGTGCAAGTGAAAGAAGGGAGTAAAGGGGTAGATTGAGAGAGGAGGAGGAGCGCCCCGACTGATGGATCATGAATGAGCCAGATTGCTGACTAAATTGCACTGACTGACCCAGATTATGCAAATTACTATTTATGGGACCAGAGGTTTATTAAAGTTTTACAGTACACACTGATATGACATTGACATGTTAGATCTGTGTTGGGAATGTGGTCTGCCATTTAAAAAGTTAAATTCTGATGTAAAAAGTAAAAAAAAAAAAATCTAATTTAACTAACCATACCTATAAAGGTTCGTAAACATCTTCGTTCATTGTACACTTCCCATAGCTGTAACAAGGAAATATATCATAAAATATGTTTAAAATGGAAACAATGCATCAGAAGGGTAATGAGCTATAAAAATGTGAATTCTTCCCTAATTCAATTACTAGGCTTATAAATACTAATTAAATGTTTTACACACAGTAAAATGTTCAAAATGTTTGTTTTGTATTAAAAAAAAAGGCAAGACTAAGACTTTTATTAAAGTAACTTATCTGAAATCCAATCCATACACAGTATGTAATCCCAGAGGGCACCACAACATGTGGAACCCATAAGGATGGGGACCAATAAGCGGCCAAAAAAAAAAACCCTTTACAAGTTCAGGCTGCAAGTTGACATATCTACAATAGCAGGGATCTGTATGCTGACCTCAGTTTACAACTAAAGGAGATGTAAAGAAACAATTGACATTGAATATACCTTTATCTTGCAATCCATGGAACAAGACAAAAGCAAATGTCCAGAAAGAGGGAATAATCTTACAGCACTGACACCCTGAAAGAAGGAAGGAAAGATTAATTAAGATAGAGATAACACACTAGTATAAATAACTAATTTGGAGAGAACTCTGCTCACAGCTGAATACACTATGAAAAACATGCAATCCAGAAGTTTATATATGGGCATACGTATAGTCTACAGAAGTCATATCAGTTCCAATAAAATGCCACTACACCTAGCAAACAACTGTTAATGGTGGTAGTCTATACACCAACTGTGTATAGAGATGACCGAGCTCCTGAGTCTACACCATACGTAAATAGCAAACTTTACTAGGGTAAGTGCAATGCCATAATACCAATATTTGTACTTAGCCCATTAAAGTTAGCCTGTAGTGCATAGGAGGCGCATTCATAGAACTCTCCATTTGCGCTGGAAGGCAGTAGAACAATGGGGTGGGGTGGGGTGGGGGGGGTGTCACATGACCCGCCAGTCCCTTAAACGATGGGCAACTTTAAGACGTTTTTGTTTCTACGGGACTTGAACATGTGATCACATGATTGCTCAAACAATATAATGCAATTTAAAGCTTTTCTATAGCAGGCTGTAATAGAATGTAATGTCAGGTATGGGAGCCTTCACTGGGTAATGCACACAACCATATGGTTTTTTTCCCTGTTCTGCATATACAGCTCTATTTTGGCTTAAAATACAGGATGTTTTAAGCACACATGGCACCGTATCCGTATAAAATATGCTGGGCTGGCAAATGATGGCCGACTGATAGAATGCACCTCCCACTGGTTCTGGTCTCCCTGGATCCTGAACATATACACGGCAGCATATGGTGCACAAATGTATGCAGCACGTATGCAACCCATATTTTATACAATCCCATAGACTTTCATGGGGTGTACGGAACAGAAATACGGGAAAAAAAAAAATAGGACATGAGCTATATATTTTACACAATGTCTCCATTCATTCCTAGTAATATGGCCATTGTGTAGACACCCATAGACTGCCCAGGATCACACACTCAGCCCATCAGCCCTACGTTTTCTGTATGTGGAAATATAGAAGCCCCTGACCTTTATAAATAAGTTTGAAACCGTTCTTTAACCCCTTAACCCAATGCCATTTTTTTGTTTTTGTACTTGCATTTTTCACACCCCAACCAAAAATCTACAACTTTATTTTTCAAAGTAAAGAGCTTTGTGGGGGCTTGTTTTCTGCATAACAAATTTCATAGTGCCCTGTACTGGGAAGCAGGGAAAAAAATTCTGTAAGCTATTTATAGATGAGTTCTAGGGAAAGTTTATTTTTTTTATACCTTCTAGGGTACTTTGATCCTACCATATACTGCCATACTACAGTATTGGAGTATATGGGGATTTTACTTATGTATTACAATGTGCAAATCGCACATTATAATAGGCTAAATCTTTTATGACTCAAGCCTGTCTTGGTAACAAATCGCCGCTTCACGATGACCTCAATGGAGAGACGATAAACAAATATGGCAGGCAAGCGCCGGTGGTGATTGAAGGGTTAAAATACGCAGCAAACAACAAGCATGTATGGAGAGGGCTCAGTCCGTGAGCCCTCTCCATGCACCCAGTGAGGTGTAATGTACGCATAAGTCGCACATCTGTAAGGGGTTAAAAAAATTACTATAATGCCTCAACCCATGCAGGGACCATATGGGCGAAAAATACTCCTCAAAAATTGTAAGGGGAGTATTATTACCCTTTTGGAAAAATGTTAATGCGACATCTGGCTGTATTGCCCATTGTAAGGAATGAGGCCGTAGGCTACATGTATAGGTCACAGAATACATTCTTATTAATATGCAATGCTAGAACTACCTTTGTATGTCCAGACCAAACATGAATTTGTTTCTTGGGAAGATAACATTTCTCAGGCGGTTCACTAGACCGTAGGTTAACGTCAACATCTTGAGGAATATGCAAATATGATCTGCCTTGGTAGTCATACATTTCTTTAACTAAAAGAAGAAAAAAACATATGAATACATATGCACACAACATTATGCTTAAAAGACACCCAATAGAGGCCATTCTACAATCACAGACATTGGAACTAGAACAATTTCCAGCTACACAAAAGCAAAGACAATCAGTGAAGTAGAACATAAAACAAGCTTTTCTTGATGCCTTTCTAGGAATGCAGTGAATAATCTTATGCCACATGTCTGCTACAATAAGCTTATTTTCTGTCACAATTTCCCATTGTCCAGACACTGGCTGAGAGTCTTTATACAGCCTATTAATAATGACTGACAGAAGACATATCCTAGAAAGTAAAGGAAACATGTAATATCCAGATGGCTGGGACCTGATGCGATTGTGGAACAACTGCTATCCAAGCCTATAGCTGTACAATATGTTACCCTATAGTACATTAAACAGGACTGGTCACCAAATCAATTGAAAATGATGGCCTTGAAATAGAAATTGTCTCATACTAGCCACTAGGACAGTGGTGGCGAACCTATGGCACTTTGGGAAAAGCTAGTGGTTTTTGAGTCTCACTTTGGCCACTCGATCTCTAAAAGGTTCACCATCACTGCGCTAGGAGGTAACCTTTTATTTTCTCTGGTGGATGAGTGTCTGTGTGCCTTATAAAAGAAAAAGGTCACTGGCCCCTTGACTAATATTAACAAATATCCAGAAAAAAAAAGGCCACAATGAAATAAATTCTGAATGGCATAGTGAAAGTTTCTCTTTAAACCCTTCAAAGGACAGACTTTCATTTTCCGCTCCCCACCTATAACTTACATTTTTTCTGTATACAGAACTGTACAAGGGCTTATTTCTGTGTAACAAATTGTACTTCTTGGTGATGGCATTTATTATTCCAAATGTGGTGAGAAAAGCATTTGCACCATTTGGGCTCGGTTTTTCCGACTTTCACAGTGTGTTTCAAATAACACCTCTACTTTGACACCTTAACACCGAGGCCCCTTTTAAGTTTCTGCGTTTCCATTTTTACTCCGCACCATAAAAAATTAACTATGGTTTGGTATGAACCCGTGAATACCAAATTTATAAGGTTTTATTGTGTTTAAATACATCTTCTGACGCCAATAACTTTTTCATAGTTCGGTATATGGACTCATTTTTTTGCAAGATGAGCTGTCATTTTGATCCCTTTTTGTTATGTTGCAAAATGGCAAAAAAATGGCGTTTTAGGCATGTAGGCTCTATTTTCCTTTGAAGCTTCAAAGCCAAGAATAATCGTTATTATACTTGATGGGCTTTTAAGAAGCTATGATACCCAACATGTTTATGACTTTGTTTATTTTTATATTAGCTCGAGGAAAAGGTGGGGTGATTTGAACTTTTAGGTTTTATTAATTTACTAACCCTAGGTTGTCTAATTGATCCTACCATATACTGTCACAATATAGCATGGCAGTGTATGCGAATTTTTTAAATCCTCTACTACAATATGATCACACATTTCAATAGATCTGCTAAAACGAGGCAGTCTCAGTCTTAGTCTTACAAAGACCCAAGGCTGTCATGGCAACAAAACTTTATGTCATCGAGAAGCGATGTTGACGCAGGCAATCAAAAGGTTAACATCCGCGTTCAGCGCTAGCACTGATTGTGGGCGTTATATGAAGAGGGCAAATTGCAGCTTTATTTATTTTTAGCGCTCCGTGATCATGGAGCTTTAACCCCTTCCCGCCGCAGCCCTTTTTCGTTTTTGCGTTTTCATTTTTCACTCCCCACATTCAAAAATCTGTAACTTTTTTATTTTTCCATGTACAGAGCTGTGTGATGGCTTATTTTCTGCGTAAAAAATTACACTTCAAAATGGTGGTATTTAATATTCCATGCCGTGTACTGGGAAGCGGGAAAAAAAATTCCAAATGCAGTGAAATTGGTAAAAAAAAAAAACACACATTTGTGCCGTATTCTTGTGGGCTTGGATTTTACAGATTTCACTGTGCACCCCAAAAGACATGTCTACTTTATTCTTTGGGTCGTTACGATTAGGGTGATACCAAATTTGTATAGGTTTTATAATGTTTTCATACATTAAAAAAAAAATGAAAACCTCCTGTACCAAATTTTTTTGTAGGATTTTGCCATCTTCTGGCGCTAATAACTTTTTCATACTTTGGTCTATGGAGCTGTGGGTGGTGCCGTTTTTTGCGGATTTTGATGACGTTTACAATGTTATCATTTTTAGGACTGTACGACCTTTTGATCACTTTTTATAGAATTTTAAATTTTTTTTTAAATGGCAAAAAGTTCAATTTTCGACTTTGGGCGCGATTAGCCGTTACGGGGTTAAACGCAGTGAAAAACCGTTATCATATTTTGATAGATCGGGCATTTTCGGACGCGGCGATACCTGATGTGTTTATGATTTTTACCATTTATTTATATCAGTTCTAGGGAAAGGGGGGTGATTTGAATTTTTAGGTTTTTTTATTATAATTTTTTTATTTTAACTTTTTTTTAAAATTTTTATTTTTACTATTTTCCAGACTCCCTAGGGTACTTTACTACAGTATGGCAGTATATGGGGATTTTACTACTCATACATTACAATGTGCTGATAGCACATTGTAATGAATGGGTTAACCCGAAGTAGCTTCGGGTCTTCGTGAGACCCGAAGCTACCATGGCAATGGATCGACACCGATCGCGGCTGTTACCGGTAAGCCTTTGCTGCAATATGCAGCAAAGACTTACCGGCTATGGAGAGGACTCGGCCCGCGAGCCCTCTCCATGTACCGGGACTCGACATGTGACCTACTATTATGTCACATGTCGGTAAGGGGTTAAGATGTTAAAAGATGTTTTCACACAAACAATTATCCTTTATCCACATTACAGGGGAACAATGTTAAATAAACCCCAATTACAAAAAGATTCCAAAGACGAAGCATTGAATGAAATGGTGGGGACTTGTGTGCTGCCCCGTAGTTCACCTGCACTGTGCATGGCTGTGATTGGGTGAGTGGCAGTGGAATAACTGTGTATCATATGTGTAGACAAAACAGAAACATTTGTATAGGATAGCATACCATGCAATATGGTCTTCTCATCTGCAGGTTTATCCTCCTCCTGTTTGCCTCTCTTCTGTCTTTTTGCTGTTATTTCGTCAAGTTCCTTCTGCTCTTCCTAAAATAAATAAAGCAAAAAGTATATTAGTATAAAATTGCATTCACCACTTGTAAAATGATAACTACTGTATATACTAAGCTTAATACTCACATCAGATGGTTTAGCAACATCTTTCTCATCAATATATTTTGCCCAAGGACCCAGGAATCCGTCAATGTCAGATGCATCACTTCCTTTCACCTTTTTCCGTTTTTCCATTTTTTTCTGCCCACTTTCAAATACCGTTAGACCTAAGGAAATAACATAAGAAAATTTGTGACCAAGGGGGGGGAAAAAAAAAAAAAAAAAAAAGGAAATAGCAAATTGTGTACACACACAGCAGGATCCCCTATGTACCTTCAGTTTGTCAGAATACATGCTAAGCTTACAGGGAGAAAATATGAGAGATTTCTATAAGGGCACAGATGCCTCAGAAAATAATGAAAAACTAGTTAATTAATTAAAATCCAAAAACTTACCCTGATTTTTTTCAGCATCATCAACTGAACCAATATATTTTGTGGATGTGTCCTGAACATCTAGTGATGGATCAAGAGCATAACCTGCAACAGAAAAGTGGTATAATGCCCAATATTCACAGGATTCTAAAAATTATAATCATTTCACCAAAAAATTAGCATTTTGAAAATGACTAGCAAATACAAAGTTTCGAATATATGCAAAAAAAATAGTGATATACACCATCATTAAAGGGTCACTCGGTAACAAACTTTGCATTAAAAGTAATGTATGATGATAATTTTGCTTATTAAAACAGGCAGGGAAACCATTTGCAATCTGAGAACAACATCTCATTAGAGTTCCGTTTCCAGTGGATGATTATGGGGGCAGGGGCTAAAATCGGGATGTCAGAGGTCACAGGTTAAAAATACTCCTGCTAGCATTTATGAGGAATATTTTTAGTCAAGGAGTATAAAATCTGTAGTAATATGAATAATCTATTCAGTACATTGCTAAGTTCTCTTTAACCACATCCTTTCCAAACTTCTTCATAGAAACGGACTTTAAAACAGAGTTAAAACCTTGTGCCATCCGCTTCTTTAACATATGGCAAACAGATGAATAAATTGTAATATTTTCAAATAGATCAGTGCCCATGGCTTTTAATGTAATGAACAATGTGTCCGTTCCATTACATAGTTTAGTGTGTCGTAGTCTGAATTGTTTTCATGGATAATGTCAACTATCATTCAAGAGAAGCTGGAAAAACGGATGTCAGCAAGATTTAGATTGGCTGAGAGAAATGTACAGTGGGTAAGGAAAGTATTCAGACCCCTTTAAATTTATCACTGTTTCATAGCAGCCAATTCGTAATATCAAAAAAAGGTTTTTTGCTCATTAATTTTAAGCTGTTCATTTCCTTCTTATCCTCCTTGAGATGGTTTGTCTCCTTTATTGTAGTCTAGCCTTATTTAAACTAATTGAACTTGATTAGAAAAGGCACACATCTGTCTATATAAGACCTCACTGTGCATGTCATAGCACATCAGAATATTGAGGTCTAAGGAACTGCCCAAGGAGCTCAGAAATGATTGTGGCAAGGCACCAATCTGGCCAAGGTTACAAAAGAATTTCTGCAGCGCTCAAGGTTCCCAAGTGCAGAGCGGCTCTCGCCAGGGGTTCTCCCAAAAAGGAAAAACCTGGCAGTTTCTTCTAAAAACAGTGCCACACCTGACCATGGTGTGTGCAGGTATTTCAGCACAGCTGTATGGAAGTGAATGGAGCTTAGTTGTAATCTACACACTACTCATTGTCAGGTGTGGTGCAGTTTTTGGAAGAAAACAGCCATGGTTTTGAACTACCACAAATCTTATTTGACATGGCCGTCCAGCCAAGCTAAATAATCATGGGAGAAAACGAGAAGGGAGCCTCTCTCCTCAGTGCAAGTCATATGAAAGCCTGCATGCAGTTTGCGCAAAAAAAAACCAAAAACATTATGGTTTCTCAGACTGAGAAATAAGATACTCTGAATGATGAGACGAAGGTTGAACTTTTTGGTGTTAATTCTATGCGGTATGTGTGTAGAAAACCCAGTCACTGCTCATCACACACAAATTTACAAAATCACCCAATATTAACATTTACAATTACATTACAAAATTCACATTATCCGAGGTTTCCTGGAATAATTAGTAAATATAAAATTACAAAACAAGTGCTATAATTTCTCAAGGCTACAAAAAAATTAAACAATAGGCACCACTCCTTTCTAGGATGAAGGCAGGATTGACCAAGTCATCAATAAGGCAAAGCGAGTCATACTAGTCATATAATCATACAAGGTCATAGTGGTTTTCCATTATATATTACCGTAGGTTGCAAATGTTCTTCTCTGCTGTTCAAACATGAAGTCATTTATGTGTGTCGGTTCTGCATAACCTGAAAGCATGTTCCTAGGAGCAGCCATCTGCTGGCTTTTAAATGGATTGTTGGGTCCAAGCTGCAAATACATAACAAATTCATATTCTGCATTAAAATTTCACACTACTAATGCATTGCTAGTAAAATTTTTCTCTGGTCCCATCTTATATGTCAGTAGGCTCCAGCCTAGTACTGTAGAGGGGCTTAATAGTAAGTTGATTAATGAAATTTAAGCAATCTGTGAAATCTACCACTTTACAAAAGTAACAAACACCTACACATACTCACCTACTTTGCTATTCATTTTGATCCCAGTGGAGTTCTTTGTTAATCCTGAGACACCGGGATAACCTAGAAAAGAGACTTATAAAAAGCAGGCCAGAGCACAGGGATGATATGTCCCTTGCTACAGGATGCTAATTCATACTGGGAGAGGAAGGAGACTTCATACCTCCTGTGTGATAGATGCCTCCCTCTAGCATGTGACGTCAGGGGACATGCATAATTAGCAGACTGCTTCTTATAACTCTCTTTTCTAGGTGATCCAGGCTTGTCAATATTAACAAAAACCAGCACCGGGATTAAGATGAAGTGAGTATGTGTGGGTGTTTGTTACTTTGGTAAAGTGGTAGATTTCCTTTAAGAAAAGTGAGACTAGATAAACCATTTCAGGTGTGCCAGAATGAGTGGATGGACAGTGCTTAACAGATTCAAACCAGTGCAGTAGATGTATACTTTAACAGGAGATTTTATACACCTACCTCGGGAGCAAACAACATGTCATATGTTGGATTGAATTGGACTTCTTTGAGAGAGGGATCAAGATGAACTCCGACATCAACATTTTCCTGCAAATAAAATAAGACTGTTAACTACAAAATTAATCTTCTAAAAGCTAATACAGGCGGTCCCCTACTTAACACCACCTGACTAACATACGACCCCTAGTTACAAACTGATCTCTGGATTTTGGTAATTTACTGTACTTTAGTCCCAGGCTACAATAAACAGCTTTCACAGTTATCAATGGTGTCTAATTAAGATTGTTTATCCTGGTTCTTATGACAATCCAACATTTTTAACCCCTTAACGCTCTGCGCTGTAGCTCAGGAATGGCAGCAGGCAGGTGTGGATGCATCTGCATGCACTGTGTGGCGGAGACTCTTGGAGCAAGGTTTGGTGTCACTTCTCTCCAGAAAAAACATCAGGGACAGACTGCTATTCTGCAAAAGGTACAGGGAGTGGACTGCTGAGGACTGGGGTAAAGTCATTTTCTCTGATGAATCCCCTTTCCGATTGTTTGGTCATCTGGAAAGCAGCTTGTTTGGAGAAGACAAGGTGAGCGATACCACCAGTCTTGTCTCATGCCAACTGTAAAGCATCCTGCAACCATTCATGTGTGGGGTTGCTTCTCAGCCAAGGGAATCGGCTCTCTCACAGTCTTGCCTAAAAACACATCCATGAATAAAGAATGGTACCAGAATGTCCTCCAAGAGCAACTTCTCCCAACCGTCCAAGAGCAGTTTGGTGATCAACAATGCCTTTTCCAGCATGATGGAGTACCTTGCCATAGAGTAAAGGTGGTAACCAAATGACTCGGGGAACAAAACATAGAAATTTTGGGTCCATGGCCTGGAAACTCCCCAGATCTTAATCCCATTGAGAACTGGTGGTCAATTATCAAGAGACGGGTGGACAAACAAAAACCAACAAATTGTGACAAAATGCAAGCATTAATTGTGCAAGAATGGACGGCTATCAGTCAGGATTTGGTCCAGAAGTTGATTGAGAGCTGCCAGGGAGAATTGCAGAGGTCATGAAGAAGAAGGGTCAACACTGCAAATATTCACTTGCTGCATTAACTCAAAAGCTTTTGTTACTCATAATATGATTACACTTGTATTTCTGTATGTGATAAAAACATCTGACAAACACACATAAAACCAGAGGGCAACAGATCATGTGAAAATATAATATTTTTGTCATTCTCAAAACTTTTGGCCTTGACTGTACATCTACCCCACTGAGCATCAAGGAAACAATACAACTGCTTGGTTCAGACCACATCTCAAATTTAAGTAGATAGATGAACATATGCTGAAGACACTGAAAAATCCTGCTTCAGAATGCTCAAACATTGCAAAACAGAGTCCTATTCCTGCCTGCATTGGCGTCTCCAATAATCCTTTTCTATGATTCATTGCTCATCAAGTGGTGCTTATGCGCAGATGACAAATGTGCAGAAAACATAAGACCGTTGTTTGCGGTCTATGAAAAACACACGTTCAGGTTTGGTCCCAACACAACATATTTATACAGAAATAACAGCAGTTCTTTTTTATCTGGAATTTGTGAAAGAAGTTCCATTGTATATCAACACAGGTCACTATACAAATGCATTTTGCCAGATTACATAAACTGATCTTCATCCCAACAGTCCCTAGTAAATACAGTACCTGAAGAAAGACTACATATGTGTCACATCACATAGAAATAAATGATGGCTGATTTTGAGATAGAGTATTTATAGCACAGGCAAGGTAAAGGTTAATTAGGTTACAGTCCATGACACAAAGGAAACATGTAACATGCCTCAGTCACTGCTTCCCTGAGCAGCTATACATTGCTTCTTATAAAGGGTCAACAAAGGCAAGTAATGCTCCCCAAGAACTGAAATCCATCAAATGTCAAATCTACAATAGATGTACTGCTAGGCAAGAATTATCAGCCTTGACAAAGTGAAAAGCTGTTAACTGCTGAACGTGGGAGGCCGGCTTTTAACTTAGCTGCACGTTTCCAAGGTGACAAATTAAAATTCCACTGTTCCATCAAAAAGAACATTTTCTGTAACGAGTATTAGAAACACTTTCATGGAGGATTTATCCAAACTATCAAAACTCCTGCTGGCAGGGAAACCAGACTGCAGTTTCAACCCAGTTTGTGTGGACTCAAAGCTACAGAAAGTAGGTAAATGCTTATCTCATAATGTTATTATTTTGAAGATATTGTATTTAAAATTTCTTGAATTGCAAAAAAAAAAAAAAAAAAAAAAAAAAAAAAAAAAGAAGAAGAAGAAAGAAATGTAAAAAAGTGTATGCCCACATAGCATATCATTGGGTGTATCTCTGGTTATACCAAATGCCAAGGGCAGATCAAGGGTTTTGGTATTAGACATGGCAACTTCAATCACAAATCTATGTTAGATCACAGCTACATTGCAACATTTGGCAAAAAAAAAAATGCCTCCAAAGTTGATCAATAGTCTGCAAACTCTAATAACCTAACCGCAGGATGTGGCACCACCACTGATCAGCTTTTTCAGACCCCAGCTCACAGCAAGAACTGCTCTTATTGCAGGGCATCATAAGTTTCAGACAGAGAAACCCCTTTAAGAAGAGCTACAAATGAAAATACCCAAGTGTCTGTAAAGTCACATTACAAAAAACACAACAGAAAAAAAAAATCTCCACAGCCTTCCAGTGATGTCAACAGAAAAGTGATTTTTTTTTTCAGACTGAAAACCTGTGGCAAAACCTGCCAAGTGAACATACCCTTACTGAGTCTACTATAATTCGCCCAGATGTCCAACCATTTTTGCAATTTCTTCCATCACGTCATTCAGTCTGATTTGCTAAATACCATATTTTCTAAATGTTACCGGTTTTAGAGGCTTTTCAAACCTGTATCGAAAAAAAGGTGCATCCTATGTTTCAAGGCCGTGGGCTGAAAATAATTGCAAAAAGCGACGCAATCCTGCCCTCCCCATTCACTGGAAAGCTGGGGGAAAAAAAATTCCAAAGATGGCGAAATTGACAAAAAAGAAAAAAAAACATTTGCACCATTTTTTTGTAGGCTTGGTTTTTACAGCTTTCACTGTACTGTCCAAGTGACACCTCTACTTTATTATTTGGGTTGGCAAGTTCATGGAGATATCATGTATGCAGGGCTATGGTGGTGTAACCATGACATCTGTGCTGCATCTTCACATGCTGTTACCCTGTTCAAAAGCACCTTCCGCTATAGGAGATTAAAATAGAGAGGCAGGTCCTGAGGGGAAGTGCTCCTGTACAGTTTAACAGCTTGTGAATCTACAAGGTGGAGCTCAGGCAAGAGGTCCCAGAGCCCTTCAGGCTCTATAGCATAATTTTAAACGTGGATTTCAGAAGGAATAAGACTCCGGATAAAAACAAGAAGAATACCACAGACACAGTGTCTGGATCTATGAGCACCTGTCCCTGGTTTATGATGCTTGATTTTGATGGTCGGTATCCTTTTATTTTAGAGGCAATCTGAGATCAGGGATCAGTCACTCCAAACGAATCCCAAGTCCTGCAACTAATCGTTTCCTGCCCAGGAAGAGCTTCATCGACTCCATAACAGAAGCGCCGCACCTCGTCCTCTCCAAACAGCCCTACACCTGCTCCATAACAGAAGCGCCGCACCTCGTCCTCTCCAAACAGCCCTACACCTGCTCCATAACAGAAGCGCCGCACCTCGTCCTCTCCAAACAGCCCTGCACCTGGTCCATAACAGAAGCGCCGCACCTCGTCCTCTCCAAACAGCCCTGCACCTGGTCCATAACAGAAGCGCCGCACCTCGTCCTCTCCAAACAGCCCTGCACTTGCTCCATAACAGAAGCGCCGCACCTCGTCCTCTCCAAACAGCCCTGCACCTGCTCCATAACAGAAGCGCCGCACCTCGTCCTCTCCAAACAGCCCTGCACCTGCTCCATAACAGAAGCGCCGCACCTCGTCCTCTCCAAACAGCCCTACACCTGCTCCATGACAGAAGCGCCGCGCCTCGTCCTCTCCAAACAGCCCTACACCTGCTCCATGACAGAAGCGCCGCGCCTCGTCCTCTCCAAACAGCCCTACACCTGCTCCATGACAGAAGCGCCGCGCCTCGTCCTCTCCAAACAGCCCTACACCTGCTCCATGACAGAAGCGCCGCGCCTCGTCCTCTCCAAACAGCCCTACACCATGACAGAAGCGCCGCACCTCGTCCTCTCCAAACAGCCCTACACCTGCTCCATGACAGAAGCGCCGCACCTCGTCCTCTCCAAACAGCCCTACACCTGCTCCATGACAGAAGCGCCGCACCTCGTCCTCTCCAAACAGCCCTACACCTGCTCCATGACAGAAGCGCCGCACCTCGTCCTCTCCAAACAGCCCTACACCTGCTCCATGACAGAAGCGCCGCACCTCGTCCTCTCCAAACAGCCCTACACCTGCTCCATGACAGAAGCGCCGCACCTCGTCCTCTCCAAACAGCCCTACACCTGCTCCATGACAGAAGCGCCGCACCTCGTCCTCTCCAAACAGCCCTACACCTGCTCCATGACAGAAGCGCCGCACCTCGTCCTCTCCAAACAGCCCTACACCTGCTCCATGACAGAAGCGCCGCACCTCGTCCTCTCCAAACAGCCCTACACCTGCTCCATGACAGAAGCGCCGCACCTCGTCCTCTCCAAACCGCCCTACACCTGCTCCATGACAGAAGCGCCGCACCTCGTCCTCTCCAAACCGCCCTACACCTGCTCCATGACAGAAGCGCCGCACCTCGTCCTCTCCAAACCGCCCTACACCTGCTCCATGACAGAAGCGCCGCACCTCGTCCTCTCCAAACCGCCCTACACCTGCTCCATGACAGAAGCGCCGCACCTCGTCCTCTCCAAACCGCCCTACACCTGCTCCATGACAGAAGCGCCGCACCTCGTCCTCTCCAAACCGCCCTACACCTGCTCCATGACAGAAGCGCCGCACCTCGTCCTCTCCAAACCGCCCTACACCTGCTCCATGACAGAAGCGCCGCACCTCGTCCTCTCCAAACCGCCCTACACCTGCTCCATGACAGAAGCGCCGCACCTCGTCCTCTCCAAACCGCCCTACACCTGCTCCATGACAGAAGCGCCGCACCTCGTCCTCTCCAAACCGCCCTACACCTGCTCCATAACAGAAGCGCCGCACCTCGTCCTCTCCAAACCGCCCTACACCTGCTCCATAACAGAAGCGCCGCACCTCGTCCTCTCCAAACAGCCCTACACCTGCTCCATAACAGAAGCGCCGCACCTCGTCCTCTCCAAACAGCCCTACACCTGCTCCATAACAGAAGCGCCGCACCTCGTCCTCTCCAAACAGCCCTACACCTGCTCCATAACAGAAGCGCCGCACCTCGTCCTCTCCAAACAGCCCTACACCTGCTCCATAACAGAAGCGCCGCACCTCGTCCTCTCCAAACAGCCCTACACCTGCTCCATAACAGAAGCGCCGCACCTCGTCCTCTCCAAAACAGCCCTACACCTGCTCCATAACAGAAGCGCTGCACCTCGTCCTCTCCAAACAGCCCTACATCCGGAAACCCTTCAAGTCCAATCCCATTCCTCAGACACATGACAAGGTCATACAGATGTGTTCTAGGCATATTTTTTTTTTACAGCTAGCACACACATCATGCACATGATCAAGGATTTATATGACTCATCAGTCCGTAGGAAAGTTTGTGTCCCGTAGAATAGCATATTCTATGTGCATGTAGCCATACTTGTGGAATGAAAACAGAGTGCAAAGCAAGTATTTTCTAATGTACATTTACAAGACTAAATCCCTGAAACCTACCAGTAAGGTTTGGGGCCCATTAACCACAACATTCTTTATACAGGTAGGGCTCAGGGATGAAAATTGTCTAACTTTCTGCAGCTGGTCATGAGGTTCCCAAGTTGTCTTGTGAAAGAATATGACAGATACAAGGCTGCAATCAAAATTTAGTGCATTATGTCTGCCAACAGGAAAGCACCAAACTGACCGCTATTAACCTTTAGTAAAAAGGAAGTATAAGGGCAATCTCACATCTCCATTAAAGTGGTTAAACACGTAGAAGAGAGAGAAGTCCTTACATAAGTATATGGAAAGACTTGTAGCTGTTCTGTGCTTTTGACAACTCATGGATTTGGCTTATGATCATGTGAACTGGGCCTAACACGCACGTTGGTGGCCATATTTTTTTTTTTTCTTTTACTTCTATGTCAAAGTGTGAGACCCGATCACTTGCACCAGCACTTTGGAAACCTTTCCAGGTCTTGATCTAGTCTAGCCCCTCAATAGCATTGTAGCCATCACGTCCCCATCACACATGACCACTGAGGTTACAGCCTGCCTATAGCCACTTATGGTGGCCCTGGGCGTCATCACCGCACCGGCTACGAGATGTGACCTGACCTACTGCCCTACTATTTGTGCCGCATTTTCCTTTACACTTCAAGCCCAGGATCCTATTCCCCATGCTGCAGGAGAAGCCTCCCTCACTCACCTTCACTGCCACCTCCGGCGCCGAGTTCACCACGACCAGGCTCCCCGCACTTGTAGGCAAAGGTTTTAAATGGGAGTTAGCTTGCACGTCCTCTTCACATTCAGACTCTGAGCCGCTGCTGTAAGACACCAGAGAAGCAGCAGACGCCATGATCCCGACGGAAGTTCGTCACACAGTGGACGCGCGGCATCATGGGTGGAAGCTGATTGTAAGAGGCTATGTCGTGAATAAAGTTTGTTGTTTAAAAAAAAAAAAAAAACATTTGGCGCATATCCTCCAGTCAGCTGACCTGCTTCAGATCTGCTGCGTGTAACCACGTAATGCGTTCTGTTCCTCACACTGCGCAATGTTTAGGATCATGACTGTGACTAATTTTCCTTTTACAATTCATTGCGTATAGCTCTTTTTTTTCCCTTTTACAATTCATTGTAATAGCTCTTTTTTTTTACTTCTCTTATAACAAGATTTGTATTTTCTAGTAAAATCTTTATGGAAAAAAGTTCTTTTCAGCGCCATATTTTTAAATATGCAATAGATGGATATGCAATCCCAGAACGCAGAGAGATAAACAGTCATCTTGTAGGTCTTCAATAATTTCAATAATTACCCCAACCGTAACCTGTTTTGTCCGATGGTCATTTTGGCCAAACAGTTTTTATTTTTGTCAGACCCCAGGGCACGTCTCCAAAAATTAAGCTCTGGCTTTATTTTCATTTTAAGGGTCCATTCACACGCGGTATGCCCGCCGTGTTCTGGAGAGTAGAGAATAGCATGCTCTATCTTTTTGTGGTGTGCGGCCCGGATCGGTGCCACACATGTGTGGCACCGTATCTGCGCCACGCCGCTATTGCCATCTCTGGGTACTCTGCTTTCCTCCCACACTCCAAAACATACTGTTAGGTTGTTTAGATTGTGAGCCCCATGGGGACAGGGACCAATTTGACATGCTTTGTGCAGCGCTGCGTAATCTGTGTGCGCTATATAAATAAAAAAATTATTATTATTAAATTTGCGGCCGCATGTACGTCCCCGCAGACGGCCATGTGAATGTGCCCTTAGAGTAATGGCTTCTTCCTGGCAGAATAGCCTTTCAGCTATTGCTAATTTTAGTGCTTTGTACCTCCCTAAGAAATGTGATAGGAACCAATAAAAAAAGCAGAGGTACCCTATAATAGTACCAATCTAATTATACCTTTTAACACAATAAACAAGCCCTATCAATCCTATTTTGATTGAGGAATGACAAAGTTATAGCTCTTCCTTAAAAAAAGGTGTTTTTATTTGCTAAAGTAGTAAAACCTGTAAATGTTTGTCTCTCCTTAATCATACTAACCAACAGAATAATTTTATCATGGAAAGAGTTAATAAATCCTAATCATTATGCTATTTTTAGCATAAAAATTAACCCATTGGAAAATAGAAATCTTTAAAAAAAAAATAAAAATAAGCCCTTATATGCCCATGTCAGATAAAAAATAAAAAAAAGTTAATTCTTTTGTAATTTGAGCATAGAAAGAGAAAAAAGTTCTATCTCCTAAAGGCTTCCCTGCTTAAATCTGCCTCCTCCCACCAGTAAAATCACTCCCCAAACTTTTTCTGCCTTTGGCCAACCCCTGTGCGCTAGCGTCTCATTATGAACGCAACGCTAGTGGAACATGTGACTGCAGCCTTTGTCTGTTGTCTCCATCAAAGGCTTACCGCTAACACCCACGGTCGGTGCTAGCGCCACCATCTTGGCGAGGATCGTCGCTCCCCGTGACGTCATCGGGGAGCAGCGATCCGTCACCATGGCAGCCTGGGATCTTCCGAAGACCCAAGGCTGTCTCGTTTTAAACCTTTCATTACAATGTGCGATCAGCACATTGTAATGAATGAGGAGGCAAGTCTCTATATACTGCCATACTGTAGTATGACAGTATATGATAGGATTGATCAGACAACCTGGATTAAAATTCCACAGGGAGTCTGAAAAATAGTAAAAATAAAAATTAAAAAAAAGTAAAAAAAAAATATATTAATAAAAAAATCTAAAAATTCAAATCATCCCCCTTTCCCTAGAACTGATATAAATATAAATAAACAGTAAAAATCATAAACACATTAGGAATCACCACATCTAAAAATTCCCGATCAAAATATAATAACAGTTTTACAATGAGTATAACCCCGTAAAGGAAAATAGCGCCTAAAGTCGGAAATTGCACTTTTTTGCCATTTTAAAAGGGTTATCCGGGTGTTAAAATTTACTGAGGGCCAGACTAGGGTGGGCTATTTAAAAATAATAAACATCTACTTACCTCGTCCGGTGCTGCTGATGTCCTGCGCCGCTGTCCGTCTCCTCTGTGCGCCGTTTTGATTACAAGGGCGCACAGGGAGCTTCCGGACGACCAGAAGCTCCCATCCGACACCATCTCCCAGCGCTTACAACGCTGAGAGATAGGGAAGGATGGGAGGAGCCGGCCACATCGCGGAGCGGCCACCCGGATTAACCCCTTTAAAAAATAATAAAATTCTATAAAAAGTGATCAAAAGGTCGTACATTCTTAAAAGATTACAGGAGGGTTTAAAAACCTATACAAATTTGGTATCCCCGTAATCGTACCGACCAAAAGAATAAGGTAGGCATGTCATTTGGGGTGTACAGTGAAATCCATAAAAATCCATTCCAGAAGAAAATAGCACAAATGTGTTTTTTCACCAATTTCACTGCATTTGGAATTTTTTAGATTAGACTACTTGTATGAGGCTGTTACACAGTGTTTACTGAATGTGATGGAAACACAATAATACATCAACATGTGATCGCTGGGGGAGCCTTTGCGTTGCATTTCAAAATGCAAGGTAAACGCCACATGTGAACACAGGCTGAGGGATAGAAGCACTTTCCATTTCCAAGGTTTGTCTTCTACTCAGCTCTTCCTTGGGAAACCTAAACATTCCATGCAGAAGTTTTGCCCTGACAATCTAGTTGGAGTTTACAAACAAATATGAGCTTTTCTATTGTTCCTTACAGAAGACTTTTAGTTTATAAATATTTCTTGGTTATCACACATGCACAGCATGTTTGACATTTACTCACAGATTTTCAGTAATATTTAAAGGGAACCTACCACCACGATTCTACCTATAAAGGTAGATTGGGTGGTAGGTGGATGTAAGGGACGCTAACTTTTAATAAACTTTATTCCCTTAATATGTAAATTTAGTTGTGCGGCTACTGGGACGTGGAGTAGCCGGGCACGAGGCTACACGGCGCGGCTACTCCATGCCCCAGTAGCCATGTTACTCTTCCTACCGGGTTGTGTGCGGTGCGCAGCTCCTAGTAGCTGCATGCCCTCGTCCAACATGCTGGCGTTCTGCGCATGCGCAGAAGGCAGGCCCGCGTCTGAGCAGCCACAGCTCGGAGGCCGGAGCTACTGCGCATGCGCAGAACTCAGGCTCGTCGGACGAGGGCCGCACACAACAGGATAGGGGGAGTAACGTGGCTACTGGGGCGTGGAGTAGCCGCGCCGTGTAGCCTCGTGCCCGGCTACTCCACGCCCCAGTAGCCGCATAACTAAATTTACATATTAAGGGAATAAAGTTTATTAAAAGTTAGCGGGGACGTGAGGATTAGCTCTAAAAAGAGCTATCCTCACGACCCTTACATCCACCTACCACCCAATCTACCTTTATAGGTAGAATCGTGGTTGTTAGGTGCCCTTTAAGATAACTGTGAAGGCCATATTACAATTTTACAGTTTCAGTCAAGTAGTAGATTATTCTGCTACAGGCTTTAATACTACAATAAAGTTGCAGACATGAAGACAGCAATTAGGGGAAAAAAAAATCATAGATAAGCATTTAAATTCCAGTTTCAAATTACTATTTCATTTTCTATCATTGTTTAAGATTTTTTTTGACCAACAAAGTGAATTACTAAAATGGATAAACTTAAAGGGTGACCGTCATTCTGAGCAAAAAAAACCCAAAACATAATTCTGCTAATTGATCTAATAAAGTGTTATTTAACACTTTCTACATTTTGATACTTGTTTCCTTTTTTTGTAGTGTGTTAGGGATTTTTATGCAGGGCCCCAACAGACCTGAGTGAAGTTGGCCCCCCCACCTTGTTCAAATCAAACAAAATTGGTGTCAAACGTTTGTGCTGGTTTGTGCAGCAGAAATTTTTGTTTGTGCCGCCATCGTTTTCGAGATTTTAATGAAAGTTTCCAGAGGTCATCAGAGGTCAACTAGCCCCCCCACATTGCCCAAATCAAACAAAACTGGTGCCGAACAATTCTGCTACGTTTGTGCTGCGCAAATTTTTGTTTGTGCTGCTTTTGTTTTGAATATATGAACAAAAAATTAAAGTTCAAAAGTTCCAGCAGCCCCCCCACATTAACCGAATCAAACAAAACTGGTGTCAAACGTTAGTGCTACGTTTGTGCTGGTTTGTGCAGCAAAATTTTTTGTTTGTGCCGCTATAATTTTTAAGGTATGTTCAGATGTTTGAGGTGTTTAGGATGAACTGGTAAAAAACAAACCTAATGACATTTCCCTGGTTTAATCACCAGGGGGAGCTAGCAAACACATTGTACTTTGGAAGAAATGAACGCTCATGACCTCGGCAAAAAAGTATGAATATATTAAAAATGATAGTGGCACAAACGAAAATTTTTGCTGCACAAACGTAGCACTAACGTTTGACACCAGTTTTGTTTGATTCGGTTAATGTGGGGGGGCTGGCTGAACTTTTGAACTTTAATTTTTTGTTCATATATTCAAAACAATAGCAGCACAAACAAAAATTTGAGCAGCACAAACCAGCACATACGTAGCAGAATTGTTCGGTCCCAGTTTTGTTTCATTTGGGCAACGTGGGGGGGCTGGTTGACCTCTGATGACCTCTGGAAACTTTCATTAAAATCTTAAAAACGATAGCGGCACAAACGAAAATTTCTGCTGCACAAACGTAGCACAAACGTTTGACACCAATTTTGTTTGATTTGAACAAGGTGGGGGGGGCCAACTTCACTCAGGTCCCCAACAGCCCTCTTTACTTTTGTAAGGTGAGTCCTAATTAACCCTTTCATGGTTGTCCTGGTACCAGGAACTTGAACATAAAAACTAAGACACGTCAGTCTCTTAGTATATGTAAAGATCTTTTCTCGTGAATAGTATACTGCAAAGCTATTGGTCATCAGCAAGATTCTCAGGGACCTTGTACACAGATATTGTTTATATTATCAAAAGCCACAAAAAGTACTGAGAAGTCTCTAGAAGATAAACAATGTTAGACAACAAGATAAGAAGGAGAACAATTATGTATAACAAGTGTCAAGGAGAAATCCTTACAGGCAGACTTTAAATAAAAAAGAACTGAAGTTTGAATTATGAATTTAAATGGACATTGCTTTGACCCCCAGCGTGACCCCTGGCTAATACTTAAAATGGTGGACAGTAGTCAAGATGGCGTCCGAAACCAGTGCGATCTCCTTAACAGAGTGTAACTAGAGAAGAGCGTAATAACAAAATGTCCTATCCCTCTCCTCCATTTATCACACTTTCTATCTATCTATCTATCTATGTAAAACTGCAGCACAGCACACGGGACAGATTGAACATATGTAGAGTGACAGTGCACCTATCACAATAGGTATGACTAGGGACTAACATGTAAAAGTCCGAAACGCGTCACCACTGTCCTTTTTTTCTTTTTTGTCTCGTGTTTTTTGGTTGTTTTTTCTATGTCCATGCTTTTTCATAATGTATATTTTTTAAGATGAAGATTAAAGTTTGGAATATGTTTTAAACAATTTTCCTAATTTCAACGGATGCTGGATCCCCACACCTCCAACTGTTTTCCCTTTCTTGCCACAAGTGCACATATCACTGCTTTCTATCTCTCTATCTCTCCTGTCTATATATCTCTCTTGTTTAGCAGGACATGAATGAGTGCTGGTAGTAGGCATGAGGAAATCAGCTGAGAGGGGTGGGGGGGTGTCTCACAAGTACATTCTCACTTCATATTCAACCCAGTGTGGACGGAAAGTGCCTAGCAATGACCATCTGAGGCATCACTGACAGAGGCTAATACCATGGGGGAGGCTGCTGAATAGCAGTGAAGGGAGCAAGATTCGGGTAACTAATCCAATTGCAGAGTGCTTAAAATTGCTTGCCCAATGCCCAACAATGGAACTTTAGGTCTATTACAAGGGAGCAGAATAATGTATGTATGTTCATCTTCTAAATGTAAAACAGAAATGTAAATTACTCTTATACATTCTTTGACCTAGTTCACACCTGCACACACACCACAATAATTATTATTAGCAAAAATGATAATAAAGGATATGTTATGTTGATGTCAATGGACTTTCAATGGCTTCTGTTATTGTCCAATTAAAACACTTCAATTAGGCTTCTGTTATTTGAGATGGAAAAAAATTCAGCATTTTCCATCCAATTTTTTGCTCCAATAACATAAGCCTAATGGAAGCCATTAATAGTCCATTTTAGTTTAACCCCTAATGACTACGGCGGTCATTAAGGGTACTTCTTCTGACATGACGCCTTTCTACGGCTAAATCACAGGTGTATATTGTTTTAACCCATGTGAAACAACTAAAGGGTTAATAGACTTAATAGAAGTTGTTTTACATACGTTGAGGGGTGAAGTTTCTATAGTGGGGTAATTTATGGGGTTTTACTATAAAAATTCAAAGTCACTTGAGAGCTGACTTTTGGCAATTTTCATGAAAATGGGAAAAATGGCACCTAAAGTTCTCCACCTCATAACATCCTAGAAAAATGAGAGGACGCATAAAATATCATCTCAACATAAAGCAGACATGTAAATGTTAATTATCAAGCTTTTTGGGTAGTTTTACTATTTTTCATAAAGAAAAGCAAAACGTATCACTTAAATTTTACTACTAACATGAAGTACAATGTGTCATGAGAAAACAGTCTCAAAATCACCTGGATATGTGAAAGTGTTCCGAAGTTATAACCAATTATCGCGAGACATGTCAGATTTGAAAATGGAGTCTGGTCATTGAGCTGAAAACTAGTGTCGGTTATAAGGGGTTAAGGAAAAAAAATCAGCTTCACATCCATTAGAAAGTAATAAGATGCTCTGGAAAGGGCCCCAATCCCTTATAATATGCAACAAGGATTCTAGTCACATTATGCAAAAATGTTGTAAAGACATTTTTTTTTTTTTTTTTTTCCACAGCAAACAACAATTGATGTTTTGGTCCTAATACACAGACTTTAACCCCTAGGGGACACAGCCTATTTTGGCCTTAAGGACGCGGCCCCATTCTTCAAATCTGACCTGTGTCACTATAAGTGGTTATAGTTTTGGAACGCTATGAGATATCCAGGGGATTTTTAGATTGTTTTCTCGTGACACATTGTATTTCAAATTAGTTTAAAAATTTGGATGATATCTTTTGTGTTTAGTTATGAAAAAAAACAAAATTTGAAAAAAATTTGGAAAAATTCTTTATTTTCAACGTTCTAAATTCTCTACTTTTGATGCAGATAGTCATAGCACCCAAATAAATTCATAACTTACATTTCCCAAATGTCTGCTTTATGTTGGATGGTTTTTTAAGATTCCACATATTTTACTAGAATGTTATGAGGCTCAGAATTTAGGTATCATTTTTCACATTTTTTGTAAAATCACCAAAACCCGCATTTAGATGGACCTGCTCAACTTCTAATTGACACTGAGAGGCCTAAATAATAGTGAGACTCGTAAATTACCCCATTGTGGAAACTACACACCTCAACGTATGAAAAACCACTTTTAAGAAGTTTGTTAACGCTTTATGTGTTTTATAGGGGTTAAAACAAAATGGAGGTGCAGTCTGCAAATTGTAATATTTTTTCACAATACACCCATTTTGGGTGGAAAATTAAACATTTACAATGGATTAAATGAATAAAGGCTCCTCAAAGTTTGTTACCCAATTTCTCCCGAGTACACGAATACTCTACATGTGGTGGTAACCTGCTGTATGGGCGCACGACCGGGCATAGAAGGGAAGGAGGCGCCATCCAGATCAGATTTTCTATGTCACATTGTACAGGCTATAATTTTTTTCTTTTTTTTAATGTGGACCTATAGGGGCTTATTTCTTTTGCCACATGAGATGCACTTTTCTGGTACGTAATTTGGGGGAATCTATAGGCTAATTGGTGAGATTTTATTAACTCTTTGTTGGTGGAGGAAATGAAAATCACTTTTCAGGAAGATTTTTATGGGTTTTTTTTTTGGCTGTTTACCATACCATAAAAATAGTATATTATATTTATTCTATGGGTCGCCATGGTTACAAAAAGACCTCATTTATATAGATTTTTTATTTTTTTCCCATTTTTACTGCATAAAAAGTAATTTGGCAAAAATGTTGTTAATTTTAGCATCACCGTCTTTCATATGCATAACTTTTTTATTTTTTGCCTCACAAATCTGTTTAACCCTTTCACGACCCGTGACGTAATAGCACGTCACGGGTCGGCCGCGGGTGCATGGAGAGGGCTCACGCGCTGAGCCCTCTCCATAGCCGGTAAGTCTTTGCTGCATATTGCAGCAAAGGCTTACCGGTAACACCCGCGATCGGTGCTAGCACCGATCGCGGGTGTTTTCACCTCGATCGCCGCCGGCAATGCTGCCGGCGGCTTCAAAAGCATGGCGGCGCGTGGGCGCCGCCATCTTTTCGAGGATCGCCGCTCCCCGTGACGCCTCGCGAAGACCCGAGGCTACTTCTGGTTAACCCATGCATTACAATGTGCTATCAGCACATTGTAATGTATGAGGAGTAAAATCCCCATATACTGCCATACTGTAGTATGGCAGTATATGATAGGATCGTGCAGACCCCCTAGGGTTAAAGTACCCTAGGGAGTCTGAAAAGTACTAAAAATAAAAATAAAAAAAAGTTAAAAAAAAAAAAATTATAATAAAAAACCCTAAAAACTCAAATCACCCCCCTTTCCCTAGAACTGATATAAATATAAATAAACAGTAAAAATCATAGACACATTAGGTATCTCCGCGTCCGAAAATGCCCGATCTATCAAAATATGATAACGGTTTTTCACTGCGTTTAATCCCGTAACGGAAAATCGCGCCCAAATTCGAAAATGGCACTTTTTTTGTCATTTAAAAAAATTTTAAAATTCTATAAAAAGTGATCACAAGGTCGTACAGTCCTAAAATTGATAACAATGTAAACGTCATCAAAATCCGCAAAAAACAACACCACCCACAGCTCAGTACACCAAAGTATAAAAAAGTTATTAGCGCCAGAAGATGGCAAAATCCCAAAAAAAATTTTTGTACAGGAGGTTTTAATTTTTTTAAATGTATGAAAACATTATAAAACCTATACAAATTTGGTATCGCCGTAATCGTACCGACCCAAAGAATAAAGTAGACATGTCATTTGGGGCGCACAGTGAAATCCGTAAGATCCAAGCCCACAAGAAGGCGGCACAAATGCGTTTTTTTTACCAATTTCACTGCATTTGGAATTTTTTTCCCGCTTCCTAGTACACGGCATGGAATATTCAATACCATCTCTATGAAGTGCAATTTGTTACGCAGAAAATAAGCCATCACACAGCTCTGTACATGGAAAAATAAAAAAGTTATGGATTTTTGATCATGGGGAGTAAAAAATGAAAATGAAAAAACAAAAAAGGGCCAGGTCCTGAAAGGGTTAAGGGCTTATTTTTTGCGAGAAGGATTGTTCTTTTTAGTGGTCTTATTTTAGAGTGCATAACATTTTTTAAATCCCTTTTTAGAGCATTTTTATAGGGTATTAATTGAAAATGATCTTTTTTCTGGAGCTTTTTTTTGTTTTGTTTTTTACGGGGTTCACTTTGCGGATCTAATAACGATTCTGTTTTATTATGAAGATTGTTACGGACGCAGCGATACCAAATATGTGGGGTGAATCCAATAAGAAATTTGAAGAAAAACCGGAGCACTTGTTGGGTAAAATCCAGAGAATTTCTTTATTTAGTATCCATTAAAAAAACGCACATAGCCTGTGCATAGTAGGTGTAGGTTGCAATGGCAGGGACCTACGCGTTTCAGCTCAGCAGAGCCTTAGTCATGGTATAAGCATCAAGATAAAAACAACAAATTTTAACCATGTCAAACACCTGAACAATCAGATTCAACCACGTCATTTCCTGGTTCACCACCAGCGATCTAATCTATTTCTGGAACAGAGCCCAATATAATAGAATTGACATCTATAAATTCATATCACAATGAACCACAATACTTTGAAAACTTACCTTGAAAAGGAATTAATCCCTAGAGGTTTAAGGATTTACAAATCTCCTACCACGATATTTTGCGAAGATTTTCAACAAAAGTGGAACAATGTATTATCCAAGTGTTCAAGTGATCTAATGCAACTTATTGTCTCATATGAGGAGAAAAAATTGACGGATTTAAAACAACAAATTTCTGATATTGAAGAACAACTGAATTCCTTTGTGAACGATACTGAATATACACAATTGCGTTCTAAAATACAAAAAGATCTCGATAATATAGAGGAGGATATAACGAAAACGAAAAAAAGGAAATACGATAGAGATGTTGAAGACTATGCCAAAAACCAAATATATGACTGGAAGCTACATCGCCCAAGAAATTATGGAAATATTAGATCTATTCTAAAAAAGAGATACGACTCACAAGCGTCGGACACCTCTGATTATCAGAGAAAAGTCAATTTCACCTCATCTGAAGGAGAGACGTCAGATACACAATCTAATATAAATGAACACAGAGGTATGAATACATCTGGAAGTAATGCCCACAAAAAGCGATATTCCAAAAGTAAAACCTCCAATGAGAATCCATCAAAAAACGGGGTGGCCGAAATGGAAGAAGAACCCACAGAAATAAGATATTCGACTCGCAAAAAGAAAAAATAGATATCGAAAATAAACCGGATTTACAGGACAATGTCATAATCCTTTCACCTGCAATCATATCAAAGGACCAATTATCGGTATTAGCCAGAGGATTGAATTTTGTCCCATCTCAGGATTTCGACATTTTTCAGACTCTTCTCGATGTTAATCGTTTCGTCAGGACGATTACTGTAAAGAGACATTTTTTTGCTGACAATATATCTTGTGAAAACAGTGATTATATCTCATCTAACCGTTTTTCCACAGCATCTAGAATGGAGAATGAATTCACTGACCTGATGTTCCATGAACAAAATGCTTTGATAAATTTACATGAGCTCAGTGACTTCAATGACCTACCCCGCGTAGATTCCTCCAATGTTAAGTATGACATAACCAATGATGAATTTTACCCAATTAAATCTAGAGTCCCCGCATTGGACCTCTTTCAAACCTTAGTTGAGAAAGAGTTACACCAACTAAATAATTCAGTTCCCTCTACAGACCAATCCCAACGCAACCTCAGCAATAAACAATTTAGAGCCATACAAACCATCAAAAGAAATCCACAATTGGTGACCCGCAAATCGGATAAAGGAGGTTCGGTGGTTGTTATGGACTCAGGCTTATATGTTCAGTTAGCCGAGAATATCTTACATGACCCAGATACCTATACCAAACTTCCTTCAGACCCCACATCCTCTGTTAAAAATACGTTAAATCAACTAATTAATGATGGTATATCTTTAGGTGTTCTGGATAACAGAACAGCGAATTTTCTAAATATTGATAACCCCAACATGCCCATATTTCATGGTCTCCCCAAAACCCACAAAAACATTTTCCCCCCTCCACTCCGTCCAATCATCTCAGGCATTGGGTCCCTCAATGAGCGGCTCAGTGCCTGGGTTGATTCACACCTACAACCGTTGGTCACCAGAACCCCAGGTTTTCTTAGGGACAGTTCAGATGTGTTACGTTTTTTTGAAAATTTTGAATGGGACAATTCTTTTTTATTTGGCACATGTGATGTAGTTAGTCTCTATTCCTGTATTCCCCATGCCATAGCCATCACTGCTGTCGAATACCACCTTGACAAATACAGTCAATTTGACGTTGACTTAAAGATATACCTACTTTCTTGTATTGAATATCTATTGAAAAATAACTTTTTTATGTTCAATGGTGATTATTTTTTACAAATCTGTGGTGCCCCAATGGGCTCAAAATTTTCTCCATCACTAGCCATATTGTTTGTGGCATGGTGGGAAGAAACACATATTTTTTCGTTTCATAATCCATTTTTACAAAATATTATTTTTTATGGTAGATATGTGGACGACATATTGATGGTTTGGCAGGGCAAAGAAAAAGAATTTCAGAGTTTTGTGTCATTTATCAACGACAATGATATTAATTTAAGATTCACATCAGAACCACCGTCTGATAATATACACTTTCTGGACATTAGTCTTAAAGCCTCATTGGATTGTAAATCAGTTATAACCACCATGTTCACCAAACCCTTGGCTGGGAATTCCATTCTATCGGCATCCAGCAGTCATCCCTCACACACTATCAATGCAATCCCCTATGGGGAATTTTTACGAGCAAAACGCATTTGTTCTAATGACATGGAGTTTTCTACACAATCCTCAGCTATTGAAAATAAGTTAAAAAGAAGGGGTTACTCCACATCTATATTAAAAAGCGCTAAGGAAAAAGCTTCACATGTCAATAGGAAAGAACTCATAAAAAGAAAGAATACCCCCAAGATCAATCAAATCACAGGTCACATTCCCACTTTCAGTACTTCCTACAGCACACAATTTAATAAGATTAAAAACATCATCCATAAATATATCCCGGTCTTAAATCAAGATAATATACTATGTGAGGTTATGAAGAACGGGCACAGGAGTGTGGCTAAACGAGGGAAAACTTTGGGCAATATTCTGTCTCCCAGCACATTTAACACAAAGGTTAAAAATAAAAGTTGGTTGTCCATGACGGGTTTTTACAGATGCGGAGGAAACAGATGTGGGGTATGTATATATGCTGTCAACAGGACGCTAGAATTCAAAATTGATGATAAAACAAATAGAAAGATAAAAACATTCATTAACTGTGACACACAATATGTTGTATATACCATTCGATGCACGTGTTGCTCGATGGTCTATGTCGGCTGCACAATACAAAAATTAAAAACTAGGATTTCACAACACCTCAATAGTATTAGAAACGGCGACTCCCATGCATCAGGAGCCGCTAAACACTTTATTGATGTACATAATAAAGATCTCTCCAGCTTTCGCTTTGTAGGCATTGAACAGGTTAACAAACCACCTAGAGGCGGCAACTGGAGAAAACTCCTCCTAAGAAGGGAGGCGTTCTGGATTCTTTCCCTTAACACAAGGTATCCACATGGGATGAACTCGAAAAATGACCTATCCTATATTTACTAATATACAAAGTGTATATGCATACTCTGTCTCTCTTCATTGTGATATGAATTTATAGATGTCAATTCTATTATATTGGGCTCTGTTCCAGAAATAGATTAGATCGCTGGTGGTGAACCAGGAAATGACGTGGTTGAATCTGATTGTTCAGGTGTTTGACATGGTTAAAATTTGTTGTTTTTATCTTGATGCTTATACCATGACTAAGGCTCTGCTGAGCTGAAACGCGTAGGTCCCTGCCATTGCAACCTACACCTACTATGCACAGGCTATGTGCGTTTTTTTAATGGATACTAAATAAAGAAATTCTCTGGATTTTACCCAACAAGTGCTCCGGTTTTTCTTCAAATTTCTTATTGGATTCACTTCACTTGCCAGAGACCGCTGCAGCACGGGATTGAAGGGGTTTCCAAACACAGACCAGCCAAGGGAAAAGTGAGTGCACCCTCGTTTCTTTTTTTCTCTTGTACAAATATGTGGGGGTTTTGTGTATTTTATTCAATTGTACTGAATAAAAACCAATTTGGAGAAAATCTTGTTCATTTTAGCATCACCATCTTTTCATATGCATAACTTTTTTATTTTTCGGCTGACAAATCTGGTTAGGGGCTTATTTTTTGCGAGAAGAGTTGTTCTTTTTAGTGGGCTTATTTTGGAGTGCATAACATTTTTTAAATTACTTTTTAGAGCATTTTTTTATAGGGTATTAATTAAAAATTATCTTTTTTCGGAACGTTTTTGCGGGTTTTTTTCTACGGCGTGTACCGTGCGGGTCCAGTAACGATTCTGTTTTATTATACAGATTGTTACGGACGCGGCAATACCAAATATGCGGGGTTTTTTGTGTTTTTTATACTTTATTAAGTGTTTTTATGGGAAAGTGACATTTTAGGGGCTTATATTTTTATGTATTTATTTTTTATTTATTATAATGTGTAGTGTTAAGTGTTTTTGCATATTTTTACTTATACATACTTGAACTTAAACCAGTGATGCTCTGATCACTGGTTTAAGTTCAATACACTGCTCTACAATACTATTTTATTGTAGAGCAGTGTAAACTGTCTGAGCATGCTTGCGCATGCTCAGACAGTTTACAGTCAGACCCGGAAGGGGTCTGACTGCCATGGAGACCGGGCAGCTCCGGGGCACATGCCAGTCCTCGGAGCTGCCCAGAAGTGGATCGGATCCCCCGGTAAGCGGCACGGGGGATCCGATCCACAGTGCAAACACCCTTACATGCCGCGGTCATGCTTGACCGCGGCGTGTAAGGGGTTAACACCCGCGATCGGAGCCGGCTCCGATCGCGGGTGTTAGCGCAGGCTGTCAGCTGTACTAGACAGCTGACAGCCGCTGCTTCTGGTACCGGCTCCGTTCGTGAGCCGGTGCCAGAAGCAGGACGTTATAGAACGTCCCCGTGCGCTAAGCATCTAGCCCCGGGGACGTACTATAACGTCCTGGTGCGCCTAGGGGTTAATCAGACACAGTTTGCAGTGTAGGGCCACATATAGCAGCCTAAGACCCTCAAAGAGAAGTCAAACTCCTGCAATGTTTAACCCCTTTCGACACGTGCCGTAATAGTATGGCATGTGTCGGGTGCGGGTACATGGAGAGGGCACACGGCCTGAGGAGGGAGAGAGGAGGCTGATGATTCCTAAAGAGTATATAGCCAGTCCACCACCAGTATAAAGCCAGCCACCCCCCCAGTATAAAGCCAGCCCCCCCAGTATATAGCCAGCCCCCCAGTATACAGCCAGCCAGTCCACCTAGTATAGTCAGTCCCCCCAGTATACAGCCAGTCAGTCCCATTAAGTCATTCTTCCTCCTTTAAACAGCCAGCCAGTCTCCCCTATATACAGTCCCACCCTGTATACAGTCATCCCTGTATACAGCCAGGCCCTCCCCTAGCCCAGTACATACAAATAAAAAACATGAACTCAGCTTTTCCACGCTCCCCCGCAGCTCTGCTACTTCTTGCAGTTTGGCCAGCAGTGACAGCTCTATGCGCGCCGGCGTTTCACAGACTATGATGTCAGCTACTTGAGGCGTACGGAGCTGTCACTACCGGCCGGACCGGATCAAGTATCGGAGCTGTGGGGGAGCGTTGGAAAGGTGAGTTCATGTTTTTTTTATTGTTGCATGGGCCCCACCAGTCCCAAACTGGCCCTAAACTAGTCAGCCCACTGGGATTTCACCCCAGTCCGCCCCTGGGCCACAGTAATACTAGTAGTCCCCTTTTGGCTCAAAAAGGCGTGGTTTCATCTACTATACAAACTATCTAGTGTCCTGTTCAATGCTGAAGTGGCAAGCACTGGTGAGTGTTGAAACAATTACCCATGGAGATTCTCTTCATTATCCTGCATCTGTCTTTAAGGGTGACCAGCCTTCTTGGGACACTTGAATGCGTTTTTGATGTAAAGATGCTATATTGTAGAAATCAGTTTAGAAAATTGTCCTGGAACGACCACCTTCTCTTACTGTAGCTCATACGGTCACCCCTCTGGCCTTCATCTGGACAACCTGCTGCCGGAGGGTTTAAGTCACTTTGGAATGGCAAAGAGAAAATTGCCAGTTAATTAGGGTTTGTCAAATAATTAAGAAAATTAGCACCAGGTGCCAGATTAACACCAATAACTTGCAGGTATCTGAGACTGAGTTCACATGTGCCGTTTAGACAAAACCCCATGGGCGGTGTTTGGGCCGAATGCATGTGCATTTCCATAGAAATGCATGTGAGCGTTAACTTCTCTTGATCTTGTTGTATTTGTTATACATGGCCTCCTTTATTCTAAAATACATTTTTCAAATTATGCTAGCTTTGCAGGCTGTTAGTGTGAAGGAAGACTTCTCCTACCTCCCACTGTGAGGTAACTGCTGCTGAGTGCTAGGAGAGGGGGGGGGGGTAAGGCATGCTGCTACAAAGTGTGACAACAGCTTGTGAAGCTGGTGCACAGAGGGGCTAGGGTAGCAATTCTAGCTCATTAGTATGAGGCCATGGATGACAAATATAAGAAGATTACCCCAGACACAGTGTGCCTGAATCAATGAGTAAGTGTCTCTGGTTTATCGTGATGGATTTTGCTTGTAGATTTCCTTTAAAATGTGAAAGCAACCTGAGTTTTTCAAATTTACCAACAGATTCTCCCTTGTTTAACCAGCCTGTAATAGTTTTCTTCCAGGATCTTGCTCCAGGATTACAGTTTTAGCAGATGTGGAAGTAATTCTTTAACAAGTTCCTTTGTTAAAGAGTTCTGTCCCCTGTAAATTCAGAAGTACTATGGTTGAAGATAAATTGATTAAAGAATATTTTATCCACAATATTTTTATTCCGCTTCATAAGGATATAATATAGGTGTGGATAAACTACGTATCCATTGTCGCATATTAGTTTTTATGTGTATTTTATATTTTTTTTTTATTATTTCCAGGGCCCTGGTGATAGGAGATTTACATTTTTTGGGATTCTACAGATGCCATAACCATTTTTTGTATATTATATATGTACCTTTCAGAGGTATTATTTGTATACAACTTATTAGGACATCTGCTGTAGGATTCATTACAATGAGCCACTGGCGCATGGTAATGAATCTCCAAAAGCCATGGAGCCTCGGGTCTGACGAAGATCAGAAGCTGTAATGGCAACTGATCACCGCTCCCTGATGAAGTCTCAACAAAGATGGTGATGTCCACACGTCACCGTCTTTTAAGCGGTAATCAACCTTCATACACCTTTGTAGCTGAAGGAATTAAATATTTAATTGAATAAACAAATCCATTAATCAACTCTTTATTTTTTTTTTTTACAAGTTAATTTTCACATATGAAATAGCCCTAGGAAGGCTGGAAAAAGCACACAGATGGGTCTCCACTCCTGTCGCAGCAGGAGGACTGCCCGCTTATACCAAATGTGAAATAGCACATTACCAACTATTATTATATGAAATACAAAACATCGATAAACAAGAACTATAACCTGAAACTAGTATTCCTGTTTCACTTAAGGCACTACAAAAAGAAGGCAAGTGGAGCAGCTGACAATATTATCTGGGCACATAGGTCATACCAAAGTTATCCCAGTTGGACTGGACCGTGTCAAACGTATCTATCTGGTTGTTTATTTGCGCTGTCAAATGCTCCATCAATTGTATGTCCTTAATTCCAGTGTATAGGTCCAAAGTGGAAGCGGAGCAGGCTTTTTCCAGAACAGGGATATTAGGCACTTGGCAGCTGTGAGTATATGAAGGAGCAGTCTGGCACTTGGTCCCTTCACGGTTCCAGGTATCAGATTGAGTAGATGCACTACAGGGTCCAGAGGGATGTCTTTTCCTAGTAAATCCTTGAGTCTTTTCCTTGAGCGTGCGCAGCACTCTGACCCTTGATGGTGCGGCTGCACATCTACTCCCGCCCCGCAGCAGCGTCAGGAAGCATGAGGTGAGTAGGAAGCATGAGATCAGTGTGTATAAGGGGGCATATTTAAAGTTTGCAAGGGGGAGGGGAAGTGTGTATGAGGGGGTCTGTTTAAAGTTTGGAGGGGGGCAGTGTGTATGAGGGGGCCTGTTTAAAGTCTGGCGGCTGGGTAGTGTGTATGAGGCGGCATTTTTAAAGTCTGGAGGGGGGCAGTGTGTATGAAAGGAACTATTTAAAGTCTGGAGGGGGGGCAGTGTATATGAGGGGGCCTATTCAAAGTCTGGAGGGGGACAGTGTGTATCAGGGGCCTGTTGAAAGTATGGAGGGGGGAGGCAGTGTGTATGAGGGGGCCTATTTAAAGTCAGAAGGGGCGGGCAGGGGCAGTGGGGCCTATTTGAAGTCTGGGGGGGGGGTAGTGTGTATGAGGAGGCCTATTTAAAGTCTGGAGGGGGGGCAATGTGTATGAGGGGGCCTATTTAAAGCCTGGAGGGGGGCAGTGTATATGAGGGGGCCTATTTAAAGTCTGGAGGGGGGGCAGTGGGTTTGAGGGAGCCTTTTTAAAATCTGGAAGGGGGCCTATCAGTGTGTATGAGGGGGCCTATTTAAAGTCTAGAGGGGGGCAGTGTGTATAAGGGGCTTGTTGAAAGTCTGGAGGGGGGAGGCAGTGTATATGAGAGGGCCTATTTAAAGTTTTTTTGGGGGGGAGTGTGTTTGAGGGGGCCTATTTAAAATCTGGAGGGGGAGGCAATGTGTATGAGGAGGCCTATTTAAAGTCTGGAGGGGGGGCAGTGTGTATAAGGGGCCTGTTGAAAGTCTGGAGGGGGGAGGCAGTGTGTATGAGGGGGCCTATTTAAAGTCTGGAGGGGGAGCAATGTGTATGAGGGGGCCTATTTAAAGTCTGGAGGGGGCAGTGTATATGAGGGGGCATATTTAAAGTCTGGAGGGGGGGTAGTGGGTTTCAGGGGGCCTTTTTAAAATCTGGAAAGGGGGCCTATTTAAAGTCTGGAAGGGGGGGCAATGTATATGAGGGGGCCTTTTTAAAGTCTGGAGGGGGGGCAGTGTGTATGAGGGGCCTATTTAAAATTTGAAAGAGGGGCAGTGTTTATAATGGGGGCTATTTAAAATCTGGAGGGGGAAGTGTGAGGGGGCCAAATGCAATGCTAAATTCTTGGGGGGAAAGGAAGTGTTTATGAAGGGGCCCAATGTCAAATTCTGGGGGGGGGGGTGTAGTGAGGGGTGCAGTGTGTATGAGAGGGCCCAATGTTAAATCTTGAGGTGGCAGGGGGGTGTATAATGAGGGAGGCAGTGTGTATGAAGGGGCCCAATGTAAAATTCATCGGGGGGACCAGTGTGTATGATGAGGGGGACCAAAATAAAATTCATTGAGGGGGGGCTCAGTGTATGATGAGAGGGCTCTATGTAAAATTCATTGGGAGAACCAGTGTGTGTGATGAGGGGGCCCAATGTAAAATTCATGTGGGGGGGAAGTTCAGTGTGTATGATGAGGGGGCCCAATGTTGAATTCAGGGGGGCTCAGTGTATAATAAGAGAGCTCTATGTAAAATTCATGGGGGCGGGGCACAGTGTGTATGATGAGGCGGCCCTATGTAAAAATTCATGGAGGGCAGTGTGGATAATGTGGGGGCCCAGCATGAAAAAGAATGGGAGTTTTTAACCCCTTCCCGACATTTGACGTAATAGTACTGCATCGCGGGAGGTGCGTTCCCGCAAAATGCAGTACTATTACGTCATGCTTCTGGCACCGGCTCTTGAACGGAGCCGGCGCCAGAAGCTGCAGGTGTCAGCTATATATTATAGCCGACACCTGCCTCTAACACCCGCGATCGGAGATTTCTCCCCTGTGTTAACCCCTGCAAGGGGCATTTCAGAAGAATCGGAACCCCCCCACAGCACTTACCGGGGGGGTCCGCTGCTCCGATCGCAGCCCCGGGACTGCCGGTGCCCGGGGCTGCGCGATCCTCCTTCCTGTAGCCGGGTCCCTGCCTTCTGACAGGACCCCGCAGCATGCTCAGTGTGTTACATTACACAGTGTAATTAATAAATAAATAAATAATTCTTTATTTATATAGCGCACACAGATTACGCAGCGCTGCACAGGCATGTCAAATTGGTCCCTGTCCCCATGGGGCTCACAATCTAAACAACCTAACAGTATGTTTTGAAGTGTGGGAGGAAACCGGAGTACCCGGAGGAAACCCACGCAAACACGGAGAGAACATACAAACTCTTTGCAGATGTATACATCTGTATTACACTGTGTAATGTGAAGAATAGCTTGAACAAGTGATCAGTGGATCACTTGTTCAAGCTAACCTGTAAAAGTTAATAAAAATGTTAAAAACATTACATAAAATATTTTTTTAATAAAAATAATTAATTAAATAAAGTTAGAGTCCCCTAAACACAAATATTCTCTATACACATGCAATAAAGTGAAAAAAACACAAAATCGCCAAAAAAAACCCATATATTTGGTATCGCAGCGTCCGTAACAATCCGTACAATAACTCAGAAACATTATTGGACCCGCTCGGTGGACGCCGTAAAAACAAAACCCGAAAAACACGCCAAAAATGTACATTTTTCATAAAATCTCTACACAAAAATGTGATCAAAAAAAGTTATGTGCGCAAAAATGGTACCACTGAAAAGAACAACTCAACACGTAAAAAATAAGCCCTAAACTAGCTCTGTCAACCAAAAAATATTAAAGTTACGTCTCCGAAAAGATGGCGATGCAAAAACAAATGAGATTTCCTCTATATTAGTTTTTATCCAGTAAAATTGTAAAAATAAATGAAAAACTATATAAATGAGGTATCACCGTAATCTTAGTGACCTATGGAATGAAGATAATATAATATTTTTAGTGCACGGTGTACGACCCCAAAAAAATACGAAAAGAAAGTAAACCAAAATTGACAATTTTCTTTTCACCCATACATTCAAGAGTTAATAAAATCTCATCAATAAGCTAATGACCCACTAAAATGAAGTATTTGTAAAGTGCATCTCATGTCGCAGAAAATAAGCCCTTATATGTCCAAATTGCCAAAAAAATAAAGATTGTATAGCCAATAAAAATTGACAATGCATAATCTGCACTGAATGGCGCAGCTCCCTTCGATGCCCTGGCGTGTGCCCATACAGCAGGTTACCACCACATGTGGGGTATTATTATACACGGAAGAGATTGGGTATCAAATTTTGTGGAGCGTTTTGGTATTTTATCCACCGAGAATTTGTACATTTTTTGAAAAACATATTAATTTAGCCAAAAAAAATTTACTTTCAAAATTGCATCCGATTTTGTTTTAACCCCTGTAAAACAATTAAAGGGTTAACAAACTTCATAAAAGTTGTTTCACGTACGTTGAGGGGCGTAGTTTCTATAATGGGGTAATTTATGGGGTTTACTTTTATTTAGGTCTCTCAAAGTGATTTGAAACCTGAGCAGGTCCCTGAATAGCAGGATTTTGCGTTTTTTATGAAAATGTGAAAAATCGCACCTAACGTTCAAAGACCCATAACATCCTACAAAAATAAGAGTATGCATAAAAAACCATGTCCACATAAATTAGACATTTAGTGAATGTTAGTTATTACGTTTTTTTGCGGTTATGACTATGTATGGGAAAAGTAGAACATTTTGAAGTTCAAAAATCAAAAATTTTTCCAAATTTTCACCAAATATCTGATTTTCTCATAAATAAATGCAAAACATACCACCAAAATTTTTCAAATAACCTGAAGTACGATGTGTCACGAGAAAACAATTTTAAAATCACTTGGATATGTTAAAGCGTTCCGAAGTTATAACCACTTATAGTGACACAGGGCAGATTTGAAAAAATGGGCCGTGTCATGAAGGTGAAAAGTGGCTTCAGCGTTAAGGGGTTAATATTGATGGGGGCAGTGTGTATAAAGAGGGGGGGCCCATTATGTAAAATTTGGTGGGAGGCAATGTGTATAATTAATGAGGCGTCCAGTATATAGAATACATAAGGGGGCTCAGTAGGTAAAACTTATGAGGGTATCAGTGTGTATAATTCATGATGGGGCCCAGTGTATAAAATTCATCAGTGTATTATTCCAAAGGGTCCAGTACTGAAATTGTAGTTGAAACTATGTAATCTTTGATATATGCTGGGGGAACAGAGTGGTTTTGTTATGTAATTCTTTAGCAGCCCAATATTGGACATTGGGGCACATTTACTTACCCGGTCCAGTCGCGATCCAGTGGCGGGTTCTCCGACGCAGATTCAGGTCCGGTCGGGATTCACTAAGGTGTCCACCAGGTGCCGCTGCTGCGCTGAAGTCCGCTGGAGTTCATGGAAGTTCACCGTCCTATCTTGGGTGCAGGTAAGCGCGAAACAAGCAACATTTTTTTTAAAGAATACGGCGGTTTTTCCGAATCCGTCGGGTTTCCTGACGGCCACACCCCCCCATTTCTGTCGCATGCATGCCGGCGCTATTGCACCACAATCCGATCGTGTGCGCCAAAAACCCGGGGCAAATCAGGGAAAATCGGTAATATTCGGGTAACCCGATGGAAAAAACGTGATTTGGGCCCTTAGTATATTACCCCTATTGTGTTATCAAGGTGACATTATACTCTAAGTAACTGTGGTATTTTTAAGGGCTCTGTGTGAGGCGGAACGTGCTGCCCAGAGATGAACACATCTGACGGAAAATTCTGCAACCAGATTTTACACCGATTCTGGACCCGAATGAGAAGACATGTCACCTCTGTCAGATCTTCCTGTGTAAGATCAGTATTGTATTCACTGACTAACCTTCTAGTGTGAGACAGCTCTCAGGTTATGTACTTGTTTATCTATATGGTCAGAGAGCCAAGTGTGACTTGGGTATGTGGTACTGAGATGCCAGAGTGTAGGGTTATTGTCATCAGATTTCAATATGTATTGGTGCATATCAGATCAGTAGAAGGGTGGTTGAGGACTAGGGATCCAACTCCAAAGTATAGATAGAAAATGGAGTCCAAGAACACCAATATGCAGAAAACTGGACATACGGCCAAAATTCATGTGTGAGCGTTTTCGGCTGGCGTAGCAGCTTTTATCAAACACTGAAAATAATGAACACAAAATATATAATCAGTACTAGTAATGACACTATAGTAACATAAATACAAAGACACAAATAAATTAGATATGCGTGCACAGTGTACAGTATAATCAATATAGAATCAATATGCATACATGGTTTACTGTCTGAAAAACAGTCAAAATGCTTTGGGATATAGATATCATTAGTAGTATGTTATGGTAATATAATTGGTCTACCGGGTGGGACCTAGTCAAGTGAATCCATTGAAACGTATAGTGGGTTCTAAGATGTAGGTTAGTGATCCTCAGGTGGTGCTGTAGGCACAGAGGAGATCCTGGTAGTAGTGAGGAAAATTGGAATGTAAATAGTCTTACCATAGGCCAGCAGGAAGATGGGGAGGATTGCAGCGTGATGGCGCCTGGGAATAGTACAGCAGTACTCCAGGTAATGGCATGTTGTCAGTTCTGGTACTGAGGTGTAGTGAGGCTGAGTGAGGTCGGGCTTCACTCCGGGTGCACGCTGCGGCCGGCCGGAAGTTGGGCACTTCCAGTATCGGCATGTGAAGGTAACTGTAGGTAACTAGGGACGCGATCTTAGGGTTCCGCATGCGCAGAGGAGAAGGCTGTGTGAGGGTGTAAGTGTACGGGGATGTAGTGGAGGGAATGCTGGGGTGGTATATATAGGACGCATAAGAGTGGGTACAGTGAAAAGTAGTATGATAAATTGAATAGAATGGAGAAGAATGATAGAAATGAAAAGGAGAGAAAATATGTAATATGTGAAAGGAATGAAGAAGAGAGTAGAAGAAGGGAGTCGGAAAGGAATGTGATGAACAGAGGGATAAATGGAAAGATAACGTAAAAAATTTGTAAAAATAAAGAAAATGAGAAAATAATAAATAAATATGGAAATATGGGGTATATGAAAAATGAAAAAAATTAATGAAATTAATGAAAAAAGGAAAGAAGGAAAAATTGAAAAATGGAAAGAAAAAAGGGAGAGGGGACTGGGATTATTTTACCAACCCCTCGAGGAATAGGTCACTTGTGATCAACGAATTTGGAAGCAGAAACAATGGATTGGTACTTGTGTTCCAACAAATATAGTAGACAATAAATAACGATTACATGACATATTATGGAGTACAGATATATGTAGTTAAAGGAAACCCGACGTATCTTATTCACGATTGAGTCCATGCGGTTCCATGCTCTGTATGGCATGGATCCAGAAGGATTTTCTTTTCTTGAGCAATTGGTTTCTCTTGGTATCGCAGGAATACATTATGGTTTTATTTGTGGAAATGGTACGGGAGAAGTAAATTGTGCATGCGGATAATGGATTTATGTTGACCTAATCTGGAGCCCACTGATTGAGTGGTTTCTCCTATGTTGATAGATCCACATGGGCAGTTGATTAGGTAAATCACAAAAAATGTTTTACAGGTAAATCGATCCTTGATCGGGAAAGCTGTGTGAGGGTGATAGAATTTTTCTCCCTTGATTATGTACATTAGTGCATAGGGAGCATTGGAGGCACGGAAAGGGGCCTTTACGTGGAGTTTGTAGGAACTGTTGTTGGGGGACACGGGTAATCGATCCAATGACATCTCAGTAATTCTGGTAGCTTGAGTGTTGAGAGTTTTTGGTTGATGGTGGGTGGCAGCTGGTGTAGTGTAGTAAACTGTTGCGGTCTGAGGTTTTCCTGTAGATGTTGGTGGATAGTCTGTCAAGGTAGTCTTTAATAATGAGGATGTCAAGGAAGCTAATGTAGTGTAAACTCCAGTTCTTGATAGATGTTATTCTTGAAGAAGTGGAATTGGTTGAGTGTGGTTTCATTGCCTGTCCAAATGCAGAAGATGAGATCTATGTATCTTTTCCAGATTAGTGCGTGTTGTTGGAACAATGAATGGGGGTAGATGTGATGTCCTTCAAATGAATCTATGTAACAATTGGCATAGGGTGGGGCAACGTTGGAGCCCATTGCCATGCCTTGTTTTTGGACAGTGGTACTTAATGGATTGGTTACTGCTGCTATACCTTTGGTATGTTGGATGGAGGTGTATAGAGAATTCACATCCCAGGTGACTATGATGCTATTAGGGGGTAGTGTGCCGATGTGGTTGATGATAGACAGAAATGAGGACGTGTCAAGGAGGTAGGACTGAGTGTTCTTGAAGTGGTGTGAGTACTTTTTCGAGTAGAATAGACAAGGGGGATAGGATGGAATCTGTAGATGCAAATTAGCAGTTGTGTTGATGATTATGCCTTCTTGGGTATATTGTGGGACGAGATGGTTTTGCTAATTCTGAAAATTGGGTCATGTGAGAGTTTGCCGAAGATCTGTTCGTCATTGAGTTGGCGTACTGCCCCCTGTACGTATTCTTGTCTGTCTATAATGACCAGTGCCCCTCCCTTGTCAGCGGATTTGATAATGAGGTCCCTGTTGTCTGTAAGGGATATTAAAGCATGTCTGTCAACGTTGTCCATGTTGGAGTGTGTCTTATATCTGCCTCGTTTGAGGTTATATCTGAAGATATCTACATCTCTTTCAATGAGTCGCGTCCATAGTTACCTACAGTTACCTTCACATGCCCAATTTCCGTCCGGCCGCAGCGTAAACACGGAGTGAAGCCCGGCATCACTACACCTCATAACCAGAAGTGACAACCTTGCGCAACTTCCGGTCCAGCATAGCGCACGCTCACAGCAACGGACTACATTTAAATAGCGGGCTGCCCCATTATGGAGCAAGCGCCATTACCTGAAGTAGTGCTGTACTATTCCCAGGCGCCATCACTCTGCAATCCTCCCCATTTTCCTGCTGGCCTATGGTAAGTCTATTTACATTCTACTACCAGGATCTCCTATGTGCCTCCAGCCACAGGTCGCATTAACGCGTGGTGAGGCACGATTACCCCCCAAAATAATCGCCATGCGTAAAATTCCGCTTGGTGATTATCCTCTGTAGCGAGCGGGTTGCGCAGTCCGACGCGCTCATTTGCAGGATCGCGATTTGCGATCATAATGAAGATTGCAGCTGCGCACCGCTCAGCAGTCCGCACAAGACCAATAACAAAGCTGCTTTCCCGCTGCTGATGTTAAGCAGCGTGTATGGGGCTTTGTTATTGGCTGCCCGCCTGCCACTCTTTTTTATATTACCACGGGCCCTTCCTGACTGAGCACAGGCTGTGGGCGGAGCTTGGAGAAGGCGGGAGGGACCTGTGAAGGAATTGGTTTACCGGGCACAGCAGCTGTAAGGAGGCAGTGGACTGCATGGATGAAAGAAACCAGGCTGAATAAAAGTGGTTTTTGGAACAAAGCTGCAATGTACAGAATTGATCATCAGGAAGCTTTATGTTTAATTTTCATCCGTTCCCCAGAGATTTGTTCAGATTGGGATCTTAAGAATGTAAAGTTGCCTGTATAATATTGTCACACTACCTGACAAACTACATCCTGGTGCCTTCTCAGAATATCCAAATGTTGTACAAGAAGATGACATATGTAAAGCCAGGCTACAATCTTTAATTGGCTGTGGACTACTTCTGATGCTCACATTCCCATTGCAGGTAATATAAGAGATGGGAAGAGTCTATTGCAATGCAGCAAGTTATGATGCACTGTATATTCCTAATGTGTTTCATTTCACCACACAAAACTCATTGGTTCTTAAATACAACTATTTTAACCTCTTGGCGCTCAGCATCTGATATATCAGACGCAGCGCTGATAATGGTTCAGCTCAAGATCTGAGCCAAACCGGCATCGGGACATATGGGGTGCCAGCTATAACTAATAGCCGGCACCCCAGTGTAATGCCCGCTCAGTGGACTCTGATCGCGGGTTTTTAACCCATTAAATGTCGCAGTCAGCGCGACCGCAGCATTTAACCTGCCTTTGTGGGTCTTTCCCACGCGATCGTCTCCCCCCCTCCCTCACGTTGTCATGCCAGCCCTGGGATCTGATCAGGACCCCAGAGCTGCCTGTAGGCACTGCCTGAAAGATTAGTCTGTGACCTCCTCTTAAAGCCACAGTGTCAGCCTATTCATGTGCATAGGCTGACACTGCTAATACCCTGCAATACATCAGTATTACAGGGTATTATCATGAACAAGCAATCAGATGATTTATTGTTCATGTCCGATGGTGGAAACAATAAAAAAATTTTTTTAAAAAGTTTATCAATAAAAAAGAAAGTAATAAACCAATAAAAATGCCCTTAAGCCCCATAACATATAAAGGGACATATAACACTAAGTAAAAGTCTAAATCATAACACAGACCCCACATATATAGCATCACCGCGTCCGTAACAACCCATAGAATAAAAGTAAATGAACCCGCACAAGGAACGCCGTTAAAATGCAATAAAAAGTGATAAAAAAAACACATGTACTCCAGAATGATACTGGTGCAAAGTACAACAAGTCATCAACCAGCTCCATAGCCAAAAAAGTAAAAATGTTATGCCACTTGGAAGACAATGCAAAAATTATAGATTTTTCCCCACTTTAGGTTTTATTTGGCAAAGTTAGTAAAATGTAAGAAAAAATATTCAAGTCTGGTCCCCGTAATTGTATCGACCGATAGAATAAAGATAACAATAAAAAATCCAGTACAGAATTGATGCTTTTCTACTCCTGACCTCAAAAAAAATTCCTAAATTTTCAACAATAGGGAATACCAACCCCAAAATGGTAACACTGGAAAAAGTATCTCATCCCGCAAAGAAAATGACATCACATGGCCCCAATAACAAAAAATAAATGAAATAAATTAAGCAGTGTCAGTCCTGGCCCACTCTGTAGGGGTTTGGGGAATCAACCCACTCTGTGGGTGGCTCTGGGACCAGCGTTGGCCCCAGCCCGCTCTGTGGGGGTTTCTGGGGCCGGCGCTCCAGAAACAATTACTATAATTGTCTCCAGTAACTACAAAAACAGGGGCTGTAACAATTTTCTTCTATAAATAGACGTCTATAATAATAATAATCATATATCATAATTCCGTAGCGCTTTACATATCATAGGGGATATTTACAAATAAAATATAATTATATCGAACAATAGTCTATTAACACTATATAAAACTTGGAGTTATACATTTGTATTACTGAAAATTTTACTCCTCCTCGGCTGAAATTACTCCTCAAAAATGGTGAAAGGAGTATTATTACCCTTCTGGAAAAATGTTAGTGCGACCTCTGCCTCCAGCCACACCTGAGGATCACTAATCTACATCTAAGAGCCCACTATACGTTTCAATGGATTAATTTGACTAGGTCCCACCCTGTTGACCAATTATATTACCATAACATACTACTACTGATATCTATATACCAAAGCATTTTGACTGTTTTTCAGACAGTATACCATGTATGCATATTGATTCTATATTGATTATACACTGTGAACTATGTAGTATTAGTAGGTGGGCCACCAAAATAAATTTTATTGGTGGGCCCCAGGTACTGAAGTCGTTTTCCAGGCTGGGAGCAACCATCTTCCTGCGGACCTGAACTCTGACCAGCTATCTCCTTCCAGCTGAAGTTCTGCTGATATTAAAGCCATTGCCTGCTGTTAGGATATCCAATAAAGAACTTTAAGTTATTTTGCACCAACGTGCTTCCGAGCGGTCCCTGGCTTAGGCTGTTCATCATCATAGGCTCCACATCCTCCATCATCAGGGAACCCTATAGAAACCTATTCTATTAGCCTCTCCCTCCATTTTCTTGCACACACCACCGTCAACGTATACCAAGCACCATGACCATTGCGTGCCTAAGGCCGCAATAGCCAGCCACTCAGGTATTCTTTTCTTGGCCACGAGAAAGGCTAAGCCTTGGTGGGGGATGTTGCAAGTGGCGTAACGAACAGGATATGTACTTCTGTGCCTTATGCTGACACTTAATCGTTCACTGCATTTGCGTTTGCCTAACCCTTCTGCTATTCGGCTTAAGATCAGCTGTGATTGAACTCAGACTGTGTAATTCTGTTGCCAGGTGCTGCTGAGTGCTGCTCCAGCACCTACAGGGTTAACAACCACAAAGAACTGTGTCTGCTGTTCTGTGACATGAGTTGTTTACCGCTGCAAAAACTGTGCTGCGCAGTAAGGAATTCCAGTCCGCCAAAACCTACTGGCAGGAAACCCAGTCTGCCCATGCTAAGCTCCAACCATGCACCAATACTCTGAGGCGCAGGAGAAATTACAGCCTGACACAGCTCCTGGCAGGAGACATAGTATATAACTATGCACGTAAGTCCAACCTTTAAGAATTAAATAAATGTTTTATCCCCATAACCCATGATATTTTTTTCCCTCCAGAAAGGCATCCAGGCCTCTCTTGAACATGTACATAGAGTCCACCATTACAACCTCCTGCGGCAGAGAGTTTCATAGTCTCACTGCTCTTACAGTAAAGAACCTTTGTCTATGTTCCCTTGTCCTAGTCTCAGGCCTAGGTATAAAAAGATCTTTGGAGAGATCCTTGTACTGCCAGTTCTGGTATTTGTACATTGTAAAGAGGTCTCCCCTCAGTCGTCTGAATAATCCCAAATTTTGTAATCTGCCATTGTATTCTAGCCCCCCAAATTCCTCTAATAATCTTGGTTGCTCTCCTCTTCACCCATTCCAGTTACTATGTCCTTTATAATACTCCATGTGTGGTCTGACCAGGGATTTATAAGGGCAAAACTATGGGGGATATTTGGGGCTCGTGCGCCAGCGTATGATCGCCCCGCCGCTGCAAATTCGCAACCCGATACATCAAGAGGCTTCTGCGTCTTGATGTACCGGGCTGCCAGCGTAGAAAAAAACGCAGCCGGCGACAGTAACGCCCTGCTCCGGCCCACTCGTCCGGCCGCGCCCCCTTCACGTGAAGGTGGCGGATTGGGGAAAATAATCGCAAAAGCTAGCAATAAGCTAGCATTTGCCATTATTTCAGGGCCTCTGCGCCACTGGCGGTGCGCAGAGGTCCTGATAAATATGCCCCATAGTTATTCCCCTAGTCCCAGCAGTCTCATTTTATGTACCAACTTTTTATGCGGCACATTGTCAAAATATATTTGAAAAGTCCAGATATACAACATCCACAGCGTCCCCCAGATCCAGTCTGGAACTTACTTCCTTGTAGAAACCAATCAGATTAGTCTGACAGTACCGATCTCTCATAAACCCATGCTGAAGCTGGGTTATAAGGTTATGTACAGTGAGATAGTCCAGGATAGCATCTGTAACAATCTGCACAAACATTGTAGCCACCACAGAAGTTAGACTCACAGGTTTGTAGTTTCCAGAATCTCTTTTGTATATAAGGATCTTTTTTGTATATTGGTACCATATGTGCCAGTTGTGTACATGCACTTTATATGGTTTTCCCTATCCCTATTCCTTTTGTTCTTATTCCCCAATCTTATTCCAGCCCCCCTTCCTCCCCCATGGACTATGACTCTTCTCACTGCCCCCCCCCAGTCTCTAGTTTAACACTCCTCCAAACTTCTAGCCATTTTTCCCCCCAAATCAGCTGCACACTCCCCATTGAGGTGCAGCCCATCCCTACTGTAGAGCCTGTAGCCGACAGGAAAGTCAGCCCAGTTCTCCATGAACCCAAAGCCCCGGCAAACAACACACATGCACAGTCTTTGTGAGAGATTGCCCTGCTTGTTCCCCTAATAATCGAATCTCCCACTACCAGCAACTGTCTGACCTTGCCTGTGCTCCCATTACCATTCTAAATGGAGCAAACAGTCCCCTGGTTGCTAGAGGCAATGTCTTGCTGCAGCATTGCTACCCCAGAGCTGATATCCCCTCAACCGCCAGCCTGCACCAGATCAGGACTAGACTCCCTACAACTCTTCCCTCTACCCTGCCTTCTACATGTTACCCAACTAGCTGCCCCCTCATTCTGCCCCTCCATACTTCCCTCCCCACACCCATCTTCCCCAGAGAGTTTGTGCTCCAGGAGCAGAAAACTTCGTTCCATATTGTCAATTGTCGGCAGCCTTGAAACTTGCTCATTTAGATCCAGAATCTGGGCTTCCAAATGAGCAATTTTCACACATCCCACAAAGCAGTATTCCCCCTGGAACGGCTGTTCAAGGAAAGCATACATGACACAGGATGTACACCGTGTAGCATTGCCACTTATGGAGTCCATTGTTCTAATGGGGATTACAAGAGAAATACGGAAGAAAAGAAGATTTCAAAGTAAAGTAACACAAAAATACAGCAGTTACCTGCTAAAGTCCCTTAAACTTAAGTCCCGTAAACCTAAGTCCCACTTTGGGCTGGTGCTCCTGTACAGGTGCCCCAGGAAGAGGTCCCAATACCGGCTGCTGCCCTTGCTCCAAAACCCTTGGCTGTCCTACCGACCCCTCCTGCAATTCCTGCTTCGACTTCTGCTGCTATTCCACTGGCGCTGACCACTGCCAGCTCCCATGCAGTGCCCAAGCCTGCAGCCGAGAGACCCCCGCCTGACCGGTGCCCCTGCAGGGTCAGGTTGAATAGTGGGGTTGCCCCAGGGAGAAACCTATTCTATCAGCCTCTCCCTCCATTTTCTTGCACACACCACCTGCTAGAGACCTGCCAGGCTCTGCCAGGCCACGGGAAAGGCTAGGCCCCGGAGGAGGGGGGGCATGTCGCACAGGGCAGTAGCAACTTGGTGATCGGTTCAGGCGGTCATTGGCCCCTAGAATCCTTGGGTTCCCGACAGCCGCCCATACTAGTGATGTGTCCCGTGAACGATTGAAGCAGGTTCACTTAACCCCGCCCCTAACCGGCTCACCACACCCCCTTTAACCCAATACAATTAGGTTAAAAGTGGTATGAAGTCGGGGGACCTATATATGTAATAGGGAGCCGTTCAGGAGCCAGAAGAGCCGGTTCTTCTTAGCCTAATGAGCCAGCTCACTAAGAAGAGCCGTCATTTCCATCACTTGCTCATACTGATCCCTTACCTCCATGATCAATACATTTATTACCTCGCCTATGGAAATGTATTTCAAAATGGCCTGGTTGTAAAGGGGCTTAAATAAGAGTCTTTATTTTATGCTTCCATGACATCAGGAAGAAGACTCTGCCCTTTGAGTGCATTAAACCATATGTGTTACCGGCGTCAGTAATAGCTGTGCACTGCTGTACCGCAGCCCCTCGTTCACACTGCACGGTAATCTGCACAGGAGGACTCTGAGACATGTATCAGAGGTAACTGCGGATTGATGGACTGCACCATCCAGCACCAGGAGGGGTGGACGGATCTGTGCAGTAAATCCTCCGCCCCGCTCTACCTCCGTCCCCTCAGCGGCGACACAGAATCCCAGCAGCCCCGCTTCTTCCCCAGAGCGCAGAGCCCACAGTCGTGTGAGGGGAGCCGTGCGCTGCCATTCCTGCTTCCTGCCTCCCTTTCTCCCGCTGGTGACCTGTCCCCGCCCTCTCTCCCTCACAATCTGCTGGCCCTGCTGCGGGGCAGGCGAGCGCCTCTACCTCTCTCCTTCCTTCCTTGTTGTCCTTGAGTCATCGTGGACGATCCGTGACAACGGGGGCAGAGATGGGGTGTAGCTGGTGACCCCCGAGGAGCGCCATCCCAGGAGCAGAGGAGGATGAGCCGCGGTCAGTGAGAGAGAGATCTGCTCCAGATCCGCTCCTAGAGCCCGCTCCGTGCTGCCGGCAGGAGGTATCATGTTCTCTTCATTACTGCATCACTAGAATGAATGAGCAGAACACATAACACAGTATCATGTGCATGACATGGGTAGCATCCCTGTCCCCAGAGCCCACACATTCCTGTGTCATCATGTAGCAGGAAGCCAGGCCAATGTATGGATCCCTGGCATCACCATTCTAGAGATACATGCCCTCAGAGTAGCCCTGGCATCACTTATAGACCCAGCTTAAAGTATGGAGCCGTGGCATCACCATTCTAGAGATACATGCCCTCAGCATAGCCCTGGCATCACATCACTCAGCATAGCCCTGGCATCACTTATAGACACAGCCACCCAGCCTAATGTATGGAGCCATGGCATCACCATTCTAGAGATACATGCCCCCAGCATAGCCCTGGCATCACTTATAGACACAGCCACCCAGCCTAATGTATGGAGCCCTGGCATCACCATTCTAGAGATACATGCCCTCAGCATAGCCTTGGCATCACTTATAGACACAGCTTAATGTATGGAGCCGTGGCATCACCATTCTAGAGATACATACACTCAGCATAGCCCTGGCATCACATCACTCAGCATAGCCCTGGCATCATTTATAGACACAGCCACCCAGCCTAATGCATGGAGCCCTGGCATCACCATTCTAGAGATACATACACTCAGCATAGCCCTGGCATCAGTAATAGTTAGGGGCAGCAAGTCAGACTAATGTATAGAGCCCTGGCATCACCATTATAGAGAAACATGCACACAGTATAGCCCTGGTATCACCATTCTAGAGATACATGCCCTGGCATCACTAATAGATACAGCATAACCCTGGCATCACTTATAGAGATGTATGTATGGAGCCCTGGCATCACTATTCTAGAGATACATACATACATACATGCATGCAGCATTGCATTGACTGTACTATCTGTATAAAATGGAATGATCAATCACACAAGTGTGTTTATGTATGTATATGTGTGTATATATATATATATACTGGATGCTCCAAGCCGTTTAGATAATGGCAGTGTTTTGTGTTGTATGTAGTTTTCTCGTGGGTAATGAACATGGAGGTTTGGCCTTCTATTATATTGACCCCTACGTAGCATATGGAATTTCTGTAGTATACATGATGTATAGACGTTGGCACTACTGAAGAAGTGTTGGCTTATAGACTGTGTTCAGTATCCGTCCTCCTACATGGCTCCTTACAGTACTATCGTTGTGTAGACCTGTGAATCATTTACAGTTTTCTTATCTATAGGCTACACAGATGTCTGGGACTCTGCTCAGTTGCAGTGACAGTCTCCAATGTGGAATTGGAGAAAATAATCAGAAATAAGAGGAGCTTGGCTACATGTATTTAGAATGGTGACTTGTTCTATCAGTGGTAAGAGTGGTCAGTAGACAAGCCATCCGCTTCATTCCATAGCTTCCTATACACGCAGTAGGCAGAGAGGCATAGGGCACACAGCCAAGGTGTGTGCCCAGCATATAAATATCGCTGTGTCATAGACTTACACTGGTATCTGATTAAAGCAATCCGATCCTTTCTCCCTCACCCACCCCCACCTGCCCATTCTTCCTGGAAGAGGAGGGGATGGCTCTCGCTGCTATCCTGTGCATTGTTAGTGGATTCCTCAGCATTGTGCTAGTGACAAGATGGAAGAGCTGTGCTCCGGTACCTGCTCGCTGCTGAATAGGCCTGCACATCACAAGGGCTAGGAAGCCATGATCACTTGTAATCATTGATACAAGACACAATGACAGCCCAGGCCACACATTTTCTCCCTTCACAAATGAGACACTAAATGCAAAGTAGCTTGGAAACATCTGCGGCTCCACTGTACATTCTATACTCTGCTTCAGTCCAGAGGCTCAGATTCAGCAGCGATATGTAAATATTCCAAGAATTCCTTTGCATGACGATTGTCAGATGTACATCTCCTGTAGAAAGGAATATAAATACTTATCTTCTAGTACCTTCAGCTGTCTGTCAAGCATCGCTGACTGGATATACTCTGTGCGTATAACGTCCATACATAGATATTTGTGAAATTACTATTACTTGACTGCAAGTTTTGCTGGTGATGATGTAGTATGTAACAAACATAGCTTACCAAGCTGATTTCTTAGAACTGTGGGCATTGCTGTCAATTTTTTACATATGTAACACAATGACGACCCCGCAAATAACCTACAATACTTGAAGCTTACAGAGGCTGTATATGGAAGCTTTGTCATGTTTCCTGATGCTCGACAGACATGGCATTTACTTGATATTTTTTGAAGCTTTATATATAAAATTAGACTTGTTTCTGTCCCTAAATTTTTAACACATGAGATTTCTTCCACCCTGCTAAGCAGCTTTGGTAAATAAATTGCGTGCCGTTACACTAGAAATTTTTTTAATAGATATTATATGGGAGATTTATCCTTGTCTATGTTTTTGTAAGAAAATAGTTGTGATGTCAACAAGACATAATCTAGCATAAAGATTGCCCAACAAATGTCTTCGGAATTGGAGTCCCTGCTTCCTTCCACTAATCGCTTCCCTAATTAGAACAATAGTACTTATTTTTAGACTCCTCTTTGCCTCCTTAGGTCCCCACGCTGGGATCCTATGTTACTAAATCATATTGTTTTGAAATCTTAAAAACGGCTCCATTGCCTTTAATAAGAAATACTTCTTTGTATCTGATCACCGTATTTCTCACCGCACAGTGAACTGGCTGCCAGACCGCAACAGAAAAAATAGAACATGTCCTATTATGGCACAGTTTCTCCATAGAAGTCTATGGGAGTCCGAAAATCCAACTCACGTGGGTGCCAGTCAACTGTATTTTTTTGTGGATACAGCCAGTTTACGGTGGCATATGAGTTACAAGGGTGAAACGCAGCCATTTTTGCTTCCAGAAAACCGCTGCAAAAATAGGACCGCAGAATGTGGTATACCCATCAAGTTATCATGGACTGGTTATACCTACCGTATATACTCGTGTATAAGCCGAGTTTTTCAGCACATAAAAAGCAATGTAACATTGAGTATTTGTTTACTTATGTTTTTTTGACACGGTTTTAGTTACATAGAGATAACAAGGGAAATGTCACCCTAAAACAGTGATGGCGAACCTTTCAGCAGCCGAGTGCCCAAACTGCAACCCAAAACCCCCCTTATTTATTGCGTGGTGCCAACCAAAAATTAAAGCATTAACTTATTGCTCCCTCTTTTTCAACAATGTTGGATCATATTGGCCTCCTGTGGACAAGATGGAAAATTTGCATCATTTTAGCTTCTCGTCAGTGTCCCTCTGTATACAGAATTTTGGGGCCAGCAGAAGGTCTTCCAAAGATAATTTGGCCCCATCTACTCCTTCTCTCTCCCAAGTAGCGAAGTAAGTATCACTTAAATATATGACTGAAAGCAGCATCTTTTAAAGTTGCTTGGAACTGCAGGAAGATTCTTTGAATCCTGTCTGGTGTGCTTGGGTGATGGCCCGGGTGCCCACAGAAAAGGCTCCGAGTGCCGCATCTGGCACCCGTGCCATAGGTTCGCCACCCCTGCCCTAAAATAACGCTCTAGGAGCTACTTACTAAATTAAGTAGTTCATAGCGCTACCCCAGTATTAGCAGTGTTAAATTGCTAGCTTTATTGGAACGTTCCGATAAAGCTAGCGAACCTTGCACTGCCATACCCTCAGTACGCTGGACCAAGCTTCATGAGTAGTGATAGTAGGAGGCGGTGACTGCCGCATGAAGCCTGGCAGTCACCGCCAGCCTATGGCATGGGAGGGCCGATCTGGGGAAGAAGTGGAGGAGAGGGGACACCTTAGACTGCCCCCTCATGAATACCCTGGACCGCAGTGTCTGCTAGCTTTATCGCAAGGTTTCCGATAAAGCTAGCAGTTTAACACTGCTAATAATGGGGTAGCGCTAGGAGCTGCTTACTTTAGTAAGCAGCAACTACAGCATTCTTTTAGGGTGACCAGTCCTCTTAAAGCTTCAAAGGACCTGTACACATTTTCAAGATTTTATTTTAATGTTTTAAAATGCAGATCTATGTTTCCATGATTACAGACTACTATCAAATTTTGTAGCCTGAGGCTGTAGGCATTCTGCCCTTTCATCTTGGTAGTTTGTTGGCAGATTATTATCAATATTGCTGCATGATTATGCTAGGTTCATATTTCCATCTTTGGATACAATTATTACGTACACCAGGAAAGCTCCCAGTGTACACACTAAAGGTGTCCATAGCCATATACTGGCAGGTGGGGGAAAAACTGGATGAAAAAATGCTGTGAGCTGTGTTTTCCCATCCTGCTGAAGAGGACAGAATACACTCAGTGGAGGCCATAATAGCCTATGGGGGACAGATGGCATCCATTCACTGGCCACCAGTGAGAGTATTTTCCCTAGTGACGTAATGGTCTATAAAGTACATATAGATCACTCGGGAGATACCCCAAAAATGTTAACGCTTGAAAGTGGGAGGATCCGCACTAGAGGATGTATCCTACTTTATGTGCATACAGTAGGATACGTTGTAGTCCTCTGTTGTAAAGACCCGTCCGGAATCCTCCCAACATGTCCTTACAGTAGAGGGCTAAAAACTTGAATCTAACCTTAGAATACTCAGCATGTTACCCTAAAGATATACTGTATCTAGCACTCCTGTTCCACAAAATCATAGATATTTGAAGATTGTAGAAGTAAATTTACTTAAATAAGACAGTATCATTCACACATAGATGGTAATGGAAAATTCTTATTTCATTGTGAATGCCATAGAGGTAACTATACTATTCCTCTTTGATTTGTAGGGCTGTAGCTGTAGAATATAAGCACACCATGTTTTTCTGTAATGGGTGGCACTAGCAAAATAAACCTAAGTGCTCATCCACACATCAGATTATTTAAAGGTTCGCTTTATCTAATGAAATTGTCTCATGTTCTACACTGCCCTACTTTTATGGACCAGATTGGCCCATTCATGCGAAGGGTCTGTGAAAAAAATGGTTACATTGAACAAATCTCTAGTCAACCATTCTCCCCATCCTTAAATAGCTGATTACAGATAACAAAAGAGCATGTCAAGTGCACAGCCAAAGGATTTATGATGCTTTAGGTTTTATGTCCCTTTAAAGGTTTATTCCCAGACCTAATCCTGAGAATAAATATGTCAAAATTGCCATGGCTAAGCTACACAAATTCAGGGATGGCAAACCCACTGTGATTTACAGTTTTTGCATTGTTAATATATATATATATATATATATATATATATATATATATATATATATATATATTATTCTAGCAGACACAGCATTTCACAGAAAAAGAACATTGATAACCGTATAAATTGACCAGTAAGAATTCATAGGAACAAAGGAGAGTCATGCTAGGATCACCTTTCCTGGATTTAATGATGTCCAATAGACCAGCTACAAGAAGGGACAGTCCAGCATTTCTCCTCCGTCTCTGTGACTCTTGAGGTCATTTCCATCTTCAGAGTTATTTTTCTTTGTAAGGCCTCTTCTGCAGGAACATATGCATGTAACAAACTAAGGGTCCAAGGTCCGCTGTATGCTGCCTATATGTCATTGGTGTGTAAGGGTCCACTCACACATCCATGACAGTGAACTGCACATTTGAGCAAGAAAAGGACCTGCCGTGAGTATTGCGTATCAGGCAGTCAACTCTGGGCTGTGGAAACCACTGTCCCCAGACAATATTTTTGTGCAAAAAGCCTAATGTTCACTTCCCCACATTATAGAAGGACATCATTGTGCACCTGCTTCTGTCCTGCAAAACAGAATGTTGTTGGTATATGACCCCTCCTTTTAATTGAGTGAGACTATGCTGCTATTCTTTCTAGAACCATAGCTGGGCGCATCCCAGTACAGACCAAGCTTTAACCTCCCAATTTTGCAATAACATCTTTTTGCGTCCCTGGAGTTTCTCCTGCTTCTGCATGGAATGCAATAGCAGGCCTTAGTTTTAGACTAGTCGGAGAGAGCTGAAAACTCTACATTAGTGCTGGCTTTGACGGCACCAAGACCACTAACCAACACAGAGTTTGCCAGTTTGTCACCAAAAAAAGGCTGCAATTTTAAAGGACATCCACCACCAATGGTTTGTTACCTTAGTTAAAGGGAACCTGTCACCAGGAGACCCATTTTTAGCATTCCCCCAGTCCCCACAGAGCATAGTACATACACTGCCAAAGTGTTTTTGTATTAAAAATTGGTTTTACAGAAAAAAAGATATGTTATATTGTACCTTTCATTAGCATCTGCTGTGTGACTAGGCAGTTGCCTTTTGGGAGGAGCTGGAAAGGAGCAGTCCCCCCCCCCCTTGGGAAACAGCTACTCCATGTGACCTTTTCAAATATATGAAAACACCCATCACTTGGCTTAGCGACGCCCCCTGCTCCTCTACAGCCAATCCCGAGTGTGGGGAGTTATTCATATATTTGAAAAGGTCACATGTTTCCCAAGGGTGGGGGGGAACTGCTCCTTTCCAGTCCCTCCCAATTGGCAACTGCCTAGTCACACAGCAGATGCTAATGAGAGGTACAATATAACATATCTTTTTTTCTGTAAAACATATTTTTTATACAAAAACACTTTGGCAGTGTATGTACTATGCTCTGTGGGGACTGGGGGAGTGCTAAAAATGGGTCTCCTGGTGACAGGTTCCCTTTAAGTGGCAGTGTTTCTGTCATGTTCCTCCTGGTTCGCTACACTGAATAATGTACTTTTAATAAAGTACTTTATCCGTTGTGGAGGAGCATGACAGAAACACTGCCACTTAACCCCTAAGGTAACGAGTATTGCTTTGGTGACAGTCTATCACCCCTAAATCTGGTGGTAGATGTCCTTCAAGGTATCACAGCAAAAACTACATTTATAATACTTAAACCACTATGACCACAAATATGCTAAAAATGCTTGGTCAGTAAAGCCTTTTCAGGGGCTTTCAGTGGGCTCACTTTGCATCTGCCCTGTTTGCTGGCTGTATTTGTACTCTGTTTACTATGTTGTGTAGATAAGATCTACATTCATTCTAGACAGATATTTCTAGATCTGCAGGCCGGTCAACCAGGTCTAGTTCTGCTAAAAATAGCCCTGATCCTTGGATTGTTGCTTGGTTTTTGTGTCTCCTGTTTACCTTTCATTTTTGTGTGTCCATGATTTGGGATTGAATGCAGTGTTTATCTAAATCTCTGCAAAGGTCACTGGTACCACAGACCATTTCTACTGAGATAAGATTGCTGCTTAAACGTTTAAACAGTAAATTGCTCTCACCTTGGATGGAAAAATCTCTCTTGGATAAACAAAAAGTGAAAATGCAATAGTCTGATATGATACATAATAATGAGCCTGATATGATACACCAAAGAGGGATTTTTCTAGATTTTTTTAAGTTTTGCTTGGCAATAAAATAATTTATTTTTTGAAATAGTCTCCTTTGCACATGGTATGAATTTAATGGGGGGGATTAATCAAAAGTGTCTGAGAGCAGAACTGTTCAAATAGGGTTATAATCGTGTATTCCCAAATTCTTCTTTCATTTTGTGACCTGAAATTGCCATATCCATGGTATTATGGCCAGGATTGTACAAGTGTTCGGCCACAGGTAGATGTTTCTGCTTTATCGTGTGATGATGACACCTCTTCTGGGTTTTAAGTTTTTGTCCTGTCTCTCCAACAAACAAGCACCCCACAGGGGAATTTGTACACACAATCAGGTAGACCACATTAGATGTGGAACATGAGAATGTGGCCGGATGTCATGTTGGGGATCTGTATTCTGTCTGTAGTCAAGATTCGAGGACAGGTTTTGCAGCTTCTGACGTTACATGGGAAGATCCCTCAGATTTGAGGGTTGTCTGGAGGGTCTGGGATTAGTAGTTAGTTGCTCTGCATTTCTCCACTATTTTTTACTTCAGTATTTATACCCCCCCTCCCCACCCCAAGACCAGACTAGGGAGGTATAACTTATTATTATTCACTAAACTGGGGCTCCACTTAGCAGGGGACACATATGTGTATCTTGCTGTAAGTATATGCAGATAATGGTGATCTAATCGTAACATCTCATAAGCTAACTTTTATTAGTGATCTTTATATACTGACATTCAGAAAGGATGCACATGGCATCTAATCTTCATGTCTTTTAACTCCCTCTACTCATATTGAGCATTTTATTCAGGGGCTGCTGTGATAGGGCACCAATAATATCAGCCCTCTGCCCCAGTACAGGGTCGTGCTGTCACAGCTCGATCATGCCAATAGCATTGTGTGCAGTAGCAAACTGCTATGGGGATAGGCAGGTCTCACTCCCAGCCGCTGCAGACAGTCATGTGACTGGAGATCAGCAGCTTATACTGAATAATTGAGCTTCTGTCACATTACCTTCTATCTCTCTGCAAGCTTCAGGAGATGGGAAGAGGGAGAGGGGAAATAGCCTTGTGGGCATGGGACTATTGGGACTATTTTTGAGGAGTAAAACTGCCTAAAAATCATTAATAAAAGAATAAAAATCCCCAAATACCTTAATCCAATGTAAAAACACATACAGCATAAAAAAGTGAAAATCGCCACAAAAATGCAAAATTAATTGGTATTGCTGTGTCTATAACAAGCCATACAATAAAATAAAGTTTTAAAATCCAACCTCATAAAAACAGGATAAAAATTGATCAAAAAGTAACATTAACCCTGACGTAAAAGTACAGCTTGTCTCACAAAAAAACGAGCCCTAGAACATGGAGATGGAAAAACAAGCAAAATCCTTGACAAATGAGTTCCATATTATGCAAAACAAGTCAATCATAAAATGGGGTATCGTCATAATTGTGGTGACCCATAGAATAAAAAATAACATATTGGGGCACATTTACTAAAGGTTCGCGGAACGCATTTCCGTCAGGTTCCCCCAATTTTTCCGTTTTGCACCGCATTTAACTGTGGCGCACGCGATCGGATTTTGACGCATCGGCGCCGGCTTTCATGAGTCACAAATCGACGGACAGGCCGTCGGACGATCCGACGTATTCGGATAACGCGCGTGATTTAACATCTCAAATTGTGTCGCAAGACATGCACTCACATACACCAGGAAGAAGAAGGTGAACTCCGGCCGACCTCAGCGGAGAAGCGACATATGCAGGATCTCAGGCGCACGATCTTGGTAAACTTCATCTTCGTCGGACCGTCCGGATCTGGGATCGCAACAGGATCGGGTAAGTAAATGTGCCCCATTATTTTTATGTTATGGTGAACAGCAAATTGAAAAAAAAGCTAAAAACCATAAACCAGAATTATTGATTTGCTTATCCCAACCAAGAAAGAATTATCTGAATTTCTCCCAGAAAAAATAAGCCCCCAGATGTTCACATTGAAAAAAAAATTATATTTTATAGCCTGTAAAATGTGACAATGCAAATATGTACTAAATGGCATTACTTTCTTTCTATTCCAGGCCGTGTGCCCATACAGCAGATTTTCAACACGTATGGTGTATCGGCACACTCAGAGTATAACTTTGTGGAGCTCTTCATCATTTAATCCATTGTGAATTTTCATTTATGGGCCAAAATCAATGTATTCCCACACCAAAAATTAAAAATGGTAAATTCCATCTCTATTTTGTTTTAACCCCTGTGAAACACCGGTTTATGACTTTTTCTCTTTATTTTTATATCTAGGGAAAGGGGGTTGATTTGAATTTTTATTTTTGTTTTATTTATTTATTACTTTTATTTTTATTATTTTTCAGACCTCCTAGGGTACCATACTACAGTATGGGAGAATATTGGGATTTTACTGTTAATTTATTACAATGTGCCACTAGCACATTGTAACAAATGGCCAGAAAATTGGCGCTTTCCAGTGACATCACTGGGAGCGGTGATCTAAGCCAAAATGGCAGCACTGCTGGGAGCATTGCCAGCGGAAATCGAAGGTTTGCCGTAAACACCCACTTCTTATGGGGTAGGTTCAGCTTGCTCGTGTCCATTCACACGCAGCTGCCATGTGATATGATAATACATCACATATCAGTAAGGGGTTTAAAATTATGCAGGCAAGAACACCCAGTGCTCACCCACCATGCACTGGCCGTCCCCATTTCCCCATAATCCCCATTTCTTGCAGTTAGAAGAAATTGTGATTATTTCAGTGCTTCTACACCAGAAACTGCACTAATAAATTTTCCTCCTATTGCACATGCTCACACTTATACTCATGGTATATCTGTATATACACATTACATATACAGTACACACACACATACACAGTTACATATCTCTCCAGCTGTAGATTGTCCTGGATAGTGTAGCTTTCTCAGGTACCACAGGATTGCACTCCCCCTTCCTCTGCCTTCCTCAGCGTCCTGACAGCTGGCACCGTATCTGGAGTCACATTACAGACCCAGGTACTTCCTCCATTCTCCGTGCTGCTGCCAAATCCCAGGACCAGCCTGGTATCGCAGCACACAGCAGGCAGGAACCACCTCAGAAGGCCCCAGCAGCAGGGACCTTCACACAGAAGGCCCCAGCAGCAGGGACCTTCACACAGAAGGGACTGGTGGTTGGGGCCTCTGATGTCAGCGGAGGAAAGAGCTCCTTCCTTAGAAGCTGTCGGAGTGTGAGAGTGACAGCAGCCCGTGGCTGTCACAGTTCACTATAATAACGTCTTCCAGTGCGCTGAGATGCTTTGTAACTGTATCAATGCAGCGAACTGAAAGATGCTCTTTTTAGTACCACACTGAGAGCTGCAAGCCCACTCCTCCCGAGACCGCAATAGTTATGCCACTGGTGAATGTTGAAAAGCTAAATGAAATTGTATATAAACTTGTACCCTGATAAACTAACCACATTGTCAGCACTCAGCATCTCTCAGCACTAGAGAGATCATGACGTGTCTGCTTAGAGAGTCCCCGCCCACACTCTGGAATTTTGCACTGACTATCACTAAGTGATAGGAGCTAAAACAGCGATAAAACTGAGTAAAATTGTAAAGTAAGGGATTAAAAATGATCTTTATTGTGTAAACGTTTAAGGGGTTTTCCCATGAAAGAAAATTCTCAAATTATTAGCCCCTAGTGATGTTAACGCAATAAATATAATTTTTAACCCTTTACTCGACAATTTTACTCAGTTTTATTGCTGTTTTAGCTCCTATCCTATAGTGATGGTCAGTTTAAAATTCCAGGATGTGGGCAGGGACGCCCTAAGCAGACACATTGGGGCACATTTACGTACGCAGTCTGTAGTAGATCCGCGATTGTGCGCCCGATATCCTGCATGTGTCACTTCCCCGCTCAGGTACACCGGAGTTCACATCTTCCTCCCGGTGCATGTAAGTGACACAAATTTAAAAGGTAAATACCACAGTTTGTCTGAATCCGTCGGATTGTCCAAAGGCCGCCCCCGATTTGTGTTGCATGTAAGCCGGCGCGATTGCGACTAAATCCTATCCCCTTCTATATACCTGTCCCAGCGGCGCAATCCCCGAAAACGTTGGAAAACCCAACCTAAATTCGGCCGTGGCCCTTTGTAAATAAGCCCCATTATGATCCCTCTAGTGCGGTAAGCTGACAATGTGGTTAGATTACCAGGGTGCAGGTTATATACACTTTCTTTAACTTCTGAACATTCACTAGTATCTGACACATAGAAAAAGAGATGAGACAGATCAGAGATTAGATGATGAAATGCCTACTGGCTACTTTAATGATATCTATCTCCCTCCGTATACATCATTGAAGTGATCACATGTTGAACATGCTGACATCACCGATCCCTGGCACAAATGGCCAGGAAAAAGATAGTGGTCAGTGAACTGATACTTGTTTTACTTGCACTCATCATAGGAGATTACTGTACAGTCATGGCCAAAAGTTTTGAGAATGACACAAATATTATATTTTCACATGATCTGTTGCCCTCTGGTTTTTATGTGTGTTTGTCAGATGTTTTTATCACATACAGAAATACAAGTGCAATCATATTATGAGTAACAAAAGCTTTTATTGACAGTTAGAATGAGTTACTGCAGCAAGTCTACCTGTTGGAGCAGCTCACAAGGATCCATCCCAACCTTTATCTAGTTATTTCATACATTATTCATTGTAAAATCATCTATTTTTTTTATCATGTAAATGAGGCTGGTCACATGGTCAGAGGCAGTGATGTCACCCCTGTTACCCCTCCCCTCTCCTCCCCCTGCTCATGTCTGTGTGTAATGTATAGTAAAGATGCTATATGTGTGCTGCATCTGCTGACATGCTGCATCCTCCTAATATACAGGTGAGAGACACAGACATCAGCTACACATGTATCTGACATGTTCTGCTGTAACATGACTGCCTGGATCTGCTGTATCTCTCCTAAACACACACATGCACACACAGGCTGCAGGGGGCGTGGCCACCAGCACCAGGAAGCACATCATTATACAGCCTCACATCATTATACAGGCTGTCAGTCATGCACTGGGGGTGTGGCTGTGCCTCCCACTCATGAATAGAGTGGACAGCTTGAATATGCTAATGCTTCATTGGACATTTCACAGGTCATTTGCATACAGCTTTAGGACCTCATTGCTTAGGTTTACAGGCATGTAGAGGGACAATGAAGGGATAGAGGCAATGCTCTCTAATGGCAGTTTATGAAAATATATTTAGTTTAGGGGGTTATTTTGCATGACGGGTTCTCTTTAATCATGACAGATTGATCTCCAGCCCTGTCCTCATCAACACCCACACCTGTGTTAATGGAGCAATCACTGAAACAATGTTAGCTGCTCCTTTTAAGGCAGGCCTGCAATGAAGTTGAAATGTGTTTTTGGCTAAAAAGTAAAATTTCTAGGCAAATATTGACTTTGCAATTAATTGCTGTTAATCTGATCACTCTTTATAACATTCTGGAGTATGTGCAAATTGCCATTATAAAACCTGATGCGGTACACTTTGTAATAATTAACATTTGTATCATTTTCAAAACATTTGGCCATGACTGTACAGGCAGTCCCCGGGTTACATACAAAATAGGGTCTGTAGGTTTGTTCTTAAGTTGAATTTGTATGTAAGTCGGAACTGTATATTTTATGATTGTAATCCCAGCCATAACTTTTTTGGGTTTCTGTGACAATTGGATTTTAAAAATGTCGGGTAAGAATCAATATTAACAATAAAGCTTCATTACAGACACCTTTGATAACTGTTATAGCTTTTTATTGTAGCCTAGGACTAAAGTACAATAAATTACCAATATCCAGAGGTCCGTTTGTAAATAGGGGTCGTATGTAAGTTGAGTGTTCTTAAGTAGGGGACCGCCTGTATACAGTTTATGCGCTGATCTCTTTAACCCTGTGGGTGCCCAGCAATAGGAAGAATAGGACCTGCTTTATAATATGCTGCGCGTGATGGACACTACGAGCACAATACACTGCGGTGGGTGCCAAATACAGTTGTGTACATGAGGCCTAACACTTATATTCCCTCTGGTAGTGAGGTGAAGCCTTTTAAAGTGAATTTGAAAATATAGAGCTCTGACAGAAAATGACTGATGGTCATTACACATATACAGTGAGAAAATAATCATGTTGGATCTAGAAACTATGTGATATTAAAAGGTGGAGGGTAAATTGATTGAACTCAGTGTAGCAGTCACATTCACTTACATGTACAGGGTTTCCATGAATGACAGCAATGTCTGACTAATCCTGAATAGCTCAGTATAGATGACCTCCTGTGCTTATTGCCACTAGTTAGCTCCTCTGCAGTTTTCAGATGTTCCCTTTTATCTTAGCACAGCACTTTTATGATGAAAGGTTATGTACGAGTCGGGAGCTAGGTGTGCCTAAATTGTCATGTTAGCCTATGATACTCACTTTTAGGAGCGGCCATGTGAACACTTTCCTTTGCTAACCTGTTTGTCATAAATTTCTTTTAGTTTTAGAACCACTTGTTAAAACTTGCCAGAGGAGCTTTTATTCGGGGATGGTGAGTAATTGGATGTGACAATAACTCTTTTGTATTGTTGTATGCACATGCAGTGGAACAAACACTACTATAGGTTTCTGCATTCATGAGTCTTGCTATGTGTATTGTGATATCTTTAGATAAAAGTATGTAAAAGGGTTTGTTACAATATGGGGATAATTCAAGCATAATGGCACTTTAAATAATTTCACACAAAATAGTTGAGTTACTTTATTATGTATTGTAAAAAATCTCTCAAATGCAGTCATGAAAATAATAAACATTACTGCAGCCAATTTCCTGCTGTGGTTACTGGCATCATGGCTCCCAGTCCTGAGCGGTAATGCCAGTGGAGCTTTGCAGAAGATCAAAGAGAGAAGGAAAAAGTGTTTGTTTTCTTTTATTTATGTTTTATGAATTTTATGAAACCCAGATAGCCCATTCACATCCATCTATTTTATATTAATTCTGAGCTATTTTTGTCGAATTAAGCATGAGTCAATACATGCCAGTAACCCTTGGAAACGGACCATAAAGTATTGGTATGGGAAGATTTGAGTTTTCCTTTAAAGCATTTTGAAAGAAACTGGACTCGCTTGGCATAGCGGTATATCAACAATAATTGGCAGAGAGATTTCTGTGTGGGCATAATGGAAAAAAATATCTTATGTCATATAGAGAAGCAATATCTTTGTATGCATATCTAGCTCCATAAATAATATTATATCTCAAAGTCTGGTATGTTTTATTCTGAGGGGCGACAAGCTGCTGTGAGAGGCGTCTCCCCCTTTCCTTTTAATGGGAAATTCATTAGGAACCACTTTTCACTGATATTACAATGGATATTTTAATGATTGGTGGCAATCTCTTCTGTGATCAGGCATATTTACCTATCCAGAGCTGTTGGCCATACACACCAACAAGCATGCATATATTTGGATTGGATTGGACCTCCCCTTACACATTAATTTGTGGGCTGTTCCTGCAGAAGTTGACATGCTTGTTTCACTTTAATGTTGCGTTCACTTGTGGCATTTAGGCTTCTTTCACACAAACCTATGCTCTCCTGGACTGGGACCCGGGACACTGGCAGCTGGCTAGAGAAGTGGAGGGGGAGCGCTCCCCCACCCCAGTCCGCTCTCTCTATGGGGAGACATGCAGGAATGCTGTATGTATGGCAAATGATAGAGCATGCCCCATCTTTTTCCAGTGGCAGCACAGTACAGTGACAAATGTTGTGCTCACCGTACCATTCCCGTGCACAATGCACTTCTATGACGGCTACGATTGCCATAAATGTTTGTGTGAGGCTTAACTGCTAAGGAGAGGAGATTTGCCTAATTATATTGCTGTCAACATTACATTTACAAAATGCATGAATTAACACAATGTCACCTGGCTCTTGGGAACGCTTACCTCCTTCCCACAACAGGCTCCTGCCCCTGCAGCCGCACTGAGGAGCAGATGACTGCGCTTTGAGAGAGCTGAGGTCACCTAGCTCTTGGAAACAATTGCGCATGCGTGATCGGCTCCCTTTCACTATGTTCCTTCCCACAACAGGCATCTGTGCTAGCACTGTGGGAGGAAGTCCGGTGAGGAAGCAGACCGCGCGTGTGTAAGCGTTCCTAAGACATCACTGGCTCTCGGGAGCGGCTGAATCCGAGGGGGCGTGATATACAAGGAGGGATGAATAAATTATAAGACGAAAATCTCTGGGTGCAGTGTGGGTCACAGGAGCACCCGGAGCTAATTTGAATGAATTAAACAGAATTGACATAGTTTTATAGCTAGAGAAGAGAAGTCACTGTGCACGCAGCTAAATGTGTGTGTGCTTGATTTACAATGTGCTTTTTTTAAGTGGTAGATTTCTTTTACCTTAATGTTGACATCAATGTAATTGGGCAAATGTCCTCCTCTCAGCTGTTGTGAAATGCACCCTCACATTTTCTTTTACAAAACACAATGGTGACACACTGGGGGAGATTTATTAACCCCTTCCCGACATTGGACGTAGTAATACGTCACGGTCTGAAGGGATTTGGCGCATGTAGTACTACTACATCACGCTTCTGGCACCGGCTGCTTAACGTAGCCGGTGCTAAAAGCTGTATTACACTGTGTTAGGTTGAGCAAGCGATCGTCTGTAACAATCTGTGCAATAAATCAGTATCATTACTGGACCCGTGGTGAACACTGTAAAAACAAAACTAGAAAAAATTGCCAAAAATTTACATTTTTCATAAAATCCCACAAAAATGTTTCAAAAATTTATGTGTGCCAAAATAGTGCCACTGAAAAGTACAACTCAATGCATAAAAGCCCTAAACCAGCCCAGTCCCCCAACAAATATTAAAGTTATGTCTCTGAAAAGAAGGGGATGGGGTATCATCATAATTGTAGTGATCTATAGAATAAAGATGACAAATAATAAATATGTTATTTTTACGGTACGGTGTACGGCCCCAAAGAATACAAAAGAAAGGAAACCAAAATTGACTATTTACTTTACCTCTATACATTTAAGAGTTAATAAATTGTTATCCATGAGCTTATGAATAACTAAAATGAAGTATTTGTAAAGTGCATCTAATGTTGAAGAAAATAAGCCCTTACATGTCCAAATTGCCAAAAAAATAAAGATTGTATAGCCTTTAAAAAGTGACAACTCAAATCTGCTCTGAATGGCGCAGCTTCCCTTCAATGTCCTGGCATGTGCCCATACAGCAGGTTACAACCACATTTGGGGTATTGTTGTACTCAGGAGATATTAGGTATCAAACTTTGTGGAGCATTTTGGTATTTTATCCACTGAGAATCCCCTGTAAAACAGTTAAAGGGTTAACAAACTTCATTAAAGTTGTTTTACATACATTGAGGGGTGTAGTTTCTATTATGGGGTAATTTATTGATCTAGTTTATGGCAAAAAATTTTTGTGAACGGATCAATTTTTTTGGCACAACGCCTACATTTTCTGGAGTCAGGGCTAGGTCATGCCCCTTTCCCAAAGTCACGCCCCTTTTTTAGGCGAATCGGAAAACTGTCCTCTCTGCATTTCAGGTGGAAATTACCGTATATACTCGGGTATAAGTCGTCGGCACCGTGTCCCCGCGCTGTCCGTTGCAGGGATTGTGATGTGGACGTTCTACTATGTGTGCATCGGCACACACTGTGATGTCAGCGAGCAGCTGACGTCATGGTACCTGCGACGGACCAGGCGGGGACATGGAGCCGATGCTAGAGCATCGCTGTATAGAAGAGGACCTGCCAAGGGGAGGTGGGCATCGGAAGTAGAGTACACTATTTGTTTGTTTTTCTTACGGGCATTTTATTGGGGGCAGAGGCTGCAGGCTATATACTTGGGGGCTGGCGGGCTATATCCTACAGGGGGGTGGAAGTCTATATACTACAGGAGGCTGGCAGGCTATAATACTACAGGGGGCTGAAAGGCTATAATACTACAGGGGGCTGGCAGGCTATATACTGGGGAGGCTGTGACCAATGCATTTCCTACCCTCGGCTAATACTCAAGTCAATAGGTTTTTCCAGTTTTTTGTGTTTAAAATTAGGGGTCACGGCTCAAGTATATACAGTACTCCAGAATTCTGCCAGAGACATGTATAGATATTTTGATGTCACACAGGTGCAGTTAGGCTACATTCACATGTGGCGTTTTTATTGCGTTTTGAAATTCAATACAACAGCTGTGGAGATTAAATTGCTTAATTGCATTGCTGTTAACATTGTGTTTTTACAAAATTGTGTTAACCCTTACAGGACTCGGCCTATATTGCCATATATAGCAATTTTTCTGATAATTTTAATAGCCTGTAATTTACATTATACATGGCAAGCCTACAAGTCTCTATGAGTCTGTTGGCTGCCATGGCAAACGATCACGAGGGGGAGAGGGCGATGATCAGCCATCCGAGATGCCGGTGCCCATCGGCAGCAATGTTAGGTACAGTGGTCGTGTTCGACTGTGGCACTTTACAGGTTAACAGCACCATTCCAGAACCATGACGTAATAGTACGTCTGGTATGCGAAGGGGTTAATGTAATTGTTTCAATGTTTTGGTAACTTTGTGTTAACATATTGGGGCTCATTTACTTGGAGTCCGCAGACTACACAAACGTCAGATATTCAGACGATTACCGTTTTGTGCCGCATTTAAAATGGGATTGTGGCGCAAACGTGCAGGCTTTCATGCGGCACAAATCGGGGGGGCGGGCCGTCGGACGATCCGACTTATTCTTCACTTCTATTTTTCACTTTTTTCCTTCCACATGCAGTAAACTTTTTTTTTTTTTTTTTTTTGAAAACTAGATTTTGGCTTATGTTAGAGAAATTACAGTATTTTTCAGACTATAAGACGCTTCTTACTATAGGACGCACCCCAGATTTAGGCTTCCAAAAAAAGGAAAAATATATTTTACACCAATTAAAATATCCCTGTTGGTTGCACTAAAGCACAGCATACACAGACATACACATATACGCAGCGTGTCTCCAGTGAAATCCGGCACGGATCTTAGCAGGGTGGAGTAGCCTTTTTACAAAGTATACAAATGGTGGTGCTCAGCCAGAGCAAACAGTCCATATATATCAACCAAAAAGGATTCAGCGGCACTCACCAGCATGCGCGAAGATTTCTTTATTGAGGTAAGTACAATAGCAGAGCGGTGCCTGGCGACGGGCTGTTTCGCGCTAGTCTAGAGAATCATCAAGCCTTGGCTGGGAGATTGGGTGCTTCTCTATATCAGGGCATCACCCGATCTCCATTACAGGGTCAGGAAGGTCGGGCAGTGCTGGATCCTCCTGACCTTTTGGTCTATAAGACGCAGGGACTTTTTAGAAAGATTTTTTCAAGTCCAAAAAATACGGTATATTTTCTAGAGACACAATTTAATATTCTGTGCAATTTATTGGGAAGCTGGAAATAAATTCCAAAGGTGGAAGAATGTGCAGTTAAGATAGCACTGCTCTGTTATTCTTTGGATCAGTATGATCATGAGACAACAAATTTATATAGTTTAGTCTCCATACTATTAAAAAAAAATCAAAAACCTTGCATTAAGAAAATAATACATTGCATCGCCATATTCTGACACTTGTACGTTTTCATACTTCAGTGTACGGAGCTGTGTTAGGTGTTATTGTTTGTGGAAAGGGAATTGTTAATTGATACCATTTTGGTCCCCATGGTCACTTTTTATTCAAATTTTTATTGGAGGCAAAATGGCAAAAAAGTCGCGTTTGTACTTTTAGGCCCTATTTTCTTCTACGGGGCTCATCCCTGGGAATAATTGTTTTTATATTTTATGTGTTTATTTTGTTTAGGGAAAGGGGAGCAATTCAATATATATATTTTTTTTAGAACTTTTTAAAAAACATTTTTTACCATTATTTCAGCCCCCCCTAAGATACTTGAACCCTGGGGGATCTGATCACTCATACAATATGCTGCAGTACAACTGTATTGTAGTATATTATAGATATTATAGATATATTACTTAATCTTAATTAATATTGAATGAATAATGACAGCTATGGGAGCCTTTTGTAGACTCCCAGCTATAACTGCAATTATGTCACGGGTTCGGTGCTGACACCATCCACGGCAGTTCCTGGTAGTTATAACCTGTTTTATGAATAGTATGTATAGCTAACACCTGCTGCGTATGGAGAGTGCATGGACCGTCAGCCCTCTCTATACTACCCTTCACAACCGCCCAACATATATTTATGATGGGCAGTAGTGATGGGGTTAAGAAAAAATTGAAGAGGCTTGGGGAGGCATGGTGGTTATAAACATATGTTTGCAATATGGTGTATTAGAACGAGATGAAAAACTAATGTGCATGGGTAACCCCACAAAATTTGCCAGTCAGGGGCCACAAAATTCCTTGTAGCGGCCCTGGGTTACTGGGCCACTTGTGCTTTTAGTGCCACAATAATTACAAGATCCCAAACAATACTTGTGATTTTGCTCTATGAAGTTTCCCCCCCCTTCCCGCTGCTTTTCTTTACCTGTGCTCTGTATAGCAAACACACTGCCTCCCAGCTGTTGTGCTCTACTTGTTTGATGTTTGTATAGGCAGAATCTTTTATGCATATTGCAAACCTCTGTGTACTCAAAGCTTCTCATTCAGATGAGCAAAATGGAGGATTGTATCCCATGGCTGATCACGGGTATGTCACTGTGTGTTATTTAACCTAGAAGGCAAAGCAATCTTTTAGGTCTCTTATAAGCAGCCGTCCAGACTTTAACCTGAGACTTGAAAGATCACGTGCGGCACTGTACCGCTTCGTACCCGGGAAAAAGATAGAACATGTCCTATCCTTTCTTTCTCCTTAGTACAGCGCCATGTATCCCTATAGAGGGGGGGGGGAAATGCGCTCACCTCCTCCTCTCCCCGCGCGCCGCCGTTGCCTGCCGAGCTACGGTACGGCGGGCAACTGCAGTGTGAATGTAGCCTTAGAAATATGCCTTTCATGTTTGCATTTATTTCATGTCTGCAGTATAACTTGAAATGTTTTCTCACTGTAAGCAATGACAAATCTTAGTAGTCTCTTCTTTTTATACTTTGACACATTTGACTTTGAAAGCTAAGATAGTGTTCTTCCGGAGGTACCTTGGCAAGTCATGCGTCTTCAGATGATTGCAGTCATTTCTCAGAAAAGTTTGCTACCCTTGCTGTCAGGTTGCTCCACATTGACTGATAAATAATGGTTGTGGAGATGGTTACTGAAATGCTCAGTCATTCTTCCTCTGCTCCTCTGTAGATTAAAATGATGTATCTGATTTATACAATAAAACATTACTCAAAACTCTATTCCCATATGTTTGAGCACGTCAAAATATTTTTCCTAAGGTCTTGTGTATGTGCTCAGTCGAGACCCCACTAAAGTGCCTCCTAGACACAAAAATCTTTTTTTCTAATTTAGTTGTATTACAATACGATAAAGCACAAAGCTATAGTCACTTCTTCTGTGCTTGGGCCGTTTTTATTTCACATTTTATAAGAACTAATAAGTTATATTTTAGCGTACACCCTCACAACTTTTCCCTTCCCTCATCTCTTTCTTTTCCCTGTAACTAGATCTTACAGGTGGTGTACATCCTGAGTGTATATTATAGTGTGTGAACATGACCCTTTGTTCATACAGCAGGACATCATTGAGATCATGTCACTGACCTGTAACAGGTTTTTGGCTATTTTTTGGACTAAATATGACTGGTTTCCAATAAGTGTGTTTTACCCAATTCTTCTAAATCAAAGACAGTTCAAGCCCAAAAATGAAAGCATAATTTTATTTATAATTGCCTCACCTTAAATTTGTTGCCTTGGTCTTTGTTATAGACCTATTATACTTTCTTATGTGAGTTGCTTAGAAAGGTTGTGCTTCTTCAGTGCAGGAACCAGTATAATCTTTAGCAGCCCATAGACTTTAGACCTTAGACAGTCTTGAATGTTTGGTTGCTGCCAGAAAATAGATTAGACATAATGGACTTTTCCGTACGCTATGCTTTTGTATCTGTCTGAAGATTACTGCTACCATTCACTTTCCTCAGAATGTTGAATCATCTGCAGTGTACACGGATATCATAAATCTATGTATGACAGCAAGATGCCTTCTAACACTAATAGTCCTGGAAAGTAATTATACATTGTGTGCATAGATTGCTAGTAAGTAATGGATTTGATTGATAATGCCCTTTTGTTTATTGCACATCAGTGTTTGACTCAATCCATGTGCATATCCATTTCATAGAAATATTAACATGACAATTCTGGTTACCTAAAAAAGCATGTATTATCTGTAATGGTTACGATAAATGTATAGCATCATCTTTTACAAATTCTTATGACTTTTTTTCATAAAGTTTTTGTGTGTATCATTTAATTTGTTCGTCATCAACTGACCATTACCGTATTTTTCGGACTATAAGGCACACAAAAATCCTTTTGTTTTTCTCAGAAATCAAAGGTGCGCCTTATATACGAACCATACTTACAGGCAACAGCTGCCTTGAGCTGTGCACAGGTCTGCCACCTGCTGGCCATTCATCCTTACATCCTCAGGTGTGCCTTATAATTTGGTGCGCCTTATATATGAACCTAGATGGTTTAGCTGGCATTTATTGATGGTGCGCCTTATAGTCCAAAAAATACTGTATATGGAATGTTGTGTCTTATGGAAAATTTTGGGTTACGTGCTGGAGATACGATACCAGTACATCAGGATGTCACAAGAGACCGAATTACATGAGGTCACTATCTAGGGGTAATCAGAGTCTCTCTGAATGTGACACGCTATAGTGCACTTATACGTCCCAGCAAGTGCAGAGTAATTTCACTGATGACTAAGCCTCTTCAGTGGAGCCTCGGTAACATGGTGATGCCATTATTTATTTTGCATGTTTTGTCTTCATCTTTTATAACATACCGTAGTTATTAAGATTATGTGATTACCGTTGTGAATGTTGTGTCCTCTAGTGTCAAATATGGTATTTACTGTGTTTCTTCCTTTATGTATTGCCGTTGAAAGCAAGTTTATGTATATAATTCTGCATACATCTTTCTCTTACAATGACATATAAACCAGTCGCATAAAAACTGATTGTCCTATTAAAACATATAATAAAAGTGATCACCAAGCGAATCTCCTCAATTGTCCTGGCTTCTGGGTACAATAAGACCAGTATAAGAGCTGGTGGCCTCCTTCTGAAATCCTCTATGACCATTGACAGCATTTTGACCTCTTGCAGTAAATAACCTATCCAGTGCACAAATTACCATGTACTAATAGGCTTCACTCTAACAATTACTAAACGTAAGGGGAAAATACGTAGTTGTGTGTTTTTGTTTTTTTTAAATGGATGCAATGGATAGAGTACATATGTATGTCATAATGTATATGAATTGTTCTGAGCTGGACCCAGTAATACTGATGGCTTGCGTCAAGGGGATTTTATGCACTGTTGCTGCAAAGCTACTGCCCAGGGTCCATAGCAGCCCTTAAATGATAGTACTAAAGTATCTACCTGTATTCTAATGCTAAGCAATGACCCTCCAATGTTACTTTCAGCCACCCTTTATGTTACATTTTGGCATTGTCCAAAGCATGTAAAGCATTAAGCCAAGCAAAATACCCTATATCTATGAACCTTGCCTTTGTACCCAGCACATAACAACCCTTTTAACCCTTTTTTCACTGCTCACCTAACAACATGTTCACTACGTCTTATTGATGGGCCATAGTGCATCAGTTATGCAGATCACTTTAGTTTGGCTGACTTGCACAAAAATATCCTGTCTTGCACATGTAAGAATCGGGCAGCCAATAGTAATGGATTGTATGTATGTTTGTCTGTATGTCTTTATGTTCCATTTTTGCTTGTCTGTTATGTCTATGGCTGGCTGTATTCTAAACACTGGCATTGTGTTGGGATTTCAGCCTGGCATGTTTACACACTAGAGCTCTGTCTCTCTTTGTGAGCGCTCCTGACATGATGCATTATTTAATTAGCATCAAGTTTCCGCCGGACAGAACAGCAGATCGTGTTAAAGTCATGTGAAAGAAGCTATTGCTTGTTGGGCTTTCCCAGTGCTGCACTGTGAATAGGAAACCACTGCCAAACTAAGCTTCTGCCATTCATGGAGACGAGCGAACTGGAAGCAAGGATTCACTGTAACTGCATACACAAATTTACATCTACTACTGATTCTATAAATGGCTCATTATATTCCAGCCTAGCCCCTGCTTTCTTCCTCCAAGTATAAAACACAGCTGGATTATATGTATGGGGTGGTGTCTGTCACATGACTCAGCATGTAACTAGTCAGTCCGAATCAATACATAATACAAGCATTACATCATCGAAATATGAAAAATTTGATAAATACATGTATGTATTCACCATAGGATATCTGATTTAAGGTGTTTGAGCACATCGCTGAGCCAGTGAAAGGTCAGTTCAACGGACACTTGGCATGGAGAGCCCCTCATATTGAATAATAATTTACCTCTATTGGTAGAAATTGATAGCTAATTTTTCAGACAAATTACTTCCGCTATAGCATTTACTATATAGTGCAGCAAGAGGGTGCACGAGAAGGGACTAAGATTACCAAATTTGGGGGTGGATGAGATTATTGTGATTCACAGGCTCCAAGCCTGGCGACCAATTCCCTTAAAGGGCATGAAGGGAGCATCAGTAACATAAGGAGTAGGGGATTCTAGTCTAAATTCTAGTTCTAAATCACACTACTATACTAATGTAATAATCCATATGTGTGGTCGCTATTGTCACATGCGTCATCATTATTTCGCATATTCACGAATGTATTCTGCCATTTGGCAGCACTTAATTAAAATATGCTAGTCTGGTATGAGATGGCTCAGCTACTGTTTCCATAGACATTTTGTGATGTGGGAGTGGGTGGTGGAGATTTTGTTATGCTGAAAATAAAGAAATGTAAGAGCTTGGTACCTTTTCAATAGTCATCAACTAAATTGTGAGGGATTTCAGTACTCAAAAATATAAATAAACTGGTCAATAAAAATGTGTTTATGTGATGTACTTTATGTGATGATATTAGACACGATCACTGAAGTGTCATATATATTTGTGTTCTTTCAGGTAAGAAGAGATCTTCTTTGACCAAGAATGCCGCTCGTTAAAAGAAACATCGATCCCAGGCACCTGTGCCACACTGCCCTGCCGAGGGGGATCAAAAATGAATTGGAATGTGTGACCAATATATCACTGGCAAATATTATTAGACAACTTAGTAGTCTGAGTAAGTATATGTCCATTCTTCTCTGTGTATAGTTGATAGTTTAAATATACCGTATATACTCGTGTATAAGCCAAGTTTTTCAGCACAAAAAATGTGCTGAAAAACCTCACCTCGGCTTATACACGAGTCAAGGAAAAAAAAACTTATATACTCACTCTCCAGCGGCCCGATGCTCCTTGCTGCTCCCCGATGTTCCCGTTTTTGACGCGGCTCATCTTCTCTCTTCCCCGTGGCTCCTCTTCTTTCTTCTGTCTTCTTTAACAGCCGGCATGGACGCGGCCATGTTATCTTCCGGCCTGCCGGCGCATACTATGACGTCAGCAGCGGCCGCATCATAGTATGCGCCTGCTGGAAGGAAACATGGCTGCGTCCTTGCCGGCTGTTAAAGAAGACAGAAGAAAGAGGAGGAGCCACGCGAAGAAACAAGACAAGCCGCACCAAAATCGGGGAGCCGCGCGGACATCGGGAAGCCGCGCTGAGCATCAGAGGGTGAGTATATAAGTTTTTAATTTTTTTTAAGTGCTGGGGGGGGCTGGCTGTATACTACTAGGGGCAGGCTGTATACTACTAGGGGCAGGCTGTATACTACTAGGGGCAGGCTGTATACTACTAGGGGCAGGCTGTATACTACTAGGGGCTGGCTGTATACTACTAGGGGCTGGCTGTATACTACTAGGGGCTGGCTGTATACTACTAGGGGCTGGCTGTATACTACAAGGGGGAAGGCTGGCTGTATACTACTAGGGGCTGCCTGGTTGTATACTACTGGGGGCAGGCTGGCTGTATACTACTGGTGACATGCTGACTGTATACTACTAGGGGCTGGCTGGCTGTATACTATATGGGGTTGCTGGCTGTATACTACTAGGGGCTGGCTGGCTGTGTACTACTAGGGGCTGGCTGGCTCTATACTACATGGGGGCTGGCTGGCTCTATGCTACATGGGGGCTAGCTGGCTCTATGCTACATGGGGCCCGGCTGGCTCTATGCTACATGGGGCCCGGCTGGCTCTATGCTACATGGGGCCCGGCTGGCTCTATGCTACATGGGGCCCGGCTGGCTCTATGCTACATGGGGCCCGGCTGGCTCTATGCTACATGGGGCCCGGCTGGCTCTATGCTACATGGGGCCCGGCTGGCTCTATGCTACATGGGGCCCGGCTGGCTCTATGCTACATGGGGCCCGGCGGGCTCTATGCTACATGGGGCCCGGCGGGCTCTATGCTACATGGGGCCCGGCGGGCTCTATGCTACATGGGGCCCGGCGGGCTCTATGCTACATGGGGCCCGGCTGGCTCTATGCTACATGGGGCCCGGCTGGCTCTATGCTACATGGGGCCCGGCTGGCTCTATGCTACATGGGGCCCGGCTGGCTCTATGCTACATGGGGCCCGGCTGGCTCTATGCTACATGGGGCCCGGCTGGCTCTATGCTACATGGGGCCCGGCTGGCTCTATGCTACATGGGGCCCGGCTGGCTCTATGCTACATGGGGCCCGGCTGGCTCTATGCTACATGGGGCCCGGCTGGCTCTATGCTACATGGGGCCCGGCTGGCTCTATGCTACATGGGGCCCGGCTGGCTCTATGCTACATGGGGCCCGGCTGGCTCTATGCTACATGGGGCCCGGCTGGCTCTATGCTACATGGGGCCCGGCTGGCTCTATGCTACATGGGGCCCGGCTGGCTCTATGCTACATGGGGCCCGGCTGGCTCTATGCTACATGGGGCCCGGCTGGCTCTATGCTACATGGGGCCCGGCTGGCTCTATGCTACATGGGGCCCGGCTGGCTCTATGCTACATGGGGCCCGGCTGGCTCTATGCTACATGGGGCCCGGCTGGCTCTATGCTACATGGGGCCCGGCTGGCTCTATGCTACATGGGGCCCGGCTGGCTCTATGCTACATGGGGCCCGGCTGGCTCTATGCTACATGGGGCCCGGCTGGCTCTATGCTACATGGGGCCCGGCTGGCTCTATGCTACATGGGGCCCGGCTGGCTCTATGCTACATGGGGCCCGGCTGGCTCTATGCTACATGGAGGCTGGCTGGCTATATACTACTGGGGGCTGGCTGGCTGTATATTACATGGGGGCTGACTGTAAACTACATGGGGGCAGACTGGCCTGGCTATATACTACTGGGAGCTGGCTGGCTTTATACTACTTTGGGCTTGCTGGCTGTATACTGGGGGGGGGCTGTGACCAATGCATTTCCCACCCTCGGCTTATACTCAAGTCAATAAGGTAAGCAGGAACAGAAATGAGTGTTACCCGTAACTGTATCAAGAGACACAGATCATTTTTGTAGACAAGGAAACTTATTTTATTCAGAGTTTAAATTATACTTAACTCTGCTTTTAGGTGGTAGCATTTTTGGTACAAATTACAAATCATCTTAAATAGCTTTTGCCACATTTATCAAGGGTTTAGACCCTTTTACGACTAAGGGGGTGTGCTTTCATGAAAGTTGGGATGGCTTTTCTTGTGTGTGCCATAATATGAGGTGCAAAGTAGGACTAGACAGTGTTATAGTACATAAGATGTATCATCCGGCATCAGACACAGTGATAAATCTGGTGCAGCATATGTCTAGTATAACTGTGCCCCAAGTATACTTTGTGTTGTACTATTTATAATGACGTTTTAACCGTTCTCTAGCATAGGTTATCCCCTAAATTACAGCTGTGGATGGTTCTTTAAGTATTATCTGTTGCACTCTCCTTGTTCCACACTTACCACTGTCTTACTCGGACAAGAGTTTTTCACGTCTAAATGTTATCAGTGATTTTCACACATTCCCATAAAGTATTTATGTTGGCAAAGTAAATGTTTTGCTGTAATGTTTTTCCATTTGTGTTCAAGGTAAATATGCAGAAGACATATTTGGGGAGCTCTTCAATGAGGCCCACAGTTTCTCCTTCAGAGTGAACTCCCTACAAGAACGTGTTGATCGGTTATCTGTCAGCGTGACACAGCTAGATCCTAAAGAGGAAGAACGTAAGTTTATAACAAGCCTCTTTTCCCTTTTACATTGTGGCAGTGTATGTGCTTATTACAGTGAAATCTTTCATACACATTATTGAGCCTCCCATAATTCTCCTGACAAGCAGACCCAGCTGGACAATGCATGCTGCCATTGTGTGATGTTCGCACATGAAATAGGTCATCTTCAGTTCCACATTCCGCTGCAGTTAATTAAACAACGGAGAAGAGCATTAAAGTGGCATTCTGTGCCTATTGGGGAGAAATTCTTGGCCTGTGTATGTAATATTTCTTGTAGCCATCCGATCCTCTGGAGATGAAAACATACGCAGGAATGTAATTGTCTATTGCCCAAGTTTTACTTTTGCTATTTTAAGTGTGATCAAGAGCATGTATTGTTTATTTTTTCTGTATGTTATGTCTTTGCCAGGTATAAGTAATCCTTACCATTGTGCAGTAATAATATTAATAGAGTGACAAACGTGATAGCTGTGTTGTCTTTGCGATCAGCTGAGACATGTATTGGTTACTGAGAACCTGTGGCTTTCTAGAAAATTCTGGAACATCTTTTCGATCTCTGCAAAAAAGACTTTTTATAAGTAACAAAATTTTAAATTTCAAACATCGCACAAAAAAATTATATTTAATAGCGATATAAAACCTCATGAACTCCAAGTGCGTACAAATAAAATCTATAGTTCTTTTCACCAAAAATTAATCCTTCACACAGCCAAATTGACAGAAAAATTTCAAAAGTTATGGCGCTTGGAAGGTGGTTATGAAAAGAACTTAATAATAAAAAAAAAAACCTATAAATTTGATATTGCTTTATGTGTATGGACCCAAAGACAAATTAATGTTTGATGATAAAGGCAGGAACATTTTATTAGAAAAAGACCTCAGATTTAGGTTTTTTTTTTTTTTTTAAATAACCAAACTATCACATTCATCATTAAGTGTTCAAAAAAGTAGTGAATAGATAGAGTATTGAGTACCAATAAATCATGAAGCTGCAAGTCTACCAGCTAAAAAAAACGGCTCCTCTTGGTGAAATGGTGACGTGTTCCTGGCTAACTTGCAGATCTAACCCGTTAACTGTTGTGCTGATACAGGAAAATGTAAAGGGGACGGTTCTCACCTTGGACTTTTAAGAAACAACTGTGTCTGTGAACTGCAGAAATTCCAACATGTTATGGTCCATTCCTTCTTTCCATTAATCCTTTTTCTGGGGTTCACACATAACGCTCACAATTAGACGCAACAGCAAACAGAGCCAAAAGAAGCTTGTGTCAACCGATAAAAGTCTCAGTGACCTTAAAACGTCACTATGTTTTATACCCTGTGGCAACAAGCTATCTATCAAACCCTATAATGGGTTATATATATCAGGGGATATGTGGAAGTGAGAAACAGCCTTTATGTAATGAAGTCTATGAAGCTGGTGTCTCTAGTCCTACAGTGTAGAGCAGAGCCATTATTGTAGCAAATGGCAGGGATGTTTTGTAATCGTAACCCTAGACAAAGTGTTTTTATCATTCTTGTGACAATAGGATTTTAAAAATTTTGGTTTGTCAAGGGAATAAGGATTAACAATAAGGCTTTGCAAACAGCTTTTGCTAACTCCTAGGGTGCCCATTGCAGACTGAGACGAAAGTTCAATAATTTCCCAGAGATTCCCCAGAGGTCACAGTAGGCAGAGCGGTCCATTTGTTAGTAAAGGGAAAGAAACTATTGTTCAGCAGGCAAGAAAGTTTTCCTGTAAGCAAGTTGGGGCATTTTTAATTGTCCATATTTTTGGGGTATTAAAGGGGAGTGGAATAACCACTCCCCTCTCGGTGGTTTGAGGGGATGTTCAGACAGGAATGATAGTAAAGAACAGCAGAGTTCTTACTGTAAAGAAAAAAAAAAATAACCTCACAACAGACTGCTTTGTATCTGCTTGATCTGCAGGCTGCCATAATAATAATAATAATAATAATAATAATAATAATATTATTTTTATAATAAATGTTTCAATGTAGTTTATAACCTATCTTCAAGTGTTACTAAACTTTCAAATGTTTTAAATTAATTTATAGTGCAGGTGACGTATATATACTTGAGTATAAGCCAACCCGAGTATAAGCCATGGCTCCTAGGGAAAACCTGTTGACTCAAGTATAGGCCTAGGATGGGAAATATATTGGTTACAGCCCCCCTCCAGTATATAGCTATTCAAACCCCGCCATATAGCCAGTCATCATTCCCCCAGTATATAGTCAGTCCTCTGCCCTCTATATAGCCAGCATTCTTCATAGGCTGACAGGCACAGTGTTAGATTGTGCTGAAAGGACCCCTAGGCTGCCCTGGAAGAAATCTGCAATCCCCCTGGCGTGTAGGGTGCCTATTGTCTGGGTGAGTACCTGGTCGCTATACCCTGGGTGAGGACTCCCTTTATGGTGAGGAAAATGAAAGATACAAGCCTTTTTTTTTTTCGGCTCCTAAAATCCCCAATAATACAGTAAAAACAGTGTTAATTTAAAAGATGAAAATTTGATGCAGACTGCCATAAGGTTGACTTTCTTTAGAGTTCATCAACATGAAAGGGGAAACTGAAGCAAAGCAATGTAGTCCTGCAGGAATAGGAATCTCGGAGAAGCACCCGAGCTGTCTTAGAAGTCTGCTGGAACACACATTGTTACTACTCTATAGGAAGCTCCTTTTCCTTCCTCCTCCAAGGAGCAAGCTTGTTCAGACTGCCAGAGCTGCGATTGTTTGACTTGACTGTAAGACATAATCATTTCATTGTGCTACAAATAATGGCAGTTTTTCACTTGTTATTAGCTGTGTAATGTGGTAAGAATGCAGGGACAGTTTCATCACCATCAAAATAATCCTGAGTTAATAGCATTTTGGAAAACAGCAGCTGTTGAGTTTGTGGAACAACTGCTGGGAAAGCAATTGAAAAGCAGCTGTTTTTCAGGCAACACTAAAATGTCTTCCATTACATTCCCTGGTCCTAAAAATCTGTAATTTCTTCATAGTGATGGTAGTGGTGACAGATAGCTCAGACCCCCTAAGTGTAGCCTTTACACACTTATCTGTGAATAATGTGACACCCAGTGTATGTTATAAGAAAAAATACAATATCCTATAGATTTGGAGGATATATTATTTAGCAAGTGAAGAGTCAGGATAAAGTATATCAAGAGTTTATTGCTGCTCATTTACTAAGTCTAGTATATGTAAACCCACAAGCGCTGTACCACCACAAGTACTGTACAGAAAAGCATGTCTAGTCAAGCACACCACTGGATCTATACGCCCGCAGCAAGTAGGGATTTAACTAAATCTTTGATTGTTTGTAAGATGCTGCTAGCAGAGAGTGTAGCAGAATTGAACAACAGACCCACCTCTGCAACCTTTTTATGGATCCAATTGATTTAATTAAAAAAAAATTAAGACATTTTACGAATAAACACATTAAACATCTCCCAAGTGTTTCAGTTGTTCCCATTGAGACCCTCATGTCACCATGACAGTGGACTATAAACAAGCCAGTGCTTCAGATGACAGGGAAACCTATGTTTACCTCCCTATTCTATCCTTCATGGGATAAGGAAGACCACTCCTCTTTTAGCTACCTTGGAAGGCAGCTCCATTGACATCAAGCATGACCTTCAGGAAGCCTCATGACATGATGCGGAATTCAAAACCAAAGCTATATATCTATTCCAGAAGTATAAGACTCCCAACTGTAGACTGCACTGTTTCAACTTGGGTGAGTCTCCTCAGTACAGTGTAGGGAACTGGTTTGGCTCGGTGAGAGGCTCATTACGGAGAGTGACTATTAAGGCCTCCATGTAGGCGTGTGGAGTCTTATAGCCATGGATGCTCCACTAGGGGGATTCTGGGAAAATATGCAAAGTTTTCAGGATGAAATAAGGAAAACCTCATCTCTTTTACTTACTTCCTGACTCTGGTGAACTAAGACACAGTAGCTATAGACCAAGATTGCTCACCCACCTAGGAATACCCTACACACTCAACCATTGACAGTTTCTTGTCAATTTGTGATGACTGCATGTACATATCCTCACATATACACTGGACAACATAGACTGAAATGTCTGTGATCCTCAACAGTAATAACCGCTTATTTTCTAACTTTTTAGGGGGACAAAATGATGCCAAGATGTAACAATCATTGGGCACACATCCCCTCTTATTGAGATGAAGAGATGATATCATGCTAAAAGTTCCTTTTCTGTAACGTTTCTTAGCCGTGATATGCATAGAAAGTTATGACATATTAAATACTACCTTGGCAGAAAAAGGGTTTAAGATTTAGCAGGTATAACTCCCATTGTGCAGAAAAGGAAATGTCTCTCTGTTAATGAATAACAATCATGACTTACTTTGGATACTGCAGCAGTATAAAAATATCTCCTCTCACATTAGCTTTAACTTGCTGTTTTTCTATTCTGATCCGCAGGAGAAGTGGGTCATGTTCATTACCTGCTCAAATTGTTTTCCAAGAAAAATCAAGTCTTTCGCCTCACTGGGTCTGAGGGTCTGATCAGCAAATGTAGATTACTCAGTATTCAATCATATAATGATCACAATAATGAATCATATGTTTATTTGTAATATTCAAATTTTACTAAAATAAATCTACTGAATATATAATATACCGTAATATCAATCTGCATATCTACTTTCTGCAAAACCATTGTTAAGCTATGGTTCATAAAGAGTGAACATCCCAAGTGTTTTTCCTTCTTGTTTGTTCCTTCTGTAACAGCAATATCTTGTTTTTCCTATAGAAGACCTGTCACCAGAATTTTACCCGTCACACCAGTAATACCGGCTGATAAAGGGTTAAAAGTCCTCCCCATATGACCTAATATTATCTGCCACTGAGGCACCGTACCTTAATTACAGCACTCTTTCTTATATGCAAATGAGTAGACAGTCACTTCTGAATAGAAGAGTCACAATTTCTCCAGGCTGCCAGTGAACCCCATCTCCTTTTTTTCATTGACAGCTCATTTTCTTTTCATATTGCAGCCTGAGCAGACAGGAAGTCCTCTCCCTGTCCACTTCCTGTCCTTACCAGAATGCTGTCCCTCTTACTGCATGGTGAATTTAACAGTGTGCAGTGTGGGAAACTGCAGATCTTATCATTATTTAACACACTGCAATGGGCGGAGCAAAGCAGCATTGGGCGGAGCCAACATAGACAAAGGCAGAACTAGTTCGGGGAGCAATTTTACTGGCAGGAGGAGGCAGATTTAAGCTGGAAAGTCAGCACTGCACTTTTCAACAAAAGCACAGTGTGGGAGTGGGGGTGTGATTTAAGTTTTAAAGGTTTATTGTGCCTGTAGCTAGGGTATAAGTGGTTTATGTGCCCAGGAAACCCCTTTTAAGGATGGATGATTCCTCCCATGGCACATATTCATTTTTACTTTGGCAGGCACTACTGAATATTCATGAGGGTAGCTACTTTCCGGTGCAGTCAGTAGCTCTCAGTTATTAGCAGTAGCTTTATTAAACAAACCAGTTAAAGGGAACCTGTCAAAACATTTGCACATATACAGCCAGTGACAGGTTCCTATAGAGCTCTTAAAACTGATAGCCTTCTTTTAGCTAAAAAATAGTTTTGCTTACTTCCACTTATATGGCCTTTTATCTTATATTACCGGGCATCGGGGGGAGGGGAGGTGTCCTGCTCGGAGGGCCCCTCTCATCTACTCCACCCCATGCCTTATGCCTTCTTGCTTACTGGTTCATGTCAAGTGATCAGGTCCTTCAGACTATGAATAATAGCGAACTGTGCCCCATGCATGTATCTGACCACATGAAGTCACAGCAGCCTCCATGGACTTCTGCTCCTTTCCATCCTCCAGGAAGGTTGCTGTCATCTCATGTAATCACATACATGGGGTACAGTTTGCTATTCTTAGAGAGAACTGAGTATAACACAAGGCACCATGTTGAATATTAGCAAACTGTTCCTAAGTACAAGGAGGAAAAGCAGTGATTTGAAGAGACACAGAGCTGTCAGTCACAATAACTTGTATCTCTGACTCTTCTTCTCTCTCAGGCTGCCAGAGATGAGTCAGAAAAGTTAATTTGCATATGAGAAAAATGGCTGTAATTAAGATACAGTTCCCTACAGGCAGCTAATTTTAAGTGATATAGGGAGGACTTGTAACCCTTTATCAGCAGACATTGTTAGTCGGGGGGGTCGAAATCTGATGACAGGTCTTCTTTAAGTTACAATTTCCAGGTACCTTTACACGTTATGCATTATATGTGTATTTGCCACCCAGCATTTCCATCTGGTAATTGCTCAGCGTAATACAGTAGAATTGTAATGATAAGGATTTATGACCCTCCCAAACACACATTGCAGAAAAAAAATCTCCAGTAGAAAAGTTTTTCCAATTGATCTCTTCCCTCCTGCTGTGGAAAAATCTCAGAGGAAAACATTATTTCAGCAGGTTTTTCTCATGCATGTGTAATGGCGGCAAGCATACTGGCAGGGTAAATCTTGCAGTAACCACTCTATTTTTAGTGGGCATCCCTTGAACATACAGCCAAATATAAAGGAAAAGGGAGTATTTTAGTCTTCTATTCTTTAAAAGTACAACTTGGTATACTTGAGAAAAAACTAGGCTGTTGGCCTTATTAATACACCTGTAACTCGTAGCTTTCAATTGTGTATTTCTTGAGGTGGAAACATAAAGAAGTATTTCATCTCTGGTCTGTTGCGATTTTTCTTTTCTTGAAAGTGGTAAGAGGAGTAACCTCCCTTGGTTGTGCGTAACTGAGCCGGTTTCCATATTATCAGCAGTATTAAATAGCACCGCTCTGGAGCTTGGGTTGCCAAACCTTCGCTGCTTTACTGATAAGAAATCCTTTTGACCCAGCAAGACCATTAGTAGTAAAGGCTGATATAGCCATGCAAACAACAGGCGCTGCAGGAAAATATTACTTTTTAAATACAACCTGTGTAATAAATTTAGTTTTGGGAGGATCTGTGGAACTATTTTTTTCAGCAAGGTAGGAAAATGTTAGCTATTTGTAATTTAGAGCTTGTATTATTGATATAAATGTCTCTTTTTAACTGAAACTTGCTTTACTTTTATTAAATTGTGTTCATTTTGTCTTCCTTTGTATTTCTTTTCTCATTTCTAACAATCTATGTTTTAGATGTTTCTAACCTTAGATTTTTTTTCTTCACTAAAGTGTCACTACAGGACATCACAATGAGAAAAGCATTCAGAAGCTCCACAATTCAAGATCAGCAATTGTTTGACCGTAAAACTTTGCCAATTCCTCTTCATGAAACCTATGAATTGTGTGAACATCCTCCACCTCTCAATATACTAACACCCTATAGGTATGTATGTGTAGCTGTAAGTAAAACAATGCCTGCATTGAGGAAGAATAATAGTATGTATTACTGTTGTGATTTGTATTAACCACCACTGACAATCCAATAAATGAATAGGTTCAGGGCAGATTCTAGCTTTTTAGCTGCCTGCGAAAATTTGAAAAATAGTAAGGAAAAAAAAAAGGTTTCAAAATAAATTACCGTATATTCCGGTGTATAAGACGACCTGGTGTATAAGACGACCCCCCTACTTTCCTGTTTAAAATATAGAGTTTAAGATATATTTGCCGTATAAGACTACCCCTTTTCCAACGCATACAAAACACCGGTAAAAATTTAAAAAAAAACAGATTTGAATTTAACATGGTCCTTTTTTTAATTTAAGTTTCTTATGACATGCAGGTATATAGCAGGAAAACTGTCGCTCATAAACATAAGGCATACAACAACATCATTACCATCGTCCATTTTACTGTAAATGTTACCATACTGTAGCTTAAATTTTTATATTAATAAATATTCCATGCCATGTACTCAGAAGCAGGAAAAAAATTCCAAATGCAATGAAAATGGTGAAAAAATGCATTTGCGCCATTTTCTTGTGGGCTTGGATATTACGTCTTTCACTGAACGCCCCAAATGACATGTCTACTTTATTCTTTGGGTCGGTCAGATTAAGGGGATACCAAATTTGTATAGGTTTTATAATGTTTTCATACATTTACAAAAATGAAAACCTCCTGTACAAAAATAATTTTTTTGATTTTGCCAACTTCTAGCGCTAATAACTTTTTTATACTTTGGTGTACGGAGCTGTGGGTGGTGTCATTTTTTGCGAAATTTGATAATATTTTCAATGATATCATTTTTAGGACTGTACGACCTTTTGATCACTTTTTATAGATTTTTTTATATTTTCCGTTACGGGGTTAAACGCATTGAAAAACCGTGATCATATTTTGATAGATCGGGCATTTTCGGACGTGTCGATACCTGATGTGTTTATGATTTTTACTGTTTATTTATATTTATGTCAGTTCTAGGGAAAGGGGGGTGATTTTAAATTTTAGGGGTTTTTTTATTATAATTTTTTTTTTAACTTTTTTTTATTTTTATTTATACTATTTTTCAGACTCCCTAGGGTACTTTAACCCTAGGTTGTCTGATCGATCCTATCATATACTGCCATACTACAGTATGGCAGTATATGGGGATTTTCCTCCTTATTCATTACAATGTGCTATCAGGGGTTAAAATGAAATAGCCTCGGGTCTTCGGAAGACTCGAGGCTACCATGGAGACGGATCGCGGCCCCCGATGACGTCACGGGGAGCGGCGATCCCAGGTAAGATGGGCGCCGCTATCTTTGAGGTTGCCGGCAGCCATCGCTGTGAAAACACCCGCAATCGGTGCAGCAAAGACTTACCGGCTATGGAGAGGGCTCAGCCCGTGAGCCCTCTCCATGCAGCGCGACCCGACCGCCGCCGTGAATACATGGCGGGGCGTTCAATTACCGGCGTATAAAACGACCCCAGACAAGACAGAAGATTTTTCTGTCTTCAAAAGTCGTCTTATACGCCGTAATATACGGTATATAATTACTGGTATATAATTACCTAAAAATTCAAATCCCCCCTCTTTCCCTAGAACTGATATAAATATAAATAAACAGTAAAAATCATAAACACATTAGGTATCATTGTGTCCGAAAATGCCCAATCCATCAAAATATAATAACTGTTTTTCACTGCGTTTAACCCTGTAACAGAAAATAGCGTCCAAATTTGAAAATTGCACTTTTTTGCCATTTTGAAAAATATTAAAAATTCAATAAAAAGTGATCAGAAGGTGGTACAGCCCTAAAAATGGTAGCATTGAAAACTGCATCAAAATTCGCAAAAAAGACACCACCCACAGCTTCTACACCAAAATATGAAAAAGTTATTAGCGCAAAAAGATGGTAAAATCTAACAAAAAAAATGTTGTACAGGAGGTTTTAATTTTTATAAATCTATAAAAACATTATAAAACCTATGCAAATTTGATATCCCCGTGATTGCACCGACCCAAAGAATAAAGTAGACATGTTATTTGGGGCGCACAATGAAAGCCGTAAAATCCAAGCCCACAAGAAAATGGCGCTAATGCGGTTTTTCACCAATTCCACTGCATTTGGAATTTTTTTCCTGATTCCCAGTACATGGCATAGAAAAAAATATACCATCACTATGAAGGGCAAAAAAAAAAGGTTATAGATTTTTGATTGTGGAGAGTGAAAAATGAAAATACAAAAAAAGGGCCCGGTCCTTAACTCCCTGTAAACTCTGTCAGTGTTCACTGTACAGTATAAAGACCTGTAATGTAAAAAGACTTGGGGACAGTCATAGAAATAGTGTTAACTTCACAAAGGTATAAACAACCAGTGGGGTCCATAGAAAGCGGTAGAAGAACACCTATGGTTTCACGTGTGCATGCCCCATTGCAAACTAGCTTTCATTCAGGATGAATAACCAGTCTGCTAGCATAAAACAGTAGCCCTTATACACCAGCCAATTCAGCACTTTGCCATATCCAAGAGCTGCAACCAATTTAGAAATGCAGTGAAAAAGATAAGTCTGTGGATGTTGTCATGGAGGACATAAAATGCCATACAGTAAATGATGTCAGATTCCCGAGTCACTTACTTACCAATACAAAGTGCAATTCAGGGAAAGTCTACCATTTGCCATATTAAGATTACTTAATTGTCTGTAAAGTAAGCCTCAGCATTTACAGTATGCTATACCAAAGGTACAGATATAATGGCTAATGGTAGAATAAAGGAACATTGATTTTTCTCGCTATTCTTCAAGTGGGCTGAGCTTTAACAGTTTGTGGTACATGCAGTTAGCATTACAGTGCATTGACACAGTCAGCCATACAGTAATCTAGGACAAATGAAAATGTATTAAATATCATGTACTATATGTAATTGCAGTGGCTCATTTTGTGCCTACTTGTGCCCCTCTCTTTTGATTGACAGTTGAGAACAGTAAAAGAGTATAGAATTCCTTATGCAAAATCTGCAAGACAGTCGGTGTAGAACCCGTTGTTCTTAGACTGATGTTAATACAGCGTGAATCTCTATGGCTTCATAACATAAAATATACACTCATTTTATGTAGAAGATGGCATATTTTCGTCATGCACGTGAGGATCAGCTGCTGCTTTGAGCACATGCTGTACAGCAGATGTCATATTTTTCTGCCCATTATTTAAGCATACCAATTAAAATAATGTACTGTACTTTGAACATTCTGTTCAAGTGTGAGGTTAAACTGCTACCCAACAAGCCTCCTTTTTAGTTTGCAGATTGATATAGTGCGCCTTTCATCTCCTCCAAAATGTACTCCGCAAGATGAAAAAGAACTGCATATATGAATCTACCTTTTAATTGTCTCCCCCTTACATTGGAGTTCTTACAATGGCTCCTTAGTTTTAACCATTTTGTTTTATTTTGGCTCTTTGCCGTTGCTTTTTGTTAAGATTACAGGTGGTCCCCTACTTAAGAACACCCAACTTACATATGACACCTAGTTACAAACGAACCCCTGGAATTTGGTAATTTACTGTACTTTAGTCCTAAGCTACAATAATCAGCTGTAGCAGTTATCAAATGTGTCTGTAATGAAGCTTTAGTGTTAATCCTTGTTCTTATGGCAGTCCAACATTTTTAAAATTCAATTGTCACAGAGACCCAAATTTTTTTGGCTGGGTTTACAATTATAAAATATACAGTTCCGACTTACATACAAATTCAACTTAAGAACAAACCTACAGACCCTATCTTGTACGTAACCCGGGGACTGCCTGTAAATGGAATGAAATACATAATTCATAATAATGATCTTACACATCCTTATTCTCACATATTATATTTCAATGTTATACATAAGCAACAATAAATAAAATACATAACAGTACTGAATATCAAACGATTATAAAAAATCAGTCCTATATAAGTAGGCAGCAATGTAAAGCTGCAAAAAAATAAAACGTAATGTTTATACCCAATTAGGACATTAAAAGGTATCACGGTGTGATCTCAGGCAGGGCAAAAAGGTAAGGTGGCACTCAAAGGGGCCCACGTGCTTAACCTTTACCTCAAAAATATGTTTAAAATGTAAAAAAGGTCTCATTTCTTGTTCCGTATAAGCATATCAAAGTCCATATATTCGATTAAATTGTATGACCAGTCACATGCTCATATGGTTCAGTTGTTTCCACAATTCCTTAGCTACTGAGGAAGGAACTGATGAATGGCTCGGAAACGCGTCTAGCAGCTCTCTCATTTGTTCCGTGTATCTACGCTCATTTTTATGGTTCTGGACTGTCATCACTTATCAGTTTTTATGCTGCACCTAATCTAATCCAGCTACCAGCCATCAGACGGACACTTACTAGCAGTCCAACGGCAGCGGCTTCCCTGCATACCCGTGTGAGCTGCGCTCCTACACACCTGTACGATTCCCTCTCTGACCGCGCTGAATGGAGTGACATGCATCGTGCAGATCTGACTGCTTTGTTTGTGGAGGTAAAAGCTAATTAACCGTCCGAGGAGTGGACTGTATTATTATTATACGCTTTCACTGTTAAACAACCGAGGGTAAGCACAACATCCAAATAAAGGTTAACCTTGCCAGCATATCTGATGAAAGAGATATTTATCGCATCCAGCTACTTATTCAAACAAATGGCTGGCCACCTAATTTGAAGCCCACACCCTGTGTAAAATCATCCTGTGTGGACTGCAGCTTAAAGGATCCAATTGTGGGCCCCTTTGAGTGCCCCTTACCTTTTTGCCCTGCCTGAGATAACAGACGTGATACCTTTTAATGTCCTAATTGGGTATAAGCATTACGTTTTATTTTTTTGCAGCTTTACATTGCTGCCTACTTACATAGGACTGATTTTTATAATCGTTTGATATTCAGTACTGTTATGTATTTTATCTATTTTTGCTTATGTATAACATTGAAATATAATATGTGAGAATAAGGATGTATTTTTTATATTTTTTTGATGTATTGAGACCACAACTCGATTAAAACTTCTATAATAATGATCTTGCCTGTAAAAAAAAGTACTTGAAGTGATAACTATTAAAGGTAATGTGTATTGCCTTTGCATTGCTAACTAAGGATATATATCCAGCAGAGTAACAGCAAATTTACTTCTTACATCAGTATCTTTCAAGTTTCTTTTTAAACTTGTACAAGATTTTTGGGATGGGACCTTGATCCAAATATATATACGATTTGTATATTCTGATTCAGGCAGTGGATTCGAAAAGCCACGGTCCTGACTCCTTTATAAATAGCCATAATTAGTTACAACGAATTTACTATTGTGCTGTTTTGCATCATTACATAAGTAATCTGGATAGTTTGATAAAACATACAGCATATTTATTGAACAAATCAGTAAAATGAACCAGTAACTTAGAGGAAATCAACCACATAAAAATAAAAAGCAGAAAAGGCTAGAAATACTCACCCATGCTCCTCTAGGGATCACCTAGAAAAGAAAATTATAATTAGCAGCACCTGGACAAGATGTCCAGCACTCCGGGCTGCTAATTTAAGAAAGTTAAATAATTATACAGTTTAAAAAATAAGTTTTTTTCCTTTTTAAGCTGGATGCTGTGCATTTCTTAGTTTATTTCCACTCTTCTACAACTCTTCAGCATTACTGTAATAAAATTAAGACTATATTGGCAACTGCTATATTTCAGAATTGACCTTGGCCTAACAAATCTAAAATGAAAAGGCAAAATGTTTAATTTTATAATTTTAATAGCTTACTCACAGGTGCAGACCCTCGTGTCTCTATTTGCAAATAGGGAGGTTTTCTTGTTTACAATGCTGTCAGCTTTATGTATATAGAGCAGGAGGAACTGAGCAAATTGAGGGATAGTGGAATATTTTATTAACACTTATTGAGGACTTGAGAGCTCAATGGGCAGTCTCAATCAGAAATTCACAGCTATGTTATGCATGCTCATATTTGTAGATACATGCTTACAACGTCAGTCAGTGCTTAACCCAGAATGAGCCAAAATCTCAATCCATAAGGTTCATTTGATACTGAATCTTTTAATTTAGAATGTTGTTGTTCTCCTATTTGCTGATATAAATTAAATTAATAAATGTTATTAGTGTAACATTTACCTTCTTTTTGGATATGTTCCAACATCTGAACTTTTCTTGGTACTTTCAGAGATGATGGTAAGGAAGGTTTAAAGTTTTACACCAACCCATCCTACTTCTTTGATTTGTGGAAAGAGAAGATGATTCAGGACACTGAGGACAAACGGAAAGAAAAGCGGAAGCAGAAGGTACGAGTTTTGTCTACTAAAGATAAAAGTAATATAACATTCATATTACAAAGCAACACAAAATGGATATAGTCATTTACAGATGTGGAAAATTGTTGATACCCTTCCGTTGAGGAAAGAAAGACCCAGAATGATCACTGAAGTAGCTTGAAACTGATGAAAGTAATAATACATTTTGATTTCTTAAAATCCATTAATATAAACAAGACCTGGCTTGTAAATTGTGTCTCAACAGAAAACCAAAATTAAGTAACCAATATAACTGTCCCTGGCCAAATGATCATATGCCTAGAAAGGATTGGAGATAATAGTGGCATGTTACACCTAGGTGTGTCCTTGAATAGCCATCACACTTGTCATCATTTAGGGTAACATGGACTTAAGAAAGATAGAGTAGTCTCAGTAGCTTAGAAGGAAAATTATAGGCAAACCGATTAACAGTGAGGGCTATAAGACCATGAGATCCCTGTAACTACAATTGCACATAGTCAGAATGGGTCTGTAGCTAACCTTCCTTGATTTGGGCATAAGAGGTAGTAAATTGATGACAAGCCCAGACCATCACAAACCGTTTAGGGATAAACTCCAAGTTCAGGGAATATCAATGTCAAATGGCACTACCTATCCTTGTCTTTGCCAAAGGGATATGATGGAAGAGGACCGATGAGGAAACCTCTTTTGAAAATGCATATTGACATAAACTCCAAGTTCAGGGAATATCAATGTCAAATGGCACTACCTATCCTTGTCTTTGCCAAAGGGATATGATGGAAGAGGACCGATGAGGAAACCTCTTTTGAAAATGCATATTGACACGCCAGAAAGCTTCAGGAACAAGAATGATAAGAAAATAACATTCTTAGGGTACATGCACACTGCCGTGTGCCCGTTGCACGGCGGGCACACGGCAGCGCGGGGAGAGGAGGAGGAGGTGAGCGCAGCTCACCCCCGCCCCTCTCCATAGCGATATATGGCCGCGGCGCTGTAATACGGGAAAAGATAGGACAAGTCCTATCTTTTCCCAGGCTACGGGGGACGTATAGCGGCCGCATGTACGTCGGCCGTATATACGTCCCCCATATATGTGTGTGAATGCAGCCTTACTGTAAAACAAGCAAGAGGCTTGGTTATGTTTTATGGCTACATTGCTGCATTTTGAAAAGAATTAATGAAATGAAATCTTAAGACTAAGGTGTAAAATGTGATGCTTAGAGTCAGAAATTGGGTGGTCTCAGTCATAGGTCCTCCAAAAGGATAATGATCCAAAACACCTAGCTAAACACATCCAAGGAAGAGGAAAGAATTGGACTATTCTGTGGACCTCCATGAGCCCTGATCAAAGTCCTATTAAAAAAGAAGGTGGAACATGCAGTTGTTGAGAAAACACCCTCACACCTGAGACAGCTGGAGCAGTAAGCTCAGGAGGAATGGGCCACAATACCTGTGGAGAAGTCTCATTCAGGCTACATTCGCACTATGGGGCAGATTTATCAAGTGTCAGAATATTTCTAGTTGCCCATGGCAACCAATCACAGCTCAGCTTTCATTTTACCAGTGCTCATGAATATTTTAAAGGGCAGCTGTGATTGGTTGCCGTGGGCAACTAGAAATATTCTGACTTTCAGGCACTTGATAAATCTGCCCCTAAGTCTCACCGCACAATGACATGTCCTATCTATGCTGAGGGAAGAGGTGAGGAGTGTTCCCATCTTCAGCACTCGGCTATGCATGTAGCTTCACTGTTACAGTAGTGATTGACTCTAAAGGTCCGGCAACAAAATATGAAGTTATGGTTACCATCCTTTTAGTCTGGGACAGTTTAATTGTGTACTTAATAAAAGGCAAAAATGGTTGAAAGAAAACAAGAAACAAAATCCCCAACAATATCTAGCAATGTCCCTGCATTTAGTACCCCCTACAGTCCACAATTTAATTAAATTAAAAATATAATTGAAAAATACATACCAGTCTTGAATCAGGACACTGTTTTATTTGAAACAAGAGACAGGACACAGATGTGTTGCAAAACGTGGTAAAATATGCGGTAACGAGTTTATCCCCGAGTTTATTTAACCAAAACAAGAAAAAAAAAAAACTTGGTTATCAATAAAAGGTTTTTTCAAATGTGGAGGTTCTAGATGATCAGAATTAACAAAGACAAAATCAGTACCATCAATACATTTGTTAACTGCGATACGCATCATTTTGCGTACATTATTCATTGCACATACTGTGCTAAAATATATGTTGATTGCACTCTACAAAAAGTTAAAAACCTTTATTGCCCAATATATTACAGGCATCAAAAATGAGGACGTTAACGCCCCAGACGCTGCTAGACATTTTATTGAGGTTAATGATACTGACATATCCTCACTACAGTTTTTTGGCATAGGAGCCGTTAATTGCCCAACTAGGGGAGGAAAATTGGAGGAAAGTCCTCCTTAGAAGAGAAGCTTTTTGGATCCTAGCATTAAATTCAAGATATCCGAACTGTTTAAACTCTAAAAACAATCTTACATACATCTATTAAATTGTTGTTAATATAGTTTGGATTTGAAGTCTTTTGTAAATATATCCGTTCGTTTGCCAGTTATTCACTGGTCCGGATATGACATATTATTGCTAATTGGTTAGGTGTACTCTTTTGTTTTAAAGATGTGTTTATTAAGCCATTTGTATTATAACATGACTAAGGCTTGAAGCTAAGCCGAAAAGCGTAGGTGTCCTGTACCTACACCAACCATGCACATTAGCAGTGTGCATCTTTTAATGCATACCCAATAGAGAACACTATTTGGATTTTACCTGGATGTGCCTCGGCTCTTTCTTACTTCTTTCATGTGTATTTAATAATTCTCTTGAGCCACCATTATAAGTAATGTCTGCGTTATATTAGTTGATTTTCATTAAATTAAAATTTATAATTACTCTGGTCATTTTCAAGTTATTTCTGCGACCATTCTGTGTGTTTCTTTAATGAAAGGGTATGAACAATATTGTTCATGTGTGTATTACTGGATTGGTAATAGCAGTATACTCTTTACTAAGTGTTCATTACTGTACTGCATGGACAAGCTGGCTCCTCTCACTTCTTTGGGGATCCCTGGCAGGTGATGCCTCTAATGATATCCATGGTTTGATATTGTATGATTTCAGCAAAAGAATATTGATCGTCCACATGAGCCTGAGAAAGTACCTCGAGCTCCACATGACCGACGTCGGGAGTGGCAGAAGTTAGCTCTTGGTCAAGAACTTGCTGAAGATGATATTGATACACACAAACATATAGAAGTTGTTAATGGACCAGCGTCACATTTTGAAACAAGGTTTGTTCTATTACATTCAGTAAGCTTGTCTGTGGTAAAAACATTTTTTTATACATTTTGCTTTATGTGTCTGGACTTAATAAAGTAAAGAATATGTTATCTAGAATAATCCTGTTCACAATCCATACTTGGTAACTGAAAAATATCTCAGTAGACAACACATTGATAGCAATGTTAAGAATCATGTTTTTTTTAATGGATGTTAGTGTGTAAAGAAGGTTGCACATAAAGTGTGTTTTTTTTTTTTAGATAGTGTTTGAATTATATTTCAACCACCCTGTTTCCCCTAAAATAAGACATCGCCCGAAAATAAGACCTAGTGCAATTTTGCTCAGACTTAGAAATATAAGGCCTCCCCTGAAAATAAGACCTAGCGGCAGTCACTGCAGAAGCTCCCGCTGTGCCATATATTAGTATTATTAAATCTTTTAGATGCTGCAGAAAGTTGTGACATGGAGAAGAATTCATGGAAGTAAATCACTGGTTGTTGATACCAGCAGCTACCAGGATAAGAAGGGTCATTTATGGAAAGTGCTTTTACTAAACACGAGAGATTGGAGCCAATGATTCTAATAGAAATAGAGTCACAAGAAATACAGCATGAAATTCAGAGTTTGGAGAGTCATAAGGATGTTAAGAAAAGTTGATTTTTTTTGTTCAATGATAAATGTAAATTGTTTTTCATGGAAAAATAAGACCTCCCCTGAAAATAAGACCTAGTGCCTCTTTAGGAGAACAAATTAATATAAGACACTGCCTTATTTTTGTGGAAACATGGTAGAATGGTCTGCTGCATTCAGTGTAATGTACAACACAAAATACTTCCATTCTATAGAGTCCTGCAAAAGCTGCACTCTGAGGTGTATCTAAACCTTGCAGGAAGCCAGTCTATGCAACAATGGGAGCTTTGAACTGAGGCTTCCCGCTTGGCTTAGATTTCACTCAGTAGAGGTCTCTGTCTATGTTGAGCCGTGCAGAGAAAGGTACAGGGCTATGAAGTATGGAAGCCTGCACTGTTGTTATATAGTAAGTCACAGATGTACAGTAGATGTATTTTCCATTCTTCTGCATGCCTTTTGAAATATGTCTGCTGAGCGGATGAGCTTTTCCATATGCTCACCACTCTAAACCAATCCAATGTTTCTTTACATTTTGCTTTCACCCCCTTGTCACAACTTGCAATATCAGTAGGACACAGGAAATAGCCGGTGTAAGGTGCGGATAAAGTCACTTTTTTGTAATACTATGGATTGTCATGCATGTGCAGACTGCCTTTTTATTCCAAAAAGAAAGGTTTTTTTTTTCACATATATTTTACAATATGTATGTGATTGTTAAATTGTTTTAGTTGGTCATTTGTATATGTAACATCTTGGAAAATAAATAAGAAATTTTTATTCCTTAGACCACAAGCTTACGGAGAGACGGCAGATGGCCCCTTTTCACTTGCTGCACTTCCTTATAGCCAGATGAATGATCTTCTAAACAGGGTTGAAGACCGGGTATTGGTGAGACCTCACGAACCACCACCACCTCCACCAATGCATGCCGCTGGAGATGGAAAAGCCATGCCTGTTATCAGGTACTCTCTTTTGGGTAGTATTAGTTGAAAATGGCAAAGAAATATAGTATATTTATTGTATATAAACTAGAATCCAGACATTTGGATTAGTTACAAATAGGACTAGGCTTAGGGTTTGGTAACTGGACATCTGCCAAGAACATCAATCTTTACAGGGGCTTCCTGTTTTACACTATTACATAATATAAAAGATTGGGTCTTTTTAAAGGTACATGGGTACTGACTGGGAAGGGGTTGACTACATTTGAATGGTAAAGCAAGCATTTCTGGCTCCCTCCACAAAAGCAGAGCCTGAAACATAAATGAATACTTAAACTCCACTTCACCAGATAGAATACCTGATATAGCAGAAGAAATGCTAGCATACTACTGACACCTGATTTTGTGTGCTTGCAAATTACCACAAGTGGGAGGCTAGGAGGAAAGGTAAAACACCATAAAACTACACCATACAAACCAAGTGGGCCCCTGGAATAACAGGATCCCCTGACGAAGCCCGCGAGCTGGGCGATACGCGTGGGGCACCTTCTCCTCCCCAGACTTTACTCCTAATATATGGTAATGTAGCCTCTGCGCTTTATTATACTGCACTTTACCTTTACCTTTACCGGACCTTATGTTTATACTGTACACTTGTATGTTATTTATTATTAACCTTTGGTCCTGGGTATTTCTGCATATTGACTATGTATTTTCTAGATAACTACTTACCTTGATATCATTCAGTGTGATATTTCCTTGTTATTTATCATGTGTCTGCTTGGGGAGTTTTTGTGGTATGTACCCGCATTTGGGTTTTTAAGTGTTTTTATGCTTTACTAAATGAAGTTTTCATGTGTCTTCCATACACATCTCTTTCTTCATTTCTAATGTATATGTGTCTTCTAACTGGTGCTCTGACCCCAAGGTCCCACAAAGTCAGTAAGATTTCCCATGTGATTTGAAAGGTGGTTCACCAACATAGACAGCTGTTCCAAAAGTCCCATAGAGTTGTTGGTTAAACAGACACACACTACCGTTGATATGGCACTTTCTTCTTTCTTGAATGGAGGAAACATGCATGGGGGAGTGGCTACAGACAAGGGGCAATTATAAGTGAGAGTGGTAGAGGAAAAGGGAAATTATAATACCCCCAATTCTGTAGCCCACTCTTTAGAAAGCCCTTTTTTTGTGGCCTTTCCTTACAAGGATGGGGCTCAGAAAGAAGGCAATTATAATGAGGGGGCTACAGAAAATAATGTGGCTATTGGTTACTGTGTGGTAGTCACTGTGACTATCAGCTACTGTGGGGCAGGAACTATGACTATTGGCTACTGTTGGGACACATATCGGCTATGCCTGTGTCTTAGGTTATTTAACAATGTGTAAAGCTTTGTGGTTGCCCTCAAATGGCTGATTGTAATGGTAATATTGTATATTGGTACACTAAAGAGTTTGCCTTACCTAAAGGAGTAGATACTTTTATACAGTAATAAAATTACAATCTGCCATTTTAAGGCAGCCACAAGGCTGATGTCACCCAGGAGTTTGCGGTACCTGACTAACACAAAATTCCCAACCGCCTGGCTGTGGAACACTTTATCCTGGGCTAGTTGATATAATCTGAAACATATCTATGCTAAAGAAAAGTAATTTGTTCATAAAGTTGAAGTAAAAAGACTTGGGATGATGGCTGATGGTGCTAAAGAACATCCAAAGGAAATGGCACTCATAAAGATTCTTAGCATAGAGCTACGTGAAAGTATGTGTAATCATCCTAAGGAAATGACGCTCATCCATTAAGTTGGGATACAGAGACTAATGATGATTGGATATGCTGTAGCACATAACTGTACTAAAGAAATAAACTCACTCATTCATAAAGTTGGGTAAAGAGGTTTACAATAATTGAATATTCTTTAGCACATAAATGTGCTATTCATATTCAGTCAACCTAAACCTCTTGAGCTCAGCTTAACTGTGCTAGTGAAATGTCACTCATCCATACAGTTTGGTTAAAAATGTATGATGTTTGCATGTTCTTTATAACGTATAAGCTATACTAAGAAAATCTCACTCATCTGTAAGATAAAAAGTTTTAGTATATCTATGTGCTAAGTAATTCATAAAGTAAATGTTACTCATCCATGAATTTGAAGTACATTGGCTCAGTCACCTACACATCATTATACTAAGGAAATGTTACTCATCCATGAATTTGAGGTACATTGCGGTAATTTGAGGCTTGGGGGGGATAGTACATACACATAAGAAAAGTCAGTCATAAATAAAGCGGAGGTAAAAAAAAATTAAGGATTACATGTTCTGTAATCCTAGCTGTGCTAAGAAAATATGTCACATACCCATAATGTAGGGGTAAAGAGGCTTAGGGTGATGGCATAGCTAGGCACTGAAGAATATACAAGAGTGGAGTAAAATGTTTTAGGATGGTAGATAGCTAAGTGCTGATGAATATTTAAGGCATTGTCAATCATCAAAAAGGCTTTGGATGATTGCATGTTCTTTAGCATAGGGGTCCAAGTGTCGGCTCAAGGCTCGGCTGTGGTGAGGTACCTTTAGTCTAAAATAACATTGATATTTATTTTATGCAGCTGTTGTTTCAACCACCTCCTCTTTTTGGTAGAATGATTTTAAAGCTTTAGCAGTATCTTTATTGATGTTCTTGATGGAAAATGTCAGATATATGGACCCAAATTATTACGCAGGTGGTGTAATTCAGTCATTAGTCACTAATAATGGTATTACCCAATAGTTACATACCCTACTTAAATGGAACCGGTCACCACATTGTCAGAACATATACAGCTAGTGATAGGTTCCTATAAGGCCCTATTAACTGACTGACACCCTTCTTTTAGCTAAAAATTGTTTCACTTACATCCACGTAAATCCCCTTTTTTTTTATATTACCTGGTATCAGAGGGGGGCGTGTCCTGCTCGGCCAGCCCCTCCCATCTATTTCTCCCCATGCTTTATGCCTCCTTAATGGTCACAGTTCATGTCATGTGACCAGAGTGACATCATCTCAGGTCCTCTTAACAATAGCAAACTGTACCCCATACATGTATCTGATCACATGAAGTCACAGCTGCCTCTATGGACTTCTACTCCTCCATCCATTGAGGCTGCTGTGATTTCATTTAATCACGTACATGATGTATAGTTTGCTATTCTTAGAAGGTTAAAGGACCTGCAATGATGTCACATGTCATGAATGTAACGCAAGGCATTGTGTAAAAAAAATGACACAATATTTCACATCTGTACATAAAGTTTTATTTGTCTGTAGTTGAGTATTAGCAGACAGTCCCTAAGTACAAGGAGGCAGTGCAAGGATTTTAAGAGACACAGAGCTGTCAGTCATAATAAGGTGGCGCAGTTCACTTCCAGCCTGAGAGAGAGAAGAGTCACAAAGACCAGACATGAGTCACAAAAGCTAATTTGCATATCAGAAAAGCATCTTTAATTAAGGTACAGTGCCCCACTGGCAGCTAATTATAGGTGATATGGGGGTGACTTTTAAACCCTTTATCAGCAGGTAATGTTAGTCAGGGTAGTCAAAATCTGGTGACCGGTCTTCTATAAGACTATGCCATATTGCATAGCATTGGTTAAAGTTATATTTATAATTATTTTATCTGTTCTCTCTTTCTAGTGCCACTCAAGGATTGTCTGAAAACCGGCCACAGTCTCCAGCCATGGGTAGAACGCCAGTGTTTGTGAGCCCCTCTCCACCACCACCGCCACCCCCACTTCCTCCACCCCCTCCACCTCTACCATCCGCCCTATCTGCATCCTCTTTGCGATCATCAATATCTTCGACTCCTCCACCTCCTGTTCCTCCACCTCCACCACCACCTACAGCTAACATGCAAGCTACAGTTGTGCCACCCCCACCAACTCCTTTGCAGATAGCACCTGGAGTACTTCACCCAGCTCCACCGCCTATAGCTCCGCCCCTTGTACAGCCCTCTCCACCGGTATCCCGTTCTGCTCAAGTATGTGAAACTGTGCCAGTTCACCCACTTCCCCAAACTGAAGCACAGGGTCTTCCACCACCTCCTCCACCTCCACCTTTGCCTCCTCCTGGAATGCGACCATCCTCTCCTATTGCAGTCCCTCCCCTCTCACATGCTCCTGCTGGTCTACATCCTCTTGCTTCCATTGTACCTGGTTCTCATGCTCCTCTTCTGCCCCCATCCCCTCCATCTCAAGTTGCTCTTGAGCCTAAGAGACACCCATCAAATCTCCCAGTTATCAGTGATGCTAGAAGTGTTCTGCTGGAAGCAATACGAAAAGGTAAAGTTATGTTACTCTGTTTTCTAGAATACTTTTTGCAGTATGAGCAGATTCAAGTTTTTAGCCTTACTGCCAGGTTCATCTTGGGTGTAAAAAAAATCTGTTTGACATGGTTTCCTTTCATTGGAGGAAAAAAATATGGGATCACTACAGCACTGATTACACTCTTACAAGTTAGGCCTGACCGTAGCTCTGTCTTTTTTGTGGTCGCGGCTTGGAACGGTGAGCAGACGTTGTGCTCACCGTACCAAGCACGGGCGCCACCCAACCATTAAGTTTGTGTGAATGCAGCCATCTGATGCAGTCTATAGATGTCAAGAGAAGAATGTTTGCCACTGAAGATTCATATTGTGACATAACAAACTGAAATGAAAGGCACAATATCCAGAAATTTGATGACGAACCTATGGCACAGGTGCCAGAGGCGGCACTCTGAGCCCTTTCTGTGGGCACCAGACCATCACCCCAGAATGAAGTTCACCAGACAGAATTCAAAGAATCTGCCTGCAGAATCTTCCTACAATGATAGATGAATTTGCCCTCCTCCTTTCAACTGGGTTGGTGTCCTTGGGAGGCTGAAGGATTGAAAGTTGTCAATGAACAAAGAGAAATACATTACTGCTTAAATTGCTGCGCTGGCACTTTGCAATAAATAAGTGGCTTTTGGTTGAAGTTTGGGCACTCAGGTTCTTATGGGTTCGCCATCACTGCTATAGTGGTTTTCCATGCAATAAGATTGAAGAAGCAAAATCCCCTCAGCCAAACAGGTGTTGTGCAGACAACCCCCATTGCAGAATATAGGGAAACATCTCGTCTCTAAACTAGCCTCTGGGGTAGTAATTTTGGTTTCTACCGTCTACGCAACTTGCAGCACACAGCATCAGGTCACATGCGTAAGCAGGGAGCTTTGGCAAGGGATAAAAAATACAGCGTGCACAGCAAGGAACATGAGCTGCCTCCTTCCCTGCTATTGTCTCTGCATACCTGCATGCAGAAAAGGCCTGGCCTGCACACTTTACAGGAGATCTGCTGTTTGAAGTACTACATTATCTACATTATCCATGTAGCAGTGAACTAATTTACAGATTATAATAACCTCCATAGAAAACACCATGATTACTGACAGTAGTTCATGTGAGTTTATCTACTCCCTGTGCTGAGAAATATTAGGAAATTCCACCATAAACCTCTCGGCTGTAGTCTATTACTTTTGATCATGAGGCTGTTTTAGAGAATATGGATAAATGCTCTTTGGGAAGCTTATATAAGATGGCATCATCCATGATCATATACAGAAAATAGAAAATGAAAATCTACAACAAGGAATTAAAACAAATTAGAAAAATGTGATTTTATTATCTGGTTTTAACAAGTAAAAGGAAAATTTGCAATACTGACCCCTACCTCTGACCTCGTACCCTATTCTATGGTAGCATCAGACACCAACCACACATATACAGTAAAATGTGGTCAGTTATTGCATCAGAGTAGCAGCATTACATGCAGCACTATTTACACAATGTTAGATGAAATGTTAGAAAGTTGAATAATTATTTTTTGATTATTTACTACTTGTGCACTTTGTGAATTTATACTACAGCAATTTGTCGGACTTGTTAATAGAGTATAATGGTTTTATAATGTTAAAAGATTTATTCTCAATTGACAGAACACTGTTGAATATGTTTGTGCTATAACTAATTCATGTAATCGTTCTAATTGGGAAAATTTTTACTTAGATCATGTCATCTGCCAGGGCCATGGCCGCAAGTCTTAAGTAGGCCAAACATTTTAGATAGCTGTTGGCCAAGGATTAGTTGGGGTGACAGCCATTTTGCCCATGCCCATCGTGTCCACTGGCTGTAACTTATTTACCGGTGAAATGAGGATGGGACATGTTGATACCCAACCCGCTGCCTGGTCCCTTGTTTCTCTAATATCTGTTATCTGTGGAGGGTTGAGAGGTCCAAACAGATTTTGTCATTTTGCCAACATGTAAAGTAAATGGTAAGCTTTAATGTTTATCAGGCTTATTCTAAATTCACATCTGTATTTGGGTCCATGATCTGGCTGCAGTTGGTGCAGCCAGATTACAGCCCCCATAGAGGTGGCACCTGGTCATGGTGTGGTGAGTTCAAAGTGCCTAACTGCAGCATGACCAAGTTGTGAAGATAGAGGAGGTCCAATTTTGCACCCAGTTTGCGGGGCAGTCTCCCAGCTTCCTACAGAGAGAGGAGGGCTAAGGAGTGTTCACCTATCCTCTCTTCTCCATCTGGCCGAGTGCTTCAGCCCAGGTGAGCACACAGATGTGTGACTGTAGCCTTAGTTATATAGGAAAGGGATATCCTCTTCACAGTATTTTTCTACTGTGTTAAACGTGCTTTTTCAATTTATCAGGTATTCAACTTCGTAAAGTGGAAGAACAACGAGAACAAGAAGCCAAGCATGAGCGCATTGAGAACGATGTGGCCACCATTTTGTCACGGCGCATTGCTGTGGAATACAGCGACTCTGAAGATGATTCTGAGTTTGATGAAGTAGAGTGGGAATAACATGTTATATATTATACACTACAAACTGGAATGCTGGTGTCAATTGTGGTGCTTGTTCTTTGCAAAAAGTTTTGGTCATTCCTAGTGTTTTGTATCTCTATTAATTTATGCCACCAGAATAAACCATTTTGTTTTTCACTTTTAGTTTACAGTAAAGTTAGAATCTTCAAATTTTACAGTGAATTTTACTGTTCTTTTACTGGAGGCTATAAGTATGTTTCATTAGACCACTAAGTATTAGGCAGCTGTCAATTTGTAGTTTAGAAAGTTAGATAATTATTTTTTTCATTATTTGCTACTTGTGCACTTTGTGAATTTTAATTTAATGAAGGTGACCAGCGATTGAAATTCCAAGAGCAGCTGTATCTAATATAGGCCTTTTTGGTGAAATGTTCATGAACTTTTATCCTAGGTAACCATTTCTACTGCTTGAAATTAGGTCTATACACTGAGACAAGCTGTTTGAAAGCTGACCTGTGCTGTATACACAGAAAAGAGGAAGCCTTTTATGCATTATCATTTGCATCATTGCAGAAAATGGCCGACTTCGCTATGTGTGGGGATTCTTTATGGTAATGAATACGTTGACATATAAATACTATTTGTTGGGTTTTTTTGTTCTTTTTTTTATGATGGCCTTATTTGAATGCTGAGGTATTTTTTATGTACATGTCGTTCGGTACTATTTTGCCTGTATTCTAAAGTAAAGAAATTTCTTGTGAAAACTGACTTTAAACATTCGATGTAACTTATGTAACTGGTAAAACAGATTTGATTTGATTTAATAAATTCCTCATTTTAAGTGGAACACGTTGTCATTTACTAATTCTTTTGAAAGCTATGGTGGAGTAGAGGACACACCTAGTGGTTACAATGGGAATGTATATGGATTTTGAAGAAGCAGAAGCATGAAGCCAAAATTTGATTTAAAAGATTGATCGAAGTAGGTGATATAAACTCAATTACTGTCGCAGACAGTTAAAGCTGCCTCAGTGCCTAATCTAAGTTTGCAGTGTCCATATCTTAGACACGATTAGTAGAACTGACCCATAATGTTCGTGCTTTTTGTGTTTTAGTTTATTAAAAACTTGGTGCTAGCAAAAGACATTCCTGGTTAAAACACATATCCAAAATGGACAGCCATTCTGTATAACTCATGACACTAAAGGGTTTTTCCTATGAAAGAAAATTCTCAAATTTCAATCACCTAGTGATGTTAACACAACAAAGATCATTCTCAACCCTTTACTTAACAATTTTACCAATTTTTATTGCTGTTTTAGCTCCTATCACTCAGTGATGGTCCGTGTAAGATTCCAGAGTGTGGAATGATCCCTTCATGATCCCTCTAGTTCTGTAAGCTGACAGTGTGGTTAGATTATCAGGCTTTGCTAGCGTATGTGTGCACTTTGTTCCCCCTTCCTCTTCTAGTGCATATCGCGCTGGTTGCATCAGAATGGATGGGGGCGTAAGTCTGATGCAGCAAGGTCCTGGCAGAACTCAGGATTGATAATATATAGTTGCTGCTAGGAGAGCGTTAACCTCATCAGCGGAAGGGGCGATGGCAGGATTAAAGCTCTCTTGCAGGCAGTTGGCCTTTGATGCATTCGTCATCCGGATCTCCATGTGGAAGCCGTGTGTATTTTAATTATGAATGCTGGTACTGAGAACAGCAGAAAGGACCCCCTGATACCCCTCAGCAGACTCCTACACCGATATGGATGGCCTAAGGTGGTGAGTCCTTCAACAGTATGGTTGTCTCATTACCTAATGGGTTCCGCTTTATGTAATTGTAGGGGGAAGATGTCCTGAGGAAAGCCACTTGAAAGACCTGACATAGGGAGTGCAAGGTGTGTGAGACTAGATTACCTTCAAGTTATCAGAAACTTACCTGTGAATTCTGCTTGGGGAGGATAAGAGCCAAGGAGTCAGCAGATTTGATGGACTCCCTTTAGAACGTTATCGGGGAGGAGGTTCAGAGCTCCCTTAAGAAAACCCCTAAAGTCCGCATGGGTCCGTCTAGTCATGTGCCCCTGTGGTGTTCCTTGGTAGTTCCGTATCACTAGTGGCTGGTTCTGAGGAGGAAGGCTAGTTGAGCAGAAGTCATCCATCCACTCTGTCTATGATAGTTTGGGGAAACCAAACTTCTTACCTGGTTTTTAACAGGTTTTATAACAGGTCCCGTTAGGAGAGAGGGAACAGAATCTACTCAACAGTAAAAAAAAAAAATCTACTCAGTAAAAAAAAAATCCCTCAAGCAAGCTGAGGACTATAATAAACCTATAAGCTCTCAACAAAGGGCTATGCCATAACACCAAGGGTGTTCACAAAAATCATGTCCGAAGTGGCAGGTCACATAAGAGAGGATCAGGGTTTGCTTGTTCCATACCCGGACGACTTTTTGCCGTAACTGTCATTGATAGTGAAAAGTTCTTTGATTTAGGGTGTCTCATAAATCTAGAAAAGTTCTCCCTTATCTCCTCCCAACAGAAGATATTTCTGGGCATTATTTTAGATTCCCAATGCAGGAAGTCCTTTCTCTTGCCCGAAAAGGTGGGAAAAAAAAATCTTACGGTCCGTACGCCAGTTCAGGGAACTCCTGGCAGTCTACCTTCGTCGGGCCATGTCCCAGCTGGGCTGAATGACAGCGACTATCCCAGTGTTCCATTGGGCCCAATTCAACTCAAAACCCTTACAGTCCTTTATCCTTAGGAAATTGTATGATTTCCCAACATCTCTAGATCAGCCCTTGATAGTATCTTGGGAAATCTCTCACCTGTTGGGAAGATCGTCAGGGCCTACCATAACCCATAAGGGTGGCACAGGAAATTGGAAGTTGATTTCTGTCTGACCTCATATTATCTCCATTGCGGAGGTCTGTCTGACCTCCTTGGTAGCAGTCAACAAAAGGGTAGCAGACTTCCTAAGCTTCCATTCCCTGAGGCAGGGGGAGTGGGTAATCTGGCATATAGAGTAGAAAGAAATGTCACTCACCACCTTCAGATCTTCTTTAGGTATTTATTTTTATATACTCACAAAAGCATGGCAATATGCTGTTCAAACAAAAGGGAGTGGAGGACAAAAGGTGCAGGACATCACAAAGCCTTTAAACGACGGCTGTTTCACGCTAGAATGCACTTCATCTGGTGTGTTTGCGTGTAAAAAAAAATGCGAAGGCTCGTATATTTATGGTACCCCTGGGACTGCCTCTTAGGGCAGGATGTGGCTCCGATTGGTCATTAGATAGCTTTCTCTTTGGTGCATTGGCCTGTCAATCAGTGGCTGACTAATGTGTTCATTATACTGCAGTTGAGCGGACTCACAGTGCCTTGTCTGATGTGCAAGTCCTCGCAGGGAAACGGCGCCGATCGCACCGCCCAAGTCCACACGGGCCCAGGACATGCGACATGGCGGGCGGGGTCAAGGGCCAAACACGCCTTCCCCCGATGGCGCCAGCCCGGACGCAGGTAAATGTGCCCGAGTCAGGGAGGTAAGTGTGAACGCATCAAAACTAAAACAGCAAACATACATATATATACGAACGACATTCTACCTTGCGCCAATCAAACAGGCTGGCCACTAACTGTGACATCGGACAGTAAGCTTGTAGCTGAATGTAGAGACCACAGTGGCTAGCATGGCGACCATAAATACGACATAGAGCCTTTAAACATAATTAAAAAACGTATGCAATGTTTAAATAATACACACTGCATAGGCACTATAACTTATTTTACTATTATTGCCCAATGCTGATGGCATCGCAAGGTATTGCTTATCATTTTGATATCTATAGGTCCGTTTAACCCATCACACGATGGGTGGAGTAAGGGTTAATTCTTGCATTTAGAGGTATTACTATTGGACCTGTACATTCATATGAACACTCCCATGTCAATTTTGTCTGTTAGGCCGGCTGGTCCCAAAACCCCTGTTCTTAGTATCCACCTGCCTTCTTTTTGTAACAAAATTTTTTGTCTGTCACCCCCTGTTTTTAGGGGTAGTACTTGTTCTATTCCTGCTATCTTTTCGGATTTGAGTTATGATGCATGCGTACATGTTCTATGAGTCTGGGCGCAGACTTTATAGACCTCATATGTTCAGCAAAACGGACATTTAGTTGGCGTATTGTCTTTCCTATATAATGGGGCAGATTTACTTACCCGGTCCATTCGCGATCCAGTGGCGTGTTCTCTGCGGTGAATTCCTCCGGACTCCACCAGGTGTCACTGCTTCGCCGAGGTCCACCGGAGTTCACGATCCTATTCCTGGTGAAGGTAAGCATTTGTCCAGCGAATCGGTCGGGTTTTCGTTCTGGCACGCCCCCTGATTTCCGTTGCGTGCATGCCGGAGTCGATACGCCACAATCCAATCGTGTGCGCCAAAAACCCGGGGCAATTCAGGAAAAATCGTCGCAAATCGGAAATATTCAGGTAAGACGTAGGGAAACCGCAAATCGTGCCCTCAGTAAATGACCCCCAATATCCTTTACAGGGGCAGAAGATTACATATATCACATGGTTGGTTTTACATGTGATGAAATGTCTGATTACAATATCTTGTCCTCCACACTTTACATGTTTGGTTTGGGTAATCTGTTAGTGTTTCAGGATATAGTCAGGTTATGGGGGGCCCCAGAGATCGATCTCTTAGCTTCCTGGGAGAGCAGGAAGGTGCGCAGGTTTTACAGTCTGAATCGGACAGACAAATAGTAGTAGACACTTTCTCACAGAGGATCCACAGGGAAGAAAGGTAATACTGGTAGCCCCATTTTGTGTATTAAAAGAACTCTCGGTATCGGACCCTTGGGTACCCCTTGAGATAGAGGACCTACTCCATCAGGGCCCAGTAAGACATCCCAGTGTAAAAAGCTTACATCTGGTGGCCTGTCTACTGAGAAGCTGATTCTCAGAATCTGAGGCTGATTTCAGATTCTGGTCATATCTATACTACAGCACTACAGATGAACAGGGAGCCTGTCACATACAAAGTTTATGCTACAATATAGGATCTGGTATGGACAATATTTGTTCACACTACAAGGATAGGGAGACACAGGGCGCCACGACTCAAGTGTAGTATTTACAAATCGTTTGGTAGCAGGTAGAGATAGGGTGCTCACCTTTACGCTATCTTGTGATCAAGCGTGTAGTATGGCATCAGCGGAGCGCAGCTTGCGGAGGAAGGCAGCCACGAGGAATAAGCGTCGAAGGGTTTATCCCGCGGCAGGAGGTAGATCACTTTTGCAAGTCAGAGAAATCCACAGTAGTAGCGCATCTCCGTTAAAATCATATCCTTTTTATTATGGTATAGAGGAACTATGCGTTTCGGCGCTGGACAAGCGCCTTCGTCAGGTTAAAAATAACAAAATGGAATAAAACATATAAAACACATTCAATGCTCTTTGGGTGAAGGAAATACGTATTGATGTTAACATAGGGAGACCTGTTTGTCTATCATTCTAAGTGTCATCTGTGTTAGTAAAATAACTTCATTATAATTTCATATTTTCAAAATGGGAAGTACAATATAAGGTAAGAAATGTATAAAAATACTGAATGTTTGTTTATGAGTGTATAGCTAGCTGTTTGGGAGTGGATGTAATATGATGTTTGAGGTTAGCTTCTGTTTCCCTGGAGACCGGACATTCTGTCTAAGTGTTGTTGGTAACTACGGAAGCCGGCTGTGATCGAAAAAGGATTCTGGTCATTCCGTCCTAGCTATGTTGATAACTACAGAAGTCGGCAATGGACAAAAAAGGGGTTCCTTCATTTTTCTGCTTGGTCGCCAGAGTATCAGATGGATCGGTTGGAGGCGTCAGATGGATCGGATGAACGGTAAAGAAGATTTTAGAGAGATTTTAAAGCAGAGCCTATTTAATATATAGCTGTTCCATATTGGTTCGTCATCTTAGATTTGACAGATTGATTGAGGTAGATCGATATCACTTAGCTCGCGGAGATAACTATCCAGTATAAAATTAATTTTCAAAAGTTTCAATCTCTTCGTTCAATCCTTCAGGGGCTAGAGTATGTAATCTGAAGATCCAGTATGATTCTTTTCTATTCAGGGTGGTTAATCGATCCGGTGTGTCTTCTGGAATATGTTCGATGGGGGTTATTGTGATGCAGCTGAAGTCTTTGTTGTGTACTGTTGTTAAATGTTTGGAAAGACTTTGTAGCAGAAATCCAGATTTTGTCTTGCATCTGTGGCCATTTAATCTTGTTCGTAAGGATTGTGTTGTTCGTCCCACATATTGTAATCCACAGCTGCAGTTGATTAGGTATACTACAAAGTTTGATTCACAGGTCATTCTATATCTGATACGGAATTCCTCTTTGGTGATGTCAGAGCGGAAGGAAGTTTTCTTATCTGTAATTACTGAGCAACATAAGCATTTCTTATGTTGGCATTTGTAAACGCCCTTTACCGTTTTTTCTTGGATACTTTGTGATTTCTTTATAGTTCTTAATTTACTGGGCGCAATAATGCTCTTTATAGTTCTTGCTTTTCTGAATGTTATGGCTGGTTCGTTCTGTAAAAGTTTTCCAGATGGGGATCATTTTTCAAAATTTTCCAGTTTTTTTTGTAGAAGACATCTGATGGCATTAATGCCCTTATCAAATGTTGTAATGAAATTAGAATGTATGGGTGTTGAATTTTGAAGGGTATGTTTTTTTTGGGAGCAAGCATTCATTTTGTGTGGTATACAGGTTTTTGATATATGCCTTTTGTATAAGTGGCCTCGGATACCCTTTGCGAGGAATCTATTAAAGATGATTTTGGCTTGGCTTTTATAGTGAGTTATTGTGGTACAATTTCTTCCTATCCTCCGGAACTGACTGAAGGGTATGTTCCTTAGCCATTTGTTGTAATGTGCGCTTTTAAAATTCAGATAACTATTTCCGTCGACTTTTTAAAAATGTGTTCTGGTTTTGATGTGGTATTGGTTATCTTTACTTATTTCCAGATCCAGAAAGATAATTGAATTGGAATTGAAGGTCGATGTGAATTTTAGTCCCCAGCAGTTGTCATTCACGTGTTTCACAAAGGCATTAGCTTCCATTTCATCCCCTCTCCAGATCATAAACAGATCATCTATATATCTTCTATATAGTATTATTTTTGGCCAAAAGGGTGAAGCTTGTATAAATTGGGTTTCAAATGCTCCCATAAACAATGGGCTGCTCGGGTCCCCATTGCTGTACCGCGTACCTGTTTGAAAATTTGGCTTTGGAACTCAAAAACATTATGTTCAAGGACAAACTTGAAACTCTCTATGATAAATTCAGTTTGTCTTTCATCCATATTCGTTTGGTTACGAAAGTACCATTCCATTGATTTTAGTCCCAATTCATGTGAGATATTAGAATACAAGGCTGAAACGTCTAGGGTGAGGAAATGAAAGTTCTCTTTTATTTCAAGATCTTGTAATTCCGTAATAAGGATACTTGAATCTCTAAGATAGGAAGGCAAGGTTTTTACAATATCCTGGAGGAATAGATCAACATAGTGTGATAAATGGCTTGTTAGGGATCCAATTCCTGAAATGATAGGGCGTCCGGGGGTCTTTCTCATCTTTGTGAATTTTTGGGAGGTGGTAAAATGTTGTGAGGATTGGGTTATTTATGCTGAGATAGCCCTTTTCTTGTTTGTTTAGGATTCCTGCATCGTATGCTAACTTTATTAGATTTTTATAAATTATGAAGTATTCCTGTGTTGGATTATTCTTTAGGATAATATAATAGTTTGCATCTGACAATATATTGTAGGCTTCCTTAAGGTAGGCTTCTCTATCCTGGATGACAATGCCTCCACCTTTATCTGCCTCGCGGATCACAATATTTTGATTCTTCTTCAAGTTGGATAAAGCATTTATTTCATCTGTTTTGAGGTTGCTTATAGATTTTTGTTCCGTTTTAATAGATCTGAGTTCTCTCATCATATTGGCATAGAAGCTCTCGATGTGTGGGCCCTTTTATGCCACTGGGTTAAAAAAGGAGTTTTTTCTTCACAGGTTGGTGCAGAAAGGGATGAGAGGATATATCACTATTTGTGATAAAAATGGCTTGAAAATTGCTACATTGAGCTAGCCGAAACGTAGCTTTGTTTTACACATGTGAATAAATATATCCTGGATTAGGAAGTCGGAGTGCCGCTATTTCTTCTATTACCTGCATACAATTGGGTCTTGGGTCAGACCAACATAGCAGGCACCCACACGGATTGAATCCTCGTTTTTCTTCTCACCGTGCTGCCTACCTGTTTCATGTTTACTATTTGTGGTATCGATGTTTTGTCTTACTTTTAGTGAGAAATATCTTTAGAGGGTTAATTTTTGGATGAATCTATTCAGATCTATGAGTAGGTTGAATTCATCTGTTGTGGATGTAGGACAGAAATTGAGTCCTTTTGAAAGTAATGAATGTTCTTGGTTTGATAACATATGTAAGGATAAATTAAAGATTTTTATTTGTAGATCATTGTTATGGGTCTTTATTTTTTGGCCCTTGTCACTATCATTTTTTCTTTTATTTATTGGTAACTCTGGTTGGGATTTTGGCTGATTCTCCGGTCTTTCTTTACTGGTTCCCACCTTTCTTGTGCCTCCTCTACATCCTCTATGGGTTTTTTTCTTCTTGTGGTTTTTGGAGTAAAGAGGGGAAAAAAATATGTCAAAATATTGGATGCTCATTCCTCGTGGCTGCCTTCCTCCACATGCTGCGCTCCGCTGATGCCATACTACACACTTGATCACAAGATAGCGTAAAGGTGAGCACCCCTACCTGCTGCCAAACAATTTGTAAATACTACACTTGAGCCGTGGTGCCCTGTGTCTCCCTATCCTTGTAGTGTGAACAAATATTGTTCATACCAGATCCTGTATTTATGGTCGGCCGTACAAGCAAGGCATACAGCCTCCCGCATTTGATGCACCTACTACTATAAGAGTAACGGGAACTAAGGAGCAGCAGACTCTAAGCATATGATGCATGCAGAAATACGATCATTCTGAAGATAAGCTGTAACAGGTGATTGTGTATAACATCCACCAACCTTTGGACTTAGACTTCACTTATTCTAAAGGTGAAGTCCCGACCTCAGAAACAGCGATACATGTGTTTACCACAATTATATGATAATAACTCCCCCCCCCCCCCATGCATACGATCGCTGCAATCAGCTGCAGCTGATTGCAGCAATGTATGGGTTAAAAATTGTGTTCGGCGCGTCGGCGGCTCAAATCAGGAGGTGATCGGTGCAGTCCTAGTAAGCACCGATCACCTCCTTCTGTTTGATGTTGGAGGTGGCATTCTGCCAACCTCCTAAATGATCTGATCTGTCTGTCTGACAGATCGGATCAAAGCTGTCACTGCCGGGGTTCCACTTACCAGCTCTGCTGGTAGGCTGGGCTGCCGGGTGGAGGGAGGAAATGATGACACATGTCATCATTGAGGAGTGACAGCCTCCTCCGCCGCTCCTCCCTCCCTGCCCACCCCAATCAGATCCTGTACAGTAATGTAATGCAGGGACAGCGCACCGAGCGCTCAGTCCCTGCATAGTGTGCCCACAATATAAATGGTGATCGGGGCTGCACTAGACAGCACCCGATCACCAGTACTCACATACATGTAGACCGATAGGGATCCGATCGGTCGGTCAGTAGTGACCGACCGATCGGATCAATCAGTCAAGATGGCTGCCAGCCATCTTTCCACGTGGTCCTCATGACCCCCCCAACTTCCTCCACCCCCTCCCTTTTCCTGATGACAAGGTGGCATCATGCCACTTCCCTAATTGATCTGATTGGTTGGTCTGTCCTGACCAACCAATCAGATCTGTGGAGGGAGGTTCAAACTACTGCACACTGATCTGCACATTTCATTCTAGTCCTGAACAGTGTGCAGATCAGTGTGTGATACCCGTCTGTGCTCCGTCTGGCTAGAAATTGCTGCAGTTGGCATCTTTGGTGGCATCGGTTGCGTTTGTGAGTGCGTTCCATAGCTATTGCTGAGCTGCTGTTTGTGATTTTTTTGCATACCGCAGTCGCAGCGTCTTGATCCCTGTCCCAATCCCTGTTCCAGACCCTTCCCTCCCCTCCCTGTGTCCGTGCGGTGACTTTGAGCCTCTGTGCTCTTTTTTTTTGTCGCTTTTATTTTTTTGGTCTTTTTACTGTCCGCTAGCACCGCTGTGTGTGCACCCTGTAACCACTGAACAGTTGATTTTATCTCTGTTCATTTTTTGGTACAGAAGCGTTTTTTTTTCTTCTTTTAGTCATTTTTGTAGCAGTCGAATCTCCCTGTGTGTGTTCTGAGAACTGCCAGCCGCTGATCAGTGGTAAACTTTACTGGTCAGTGTCTGTGCTATTTTTTGTGCTCTGACAACTGAGCGCTGATCAGCGACATTTTGCTGATCAATATCTGCTAATTTTTTGTTGTATCTTTTTTGGTACTTTTTTTTTACTGCAGTAACTTTTTATACTGCAATTTTTTAGTAGGAGCTGCGACATCTGATCGCTGATCAGTAACCTTTTGCTGATCAGGTCTGCGCTCATTTTTTGTCATAGTTCATTTTACTATAATAGAATAAGAGTTACGTTTTTTACTGCAGTAACTTTTTATACTGCAATTTTTTTGTAGGAGCTGCAACATCTAAGTGCTGATCAGTAACCTTTTGCTGATCAGGTCTGCGCTCATTTTTTGTCATAGTTCAGTTTTTTTTTGGTATAATATAAAAACTATAGTGTAATTCGCTCCCATACACGTGTTGAATCACAACATACACACTCCCTTGAATAAAGTTTATACACAACATATACACTACCCCTCCCAATAAAATATGGCCCATTCATCCCAAAGATCATATTCAGCAGAGGAGGCATATGCCTTCCTTGCTTCTGACACTGACTCAGAAGGAGAGGATGCCACGTTTCACTATTTCTCATCCTCCTCCTTCCTCCAGAAGGCGCCCCAGGAGAACGGTTGAGGATGTCCCCCAGCCCCCAAGTGACCCTGAATGGATCCCACCCCCTGATAATTATGAGCCTCAAATTCCTGAATTTGTGGGAAGTTCAGGAATTAATTTTGAGACTCTTTCAAAATCTTTTTTTCTGAGGATCTTGTGAATTTGATGGTGGTGCAAACAAATTTGTATGCCCAACAGTTTTTGGCACAAAACCCAAGATCATAATTTTCTAGGTGGACCCCTGTAGATGCTGTAGAAATGATGAAGTTTTGGGGTCTTGTGCTACATATGGGCATTGTAAAAAAAAAACCCTGAGATAAGGCAGTATTGGAGTTCTGATATTTTCTACAGTACTCCTATATACCGCACAGTAATGACTCGCCCGCGCTTTGAGGCCATTTTAAAATTTTTACATTACAGCGACAATTCGTAGTGCCCTCCTCAAAGCGACCCGTCATTTGACCGTCTTCACAAAATTAGGCCAGTTATTGATCACTTTAGCACCAAGTTTTTTGAGGCCTATACCCCTGAAAAATTCATTTGTGTAGAGGAGTCACTTGTACATTTTAAAGGAAGACTATGGATACCAGCAAGAGGGCAAGGTATGGAATTAAAATGTCTGGGATCTGGTACACCCACTGCTAGATAAGGGTTACCACTTCTATGTGGATAACTTTTATACCAACAGTCCACTCTTCAAGTCCCTCCTTTCCAGGGGTACTGTAGCATGCAGCACTGTACGCAAAAACCAGAGAGGCCTCCCTAGGACCTTGATAACTCAACCACTAAAAAAGGGAGACATCAAGGCTCTCTGTTGCGAGAACATGCTGTTGGTCAAATATAAGGACAAGTGGGATGTCCTTATTTTGACCACAATTCATAAAGACACCAGCACCCCCACTCATGTACGAGGTACCACCAAGCCAGACTGCATCCTGGCTTATAATAAGTACATGGGTGGGGTACATTATATAGATGGCACTGTATAATTCCTATGTGAAATACCAATCTGCAGGTCATGCTGTATCATTTCTTAACTTTCAAGAGGTGGTGATCAAGGCCCTCTTATTTGGTCATCAAGAAGGACCCAGTACTTGTGATGTACCCTGCATTGTCCCAGGTCAACATTTCCCCGGCGAGGCGCCCCAAATGGGAGGATGAGGAAGTACTCAAAAAAGATGCAGAGTCTGTTACAATATGGGGAAAAGGAAGGACACAACTTATCAATGTGACACATATCCTGAAAAACCTGGCCTCTGTATGAAAGAGTGCTTCAGAATCTATCATTCACCTGAGTTTCAGTTATAATTTCACCGTGGTTACCATCTCCTTATACCCATCTGCCCTGGTGCATATCACCATTCCTCCCTTCCAAGTCCTGCTGTGTATCCCCACAGATGTTTATATCCACATGTGGGGTATTACTGTGTTCAGGAGAAATTGTTGAACAATTTCGGTGGAGCAATTTTTCCTTTTGCCCCTTGTGGATAACAGAAAAATTGAGAAAATGTGAATTTTTGAGGAAAAAATATAAATTATTTCAGGTTTCAGCCCAAATTTCTGTACACCTGTGGGGTCCAAATACTCATTTTACACCTTGACAAAATCTGTGAAGGGTGTAGTTTCCAAAATGGGGTCCTTTATGGGGGTTTTGACTGTTCAGCTGTCTTAGGAGCTCTTGAAATTATCATGGTAACAGAAAGGTATTCCAGCTAAATTTGCTCTGCAAAAACCCAGTGGTGCTCCTTCCTTTCTATACCCTGCTGTGTGCAGGTACAGCAGTTTGCCAACACATGTGGGGTATTGCTAAACTCGGAATTAATTGCGTATCAAAATTTATGGAGCATTTTAGTATTTTATCCAATGAGAATGTGTAAATTTTTGGAAAAAAATTTGCCCAAAAAATTTTAATTTCAAAATTTTACCTGATTTTGTTTCAACTCCTATGAAACAATTAAAGGGTTAACACATTTCATAAAAGTTGTTTTACATTCTTGAGGGGATACATTTTCTAAAATGGGGTCATTATAGTGATTTTTCTCTCATAAAGGCCTCTCAAAATCACATCAAACTTATCTAGGCCCTCAAAACATAGATTTTGGTGATTTTCACCAAAATCTGAAAATTCACTTGTATAGTTATAAGCCTCCTATCTTCCTAAAAGAAGTAGAAAATGTTTAAAAAATCATGCTAACATTATGCCAAATGTTAGTATAGCGTTCTGAAGTTATAACCACTTATAGTGACACAGGGCAGATTTGAAAAATAGGGCCGTGTCAGGAAGGTGAAAAGTGGCTTCAGCGGTAAGGGGTTAAAATAAAATTGATTCCAAAAGGTTTAAAAATAGATATTCCATCCACTTTCCCAGACGATAAAACTTTCACAAAAGAATGGGAACACCTCCTTGAAAGCTGTTCCTTTGAATTAATATCACGAGTTATAGCAAAAAGATCAACACTTTGCCAGACACTCACTACTGAAATTGAGAATTATATGAAAATATTAGAGACACACAAACAACATAAAGATTTTAATAACCTAAATAAAAATATCCACCAGAGACTAACAAAACTCGAAAACGATATTATAGAGAGAAAAATTAAAAAATTGGAAAACCTATGTACTCCTAAAGTGACCGCAGACAAAGAGGATCCGCATATAATTCAAATACAAAAAGAACATTCATCTCCCCCGACTACTAGAAGCTACAATGGACATCGATCCCTATCTAAAGAAGGAACATCTAATAACCCTCCCCTGAAGTCTAGATATCAATACCAACATTTCAAAGATTCTAAGTATCCCCTTCAAAATAACAACAAAAGTAGAATTTTTCTGAATAAAAACCATCGCTTTCGTGAAAACAAAATGAACCGCAAAAATGAACATTACCAGAAGATGCCATGACTGGATAATAAAATGATGAGAAGGGAAAACTCCACCTTCCAAAATGACCAGATGAAGTCCTCTCTAAAAACCTCTTTACCTCCAAAAACCCTTACATTGGAAACTGGAAGTACAACCAATGCAAACAAGAGACCTGAAAAAACCAGTGGCACATCGCCTGGAACTACAAATCAGACACTTGACACACCAATACCTACTATCGCCACCTTTTGTCTATCCCCACAGTTTCTACCACTGATACTTCAATAATGAATTTGTCTAATTACACTACACATGATGTATCAACAGCTAGCCTTAATACAGTAATTATGAATCTCCCCAGTTCCAATATTCATCACGAAAATGGCATAGATATAACCGACATTAGAGCGGAGGACCTGCCAATTCAATCTCCTATTAGCTTTTCACCCAGCATCAATTCACCCACTAGTACAACCTCTAATACCTCTTTTTTAGCATTAGGACCAACACGACCATCTACACCTCTGAGCAAAATCTCAGACCCAAGCGGGACTACCCCGATTCCACCTCAAAAAATGTTTACATATTTTTTCCCCTCTTCACTCCAAAAACCACAAAAAGAAAAAAACTGTTAAGGATGTAGAGGAGGCACAAGAAAGATGTGAACCAGTAAAGAAAGACCGGAGAATCAGCCAAAATCCCAACCAGAGTTACCAATAAATAAAAGAAAAAATGATAGTGACAAGGGTCAAAAAATAAAGACCCATAACAATGATCTACAAATAAAAATCTTTAATTTATCCTCACATATGTTATCAAACCAAGAACATTCATTACTTTCAAAAGGACTCAATTTCTGTCCTACATCCACAACAGATGAATTCAACCTACTCATAGATCTGAATAGATTCATCCAAAAATTAACCCTCCAAAGATATTTCTCACTAAAAGTAAGACAAAACATCGATACCACAAATAGTGATATATCCCCTCATCCCTTTCTGCACCAACCTGTGAAGAAAAAATCCTCTTTTAACACAGTGGCATACAAGGGCCCACACATCGAGACCTTCTATGCTAATATGATGAGAGAACTCAGATCTATTAAAACGGAACAAAAATCTATAAGCAACCTCAAAACAGATGAAATAAATGCTTTATCCAACTTGAAGAAGAATCAAAATATTGTGATCCGCGAGGCAGATAAAGGTGGAGGCATTGTCATCCAGGATAGAGAAGCCTACCTTAAGGAAGCCTACAATATATTGTCAGATGCAAACTATTATATTATCCTAAAGAATAATCCAACACAGGAATACTTCATAATTTATAAAAATCTAATAAAGTTAGCATACGATGCAGGAATCCTAAACAAACAAGAAAAGGGCTATCTCAGCATAAATAACCCAATCCTCGCAACATTTTACCACCTCCCAAAAATTCACAAAGATGAGAAAGACCCCCGGACGCCCTATCATTTCAGGAATTGGATCCCTAACAAGCCATTTATCACACTATGTTGATCTATTCCTCCAGGATATTGTAAAAACCTTGCCTTCCTATCTTAGAGATTCAAGTATCCTTATTACGGAATTACAAGATCTTGAAATAAAAGAGAACTTTCATTTCCTCACCCTAGACGTTTCAGCCTTGTATTCTAATATCTCACATGAATTGGGACTAAAATCAATGGAATGGTACTTTCGTAACCAAACGAATATGGATGAAAGACAAACTGAATTTATCATAGAGAGTTTCAAGTTTGTCCTTGAACATAATGTTTTTGAGTTCCAAAGCCAAATTTTCAAACAGGTACGCGGTACAGCAATGGGGACCCGAGCAGCCCATTGTTTATGGGAGCATTTGAAACCCAATTTATACAAGCTTCACCCTTTTGGCCAAAAATAATACTATATAGAAGATATATAGATGATCTGTTTATGATCTGGAGAGGGGATGAAATGGAAGCTAATGCCTTTGTGAAACACGTGAATGACAACTGCTGGGGACTAAAATTCACATCGACCTTCAATTCCAATTCAATTATCTTTCTGGATCTGGAAATAAGTAAAGATAACCAATACCACATCAAAACCAGAACACATTTTTAAAAAGTCGACGGAAATAGTTATCTGAATTTTAAAAGCGCACATTACAACAAATGGCTAAGGAACATACCCTTCAGTCAGTTCCGGAGGATAGGAAGAAATTGTACCACAATAACTCACTATAAAAGCCAAGCCAAAATCATCTTTAATAGATTCCTCGCAAAGGGTATCCGAGGCCACTTATACAAAAGGCATATATCAAAAACCTGTATACCACACAAAATGAATGCTTGCTCCCAAAAAAAACATACCCTTCAAAATTCAACACCCATACATTCTAATTTCATTACAACATTTGATAAGGGCATTAATGCCATCAGATGTCTTCTACAAAAAAAACTGGAAAATTTTGAAAAATGATCCCCATCTGGAAAACTTTTACAGAACGAACCAGCCATAACATTCAGAAAAGCAAGAACTATAAAGAGCATTATTGCGCCCAGTAAATTAAGAACTATAAAGAAATCACAAAGTATCCAAGAAAAAACGGTAAAGGGCGTTTACAAATGCCAACATAAGAAATGCTTATGTTGCTCAGTAATTACAGATAAGAAAACTTCCTTCCGCTCTGACATCACCAAAGAGGAATTCCGTATCAGATATAGAATGACCTGTGAATCAAACTTTGTAGTATACCTAATCAACTGCAGCTGTGGATTACAATATGTGAGACGAACAACACAATCCTTACGAACAAGATTAAATGGCCACAGATGCAAGACAAAATCTGGATTTCTGCTACAAAGTCTTTCCAAACATTTAACAACAGTACACAACAAAGACTTCAGCTGCATCACAATAACCCCCATCGAACATATTCCAGAAGACACACCGGATCGATTAACCACCCTGAATAGAAAAGAATCATACTGGATCTTCAGATTACATACTCCTGAAGGGTTGAACGAAGCGATTGAAACTTTTGAAAATTAATTTTATACTGGATAGTTATCTCCGCGAGCTAAGTGATATCGATCTACCTCAATCAATCTGTCAAATCTAAGATGACGAACCAATATGGAACAGCTATATATAAAATCTCTCTAAAATCTTCTCTACCGTTCATCCGATCCATCTGACCCCTTCATCCGATCCATCTGATATCTCTGGTGACCAAGCAGAAAAATGACGGAACCCCTTTTACCAACATCACTTAGACGGAATGTCCGGTCTCCAGGGAAACAGACGCTAACCTCAAACATCATATTACATCCGCTCCCAAACAGCTAACTATACACTCATAAACAAACAAACATTCAGTATTTTTATACATTTCTTACCTTAAATTGTACTTCCCATTTTGAAAATATGAAATTATAACGAAGTTATTTTACTAACACAGATGACACTTAGAATGATAGACAAACAGGTCTCCCTATGTTAACATCAGTAAGTATTTCCTTTACCCAAAGAGCATTGAATGTGTTTTATATGTTTTATTCCATTTTGTTATTTTGAACCTGACAAAGGCACTTGTGAGGTGTAGTTCCTCTATACCATAATAGAAAGGATATGATTTTAACGGAGATGCGCTACTACTGTGGATTTCTCTGACTTGCAAAAGTATGCTACAATATAGAAATCCTTCGGGCCAGCCACTCTAAAGGTGCATGTGGCAGCGCTTACCCGCCTTTGGCGGAGCATTCTTGGGTCAGTTGATTCTTTGAGGCCACTGTTAGAATTTGTCCTTCAGGGAGATCTGTGATCCCCCCTAAGAACTCTCCTTGTTCCTGAGGGCTCTGTCAGGACCCCCCTTGAACCCCTGGAAGAAGTGCCTATTAAAGTTTTCACTTTAAAAGTTGTTCTTTTAGTAGCAGCTACATCAGCGTTTCTCCCCAAGGTGATGTCAAAATTCCATCAATCCCAGGAGGTGATCCTTAATTCTTTTTGTGACAGTCCAAGAACTTGTAGGGAAAGACTTTGCCACAAACTAAATGTCAGAAGGTGTGTCCTGAAGTACCTAGATAGAACTGCAACCTTCTGGAAGTCCGAAAATCTGTTCATTTTGTTTGCCGAAGTAAACAAAGGGGCTAAAGCTGATTCTTCTACTTTCTCGGCCTGGATAAGGGGTGTCATTATGGGAGCTCACAAGTCCCTGGATCAGGCTGCTCCTGCTCACGGCACCCGGCCGTATGTGTGGGGAAAGATAGAGCATGCTAATATTTTGCACTGTTGCTGTTAGGAGATTGGGATAATGTAAGGTGGGGGTCTCACAGGCACTGGGACCTGCAGTAACTCCCGGACATTTCATATGCAAAAACCTTTTGTTTCTTTGTGCAATCCCTCCAGCAGAAGTGGCCATATACAAGGAGTTAGTCTTGTTTCTAAGGGACCATAAGACTACATTTATGAGAAATTATCTTCACCCAGGAACATTTTTTTAATAACATCTAATTGAAGAAATGTTTATATATGGCAGATTAATGAATTTAAATGTGAATGCCCAGACGAGAATACCCCTTTAAACAGAAAGACCCTCCATCACGTTTCAATGTTCACATAAAGGGAAAGATCATCTGGTCAGGGATCTATCACCCAGGTAAGAAACAGGGGTGTAAACCTTGTGGGTCATGTGTAGCATGCCTGAATGTGGAGATGGCAACGGCTTATGTGAACAGTTCTATTGTTTTTGGGAAGAAGGAGTTGTGGAACCTTGCGGTATGGCAACACACCTGACGGTAGCGCTGACTTGTGTCGCTCAGTTGCTGTAGAAGTATGTTGTGTAATGGGTGGATACTGTTCACCGCAATGGCGTCAAATTTGCTAAGGCATCTGATTTGCCAGACTTCTTCTAGCAGAGGCAGCATCTACCCAATAGTGCTTTGGACTCTCCGGATGACCTTGTTGAGCTGTTTCTTTTCTTTATGATTTAAGCTTCCTCCCCAACAGACAACCACATATGCTATTTATCATCATTTCGTAAAAAAAAAGGTTATTCATATTTTTTTTTATTAATATTAAGATGGTGATTTATAATGATCTCAGCTTCCTCAACAAGTGCAACCCAATCGATGTTGGTTCTCCATTCAATCCTGTTATGAATATCTGCTCCCTCTAGGTACTTGGAGTTGACCTGATCTATGTCTTGCCCATTGATCCTAATTGCTACTATCGTCTGTTTTGTTCTTGACCATCTCCTTGGTCATTGATAACTAGGTTGTTGCTATCACTCCACTTAACAAAGTTGCAGATTGTATTCCTGTACTCCTCGTCATTGCTCTTGATGCAACCAATAATTCTGTCTGAAATTTTTTGCAGGTGTCAGGAAAAAGAGATATATCTGAAGTCCAATGTGTATGGTGCAGAGAAAGGGGGACAGTATGGTCCCTTGTAGTGCTCCCTTGTTGCTGATGATTGTGTTGGAGCGGATGTTTCCTATTTGAACATAATGCGGTAAGTTTCTCAGGTAGTCATAGGTCCAGTTGGTTAGGATGGTTTCAATTTGCAGTGCCCTAAATTTTTTTCTCAGGCCATCTGGTTCTATTGTATTGAACTGGAAAAATCAAAGTATATAATTCTGCTTAAGGTTCTTCTGCGCTGGAAGTGTGCTCGAGGTGTGCTGTGTAGCAGAAACAAACAAAACTGAATCCTTAAGTTTTCCCCATTTTTGGTGCTTTAAATACTTTTTCCTTCATCTTTTATAGGCTCTAGGTGAGATTGTTTTTATCTGGTGAAATAATTTTGTGTCTATTTGTTGATTTTTATTTTATGTGTAGCAGATTGGCAGTATGCTGAGGAAAGGATATATGGGATCTCTATGTACTTTAAACTTGTTTGATAAAATTGACCTAATTTTTTTTTTACATGATCTATCTGCACTTTACACTTATCTATCAAATAGACCTTGTGTTTATATAATATACTTATATATATGTAGCTTTGTGTATGCTGTATTATTTACTTTGTGTTTACATATGTATTAATATGGTATTACAATCATGCCTTATGTACTTTTTATGTTGAATCGTTTTTATTTACGAACATAATACAACAGCAAGACAATAAACATTGTTTTTACAAAACAACATACTCATGGCATTACTGTAAAACAAATAAAGAAGTAAAGAAGATAAGTGATCAGGCTGAAAAAGGCCAGGCACATAGAGATGATATTCATGGGAGAGAGGGGGGAAGGGGAATCCCCCCCCCCCACATATGATCCCTGGAGCTATTCGTGTTATGGGGTACTTATTGTCGAAGGGCCTGCTTTTTGCGCTGTAGACCCCTGGGGTATAGTATTATACGAAAGCAGCTACAGGCGACTGCTATTGTGATCAGGCTCTAGGCAGTTGTCATCGCCTATGTCAGGAATCTAATCAACCGATGAACTTCAAATTATCGCAGGGTCGTACTGAGGAAGACAACCTCTCTCGTAATGATTCCAGTGCCTTCTATTAATAAGCTATCAATTCAAAAATTCGAAAACCTAACGAAAAAATAACAGTTCACAAAAATACACACAATAGGGAAAGTACAGCAGGAACTGCCCGGGTGCCCGGGCCCGAACAGGTCTCGGAACTCTTGTGAATCTTTGAATACCAGCCACGGGCCCCACACCTTTAGATATCTTTCATAGGCATCTGGCTCAATTGCTGCCAACTCTTCCATGCGACACAGTACCGACATCTCTTGAGCCCATTCTATAAGGGACGGACATACCGCGGAACGCCAATGTCGAGGGATAACTGCTCTGGCTGCGATCAGGCAGAACCGCAAAAGACTTTTCTTTTGTAGGCCTATAGGGCCTGGGAGGATAGATAATAAAGCAATATCAGGAGAAGAGGTCACCTGTTTACCTGTGATCTGTGTATATGCCTTGAACACTTGATCCCAAAACTGCCGGAGAACAGCGCAGGTCCACCAGATATGTAGCATATCCCCTCGCTCTGTGCCACAGTGCCAACATGAGTCCGGAACAGATGGGAAGGCCATATGGAGTTGGCACCCAGTACCATCTCGACACAACTTTTTAACCCTTCTCCTGAGCAGCACAAGCAGAAGACATTTTGTGGGTAAAGAGAAAAGAGCATTGCCATTCCTCCTCCGATTTAGAAGCACCCAGCTCCCGCTCCCAATGCTTTACAAATGAGAGTTTAGTCACGTCTGAGCCTTGGGACAAGAGAGAATAGACTTGTGAAATAATGTGTGTTGGGGGGATTTTGATCTAAACAAGTCTTCAAATGTCGTGAGAGATGTCCCGAAGGCTGCATTGGTACCAGCACTAGCTATGAAGGACCTGAGTTGTGAATATTCAAACCACGATGGCGGTTGAGCACCTAGACGTGGGGAGAACTCTTCAAGAGGAGGTATCAATGAACCTCGCAGTATGTCACACATCCTAGGGTCCTCCAAAATTCCCCACCGTAAAAAAGACATTTTAAACATTCCAGGGGGAAATCCTGGATTACGGAATATCGGGGTGAGCGGGCTATATTGTCGGGACAGGGTTCCCTTAGAGATTAGGGCTCTCCACATTCTAAGTGTTTCCCGCAGTAATGTCGCTTGTGAGGGAATGGGTGGAACGGATTCCATTGGAATCCACGGGAGCAGTCGGAGAAGTGTCGGGGAGAGTTCCTGTTCCAAAGACACCCATTGTTTGGAGACGGAATGGAAGTGCCAATCAAAGAGCCGTAGGAGTATCGAAGCCTGGTGATACATCCCGAGATCAGGAAGGCCAGCGCCTCCTCTAGTTTTAGGGCGAGTTAAGACTCTCCACGCTATTCTAGGACGACCAGTACCCCATATGAATTTTAGCACGAAAGAAGCTCGCCGGAGGAGTGCACACCCTGGAAAACATACAGAAACCATGGAAGAACATCCATTTTAAGAACATGAATTCTACCAAACCAAGACAATCGTTTCCGGCTATATTGCTGCAGGTCCTTCAGGGTGCGCTCCATTAGGGGTACATAATTCAGGGTATGTAATTTGGTCAGGTCGCTGATATCCCCAGATATCGGATTGACGTCTGCTGCCACTGGAACGGGAAATTGTCCCTCACATCTTGTACCTCTGACGGAGGGAGCGAGATATTAAGTACCTCAGATTCGAAGTAATTAATTTTAAAATTACTGAGCTCCCCGTATCTTCTAAACTCCTGAATAAGTGAGGGAAAGGAAATCCTTGGCTGTGTCACATATAATAGTAAATCATCCGCGTATAGTGCTACTTTACAATGACGAGATCCCATATGAATACCATGTATGTTGTGATTTTGTCGTATGGCATTGGCCAAATGTTCCATAACTATCACATATAGCAAAGGAGATAGGGGACAACCTTGGCGTGTCCCGTTTTTGATCGGAAAAGAAGTGGAGAGGTTACCATTGACCCTCACTTTGGCTATGGGTCCATTATACAGTGCCAAAATCCTGCTCAGGAATTTGGGGCCCACCCCTATCTGCTTCTGGCCGTCTCCATTAAACCCCAGTGTACCCGGTCGAAAGCCTTCTCTGCGTCTATGGACAACAAGCAGGATGGTAGAGATTTGGCTTTAGCTTTTGACATAAGGAGAAAAGTTTTGTTTAAATTGTCTCTAGCCTCGCGGCCTTGGACAAATCCCACTTGAGCGTTATGGATTATCGAGGGCAGATGAGGACTCTCTGCCAGCACCTTAGAGAATAGTTTAATATCCATGTTAATTAGAGATATAGGTCGGTAGCTGGCCGGGAGAGAGGGGTCCTTTCCAGGCTTAGGTAACACACTGATGTGTGCCTCTAAAGCCCCAGTCGGGAATCCAGAGTCCGAGGAGACAGCACTGAAAACTTTAGCCAAAAGCGGAGACAAGAGTTCCCTGAATTGTTTATAAAATGCTGGGGTAAACCCATCTGGGCCTGGGCTTTTTCCCGCAGGGGTATCCTTAATTACCGCAGAGACCTCTTTGGGTTCAATTTCCCGTTCCAGGGCTGCCACCGCTTCCTCCTCTAGTTCAGGCAAACTGGTCTCTGAGATGTAAGATTCTATTTGATCATGAAGGGGAGAGTCTGTCTTCCCTGTTGCTGGCACCTTAAGGGCATAGAGAGAAGAATAGTATGAAGAAAAACTGTCACACATTTCCACCGGATGATAAACTTCTACCCCTGTTGGTCCCTTAATCTTAGGGATATAGGAAGTCTGGGAGCGGGGGTGAAGGAGACAGGATAATGGACGGCCACATTTGTTGGCATGATCATACAAATAACCTTCGAATCATGCCCTATGATGTACGTATTTCTGATCCAGCAGGGATTTCAGGGTGTCTCGGGTCTGGGTCAACTCGGCCAAGACCTCTGGGGATAGAGATGCTTTATGTCGGGATTCCAGGTTGTGTATTTGGGACACTAGAGTCTGTATCTTAGCGGATTTCTCTTTCTTAAGGCGGGTGCCATGTTTTATAAAGATGTTCCTAATTTTATTTTTAATATATTCCCATTGCTGCGGTAACCCGATGGCATCTTTCTGACCAATATCCATGTCCACTGGCGTTGGGAACCGTGCGGCAATTTTAACGATAGCGACAGCGGGGCATGATCTGAGTACAGATTATTGCCTATGTCTGCCGCAGGATCCCACGCCAGCACGCCATGGCTGAAAGAAGTCAATACGGCTATAAGAGCCATGTGCAGGAGAGAAATATAAGTAGTCCCTACTCTGTGGATGTAGTATCCTCCAAACATCTACCAGCTGAAGTGCCTGGAACTCTCGTTTAATGGCGCGAATCCGACTGAGTGGGATAGAGCTCCGACCCCTAGAAGTGTCGGTCCAGGGATCTAATGGGAAATTGAAATCCCCTCCCACCACTAAGTACCCCTCTGTGAATTCTGAAAGTGCTGTCAGGAGACTCCCACAAGTCTGTGTCGAGTATCTGGCCCATAATTTTTACCTTTAGAAAGACAAAGCGACCAGCATCATCTATCCGTGTTGCGAGAACCTCATGTGGGAGAGACTTGTGCGGGGCTATGGAGACCCCTCTGGATTTGGCCTCTGGGTTGGCGCTGTAGAACCAGTGCAGGAAATTTCTATCTCGGATACCTGGTATACTGGCGGCCTTGAAGTGTGTCTCCTGCAAGAAAAGAATGTTAGCCCGCTGCTTATGCATGTCATATAAAATCTGTGCACGCTTCTGGGGGGTATTCAGGCCCCTGACGTTCAAAGAGTAGAATTTAAGAGTATCCATTTCAAAGTCAGACAAACCAGCCTCCTGAAAAAAAAAGGGGGGGGGGGGGGAATAATTTTAGACAGACGTTAACGCAGGAGAAGGGGGTAGACAACAACACAGAAGGGGAAACACCAAAAGCGAGGTTTTTCGGATCTACTACTCTCCGAGCCTCGGCTTAATATAGAAAAGAACTTTGGGGAAACAAGAAAAAATAACCCTTTCGGCCACCGTGCATTTTGTATTGTGTCAGAAACTATGAAACTTTGAGGCGCTGAGCTAATCCAGCATAGGACAAGAGACAGGGAGGTGCTGAAAATGGTGGGGGAGTAAGGGGATGGGAGGGGGGAAGGAGAACGGGAGGCCCCCACCCTCCCAAGGGGAACAACAAGGCACGCTAGTGAATCTTAGCATTTCCTAAATCTTGTGGAACTTAACGTAAATCTATTGTTTCCCCTGGCGTCCAACACGTATGTGTCAGGGCAAGGGAGGGATCTACAGGCATATCGTGTATGCAGGTATACAGATAAAAGTTAACAAGTAGCAGAAGATTCACACCATAAAGCCTTCGCTCAATTATTCTGGGGGGGGGGGGGCTACCATGGCCACCGCCTCCCCCTCCTCCCTGACCCCGGCGAGCCCGGCGACGGGGGGGGGGGGGCGCTCTCCGGGCAAAGGTGGAGCAACATGTTGTGGTGGCATCGAAAGACCCGGCAATTCAGTGATGCATGGTTCCGGAATGTCCAGTTCCGCTGCCAGAGCATGGATATCATCCGGGTGCCTCACAATATGCCCCCGGCCGGCATGACGGACCTGCAAGCGGAAGGGGAAACCCCAAGAATATGGGATATCTCTGCGTCTCAACTCCTCCAACAAAGGTTTCAGAGCCCTGCGCTTGAGCAATGTCAGCCGGGAGAGGTCTGGCAGTAGCTGTAGACATGATGGCATCCTTTATTTTGTATCGATGGGCTCTACAGATGACGTCTCTTGGTTGCTCACAAGCTGGAGGGCGGGCTTGGAGCGACGATGAGCTCTGTCCAGTTCCAGTGGAGAGTCCGCAGGGACCTCCAACACAGAATTAAATACCTGTTTCAAGGTGTCATGGAGCATCGGGGGTTCTATTTCTTCTGGGAGGCCCGAATCCGTATGTTGTTACAGCACCCCCTATTCTCTGCATCATCCAGCCGATCCGCTAAAAACTGAAGTCATGAGTGGATAAAGCTCTGTCATGTGCGTCAAGCCGGGCACGATGTGAGGATTGTGTTACTTCAGATGATGACACTCTCGTATCCAATCTCTGTACTTCTTCTCTTAATACAATCAGTTCTGCGACATAAGATTGCTCCAACCGGGCCACATAGCTTTCCATGTCATCCCTAGTGGGAATAGTGCGAAGATGTGAACTGAGAGCCCCGCAATTCGGCTAAGGCCCCTTGATCTTGAGAAAATAATACATATGGAGCACAAGTGCCCATTGAGGGCATAGAGGGGTATGTCGAGGTTAGGCCCTGAGAGCATGAAGGCACCGCAGACAGCGGTGATGTAGGTGGGGTATGTGCTGCTGGTGTGGCAGGCCATTTGTCGCCCATGTCTGACCACAAGGCTAGGGAGTGTGGAGGGGACGCCACCACTCCGCCGGCATTACTGTGCGTTGGGGATCCCAGGGAAGCACTGACTGCCGAGGAGAAGGAGAGCGTGTCTTTATGCATCCCCAATGACTCCATGGTGTGTGGAGCTTGCAGGCCAACAGCCAAAGTACATGGGCCTCCCTGTGTCTTAGTCTGTGCAGCTGTGGGGGATGCACTAACCTTCCTCTTCAGTTCAGTGCTGTCATCAGTCGGCAGAGAGGGCACTGCAAGGCTTTTGGCTTTATCTGCCGCATTCCTGTGCTCCGTCGCGGACGCCATCTTGGCCTCGTGTGAGGGCATCGCCGGTGTAGGTGCTGCTGCCTCTGCTTTCCCCGTGGGCCCGGGGGTCTGGCTGTCTTGCGCCTGCTCGATCGCTCCCGGCAGGGAGCGAACCTGAAGTGGTCCGGAGTCTGACGCCGGTGGGAAATCCCCCGCCTGCAGGGGCGCCGCGGCCATGTCTGGCGCACGTGGTGGATCTGGTGCGGAGGCCCACTGCATCAGAAACCTTCCGATACACCGTGTGGAGGAGTGGAGCAAGGATACCGAAGGGGTCTTGGAGCACCCCCTCTTCTTAACTCCCATCAGTAAGGGGGGGATTGGGGTGCTGGATTGCCTTTTGCACGGTGTACGCCAAGGGTAGTAGCGGGAGCTAAGCTGAAATGCGTGCGCTCTCCTCCATGGCTAGGACACGCCCCCTTATGTACTTTTTAGATTTTTTTATTAAGCATGTATCATTATTGTCGTTCAATCACTAATGTATATGGGCATCACAGTGGCTTAGTGGTTAGCATTACAGCCTTGCAGCGCTGGGGACCTGGGTTCATGTCTAAGGGTCAACATCTGCAAAGAGTTTGTATGTTCTCTCCATGTTTGCAAGGGTTTCCTCCAGTTCCCTTAGTTTCCTCCCACACTCCAAAACATTCTGGTAGGTTGATTAGATTGTGAGCCCCATTTGGGACAGGGACTGATGTGACAAGCTCTGTGTGTGCTTTATAAATAAAGGAATTATTAATTTTTATTATGCAGGTTTCAGTTTCCTTATTATTCACTCGCACTTTTGCACTTTAGTCACTGGGTGGCACTGTTCACTTACATGTTTGTGTTGCACTTTGTCTTTATAAGTCTCTTTGTTTGCTTGTTTGTTTTTTATTTAATTTTTTCCCCAATGCCGTTGTAATCATACCTCACTTTGATATTTAGAGCATACTGTACAGACACATTATTATTGTTTGTAGATTCTGATATGCTGCCAGCACCTTTTGTACCTTAGGCATGTTCAGTTGGTTAGTAGTGATCATTAACTTCATGTGTTAATGATGGCACTTCCAGTTTTGGCTGGAATTGTGTATGTGAAGTGTATGTTTCCATATGGTACAATTTGTACTTTGTAATTTGTGTGCTATCTTGGATTTCTTTGTTTGGGTACAATAAATAACAAAGGTCATAGGTAGTTCCATGCTGCACTTAGTACCAGACTTTTGAGCCAACCATGTTTCTCGAAAATTTAGGCAGGGCACCTAAATGCAGTCAAATGTGTAAATGTTGAAGATGTGTCACTTTATAGGATTACTAGGGATTATAATATACTGGCTGACTTTCTGACGTACACTTGAATTCAACTTTGAAATCCGGAGGTCAGGGAACACACTCACTACTCAAATGCCTGCTTGTCTTTGGTCCCAGATAGCTACCTCTTTTATGCTCTGACTTGGTTGGGAGAGTGACTGTCTCTCATATATCTGATATGGTTATCTTAGCGCATTCATCCATCTTGCTGCAACTGGCGCACTGAATCCAAAAGGGATCGGAATATCTATGGATGTTTCCCTCTTGCCTGACACAGGATGGAAAATTCCAGATGGAGTTGTGGGGTGGTGACCAACTCCCCTCATGCTGATCAGCCTCAGTTGGATTAGGACACAATCAAAATATTTCTCAGAGGGTTATCACAACGTATACCATATCGTTAAAGAAAGAGGTGGCTAGGAAGGTTAAAGAGTGTAGTGAGAGGCTCTGAAATACTTAAACTGCCTATCAAGCCTCAGCAAGCTAAGTGTGATTATGACAGATGGTTACCTGAGTGAAGTCCGAGCAGAAATTTTCATTTGTGCTGCTTTTGTTTTGAAGATATTAACAAAATTCTAAAGGTCTAAAGGTTAGCCGCCACCCCCCCCCCCCACATTCACCCGAACCAAACAAAACTGGTTCAAAGGTTTGTGCTACTTTTGTGCTGGTTTGTGCAGCAAAAAATTTCATTTGTGCTGCTATGATTAAAGGTATGTTTAGGATGAACTGCTTAAAAACCTAGTGACTCTTCTCTGGTTTGATCACCAGGAAGTGCTAGCAAACACATTGTACTTTGGAATGAAAAAACTCTGATGACCTCTGGATTTTCTGGGTAATTCCGGATCTTCTTAGGTTTTATTACGTTTTAATAGATTTTTAAAAATTAAAATCTTTTGTACATAAAAAATATTTTCCATTTTGCCAAAAACTTTTTTACACTTTGGTGTACAGACCTATTTAAGGTGTCATTTTTTTGCGGTGTTTTAATTTATATCAATTTGGGACCTATATGACTGTTTGATCATTTTTTATTCAAATATTCATGGATGGAAAAATGGGGAAAAAGTGGCAATTCAGACATTTGGGCGCTATTTTCCATTACGGTGTTCACAACTGGGAATATTCTTTTTTTTAGTTTGATAGAACAACCATTTTGGGACGCGGCGATACCTATAATGTTTATAATATTTACTGTTTATTTATTTTTTTATGTGATTTAGGGAAAGGGGTTGATTTAAAGTTTTACTTGTTTTACATTTTTTAATATATATTTTTTTAATTTTTAAAACATTTTTTACCATTATTTCAGACCCTCCAGGTTACTTAAATCCTGCAGGGTCTGATTGCCAATATTATATACTGTAATACTGTATTGCAGTATATAGCAATTTTACTGTTGATCTCTAATAGCCTGCCATCTGCTGTTATTTGGTCATGCACCAATTCTCAAACCTTGTGGGTTCAGGTGATTGACAACCCACCGGAGAAATATCATTTGTCTGTAACACATGATTCGATTTTACTTCTATTCCATGGAAACATACTGGAAAATCCTTTTCCAAAAGCACTGCATAATCTTTTTCTTTAAACCAAGAGGCCTTGGCCTCACTGTGAACTACATTCCTCTTAAAAGTATAAAGGGGCAACTCAAACAAGACAGCATGGATACAAAGTTTTTCTTTTAAATAGAAGAGATTTATCACAGTCTTTTTTCTCACCAGATTATAGGGGGGGGGGGATGCACGGGGCCCCCACCGCTATTCCCTCAAATGGCCCCCCACCAAGTTTGGGCGGATCGCCCACTATGTGCTCTGTAATAAGTGCAGGTAGCAGTGGCCACCGGTAGACTTGTGTCTATATTTGTTGCATAAAATACAGTGTACAGGATATCGGCATGGTGACGCAGGCGATGCGGTGGCGACACACTCTGCCAGGATGCCAATGTTTTATCCTGAAAGAGGAGGAAGTCATTGCGCATCGTGGGAACAGGAGAAGGTGAGTACAGATTTATTATTTTACTGGGGGCTTGTTATGCATTACGGGGGGCTGTATATTACTGGGAGTGCTGTATATTACTGGGGGGCTTGTTATGCATTACTGGGGGCAGTATATTACTGGGTGTGCTGTATATTACTGAGGGCTGTATATATAACTGGAGGGCTGTATATATTATTGGAGAACTGTATATAAAATTGGGGATTTCCTGATCGTCCTTAAGGCAGCACAAGAACAATGAGATTATGGTCCCTAGGCATCATCACATAGAGACAGGTTAGCACAGCAATGATCAATCACCATGGGGTGGAGCTAACTCCACCCATATAAGCTCAAATAGAAGCATGGGCACCTTGTATTTTATTTTCTCTAGGTCTTCCAAGAGACAAGACGTAAGACGCAGTAAGGGTTTCGAGCCCTAAACACCTGGATTGTATACGCTGTGTAGTAGCGTCCCTCGCTCTGAAGGTGTGCTCCTCCTGGGCAACGGAAGGACACACGGGTTAATACCCCCCTTTCCTCCATTATCCGGCTGCTCTGCTCTCACGCCCTGGGAGTCCTGATACCATCCGGGTGTGGGCTGGATGGTATTCTGGGCAGACCGGAAGTGACGTCGCGCGGCCCCGCGCAACTTCCGGTTTCGGCAGGTACGTGCATCTCCCCTTGTGTTCCCCTGCAGACAATGCAGAAAGGTTCCAGATCGGTGTTTCTACACGCCTGACGTGACCGAAAGTAAGGGGAGCAGTGGTAAGTTAAAACTCATCCCGAGCCTAGTCTCAGGTTGCCATCACGGATCCCTCTGCCACTGTGGTTAGTACATGGTGAGAGGCTACGCACCTTTATTGTATGTATGTGCTTAAAGGGGTATTCCAGGAATCAGCATAATTCATATACAAGTGGGCACTCAAAATATAAGCTAATGTGTAATTAGTTGTTATTTAAAATTTTGCTCCCCTTAGCAGAAAATGCTGATGACATAGACTGTAATGAAGAATTAAAATGCTACTGGCCCTTTAATCAGACCGTTAATTTCCTCCGCGCGGTCCGTTGCAGGACAGAAGATGGCTGCTGGTCACATGTCCACATCACATGTCCTGCACCTGCCTGGGCAGGGTCATGTGATCAGCACTACGTTTGGCTGTAGTCAGTTGGTTGCAGTGCATCCAGTATGGTCAGTGTTGTGGTGATGGCAGTTGCACATCATTACTATGGTAACAGAGCAAGAAAACCTGTTACATCATCACTGGGAGCAGTGCATTAGCGGGAGGAGGAGAAGTTACTGAGAACTAAAGGATCATGGAACTTGTAGTTTCCAGTGGCGGCCATCTTAGTGATAACTCCACCTACTTTAGATAGGCCATAAATTTTGTAAATCATAAAATCAAATTATTTAAGCTCCGTTTTGTGACTAATGACATTGAGTATTGTTGTATTCATTAAGTTATATCATCATGGGTTTTTGTGTCAGACGTTCATATTCCCGGAATACCCCTTTAATGATCTCTGTTGTACTGCCTATGTTTTCTTGTTAGATGTCAGCCTCTAACTCAGGTAGGAAGAGATCTCGCAAGTCCCATCATAGATTCTGCGCTAACTGCCAACAACCCGTGTCCGATGACATGGATCGATGCAAAAAGAAAAAAAAATTCTGTTCCGGGGCCAGCAGACTTTCCGGATGAGACGTACATCTAATTGCACAAGTTTAGGCGCCAGCGGTCTGGCAGGTATGTACAACACTTACTTGTGTCCTCACCTGTTACAGATCTACAGGTTGCGATCCTAGATCTCAGACTTGTCTGAAGGTAATGGAGAAATGAGTTCAGGTGCTGCTCTCTGCCTCCAGTCTGACCCCCTGCTAACTGGGTTAGCCTTCACTATGAGGGTGCGTTCACACGTTGCAGTTAAAACTGCATCGCAATCAGCTCTGAGGTGGTTTTAGGTGCAGTTTTGTCAATTGAACAGGTGAAAGATCTGAACTGAACGAGTGAATGACATTTGTGGAGCAAGTTTCTCCTTCAAAATCAAATTCACTCGTTCAGTTCTTTCATCTGTTCAATTGACAAAACTGCACCTAAAACCACCTCAAAGCTAATTGCGATGCAGTTTTAACTGCAACGTGTGAACGCACCCTCAGGGTTTGGTCGCTTCTATCTCTTCATGATGGCTCCAGAAGTGATCGTGTGATGCTCACAAGTGATCGTGTGATGCTCACACCTCTGAACATGATGCAACTGTGTGACAAGATATACATCTACCGATCACAGTAACCTATTTATATTCTCTGATGAAATCAGTGATATGCATGAAATCTATACTCTGCTCCATAGATTCAGTGGCAGGTGTAGTAACCTGCATCCTCTGCTCTTAGGAGTTAATGCGTCATATTTACTTACCTGGTCCATTTGCGATCCAGCGGCGCGTTCCCTGCGCTAGATTCGGGTCCGGCGGGGATTTATTAAGGTAGTTCCTCCGCTGCCCACCAGGTGGTGCTGCTGCGCTGAAGAGCATCGGAACGCACTGGAATACACCGACCGGGCTGAGTGAAGGTAAGTGCAGTTTTCGCGACACATTTTTTTTTAAAAATGCGGCGGTTTTTCCGAATCCGTCGGGTTTTCGTTCGGCCACGCCCCCCAATTTCCGCCGCGTGCATGCCGATGCGCCACAGTCCTATCGTGTGCACCCAAAATCCCGGGGCAATTCAGGGAAAATCGGCGCAAATCGGAAATATTCGGGTCACACGCCAGGAAAACGCGAATCGGGCCCTTAGTAAATGACCCCCAATGTCTCAGCTGCACTGTGATTATTGGTACCTGCATCCCCTGCTGAGATTTAGGGGTTAATATCTAGTTTTAGGTGCAGGAGTATAAGGGGCTCTATCACTATTAGTGACTGTGTAGTCTACTCTAGTGTTTTCTCTCATGCTATTGTTCACATATCCGGACTGAGTTATCCAGTCTCTGCTATAAGGTGCATGTGAACGCCTGTGAGCGCAGGTGTCTGCTGCTCTAAGTAACGCTGCTGGGCGCATGTGTCTGCTGCTCTGAATAACGCTGCTGACCGCATCTATCAGCTGCTCTGAGTAATGCTGCTGTTGCTTCTTACTCAGGTTTGTGCTGAGCTCTGAACCAGCGATCCATATGTTATGGCTTTGGTGCTCATAAGGTATTATACACTATAAGATATATGTGCAGCACATGGATGGGTATCCCCATGCTTTTTTGATCTGGTTATTATCCGCTCTGCTCTCAGTGGTCATACCGTTTGCCCTATTTGTTAAACAAATAACCGGCTGTATAGATATGGATACGAGTGTACTAAAATTTTTCTACTACACCTCTTATAATCGCATCCTAGGGGTCATGAAGCTGGTGTCACCCTTCTAGGGATTATTCTTATAAATCCATTAGCATGGGGTTTTCTCAGGAAGGGGCTTACTTCCTGTGTACAGTATAGTGTATGAACATATGATCCATATACTATAAATCAGCGCAGCCACTCACACACTTAGGTATAAACAACAAGAAGTTCCTTGTTCAAACCCAGGGGTGTACCAAGCCTGTCTGCTGCCTGAGGCGAGCCATAGAGAGACGCCCTCCGCCCATATATGTGATATATCAGGGAGTGTCAGGACCAGATCCATCATATTGGTTTGGTGTAAAAATAAAGCAATACAAAATGCATACAGCATACCGCCATGTAATATAAAATGCATACAGCGTGCCGCATAGTATAAAATGCATGCAGCATACTGCCATGTAGTATATAATGCATACAGCGTATCACCATGTAATATAAAATGCATACAGCGTGCCGCATAGTATAAAATGCATGCAGCATACTGCCATGTAGTATATAATGCATACAGCGTATCACCATGTAATATAAAATGCATGCAGTGTACCGCCAAGTAGTATAAAATAGATGCAGAATATATATATACACATATTACACACATATATATATATATATATATATACACACATATTACATATATATACACACGTATACATATATATACACACATATATATACACATATATACATATTACATAATTACATATATACACACATATTATACATATATAAACACATATTATACATATATATATATATACACATATTACACACATATATATATATACACACACATATTACACACATATATATATACACACATATTACATATATACATATATATATATACACACATATTACATATATATACACACGTATACATATATATATACACACACATATATATATATATATATATATATATATATATATATATATATATATATATATATACACATATATACATATTACATAATTACATATATACACACATATTATACATATATAAACACATATTATACATATATATATATACACATATTACACATATATATATATATATACACATATTACACATATATATATATATATATATATATATATATATATATATACACACACACATATTACACACATATATATATACACACATATTACATATATACATATATATATATACACACAGAAAATGACTCCAGAAGATGACGTGGAAGCCTTCCTTACTGTCTTTGAGAGGGTCGCTGAATGTGAGAGACTGCCAGCTGAGCAATGGGCTGAAGGCTTGGCCCCTTTTCTCACAGGTGAGCCACAAAAGGCCTACTATGATTTGTCTCTGCAAGATGCCAGGGAATATGAAAAGTTGAAAGCTGAAATTCTGGCACCAATGGTGTAACTGTTACGGTTCGAGCTCAGAGAGTGCATCATTGGGGTTACAAGAGGGACAAGCCCCCAAGGTCCCAAATGTTCGACCTTCTGCACCCTGTCCAGAAATGGCTACAGCCGGATGTCTGTTCCCCAGCAAAGATGGTGGAGTGTGTGGTGATGGACCGCTATGTTCATGTACTCCCCAAGCCAGTGCAATGCTGGGTTGCACAGGGAAATCCCCAGACCACAGATGACTTAGTTCGGTCTGGTGGAGAGATATCAAGCGGTTGAGAACTCTATTGCGGACCCAGCACCCCTGACCTCTCCTTACTGGTGTGCTCGAAGTGACTCTGGAGGCCAAAGGAAGGGAGCCAAGTCCTCTCGTGAAGGACATTCCAAGGCCAAGAATGTACTTGAGACAACATCTAGAGAGAAATCATCTGCTGGAGATGCCATGCTCAGGGTCATATGGCGGCTCAGTGCCCTCTCAATGCGGAACCCATGGACTGTTCCATTGGGAGTCGGAGCTCTATGTTTGCGCATCTTGTGTGCAGTGCTGTTCCAAATATGGAGAAGGGACCACTTTGTGCAATCAGGATGAATGATACCCCCATCATCGGACTCTTGGACTCAGGGAGTTTGGTAACACTCGTGACAGCCCGTATATCTCATGAGTTGGTTCCTGGTAAGACTTTGGGGGTCACTTGTATACATGGGGATACCAAGGTGTACCCAGTGGCCCAGGTTACCTTAAAAACAGATGGGGGTACAATATCAGTGCAAGGACTGATGCATGACATAATTGTTGGTCGGGACTGTCCTTTGTTCTGGGGATAAGGTGGTACAGCCGGGACTCCCAGAGGAAAAAGACAGCCACTTGAGCACAGACCCTGAGGTAGTCCCTGAATTTCCATTCTCTGTCATGTTGGGGGACAGGGAGGAAGGGTTAACTGTTGAAGATACTGTCCCAGACCTGGAGGTGTCTAGGGGTAACTTTGGGACGGCCCAACTTCAAGATGAAGCTCTAAAAGGTGCTTTTACGAATGTAATGGTAATTAATGGGGTTCCTCAGGAGCTAGGGGCAGACAAAAGATTTCCTCATTTTGCCATGAATGAAAATTTGTTGTACCGAGTGACTAAAATCCGTGAGGACATAGTGGAACAGCTCCTGGTTCCCAAACAGTATCGGCGCCTGGTCATGGACCTGGCACATAACCATGTGTTAGGAGGACATTTGGGGGCAGATAAGACAGTAGAGAGGATTCTACGCAGATTCTACTGGCCGGGATGTTACCGGGAGGTCAGAGATTATTGTCAGTCATGTCCTACTTGCCAAGTAACTTCCCAGGTGGCAAACTTTCGCAGCCCCCTAATACCATTGCCGATTATCGAAGTACCCTTTGAGAGGGTTGCCATGGATTTGGTATGGCCTCTGGTAAATTCGGCTAGGGGTCACCTGTATATACTAGTGCTAGTGGATTATGCTACCAGGTATCCAGAGGCCGTTCCCCTGAGAAAGGCCTCCTCCAAGGTTATCGCCAGAGAATTGTTTCAGATATTTTCTAGAACATGGCTACCTAAGGAGATTCTGACTGACCAAGGGACTCCATTCATGTCCATGGTCATGCAGGATCTCTGTAAGGTTCTGAAGGTTACTCAACTACGCACCTCTGTTTACCACCCACAGACAGATGGGTTGGTGGAACGTTTCAACAAGACCTTGAAGGCTATGTTAAAGAAGGTAGTTCAGAAAGATGGTAGGGACTGGGATTACCTCTTACCTTACCTGTTGTTTTCCATTAGGGAGGTACCCCAAGCCTCCACAGGGTTCTCTCCATTTGAGCTGTTGTATGCCTGACACCCACAAGGTCTGTTAGACATAGCAAAAGAGACATGGGAGAGCGAAGTTACACCCTACAAAAGTGTCATTGAACATGTTGCCCAATTACAGGATCGGATAGCTCAGGTCACTCCTATTGTCAAAGAGCATCTCCTGCAGGCTCAAGAAGCACAGGCTAGAGTCTATAACAGATCGGCTCGTCTTAGACAGTTTAGTCCGGGGGATCGAGTTTTGGTGTTAGTACCTACGGTGGAGAGCAAATTCTTGGCGAGATGGCAAGGGCCTTATGAGGTTGTCGAGAGGGTGGGCGAAGTTAACTATCGAGTTCATCAGCCAGGCAGAAGAAAACCCTATCAGGTCTATCATATTAACTTGCTTAAGCCCTGGAAACATAGAGATGCCCCAGAGGCCTCTTGCCTTGTGGCTCAATCAGAGGTCAACACAGAGAATGTCAAGATAGCAGAGACCCTGTCCTCTTCTCAAAAACACCAGTGCAGACAATTGTTGGAGAAAAATAGAGATCTATTCACAGAAGCACCAGGGCTAACTAATGTAATTGAACATGAGATAGTTACTGAGCCTCATGTGAGAGTGAACCTAAAACCATATCGGATTCCAGAGGCCAGGAGGGCAGTCATCACCAAGGAAGTGCACAGAATGCTGAAACTAGGGGTCATTGAGGAATCTAAAAGTGGGTGGTCCAGTCCCATAGTGCTAGCACCAAAGCCCAATGGAGAGTGGCGATTCTGTAATGATTATTGCAAATTAAATGAGGTGTCAAAGGTAGATGCATACCCCATGCCTCAGGTAGATGAGCTTATTGAGAGGCTAGGGCCAGCCCGGTATATCACTATCTTAGACCTCACCAAGGGGTATTGGCAAATTCCCTTATCTAAGGAAGCCAGGGAGAAGACAGCCAGTATGTCAGGATGCCGTTCGGTTTACAGGGGGCCCCAGCCACCTTCCAAAGGGCTATGGATCGGGTCTTAAGACCTCACAGAGAATATTCAGCCGCTTACTTGGATGACATAGTGATCTTTAGCCGGGATTGGGAGAGTCATCTTGGTAAAATCCAAGCAGTCCTGAATGCGCTTAGAAAGGCCGGTTTTACTATAAATCCAAGTAAGTGTGCCATTGGGATGGAAGAAGCCAGATACTTGGGCTATGTCGTAGGGAGAGGTGAGATTAAGCCCCAGATAAATAAGGTAGAAGCCATCCAGGACTGGCCCCACCCACTTACAAAGAAACAAGTGAGTGCATTTCTCGGTATTGTGGGATATTATAGGAGATTTATCCCAAACTTTGCTGAAATAGCAGTACCCCTTACCGACCTTACAAAGGGAAAAAAATGGCCATGATCAAGTGGTCCCCAGAGGCTGAGGGGGCTTTCCAGAAGCTTAAGGTTGCTCTCTGTACACAGCCAGTGTTGATAGCCCCTGATTTTTCTTGTGAGTTTGTGGTGCAAACAGATGCATCAGAGGTGGGCCTAGGGGCTGTAATGTTGCAGGTGGTAAATGGGGAGGAACATCCAGTGTGCTATCTCAGTAGAAAGCTGTCCCCAGCGGAACATAACTATTCAATAATCGAGAGAGAATGCTTGGGCCCTAGATTCGTTCCAGTACTACCTCCTGGGTCGAAAGTTCAGGCTTGTATCAGATCACGCTCCTCTGAAATGGCTAAGAGAGAAAAAGGGTAACAATGCCTGTGTGACCCGTTGGTTCTTGGCTCTGCAAGACTTTAATTTTACAGTGGAGCATAGGCCTGGAAAATTACAAGGTAACGCAGATGCTCTGTCTAGGGTTTATTGCATGCTGGTTGAAGGTGCCCAGACCCCCTGTGTTGGGCAGAGTGGGGGGGGGGGGGGTATGTAGAAAGGCACAAGGTGTTGTGGTGGATGGTAGATACCTGTCACCGTGGTGCGTGGCCTCGGTGAAGTAAAAACCAGTATTGCTGGTGTCAGCGGCGTTCGGCCACTGACACTTTTATTATTTTAGTATAGCTGCAATGCAGCTGATCCGGGACGGGTTTTTTCTGGAGCAGTCACAGTGCTGGGTGGGATGGCTGCTCCCACGTTCTAGGCCAGGGCTTATAGCCCTATGTAAAGCCACCTGTGTCAGGAGAAGGTGGGTGGTTCCCTACCTGTGTGTAGCTGAGTGGAACACAGGGAATAGCAGAGCCAGAGCTGGGCCTTGCTGTGTGGGGAAGTCTGAGGACTGAAAAGGTGCTCCTAACCCAGGAGGGTGAAATACGGTACTGTGCCTTTGAATGTGAACTGTGCTTGATAACATGGACTGAGATTTATCATATGGACTATGCATTTTGTTTTGCCGGCTGGAGCAAGCCCTTTTGCCTGTTATTTTTATGTCTAAATAAAGACACCTGTTTTGTTCACCTGAAAGACTGCTGCCTGGCGCTTCTCTAAAGGCTACCATTTGAGTGAACCCCTACAATATATATATAGATACAAAGAGGTGAGGCAGCACTCGGGAAAAGTTATGAACTCGGGTGCAATTCCCAGGACCTGAACCAAGGTCCATCAAAACATAGAACTGAGGCTTGAGAAAGGCTCCAGATGCAAGGAGCCGAAACGTAGCCTTGACACATGTGTGAATACATGAGTAAGTTTTTCTGATTTCCACAAATCTCGGAGTGCTGCCATTTTTTTGCTGTTCTATATATATATATATATATATATATATATAAGATAAAGTAACCTTACCTGTTCTTGGAAAGTTCAGGGCCTTGTCCTGCAGCGGCGGTGGCGCGGTGGGGGAGCCGGGAGCGGGTTGGACGAGAGCCAGGAGCAGGAAGCCTTGAGCGGGGACGGGGGAGCAGGTAGCCGAGAGCCTGGGGGGGAGACGTGAGCGGGGGTTCAGACGGGATGGAGGGGGAGCCGGTAGCGGAGAGCCGAGAGGGCGGAGAGCGGGAAGGGAGCCTGAAGCTTGAGCGGGGACGGGGGAAGCAGGGAGCCGAGAGCCTGGAGGGGGGGAGTCATGAGTGGAGCGGGGTTGAGAAGGGAATGGAGGGGCAGCCGGGAGCGGAGGTATGGGCGGGAGCGAAAGTATGCGGGGAGTGGCAGCACATTGGGAGCATGGTGCCAGACAGAGCACCGGAAAGTGTTGCCAGCCGGCAGGAGTTTGATGCAGGCAGGGGGGCGAAATCTCGGTGCCGGCAGCGTCGGGGAGCAAGGTGGACTGACCGAGGGCTGGAACGCGGTTCCGTACGGCGTGCGGCCCGGGAGCTCAGTGCCGGTCGGTGCCGCCCCCTCGTTGAGCGGGAAGCGCGCCGCCTGAGGCAAGATACTCAACTCGCCTCATGGCAGGTGCGCCCCTGTTCAAACCTCACATTTATTCTAAGCATAATAATGTATAGTATAGACATTCAATGGTTGCAGCATGTAACCCATGACCTATTTTCTGCTACTTGGTATAGTACATACCTCCTTCATCTGTAAAGGGCAACATACTGTATAGCATGTGCGACTGGCAGATGGCAAATCTAGAAAAGACCTAAAATCCTGGAGAAAACACTAAAATTACAGAAGTTACAGCAAATCAAACCCAAAATCTGCTAAGGGCCGTCAGGGTTATCAGTCCTCAGTAATGAACACACATTCTCATTGTTCCTTTTGTGTATTAACATTCTATCATGTCCTCCTCCCCCCTCCTTCTCCCCGTGGTGTCTGTAGTACTACGTGTCCCAGCATACCAGGAGAACAAAGAAAGAATCTAACACACCATTGTAACATCTAAGTTCACTCCATCATCCTACACAAATTGCAAAAACTTTTCACCACACCCTTCAAACTTTAGGTGTATTTATAAAGTTTTACACTACATTTCTGATGTTATTAAACATACATCACAAGATTTCTCAGGTCCAAGCCTGCAATGAACAATGTCCACAATGGACTTTGCTGGACTTTCCTCACATCTGGTAACTCTGATGAAATACCATTAGCACTATACATGATATAGGCAAAACACATATTTATACACTGCACCGGCCACTTTATTAGGTACACCATGCTAGTAACGGGTTGGACCCCCTTTTGCCTTCAGAACTGCCTCAATTCTTCGTGGCATAGATTCAACAAGGTGCTGGAAGCATTCCTCAGAGATTTTGGTCCATATTGACATGATGGCATCACACAGTTGCCGCAGATTTGTCGGCTGCACATCCATGATGCGAATCTCCCGTTCCACCACATCCCAAAGATGCTCTATTGGATTGAGATCTGGTGACTGTGGAGGCCATTTGAGTACAGTGAACTCATTGTCATGTTCAAGAAACCAGTCTCAGATGATTACAGTATCCACGGAGATCTGATCTAATGACCAACACGCAGTTTATTTTATACCTTTTCAAAGTAGGAGTGTTTATACCATTTGCGTAAATAACTCATGACAACATGATTAATGAGATATAGAAAAATATGGAAAAGGATAAAACATAGACATGTGTTTCCCATTTAACATTTATACAGATTTTCACAACATTGTTTGTGATAACTGATTTATACCCCTACATATCCTTACTGTCCTCCACATCCTTCCAACACCCAAGTCAAAGGCCAACTATTGTGCAACCATTGTACAAAAACAAAATTATACTTCTGTATTCCAGATATTAGTGTGTATAAAGTTCATGATAGCATAAGTGAAGAAGCAGATAACTAAATTAGTTAGCCAAGTAAGTTAAACTACTCTAACAATGACATGGCGCATTATCCTGCTGAAAGTAGCCTTCAGATGTTGGGTACATTGTGGTCATAAAGGGATGGACATGGTCAGCAACAATACTCAGTTAGGCTGTGGCGTTGCAACGATGCTCAATTGGTACCAAGGGGCCCAAAGAGTGCCAAGAAAATATTCCCCACACCATGAGACCACCACCACCAGCCTGAACCATTGATACAAGGCAGGATGGATCCATGCTTTCATGTTATTGACACCAAATTCTGACCCTACCATCCGAATGTCGCAGCAGAAATCGAGACTCATCAGACCAGGCAACGTTTTTCCAATCTTCTACTGTCCAATTTCGATGAGCTTGTGCAAATTGTAGCCTCAGTTTCCTGTTCTTAGCTGAAAGGAGTGGCACCCGGTGTGGTCTTCTGCTGCTGTAGCCCATCTGCCTCAAAGTTCGACGTACTGTGCATTCAGAGATGCTCTTCTGCCTACCTTGGTTGTAACGGGTGGCGATTTGAGTCACTGTTGCCTTTCTATCAGCTCGAACCAGTCTGCCCATTCTCCTCTGGCATCAACAAGGCATTTCCGCCCACAGAACTGCTGCTCACTGGATGTGTTTTCTTTTTCGGACCATTCTCTGTAAACCCTAGAGATGGTTGTGCGTGAAAATCCCAGTAGATCAGCAGTTTCTGAAATACTCAGACCAGCCCTTCTGGCACCAACAACCATGCCACGTTCAAAGGCACTCAAATCACCTTTCTTCCCCATACTGATGCTCGGTTTGAACTGCAGGAGATTTTCTTGACCATGTCTACATGCCTAAATGCACTGAGTTTCCGCCAAGTGATTGGCTGATTAGAAATTAAGTGTTAACGAGCAGTTAGACAGGTGTACCTAATAAAGTGGCCAGTGAGTGTATATTTGCCATAATCTGCAGGACTGTATAAAGGAATAAACTCATAGAACATCTACAGTATCTGGCAAGGGTCATCTCAGGGAATCCAATTGGGACTGCACAACCGTCCAGGAGTTCTCCCCACAGAAGACCAAAATCCTTAACAAATATGTTACTACCCGGGTTTTTGGACTTTGAAGTTCTGAGAGGTGACTCCTAGATAAGAAGGCACAGTCTCCCACATTTATTCCCTGGGTACTATATCTTAGTTGTCCTTTAAAGTTACAGCAATAGCCAAATTAAATACAGCTGAGCGGACTGTGGGTGCAAATCCAAAGATCTTTAGGCAATACATCATTCTCCATACCACTGGTCTACTAAAGTATATCAAAGTGAGATGCCCCCTACAGGAGAAACATCTGAAGACTATGTCTTTGTCCTGTTGGAGCCCGCACTTTTTCTAATCTAGTCATGACCAGATATATTCCAGTGTGGGGGTTGGGTCTAGGTGCCACACTGCACATGTCTCCCACCAGTCTGGGTGTTTCCATACACTCTGAAATTCATCCACCGTTTTAGGGTGGAGGTAGAACTTTTCCTTAATGTTGTCTTTGTCTTTTGTCTGTCCAACGTTTTTGTCCGTCATCGTCATAACACTCATACAACACACAATTTCCTATGGCTGTTTCTTTATAACCTCCTCTGGTCACTTCCGCTGTAATTTTCTTCTATCCACTTACAATTTCCGTCGTATCATTATTATGCAACCAGCCTTTGTTCTTTTAAGAACCTTTCCATTTACTAACATACAAACAACCATCTTTTGATATACTTGTCCTTTTCAACATTCTCTGACATCCTTTTACAGCCTCTTTTCCCTCTCTCTTTCACGATCTGTAGTGCTGGTTTCCCTCCGAATTGCCTCTCATCCTACCTAGCAAATTTTCCCATAATTTTCTATATATCTCTAGTGCCGGCACACACTCGCAGTCACTCTTCCTTAGGGCAGTTTTAACCACTTTTATTTTATTCTTATTTTTTTCCTAAACCGTTTACCCGTTAAGAAATGACAGCAGTCCCCTTCCTTCAAGCAGATTTGGATCCTACCACACAAAATAAATTTATAAAGTCTGACTGTCCAAACTCAGTCTTCTTTGTCTCAAGCGAATTACGATCCACCAACTGCTCTTCAAGGCTGACTCTTTAGGTAGGGGCTATTCTAGGATGGTACTTTCTTAAAACCAGTACAGTACAGTATCACAATAGTGCTATCAAACACACATGTTCAAACTCACACAATACCCATATACACTACCACACATCACATGGAGTTTTCAAATAAACTAACAAGATTCTTTGGACTGGACAATATAGGCATGCAACTCACCGGACGTGGGGAAATCCAAACAAGGAGAGACAGAGCAAATTGTAAGAAAAAGCTTCTTACCTTTTTGTGCAGCTGCATGGTCTGTCTGTCCTGAAAGGATGATCCCTAAGTTGTTCGGTGGGCGTCATGCAAACCCATGTCCCTGTTCGGGCGCCAATTTATGTTAGGGAAATATCCCCATCTCTGTGATGTGATGCGTGGGTCCAAATTATTGTATAGTACGAGCTGCTCGGTGAATCACTCAGACCTTCACATGTTTGAGAGGATTCCAATTTATTTAGGTAGCAGACAGTTTTTATAGGTTCTTGGGACAAAGGAACCTACTGAGCATGCTCACATTCAAATAGCCAATTCAGGATGTAACTGAAAGATGATCTGTGTACACGGGGGGATGGTACAATTCATAGGGGTCTTTTCTATCAATAGAGCCAAAGAAAAAGACACATAGAGGGAGAACACAATAGAAAATGGATTCTATTCCCTCACAGTAATTACATTCACTCTCAAGAGTATAGTCTAGTACAGATATATACTCCATACACTACTAACGTTAGTGTCCAGACTCTATGGAGTTCCCAGTTTCAGAGGTCCTATACATATTTTATATGTACACTACCAGTTATATCTGCTATGTGATCCGTACACAGCCAGTATTACTATATGATGGATACACTGCTAGTGTCTCTGATGTGTCGCCTATGAGCTGGTTCCCAAGCGCTTAGGTCCTGGTGAACATGTAATAACTTCTATGTCTGTTACTTCCAGATCTTCACCTCCATAGAGGAAGATGAGATCACTGTTAAGAAGATTACATGATACATAATTTTCCTTCCGGAATCTTCATTTTCACTCTTGCAGACTTCCAATGCATCAAACCTCTGATTCCATTGGGGGAAATATCACTCGTAGCCAAGGATGAAGCGGGGTGATGCTCACCCTACCCTACTTGCTCTCTCAATTTTACCTAAATCGAGGATGCTATAACTAGCAGCCTGAAATCTGACAGTCAAAACCTAAGAGGTTTAGGTCTATAATAGTAATAATAATGATACTTCTTTTGTGTAGCGCGCTCAGGCTATGCAGTGCTGCACGCAGTTTGACACGCTTTCCTGTCACTAATGGGATCGCGATCTGGTCAACCTGCAGGTGTCTTTTGGGGCGTGGGAGGAAACCGGAGGTCCCGCAGCAGACCCACGCAGAAGCGAAGAGAGCATGTAGGCTCTTTTGCGGGCATTGGCTTGGATGGGATTTGTTCTCAGGATCCCATCGCTGGAAGGTGGTAGTGCTAACCACTGGGCCATGGTGTCTATCAAAGAAATCTTAGACACTCTGGACGTCTTATACTCAGTGTTACAATTCCTTCAAGAAGGATATCAGAAAGGCCTCAAAATAGTCAGTTTTAAGGTTCTGTTTAGAGCCATCAACACTAACCTACAGAGCATCTTCTCCGGTTGAAGATTGGATCCAAATCTTCATCCTCCAGCTCCCTACTGGGACTCGCCTACGGTTCTAAAACAACTCACAGGCTCACCATTTCAACCTTTGGAGAAGACACTTATTAAGTGGTTATCAGTAAAGATTCCTTTACTAATGGCTATTTCTTCTGCAAGGCGCATTAGCGAGCTACAAGCCTTGTCCCATAGGGATCCATACCTAAGGGACTTGGGAGAATACCTTATCCTAAGAACCATGCAAGGATTTCTACCCAAAGTTCCATCTTTCAAAATTATCACACAAGAAATCTGCTGGCCAGTTCTGTTTCCAAATCCCCAAGATGAGGAACAGAGAAAAGGACATCTGCTGGATGTCAGAAGAGCAATTCTGATGTATATCCAAAGAACGAATTTCTTCCGTAAATCCGAAGCACTCTTTTTACAGCTAAGAGGCCCCAACAAGGGGCAAAAAGCCAGCAAAGCTATGCTAGCAAGGTAGATTAGATCTGCCATTGAGAAATGTTATCTTCTAGTGAAATTTCCATCTTCCTTGAAGATTAGAGCCCATTCCACCAGGTCAACAGTGACCTCATGGGCTGAGATGGGCCATATTCCTCTGGATGACATTTGCAAGGCTGCAACCTGGTCAAACTCTTCTACATTTATTCGTCACTACAGGCTCGACTCATTAGTGGCAGAGGAGTCTAAGTTTGGCAAAAGAGTGTTGCGGTCGGCGTGCTTGACCCACCCTTAACAGTAGGTATTGCTGGTAAGTCTCATTGTTCTTGTGCTGCCTTATGGACGATCAGGAATGATAGAACTTACTCACGAAATTCTCTTTTCCTGGAGTCCAAAGGCTCCCTCCCTTCTTAATATGTTCGAAATTATTGCTGTTCAATATTACAAGAAGCCCATGCTCCTAAGAGAGCTTATATGGGTGGGGTTAGCTCCACCCCATGGTGATTGATCATTGCTGTGCTAACCTGTCTCTATGTGATTATGCCTAGGGACCATAATCTCATTCTTCTTGTGCTGCCTTTGGACTCCAGGAAAAGAGAATTTCGTGAGTAAATTCTATCAGCTGTATATATTACTAGGGGGCTCTGTATATTATTGGAGGGCTGTATATATAACTGGTGGCTGTATATATATTACTTGGGGCTTTATATATTACTGAAGGGCTGTATATATAACTGGGGTGCTGTATATATTACTGAGGGGGCTGTATATATTACTAGGAGGCTGTATATATTACTGGGGGCTGTATATATTACTTGAGCCTATATATCTATTAATGGGGGCTTTATATCTATTAATTACCAGGGGCTGTATATATAAGTGGAGGACCGTATATAATCATTACTGGGGGCTGTACACTTATGAATTACTGGAGACTGCATAAATTATTGTTGGGGATGTATGTTTATGAATTACTGAGGGCTGTATGTTTATGAATTACTGGGGTCTGTAGACATCTATGGGGAATGTGATCCAGCCACGAATTGTGTGGCCAGGTCATGGTCCCCTTTACGTTTTTGTGCATGTAGATGCATATATACACAGTAGATGCATATATACACATATACACAGTTTATACGTATATACACAGTATATACACAGTAGATGCATATATAAACAGTATATAAATATATAGACAGTAGATGCATATATACACACAGTATATACACTGTACATACACTGTATATACACAGAATATACATCACACAGATAAATACATATGTAGTGTATACTTACCCTTTTTTGGATGACCAACAGTCGCGTCAGGCGGGTGTTCGGGGTGGATCTTGTTCGGCGTGGCGTGTGGTCGGTTGGTTGCTGGTTTGGACGGGAGGGGGGGGATCACATGTTAGGCCGGGGAGAGTGGCGGGAGGGCGACTGCCTGTTCGGGCGGTGGGGGGGTTCAAGCGGAGGACAGCCGCTTGTTCCAGAGGGGGGGGGGGGAGGACGACGCTTGTTCCGGCGGGGGCGACGAAGGACGGCGCTTCTTCCGACGGGGGCGCGCGTTAGGAGCGGAGGATGGCTGCTTGTTCCAGAGGGGGGGGGGGGCGGAGGACGGCGCTTGTTCTGGCGGGGGCGCGCATTAGGAGCGGAGGACGGCCGCTTGTTCCAGAGGGGGGGACGGAGGAACGGAGGACAGGGCTTGTTCCGGCGGGGGAACAATAGGAGCGGAGGACGGCCGCTTGTTCTACCGGGGGGGGGGGGGGAGCAGAGGATTGACGCTTCTTTCGGCGGCGGGGGGGCGAGCGGAGGACGGCCGCTAGTTCCGCCGGGGGGTTGGAGCGAAGGAGAGCCGCTTGTTCCGCCAGTGGGGGTAGGGGGGGCAGCGGAGGACGGACGCTTTTTGGTCGGGGTTGGGAAGCGGACGACGGCCGCTTGTTTGGGCGCGGGGAGGAGGGGGTTGAGCGGAGGACGGGCGATTGTTCCGCCGGTGTGGGGTTGGGGAGCGGAGGACGGCCGTTTGTTCGGGCGATGGGGGGGGGGGGCGGAGGACGGCCGCTTTTTCGGGCAGGGGAGGAGAGAGCGCGAGCGGGGTTACGAGCGGGCGTGGAGGTTTAGCCATGCAGCGGGATGGGCGGGCAGGGAGGCGGGAACCTTTGCCGGGGGGTGGACGTTTCGGCCATGCAGGGGGATATGCGGGGAGGCGGTCACCTGTGCCGGGGTCGGGCGGACGGCTCAGGAAGGTGGCGGCTGAGGAGGGAGGTGGCGGCTAAGGAGTCAGGGCCCGGGGGTGCGATCTGGAGGGGGCCCCCTGGCGGGGCAAGATGGTGGCCTATAATCCGGCGCTGTTTGCAACTATGCACTGGAGACACAGTGCCTAGGGCAGTGATGGCGAACCTTTTAGCGATCGAGTGTCCAAACTGCAAGCCAAAACCCACTTATCTACTGCAAAGTGCCAGCATGGTAATTTAGAGCAATATTACCTACATAAGGGCCAAATAATACTGCCACATGTTTACCACCACTATTAGTATGCATAACACAGACATATACAGTGCACACATATATACAGTATGCATACACAGACATATATAGTGCACACATATATACAGTATGCATAAAACAGACATATACAGTGCACACATATATACAGTATGCATAACATAGACATATGCAGTGCACACATATATACAGTATGCATAAAACAGACATATACAGTGCACACATATATACAGTATGCATAACACAGACATACAGTATGCATAAAACAGACATATACGGTGCACACATATATACAGTATGCATAACACAGACATATACAGTGCACACATATATACAGTATGCATAACACAGACATACAGTACACACATATATACAGTATGCATAAAACAGACATATACAGTGCACACATGTATACAGTATGCATAACACAGACATATACAGTGCACACATATATACAGTATGCATAACACAGACATACAGTACACACATATATACAGTATGCATAAAACAGACATATACAGTGCACACATATATACAGTATGCATAACATAGACATATACAGTGCACACATATAGACAGTATGCATAACACAGACATATGCAGTGCACACATATATACAGTATGCATAAAACAGACATATACAGTGCACACATATATACAGTATGCATAACACAGACATACAGTATGCATAAAACAGACATATACGGTGCACACATATATACAGTATGCATAACACAGACATATACAGTGCACACATATATACAGTATGCATAACACAGACATACAGTACACACATATATACAGTATGCATAAAACAGACATATACAGTGCACACATGTATACAGTATGCATAACACAGACATATACAGTGCACACATATATACAGTATGCATAACACAGACATACAGTACACACATATATACAGTATGCATAAAACAGACATATACAGTGCACACATATATACAGTATGCATAACATAGACATATACAGTGCACACATATAAACAGTATGCATAACACAGACATACAGTACACACATATATACAGTATGCATAAAACAGACATACAGTACACACATATATACAGTATGCATAACACAGACATATACAGTACACACATATATACAGTATGCATAAAACAGACATATACAGTGCACACATATATACAGTATGCATAACATAGACATATACAGTGCACACATATAGACAGTATGCATAACACAGACATACAGTACACACATATATACAGTATGCATAACATAGACATATACAGTGCACACATATAAACAGTATGCATAACACAGACATATATAGTGCACACATATACAGTGCCTACAAGTAGTATTGAACCCCCTGCAGATTTAGCAGGTTTGATAAGAAGCAAATAAGTTAGAGCCTTCAAACTTCAAACAAGAGCAAGATTTATTAACAGATGCATAAATCTTAGAAACCAAAAAGTTATGTTGCTCAGTTAAATTTTAATAAATTTTAAACATAAAAGTGTGGGTCAATTATTATTCAACCCCTCAAACCACCAGAATTCTGTTTGGTTCCCCTAAAGTATTAAGAAGTAGTTCAGGCACAAAGAACACATTTGGATTAATTATCTGTTTTTCCAGCCTTTTCTGACTATTTAAGACCCTCCCCAAACTTGTGAACAGCACTCATACATGGTCAAAATGGGAAAGACAAAGGAGCATTCCAAGGCCATTAGAGACAAGATCGTGGAGAGTCACAAGGCTGGCAAGGGGTACAAAACCCTTTCTAAGGAGTTGGGCCTACCTGTCTCCACTGTTGGGAGCATCATCCGGAAGTGGAAGGCTTATGGAACTACTGTTAGCCTTCCACGGCCTGGACAGCCTTTGAAAGTTTCCTCCCGTGCCGAGGCCAGGCTTGTCCGAAGAGTCAAGGCTAACCCAAGAACAACAAGGAAGGAGCTCCAGGAAGATCTCATGGCAGTGGGGACATTGGTTTCAGTCAATACCATAAATAACGTACTCCACCGCAATGGTCTCCGTTCCAGACGAGCACATAAGGTACCTTTACTTTCAAAGCGTCATGTCAAGGCTCATTTACAGTTTGCTCATGATCACTTGGAGGACTCTGAGACAGACTGGTTCAAGGTTCTCTGGTCTGATGAGACCAAGATCGAGATCTTTGGTGCCAACCACACACGTGACGTTTGGAGACTGGATGGCACTGCATATGACCCCAAGAATACCATCCCTACAGTCAAGCATGGTGGTGGCAGCATCATGCTGTGGGGCTGCTTCTCAGCCAAGGGGCCTGGCCATCTGGTCCGCATCCATGGGAAGATGGATAGCACGGCCTACTTGGAGATTTTGGCCAAGAACCTCTGCTCCTCCATCAAGGATCTTAAGATACGTCGTCATTTCATCTTCCAACAAGACAACGACCCAAAGCACACAGCCAAGACAACCAAGGCCTGGTTCAAGAGGGAAAAAATCAAGGTGTTGCAGTGGCCTAGTCAGTCTCCTGACCTTAACCCAATTGAAAACTTGCGGAAGGAGCTCAAGATTAAAGTCCACATGAGGCACCCAAAGAACCTAGATAACTTGGAGAAGATCTGCATGGAGGAGTGGGCCAAGATAACTCCAGAGACCTGTGCTGGCCTGATCAGGTCTTATAAAAGACGATTATTAGCTGTAATTGCAAACAAGGGTTATTCCACAAAATACTAAACCTAGGGGTTGAATAATAATTGACCCATACTTTTATGTTTAAAATGTATTAAAATATAACTAAGCAATATAACTTTTTGGTTTGCAAGATTTATGCATCTGTTAATAAATCCTGCTCTTGTTTGAAGTTTGAAGGCTCTAACTTATTTGCTTCTTATCAAACCTGCTAAATCTGCAGGGGGTTGAATACTGCTTGTAGGCACTGTATACAGTATGCATAAAACAGACATACAGTACACACATATATACAGTATGCATAAAACAGACATATACAGTGCACTCATATATACAGTATGCATAACACAGACATATACAGTGCACACATATATACAGTATGCATAACACAGACACATACAGTGCACACATATATACAGTATGCATAACACAGACATATATATGCATGGCACATATATATACACATATACATACAAATATACACAGCACAGATACAGACACACACATATACTTTTATACACATAACACAGACATAAACACACACACATGTGCATAACAAAGACATATTATATATCTGTGTTATGCATATGTGTGTAAATGTCACATATACACACACATATATGCATTGCACAGGTATATATGTATGTGAACTGTATAAACAAATTTTAGACACTGTACAACTTACAGTTATCTATGAGGAAGGCACACAGCAGCCTCTGGATGTTCCGGGTCATAGCATCCCCCTCCCCCTCTCTCTCTGTCCCTGCTCCTCTTTAGGTCTCCTAGTAGGAGAGGCGGGGGGGGGGGGGGGTGCTGCCTCCTGCTCCCACTGGGAGCTTCTTATAAACATTTAGAGCACAGACAGACAGGAGCACAGGCATTATCCTGCACCCGGCCAAGTGCTGCATCTGAGGGACCCGCAGGTCCTCAGTTTAGAAGAACTGCATCTACCCCGTGCAGTGTGACCTGTCTGCTCTGTATCTGAGCGCAAGGGGCAGATGCTGTTCTTCTAAACTGAGTACCTGCGTGCCTTTCTCTCTCAAGGGCCAGTCGCAAGTGCACTCCCTGCCACTGCACACGATGGAGGATGATGGCGTGCATGCCAGCAGATAGGGCTCTGCGTGCCCTGTCTGGCACGCGTGCCATAGGTTCGCCACCACTGGCCTAGGGTGACCCGCTTTGAAGCAGTGAGATATTTTATTTCTTTTTTAAAAAATGGATGTAAGCGGAGCAGGTGTGCACCCCCACTTGCTCCAAAAAGTACTGCATTTTTTGGACTATAAGACGTACATTTTAGCAAGAAAAAATCTTGCTAAAAAGTATCTGTGTCTTATAGACCAAAGGTTAGGAGGATGCAGCACTTCCAGACCCTCCTGACCGCTGTAATGGAGATCGGACGAGACTCTGACATAGCGTTACACCTGATCTCCCAGAGAGGAGATATTCCGCACTGCTCTCTCCCCTCTCCAAGGTGTCCCAACGTGCCTACTTACTGCCTACAGGTCCTGTGGTCATATCAGAATCATGTGACTGATCACATGCTTACTACATCACCACAGGTCCTGATACTGCCAAGAATGGGGACATGCTGCGCTTATACAGGGTCAGAAGAATGTGTGTATTCATGTAGAGTAGTTCTCAGTGTGTTCCTTATATTTGTATAGCAGACCTGTGTGTTTGGTCATGTGTATAGTTGTGTCCAGTGTGTTCCTTATGTGTATATACCAGACCTGTGTGTATTCATGTGTATGGTAGTTCCCAGTGTGCTCCTTATGTGTGTATAGCAGAGCTGTGTGGGTTTATGTGTACAGTAGTGCCCAGTGTATTGTGTGTATAACAAAGCTGTGTGTGTGTTTATGTGTACAGCAGTGCCCGGTCAGGGTGTGCATAATTTTTGTGCATGTCGCAGTGCCCATTGTGTGTAGCAGTTCACAGTGTATGTAACAGTGATGAGTGTGTTGCTATTGTTTGTGTGTGTATAGCTAAGCTGTGCGTGTAAATGTATGGATGTTGCAGAGCTTTCTGTGTAAATGTAAGGATGTTGCAGATTTGTGTGTGCTGTGCTTTTGTGCCACCAACAGTATTGCACTGAACATCCTGTACAGTGCCTGTCACATAGGAAGCGCCTGATCACATTTCCTGTGTCACTACTGCAGGAGCTGGGTAAGAGAAAAAAGGAGGAGGACGTCATTTTCCTAAAGCTATCTGATGTGTAAGAGGCAAGGTTACTAACATTAAACCAGCACCCTGAAGAGAACAGAAAACTGTTAGAAACAGTCCATGTCATGTTCCTGGGTTACACTGAATGTAGTTTCTACATGGGGTCAACTTTAGTATCATTGGATAGTTTTTTACATTTTTAATTCAATATTTTTTTATTTTTTGATCTGATTTCTCAAGATTTTTACACATTTTTTACTTTTTTAAACATTTTCAGCAATTACAGCGCCATCTTTCAATGAAAATTACATGAATCATAGACTGAATCAATATAGTTTTTCCTGGGGAACCCAAATCTGCAATAAAAAGAATTGGGATTGCTGTTTGAGATTGTAAAGTTGCCCGCACCCACCCCCAATGAGCGGAGGTAGGAGGAGGAGTTTGGTATCATTGGATAGATTTTTGAAAAATATTTGACATATTTTAGTTTTACATATACAGTGGCCTCATGATTAATCGTAGCTATAAAAACTCATATATAAATTCGCCTGACCTTAACCCCATATAAAATCTATGTGGTAAAGAAACAGATGAGAGAAAGCAGACCCAACAGCTGATCACCTCCATGGCATGCTGCAGTGATGCAGTCATTCATGCGAAAGTAAAGCCAAGTATTGGGTGCATTTACTGTACTGTACATACTTTCCATTTGGCCAACATTTCTGTGTTCAAAAATTTTTTTAACGGTTGATCTTTTGGGTTTTCGTTTGCTGTAAGCTATAATCATAAATATTAACCCCTTTCTGCACCTTGACGTGATTCTATGTCATAGGATGCCGGTCGCCCCCCGCACTTTGACTTAGAATCACGTCATGGCGGTCGCCCGGGCTCAAAGGCTTACGGTAACACCCGCAATCGGTGCCGGCATCGATCGTGGGTGTTTTCCTGCTGATCGCTGCCGGTGGCTTCAAAAAGATGGCGGCGCCATCTTTCCAAAGATCTTCACTCCCCGTGATGTCATCGGGGAGCGCGATCCGTCGCCATGGTAGCGTTGGGTCTCACGAAAGGCTTAACCCACGCATTACAATGTGCTATCAGCATATTGTAATGTATGAGGAGTAAAATCCCCATATACTGCCAAAAAAATTATAATAAAAAAGCCTAAAAAATCATAAACACATTAGGTATATGATAACGGTTTTTCACTGCGTTTAACCCCGTAACGGAAAGTCACGGAAAGTCGAAAATGGAACTTTTTTGCAATGGAAAATGGAACTTTTATTTAAAAAAAATAAAAAATTCTATAAAAGTGATCAAAAGGTCGCACAGTCCTAAACATTATTGTAAACGTTATCTGCAAAAAACGACACCACCCACAGCTCCATACACCAAAGTATAAAAAAGTTATCAGCCCCAGAAGATGGCAAAATCCCCCCAAAAAATTTTGTACAGGAGGTATTAATTTTTAATTTTTTTAAATGTATGAAAACATTATAAAACCTATATAAATTTGTTATCTCGTAATCGTACTGACCCAAAAAATAAAGTAGACATGTCATTTGGGGCGTACAGTGAAATCCGTAAAATTCAAGCACACAAGAATACGGCACAAATGCGTTTTTTTTACCAATTTCACTGCATTTGGAATTTTTTTCCCGCTTCCGAGTACACGGCATGGAATATTAAATATAAATATTTTGAAGTGTAATTTGTTACGCAGAAAATAAGCTGTCACACAGCTCTGTACATGGAAAAATAAAAAAGTTACAGATTTTTGAATGTGGGAATGAAAAATGAAAACGCAAAAACGAAAAAGGGCTGCTGCGGGAAGGGGTTAATACTTTGTAACGGTTTAATTTTTGGCCAAAATTACTATATCGTCTAAAGAAAATTACAGCTTGTAAATTACACCTCCATTTTGTTTTAACCCCTGTGTAGCATTTAAAGGTTTAACACACTTCTTAAAGTAGATTTTTTACACATTGAGGGGTGGCATGATTTATGGGGTTTTACGTTTATTTAGGCCTCTCAAAGTCACTTAGACCTGAGCATGTGCCTCTAAATAAGGGTTTTGGTGATTTTCATAAAAATGAGAAAAATTGCACCCAGAATTCTGAACCTCCTAACAACCTAGAAAAGAGAGAGGATGCATAAAACCCTATGCCGATATAAAGCAGACATTCCAGAAATGTTAGTTATAAAGTTACTTGGTTGCTATGACTATCTCTCTGAAAAGCAAAACATTTTGAACTTTGAAAATGAATAATTTTTTGAAATTTTTGCCAAATTTCATTTTTTTTAATGACTAAACACAAAAGATATCATTAAAATTGATATCCATTACTTTGAAGTACAATGTGTGACGGGAAAACAATCTCAAAATCCCCTGGATATGGTGAAGCGTCACAAAGTTCTAACCTCCTATAATGACACAGGGCAAATTTTAAAAATCAGGCCTGGTCCTAAAGGTCTAAAATGGCTTGGACACAAAGGGGTTAACATAAATAAAGCACTCTTTGTAATGACTCACTGCAATATGAGTTTCACTATTTGAATTCAATTACTGAAAAAAAAGAATTTTTTGCTGATACTGTAATTTATTAAGATGCATCTGTATGTTGAGGTCAGGTGCTTTTTCAAATCGTTCCTCCTATTTATGAATTGCAGGATCCATGTGTGTTTTCGACATCAGATTCAGTGGACCTCATAAATGACGAGGATTTGTTTTTAATAAAATGCTTAACTAGGGTGTGTTTATTATTTTAAACATAAGTCATGGTGCAGTATAATACACAATGCCCACTACTAAGGTCAGGGCTTAGTGTTATCCAGTAACAAAGTAATATCACTTTTCCATTACCTTGATACCCACCACCACCAGGGATGCTGGGAACAGCTGTGTTCAATCCAGTACCCGACCATTTATACAAGGTTGGGTACGGGGTGGCTGCTGGGTGGTATTATTGGGCCGAGAAAGGCCAAACACTATGGGCTCTCCCACCCCAGTGATATCAGACTGCTATGCGACAGATTCATGAAATGTGTCGCACATTCTTCATGAATCTGGCATATCCTGCACTGCTCTGACAGAGTTCAGCAATTTTGGTGGACCTTTAACAAGGGCGTGCAACACAATTCTGTCAGACATTTCAAGATAAATGTTGGGCATGGTCCGATTGTGCACTGGAACTGGCGTGCAGAATTTTGCAGCCTCGACACAAATGTGTCACGGACATTTCATAAATATATGTGCAAAGTCAGACAAAAAACTGTCGCAGGGACTTTAATGTGGGCCAATGAGTCAAAGTGAGTACATTTTTATAAACCATAATACACAACAGCAATAAGAAATTACACTCTCAAAAAATGCTAAAACAAAAACCACGCAATATCTGGTAGCAATCCACTAATGATTTTTTTCAGTTAAGATTCCTAGAATCCAGGATGTATCTCATATGTCCTTGGTTATAGAGGTGCCACCATGTGAGGATGTATGAGATACATTCTTGGCAGGAAAAGGAGTAATTTAGTTGGATCTGTATGCTATAGTCATTGTTTATGAATATACGGTCCTCCAGAAGCCCCCTTATTAATAAAGTTCTCCAGCAGCCCCTCTTATTAATATACAGTCCTCCATCAGACACCCTTATTGATATGCAGTTCTGCAGCAGCCCCCTTATTAATATATTGTACTTCTGCAGCCCACTTTACAATCCTCCAGTGGTCCCCAGTTATGGTTATACAGTCCATTTAGAAGCCATATAAAAAAATAAATATTTCATGCCGTGTACTGGGAAGCGGGAAAAAAATTCCAAATGCAATGAAATTGGTGAAAAAATGCATTTGCACATTTCCTCAAATTACATATCAACTTTGTTCTTTGAGTTGATGGGGATAAAAAATTTGTAAAGGTTTTATAATGTTTTCATACATTTACAAAAATTAAAACCTCCTGTACAAAATTTTTTGGGGGGATTTTGCCATCTTCTGGTGCTAATAACTTTTTCAAACTACAGAGCTGTGGGTGGTGTAATTTTATGCAACTTTTGATGACATTTTCAATGCTTCTATTTTAGGACTTTACAGCCTTTTGCTCACTTTTTATTGAATTTTTTATATTTTTCAAATAGTGCCATTTGGGCGCTATTATTTTCATTACGGGGTTGAACTCAGTGAAAAAACATTATTATATTTTATTAGATCGGGCATTTTTGGATGCAGCGATACCTAATGTGCAAAAGAAAATGGGTAAGAACAGGTTGGACCCCTTTATTCTGAAAATGGGGCATCGGTGACTGGAGACCAAGAGAAGGCGGAGATACTTAATAGGTAGACATGATCCAATCTAAGCTCAATAATATCAATGTGTACAAAGCTCCTGGACCAGAAGGGTTACACCCCAGAGTTCTTAAAGAACTCAGTTCTGTTATTGCTGTACCACTGTCTAAAATCTTCAGGGATTCCGTAATGTCTGGTGTGATGCCAAGTGACTGGCGCGAGGCAAATGTGGTGCCAATATATAAAAAGGGCTCTAGAACTTCGCCAGGCATTTACAGGCCTCTAAGCTTAACTTCCATTGTGGGGAAAGTATTGGAAGGGTTAGTAAAAAACTACATACTGGAGTATGTGACATCAAATAGAATAATAAGTGACAGCCAGCATGGGTTTACTAAGGATAGCAGTTGTCAAACTACCCTTATATGCTTCTATAAAGAGGTGAGCAGGTGCCTGGATGGAGGAGCAGCTGTGGATATTGTGTTCTTGGACTTTGCAAAGGCATTTGACACTGTCCCTCATAGACACCTGATGGGTAAAATTAGGGCTATTGGTTTGGCAGAAATCATTTGCAATTGGATTGAAAACTGGCTGAAGGATCGTATCCAGAGAGTTGTGGTCAATGATTCCTACTCGGAATGGTCACCAGTTATGAGTGGTGTACCCCAGGGTTCTGTGCTTCGCCCACTACTATTCAATATATTTATTAATAGCACTGTGTCTATTTTTGCAGATGACACCAAACTGTGTAGTGTAATACAGTCTATGGAGGATGTTCATAGGCTGCAGGGTGACTTGGACAAACTGAATGTTTGGTTATCCAATGTGGATAAATGTAATGTTATGCACATGGGGGCCAATAATCCAAAGGCAAAATATGTCCTTGGGGGAGTAAATCTGGGAGAGTCCATTGTTGAGAAGGACCTGGGAGTACTAGTAGATCATAAATTGAATAACAGCATGCAATGTCAATCAGTTGCCTCTAAAGCTAGTAGGATCTTGTCATGTATCAAAAGTGGCATGGACTCTTGTGATAGGGATGTAATATTACCACTGTACAAGGCATTGGTTCGGCCACACCTGGAATATGCTGTCTAGTTCTGGGCACCGGTCCATAAAAAGGAGGCCCTGGAGCTGGAGAGGGTTCAACGTAGAGCCACAAAATGATAAGGGGTATGGAGGGTCTTAGTTATGAGGAAAGATTAAAACAACTAGATTTATTTAGTCTGGAAAAGAGACGACTATGAGGGGACATGATTAATTTATATAAATATATGAACGGTCCATACAAAAAATATGCTGGTAAGTTGTTTCAGATTAAATCAAATCAAAAGACGATGGGGCACTGTGTCCGTTTGGAGAAATCAAGGTTTAATCACCAGAGGCGACAGGGCTTTTTTACTATGAGAACTGTCAATCTGTGGAATAGCCTGCCTCAGGCGCTGGTCACAGCAGGGACAGCGGACAGCTCCAAGAAGGGTCTAGATGCCTTTTTACACCTAAATAACATTGATTGTTATGCTATATAGAATTGTTTCCCCTAAATCCCTTCCTCATCCAATCCCTACCCTTCCTTGGTTGAACTTGATGAACAAGTGTCTTTTTTCAACCGTATAAACTATGAAACTATGACTTTTAAGGAAAGGGGGTGATTTGAGTTTTTAGGTTTTTTTTTACTTTTTAAATTTTTACTATTTTTCAGACCCCCTAGGGTACTTTAATCCTTGGTTGTCTGATTGATCCTACCATATTCTGCCATACTACAGTATGGCAGTATATGGGGATTTTCCTCCTCATTCATTACAATGTGCAAATTGCACATTGTAACAAAGAGGTTAACTCCAGGCACCTTCAGAAGACCCGAGGCTGTCATGGCAACTGGTCACCGTCCCCCGATGATGTCATGGGGAGCAACAATCTTCGCCAAGATGGCGGTGCCCATGCGCAGCCATCTTTTTGAAGCCAGCGGCGATGGACGGATTAACACCCAAGCACCAATCGCAGGTGTTACCAGTAAGTGTTTGAGCACATGCAGTGCGGTAGCAATGCTGCTGGACATCACTCCTAGTGCTCTCTGTGAGCAAAGAGCTCTCCCTATTATCTAACCATTTCTGGCTAGTCTACTAGTAGTAGTACTGTGCTGTGCCAAAATATGCTGGCTAGGTGTAATGGCACTATTCTGTGCCCTGATATGTAGGATAGGAGTAGTAGTACTGTGCTATACCCATATATGTAGGATAGGAATATTAGTCCTGTGCTGTACAATAGTAATACTATGCTATGTCCAATGTAGGAAAAGGTGTCACAAAAAAGACATATAAACAAACAAATCAGGAGGAAGCACACATAAATAACTAGAGCCACTGCATGCAACTCTGTGTCCAGAGAATGCAAATAGAGTTGAAGTCTGGGGACTGGCCCCCTAAAATCCAAAGAAGCAAAACTACCACCCCTCTTGACAACCTGGTAGCTACGCCTCTGGCACCAATGATCCATTACAGGTAATAGCTGGTGGTGTTACAGTGTCAGAAGATGTATCTAGTCAATACTGAACTGCCGTATGCTTTATGACAAATCCATACTACTTGAACTACTATAGATCTAATTTCTTCTTGATGGATGACAATGTGCCTTCTCATCGAGGATTCAATCATAAGGGAATCCAGGATGGAGTACAGGCGGTCTCCTGCTTAAGAACACCTGACTTACAGACAACCCCTAGTTACAAACGGACCTCTGGATTTTGGTAATTTACTGTACTTTAGCCCTAGACTACAATAAACGGCTATAACAGTTATCAATGGTGTCTGTAATGAAGTTTTATTTTTAATCTTGGTTCTTATGACAATCCAACAATTTTAAAATCCAGTTGTCACAGAGACCAAAAAAATTTGTCTGGAGTTACAAATATAAAATATACAGTTCCGACTTACATACAAATTCAACTTAAGAACAAACCTACAGAACTTATCTTGTATGTAACCTGGGGACTGCCTGTACATCAAATGGGAGTGGGCTGCACTTTCTTCACTCCTGAATTGCATTGAAAATCAATGGAATCAGTCGCAGTGTGTAGAGTCATAGCTCTGTACCTCGGAGCCTCAATGATTTTTGGCCCACCATTCAAGAAGAGTGGGATGCCGCCTTAGCAGATAATTAGGTGACTAGTGAACCTGCATGAAGTTTGGTTGTCAAGCTATGCTCAGGGCTAGATGACAAGTCATAATTTTTTGTTGGGGTACATCCACCACTGTTGTTGGCTTTTGTTGGCAAATTGTTTGAGTTGAGGGAATCACCAAGGCATGCTTCCATTTAAATGTCCTACTTTCATGATATGATATCACTGGAACGTGAATATTTTATGCAAAATATCCCAAACTTTTTTGGAGTAGTGATTAGTTTTGCTTTTTAACACATAGAGATGAAGACTACAGTCTAATAATAACAAAAATATCTACATCTAACCCAACTAATGCATAAGACCTTACATGACTGGATTATATATTGTTTGGAGACAAGATCATTTACAGTTAATATGTTAAATCTAATGTACACGTCCTCCAACCTTTTCTAGGAAAGCAATAGCAACCATTTATCTGTAACTCATGTTCATGTGGATAAATGAAGGACTTTCATCATGATTTGATAGAATTTATTACATCTGGTTTGTGCAGCCTGATACCTTGACTAATGTTAATTTGTGTCGAAATGTCTTTTATTTTATTCCATGCAATATTGTATCACAGTATACAACATGTCCTCAAGACAAACCAATATAATACATGTTATTACAACTCTCTGCTATGTAATTGTGCATTACATGAAATATCTTGTCCTGAATAATTATGTTTGGAAAATGAACAAAGGAAATTAATTACTGAGGTTGCCTTAAAATCATCTTGTCTCGCCAATAAGAGATTGTTTTAACAAGTAACTACGTGATTCAGGTCACTCATCTATCTGCTGCACAGAGCTTTTAGTTGGGCATAATACCTTTTAAAACAAATCTGTGCAGTACATATCTTATGGGAATGTGTCATCAGAAAATATCTACATCAATGTTTTAAAGAATTTTAGTGACTTGTTTAAATTTTTCACATAGCTATCTATGCTAAAAATATAATCCTGAAATCCGGCAGTTTTTACCATGGCCAATGGTCAATGGTCCTGTTCGTAGCACCAAGGCCAGTTTTTACCTACCTAACCAGGCCCTGTTCTGGCATGTGTCACTATAAGTGGTTATAACTTTGGAAATTTTGAAAAATGTTCAAAATTCAAAATGTTCTGCTTTTTAGACAAAATAACTTAATAAGTAACATTTACCAAATGTCTGCTTTATGTTGGCATACATTTTTATGTGCCCTCTGTTTTTATCGAGGATGTTATGGGGATAAGAACTTTGGTTGTGATTTTTCATGTTTTCATAAAAACCACCAAATCTTACATTTTAGGGACCTGCTCAGCTTTCAAGTGACTTCAAGAGTCCTAAACAATAATAAAAATTCCTCTTGGTGAGGTAGGGAACCTCTATGCTTAGTAAGTGCTGGAGAGGCTTAGGGCTCTATAATATCCCTGACCCAGCCCAGAAACATTTAGAAATAGAGTGGCAGAACAAACTAAAGGAGTTCTTGAGCTTGTGTGGCCTGCCCAGGCTGGAGAGAGAACAAGCACTCAGCCTAACTGAGCCGTTCACAGAAGAGGAGTTGAGTAAGGTATTAAAATCCATCCTGGGAAAAGTCCGGGCCCTGACGGCCTGCCTATTTTTTTACTATAAGATGTTTCAATCTGTCCTCCTGCCCCGTTTTCCCCGATTAAGTAATACCCTCATGGAAGGCTCTCATGTAACTAAGAAGGCTCAGGAAGCCCATATAATGATCATCCACAAGGAGGGCAAAGATCCTACCCAGACATGTATAGCTATTACCAGGCCACACAGGTAGCCAGATCTCTGTCACACAAACCCTAGAAATTACATTATATAACTCTCTGGAAAATCTCATGATGTTGGTATGGGACAAAACTCGGCTATGGGGCTTCGAACCATCACAAAGCTCTAGACACCCTAGTAGTCCCTTACTTGAGGGATTGTTCCAGCCTATGAGCGAAATAAGGGATAAGCTACTAAATGGGCAAATACCGTACGAGTTGCTACCATTGACTACTTCTTGAAACACTTATACCACTATTCAATTGCCTCCTTTTTTTCGGAAGAGGAATCGAGGGATGAACACTACCTTTTCAGAGAAACTGGGCTACTGCTTAAAAATTCTATACACATCCAGAGCTTCGCAGACATATGTAATAAGTTTAAGGGGAAATTCCAGAAAATGACTGCTGACAGGTTGGTAGCTCTAGCAAATAAGAGACCCCTATATAAACAACTCATGTCAGGTTGCTATGATGCAGTCCTGAAGCTGGGGAAGCCTGAGAAGCCTTCCTACAAACACCAATGGGAACGGGAGTTACAGACTAACTTTTCTCAAGATGAGATAGACGCTCTGTCGAGAAACTCTAACGGGATTTCTAGGTGTACTAAGGTCAAGGAGAACCCCTACAAGATAGCAACGAGATGGTATAAAATACCCTCATGGCTACACAAAGTCAATCCAGCCATTCCTAGCACTTGCTGGAGATGTGGCCTAGACACGGGAGACAAGACACATATATAATGGTCTTGTCCTGTTCTATCTGATTTCTGGGACACAGTGCTTGAGGCAACTGGAAAAATCTGTGCCAAAGTCATCTCTAAATTTCCAAAGACTATTCTGTGGTATCCCTGATCAAGATTTTGTACTAGACCGCAATTGTCTTCATACCCACTTGTTAACATCGGCTTAACTGCTTATTCCTATGCACTGGAATACTGACTGATGAGGTTCATGAACTTTACAGATTTGAAGAACTTGCCCACTGGCTGCAGGCACTAGAAAGAGATTTTTGCAAATATGGTCACCATGGATAACCAAAATAGACAACACAGCAAACCCTCCCCCCGTCCTATAACCCCTGCCCCCCATCTTACAACCAACCCCTGCCCAACCCTACCTCCCCTTCTAGAGAACTAGCTTTACAATTACTACACCTGAAAGGCTACCTCCCATACCCCCCTTCCCCACTGAATGGGACATTGGTACTAGTTGTAAGTACTAATGTTTTTATGTTTCTATGTCTAAATGTTATGGAAAAAACGAAAACCGGTGTAACTGCTATCTCCTATGCAAATGTATGTCATGACTGTACCCAATAAAAACAGTTTTAAAACAGGTTCCCTTTAGTGTGGTCTTCTGTATGAGGAAGAAGTTAAGCAACTTTGAAACACGTCTAGAATCTAATAAAGCACCAAGCCTGCCATAGGACTAGGAACAGCTGGTTCACTAAAGAAGACAAAGGATACTTACCAGCTTCCAAACAGGGATCAGGTCTCCTATGCTCGTGTGGTGAGCCTAGCAAATCCATACCACATGCACAAACCTGTGAGGCGCGTTTTCTCACTAGTGTTTGAATCTTAAGGTTACAAACCTTTGTGACGCCGGAGGAAAACTTTCCTTTATCCAGTGGTATGGAAACCAATCGTAAGTAGGAATCTATTTCATACAGAGATACACTGACTGATGTGCTTTTATAAACAGGAACTTTTCAAAACAGGATCTAATTGAAGATATTTTACATCATTGGAACTGGGTTATATCATCTCATACCATCGGAACTGCTAAAAACATATATTACTGGAGTCGACACCTCACTTACTGAGTTTATTGCTTTAGGAATGCAAGCATTTACTACTATGATACATGCACTTGCTATTGCAATACTATTTTGGGAGGTGAACATAATTGATGATATCTATGTATACTATTTTATTCTGTACATTATGTTTGGGAACATTTGTATGCATTAAATACTGCAGGCTGGGCTGGTAGGGATGGAGTGGAGTCCCAATGGGGAACTCTGCTCTTGGGCTTAAGTCTCCTCACTTGCCCTCAGGTATCAGGCAGCGGCCTGAGGTACCTCTTCTTCCTGTTAGTGGGTCTGGAGACCAGCTCTGCAGGGAGCTGCACGCTGGATCTGCTTCTCAATTTACTGACTGGAATCGAAGACCACATGCACTCATCCAGCAGGGGTTATATTCTCCCGGTCATGTGGTAGCACCTTCCCAATCACCTTTCAGCTTGCATTACAGGAACATCATTGGACAATCACATATCACAATGTTAACTGTGGCCTTACCAGGCAGTGGCTACAGCCACAATTACTCAATATTCCAAGTTCTAGAAACATCCTAAAGAGATTATCAGTCTCCCTTACAGGTCCTGACATGGAGAGGGCGCTATTTGAAACTTCCAGCCTTCCCATGCATTGGCAGGGGTGTTGCATACACCCTTGGTAATTGAACAAGCCCCACACGACTCTGCTATGGACTGGATGGGAATGTAGGCTAAACCTGTCCAGCAGCATAAAGAACTCAGAGGGTCCACACACTCTACAACCTGTAGGGGTGCAAAGATAAAGTGCACTTTAGGGTAAGTGCTGGGCTATGCGCAGCGTAGGGGAGACAAACCGCCCACGGTCCTGGCTTTTTTCACCAGGGATGGTGTCGGACTAAGTAACATAAGAAAGAATCATACAATTGGTAGCTAACTCCCTTAAACCAACTGTTTTCTTAGGAAAAGTGGGGTGTCATGTCCTGTAATCCATTCATTACACCAAGGCCTGAAATTTGTCCAAAAACACGTCACCTAGGTGGCATAATCATCAACATACACTCACCGGCCACTTTATTAGGTACACCATGCTAGTAACGGGTTGGACCCCCTTTTGCCTTCAGAACTGCCTCAATTCTTCGTGGCATAGATTCAACAAGGTGCTGGAAGCATTCCTCAGAGATTTTGGTCCATATTGACATGATGGCATCACACAGTTGCCGCAGATCCATGCTTTCATGTTGTTGACGCCAAATTCTGACCCTACCATCCGAATGTCACAGCAGAAATCGAGACTCATCAGACCAGGCAACGTTTTTCCAATCTTCTACTGTCCAATTTCGATGAGCTTGTGCAAATTGTAGCCTCAGTTTCCTGTTCTTAGCTGAAAGGAGTGGCACCCGGTGTGGTCTTCTGCTGCTGTAGCCCATCTGCCTCAAAGTTCGACGTACTGTGCATTCAGAGATGCTCTTCTGCCTACCTTGGTTGTAACGGGTGGCGATTTGAGTCTCTGTTGCCTTTCTATCAGCTCGAACCAGTCTGCCCATTCTCCTCTGACCTCTGGCATCAACAAGGCATTTCCGCTCACTGGATGTTTTTTCTTTTTCAGACCATTCTCTGTAAACCTTAGAGATGGTTGTGGGTGAAAATCCCAGTAGATCAGCAGTTTCTGAAATACTCAGACCAGCCCTTCTGGCACCAACAACCATGCCACGCTCAAAGGCACTCAAATCACCTTTCTTCCCCATACTGATGCTCGGTTTGAACTGCAGGAGATTGTCTTGACCATGTCTACATGCCTAAATGCACTGAGTTGCCGCCATGTGATTGGCTGATTAGAAATTAAGTGTTAACGAGCAGTTGGACAGGTGTACCTAATAAAGTGGCCGGTGAGTGTATATAGTACATACATTATATGTTATACATAGTATACCTGCCACCTGACGGTCTTACAATTGGAACTATAGTTGTGCAAAACATCACATTGGCTTAAACAGCCCAATGGGTACATTGCTTAGAAACGTTACAAAACACGATGGCTACTTTTAGTAGCAAAAAAAAAAAACAATGTCCATTTCCTGAAAATAAAGAGATGGTATGCATAGTAGCAATTTAGACAGCTCTTTTGACATGAAAGAGAAGGCAATAAATAGGCACACAGAAAAAATGTCAGTTTTCTACAAGGGAAGGCATAAAGTGCGCATAAATAAACTTTTCCCCCAGAGTGTATCAACTAGTAGTCTTCTCAGGAAGCTCAACTACATGTAAATCCATCCTGGGCACAGTCTGTGATGAAGGAAAAAGCAAAAATATAATATACAAAGGGTCTCCTCTTGATGTGAATGACAAAGTTCTTTGAAGAAAGAAGCTGCTCCGCAGTCAGCAGAGAGGGGTGCTTTCAATTCACAACTGGGGAGAAGACCAGGTCAGTTTCTGGCTTTTTTAAAAAATAGTGTGAGTGAGGAGTTCAGTAGAGTCTCTTGCTCTTTAGGGATAATGGGTGCAGCCCAACTGGGAGAAAAATATCAATAGCAGCAACATATACACATCCCATCAGGGAGGTACTCTTGTTGTTCTGGAACAATTGCAGAATCAAAGGCTGCAGGCATAGGAGCAGGAACTGCAGCATGGACATCATCAGCCTGGGTGAATACAGCAGTGTGGAGATCTGTTGCCTGGAGACATCTGGCAGTGGAAATTGGAACTGCAGGGGTAGATGCTGAGGCAGCAGAGATGTCATCTGGCGCAGCTGTGGCAGCCGTGGCAGGTCGTGGGAACAGGTACTGTAGCAGGAACGGATCACAGCGTGGAGAAATCCAAGATGGCAGATTAACCTATCTTATGCTGGATGGCGGATGAGCTGACTCAGAGGTACCTCGTAGGCTCTCACTGGAGGGAGAGTTTCTCGCCAGAGGGCGGAGCTTGAGTCTTTTTCGCCAGGAGCTATGGTGGGCTGAATTTTCTCCTGTGCCACAGAACTCTGATGCAGGATTTTGCTAAGGGGTTGGAGCTTAGCAAGCAGCCTAGGTTTCCTGCCAGTGAGGATTTTGGTGGGCCGTAATGTCTTGCTGTGCAGAACAGTCTTTTGCAGAGGTTAATGCTTTCAGCGCTGCAGCGACAGGTGTAGTAGGGCCGACACAGTTCTCTGCGGGAATTAACCTGGTAGGTGCTGGAGCAGAGCTCTACAGCACGTGGCTGTTAAATTACACAGTCTATCTTGTAAAGCACAATCACACTTGGGCCTTAACCCATATTGCAGCAGGGTTAGGCAGCACAGTCTTTATAAATCGACAGTTCGATAAATTGATAGCAAATGGGTCATGATTGGAATCAATCTGATCCCGGAATTCACCCAGATCCAATGAGACTAGAACCCTGACCCTTGTGAAGCTAGAACTCCTCCATGATCCTGGACCTGATACCAGGCAGGAGGGTCCTTCTTCCTAGCCCCGGAAAAAAAACGTAATGGCGAAACTCTGAGTCAGGCAAGGAGGACCGAACGTGCAATCTTTTTTAGTGAAGGCCTTTTTAACTATATGTTTTGTAAGCATGTCGATTAAACCTTTTGAATTTAAGAAGAAAAAACCTGTTGCACTATTGCGTCTTGTTTTTTTCCTTCTATGGGAGCGAAGTCGATGTGTGCTAGCACTCGACGGAACTAACATCAGTTTCCCAGTCGGAAGATCGGACCCTTGTATCCAGAATTAGCTGTGAACCGAGAGCTCCACGAACAACTGTAGCCGGCGAAGCGCTAACCCGGGAAGATGAGGGGGCAATAGGAGTTTACCCCTACTTGTATGTTTGGAGACATAGTGGGAAAGGTACTGTTTTACTTGGAACGTCCCTTTGATTACTTTGCAACATTCATTAAGTGAAGCTCAGAAGGACGAAAAAGCGGTGAAAATTACTTGTTATTTTTGGACTTTGTGGTTTTTGGACTTTTTTCCTATTTGTTTTCACCTGCGCTGTCTTTTCTGCTTTGTTTCTGCTTTTGTTGGCATTTTCATCTGGTCGGGTTTTAGTGAGTATTTTGTCCTTGTGCTCTGGTCAGATGAAACCTAAATCGAACTTTTAAAATTTTATTTAACAGATCCATATGCCCAATCTAAGAGCCTATGCAGGTCCTGTTTTCCTCACCAAAATAGCATATATAGCAGTGTTAATAACTCCCCAGTGAAAATCAACACACTATCATTTAATGAACTATGTCCTAAAATATGACATTTTCAAAGCGTTAATATTTGCAGTTTTGTACTTTTTAATAGCCAGCACTATTGTTTTATTTTATTAATTATGAGGCCAGTAGATGGCAGCATTCTATCAGTATATTGCACATAATGTCACCCCACACAAGAACTAGGGGAGGATGATTGGGACCAAAAACAGTCAATAGAAGTGCCTGTATCTGTAATATTTTATGGGGGTTTTTTTAACTTTATTTTTTAATCAAGTTATATAATACAAAAGATAAAATCACATAACAAACAGTTTTCATTTTGTTTTTCCCCTACAAAACCATTATGCGACTATGAAACAACATTACAAACAAAATCCTCCCTCCCACCTCATCCCAACCCCCCCCCCTGGCGGTTGACGACAGACCCCAGTAACAGAGACCTGTAGAAACTATCCAATATTCACTAGACAGAGATAGAAAAAGGCTTAACAGGATAATGTTAAATACACAAGGCTGTTGTTCATGGGCGGTTAAGCCAGATATCCCTCAAATTATTTCTACATACCCCTGTTTCAAATTCCTCCCATCTTTCCGCCAACCGTAGAATATCCATTCTTTCTTCCCACCTCTTAATCATTGGCGCCTCTGTGTCTTTCCAGTGGCTCAGAAATAGCAATCTTGCCATAAATAGACCTTTTAATACACTCGAGATGCATCTTGTAGAGCTAGCGATGCCTTTCTTTGTGCCCAAGATGCAAACCTGTAGATTTGAGGAGATACTACAGTTGAATATAGCTTGTAATTTATGAAGGACCTCTGTCCAATAGCTATGCAATTTTGGACATCTCCATAGCATGTGCACAAGATCGGCATCTAACAGGTTGCACCTTGGGCACTTTTCTTCACTCTTTTTCCACATATAATTTAATTGTTTCGGCGTCATGTGTACCCTGCGTATTATGAAAATTTGAGAGATGACATGGGACATATTCTTAATCATATTTCTCATCATCTGCAGAGAGTCTAACCATTCCTCCGCTGTCAGGTCAGGTACGTCATTCTGCCATTTTTCTAAACATTAAATTGCAGGGGTGTGTTCTTATTTGAATCATTGGGGCAAATTTACTTACCCGGTCCATTCGCGATCCAGTGGTGCGTTCTCTGCGCTGGATTCGGGTCTGGCCGGGATTTATTAAGGCAGTTCCTCCGCCGTCCACCAGGTGGCGCTGCTGCACTAAAGAGCATCGGAACGCACTGGAGTACACCGAGCCGGGCTGAGTGAAGGTAAGTGCAAATTTCGCGAGCCTTTTTTTTTAAAATGTGGCGGTTTTTCCGAATCCGTCGGATTTTCGTTCGGCCACTCCCCCCGATTTCCGTCGCGTGCATGCCAGCGCCGATGCACCACAATCCGATCGCGTGCGCCAAAATCCCAGGGCAATTCAGGGTAAATCGGCGCAAATCAGAAATATTTGGGTAACACTCGGGAAAACACGAATCGGGCCCTTAGTAAATGACCCCCATTATCTTATAAACCCTAGACATTAGACCCTTCCTGTTAATAGGATCCAACAGATCCTTTAATGGGTGTTCTTCCTGCAGGAACTCTTTATCTGAGAGACAGGCACTGAAGGCGTACTTGTGTTGGGAATAAAAAAAACAATCCCCTACCCCTAGACCAAATTCCAATGCCATTCCCTCAAAAGATTTTAAACCCCTCTGATCTATCACCTGGTGCAAAAACATAACCCCTTTTTCCCTCCAAAATCTCAAGGACTCCGTAGATGCCGGAGTCCACTTCGCAAATCCCCACAGTAGATTACACTCAAATACCCTTTAACTTCCTTTTTCCTTTTGATCTGATCCCAAACCCAATGCATTAGTGTAAAAATCAAATATTCATCTTGCTGTGCAAATTTCCTAAAGACACCAGTTTCCAATAAACTCCATATGTCATAACCAATTAAACACCCATACTTCTTTTTTAAAATATAATTCACCATTTCTTTATTACTATCAATAATATTTTGCCATTGTGCTGCTAAGAAGTAACTCAAAAAATCTCTATTGGGGCGTGCAGTTTCCTCAAGCTAACGCATGCATTTTTCCCATTCCATACAAATTGCCTTAGAAGAGAGTCAAGAGTGGAGAAAAACTTCCTGGGGATCATCATTGGGCTATTTTGGAATATAAACAAAATCTGTGGCAGCAATACCATTTTGAACATAACAACTCTCGCTGCCATGGGAAGATTCATTTTTCTCCAACAGCAACTTTCTGTCTGATCTTAGATAATAGGGGCTTTACTTTCAACTCGATATAATCCCTTGGCCTGTTACTGATTGTGAACCCCAGATAACGCATCCTTTCTACTACAGGGAGATTTTCAATAGAAGTCAACGTCAATGAAGGAGGATCCAAAGACAAGCAGGCAGATTTGTTCCAATTTATTTTGATGCCAGATAATTGGCCAAATTTGTCTATCAGGTCCATCACCACCCTTATCCCCTTCTCGGAATTATCCAGGAACAGAAGCATGTCGTCGGCATACAATTGTATTCTTACTTCTCTATAACCCCATACCAACCCCCTTATGTTGACCGCGGATCTAATACTACATGCCAGAGGTTCCAATACCACTGCAAACAACAGAAGAGATAAGGGGCAACCCTGCCTTGTTGCCCTATACAGCTGCCAGGCGGCTGATGCCTTTCCATGTATTCTTATTCTGGCCGAGGCCCCCCCATATAGAAGCTTCACCCAGTTGAAGAACTGCAGGCCAAAGCCTATTCTCCTCAACACGAGCCAAATGTAGTCCCACTCGATGCGGTCAAATGCCTTGACCGCGTCCAGTGAGACAACTGTGTGGCATCCCGCCGCCTCACTCGGGCATTGCATACACCACCATGTTTGTAAGATATTATCCCTGACCGATCTTCCCAGCATTGAACCCCGACTGGTCGCCATGAACCACTAGACGCACCACCCTCTGCAACCTTGTTGCGAGTATTTTGGCTAACAACTTATTGTCGGAGTTCAGCGGGGAGATCAGCCGGTATGCATTGAGGTCTGTGGGGCATTTCCCCTCCTTGAGGATCAAGACAATGATTGCTTCCCTCATTGATTGGGGCAATGGGCCCACAGACACTGAATGGTTGAACACCTTCAATAAAAAGGGAAGTATTACTTCCGCGTACTGAAGAGGTACCTCTGGTGGTATCCCATCCGTGCCCACAGCTTTCCCCCTGGGAAGGCTTTTCAGAGCTTTGATCATCTCTTCCAACTGCAGGGGGCGTTCCAGGGCATCCCTCTCCTCTGTTGGCAACCTCGGTACGGGGACCTCAGACAAGATCTTATTTATTTATCTAAACTCTTCTCTGATCCCTTTCTGAGATGTCACCAATATTCCATCTTTCCCTTTGATTGCTCCGATGGAGTTCTTTTTATTCTGGCTTTTTCACAAATCTGCCAGGTTTTTCATTGATATGTAATGTCCCCGAATAGCTTTTTGACTCTGCCTTTTAACATCCCAAGTAGCTTTCTCGAGACAATATCTCCTAAGGCATTCCTGTGCTTCTAACCACAAACTCTTATTCTCCTCGGTAGGGTTGTGCAAGAGCTTATCCTCCAGTTCCACTACCTTGTCCTTAAATAGTTGGAGGGCCCGCCTTCTTCTTTTTTTTATAAAACAGAACGTGAGCCCCCTCAAGTACACCTTCATTGCGTCCCATACTATCCTAACATCCTGCCTCTCCTTCACCAGTTCATATCCGAATTCGATCACCAGAACTATATCAATCCTGGAAAGAGATGCACATGTCTTGGAATAGCAGGTATAGGCTCTCTTTTCAGGATGCCTCTCCCTCCAAATATCTCTGTAGCCTAATTCAGCAACCAGTCTACCAAATATTGTATTGGCTTTGCCCGATATTATGCCCTGTTGGCTAACTTTACATCTATCCAAGCCCGCATTCATTATGTGATTAAAATGGCATAGGTAGGTAGGTAAAATCAAGTAGGTAGATACCCCATCATACATCCCCAGTTGATTTACAATATCTACCAATACTTCCAATGGTGCCACTGGGAAGAGTAAATACCTACCAACACCATTCTAACACCATTCAAAGAGGCTTGCAAAATAACATATCTGCCTAGCGGGTCTATCTTAACCTTATGCTTTTCAAAATAGGCTTTTTTTAATTATCATAATGCTCACCCCTTGTGCATATGATGAGAAAGTGGAGTGAAAATAGTGACTAAGCCATGGTTTATACATCCTCTTGCAATTTTCCCTATGAGTTGCGTTTCCTGTAGACAAATCTATGAACAACATAGATCAAGAACAGATTTTCTCTTTAATTTATCTCTGAGGCCATGTACGTTCCAAGATAGTACTTTTAACATATCAACTTAACAATGAAAAAGGCTCATACGTGGCCCCTATAGGCTCTCTGATGTTCCGTCCATCGCCAGCCGCCAAGGCTACCCCCTCCCCCCTCTACCTCCACCCCCTTCCCATTGTCCAGAGTGAAGTAACCCTAGACTCATCCTAGAGCAATATCATAGCTAGGGCCGACGTCCCCGCCTGGTAGCCTAGATTTTTAAGACCCTCTCCACCCACTTGCTTCCTTTACATCTTCAAAGAAAAGTGCTTTCCCCTCATGCAATACCTTAAACTCGGCTGGATACAGCAGCGAGTAGGCAATCCCCTTCTCTTTTAACCTTTTTTTAAGACTAGCATAGCTAACTCGTTTTTTTGTACCTCTTGCGGGTAGTCCGGGAAAACCATAATTGGGGCATTATTAAATTTCAAATGATCCATAGATCTTGCAGCCTTTTCGATGTTATCCCTATCTCTTGGTGACAGGAGCCGCACCAAGATGTTTCTGGGGTGTGCCCTCACCGGGCGAGCCCTAGCTAGGACCCGATGGGCGCGATCCACCAGAAACATCCCGGTGCACGTCCCCTCAGGAAAAGTGGCTTCTATGCACTCTGTTACAAACTTAGTGGTATCCTTTCCCTCCGACCCTTCTGGGAACTCCACTAAGCGGAGATTATTTCTTCTGGAGTGGTTCTCCAGATCTATCAGCTTGTGCTGGGATTCCACATCTCTCTTTTCTAGTTCTTTGACCCTTTTCGTGAGGTCAGCTATCGAGTTCTCCATGTTCCACACTCGCTCCTCCACCTCCTCTGTTCTAACCCTAAGTTTACTTAAGTCTTCCCTGACCAGGGCCACTTCACTCTTTAATCCTCCTATCTCTTTTAACACATTACCCACCGCTGTGAGGCATTGAGTTATCTGCATTGAAATATCTTTCAGAGAAATGCTCGCTTCCCCCTCATCGCTCCCTCCTATGCTATCCTCAGCAGTGGATTTAGCATCCTCAACGGGTAACTGCAAGGCCGCTGCAGCCTTGCACCTCTCTTCATTCTTACTTCCATTAGTCTGAGGGGCGACTGGGGACTGCAAATATCTCTCCATTTTTCCATCTTTTTTTTGCCTCCAGGTGAACCACCTACATCTGAGAGCCCAGCCTTGGTAACACTTTTTTTGCTGCCTCTTGCTTCCCATTTTTTAAATTTAAGTCAGAGCGAGAAGAAAAGGAAAAAGAGAAAATAAACCCCCCAAAAAACAAAAACGAAAAAAAAAAATATATATTTATATATATATAAATAAATTTTTCAAAAGCGCTTCCCTCAGGACAAAATGTGTACACCACTTTGGTTAATATAGAATAGGTTAGTAAACAATCTACAGTGGCCCAAGCAAAGTCCAATGGTTAATATCCTCAGCGACACAAAATCCGAAGTGGAGTAAGGTTTAGAATCAGTCCAGAGTTTAGTTATTATACAGTACCCGTTAGGCAGAAAGAGTCAGTTAGTTGAGTTAATGCTGGCAATGTCTCAAAGCAGGTTAGTCACACATTTCTTTAATAGTGTTAGTTAGGGTAAAGAAGCAGATATAGAGTCCGGAGGGAGAAGGTCTTCTTCCAGGCCACCAATCTCAGTGCTAAACCTTAGGCGCCACAGCAGTTCATAATACACAAATCAGAAGAGCTTCCCTCAGTACTGGTCAAGATCTACAAAATTAACACCTGCAGTACATTCAGGTTCCTTAGTTATTATTGCAGGGTTGAACACAGCCAGTTAAGAGATGGTATTCAATAATGCCACTTATAGGAAGGACTGAGGTTGCGGCAGAGCAGAACTCACAGTCAGCATAGGTTAATGTTAAATAGTTAGTATTGGCTGGGGAGAGATCGGCTTGGAGACAAGCATTGCATAGAGGAAGGTAAGCAGTCACCCACAGCCTTGGGAGTGAAATCGTAGACACTTGTTCAAATTAATTCACTGGAAATAGCCACACACATAGAGTTATCTCACCACTTCCATATATCCTTGCTCTTGAAGAATTTCAGTAGAAGCAGTGCAAAGGTCCTCGAGCCGCCGGTTTATCTTCAGCTGAGCAGCGCCCCCAGTCACAGAAGTTTGCAGATCGTTCGGAGGCCGGGAAGGAAATATGACACCTGTTTCAATGGGCAAACAAGCCAGGAAGGATCCACAAAAAGCCCGACCACCGAGCTCACCGCCGGTCTTCAGGTATGGAGAGCACCGCTGTTACAGCTGCTTGACCCGGTCAGCCACGCAGTCTTCACCTTCCTCCAGGGGTCGGCGAGGGGTGCACTAGTTTCCTTCTGCCTCCATTGCCATTGTGCTGATTCTGGGCCAGATTGTGAGCAGCAAACTCTAGCTCTGCTGCCCAAGTGTCGGCAAGCGGATGTCAGAAGCGGAGGAGAGGTTTGACTCTAGGCGCAGCACATCGTTTCCCCCTAGCTCCGTGCAGCTCGTGCTACGTCATCCCGCAGCGCGCTGCATGTACCACCCAATATTTTATGGTTTTAGTTGACCAAAGTTTTGTTTATAGCTTTGGGGTTCTTTGAATTTGTGTACAGGGTACCTCTGTTACTGTAGGACAACTGAGAAACATTGATGTACATAATATAGTGCCCTTGTAATGTCACTGTGTTTGTGTATACAAATGAGCAAATAACAGCATTTAGATTGCTGTAAGCAGATACTTGTGATATTGATTTTAGGTGATAACTAGAGATGAGCGAGCACTAAAATGCTCGGGTACTCGTTATTCGAGACGAACTTTTCCCGATGCTCGAGTGCTCGTTTCGAGTAACGAGCCCCATTGAAGTCAATGGGAGACTCGAGCATTTTTCAAGGGGACCAAGGCTCTGCACAGGGAAGCTTGGCCAAACACCTGGGAACCTCAGAAAAGGATGGAAACACCACGGAAATGGACAGGAAACAGCAGGGGCAGCATGCATGGATGCCTCTGAGGCTGCTTAAATGCACCATTATGCCAAAATTATGGCCAACAGCATGGCCATGACAGAGTGACAGAATGAAGCTAGATAGCATCTAAAACATCCAATAATTGACCCTGACACTATAGGGGACGGCATGCAGAGGCAGCGGCAGCAGCGGAAGGCTAGAGAGTGGCATGGCGACATACCCTAAATGGACTCAGGCTTCAAACCAATGGGTAGCAGAGAGGAACCAAAGGAGGTGAGCAAGAAGCGCTCAAATAATATTGGTACATGATAAAAGTTTGCCAGTATATTTTGTGGATTACACAGCAGGGTGGCGACAAAGTTAACATGGAAGCCATGAAAACAATCCAAAATTCTGCCTGACACAGCTCGTTTGATAAGGGGACGATGTATGGAGGCAGTGAACTAGTAGTAGATTAAAGGTGCTGCAGTTAAAACTATGTTAGTTGGTTCTTGGCATGGAGCTGGCGCTCCGCTGCCAGGCGAGCTTTCGCCAATCCAAGCCCCTGTCTCTAGGCTACTCCCCAAACAGCACTTCTAAGAACCTTTCGGATAAGATCAAGTGTAGTAGCGTTCTTATAAGTTTGGGATATGGCGGGTGAGGGGAATGTAAACATCTGCGCAAGAAGCGCTGAAATAATATCCGTAAATGAAAAAAGTTTGCCAGTATATTTTGTGGCTTACACAGCAGGGTGGCGACAAAGTTAACAAGTTTGATGTGGAATGCCCTGCAATAGCTCTTGGGCGGTGTGCCTTTTATCACCTAGGCTCAGCAGTTTGAGCACCGCCTGCTGTCGCTTAGCAACGGCACTGCTGCTGTGCCTAGAGCTACCGACTGATGGCGCCATGCCCACGGATGGTAATTCGGAGGAGGAGGAGGTGGAGGAGGGGTGGGAGGATTTGGAGGTATAGTAGGCCTTTGAGACCTGGACCGAGGTAGGCCCCGCAATCCTCTGCGTCGGCAGTATATGACCAGCCCCAGGGTCAGACTCGGTCCCAGCCTGCACCAAGTTAAGTGTAGTAGCGTTCTTATAAGTTTGGGATATGGCGGGTGAGGGGAATGTAAACAGATGCGCAAGAAGCGCATGATGCGCATGGAGCTGGCGCTCCGCTGCTAGGCGAGCTTTCGCCAATCCAAGCCCCTGTCTCTAGGCTACTCCCCAAACAGCACTTCTAAGAACCTTTTGTATAAGATCAAGTGTAGTAGCGTTCTTATAAGTTTAGGATATGGCGGGTGAGGGGAATGTAAACAGATGCGCAAGAAGCGCTGAAATAATATCCGTAAATGGTAAAAGTTTGCCAGTGTATTTTGTGGATAACACAGCAGGGTGGCGACAAAGTTAACAACTTTGATGTGGAATCCATGAAAACAACCCAAATTTCGGCCTGACAAACCTCGTTTGATAAAGGGACGATGTATGGAGGCAGCTATATGGACGACTTTTGGAGGTAGCAATGGAGACAAAGTGTGGAGGCTGCTATGGAGACAATTCAATTTGGATAGTGCCTGTATGTGGCAGTCCAAAAAATGTTTCAAACCAGAGGAGCAGGTAGGTGGCCCTCCAGAAAAATGGAATAGATTGAGTGCCTGTATGTGGCAGTCCAAAAAATTTTTCAAACCAGAGGAGCAGGTAGGTGGCCCTCCAGAAAAATGGAATAGATTGAGTGCCTGTATGTGGCAGTCCAAAAAAGTTTTCAAACCAGAGGAGCAGGTAGGTGGCCCTCCAGAAAAATGGAATAGATTGAGTGCCTGTATGTGGCAGTCCAAAAAAGTTTTTAAACCAGAGGAGCAGGTAGGTGGCCCTCCAGAAAAATGGAATAGATTGAGTGCCTGTATGTGGCAGTCCAAAAAAGTTTTTAAACCAGAGGAGCAGGTAGGTGGCCCTCCAGAAAAATGGAATAGATTGAGTGCCTGTATGTGGCAGTCCCAAAAAATTGTTTAAAACAGAGGACCGGAAAGGTGGCCCTCCAGAAAAATTGAATAGATTGAGTGCCTGTATGTGGCACTCCCAAAAATTGTTTAAAACAGAGGACCGTGTCGGTGGCCCTCCAGAAAAATTAAATGCATAAAGTACTATACCTAGAGCCAGTGGGCCCTGTCAAAAAACAGCCAGTTTCCTCTGCTTTACTGTAGAAAGAGGAGGAGAAGGAGGAAAATGAGGAGGAGGAGGAGTGGATAAATTATTCAGGTTGAGCTTCCTTCACCTGCTGGAGATTTGAAATTAGGAGAAATCCATGCTTTATTCATCTTGATAAGCGTCAGCCTGTCAGCGCTGTCAGTCGACAGGCGTGTACGCTTATCGGTGATGATGCCACCAGCTGCACTGAAAACCCGCTCTGACAAGACGCTAGCGGCAGGGCAGGCAAGAACCTCCAAGGCGTAGAGCGCCAGTTCGTGCCACATGTCCAGCTTTGAAACCCAGTAGTTGTAGGGAGCTGTGTGATCATTTAGGACGATGGTATGGTCAGCTACGTACTCCCTCACCATCTTTCTGTAAAGATCAGCCCTACTCTGCCGAGACTGGGGACAGGTGACAGTGTCTTGCTGGGGTGACATAAAGCTGGCAAAAGCCTTGTAAAGCGTACCCTTGCCAGTGCTGGACAAGCTGCCTGCTCGCCTACTCTCCCTCGCTACTTGTCCCGCAGAACTACGCACTCTGCCGCTAGCGCTGTCAGAAGGGAAATACTGTTTCAGCTTGTGCACCAGGGCCTGCTGGTATTCATGCATTCTCACACTCCTTTCCTCTCCAGGGATGAGAGTGGAAAGATTTTGCTTGTACCGTGGGTCCAGGAGAGTGAACACCCAGTAATCGGTGCTGGAATAAATTCTTTGAACGCGAGGGTCACGGGATAGGCAGCCTAGCATGAAATCTGCCATATGCGCCAGAGTACCAACGCGTAAGAATTCACTCCCCTCACTGGCCTGACTGTCCATTTCCTCCTCCTCCAACTCCTCCAACTCCTCTTCTTCTGCCCATACACGCTCAACAGTGTAGGACTCAACAATGGTCCCCTCTTGTGTCTCGCCAACATTCTCCTCCTCTTCCTCCTCATCCTCCTCCACCTCCACCTCCTCCGATATGCGCTGAGAAACAGACCTAAGGGTGCTTTGGCTATCAACAAGGGAATCTTCTTCCCCTGTCTCTTGTGAGGAGCGCAAAGCTTCCGACTTCATGCTGACCAGAGAGTTTTTCAACAGGCCAAGCAGCGGGATGGTGAGGCTGATGATGGCGGCATCGCCACTGACCATCTGTGTTGACTCCTCAAAGTTACTCAGCACCTGACAGATATCAGACATCCACGTCCACTCCTCATTGTAGACTTGAGGAAGCTGACTGACCTGACTACCAGTTCTGGTGGAAGTTGACATCTGGCAGTCTACAATCGCTCGGCGCTGCTGGTAAACTCTGGATAACATGGTCAGTGTTGAATTCCACCTCGTGGGCACGTCGCACAACAGTCGGTGAGCGGGCAGTTGGAGGCGGCGCTGCGCTGCCCTGAGAGTGGCAGCATCTGTGCTGGACTTCCTGAAATGCGCACAGATGCGGCACACCTTCGTGAGCAAATCAGACAGATTGGGGTATGTCTTGAGGAAACGCTGAACTATCAGATTTAACACATGGGCCAGGCATGGCACATGTGTCAGTCTGCCGAGTTGCAGAGCCGCCACCAGGTTACGGCCGTTGTCACACACAACCATGCCTGGCTTCAGGTTCAGCGGTGCCAGCCACAGATCAGTCTGCGCCGTGATGCCCTGTAATAGTTCTTGGGCGGTGTGCCTTTTATCGCCTAGGCTCAGCAGTTTGAGCACCGCCTGCTGTCGCTTAGCGACGGCACTGCTGCTGTGCCTAGAGCTACCGACTGATGGCGCCATGCCCACGGATGGTCGTTCGGAGGAGGAGGTGGAGGAGGGGTGGGAGGAGGAGGAGGCATAGTAGGCCTCAAACACCTGGACCGAGGTAGGCCCCGCAATCCTCGGCGTCGGCAGTATATGACCAGCCGCAGGGTCACATTCGGTCCCAGCCTCCACCAAGTTAACCCAATGTGCCGTCAGAGATATATAGTGGCCCTGCCCGGCAGCACTCGTCCACGTGTCCGTGGTCAGGTGGACCTTGTCAGAAACGGCGTTGGTCAGGGCACGGATTATGTTGTCTGACACGTGCTGGTGCAGGGCTGGGACGGCACATCGGGAAAAGTAGTGGCGGCTGGGGACCGAATACCGAGGGGCGGCCGCCGCCATGAGGCTGCGAAAGGCCTCGGTCTCTACTAGCCTATAGGGCAGCATCTCCAGGCTTAGCAATCTGGAGATGTGCACATTAAGGGCGTGCGGGTGGGTTGCACTATATTTGCGTTTCCGCTCCAGCGTCTGGGGTATGGAGAGCTGAACGCTGGTGGATGCTGTGGAGGATCGTGGAGGCGACGATGGGGTTTTTGTGGCAGGGTCCTGGGCAGGGGGCTGACTATCAGCTGACACAGGGGAAGGAGCAGTGGTGTGCACGGCCAGAGGTGAACGCGCTTGTTGCCACTGAGTGGGGTGTTTAGCATTCATATGCCTGCGCATACTGGTGGTAGTTAAGCTAGTAGTGGTGGAACCCCTGCTGATCCTGGTTTGGCAAATGTGGCACACCACAGTCCGTCGGTCATCCGGTGTTTCCTTAAAGAACCTCCAGACTTCTGAAAATCTAGCCCTCGCCGCAGGAGCCCTCGCCACGGGAGCTTCACTAGTTGACACATTTGGCGCTGATGCACCAGCTCTGGCCCTGCCTCTCCGTCTGGCCCCACCACTGCCTCTTCCAACCTGTTCTGGTCGAGGACTCTCCTCCGTCTCAGAAGCACTGTGTTCACCCGGCCTCTCAACCCAGCTTGGGTCTGTCACCTCATCATCCTCCGATCCCTCAGTCTGCTCCCCCCTCGGACTTCCTGCCCTGACAACAACTTCCCCACTGTCTGACAACCGTGTCTCCTCATCGTCGGACACCTCTTTACACACTTCTTCCACTACGTCAACAAGGTCATCATCACCCACAGACTGCGACTGGTGGAAAACCTGGGCATCGGAAAATTGCTCATCAGCAACCGGACAAGTGGTTTGTGACTGTGGGAAGGGTCCAGAAAACAGTTCCTCAGAGTATGCCGGTTCAAATGGCAAATTTTGCTGGGAGGGGGCAGACTGGGGGGGAGGAGGCTGAGGTGCAGGAGCTGGAGGAGTGCCGATTTCGGTGACATGGGTGGACTGCGTGGAAGACTGACTGGTGGACAAATTGCTCGAAGCATTGTCGGCAATCCACGACATCACCTGTTCGCACTGTTCTGGCCTCAACAGTGCTCTACCACGATTCCCAGTAACTTCAGACATGAACCTAGGGAGTGCAGCTCTGCGGCGTTCCCCTGCTCCCTCATAAGCAGGTGGTGTCTCACCCCGCCCAGGACCACGGCCTCTGACCCCTGCAGTAGTTGGACGCCCACGTCCCCGCCCTCGTCCTCTACCCCTAGCCCTCGGGTTAAACATTTTGAAAATGAGAGTTATAACTTGTATTTTTTTTTTACCTTTTTTTTTTTTTGGTTTTTTTTTTTGTGTTTTTTAGTTTTTAAAACCAAACGATGCTATCCTATTGCTATGGCTATTTTCTAGCCAAGTATTACAGCACACTACTATGCCAGATGAGATGACGCTGAGTTATGAAAAAAATAAACGTAAAATAAAAAAGGAAATGGCAGACTGTGCCTAGTTGAAATACAACCCCGGGCCCTAATAAATTTTCCCACTTCGGTCTTTGCGATGGATATGTGCGTCACTAAAACACAGTGGTCGCAAGTCTGACTCCAAATTGCTCCCAATTTGATAGTAGATGCACTGCAGCAAGTACAGCCACCAGCAGATCAACCAGAAATCAAATATATATAACGCTACTGTAGGCGTAATTAAGACGTTTGTATTCTCCTATGGCTATTTTCTAGCCAAGTATTACAGCACACTACTATGCCAGATGAGATGACGCTGAGTTATGAAAAAAATAAACGTAAAATAAAAAGAAACTGGCAGACTGTGCCTAATAGAAATACAACCCCGGGCCCTAATAAATTTTCCCACTTCGGTCTTTGCGATGGATATGTGCGTCACTAAAACACAGTGGTCGCAAGTCTGACTCCAAATTGCTCCCAATTTGATAGTAGATGCACTGCAGCAAGTACAGCCACCAGCAGATCAACCAGAAATCAAATATATATAACGCTACTGTAGGCGTAATTAAGACGTTTGTATTCTCCTATGGCTATTTTCTAGCCAAGTATTACAGCACACTACTATGCCAGATGAGATGACGCTGAGTTATGAAAAAAATAAACGTAAAATAAAAAGAAACTGGCAGACTGTGCCTAATTGAAATACAACCCCGGGCCCTAATAAATTTTCCCACTTCGGTCTTTGCGATGGATATGTGCGTCACTAAAACACAGTGGTCGCAAGTCTGACTCCAAATTGCTCCCAATTTGATAGTAGATGCACTGCAGCAAGTACAGCCACCAGCAGATCAACCAGAAATCAAATATATATAACGCTACTGTAGGCGTAATTAAGACGTTTGTATTCTCCTATGGCTATTTTCTAGCCAAGTATTACAGCACACTACTATGCCAGATGAGATGACGCTGAGTTATGAAAAAAATAAACGTAAAATAAAAAGAAACTGGCAGACTGTGCCTAATTCTACTCAAACCCCTAATAAATTTTCCCACTTTGGTGTTTGAGGTGGATATGTGTGTCACTAAGAGCTAAATACAACGGTAGCAAGTCCCCCTGCTAATTCCTCACAATATGGTACTAGCTGCAAATAAAAAAAAAAAAAATTATAACGTTATTGTAGCCCTAAGAAGGGCTGTTGGGTTCTTTAAGAATCACTCCTGCCTAACAGTAAGCTAATAGAACACCCTAACGCTTTCCCTGAGCAGCAGCAGCTCTCTCCCTAGCGGCATCCAGACAGAGAATGATCCGAGCAGCGCGGGCAGCGGCTAGTCTATCCCAGGGTCACCTGATCTGGCCAGCCAACCACTGCTATCTACGTGTAAGGGTACCACGTCATGCTGGGTGGAGTGCAGAGTCTCCTGGCTTGTGATTGGCTCTGTTTCTGGCCGCCAAAAAGCAAAACGGCGGGAGCTGCCATTTTCTCGAGCGGGCGAAATACTCGTCCGAGCAACGAGCAGTTACGAGTACGCTAATGCTCGATCGAGCATTAAGCTCGGACGAGTATGTTCGCTCATCTCTAGTGATAACACTTTATATATCAATAAATACTGTACAAGTTGTGTTAATTTTTACTAATGCAGACTATATTTAAGGCCAAGTTCACACATGCATTTCCATTATACTCTCCATTATAAAAGAGCACAAAAGAAGCTGAATACTGAAAATGAACAAAAGGTTTTCTGTTCACCTATTGTTTCGAACACAGGGCTACATGCATGTTTATGTTAGCTATGAGTATGTCTCCATTATTTATAGTAGGGACAATAACCTTGCTTCTTTTGCACAATAAAAAACCTTTGCTTTTACATACAGTGGCTTGCGAAAGTATTCGGCCCCATTGAGCTTTTCTACCTTTTGTCATATTTCACGCTTCAAACATAAATATATAAAACTGTAATTTTTCTGGTGAAGAATCAACAACAAGTGGGACACAATTGTGAAGTGGAACTAAATTTATTGGATATTTTAGATTTTTGTAAAAAAATAAACTGAAAAGTGGGGCATGCAATAATAATCAGCCCCCTTAAGTTAATACTGTAGCCAGTGTCGGACTGGTGTACCTTGGGCCCACCAGAGAAAATTTGGGGGGGGGGGGGCACCCTTCATGTAATAAGAAAGACTACCAGACTACTCCTAATTGAAGTGTAAAACACATTCTATCAAACATTAGATACAGAGCCAGAATTGAGGTCCATACATAACTGTAGCATTCAGCCATGGTTGCAGCCAAATATGCGTCCCCACAATAGCAGTGTGAATGCACACTAACTGTGTCCAATCATCCCTGGGAAAACATCTTATTATATTACAGTGTACTGCGCCTGTAGCTCCATGTGTGGCTGTGTACTGCGCCTGTAGCTCCATGTGTGGCTGTGTACTGCGCCTGTAGCTCCATGTATGACTGTGTACTGCGCCTGTAGCTTCATGTGTGGCTGTGTACTGCGCCTGTAGCTCCATGTGTGCCTGTGTACTGCGCCTGTAGCTCCATGTTTGGCTGTGTACTGTGCCTGTAGCTTCATGTATGGCCGTGTATTGCAACTGTAGCTCCATGTACGGCTGTGTACTGTGGCTGTAGCTCCATGTACGGCTGTGTACTGCGGCTGTAGCTCCATGTACGGCTGTGTACTGCGGCTGTAGCTCCATGTACGGCTGTAGCTCCATGTATGGCTGTAGCTCCATGTATGGCTGTGTACTGCGGCTGTAGCTCTATGTACGGCTGTGTACTGCAGCTGTAGCTCCATGTATGGCTGTGTACTGCAGCTGTAGCTCCATGTATGGCTGTGTACTATGGCTGTAGCTCCATGTATGGCTGTGTATTGCGGCTGTAGCTCCATGCACGGCTGTGTACTGCGGCTGTAGCTCCATGTGCAACTTTAGCTCCATGTACGACTGTGTACTGTGGCTGTAGCTCCATGTATGGCTGTGTATTGCGGCTGTAGCTATGAGTATGGCTGTGTACTGCAGCTGTATAGAGACAGGGCCTCACCCCCCACCCCAGGATAGAAATAGGGCCTCATTCCCCACCCCAGGATAGAAATAGGGCCTCCCCTCCCAACCCAGGATAGAAATAGGGCCTCATCCCCCACCCCAGCATAGAAATTGGGCCTCATCCCCCACCCCAGAATAGAAATAGGGCCTCATCCCCCACCCCAGGATAGAAATAGGGCCTCCCCCAACCCCTGGATAGAAATAGGGCATCCCCTCCCAACCCAGGATAGAAATAAGGCCTCCCCTCCCACCCCAGTACAGACAGACACACACCCAGAGGGCCTTACCGTGTGCAGGTGTGTGCGCCATCTCAGGTGCTGGCGAAGATGCGGTGTCGCGGTGACGTCACCGCAGGAGCAGGAAGCAGGCATCGGGCGTCGGACCACGCGGCCGTGCAGACATGGGAGCGCCGGGGCCGGCGCTGGCATGAGAGCGCCGGGGCCGTGTGATGTCACCGCAGGAGCAGGAAGCAGGCATCGGGCATCGGACCACGGGGCTGTGCAGACATGGGAACGCCGGGGGCGCGCCGGCATGAGAGCGCCGGGGCCTCGACGGCATGAGGGCGCTGGGGCCACGCTGGCTTTGGAGCGCCGGGGCGCGCCGGCATGGGAATGTGGGGGCCTCGACGGCATCGGAAATGGCAGGCGTCAGGGCCCACTGGAGGATTCTCCGGTACTCCGGTGGGCCAGTCCGACGCTGACTGTAGCGACACCTTTTGCTGCAATTGCAGCTGTAAGTAACTTGGGGTATGTCTCTATGAGTTCTGCACATCGAGAGACTGTAATTCTTGCCCATTCTTTCTTGGAAAACAGCTCGAGGTCAGTGAGGTTGGATGGACAGCATTTGTGAACATCAGTTTTCAGATCTTTCCACAGATTCTCGATTGGATTCAGGTCTGGACTTTACCATTCTATCACCTGGATATGTTTATTTGTGAACCATTCCATTGTAGATTTTGCTTTATGTTTGGGATCATTGTCTTGTTGGTAGATAAATCTCCGTCCCAGTCTCAGATCTTTTGCAGACTCAAACAGGTTTTTTTTCAGAATGGTCCTATATTTGGCTCCATCCATCTTCCATCAATTTTAACCTTCTTCCCTGTTTGCTGCTGAAGAAAAGCAGGCCTAAACCATGATGCTGCTACCACCATGTGTGACACTGGGGATGGTGTGTTCAGGATGAGGAGCTGTGTTGTTTTTACGCTAAACATATAGGGGGTCATTTACTAAGGGCCCGAATTGCTATTTTTTGTCGGGATTTTGGCGCATGCGATCGGATTGTGGCGCATCGGCGCCGGCATGCAAGCGCCGGAAATCGGGGCTGTGGCCGTCGGGAAACCTGGCGAATTCGGAAAAACCCGGCGGATTCAGAAAAACCACTGAATTTAAAAAAAAAATGTGCCACTTGACACGCGCTTACCTGCACTCAAGATAGGACGGTGAACTCCAGCGAACTGAAGCGGACCTGGTGGGCATCGGGCGCACTACCTTAGTGAATCGCTGGAAGACCCAAATCCTCGACGGAGAATGCGCCGCTGGATCGCGAATGGACCGGGTAAGTAAATCTGCCCCATAGTTTGGCATTGTGGCCAAAAAGTTCTATTTTGGTTTTATCTGACCTTCTTCCCCATGTTTCCACTCTCTTCTTACTCTAGTTATGCACTGCTCCAGCCTTGTCCTACCCAGCATAAGCCGAGAACACCATATTCACAGTGTTGTCCCTGACAGGCAGTAGTAATCAATCGCTGCACCATCCCCTAGCTGCTGTGTATAAGTCATCCAGCTTAGGTTGATTAGTCCTGTCTGGACAGTTCAGGCAGCTCTTTTGAACACGGTAGGCTCCCAAGAGCCTGAATTGTATACTTGTTTTTTGAGCAAAACTACTCAGTTTAGGGATAAAACAAGATATGTTTCTGCATCAGTGAAGATACAGCATTTTCAAGGTGTTTGGTTCACAATGCATAAAACAAATGGTAGATTTCCTTTAACCCCTTAAGGACGGAGGGTTTTTCGGCTCATTTCTCGCTCTCCAACTTCAAAAATCCATAACTTTTTCATTTTTCCGTGTACAGACCTGTGTGAGGGCTTATTTTGTGCGTAACAAATTTTACTTTCCCGTAATGTTATTTATTTTAACATGCCGTGTACTGCGAAGCTGAAAAAAATTCCAAATGTGGAAAAATTGAAAAAAAACCGCACGTGCGTCACTTTCTTGTGGGCTCAGTTTTTACGACTTTCACTCTTCGCTCCAAATAACATACCTACTTTATTCTTTGGTTCGGTGCGATCGCGGTGATACCAAATGTATATAGGTTTTATTGTGTTTTAATACATTTTCAAAAATTAAACGAATGTGTACAAAAAAGAAAAAAATTTTTTTGCCATCTTCTGACGCTAATAACTTTTTCATACTTTGGCGCACGGAGATGTGTGAGGGGTCATTTTTTGCGAAATGAGGCGACGTTTTCATTGCTACCATTTTGAGGTCTGTGCGACATTTTGATCATTTTTTATTTCATTTTTTATGTTATGTAAAAAGGTGTAAAAGTCGCATTTTGGCCATTTGGGCGCCATTTCCCGCCTCGGAGGTCACCGCCGGCCGTAACCGTTTTTATATTTTGATAGATCGGGCATTTTGGGACGCGGCGATACCTAATATGTTTGTGATTTTTACTGTTTATTATGTTTTATATCCGTTCTAGGGAAAGGGGGGTGATTTGAACTTTTAATATTTTATTAATTTTTTTTATTTTTTAAACTTTTTTTTTTCTTTTTTTTTTTCACTATCTTTTAGACCATCTAGGGTACATTAACCCTAGATGGTCAGATCGCTGCTACCATATACTGCAATACTTCTGTATTGCAATATATGGCATTTTTGCAGCACATTCATTACAATGAGCCACTGGCTCATTGTAACGAATCTGCAGCTGCCAGATAGCCTCGTGTCAAAAGAAGACATGAGGCTACCATGGCAACTGATCGCCGGCCCCCGATGACGTTCGGGGGCGTGGCGATCGAAAAAAAGATGGCGGCGCCCGCGCGCCGCCGTCTTTTAAATGCCGCCGGCGACTTTGCCGGCGGCAACGGGGGGGTTAATAGCCGCGATCGGTGCTAGCACGGTTATTAGCGGTGGGGGTTTTATGCATTATGCAAAAACCCCCACCTTTGTATGAAGAGGACTCAGCCCGTGAGCCCTCATCATACATCCCTTATACCTCTGCGCCGTAGAGCTACGGCGCAGAGCGTTAAGGGGTTAAACAGAATCCTGAGACTATCACAGAGCAAGTGTATATATACAGAGACTTGATTACACACTCATCTAGAACAACATTGGATCATGCAGAGATCATCACTGTATGTATGCTTTTTTGTGTTTTTGCTACATTGTTGCTTTATGTTTGACTTGATGCTTTTATTGGTGCCATTTTGCATAAAAATTATTTTTATAGACAAAAAAAAACCTTTTCGGGCCCTGTTTATGCAGATTTCTTTTTATGGTCGTAAATCATTGCTGCCTTGTCAATACTTTATATGTTTTTTTTTAAATTACAACAATCCTGGGGGAAGGAGGGAAATTAACTATTCAATTTTTACAGAATGGTATAGGCCTTTATGCAATGACACTGACACCTCATATTTACATTTTGGGGTGCTGAGCAAGCCAGTTCTCTCCACAATGATTGGTGTCCAGTGGTTACTCACCTCCTTATTATCCAATGCAGTCTGTGCCTCAACCATATGCCCCTAAGTAGTTGCAGGCTCTGCTATATGGATGGCAATATCGGAGTGTAGGGATTTTCAATAAAGACAGCAGGAGTTGAGTGCTGGTGCCTTCTATGTAGACAACTGGAGCTGTGTGCAAAGATCACCTATGTTTATGGGATCTTATAGGCCTACACCTCTATGTCCCCTGTCTCCTCCTCACAACGCCTATAAACTAATGTCAGTGAATCAGTGACCACAGATCAGTGACAACATCAGATCCCATAGACAGATCCCTCCTCACAAAACCAGCATTCCTAGGTCCCTCTCCCATGTACACCGCTAGCACCTTCATGCCCCTTTCTCCTCCTCTCACAAAGTCAGTACCCCCTGGTACCCATCCTCCTCATACAGCATGAATCCCCAGGTCCCTTTCTTCTCAGAAAATCAGCACCATGCCATGCATCATTTTACAATAGGTGATGCCACCTGAGGCAAGCAGCTCCACATGTCTCATGCTAGGTGTGCCTCATTTATTTATTTTGCAATACACCTTATAACCTCTATCATTTACAACAAATGTTAGGCCTAGTTCACATCTCTGTTATTTCATCAGTTTTCTGCTTCACTTATAGTGAGCCAAAACCAGGCTTGGAGACTTTACATAAATCAGATATCATGAAAGCAGAGCAGGTCCTATTCCTATGTTTGCAACTCTTGGCCACAAAAAAACTAGATCTGTTGTTTATAGCTTACCTCAATGTTGCAGAAAGTGAAGTGGCCCTTTGTAGGTTCTTCTTTGGAGTCTATATACAGTTTATCTGTACTTTATGTGACAGACACATCTATGGCTCAGTTTGGTTGTTTACGGCTATGATCTAGATAAGGGTTGTTTCACAATGGCTTTTTTTTTCACATCAGTGAATTTTCACTGAACCTATTTTGGCTTATGGGCACATATAGATTTTTTTTGCTTCCTGGCTTCAGTGATTTTCATGGATGCCTTACTGACCCAGTCCTTTCAATGGGCTTTTTCACACCTGTTTTGAACCTCTTCTTTTTTAGTTCTCTGACAGTAACTGAGCAGTGAAAAAAAACTGAACAAATCACTCAAGCCAGGAAGAGAAAACCAATCTGTATGTGTCCATAAGCCAAAGTAGATCTAGACCACCCTAAGAAGTCTCATTACAGTCAGAAATATTTCTGTCAGTGGAGAGAGTGTATATATTCACTAGATACAATTAATTACAGCACACTGCATTAAATGACAAAAAAATAAAACAATTATTTGAGAAATAAGCTACTTTAAAAAGGCAAAAAGTATTTTTCAACTTTTTCCTCATTATTTCTTTAGATGCTGAAAAATATATATGGAATATTTATAAACCTAATATTCTTAAAGAAAGCCTCTATTGTCCCAAAAAACTGTGATGATTAATTAAAATGGTTATTTTAAGATAATCTGAGACATAATGAAGCACTTAAATTTGGCCTGGTCCTGAAGGTTTTAATAACCATTGGTCATGAAGGGGTTAAACTGTGGAATCCTCTCTATATGATGTGAGTTCTCCTTTAAATATGTTTCAAACCGACATAGCATGTGCTTTTTGTTCCTATTATACCCAAGCCACTTATTTTATTATACATTAAAATGCAATTTAGAATGGATCTCTTATGAAATAAATGTTATCTTTGTAAGGACATGGAATACGAAAACATTGATGTTATACTCTATGAAAATACAGCCTTTATCTAATACACAACATAAAAATTCCATTCAATGCAAAAATAAGCAGTTTGCTTAAGGTGCAACAGTTTTCTCATAACCGGTAACATGCCAGTTAGTCTAGATCAAAGGTTGTCCATTCCAGACATTCGCCATTGTGTATATTGTTACACAGATCAATCCCCTTGGAAACCTATCAGGAGAATTCAATAGAGCTACTCTTTGAAGCTGGTCTACTCGACCGTGTTTCACACATCTAACTATACTGCAACATTTACATAATGTGCGTTTATGTACCCAACCAATGAAATCCAAGTCAACACACACATTACATTGTTAATAAAAGTATACATTTATTGGATAACACATCTAAAACCACATAAAATGGAACAACACACCGAAAATACAGCGCCACATAAGGTCAGAATGTATAATAACAAAATATATGTGGATGCTCCCTCTAGTACCATAGTATATATCAACAGAAATCCTGCTAGGCAGACAAAATGGGCTGAGAAAAAGGGCAGTATGAAAGTGTACGTATACAGACCAAAGGAGCCGATCCCTGACACGTGTTTTGTGTAGGATGCTTTGTCAAAGGTATAATGTGCATTTATCTTTCTTTACTATTGTAAATCTGAAAATATTAAGATATTTTATAGCTCATCCTCTCAGCTTTGACTGGTTACCAAGGAAAATTATTTAAAATTTTAGCTTATTTTCAATTACTTTACTATATATACTATATGTTTATTACCATACATTTTACAAAACTAAATTTGTTGGCCTCCATTAACCAGAAAGAAGCTCTCCTTTCTGGGTAATAGAGGGGTCTCCATGACACCCATATGCTCTAAAAGTATAGTAATTGCCTTCATGAGCCAGATGCTTTTATATAGAACTTGTAAACCACCAGGACTCCCCCTAGAGCCGGCAGCTCACATAAACTGAGTATGGGAACCTGTAACAGAATTCCAGTGGTCCACTATGAAGGTGAATGAAATTACCATCCTAATGGTAAAGTTTTTCCATAAGATTTGATTCCAGTCCAAATCTATTCAATCGGAACTGAGGTTACTTTAATTATCCTGGCGATTTTGCTTTCATTTTATTTATAACTAAAATAATAATAATGGAAGTGGCTAAAATGGAAGTGGTTCAAACCCACGATAACAGAAACCCTGAAATGTCCAATGAAATCATAGTACCAGATGCGTTAGACTTCTGTTATTATTGTATGTGAAACTAATTGGATTTTGAAAATTGGCATAGAAACGCTTATATACTAGACTTATATTTAAGAAATCTTTCTGTATTTTCACAGCTGTACCTTCTCCAAACAGATCTATTAATGTACACATTTCTACATGGCCATCTGCTAATACGCACACATTGGTAAGCTGCATAGCAATAGCAATAGTCCGGTGAAATAGTCCAAACCCTTGGAAAAACCAACACATCTTTGCACACAGTTTCAGTTATCAATTTAAAGCTGCTTATAGGATGCTCTGAGGGGAAATGTGACTTACACATTATTTGATTCAGTGCAAGTTTATAAACAGTGGATATAAAAAGTCTACAAATACCTTCTCAAATGACAGGTTTCAGTCATGTAAAAAAATCACACCAAGAATAATTATTTCAAAATACAGGGCACAGGGAGGACAAACAAGACAGTGAGCCCTAAACTGAGTTTCCCCAAAACTGTAACCTGATGATTTTCCTCCAGTATTCTGTGTGATACAGGACAACCATAAGGAGAATCCTTCCTTATGGTAGTCGAAGGTGCAATAGCCAAGATAAATAAAACAGAATAAGCAATGGAACAGCAATAACACACGCAAGTCACAAAGCTGAGGTGAGATAATACAACCAGCAGGGTGTAATGGTACTGGGCAGGTATATAAAGCATTTCCTGGACACGGCTCCAGCAGCAGACTAGAACAGATGCCCATCAGACTCCTAACCTGGACAGAGCTGAGTTGCGGAAAGCAGGGTGTGGCTCTATCAATCCAAACACAGCAAAAACTTAGCCATAGTTCCCACATAGCAAACACAAACAAAAAATAACGTCAGCTAATCTGCCATACACGGGCAGAGGATGATCTTGTCACAGATGTAACACTTTAAGTGTGGAAAAGCAAGTTAAAATTGAAGCAATGAGTTTGAATTCATGACAGACTTCAATCTTTTTGAGTAATGTCAGCATCTAGACTTGACATCTAGAATATGTTGTATTGAAAGGATATATCCGTTGAACAGTTCTCTTTATGTCAGGCCCTCCCTTCCAATTTTTTTTGTTTGAGCTAACATTTAGTTAACAGACTGTTGTGTAACAGTGTGTTACAGTCGGGTTCTGCCCGGAGGGAGGGCCTGACTTACAGGAAGATGGCGCTGCTATTGGAGGATCGCCTTCCCCCCCAGTAAGTGGCATGGGGAGCTACGTTCCACATCAGGGTTTAAAATGATCAGGGCGTTATAGGCGGGTGTCCATTGTAATAAACAGCGGACACCCGCAGCTTCTGGTTGGGAGTTGGTGACAGAAGGTGGATGTAATAGTACGGCACAGGTTGGGAAGTTACCTTGGCCGATGCCATACTATTATGTCCTGAGTCAGTAAAGGGTTAAAATGCTCTTTATATGAGCTGTGTGTGGGTGTGTTTTCTATGTAACAAACTGTACTTGAAAGTGACAGTATTTAATATTCCATGCTGTGAGAAAACATTTCCAAATGCATTGAAATTGGTGAAAAAAATGGCTTAGCAACATTTTTTTCAGAGCTTGGTTTTTATAGCTTTCACTGTGCGCACAAAATGACACCTCTCCTTTATTCATTTGTCAGTATGATCACCAGGGTCATAACGTTCGCGGTCGCAGGGGCTCCAACTGGGCCCCGGGAAGGGCCCAAGCCACAGCAGTCACATTCGCGGCCTGGACCCTCTTGTAAAAGCTATACTGGCCAGTGATACAGCTGTCCGTCTCCTGTGGCCCGGCCTGGCCCGCCCACCCCACATGCGATCCGGCCTGCCTACCCACCATGCGATCCGGACCACCCACCCCACATGCGATCTGGCCGCCCACCCCACATCTGGCTCGGCCCACCCACCCCACATGTGGCCTGGCCCGCCCACTCCACCTGTGGCCCGGCCCGGTCATCCACCTCACCTATGGCCCGTCCCGCCCATCTAGTTCAACTGCGTCCCGTCCACCCCACCCACCCGACATGCGATCTGGCTTGCCCAATCAACATATGATCCGATCCGCCTGTCCGACATGCGATCCAACACACCCACCTGCTGTCTCCCACCACGTTCCAGGCAGGATGCGACGATTGAGTGACATCAATGAAGAAGGGTAGAGAGTATAATTAATACTTATGTAAATGCATGTATAAGTGTTTGTGTGTGCATATATATACTGTATATATTGTATATACTGGATGCATGTATATATATGCTGTGTATGTGTGTGTATGTTGTGTATATATGCTGTATATCGGTGTCTATGTTGTGTATATATGCTGTTTATGTATGTATATGGCTGTATATATTGGATGTGTGTATAAATGCTGTTTATCGTTGTGTATGTTGTATATACTGGATTTGTGTTTATGTATGGTGTATATCGGTGTGTATGTTGTACATACTGGATGCGTGTGTATATATGCTGTATATACTGTATGTGTGTGCATGTTGTATATACTGGATGTGTGATATATGCTGTATATCTGTATGTATGTTGTATATACTAGATGTGTGTGTATATATGCTGTGTATGTTGTATATACTGGATGTGTGTGTATATATGCTGTATATACTGGATGTGTGTGTATGTTGTATATACTGGATGTGTGTATATATGCTGTATATCTGTATGTATGTTGTATATACTAGATGTGTGTGTATATATGCTGTGTATGCTGTATATACTGGATATGTGTGTATATACTGGATGTGTGTGTATGTTGTATATACTGGATGTGTGTATATATGCTGTATATCTGTATGTATATTGTATATACTGGATGTGTGTATATATATGCTGTATATGTGTGTATGTTGTATATACTGCATGCTTGTGTATATATGCTGTATATCTGTATATAGGTTGTAAATTTAATATGTATATCTGTATGTGTGTATAAATGAATGAATGTGTAGACACGTGAATGAGTGTAAAAATCATTGTGATTATATAAATGTATATACATATATATATATTTTGGGGAAGGGGGCTCCATTCAAAGGTCTTCTATGGAGCCCAGCCTCTGCTCATTACGCCCCTGTGTGTTATGCGTATTGTAGTGTATGTCTGTGCAAAGTATATATAGTAATTGCCACTAAGGGAAGTTCTACAAACTCTTATTTAATTTTTAGAAGAGAAATTGTTTCTTTATTCAAATTAAATACAGTATAATATCCACATAATGTGATGTTTTGGCTGGAATGGCCTTTATTATTAGCCATTGATTAAGTCAATTTAGAAGTAGGAGATTAAGTCCTGGTGCAGTGGAAAGTACAGCAGTACCGGTATTTAGATGGACACAGATGTGGGGTTTAGATTACTCAAAATGTATTACTTAGTTGTACAAATGGGACTGAAGAAAGTGAAGCACATTAGGAATAAACAATGCAGAAATCTACAATATGTAAACTCTAGATTGCTTAATAGAAATTTACCTTTGAAATAAAGCATGATTAAACCGGCACACTTACTAGTAGATCCTATCACAGTGACTGTGGTAATCTAATATAAAAAGCTGAGTATATGTGTGTATGCAAGAGTGTATGTCCGCCTAAGGAATCCACATCACTGCATTATAATTTTTCACAGACTCCTCCAGTGACCTGGGGACCACCATGTTTTGATTGGAAATTTTCACCCTGTGCTTTCCAAAATACGCTAAGTATCCTAATGCCAAACTACAGGAGTCATTGGGGAACATTTACACAAAGTGTTAGAGTGTGCACTGGCTTGGGTAATGACTTGCTCTCAGAAAGGATATACATATTGAATATTGTGGAGCTGTGCAGATATATTTCTAGTGCTGAGACCATTTTGACCATGCTGTCCTGGAGTGGAGCAATGGCCGCTGCAGCACTGCATCAGTGGCTGCCCTCATCCAAAAGCTTGTCCAGTCAGAATTAGATGACAGAAGGACAGGCAGAAGAAATCCTAATGTGGTGAGTGTTTTGCCTCTGGCATCCCAACAGCCATCTACATTTTATAGAACATTGTACAACTAATCCAAAACTCTACTTTTCAAAGCAATTTCCCTGCAGTCTATGCACACTAGTGTAAGCTGAGTGCAATAGCATGGTTTTGTGTTCATGGTTTCTGCCAGTTTCTGTTGGAGCCGAACCAGGCGGAAAAAGTAATTTTTTCTGGAGCTGCTAGCCTAAAAATAGGTTGGAAACCAGAACATGCGGAGAGAGGGCCACAAAACGGAAAAGCCATAGTAAATGTCCCCCATTGACTCTTGGCTGTTGTGGAGGTTAGCCTGAATAGCAACCAATCACACCTCAGCTTCTATTTTGGTACAGGCCATTAATATGAGCTCTAAGTGCTGATTAGTTGGTATAGAACATTCTTAATATAAGACTGTTTATGTGTGAGTTAATATGATTTGGTGATGGTTAGCAAACTCAGAGGCCTTAGACCGTCTCTAATTCAGAGCAGCAGTATTTTATCTGCCATTAGATCATTTCTGATACTAGAGCTGCAATAATCTATCTACCGTTATACAATCTCAGCTGACTGTAGCTCTTCATGTGACAGGAGTATCAATCTCCCATTATATCATATCTGATACTTCAGTCATATCCAGAGCTGTAATCTCATATCTTCAATTACTTCTCGAATTCTCTCCCAAAATCCCAGGGGACATATTCTTGGAATAAACTTGGGGGAATGACGTGTGGACATATGGCACAATACACTGCAGGGCCACCTTCAAATTACCCCAATTGCTATAGCAACCCCTCCACGAGAAACAGGGGAATGTAGTGTGACCTTGGGCAGATACAGGAGCAGAGAAAATATGTCTTTGGTTTGTTATTTTTATATGCAAAATGTTTTTTGTTAATCCATTCTATTTTTCAGTTATTTAGTATTTCGGGCAAAGAAGGGAACTAAAGCTAGTCATCTCATATATATTATCCATAGCCTCCTGCCTTTTAAACTTTTACAATTATGCTAATGAATTATGCCTGAAGAGTTCTATTTGGAGTTAACACAGCTATCGGTGCTGCAGCTTACACTGTGCAAGGAGCACTTCCCCCTCTGACTGTGTGCTAAAACTTTTTCTGCAGTAGCGAGATCACAATAAAAATCATAAACATGTTAGGTATCGCCATATCCCAAAATTTCTGATGTATCAAAATCATAATATAACGATTATTTCCTGTGTTTACCCCGTAATAGAAAATAGAAGCCAAAGTTCAAAATATCACTTTTTTCCCATTTTGAAAAATATAAATAAATCAATAAAAAGTGATCAAAAGGCTGTACAGTCCTAAAAATAGTAGCATTGAAAAGGTCATATAAAAAAATGACACTACCCACAGCTCCGTACACCGAAGTATGAAAAATTATTAGCGCCAGAAGATGGCAAAATGAAGAATTTTTCTGTACAGGAGGTATTAAAGTATTACTGTAAAGCTATAGTAATTTTGACAAATTATTATATGTGATTCCCACTTTGAAAACAAGCAGAACGATGCCTAATTTGTGTTGCACGTTCTTTTCTTTCCAAAGAAGCTTGCTTGCCCACAGATCCCTTGATACCTTGGGTCTCATGTACTAAGTGTCTGTGGGACGCATTTTTGTCGGGTTTCCCGACGTTTTCCATTTTGCGCCAAATTGCCCCGGGATTTTGGCGCACGCAATCGGATTTTGGCGCATCGACATCGACTTGTGTTTTTCACCACAACCGTCTGTCTCCTTTGGAGTTTGCTCTGGTTTGCAAACAGTTAATCCACTTTGATGAACAGAACCTCCTAATCATCTTCTGGGCCAGTTTTAGGACATCTCACATAAATTTTTCTTACTTGCTATAGACTCATTCTGCGCTATCTGGCACTTATTTTGGTATCTTTGATCCTTTGTCCGATTTTCTGACTATTGGTTTGCCTAGTAATTTTGTACTGTATTGTACTTGTGGTTCTGACTTGGTTCTGGTTCTTGGTTGTACCCTGCCTTCTCTGATCTGTATTGTCTTTTACACTTTATATCAGGAAAGAAACGTCTATCAGTTGTCTCCGACTGCTAAGGGTAGATAGGGAAATTAGGCAGCTGAGAAGGGGATTTAGTCCCAGGGCCTACTATCTTTTTCTGTTCTTCCAGTCCATTAAAACTGTTCCTTTAAAGCAGCATTACAACCACATTGAGAAACATATATACATGTTTTTATTTTCTAATTCTAGACTTTTTTCTCATAATTATGAGTAGAGATTAGCAGGTTGGTCAAAATTTGGGTTCAACAGATTTTTTCTGAGACCAAATTTCGAGACTTTTGGTTTAATTTGACCTGAAAATGAACACCCTTGAAGTTAATGGGACCCAGATTTTAGCACCCAAAATTGCTATAAAATGGCGGTAGTAAGGGGTAGAGGACTGAAGAATGGTGGGAATAGCACGGAAGTTGCCCTATCCATAATGGGCTACAGAAAGCATTTGAAATGATAACATTATAAATAATAAAACATTATAATTAAAATGGTTGTAAAAGGGGCTCTGGGTGTTCAGACCAAGTTACGTGAAAACCACAAACCCTTTCTCTCATTGTGGTTAAAGGCACTCTGGGTTTTTTAACCCAATTGATTGAATTTAAAGTTCCGGGAGCGTTGAATTGGAAAAAATTAATTTGAAGGTAAGTATAAGCTGTCCTCTGTAAGAGGTGTCTCCTCCTCTGCTTCCCACTCAAGTGACGCCTGTGAGCTGATTCTCATTATCCCCCTGCTTCAAACTGGCTCCCTGGCATATTGGGTGACATATTGGATGCAGTGCAGCACTAAACTAAGCTGCCATTTCCCTATGGCTTTGCTAAAAGTGGTGGTGTGGGTGCTGCACTGACTGGATTAGAAAACAGGAGAGTGGAGTAGGAGGAGACAACTTAAGGCATGGAGTGATGTCCAGTAATCCTGGGTAGGCAGAAAGTGAGCCAGATCAACTCCTGCCTCAGGACCAGCCACCACTACTTAAACATAGGGAGAAGTTAAGGAGATGTAACATCCCTGCCTGTACTTACTGGTCCACATGTCAGTTGAGACACTAGGGGCAGGTGGATGGGCCACCAAATCCCAGCTAGGAGAATCTTCGTGCAATATGACTGACTGCCTGATGGCTTGTGGCTGAAATGGCTTTCCTAAACTGAAGGTGTGTGAGTTGAAGAGCTCTGCACTTCCAATTGTGGATGAGCATGGCTAAGAAAATCCATTGGAAGTTGATGCCATGTCATTTATCAATGCCCCAACTTTGTGTGGTCTACTGGGGCTTACCAGTACATGCTGTACACTCTGGTGCCTACTTGCACCAGAGGCACTTGGAGTAGGCAGAGATGGAACATGTCCTCTGCATACAGCACTAGTTCTATCACCACCAGCACCACATCCTTATCCCTTAATTCCTGTGACCTGCACAACCAAACTATACTGTGACAGCACTTTTGCAATCAAATACAATACTGGACACTATTCACTGACAGGAGCACTTTTATGATCCATGTATTATTTAGCATTATTCACTAAGAAGATTTCTGTTATTATCCATGTATTATTGCACAATATGCACTGACAAGTGCAGTTTTACTATCTACGTGTTACTGTGCACTATTCAATAACAGGAGCACTTTTATGATCCAAGTATTCACTGAATACATTTCGACACTCTGTCTTTGTCAATAATGCTTAACAAAGACTGAGTGTCAAAACGATGCATGTATTTCTGATGAATGAAGGAAACACTAGATTCACTGGATTACAACTGGGTGCTGCTGCTCTTTCCTCAATTGAATTTTCCTGGACTCATACAGCTGGGATCTTTCTGCTGCAGGCACCCACCATTATGCAAGCAGGCTTAGATTGGGTATATTTGTATGCTGTTCCACACCTTGTTTTCACTAAGAACAGCACTTTTCTGATCCACTCATTACTGTGCACTATTCACTGAAAGAAACACTTTTATGCTCTGCGTAATACTACTGCACACTATTTACCTGTCCCTAATAACAGCAGCCTCCTCTATACATCAAAGTGCCCTGAAAAGGGTAATTTTTTTCAGAAGACCCTGACTGACTGACCCTATGGCGAGCAACAACCTTTCTATAGCCTTCTCTTGTGTGTAATGGCATCTGCACATGTGACCCTGCTCTTAAAGTGCAAAGTCACATGCCCAGCCTCACCAATCACAGGCATGACTACAGAGTACATGCCTGTGGCCGCTAAGGGGCTGTAAGCTGCTCGAGCAAGCAGCTTGGAGCTTTTTCACGAACAGGGACCTGAATCCTATGGGAGAGTTTCCTTATTGGTGTTATCTATATATAGGTTAAATATTTTTTAATAATCCGTTTTCATGCCTGTCATCAAATATTTCTAACCATAAAAACTTTTTCTGGTGAATCACTATGGTACTCAACCCATTGTATATGACACTCTATCCTTATCTCTACTCTTTGTTGTTGTTCTATAGACAAGAACATGTTGTAATGGTAATATTATTTTATTGGAAAATCGAATACAATTTTTGGGCAATGTTTGAAAAAAAAACATATGTAACAACAATCAATCAAGCAATTATCATTGTGTAAATGGAAATTAAGAATTATATGTAAAAGAGAACATGAGATCTCTACTAACAATTTTCTCTTATTTCATCATGGAATATAGGAGGACATATTATGGGTATATTGTCTTCTGGCCAAGTAGTCAGTGCCAAAGACCCTTGGCTGCTGGGACACTGGTGTGTGAGACGAAACAGGGTAAGTACAACTCTACCCCATCCTAAAGGGTGTTTTCCATGATACCTGAAAGAACCCTTTCAGATGATGTCTGCAAAATGTTTTGTAAATGTCACATGCCAAATCAAAATATAGCCAGTCAAAAAGAAACTATGGGGAAACAAAATTCAACTAAATTAAATAGAAAGACAACTACCCTGTTTCAATGTGACATTTTACTTTAAATTGGAATAAAAAAGGTTCAGCGTACAGTCTATTATTTAGGATGCCAGATCATATTTGATAATCTGTTGTTAAAGTAGTTCTGTTCTGTCATCGTAGAGATGTTTTGTTCGTCACTCATGAGAATATCAGTCAATGTGCCTGGCATATTCTTTGCAATTTCCATGTTTTTATCCAGACAATAGGATTCATGTGAAGCCACGTGCTGGAATCTGCTGTCAATCCAAAGAATACAGCCCTGGCTTATAAATGGCTCTTCACTGTTTCTTCACATCATTCTTCATGATATAATGGTTTACTAACTTCAATTTAACACCTTTGTTAGAGGAACACAATACGCACTAAGAACGACTAACTGAGGTACCATGTGCTGGAAAGGAAGGAAAACATGAAAACCTTATTAATGTTTGAAACATCAAGCATCTCAATGAATTAAATGGATAAAGACGAATATAAAGAAGATTTCATTTGCCTGCATGAGTTATTAAAAAATGTGCATTGACAGTGAACGTATGTGTGCCGCACAAACCTCCAAATGCTGGCTAGAGGTACCCTGACTACTGTTTGGAACCCGGATGAGATCCTCAGAACCATTGTGAGACCATGGGCTTTGTCCATCTGTTTTTTAGGACTTTTCTTGGCTTTTCTTCTTGTCACATGTGGCCTTTGATCTCCAGTGAATTTGCAACTTTTGGAGACTTTATGCAACTTGTTTTTAAAAGGGCTCCAAAAGTCTCCAATTAGTTCCAAGCAATTTTCAGTCACAACTTTCACATTTGGATTCGGGTGATAACTCAGGAAACACTGCAAGAAACTAGACAATGGCAAACTTTGAAAGGAGACTGTTTTAGGCACAAAAAACGTCTCAAATGAGCAAAAGCACCATGAAAAGTCATGGGAAAAAAAACATGAAAATGCAAGCAACACTTTAAACTATATAATAAATAAAGATTTCATTCTTGAGACATTAGATGTTGCATTTTTGTGTGTGTTTATACAGTATATTTATATACAGTATTAAAATATACATAGTAATGAATGGTTTAGATTTATGTAGTGTTCTTTAGACTGTAGCCATCAATTATTGGAACTAGGGTTTTATAACTTTGCATGCAACACTAATTATACCAAATTACAGAGATAAAAGTAATATCTGGAAACATGATTTGCACTTCTTTTGGTAGTCCTCTATCTTAAATTGACATACATAAGACCTAATGCAATAGATGAAAAAGCAACATTCTGCACTATTTTATTAATTTAAATAACTGATTTCATTCATTATAACTATTTATTTGCCTTTTGTACAGATGAAAGATAATATATACCAAGACATTTCATTCTAACTATGGTAACTATGGTAGAAGAACAGTCCCAGTCCCTTGTGTCTTGCAGTTAGTGTACACAGCTTGGGGGAAACCAGAAAATGAAGCTAAGATGGAGATAGACCCTGGGTTCCTAGCCTCTGACCAGAGTAGCAGGCTTCTGATAAACCCTAGCCCAGGTTTTTCCTGAGCATAGAACCCTTCTTCTGCCATGGAGGAGATTGGAGAAGTCACCCTTTGATTTGCACCTGAATTTCTTCAGTACAGAAGGTAACTGTGGACTGCAGACCCTGACTCTCTGGAATAATTTCCCATTGGGATGCACCACACCTTACCATTCCTTCCAGAGAGCAGCGACACGTGGTGACACTTTGACAGTGCCTGATGGAGTTCCACCCTTAACCCGGGCACTGCATTCGAGATTATTATATCATATTGGTTATTAATGACTGAATTTAGGCATGAATGATTTAAAGGGGTATTCTCACGAAGACAGAGAGTGCGAAACGCACGTCGGGGTTCTGTGAATTCCCCTGCTATGTCCCAATAGTTCAAAATGCCTACAGGTAAGCTTAAACTATAAATTAGTTTATATCTATGAGTGCCAGACTGGTCTCTGGACTGGTCCATAATATACTAGATTTGTTCAACTCTGTGGGCGTTTTGTGCTATTTTTATATAAGACTCCTTTTGTGGGTTATACTTTGCAATTTGTTCTTTGGTGTCTTGGCACTGTGATAGTGAAGGTTGGGCATTTGTTGGTTTCACAGATATAAGTCTAACCTGTCTCTATAAGTCCTGGTGTACACAATTTCAGTTGCCCCTAGACACAAACCTGTAACTTCTGACTTAGGGTCCAGAAAGCCAACTTGGATTTCTGTGTGCTGACTCCACTCTAGCCCCGCCCTCTGCATTTCTGGACGGAATTTACAGACACTCTCTTCCTGCCAGCAAACATCACCTCCTGAGGAGAGAAAAGCTGTAAGCTACAGGCAGATAAGGTATCTGGGGAAGGAGGCAGGCACAGGAGATCCCATAGTATGAGAGCACATATGTAGCAGAGCTGACAGTATGTAATGGGCATCTTATTGATCACATCATCTCTGATTTCCGTCACGTGCATGCCGGTGCTGATGCGCCACAATCCGATCACATGCACCAAAAACCTGGGGCAATACAGGGAAAATCGGCGCAAATTGGAAATATTCGGGTAACGCGTCGGGAAACCGTGAATCGGGCCCTTAGTAAATGACCCCCAATGTGTCTGCTTAGAGTAGAATTTTACACTGACCAGCCAAGGGAGTGATAGGAGCTAAAACAGAAATAATCTGAGTAACATTGTAAAGTAAGGGGTTAAAAATGATCTTTATTGTGTAAACATCACTAGGGGATTGAGATTCGAGGATTTCCTTTATGGGAAAATTCCTTTAAGAAGTTAAAAGAAATATTTGTAAAGTATCTTTGATCTGATTAAATAAGTGGGTGTCCAAGTTATGACTCTAAACAGTAAAAACATAAACCATTTCGTTACAAATAAAGGGCCATACTATTCATGTACTATTCATGTTTTTGAAAGACACATGTAATCAGTACACAAATAAATCTGATTCTTATCGCATTGTTGTCCTGAAACTGTTCACTGGTATTGCATTGTCAAACACCTTGCATTAGAAGTGTGAAAAAGATATAGATTGTGAGAAGGTCAATGCCAGTCAAAAATGAATAAAACCTGCTTGGCTTAGGGCAGGGCTGTTGTAAATTGAAGAAAATTGAATCGGCCTGAATGATCCATCATTACCTTGTACAGGTCGCTACAACCTCAAATGTTAAACTACGATTCACATGACCTTGTTCTTGGAATGTTTTCACCATAATTGCTGGGGACATGATTCATCCATAATAGAGCTAATGTTCAGAAGGTTATAAAGAAAACACCATAGGTTGTGAAAATAACCTTCCTATCTATTGAAAGGCTAGCTGGTCTGAATGTATTATCGTAATTGTGATATAAAGCTAATGACTTATTGCCTTGAAGGTTTTCATAAAAATATTTTTTTTAAATGGATATACATCATGTCTTAGAGAAAATAAAAAATTTCCATCTTATATACAGCCATATTACATATATTAAAAACTGGAATGTCAAAATTAAATAATGGAAATTAATTATATATATTCCTTGTTGGTACTTCTGGTAACAGCTTCGAAAACAGTGGGGCAGATTTATCCCAATGGCTCATACTGAACAATGTATCTGGTGCATTGATAGGCTGGCTCCAGTTCTCTCATGTTTCTGTAACTTCCTGTATCCCTGGTCCTGAAGCTCACAAAGCCAGAAGCGTTCCGAAAATTATGTTTCTAGGTACTACAGAACTGAATAGAGGGGCATCTGAAACTTGGCCCTACAACCTCTATTGAATAATTTCAGGGCAAAATGTGATTCTGCTCTGCTCATTTTCACATGACCTTGGAAAAGTTTTTTTAATGGGTAAATGTACAAGATTTTACATAAAATAAGGGATTCTAACTAGGCCTTTTAATACCCTACCTGAGGATGCATCTTGTTTAAAGAGGTTAAATCTGGTATAAGAGTCCATTCAATGGAAATCTACTATCAAAATCAAGCATGGAAAAAAGAGACATTTACTCGGCACTGTGACTCTGATAATCTACTGATATTTGTTATCCATGGCGTCCTTCTTCCTAAAATCAACTTTTAAAATTATGCTAATGCTGAAGATTCACATGCAAGAAGTACATCCCCCTCTTCCTGTGTGTTGAATCTTCCTCTACTGCAATGAGATTACATCAGGCAGAATGACGGCATAGGCCAAGCAGGAGCAAAGGGTAAGGGTGATACAGTGTAACAGCCTATGAATCCGAAGCACGGAGGGGCTCTGGCATGGCAGAGAAAAACTATAGTTGTTTACTTATATAACCTATAAATCACAGACCCTATGTAGGGTTGATAGGGTCTGTGATTTATAGGTTATATAATTTGTTTAGGCATAGCCCTTGGTTAAACTGAATAGCTGATTGATACTATAGCTATACACCTTTTGGATTCTTTGTATTGGTTCTTTTGGTTAATAAAAATATCCTTGTTTACTTGCCTACTGTTCATCTATTCCACCAGTACCAACTATCGACATCAACTTCTTCACTCACCTTTGTACAGCACTGACACACACTATACTTAAAGGATGTACCCTATTAAGGTAGATCTGGTAGTAGGTGCAACGTATGTAAAGATAGCCCTTTTTAGGGCTAATCCTTTAGTCCCCTGTATCTTTTGTAATCTTTAATCAGGGAATATGCAAATTTTCGTGGAGTAGCAGGAGCTGAGGCTATACGGAACGGCTACTCCACGCCCTAGTAGGCTCTTTGATCTACCTACCAGGTAGCTTCAGCGCGCAGCTACGAAGAGCTCTGCGCACTCTTCCGCGAAACTGTAGTTCTGTGCATGCGTAGAACGCAGGCCGGCGGCTGTGCAATCTGGTCTCCAAAGCCTAAGCTACCGTGCATGTGCAGAACTCCGGTTTCTTGGACAAGTGCACGCAGCTATGCTGAAGCTATCTGGTAATAGGATCAAAGAAGCTACTGGGGTGTGGACTAGCCTGGCTGTGTAAACTCAGCTCCAGTTACTCCACGCCCCAGCAGCCTCTTTAGAAAATTAGCATATTCCCAGATTAAGGATTACAAAAGATACAGGGGACTAAAGGATTAGCCCTAAAAAGGGCTATCCTTACATACGTTAGATGCACCTACCACCGGATCTACCTTAATAGGTAGGTCCATGGTGGTAGGTATCTTTTAATGTAACCATACTTATTTATCACATTGTTCTGTTGTAAAGCAAGAAATAACTTTTTACAAATCTCTGAAGCATCTTTTGTCTCTCTTATTTCTCATCCTTATTGCTGCAGGGGACATCCCTCCTAACCCAGTTTCTGCTCAATTTAACACTTCACACACAAATCCTGCTAACCCTATAAATATTTTTTAAACCCTTTTGAATGTGCCCCATGGAATTCCTGCACTGTGTTCAATAAACTAGTAACTGTTCATGACCTCTTCTTTTTAAGTCCGTTGACCTGCTGGCCATCACTGAAACATGGATCTAGCTGGATAACACTGCCTTCCTCGCTGCATTGTCATATGGTGGCTTATACTTTTCTCACTGCTCCAGACCTGAGAATAGGCAGGGAGAAGGGGTAGGCATACTCCTCTCTCCACGAGGTCATTCCTCCTCTACCCTCTCTTACTTTCCCATCTTTTGAGGTTCACACTCTCAGACTTTTCCACCCATTCTTCGCATGGCTGTAGTATAGCTTCCTCTTGGCTCAATTCCTTGACCATTTTACCACTTGGCACCCTCACTTTCTAACCTGTGAGATTTCAACCATCATCATGGGAGACTTTAACATACCTTTTAACACTCTTATCTCCCCTCCTGCCGCTCAGCTCTTCCCACTAACTACCCCTCTAGGTCTTTCACAACTATGTGATTCTCCCACTCATAATGAGGGAAATATCTTACTTATTCGTCCTTTCAAGTTTCAGACCATAACCTTTTTTCTTTTACTAATCCATCGTACATACCGGAACCCACGTGCCATTGATACTCATGGTCTCCACCTACACAGCAGCCCTCACTATGTGACCGCCTACAGGAAACTGAGCTTGCGCATTGGGTGCATTAAGGGCCAGCTTCGAGAATTGATGACATTGGGAGTGACAGTGTGGCAGAGCAAGAAGAAGAGAGGGGATTGCCTGGACAGCCCCCTCATGAATACCCTGGATCGCCGAGGAGACATTTCTGTCGATCTGACCACTAAGTGCCACAGTGTGGTACAGCATTTAGGTATGTTACACTAAAGCTTCTAGAGTTTTTAAATTCATATAATTAGAAAAGGGCTAATGGGACTTTTCCATTAGTATGTACATTATTTTTCTTTTTAATTTATTTTTTTTTTAATTTGTTTTTTAATAAATTTTTATTCTTCGTTTTACAAAAGTTTACAATCTTTCAATTAACAACAATCCAGGATTGGATGGGGATCCCCCACGCAGCCCACCAATTCTTCCAATGCCCTCCACCAAGATTTTAACTGTAAATATGTATAGTGACCAGATCCATGTATCCCAAATTCCTCCTGTAATTGCCGGAAGGATTTGAGAACTCCATTGTTGGTAATTTGTTTAACATATTTCCCATTCTTCTGTGTCCATGGTCTAGCATTGGAGTCGGGCACCTTCCACAACTTATTGCCCCAAATAGGGGTAATGGCAGTGAGTCCCATGATGTTAAATTTAGCCTTTATTTCTTCCCAAACTCCTGCCATGAGTTTCAAAGTGGGCAATGGACTGTCTTTTTTGTGGCACTTCCAGATCCCGGTCTCAAGTATTTCTAACACGTTATAACTGTACTGTTTTAACTGGAATTTACAGTGAGTCACCAAGGGGAGGTTATCCCAAACTATGATATACTTTATTTGAGAAAAAATAAAATGCATTTTCAGATCCGGTAAACCAAACCCACCCCTCTCATATGGTTGTTTCAGTACTTCCATCTTAAGGTGGGGTTGCTAGCCCCGCAACACCAGGTTGGCCAATAGGCTTTCAATAATCTTAAAAATCTTGTTTGGAATCATTACCGGGGAGGCCGCTAAGGTATATAAGAGCCTGGGAACCATTATCATCTTGGCTACCGCAATTCTTCCCATCATGTTCAATGGGAGTTTTTTCCACACCTGAACTCACTTCCTTAGATCAGCTACCACTGGAAGAATATTTTTACCTACATAATCCATTAGATTATCTGAAATATGAATAGCCAAATATTTTACCGTCTGGCCCCTATCAATACTAACCAGTTCCTGAGGGAGGTGTACTTTCGCTATATCTAGGGGCATCCATGCCGATTTGTGCCAATTAATACGTAATCCGGAGAAATTCCCGAAGTCCCCGAATACCCCAAAAACTCTTTCCATTGACCTGTATTCCCCCAGATATAGCAAAACATCGTCGGCATGTAGTGATATTTTTTAATGCGTTCCCTCATATCTAAATCCGACGATGTCATGATCTTCTCTTATTTTACATGCAAGCGGCTCCATGGCAATTGCAAAAAGGAGTGGAGAGAGTGGGCAGCCTTGTCGGGAACCTCTTCTTAATCCAAAGGGTCTAGAAACCTTTCCATTAATTAATACTATTGCTGATGGATCATAGTATAACAATTTCACCCAGGAGATGAGCTTCTGGCCAAAACCCATTTTTTCCATTGTTTGCCATACAAAGTTCCTTTCCAGGGTATCGAATGGCCTGGAAGCATCCAGGAACATCAGGGAGCGCTGTCCGGGGGTTAGATGGCATGACTTGCATATTTAACAAAGCCTACGAAGATTGTCCAGTGTCGAACCTCCTGGCATAAAGCCGTTTTGGTCCACATGTACCACCTCCCTGATTAATGCCCCCAACCTTTCAGATAAAACCTTGCCAAGTAACTTGTTGTCGACATTAATAAGGGAGATGGGATGATAGGCCTCAACGATAGGCCTTCAACGTCTATCTTTGTCTGGTTTTGGTATCAATGTAATAAGTGCCTCTCATTGAGGGAGGGAGACACCCCTTCTCCAAGGAGTAATTCCAGACCTCAACCAGATGCCCCAGCAGTTCTTCTATGTATAAATCATAAAATTCAAAGGGAATGCCATCCAGTCCCGGCATGCTGCCCCCCCATGTTCTGGCTAGCACCCGCTGGACCTCCTCCACACTGATTCCCTATCAAGGGCGTCTTTCCCCTCCATGTAAACCTGTGGGATGATACAATCTCTCAAGTACTCTGCTATTTCTTTTTGTGACGAGGGATTCAGGGATGTATAGAGGTCCTCATAGTAATTTGTGAAGGTTTCCATAATCTCCTCAGGGATGGTCGTAAACCCACCTCCAGGTTTCTCAACACCCATGATATGCAACAAACCCTCATTTAATTGTGTTTTGTACATACAAAGTTGAGCTTTAGCGAACTCCTACTTTAAACTAAATCACCAATGGTGCATGATCCGATAACCCCTTGCTCCCAAAACAAATCTTATCTACTAAGTGTAAGGCCTTACCATTGGTTAAGGCCATATCTATGCGTGAAAAAGCTTGATGTGAAGTGGAAAAACAGGAAAATTCACGTTTATCCGGGTTAAATATTCTCCATGTGTCATACCAATTGAAATCCCTTACCAATTTTTCTAATATTGAGATTGCAAAATGTGCCGAGTGTCGATGCGATAATCCATTACTGTGTTACAATCACCAATCAAAATTGTGAAGGGGTCCGCCATCTCCGAACAGAAAGTGTAGAACTGGATGATGATATTGGAGGAGAAGGGTGGAGGCACATAAATATTTGTAATCACCCACCTCTTCTTCTCATAGATACCTGAAAGGAACATAAATCTGCCCTCAGAATCTATTCTTACCCTATCTTCTATAAAACTACAATTTCGATGTATAAGAATGGAAACACCCCTGGAATAGGACGAATAAAATGAATGAAATGACTTCCCTATCCAGGGTTTTTTTTAGAACATCCCTTTTATCCCCCACAAGATGAGTTTCCTAGATAGCAATCATATCCGGACTGTGTCGCCTTATTAGATCAAAGACCGCCACTCTCTTTGCAGGGGTACCCAAACCTCTAACGTTCCATGACAGAATTTTAATGCCTCTAGATTGTCTTTTAATTTATCCTCTATCCTGGGAAGTAACGGGAACGGGGAACGGGAGAGAGATACACAGGAAAAAGAAAAAAAGAACAAAAATCCCACCCCCGCCCTCCAAGTAGCCGATTCCATGGCCCATGGGTCGCAAAACCCGTGGGTCTCAGTTACAGCCTCTATCCTAAGCATCCCCATCCCCCCTCCCCCCAAGACCACACCTCCACAATCCACCCCGCAAAAAACAGAAATTAAGAGAGAAAAAAATAAAAAAGACAAGAGGAGCGAAGTGAACAATTTCATTTCACAACACTATCTAACCATTCCATTACTTCATTGGGGTTATCGAAGAAAACTGTCTTGTCTTTCCATATCACTCGCAGTCGGGCTGGAAATAACATGGAGTATTGGATTTCCTTCTGTCGAAGCCTATTCTTGGCTTCAAAAAAACTATTTATTTTCTTTTGAGTATCGACCGCAAAGTCTGGGAAGAACCTGACTAAATGACCCTCAAATTCAGTTTTCCCGATTTGTCTCATCTTCCTAAGGATGAAGTCCCTGTCTTTGGATACCACGAGTTTCATAAGTATGGGGCGGGGCATAGCACCGGGGATGGGGGGTGTACTCGGAACCCTATGGGCTCTTTCTATATATGAAGGAAATGATGCAAAACCTTCTCCAAGGATCCCATTTAACCAGTCCTGCAAGAATTTAATGGCGTCACCCCCCTCTAGGTCAATAAGTTTCCTTTTTAGTTCTTCATACCCGGATTTTATTGTTTTCATCTCAGCCCTCAATTTAGACATACCATATTCTAATTCTGATGTCCTAGTCTCAACCATATCTAATTGTTCCCCATGTTTGTGTACATTTGCTCTTATAGAAGCCATTTCTTCTTTAAATTGGCCGATTTCCTTAGACAAAGCCACTATAGACCCCTTGCATTCCATAATAGCTTCAAAAATCTCAGTCAGAGTGCGGGATCTTCCCACCTCAGCCTTCTCTTCCAGATGTTGGTTTATTCCTATGGAATCTACCAACCCACTCACCTCAACCTCGTCTGAGGTACCTTGGTCTGTGTGGTTTTCCAACACCATAGGTTGGCTATTTACAGGGGGGTTAGAGGTGCCATCCTGTAGATCTTCCTCAATCGGCCCGGTCACCTACTTAAACAGGGAGACCGGGTTTTGCTGAGGTCCACTCAAGCCTACTTGTTTCTCTAATAGCTTAGAAGAGACCGCATGTTTATCTAGCTTTTTAACAGCATTTTCTCTCACTTTCTCAACCACTTTTTAGGTGGTTTACTTGGGGAGGAAACAGGGGTGTCGTTTGTCCCCTTTTTTTGGTCCTTTTTTTTTTTTTTTAATTATATAGGGGTTGAATAAAGGAGCCCTCTACCCTGCGGTTTCTCCTGGTTACCAAAGTATCTACGGTTCATGCAAAGTTGTTCATTAACATTCCAGCTGTTAGCCGTCCTAACATAGCAATACTTGATGGACAAAAAGTATTAGTAATTGCCCTAATACAAGCCTTTAGAAGCCACAAGCCATGCATACAGTCAAGATGGAGCATAAACCAAGATTTCAACATTCAAGGACAGGGAGGCAGCAACATACAACAGAGTTTGCTGATGTTAGTAGCAGTGAATCAGTTATACATTAAACGAGAGGTTGACACATATCCATTTAGAAGCTTTATCCAACTCTGCCATAAGTCCTATTATGCTGCATACCAGAAGACCAAGTCCTCTATTTAAACACTCTGTAACCTTAAGTTACATGCTAACCAAAGCGAAGGTTAGCGATGAATAAAGGGGAACACAGTTCTTTGTAGAATCATAAAAAAACGCAGATGATAAGTGCGGTCAACAAGAGAGATGAATTGAGCACGATTGACATGGAAATAGACACATATAGTCCAGACGATTAATTATGCATTGTCGGAGGTGTCAAAATCTTGTGGCGTCCAAAACCTTCCACACTAGGCACATACACTGGTAGTTAGTAGGGAGGTCACCAATTAACCAATTAACTGGAGGGTTATTAGCACGTTATCAGCGAGATAGTTGATGTTAGCAGGGAAGCAGAGACTTGTCCGACACACAAAAAAAACAAAAAGAAAAAAAGCTTACTCCACCATAAGAAAATGAAGAGTGCAATCAACCAGGGACGATAAACTGAGCGCAATTGATGTGGGAATAAACACATGTAATCCAGGCAGTTAATTATGCAATGTCAAATATGTCAAAACCTTGTACCGTCCACAGTCTTCCACACTAAGCAAGCACAAACGCAGGTGTTAGTAGAAGGGTCACGAATTGACGACTGGATATTGCGAGGGTTAATAGCAAATTGTCAGCAGAATAGTTGGTGTTAGTGAAGAAACAAAGCCTTGTCCGACACAGAAGAGAAGCTTACTCCACCATAGGGGACAGGTTGTATAGCGTCTCAAAATACATGGACATCAAAAATGGGCACCTCTGCAGCTTTAGGAAGGACTGAATTCATACGACCTGATGGGAAGAATCCTCATCTGGAACCAGGAGCAGTAATCCAAGCCGGTCCAGCCGGGAGCGAGCGGGTCCAGAGCAGTGGAGGTTAATGTCCCCCAAGCGTCCTTAACGGACGCCAGCAGACTTCGCCTCACACTGCGTGGAGTCCCACACGCATCCCATCACACGTTAGCCTCAATAGAACACCAGCGGTTCCCATGCGATACCTCCACCAGGGAGCAAGGTCAGTCGATCCACCACACTCCTGAAGAAAGACAAGGTTCCCGATGTCCGAGAGAATCGTCTTGCCGCTACTCCATAGCCGGTAATAGAAACGGGTACAATGGATACACTCCGTGCTTAGGGGAAGGTTTCATGCTCAGTGTGGTCCCAGGGGAGTGCGGGGAAGACGCCACGTCCGCCCACATGCTCCTCCCATCCCCAATGAAGACAGCCTATTAATTCATTTTTAATACATTATTAATACATTATTAAATTCATATGTATGAATTAATTGTATGAGTATGTTCAGATAGTTCTGATTTTACCTGACGGGTTTTCTTTAGGACCATGGTGTTATCACTTAATGCGTCAAGGCTTTCAATACAAAGGCTTTGAACAGCCACTATTCACTTATTTAGTCTTCTATAAACTGATATAACTGACAGTGCTTTAGAAATTGCAATAATTATCTAATAGAATGCTATCTTTTAATTTACAATTAGCTTTTACTTAAATTATAATTCTCAATGCAACATTTCCACAATTTTGTCATGATACTTTGAATGGTGATTCAACAAAGCTAATAGTAGAGGGCATTTATGAAAGAGGACAGTGTGACTGTCTACTAGCATAATTACATTGAGTTACATTTTTACCATTGTAAGTCAATAGAGCAATTACCTGTATAATGCTTTGCACATGCTTACATTATATGGTACAAAAGTAACCCCCCTTGGTAGATGACATTTCCACCAAGTGACCTGAATTTATTTGCATTTCAGCCCACACGATTGCTCAGTGACATTCATTGTGCCAGCCATAATAATTAATGGTATTTTATCAGAAACCCTGGAAACAAGGACTAAGTATTAACATGAATAATTAGATAATAATATGAGTCACATGATTTGTCCAGTTTCACATTTAGAAAACCTTATATAGTGAATTATTTGAGGCTACCATCCAGAACAGTGATCATGTGTGTAGTCAATGTGGTTAATATGTGCAAGGCATGATCAATGGAACATTAAAGGAAATTAACCACTAGCTTAGTACAGTTTTAAAGTGAGCACACTGGTGATTTCATTGTGATAAAGGTTGTTATATTTTTGTCCTAACAAACGAAAACGAAAGGGTAGGATAGGGCCTAACATACTGATCAGTGGGGTCTCAGTGGGGTCCAGGCTTTAAATGTTTTCCACCCAGAGAGGGAAAAATATCAACTTTATCCAATAATATTTATCTAATGGTCCTAAGCAGTCAATTGAACATTCAATAATACTTGAACGTAGTTAATAACTATGGATAGCTTTGGTCCTTGTTCAATGATGACAGGTCATAGCATGTATATATTATGCATGAATATTTTCTATTGTTAATCAATGCTGTTCCTTGGGCATATAATATGTACATATGACATTTTCTTACTCTAGTTTTCAGTTTTAATAAATATTTTAAAAAAGCTCATCTTGCTATCAAACAGGAAATTCACATAAATCCTTAATAGTTCTCAGAATAATATTCTTCAGTGTTCATGAGAACTGATGGCCTGAAGGGACTATTTACTGAGAGACATCCATCTTTCCGTACTTGCTTATGACTCTATTCATATTCCTATTCTTTATTGCCTGATTTCATTGAAATCCCCTATGGCTATAACTCGGAACTCTTTACCTATTGCCGGCATTTCCATTTGACAAGATGCTTCAATATAATTGGTGGCATAATGTAAAACGCATGTTGATATTGGTTATTACCATGTGGGCCACATCGAAAAGAATGAAAATGAATGGAGGGCATAAAGGAGATTTGCATCCTTTCAGCAGGCTTAAGGTTTTAGAGCTCACTAATTGTACTATACAGAATATGTACGTCAGTTTCTATGTCAAGACACTGGGGGAAACATAACAGTAAATATAACTGCTAGTGTTTTAAAGTACATGAACAAAAGCTGTAGAATTAATCTGCAGGATGTATGAAAACAGATAGATCTTTGCAGTTAAGTAGCTTTCCCTAAAACCTTAGCAGGTTAAGGATACTTGATAATATTTTTTGTCACAATGTTTTTAGTTTTTACAAAACCAAATGTAAGAGTGTTCAGTTCTTAAATGGCATGATGCCACAAATTAAAAGAACAGAGCTGGAGGTCTATTGTAAAGCTGGAGGATCCAGAAACATGAGGCAAGTAACTTCTGTGTGTCAGGGGGAGGGTCAGCTTGTAAGTTGTCAGTGGGTAGGGGGGAGAGTGTGTGTTATAAGTGTGGGGAGCTGGTGTATGTTGGCAGTAGGGGAGGGTGTGTGTTTTCAGTGAGGATGGGGGGCTATTGTGTTGGCAGTATGTGAGGAGGAAGTTTGTGTTGTCAGTGAAGAAGGAAGAAGTAAGTGTGTACTCAATAACGGAGGGTATGTGAAAGGATCCAGAAACATGAGTCAAGTCACTGTGTGGCATAGTGTTAAAGGGTAGGTGGAGATGGTGGGTTGTAAGTGGGGAAGGGTGAAGTGTGTGTTGTCAGTGGGGAAGACACGAGTGTGTATGTTTTCAATGTGGTTGTGTGTGTTAGTGGGTGAGGGGGAGTATAGGCAATTTTATGCTTATGGATATTAAAACATTACAATATTCTCAGCTTCATCCGCTGTCTCTGATAGAAAGTCATATGCCCGGAACCAGCAGCCTGTACTGAATACTACCAGCCTGATGATCCATTTATATGTCCTTCTATGAGCTGTGTAATTGAAATTCTGGTCTGGGGTCTGTAATATCACCTACTGTTTGGTCTATGGTCTGCTGTATAGTCTATGGTCTGGGGGCTGCATTATCATCCATAATCTGTTCTATGGTATTATTCATGTTTGGTCTGTGGTATACAATATTGGCCATGGTCTGGTATGGAATCTGCAGTCCCTTCCTTGGTCATGGATATCATTCAGACTAAACAGGTTATGCACCACTTAGTGTAATCAGGATTACCATAATTTGCCTAATTTGGCTATTTAAAAGGGTTTGCCAATGAAAGAAAGTTCTCAAGTTTTAATCCCCTACTGATGTTTACACAATAAAGCTAATTTTTAACGACCTTACTTTAAAATTTAACTCAGTTTTATTGGCTGATTTAGCTCCTATCACACAGTGATGGTCAGTGAAAAATTCCAGAGTGTGGTTGGGGAACTTCTAAGAAGACACTGTATGATCCCTCTAGTGCTGTGAGAAGCTGTGTGCTGACAATGTGCTTAGAATATCAGGGTCCAGGTTTATCTACACTTTTATTTAGCTTCTTAATTTTCTACTAGTATCTGACACAGAGAAAAAGAGAGATGAGAAAAATCAAAGGTGAGAGATGATGAGATCCATGAGATGCAAATAATACACAATGACACACTTCAGCTCTGCTGCATCTGAGCTATAACAAACACTGTCAGCTCTGCTACAACTGAGCTATAACACACACAGAGTGCCTCCCTCCCTAGAGAAAGACCTTATCTTACCTGTAGCTTGTAGCGTAAGACTGTGCGTGATGCTGCTTGCCAGCAGTAAGTGTCTGTGTGTGAGCCTGTCTTGTAATGGAAGGGGAAGTGGCTGGAGGCAGAGAGGAGAAGCTATTCATAAAAAGAATCTCTCAGTATATGGGTTATGCTTGGTTTTACCTTAATGTAAATGAGATTTGTCTAGTTGTACTATTATATATGCTCTCTACCTAGTTGTTATTTTATATATGCAATATAATTTGGGGCTCATTATGGTGGCACTGTAATAGAGCAAATATTTGCTGTGGGGGTGCCATTAACTTTTCTGCCTTAAGCACCAGGCTTGCAGATTTGTGGGATGGGAATACCCTTTCAACATTTTAAAAGATACTTTTCTATGTAAAAAAATTCTTGTAGTCTATAGCTTTCCATAGCTATGCATGGCGCATGGCCCCGTAACACGGGACATTTCCAATCTTTTCTCCATGTATGGAGCAGTATGGTGCTGCACGTGTGCTGCACCATATCGCTCCATGCGCTTATTGCCGTTTATGGGGGACATTGGTACAGCCGCAAGCTTGTGGCCATATGTTCATCACCCCAATGGTCGTGTGAATGCAGCTTTACATTTGATGACAACCAAGTTGAAGTTGTTGAAGCATTAATGATGGAGTGTCAGCTCAGTTGTACTGAGAGGGGACCTGTCATAACCAGGATAGGTTATGGAAAGCATGTTATGTCTGTGCTGGTGGGTTTATACTCCTCCCCTGTTGCCAAATTTAATGCTAAAGTCAGAGGAACCTTAGCCACTGTTCGCCTTAGCTGTTGAGCTTTAGTCAACTTCCTTCACCAAAATCTTATCATCAAAGGTATAAGTGGACCCGATGAAACAGAAGTGCGATTTATTTGCAGACAATATTTTAATGTTTTTATTGTCACCCTGACTTCTCCGCTGAATTTGGATACATTTGCTTTGGGTTTGCTTGGATTAATCACTGCAAGTATGTAGCTCCCTCTGTTACTTTACATTATTGAAACTTAACTTTAATTTATTTTGGGTATCCCACTCTTTACCCTATCTATGCATTAAACTGACTTTCCTGGTGGATTCTATTTATAAGGCATGCATAGTGCAGCGGGCTGGAGAGAGGAGGAGTGAGCACTGCTCACCCCTCCCCTCTCCATATGGAGAAATATGACACGCCCGTACTTACAAGGGTAGATAGAACCTGTTCTATCTTTTTCCCCCTGATACTTTATGGCACAGTGGGCAATACCTCTACCAAAAATGGATGGTCCAATGATATGCATGGTGGTAAGTGTGAAAGCAGCCTAATGCTGTAAATGTTCATGCTTCAATGAGGACTGTCTCAAGAATGTAATTGTTATTTCAAATATGGTTATTAATACTGAATAACATTATTGAAGAACAAAAAAATGAAAAAATCCATTTTATGGTAATCATTTTTTTTTAAATTTATTTAATAAAATTCTGATCACAATGTCCACAATGCTATTATTGAAATGCAAAACTATAGGAAAACATAAAAAGAAATTTACTAAACCTTTATTCATACAACGGTGTGAATATCCACACACAAAAAAATCTACTAAAGCCTATGGAACTAATTGTAAACCCATTCACAGGCCATGTATCCATTCAGTTTAAATCTGGAGAGTGCTCTAGTTAAGTCATAGACTATAGTTTATGATAATAAGAGGAAAAATGCTTTTCACACATGAGTATCAGCACCAGTGTGTGAATAAATGTTCTATAATCTTTATGTAGAATTCCCTGCAGAACCAAGCAATTATCTCTGATGTTTACAACCATAGGCCCATCTCACTTACCAACTTTGACCTGAAGCTAATGACTAAGATCTTAGTGATTTTTCTTACTACCTTTTTATCTGAATATATTTATAGTGACCAACTGGGTTTTATCTAACATGGCCAGGCTAGTGACGGAGGGCAATTGACATAATCTCTTTGGCAATCGTGGGGTCAAGCTTAGATCTCCAAAAGGCATTCAACTAAGATAGGTTATAGAAAGCATGTTATGCCTGTGCTGGTGAGTTTATACCCCTCCTCTGTTGCCAAATTTAATGCTGAAGGTGGAGGAACTTGGCAGGGGTCCCCCCTCCCACTGCCTTGTTCACCATAACTGTTGAGCTCTAGTCAACCTCCTTCGCCAAAATCTTAACATCAAAGTGCTGTAACAGAAGTGCTGTGCTGTTTTAATGTTTTTATTGTCACCCTGACTTCTCTGCTGAATTTGGATACATTGGGTTGGGTTTCGTGTCTACAGATTAATCACTGCATGTCTGTAGCTCTGAACTTGGGGTTCTCTCTGTTACTTTACATTATTGAAACTCAACTTTAATTTATTTTGGGTATCCCACTCTTTACCATAACTATGCATTAAACTGACTTTTATAGTGGATTCTATTTATAAGGCTAACTGTTCCAGCAAGCTTTGGAAACAGGAGTCTGAAAGAAAATTTTCAAATTTTAATCCTCTAGTGATGTTAACACAATAAAGATTTTTTAATTTTTAACCCTTTACTTCACAATTTTACTCAGTTTTATTTATGTTTTAGCTCCTATCACTCCCTAAGCTAGTTGGTGCAAAATCCCAGAGTGTGGGCGGGGACTCAGACACAGTTGGGCTCATTTACTAAGGGTCCGTCAGACGCATTTTTGTCGGGTTTCCTGGGATTTTGGCGCACGCGATCGGATTTTGGTGCATCGGCGCCGACTTGCACGCAACAGAAATTGAGGGGTGGGCCAACGGACAACCCGACGGATTCAGACAAACCGCAGCATTTAAAAAAGCATTTGTGTCGCAAGATAAAGCACTCACATGCAAAGGGAAGAAGCAGGTGAACTCCGCCGGACCTTGGCGAATCAGCGACACATGCAGGAACTCGGAAGCACGATCTTAGTGAATCACACTGGACCCGAATCCTCGTCGGACAATGCACCGCGGGATCGCGACGGGACCAGGTAAGTAAATGTGCCCCATTGTGATCCATCTAGTTCTGTGAGCTGAAAATGTGGTTAGATTATCAGGGTACAAGGTTTATAAACACTTTAATTTAGCTTATAAACATTGTACTAGTATCTGAAACATAGAAAGAGAGATGAGACAGATCAGGGAAGATGAGATCCATGAGATGCCTAGTACACACAATGACAGTCAGCTCTCCTACATCTCTGCTATTCCACAACACACTAGATCTGCTGTGCCTCCCCAGATAAGGAACTTATCTGTCTGTAGCTTTACACTCCTTAGGCAGATCCTTAGGCTACTTCCAGCAGGAAGTCAGTGTGTATTAGTGTGAGAGCTCCGTCGTTTAATGCAAGAGGAGAGGCTAGAGGACAGCTCAGCTCATGCACTGTCAGACAGAAAAGCAAGATGGCTTCCCTAAAGTCAAGATACAGGGTCGTGTCTAGGGGCAACTGAAATTGTATACACCAGGACTGATAGAGACTATACTAGACTAGAGGTTATACTTATATCTGCAAAATACTGTATTTTTTGTTAATAACAGTTAATTAGAGAATGTATATTTTGTTATCCTGAGTACATTTAAGAAACTTGTCTTCCTGGGAATTTCCCTTTACATTGGGGCTCCTTTACTAAGGGTCCAAATCGTGCACTTTCATCGGGTTTCCCGGCGATTTCCGATTTGCCATGAATTGCTCCAGGATTGGATTTTGGCGCATCGGCGCCGGCTTTCACGCAACAGAAATCGTGGGCGTGGCCGTCGGACAAGAGACAGAAGATGGATGAATGCCCATGCAACACCCCTGCCGATACAAGGCAGAGGGGTTGTTGCGAATACGACCCAATATGTAGCTTGCAACCTGTGTGGAGTCTGATCAAGCACCACAGCAGGTCACTACACAACACGGGGAACACTGCAGCAGTAGATCCTGCCTGGTAAGGCAGGAATTAATTGTTCAATGGGATGTCATTCCATCAGCCAATCACAGCTGTTATCATATTGTATTGTAAGCTGGGATGCAATTGGAGGAGTAACCACTACCTGACCAGTGGGAATAATAAAACCCCTGTCAGGAAATTTCTAGAAGTGAGTCTGACAGGAGTCAGTCAGAAGAAGACTGGAGTCAGAGGAAGACTGACAAGAGTCAGTCAGACAGACTAGTTCAGTTGGTCTCAGAGGGAGACCAGTACAGTGCAGCCAGTAAACCAGATCAGACCAGTCTAGTCACACAGAGGAGAGCTGCCTGAGCAGCTCTGAGGAGTTAGTGAGAGAAAAGGGGTATCATCCTACCTTCAAGGGTGATATCTGAAGTAACCCAGGACAAGTTGAAGCATCCTACTAGGAACAGTTACTGTATCTTCCAGCCTGACCCTGCATCCAGGCTGGTGATCAATCCCTGTGGTTCTCTCTCCAAGTGCATCCCCAGTCTGTTACCATTGTCAACATTCGTGTGGCACGTTATTCACTGTTCCTGTTGGTTCCAATAAAGAACTGTAAGTTACTGTTGTACAACGTCTGCCTCCGTCTGATCCCTGCTACTATGGCTGTCACCATCAAGGGCACCCTATCCACTACACAGGGACTCATACTCCAGACCCCAAAGGGTTGCTCCAGGGAGAACTACTACAGCAGCCTCTCCCTCATCATTTCTTGCCAACACCACCTGCTGGAGACCTGCCAGGCTGTAGGACAGCCCTCCAGTCCCCATATCTCCAAGCCCCAAGAAAAGGCTAGGCCCGGTGGGGGATGTTGCACCCAGCTGAAGATTCTTATCATCTAGGGGGTTTTAAAGGAGCAATACATCCTCTAGACACAAGAGTCCACATGCAGGGGGCCACTTTAAGATAGGGGGCCCTGGGGAAATGCCCAGTTTGTCGCTCCCTAATGCCAGCCCTGTAAACAACCTAGAATATGTTTCCTAGATATACAATGCTCAAATAACAGTTTGATATGTTGCTGTACAATCTTAATAAATTACAATGATATTTTGCTGTGTGTATAGAGATAGACATTTAGCCACACAACAAAAAGGGGGGAAAAATACTACAATATATCAATGAATCACTATTCCAATCTACAAAAAAGCTGGTCTCAAACTGATACCCTGAGGTTGACGGTTCTGTAGTAGAAATATCCAGTATGATTCTCTGCTGTATAACTTATTGACATGATCCCCTCCTCTCAATGGTCTGGTAACTTTTTCAATACCTTTCCATCTGATGTCACATCTTTATTATGTACAACTGTGAAAGAGCAGAAACATTCACTTCATTGTTAATAGTGTCAGATATGTATCTGCGAATATGAATTTTTAAAGGGCCTGCAGTACATCCGACATACTGTTTTTTGCTTCACGTACATGTTTCCACATACACAACATGCAATGTCATACAATTAATGTATGTTTTGATAGGATAATCTAGGTGGTTCTTGTGACTATAGAAGTAAAATCATAATTCCTGTTGGTATGGTCACCATCTAGTGTGCCTGCATCTAAAGAAACCTGTAGCTTGCAAACCGTAAAAATTCTTCCTACTTACATGTGTAAAATCTGTAAACAAGCTAGGTGAAAGGACTTGTTATATATAAATAAGGAAAATATCCTCCATTCCCAAAAAACTATTGTCCAATCTCATTACTCAATTCAGATCTAAAAATGTTCTCTTTGATTTTGGCTAACATCCTGAAAAAAGTAATTAAAGAATTGATTCCAAAAGATCAGATGAGCTTTATGCCCAAGTAAGCTCAAGTAAGAGATGCCACCAGAAGCGTTGTTAATATGGTTCAGATTTCAGGCAAAATGAAGAGCCCCAGTGCATTCTTGTCTTGAGATGCTGTAAAAGCCATTGACAGGATGCACTAGGGCTTTCTTGAGTCTAGTGAAATTTGGTATTAATGGTAAATTTTTGCAATCAATTTTATACCTATATAAAAATCAGCCCATATAGTGAGCTCTGGGTTCTCGTCAACTACCTGTGAGCTCACAAATGGAACAAGACAGGGCTGTCCTCTGTCAAAATACATGTTCAATTTGGCCATAGAACCTCTGGCTCAGGCTATTAGAAAACATAGTCATATCTTAGGTGATAAAACAAAAAATAAAAAAAATTGTCATCAGTTTTTACACAGATGATATTTTAATCGTATGTTCTAAATCACTGAACTCAGTTTCACTAAAACTCACATTTTTAGGCTTGTCTCTGAAATTTGTAACAAGACGGTTTATAAATAACGCAAAAAGGCTTTTTAAATAACAACAAAGAGTGTATCCCTGTTACGATTAGATGGATTGTGAGTAAGTATTTGCGGCCACTAGGGCAGAAAAAGCTTCTAAATGGAAAGATCCTATACCACCTAAACTCCAGGGTGTAATTAAGAAATTAAGAAAATATTACACATACGAAATAGCATTATTAAACAATGATATGTTTAACATACCGAATTTGAGAGAAAATTGGAGACATCTATTAGATCTGGTAGATTACCTTATATACTCGAGTATAAGCCTAGTTTTTCAGCACAAAAAAATGTGCTGAAAGCCCAAACTCGGCTTATACTCGAGTAAAAAATATATAGGTTTTACCAGGTTTTTGTGGTAAAGTTAGGGGCCTCGGCTTATACTTGGGTCGGCTTATACTCGAGTATATACGGTAGTTCTATCTGATCTTATAATATAAAGCTAGCCTGGTTAAAATGTATCCTCTTTGTTTTCTATTTGTTGAGTAAGTAGAACTAATAATTGTAATAATATTATACTTAACCCCTTATCACCGACGCTAGTTTTCAGCTTAATGACCAGACTCGATTTTTCAAATCTGACATGTCTCACAATAATTGGTTATAACTTCGGAACGCTTTAACATATCCAGGTGATTTTGAGACTGTTTTCTCGTGACACATTGTACTTCATGTTAGTTACAAAATTTAAGTGATAAGTTTTGCGTTTCATTCTGAAAAATAGTGAAAATTTGGCAAAAGTTTGTAAAAATTCTTCATTTTCCAAGTTTGAAATGTTCTGCTTTCCAGACAGGAAGTAAAACTACCCAAAAAGCTTGATAATTAACATTTATGGAATGTCTTCTTTATGTTGAGATGATATTTTATGGGTCTTGTCATTTTTCTAAAATGTTATGAGGCGCAGAACTTTAGGTGCGATTTTTCTCATTTTCTTGAAAATTGCCAAAACTCACATTTTTAGGGACAACTCAGCTTTCAAGTGACTTTGAAAGGCCTAAATAATAGTAAAACCCCATAAATTACCCCACTATAGAAACTTCACCCCTCAACATATGTAAAACAACTTCTATTAAGTCTATTAACCCTTTAAGTGTTTCACATGGATTAAAACAATATGGACCTGCAATTTAGAAACTTTCGAATTTTTTTGGAAAATACATTCATTTAGGCCAAAACTGACAGTTTCATAATAAATTAAATGATGAATTAAAAGTTTCATAACAAATTAAATGATGAAACGCACTGCAACATTTGATGCCCAATTCCTCCCGAGTGTAGCGATACCCCAAATGTGGTGGTGTCCTGCTGTATGGTCGCATGGCCGAGCATAGAATGAATGGAGGCACCCTTCACAGCAGATTTGTATTGTCACATTGTACGACCTATAAATTTTTATTTTTTTTTGGTAATGCGAACATATGAGGTTTATTATTTAAGGGATGAGATACAATGTATATGTAATTCATTTTGGGAATCTAAAGCTTATTCATGAGATTTTATTAACTATTTCAAGGGGGACACAAACAAAATCATCAATTTTTATATTGGATTTTTAGCATTTTTTTCCCCCACTCACCGTAATGTAAAACTAATATTTTATCTTTATTCTCTGGTTCACTACGATTACGGTGATACCTCATTTATATAGTTTTTCTTACCTTTGCTCAATATTCCTGAGCAAAACCAATATTGGAGAAAATCACATTGTTTTTACTACTGACAACTTTTTAGGGCCATAACTTCTGTATTTTTCTGTTGTCAGAAATATCAATATTAATTTAGATTTATTGAACAGATTGATACAGAGGTGGTGATATGGTGATAACAAATATGTACGTGTTTTTGTGTTTTATAGACTTTATTTGCATTTTATGTGTAACTGGGGAGATTATGGGACTTTTATTTTATGTATTTATTTAATTATATTCTAAAATGACTAAAATGACCCGATCCCGGGTGTTAGTGCCGGGTCTGGGCTGTGAGATCACAGCCAGACACCAGCACTTGCAGGACCCAACGTCCCAAAATCTTCTTCTGACGCGCTGCCGCAGAAAGGCGTCGCGTCAGAAGAAGTACCCTTAATGACCGTAAAAAGCCGATACATGAGGGTACATGAGGGACTTGGGACATTTTTATGTCTAAATGTATATACTATATATTGTATTGCTAATATTGTATTGTCAGACTGTATTTTTTGTAAAATGTGTGGAAAATTAATAAAAAATTAAAAAAAGAAGAGAGGTTACAATGCTTCAAATAAGGGCGTACATAAATTCCAATTAATAACCACTGCCAAAAAGCACAATGCGGCAATTAGTAACAACAAGCATATCTTTACTTTTCAGGTAAATTGGATCTCAACTCAACTCTTTTATTTATAACCATTGACAATAGTAGAATATTTAATTCTACGTCCAAGTAGCTGCAACGATGCAGAAGAATGTTTGCAAAATAATGTACAGCACAAACAGTGTAATCGTCTTGTGCCTTAAGATAGTACTGGTTGTGCTATACAAGTAAAAACCTGCCAATGCTTTCTGTACCAGAACAAAATGTAGAAACGCTGTGTTTTTCTTCCCATCTGTAGATATTTGGCATTGATATTCTCTTAAGCTGTTTGAAGAGGGACTATAAATGAGGCATGAAAATCTACAGAGACTGTCAACTTGTTGATTTCGCTGGTACATTGACACTGATTGCTCTCTTAGGCTCCATCTGCTTTTTAGAGCACAAATTTAAGTGCAACCCAAGTTGTAGTGTATGTTATGGTAAAATTTTCAACCTGCAATATGTTGACTAGCAGGTTGTCTTATATTTGTTTCTTTTTAACTGTATTCTATTTGTTATAGGAAATATATTGAAGAATGTACATTTAATGTAATATGAACATCAACTGTAATTCGAGGGGTTTCCAAGTAAAAAAAGGTATTTTAAAAATGGTTCTGCTGGTGGATCATCACACCTTGGTTCCTTTTTATACAAATTGGGAAGGCATATCTGGCCCAAGCCAGTGATTATCTGAGTGACCAGCCTCTATTCTAAACCTCCCAAGGGAACGGAGAGCAGTGAGTTGTAGGTGTAATTTTATTCATGCTTTGTGTGGTACATGCATATTGCAGCAAAAGCCCACCGCTAATACCTGCGATCTGTGCTAGCAACCCTTTCGATGCTGGTATTTAAAAGACACGACATATGGGTGCCGCCATTTTTGTTCCGATTATCACTCCCCTGGAAGTCATCGGGGAGCAGTGATTGGTTGCCATTACAGTCTCAGGTCTTCGTCAGACCCGAGGCTGTCAGGTTTCTGCAGTTTCGTTACAATGAACCGGTGGCTCATTGTAATGAATACTGTGTAAAAATGCAGTATACTGCAAAACAGTAGTATTGCAGTATATGGTAGGAACCATCAGACCGTCTAGGGTTAAAGTACCTTAGAGTGTCTACGAAATAGTAAAAAAAAGTTTTAAAAATAATAAATAAAACAAAAAAATTAAAATCACCTCCCTTTCTCTAGAACTGATATAAAATGTAATAAACAGTAAAAAGTATCGCAGCTTTCCAAAATGCCAGAACTATCAAAACATAAAAACGGTTATTGCCGGCGGTGAATCCCATAACATAAAATTGCACCCAAATGTCCTAAACGCTACTTTTACACCATTTTACATCACATAAAAAATGTAATAAAACGGTTGCACAGTAATCAAATTGGTAGCAATGAAAACTTCAGCTACTTCCACCAAAGTATGAAAAAGTTATAAGCGTCAAAACATGGCAAAATCTTTGAAAATGTATTAAAACTCAACAAATCCTGTATAAATTTGGTATCACCGTGATCATACTGAACCAAAGAATAAAGCACAGGTGCTTTTTGGATTGCACAGAGAAAGTCATAAAAACTGAGCCCACAACGCAAATGCATTTTTTCACCACATTTACATGTATGTGGAAAGCAAGCCCACATGTATTACCAAAGAGACTAGAGCAGGGCTGCACAAGCTATTGTATGCATCTCTATATGTCCCAGGGAGTGAGGCCTTCAAAGCTTTGGGGCCTGGAGTCATCGTCCCCTTTGCCCCCTGGTAGCTGTGTCTTTGCTGGGTAGGTAAAACTGCTGCAAAATCTGCTATTTAAAAAAATATATAAAAAAAACCCCAACTTATTTGGAGTTTCAATAAGCAAATATTGTGCTTCATGGAACAATTAAAAAATTACAATTAAGTGCATTTAGTAGAAAGTTTCTGCTTATTCAATTTAAAGGAAGTGTATTGAAAGTGTAATAGTACAAACACTATAATGGATATGGGCAGATATTCCTAGAAATCATTAACCATGGGAGCTCAATCTACTGAATGCTGCTGTTCATGTTGCCCCTTGGAGGAAATAACTACGCTTTTTCTTGGCAGGCTTGTTATTCTAACCTGCATTAGTAAACCCCTTCACTCAGTTGCTGTCTATAAAGCACAAGTACAAATCCTTCTCTATGATGAAATGCAATGCTTTATGTATCCAGCACTTAAGGTAATAGTACCTTTTCTATTTTTCTCCATTCTCCCAAATAATTTCAGACATGAAAGGACAGTTTGTCCTGTACAACATGTAATTATAATATTTGTTTCATGCTAAAAATACCAGTGTGCAATCAGAGAAAAACAATCAATGTAAAGATTTCTTAGCATGACAAGTTCTGTAAAAAAATACAATTAAATTCTTTACTTATATATATATATTAATAGAAAAAAATGAAAAGAAAAAAACTAAGCAAGAGGAGGGAGAAAAGAAAAAAACAGACTGGAAGCCATACCCAACTCAAAGCACTCAAGAAAAAAGCACTGTAAGGATTTTTTAACCTGACCTCTCTAACACTGAAATTTCTCTTCTTTCAGAAGGCGTATCCTTCAGCCCAAACAGAATCCCCAAAGAATTTGATTTATTTCTGGACACAAAATTTGAACGAAGACTTACCCTAAAAAGACATTTCATGTTACAGCAGAAAGCATTCCAACCACCCCTAGTACCACCTCCAACTGAGACATCCGATCCAATACCACGCCCTTAAAAAAATCACAAATAAATCTTGCTTCTACCCCCTACAAGACAAAAAACTGGCCCCAACTAACAAACTAGACAGGTAATCTTTCACCATAAGAGCTAAGAGCCCTAAAAAAAAAAATAAAGAAAAAATAACAAATTAGTCTTTAGATCAGTTGATTAAGGGGGAGGATTAGTCATCATGACTTGTCACTACTACAATAAAGAAGCCTTGAATATACTATCAGACCAGTCATGCTACAAGGCCCTAAAAACCAATCCAACTTCTGACCTGCAAAAATAAAACAAAGCAAAACCTTAAAGAACACATGAGTGATATCCGGTCCACATAAACTAGATTACGCCATTTAAAATTAAAAACTTCTTTTAATAATCAATATCATTTAAAAACATCAATGTAACAGTATGACTGCAGTATATTGTCCTCGGGATTCAACTATTGCATCCACGCAACACAAATCAGCAACTTAAGCACTATAAAGCCAGGCATCTTAATGTGTATAAATTGATGGAAAAATCCTATAAAGTGCCTGTGCAAAGGGAGTTATTAGTGATCCAACCTAACATGGAGTTGTAAAGTTATGGTAAAGTGCTAAGTGCTTAATCTAACAAGATGATAGCAGGATCGGCTTACCCATGCTGTGTGTGGCGGGGACGCCAGTACCCCGGCGCGCGTTTCGCGTTACCGCTTCCTCAGGGGGCCTGTGTGAAAATAAAACAAAACATTAAAACACTTTAAATACAAAAAAAAAAAAAAAACACCAGGGGAGTGTCGTACTCTCTGTTATTGGGTCAGCAAATAGCAATATCTTACGCTTCTTAGATCTCTATCTACAAGAATATGTGACAAATTTACACAGTTATCTGAAAGATTCTGATCAGCTAATATGCAACCTGTCCAATCTTGAACTACCATTTATTTTCACCTTTCTAACTATGGACATTAGTCCCTTGTATACCAATATAGGACATACAAAAGGCATAGAATACGTCAACTTCTATTTTTCACAAGATGCCTCACTTTCAGAGGAGTTCAGGAATCTCCCCCTTACATTACTTAGCATAATACTAGAAAATAACTATTTTATGTATAACACAACACTATTTTTCAACAACATGGCACAACTATGGGGACAAGAGTCGCCACCCATTATGACAGTAATGGCGAACCTATGGCACGGGTGCCAAAGGTGGCACTCGGAGCCCTTTCTGTGGGCACCCAGGATGTTGCCCCAGGACAGAGTTTAGCAGACAGGACTGGAATCTTCCTGCTGCTCTCAATGCTCTTTTACGATGAAACACAGCTTTGACTGATTAGAACTGCAGAAAGAGTGAGAAGGTGTGAACAGGACCAGGTTATCTTTTGATGGCCCCATGATCCTTCCAGTACAGAGAGACCCTGGAGAGAAGCTATAATGATGTCTGAATTTACCCTCCTGCTTTCAACTATATTGGTGTACTCAGGGGGCCAATACGATTGAATGTTGTGGAAGAACAAGGAGCAATAAGTTACTGTTTAAATTGTCAAGTTGGTAAATAAGTGGCTTTTGGTTTTAATTTGGGCACCCAGCCTTTAAAAGGTTCGCCATTGCTGCCTTATGACAATCTCTTCATGGGTAGTTTTGAATATATCTTTATCCTCTCCCAACTGCCATTTAGAAAATATATTCACTTTTACCATACATATCAAAAGCCTACAGAGACTTCTCAATTGCTTATAAAGGAAGTCTCACAAGTACAAAATAAAGATGCATATCAAATCTCGTAATTGTAATCTCGCACCAAGGTGCCCTAGGTGCCTCCCCCTAATATACAGTATATACTCGAGTATAAGCCAAGTTTCTCAGCACAATTTTTGTGCTTAAAAAGCCCCACTTGGCTTATACTCAGTTATATAAAAAAATTAGTACTCACATCCGGTGCTCACTCCTGGCATCCTTTTGTCACCCAGCTCGTCTTCTCCATGCTCTCTGCCCGCATGCACACACAGCGTTACGTCATCAGGTGGCGACATGCCGCGTCACAGTATGTGCATGTGGGCGGGCAGAGAGCATAGATGTGCCATTGCCCACACTGCCTGAAAGCCAGAGCTGAGCAGAGAAGATGAGCCAAGAGAGAAGAGGACTCCGGTGGTGAGTGCCAGAGGTAAGTACTATGTTTATTATTTTAAAGGGCTGCTACTGGACATTTCTTTAAAGGGAAGCTGCTACTGGACATTTCTGTAAATTGGGGATGCTGTTACTGGACATTTTTTGGTAAGGGGAGGCTGCTACTGGACATTTTTATTAAAGAGTAGTAGCTCCATTTCCCATCCTAGGCTTATACTCTAGTCAATAAGTTTTCCCATTTTTTTGTGGCAAAAATAGGTACCTCGGCTTATACTCAAGTATATATACATAATTCACTTCATAATACCCAGCCACCATAACCAGACCCAGGTTTTATTGCATAAATGCCTGGGACAATCAAGTGCAAGTAATATAGAAAAAATGCAACCACGAAAACCTTTGAGGAAAGTAAAAATAACGGTTGACATAGAATACACAACCATGCATATGTAATGATAAAATCAAGCAACAAATCTTTAAATGGCATAACCAGGAACAACGCTTTTATAATGGTACATTCAGACATACTATATTACATATATAAACGGTACCAGACATATTGCATATATGTTAAGGGGAAACCAAGCAGAATGCTGACAATAACAAAAAATAACTATAGACTTAGCACAATTTTTAGTGTAAAATATTGTTGACTAAAATGAGTGCCTATTTTTTTTGTAAAAAACTGACACAGCAAAATAAAACATCCATCCCTCATGCTACCCTTACTCCAATTACAACACGCAAGCTCCCTCTCCCCACTCAAAACATAGAAGCCACCCCTCAACACATCCTCCCACTCAGAAAATTAAAGGCCTCTTTAACACTTGTGTTGCAGATCACATCAGAGTCTGATAAGAGAACAATCAGGGTTTGCTCAGTGTCTCAGTTTTTCACTGGCGTTTTTTGTGTGTTTTCAATGTGTTTTTTTGCGTGAAAAAAATTCAGGACCGCGGTCTATCTTTTCTATGGCAATTGATCACTGAAAAATGCATTGCACTTATATTTTTGATGCATCTCTATAGACTTGTATGGTGCGTTTTTCACGCTCGTGACTTGCAAAAGTAGACCATGCTGAGATTTAAACGTGCATTAAAAAAAAGCGCGTGTGTGCATAAAAAAAATGCAAGTCTGAAAAAACATTGATTACAATGGGCAGAGTGCAACGTAAGTTCTGCACATCAAAAGCAGAACATGCACATGAAAAAGTGTGAAAGGGACAATTTCGTGTAAAAAATTCAAAAAAACAATGACTGTGACACCTAGTAGGGTAAATACTGTAATCAATGCTAGCATCAATTATGATAGTTAATGGCAGTGTCTGATATAAAATCCAGTAGACATCTGTATGTCATAATTAGTGTTGAGCTGACCTGAACAGTAAAACTGCAAAGTTTGGGTCTTCACCGAACACGGCCAGTCCAGCAAGGTTGTGTTCATAAAATTACTGCAAACTGGTTGATTGCCTGCTGAGCAGTCGAACAACCAGCTTGCAACCCACTAGCAAGCAAAGCCATTGCCCATAGATCTGCTATATAAGAGGCAGGGTAGCATGTCCCAGCACCATTACAAAGATAAGACAGAGCAAGGGAGAGGCGTTCTGAAGAATTGCATATTGCTGCTCCTAGGCTGCTATAATGCCGGGCCAGTCTTAGTATTATTTGCATTTACAACATCATACAGTAATAGTACTATTGCATCCTACAGTGTTATGTTACAGTAGCAGTCTTTGTACTATTTGCATCATATAATTCTACATACAGTTCTAGCCTTAGTACTTATACTAATAGTATACTTATGATCAGTGTCGGACTGGCCCAGCGGAGGACCGGAGAATCCTCCGGTGGGCCCTGATACTGGTGTGGGCCCCCCTGGGAGAGAAACTTTTTTTCATTAAAGGAAACCTACCACTTGAAGTGGCAGATTTCCGATGGCAATACCGGGCACCAGCTCAGGGTGAGCTGGTGCCGGAGCTTATTTTAGTTAGTGTTTTAAACCGCGGTATCGCGGTTTAAAACACTTTTTAAACTTTATAGCCGGCGCAGGCAGGTACGCGCTCGGCGCTTACCATGCGCGCGGCTCTCATTAACTTCCTATATAGCCGCGCGCACGGTAAGCGCCGAGCGCGTACCTGCCTGCGCCGGCTATAAAGTTTAAAAAGTGTTTTAAACCGCGATACCGCGGTTTAGAACACTAACAAAAATAAGCTCCGGCACCAGCTCACCCTGAGCTGGTGCCCGGGATTGCCATCGGAAACCTGCCACTTCAAGTGGTAGGTTTCCTTTAAAAGATAAAAAAAAAAAAAAAATCCGCACCGAAGGCCCCCCCCCCGCCCCCGCGGGATGGGGGGGGGCGGGGTTCCGGGGGGTGGTCGGGTGATAGGGGTGGGCTGCGGGGACCAGGCACAGGGCGCATCTTCACTTTCCCCGCAGGCTCCTGCACACTGTACAATGTACAATGGTAAAGGACCTTTGATGAGGTCATTACCATGTGACGGGGAGGAGCTACTCAGCATGTCCTCGGATAGAGCTGCCCTGGGGTATGTGAAGTTATGCTGCACCTGTATGTAATATAGGAGTGCAAGTGGGAATGTGGGGGTGCAGTGTAATATACATGTAATGTAGGGGTGCAAGGGGGGATGTGGGGGTGCAGTGTAATCTGCATGTAATGTAGGGGTGAAAGGGGGAAATGTGGGGGTGCAGTGTAACCTGCATGTAATGTAGGGATGAAAGGGGGCAGTGTAATGCATCCCTACATTACATGCATATTACACTGCACCCCCACATTTCCCCTTGCACCCCTACATTACATGCATATTACACTGCACCCCCACATCCCCCCTTGCACCCCCACATTACATGCATATTACACTGCACCCCCACATCCGCCCTTGCCCCCCTACATTACATGCAAGGAGGGATGTGGGGGTGCAGTGTAATATGCATGTAATGTAGGGGTGCAAGGGGGGATGTGAGGGTGCAGTGTAATATACATGTAATGAAGGGGTGCAAGGGGGGATGTGGGGGTGCAGTGTAATCTGCATGTAATGTGGGGGTGCAGTGTAACCTGCATGTAATGTAGGGGTGAAAGGGGGAATGTGGGGTGCAGTGTAATCTGCATGTAATGTAGGAGTGAAAGGGGGAAATGTGGGGGTGCAGTGTAACCTGCATGTAATGTAGGGGTGAAAGGGGGAATGTGGCGGTGCAGGGTGTCATCTGCATGTAATGTAGGGGTGCAAGAGGGAATGTGGGGGTGCAGTGTAATCTGCGTGTAATGTAGGGGTGCAAGGGGGAAATGTGGATGTATGTAATGTGGGGGTACAGTGTGACATGTATGTGGGGTTGCAGGGTGACATGGATGTAATGTGGGGGTTGCAGGGTGACATGGATGTAATGTGGGGGTGCAGGGTGACATGGATGTAATGTGGGGTGCAGGGTGACATGGATGTAATGTGGGGTGCAGGGTGACATGGATGTAATGTGGGGGTTGCAGGGTGACATGGATGTAATGTGGGGGTTTCAGGGAGACATGGATGTAATGTGGGGGTTGCAGGGTGACATGGATGTAATGTGGGGGTGCAGGGTGACATGGATGTAATGTGGGGTGCAGGGTGACATGGATGTAATGTGGGGTGCAGGGTGACATGGATGTAATGTGGGGGTGCAGGGTGACATGGATGTAATGTGGGGGTGCAGGGTGACATGGGTGTAATGTGGGGGTTGCAGGGTGACATGGATGTAATGTGGGGTGCAGGGTGACATGGATGTAATGTGGGGTGCAGGGTGACATGGATGTAATGTGGGGGTTGCAGGGTGACATGGATGTAATGTGGGGGTGCAGGATGACATGGATGTAATGTGGGGGTTGCAGGGTGACATGGATGTAATGTGGGGGTTGCAGGGAGACATGGATGTAATGTGGGGGTTGCAGGGTGACATGGATGTAATGTGGGGGTTGCAGGGTGACATGGATGTAATGTGGGGTGCAGGGTGACATGGATGTAATGTGGGGTGCAGGGTGACATGGATGTAATGTGGGGGTGCAGGGTGACATGGATGTAATGTGGGGTGCAGGGTGACATGGATGTAATGTGGGGGTGCAGGGTGACATGGATGTAATGTGGGGGTGCAGGGTGACATGAATGTAATGTGGGGTGCAGGGTGACATGGATGTAATGTGGGGTTCAGGGTGACATGGATGTAATGTGGGGTGCAGGGTGACATGGATGTAATGTGGGGTGCAGGGTGACATGGATGTAATGTGGGGTTCAGGGTGACATGGGTGTAATGTGGGGGTGCAGGGTGACATGGATGTAATGTGGGGGTGCAGGGTGACATGGATGTAATGTGGGGTGCAGGGTGACATGGATGTAATGTGGGGTTCAGGGTGACATGGATGTAATGTGGGGTGCAGGGTGACATGGATGTAATGTGGGAGTGCAGGGTGACATGGGTGTAATGGGGTGCAGGGTGACATGGGTGTAATGTGGGGGTGCAGGGTGACATGGATGTAATGTGGGGGTGCAGGGTGACATGCACCTTCACTACTTGGGGGGGGGGGGCATTGCTCTGCAAGAATTGTAGGTATGTGGGGTCAAGACTATATCCACTATAGGAGAATAATTGTGATCTCTAGGGGAAGAACATAACACTATTACATTTGTCATAAGAAGGTGGGGGAGATGATGAGAAAAGGAGGAACTTAACTTTTTGTGTTTCTTAACCTTTAGAGCAGAGATCTGGCTGCTAGAAGCTGATGTATCCTCCAGATAGAAGGATAGAGAAATTAAAGAGAATTCCTACAACTATAGACGTCATGTGTGTGAGTTGTTGGATTTACAGTAATTGCTGGTGTTACACAGTATCTCCCCCATCTGATTGTACCCCCCAACCGCCCCGGTTTGCATGTATGCAAAGATACAGCAGTGACATCACCACCACAGCGCCCCCTGTGCAGCCTCTGCCTGCAGCCTTTAAGTGTTACACTGACCACAGCCAGGACCTGCCGCGGCTGCTGGTTGTGATGTCACCGCTGCGCCTCTGTATACATACAACCCGCTGGTAATGGGGGGCACAATTAGTCGGGCTGGGTATAGTTGGCTTAGGCTATATTCACACTGCCGTTGCCCGCCCGTACCGTACCGTAGCGGGCAACGGCAGTGTACGGGGAGAGGAGGAGGAGGTGAGCGCAGCTCACCCCCGCCCCTCTCCATAGCAACCTATGGCGCACGGCGCCGTATTACGGGAAAAGATAGGACAGGTCCTATCTTTTTCCCGGGTACGGAACGGTACGGTGCCGCACGTGTGCTGCACCGTACCGCTCCCGTAGGGTGCCGTGCGCCCATAGAAGTGTATGGGGGACGTATATCGGCCGTATATACGTCGGCCGTATATACGTCCCCCATACGTTCGTGTGAATATAGCCTTAGGGTTAGTGGCCACATTTAGGTTCCTGATGGTTGTGTTCACACATTGCATTTAGGAACACCGCACTGCACTGGAATTGCCTTCCTAAATGTAATTCAAGTGCAGAGTGTGAACGCAGTCAGAGGCCGCTTTCTGATGATATGTTTGCCATTGAAATTATTTGGGCAAAATGCATCAAATGCATTGCTCTGCAAGTGGTAACATGTGCTTTGTCTTTTAATGTGACTCATGGATCAAAGCTCAGATTTCGTTTGATAAACTGCTATGGGAAAATGAATGCTGAACTCTGATTGGTTGCCTTGAGCAACTAGAACAGTTTTGCTCTCAGATAAAACTACCCCATTGTGTTTAAGGCTACATTCACACAGCCATATGGGGGACGTATATACGTCTGATGTTTATATGCCGTATAAACGTCCCCCATAGACAGCAATGGGTGCTATGGAGAGGGGCGGGGTTGTGAAGCGCTCACCCCCTCCTCCTCTCCTGGGCGCTGCCGTTCGCCCGCCATGCTACAGTACGGAGATCATATCGTCGTGTGAATGTAGCCTAAAACTGTACACCTTTATCTGCTGTTTTTTATACTTCCATTAGTAGTCTGGTAGTCTTACTAGCAAAAAGATAGGGTGGGCCCTAAAAATAATTTCCTCTGGTGGGCCCCAGGTACTCCAGTCCGACCCTGCTTATGATACCAGTTGTAGGACAGCGGCTGGAAAGGTAATAGATGGCATATATATTCCTTTCAGGTTACTTCCATACCTGGGGTAAAGGGTTAATGCACTGACCAGAGACTGCACAGCCCTAATTACCAAGTGCAGCTGGGAGAAAGGGTTTTATCCCAGAGCTGCATCCTGGGCTGGAGCACTGTGTGAGAGACATTGCTCTGAAAGGCTTGTCAGCCGTGTGTCACTAGCCGCTGTGAGTAGGCTGCTTTGCTAGAGAGGGACCTGCCGATGTACAGCTAGTGCTCAGACGAGCCCGTTTTTGTTTCCCTGCTTTGTTTTAATTTACTTGCCCGTAAAGCTGCATTGTTTTGGCTGCCAATAAAAGCCGCAAGGAAAACGCATTTCTGCCGTCAAGCCTGTCTGTGTCTCTGGACTTTGTCACGTTAAAACTGACCCCGCTACATCTTTGTGGAGGATGGGGGCAGTTTCTTAAAGAGACAGTACTCTTAAAGGGACGGTTGCAACAGACAAAGGCCTGACTAAACATGGAGGAGCTAATAAAGCAGCTGGTGCAGTCCAACATCAACCTCCAACAAGCAAACGCTCTGCAGCGACAAGTGCATGAGGAAGCGGTAAAGATGCACCAGACATCGGTGAGAGAGCAACAGCAGCTGAACCAGTCCTTCCAGCAGCAGTTACAAGTCTTGGCTGAGAGACAAGTGACAGCTCCAGCATTGCAGTCTACGCCACGCCATCTGGTGCAAAAGACTCTAAGAAAGATGACTGCGGAAGATGACATTGAGGCGTATCTGGGTACCTTTGAAAGGATTGCCGAGAGAGAGTCTACCGCAGGACCAGTGGGCGGATGTGTTGGCCCCATTTTTGTCAGGAGAACCCCAAAAAGCCTACTTTGACCTGCGAGTGCAGGATGCAAAAGTTTATGCAAAGGGGAAATCCTGGCTAGGCTAGGGGTTACCTTGGCTATCCGAGCCCAGCGTGTCTACAACTGGGAATATGATCCTGACAAGCCTGTACGGTCTCAGATGTATGACCTCTACAATCTCACCAACAAGTGGTTGCAGCCGAAAGCTCTCTCCACAGACCAGATTGTGGACCGTGTGGTCTCTGATCGTTTCATCCGCGCCCTACCAGTGAGGATGCAGCGCGGCCTTGGATATACGAATCCTAAAAGCATTGAAAATTTGGTTTCTGCAGTTGAGAGGTTCACCGCTACAGAAGAGTACCTGCAGGATGTGCGTAACCCTGGGAACAAAAGAAAACCGTCCAGTGGTAAGACTGTTCCTATTGTTAAAGGGATGAGACTGTCTGTTAAAGAGGGTGGTGTCCCCTCAGAGGGCCAAGCCAAAAGACTATCAAATCCCAGAAGGGACACGGTGCCTGGTGCTCGGGCACAGATAGTTTGCTGGTGTTGCGTTAGTTTAGGACATGTTGCTGCAAGTTGTCCAGAACTAACTGAATCCATGGACTATGATTTGGGCAGGCGCAGGTCTTATTTTGCAAGGCCCTCATATGCTGCCCAGAAAGACATTGTAAGTGAGCGGCAAGTGTGCCCAGTCAAGATTGGAGGGTGTCATGTGATGGCCCTGCTGGACTCGGGAAGTCTAGTGACTTTGTTGCATGCCAGCCTGGTCGACCCTGACCAAGTTCAGACCCGCTGGATGGGAGTGGTGTGTATACATGGTGATTCAAAAGACTATCCCACAGCCTTGGTGAAACTGGAGACTCCATGTGGGTCAGTGAGGCATGAAGTGGGCGTGATTAAAGACTTGATGCACCGAGTCATACTGGGGTGTGATTTTCCTCTGTTTTGGAACCTGTGGGAAAATAAGCAAGCTAAGGTGTGTAGGTCAAATCAAAATGTGAAAAATCTGTGTAAACTTTCAAACACGGTGACAGAAGCACCAAGGGAAATGGAGAACTTTTCTTTAGAGGTCCTCGCTGGAGACTCAGACTAAACTTCGCCTGAGACTGAGTTCTCTGCCCTACAAATTGCAAATGGAAACTTTGGTACAGAACAGTTGAGGGACCCCAACTTAGCTAATGCCTGGAAGAATGTAAAGGTGATCAATGGTGTTTCCCAAGAACCAGGTAGAGAGTTGGTGTATCCACATTTTATGGTAAATAATGATTTGCTGTATAGAGTTAAGAAAACCGACTCTGAGGTTGTGGAGCAACTTGTAGTACCACAGTCCCACATACGCTTGATATTGAAGCTGGGCCATTCACATGTACTGGGTGGGCACCTGGGGGCAGAAAAGACCAGGGAACGTATAGAGCGGAGGTTCTTTTGGCCCAGTATCTATAAGGCAATAGAGGACTTCTGCCAGTTTTGGCCAGAGTGTCAAATACACACCCCTAGACCACACTTCCGTAGTCCGCTGATCCCACTACCCATAATTGATATACCCTTTGAGCGCATAGCTATGGATTTGGTTGGGCCCCTTCCTAAGTCTGCCAGGGGGCACCAGCATATTTTGGTCGTACTTGACTATGGAACACGTTATCCCGAAGCCATCCCTCTCAGAAACACCTCTTCAAAAGAAGAACTATTCCAAATGTTCACTCGAACGGGGATCCCTAAAGAGATACTAACTGACCAAAGGACACCGTTTATGTCAAAGGTCACCAAAGAGCTGTGTCATCTCCTAAACATTGCCCAATTACGTACGTCTGTATATCACCCACAGACAGACGGTCTGGTTGAAAGGTTTAACCCCTTCACGCTCCGCGGCGGATATATCCGCCACGGAGCGCAGTGACTTAGCGCTCAGTGGCGGATATATCCGCCACGGCGCTTATGCCGGCTCGGCTCTGGATCAGAGCCGAACCGGCATCGGGAAACACGGGGTGCCGGCTGTAACTAATAGCCGGCACCCCAGTGTAACACCCGCGATCGGAGTTGTCTCCGATCGCGGGTGCTTAACCCTTTAGATGCCGCGGTCAGCGCGACCGCGGCATCTAACAAGTATCTGGGGGGTCTTTCCCCCACGATCGGCCCCCCCGAACCGTTTTCGGGGGGCGCCGATCGTTGCTATAGTAACTCTGGGGTCCGATCTGGACCCCAGAGTTACTAGCAAGAATTGCCAGTAAGATGGCGTCTGTGACGTCATCTTACTGGCAAAGTGCCAGCCTATGCAAGTGCATAGGCTGACACTGATAATACTCTGCAATACATGAGTATTGCAGAATATTATCATGAACAAGCAATCAGATGATTGCTTGTTCATATCCCATGGTATAAAAGTGAAAAAGTAAAAAAAAAAAGTTATTCAATAAAAAAAATAAAGTCATAAATCACTAAAAATGCCCCAAACCCCCAAAACATATAAAGAGACATATAACTCAAAAAAAAAGTCTAAATCATAACACAAACCCCACATATATAGTATCACCGCGTCCGTAACAACCCGTAGAATAAAAGTAAATCATTATTGAACCCCCACGATAAACGCCGTAAAAAAAAACTGTTATAAACCCTCCAAAAATTATGATTTTTACCTTTTCAATCCCACAAAAAATGCTATAAAATGCGACCAAAAAACCATATGTACTCAGACATGATACTGGTGCAAAGTACAACATGTCCCGCAAAAAACAAGCCATCAACCAGCTCCGTAGCCAAAAACGTAACAAACTTGGAAGATGGCAATACAAAAATTATAGATTTTTCCCCACATTAGGGTTTTGTTTGACAAATTTAGTAAAACGTAAGAAAATATATTCATGTCTGGTATCCCCGTAATCGTATCAACCCATAGAATAAAGCTAACATGATTATTAGTCTATACGGTGAACACCAAAAAAAAAAAGTCAAAAATCCAGTACAGAATTGATGCTTTTCTACTCCTGCCCTCAAAAAAAGTTCCTAAATTTTCAACAATAGGTGATACCAACCCCAAAATGGTAACAATGGAAAAAGCATCTCATCCCGCAAAAAAAATGCCGTCACATGGCCCCAATAACGAAAAAGCGAAAATTTTATAGCCTTCAAAAGGGGCCAATGAGGAAACTAAAATCCTGGCAGCTGCAGCGCCCTCCTTCCCTTCTGCGCCTTGCTGTGCGCCCATAAAACAAGTCACAGCCACATGTGGGGGGTCTTTGTACTCAGGAGAAATTGCAGAACAAATTGTATGGTGGGTTTTCTCTTTTTATATTTTGGAAATGTGTAAATTTTAGTGCTAAATGAACGTATAAGGGAACAGTATGACCATTCTAAATTTCACCTCCATTTTGATTCAATTACTATGAAGATCTCAAGGGGTTAACAATCTTCGTAAAAGCTGTTTCTGATAGCTTGAGGGGTGCAGATTTGAAAATGGGTAGATTATATAGGGGGTTTTGATGCTAAATATGTAAAATTTCATTCAAAACTGTATTTATCCCCAAAATAGTCAATTCTGAAAATCCGGAAAAGCGATATTCTATTTGTAAGCCGCGTGACATCAAAATAAATTATCCAAACATTTCAGAAATTATGAAAATGTAAAGTAGACAAATGGGAAATGTTATTCAGCAACTTATTTAGGTGGTAAATCTATCTGCCTGAAAACGCAATGATTTAGAATTTCGAAAATGGCAAATTTTTCAAAAAATTTATCATATTTTCTTTTTTTTGTAAATAAACGCAAAACTTATCTGCCAAAATTTACCACTAAAATGAAGTACAACATGTGGGGAAAAAACATTCTCAGAATCGTTTTGATAAGTAACAGTGTTCAAAAGTTATAACCATATAAAGCGACGCAGGTCAGAATCCAAAAAATCGGGCTGAGCCTTAAGCTGTAAAATGGCTGCGTCCTTAAGGGGTTAATAGAACCTTAAAGGGGATGCTCCGGAAGGTAATTGACAAAGATGGAAAAAACTGGGACCGCCTCTTGCCCTACTTGATGTTCTCTATAAGGGAGGTGCCACAGGCATCCACAGGGTTTTCCCCATTTGAATTGTTATACGGTAGACACCCCAGGGGGCTATTGGATATAGCCAAGGATACCTGGGAACAGGAACGCACACCACACCGTAGCCTTATTGAACACGTGAGTGAAATGCAGGAAAGGATGGCCGCCATGATGCCCATTGTGAAAGAGCACATGTTGCAGGCTCAAGCTAGGGTGTACAATAAGTCTGCAAAAGTCAGGTCCTTTCAACCCGGTGACCGTGTGTTAGTGCTTGTGCCGACAGTTGAAAGCAAATTTTTGGCAAAGTGGCAAGGCCCCTATGAGATTCAGGAAAAACTAAGTGAGGTAAACTATAGGGTGTATCAACCAGGGAAAAGAAAGCCACTCCAAATTTACCATGTGAACTTGCTTAAGCCTTGGAAAGACAGAGAGGTGCTGACTGCTGGAAGTTGGCCTAGAGATTCATCTAGTCATGAACTACCAGCAGTCCACATATCAGAAGCCTTGTCTGCAGTACAGGTACAGGAGGTCAAGGAGTTCCTACAGAGAAATAGAGAGACTTTTTCTGACCTGCCAGGGCGGACCAATGTCATACAGCACGACATAGTGACAGAGCCAGGCCAAAAGGTACGGTTGAGACCTTATAGGGTACCAGAGGCTCAAAGACAGACTATTTCAGAGGAGGTGGGGAAAATGTTGTCTCTGGGGGTTATAGAGAAGTCTAAAAGTGGTTGGTCAAGCCCCATCTGATTCTGATTCCCAAACCTGATGGCAGTCTTAGGTTCTGCAATGACTTTAGAAAGTTAAATGAAGTTTCAAAATTTGACGCCTACCCTATGCCACGAGTAGACAAATTAATTGAAAGATTAGGCCCGGCAAGATACATTACTACTTTGGATCTGACCAAAGGTTATTGCCAAGTGCCACTTACTGAAGCAGCGAAGGAGAAAACAGCATTTTCCACGCCTGATGGTCATCTCCAATATGTAGTAGCCCGCATGGTGCGCCGGCTACATTTCAAAGATTGATGGACCTTATTTTACAGCCTCACAAGGAGTATGCCTCTGCATATTTGGATGATGTGGTTATTTTTAGCCCAGACTGGGAGTCGCATTTAAAAAAGGTCCAAAGGGTATTAAACTCAATTCGAGAGGCGGGCTTGACAGCTAACCCCAAAAAAATGTGCCATAGCCCTGGAGGAAACCAAATATTTGGGATATACCATTGGGCTAGGTGTCATTAAGCCCCAAATGGGTAAGGTTGAGGCTATAAGAAATTGGCCTAAACCTGTTTCAAAAAAGCAGGTAAAGGCTTTTTTAGGACTAGCTGGGTATTATGGAAGGTTTGTGCCAAACTTTGCCACAATTGCAGCACCCCTCACAGACCTTACCAAAGGGTCAAAATCTGCTACGGTCAAGTGGGATGAAAAGGCAGACAAAGCGTTCCAACAGTTAAAGGAGGTGTTGTGCAAAAGGCCAGTGTTGATATCCCCAAATTTCAGAGAAGAATTTGTGGTCCAGGCAGATGCCTCTAATGTCGGCTTGGGAGCTGTCCTCTCACAGATAAACAACAGGATGTTCTTCTCCATTGACTATCTGAGTAGGAAATTGTCTTCTGCAGAAAAGAATTATGCCATCATTGAGAGGGAATGTCTTGCACTTAAGTGGGCCATTGAGTCCCTAAGATATTATCTACTAGGGAGACAGTTCAGGTTGGTGACGGATCATTCTCCCTTAAAATGGATGGCTCAGAATAAAGGGAAAAATGCCAGGGTAAATAGGTGGTTTTTAGCCTTGCAGGACTATAAGTTCTATGTGGAACACCGCCCAGGGTCTAAGCAAGGTAATGCTGATGCGTTGTCCCGTGTCCACTCTCTAGGGCAGGGTTCCCCAAACTACGGCCCGCGGGCCACATGCGGCCCGCGGACCGTTTCGATCCGGCCCCCGACACTTTGCGCGCCAGCACCGGGCCCTCGCGGCCTGCAACAGTCGGGCAGGAGCCTCCGTCCGTCCGGACAGGAAGCTCCTGCCCGTCACTGTATAGTGCTCGATGCGGCCGGAAACGGCCGCTCGAGCACTATTATTGGAGCGATGTGGCCGGAATACAACCCCGGCGCACATCGCTCCGTGAACTAGGCTGCGCGGCCGCGCGATGACGTCATCACGCGGCCGCGCACCCCTTCCTGCCCGGACGCGGCAAGAAGATAGAAGACTTAGGTGAGTACAGGGTTTTATTTTTTTTTTATTAAAGGGCAGTAAAAAGATTGTGGCGACTGGGGACTAGTATAGTTAGTTATGAGGGGCCGTATAGGAAATAATTAATTATGAGGGGCAGAATAGGAAATAATTATGAGGGGTAGAATAGGAAATAATTAATTATAAGGGACAGTATAGGAAATAATTAATTATAAGGGGCAGTATAGGAAATAATTAATTATGAGGGGCAGCATAGGAAATAATTAATTATAAGGGGCAGCATAGGAAATAATTATGAGGGGTAGAATAGGAAATAATTAATTATAAGGGGCAGCATAGGAAATAATTATGAGGGGTAGAATAGGAAATAATTAATTATAAGGGACAGTATAGGAAATAATTAATTATAAGGGGCAGTATAGGAAATAATTAATTATGAGGGGCAGCATAGGAAATAATTAATTATAAGGGGCAGCATAGGAAATAATTATGAGGGGTAGAATAGGAAATAATTAATTATAAGGGACAGTATAGGAAATAATTAATTATAAGGGGCAGTATAGGAAATAATTAATTATAAGGGGCAGTATAGGAAATAATTAATTATAAGGGGCAGTATAGGAAATAATTAATTATAAGGGGCAGTATAGGAAATAATTAATTATAAGGGGCAGTATAGGAAATAATTAATTATGAGGGGCAGCATAGGAAATAATTAATTATGAGGGGCAGAATAGGAAATAATTATGAGGGGTAGAATAGGAAATAATTAATTATAAGGGACAGTATAGGAAATAATTAATTATAAGGGGCAGTATAGGAAATAATTAATTATAAGGGGCAGCATAGGAAATAATTATGAGGGGTAGAATAGGAAATAATTATGAGGGGTAGAATAGGAAATAATTAATTATAAGGGGCAGTATAGGAAATAATTAATTATGAGGGGCAGGATAGGAAATAATTAATTATGAGGGGTAGAATAGGAAATAATTATGAGGGGCAGTATAGGAAATAATTAATTATGAGGGGTAGAATAGGAAATAATTAATTATGAGGGGCAGTATAGGAAATAATTAATTATGAGGGGCAGTATAGGAAATAATTAACTATGAGGGGCAGCATAGGAAATAATTAATTATGAGGGGCAGCATAGGAAATAATTAATTATGAGGGGCAGCATAGGAAATAATTAATTATTAGGGGTAGAATAGGAAATAATTAATTATGAGGGGTAGAATAGGAAATATTTATGAGGGGCAGTATAGGAAATAATTAACTATGAGGGGCAGCATAGGAAATAATTAATTATGAGGGGCAGCATAGGAAATAATTAATTATTAGGGGTAGAATAGGAAATAATTAATTATGAGGCGCAGTATAGGAAATAATTAATGGTGCGGGTATAGGAAATAATTAATTATGAGGGGCAGTTTAGTAATTAATGGGGGGGAGGCATATTCAATAATTAATGGAGAGAGGTCCCAGTATATTAATTAATTAATTGGGCCAATATATAAAATAGTTCATAAGAGGGTGCAGTACCGGTATATTAAATAATTAATTGAGGGGGGGGGTGCCAGTGTATTATGGATGCGGTCACATGTACCGCTATTTATTTTTAGACTTTAGTCCGGCCCTCCAACGGTCTGAGGGGGACAGTGAGCGGCCCCCTATGTAAAAAGTTTGGGGACCCCTGCTCTAGGGGCACAAACTGCTCCTCCCCACAAGTCTGAGCAGAGGGGGAGGGTATGTAGGACAGCGGCTGGAAAGGTAATAGATGGCGTATATATTCCTTTCAGGTTACTTCCATACCTGGGGTAAAGGGTTAATGCACTGACCAGAGACTGCACAGCCCTAATTACCAAGTGCAGCTGGGAGAAGGGGTTTTATCCCAGAGCTGCATCCTGGGCTGGAGCTCTGTGTGAGAGACATTGCTCTGGAAGGCTTGTCAGCCGTGTGTCACTAGCCGCTGTGAGTACGCTGCTTTGCTAGAGAGGGACCTGCTGATGTACAGGTAGTGCTTTTGTTTCCCCGCTTTGTTTTTTTTACTTGCCCGTAAAGCTGCATTGTTTTGGCTGCCAATAAAAGCCGCAAGGAAAACATATTTCTGCCGTCAAGCCTGTCTGTGTCTCTGGACTTTGTCACATTAAAACTGACCCCGCTACACAGTCTTAAAGAGAAACTGTAACTAGAAGACCCATTTTAGCACCCCTAAGTCCCCACAGAGCATAGTACATACAGTACCAAAGAGTTTTTGTATAAAAATAGTTTTACAGAAAAAAAAGATATATTATATAGTACCTTTCAATACCATGCGCTCTGTGACTAGGCCATTCGTCACCTGGGAATGGCTATAGAGCAGCCGGGGTCGTTGCTAAGCCAGGGGAAGGCGTTTTCATATATCTGAAAACATGGCCGGCGCCAGCACCCGGCTTACCCGGGGCCCCAGAGGTCCCAGAGGGGCCCACGGCACACACTGACAACATAAGAAAACTAAATTACATCGTCATACTTTGCAGATGTAATTGAGGGAAGCGCCGCACTCACAGTACCGGCGCGGCTGATAGGGGGACGGCACTGCAAGCGGGCATTCATAGAAGGCAATTGCATCGGCGCGGGCGATGTATTTCTGCTGCGTCTATTACTGTGCAGGACGCTGCCCGGCTGCTGCACGATAGACGCTGCTCTCACTCAGGAAGATGTAGCAGATGAAGAAGATGCGAGCAGCCCTTGAGGTAAGTTAGCGTTTTATTATTTTTTTTTAATGTGTATTTAATTAATTAATGGAGCCTGCCGGGGAGGGGGGTGTATTAATTAATAGAGCCTGTGTGTGTGTGTGTGGGGGGGTTATATTAATTAATAGAGCCTGGGGGGTGATTAATTAATGGAGCCTGGGGGGATATATAAATTAATAGAGCTGGGGGGTATATTAATTGAGTTTGGGGGGGGGTATATTAATTAATAGAGTTTGGGGGGGTATATTAATTAATAGAGTTTGGGGGGGGGTATATTAATTGAGTTTGGGGGGGTATATTAATTAATAGAGTTTGGGGGGTTATATTAATTAATAGAGCTTGGGGGGGGTATATTAATGAATAGAGCCTGGGGGGTATTTTAATTAATGGAGCCTGGGGGGTGGGGTGTATATTATTTGATGGAGCCTGGGGGGGGTGTATATTGATTAATAGAGCCTGGGGGTATATTAATTAATGGAGCCTGGCTGGGGGGGTGTATATTAATTGATGGAGCCTGGGGGGTTGTATATTAATATTGGTTTCTTAAGGTCTGCGTTTTTAATGCCACCACATGAGCTACGGGGCCCAGTGAGGCACTGTCGCCCAGGGGCCCAGTGAAACCTGGAGCCGGCCCTGTCTGAAAAGGACACATGAAGGAGCGATTTCCCAAGGCTCGAGGTGGGGGGGGGGGCATCTCATCTATAGCCACTACCAGGGCTCTGTGCCTGGTCACAGAGCTCATGGCATTGAAAGGTACTATATAACATATCTTTTTTTTCTGTAAAACCTATTTTTATACAAAAACTCTTTGACAGTGCATGTACTATACTCTATGGGGACTGAAGGGTGCTAAAATGTGTCACCTGATGACAGGTTCCCTTTAATACTGTTTGCATCATACAGTTATATGTTACATTACCAGTATTATTTGCATCATATTTATTATTTGCATTATAGTACCAGGCTAAGCAGTATTTGCATCATACAGTTCTACGTTACAGTACCATTCTTAGTACTATTTGTATCATACAGTGTTAACTTATAGTACCAGTCTTAATACTATTTGCATCATGCAGTTCTAGGTTATAGTATCAGTCTTTGTACTATTTGCATCATACAGCTCCAGGTTACAGTAAATTTCTTAGTCGTGTTTGCATCATACTCTATTACAGTGTTAGTCATAGTACAAACTTCATTTATATCCTCACACAGTACTACGTTGTAGTGTCATTGTTATAAATAGTTTCAACTATAACCTAATACTGTCTAGTACTGTTTTAAAATTAGGAAAGTAGGAATTAAGGAACATGGCCGTGGTGCTGCTGCTGGTGGTTATGGAGCTGGTGTTGCTGGGAGAGGGCGTCTCTGCTTGTTACCACTTGCTCTGGTGCAAGCAGGTGCCAAGGTATGCAGCATATACTTGTAGGACCCAATTGTGCACACAAAGTTGAGGTATTGGTCAATTACATGGCAGACACTGCCTCAACTTCCATCAGATTCGCCACATCCAATCACTGTTAAAAGTTCAGAGCCCTCCACCTCACTTCAAAACCGCAAAGCCGTCTCAGACAATAGTCATGGAGCAGTGACTCATGCTGTATAATGCCTCTCCTAGCTAGGATTCTGTTGCCCATCCATCTGCCCCTGTCCAGAGGGGGAGTTTCATTATTCCAGTTTTCTGGTCCTTGGACAGTCCTAGGACAGTTTTTCTGGTCCTGACGGATGAATTCCTGCCAGATGAAGCGCTTGTGAAGCATGAAACGGGCCATCGCCTTCAGTGGTCTCCTGCTGTATTCTTCCCTCCTGCGGCTATTTTTATCCTTTTAATGGAATAAGGTTTACATTTTAATGGTGAGTACCAGCCCATTTTCTTGGAACGTTTTTCAGAATTACTGGACTGTTGGAGCTAGAGTACCACTTGCTACCTGAGTACAGTGCCCCTCTTCTTTCTCCATTCTCAAACTGTGAAAATTCAAAGAATTAGCTTTGACTGGAGTATTTCTTTATAGATATTATGGCGGAAGCTGTCCCACAGTATGCCATTCCCAGCCACCACTATTTTTCTCAGTGGATCATCACCGTCTGACCAACTGTTGTGGCCAAAATCAGGTATGTGCTGCGCAATGTCATTAGTCTCATGGTGCATCTCACTGAGATTTGGATGAGAAACATGGGCGAGGACTAGAGATGGGCAAATCGATTCTAACAAATAGGAATTTGTTCTGAATTTCAGGAATTTCATGGGATCAATTTTTTTCCTCTTTATTAGCACAATGGGGCTCATTTACTAAGGGTCCGTCTGACACATTGTCGTCGGGTTTCCCGATGATTTCCGTTTTGCACCAAATTTCCCCGGGATTTTGGCACACGCGATTGGATTTTGCCGCATCGGCGCTGGTTTGCATGCAATAGAAATGTGGGGGGGCCGTCGAACAACCCGACGTATTCTGACAAACCGCAGAATTTAAAAAAGGATTTGTGTCACAAGATCAAGCACTTACATGCACCAGGAAGAAGAAGGTGAACTCCGGCAGACCTCAGCGTGGAAGCGACAGATGCAGGAATACGGGCACACAAGCTTAGTGAATCGCAGCAGATCCGAAACCTCGTCGGACAATGCTCCACGTATGTACATAGTATCATCATAGTATCATCATAGTATATAAGGCTGGAAGGAGACGCAAGTCCATCAAGTCCAACCTTCAAGAATTAAATAAATGTTTTATCCCCATAACCCGTGATATTTTTTCTCTCCAGAAAGTCATCCAGGCCTCTCTTGAATATGTACATAGAGTCGGCCATAACAACCTCCTGCGGCAGAGAGTTCCATAGTCTCACTGCTCTTACAGTAAAGAACCTTTGTCTATGGTGATGGTAGAATTGCCTCTCCTCTAGGCGTAGAGGATGCCCCCTTGTCCTGGTCACAGGCCTAGGTATAAAAAGATCTTTGGAGAGATCCTTGTACTGTCCGTTCAGGTATTTGTACATTGTAATGAGGTCTCCCCTCAGTCGTCTTTTTTCTAAACTGAATAATCCCAAATTTTGTAATCTGTCATTGTATTCTAGTCCCCCCATTCCCCTAATAATCCTGGTTGCTCTCCTCTGCACCCGTTCAAGCTCTATTATATCCTTTTTATACACTGGTGCCCAAAACTGTACACAATATTCCATGTGTGGTCTGACCAGGGATTTGTATAAGGGCAGAACTATGTCTTTATCATGAGAATCTATTCCTCTCTTGATACATCCCATTATTTTATTTGCTTTAGCAGCAGCCGCCTGGCTCTGGTCACTAAAATTAAGTTTACCATCCACCAATACGCCCAAGTCCTTTTCAGCTTCAGTTTTACTAAGTAATTGACCGTTTAGTATCATGATAGGACCGTGTAAGTAAATGTGCCCCAATGTGTTACATGGGGCAGAGAACTCTGGGAAGTAGGAAGGAACACCCTTGATCACACGTGCAGTCATATAAGCCAATCAGCGACCGGCAGGCTTATGTGTTGTCACAACCCTATAAAAACAGACGGCCATTTGCAATTCAGTCATTTCACACTGCATGTGCTGTTACTAGCGTCTAGCTGCTTGTACTCAGTAGCTGATGGAGTGATTTTTACTCAAAGTCCAGGGTGTCCATTTTGGGGGATCTGTATACCCCAAATTTCAATACTTTTTTGTTGTTAAGGTAGATATCAAGAAATCCGTGTCAAATCTACATAGATGCTGGAGTGATTTTTTTCTCAAAGTCCAGGGTGTCAGTTTTTTGGGTTCTGTATTCCCCAAATTCCATTTTTTTGTTGATATAGTAGGTATTAAGAAATCTGTGTCAAATCCACATGGTTGCTGGAATGAATTTTTCTCAAAGTACAGGGTGTCAGTTTTTGGTGTTATGTATTCCCCAAATTGCAATAGTTTTCTGTTGATAAAGTAGATATCTAGAAATCCGTGTCAAATCCACATAGTTGATTAATCAACAACCCAAAGGTTCTCTATTGGTTGACTAGGTCATCCACTTCCTCCCAAATGACATTTGACTACCCCAACCAAGACTCCGTGGGTTTGTCAGCTACAACCCTTAGTTGCCATAGCCCAGGAGCAGGTCAGAAGCCCTCACCTGTCCTCAATCAGCCTCTGTCCTGTTCATTTCCCTCAGCCAGAGATCAACTAGGTGGTCTGGTCTGAGCGCCACTATACAGCGAGGACATTGGGGGTCATTTACTAAGGGCCCGATTCGCGTTTTCCTGACGTGTTACCCGAATATTTCCGATTTGCGCCGATTGTACCTGAATTGCCCCGGGATTTTGGCGCACGCGATCGGATTGTGGCGCATCGGCGCTGGCATGCACGCGACGGAAATCGGGGGCGTCGAAAACCTGACGGATTCGGAAAAACCGCCGCATTTAAGAAAAAAAATGTGTTGCGAAAATTATACTTACCTTCACCAGGTATAGGCCGGTGAATTTCAGGGCATTCCAGCGCGCCTCCGGGGAACTTCAGCGCAACAGCGCTACCTGGTGGACGGCAGAGGAACTACCTTAGTGAATCCCGGCCGGACCCAAATCCACCGCAGAGAACGCGCCGCTGGATCGCAAACGGACCGGGTAAGTAAATCTGCCCCATTGAGTTGCACTTGCAAGTAGTCAGGCTGTGCATACTGAGACCGTTGAGGAGAATAGCAGTGACAGGGAAACACAAATCGTTGATGATGTAGCCAATCGCACTTGGGAGCTTGGTAAAGCAGGGGATTCATCATCATCGTCAGGAGAAGTGGGTGTCAGCTTGCGCGTCAGGCAGAGGAGCAAGCAGCAAGTCACTAATGTTTTCGTGAGTCAGAAGGGTGGCAGCAGTCCGAGGATGGGAGCCAAACGGCTGCGGGGGACACAAAACCTGCTTCACAGGTCCAAGTAAGCAATAGCACAGCGGCTCAGCGATGCAGCGATGTTAGTAGTCACTCAGAGTGCACCAACTCGGCGGTGTGGCAGTTTTTTATTAAGAGACCAGAGGAGCCGAACGTGTGTATATGTAGAATCTGCGGGAAAAAAGTAAAATGTGGCCAGGGAGCTAACGTTGGCACCATGACACTGCATCAACACATGCAGCGTCACCATCCAATAGTCTGGGAGAAACGTCCTGCAGCCAAAACAACAGCAGCAGCAGGCTCCTGCTGCCAGTTGCTCCATCTGCCTCCCACCATCTTTACCAGGGACTGGAATTGTCACCCACCCCCACACTCTGTCATTGTGCCACTTTGTTACCTCCTGCTGCTGCCGGTACCTCTGCACTCATTGTGCCACACTGTGGCCTACCATGTTGCTGCCACCTCCAGAATTTGTCATTGTGCCATTCTCTGGCCTCATGCTGCTGCAGCCACCTCCACACTCTGTCATTGTGCCACACTGTGGCCTACCATGTTGCTGCAAGCTCTGGAATTTGTCATTGTACCACTCTGAGGCCTACTCGTGCTTCTGCCAACTGACCGCTGTCTCCCTGGAACACCCTGTGATTTCCATAATGCTGTTTTCACCCTCCACCACTCTATGACATTGCCACTATGTTTGGTTTTCCCCTTCATTTCATCAATCAGAAGGAATGAAAAGCTTCAGGATTGATATCCAAAAGCAGGAGTAGGTACAGAACACAGAGGACATGCAAACATCCCATTTACTGGTCATCTTTGTTTTGGATCAACACCTGTTTGTTTTTGGTTTTAGCAATACTGATGGAATATTGACCGATTGAAAGTGGACACTGATGGATGAAAAGAAGGGCAAAATGATCAGTGATGTCAATGCAAAATTACTGCCGACACCCGCTCCGCTTTTTTGGGGGGTTTCTACATCTATCAGTGTTTAACAGAACATGTTATATCGTAATCTATGGAATCATCTGATGTCAGTGTAAAAAGATTGCACTCTTTGATGTTATAGTGGGATCTTGGCCCTCAGCTCAGTCCTTTCAAGCTGGTACAGACGTTACCTTGTCAGGCTGCGTTCCCGCTTCACTTATTATTCAAGTTGGCCTGTGTAAGTGCCCATGGAATTGAAGAGTTAAGCGATTCTAAGAGCGACGGCTGTCATGTGCGTGTCATACTAAAACACAGCATTGTTTGAAGACCAAACCATGCTCCCTATGCATTTTTGAGCATGGTACAACGTTCTACAATACCCTACAGGCTCTCTGCAGCCAGGAAATACCTGTTTTGCAACGTGATTCCATATGTTGCGATAGGGGTCGAATTGAATTTTGACAGAAAATTCGCCGAACCTGGTCGAATTGAATTGACAATCTCAGGGTTGTCTGAGATTATAAAAAAAATCTTGAGGTGTCAAAAAATGAACCTGAAATAACCTTTCCCAGCACTCCCGGAATCCTGCAGCGCCATCCGTCTGTGCCGTACCCATGTTTGTATGCAGGGGCTCAGACAGGGTGCAGTCACAGATTGCAGTTAAAACTGCATCGCAATCAATTTTGAGGTGGTTTTAGGTGCAGTTTAACCCCTTCCCGACGGCGCGCGCCGGGTCCCGGTACATGGAGAGGGCTCGCGGGCCGAGCCCTCTCCATAGCCGGTAAGTCTTGGCTGCATATTGCAGCAAAGGCTTACCGGTAACACCCGCCATCGGTGCTAGCACCGATCGTGGGTGCTTTCACGGCGATCGCCGCCGGCAATGCTCCAAAAAGATGGCGCCGCCATCTTGCCGCGGATCGCCGCTCCCCGATGAAGTCACGGGGAGCGGTGATCCGTTGCCATGACAGCTTCGGGTCTCAGCACATTGTAATGAATGAGGAGTAAAATCCCCATATACTGCCATATTGCAGTATGGCAGTATATGGTAGGATCGATCAGACAACCTAGGATTAAAGTACCCTAGGGAGTCTGAAAAATAGTAAAAGTAAAAGTAAAAAAAAGTTTAAAAAAAAAAAATTATAATAAAAAAACCTAAAAATTCAAATCACCCCCCTTTCCCTAGAACTGATATTAATATTAATAAACAGTAAAAATCATAAACACATTAGGTATCGCCGCATCCGAAAATGTCCGATCTATCAAAATATAATTACGGTTTTTCACTGCATTTAACCTTGTAACGGAAAATAGCGTCCAAAGTCAAAAATGAAATTTTTTTGCCATTTTGGAAAATATAAAAAAATTAATAAAAAGTGATCAAAAGGTCGCACAGTCCTAAAAATGATAGCAATGAAAAGGCCATCAAAAGTCGCAAAAACTGACACCACCCACAGCTTCGTACACCAAAGTATGAAAAAGTTATTGCCGCCAGAAGATGGCAAAATAAAAAAAAAAAATTTGTACAGGAGGTTTTAATTTTTTTAAATGTATGAAAACATTATAAAACCTATACAAATTTGGTATCCACGTGATCGTACCGAACCAAAGAATAAATTAGACATGTCATTTGTGGCACACAGTGAAAGCTGTAAAATCCAAGCCCACAAGAATGTGTCGCAAATGTGTTTTTTCACCATTTTCACTGCATTTGGAATTTTTTCCCGCTTCCCAGTACGCGCCATGGAATATTGAATACCGTCACTACGAAGTGCAATTTGTTACGCAGAAAATAAGCCATAACAGAGCTCTTTATGTGGAAAAATAAAAAAGTTATAGATTTTTGAAGGTGGGGAGTGAAAAATGGAAGTGAAAAAACTAAAAAAGGCCAAGTCGTGAAGGGGTTAATTAATTTAACAGGTGAAAGACATTTGTGGAACAAGTTTTCCCCTTCAAAATCAAATTAAATCGTTCAGTTTATGTCTTTCACCTGTTAAATTAACAAAACTGCACCTAAAACCACCTCAAAACTGATTGTGATGCAGTTTTAACTGCAACGTGTGACCGCACCTACAGATTATGGGTGCCTGGCACACCCACCTGTCCCCTGTACCTGCGATGTATCACTAATTTCCACAAATCCACTCACCATTGGTCATAACGTGTAAAGGGGCTAATTATTTATGCTTATCTAGATTGTGGATATAACCTTTGGAATACAGTGGTCTCTATCATCCCCCTTATGACAGTAATACCTAAAATATCTTATGTTACACTTGTTTTTGCTGTAATTGGATTTGTTGCAGATTTCCCTGTGTATGTCCCTCTGTCTAGATTGAGAGATTGTTTTCACCAGTCCTGGGATGATGAGCCCATCATATGATCCCATACTATATGCACATCACATTCCTATTGATGTTTTTGCTGTTGTTTTCATGTCTTATCTGAATATAACATTTCGGATAATATTGGGTACATATGGGGAAGATGTAACAGGTTTGGATAGAGCGGTGCAGAATTCTTCAGTCCTTTGTTTTTAACATATCCACCTGCCACTGCAATCAAGACAATTTTCTGTGACTACGAGGAGACATGCAGTGTGTAGGAGTAGAAGGTGTAGGTGGAGGAGGAGAATGTTAACACAGGGCAGGAGTGCAGCAGACAGATTCTCCCCACATCCCAGCTGACATTTTCTATATCTTCAGACTGTGATTGGTTATTATAATCCCCTCTGCAGTGCTATTAACCCAACAGACACCAAAATACAGGATGCTTCTGTAAAAACTATTCAACTATTGCTTGAAATGTCAATGCTAAATTCTCAGTTACCTATTGTAGAAATTCAAAAATACTATGAGGAACTAAGAGGAGGATATAACCTTCCAAAGTCCTTTTGCTTTCTACTTCACTTTCTAGTAACCATATATATAAAAAAGAATATAGTGTCAGCCAACAAGATCATAACTTTAATTTTGAAAATAAAACCTTGTGATCTAATCAGTTATTATTGGCCACACTTATGTAAGGCTCTATTAATTTAAGACATTGGGGGTCATTTACTAAGGGCCCGATTTGCGTTTTCCCGACGTGTTACCCGAATATTTCCGATTTGCGCCGATTTCCCCTGAATTGCCCCGGGATTTTGGCGCACGCGATCGGTTTGTGGCGCATCGGCGCTGGCATGACGGAAATCGGGGGCGTGGCCGAACGATAACCCGACGGATTCGGAAAAATCGCCGCATTTTTTTTAAAAAATTGGTCAAACGGGCCATACTCACATGCACCATGACGAAGACGATGAACTCCGGGGCACCTCGGCGGACTTCGGCGCAGCAGCGACAACTGGTGGACATCGGGCGCAGGACCTTCATGAATCGCCGGAAGACCTGAACGCTCGTCGGAGAAGCCGCCGCTGGACCGGGTAAGTAAATGTGCCCCATTGTTTTTTTTTGTTTTTTTTGTTTTTTTTTAATTTTTATTGAATTTTTTAACAAAAATACAAATACACTGAGACAATATACTATGTTGTAGTACATATCTTATCAAAGCTAAATATAATGAGTGACATAAACATGGATTAATTTCCTCTTATAGTATCGCAATGTATTGCATTTATAATACATCCGTTTTTTCCTTATTCATATGAGGATAATAATTTTGCTAATGAATAGACCTTGTTCAGTAAAAAATGTTAATGTGAAACTGTCTATAAAATCTTCAGCTTGTTGCCAATTTGGAGATATGCTTTGTAAGGAGTATATAGAAATTAAACTTTTAAACAGTTATGCGGATATATAGTTAAACAGAACCTTTTGCCTTAAAATACTGTCAGATCTGCATAAAATATGTTATTGGGCAGGAGTACAGTACTGTAGAAAAAGATTGTATATAGTTTTTTTTACATTATATGTCTTCTCTGTTTATGTCATAGTCATCAATGAGTATACAATATGTTTTTTTTTGTTTTAAAATTGTACGTTTATTTAAAAAAAGAAACCAAATACAAACAATTAACTGGCTCGCAGGCCATTGAACATTTACACATACATGGGTTACAAGTGGTAATGAGGTATCGCATTTGTAGTTGGAAGACATTTGTAAGTTTGTGCAGTACGCCTATAGGCAATGTCACATCTAGATAACATCATCTCCAGTATTCATGGTTCAAGGAAAATGTAGTAGAAGAAACGACCTCCCATTCAATCTGGGTGGTTAGCCTCTCTTTTTTGTTTACTTCAGGCCAAACCCCATCTCAAAGCTCAAAGTTCCCCTGAGCTGCTCTGTCAAATACCATTGGGTAAGTGTAAAAGGCTGCACTATTTCTACTCTTGCCTGCATAGTGAAATATCAGGCAATTTCAGTCTCCACTTCTTAAAGAGTTGACCCGCCAACTTGGAGTTACAGCGCTGCTAATCTCTCTATGTAAAAGAGTTTCTTCATCTGCTCTATCCCTCAGTTCTAACCATTGTTGCAATAGAGCCCTTTGCCCTCTTTGCCACCAGGCACAGCACGTGGAACAGTTTTGGCAACCACAGAAAATCCTGAATGCTCTCATCGTCCTGCTGGATGTTGAAATGAAACAGGTATGTTGCCGAGTCTACTGGTATAGTTTGTTGCCACAGGTACTCACATATTTCTCTAATTTGCTCCCAGAAGGCCTCTAGCTCCATGTCCATAACAGCATCTAAACAAAAATACGTAAATCTGTGCGAATTGAAAAAACTGAGATCCTGGTCATACTTTCGTATCAATTCCTCTCTGGTCAACCACCTGCATTCCTGGTTCCTGCACTGTGAGATTCCCCTTTTCCTTCCATTCTATAAATAGCCTGCTGTGGCGACCTTAAGGAACAGGGGTGGTTCCACAAAAGGAGATGTTTGGATATTAGCCATGGCAGATGTAAGCCCTTTCATATGGCCTTCAAGGTAGCAATAGTGTCCCTGAATGTCTCTGATTGCTTGACCGATATAGGCAGTTTACTTGTAGAAGTGTTCGCATATCCCATGGGTAGCAATATTCCTCCTCTATTGTGGTATCTGAATAGTGACTGGTGTACTTGATCCAGTCTATGATATGTCTTAGTAAGCATGCCAGGTTATAACACCTTATGTCTGCCAAGCCCATGCCGTCCTAGCCATTGGAGACCATCAGTTTACAAATGCTTATGTGTGGGTGTTTTCCTCTCCACAGAAAATGTATGACTACCTTGTGTATCGACATGTTTCAATTCCCTGGCTATTTTGGCAAAGAGTGGTGGATCATTCGGTGCATAGAGAGAGTTCATGTCCAACCCACTTTAATCCCTAAGTGAGATCTCTGGCTCCAGATCGTGTCAGTTGGTGTTCTCCTATCCTGCTCTACCTGCATTACATAATTGAAATGCAGCTCAGTGTGTCAAAAAAATTTCTCTGATCCAACCATATCCATTATACACACTTAGGGTACATGTCAGTAGCAGTAATTTCATTGTAACCAGCCTTCCTTCTGTATCCTGTTCCACATGCTGTACCCGGCTAACCAGTGTCCTACTACCATCACCACCGCTAGTAGTCTAGATCAGCCCCTTTTACTGTTCCCCTTCTTTGCCCCTTCGTCTGTCCAGAGTTTTACCCCCCCCCCCCCCCTTCGGATGTTGTGTCAGTTGCAATATAACAAGAAATTAACTATTAACAGTGGTGCGCCATCAGTTACTGGTAGAAAAATTAGCAGTATTCTGATGTCATGTCAATTGTCCTGTCAATTAACTGTTACCGGTAATATGCCAATAGTCACTGGTACCTTTAACAAGGAGAGGAATTAGTAATATCAAGTGTCCCTTCTACTGTGGCTCCTCCGGTACCTGTGTGTCACTTTTCCTGGTTTTGCACGGGCGCCTCGGCCCTGAGAGTCCAGGTAACCGTTGGTGACTAGGTTACAGGCACTTCGATCCTCCTCCATATCTTACCTCCTGTCATCATGGGTCATCTCACGCACAGGTGCAGGGTGTCAAGAGCAGAGTTGTGTCTCTGCTTTCAATTGATTGCAGAATTCATGCTGGATGCCATCTTGTGTCTTGATATGCAGCATGGACGTATATTCCAGTTGGAATTGTGCATTCTTTCCGCTAGTGAAGAGCTTTTACATCAGCACCATTGAAAAGTCAGCAAAAAGTAAAACCCTCTGGTTCTTCAGGAAAAGTGGGGTTTGCATGTTCCGGTACACACACAGGATCTCTTCCTTATATGTGTAATTCAGATACTTGGAAATTGGACTTGGTCACGGTGCTGTGTCTGTTGCTGCCCTCACGTGGTCATTCGCACCTGGGTGGCCCACATGGTGTGCCCTTTCAACTAGCTTTCTGTGTCTCTGTGTCCCACATCGAAAACTCCTCAAATATCTTATGGAGAGAGCCCCCTATTACATTTTAGGGGGGTCCAATTAGTCTCAGGATACTGCGTCTAGACCTATTCTCTAAGTCCTCAATGTGGTTAGCTACGGTAGCAGTTAATTGCTCAAGGTGCTGTTGCAAGGTCATCATTGTTGCCTCAGAGTCCTTCTCCTCCCCCAAACACCCCTCAAGTGCTGATATATGTGCCTCGTGGTCATGTACCTTTGCCTTCACTTCTCTAAGCGCAGCCTGTATGGCTGCCGTCAGTGTGCTGACCAGGTCCGGGGCTAGGCATTTCGCCACCTCTCTGGCCAGCCATTGGTAATCCACCTCACCCACCTGGTGTTGTGTAGTCACTGAGGGGTAGGTCTCAGGTTGGGCTCACTGTGGCAGCAGGTTCTCCTCCATTACCGCTGTGCTGCGGGGCTCTGGGAACGTCATTCGCAGGCTTTGGGCAAGGTGGCGGGCACTTCTGGCTGCTTCTGAGCAAGTACTACTGCATTAAAGTGTGGCACTGGTAGAATATTGATGGCACCGCTTTTTTGGGGCACCGAGCTGGTATTATTGTTGGTGTGGAGCAATCACGGTGGGGGTTGGACGGAGCGCACCAACACACCTCTTTCTCCATCAGTGCTGGAACCGGAAGTCTACAATATGATTTTATGCAGGAACTTAATTTGCTGGCTCCAAATGAGCAGATAATTAGATAAACAAATTACTGGGCCTTTTAAAGGCTATATACACCTTTACCAACTTACCAACATGCAGGAAGGCAGGCTATGATGATGTTCTACAACAGGGGTCCCTAAAATTTTTACATAGGGGGCCGTTCACTGTCCCTCTGAGACCATTGGAGGGCCGGACTAAAGTTTAAAAATAAATAGCCGTATTTGTGACCGCATCCGTAATACACTGGGCCCCCCTTATTTAATTATTTAATATACTGCATTACCATGTGAACTATTTTATATATTGACCCAATTAATTAATTAGGTCAATTAATTAAATATACTGGGACCCCTCTCCTTTAATTATTGAATATGCTGCCCCCCCATTAATTACTAGACTGCCCCTCATAATTAATTATTTCCTATGCCGCCCCCCACCATTAATTATTTCATATGCTGCCCCTCACATTGAATTATTTAATATCTCCCCACAATGAATTATTTCATATGCTGCTCTCATAATGAATTGTTTCATATGTTGGGCCCCGGGCCGGCACAATGTTTTTACTGCTCTGTAATGAAAAAAAAAAAAAACATTACTCACCATTGGCAGTGGCTCCCGCGTCTTGTTTCTTCTAGCTGTGGCCAGACAGGATGGGGGGCGCAGCCGCGTGGTGACGTCATCACACGGCCCCGCATCCTAGCTCTTGGCGCGATGTGCACCGGTGTTGTCTTGAGCACAGTAATAGTGCTCAAGCGGACGTTTCGGCCGCATCAAGCACTATACAGTGACGGACGGAGGCCCCTGCCCAGCAGCCGCTCCGAGAGCGCTAATGATGACTGGGACCGAATAGAAATGGTCCGCGGCCCGTACAAAAATGGAGTAACATTGTAAATCAGCAATGCCTGTTTTAGCCTTCTTGGGACTCTTTATTTTAAGTGCATCCATTCCAGGTTAATATCTTTTTGATGTTGAAGTTAAAACAGGGTTGTTCTTTTGGCAGTATTTTCAGGATGTTCTTGTCAGTTCATTAGACCACAAGAAAACAAAACTTGGATAAAAGCTGAGAAACTTAAGAGGAACTGTAATTTCACAGAAACACAGTTCAATAAAGACTCAGACATGTTAATCCAGAGTTCTTCATCTCTTCCGAAGTATGAAGCAAGTGTTAATTGCACTTCATATAGTGAAATTTGTAGTTGTTACTTTCCCCTCTGATGCTGTTAAATTTGCACATGTTTTAGCATTTATTACACATTGTCCTTGTTTCTGGAGAAGTTTGAAATCATTATTCTACAAGCAAAAAGCTTCTATTCCTTAGTAACAGATCTCCTTCAATCAGATGTTAACAAACACGAGTGGGTGTATTGCGACCACACTTTAATCATTTGCAAACCACAGTGCTTGCTAATGCTGCTGCCTAGTCACAGTATAATATTAGTACTGTATCACTGCATTGATGTAACATAAAACCATCATTTAAAGTGAAGAACATAAAATTGGAAGTCAATCACAAGAAAGAACATATACATATAATAACCCCTTATTAACCGGGCCCTTTTTCGTTTTTTCGTTTCCATTTTTCACTCCCCACCTTAAAAAATATGTAACTTTTTAATTTTTCATGTAAAGCACTGTGTGGGGGCTTGTTTTCTGTGTAGCATATTGTGCTTCATAGTGACGCTATTGTACTGGGAAGAGGGAAATTAATTTCAAACGCAGTAATATTTCTTGTGGGCTTGGTTTTTACGGCTTTCACTGTGTGCCCCAAATGACATATCTTCTTAATTCTTTGGGTACGGCCTTTTGATCACTTTTTATAGCATTTTTTATATGTAGCAAAATGGCAAAAAAGTGACATTTTTAAAATTTGGAGCTATTTTCCGTTATGGGGTAAAACTCCGGGAACAACCGTTATTACGTTTTGATAGATCATACATTTTCTGATGCTGCAATAACAAACATTTTAATGACTTTTACTGTTTATTTATTTTTATATCAGTTCTAGGGAAGGGGGGTAATTTGAACTTTTATGTTTATATGTTATATATATGTTTTTACTGTTTTTCAGATCTCCTAGGGTACTTTAGCCCTAGGTTCTCTGAGACAGCCTCAAGTCTTTGTATGACCTGAGGTTGTCATGGTAACAGATCACAGATCTAAGCCAATATGGCGACGCCCATGTGCCACCTGCCATGTACCTCTGCCAGAAAAGCTACTAGCGCTGATCGCAGGTGTTGCCAGTGGGTGTTTGCTGCAATATGCAGTAAATACCCACCTTATATGGAGAGAGCTCAGCCCACTTGTGATGTACTAATACATTAAACCTCAGTAAGGGTACTTTTCACTTCAAAGAGAACCCATCAGAGAAATGAACCCCCAAAACTAAATATATTTTCATAAACTGCCATTAGAAAGCTTTGCCCCTATCCCTTCATTGTCCCTCTACATGTCTGTAACCTTAAACAATCAGGTACTAAAGCTGTATGCAAATGACCTTAGAGAGGTCCAATGAATCATTATCATATTCAGCAGTCCAGCTTATTATGAGTGGGAGCTGCAGCCACACCCCCAGTGCTTGACTGACAGACTGTATAATGATGTGACACTCCTGGTGCTGGCTCCTCTATTTACTTCCTGGATCTGGAGGCCATGCCCCCTGCAGCATTCACCATATGGGTTCAGTAAACAGTGTAATCACTTGTGGGGCCCACTCGATGAGAAGAAAATGCAATTACAATTGCTTAATAAAACACATAAGTGGACATGCACATAATTTGTAAATCTTAAATAAATTTACAAATATTTTGGTATATCAGTTAATGGCCTCCTAGAGATTTTGATGTTGCAAGACATGTTCCAATTCTTTTTTTTCAGGATCCCATAGATACTACATGTTCCTAGGAGATAATAAACATGTGAAACAGAAACATGAACTTCTCTATTTCAATCCTCATTAATAAAGGTTTTAGGGAAGATGATGCATTTAATTTTCTACAGGTTGTATAGCTTCTAGAAATTTCAGAATCTGTAGAATCATGGCAGATATAATTTCTATAAAGATTACATTTTTTACTATATATATATATATATATATATATATATATATACACACATTTATAATTATTTATTGCTAGCACTATTGTTGTTATATTAAAAATCCTGGGAAATGTAAGTGCCCGCTTTGCTTGGAATGCCCCGAGATGTATACCTAAGTTAAGAAATATTATATATTAAATATATAGTGGGAGATTTATGAGAAGTGTCTGAGAGCAGAACTGTTCTAGTTATCCATGACAACCACTCAGAGCTCAGCTTTCATTTTATGAACAGCTGTGCAAAAAATAAAGCTAAGCTCTGATTAGTTGCCATGGGCAACTAGAACAGTTCTGCTCTCAGACACTTCTGATAAATCTCCCCCCTATATAGACTGTGTGAGGAGTTATTTTGCACCCTCTCCCCCCAGCTAAAACTTCCTTGGCTATTATATAATGGAATCATAACCTACCCACCAGGACAAATGCTTATCCTGCTTCCTCTCTGTGTTTGCTCTGTACCATGAATAGAAAAATGTAATTGATGTAGAAGCTGTTCCATGTGTGTATTCCATGTCTGTAAAGTGGTGGCTTAGATTATGCATAATTATACTTCAAAGCCATGCTGGTCATAACTAATATATTTCTATTTCTTGCCAATGAATCTGTGATCAGCATCCTTTGATATTCCTAGGGTGCCGAGCGCCATAGATTTTGGGGTCACAAAACAAAGAAATAGATATTAGGCAAATGGCTAAATATTTAATAACGGTGTTTGGTATTGGCTAGATTTGTAAATTCATGCTGGGAAATATGCTGGGCATATCTTCTTCTTAGGAGACTCCTAGAAGAAGAAGATATGACTTAATTCGGAAATATGTCCCCAACTTCCCACCTTAATCCAGTTGTAGCCAGGCCCCTCTCACATGACGGAGATGGATTAGGAGTAGAGATGAGCGAGCACTAAAATGCTCGGGTACTCGTTATTCGAGACGAACTTTTCCCGATGCTCGAGTGCTCGTCTCGAATAACGAGCCCCATTGAAGTCAATGGGAGACTCAAGCATTTTTCAAGGGGACCAAGGCTCTGCACAGGGAAGCTTGGCCAAACACCTGGGAACCTCAGAAAAGGATGGAAACACCACGGAAATGGACAGGAAACAGCAGGGGCAGCATGCATGGATGCCTCTGAGGCTGCTTAATCGCACCATTATGCCAAAATTATGGGCAACAGCATGGCCATGACAGAGTGACAGAATGAAGCTAGATAGCATCTAAAACATCCAATAATTGACCCTGACACTATAGGGGACGGCATGCAGAGGCAGCGGCAGCAGCGGCAGGCTAGAGAGTGGCATGGCAACATACCCTAAATGGACTCAGGCTTCAAACCAATGGGTGGCAGAGAGGAACCAAAGGAGGTGAGCAAGAAGCGCTCAAATAATATCGGTACATGATAAAAGTTTGCCAGTATATTTTGTGGATTACACAGCAGGGTGGCGACAAAGTTAACATGGAAGCCATGAAAACAATCCAAAATTCTGCATGACACAGCTCGTTTGATAAGGGGACCATGTATGGAGGCAGTGAACTAGTAGTAGATTAAAGGTGCTGCAGTTAAAACTATGTTAGTTGGATCTTGGCATGGAGCTGGCGCTCCGCTGCCAGGCGAGCTTTCGCCAATCCAAGCCCCTGTCTCTAGGCTACTCCCCAAACAGCACTTCTAAGAACCTTTTGTATAAGATCAAGTGTAGTAGCGTTCTTATAAGTTTAGGATATGGCGGGTGAGGGGAATGTAAACAGATGCGCAAGAAGCGCTGAAATAATATTGATAAATGATAAAAGTTTGCCAGTATATTTTGTGGATTACACAGCAGGGTGGCGACAAAGTTAACATGGAAGCCATGAAAACAACCCAAAATTCTGCCTAACACAGCTCGTTTGATAAGGGGACCATGTATGCCTACAGTTCATGCCAGTCGCTGCACTGGCTGCCAGTCTCCTTTCGAATACAGTTTAAAATAATAACCCTCATCCATAAAGCTCTGTATAATGCTGCACCCCCCCTACCTCTCCTCTCTTATCTCAGTCTATCGCCCAACCCGTGCTCTTAGATCCGCCAGTGATCTTAGATCAACCTCTACCCTAGTGCGGACCTCCCACTCGCGTCTCCAAGACTTCTCTAGAGCTGCACCAATTCTATGGAATGCTCTGCCCGGACTATCAGACTAATACCTAACCTCCAAAGTTTCAAACGTGCTCTTAAAACCCATTTCTTTAGGCAAGCCTATAACACTCATTAACTGCATGAAGTTTTAACTCTTCTACTAACCCGTCCTGTGTCGTCCTCCCATCTGTTATCCAGCAACCAATAGGCACCAGACTTCTCTGCAGTCCCATTCACCCTGGACCTGGTATATAAGATGACGGCTGAGTGGTTCAAGCGACAGCAATTCCATTTATTATATTTTGTTCTATTCCCTAAGAAGAATGGCTTGACCATTAAAAATTCTTTTACCTCGTGTTACCCCATCATCTTCATAAACCGTAAGCTCTGGCGAGCAGGGACCTCACTCCTGTTGTTCCATACAAATGTTGTGCTCTGTTACATTACATTTGTATTTGTTTCCTATGATTTGTAAAGCGCTACGGAATATGATGGCGCTATATAAATAAAGATTATTATTATTATTATTATTATGGAGGCAGTGAACTAGTAGTAGATTAAAGGTGCTGCAGTTAAAACTATGTTAGTTGGATCTTGGCATGGAGCTGGCGCTCCGCTGCCAGGCGAGCTTTCGCCAATCCAAGCCCCTGTCTCTAGTCTACTCCCCAAACAGCACTTCTAAGAACCTTTTGTATAAGATCAAGTGTAGTAGCGTTCTTATAAGTTTAGGATATGGCGGGTGAGGGGAATGTAAACAGATGCGCAAGAAGCGCTGAAATAATATTGATAAATGATAAAAGTTTGCCAGTATATTTTGTGGATTACACAGCAGGGTGGCGACAAAGTTAACATGGAAGCCATGAAAACAACCCAAAATTCTGCCTAACACAGCTCGTTTGATAAGGGGACCATGTATGCCTACAGTTCATGCCAGTCGCTGCACTGGCTGCCAGTCTCCTTTCGAATACAGTTTAAAATAATAACCCTCATCCATAAAGCTCTGTATAATGCTGCACCCCCCCTACCTCTCCTCTCTTATCTCAGTCTATCGCCCAACCCGTGCTCTTAGATCCGCCAGTGATCTTAGATCAACCTCTACCCTAGTGCGGACCTCCCACTCGCGTCTCCAAGACTTCTCTAGAGCTGCACCAATTCTATGGAATGCTCTGCCCGGACTATCAGACTAATACCTAACCTCCAAAGTTTCAAACGTGCTCTTAAAACCCATTTCTTTAGGCAAGCCTATAACACTCATTAACTGCATGAAGTTTTAACTCTTCTACTAACCCGTCCTGTGTCGTCCTCCCATCTGTTATCCAGCAACCAATAGGCACCAGACTTCTCTGCAGTCCCATTCACCCTGGACCTGGTATATAAGATGACGGCTGAGTGGTTCAAGCGACAGCAATTCCATTTATTATATTTTGTTCTATTCCCTAAGAAGAATGGCTTGACCATTAAAAATTCTTTTACCTCGTGTTACCCCATCATCTTCATAAACCGTAAGCTCTGGCGAGCAGGGACCTCACTCCTGTTGTTCCATACAAATGTTGTGCTCTGTTACATTACATTTGTATTTGTTTCCTATGATTTGTAAAGCGCTACGGAATATGATGGCGCTATATAAATAAAGATTATTATTATTATTATTATTATGGAGGCAGTGAACTAGTAGTAGATTAAAGGTGCTGCAGTTAAAACTATGTTAGTTGGATCTTGGCATGGAGCTGGCGCTCCGCTTCCAGGCGAGCTTTCGCCAATCCAAGCCCCTGTCTCTAGGCTACTCCCCAAACAGCACTTCTAAGAACCTTTTGTATAAGATCAAGTGTAGTAGTGTTCTTATAAGTTTGGGATATGGCGGGTGAGGGGAATGTAAACAGATGCGCAAGAAGCACTGAAATAATATCGGTAAATGATAAAAGTTTGCCAGTATATTTTGTGGATTACACAGCAGGGTGGCGACAAAGTTAACAAGTTTGATGTGGAATGGCCTGTAATAGCTCTTGGGCGGTGTGCCTTTTATCGCCTAGGCTCAGCAGTTTGAGCACCGCCTGCTGTCGCTTAGCGACGGCACTGCTGCTGTGCCTAGAGCTACCGACTGATGGCGCCATGGCCACGGATGGTAATTCGGAGGAGGAGGAGGTGGAGGAGGGGTGGGAGGAGGAGGATGTATAGTAGGCCTTCGAGACCTGGACCGAGGTAGGCCCCGCAATCCTCTGCGTCGGCAGTATATGACCAGCCCCAGGGTCAGACTCGGTCCCAGCCTGCACCAAGTTAAGTGTAGTAGCGTTCTTATAAGTTTGGGATATGGCGGGTGAGGGGAATGTAAACAGATGCGCAAGAAGCGCTGAAATAATATCCGTAAATGGTAAAAGTTTGCCAGTATATTTTGTGGATAACACAGCAGGGTGGCGACAAAGTTAACAACTTTGATGTGGAATCCATGAAAACAACCCAAATTTCTGCCTGACACACCTCGTTTGATGAGGGGACGATGTATGGAGGCAGCTATATGGACGACTTTTGGAGGTAGCAATGGAGACAACGTGTGGAGGCTGCTATGGAGACAATTTAATTTGGATAGTGCCTGTATGTGGCAGTCCAAAAAAGTTTTCAAACCAGAGGAGCAGGTAGGTGGCCCTCCAGAAAAATGAAATAGATTGAGTGCCTGTATGTGGCAGTCCAAAAAAGTTTTCAAACCAGAGAAGCAGGTAGGTGGCCCTCCAGAAAAATTGAATAGATTGAGTGCCTGTATGTGGCACTCCCAAAAATTGTTTAAAACAGAGGACCGGGTAGGTGGCCCTCCAGAAAAATTAAATGCATAAAGTACTATAGCTAGAGCCAGTGGGCCCTGTCAAAAAATAGCCAGTTTCCTCTGCTTTAGTGTACAAAGAGGAGGAGAAGGAGGAAAATGAGGAGGAGGAGGAGTGGATAAATTATTCAGGTTGAGCTTCCTTCACCTGGTGGAGATTGGAAATTATGAGAAATCCAGGCTTTATTCATCTTAATAAGCGTCAGCCTGTCAGCGCTGTCAGTCGACAGGCGTGTACGCTTATCGGTGATGATGCCATCAGCTGCACTGAAAACCCGCTCGGACAACACGCTAGCGGCAGGGCAGGCAAGAACCTCCAAGGCGTACAGCGCCAGTTCGTGCCACATGTCCAGCTTTGAAACCCAGTAGTTGTAGGGAGCTGTGTGATCATTTAGGACGATGGTATGGTCAGCTACGTACTCCCTCACCATCTTTCTGTAAAGATCAGCCCTACTCTGCCGAGACTGGGGACAGGCGACAGTGTCTTGCTGGGGTGACATAAAGCTGGCAAAAGCCTTGTAAAGCGTACCCTTGCCAGTGCTGGACAAGCTGCCTGCTCGCCTACTCTCCCTCGCTACTTGTCCCGCAGAACTACGCACTCTGCCGCTAGCGCTGTCAGAAGGGAAATAGTGTTTCAGCTTGTGCACCAGGGCCTGCTGGTATTCATGCATTCTCACACTCCTTTCCTCTCCAGGGATGAGAGTGGAAAGATTTTGCTTGTACCGTGGGTCCAGGAGAGTGAATACCCAGTAATCGGTGCTGGAATAAATTCTTTGAACGCGAGGGTCACGGGATAGGCAGCCTAGCATGAAATCTGCCATATGCGCCAGAGTACCAATGCGTAAGAATTCACTCCCCTCACTGGCCTGACTGTCCATTTCCTCCTCCTCCAACTCCTCCAACTCCTCTTCTTCTGCCCATACACGCTGAACAGTGAAGGACTCAACAATGGTCCCCTCTTGTGTCTCGCCAACATTCTCCTCCTCTTCCTCCTCATCCTCCTCCACCTCCACCTCCTCCGATATGCGCTGAGAAACAGACCTAAGGGTGCTTTGGCTATCAACAAGGGAATCTTCTTCCCCCGTCTCTTGTGACGAGCGCAAAGCTTCCGACTTCATGCTGATCAGAGAGTTTTTCAACAGGCCAAGCAGCGGGATGGTGAGGCTGATGATGGCGGCATCGCCACTGACCATCTGTGTTGACTCCTCAAAGTTACTCAGCACCTGACAGATATCAGACATCCACGTCCACTCCTCATTGTAGACTTGAGGAAGCTGACTGACCTGACTACCAGTTCTGGTGGAAGTTGACATCTGGCAGTCTACAATCGCTCTGCGCTGCTGGTAAACTCTGGATAACATGGTTAATGTTGAATTCCACCTCGTGGGCACGTCGCACAACAGTCGGTGAGCGGGCAGTTGGAGGCGGCGCTGCGCTGCCCTGAGAGTGGCAGCATCTGTGCTGGACTTCCTGAAATGCGCACAGATGCGGCGCACCTTCGTGAGCAAATCAGACAGATTGGGGTATGTCTTGAGGAAACGCTGAACTATCAGATTTAACACATGGGCCAGGCATGGCACATGTGTCAGTCTGCCGAGTTGCAGAGCCGCCACCAGGTTACGGCCGTTGTCACACACAACCATGCCTGGCTTCAGGTTCAGCGGTGCCAGCCACAGATCAGTCTGCACCGTGATGCCCTGTAATAGCTCTTGGGCGGTGTGCCTTTTATCGCCTAGGCTCAGCAGTTTGAGCACCGCCTGCTGTCGCTTAGCGACGGCACTGCTGCTGTGCCTAGAGCTACCGACTGATGGCGCCATGCCCACGGATGGTAGTTCGGAGGAGGAGGTGGAGGAAGGGTGGGAAGAGGAGGAGGCATAGTATGCCTGAAAGACCTGGACCGAGGTAGGCCCCGCAATCCTCGGCGTCGGCAGTATATGACCAGCCGCAGGGTCAGACTCGGTCCCAGCCTCCACCAAGTTAACCCAATGTGCCGTCAGCGATATATAGTGGCCCTGCCCGGCAGCACTCGTCCACGTGTCCGTGGTCAGGTGGACCTTGTCAGAAACGGCGTTGGTCAGGGCACGGATGATGTTGTCTGACACGTGCTGGTGCAGGGCTGGGACGGCACATCGGGAAAAGTAGTGGCGGCTGGGGACCGAATACCGAGGGGCGGCCGCCGCCATGAGGTTGCGAAAGGCCTCGGTCTCTACTAGCCTATAGGGCAGCATCTCCAGGCTAAGCAATCTGGAGATGTGGACATTAAGGGCTTGGGCGTGCGGGTGGGTTGCACTATATTTCCGTTTCCGCTCCAGCGTCTGGGGTATGGAGAGCTGAACGCTGGTGGATGCTGTGGAGGATCGTGGAGGCGACGATGGGGTTTTTGTGCCAGGGTCCTGGGCAGGGGGCTGACTATCAGCTGATACAGGGGAAGGAGCAGTGGTGTGCACGGCCGGAGGTGAACGGGCTTGGTGCCACTGAGTGGGGTGTTTAGCATTCATATGCCTGCGCATACTGGTGGTAGTTAAGCTAGTAGTGGTGGAACCCCTGCTGATCCTGGTTTGGCAAAGGTTGCACACCACAGTCCGTCGGTCATCCGGTGTTTCCTTAAAGAACCTCCAGACTTCTGAAAATCTAGCCCTCGCCGCGGGAGCCCTCGCCACGGGAGCTTCACTACGTGACACATTTGGCGCTGATGCACCTGCTCTGGCCCTGCCTCTCCGTCTGGCCCCACCACTGCCTCTTCCAACCTGTTCTGGTCGAGGACTCTCCTTCGTCTCAGAAGCACTGTGTTCACCCGGCCTCTCAATCCAGCTTGGGTCTGTCACCTCATCATCCTCCGATCCCTCAGTCTGCTCCCCCCTCGGACTTCCTGCCCTGACAACAAATTCACCACTGTCTCCTCATCGTCGGACACCTCTTTACACACTTCTTCCACTACGTCAAGAAGGTCATCATCACCCACAGACTGCGACTGGTGGAAAACCTGGGCATCGGAAAATTGCTCAGCAGCAACCGGACAAGTGGTTTGTGACTGTGGGAAGGGTCCAGAAAAAAGTTCCTCAGAGTATGCTGGTTCAAATGCCAAATTTTCATGGAAGGGGGCAGACTGGGGGGGAGGAGGCTGAGGTGCAGGAGCTGGAGGAGTGCCGATTTCGGTGACATGGGTGGACTGCGTGGAAGACTGACTGGTGGACAAATTGCTCAAAGCATTGTCGGCAATCCACGACATCACCTGTTCGCACTGTTCTGGCCTCAACAGTGCTCTACCACGAGTCCCAGTAACTTCAGACATGAACCTAGGGAGTGTAGCTCTGCGGCGTTCCCCTGCTCCCTCATCAGCAGGTGGTGTCTCACCCCACCCAGGACCACGGCCTCTGACCCCTGCAGTAGTTGGACGCCCACGTCCCCGCCCTCGTCCTCTACCCCTAGCCCTCGGGTTAAACATTTTGAAAATGAAAGTTATAACTTTAATTTTTTTTTACTTTTTTTTGTGTTTTTTTGTGTTTTTTAGGTTTTTTAGTTTATTTTAGATTTTAAAACCAAACAATGCTATCCTATTGCTATGGCTATTTTCTAGCCAAGTATGAAAGCACACTGCTATGCCAGATGAGATGACGCTGAGTTATGAAAAAATAAACGTAAAATAAAAAGGAAATGGCAGACTGCCTAATTGAAATCCAACCCCTAATAAATTTTCCCACTTCGGTCTTTGCGATGGATATGTGCGTCACTAAGCGCTAAACACAGCGGTCGCAAGTCTCACTGCAAATTCCTCACAATTGGCTAGTATATGCACTGCAGCAAGGACAGCCACCAGCAGATCAACCAGAAATAAAATATATATAACGCTATTGTAGGCGTAAGTAAGCCGTTTGGATTCTCCTTTGGCTATTTTCTAGCCAAGTATGAAAGCACACTGATGAGATGACGCTGAGTTATGAAAAAATAAACGTAAAATAAAAAGAAACTGCCAGACTGTGCCTAATTGAAATCCAACCCCTAATAAATTTTCCCACTTCGGTCTTTGCGATGGATATGTGCGTCACTAAGCGCTAAACACAGCGGTCGCAAGTCTCACTACAAATTCCTCACAATTTGCTATTAGATGCACTGCAGCAAGGACAGCCACCAGCAGATCAACCAGAAATAAAATATATATAACGCTATTGTAGGCGTAAGTAAGCCGTTTGGATTCTCCTTTGGCTATTTTCTAGCCAAGTATGAAAGCACACTGATGAGATGACGCTGAGTTATGAAAAAATAAACGTAAAATAAAAAGAAACTGCCAGACTGTGCCTAATTGAAATCCAACCCCTAATAAATTTTCCCACTTCGGTCTTTGCGATGGATATGTGCGTCACTAAGCGCTAAACACAGCGGTCGCAAGTCTCACTACAAATTCCTCACAATTGGCTAGTAGATGCACTGCAGCAAGGACAGCCATCAGCAGATCAACCAGAAATAAAATATATATAACGCTATTGTAGGCGTAAGTAAGCCGTTTGGATTCTCCTTTGGCTATTTTCTAGCCAAGTATGAAAGCACACTGCTATGTCAGATGAGATGACGCTGAGTTATGTTTGAGGTGGATATGTGTGTCACTAAGAGCTAAACACAACGGTAGCAAGTCCCCCTGCAAATTCCTCACAATATGGTACTAGCTGCACTACTAGTGCCAGCAAGCCCAGCCACAAGCAAACAAAAAAAAAAAAAGTATAACGTTATTGTAGCCCTAAGAAGGGCTGTTGGGTTCTTGTTGAATCACTCCTGCCTAACACTATTCTAATAGAACACCCTAACGCTTTCCCTGACCAGCAGCAGCTCTCTCCCTAGCGGCATCCAGACACAGAATGATCCGAGCAGCGCGGGCAGCGGCTAGTCTATCCCAGGGTCACCTGATCTGGCCAGCCAACCACTGCTATCGACGTGTAAGGGTACCACGTCATGCTGGGTGGAGTGCAGAGTCTCCTGGCTTGTGATTGGCTCTGTTTCTGGCCGCCAAAAAGCAAAACGGCGGGAGCTGCCATTTTCTCGAGCGGACGAAGTATTCGTCCGAGCAACGAGCAGTTTCGAGTACGCTAATGCTCGAACGAGCATCAAGCTCGGACGAGTATGTTCGCTCATCTCTAATTAGGAGGTTATTCAAATAGAGCATACCAACACTTACTCAGGGTCAGTTTCAAGGAGATGCAAATAAGCTTTGCAAAGTTGCCCAAGATTTCATCGGTTCTCTACCATGGATCTCTTTGCCAATCTACTAAGTAAGAGGTTTATTTTTCTTAATGTTATCCCTTTTTATTTTTCTGTTTTGCTTTTATGTATGTCTGTTTATTTCTTCATTATGTAACCTATTAGGGTTGTGCCTTCATACCAAATTGTCCTTTAATAAGTTTGTAACTTATTGCTATATACGTCCCATACGTTCCATTGAAGAGGTGAATTACTGCTAAGCTGTATCACCCTGTGAGTATCTGTGTGCTAGCAGTAGCTATAAGCAGTGTCTGTCCAGGTGACAGGATTGGGTGCTGGGAAAATAGAATTTAGTGTACAGATGCCATTTTGCGTAGGTGGGTGGGGCTTTATGTATTAAATATGAGGCTCTCTAGCGCAAGTGCACCCTGTAATGCAACGTGAGTGGGAGGTTCATCACAGGTATTTCAGGAATATTTCCCAGACTAAACATTGCATCAGACATGAACTCTGAGCCTCAAAGTCACCTATTAAACTGTGAGTTACTGCCTCTTCACAGGACTACTGACCTGAATTCAAAGCATTAGTAATATGGGATAGTTGTCCTACAAGAAGTGACTCGAAGCATTTGAGATGACTATGATGTTAAGAATCCAAGTTGCATGGCAGTCTTCATGTTCAGTCAAGAAAATATGGTAGCATATAATTGCAATAACGAAATGCACTCATCCAAAGCTTGTCTTACTTATTATGTATTGTGGCTTAGAAGATAGTTCTGGAAAAAATAGGACTGCAGGCAAGTGTTCTCCATAATGCTGGTAATTATCAATAATGTATGAGCGGAGTTTTTCAGCACAAAAAATGTGCTGAAAAACCCTAAAGCTACATTCGCATGAACATATGGGGGATGTATATACGGCCAATGTATATACGTCCCGGATATACCGCAATGGCGTTATGGCACCGTATGGGAGCGGTACACGTACACATGTAGACGGCACACGTGCGGCACCTTAGCATTCCGTAGCCCATAGAAAGATAGGACATGTCCTATCTTTTGACGGAATACGGCATCAGGCCCTACGTTACTCTATGGAGAGGGGCGGGGATCTCCCCAGCGCCAATGTATCGCCAAAAAAAAACCTCTGCACTCACCTCACCGATGCCCTGGCAGGTCATCTTCTGTCTTCAGCTCCAACTCCAGATCACTCTCAATCTTCGGTCCCGTCACACACACACTTATGTCAGCTGCTTGCTGACATCATAGTTTGTGTGCACCGCTATCGGCGCACACTATGATGTCAGCAAGCGGCTGTGTCATAGTATATGTGACGGGACTGTGCAGGGAGCTGAAGGCAGAGCTGGGAGCTGAAGACAGAAGAGGACCCTTGGGGGGGCATCGAAAAGGTGAGTGCCGAGTTTTTTTGGTTTATTTTGGCTGGGCAGATGGCTGCAGGCTATATACTAGGGGGCAGGGATTTGCTATATAGGGGGGGACTGGCACTGGATAAATACTGGGGAGCATGGGCTAGCTATGTACTGAAGGACTGGCACTGGCTATATATTGGGGGCAGGAACTGGTTATATACTAGGAGGGTGGTACTAGCTATATACTGGGGAACAGACACTGGCTATATACTGGGGGCAGGCACTCACTATATGCAAGGGTGTGTGCAGTGGCTATATTAAAGGGAGCTGCTGGTTATATACAAGGGGGCAGGCACTGACTATACACAAGGGGCCTGCTGGGTATATACAAGGGGGCAGAAACTGGCCATATACTAGGGGTCAGGGGGCTGACTATATACTAGGAGGCAGGCTATATACTAGGGGGCTGGCTATATACAAGGGGACAGGCACTAGGTATATACAAGTAGACTGCTGGCTATATACTAGGGGGCGGGGGCTGATTATATACTAGGGGGTTGGTCATATACTAGTGGTCTGCTGGCTATATACAGGCAGGAGCTACTGGCTATATACTAGGGGCAGTTGCTGGCTATATACTAGGGGGCAGGGGCTGGCTATATACTGAGATGCTTGCTGGCTATATACTGGGTGGAGGCTGTGACCAATGCATTTCCCACCCTAGGCTTATATTCGAGTCAATAAGTTTTCTCATGTTTTTTTGTGTTAAAATTAGGTGCCTCGGCTTATATTCGGGTCGGCTTATACTTGAGTATATACAGTATATGGTCTACCTGCAATAAGCGAATGTTCCAATTTTAAATCAACATTTGTCCCCCTTGTATACTTCTATTTGAGTAAAATCTATGTAACAAGAATATAGTTCCTAGAATACTTTGGAAACAGATTATCAATAATTGATTGATATAAATAATCATAATAAGACTGAGCAAAATGTGCTCTTTTTGATCTGTTTAATCATGTCAAAAGACTTTTGGGTTGTACCAACCTAATGCATATTAAGTGGGAAAGATTAAACATAACACTCACAGCATTTTCAGACAGCATAGACAGTGTGAATAAATAATTATTATTAAGGAATTACATCGGAGAAACAAATAATAAGAGCAGTTAAAAAGGGTACATACATGGTGGTACAATCAAGTACAGGCAGTCCCCGGGTTACATACAAGATAGGGTCTGGAGGTTTGTTCTTAAGTTGAATTTGTATGCAAGTCGAAACTGTATATTTTATAATGGAAGTTCTAGACAATTTTTTTTCTTTTGCCCCAGTGACAATTGGAGTTTCAAAATTTTTGGTGTAATTGGACCAAGAATTATCAATAAAGCTTCATTACAGACACCTCACAGCTGATCATTGCAGTCTGGGACTATAGTAAAGCATCCAGAGAGCTTCACCAGAGGTCACAGTGGGCAGAGGGGTCCGTCTGTAACTATGGGTTGTCTGTAAGTCGGGTGTCCTTAAGTAGGGGACCGCCTGTATACTGTATTCATTTAAATTCCTCAATCTAACATCAGCTCTTAGTGTTGTAAAATAACCAGAGAAATTCTGCTGTGATAGTTAAGCCTTACACTTCATTCACATGGCTGAGCCATGTGCAGCATTCCCATCAAAGGCTGCAGGTTTCTCTAGCACAGAGCTGTATAACCTCTGCTGTACAGGCTCTGTCAGTTGCTTTATGTAATTCTCTATGGATGGCATCCTATAGTGCATTTTTAATTGCTCTAAATCTAAGTAGAGAATCATCTCTGTATGCATTTAGATGACAATTTATAGGAACTATATAGCAAGACTCCATTTCTAAGTATGACTTCACTTTTAAAAAGGAATTTTACTATTAGTAAGACATGCTTGCTTGTTTGTTGTTTCTATATTTAACCAAAGCATTAATGTACTGTAAGCAAAAACAGAAATTTTTCACTCACAGAAAATATAGTACAGTCAGTCCCTGGGGTTACGTACAAGATAGGGTCCATCGGTTTGTTCTTAAGTTGAATTTGTATGTAACGGGACCAGGGATTACCTATAAAACTTCAGTACAGACACCTTACAGCTGATCATTGCATCTGGGGACTAAAGAAAAGCATCGAGAGAGCTTCACCAGAGGTCATGGGGGGCAGAGAGGTCCGTCTGTAACTGTGGGTTGTCTATAAATCGGGTGTCCTTAAGTAGGGGACTGCCTGTAGTTTGCAATGGATTACAAAGTTGCAGAAGAAAAATTATTTCACTCACAGGTAAATTAAGCATTGCATATAGAAAGCAGGAAACAGGACATGCATTTCCTATAATAGGCACAGCACTCATGCAGCATTATAATCGGTGCTAAAAATATAAAAGAGTGAAGAATGCTGTAGGTACATTGTTCTTTTAGGTTTTAGTTAAAAGCTTAGCGCTCATTCAAAAGGATGTTACCGCAAAAAACCTTTGATATGCAATCCATTTGTTGTTCATGTATCCATCCATTGTATCAGCGTCCATGATTTTTCACACCTGTATGGGAACCGTTTTTTTTTTTTTTTTTTGCGAATATGAAATAAAAAAACAGCATCAGCTGGGAAATAACAGATTGCACAAAAATGTAATCAGTGTGATGACACAGCCCCCAGGCTTATTGACTTTTATGATGTTTAAAGTCCACATGTGAGAAAAAAATGCATACTGTATTTTTTTTCTTACAATGCAAGGCACTATAAAAATTGATATGTGAATAGCCATCTAGAAAACATTGTGCCAGTATGCTATTTGCAAAAATCATGGCTAGCCTAGGGGTGTGAAAAACACCCCTCTAAATAAGCCCTTATGCAAAGAGTTGCACAGGGGTATAGATAAAGACTCACAGGCTGTATGCATACATTAAAGGGGTTTTCCCACAAAAAAAAAAATTCTCACATCTCAATCTCCTAGTGATGTTTACACAATTAAGATCATTATAACCCCTTACTTTAAAATGTTACTCAGATGTATTGCTGTTTTAGGTCCTATCACTCCCTAGGCTGCTCAGTGTAAGATCCCAGGGTGTGGCCGACATATTATGATCCATCCAGTTCTGTGGGGTTACAATGTGGTTACATTATCAGGGTACAGGTGTATATACACTCTCATCTGGCTTCGGACTTTGTACTAACACACTGACACATAGAAAGAGAGATGAGAGATGCATAAGCTTCCTATTACACAGATGCTGACAAACTTTTACACTGTCAGCGCTGCTAGATCTCTGTTCTCACGGATATGTGCCTGCTTCCCCCTTTCCCCATATCACATATCTCTCTGCTCATGATGTGGTGGCAGGAAGTGCATCAGTGAGTGTCTGTAAGCTCCGTGTTAAACTGCAGGGGGGAGAGGCTACAGGCACAGAGCAGAAAGACACAGAAATATAAGCTCCATGCTGTCACACTGGAATCCAAGATGGCGGCCATCCGACCGTAAGTCAGAAGTTTCAGGGTCATGTTTAGGGGCAGCTGAAAATGTGTACACCAGCGAAAGGTTGGACTTATAGCTGTGAAATGATGTTTTGTTAATAACAGTGAATTAGAGAATGTGTTATTTTGTTATCCTGAGAACATATAAGAAAGGTGTCTTTGTGGGAATACCCCTTTAATCCTGGGATCCCTGCATAACTTAGTCACTGGCGTTGAAAGGATCTTTAAAAAATTTGCCTCTGGGAATGGTAGATACCTCTATAAAATTGTTTAGATACTACTGGTAGCTGTAGGGGTATTTTACATATGTTTATTATTTGTGTTAAATTAAGAGAAATAAATATACACTTTGGCATTGCTATACTGCTCTCCATATACAACAAGTCATCAATTGTAGTGCTGCACATAGAGGCCATGGCTGTCATGATTTTTTAGCAGGAATACTGTTTATAAGGCGCCTATTTGCTCTTTAGTGACTCCCTGAAGATTCCCAATTCTCTTGTGCCTGGTGCATTAATCACAAAACAATATAGTACTTATGTTAATTACATTAAGTGAAAAGGTTTATGTTGGACAAATAGACAAAAACTAAATGGTAATTTCTGTGTTAGAATTCAGAATTCAGCTCCAGAGTTGAAGCCACACCAAGGTGTCAATGACTGACTTGAGGAATGAGACTAGAAATCAATACTGTCATCATGAGAGGATTATGTTACATATTAACTGAGGCTTGGGGATAGCACCAGGCAGCATCGCCTCCCACGGCAGTCTCGTTTCACCCCATCCACTTAATTTCCAGGCAGATTACACAAAAATATCAGACAATAAGATAAAGCTTAGTGGCTAGCACTGCCAGGGCACATTGTTTATTTAATTAACCCCTCACTGATTTAACCTTCTGCAAGCACTTAGCAGGATTCTCATTTTTTACAGTAAGACCTCTTGCCCATGAGTCAGTCAGTTGTCAGTTCATTTACGTGAAATTTCCTGATAGACAGCTGCACTGCCTGTGATCTTGACAAAACACCTACACCAGCAGATGACATGGCTCCCCAAACCATCACTGATTGTATTGTGCCTCTCCACTATTTCTCTGGACTCTGGGAACTTGATTTCCAGATGAAATGCAAAATTTACTTTCATCTAAAAACAACACCTTGGACCACTGAGCAACAGTCCAGTTCTTCTTCTCCTTGACCCAGGAAAGAATCTTGTGGCCTTGTCTTTTGGTCAGGAGTGGCTTTACACATAAGGGCTTATTTACTAAGGGTCGCACTGCTCTCTTTGGTCGGACTGTGCGTTGTTTTTGGAATTTGCATGGCTTTGACAGATATTTAGCAAGGGTTTGCACTGGGATTGTGTTGCACGCAATCGGTTATTGGCTGTGCTGGCTTTTCATTTCTTTCTGAACACAGCCAAAATCCCTTTCCCTTTTTGCTATGGGTAACAGCTGTAGCAGGCTTTATAAAATCATGTTCCACAGTTCTGGTTCTACTAACAACAAACACAAAGTTTTGGTTACACAGACATCGTGGGATATTTGTATGGTCAAAACTTCTGACAAATTCCCTTTGACAAGGGTTTCTGATCAAGGAATGTTTTTTATATGGCGTAGAGGTTCAGCTCAAATAGAGGGGACGGCAATGACAGAGGTTTGGTAGGTAGCAGGATTGACATTTTCAAGATTCTAGCACCAAACTAAAACATAATGCCTGTCTGGCACTAACTCTACATAAATATACCCCCCTTTTTAAGTGCAGGCCTAATACCTGGCACCAAACACAATATCAAAGCTCATACTCTCTCTTCAGACACATGACCAGTTTCCACGCTCCACTCCCCTAGTCCCTAACATTCTGTGCAGTGTATTTATTCCGCACTGATGATCTCAGCCAGCCTCACCTAAGAACTAGTGGGCAAGGATTGTGGACTGTATGACTTCCACTACCTGCCTGCTTTGCAGTCCAAAATAATCCATCCCATGTAAGTTTAAAAAAAGAATTTTAGCAGACTATGCTCTGTTAAAGCAACACTTATCCTTCTGGATTTCTGTTACACTCCCTGTATGGGGAAGTGCAGAAGTATAGTGCAGAGTGCAAAATGGATTCAGGATTTATGGCACAATTTCTGCATGAATCTGGTTCCCTCTGCACTGCCCCTACAGAGTGCACCACTTTGTCTTTGGTGTGCCTTTAACAAAGGGCATGCAACACATTCCTGATGCTTTTTGCATGATAAATGTAGTACACGGTTCGTGTGAGCACCTGAACGCCCATTTTATTGCAGAAATTTGTGCAGCCACACCGCAAAACGATGACGTTAGTAAATATACCCCAATATGTCTACCGGACCCTAAAGTCAAAATATTAATGGTTGAAACCAGGGGCAACTGAAATTATATTCACTAGGAATGATAGAGACAGATTGGTATTATATCTGTGAAATGCTGTAGATACAGTATGAAGGGGTGTGAGGTATACTAACTTAAGACAGTATTTTTGGTTGTAACTCAATAGAAGAAGTAAATAAAGCAATGTAGTTACAAAGTTTCTCAGTGTTAATTATTGTAACATGGCATGGTTGTGGAGGTGGACATCCTGGATAACCATTGCTATTGTTGTAAGAACATTACATGAGTTTTATAGTATCAAATGGCACAGTGAAGTATGGTTTCTTATGTTTCCTTTTGAGTAGCTGAAGGAATACAATGTAAGACTTCTGTAACACATGTCTATTAGTCAGAATAATTCCTAACTGCATAGCTATAATAGCACCATAACAATCTTATTAAATATCAGTGCAAAAATGGCTCAATATAGAGAGCAGAGCTACATCAAGGAATCATCATCCTTACACCTCATGCTGGCAAACAAATGCACTGCCATGGTGTTTAACCCCTTCTCTAACAGTAGCCTGGCTTTCATGTGGGTGTTAATGGTATTCTGCTCAGGTAGCCATGCAGATCAGCTCTCATATCCACAATGACTCCCTATTTGGCTGAGATTACTCTGACGTAAAGCTCATATCAAGGGAAACCACAACAAAACCTGGAAGCATCTGTGGCTCTGGGAGAATATTTTATGATACCTATCAGTAAGCTATAAAAATAAGACCATGGTTATTCCTAAAGGGACAGAACATATGAAATACTATGTATGGTTTTTCTGTTTTGCATCCACATCCTCTACAATAAATAGGATCAAACTTGTAAATGTGAATATATCCTCCCCCCAGCCTCATAGTGGTAAAGTATACAAGTGTTTGGTGATTTTCTGCATCACAATCCATTCTGGAATCTGCAGTCTGCGTCTCTGCAGGGAGATTTCTATGACTAATCCTCTGCTCAGTAGTCATCTACTCTATGGGCATGCAAACCATAGGGAATAATAGACCCACACAGTCATGATAACTACATTTCAACGACTTTTATTTCGTTGGGTACAAAAATGTTTTCATCATTAGTGACAAAATATAATATGACATAGAACAAGGACACGATATCCTCTCATAGTCAGCCCTCACAACACTGATTTGGCAGTACAGCAGCTCAATATAAAGTGCCATATTGAAGCATATTGACTTCACACAGGGGTCCTACAGACATTCACATTGTTCATACTCAGGACCGACCATTCCCAGAGATATAAAGCCGATAAAGTGCTAAAGTTCCCAAGTCTCTCCACAACTACACAACAAGCATCTAGTTGTCCTTAGCAGGCACTCTTGTGGTCACTAGATTGTCGCTTGTGCAGTGCTGAGGTAAAACGCGCCTCTTAGACATCACTCGGTGACCTGGAGCGGAAGGACACTTTGGATTGAAAGCAGCCGCAGAAAAGAACCCACATGGACCGCTGGATTTCTTGATTTCTATAGGCGTAGATGATGGGGTTGATCATCGAGTTGTAGGTGGCAGGTAGGAGGGTGGCATAAGTGTACACCGAGGGGTATTCCTGGTCTCCCACCACACAGTAAATAGCAAAAGGCAACCAACTGGCCCCAAAAGTCCCAAGTATGATGGCCAGAGTGGAGACTCCTTTCTTAGTGGCTACATAGTGGGATGCTGTGAGGAAATGTTGCTGGAGTGCTATCTGGTGAGCATGTCTACAGACGATTTTGCAGATTTTAATGTAAAGATGCAGCATTAAAATGAAGATGAAAAAGAAGGACGTGGATAATAGAGTCACATTACTTTTCGTCAGAGGTCTGACAATGCTGCAGGTGGAGATGTCATCTAGACAGTTCCAGCCTAACACTGGAAGGAGACCCAGACTTATCGACACCCCCCAGGTAACAACCAGCATGAGGTGAAGCCATAAGATTGTCTTCTCTGAGGAGTAAGTCAGTGCATTGTACAGGGACAGGTAGCGGTCCACAGTGATGGCCAGAAGGCTGCTGACTGAAGCTGTGAAAGATGCCACCAGAAACCCCACTGTCACCAAGTTGATTGTCTCTGACTGGATCACATACTGAAACACAAAATTTAGGATCAAGCCAAAGCCGGCCAGAAGGTCTGCTGTAGCCAGGCTCCCGATCAGCACGAACATAGGGGTTCTCAGGGTGGGAGTGTAGAAGATGATGGCCACCACGATGGCATTCTCACAGGCAATGATTGTCCCTGAGATACAGAGCATAATATCCCAAGGGTTGATGGTAAACACTGAGAAGAAAGCAGACAACTCAAGGGAAGCGTTGACATCGCTGTTCTGGATCCAAGGCTGGGAAAAGCTGGTGTCACTGTCATTGAGGCTTTCATTCATGTCTCCAGTGTATGGTCACCTGTGAAATGTATAGAATACACAGGAGGTGAGAAGCTGGGAAGTGACAGCACATTGCACAGCGAGCACTGCTGCCTCTGTCCATGGTGCTGAAACCTATGGTAACTGAGGCTCTGTGTATCCTCTTACACAATATAATGTAATAATACAACAATATACATCAGATATACATGCTGAATGTCAGGCACTAAATATACACATATATATACACATATATATAATCTCATAATAGAATAACTGAGCCAGGCTGCTATCTGAGCTTACCTCTAATAAGGCTTAGCAAGGCATCTCATGGATGAGTCTCAGCAGCAACAATGTGATGTGATGTCCAAGCCAGTCCTCTGACCTGGTGAGTAAGAGACTGGTGCTGTGGCAGTCTGGCAGAGGATATTGTACTTTACTCCTAGACTGTATGTTGTGAGAAGGAGTGGGCAGTGCACTGGAGGAGGAGGAGATGGGAGAAGCTCTGGGACTGGCTGTGCCTGCTGCTCAGATGGCTATCATATCACTGTGTGTGTTGCTTGTGCTGCTCTGCATGGCACCAGGGGATGACTTAAGCCATTGACGTCCATGGAAAGCAAACTTGTCAGCGGCAGAGGCTCAGTGATGCCGCACACTGGCGTCTTACACACAGATTATAACGCAGCAGCTTCAATACACAGAATGTCACAGTATGATGGAGTGTAAGCTCCAGAGGGCTCTCTGGTTAGGGAACTGCCAGTGCATGGAGTACTCATTTGTCATTAAGCTATATGTGCCGGTTATAATCCTGTTGTTGGAATGCATCCTAAAGGTCCATTGAAGTACTAATATAGAGAAAAGGGTGAATTCACATAACACTGAACTAAAAGACAATAGTTTATGGTAATGAACCTTCTATAGATGACAATCTGGTCCTGGGGGTCTGGTCTCTGCTACAGTGAATCAATAATCTCATGCTGACCATTGTATTTGTAGAATAATATAATAATGTCTTTTTATTGCATTTTGCCTATATTTTACTTATTTTATTGTGTCATATATATATATATATATATATCCTGCCGCGATCCCCGCTGTGCGTTGTCCAACCATAATGCTTTCTGCCGCAATTCACAAAGATTGTTCGCCGGATATCCTGCATCTGTCGCTTCCCCACTGCGGTCTGCCAGAGTTCATCTTCTTCTTCCCGGTGTATGTAAGTGCATTAAAGTTAAACCCTGTGCTCAGTCCGAATCCGTTGGATCGTCTGACGTAACGCCCCCCGATTTCTGTTGCATGTAAGTCAGCGCAATTGAGCCAAATCCGATCGCATGCAACCCAATCCCCTTCTAAATACCTGTCACAGCAGCACAAATCTTGAATTGAAAATTTCTAAAAACCGATGAAAGTGTGATCCGCGGGAGCCTTAGTAAATAAGCCCCGATATGTGATATAGCATCCGTGGGAGTATTGTGAACATTCTAATATACTTTGTTGAAAAGCTTAGGCTGCATTCAGACAACACCATACCACTCCATACACGGGGAAAAGATAGGACATGTCCTATCCTTCCCCGTGTTATGGCACCGTGTATCTCTAATGGTGAGGGTAGGGGTCAACCCTCCTCCTCTACATGGTACCGGACATATGTCCACGCTGCTACGGCCCACAGACATTTGTTCGTGTAAATGCAGCCGTTTGTAAAAAAAAGTTGCAGAGTTTTCCCTTAGTATAAGCTTTTATATCTTTTGTTGATACGGAAGATCTGTATTTCATCTAGACAAGTTGCAAACTAAATGAAGGATATTAAAAATGCTTTGAAGTGTAGTTAACACTTAACTATTGAGCAAGAAAGTCACTATTCTCTACTTTTTGTGGGGCTTCATTAACCCTATTAGCATATACATAAAAATAGTGATTGTTATAAAAACTGTCAAAAAAATATGTGGTGGAATGCCTGGAATCAATGTCATCAGGGAAATACCTGTCCATATTTAGTATTTTTACATTTGTGAGGGCTTCCCTTAACACAAGGTCTCTAAATTATTTAAAGGAAATCTACAATCAAAATCAAGCATGATAAACATTGGATACTTACTCATAGATCCAGTCACCTTGATTGTGGTAACCTTGTTATCCAGGGCCTCCTTCCTTCTAAAATAAACCTTTACAATTTTGCTAATGAGCTTGAGTGGCGGAGAGCGTAACGGCATGACGTAGCACGCAGGTCTTGCCGCACAGCTCCCCTCACCAGCTGTCTCCACGGCAAGTGGTGTAAAGATGGTCCTGTGATGAGCTGTATTAAGCCAGGTCGTGGGTAGGAGAAGCGCGATCAGGCGCGGTCCGACGCGGTCCGAAGCACGTTTACCTGTGGAGGAGGTACCGAGGACGGCTGAGTCGGTGGAGAGCAGGGACCGAGGATCCAACATTTGATGCAGCAGGAACGGCAACGGCGATACCGGGAGTAAGAGTGGGAGTGGCTGGCGGCTGAAGCGTGAGGGGATGCGGCGCTAGTGGTGTGTGTCAACACTGCGGGGTGCTGCGTCCAAGTCACGGCGCCGCGGGCTGGCCTAGTAGCTGAGCCTGGAGGTACACTATCCGGAGCCGCAGCAATCTTGGAAGTTGCCCATTTGTGGATGGATCCGTAGAAGTCCGATTTGATGAAAGTCAGCGAAAGAGCTGGGATTGGTGAGATATCTGCATAAATATACTAGAAAGGCTCGATCCCTAACTAACTACTTACTAACCAAGGCTAAAGTTTTCAGTTTTTTGCTTCTCCTCCCTGTCCTTTTCGGTGGAGTATCTTACATATCTATTACTAATGATTATTAACTGGCTACTAACTGACTGCTATTACTACTACTTTGAATACCTCTAACTGACTGCCGGTCAAATCTGGAGTAAAGTATTTGTTTCCTCATGCGGTCTTGGGAAGGAAGCATTGTAGGTGCTGGGACTCCGACGCAAGCATATATAAGGAAATAGTTGTAATCAAACTAAACTCGAGTAGTCGGTGTCTAAACAATAACTTTTTTTTTCGTTTATATCTGGTTTAAGTAACTACTACCAAAGCCCTACCTAGCGATCTTTGAATGATATATTTGTGTATTGCATAATATTCTGTGGGTTATAGCTCAGCTGAGCCGATTAGATGCATTATTGCTAATGAGATACTGAGTTTATACTGTTATATTGTATTGTTTATGTTATATTGTTGTATCAGATTCTGTTACGGTCGATTGGGGGTGAAGTAAGGGGGTAAAATGGGCCCAAAAAATGCGGCAAGGAAGTCCATGGTATCCCCTAAAGAAAAAGGCAGTAGTAAGGGAGAGAATATGGCCAAACTGGATAAATTATGGAAAACTCCCCCTGTTAAAACCCGGGCTGGGCCTAGCGCACAAAAGAGCTAAATAAATGAAATCCAAGATATGAAAAACAAATCTCATGGGTCCAGATATTCTCCGTTAGAGGGCGAGGAACAAATAGAAGAAGACTCAGATGAAGGGGGAGACAACCTAATGCTAAAAGAAATCTTAGCTTCCATTAAAACGTGCAATGCAGCGATAGTTGAATTAACGGATCAAGTGGGAGGTTTAAGAAATGATATGTCACTATTAAGAGAAGATCTGAATAAACTCAGGGATAGACAGAAAACTACGGAAGAGAAGGTGCAAAAGCAGGAGAAAGAAATGGGTTCTTTTAAAAAAATAACAAATAACCTTAGTCAAGAAAGTCTAAGGGGGAAAATAGCTGAGTTGGAGGACCGTTCTAGAAGATCCAATTTAAGAATTATCGGGGTTCCAGAGAAGGTAAAGGGGGCCAATCCTGTTAATTATGTGAAAGAATGGCTTGTTAAGACTATTGGAAAGGAACATCTATCTGCAAACTTTGATGTGGAACGTGCGCATAGGATTCCAGGTACTCCGCACATTCCAAGAAATTCTCCACGAACAATCATCTGTAAAACAGTCCTATCTAGGGATACTATTTTAAGGAGAGCACGTGAGATAAAAGAACTATAAATTGACGGTTCAAAGGTTGCTCTTTATCCTGACTTCTCTAGGGATACCTTACAAAAAAGGAAGAGCTTTGTGGAAGTAAAAAGGAGGTTAAGGGATAAAGGTATCCTATATTCCCTGATTTTTCCAGCGAAATAGAAAATCATATATCAGGGCCAGTCTTATTTTTTCAGTTCCCCAGAACAAACTTCGGATTGGATGGATTCTAAGGGACTGTAAAAAAAAAAAAAAAGGCTTAGTTTAAATATGGTTGACGTGGAGACAGACGTGGTGGGGGGAGGGAGGTGGCTCTAGTAGGTAGAGTTCTGTATGGATATAGAACAGGAGGGGGGAAGGGAGGGGGGTTCCCAGTGCTGGGGGCTAAAAGTTATACTTATGAAAGGTGTATATTCTGAACCATGGGTAGGTGACGTGGTGAGCAACGGGTACGAGGTTGACCAATGGGTACGAGGCTGATTGCTTGGAACATCAGAGGAATAAAAGACTGTACTAAGCGCTGTATCATTTTTGATTATATTGGAAAACAGTTACCAGCTATTGTTATTTTAGTGGAGACCCATCTTGTAAAAGATTCTCTGTACTTACTTAAAAAAAGATGGGTGGGCCAGTCGTATAGTTCAGTCTTTTCTTCCTATGTGAGAGGAGTGTCCATTCTGCTACATAGATCTATTGAATTTAAGTTACTGGAATCCGCATGTGATAATGAGGGACACTATGGGGCAGATTTATCAAGTGTCTGAAAGTCAGAATATTTCCAATTGCCCATGGCAACCAATCACAGCTCCCCTTTAAAATATTCATGAGCACTGGTGAAATGAAAGCTGAGCTGTGATTGGTTGCCATGGGCAACTGGAAATATTCAGACTTTCAGACTGCTTGATAAATCTGCCCCTATGTCTTTTTATGTGGAATATTGGAGGTGAAAAAATGTGTGGTGGCAGGGCTGTATTTACCACCTCCGTTTTCCTATGATGTTCTGAGGAAATTAGTACAATTTATATCCAAGGTGGGAGAATGCCCGGTATGGATTATGGGGGATTTTAATGCCGTTTTTTCCAACACCAAAGACCGAATAGGTAAAAACATTCCAATGCATGCGAGCCAGACCGAAACTGGTCTATATAGATTCTGTGAGGAAGTGGATCTTATAGATGTTTGGCGGAAACTGAAGGGGGATGTACCTGCATAGTCTTGCTATAACCGTACCCATAATTCGTTCTCTAGAATAGACCTAGCATTGGTAAATGAATTAGCAATTGGTCATACTGTGAGAATGCGGTATGATAACCGCATTGTCTCAGATCATTCACCGGTAGTTATTGATCTATTGAGGACTAACAGTAAGGCTATATTCACACTGCCGTTGCCCGCCCATACCGTACCGTAGCGGGCAACGGCAGTGTACGGGGAGAGGAGGAGTAGGTGAGCGCAGCTCACCCCCGCCCCTCTCCATAGCAACCTATGGCGCACGGCGCCGTATTACGGGAAAAGATAGGACATGTCCTATCTTTTTCCCGGGTACGGAACGGTACGGTGCCGCACGTGTGCTGCACCGTACCGCTCCCGTAGGGTGCCGTGCGCCCATAGGAGTGTATGGGGGACGTATATTGGCCGTATATACGTCGGCCGTATATACGTCCTCCATACGTTCGTGTGAATGTAGCCTAAGGGTACAACATACTGGAAATGCAATCCACACTGGTTGACGTTAATATCAGATGAGGATAAGATAAAGAAGGAGCTGAGATGGATTATCGAGTCCAATGGTCATATAAAAGATATGGGCCTATTTTGGGATACTCTAAAATCATGCTAAACTCAGAAATTATCTACATGCGTAAACAATTTGCTAGAATGGAAAAGGAGTTGAGGGAGGAGTTTAAAAAAAGAGAAAGAGAGGTACAGATCAATAGGACCCAAAATGCTCTGGAAAGCTATAATGAGGCGCAGGAAGAGTATAATACGCACTTGACCAATAAGGCACTCCAAAAGCTATTTTTCCTAGACCTAAAAGGTCACTGTGAATGTGGGCTAAATTCGAAAGGGTTGATATATAAGATCAAGAAACAACAGGAGTTAACTAGAATTAAAGCTATCAATGATGGCTTTGGGGGAGTTGTAACAAAAGAAGAAGATATGAAGGAAATCTTTCTACAATACTATAAAAACATTTATACTTCAGACCTGGAGGCCCCGATACAGGAGATTAAGGATTATTTAAGGAGTTTTATTATACCTATATCCAGACCTTATAAAAACCATCTAATTAAGTAGACAACAATTGTTGACAAAATATATGTTTTATTAATAATTAATACACAAAATTTACAGACGTATGATCACCAAGATTAAAAACCAGCCCATTAAAATAATCCCTGGTGGACTAAAAAAAGTGCATGGCCATTCCTGTAGTAATAGTATCACAATACAAGTAAATACATAGCCAGAGGGACAATAGATATAATATTACAATCAAAACAATTAGAATAGACAAGTTGAAGAAACGTTATACTGGTCACACAATATAGTGCTAATGAACCTCCAAAATATATAGTTTCGTGTGAACACTATTACTAGAGATGAGCGAACATACTCGTCCGAGCTTGATGCTCGATCGAGCATTAGCGTACTCGTAACTGCTCGTTGCTCGGACGAGTATTTCGCCCGCTCGAGAAAATGGCAGCTCCCGCCGTTTTGCTTTTTGGCGGCCAGAAACAGAGCCAATCACAAGCCAGGAGACTCTGCACTCCACCCAGCATGACGTGGTACCCTTACACGTAGATAGCAGTGGTTGGCTGGCCAGATCAGGTGACCCTGGGATAGACTAGCCGCTGCCCGCGCTGCTCGGATCATTCTCTGTCTGGATGCCGCTAGGGAGAGAGCTGCTGCTGCTCAGGGAAAGCGTTAGGGTGTTCTATTAGCTTACTGTTAGGCAGGAGTGATTCTTAAAGAACCCAACAGCCCTTCTTAGGGCTACAATAACGTTATAATTTTTTTTTTTTTTTATTTGCAGCTAGTACCATATTGTGAGGAATTAGCAGGGGGACTTGCTACCGTTGTGTTTAGCTCTTAGTGACACACATATCCACCTCAAACACCAAAGTGGGAAAATTTATTAGGGGTTTGAGTAGAATTAGGCACAGTCTGCCAGTTTCTTTTTATTTTACGTTTATTTTTTTCATAACTCAGCGTCATCTCATCTGGCATAGTAGTGTGCTGTAATACTTGGCTAGAAAATAGCCATAGGAGAATACAAACGTCTTAATTACGCCTGCAGTAGCGTTATATATATTTGATTTCTGGTTGATCTGCTGGTGGCTGTACTTGCTGCAGTGCATCTACTATCAAATTGGGAGCAATTTGGAGTCAGACTTGCGACCACTGTGTTTTAGTGACGCACATATCCATCGCAAAGACCGAAGTGGGAAAATTTATTAGGGCCCGGGGTTGTATTTCAATTAGGCACAGTCTGCCAGTTTCTTTTTATTTTACGTTTATTTTTTTCATAACTCAGCGTCATCTCATCTGGCATAGTAGTGTGCTGTAATACTTGGCTAGAAAATAGCCATAGGAGAATACAAACGTCTTAATTACGCCTACAGTAGCGTTATATATATTTGATTTCTGGTTGATCTGCTGGTGGCTGTACTTGCTGCAGTGCATCTACTATCAAATTGGGAGCAATTTGGAGTCAGACTTGCGACCACTGTGTTTTAGTGACGCACATATCCATCTCAAAGACCGAAGTGGGAAAATTTATTAGGGCCCGGGGTTGTATTTCAATTAGGCACAGTCTGCCAGTTTCTTTTTATTTTACGTTTATTTTTTTCATAACTCAGCGTCATCTCATCTGGCATAGTAGTGTGCTGTAATACTTGGCTAGAAAATAGCCATAGGAGAATACAAACGTCTTAATTACGCCTGCAGTAGCGTTATATATATTTGATTTCTGGTTGATCTGCTGGTGGCTGTACTTGCTGCAGTGCATCTACTATCAAATTGGGAGCAATTTGGAGTCAGACTTGCGACCACTGTGTTTTAGTGACGCACATATCCATCGCAAAGACCGAAGTGGGAAAATTTATTAGGGCCCGGGGTTGTATTTCAATTAGGCACAGTCTGCCAGTTTCTTTTTATTTTACGTTTATTTTTTTCATAACTCAGCGTCATCTCATCTGGCATAGTAGTGTGCTGTAATACTTGGCTAGAAAATAGCCATAGGAGAATACAAACGTCTTAATTACGCCTGCAGTAGCGTTATATATATTTGATTTCTGGTTGATCTGCTGGTGGCTGTACTTGCTGCAGTGCATCTACTATCAAATTGGGAGCAATTTGGAGTCAGACTTGCGACCACTGTGTTTTAGTGACGCACATATCCATCGCAAAGACCGAAGTGGGAAAATTTATTAGGGCCCGGGGTTGTATTTCAATTAGGCACAGTCTGCCAGTTTCTTTTTATTTTACGTTTATTTTTTTCATAACTCAGCGTCATCTCATCTGGCATAGTAGTGTGCTGTAATACTTGGCTAGAAAATAGCCATAGGAGAATACAAACGTCTTAATTACGCCTACAGTAGCGTTATATATATTTGATTTCTGGTTGATCTGCTGGTGGCTGTACTTGCTGCAGTGCATCTACTATCAAATTGGGAGCAATTTGGAGTCAGACTTGCGACCACTGTGTTTTAGTGACGCACATATCCATCGCAAAGACCGAAGTGGGAAAATTTATTAGGGCCCGGGGTTGTATTTCAATTAGGCACAGTCTGCCAGTTTCTTTTTATTTTACGTTTATTTTTTTCATAACTCAGCGTCATCTCATCTGGCATAGTAGTGTGCTGTTATACTTGGCTAGAAAATAGCCATAGGAGAATACAAACGTCTTAATTACGCCTACAGTAGCGTTATATATATTTGATTTCTGGTTGATCTGCTGGTGGCTGTACTTGCTGCAGTGCATCTACTATCAAATTGGGAGCAATTTGGAGTCAGACTTGCGACCACTGTGTTTTAGTGACGCACATATCCATCGCAAAGACCGAAGTGGGAAAATTTATTAGGGCCCGGGGTTGTATTTCAATTAGGCACAGTCTGCCAGTTTCTTTTTATTTTACGTTTATTTTTTTCATAACTCAGCGTCATCTCATCTGGCATAGTAGTGTGCTGTTATACTTGGCTAGAAAATAGCCATAGGAGAATACAAACGTCTTAATTACGCCTACAGTAGCGTTATATATATTTGATTTCTGGTTGATCTGCTGGTGGCTGTACTTGCTGCAGTGCATCTACTATCAAATTGGGAGCAATTTGGAGTCAGACTTGCGACCACTGTGTTTTAGTGACGCACATATCCATCGCAAAGACCGAAGTGGGAAAATTTATTAGGGCCCGGGGTTGTATTTCAACTAGGCACAGTCTGCCATTTCCTTTTTTATTTTACGTTTATTTTTTTCATAACTCAGCGTCATCTCATCTGGCATAGTAGTGTGCTGTAATACTTGGCTAGAAAATAGCCATAGCAATAGGATAGCATCGTTTGGTTTTAAAAACTAAAAAACACAAAAAAAAAAAAAAAAAAAAGTGAAAAAAAAAATAAAAGTTATAACTCTCATTTTCAAAATGTTTAACCCGAGGGCTAGGGGTAGAGGACGAGGGCGGGGACGTGGGCGTCCAACTACTGCAGGGGTCAGAGGCCGTGGTCCTGGGCGGGGTGAGACACCACCTGCTTATGAGGGAGCAGGGGAACGCCGCAGAGCTACACTCCCTAGGTTCATGTCTGAAGTTACTGGGACTCGTGGTAGAGCACTGTTGAGGCCAGAACAGTGCGAACAGGTGATGTCGTGGATTGCCGACAATGCTTCGAGCAATTTGTCCACCAGTCAGTCTTCCACGCAGTCCACCCATGTCACCGAAATCGCCACTCCTCCAGCTCCTGCACCTCAGCCTCCTCCCCCCCAGTCTGCCCCCTCCCAGCAAAATTTGCCATTTGAACCGGCATACTCTGAGGAACTGTTTTCTGGACCCTTCCCACAGTCACAAACCACTTGTCCGGTTGCTGATGAGCAATTTTCCGATGCCCAGGTTTTCCACCAGTCGCAGTCTGTGGGTGATGATGACCTTGTTGACGTAGTGGAAGAAGTGTGTAAAGAGGTGTCCGACGATGAGGAGACACGGTTGTCAGACAGTGGGGAAGTAGTTGTCAGGGCAGGAAGTCCGAGGGGGGAGCAGACTGAGGGATCGGAGGATGATGAGGTGACAGACCCAAGCTGGGTTGAGAGGCCGGGTGAACACAGTGCTTCTGAGACGGAGGAGAGTCCTCGACCAGAACAGGTTGGAAGAGGCAGTGGTGGGGCCAGACGGAGAGGCAGGGCCAGAGCTGGTGCATCAGCGCCAAATGTGTCAACTAGTGAAGCTCCCACCTGAGGGGGGCGTGGCCTGATGCCGACCTAGGAGGACGTGCACCGCGGAGCTCCCGGGACCTGGCACCCTATCACCCTTCCCAGGCAGCCATCCTTACCTGTACCCCCTCCAGTCTGCTCCCCGGTGCCGCGGGTACTTGCCCCCATACTCCGGTGGCGGTATCGCGGCGGTCACCGGCTCCGTGAGGTCCCCTCCAGCACTTCACCTCCTGCGGCCTTCCACGTGTCCCGCGCGGCGGCGGGACCATAGCCGCCCGGCATCGCGGCTGTATACCGGAGAGGTGCTGAATACCGGGGGAGGGAACCCCCCCCCCCCCGTGCTGTGCCGCCGACCCGCTGTGCTGCTGACCTGGGGGATCGTGGCAGCGCTCCAGCCAGCCCTGTATCCGGCCGGAGGCGCCATCTTACTGGACTCCCCTGCGCTGCCTGAGGCCTAGGCGCGCAGGGTTAACCCTGTCACTGCCGGACTGCAGCCAGGAATAAGGTAGGGAAGTAATTCCCCTGCTACTGCCCTCCTCTCACCTGGGGACCCCAAGCTGTGCAGCCCACCATACTCCCAGTGACCCCCTGCTCCTGGGTTTTGTTTTATATTAACCCTTGCAGTGCCGCTGCAATAGTCCACGTGGGTTTGGACTGTATCTCTGCTAATTACTGGACGCTAGGCTCCTCGATTGTTTATCACTGGCCCCCTCTGTCCAGACGCCATGGGTAACCGGAGGAGGACGGCTAAATTGCAAAAAGCGGCGTCCGGGGTGTCTGCGCCTCCATCGGTCGATGAATCCATCCATGAAGATCCTCCATTCCAGTCCCTGGAACCCCTGGATGCGCAGGAATGCTCCACATCACAAGCCGTTCTTGCACAGATACAGTCAAACGCTGCAAAAAAATTGGGGAGATTCTCCCGCACACAGCCCTGCTCTCCTCAGGGGTCCCCAAACTCCTCTCCCTCCCTCTTTGAAGGCTCCCAGAGCCCGCCGCAGCTTGTAAGTTATGAGGAGGGCCCTGATCCGCCTGACGTGGCCACTGAACTGGACCGCAAATTTGCAGAGGTGCTGGCGGCCATTAATGGGTGCCAATCCAAACTGGTTACCAAGGTGGATGAGCTGCGACAAGACTTTGTTCTTTTAAGACACGATGTTCACAAAGCCAAAGAGCGAATAACAGAAACTGAACGCAGAATATCTGAAGTGGAGGATGTCCAGAGGCCTATGCCGACACAGATAAGAGAGCTTCAGCGCCAAATGTCTGCTTCCATCGACAGAGCTGATGACCTCGAAAACCGCCTGCGACGGAACAACGTCAGAGTGGTTGGCCTCCCCGAAAAAGTGGAGGGGTCTGACCCGGTATCCTTTTTTGAAAATTGGCTCAAAAATATGCTGCCTGCAGATACCTTCTCCCCGTTCTTCACAGTAGAAAGGGCCCATCGTGTGCCATTCCGCCCTGGCCCCCCAGGGGGCAATCCAAGACCCTTCCTGGCCCGGCTGCTGCACTTTAGGGACAGGGACTCTATCCTCAGGGCTGTCCGTACCAAGGGAGAAATTCTCTATGCCAACAGCAGAGTGTCCTTCTACCCTGATTTCTCTGCATCCGTCAGGAAACAGCGAGCACAATTCACCGAGGTCCGTGCCCGTCTCCGTGACAAGGGGTATAAATACTCCATGATGTACCCTGCCAAGCTCCGAATAGTGGATGGTCAGAAGACTCGATTCTTCACTTGCCCAACCGAAGCACTTCACTGGGCTGATGCAGCTCCACGGGCTCCAGCTGCAAGGCCCGCACCTCCTGAGTGACTGGACTCACATATCCTTTTGTCTGATGTGCAGTGACTGTGCTGGACTTGGTCCTGAGTGGTTATCCAGGGGTCCCAAATCACTGTTACAGTATTCTAATATTTGTTTACACTTTACGTGCCTCACAAATGTACCCTGTGATTGATTTGCGCATTCTTCTTGGTCATCTTGACCAGTGCGCCATTTATGGCACTCCATTCTCTCCCTCCCTCCCTCCCCCCCCCCCCCTTCCCACCTCCCCCTACCATTACCTCCCCCTACCATTACCTCCTTGCGTCTTCCTTCTCCCCCCCCCCCCCCCCTCCCCTATTTCCTCTTGGTTCTTTCTAAATATGGCTGCCTAATAACCTCCTGATCATCTATTCATTAAGTCCCGGGTTGAAGGTCCCGGGACAAATGGTGTAGGTTTGTCTTGAGTTAGGGACCACTGTTCTACTATTTGACTGTTAGTGGGTATAGGTCTACACTACTGCTGTTAGGGTGTTAGACAGGGGGTTTGTATTCTTGGGATTGTTAGTTCAGTTCTGTTATATTTGTTATGCTCACTGTTGTCTGTCTGTCTATGTCTTTGTGGTATGAAAGGATGAATGCTTGGTTGCTCACGTCTCCTTCCCCACACCCCTTTCCCTTCCGCTAAGATGTCTTCACTTAAGGTAATGAGCTGGAATGTGAGGGGACTTAACTCCAAATTCAAGAGGGCCCTGATGTTAGACGTCATTAAGCGTCAGGCCCCTCACATTGTATGTATCCAAGAGACACACCTTACGGGTCAGAAGGTCCTCTCCCTGAAGCGGGCCTGGGTGGCTAGAGGTTACCATTCCTCCTACTCTGTTTACGCCAGGGGAGTATCCATACTCATATCCAAAGCGCTTCCCATAGAGGTCATACAGGTAGCACCGGATCACTTTGGCCGTTTTGTGATCGTACATTGCGCCTTGTGGGGCTTTACCTTTACTATTGCGTCTATTTATGTCCCACCTCCCTTTGATCCAGCAGTATTGCATCTAATATCCAGTAAGCTGGCTGCTATGCCTCCAAGCCCGTTACTCTGTATTGGTGATTTCAATGCCGTCCCTAATCCCTCCTTGGATCGTACAAGTGGTCTGGACACAGGCTCGGTCCGTCTGAACGAGTGGCTCACCTCTCTAGACCTCGCCGATGTTTGGCGTAGTAAACACCCTCAAGAGAGAGAATATTCATTTTATTCCTCTGTTCATAAGAGCTTCTCTCGGATTGATCTGGCCTTTGTCTCCCCCGATATGATGCAGCACGTTGACCAGATATCCTATTGCCCGCGCAGTGCGTCAGACCACTCCGCCTTGTTCATTAGTCTCCTTATAGGCCCTCCCAGCGACTCCCGCTTATGGCGCCTGCACCCGGCTTGGCTCCTGTCCCCAGCGGTCCAGAGTACTGTTAGGGCAGCGCACAGCGAGTTCTGGGATGTACACTCAACCCATCCTGATCCCCTTCTAGTCTGGGACTCGTACAAGTCCTCGGTGCGGGGGGCATTCATGTCGGGGGTAGCTGGCCATAGGAAGTCCTTGAATGCCCAGGAGGAAAGGCTGACGGCTGTACTGGTGACTGCAGAAAAGGATTATCTAGAGAAACCTACTCCGGGGAATAAAAAGACTTGGGCTCAGGCGCAGAGGAACCATCTAGCTGTAGTGAAGGAGCGCACCAGCAAACGCCTGCTAGCCAGGGAAGCGTCCATCTTTGAATTTGGAGATAAAAACGGGAAGCTGCTTGCGTATTTATCGCGGGCTGAACGCCCCTGTGCTTCCGTTCCCTCTATTGTTGATGGTAACGGAGCATTGATCACAGAACCCCGGGCCATTAACTTGGTATTTCATGAATACTATTCTTCTCTTTACAGCTCCAGATTGTCCGCCTCTTCCGTCGAGATTTCCGGATTCCTTGACAGTCTTCCACTTTGGAGGCTCACACAGGCACAGTCATCGGAGCTTGATGCTCCGCTCTCGGCAGAGGAGGTGGAACTGGCCATCCAATCGTTGCCCCCCGGTAAGACACCTGGACTTGATGGGCTGGGAGGTGAGTGGTATAGGGATAACTGTGAGACTCTGGTCCCCCTTCTCCTCAGCCTATACTCCGATGCGCTTGATAGTGGTTCCCTCCCCGACTCCATGCGAGAGGCCCTTATTGTAGTTCTTCCTAAGCCTGGCAAGGATCCCCTGCTTCCTGACTCATACCGCCCAATTTCCCTCCTAAATTCAGATGTTAAAATACTAGCAAAAATTCTGGCAACAAGGCTTAACAAAGTAATACTATCATTGGTTCACCCGGACCAGACAGGCTTTATGCCTGGGAGGGGAACTGACATAAATATACAAAGACTACACCTGAACATTGCAGAGGCAGAGCGGTCTCCAGACCCTGGGTTTATATTATCCTTAGACAATTGTAAGGCGTTTGATTCTGTGGAGTGGCCCTATTTGTGGACCCTTTTGCCTAGAATGGGTTTTGGCCCTCGATTTACAGCATTGGTTAAGCTACTGTATAACGATCCCAAGGCTAGGGTGCGGACCAACCTTAACATCTCACCTACTCTCCCTATGGCCAGGGGCACTAGACAGGGTTGCCCACTATCTCCCCTCCTCTTCGCACTCGCCATTGAGCCCCTTGCTGTGGCGATCCGCCACTCTGAGGGCATTAAGGGCATAACTAGAGGTACTATTATTGAAAAGGTATCTCTCTATGCCGATGATACACTTGTATACCTTGGGGATGTGGGCCCCTCTCTGGAATCCCTTCTGGCCCTGATAGAACGTTATGGGGGGTTCTCAGGCCTTCGGGTTAACTGGGACAAATCGGCCCTATTTCCCTTATCTGAGGTAGGGGTACACTCCCTCCCCGTCCCAGTCCGGGTGGTGTCCACCTTTAAATATCTGGGAGTCCAGGTGTCACGCAAGGTCCAGGCATTTACGGAGTTAAACATTACACCCCTGATAGTTGCAACGGAATCGCGCCTAAAAGCCTGGTCCACTCTCCCCTTGTCTTTGTACGGGCGTATTAATATATTTAAAATGATTTTTCTCCCAAAATTTCTATACCTTTTCCATGCCTGCCCTATACTACTTCCTAAGAGTCTGTTTAAACGCTTGGACGGCATTCTCAGGTCCTTCTACTGGCAGAGTAGTGCCCCGCGATTCAGTCTAGCGCTGCTTCAGGCTCCCAAGTCTAGGGGTGGACTGGCTGCCCCGGATCTGTATCTTTATTACCTGGCTTCCCAGCTAGTATATGCCCAGTGGTGGATAGATATAGACATGGGTAATGCAGCTACTGCACTGGCTGGTGCCCTGGTAGGTTCCTACGAGGCCCTTACAAACCTGCTGTACAGGTATAAGTCCCCATCTGATACCCCACTTCCCCTACGTACGGTAGCGGTGTGCTGGCGTAGGGCACAATCCCTGGTAGAGCCGAGCAGCTCTCCCCCCCTCTCGCCTAGGACTCCATTGTGGCTCAATCCGTGGCTCTCTCACTTCCTCTCCCTCCCAGGCTGGACAATGTGGGGGGCAGCAGGGGTGAAATTTGTAGGCCAGCTCTTATCCCCGGAAGCAGAGTTACTCAGCTTTAACGAGATAAGGGAGAGACATACTGTACCCAATACGGCCAGCTTCCATTACACGCAACTGCGACACGCATTCAAAGCCCAATTCGGCTCCTTCAGCCTGACAGTGAAATTCTCCAAACTAGAGACTCTGATGAGTACCCCAGACCTCCCTAAGCCACTCACTCAGTGCTATGCTCTCCTACAAGAGCAAAAGTCCAGACCGTTTGATAGAGCCTGTGAACGCTGGAGACAGGATATCCCTGACCTGTCAGATGATGACTGGAGGGAGGTCGAACTGTCCTACTTCACATCTGTAGTGAGTGCGAGGGACTTCCTGATCCAATCTAAATTCCTCCATAGAGTATACTTCACCCCTGCTAGACTATTTCGCATGGGAGCAATGCCTAATGATCTTTGCTTTCGCTGTCAGGCTGAAGTCGGATCCTTCCTGCATTGTGTCTGGTCCTGCCCTAGGGTCCATGTCTTCTGGTCCGAAGTGCTGGAGTTCCTTAATTTACACTTTGATTTCCCACGCTTACTATCTCCCTCTGTGTGTCTCCTCGGCATCATAAATGAAGTTGTCAATGGCCACTATGACAAAATTTTCTTTAGGTTTGTCCTATACTACGCCCGAAAAGTGGTGGTGATGACCTGGAAGGACCAGGAGCCCCCTCCATTAAAAAGATGGATACTACTCATTAATAGTGTCATTCCCCACTACCGGTCCCTGTATACCAACAGGAAGTGTCCCCAGAAGTTTGACCGCATCTGGTCCAGATGGTGCGCGACTCCCCATACAGCCTTATAATCACATGTGATTTATATTCCTCTCCATGATGAAGGAGACTGAGCGTGCTGGTGTGTGTGTGTGTGTGTGACTGATTGTCTACGTGTCAATAGTTATTTGTGTTGTATCAAGATGTCTGGCTGCAGTATCCTGCTGTTATCTACTGTGTAATATCCCTCAGGTAGTTTTGAAACGCAGTAAGAACCTGACTGTTACCATGGCTGTTGTATAATAATCCTGTATTGGGGGGAAGGAAATATGTGACAGACAATCTTGATTTCTGGTTTTGTTTATTATGTTTGTATAAAAATTCAAAAACTGCAAAAATAAATACTTTTAAAAAAAAACTAGTGAAGCTCCCGTGGCGAGGGCTCCTGCGGCGAGGGCTAGATTTTCAGAAGTCTGGAGGTTCTTTAAGGAAACACCGGATGACCGACGGACTGTGGTGTGCCACATTTGCCAAACCAGGATCAGCAGGGGTTCCACCACTACTAGCTTAACTACCACCAGTATGCGCAGGCATATGAATGCTAAACACCCCACTCAGTGGCAACAAGCGCGTTCACCTCCGGCCGTGCACACCACTGCTCCTTCCCCTGTGTCAGCTGATAGTCAGCCCCCTGCCCAGGACCCTGCCACAAAAACCCCATCGTCACCTCCACGATCCTCCACAGCATCCACCAGCGTTCAGCTCTCCATACCCCAGACGCTGGAGCGGAAACGCAAATATAGTGCAACCCACCCGCACGCCCAAGCCCTTAATGTGCACATTTCCAGATTGCTAAGCCTGGAGATGCTGCCCTATAGGCTAGTAGAGACCGAGGCCTTTCGCAGCCTCATGGCGGCGGCCGCCCCTCGGTATTCGGTCCCCAGCCGCCACTACTTTTCCCGATGTGCCGTCCCAGCCCTGCACCAGCACGTGTCAGACAACATAATCCGTGCCCTGACCAACGCCGTTTCTGACAAGGTCCACCTGACCACGGACACGTGGACGAGTGCTGCCGGGCAGGGCCACTATATATCTCTGACGGCACATTGGGTTAACTTGGTGGAGGCTGGGACCGAGTGTGACACTGCGGCTGGTCATATACTGCCGACGCCGAGGATTGCGGGGCCTACCTCGGTCCAGGTGTTTGAGGCCTACTATGCCTCCTCCTCCTCCCACCCCTCCTCCACCTCCTCCTCCGAACGACCATCCGTGGGCATGGCGCCATCAGTCGGTAGCTCTAGGCACAGCAGCAGTGCCGTCGCTAAGCGACAGCAGGCGGTGCTCAAACTGCTGAGCCTAGGCGATAAAAGGCCCACCGCCCAAGAACTATTACAGGGCATCACGGCGCAGACTGATCTGTGGCTGGCACCGCTGAACCTGAAGCCAGGCATGGTTGTGTGTGACAACGGCCGTAACCTGGTGGCGGCTCTGCAACTCGGCAGACTGACACATGTGCCATGCCTGGCCCATGTGTTAAATCTGATAGTTCAGCGTTTCCTCAAGACATACCCCAATCTGTCTGATTTGCTCACGAAGGTGCGCCGCATGTGTGCGCATTTCAGGAAGTCCAGCACAGATGCTGCCACTCTCAGGGCAGCGCAGCGCCGCCTCCAACTGCCCGCTCACCGACTGTTGTGCGACGTGCCCACGAGGTGGAATTCAACACTGACCATGTTATCCAGAGTTTACCAGCAGCGCCGAGCGATTGTAGACTGCCAGATGTCAACTTCCACCAGAACTGGTAGTCAGGTCAGTCAGCTTCCTCAAGTCTACAATGAGGAGTGGACGTGGATGTCTGATATCTGTCAGGTGCTGAGTAACTTTGAGGAGTCAACACAGATGGTCAGTGGCGATGCCGCCATCATCAGCCTCACCATCCCGCTGCTTGGCCTGTTGAAAAACTCTCTGGTCAGCATGAAGTCGGAAGCTTTGCGCTCCTCACAAGAGACAGGGGAAGAAGATTCCCTTGTTGATAGCCAAAGCACCCTTAGGTCTGTTTCTCAGCGCATATCGGAGGAGGTGGAGGTGGAGGAGGATGAGGAGGAAGAGGAGGAGAATGTTGGCGAGACACAAGAGGGGACCATTGTTGAGTCCTACACTGTTGAGCGTGTATGGGCAGAAGAAGAGGAGTTGGAGGAGTTGGAGGAGGAGGAAATGGACAGTCAGGCCAGTGAGGGGAGTGAATTCTTACGCGTTGGTACTCTGGCGCATATGGCAGATTTCATGCTAGGCTGCCTATCCCGTGACCCTCGCGTTCAAAGAATTTATTCCAGCACCGATTACTGGGTGTTCACTCTCCTGGACCCACGGTACAAGCAAAATCTTTCCACTCTCATCCCTGGAGAGGAAAGGAGTGTGAGAATGCATGAATACCAGCAGGCCCTGGTGCACAAGCTGAAACAGTATTTCCCTTCTGACAGCGCTAGCGGCAGAGTGCGTAGTTCTGCGGGACAAGTAGTGAGGGAGAGTAGGCGAGCAGGCAGCTTGTCCAGCACTGGCAAGGGTACGCTTTACAAGGCTTTTGCCAGCTTTATGTCACCCCAGCAAGACACTGTCACCTGTCCCCAGTCTCGGCAGAGTAGGGCTGATCTTTACAGAAAGATGGTGAGGGAGTACGTAGCTGACCATACCATCGTCCTAAATGATCACACAGCTCCCTACAACTACTGGGTTTCAAAGCTGGACATGTGGCACGAACTGGCGCTCTACGCCTTGGAGGTTCTTGCCTGCCCTGCCGCTAGCGTCTTGTCAGAGCGGGTTTTCAGTGCAGCTGGTGGCATCATCACCGATAAGCGCACACGCCTGTCGACTGACAGCGCTGACAGGCTGACGCTTATCAAGATGAATAAAGCATGGATTTCTCCTAATTTCAAATCTCCAGCAGGTGAAGGAAGCTCAACCTGAATAATTTATCCACTCCTCCTCCTCCTCATTTTCCTCCTTCTCCTCCTCTTTCTACAGTAAAGCAGAGGAAACTGGCTGTTTTTTGACAGGGCCCACTGGCTCTAGGTATAGTACTTTATGCATTTAATTTTTCTGGAGGGCCACCGACACGGTCCTCTGTTTTAAACAATTTTTGGGAGTGCCACATACAGGCACTCAATCTATTCAATTTTTCTGGAGGGCCACCTTTCCGGTCCTCTGTTTTAAACAATTTTTTGGGACTGCAACATACAGGCACTCAATCTATTCCATTTTTCTGGAGGGCCACCTACCTGCTCCTCTGGTTTAAAAACTTTTTTGGACTGCCACATACAGGCACTCAATCTATTCCATTTTTCTGGAGGGCCACCTACCTGCTCCTCTGGTTTGAAAAATTTTTTGGACTGCCACATACAGGCACTATCCAAATTGAATTGTCTCCATAGCAGCCTCCACACGTTGTCTCCATTGCTACCTCCAAAAGTCGTCCATATAGCTGCCTCCATACATCGTCCCTTTATCAAACGAGGTTTGTCGCCGAAATTTGGGTTGTTTTCATGGATTCCACATCAAAGTTGTTAACTTTGTCGCCACCCTGCTGTGTTATCCACAAAATACACTGGCAAACTTTTACCATTTACGGATATTATTTCAGCGCTTCTTGCGCATCTGTTTACATTCCCCTCACCCGCCATATCCTAAACTTATAAGAACGCTACTACACTTGATCTTATACAGAAGGTTCTTAGAAGTGCTGTTTGGGGAGTAGCCTAGAGACAGGGGCTTGGATTGGCGAAAGCTCGCCTGGCAGCGGAGCGCCAGCTCCATGCGCATCATGCGCTTCTTGCGCATCTGTTTACATTCCCCTCACCCGCCATATCCCAAACTTATAAGAACGCTACTACACTTAACTTGGTGCAGGCTGGGACCGAGTCTGACCCTGGGGCTGGTCATATACTGCCGACGCAGAGGATTGCGGGGCCTACCTCGGTCCAGGTCTCAAAGGCCTACTATACCTCCAAATCCTCCCACCCCTCCTCCACCTCCTCCTCCTCCGAATTACCATCCGTGGGCATGGCGCCATCAGTCGGTAGCTCTAGGCACAGCAGCAGTGCCGTTGCTAAGCGACAGCAGGCGGTGCTCAAACTGCTGAGCCTAGGTGATAGAAGGCACACCGCCCAAGAGCTATTGCAGGGCATTCCACATCAAACTTGTTAACTTTGTCGCCACCCTGCTGTGTAAGCCACAAAATATACTGGAAAACTTTTTTCATTTACGGATATTATTTCAGCGCTTCTTGCGCAGATGTGTACATTCCCCTCACCCGCCATATCCCAAACTTATAAGAACGCTACTACACTTGATCTTATCCGAAAGGTTCTTAGAAGTGCTGTTTGGGGAGTAGCCTAGAGACAGGGGCTTGGATTGGCGAAAGCTCGCCTGGCAGCGGAGCGCCAGCTCCATGCCAAGAACCAACTAACATAGTTTTAACTGCAGCACCTTTAATCTACTACTAGTTCACTGCCTCCATACATCGTCCCCTTATCAAACGAGCTGTGTCAGGCAGAATTTTGGATTGTTTTCATGGCTTCCATGTTAACTTTGTCGCCACCCTGCTGTGTAATCCACAAAATATACTGGCAAACTTTTATCATGTACCAATATTATTTGAGCGCTTCTTGCTCACCTCCTTTGGTTCCTCTCTGCTACCCATTGGTTTGAAGCCTGAGTCCATTTAGGGTATGTCGCCATGCCACTCTCTAGCCTTCCGCTGCTGCCGCTGCCTCTGCATGCCGTCCCCTATAGTGTCAGGGTCAATTATTGGATGTTTTAGATGCTATCTAGCTTCATTCTGTCACTCTGTCATGGCCATGCTGTTGGCCATAATTTTGGCATAATGGTGCATTTAAGCAGCCTCAGAGGCATCCATGCATGCTGCCCCTGCTGTTTCCTGTCCATTTCCGTGGTGTTTCCATCCTTTTCTGAGGTTCCCAGGTGTTTGGCCAAGCTTCCCTGTGCAGAGCCTTGGTCCCCTTGAAAAATGCTCGAGTCTCCCATTGACTTCAATGGGGCTCGTTACTCGAAACGAGCACTCGAGCATCGGGAAAAGTTCGTCTCGAATAACGAGTACCCGAGCATTTTAGTGCTCGCTCATCTCTAACTATTACCCCTAATATATCACTGGCTATATACAGTATGGATCCTGGTAGGCAAACGCCTAGTAAACACAAATATATAAGTATATAAAGTGCATAGTGCAGAGAAATTCATGTATACCGACCAGGCTGCAATATGCTCAGGAAAAATGGCGATGTTTAAGGAGTTTACACCTGCCAGAGTTGGGAAGCGAAGAGAGGAATGTCCTATCGGGTCCAATAACAGCTCTGGAGCTTGAAGAAACTATAGCCTCATGCAAAGGTAATGTTTCCCCGGGATTAGATGGTTTGCCATTGGAGATATATAAAAGATTTGGTAATATACTGCTCCCAGTCATAGTAAAAGTCTGGGAAAATGCACAAGGGGTGGGGAAGCTCCCGGAGTCATGGTATGAAGCAATCATAGTATTAATACATAAAAAAAATAAAGACCCTTTAGATACTGATTCATATTGGCCCATCTCACTGTTAAATGCAGACGCTAAGGTGATGGCCAAGTGTTTGGCAAATCGCCTAAAGAAATTAGCCCCCTCCCTCATTCATGAGGACCAGTGTGGGTTTATTTCTGGGCGAAACATCAAAACTAATATTAGACGCTTATTTACAGCTCTCCAATTGGGCAGGGGGGAGTCCCGCACCATTTTGGCATTAGATGCATCGAAAAGGTGGAGTGGGCCTTCCTCTGGGAAGTGATGGGGAAACTTGGTTTAGGAACAAGATTTGTGGAGTGGGTAAAGCTGTTCTATAAGGTACCCAGAGCGTGTATTAGAGTTAATGGAGATTATTCATCTTTCTTCCCTTTAAGAAGAGGTGCCCCCTGTCTCCATTGCTATTTGCAATCTTTGTTGAACCTTTGGCAGCAAGAATAAGGGCAATGAAAGAGATAGCTGGAGGGGGTTATGGAGGCGAGCTAGATAAGATTATGTTGTTTGCAGACAATATTCTGCTAGTCTTGAAAGATTCAGAAACATCAGTCCCCACGACCTTGAGAGTGGTCAGAGAATTTGGTGAAGTATCAGGGTTTGAGATGAATCTGCAGAAGTCGAGTATGACGCCGTTGGAAGAATATTGGCCGGAGAGACCTGAACTAATGGAAATAAAAATGATACGCACATTCGATTATTTAGGACTACGAATTAGCCCAAAAATTGAGGACTATGCTAGGTTGAATCTGGCCCCGCTATTGTCTAAAATTAAATTAAAAATTAATACCTGGGCATCTCTACCCTTAACTAAAGCAGAAAGAGTAGTATTGACGAAAAGCATTATTTTGCCCCAACTCCTTTATGTGATAAGCAATTGCCCTTGCTGGCTAGATAAAAAGTGGTTCGGATATATAAGGGCCATAATAAATAAATTGATATGGGGAAGAAAGAAGGTCCGTATCAAGCAAGAAGTACTAATGAAGGATAAGGAAAGGGGAGGTTTAGCTATACCTTCCTTTTTCCACTACTTTTTGGCAGCACAGATTCAATTTATTTTGGAAAATAAGAGAAGTGAAATCTTCCTGACCTTGATGGAGTTGGTGAAGGGAAGGTATGACTCTCTGCTTTCTTTAATGGAGTCGGGACAATTAAATAACAAAGAGTTACGGAAAATCCCGCTTATAAGACTCTTGGTTGACAGTTGGGCAGAATTTCGGAAAATATTGGGTTAAAGGAAGCTTTGAATTTACACCATCATGGGGGAATGCTAACTTGCCTGAAATGGGAAAATTAGAAGACAATAGGTTTTGGATAAAGAAAGGAATTAAGTATGTGTCACAGATTGGAAAGGAAGGGATAGGGGCCACATTTCAATGGTGGAGAAATCAAGGGCTCCTTAGGGATAAGGATTATTTTAGATATAGGCAAATATCACATGCGTTGAGGGGGGAAAAGAATAAAGAATTATTTATAATAGAGGAAAACACTAATTGAAACATGTTATGGTACATGGGACGTGCACAAAAAAAAAATTTAGCAAGAATTTATCACTTTATTAGAAAGATTGTTGATCAGAATCTTACACACGTTAGTCAGGAGAAATGGGTTAAAGAGATGGGGGATATGACCGAAGAACAATGGAAAGTAATATATAAGAATGTTTGTAGGTGTTCTGTGAACTTAAATCATAGGTGTACACAATTGAATATTTTGTATAGGGTCTATTATTCACCAGCACTAATGTCTAAAATGGGGTTAAAAAATGATTCACGTTGTTTTAGGTGTAGGAGGGAGAACGCGGATTTATACCATGTTTTATGGGAGTGTATAGAGATAGAAAACTATTGGAACCAAGTATTGGAGAAGATAAAGGTGCAATTAGGGTTAGAAATATCACGAACAGCAATGCTTGGATTACTGGGGTACACAGACGAAGGAATAGGAACTGGAAAGAAGACAAACCTCCTAGGGTTAAAGAATGGGCAAGTTATGTGGAAAAAATTAAAAGTTACGAGTGTGCATATGAGAGACGGTATAGAGGAGGAAATAAGCTGAAAATGGTCTGGGAGCAATGGAGTATCTAACTGATTTGCGCAGAAACAAAAGTGGAAAATCACCCTAGATAATTGAAGAGGGGGGAGAAAACCCTCCTGGCACGGTCTTAGAGTGTAGTAGGAACCAGCACAGGAAAAGGGGGGAAGGGGGGCGAGGGAAGGAAGGTTATATATAATGTTGTCATGTGGGTTTAAGTTTTGTGGATGTATAAGGTTACTCAATGTATAAATTGTGAATTACCTTTTTGCTAATAAAAAAAGAGCCCAGAGCCTCCTAGGCTCATTAGCATAGTTTTAAAGGTATATTTTAGAGGAAGGAAGCCATGGATAACAAAAATAATATCATTACAACAATCACAGTACCTGGATCTATCAGTAAGTGTCCCTGGTTTATTATGTTTGATTTTGATGGTAGATTTTTCCTTAATGTCAATCAATTATTTATTTTTTTTGTTTGAATCTACAATCTCCACTCTCTAGCATGCCATAGAAATACTGTGACCTTAACCACTAGCCTATGCACTTACCTATTGTCAAAGGATTTTATATAATTAAGAGCTTCACTAGAACTTCCACAGAGTTACCGTATTACACAATCTTAATGCACTGGTATATAGAGATATGTCTGAGATCTCTCTATATATTTCCGCAGTATCCTTTTTTCTTTCTTTTTTTTTTAATAATTAAATTGAATTAATTGCATTAATAAAAATGTATAAGAACCAAATTAAATTATATATCAACATTACAACGACAACCTCTACAATACATAAACACTCATAAACTAAAGCTTTCCTCGCAAAACATGTAGTGCTTGTTCCAATTTCATACATATCCGTGAAAACGCAAATGTGATCAGGCTGAACCCCACAATAGGCATTTGCATTGTGTTTCTTAACACAATGTAAATGTCTTGTGTGACATAATGAATTGAGATAATGATTTTTCCTTTTTTTAAAAAGTTCATATCGGTATTCAATATCATAATACTATTGAGGGGCCATGTGTGGGAGGCTGCTGCATAGCAGAGTGGTGGAGCTTGCTGGGCATTTTATTAGTGAAGGGAGGCTGTGACCAATGCATTTCATTAGGGAGGAGAGGCTGCTTGGCATTTTATTATTGGATAGGCTGCATGGCATTTCATTTTTGGGTAGGCTGCTGGGCATTTCATTATTGGATAGGCTGCTGGGCATTTCATTATTGAGTAGGCTGCTGGGCATTTCATGATTGGGTAGGCTGCTGGGCATTTCATTATTGGGTATGCTGCTGGGCATTTCATTATTGGGTAGACTGCTGGGCATTTCATTATTGGATAGGCTGCTTGGCATTTCATTATTGGCTAGGCTGCTGGGCATTTCATTATTGGATAGGCTGCTTGGCATTTCATTATTGGGTAGGCTGCTTGGCATTTCATTATTGGGTATGCTGCTGGGCATTTCATTATTGGGTAGGCTGCTGGGAATTTCATTATTGGATAGGCTGCTTGGCATTTCATTATTGGGTAGGCTGCTGGGCATTTCATTATTTGGTCGGCTGCTGGGCATTTCATTATTGGGTAGGCTGCTGGGCATTTCATTATTGGGTAGGCTGCTGGACATTTCATTATTGGGTAGGCTGCTGGGCATTTCATTATTGGGTATGCTGCTGGGCATTTCATTATTGGGTAGGCTGCTTGGCATTTCATTATTGGGTATGCTGCTGGGCATTTCATTATTGGGTAGGCTGCTGGGAATTTCATTATTGGGTATGCTGCTGGGCATTTCATTATTGGGTATGCTGCTGGGCATTTCATTATGGGTATGCTGCTGGGCATTTCATTATTGGGTAGGCTGCTGGGCATTTCATTATTGGGTAGGCTGCTGGGCATTTCATTATTGGGTATGCTGCTGGCCATTTCATTATTGGGTAGGCTGCTGGGCATTTCATTATTGGGTAGGCTGCTGGGCATTTCATTATTGGGTCGGCTGCTGGGCATTTCATTATTGGGTAGGATGCTGGGCATTTCATTATTGGGTAGGCTGCTGGGCATTTCATTATTGGGTAGGCTGCTGGGCATTTCATTATTGGGTATGCTGCTGGGCATTTCATTATTGGGTAGGCTGCTTGGCATTTCATTATTGGGTAGGCTGCTGGGCATTTCATTATTGGGTATGCTGCTGGGCATTTCATTATTGGGTAGGCTGCTGGGCATTTCATTATTGGGTAGGCTGCTGGGCATTTCATTATTGGGTCGGCTGCTGGGCATTTCATTATTGGGTAGGCTGCTGGGCATTTCATTATTGGGTATGCTGCTGGGCATTTCATTATTGGGTAGGCTGCTTGGCATTTCATTATTGGGTAGGCTGCTGGGCATTTCATTATTGGGTATGCTGCTGGGCATTTCATTATTGGGTAGGCTGCTGGGCATTTCATTATTGGGTAGGCTGCTGGGCATTTCATTATTGGGTAGGCTGCTGGGCATTTCATTATTGGGTAGGCTGCTTGGCATTTCATTATTGGGTATGCTGCTGGACATTTCACTATTGGGTAGGCTGCTGGCCATTTCATTAGTGGGGAGGCTGCTTGGCATTTCATTATTGGGTAGGCTGCTTGGCATTTCATTATTGGGTATGCTGCTGGCCATTTCACTATTGGGTAGGCTGCTGGCCATTTCATTAGTGGGGAGGCTGCTTGGCATTTCATTAGTGGGGAGACTATGATCAATGCATTTCTCATCCTGGGCTTATACATAAGTTTTGCCATTTTTGTGTGGTAAAATTAAGTGCCCCAGCTTATATTCCACTGCTCTTTAACCATTATCTAGCTCCCTGTCAGCAGCATGTCTTGGGGGTGGGGGGATACATATATATCCAATGCAAGTATACATATTATGTTTGGGAGGAAGAAAAATACATTCCACATCTAAACTATTAAGCATTCTCTATTATACTATCCATTACTTATTAATGCTTCAATTAATGGAGAAATAATGTAGACCATTCATCAGTTTCTTTGATTAAAATTTTCACTCAGAATGATATATGAAAGGTGTTGAAATGTAAAACGGTTACATGGGCCCTTCACAACTTTCAGCTGTAGGTCCATATGGTTCCTAATGAATTTTCAAGCGTAATTACAGCAACAAAGATATTCTGAGAGCTTGTCTGTAACATATAATAGCCTTTGGCTTTTGTAAATGTCATTCAACTAGAAGCCAATTAGCACGTAGTAATGATGTTCACACATTCCAGAGTTATCTTATTATTTATGACTCATGCTGCCAATGCTTTAGCCAATAATTTATGTGGGAATTCCAACATGCAACATCAGCGGTATATGACAATGTGCTGGAAGTATGGGAAGTATATTATATAACATACTCAACTTTCTTATTGTCCTAGCCTCAGTCTGTAGACCTGTATAAAAACTGTTGTGGGTAACAGGTGGTGCCTGTGTAAAATTGTATACTGGTTCTTTATATTCTGAGCTCGTTTATTTTTGTTAGGAGAAGGAGAGAAAATAACAAATATCCTCCTTGCATAGAGAAAACAGTTTTTGCAAATCAATGTCTATATCAATTCTATATATTTCCAATATTTGCTTCCTTAACATAGGGGTAAACAACCTTTTTAGACCCGAGACCAGTATTGTTATACTGATCAACCTTGAAGGGACACACGTGAAACCAGAACCAAAGAAGAATCAAATACAACTGTGCACACATACCACCACTGTAAGGCATACCATAGTTGCCCAAAATATAACTCCAAAAACAGTAAAAAATAAAGGGCAGCACAAAATGCCACCCTAAAAATGTCAAACAAGTAACATAACTGACCCAAAGATACTTCAGTGAACTCCAAATAGAACCCAGTAATGATAAATGCAGACCACAAACTAGATAAATAATAAAGACGCCTAGACCAGGCAATGTACATTAATACAGATCCCTGAAAAGAGGATTCATACAAATGCAAACCCTCAGACTAGATGTAAAATAATAAAACTGTTGCTGCAAGACAGTAATTAAACTATTAGGTTCATAGTGATTTTTAATAAACTGTTACATCTAATTCCCACTTTCAAAACAAAAAGAATGAGGCCAATAGTGTGTTGCTCTAGTCTAATTCATCCTCACTTCTCATGATGCCTTGTGTTCTCTCATTATGGGGCTTTGTTCTCTTATGAAGGTGCTTAACAGCAAATCCATGATCTATTTAGTGACTAGCTTGTCAGCTTTCATCAAGGGTCACAACTCTTCTGCTGTGTAGATAGTGTCTGGAGAGCAGTGATTGCGAGAGTCTTAACCTGTTCACCTTAATCATACTGATCCATAAAAGAAAGGTAATATGTTATTTAGGCTATACAGTGGACACCAAAAATCTATTACAGAATGGATGTATTTTTCTACTCCCACACACAAAAAGTTGATAAAGTTTCATTAACAACCCCAACTAAAGCTACCCCAATATACTGTCACTTAAAAATGCATCTCATCCTGCAAAAAATAAGCTCTTACATAGCCACATAAAAAGAGAAACAAATATTTTATAGCTCACAAGAGGGCTGCTACATGCCCCCCATGCCCCTTCCCTTCTGTGCCCCGCTGTGCACTCATACAGCAAGTAACATCCACATGTGGATGTTTCCATACTCAGGAAAAATTGCATAACAAATTTAACAATGGACTTTCTCCTTTTATCTTTTTTTAGGGCTATATGAGTATATTACCATTTAATTATTTATTTATTGTTTTAATTATCATGAAGCTCTTAAAGGGTTAAAAACATACAAAAAGCTGTTTTAATAGTTTGAGGAATGCACTCCTTTTTATAGTTTGAGGAGTGCACAAATGGGGTGATTTATAAGAGGTTTCTAATATTGTATAGTTCAGATCTCATAAAAAATATAATTTCTTCCCAAAATTCTGAAATCTCCTTGAAAATCTAGAAAATTGATATTGATTTGTAAGCATCTAACAACATACTAAAATAAAAAGAAATTCCTGTTTCTTTTAAAAGGCCAAATAAAATAACATTCTTGAGCTTCTTATACCCTTTAATAGTAATTAAAAGGTATCACAATCTCAAGAAAATTATTTTATTTGGCCTTTAAAAAGCAACAGGAACTTCTTCATTTGGCTAATATGGTACTTTTTTTTTCTTTTCAGAAAATATAAATACAATTTAAAAATGATGAAAACATAAATCAGAGATATGGTAAATGTTTGGGTGGTAAAACTATCAGTCTATGAAGAGATTTCTGTCCACTCTAAGAAAACATAGACACTTTTTATAGAATGACAGCTCAAAGAGATCTAGAAAACTGTGAGAAATTTATACAGACAGTTTATTTGAATATTTTATAACTTTTCATCATAATTTTTCCAAAAGTTTCACTCATGCAACCAATAAAAGCCATTTGGCTATAAAATATAACCTTTATTTATTCTAATACGATAAAAAGATCTTAATTTAGATCTCTTTTGAACAGGTATGATTGTGCATGTATATAGTGACCATTAACAATGGTGGTGGTGGAAGCTTTTGCGTATTTGACAGATTGGTGCTTAATACAGGTCTTCAGGAACCAATCAGTGCTTAACAATAGTATGTTTTTTCAATACATCATTCGTCCTGATGCTGGGTAATAGTTTTTGTACTGCATCTAGATTTAGTGGGTGCACACTTTTATCTCCTTGCCCCACATCTAGATTTTACAGACATGCATCGACTATTGCATTTGTCCCAAACTGAATACTACAGACATACACACTTTCTTAGTCTCATAGTTAGCATTAAAGGACCTGCACTCATTCCTGCCTGTAGATATAACTATTTCCTGGTGTATCTAATCCTGGTATTGCTGAAGTTTCACCCTAGATTGCTCTCTATAGGCTACCACATAACACCACTCAGCTAAAAGAATTGCACTAGCTCAAACAGCCCCCCCTCCCCCGACATTTTTTGCATCCTCAGGGCGTGTGGAGCTGAACTAACAAGCCGGCTAGACATCCGTCATCTTTTATGTTTTGTGACATCCATATGGAGGGGTTTGTCATTCACCAATCATGTTTGTGGACGTCACTGGACTATGTCGAATGAAATGAAATCTATCCCCTTCTTTAGTATATACTTTTCATGAATACCCATTTAACCCCTTCCCACATCCTGACGTAACTGTACATACAGTTTCGTCATGGTGATCAGCCGGGCTCAGGAATGAGTCTTTGCGATCACTGTGGGATTCCAGGTAGCATGTGATAGCTGATCTCCTGCAGTAAGAGCCAGGAACATGATTATCCTGTTCCTGGCTGAAAAAAAACAAAAAAGGGGCAGGTCTTTAAAGGGTTAAAGAGACTCAGTATAATTGTGTCCCTGCTCCAATTAGTTTCTCAGTCAAGGCTAGGGACTAAGGATAAGCTGATATATCTACTTGAAAGGGTACATGCCCACCTTAATTCTTTAAATAATGCTGTTCGATTAACATTTTATGATTTTAGCAGTGCTTTTAACTGTATAATTTCAGAGTTATTGTTGGATCAAAGAATGATTGACTGGATTGTGAGTTATCTATAGGACAGAGCTCAGAGGGTGAAAATCGGTAGCCACTGGTCAAGTCTTGTCCAATGTAGGAGTCCCGCATGGGACAGTATTTTCACCTTAAGTGGGACAACAAAAAGTGTTTTGTTACAGAAATACTCAGATGATACTATTTTAATGGGATTGAAAACAGATGTAGTTAATACAGAGATAGGAATTTGCTAACTGATTTTTCACACTGATGTTCAACAAATAGCTCAACCTCTCAAAAACAAAAGAGATGGATAGATTTTTCTAGGAACAGGCAGGATCAAATTAAACCCCTATCTATAGATGGGGTGGAAATTGAGCAATTAAAAAAGTACAAATATCTTGGGGTAATACTTGATATTAAATTAAACTAGAAGTCGCAAGCTGACCGGATGTACAGTTAGGGGCTGGGGAAGTTCTTTTTCCCGTGGCCATGACTTTCCTTTGATGTTAATAAAAAGCTACTTATAACTTTTAAAGAGTCAGTAGTTATGGGCATGTTATTTTACATGCTTGGGGTCCTTGTTTGTCTGCGGGAGAATCAAGCAAGTGTAAGGAAATAGTGAGGAAAGTGCCAAACATAATTGGCTCAAAGTTTGAAGGTTTGGAGATTTTGTTACAGTCGTGTGTTCAAAAAATTTGATCAAATACTGACAAATCCATCCCACCCACTTTATAACCTACTACAATCATGGAGAAGTAGTTTTAGGAATTGATTCATTGAGATGAAATGTCAAACCAATAGGTACAAAAAATCATTTATGCCAGCATTGTATGTTATATATGTTTTTTATGCACGTTGTTTTTTTATGTTTCAGCTCTGCCACAGCTGAAAAGGACTTGGGGGTATTGGTAGATGGTAAACTTAATTTTAGTGACCAGAGCCAGGCGGCTGCTGCTAAAGCAAATAAAATTATGGGATGTATCAAGAGAGGAATAGATTCTCATGATAAAGACATAGTTTTGCCCTTATACAAATCACTGGTCAGGCCACACATGGAATATTGGGGGTCATTTACTAAGGGCCCGATTCGCCTTTTCCCGACGTGTTACCCGAATATTTCTGATTTGCGCCGATTTCCCCTGAATTGCCCCAGGATTTTGGCGCACGCGATCGGATTGTGGCGCATCGACGCTAGCATGCACGCGACGGAAATCGGGGGCGTGGCCGAACAAAAACCCGACGAATTTGGAAAAACCGCCACATTTTAAAAAAAAATGTGTCGTGGAGCTTGCACTTACCTTCACTCAGCCCGGCTCGGTGTAATCCAGTGCGTTTCGGGGAACTTCAGCGTAGCAGCGTCGGAGGTACTGCCTTCATAAATCCCGGTCGGACCCGAATCCAGTGCAAAGAACCAGCGCTGGATCGCAAATGGACCAGGTAAGTAAATCTGCCCCATTGTGTACAGTTTTGGGCACCAATGTATAAAAAGGACATAGTAGAGCTGGAACGGGTGCAGAGGAGAGCAACCAAGATTATTAGGGGAATGGGGGGATTAGAATACAATGACAGATTGCCAATAATTTGGGATTATTCAGTTTAGAAAAAAGACGACTGAGGGGAGAGCTCATTACAATGTACAAATACCTGAACGGACAGTACAAGGATCTCTCCAAAGATCTTTTTATACCTCGGCCTGTGACCAGGACAAGGGGGCATCCTCTACGCCTAGAGGAGAGGACGTTCTACCATCACCATAGACAAAGGTTCTTTACTGTAAGAGCAGTGAGACTATGGAACTTTCTGCCGCAGGAGGTTGTTATGGCGGACTCTATGTACATGTTCAAGAGAGGCCTGGATGCCTTTCTGGAGAGCAAAAATATCACGGGTTATGGGGATTAAACATTTATTTAATTCTTAAAGGTTGGACTTGATGGACTTGCGTCTTTTTCCAGCCTTATATACAGGCGGTCCCCTACTTAAGGACACCCGACTTACAGACAACCCATAGTTACAGACGGACCCCTCTGCCCACTGTGACCTCTGGTGAAGATCTCTGGATGCTTTACTATAGTCCCAGACTGCAATGATCAGCTGTAAGATGTCTGTAATGAAGCTTTATTGATAATTCTTGGTCCAATTACACCAAAAATTTTGAAACTCCAATTGTCACTGGGGCAAAAGAAAAAAAATTGTCTAGAACTTCCATTATAAAATATACAGTTTCGACTTACATACAAATTCAACTTAAGAACAAACCTCCAGACCCTATCTTGTATGTAACCCGGGGACTGCCTGTACTATGATACTATTCATGACTGGAGCATAACGGACATCTGCTCCATTCATCTCGGGAAGCGACCTCCGACCTTGTCAGACCCCACTGTTCTCGTGATCTGTTGGGTCTCATTACTGGGACCCCATCCCGTAGAAAGAGCCTAACTTGTTTGGTGGGAAAACCCCTTTAACCCCTTAAGGACGCAGCCATTTTGTAGCTTAAGGCTCAGCCCGATTTTTTGGATTCTGACTTGCGTCTCTTTATACGGTTATAACTTTTGAACACTGTTACTTATCAAAGCGATTCTGAGATTGTTTTTTCCCCACATGTTGTACTTCATTTTAGTGGTAAATTTTGGCAGATAAGTTTTGCATTTATTTACAAAAAAAAAGAAAATATGATAAATTTTTGGAAAAATTTGCCATTTTCGAAATTCAAAATCATTGCGTTTTCAGGCAGATCGATTTACCACCTAAATAAGTTGCTGAATAACATTTCCCATTTGTCTACTTTACATTTTCATAATTTCTGAAATGTCTGGATAATTTATTTTGATGTCACGCGGCTTGCAAATAGAATATCGCTTTTCCGGATTTTCAGAATTGACTATTTTGGGGATAAATACAGTTTGGAATGAAATTTTACATATTTAGCATCAAAACCCCCTATATAACCAACCCATTTTCAAATCTGCACCCCTCAAGCTATCAGAAACAGCATTTACAAAGATTGTTAACCCCTTGAGATCTTCATAGTAATTGAATCAAAATGGAGGTGAAATTTAGAATGGTCATATTGTTCCCTTATACGTTCATTTAGCCCTAAAATTTACACATTTCCAAAAGATAAAAAGAGAAAACCCACCATACAATTTGTTCTGCAATTTCTCCTGAGTACAAAGACCCCCCACATGTGGCTGTGACTTGTGTTATGGGGGCACAGCGAGGCGCAGAAGGGAAGGAGGGCGCTGCAGCTGCCAGGATTTTAGTTTCCTCATTGGCCCCTTTTGAAGGCTATAAAATTTTCGCTTTTTCGTTATTGGGGCCATGTGATGCCATTTTTTTTGCGGGATGAGATGCTTTTTCCAATGTTACCATTTTGGGGTTTGTATCACCTATTGTTGAAAATTTAGGAACGTTTTTTGAGGACAGGAGTAGAAAAGCATCAATTCTGTACTGGATTTTTTACTTCTTTTTTTTTTGGTGTTCACCGTATAGACTAATAATCATGTTATCTTTATTCTATGGGTCGATACAATTACGGCGATACCAGACATGAATATATTTTCTTACGTTTTACTAAATTTGTCAAACAAAACCCTAATGTGGGGAAAAATCTATCATTTATGTATTGCCGTCTTCCAAGTGGCATAACTTTGTTACTTTTTTGGCTACGGAGCTGGTTGATGGCTTGTTTTTTGCGGGACATGTTGTACATTGCACCAGTATCATGTCGCAGTACATATGGTTTTTTGATCACATTTTATAGCATTTTTTGTGGGATTGAAAAGGTAAAAATCATAATTTTTGGAGGGTTTATAACAGTTTTTTTTTACGGCGTTTATCGTGCGGGTTCAATAATGATTTACTTTTATTCTACGGGTTGTTACGGACGCGGTGATACTATATATGTGGGGTTTGTGTTATGATTTAGACTTTTTTTTGAGTTATATGTCTCTTTATATGTTTTGGGGGTTTGGGGCATTTTTAGTGATTTATGACTTTATTTTTTTATTGAATAACTTTTTTTTTTACTTTTTCACTTTTATACCATGGGACATGAAGAAGCAATCATCTGATTGCTTCTTCATGATAATATTCTGCAATACTCATGTATTGCAGAGTATTATCAGTGTCAGCCTATACACTTGCATAGGCTGGCACTGTGCCAGTAAGATGACGTCACAGACGCCATCTTACTGGCAATTCTTGCAGGTAACTCTGGGGTCCAGATCGGACCCCAGAGTTACTATAGCAACGATCGGCGCACCCCGAAAACGGTTCGGGGGGGCCGATCGTGGGGGAAAGATCCCCCAGATACATGTTAGATGCCGCGGTCGCGCTGACCGCGGCATTTAACGGGTTAAGCACCCGCGATCGGAGACAACTCCGATCGCGGGTGTTACACTGGGGTGCCGGCTATCAGTCACAGCCGACACCCCGTCTTTCCCGATGCCGGTTCGGCTCAGATCTTGAGCTGAACCGGCATCAGCTCAGCGTCCGATATATCGGACGCTGAGCGCTAAGTCACTGCGCTCAGCGTCCGATATATCGGACGCTGAGCGTTAAGAGGTTAAGCAAATGGGTTCCAAGGGAACAGAGTGACTAACTGTTGTTGTGGCCAGGATATGTCACAGTTAGAGATGATGGTCAAAATTTGGGTTTGACGGGTTTGTCCGAATTTTGCAACAAAATTCTGTTACCCAGGCTTTGGACATAACTTTGAGCTGAGCATGAACCCCTTTTAAGTCAAAAGGGCTGTAAATTTTTTGTGAACAGGGCACATGCTTTACACAAAATACTTGAAATAATAACATAAAAAAATAAACAAAGAAATTTAAAAAGTAATTAAAAATAATGTCACAGCGGTTAAAGATTTTCCTGGTGTTCAGAGATAGGTTAGTCATGTTCATAGCCATAAAAGAAGCAATGGGAAAAGCACACACCTTTTTGGATGTTCAGATGCAGTTATTCAAATACATAATAAAAACATTTTTGGATTTGAAGTTCCATTAATCTGTAATTGAAAAAAAATAATTTGAAGTTCCATTAATCCACAATTGGAAAGGTTCTAAATTTAAAGTTCCTGTCAGGATTAGTGGTAGTGGATTCTCTGTACCAACGCGGACGATGACATAAGCTGACACCTGGAAGCGGAGTCTAAGTGGAACACAGCTTTCACCACAGCCCGCCGCAAAGCAGGTGGGACTTGTTGTGGTGTGGTACCACCAGGTCGCTCCACAGGCGAGACTTTGTACGCGTTGGCGGCCAAGGCGAAGAACAGAATCATAACATAGTATCATGGTTCGGGACAGGCAAGAGGTCAGGGCAGGCAGCGGAGGAGCGGAATTGGGGTCACCACGGGAATTCAGCAAACAGACGCAAGGCATGTATATAATAAAGCTTTCTCGTAGGCAAAAAGATTTGGCGGGGGAAACAGGAGGGGCTGGGAATTTATCAGGGCAACATCCAACACATGAATAAAATGTCTTCTGTTGAGTAACCACATGTATAAAATGTCCCAAGAAAATTCCCCTTAAAAAAAAAATCATCCTAGTACTAGACCTACACTATGAGGAGATGGAGTCGCCGCTTGGTGACATCATAGTGTCTGCACGTGCAGAGCACATAGACGTGCCTTTTCCTGCACTATGGGGAATCCAAAGAGGAGATGCGGGCTGAAGAGGACGCTGGGGTGAGCACTGGAAGGTAATACTACGTTTATTTTTTTTTACATACTCAAAAACTGTGCTGAAAAACTAAGCTTATACATGAGTATATACGGTAAATGGATGCAGTGAATACTGCAATTTAGGAATATACAAATTTAGGAAGCACTGGAAGCATTGAAAAGATTGATGCAGTGAATTTTGAATCTGCAATTATATATGGATGCTCAGCAGTCAATCAACCAGTACACTTTGGTTTCTCGAATGGTGAATCCGAATCATGAAGGTCTGGCTGATGTTTGGTTTTGGGCATTTTGGTTCTGAACCTGCCATGGATGGTACGGACCCGCTCAACACTATTTAGGACTATTACTAAAGATTGAGTTTTATTGTTCTCACTATTTCTGCTAATTATACAGCAAAGTGATAGCATGTTTGTGTGACATTGTTAATCAAGTTCCCATTATGAAAACATTTATCATACTGTTCATGTCAATAGAATTTTTACAATCAATAATAAGACCTGTGAGTCACATTCTTTGCAAAGTGTGGGCATGTGAATATGCCGTTACTAAACTTTGTCTTATTTAGCTATTGCAGTTAGCAATCAATATGACTTACCATTGTCTAAGAATCAATTGGCTTTTAATTTTTAAACAACATTGTCTACTGCTTTAAAGTGATGTAAAATATATTTAGCTTTGTAAAGCACAACAGAATATGATGGTGCTATATAAATAAATATTATTTTTATTATTATTATTCACAAAACCAGGACTCTTTACTTTAGTTGTCTAAATCTAAAATACATGTTTACTAAGGCCCCTTCTACACTGGCGTTTTTCACGCGCGAGTTCTGCGCGTGCATTTGACGCTCAGAACTCGCATTGCACTCTGTCCCATTGTATTCAATGGGTCTTTCTCCATTTGCGTGGTTTTCAACGCGCGTGCTTGCGTTCGTTTGCACGCGCGTCAAAATCGCAGCATGCTCTATTTTTGCGAGTCACGCGCAATTTTCACGCACCATTCAAGTCTATGGAGATGCATCAAGAACGCATTGCACTCGCAATCATTGCAAGTGCAATGCGAGTGCAATGCGTTTTTAACGTAAGGGTTGCTAGGTGACCCGAATAACATTATTTCCCCTGCTCGCGAACGATCATTTAATTAATAAAACACAGTGAAGAACAGTGAAGAATAGAATAAAATCATTGTACACAGTGTACACAGTGACCACAGGATCATTTAAGATAAAAACACAGTGCAGAACACAGTGCAGAATAGATTACAGATGTTCGGCACATCTGCTTACTTGTCGGGAGATACGCGCGGAACTGCGCGAACAAAATAGCATGTGAAGAACAATATATATGTGTGAAGAAGACATTGCAGATGTATGGAAACATCTGCAATGTGTTCTTTACACACATATATATTGTTCTTCACATGCTATTTTGTTCGCACCGCTCCGCGCGTATCTCCCGACAAGTAAGCAGATGTGCCGAACATCTGTAATCTATTCTGCACTGTGTTCTGCACTGTGTTTTTATCTTAAATGATCCTGTGGTCACTGTGTTCACTGTGTACAATGATTTTATTCTATTCTTCACTGTTCTTCACATCTGCTAAATTGTCGGGAGATAATATACGCGCGGAACAGTGAAGAATAGATCGCCGATGTTTGCAAATTATAAGAAGACATTATTTTTCAATTAAATAACACATTTTAATCCCAAACCATGGTCCCTTTGAAATATGCTCGAGTCTCCCATTGAATCGTGCGTCAAAAATGCGCCGAAAACGCAACAAAAACGCAAATTACTCTTTAGGAAAAATGGAACAAAAACGCAGCAAAAACGTCAGTTTTTCACGCATTGCACCCGCACGTGAAACGCAACGCTAGTGTGCAAGAGGCCTAAGTGAATATGGATAATGAATTAAATCTCAGCAGCAAAATAGCAAAGTTAGCTGGCTAAAATATAAACGATATATAGAATAGATCCAAACTAGACAAGTATGCATTAATTGAATATGAACATGAATTAATTAATATAAATATATTAATGGGAATATGAACATGCTTTGTGGTGGTGGACTAAACGCATGCAAAGCCAGTCAGCTGGCTCTTTACCAATAGAGAGTATAGATAGTATTGCAGCATGTCCAGGCAATCCACCATTTAACAATCTGAAAAGTGAATAAAATCCATAAAGTTTTATTTGTGACTATATATATGTGTATAAATGAAAGAATGGATTTCCCTTTCTTGCATCAATAAATAGAGTTCCCTTTCCACATCATAATAACTATTCAATAAAGAGACATGAAGCGCTAAAATGCTTTTACAACTTCATATCATATAGTAACAATTCATATCATACAGTAAAATACAATATGTAACTCACTCAGAGTCTCGGAAATGTCCATTATCCTTCATTATGTAACTCACTTAGAGTCTCAAGGAAATCCAAGTGGAGATGCTGCACAAGGAGTGCAATGGGTGTAGTGCACACCTACAACATTGTGGCTCTACCCCTTTCTGAAGCTTGAGTTCTATACTTAAGGATAATGGATATTGCAGAGACTCTGAGTGAGTTACGTAATGAATTATTATATTTTATGATGTGAATAGCTATGAATAAAAGTATTTGTTCTCTTAGTATATGGTCTTTTCATCTCACCTCTCCAGTTGTCCCTTTACCAAATCCATGGCATTGAGATAAACCTCATGAGCTTCTGTGAAGTAGTGTCTTGCAATATTTTAGCCACTAGAGTCAAACATACCAATTCTGGTCTGTATTACAGAAGAGTTAACTGGAACTTCTTCTTCAGGTTCGGCTGCACCTCGTGCGACCCGGACATATTGCTGGATTTGCTGTCGAACAGCGTGTTTCTCTCAGATGATACTGGGAAATCAGGGCAATCAGACAGACCTGTGTGAATGAGCCCTTAGGCTGTTTTTTTACGCCAAAGAGGATAGTTTCAGCCCTTAACTGTTATAATTCTTTAATTAATTGCACAGGTTCTTTGCACATCTGATACACTTAACCAATTACCGTAATTTAGCCAATTGCACCGTTTATGCAATTAGATAATGCAAACCATAATATATTTTTTAATACTTAAATAGGAAAAAATGTATTGGAAATAAAAAAAAACACATTTTTTTCATGTGGATATGAATACCCATTTCATGGCTTTTAAGAACTTAGTTTAAATAAAAAAAAGAAATGGTATCCATCCTCAAATGTCTTTTGTGTGGAAAGTTTTAATAGACAAACTAGATCATACAGTTATTAAGATTAAGAAAGAGCTAGAGCTTGTTACTGGATGATGTAACTTGATTGTTCTAGGAACTTGAAGTTCTAGGCAGGGAGTGGAGGGATTTTATAGAATAGCTCTGGAAGTAAGCTATTGGGGCTCATTTACTAAGGGTCGTTGAACTTTGCACCTTTTTCTGGGATTGCACAGCTTGGATAGGTATTTAACAGGTGTCTGAACTGGGATTGTGTCGCATGCGATCAGATTTTGGTGCAGCTGCGCTGGCTTCCACGCGACACAGATTGGGGGGCGTGCCGTTGGACGATCCAACTGATTCGGACTGAGCACGGGATTTAACGTTCAATACAATGCACTTACATGCATACAAGAATGTAACTACTATAATACTGCCCCTAAGTAAAATATATCATAATACTACATTTTATTTACAAGAATATAACTACTATAATACTGCTTCCTGTGTACAAGAATATAACTACTGTAATACTGCTCTCTATATGCATGAATATATAACTACTATAATACTGCATTTTATGTATAAGAATATAACTACTATAATACTGCCCCCTAGGTACGGGAATATAGTTAATATAATACTGCCCCCTAGGTACAGAAATATGACTACTATTACTACTACGCCATATAACACCTCCAGCCATTCTCCTTTTTATATAGCCAGCCAGTTCCCCCCCAGTATATAGCCAGTCAGTCTCCTGTATATAGCCAGCCAGTCATCCCCAGTATATAGCCAGTCAGTCCCCTGTATATAGCCAGCCCCCCCAGTATTTAGCCAGTCAGCCCCTTGTATATAGCCAGCCAACCCCCTAGTATATAACCAGCCAGCCACCCCCAGTATATAGCCAATAAGTCCCCTGTATATAGCCAGCCAACCCCCCAGTATATAAACAGACAGCCCCCACAGTATATAGCTAGGCAACCCACCCAGTATCTGCCCAGCAAACCCACCCAGTATATAAACAGCCAGCCCCCTCCCCAGTATATAGCCAGCCAGGCCCCCCAGGTATATGCCTAACCATGCCCCCCAGTATATGGTCAGCCAGTCTGACCCCTGTATATAGCCAGCCTCCTAGTATATAGCCAGCCAAACCCCCAGTATATAGCCAGACAGCCCCTCGGTATATAGCCAGATATCCCCCCAGTATACAGCAAGCCAGTTCCCCCAGTTGATAGCCAGCCCACTGTATATAGCAAGCCAGTCCCCCAATATACAACCAGCCTCCCTGTGTATAGCCAGCCAGTTCCAAGTATACAGCCAGACAGACCCCAGTATACAGCCAGCCCCTTCTGTATATTGCCAGCCAGTCCCCTCTGTATATTGCCAGCCAGTCCCCCCAGTATACAGCCAACCCCCTGTGTATAGCCAGCCAGTCCCCCCAGTATACAGCCAGCCTGATCCCTGTATTTAGAAAGCCAGCCACTGTATATAGCCAGTTGGCCCCTGTATACAGCCAGCCAGCCTCCCCAGTATATAGCCAGACAGTCCACCCAGTATATAGTCAGACAGTCCCCCCAGTATACAGCCAGACAGCCCTCCAGTATATAGCTAGCCCTTCCCAGTATACAACCAGTCCCCCTCTATATAGTCAGCCAGTTCCCCAGTATACAACCAGCCCCCATTATACAGCCAGACAGCCCCCCAGTATATAGCCAGCCAGTCCTCCCTGTATATAACCAGACAGCCCCCCCCCATTATACAGACAGACAGCCCCCCATTATACAGAAAGACAGCCCCCAGTATATAGCCAGCCAGCCCCCCCGATCGCGTGCCCAGTATATAGCCAGCCAATTCTCCAAGTATACAGCCAGCCCCCCAGTATATAGCCAGCCAGTCTCCCCAGTATACAGCTAGGATCTGGTATGGACAATGTTCCTTCACACTACAAGGATAGGGAGACACAGGGCACCACGACTCAAGTGTAGTATTTAAAAATCGTTAGGTAGCAGGTAAAGATAGGGTGCTCACCTTTACGCTGTCTTGTAATCAAGCGTGTAGTATGGCATCAGCGGAGTGCAGCTTGTGGAGGGTAGCCACGAGGAATAAGGGTCCAAAGGTTTATCCACAGTGATAGCGATGCGCTATCACTGTGGATTCTTCTAACTTGCAAAAGTGATCAGTATACAGCCAGACAGCCCCCATATATAGCCAGACTGCCCCCACTATATAGCCAGCCAGTCCCCCTCATATATAGCCAGCCCTTCCCCAGTATACAACCAGCCCCCCTGTTTATAACCAGCCAGTCCCCCCAGCATATAGGCAGCTCTTCCCCAGTATAAAGCCACCCCCAGTATATAGCCAGTCAGTCCCCTGTATATAGCCAGCCAACCCACCCTGTATATGCCCAGCAAACCCACCCAGTATATAAATAGCCAGCCCCCCCAGTATACGCCTAGCCAGACATCCCAGTATATGGTCAGCCAGTCTGACCCCTGTATATAGCCAGCCTCCTAGTATACAGCCAGCCAGCCTTCCCAGTATATAGCCAGACAGCCCCCCTGTATATAGTCAGAAAGCCCCCAGTATACAGCCAGACAGCCCCCCATATATAGTCGGCCAGTCCCCCCAGTATACAGCAAGCCCCCCATATATAGCCAGACTGCCCCCCAGTTTATAGCTAGCCCTTCCCAGTATACAACAAGTCCCCCTTTATATAGTCAGCCAGTCCCCCAGTATACAACCAGCCCCCCTGTATATAGCCATACAGCCCCTAGTATACAGCCAGCCAGTTCCCCTTGTATATAGCCAGACAGCCCCCCATTACACAGACAGAAAGCCCCCCATTATATAGCCAGCCTGTCCCCCCAGTATACAGCCAGCACCCCAGTATATAGCCAGCCTCCCCTGTATATAGCCAGCTAGTCTCCCCAGTATACAGCCAGACAGCCCCCCATATATAGCCAGACTTCCCCTCAGTATATAGCCAGCCAGCCCCCCTCGTTTATAGCCAGCCCTTCCCCAGTATACAAACAGCCCCCTTGTATATAGCCAGCCAGTCCCCCCAGTATATAGGCAGCTCTTCCCCAGTATAAAGCCAGCACCCCATATACAGCCAGCCAGTCCACCCAGTATACAGCCAGCCACCCTGTATATAGCCAGCAAGTCCCCTGTATACAGCCAGACAGCCCCCAGTATTATATAGCCATCCAGCTCCCCCTGTATATAGCCAGACAGCCCCCCAGTATATAGACAGCCAGCCCCCCGTACATAGCCAGCCAGCCCCCTGTGTATAACAAGCCAGTCCCCCCAGTATACAGCCAGCTCTCCTGTATATAGCCAGACACCCCCTCAGTGTATAGCCAGACAGCCTCGCCCCCCCCCCCCCCAAGTGCCAGCGTGTCGCTAAATGGCCTGCCTCTTCCTGGGACCCCTGCGGATCTTTGTGCCTTGTTACCTTTGAGAAAGCTTGTTATTGTGACTCTAGTGATTACCTGTTGTGACTTGTGCTTTGTTTCCTGACTTCGATTCTCTGCCGCTTGTCTTGACCTTCTGCTACGTCCCCAACTCGGATCCTGTGCAGCCTGTCCTGACCTGACTACGACTCTGATTCTGCCTGCCGTTTCGGTACCTCGCCTTGGCCACTACCTGGTGGTATCCCACCGCAGCAAGTTCAACACGCTTTGCTCTGGTGAATAACAGGTGCCACTTATACTCCACTCCCAGGTGTCGGCTTACGCCATCACTCGCTGCAGTTCAGTGGGTTCAATACCACCGATCCTGACAATTGTGCAGGGCTTAAGGGAGCAATCTCACTGAATGTGACTCTTCACAAAATTATTTTATTTAGGGGCCCCACTTTGTCTAAAACCGGTCCTGCTATAGGTTGTCTGTCGATAGACAGATGTTAAGGAAAACATCATACTGGATCTCTCCACAACAGAATGAAACACCCAGCTACACCCCTTTGGACATATAAAAGCATGTATGGGGTAAATTAAATAACACATGCTGAATTAAAAACAATTCAATATTCCACATGAAACGGTCAATAAAAAAAGAAACATTGAGGGTAAACAATGCATAGTATACTGTCCAGGGGAGAAAAGCTCTTTGGACTTTTTGGAATGTGTATCCTATTAGTATGAAATAATTCCAATGTAAAGTTATTGACAATCCAGTTTAAGTTTTTTTTTTTTAACCTGTCACTGGGTTATGTTTGGTAGACAAGGCCACTGTGACTAACAATAATCCTGAAGGGTTTTGCAATGTTCTGAAAAGTATGGTGCCAAGTTAGGGTCGGAAATGTATAAACAATTTTTCCATAAAAGAGATTTTGTTTCAGTTGCACATTGAACAGTAGTAGCTTGTTTTGTGTATCCAAGCTAGGTTCATCTACCGTACCAGATAAGAAATGGTCTGTAGGTTAAGCAGCACATTCAGCAAATTACTATAACCATTTCCCAAATACAGTACACTGCATTCCAAATTATTATGCAAATAATATTTATCACTTATTTCTCTAAATGGTCGATGAAAATGAGAGTCAGTGTTATAAATGTTATCACCTGTTAGAGTACAAATCAAATTTTATTGAACAACTTCCCAATGACAACAGTAAATTCTTTTGCTTGATGATACTCCAAAGGTTCTCTATAGGGTTAAGGTCAGGGGAAGATGATGGCCACACCATCAGATTCTCTCCCCTTTTATAGCAGCCAATGACACAAAGGTATCTTTGCAGTATGAGATGGTGCAATGTCATGCATGAAGATGATTTTGCTCGGAAGAAACAATTCTTTTTTGGAAGAAAGTGGTCAGTCAGCAACTCTATATACTTTGCCAAGGTGATTTATGCACTTTCTGGAACCCTAAAGGGGCTACCATCTATCTCACCAATATTCTGACCCAGAACATGACTCTTCCACCTCCTTGCTGATGTTGCAGCCTTGTTGGGACACGGTGGCCATACACCAACCATTCACTACTCCATCCATCTGGATGATTCAAGGTTGCACGACACTCATGTGTAAACTACACTACAATGTGTCTTCACCGCTACGTTTTCTGCTTGTAAGCACTGGTTAGGGTTGGCCGAATAGTAGGTTGCAAGTTTTTGAAGGATCCTACAGCTTGAGGTTTGTGGGACTCCAGAGGCATCAGCAGCTTTAAATATCTGTTTGCTTTTTTTGTAATGGCATTTTAGTAGCTGCTCTGTTAATCTGATACACTTTCCTGGCAGAAACCTTCCTCATTGTACCTTTATCTGCACAAATCCATCTGTGTTTTGAATCAGCCACAAATCTCTTCCCAGTACTCACACTGTAATCAAATTTGCATAATAACTTGGATCGTGGTATATGTCAAGTCAGGTGTAAGATATGTCTGGATTTTTATTTATTTGTTTTTTGTGTTAGGGTTTGGGGTCAGTGGACCCCCTGGACCACCGCGGGAGATGGTACTAGCCGACACCTGGGACCGGAGTCTAAGTGGCACCTGGTCATCACCACAGGTCTGAATAGGCCACGGTGGCAGTCAAGGTCCAGGCCAGAGGATAGGCACAGGCAGAAAGTCAAGGCAGGCGGTAGAGATGCAGAGGTCGAAGGTCAGGCCCGAGGTCACAACTGGAGATCAAAGCAGAGGCAGGGAACGGGAACAAGGAACGTCACAGGAACTCACTGGGAAGCTTTCTCTATGGCTAATGAGCGCAAAGAGGAGTGAAGGGAGCCGCCAGGTCTTTATGGGAAAGCAGGAAGTGGCAGTACCAATCAGCGATGTGCTGGCCCTTTAAATTTTCAAGTGCTGACCTGGGCTGGACGGGTGCAGGTAAGGTAAGTGAGGGCCAAGGAGCGCCACGCCACCACGGAGAGGGGCATGGGTGTGATCCAAGGCATGGATCTCAGCGATACCCGTGACATTTTGGTTATATTTGTATGAATTAATGATGTTTTAATATAAAATATAAATATCTATAACGTTCATAAATTAAACATATTAACAAAAATTAAACCTGGCCATATAATGCCATTAGTATGCAATATAATTATATGCTGGTTTGACGGGTACACTGGTCACTGATTCTAATTTGGCACTATAGTCATATTGGGGCACATTTACTTACCTGTCTAATGGACTTCACCGAAAGTGCATTGTCCGATGATAATGCACTCTGCCGCGGTTCACTGATATCATGCGCCCAATATCCTGCATGTGTCGCTTCCTCTACTCAAGTCCGACAGAGCTCACCTTTTAGTGGTTCATGTCAGTTCATTGGATTGCAACACAATTTGAAAGTGAAATCCTGCGCTCAGTCCGAATCAGTCGGATCGTCCGATTTCACGCCCTCCAATTTATGTTGCATGGAAGCCAGCGCAGCTGCCCAACAAAAGGATTGTGTGCGTCAAAATCCAAGCGCAGACACCTGTTAAATACCTGTCAAATCCGTACAATCCTCAAAAAAGACAGAAAGTCCAACGAAAGTGTGATCTGCGACCCTTAGTAAATGAGCCCCAGACTGTATTGCAGCTTCTAGGATTGAATGTAGCCAGACACAATGGGGCAGATTTACTTACCCGGTCCATTCGCGATCCAGCGGCACGTTCTCTGCGGTGGATTCGGGTCCGTCCGGGATTCACTAAGGTAGTTCCTCCGACGTCCACCAGGTGACACTGCTGCGCCAAAATCCGATCGCGTGCATCAAAAGACCGGGGCAATACAGGAAAAATCGGCGCAAATCGGAAATATTCGGGTAACACGTCGGGAAAACGCAAATCGGGCCCTTAGTAAATGACCCCCATTATGTGATGTTTGTTGAAGCCTACTTTGACAGTGTTAGGCCCCTTTCACACTTGCGTTTTTCACACGCGTTTTCTGCGCGTGCTTTTGACGCACAGAACTTGCATTGCACTCTGACCCATTGTAATCAGTGGGTTTTTTCAGATTTGCATTTTTTTTAACGCGCGTTTAAATCTCGACATGCTCTACTTTTGCAAGTCACGCGCGTGAAAAACGCACCATACAAGTCTATGGAGATGCATCAAAAACGCATTGCACTCTGAGACACTTGCAAGTGCAATGCGTTTTTCACGCATCAATTGCCATAGAAAAGATAGAGCTCAGTCCTGATTCCATTTCACTGAAATTGCATTGAAATTGCATTGAAAACGCACGTGAAAAACTGAGACACTGAACGAACTTTGACTGAAAACTGATTGCACTCTGATGCAAAATGTGCATTTTTCATTGACCAAACCCTGATCGCACCCTGATCAAACTCTGACGTTATCTGCAACGCAAGTGTGGAAGGGGCCTTAAGCTACCCTACGTCAGAATTAATATATGCCTAATTCATTAAGAGGCATAATATCAGAGGGGGACATTTTTTAGGGCTTCTATACAAAAAACTTGATGTAGAAGGGTGGGGTATGGTGTGGAAGCCTCCTGATGTATCCAGTGGTGCACCGGAGTGGTGGTGCTTCCATCATACCCTGGTGCTTGTATGATAAAGCTCCCCCAGAAACCTAGAAGTTGGTGATTTGAGTTATAATTACAACAGTTTCAAGTTTATAAATGTTTTGGTTTGTTGGATATCATACTCAGTGCAAACAAACCAAAAATTGGCCCAAATTCAGTCATGCAAAACACATTTTTTACAAAGCAGAATAAAATATATGATTAATTACCCCCAATATCTGCATGGACTCTGTACTTTCGGTAGATTATTGTCCTTCCTTCTAAATTAACTGGTGCCTATTTGTTGTTTGTACATGCCCTCGTGTAACAGGTGCAAAACAAAAATGTTTTTGTTATTAGCATTGCATCATAATGGTAATGTGATTCATTATTCTGTTTCATAATTTGCATATTTATTATATTTTAATATACATTGGGTGATTTAGGTTCTAAATGTATAAATGATGACAAACAGCTGCTACAAAACAAAATAAAAATGTAAACTTTACTTAACCTTTACTTGACATAACAGATATTTGGGAAATTTGATTTGAATTCACATGTAGATTGACCTGCAGCTCTTCCTCTCAGCAATATGGGCCATATGTATGTAAGGCCGTGGCAGCTAATGAATGTAATGTATGAGTTCCAATCGCTGTTTGGTGACAATTTAATTACTGAAGTCTGTGTTCTTTGAGGGCAGCATCAGAAATGGGATTTCTAGCCTCATGTAAGCTATCGCCATGTGTCTGGAAGTCTTTTGAGGTCAACACAAATGCAGACAGAGATCAGACAGCAATTATGTACATTATCTTCATTAGTTAATTCACTGTTTTTACACGTACTGCATTCATGTAGCATTCCAAGGTTTATGAATCCTTACTACAAATTAACAAACAGCCTATTTTTTATTTTCAGATGGTTTGTAACACAAAACGCTTACAAGTAGCTCTGATCTTAAGAACCAAAACATAGTATAAAGCACAATTGGGAGATTACCCAAGTCTTTTATATCTAATGATTTACACATTGTTGAGAGTGTAAGGTAACTCTAGATGTATGTTTGTAAAAGTTAAATGGACCAACTAAAGTCCTGTAATTATTTAATCTTTAATTATTCATGCTCTTTCTTAAAATGCAATGTGCTCTATACAATGATGGGGATAAGTCTAAAATGTTGACAAAATTCTGCAACAGGACAATGGCCTTAAATATACAGCCAATAGGGTCTAGTCAAAGTGTTAAAAGAGGAGGCTTCCTTTTCCTTTCAAATATACCAGTCGCATTTAAAAAAAAAAAAGTGTCGCGGGACACGCGCTTACCTTCACCAAGATCGTGCACTCCTGCGGGCCTCGGCTGACTTCAGTGCAGCAGCGACACCTGGTGGACATCGGATGAACTGCCTTAGTGAATCGCCGGAAGACCCGAATCCACGGCAGAGAACGCGTCGCGAATGGGCCGGGTAAGTAAATCTGCCCCATACTGTTTTTTCTAGTGTTTTTCCTGTATACAATGGGGGGAATTCATGAAACCACTTTTGGTGCACAGACTTGTGCATAACTTCTGCCAAAGCCTCTTTCTGACACATTTATGAAAGCTTTTAGACCAATTCTTCCCCCATTTCCGACTTGTCCAACAAAGGGGGATTGGCTTTTTGGAAAGAGTCATGATCTCCAGAAAATGGGTGTGGCCGTGCAACAAAAAGAAAGAACTGTTAATGTATACTGAGCACATGTAGGCCATGGGGAAGCCTGTTTGCCAGTACATTTCAATGGACACTTTCAGCACTTAAGCTGTGTAATTTCCTGCCGCACAATCTGAATATTTCCGAAAAACAAAGTGTCACCAGCTAAGACATGACATTCCTTATACACATTGCAGTCACTATAATATAAAATTAGAATAACATATGCACTTAACATATATTCAAGTACTCACATCCACCTGCTTCTTCAGCATTGTGTGCAGACAGACTCAAAAAGATTATTACGGGGAATTCTTTCTTATTCCATCCAAGACAGCAGAGGAGAGATAAACGGGATAAGTGACTAGGGATGGAGTCAGAGATAACTGGCTAGAGATGTGGGGGGGGGGGGACAGCTTAAAACAAAGTAACGCAAGACACATGAAAGAGACATACCTTGAGGGCAGAGGATAGGTGTGTTCCCTCTAGCTTCCAGTGTTTGTACTGATGATTTCCATGTCTGACTGATTGTTCTCTCCTCCTCTGACTACAGCACAGGTCTGTGACAGCATTAGAGGGAGGGGGAATCTCTCTAACGCTTTCAGCAGTGCACCAGATGTTATACAGGAAGCTGCTGTGTGGGTAGCAGGGCCACAACAAGGCATTCTGGTTCCCTAGGTAGACAAGCAAACTTGTGCCCCCTGTAAAATTGCAGCAAAAAGGCTGAAAAATCAGGGACAATCCAGAGAGGAAAAATAAAAAAGGCAACTTCTATGGGATCATCTATAATGAGGCCTGCCAGCACATTCCCCCAGTATATAGGTAAGCCAAAACATGTCCCCAGTATATGGGTACTTTACCTACACACTTCATATCATCAAATCAAGGGACAGAGGGAGTGGTCTCAGTGGTCTCCGTCTCTCTCTGCCTTCGCCTCCCGTCACCTGGAGGATGGGTAGAAGTGATGCAGTCATCGCTATGGAAACCTGGGAAGTTCCCCCATCGACAGCTAGGCAAAATTGCACTGTCATTAAAATAAAGGAACCAGAAGTCATGTAAGAACAGTAATAGTGGGGTTAATTCTGTACTCCTAAATAGAAGAGACACAGTTGCTGTGCAGATCCACAGTATGACACAATAATGCAAACCGCTCAAAGGATGCATATCAATCCTGATACTACATGCAGGTCACAAAACTGAATACTACATAATTGAGGGCTGTGGGGGTCTGTGAAGACATAACTGGGGGGAATATGGAGGAGTGTGATGACAAATAGGGGACTGGGGGGGACAAAACTGGTGAGGACTGTGAGGACACTACTGTGGGATTTTGGGGGGACATACATTTGGGAAAGTGGGGGGCTGCGAGAATATAACTGGGGGAATGGGGGGACATAACTAGAGAGGCTGTGAGGACTTAACTGGGGGCATGTGGGGGACATTACTGGGGGCACTGTAGAGAATAACATTTGAAGAATAAGTTAAAAAAATTAAAAGAAAATTAAAAAATAAATTATAACCCTCCAAAATTTCACTTTCCCTTACAAACACTCAATAAAATATAAAAAACACAATACACGCCCCCTTTAAATGACGAATAAAACGAATAAATTGTTATTGGACGTGCACAGTAAACGCTGTAAAAATAAAACTAAAAAAAAACATTCCAAAAAAAGATAATTTTTTATTTATATCCTTAAACAATTGCTCTAAAAAGTCTTAAAAAAGGTTATATGCTCCAAAATAATACTGCTAAAAAGCTCTTTTCGCAAAAAATTAACCAGATTAGTCAGCTAAAACATAAAAACGTTATGCTTCTGAAAAGATGGTGATGCTAAAATTCACAAGATTTTCTCCAATATCATTTTTAAATCGGTAAAATTGGGAAAAAATAGAAAAACCATATAAATTTGGTATTTCCGTAATTGTGGCGACCCATAGAATAAAAATAACATATCATTTTATCATATGGTGAACAACCAAAAAAAAAAAGCAAAAAAATCTTAATTTCATCCACCAACAAAACAAAGAGTTAATAAAATATGATTGAGCTTTGGATGCCCCAAAATTATGTACCAGGAAAGTGCATCTCATGTGGTAAAAAAAATATGCCCCTATATATATAAACATTAAAAAAAAGAAAACAATTATAGCCTATACAATGTGATAATGCAAATCTGTTCTTGATGAAGAATCCTTCCCTTCTATGCCCGGCTGTGCGCACATACAGCAGTTTACCACCACATATGGGGTATCAGTGTACTCGGGAGAAATAAGGTATCAAACGTTGTAGAGCTTTTAGTCATTTAATCCACTGTGAATGTTTAATTTCCCTCCAAAAATGAATGTAATGTCCAAAAATATTACAATTTGTAGACCGCAACTCCATTTTGTTTTAATCCCTATAAAATACCTAAAGGTGCAGCACCTACTACATGAAACAGACCCACGCTGGTTGACACAAGAGGAAATAGAGGCGAAATATGATCTAGGCCCCTCAAACTTTATTCAGTTTGAACAAATAAAACAGTCTATAATGAACAAATTAAGACATGTAAGTAAGGAAACAACTAACAATGTATTTGACAACACAATACTGGTGGGATCAAGGGGTTCCAACATATCTCTAATATATAAAAGGCTAAGAGATGAATGGACTAAAGGAGTGGCGGAGTGGGCATTTGACGCATGGGCAACAGTAATAGAGGGGGGAAGAAATAGGGAAAAAGATCCAGGAAGGATGGATGGTACTACGGACAGCAGTTCTAAATGAAGTATGGCGAGATACACATTATCGTATAATCCACAGAGCTATTTATGGGTTTAACTTACCACCCTCTCCATTACACCTGGATAGGATAACCAATTGTCCGAAGTGTAAAGAACCGGGCACAGATCTATGGCATGGTCTATGGACATGCCCGAAAACAGTAGAATTGTGGGAACAGATTAAAAGATTATGCACCTCATTGTGGGGGTGGGAAATACCGCTGCACCCTCTGGTATATATATTTCATTTTAGAGATGAAACAATGGGAGATAACCCCCTCTATTTACCTAAACTGTTTCATGTGATCTGTCTGGTCACTAAAAGATGTATATTACAACATTGGCTACAGGAAACAATGCCAGCGACCACACTGATTATTGACCAGATGAATAAGCTTTTACATATAGAAAGGATGGAAACGGAACGAAATAAGAACAAACTGGCAAAAAATTTCTTTAAGAAGTGGCGAATGTTTATTGCACATTGCATGTCCCAAGAGGAAAGGGTCCAAATAATGCAACCGTTCACACTGACAGAATGGTACTTGACTGAGAGTTTGAGGGGCACATTAGGTCCGTTACAAATGTAGAGAAACTGGAACCTGGTGGATTTTGCGAGTCTTCTCCCATTGAATGTGATCACGGAGGGGTCTCGGGCAGACACTTCGCACTTCCAGATGTACTGTGTTAGGGAGGGAACATCAATAAAACAAAAGATCTTTTAAAACAGTTTTCCACCTTCAGAGACAAAGTGATGTTTTATTGTTTGAAGGGGGGGAGGAGGGGGGAGGCGGGGTTATTTTAAAGGGTCTGCGTACCCAAGTGTTGTATATTATGTTTGTATAAAATCGAATAAAACATAAATATTAAAAAAATACCTAAAGGGTTAAAAAACTTTTTCATGCGTCTAGTTTCCATAATGGGGTAATTTACGAGTCTTGCAATTATTTAGGCCTCTCAATTGAAAGTTGAGCAAGTCCATCTAAATACAGGTCTTGACGATTTTCCAAAAAATGGAAAAAATTACATCCAAATTCTAAGCCTCATAACATTCTAAAATATATGGAATTAAAAAAAAAACATGACAACATAAAGCAGACATTTGGAAAAGGTAAGTTATGAATTAAATTTGGATGCTATGACTATCTGCATCAGATATAGAGAATTTAGAACTTTATTTAGGACTCAAAATCCCCTGGATATGTTAAAGCGTTCCAAAGCTATAACCACTTATTGTGACACAGGGCGGATTTGAAATATGGGGCCGCGTCCTGGAGGCGGTTTAAATAGCTCCAATATGTTCAAATGAAAATAAAACACAAAATCTTGATATCCCTATTTTAAGATCATACTACTGCATAGAGGGTCATTATTACCAGAGTATCATAGAAAACACCAGAAACTCAGACTTTGAGGCCCCCTGGAGAGAACACATTGCAATTTGTAGATCCATCTACATTCCTCCTGTAAATCTGTACATTCCCAGTTTCCCTCTCTTGTCTCAGTATAGATTGGATCCCCAGAATTAAATTGCTTTGGGGTGACCATTTTGTACCATATGAATGTGATGTGCAATCTATGTATCCTACTTGTTAATTATGTCTCCATAGTGATCCCTCACACGTCTCCGCAGTTCTATAGATCTTGCCAACATAGTCCAAGAGGCAGTTGCATTGTGAAAGATATACTTCACTGCAATTGAGGAAGTCATTCATTTTATATCTCACACCAGCTGCTCAACACACAAATTCCACTGTCGGTTTTATCTGATTGCCTGCTACACCAGAACCACACCTAAAGGTACCCTTAGGTTTCCTCGTGAGACAATTATCTTCTATTGGGGGTCTTGTATAGTGGTTTCTGACTAGGCTACCTCCCCTTATGCCCCTACCATGCTAAAAAAGGAATAAGGGGTTTGCGGTTGAGGATCTTCCTTAAATCCTCATCCTGTTAGGGCAGTGATGGCGTACCTTTTGGAGATAGAGTGCCCAAACTTCAACCAAAACCCACAAATATGTTGCAAAGTGCCAACATGACAATTTAAGCAGTAACTTATTGACCCCGGCTATATCACAGGTTTCAATCGTATTGGTGTCCTGAGTTCACCAATAGAAATATGATGGAGAAATTTGGATTGTAGCTTCCTTGCAGAGTCCTCTGAAAAGGAAGAATCCGGGTTCCCAGACCAGGAACTCCAAAAATAATTTCTCTGTCCACACTTTCTCATTTCTCCTGTAGTCCTGGCAGCCAAGGAGGTTGCTTTAAAATGGCGCTGAGCATGGCATGTCCTGAGCTGCATTGGACCGCAGGAGGAAGCCCTGAGTGTTGTCTGGCAAACTATGTGTTGGGGTGAAGGCCTGGATGCCCACAGAAAGGCCTCTGAGTGCCAACTCTGGCACCCGTGCCATAGGTTCGCCACCACTGTGTTAGGGTATGTCACAATATTGTCATCAAAAGGGCCTATTATCCTGAACTGACTAGTTCCTCTTTCATCTTTCATATTTGGGACTAAAAGAGACAACCTTTCCTTCTTTTCTGCTCTTTCAAAGGCCTCTCAGAGATAATACTCTGGGTATCCCTTTTTGCTGAAGCAAAATGTCATTAAGAAATACTATACACCTGCAGGGCCGGATTAAGGATGGTGGGGGCCCCTGGCCGCAAACTGGTGGGGGCCCTTCCAACAATGTTTTTGGAAGTATATAGCCTGCCAGCCCCCTGTAGTATATAGCCTGCCAGCCCCCTGTAGTATATAGCCTGCCAGCCCCCTGTAGTATATAGCCTGCCAGCCCCCTGTAGTATATAGCCTGCAGCCCCCTGTAGAATACAGCCACCAGCCCCCTGTAGAATACAGCCACCAGCCTCCTGTAGTATACAGCCCCCAGCCCCCTGTAGAATTTAGCCGTCAATCCCCTGTAGAAAATGGCCACAAAATAATAAACTTCATACTTACCTCACCTTCCCTTCCAGTGATCCTACAACGCTGCATGGTCTTCCTTGCTCTTCAGGCAGCTGCTGGCCACTGAAAACACAGCTGCCAATACTGGGGAGATTGCCGATGCACTGTTTTGGCAGCAGCATGTAGTGATCGGATGCCGACAGTGTGACGTCATCACTTGCCACCGGCGTCCCATCACAACCCGCTGCCGCAAAAACAGTGCATCGGCGAACTCCCCCCGCGATGGTAGCTGTGTCTCGCTGACATCCTAGATCCCTATGTGCGATGCAGGTGGCCACAGGCCGCTGTGCATTGCACACAGAGACAGTCAGCGACTTAGCTGAGCTGAGTTGCTGACTGTCAGAAACTGGTGGGCACCCCTTAAAAAGTGAAAGTGGTAGGAGCCCCGGGGCTAGAGAGTCAAGAACAGGGGTTACCCCAAGAAAAACATTTCATGCGCCTATCAAAGAGCACGGGACACGAACCGCAGGGATCTTCTCCAACCCAATTTGAAAGGCAACTCAGAATATCCTAGGCTGGTTACAACCTTTAGTAATCAGTAATATTCCGAGTTGTTAAGTCTTGTCATAATGTCCTGCACTTGAAACTAACCTCCCTTCCTGCTATGTTTTCGTCTGCCAAACAGCTTTGTGAGTATTTACTAATAAATGGAACACTAAGAAGATCCAAAGGTGGTAAGTGGCCTTCCTTACTTCAATTTCTTTCACACATGCCTGCAGTATAACAGGGACATCTCCCTGCAACCAGACAATAAGTAAAACCTGTCCTGACATAATGACTACTTATAGGATAAAGATTCCTTACTCCAATAGAGATTACATCAACCCAGTTAACCTCAGCTGCACCTCCCATAACGTGGTCTATCCAATTGTGTGTAGCAGATGGAGGTCCTAGTGGAGGTCTTTATGTCAGTGAAATTGGGCAACTACTGAGAACACAGATAAACTCTCTTCATCACAACATAAAAGAAAAGAGGACAGATCTTTCTGTGTGAAAACACTTTTGCAGCCCTGACCACAAAATCAAAGATTTGAGAATACTTGTATTAAAAGATAATTTCCAAACTCAGAAAGAAAGAGGGGTTTGACAGTACAAATGCAACATCCCCCACCGGGGGCCTAGCCTTTTCTTGGGGCCTAGAGACAGCCGGGGCCCGGAATACCTGAGTGGCTGGCGGTTGCAGCCTAGGCACGCTAGTGTCACGGTGCTTGGTATGGGGACCGGAGGGCTGTCCTACAGCCTGGCAGGTCTCCAGCAGGGTGGTGTTGGCAAGAAATGATGAGGGAGAGGCTGCTAGAGTAGTTCTCCCTGGGGCAACCCTTTGGGGTCTGGAGTATAAGTGCCCGTGATGGTGACAGCCGTGACCAGACGGAGGCAGACGTTGAACAAAAGTAACTTACAGTTCTTTATTGGAACCGACAGGAACAGTAGGTACCGTGCCTTGACAAAAGGCAGAATGCTGGGGCTGCAGTTGGAGATGGAACCACAGGAATGGATCTCCAGCCTGGATGCAAGGGCAGGCTGGGAGGTAGCTGTGTCCTAGTACGATGCTTCAGCTTGTCCTGGGTTGCTTCAGGTATCACCCTTGAAGGTAGGATGATACCCCTTTTCTCTCACTGACTAACTCTGCAGAGCTGCTCAGGCAGTGAGCTGAGCTCTGGCTTCACTGGTCTGTTTCCCTGTCTAACTAGACTGGAACTGAACTGTTCAGACTCCCTTGTCTGACTGACTTCTAGAACTTTCCTGACCAGGGGTTTTATTACTCCCACTGGTCAGGTGGTGGTTCCTCCTCCAATCGCATCCCAGCTTACAGATACAAGATATAAACACTTGTGATTGGCTGACACATATTACATCACATTCTACACTTAACTCCTGCCTTACCAGGCAGACTCTACAGCTGCAGTGTTCCCCTGTGTTATGTAGTGACCTGCTGTGGGGTTGATCAGACCCTACACAGGCTGCAAGCTACATGTTGGGACATATTCGCAACAACCCCTCTGCCTTGCATCGGCAGAGGTGTTGCACAAGCTTATGATAACATTTGACACTCTCAGAACATAAATTAATGCGTCACGTGTCTTTTTATGACACTTAAGAATTCTGTTCCTCAGACATGGTGGGGTCATCACCACCATGGACCAGATCGTAATCAAGGGACAGCAAATCATCTAACTCTCCCAAAGTGCTAAAACATTTATTGCTACTGTTATTTTGTTTACTTCTTGTCTTCCATTGATTGTTCTGTTCTGGTTCTGATGAATTGTCTCATCATAGCATTACTGTGTCCATTTCTATATAAATTGTTGTTCTATTCAGATATTGTCTTGTACCATGCTTGATGAGGAGACCCAATTAGTCTTGAAAATTTGCAATAATCATCATATTTTTAGTTAACCAATAAAAGATATCAACAACAAGAATAACTTCATGAATTTTAGTGAACTTTGTGGCCTCCTTTTCCGATTCGGTCACACTTCTGGCCCTTTCTGCTGGTGTAATATAGATCCAGAGGCCTATATGTACTATTTGATGTTTCAGATTATTTTCTATAGCCCTTATAGGTCTTCGTTAGTTCTTTTAAGGCAAATTTAAGATTTGTGTGTGTAATCTTCTCCGTCACTTGTGCCCCTTCCTTGGGCTGACGCAGAGGCAGAGAGAAACACTGGGCTTAGACCTCTCCCTCTGTGCCTTGGTCCCTTGATTGAATGCTAAAAAGGTATGGGGGTAAAGGGAGCACACATAAAAAGACAACCTGCTACTGCAGACAGCTCCACTGCCGTTATGTTGTCACCCTTCCATGCTTAATGGCTGTTCCCTGATGAGTCCGCAATGAGAATGGCGAAATGCAACAATCAATTTATTATAGAATCCAGAGAATATACAGAGAGTGGGAAAGGGACCAAAAGTACAAGGTTGTACCCCCAAATCCCCTCTCTCTGGACATAATTTAGCCACCTCCTTTTGCAATACCTCAATTGGTAGTGCTAAATAAAAGACCCTAAGTCTTAAGATAATATAATTCATCTACTTCCTTAGCAATTGAAAAGTGGACCGTAGAAAGGTCAGTGCCAGCTCCACTTCTGATATCAAAAGAGGTTGTGTATTAAAACCTACATTCTATACTTAATACATTACAAGACCTGACATGGTTGTGCTACCTTTTAAATGTATATTGAACTAACATTGAACATTATATTCTATTATCTAGATTTAAGGTGTTAAATAACGCCAACAAAGACTCCAGCAAAACTTACATTCGGCATTTCCTCCATAATGAATATTTCCCTTGCCTCTTAATCATCCCCAGTTTATAAGTATCTTTTTACCGACTGCCTCCGTCATTGTGGCAGCTCCTGGAAATATAATTGGCTTCTAGTCCAATAAGGAAAAGCTACAGAAAATGATTTACAGGAAGGTGTCAGTCATTACCAGCGCAATAAAATCACCCCACTATGCCCTTTGGCTGTGTGAATTGGGTTTGATTACATTTATTTTGTAGCTGCACGAATGTTCATCCTCCAGCAATTCTGTTTATCATAAATGTTAACAGATTTATTATATAAGCCCAAAATGCAGTCAGCAGAAGCACATCCAGGAATCCATCCAGCCTCAAACAGTTGCCAGTAAATATAGCAGGGTATATCAAATATCATTGAAGCAATGAGAAATGCAAACATGGTAAGAAGAAATTGAGTCATTATCAAATACCATAAAGTTCCCTGTAACTAAAAGCTGGCAGAGATTACAGGAATGATATAGAAACATTGGTTTATTACACTATTGTCAATAAATAGCACTCGCTATTCCACCTTTAGTCAGTTCCAGCTTTTCATTTCTGGTAATTTACAGTCCATTTTTGTGATGGGCAAAAGGGTGCAAATCAATGTCACCATGACTCAGATGGCAGGTAATCTCTAATGAAGACAATTGCCCCAGGCATTTGTATTTACAATAACCTCTTTCACCTGAATGGGTAAAAAAAACAGCGAAAAAGGTAAACATCCAATAAATGACAAGGGGGATTAACATAATCCTGTTCAATTTATCAGCTCTTTTTGGGCTAAACAGGCAGGATGATGATTTTTTTTTTTTTTTTTTTATAAATAAGCTTTTATTGTTTTTTAGATTCAAACATAGTCATACCATATAATTACATTCCTTTAACAATGTTCATCTCCCGTGTACATTACACATATTGCACTAAGTTACAAAAAACCTCCAATCTTAGATTGCGCATAGTATCATGTACACATAAATAGTTATTCCCCCACCCCTACCCTCAGATCACCCACCCTCGGACACCGATGAAGAGGCAAGAAGAAAAGGAAAAAAAAAAAAAACCAACACGGGGGTCAAGAGCTAAGGAGGGGGAGGGGAGGGAAAGAACGCAATTTTTGACTTTATTTCCATCTCTCCCAAATGTTACTCCACCTCTCCCCACCCCCCCTACCCCACCTGCAGAACCAAACCCGTTCGTATTTTTTAATATTATCTACTAAGCCTATCCAGTATTCTTTCGTTGGGGCCTCTGCAGATCCCCATTTCCTAGCAATACAAACTCGTCCCAGATGCAGCACCCTCTGAACCAATAGATGCTTTGCTTGATCCAGTCCTTCCAGGTCTCCCAAAATAGCATTTTTCAGCGTGGGTGTCAAAACTATCCCCAGTGTTGTCGCTGGATGATGATTAGTATTTACTATTTTACTATTTTTTTCTTTATATTTTGACTTCAAAACTGCAGGTCATTTTCTTCTATCACATCAAGTTTCTGCACAGGTGTCAAAAAACATGCAAAAAGGTGAATGGTCTAGTACAGTGATGGCGAACCTTTTGAGGCCGAGTGCCCAAACTGCAACCCAAAACCCCGCTTATTTTTAGCGAGGTGCCAACCAAAAAATTAAAGCACTATCTCCCTTCACATCCCACCTCACCTCTTGGCATGGAGTTGGCGTAAAGGTGCTAAGCATCGAAATGCCTTTGGGGTTTGCAAGGCATTGCAATTATTTTAGGGCTTCTATTAAAGTTTTCTGGCGTACAAGCCTTGATAAATGTCCCCATTGACTTGTATTGGAACCCGCAGTTTGCAATCCTGAAAAAAATATCACATGGTCCAACGGGTCTGTGAAGAACAAGGGACATGTGAATGAGTAAATAGCCAATAAAGGGTCAATATGCTATCCTTGGGAATCACATATAGCATACTAAAGAAAAAGACAGATGTATGAATAAGCTCCTACACTGACATTGAAATACTTGTTTGTAACCTGAGCATTACAAAGAACCTGTCATCAATAAGGTCAATTTTACATGATGACCGTTCCAATAGCATCTGACCTGTTGATTTTAAAAATGCCTTGCCATGTGCAACATCCCTGCCAATGCGCAAGGCAGAGGAGTGTTTGCGAATAAGCTCCCTGTATCATTCGGTACATCTAGAGGTAATTAGCAGCAGTAGTTTCTGCCTGGACAGGCAAGGGTTAATCTTATTGAATACTGTTTTCCAATGATATTTCAATCTGTAAACTGGAGTGTTATTGGAGAGTGAGCCACCATCTGACCAGAGGATAACAAAACCCTTGGTCAGGAAGGTGCAAGGGCTCTTTGCCAGCATCTCCTGACACAGGAGCTTCTCTTTCACATCTTCTAGAACACTGAGTGACCAGAGACAGTGTGAGACACACCTTCAGTGTATCACACATAGCTACCTCCTAGGATTAAAGCTGTAGCTCCCATACCTGGACACAGCTACCTCCCAGCCTGCACCTGCTACCAGGCTGGTGAATCTACTCCTGAGGATCACTCTCCATGACCACTCCAGTAATCCGGACTTCTCCAATAATCCGGCATTTGTTCTGAAATCGTTTGGCCCGTTGCCTGCAGTTGTTCCAATAAAGAACCGTGAGTAACTTTTGCACAACGTTGCCTCCGTCTGGTCCCTGTATACCATCAAGGGCGTCCCCATTCAACTACCCAGGGACATATACTATGGACACTAAGGGGTTTCCCCAGGGAGATTCAGTACAACAGCATCTCCCTCTCATTTCATTTCTTGCACACAACACCTGCTGGAGACCTGCCAGGCAGTAGGACGGCCCTCCAGTCCCATACCAAGCACCGTGGCCACAGGGTGCCTAGGCCGCAACCGCCAGCCACTCTGGTATTGTGGGCCCCTGCTGCCTCCAGGCCCCAAGAAAATGCTAGGCCCCAGTGGGGGATGTTGCACATGCATCTGAATAATTCCAGTGCCTTTTAATTAGTTGTGGCAGTGAACTGACGTAAGTGGGGGGAGGTAGCAGGGGAGAGGCTTAGGACAATGAGTGAGGAGTGCTCACCGCAAAATACACCATGCACTGAGAGGCACAGCATTCTGGTAAGTACAGGAAGAGAATTTCAAATCCCAGTCTGAGCTGTCAATCAAAAGGAGGAGGCATTGTTCATTGGCAGTCTGGATACAACATGACTCTTCTCCTCAGAAATTGACTTGTCTATACTCATTTGCATATCATAAAAACAGCTGTAATTAAGGTACAATGCCTCAGTGGCATATAATTGTAGTTGATATAGGGACTGTTAACTCTTAACCAGCAGTAGGTAGGTATGTAGCAGGTATTACTGGTGTGTGGGAAAATTTCTGGTGACAGGTCTTTTTTTAAAGTATTGATGAGGGTTTGCATCCCTTACCTTTGTTTGTTGAATTGTCTTTATTCTCATGGCTTGAATGTTTATATACAATATAGTTTCACATCACATGACTAGTGACTTCAGTGCCTACTAGTGGCTTCGGTGTGTTCTGCGGCAGCCAGCTGTCACCAGAGAGCACTGGGTAGGGTGTTGTGATTATTATAAGACATGGGAGGATGTGTGGACAGCCGAACCTTCCAGCAGCACATAGGCAAAGGCTGCCGCACGGCCGGTCCGCACTCCCTACAACTTTTCATTTAATCTATAGTACCTGCATCAAACGATGCAGGTACTAGTAATTTGCACATAGACGCAGCGCAGCTCTGCTGCTTCTGCGTCTGTGTATACACTCAGCTACACAGGTCATGCAATTGACGTCATTGCGCGACCTGTGTAGCGTGGAGGAGCGCTGACACTTTCCATGTCAGCCGTCAGCTCTCCCGGCCACCTGCAGCTCCGCGGCTTGGTGTAAGAGGCACGGAGCAGTGATGGGAGGAAGAGACAAGGTGGAACTAATGGAGAAGATGAGGAACGAGTACAATCCGAGGATACGTCACCTGATGTCACTGGATGCAATAGGTAGAGATCTCTCATGTGTTTTCTGTAGCTGTATATGATAAATACTGATTTTTTTATGTTCACTTCTGTGTATATATGTAGTATTATAGTAGTTATATTCTTGTACATAGGGGATAGTATTATAGTAGTTATATTCTTGTACATAGGGGGCAGTATTATAGTAGTTATATTCCTGTACATAGGGGACAGTATTATTGTAGTTACATTCTTGTACATAGGGGATAGTATTATAGTAATTATATTCTTGTACATAGGGGGCAGTATTATAGTAGTTATATTCCTGTACATAGGGGGCAGTATTATAGTAGTTATATTCCTGTACATAGGGGACAGTATTAAAGTAGTTATATTCTTGTACATAGGGGATAGTATTATAGTAGTAATATTCCTGTACATAGGGGACAGTATTATAGTAGTTATATTCTTGTACATAGGGGGCAGTATTATAGTAGTTATATTCCTGTACATAGGGGACAGTATTATAGTAGTTATATTCCTGTACATAGGGGGCAGTATTATAGTAGTTATAGTCTTGTACATAGGGGGCAGTATTATAGTAGTTATATTCTTGTACATTGGGGGCAGTATTATAGTAGTTATATTCTTGTACATAGGGGGAAGCATTATAGTAGTTATATTCTTGTACATAGGGGGAAGTATTATAGTAGTTATATTCTTGTACATAGGGGGCAGTATTATAGTAGTTATATTCTTGCACATAGGGGGCAGTATTATAGTAGTTATATTCCTGTACATAGGGGACAGTATTATAGTAGTTATATTCTTGTACATAGGGGGCAGTATTATAGTAGTTATATTCTTGTACATAGGGGGCAGTATTATAGTAGTTATATTCTTGTACATAGGGGACAGTATTATAGTAGTTATATTCTTGTACATAGGGGGCAGTATTATAGTACTTATATTCCTGTACATAGGGGACAGTATTATAGTAGTTATATTCCTGTACATAGAGGGCAGTATTATAGTAGTTATATTCTTATACATTGGGGGCAGTATTATAGTAGTTATATTCTTGTACATAGGGGGAAGTATTAAAGTAGTTATATTCTTGTACATAGGGGGCAGTATTATAGTAGTTATATTCTTGCACATAGGGGTCAGTATTATAGTAGTTATATTCCTGTACATAGGGGACAGTATTATAGTAGTTATATTCCTGTACATAGAGGGCAGTATTATAGTAGTTATATTCTTGTACATAGGGGGCAGTATTAAAGTAGTTATATTCTTGTACATAGGTGGCAGTATTCTAGCAGTTATATTCTTGTACATAGGGGGAAGTACTATAGTAGTTATATTCTTGTACATAGGTGGCAGCATTATAGCAGTTATATTCTTGTACATAGGGGGCAGTACTATAGTAGTGATATTCTTGTACATAGGGGGCAGTATTATAGTACTTATATTCTTGTACACAGGGGGCAGTATTATAGTAGTTATATTCTTGTACATAGGGGGCAGTATTATAGTAGTTATATTCCTGTACATAGGGGGCAGTATTATAGTAGTTATATTCTTGTACATAGGGGGAAGCATTATAGTAGTTATATTCTTTTACATAGGGGGCAGTATTATAGTAGTTATATTCTTGCACATAGGGGGCAGTATTATAGTAGTTATATTCCTGTACATAGGGGACAGTATTATAGTAGTTATATTCTTGTACATAGGGGGCAGTATTATAGTAGTTATATTCTTGTACATAGGGGACAGTATTATAGTAGTTATATTCTTGTACATAGGGGGCAGTATTATAGTACTTATATTCCTGTACATAGGGGACAGTATTATAGTAGTTATATTCCTGTACATAGGGGGCAGTATTATAGTAGTTATATTCTTATACATTGGGGGCAGTATTATAGTAGTTATATGCTTGTACATAGGGGGAAGTATTAAAGTAGTTATATTCTTGTACATAGGGGGCAGTATTATAGTAGTTATATTCTTGCACATAGGGGTCAGTATTATAGTAGTTATATTCCTGTACATAGGGGACAGTATTATAGTAGTTATATTCTTGTACATAGGGGGCAGTATTATAGTAGTTATATTCCTGTACATAGGGGGCAGTATTATAGTAGTTATATTCTTGTACATAGGGGGAAGCAATATAGTAGTTATATTCTTGTACATAGGTGGAAGTATTATAGTAGTTATATTCTTGTACATAGGGGGCAGTATTATAGTAGTTATATTCTTGCACATAGGGGGCAGTATTATAGTAGTTATATTCCTGTACATAGGGGACAGTATTATAGTAGTGATATTCTTGTACATAGGGGGCAGTATTATAGTAGTTATATTCTTGTACATAGGGGGCAGTATTATAGTAGTTATATTCTTGTACATAGGGGGCAGTATTATAGTAGTTATATTCTTGTACATAGGGGACAGTATTATAGTAGTTATATTCTTGTACATAGGGGGCAGTATTAAAGTAGTTATATTCTTGTACATAGGTGGCAGTATTCTAGCAGTTATATTCTTGTACATAGGGGGAAGTACTATAGCAGTTATAGTCTTGTACATAGGGGGAAGTACTATAGTAGTTATATTCTTGTACATAGGTGGCAGCATTATAGCAGTTATATTCTTGTACATAGGGGGCAGTACTATAGTAGTGATATTCTTGTACATAGGGGGCAGTATTATAGTACTTATATTCTTGTACACAGGGGGCAGTATTATAGTAGTTATATTCTTGTACATAGGGGGCAGTATTATAGTAGTTATATTCCTGTACACAGGGGGCAGTATTATAGTAGTTATATTCTTGTACATAGGGGGCAGTATTATAGTAGTTATATTCCTGTACATAGGGGGCAGTATTATAGTAGTTATATTCTTGTACATAGGGGGAAGCATTATAGTAGTTATATTCTTGTACATAGGTGGAAGTATTATAGTAGTTATATTCTTGTACATAGGGGGCAGTATTATAGTAGTTATATTCTTGCACATAGGGGGCAGTATTATAGTAGTTATATTCCTGTACATAGGGGACAGTATTATAGTAGTTATATTCTTGTACATAGGGGGCAGTATTATAGTAGTTATATTCTTGTACATAGGGGACAGTATTATAGTAGTTATATTCTTGTACATAGGGGGCAGTATTATAGTAGTTATATTCTTATACATTGGGGGCAGTATTATAGTAGTTATATGCTTGTACATAGGGGGAAGTATTAAAGTAGTTATATTCTTGTACATAGGGGGCAGTATTATAGTAGTTATATTCTTGCACATAGGGGTCAGTATTATAGTAGTTATATTCCTGTACATAGGGGACAGTATTATAGTAGTTATATTCTTGTACATAGGGGGCAGTATTATAGTAGTTATATTCCTGTACATAGGGGGCAGTATTATAGTAGTTATATTCTTGTACATAGGGGGAAGCATTATAGTAGTTATATTCTTGTACATAGGTGGAAGTATTATAGTAGTTATATTCTTGTACATAGGGGGCAGTATTATAGTAGTTATATTCTTGCACATAGGGGGCAGTATTATAGTAGTTATATTCCTGTACATAGTGGACAGTATTATAGTAGTGATATTCTTGTACATAGGGGGCAGTATTATAGTAGTTATATTCTTGTACATAGGGGGCAGTATTATAGTAGTTATATTCTTGTACATAGGGGGCAGTATTATAGTAGTTATATTCTTGTACATAGGGGACAGTATTATAGTAGTTATATTCTTGTACATAGGGGGCAGTATTAAAGTAGTTATATTCTTGTACATAGGTGGCAGTATTCTAGCAGTTATATTCTTGTACATAGGGGGAAGTACTATAGCAGTTATAGTCTTGTACATAGGGGGAAGTACTATAGTAGTTATATTCTTGTACATAGGTGGCAGCATTATAGCAGTTATATTCTTGTACATAGGGGGCAGTACTATAGTAGTGATATTCTTGTACATAGGGGGCAGTATTATAGTACTTATATTCTTGTACACAGGGGGCAGTATTATAGTAGTTATATTCTTGTACATAGGGGGCAGTATTATAGTAGTTATATTCCTGTACATAGGGGGCAGTATTATAGTAGTTATAATGTTGTACATAGAGGGCAGTATTATAGTAGTTATGTTCTCGTACTTAGGGCGCAGTATTATAGTAGTTATATTCTTGTACGTAGGGGGCAGTATTATAGTAGTTGGCTTGTATATGGGAGAAGGTATTGTAGTAGTTTTATTTTGTATATAGAAGGCAGGATTGAATGTGTTATTCTAAATGTGTTATTGTAGCATTATTCCTGTACATAAGACAGAAGTGTGTATAATGGCCAAAAACTATATAAAAAATTTTAATTATATTACATGATAAAGTACCAAACAAAACATGATTAAAAACATCTAAAAAGTACAAGAGTACATATGAGAAAAGACCTCTGTATCAAACCCTGATAAGTAGATACAATACATTGCAAGAATTGATGTTCAGTAAATAAATATTGCCACAAGCCCCAGTTGTAAACAGCAATATGTGCACAAAAAGGTTGTTAGAGAAAGTAATAAAGTATAACACCATGAGGTAGATAAACAAAAGATGGCACAACCTGTAAGGATGCAGCACTTTGCTGGAGTATAGTTACCACATGAAGGAAAAAAGGTCAATGGAGCAAAAGGCTAAATAAGTATGGCGCAATGTATAGGGATGCCCCACGCGTTCCATCGCAAACTGCGACTTTGCAGTTTGCGACGGAACGCGTGGGGCATCCCTATACATTGCGCCATACTTATTTAGCCTTTTGCTCCATTGACCTTTTTTCCTTCATGTGGTAACTATACTCCAGCAAAGTGCTGCATCCTTACAGGTTGTGCCATCTTTTGTTTATCTACCTCATGGTGTTATACCTTATTACTTTCTCTAACAACCTTTTTGTGCACATATTGCTGTTTACAACTGGGGCTTGTGGCAATATTTATTTACTGAACATCAATTCTTGCAATGTATTGTATCTACTTATCAGGGTTTGATACAGAGGTCTTTTCTCATATGTACTCTTGTCCTTTTGTAGATGTTTTTAATCATGTTTTGTTTGGTACTTTATCATGTAATATAATAAAAATTTTGTATATAGTTTTTGGCCATTATACACACTTCTGTCTTGTTTTTTTTCTTGGATTCATATTCAGTGTGTGGGCCTTGCTATATTATGAACTAGCATATATTGAGCAGTGCAGGGTTTTTTCTAGCATTTGAATTATTCCTGTACATAGGAGGCAGTAATATATTCTTTCTCTGAATTGTACATGTATAGCACAGGGGAAAGGTATCTAAGGCTTATCAGGTCGTGTGTTTGCATCATTTACTGATCGACAGGTCACATTCTTTGCACATTAGATTCACTTAATGCAAAACAAGAACATCTTTTGCTAGTAAGGCCATCTACCAACAATTTGTCTGTTATAACCCCACCCACATTATCTGACCACACCCACTTGTTTTGATTCCGCCAATAAAATGGGGCCACTTTTATAGTTTTTTTCCAGGGCCATTTTAAATTCCCAGTCCGCCCCTGCGCACAGCAGAACACACTGTAGCCACATGTAGGCTAAAGGACCTTTACTGACATCACAGCCATTTGATCAGTCACATGCATATCAGCCGGAGTGGTGCATAACAGTGAAGCGGGGGGGGGGGGGCATGCATAAATTATTTTCTGGCTCTGAGGAAGGCCCTGGAGGAAGATAAAAAAAGGACCTGTCATCCCCAGCAGGTAAAGCGGGTGCATTATAGGACAGCCTACCACCGAGAGAATGGTTTAATGTCCTTTAATGATACTACATACTACATAGTTCTGAGTAATGTAATGCCTTCAAGCCTCTTCTCTATTTGCAGTTATAAAGTGTTTTTCCTCCCAGATGCAGTAGGATCCCGTTGAATGACTGAGGTGTCCTCTCTGTGAAAATAAGCCTACATTTGTGTTCAACATCTATAAAAGTGTTATTCAAATATGTCACACTGCCATGTCTACAAATTGCTCTTTTCTGCCACCAACTAGTGCTTAATGTATACTTGTGCAACACCCTCGCCGATGCAAGGCAGAGGAGTGGTTGCGAATACGTCCCACCATGTAGCTTGCAGCCTGTGTAGGGTCTAGTCAGCCCCACAGCATGTCACTACATCACACTACATAGTCCTTATAGGACACAGGGGAACATTGCAGTGGTAGATCCTGCCTGGCAAGGCAGGAGTTAATTGTTTTATGTGATGTCATATGTGTCAGTCAATCACAGGTGTTATACTTTGTCTCTGTGAGCTGAGATGTAATTGGAGGAGCAGCCACCACCTGACCAGGGGAGTAACAAGATCCCTGTTGAGGAAACTTCTGGAAGTCAGTTCTCTCAGAAGAGAGTAGAGAGCAGTCAGACCTAGGAGTCTGCAGAAGCAGACTGGAGTTACTCCAGTACAGGCTCTGTACAGCAAGCATACCAGACCAGAGCAGGAAGAGCCTAGCCCCTGCCTGAAGAGTGGAACTAATAGCTAGTTTAGTGAGGAAAGGGGTATCATCCTACCTTCAAGGGTGATACCTGAAGCAACCCAGGACAAGCTGAAGCATCCTTTTAGGACACAGCTAGCTCCCAGCCTGCCCTCTGCATCCAGGCTGGCGCTCTACATCCTGTGGCTCCCTCCAACTGCATCTCAGCACTCCACTACTCTGTTAAAGGCACGTTGCTGCAGTTCCTGTCGGTTCCAATAAAGAACTGTAAGTTGTTTTTGTTCAACCTCTGCCTCCGTCTGGTCCCTGCTACTACGGCTGCCATCATCACAGGCACCCTGTCCAGTACACAGAGACTTATACTCTAGACACCAAAGGGTTGCCCCAGGGAGATCCGCTAAAGCAGCCTCTCCCATATCATTTCTTGCCAACACCACCCTGCTGGAGACCTGCCAGGCTGTAGGACAGCCCTCCGGTTCCCCATACCAAGCACCGTGACACTAGCGTGCCTAAGCCGTAACCGCCAGCCACTCAGGTACTGCGGGCCCCGGCTGACTCCAGGCCCCGAGAAAAGGCTAGGCCCCGGTGGGGGATGTTGCACTTGTGTAGGGATGCATGAAACATTTGGCACATGAATTTTCCTTCACAAGCTTCAGCTGGAAGTTAGAAGTTCCTGGGTAAGGGGTCTCCCATCAACCACTCTCACTGCAGAAGCCTCAGTGTGTTATTAGGTTGATCGCCAAATGAAAAGCCACTGTATCAATTTAAATAGCATCATGAAAATTTCATGAAATTTCATGAAAAAAAGAATAACAGGATCATCCAGCTCATCAATAACAGTCTGCTGCCCACAAATATTCCCAAACTGCATCATGTGATCATGTGTCATGACAGTTGGAAGAGTATAAAATTTAAGTCTTTGCACCCTGCGCAGGATTTAAATTTTAAATTGTGTCGCAAGCCCTAGCCCTAACATGCATCACTAAAAAGATGGCGAATTGCGGCACAGTGCATTTGAGTCGGACAATGCACTTTCTGTGAACTCCATTTACAGGGTAAGTAAATGTGCCCCTATATGTGTGATACATATAGTCAGGGGGGGGCTGTCAGGGGTGCCCCTACAACTTATGTGTGGGATCGCAGATGCACCCGTGTGTCTCCTTGTGCCCCTCTGCTTCACTGACCTCTTCGGGTTCCAGCGGCGTCTCCAATGTCCCCACCTCCTAGGGTGCGCACAATGGCTCTTTAAAATTTAAATGGCCAGTGCTGCTAGTTTGAAATGGCCGGCTGCCAATTCTGTCAAATGTCCAGCACCTTCCTGTGTCCCCTTCTGGATTTTTGTGCCTCATAGCCCTAGAGAAAGCTTTTTCTGATACCCTGTGCTTATATTGTGAATTCCCGTTGTGACCCCTGTTCCATTATTGACTCTGATCCCGTGCTGCATGCCTTGACCTTCCGCTACATCCGCGACTATGATCCTGTGCTGCCTGTCCTGACCTCCTGGCAGTCTCTGACTGCAGCCTTTGTACTTCGCCTTGGCCGCCAGTGCAGACAAAGTAGAATCTGTGGAGTGACCTGGTGGTACCATGACGCAGCAAGTCCAACCCGCTTTGCGGCGGTCTCTGGTGAAAACCAAGTACCACTTAGACTCCTCTCCCAGGTGTCGGCTTACTAAAATGAAACAAAATTGGTTAGCAAAGCCCAATGCAAAAGAGCCCGTGCACTAAAACATGTGTCACATCCTAATTACACTAAGCCAAATGGTAAACTATCTAGTGTGTTGTCAAAATGGAAATAACAACAAAATGTCTGTGCAAGAACAGCAGTAAAAAGTAGATCAAAAATATTGCCAGGTAAACATAACCATATCACCAATGGAAATTACGGCTATTGGCAGAGCATCATCTGAAAATCCGATTAGGCTGGCATAAAGATGGGAGAAAGAAAGAGGACACTGGTGGAAGGCTCCCTGCGCGTATCATTGTAGAAGACTACTTCCTCAGGGGTATATCCCTTGGCCAGCCTGGCAACAACTGTTTAAGAGGCTCCATTTTGTTTGGCAACAGGATTATAAAAATCCCAGTATAACATGTTGGTTATGGAGTTATGGTGTATCTCAACCCAAGGGCAAATATATTTTTTGAATCTGTATCACCAGGGTATATGAATAATTAGGTTCTAACATTCTTGGGTCCAGATATGTAAATATCTTGGGATAGGACCATAGCAAATGGGTCAGGTTTGGTATCAATGCAATACAGGGATTCACCCGGATCCAATGATACCAGAACACCAACCCTATGACTTCCCCTTTGCGCCATTTCTTGTGGGCCTGGATTTTACGTCTTTCACTGTGCGCCCTAAATGGTTTACTTCACTCATTGGGTCAATACGATCACGTGGATACCAAATTTGTATAGGTTTTATAATGTTTTCATACATTTACAAAAATTAAAACCTCATGTACAAATAAAATTCTTCATTTTGCCTTCTTCTTGCGCTAATAACTTTTTCATACTCCGGTGTATGAAGCTGTGGGTGGTGTCATTTTTTGCGACTTTTGATGACGTTTTCAATGCTTTCATTTTTAGGATGGTATGACCTTTTGATCACTTTTTATTTTTTTTTATATTTTTCAAAATGGCAAAAAAAGCCATTTGCGACTTTGGGCGCTATTTTCGTTACGGGTTTAAACGCAGTGAAAAAACGTTATTATATTTTGATAGGACTGGCATTTTCAGACGTAGAGATACCTAATGTGTTTGTGATTTTTACTGTTTATTTATATGCACGGCCAGATCAAAGGGGGGGCTCGGGGCCCCCACCACTTCGCCTTTAAAAGGGCCCAAATTAGGAAACGCCAACAATGTATTCGGCGCCAGGCTCCTCAGGCCGCGGGCTGAATACCACCAATGTGTCTTCCCGCCTTTGGTCTATGGCAGAGCGAGAAAACAATAAGTTCCCTGCTCTGCCATAGACGATCAAATTTAATTAAAGATGGCTGCGCCCTGCCGCTCGTTGATGTCGCAGAGTGTGACGTCACCGCGCCGCCACTCACGGCGCGGCCTGTAGCAGGGCGCCGCCATCTTTGTTTACATCCACCCGACACCATGAGGGAGGATGAGGACGGTGGGAACGATGGAAGATGAGAACAATTTCAGTATTTTATCTAGGTTTGTATATAGTTATTTTTTGGGGGGGATTATAGGGCAGTGATGGCGAACCTTTTAGAGACCGAGTGCCCAAACTACAACAAAGATCCGCTTATTTATCGCAAAGTGCCAACATAGAAATTTAATTTGTGATTTATACTCACTTCTCTGTCTCAGTTTTCATTGATACCAGCCCCTGAGGACACCAATAAAGCAGAAAATAGTCCCAGGTACAGCTGTCACTTTAATATACCTCTGTGCACAGCAAGTCCTGGGCTGTCTGGGACTGCAGGAAGATACCTGGAGTCATCTCTGGTGATGGCCTGAGTGCCCACAGAAAGGGCTCCGAGTGCCACCTCTGGCACCAGTGCCATAGGTTAGCCATCACTGTTATAGGGGGTCTCTATATTGTTATAGGGGTCTGTATTTAGTTATAAGGGACTCTATATAGTTATTTTAAGGGTGTATATCGTTATTATGGGGGGGCTGTATGTAGTTGTTATAGGGGGCTGTATGTAGTTATTATAGCAGGGCTGTATGTAGTTGTCATAGGGGTCTGTATATAGTTATTATAGGGGGTGTATGTAGTTATTATAGGGATGTATATAGTTATTATAGGAGCTGTATATAGTGATTGCTGGGGGAGCTGTATATAGTGATTGCTGGGTAAGCTGTATACAGTGATTTCTGGGGGAGCTATATATAGTGATTGGGGGAGCTGTATTTAGTGATTGCTGGGGGAGCTGTATAAAGTGATTGCTGGGGGAGCTGTATATAGTGATTGCTGGGGGAGCTGTATACGGTGGTTGCTGGGGGAGCTGTATACAGTGATTGCTGGGGGAGCTGTATACAGTGATTGCTGGGGGAGCTGTATACAGTGATTGCTGGGGGAGCTGTATACAGTGATTGCTGGGGGAGCTGTATACAGTGATTGCTGGTGGAGCTGTATATAGTGATTACTCAGGGGGTGGAGCTGTATACAGTGATTGCTGGGGGAGTTGTATATAGTGATTACTCAGGGCTCTATATAGTGATTGCTGAGGGAGCTGTATACAGTGATTACCGTGGGAGCAGTATACAGTGATTGCTGGGGGAGCTGTATACAGTGATTACTGGGGTAGCTGTATAGAGTGATTGCTGGGGGAGCTGTATACAGTGATTACTGGGGGAGCTGTATACAGTGATTACTGGGGGAGCTGTATACAGTAATTACTGGGGGAGCTATATACAGTGATTGCTTGGGGAGCTGTATGTAGTGATTGCTGGGGGAGCTGTATACAGTGATTGCTGGGGGAGCTGTATACAGTGATTGCTGGGGGAGCTGTATATAGTGATCACTGGGGGCTGTATATAGTGATTGCTGGGGGGCGGTATATAGCGATTGTTGTTCTCTGTCTATACTACATTCAATGGGGGCCTCCACCATATTTTGCGCCCGGGGGCCCCCACCAAGCTTAATCCGGCCCTGTTTATATGACTTCTAGGGAAAGGGGGGTGATTTGAATTTTTAGGTTTTTTAATGTAATTTTTTATTTTTTACTTTTTTTTATTTTTTACTATTTCTCAGACTCCCTAGGGCAGTGATGGCGAACCTTTTAGAGGTCGAGTGCCCAAACTGCAACCCAAAACCTGCATATTTTTTTGCAAAGGGCCAAAACAGCAATTCAAGCAGTAACTTATTGCAATTTTCTTGCTCCGTGCTGTACCACAACTTTCAATGGGCCTGTGAGGGCACCAATATCTTTGTCAGAAGGAGAGGAAATTTGGGTTGTCACTGGAGCTTCCCTTGACAGCCTCCTAAACAGAAAGATTGAGGGGTCGCACAGGAGGGGCTCCAATGATAACCTGACCCTGTCCACACCTCCTCTCTCTTCCTGCAGCCTCGGGTATACCAGGATGCTCTACATTAAAATAATGCTAAACATGGCAAGTCCTGAGGCTGCAGGAGGATCTCTGTCTGGCGAACTCTGCCATGGTGCAACAGCCTGAGTGCCCACTGACAGGGCTCTGAGTGCCACCTCTGGCACCCGTGCCATAGGTTCGCCACCACTGCCCTAGGGTAATTTAACTCTAGGTTGTCTAATTGATCCTACCATATACTGCCATACTACAGTATGGCGGTATATGGGGATTTTGCACACCATCTATTACAATGTGCAAATCGCACATTCCCATGCACCGCCGGCAGCCTTGCCGGTGGCGATCAAGGGGTTAACAACGGGTGTTTGCTTCATTGTGAAGCAAGCACCCGGTGAGTATGAAGAGGGCTCAGCCCGTGAGCCCTCTTCATACTCCCCCATGCGCAATAAAACCCACAGGTACGTGTTTTTGCGCTATGGGGTTAAATATAAAATTTAACCTGTGTTGCTCTTTTATCTCGATCCCCCAATCCTTAGGTCCGTGTCTCGGTTAAATACATACATATGTTTAAATTCCTCACCCCCTAACTGTGAATTAGAACAATGGTCAAAAACGTAAGAATTCAATGCTTTGTATTAATACTGACACTACTGTAACTGTGACTATATGTATGCATGTATATTCTTTACGGTAGACCAAATAAAGCTTTTAAGAAAAAAAAAAAAATTCCTCACCCTATATAATCCGATTATCAACTGTGCTTATATAAAAGGAGAACTGGTGGCAGTTTCACTGAAACAGAGAGCTAGAGAAAGGGGTCTTTCAGCCATTCTGGGTTGCGATATATTGTTGTGCCATATCCAGAGGTTGTGTGGACAACTCTAAATCACTTCCTGCGCATCCAAGAACCTGTGATAATTAATTGCATACCCCTCAGGGGTCCGAAACGTCACGTTTGCCTTCGCAATGGGGCTTATTTACTAAGGGATGTGCTGCGCACTGTTGTCGGACTCTGCGCCGTTTAAGGGGATAAAACAGCTTGTGCACGTATTTAAGAAGTATGCGCTGCAATTGTGGTGCACTCTACCCTTTTGGTGGCGTAGCTGCTACTGGCTACCATGCAACACAAATTAAGCGTGCCGTTGGACGGTCCCACTGATTGAGACTGAGAACGGGATTTATGTTTTAAATTGTGTCACACGCCCTATGTTAAAGGTGCACCACTAAAAACATGGTGAACTCTGTCGGACCTGAGCGGGGAAGAGACACATTCATGATTTCAGGCGCACAATCTTAGTGAATCGCTGCACGCAGTATTATAGACGGACAATACACGTTCAGTGAACTCAGCAAATTTGCCCCAGTATGTATGTGGCACCAGGTTATTGAGTTTATCTCTATGCAATGATTTTGAAAAAAGAATTCATGTATGGCATTATATATTTATATATCTCTTTGTTAAAGCAATTTATAAGTACCCAGCCTTAACCTTCACTGAGTCTTTTACTGAATATTTATTTTATTAAGCAGCCTACGCATCCATTCAATTACAGTTATATCCCAATTATATATGGTTGTATGTTGTGTTCAATTACTCAATGCCAAAAGAAACAAGGTATGTCACCTTAGTTACAATTCTTATATTCTGAATGATGAACTCTTAGTGGATGCAGTCCATAAGAAAACATCCTTTTCAATGATGATCAAGTAAAGTATAAAAATTCTAAATGTGAAACTAGACTAATAAATAGTGCAACATATTAGACAGATATTTAACATTATCATAGACCACAGGGATGCTGAAAGCAACTTTTTCCTTACCTCATGTACCTACTCTGTATGGCTCAGATGCAGGGGTGCACTGTAAAAAGTTATTGCAACATGAAGAGACACTGGTCAGATATAAAAAAAACAGGCTCAGCCTTAACATGCAAACTGGCTGCGTCTTTAAGGGGTTAAAGTATAATTTTTTGCAGGACAAGATGAAGTTGGTTTAGGTGTAGCAGGACTGAATTGGTCAGGTGTAGCAGGGTTGAGTTGGTCAGGTGTTGTAAGACTGAGTTGGTCAGATGTTGTAAGGCTGATTTGGTTTAGATTTAGCAGGACTAAGTTGGTCAGGTGTAGCAGGGCTTAGTTGGTTTAGGTGTGGCAGAGCTTAGTTTGTCAGGTGAAGCAGGGCTGAGTTGGCTCGATGTAGCAGGCCTGACTTGGCTAGGTGTAGAAGGGCTGAGTTGGCCACGTGTAGTAGGGCTGAGTTGGTCAGGTGTAGCAGTGCTAAGTTGGTTTAGATGTAGCAGAGCTGAGTTGGTCAGGTGTAGAAGGGCTGTGTTGGTCAGGTGTAGCAGGACTGAGTTGGCCAGGTATAGCAGGGATGAGTTGGTCAGGTGGAGCAAGGCTGAGTTGGCTAGGTGAAGCAGGTCTGAGTCAGATTTAGCAGGTCTGTGATGGTCAGGTGTAGCAGTGCTAAGTTGTTTAAGGTGTAGCAGGGCTTAGTTGGTCAGGTGTTGCAGAGGTGATGTGGGACTTCGGCAGGGGCAGACTGGCCATTGTACCCACTGGGAATCCCCCAGTGGGCGGGTTGGTCTTGGACCAGTCTCGGGCCGGTCTTGGGCTGGTCTCCCCTTCCTCTGCAACTCTCCTTAACTAATCAATAGTAACCACACTATTGCCGGGTTCACTGCTCCAAATGTTCCTTGCAGTATGTAGGTTGTACAGACTGTAAGCTTAAGAAGCGTATAACTGAACATATCACAGGTGTTAATCCTAGCACGATAGCGAGCACTCTAAATCTTTCATGCATCTCAAAACATTATAGGGAAGTCCATTCAGGCTCCATAAATGGGATGCAAGTCAAAGCTATTGAACAAGTCTCCCGACCACATCGGGGAGGAGACTGGAAAAAAGCTCTCTTCTCTAGAGAAGCATCTTGGATCTTAAATCTTAATACCCGCTTTCCCAGGGGCCTCAACTTTAAACAGGATCTCATGTATTTTTATTAAATTAACTTATCTGTAATTTTGGTTATATTTTACATAGAGATCGCACTTCCCCTGGGTTAAGCCCTTGCCCCTGGAAGGGGTGTATACATTTGCTACCCCGCACGAGTCATTTAGACTGGGTATGAGTAAGGACTAGGATGTTATAGTCTGAAACACGTTACCACTGCCCTGTTTTTGTGTTCCTGTGTCTTGTGTCTCAATGTCCGTGCTACCTGCTTCAAGCATGTTTTTATGAAGATTCATTAAATTTTCATTTTAACAGCCCTCCTCCTTTTGCTCGGAATGCTGCAATCCTTCTCTTTTGTGTAACCTATAATAGTAGTTATATTCTTAATTATTAATGTAGGTGATAAAATCCCGGTGCCCATGCCACGCCAGGAAGCAGTCGTCGATACAAAAGGGTTAGAGCAATTGAACAGATCGTTGATTTTCTCGCCTTCATCAATTCTAATGATTTACATTTAATATTTACTTTTGAACACAATCCTGTCACTATTGCTTTTTTGGATGTTAGATTGACGGGCAATGCAGCTAATGGCGCCATTTCTACATCCTTGTACCGCAAACCCACTGGCGGCAATACTTTGTTATGTATAGATAGCTGTCACCCTAAACACACTACTCGCAACCTACCCATGGGTGAATTCATTAGGGCCAAACAGGCTTCTTCCACTGATACTGCCTATTTGTCCGAAACCAAGATTATTTCTAATTGGCTACACAATAGAGGCTATTCTGCTGCCATATGCCAAAGAGCCCACAATATTGTGGATGATAAACCTAGAGCCCATTACTTGAAAAAAATCTGACACATTAAAAAAACAGTGCTCAGTACTCAATATACTCCATTATACCCAAAGATTGTTAATCTTATAAAAAAAACACCTACCAATTCTTGAATGTGACAACATGTTGAGAGCGATTCGGTCCAATGGCATTTTATGTACTTCTAGGAGGGCCCCCACCTTGGCAAACTCTTTGTCTCCTAACGCATTTTCTCACAGAGAATCCACCTCTGTGTGGTTAACATACAAAGGCAGCTACTGCTGCGGCAGCACCCATTGCAACATTTTGATGTACAAAGCGTCCACTTTTACATCTGTTGCCAACAATAAAACATTTAAACTACTGTATTTCGATACATGAACTGTGAGACCACTCATCTTGTGTATATTGCCGAGTCTACCACCTGTAGACTCCAATAGGTTGGATGTATGTACCGCAAACTAAAAGATGGACTTTCGGAACATTTCACAGGAACCAATCCTAAAACGTTATCTAGTACCCGCAATTTAACATGATTATCTAAACATTTTCGTGACACTCATTCTGGCAACATGACCACTTTAAAAATTACAGCAATTGACCATGTTCCCTTTCTCAGAGGGGTCGGTGACAAAGTTAAATCCCTTCACATGAAAGAGGCCCAGTGGATCCTTCTCTTGGATACACAGTCTCCTCTTGGGTTAAATCAAAAGAGTGATCTTCTTTATATCTATTAAATATATGTACCTTTCGGGGGCGTGGCCTGCTACCGCATGGAGACGGACGTGTGAGCCTTAGCTCCCGCTCCTGATAGCCACCTACAGCGACATTAGCGCACTAGAACCGGACCCTCCGCCACTCACATACCTCCGCCGAGACCTGGGATCCCTCGGACTATGTCCCGGCGCCCTTTCGAGGAATGGAGCGCTTTCTCTCAACGCCGGCAGGCAAAGGGTCCGCGCGCGTGTCTCCCCGCCGCAGACACGTAGCTCCGCAACACCGAGGGAGCAGAAGCAGGGACCAGGCGCCCGCTCCAAGGGGCTGGAGCCGAACTCCCGGGCAGGCGCCAGAAGTCGGGGAGAGGAGGACGAGGTCCACCCGAGCACGGCAGCACAAGTAAGTGCAACCCCCCTGCAGCAGCCGACGAGTCCTTCCCGCCACAAAAGGCAGCAGGCCTCCCATGTGCCGCCATCACAGCAGGGCCCAGAGCAGATGCCAGGACAGGGCGGTCATAAGCAACAGAACCCCTATAAGGGCTCAAATAAGCCACCAGGAGCCAGTAAGAGTGGAAACTCTCCACCCCATGTGCCCCCACTCTCCTACTCCTCTGTGGCTAAAAGTGTGGGGAACGAATCCTCTACAGGGACACCTCCCTCCCTCCCCCAGAGACAACAAAAGAAGACTCAGGCCTCAGACGGCGCTCCTGCCGCTTTCAATAGCACCTCTGGGGACTGGTCGGATCCCCTGGAAGAGGACCTGAGCACCACCCCCTCCCTCACAGGCCTGGGATCCGTACAAAACCCATGGGCCTCACCGGTTGAACCCGATAACTATGATGATCCTTTACCTACTAAGCAGGATTTCAGAGAATTGGTGGAAGTAGTAAAAGATACATTCCGCACTGAATTAAACTCGGTTAGAGATGACCTGCACTCCCTAGTGAACAGAGTGGAAGGGCTAGAGGTGGCTCATGATGACACAAGAACCTACGTGGCCAAGCTACGTGACTCCGTGGTGGACCAAACTTATGCTTTACGCGACATGAGCCGTCACATTGAAGATCTCGACAATCGCGGTAGACGCAATAATATCAGGGTGAGAGGGGTCCCAGAACCCAAGGGCCCTGAAGACGTCAAAACAATCTTGGAATCTATCTTTAACACCATTTTGGATGAGCCAGAATCGCATAGGATCAAATTCGACAGAGCCCATCGAGCTCTGGGCCCGAGAGGCTCAGCCGCAAGACCCAGGGACATTATCTGCTGTGTCACAGATTATGAGCTAAAGGAAAGAATTATGCTTAAAGCTAGAAAGAAAGACTCTCTGTTGTACAAAGGGGCCTCCATACAAGTCTACGCAGATCTATCATGGATTACCCTGCATAAAAGGCGCCAACTGAAACCGCTTCTGTCCCAGCTCAGAGATCGTGGCATCCCATACAGATGGGGCTTTCCCTTCGCCCTGCTCGCCCTGCACAATGGACAGACAATCCCGTTATCATCATACACGGACATGCCTGGATTCTGCAAGGCCCTGGGCCTCAGTCCCCCGGACATTCCGGACTGGGAGATCACTTTTCCACCGCCAGCTCCTCCCCCGGAGTGGACCCCAGTGCAGAAAAAGAGACGCCGCTCATCTCCAAGAAACCCCACGCAAGATCAAACAGCTTAAACTTCCCAGCTTGAGGAGACGATAGCATCATTGCTATCATTATGTCACAAAAATGGCCCTCTATTCCTCCATCTAGAAGCCTTTTGGTGGAGAGTCCAGGTTTGCACGTCCGGATTAGGTGCTATACAGGGACGGTTCTGAGGTGGCTCGTCTCTAAATCTCCTTTAATTTTTCATTTTTGACTGACTATCTTTTTCACAACGTCTCAACTTGCCAAGGAGATCTATTCTCCCCTTTTTTTTTTTTTTTTTTGTAGTCTCCTACATATCGACTACCTGTTTTTGGCTATCCTTGGCCGGGTCCGAGAGCTGAGAGGGTTGTTAATCTCTCCTGGCTCCCGCCCGAACCTAAAGGATGCCCCTACCGATCACTGTGCCCATAGGCACATATTGGTTATGTTTGATGCAATGTGTTGATTTTATTGTTGTCTTGTGTACCCTACCCCTACTTCCCTTATGTGTTCTCCTCAGGTTTCGCGTAGGAAAGCCAATGAGGCGACCCTCCTACACGTGTTACACTATCTTTGATCCATACGAGGGCCTCTATGGTAAAGTAAGGGACTTGTTTTATAGCGGTTCTCACCCACTTAGTTTTCCGCCATGGTTAAGTTTCTCACCCTGAATGTTAAGGGGCTTAATTCCCCTGCTAAAAGGCGTTTAGCCTTGACAGAAATGAGAAGTCAGAAAGCAGATGTAGTACTCTTACAAGAGACACACTTCGATGCATCTGGTTCCTGCTCCTTTGCTAAGGGACTATATCCCACATCCTATGTGGCATCCGGGGAGAGAAAACAAGGGGGAGTAGCCATCCTGATAGCTGCCTCATGTCCCCTTCAGGTTTCGAATGTAATATCAGACCCGAAAGGGAGATATCTTATTGTACAAGGTACACTACAGGGTACACCGCTCATCCTTTGTAACATTTATGCCCCAAACAAAGGCCAAATCCGCTTTCTGAGGCAAGTCTTGACCCGTCTCTCTAAACTACCCCGGGATGCACTACTAATGGGGGGAGACTTCAATCTACCATTTTCCCCACAGATGGATAGACTAGCTGTTAGTAGGAACCCCCCACCTGCACCTTTGGTGTCTATGACCAGGGAATTTAGAAAACTCATACGACTTCATGGACTGTATGATCTCTGGAGGGTTGACAATCCAAGAGATCGTTCATTTTCCTTTTATTCCCCACCGCATGGTACACATACAAGGATAGACTACCTATTTGGAACCATACAATTCCTCCGACTCATGCGCAAATCCACCTTGGGTCCCCTCACATGGTCAGACCATGCCCCACTAACGTTAGAAACGGCAGATAATTTTGCCGTAACGCGCGCATGTCACTGGCGACTGAATGAGTCACTTATTAAAAAACCCGAGCAGAGGGATGCGCTGGCCACAGCCATCACGGAATTTTTTCAATCTAATGCCAATGATGTGGCTCTACCAGCACTGTGGGAGGCCCATAAAATGATGGTGCGGGGGCAGTGCATCTCTCTAGCCACTGCAATAAAATCAGATAGGACCCAACAAGAAACTCAATTGACCTCCGAGCTTAAAGCATTAGAGACAGCACTAGCAACATCCCCTTCCAAGCCAGTCCTCCAGCGAATAATAGAGACAAGAGCCAAACTTAAAGAACTGGCCATGTTTCGCACGGAAAAATTGTTATTATACTCCAAACAAAAGTATTACGAAAAGGGGAATAAGGCACACACAATCCTGGCTAGACAGCTGAAAACTGAAGCCTCCAAAACACAGGCACACTCCTTAAGACGCGCGGACGGTTCTATAACCTATGACCCGAGGGAAATGGCAAATATTTTTTATGACTACTACTCTAAACTTTATCACCTGCCCGACACACTACCTCAAGACCCAATGACTAGAGACACCCGTCTAGACGCCTTCCTACAGGAATGCAATCTCCCACGCTTACCAGACGGCGCGCTGACCGCTTTAAATGCCCCCATAGATGCCGACGAACTAGCTGAAACCCTGAAAGCACTCCCTGGAGGCAAATCGCCTTGCCCAGACGGTTTAACTTACCTGTATTATCAGACATACCAGTCCATCCTAACTCCCTATTTACTTCCCCTATTTAATACTTTCTTAGAGGGCTCCCCAGTTCCAGGCAACATGACACATTCGTATATTACCTTGATCCCCAAACCGAATAAAGATCACACAGACTGTTCTAACTACAGGCCCATAGCATTGCTGAATGCGGACTATAAATTATTTACCAAAATACTGGCCAACAGGTTGATCCAATGGCTCCCGCAAATAGTTCATAAAGACCAAGTAGGCTTTGTGCCATGTAGACAAGGGGGGGATAACACTAGGCGAACTATTGACCTGATTGATGTAGTTAACAAGGTAAAGGGGGAGGCCCTGCTTTTAAGCCTGGACGCCGAAAAAGCGTTTGACCGCTTAGGTTGGCCATTCCTGTTCCGGACCCTACGGGCCTATGGGCTAAAGGGCCCCTTTATGCGAGCTGTGGAAACTCTTTATACCAATCCCTCAGCCACGATAAAATTGCCCCACTCTATTTCACCCCGCTTTCGCATCCATAACGGAACAAGGCAGGGCTGCCCCCTATCCCCCCTATTATTTGTCTTATGTATAGAACCCCTAGCGGCAGCTATCAGGAAATCGGAAAATATTAAGGGTGTCATGGTAAGAGACAAAAAATTTAAATTATCCTTGTTCGCGGATGATGTTCTACTAACACTCACACAGCCCCATACCTCACTCCCTAATCTCTACGACCTACTGGACACATACGGGAAACTGTCAGGATACAAGGTTAATATAAATAAGACAGAAGCCCTTCCAATAAATATCCCCCAGACTCAACTGACGAGACTTTGCTCTAACTTTAACTTTAAATGGCAAACCCGATCACTAACGTATCTGGGGATCCAAATCACCACATCCTATAAGACTCTATATTCTCAAAACTTCCCCACATTATTTGAAACTTTAAAACAACTGATGGCTAATTGGCACAAACTACCTCTTTCTTTTTTTGGCAGAATAAATGCAGTTAAGATGACCATACTTCCTAAATTAATGTATTATTTTGAGACACTGCCGATTCCGGTCCCTCTGAACGCATTGAGGTCACTCCAGGCCTCCATGCTTCAATTCATTTGGTCTCATAAGCGGCATAGATTAGCCCAGAAACTCCTAATGCAGCCGAGAGACAGAGGAGGGCTGGCAGTTCCAGATCTGCTTAAATATTATTGGGCAGCTCACCTCCGCAGAATCCCAGCATGGTCAACACTCTTGGCCTACTCCAGATGGATGGAAATAGAAAAGCTCTGGAGCGCCCCTATACATCCCAACTCTTTCCTATGGGCGACATCTCACATACCACCCCCCTCTCCCTTACTTGGCCCAATGAATCATACTAGATCCATTTGGCTACGTTGTGCCAAAAACTTCCCTCTGGCCTCGGAGCATTCCCCCATGACATCCTTCCTCTATAACCTGACCCTACCCACTAGTCTCACTGGACAAATGACGAAACCTTGGCATAAAGCAGGCTTATTCAGATTTGCGGACATCGCTGATTTCCAGAATAGAGAACCGCTCAGCTTCTCTATTCTAAGGAACAAATTCTCACTCCCACTCACAGCTCAGTATGGATACTTACAGATTAAATCCTATATGCTTTCCCTTTACAATTCACCAGCGGTATCACTACCTACTCTCTTTGAAATTATCTGTAAAGAAGGGTCGAGCACCAAGGGATTAATATCAGCCATTTATGCCCCGCTTAGCAATCCCTACCCTGACCACAATCCCCAGCACGATTATATGCTAAAATGGGAAACCTTTCTAGGAAGAAAACTACCACCTACAGTCTGGAAGAGGATCTGGGACAGGGCAGCCAAGACATCACAGTGTGTACAGTACAAGGAAAATCAATATAAACTCCTGATGTGGTGGTACCACACCCCAGCCTTACTGCACAGGATCTATCCTGACACTAGCGATGCGTGTTGGCGCTGTGACTCTCAGGGTGCCAATATACCACACATCTTTTGGTCCTGTCCCCAAATAGGTAGCTACTGGAAAATGGTAGGGTCGGTAATAGAATCTACCCTGGGTAAAGCAGTACCCTTAGACCCCAGTGTATATCTTCTGAATATCCTCCCTGACACCTTGGGCAAGCAATCAGCTAAACTACTTTTACACCTCCTCACAGCGGCAAAGTGCCTAATCTCCTCGAAGTGGAAACAAGCGTCTCCCCCTTCCCGAAAAGATTATTGTGTTAGGATACAGGATGTTCGTACAATGGAGCATTTGACAGCCTTGTTGAACAACAAACTAGAGAGTTTTAATTTAGTGTGGGCTCCATGGGATGACTTCTGGAGAAGCAGAGACATTCTCTGAGTAACAATGCTCTATCAATGGCCAATAGACCTTTTGATGCGCCGTATTAGGGATACCTGAACCGACACCCAACTTCCCCTTTGTGTTTTACCCTTGTCTCGTGTTTATATAGTGTTCAGCCAACACCGCCTTACTGTTACACTGTTATCTTGTTATACGGTTTTTATGTTTTACAATAATATACTATCCTGGCTGCGACCAGGGATACTCCAGTCATTACTATGTACAATGCTATATTTTGCTATGAAACATGGAATGTCTATAAAAAGGAAAAAATCAATAAAAATACAGTTAAATAAAAAAAAAATATATATGCACCTTTCATACTTCTCCTAGGTGTTTACCTTTTACCTAACATGTATATTTTACTTACTATTGTGCGGTTATCTTGTTCCCTAATTATTCTGGTACCTCCTGAGCATGAGGGGCAGCTCCTCTCTTACTTAGGTCAGGCTTCCTCATTTGATTTTGTAGAGGTATGGTTATGGACCCAACAGTCTGAAACGTGTTACCTTTTTTCAGTTTTTCCATGGAATCCTTGGTTTTTAACATGTCTTAAATAAAAACTATACTTTTAATCTTTAGTAGTTATATTCTCGTTCAGTATTATAGTTATTATATTCTTGTACATAGGCGGCAGTATTATAGTAGTAATATTATTCTACTTTGAGGGCAGAATTATAGTTATATTCTTGTACATAGTGGGCACTATTATAGTAGTTATATTCTTGTACAAAAGGGGCAGTATTATAGAAGCTATATTCTTGTACAATGGGGGCTGTATTATAGTAGTTATATTCTTGTACATAGGGGGCAGTTTTATAGTAGTTATATTCTTGTACATAGGGGACAGCATTATAGTAGTTATATTCATGCACATAGTGGCCACTATTATAGTAGTTATATTCTTGTACATAGGGGGCAGTATTATAGTAGTTATATTCTTGTACAATGGGAGCAGTATTATAGTTATTATATTCTTGTACAATGGGAGCAGTATTATAGTTATTATATTCTTGTACATAAGGGCAGTATTATAGTAGTTCTATACATGAACATAGAGGGCAGTATTATAGTAGTTATATTCTTGTACATTGGGGGCAGTATTATAGTAGTTATATTCTTGTACATAGGGGCAGTATTATAGTAGTTATATTCTTATACACAGGGGGCGGTATTATAGTAGTTATATTCTTGTACATAGGGGCAGTATTATAGTAGTTATATTCTTATACACAGGGGGCGGTATTATAGTAGTTATATTCTTATACGTAGGGGGAAGTATTATAGTAGTTATATTCTTGTACGTAGGGGGAAGTATTATAGTAGTTATATTCTTATACACTCACCGGCCACTATATTAGGTACACCTGTCCAACTGCTCGTTAACACTTAATTTCTAATCAGCCAATCACATGGCGGCAACTCAGTGCATTTAGGCATGTAGACATGGTTAAGACGATCTCCTGCAGTTCAAACCGAGCATCAGTATGGGGAAGAAAGGTGATTTGAGTGCCTTTGAACGTGGCATGGGTGTTGGTGCCAGAAGGGCTGGTCTGAGTATTTCAGAAACTGCTGATCTACTGAGATTTTCACGCACAACCATCTCTAGGGTTTACAGAGAATGGTCCGAAAAAGAAAAAACATCCAGTGAGCGACAGTTCTGTGGGCGGGAATGCCTTGTTGATGCCAGAGGAGAATGGGCAGACTGGTTCGAGCCGATAGAAAGGCAACAGTGACTCAAATCGACACCTGTTACAACCAAGGTAGCCAGAAGAGCATCTCTGAACGCACAGTACGTTGAACTTTGAGGCAGATGGGCTACAGCAGCAGAAGACCACACCGGGTGCCACTCCTTTCAGCTAAGAACAGGAAACTGAGGCTACAATTTGCATAAGCTCATCGAAATTGGACAGTAGAAGATTGGAAAAACGTTGCCTGGTCTGATGAGTCTCGATTTCTGCTGTGACATTCGGATGGTAGGGTCAGAATTTGGCGTCAAGAACATGAAAGCATGGATCCATCCTGCCTTGTATCAACAGTTCAGGCTGGTGGTGTCATGGTGTGGGGAATATTTGGCACTCTTTGGGCCCCTTGGTACCAATTGAGCATCGTTGCAATGCCACAGCCTACCTGAGTATTGTTGCTGACCATGTCCATCCCTTTATGACCACAATGTACTCAACATCTGATGGCTACTTTCAGCAGGATAATGCGCCATGTCATAAAGCTGGAATCATCTCAGACTGGTTTTTTGAACATGACAATGAGTTCACTGTACTCAAATGGCCTCCACAGTCACCAGATCTCAATCCAATAGAGCATCTTTGGGATGTGGTGGAACAGGAGATTCGCATCATGGATGTGCAGCCGACAAATCTGCGGCAACTGTGTGATGCCATCATGTCAATATGGACCAAAATCTCTGAGGAATGCTTCCAGCACTTTGTTGAATCTATGCCACGAAGAATTGAGGCAGTTCTGAAGGCAAAAGGGGGTCCAACCCGTTACTAGCATGGTGTACCTAATAAAGTGGCCAGTGAGTGTACATAGGGGGCGGTACTATAGTAGTTATATTCTTGTACATAGAGGGCAGTATTATGGTAGTTAACTTCTATAATACTGTCCTCTATTTTCAAGAATGTATCTTGTATATGGGAGGAGGTATTGTAGTAGTTTTATTTTGTATATATAAGGCAGGATTAACTTGTATCTTCTAAATGTGCCTTATTCCTGTACAAAGGTATTTAAAGCTTACCAGCTTGTGTATTTTTAGCATTTACTGATCTACATGTCACATTCTTTGCACATTAGACTCACTGAAGATGTTCTTGTTTAGCATTAAGGACATCTACCAAATCTACAATTTGTCTATGCTAACTCCACCTACATTGTCTGACCACACCTACTTGTAAGGTAGGGACTTCTAAACTGTAAATGGAGTTGCCTGGAACATCAAAAACCGTCCACTTTTACGTGGCAGCTCCTACACACTGAACAGTGAGGGGTTAATGCAGGCACTGAGGGTGAGCACCAGCAGACACCAGGGGAGGGGACACATCTAATTTCCTGCTGTCTGAAATGTGTCTGCTGCTACCTGAGGACTCTTCTTCTGCTCCTCAAGTCTATCTCCCAAGAATCCCTCTCTGCAGCACGGGAACAACAAGTGCCCCAGGGATGCTCCTCCCCCACCCTCCAGCAGTGTCTCTTTCTTGTGGCACAATGTAGCCTGCTAAGAGTGGTATGGGTGTAGGAGGCAGTTGGTGGAAGCCTTCTTCTCAGACCTCTCCTCCTGCAGTCACAGCCAAGACGTGCTGACACATCTTACCGTGACCTGTCCTGGCTGCCTAACGTTCAGTCCTCTTGCTTAAACCAGGCCTTCTTTGCCATTGGCACAGAAGGATAATTCAGTCTCTTGAATTATCTCTATATTGCAATGATTATCATTATCTCTATATGCATAATCTATATTATAGATCAGGAGTATACAACCATTTTTGGCCCAAAGGCTTCTCATAAAGTTCAACCTCAATGGGTCACATAACTTTAACCTTTACTACAACAGAACCAACTAGCGAAGTACAACACAAAATACCATCCCAGAACTTATAAATACCCAACTAAAGCACTGAATATCACCCCAGTCATAAGAGCAGACCTCGGCTCCATGAACTTTGGTTCATTCCTTATAGTATTCAAAAGCATTTTAAGCCCTACATCTTCATCTGCCCATGCGGGAGTCATGCTCCTGACTCCACAGTATCTTGTTAGAAGACTCTTCACCCAGTAGACCAGGCTATGTGGAAGCATGGGAGACTGAGCTGTTGACTGACTAACGAGGGATGGGATGAGGCTTTCCTGCTCTCCCATTAGATGCCCCTACCCTGCAGAGCCCAGTAGAAAAACTATAAATTGTTGTCACGGTGATAACAGTGTTCCCTCATCCTCAACAAGACCTACCAAGAAGTTTCTGAGGTTTGCTAGAAGTGCAGTGTGGAGGTTAGCTATACCCAGGGCCAGCTAGAGGTTTGGAATGGCCCCAAGGCAACAGATTTTAGGGTCCCCTGTTCCCTAAAATATTCCCTAGTTTATCATCCAAACAGCAAACTCATGGTTATTTTATCTACAGCCCAACCATTACAATTATACCCCTGAGGTAGTCACAATTGTATGCTGATATGCGTGGGGTCCGCCTCCTTCTCCCTGACTCTCTATCTACCTGTATCCTTGCATATATGCATCTGCACGGGGACCTAGGTTTGGTAAGTCATCATACTCTTTACATTTTGTAGGCATGTTTCATGCCAATTGGTTGCCTGTTCATTGTATTCATACGTTCATACTGATTCCCATGTTGGGACCTTTGTTATTTGCAGTCACAGTGTATTAGGGGGCATCTGGGCTAGCACCGTTGTTAGCCTTGGTCAGATTCACACAATCACCTTGTGTGTATTTTAGTGTTTGTCCTGTTTTGATGTATTATACCTTTTTATGCCCTTTATGCGCAATTCCTTTTGGTCTTTTGTTATTTATCTATAGACATGGTTATTGTCACGCCGCTGCCTGGTCACGTGAATTGGGGTGTGACTGTATAGGTTAATTTAGCCTACTCAAACTTGCGCTCACCTTTCACTCATAAATCACACCTCATACAGCTCCAGCACTCCAGATATGATCCGCTGCCACCACTTATTGCATTTATACTGGGACCAATAAGTATCCCACTCTACATCCAGTCTTGCTTCTCAAGCAGTCACCTTGTCACACCACTAGACATGCACACTCAGCTCTCTAGCAGTCACACAGCTAACCACACTTTACAAAGCTATGACTTTGCAGAGAATACAGGGACCAAAATTAAAGTAAAAAGTTTTAATTACAAAAAGCTGTTCAGTGCGTAAAAAAAGATGTTAAAAACATTTCAAAATAAAATATCAATACGGCAAAACAGTTAGAAAATAAAAGGGAGAGAAATAACAGAAACTTACAAATAAATAAATTCCTGGTTCCGTGGAGGTGGGAGAATATGGAACAGAGAAGATCTTTGTTTAGTTAAGGTTTCAGAGCCTCCCATTGATGAATTAGTCCACCGGGTCATTCAGAATTGGACAAAGTGTGGAGGTGGAGAGTCTTTGGCTCATACACACACTTCATTTCCCCAGTCTGAGTAGAGGCATCATTGTGGCTCATGCTTGGAGCCTTACTCATCGTGACACCCCTGGTCTGCTCTAGGACCTCTCCTTGAGTATCCACCAGATCCACCATAGAGCTTTAAGGTGTAGATTCAGAGTCTCCATCCTGGCAGCCTCTAACACCCATCATCATATCTGCTGACTGCAGGGTTATCTCTGGGGGCCCATTCACCACCCCTCCCTCTCAGCTTCCTCATAATGGGACTCCTCTGGTTCTAGTGCAGGCATAGCCTTGCTCTTGCTACCCTGTCCTCCGTCCCAGAATTGTCCCCTTGGGCTTCTGTCCATTTTCTAATATGATTGTTGTACATCAGGCACATACACAAATGTAATTTTCCCCAAATTATTTCCTAACAATACATCCACAAGCAATTCTTGTGACACTCCCACTTGTCTGATACCTCTACCAGAACCCTATTCCTTAAAAACCTTGGCATCCCCTTCACAGGCAAATTCTTTTTTGGAATGATGTCCTCAGGGTTTATAATCTCAGGGCGAACTAGATAGTAAGTGGCCCCTGAGTCTCTTAATCCCTGGGTGACTCTGTCACTCACCATCACAGTCTGCATGTGGTGCTGTAACTTTTCCATATCAACAGAAAGCAGCATGACTACTGGTGCTGTAGAGTAGACAGTCGCCCCTCTCTCTGGGCCCACAGACCTCAGAAGACCCACTTTGTTGCAATTAAAGCATTTAATACCCCCCTGATTTATAGACTCCCTCAGTGTAATGTTCTCACCCATTTTAGAGACAGAAGGCTGTGATGTTGTCCTGGAATGTTTCTCCTTCCAGCTTGTGGACCTTTTGGAGGATGTTTCCCTCTTGGATTCAGGCATCCAGTTGGCGGTACAGGAGTCTGCAATCTGCACAGCTTCATTCACAGTCTTAGGATCCCTATCTCAAACAAACTATTGTACATCCACAGTACAAATGTGCAGAAATTGATATTTTATCATGAGATCTTCCAGCTCCTCACAACTGTTGACTGAAAGTTCTCAAATCCACTGTAGAAAGGTAGTCCAGAAGATGCCTACTGCATCAGTGTAGCTGTCAGTTGGTCCTCGCTTTACACTCCGGAATTTCTTGCTATACACCTCTGGAGTTAAGTTGTACTTTTTAATCAGAGCAGCTTTTATAGTGTCATAGTCCACATCAAGCTCAAAAGGAAGGTCAGCAAATACTTCAGGGTCATTCAGGATTGGACATTGGACAAAGTGTTAATGAGGGGGAGAGTCCAGGAATAATTAAACAGTTCTTTGTTTCCAAGTCCTGATGTAGGGATGGGAGTAGGTGAAGAGAAGAGGGACCAAATGTCTTAAGAAGTCATCACAGAACATTCTTAAGGTCAGAGTTTATCAGGCTGTAAAGAGTTGTAAAAGCTGCCTGGACGCTTCAATAGATGTCAATTGTCATATAGTTAAACAAATCTTACACATTCAAGATTAACATTTCCTTGATAGTTATATTATATACAGCCCCTCATGGTTATATTATATACAGCCTCTCATGGATTATATTATATAAGATGAACTCATCCCCCGTGGCTTCATTATGTACAGACCCTATAACACCATGCATTGATTATATACAAATGTGATCAGTAAATGAGAACAAAAAGAAAGTAATACTCCGCTCAGTCTTCAACTCAGGTGCACCAGGGCTCCCACTCTCCGGTCTTTGTTCCGCTCTTCTGCTGGCAGCCGCGCAGTGACTTCAGTCTAGAGATGCAGGCCGGTGTCCTTCAGTGCAAGGAGTACCACTGTGTAGCTCCATCACCCAGGCACTGCCAGGCTGCTGGGGCCTGGGATTTGGCCATGTAGCCACTTTGCATTGCTCGTGCAAAAGTGTGTAGTGTTGGGATTTTTCCTCCCCATCCTTCCTTTTTTCCCTCCCTCCTCACTCCTTTACTGCCTGTTATCAGTCTTTTATGTCTCATTCGAACTCTCTGATAAAATACTCTTTAAGTGGGTTCCCACAAGGACTCTGCATCTATACCACTGTTTGGATACCTTGTATTCTTTTGATTGTTCATTTTGTGATAGTACACATTAGCTTGCAATGGCTTTGGTCCTGTGGGACCACTACCATGGATGATGTTGTATTTTACAGCTACTGCGCAGAGCTGATGCCGGTTCAGCGCTGCATAGCAGCCGAACCGGCATCGTTAGCCGCGGGATTTCAGCGGTAATTTACCGCTGACATCCCCGGCTAACACCCGCCGTCGGAGTGGGCTCCGATCGCAGGTGTTTAACCCGTTAAATGCCGCGGTCAACGCGACCGCGGCATTTAACATGCCTTCTGGGGGTCTTTACCCCACGATCGCCCCCCCCGCACCGTTTTCGGGGGGGGGGGCAATCGCTGTTTTGGCTCCTCTGGGGTCTGATCGGGACCCCAGAGAAGCCTGGAGGGTTTACCTTTAAGATGGCGTCTGTGACGTCATCTTAAAGGCAAAGTGTTAGCCTATGCATCTGCATAGGCTGGCACTGCTAATGCCCTGCAATACATTAGTATTGCAGAGTATTATCAAGAAAAAGCAATCAGATGATTGCTTGTTCATATCCCATGGTGGATCATGTAAAAAATGTACAAAATAATGTTTTTCAATAAAAAATTACTTTATAAATCACTAAAAATGCCCATAAACCCCAAAACATATAAAGAGACATATAACGCTCAAAAAAGTCTAAATCATAACACAAACCCCACATATATAGTATCACCGCGTCCGTAACAATCCATAGAATAAAACTAAATAACTATTGAACCCATATGATGAACGCCGTAAAAAAAAACCCGTCAAAACCCCGCCAAAAATTATGATTTTTACCTATTATATCCCACTAAAAATGCAATAAAAAGTGATCAACAAAACATATGTACTCCAGGATGATATTGTTGCAAAGAACAACATGTCCTGCAAAAAACAAGCCATCAACCAGCTCTGTAGCCAAAAACGTAACAATGTTATGAAACTTGGAAGACAGTGATGCAAAAATGATAGATTTTTCCCCACATTAGGGTTTTATTTGGCAAATTTAGTAAAACATAAAAAAAAAATATTCATGTCTGGTATCCCCGTAATCGTATCGACCCATAGAATAAAGATAACATGATTATTAGGCTAAATGTTGAACACGAAAAAAAAAAAAGTAAAAAATCCAGTACAGAATTGATGCTTTTCTACTCATGACCTCAAAAAAAGTTCCAAAATTTTCAACAATAGGAGATACCAACCCCAAAATGGTAACACTGGAAAAAGCATCTCGTCCCGCAAAAAAAATGCCGTCACATGGCCCAAATAACGGAAATTATTTTTGTAAATAAACGCAAAACTTATCAGCCAAAATTTACCACTAAAATGAAGTACAACATGTGGGGAAAAAACAATCTCAGAATCGCTTTGATAAGTAACAGTGTTCAAAACTTATTACCACAGGAAGAGACACTGGTCAAATTTCAAAAAAAAGTTGCGAGCCTTAACCTGCAAACAGGCTGCGTCCTTAAGGGGTTAAGAAACGTTTTTAGAGATAAATATCAATATAGAAACATAAAATAAAACTGCAGTCAAACAATACAGACCCCAGACCAGACAAAGAATTAAAAAGATCCCAAATCAAATAAATGATGAATAATAATACAGACGCAGAACAAATCTATGCGAACTATGTGAACCCCTTAAGGATGCAACATTTTTTTCATTTCTGAGTTTCCAAAGCTTTTTTGTTTTTCTGTATACAGAGTTGTATGAGCGCTTCTATGTAACAAATTGTACTTCCTAGTGATTCCCTTACAGGCCCTTTTTCGTTTTCGGGTTTCTGTCTTTCACTCCTCTCATTCCAAAATCGATAACTTTTTTATTTTTCAATTAACAGAAATGAATATGGGCTTTTTATCTGTGGAACAAATTACTTTTTTGAGGTGCTATTTAATATTCCATGCAAGTGCATTGAAATTGGCAAAAAAACTAATTTGCAGCATTGTCTTGCGGCTCTGTTTTTACGGCTTTCATTCTGAAATCCAAATGACACCCCCCCCCCCTTTATTCTTTTGGTCGGTACGATCACACGGATACCAAATTTATATCAGTTTTATTGGGTTTTAAAAAATTTTATCTTTTGTGCAAAAAATAATAAAATTTGACATCTTTCCAAATTCTGAGGCCAATAACTTTTTTACACCTATTTCTTGCAATATGGGCTGACATTTTAACCACTTAACCACGACCTTTTTCGTTTTTGAGTTTTCATTTTTCACTGCCCACCTTCAAAAATCCATAACTTTTTAAAGAGCTATGTGAGGGCCTGTTTTAAGCATTACAAATTGTACTTCATAGTGATGGTATTTAATTACGTGGGGGCTATTTTCCATTACAGGGTTAAGTGTGGGAAATAATCGTTATAAAATTTTGATAGATTGGATATTTTGAGATGCGGCAATACCCAACATGTTTATGATTATTTATATCAGTTCTAGGGAAAGGGTTGATTTGAATATTTATGTTTTAATTGCTATTTTTCAGACCCCCCATGGTACTTTAACCCTAGGTTGTCTGATTGATCCCACCGTATACTGACTTACTATATGTGGATTTTATACATCATCCATTACAATGTGTAAATCATAGTGTGACCCGAGGTTGTCATAGCAACAGATTGCCGCTCCCTGATGACATGATAGGAAACAACAAACTAAACCAACATGTTGATGCCCAGGGGCTGCTGGCTTTTTAATGCCGCCAGCAATCAAAGGGTTTAAACTGCGATCAGTGCTAGCAGCAATGGTGGGTGTTGCCGTTGGGTGTGTTGCTTTACGACCCATATGCAACAAACTCCATGAAACATGGCTAACTCCATCTGACAGTGACTCCCCAGCTGTGCTCTGTTATGGCAGTCTCCACTTTACTTGCTCACCCCAGCCCTGTAATTAACCTGGTGCTGAGAGTTGGCATCTTCCTGTCAGCTAACTGCTTCTTCAGCCCAATCCAACCTTAACCCACTCTCACCTTTTAAAATTCACTGCATCCGCATCTATGCTCCCTGTAACCTAGAAGTGGTGGACTTATTGACCCCCAGGTCCTGCCACGGTTTTATAGATTACTTTAATACCTGACTTCTTCACTTTCTCTCCTCTGACATCCCCTCCATCATCAGAAGTGACTTTAAAATACCCATTGATATAGCTCATGCTCTTACCTCTAAACTCCTCCTTCTTACCTCCTCCTTCAGCCTCTCAAAATGAGGGCCATATGCTAGACTTAATTTTCACCCGCTTCTCTATCCAACCTTTCTTTTGGTACGCTCCTCCTATCCGACCACAACTTACTCACTTTCTCCACCACTCTGTTTCCAACCACTCCTGCAATTCACAGACCTATACACCCACATAGGAATCTCAAACATCTTGATATATGCAAACTCTCAAAGACTCTACAATCTCTCTCTTCCATATTCTCACACAAGGAGGTAGAAACGGCTGCCACCTTCTAAAACACCACCAACACCTCAGCCCTGGCTCTGTAGCTCCCCTTTCTCTCACAACAACCAAACCGGCAACCATTGAACACCAACCTCCAAAACATCTGAGGAAAAAGTGCCAGAAGTGCTGACGGCATTGGAAGAAATCTTCTCCAAGGAAGACCTACTGTCATACAAGCAGTCTGTCTTTATCTACAAATCTGCACTTATGTCTGCTGAACAGGATTATTTCATTCATAGTATATGTTCTCTATCTCACAACCTCAGACAATTATTTTCTACCTTTAACTCACTTCTGCAACCACCTCTCCCATCTCTGCTGAGGACTTTGACTCACACTTCAAAAACAAAATAGACAGCATCATGGAAAATTTCAGTCTTCAATCCTTGCAACCCACCCAAAATATCCATTTAAACCAACTTCTCTTCCCTAAATGATGAGAAAGTTTCCTCCATGCTGTCAAGCTCACATCTCACTACTTGTGCCTTTGACCCAATTCAATTGCTTCTTAGCGCAGCTCTAACTCATCTCTAATATTTCACTATCCACTAGTATTGTTCAATCTTCCTTTAAACACACAACTGTCACACCCATCCTAAAGAAGCCATCTCTGGACCCGTCTTCTCTGCTGAGCTATTGCCCTATCTCACTACTTCCATTTGCTTCAATACTCCTGGAACACCATGTCCATCTGGAACTATCCTCCTACCTCTTCTCCAACTCACTAAGTACAATCTGGTCTCCAACCCAACTATTCCACTGAGACTTCCTTAACTAAACTCCCCGAGGACCTATTTTCCGCAAAGGCAAAACACCACTACTCTGTTCTTCTACTTATTGATCTGTCCTCTGCTTTTCACAATGTTGACCATTCTCTCCTGCTACAAACACTTTATTCCCTTGGAATCACTAACCTGGCCATTTTATGGACCTCTCTAACCGGACATTCAGTGTCTATCCCTCACATATCACCTCTACACCCAATCCCCTCTCTGTGGGCGTCCATCAAGGCTCTGTCCTGGGAATCCTACTCTTCTCCATTTCTCCATCCTCTGTCCTAGGACAGCTCATTAAGTCCCACAGCTTTCAATAACACTGCTATGCAGAAGACAGATAGATCTATATTCCTGGCCATATATCTCCTCTCTTCTAGCCAGAATTCCAGAGTGTCTATCAGCCATATCCTCCTCCTTTTCTTCCCGTTTTCTAAAACTCAACATGGACAAAACAGAACAAACAATATTTTCAGCACCTAATGCATCCCTCCTGTATAAATTACCAAAGAATTTTGAAAATTCATCATGCTCCTTACAAACTGGGCCCTTAATGTGAGATTTATAAAGAATAGTAGGAGTATGAGGGTGAATGGCTTTGGCCAATCAGGCTCTGCATTTTCCTTCATATTCAAAGAACCCTTTCTGCGTTCTCGGGCACATCAGTATTTATGGTCACGAATAGAAAAGATCTCTTGATGATGGGAGTATATTTAAAATTTATAAAGGTTTTATTATGTTTTAATACATTTTTAATAATTAAAACCTTTTGTATAAATAAATATGCCTTCATTCTTGCTCTGGGTCCTGGTCATATTATTAGCATCAGGACCCAGAGCACAGTGGTGTCTGGAGAAAAAAAAAAAGGACATGGAAGACTGCTCCAGGTGACTGTATCAATCGAAAAAAATTGTAAATCCCCCCCTTAGTTCTTTAAATTAATAAACATAAAATGCATAAACCATAATCTATCATTAACAAGAAGTAGAGTGTCACAAAAAACAACCTAAAATTACTTGAGTAACAAAGTGTTCTGGAGTTATTGCTGTATAAAGTGATACATAGCAGTTAAAGCCCAATTTTTTTTCATTTATTTTTATTAATTTTATTCTTTACAGGGTTAAACAACAATGTACATAGAGATTTTAATCATGTGACAAGAAGCATAAAATTTGTTAGACCAGAAGATATTTATTCTGCTGTACTGGATGCCTTATTCACTTAATTATTCAAGTGATACATGTTGTGCTATGGAACATAATCACTCGTTCCACACTGAAGTCCTTAATTGTGCAACAGCTGCTTATTTTCCACTTTCAAATTATCCTGAAGTGTACACTGCATGGCAAGCAGGTTATATCGCCAGGTCAAAACGTTGACCTCAATTCTTTTTTGTTTTGCCTCTACACAAATAATATCATGCTATTTCTTCATGTCATTTCAACTTGCAAACAAATTTGTATTGATATTTATCCTTAACTCCTTAAGGCCCAAGCCTTATTTTTTTAAAGTAGACCTGTCAGGTCAATTAGGGAGCCTAAACCAACTACGGGTCTTTATGGACTTGTGGTTTAGGGTCCCAAATGGACCTGTATGAGGGCCGTACGTGGTTTTGAAAAATAAATGTTCATACATCCCTAGATGTGAGTCCAATGAGGCACATATTGCCTAATACGGTGCTGGCTTAATTCCGCATGCGCCTAACCTAAGGTACAGTGAAGCCAGGGTGTACTTTTTAAAGACAATTGCTGAAAAAACATACAGGATGATTTGGGACACCAAACCACAGGTCCAAATCCTACAAATAATGTCATTTTAGTACCCAATATATGGTACCAAGTCCATGCCACAGTGAAAAGTCAAACCTCTAGTATTTATGGTGTGCTCATGGATTTTTGGAACACTGCGTATGGCCCTAATTTTTGACAGTACACTGAGACCCTGAGACCCTGAGATTATGTCCACAGAACCACACTCCAAAACTAAAAGTAGGTTATACACTGTGAATACTTTAATGCGTGCCCCGTTGACATATGCTGGGCATGACATATTGGGAACCCAAAGAAGTTGTTTCTGGGAAAATAATGCAATTTCTATTTTTCACTGCTCAGCTGTGTGTTTATTTTTTAAAAATACATTAAAAACACCACCTGTGGGATCATAATGCTTACTACATGCCTTGATAAATTCCTTGAGAGGTCCCGTTTCCAAAATGTGGGTTACTCTACTCTGTTAGCACCTCAGAAGTTTTGCAAAATAGGCATTAAGCAATCTGTGAAAAAGTTCCTTTCCTTCCATGCCCTGCTCAGTGCCCACAGTGAGTTATCCTGGGTATAACAATGTTATATATGTGGGCATAAACTATGGGTTGAGAATCCATTTCAACCCTATAAAGAAAAAGCTCTAAACCACTTAAAATGTATAATTATTATTGATCAATATACATATATTTTCCAAATATTTAAGTAAATTTCAGATTCAATATTTGTAGAGGACAATTCATCTTCATAAGCCTACATTCATACACATGTATGAGGGACGTATATACGGCTGATATCCGTAGCCCGGGAAAAGATAGGACATGTTCCTATAGAGAGGGGCGGGGGTTAGCAGCGCACCTCCTCCTCCTCTCCCTGTGCGCTGCCGTCTGCCCGCCGTGCTACGGTACGGTGGGCAACGGCAGTGTGCATGTAGCCTGAGAGTTTTCAAAGTTCTATTTATTAGAAACTCCCAACTAATTTTTAAAATTGCACCCCTCGAACTATTCAGTCTTTGTTATAAACAGTCTTTGTTAAGCTTGTTAAGACAAGCTTGTTCTTGTCTCGAAGAATTAAAACAAAATGGAGGTCCTTTTTGGAATATTTATGACAATAAAATGATTATTTACTCCGAAAATTTAGACGTTCATGCAGGATAAAATGAAAGAACACATAGCAGATTTTTCTTACGACTACAGCAATACTCCACAAATCATTGTAAACAACTTTAGGGGGCACAAAGCAGAGCGCAGAAAGGAGCCATTGAGCTTTTAGAGGGCAGATTTTGATTGCGTTGTTTTCAGATGCCATTATATATTTGAAAAGTTACTGACCTACGAGAACAGTGAACCACCCCTATAAATGATCCTATTCTTGAAACGACAACACCCAGAGAATTTATCCACGTTGATATTGAGCTTTTTACCATCACAGATACTTTATAGAAAGTATTTACATGGCGTGTGCAAGTGATAATCTTTTTCCAAAAAACCTTGCTTTGGCTCCTAAATTTTTATTTTTAGAATCGGTTGGTAAATGCAGAAGGCAGAAGTAAATGCACCCCATAGTTTGTTACGCAGTTTCTCCTGAATACAGTAATATCCCACATGTGATCACAAACCGCTGTATGGACGCACTGCGGGGCTTGACAGGGAAGGAGAGTTTATTGGCTGGAACAGATTGCAGGCACTACATCCCATTGGTTGAGCCCCTAATATAGTAGGGCAGTAAAAACCTGCAAAGAGTGGACCCATTTTAAAAAATAGACCCCTCAAGGATTACAGTAACACTATAATTAATTGTGCAATACCTCGTTGTTTAACCTTTAAAAACTTTTTAAAGGGAGGGTCGCAAAAATATCTATTCAGTAATTGAATTTTTTTATTTTTTATTTTATACACCAAATAGCATAAATAACATGCTCCTTATGTTCTATGGGTCAGTATGGTTACGGTGATAACCGATTTATATAGTTTTTTTATGTTTGACTTAATAAAAACTAATTTGGATAGAAAAATTCCTTGATTTTGCATTGCCGTCTACTAAGCGGCATAATATTTTTTTTATCTTGATATTATCTTGATTGAGCTGTTTAAGGGCTTACTTTTTTGAGGGAAAAGTTGTGCTTTTTATTGGTATCATGCAGAGGTACTTTTTGGTCACTTTTTATGGTGTTATTTTGTTTGGATAATTGCGCAAAAATCATAATGTATTTATTTTATTTTTTTTAAGGCGTTCACCATATGGTTTCAGTAATGATTTTATTTTATTGCACGGTTGTTGCAATTTAGCCAATATATGCTTTTGAGTGGTGAATTTCACGTTTTATTGTGTTTGGGAGTTTCACACTATTTGGGCATTTAATGGACTTTTATTTTGGCATTACATTTTTTTTTTAAATAAAACTTATTTTTTACAATTTTTTTGTCCCTTACTGGCATTTGAACAAGTGATCACATACAGCTGGCCTCATGCACTGATCGTACAGGCTCTGCTTCTGAGCCTGTGTGATCCACGTGACATTGGGGAACCTCATGGTGGCCAAAACAGAAGCTCATCATGACTTTCCTCAACGTCATGGTGGCTTAAGGGGTGGCTTAAACCTCTCTAAAATCAAACTTTCCACTTAGGAAGCAACACTGATTGACAGTCAATTTCACATGCCGTTGTTCAAATGGAATAGACAACAGGTGGAAATTATTATCAATCAGCAAGTTATAGACCACTTCTCAGTACCTACGCTTTCTGACTGATGTTTTGATCAATTTTGAATGTTGGTGGTGCTTTAACATTTATGGTAGCATTAAAACGGACTCTACAACCCACACAAGTGGGTCAGGCAGTGCAGCTCATCCAGGATGGTACATCTATGGGAGTGGTAGCCAGAAGGTTTGCTGTGTCTGTAATCTCCAGAGGCTGCAGGTCCTACCAGGAGAAGGGCCAGTACACCAGGAGATGTGGAGGGGGACGCAAGAGGGGAACAACCCAGCAGAAGTACCGCTTCCTCTGCCTTTGAGCAAGGAGGAACAGGAGGGGCACTGCCAAAGCCCTGCAAAATGACCTGCAGTAGGCAACAAATGTGCATGTGTTTGCACAAACGGTTAGAAACAAAATCTATGAGGATTGTATGAGGGCCCGATGTCCACAGATAGGGGGTTGTGCTTACATCCCAACACTGTGCAGGACACTTGGAATTTGCCAGAAAACAGGATTGGCAAATTCACCACTGGCGCCCTGTGATCATCACAGATGAAAGCAGGTTCCCAAAAAAGCACATGTGACATGTTCTGGAGACATGGAGAGCTATTCGCTGCCTGCAACATTGTTCAGTATGACTGGTTTGGCAGTGGGACCGTAATGGTGTGGGGTGGCATTTCTTTGGAGGGCCGCACAGGCCTCAATGTGGTCACCTGAGGTAGTGAGATTGACATTAGGATCCTCAGACCCCTTGCAAGACCATATTCTGGTGCGATTGGCCCTGGGTTCCTCCTAATGCAGGACAATACTAGACATCATGTGGCTAGTGTGTGTCAGCAGTTCCTGCAAGATGAAGCCTTTGAAGCAATGGACTGGCCCGGTCATTACCCACACCTGAATCCGGTTGAGCACATCTTGGACATCATGCCTCGCTCGATCCCCCAACGTCACATTGCACCACAGACTGTCCAGGTATTAGCAGATACTTTAGTCCAGGTTTGGGCGGAGATCCCTCAGGAGACCATCTTCAGCCTTATTAGGGGCATACTGAAGCGCTGAAGGGAGGTCATACAGGCACATGGAGGCCGCAAACAATACTGAGCCTCATTTTGACTTTGTACATTTCATCAAAGTTGGATCAACCTGTAGTGTGTTTTTCCACTTTAATTTTGTGTGTGACTCCAATTCCAGGCATCCATTGGTTAAAGGAAAACTACCATGAGGAATCTACCATCAGGTCTACTTCTGATAGTAGATTCCTCATGGTAGGTTCTCTCCTGCCTGCCTCTAGCCTAATCTGTAATTTAATAACCTAACTTGTTAATTTACATATTACTAAAATAAAGTTTTTAACTGCAGAGGATACTGGGGCGCAGAGCAGCCTTAGAGCCTAGTGCTCGGCCAGTAGCCTCTGCAGTTAATTTACATATTGATGCAATAAAGCTTTGAACAAGTTTGGTTAGGTCCCAGGATTATTGAATTACAGATTAGGGGAGAGGTAGGCAGGCGGAATCTACCATCAGATCTACTTCTGATGGTAGATTCCTCATGGTGGGTTTCCTGTAAAAAATTTGATTACCATTGATGATTTTTTTGTGTTTTTTTTTTGTCAGCACATTCAACTTTGTATAGAACAAAGTATTCAATAAGAATATTTCATTCATTCAGATCTAGGATGTGTTATTTGAGTGTTCCCTTTATTTTTTCTAGCAGTGTACTAGGATTAGGGAAAGATAATCTAGGGCTTACAATGTTACTGAAAACCTATCATCAGATTTACCTTAATAGGTAGATTCCCGATGGTAGGTTTCCTTTAAGGGTAAAGTGAGAATTTGAACTCACAGATGTTCTGTTTAGAGATGGGCGAATTTTTTGAAATTCGATTTGATCCGAATCGGAAAAAAATTTGTTTAGACCCAAATCGAATCATGACGCATCAAGTTAAAAACCAGGTATTTCCTGGCTGCAGAGAGCCTGTAGGGTGTTGTAGAACGTTGTGCCATGCTTAAATATTTATAGGGAGCATGGTTTGGTCTTCAAACAATTACGTTTCTTAGTATGACAGCCGCTGCTCTTAGAATCGCTTCACACTTCAATTCCATGGGCACTTACAGAGGCCAACTTCACCAAATAAGCAAAGCGGGAATGCAGCCTGACAAGGTAACGTCTGCGCCAGCTCGAAAGGACTGAGCTGAGGGCCAAGATCCCACTATAACATCAAAGAGTGCACTCTTTTTACATCAGATGACTCCATACATTACAACAGAACCTGTTCTGTTAAACGCGGATACATGTAGAACCCCCCCCAAAAGAGTGCAGAGGGTGTTGGCAGTAATTCTGCATTGACGTCACTGATCATTTTGCCCTTCATTTCATCCATCAGTGTCCGCTTTCAATCGGTCAATAATCCATCATCAATATTGCTAAGGCCAAAATCAAACTGGAGTGGATCCAAAACAGAGATGACCAGTAAATGGGATATTTGCATGTCCTCTGTTTTCTGTATCCACTCCTGCTTTTGGCTATCAATCCTGAGGCTTTACATTCCTTGAAATGTAAAGGGGAAAACTAAACATAGTGGCAACCGTGGAGGATGAAAACAGCATTATGGAAATCTTAGGGTGTTCCAAGGAGACAGCAGTCAGTTGGCAACACCATGAGTAGGCAGCAGAGTGGCACAATGACAAATTATGTAGGTGGCGGAAATGTGGTAGGCCACAGAGTGGCACAATGACAGAGCGTGTAGGTGGTGGCAGCAACAGCAGCAGGAGGCCACAGAGTGGCACAATGACAGTGTGGAGGTGATAGCAACCAGACAGGCCACATGCATAAGGCATTGGTGAGTTGAAATCCAGGCCGATCCTAGCCTGATTCATCTTGACAAAAGGTCAGTCTTTCCACATTATGGACAAGTGCGTTCTCCTTGGGGTAACGATGGCCCCCGGCGCACTGAACACCCGCCCTGATGCCACACTACTGGCCGGGCAGGACAGTTTCTCTACTGCAAACTCCACAAGTTGCGGACACACATCAAGTTTGGCTGCCCGGTAGTCCAGGGGATCCTCTACCTGGGGTGGTAAAGTGCTGTCCAAGTAGGCCACCACCTGCTGGTGCAGGGTCTGCTCCATGTCCTGCTGCTGCTGGCAGCTACCCTCACTAGGCGGGTGAAGGAAGTTGCTCATTGAGGAATCCTGACTTAAGCTGCTGCTGCTGGAGCTTCTACTGCTCCTACCCCTCCCCCCCCCCCATCTCCCCACAGCAGCCTTGGCAGTAGTACATGAGCGATCACTGCCAGGAATCCCTCGGTCCTGACAGAGGATGGGCAATGGCGCACAAAGGCAGTGGCCAACTGTGTTTTCAGTATTTCTCTATAGTACGCCAGTTGTTCCTCCCTCTCGGCAGCTGGAAAAAAGTCACCCATTTTTGACCGGTAGCGAGGGTGGAGAGTGGAGAGCCAAAAGTCATCCCTATGCTGGATGTTGACTATCCGGCTGTCACTTGTTAGGCAAAGCAGCATGCTGCAGGCCATCTGCGCAAGTGACTCTGAGGGACTCTCGGCCTCCATCTCCACTGTATACTGCCACAGTGCTTCTGGGTCATCTGCCTCGTCTTCTACCTCCTCTGGATGCTCCTTCTTCCTTTCTTGCCACCTGAGTGGAAAAACCACTGATTTCGCCAGACTCTGCTTGTATTCCAATGTCCTCCTCCTACAAGTCCAGCCCCCACCGGTCTCAAGTAGCCATAAGATGTAGTCTCGACTTCTCCAGTGCCCTGACCAGGCACATTTTGCAGCATCAGTTCCAGGACATGAAGCAGTGGAATGACGTTATTCATCCCACAGTCCTGCCGACTGACAAATAACGTGGCCTCTTCAAAGGGCCTGAGCAAGCGGCAGGTGTCACGCATGAGCTGCCAGTGACTGACATCAAAGTTACACAGGGGAGTACTCCAGTCCGCTTGCATCATCAAAAATCATTAATGGCTTTTCTCTGTTCATACAGGCAGTCTAACATATGGAGGCTGGAATTCCAACAGATGGAAACATCGCATATTAGACTATGTTGAGGGAGGCTGTTCTGACATTGCAACTCGAGGAGGGTGTGCTTGGCTTTGTAAGAATGGCTGAAGTGCATGCACAGTTTCCTGGCTATTTTTAGAATATCTTGCAGATGGGTAGAAGACTTGAGGAACCTGTTGACTACCAGATTGAACACGTGCGCCATGCAGGGCGCATGGGCCATCCCTCCTCGGTGCAGCGTGGACACCATGTTCCTCCCATTGTCTGTCACCTTGGTTCTGATTTTCAGTTGTCGCAGAGAACGCCACAGATTGATTTCTTGTTGCATGATGCGGAGCAGTCTGTGTGACTTTGTTTGCCCAAGCAAGCCAGGTGTAGAACTGTGTGACACCGCTGTGCCCTGCACACGTGGTATGATGGAGCAGCACTTAGACTTGTGGAGGCTGAGGTGGAGTGGAGAAGGAGGAGGCGGAGGCGCACACTGGTGCAGGAGCAGCATTTTGACAATGTGGAGGAGAAAGTGGCGTGTCTTGTCAAAGTTGTTGGTGTGGCTGGGCTTGAAGCACATTCACCCAGTGGGCCGTAAAGGACATGTACTGGCTCTGACCGTAGTTACAGCTCCACATGTCTGCGCTGCCGTGCACCTTGGAAGAAACCGTTAAGCTCAAGGACTGGCCCACCTTCTGTTCTACATATTTGTGAAGGGCTGGCACTGCCTTTTTGGAAAACAAATTGCGGCTTGGAACTCTCCAACTCGGTTCATCACAAGCCATAAGTTCTCTAAAGGGCGCAGAGTCCACGACTTGGAAATGGAGGGACTGCAGTACCAAAAACTTGGACAAGAGCACGGTCAGCTTCTGCACCTTAGGGTGGCTGGACACATACAGTTGTCTCTTTGTAATCACCTCTTGCAACGACTGCTGGCGCAATGTGTAGCAAGCAGCAGGAGCATCTGGACCGTGAGATTATGTCCAACAGACCAACAGCTCCCTTTGGTGCTGGAGCCTTAACTGGCTGAAATGGCACGGGTGTCACTAGGTGCTGCTGCTGTGGCGGCAGGATGGACCTCCACAACTGTTCCACGTTTCTCCCAGGCCATTGGATGGTGACGCTGCATGTGTTGACGAAGGGCCGTGATGCCAAAGTTAGCTCCCTGGCCACGCTTCACTTTCTGCCCACAGATTCTACATGTCTCAACAAAAAACTGCCACACGCTGAGGTGGTGATTTTACTGCCAACACTCTGCACTGAGTGACTACTAATGCCGCTGCCTCGCTGCCATTTGGCTCCCATCCTCGCACGGCTGCCACCCTGCTGACTCACGGCCACAGTAAGGCCATGCTGCCTGCTCCGCTGCCTGATGCGCAAGCTGACACTCTCTTCGGCCGACGATGAAGAATCCCTTCCCAATTTGCTTTTCTCTGTCACTGCTATTCTCCTCAACAGTGTCAGTATGCAAAGCCTGCCTACTGCACGAAGCAGCGGATGTCTGCCTAACCTCTTTACTGCCAAGCAGCTGCTGACTGTCCTCAAACACTTCGTCCTCGCTGTATAGTGGCGCTGAGCCCAGACCAGCTAGTAGCTCTCTGGCTGAAAGAAATGAACAGGACAGAGGCTGGCTTAGGACAGGTGAGGGCCGCTGACCTGCTCCAGGGGACGTCACAGCAGATGAAAACGGCAATTCTGGCCTCACAGTCACCCCTACTGCGACGTCCCCTTACTGTGCTGTGACCTCTGCCTGCTCCACCTGCCACCTTTCTGTCTGACATAGTGGTTAATCAAATACCAGCGAAAATAACTCTATAAACTATGTGGATTTGACACGTATTTCTTCTCTCAACTTTAGCAACACAAAAGTATTGGAATTTGCGTTCTCCAGATACCCCACAACAGACACCCTGTAATTGGAGCGAAAAGCACTGTATAAACTATGTGGATTTGACACGTATTTTCTTGACTATGAAGATTTCTTCATAGTCACTTCAGTAACAAAAAAGAACTGCTGCTGTGATCACACGGGCTTTGCTTCATAGTGCTAATATGGGCTCAGAAGTACAGGCACCTCATGGCGTGCTAACTATGCATATGTCATGATAGACTTTACCTGTATGTCATGGTGTACTAAGGTTAAAGGTGTTTACTGTGAAAAAACAAATGGCTTCCAAACGAAATAAAGAAAAACATTATATCTTCATAAAAAAAAATACCTTCTTCCTGGACAAAATATTTCTCTCTGCTGCAGGAGGTAATGTTCCCCCTGGCTCTCCTCACTATTTTGTTCCCACCTCATACATGTTATGAGCTAGCTGTGTAAATGTTGGGATAGGAATGCTACCTTTACTGACATGGAAAGGAAAGGGAGCATTTACAGTGTAAGACAAGCCCTTTCATTATATTCACACATAGAAATCTGTTTGAGTCTACAACCTCCTTCTTAATGTATATTTGTTTGTTTTTTTGTCAATGTGTCTGTTTTACAGTGATAAATGACAATAAGACAGTAGATAAAGGTGATAAAGTACAATATCACAATATCGCTTCTACGGTAATAATGTACATCACACTATTTAAACATTGTATATGCTCATGCATATTGGAAGATGATAGCAACAACAAAATGACCCAGATTTATGAGATAACATATTTATTATGTCATTAGAAGGAACTAGTCACCACTGATCAGATATTTACATATAGCGATTCTTTATGTACTCTCTGTATGTAAACATATCATCTTTCCCCAGTGGCTGCATGATACCTCTGCCTGCCTGGATATGAGCATGGAATATGTCCAGGGACTTCCTGTCGACCTTGGGTGGCGTCACTTCATAAATGTTATCCTGAGAGAAGGAAGATATGCAGCTCCTGTGGTAAAAACAACACATACAGTTTACACTTACAGAATGATGCAGTACACAGATCTTTTTGTGCAATGCTCTGCGTAATGTTTCAGTCAATTTAATGTCCACAAAGCTTTTTTCAATCCTACAAATGAATTAAAATTGCATGTTCAATACTGTCTGTCTACATAATAGATGTATTCTAAAATATGAAAACACCTAAAATAATGAAAAAATAGCAATGGGGCAGCACTGTGAAAGAAAGGGTATAGTCCTAAGGGTCGGTACAAGCAGGGCCGTCATCATGGGGGGTCCTATGGAACTTCTGATTTCCCCCACAGCACAGTAAAAACACATGTATATTATATATTATACATATATATATATATATATATATATATATATACCGTATATATATCCATGTCTTCCCAGCTTGCCTAGAGGGGGGCTCTCTGGACGTGGGTGCGTGCTGTGTACACTGTGTGGTCTTGTGCTGGGCCTATGTGTACACTGGGTGGTCTTGTGCTGGGCCTATGTGTACACTGGGTGGTCGCGTGCTGGGGCTATGTGTGCACTGGGTGGTCGCGTACTGGGGCTATGTGTGCACTGGGTGGTCGCGTGCTGGGGCTATGTGTGCACTGGGTGGTCGCGTGCTGGGGCTATGTGTGCACTGGGTGGTCGCGTGCTGGGGCTATGTGTGCACTGGGTGGTCGCGTGCTGGGGCTATGTGTGCACTGGGTGGTCGCGTGCTGGGGCTATGTGTGCACTGGGTGGTCGCGTGCTGGGGCTATGTGTGCACTGGGTGGTCGCGTGCTGGGGCTATGTGTGCACTGGGTGGTCGCGTGCTGGGGCTATGTGTGCACTGGGTGGTCGCGTGCTGGGGCTATGTGTGCACTGGGTGGTCGCGTGCTTGGGCTATGTGTGCACTGGGTGGTCGCGTGCTGGGGCAATGTGTGCACTGGGTGGTCGCGTGCTGGGGCTATGTGTGCACTGGGTGGTCGCGTGCTGGGGCTATGTGTGCACTGGGTGGTCGCGTGCTGGGGCTATGTGTGCACTGGGTGGTCGCGTGCTGGGGCTATGTGTGCACTGGGTGGTCGCGTGCTGGGGCTATGTGTGCACTGGGTGGTCGCGTGCTGGGGCTATGTGTGCACTGGGTGGTCGCGTGCTGGGGCTATGTGTGCACTGGGTGGTCGCGTGCTGGGGCTATGTGTGCACTGGGTGGTCGCGTGCTGGGGCTATGTGTGCACTGGGTGGTCGCGTGCTGGGGCTATGTGTGCACTGGGTGGTCGCGTGCTGGGGCTATGTGTGCACTGGGTGGTCGCGTGCTGGGGCTATGTGTGCACTGGGTGGTCGCGTGCTGGGGCTATGTGTGCACTGGGTGGTCGCGCGCTGGGGCTATGTGTACACTGGGCGGTCACGTGCTGGGACTATGTGTACACTGGGCGGTCACATGCTGGGACTATGTGTACACTGGGCCGTCGCGTGCTGGGGCTATGTGTGCACTGGATGGTCACGTGCTGGGGCTGTGTGCACTGGGTGGTCACGTGCTGGGGCTGTGTGCACTAGGTGGTCACGTGCTGGGGCTGTGTGCACTAGGTTGTCACGTGCTGGGGCTGTGTGCACTAGGTGGTCACGTGCTGGGACTATGTGTGCACTGTGTGGTTGCGTGTCGGGGTTATGTGGGCACTGGGTGGTCACATGCTGGGGCTATGTCTGCACTGGGTGGTCGCTTGCTGGGCTACTATGTGTACACTGGGTGGTCGCATGCTGGGGCTATGTGTGTCCGGGGTGGTCGTGTGCTGGGGCTATGTGTGCATGGGGTGGTCACGTGCTGAGGCTATATTTACAAAGGGTGGTTGCGTGCTAAGGCTATGTTTACACAGGGTGGTCGCGTGCTGGGGCTATGTGTACACTGGGTGGTCGAGTGCAGTAGAGTAAGGTCCTATCAAAAGAGTCTAGTTTGTCATGGCTTAAAAATGTTTTGGTTAAAAAAAAATTGTGTATACAATATTATGTATGAATGTGGGAATGGACACTGGTGGGGGGCCCACAAAATTCTTTCAGTCAGGGGCCCCAAAATTCCTAGTGGCTGCCCTGGGTACAAGCCTCAGAGCTATCTACACAGTTAGTTTCAACCTTAAAGAAAAAAACACAGAAGTAGTACCCCTTTATTATGTATCAATTTATTCACCCATAGATCAAAGTACAGATAACATTCTAGCTCCCCAATTGATCCATTTTATCAATTATACAGTTACAAGGCAGGCATATATACCCTTGCACAATATGACAATGTGACATAATATTGATTAAACACAATTATACAAAAGAATGTATATTGCAAAATTAACCTATAGTGTTAATGCTTTCTTCAAATATTAAAAAATATCATGTTTCTATAACGTGCATAAAGCAGTCCTCAGGAGCCACTAGCAGCTTGTTAGCAAACACACAATGCATGTATGTCTGTGTTGCTATGTAACCAGAACAGAGACCAGTCATTAGTATTTATCAGCCTGTCGCATAAGGACCAGTTAACCAATGTATCTTGTTACCATGGAAACAGGCATTAATGCTGTCAGAGTCATTGCATGAATTCAGGATCATTGCTGGAGTAGGTACAAATAACAAACTGGCCCAGCTCCAAGCCCATAATCCATTAAAAAGGTTGGCCTTTTTTATAATTGATATTATTTGTGTAATGCAAAGTTATAGAATTTTCCAATATACTTTCTGTATCAATACCTCATGGTTTTCATCCATCGTCATCTAGTCACAGCCATGAACCTGTAGCAAGACACCCCAGGCTTAGAGAAAGACAACCTAGTAACTAGCGGTAATGATCCAGAGTGGATGTCCGCAAGTTCACATCCCACAGATTCCAAATTTGGTTTCTGTGCTATGGTGAGGCAGATTTTTTTTAAATGACATCTACCACCAGGATGAAGGACTGTATGCAAATGAGCCTGAGGGGCTCCAGACTCCATAGATGTCAATGGAGCCTGGAGGCCCTCAGGCTCATTTGCATACAGTCTTTCATCCTGGTGGTAGATGTCCTTCAAGTTCTTATTTTCATAAGACTTCATAAATCTAACAGTGGAACAAACAAACTTGTACTTTGATCAATTTTTGGCTAAACACCCTGAATCGCTTTATGTTCATGATGACATGTGGAAGCCTACTGACCAGGCATAAATGCTGACATTTTGGGGCCTTCTTTTGAACATGGGCCTTGTAAAAAATTGGCTAATCCTTGGTGTTATCTAAGGGGAGATTAAAATTCAGATAATATATTACTAGCAATATAGGACCCAAATATAGACTGAAAATGTATATGGTCTACGAAAGTAGCAGTGGCTTTACCTAACATTTTCAGGTACATGAGGGCAAAATTAACCCTCCCAAATGTCCTCCCAAACTTAAAGGGGTATTACCACAAAGACAAGTTTCTTAACCCCTCACAGACATTTGACCTAATAGTACTGCATCGCAGGAGGTGTGTTCCCGCAAAATGCTGAACGGAGCCGGCGCCAGAAGCTGAGGGTGTCAGCTATACACTCAACGGCCACTTTATTAGGTACACCTGTCCAACTGCTCGTTAACACTTAATTTCTAATCAGCCAATCACATGGCGGCAACACAGTGCATTTAGGCATGTAGACATGGTCAAGACAATCTCCTGCAGTTCAAACCGAGCATCAGTATGGAGAAGAAAGGTGATTTGAGTGCCTTTGAACGTGGCATAGTTGTTGGTGCCAGAAGGGCTGGTCTGAGTATTTCAGAAACTGCTGATCTACTGGGATTTTCACTCACAACCATCTCTAGGGTTTACAGAGAATGGTCAGAAAAAGAAAAAACATCCAGTGAGCGGCAGTTCTGTGGGCGGAAATGCCTTGTTGATGCCAGAGGTCAGAGGAGAATGGGCAGACTGGTTCGAGCTGATAGAAAGGCAACAATGACTCAAATCGCCACCCATTACAACCAAGGTAGGCAGAAGAGCATCTCTGAACGCACAGTATGTCGAACTTTGAGGCAGATGGGCTACAGCAGCAGAATACCACACCGGGTGCCACTCTTTTCAGCTAAGAACAGGAAACTGAGGCTACAATTTGCACAAGCTCATCAAAATTGGATAGTAGAAGATTGGAAAAACGTTGCCTGGTCTGATGAGTCTCGATTTATGCTGCGACATTCGGATGGTAGGGTCAGAATTTGGCGTCAACAACATGAAAGCATGGATCCATCCTGCCTTGTATCAACGGTTCAGGCTGGTGGTGGTGTTGTCATGGTGTGGGGAATATTTTCTTGGCACTCTTTGGGCCCCTTGGTACCAATTGAGCATCGTTGCAACGCCACAGCCTAACTGAGTATTGTTGCTGACCATGTCCATCCCTTTATGACCACAATGTACCCAACATCTGATGGCTACTTTCAGCAGGATAATGCGCCATGTCATAAAGCTGGAATCATCTCAGACTGGTTTCTTGAACATGACAATGAGTTCACTGTACTCAAATGGCCTCCACAGTCACCAGATCTCAATCCAATAGAGCATCTTTGGGATGTGGTGGAACGGGAGATTCGCATCATGGATATGCAGCCGACAAATCTGCGGCAACTGTGTGATGCCATCATGTCAATATGGACCAAAATCTCTGAGGAATGCTTCCAGCAACTTGTTGAATCTATGCCACAAAGAATTGAGGCAGTTCTGAAGGCAAAGGGGGGACCAACCCGTTACTAGCATGGTGTACCTAATAAAGTGGCCGGTGAGTGTATATTATAGCCGACACCTGCCTCTAACACCCGAGATCGGAGATTGCATGTTAGGGGCATTAAAAGTGAATCGGACACCCCCGCGGCGCTTAACGGGGGGGGGGGGGTGACTGCTGCTCCGATCGTAGCCCCGGGACTGCCAGTGCCCGGGGCTGCCCGATCCTCTTCCGGGAGCCGGGTCCTGCCTTCTGCCTATTACACAGTGTAATACATCTGTATTACACTGTGTAAGGTGAAGAAGAGCTTGAACAAGCGATCAGTGGATCGCTTGTTCAAGCTTCCCTGTAATGGTAAATTTAAAAAAGTTAAAAACATTAAATAAAAACATTTTTTAATAAAAAAGAATTAATTAAATAAAGTTAAAGTCCCCTAAACACAAATATTCCCTATACACATGGAATAATGTGAAAAAACCACCAAATCGCCAAAACCCCCCACATATCTGGTATTGCTGCGTACGTAACAATCCGTACAATAACACAGAAACATTGGACCCGCTTGGTGAACACCGTAAAAACAAAACCCGAAAAACTCGCCAAAAATTTACATTTTTCATAAAATCTCTACACAAAAATGTTCTAAAAAGTGATCAAAAAAAGGTTATGTGCACCAAATGGTACCACTGAAAAGAACAACTCAACAAGTAAAAAATAAGCCCTAAACTAGCTCTGTCAACCAAAAAATATTAAAGTTACGTCTCCGAAAAGATGGCGGTGCAAAAACAAATGAGATTTCCTCTATATTAGTTTTTATCCAGTAAAATTGTAAAAATAAATGAAAACCTATATAAATGAGGTATCACCGTAATCGTAGTGACCTATAGAATAAAGATAATATAGTATTTTTAGTGTACGATGTACGACCCCCAAAAAATACAAAAAGTAAACCAAAATTGACAATTTTCTTTTCACCCATACATTTAAGAGTTAATAAAATCTCATCAATAAGCTAATGACCCAATAAAATTAAGTATTTGTAAAGTGCATCTCATGTCGCAAAAAATAAGCCCTTATATGTCCAAATTGCCAAAAAACTGAAGATTGTATAGCCAATAAAAAGTGACAATGCATAATTTGCTCTGAATGGCACAGCTTCCATTCGATGCCCTGGCGTGTGCCCATACAGCAGGTTACCACCACATATGTTGGATTGTTATACGCGGGAGGGATTGGGTATCATTTTTGTGGAGCGTTTTGGTATTTTATCCACTGAGAATTTGTACATTTTTTGAAAAACACATTAATTAAGCCAAAAAAATTTTCCTTTCAAAATTGCATCCGATTTTGTTTTAACCCCTGTAAAACAATTAAAGGGTTAACAAACTTCATAAAAGTTGCTTTACGTACGTTGAGGGTGTAGTTTCTATAATGGGGTAATTTATGGGGTTTTACATCTATTTAGGCATCTCAAAGTGATTCGAAACCTGAGCAGGTCCCTTAATAGCAGGATTTTGCGTTTTTTATGAAAATGTGAAAAATCGCACCTAACGTTCAAAGTCCCATAACATCCTACAAAAATAAGAGTATGCATAAAAAACCATGTCCATATAAAGTAGACATTCGGTGAATGTTAGTTATTAAGTATTTTTGCGGTTATGACTATGTATGGAAAAAGTAGAACATTTTGAAGTTCGAAAATCAAGAATTTGTCCAAATTTTCACCAAATATCTGATTTTCTCATAAATAAATGCAAAACATACCACGAAAATTTTTCAACTAACATGAAGTACAAAGTGTCACGAGAAAACAATTTTAAAATCACTTAGATATCTTAAAGTGTTTCAAAGTTATAACCATTTATAGTGACACAGAGCAGATTTGAAAAAATGGGTCGTGTCAGGAAGGTGAAAAGTGGCTTCGGCGTTAAGGAGTTAAATGTACTCAGGATAACAAAATAACACATTCTCAAATTCACTGTTATTAACAAAAATACAGCATTTTACAGATAGAATTCCAACCTGTCTCTATCAATCCTGGTGTATACAATTTTGGTTACCCCTGGATCTTCTGAGTTTAGCGTCAGCAGACATCTTGTTCTTCTGACACTGTGCTGAGCTTCTCTCTGCCCCTTTCCCCCACCCTTGCATTCCAGGACGAGCTCACACACACATACACGGACTTCCTGTCGGAGCTACGTGAGGAAAGTTAAGCTACAGACAGATAAGATATTTATCCAGGGGAGGGGGGTAGAGCAGATCTGTCAGTATGTGTTATTGGTGAGATATAGCAGAGCTGTGAAGGTAGAGTAATGTGTAATATGCATCTGAGGGATCTCATCATATCTGATCTGTATTTTTCCATGTGTCAGATACCAGTGAATGTTCAGAAGCTAAATAGTGTATATAAACCTGTGACCTGATAATCTAAGCACATTGCCAGCACACAGCATCTCAGAGTACACAGGTATCTTAATGTGTCTTCTTAGAGAGTCACTGTGGAATTTTACACTGACCATCACTCAGTCATAGGAAGTTTTGTAACTAGGAGAGGCAGGGGCCCAGAGCAGGCTTCCCATTTAAAAAAAAATATTAATTTTTGCATACTCACACATGCAAGTTACAATTACACATTTATACAAAAAATACAGTGCCATATACAAACATACAACATATATGAACAGGGTTGGACTCTGATAACACAACCATACCCTTTCACGGTAATAAGCATAAAAATAAACAATTCCAGAAAGGAGGTCATGCATAATAAATAAAAAAATTACTACAGTCTAGATCTATGAATAAGTGCCACTGGTTTATTATGCTTGATTTTTAGGATGGATTTTCTTTAATATCAAAAACTATTTACAGAGTTTAACATGCAGTGTCTAGCTTTCTGACAGACAAGGCATGTAAAAAGTCCCATTAGTGACCATATCGCCAGTTTTCCCCCCAGTTCACTTTGGCTGTCATGGGGACATCCCACCGTATTTACTGTAGATCCCACCGCCAGATATACTAAGAGGCAGGGGTGAATACGCCATCCTTCTTAATATCAGCCCAATATCTTTTAGGGGCCTTTTAGTTATCATAAAATGTAAACAAAAATACTTCATAAAGGGAACCTGACATCAGGAGTCCTTTTTCTGGCTCTTGAATGTCCCCATAGAGAAAAGTGTATCCAAGAGTTTTTATAGTAAAATTGGCTTTTTTCCGAAAAAAAGGTACGTTTAAAATAAAGTTTACCTTTCTGTGTGCTATGTCCCTATTCTGACGGGAAAGGCCAGTTAGGAGTGGGGCAGACATGAATGACGTACTGAGGGGGAAAGCGACGGGGGAAGGAGATATGGGGGACATGAGAGTTTTTTTTACATTTTCAAATTAATGCATCAAGGTTGGGGCGGGGGGAGGGGGGCTCTCCTCACTGGCCACTGGCTAGGGACACAGTCCTACATTCAGAAAGGTAAACTTTGATCTAACTTTTTTTTAAAGAAAAAGTCAGTTTTACTATAAAAACACTTGGTAATGTGTGCACTATTCTTTATGGGGACGAGGGGAGCCAGAAAAATGGCTCCATTTAAACTTCAGTGAAATGACTTTAAATGCAGGGGTTTAAAAAAAAGCATAAGTAACTATACATAGTATAGCCATTTTAAACTAGTACAAAACTAAGAGGAAAACATTATGTATTTAAATGTGGTAACTTCCATGTATTCCGTATATTTTAGCATTGTAACAATATATATCTAATCTGTACCTATTCATTAACCACAACTTTGACATCACTGTCCAAGTCTGTCTGCTTCAGGATAATGAAACCATCGTTAATATTCATATTTAGTATTAATGGCACTGCTTTTTGTAAAGTGTAATTTCTGTTGTAATGGCAGGAAGCTTTCCTTTTACTGTAATATCAAGTAGCCTAATAACAGCACTATGCGAATAAAAGTATAATTTCACACATTGGTGAAAGGAAATTACATAATCCTGCTCAAACTTTACTTAACACAAAGCAAAATATAATCTTATCTTGTCCTGTTTTTTATATGTACGGTATGTTTCACCAGATATACAAAAGAAAAGTAGCATAAGGTTTATGGGAAAACTTTTTGAATACTTATGTCTTCACAATTATTTGAACTTAAAATACTTTTACCCCACCTTTTTCTCAATACTTCTATGCTACCAGTTCCTTCCTCTGAAAATGCTCATATGTCACTGGCAACTAAACTAAATCATTCCATCATGATAGGCTTCGAGGAAGACACCATTTTGGAGATGCTCTGTAAGAGCCCTTGCAGAACAATCATCAGAGTTTCATGAGTTTTGTCAGTAAAAGCAAAAATGGAGGACTTTTCATAATATTTCCATCAGTTATAAGCCAGATTTTGTTCAGTGTTTCACATGCAAGTTTAAGTTTTTAATGTATTTTTCACATGGGTCATAAAAAAACTGATAAATGTGGATGTTTTCTACAGCACTGGATCGGTGAAAACTGCATCGCACTTGCATTGTGTAAGAGTTGTTTGTTTTTTGAAGCACATGAAACGGTAACTTTCAGGAGAAATTGACCTTATATAATTAGCATCTTAATAACTTTCAGATCCAAACAACATTTCATTATATTTTGTTATACTACTAAACAAAAGGATGACAAATAATTAAAACTATTTTAGAAACATTTTACTTTCTTTACTACTTATTTACAAAAGGTAAATCAAGCACTGCCATAGCAAGGTTGCCGGACCACCCTTCCAATGAACTGACTAGTGCAGCAACTAATGATTCTGAGACTTTGAAGCAGAAGATACCATGCACAGGGCCTTCATAGCTTGCTCTGGTCCATTGTTCCCAAGTTTATGATGACAATGTTTAGCATATAAACTGTTGTTTAGTATCTTGGTCATGTAGCTTGACTTACTGATCTATCGATGGTAGAGTTGCACAATGCATCTAAAGCTTAATACTTGTTTGATACTATCCTACTCAGAACGCTTCAATACCAGGATTCTTTTATTTTTGGTACTGAATGAATTCTGCTGTTGTACAAACTCTTAGTAGCTGTTTGTAGGAGATTCCTCAAAGAAGACATCAGGCAGGGAATCCTTTGTATAGATGTGTCGGATCGACAAATCAGGTTAGCGGCAGAGCAGGAGCCAGGTCATCAGGGAGATACCTTACCTGTCCATATATGGAATTTCTACATCCCCCAGGACTTCACCAAACACACGGTCTCTTAGTTATTTCAAGTTATTAAATAATTATTATTTTTTTGCCAAAACAGGGATTTAAACTCACAACCTGCACTCTCTACCTGCCATAGAGATACAGCACCTCTATCAATTAGACCAGGGGTCAGGATCCTTTTTGGCTGAGAGAGCCATAAGCTTCACATATTTTAAAAAATTCTGCAAGAGCCATACAATACGTTTAAAGGGACACTGACAGAACAATCGCTCCAGCAGTCATCAGTGCAGCAAGGAGTGTTCCTCCCTGCTGTAATAAGCCCCAACTGGACCGAAACAATGGTAATTTGCTGTAAAATAAAAAAAATAGATAATTTACAATCGATCTTGCGATGCATGACATCTCATCCAGCACTCTGGAAGCTTCCAGTCATGGACATTAAAAACAAGAAGCCATTCTTCCCACCTGATGACGAGAGAGTGCCAGCTTTCAGGCATGTGCAGAAGAAAGATCTTCTAAATAATCTAAGCGGATTTCTGAAATCTGCGCAGAATTTTTTTTTGAATCAAGCAAAATCTGCTGTATATGGTAGACATAGCCTTACCACTTTTCTCTGTAAATAAGACCCCTCCAAAAGGGGCTCCCCGGAATAAAAGCCTTACTTTTGGGGCAGGCCGTATATTACATTGCATATTTTTCGGGGGTGTTTCAGGTGGCTTTTTTGGGGGGAAACAATGTATAAATTATAATCTGCTGCTGAGGTGATTTCACAACTCTGTGTATAATGACAAATCCTGGGGTGATAGGTGAGTCCAGGATTCATGCCTGCCATAATAATCACTGGATTATTGGAGCACGACGCATGCATCCATCCTATTGACAAATAGGAGCTCTGTCTCCAAGCCAGATGCGGCCATCAAAAGACCAACATCTGGCTCGCTCGTGGATAACACTTACAGAATATGTGCTTTATGTGGACATGTTTTTATGCATCCTCACATTTTTGTAGGATGTTATGAGGCCTAGAACTTTAGGTGTGATTTTTCACATTTTCATAAAAAAACACGCAAAATCATATTTTTGATGGACCTGCTCATTGAAGTCATTTTGAAAGGCCTAAATGATAGTAAAACCCCATAAATTACACCATTTTAGAAACCAAAACTTGATGTTTGTAAAACAACTTTTTTGAAGTACATTACATCTTTCATTGTTTTACATGGATTAAAACAAAATAGTTTGCAATGTTGAAATTAAATTTTTTTTGGCTAAATGAATGTATTTTGAAAAAATACAGTGGATAAAAAACCAAAACGCTCCACAAATACCCCATATATCACCACTACTAACATTCATTATAGATTCTCTGTCAGTTTTCTGGTGGAGAAAGCATATGAATCTCCCTGTATGCCTCTATGGGCATGTTGGGGTATAGAGGGAACCAGGGTATGATCACCTGGCCTTCCACATTTAAGACTGTCAAAAGTTCTAAGCATATAAAGTGACACATCAGATTACAAAAATGTGTCTGCGCATCAACCTGGTTGTGTCCTAAAGGAGTTAAAACTAATCTGAAGTGATGCCACCCTTCTACCCTTTCAGCCTGACTCATCTCAGACCAAGATTAATCAGGCTGAAGGGTTAAAGGAAGAGTGTCACTCTAGACACCTATATATTGAATTTTAAATTAGCTGGAACAATTGTTCTGGTATCAGATTAAATATGAGAATTACATCTTTCAATTTGGCCCTGTGGAACTGTGAGGTACAGAACAGGAAAAACAGTCAGTGGTTCTAGATGCTAGTTTAGTGGGGTAAAAGGAGGTTAAAGGTCCCTTTAACTGCTTGAAGATAGAGGACGAGATAAGTTTTCTTAATTAACCAGTGATTGAGGCATTTAGAGGTCTATATCCTCAAGCAGTTAAAGTGTAGGTGATAGAATAGTGGAAAAAGCAGTCACAGATGGCTGATCATCATGATCATTACAAGGAAGACCTCTCACAATTGTCCCTGCATAAGGATTGCTGTGACTGGTCAGTGAAATCTGACTGACGAGTCATATCAAAAAATTTAAAAGAAAGTAAGTATCTTCCCTCAGCCGCTGTGCTGTCAACATTCCTGCCAAGAGATCAGAGATAAGAGCTGTCTGAAGTGATTTGTGCACATCCCAGTTAAAACTCAGCAAACATACACACCTCCCTACATACTTATTAACCCCTTATGTTTTCCAGTCAACCCCTTCTGGCAGCTGTTTATGGGCTACAAAGCCCATAAAGGGTTGACAAACAACCTAAAATTTGTTTTGCATAACTTAAGGGGGATAGTTTGAAAAAAATAGCGGGAATTAAGCAGGTTTCTTAAATAAAAACTTTTTCAAATCTCTTTGAAACTTTATATGTAAAGGTTCATGAAGATTTGTAAATGCACTATTAAACATCCTGAAATAATAAAAGGATGTTTAAAAAATTATACCAACATAAAGGGAACATATTCTAAATGTTATTAAGTAATTAATTTGGATGCCTCGACTATTTGTCTGCAAGGCAGAATATTTCAAAAATTTAAAATTGCAAATTTTTCCAAGTTTTTGGTAAATTTCACATTTTTCATAAATGAACTCATTGAGGTTCTTTTAGGTGTAAACTGCTTGAACAGGTATTTAAGAAGTGTTCGCACCACAAATGTGTCGCACGCAACCGTTTTGTGCCACAGCTGCACTAGGCACCATGCAACACAAATTATGGGGCGTTCAGGAGCTCAGTAGGAACCCGCACCAGATTTAACATGCAAAGTCACATGCACTATGTTAAAGGTGCACCACAAAGTTGGTGAACTCTGTCGGGTCAGATTAATTTCTGGTGCACGTTCTTAATTAATCTGACGCACCAAGCATTATACACGTGCAGAACACTTTTAGTGCAGTTTCCCACATTCATAGTAAATGTGCCCCATTGCATATCGATCAAAATTTACAACTATAATCAAGTAAAATATGTAACGAAAAAGTGATGCATATTAGGTTTGGAAAATGTGGATCTGTCCTTAAACTGAAAAACGCAACTGTCCTAGATTTGTTAAGCTAATTGAAAATAAACATGAAGCAGTCACATTTGGCATCTCCTGGCTTAAATATTTCATTTGCTTGTTACCAAGTTACTATTGTCTACACGTTTCTAAATTCAAATAGATGGCCCTGAAGCAAATTAAACAGTCACTTTGTTTTCTAGAAATAGGTCAGAAAGCTCAGGTGACCTGGCTCATAACATTCTTATCTGAAAATTATTAATAAATGTTAGGCCTGGGAATAAGATATATTGATTCAATGTAATGTGTAATGGAGCAAAAGGGTACATACAATGGGTACGGAAAGTATTCAGATGCCTTTAAATTTTTCACTCTTTGTTTCATTGCAGCCAATTGGTAAGATTAAAAAAATTTCTATTTATTTGCACATTAATGTATAGGTGGTCCCCTACTTAAAGAGAACCCGTCATGCAAAATAACCCCCCTAAACTAAATATATTTTCAAAAACTGCCATTAGAGAGCATTGCCTCTATCCCTTCATTGTCCCTCTACATGCCTGTAAACCTAAGCAATGAGGTCCTAAAGCTGTATGCAAATGACCTGTGAAATGTCCATTGAAGCATTAGCATATTCAAGCTGTCCACTCTATTCATGAGTGGGAGGCACAGCCACACCCCCAGTGCATGACTGACAGCCTGTATAATGATGTGCTTCCTGGTGCTGGTGGCCCCGCCCCCTGCAGCCTGTGTGTGTATATAGGAGAGATACAACAGCTCCAGGCAGCCATGTTACAGCAGAACATGTCAGATTCATGTGTAGCTGATGTCTGTGTCTCTCACCTGTATATTAGGAGGACACAGCATGTCAGCAGGTACAGCACTCACACTAGCCATGCTTTACTATACATTACACACAGACATGAGCAGGGGGTGGAGAGGGGGGGGGGCAGGGGTGACATCACTGCCTCTGACCATGTGACCAGCCTCATTTACATAATAAAGAATAGATGATTTTACAATGAATAATGTATGAAATAACTAGATAAAGGCTGGGATGGATCCTTGTGAGCTGCTCCAACAGGTAGTGGTGACAGGACAAGTGACACAGACCTGATGACAGGTGTCCTTTAATAACACCCGACTTACATACGACCCCTAGTTACAAACGGACCTCTGGATGTTGGCAATTTACTGTACTTTTGTCTTAGGCTAGAATAAACATCTTTAACAGTTATCAATGGTGTCTGCAATTAAGCTTTTTTAGTATTTACACAAGAAAAATTGAAATATCACATGGTCATTAGTATTCAGGCCCTTTGCTCAGTATTGAGTAGAAGCAACTTTTGAGCTAGTACAGTCATGAGTCTTCTTGGGAATGATGCAACAAATTTGTCACACCTGGATTTGGACATCCTCTGCTATTCTTCCTTGCAGATCCTCTCCAGTTCCCTCAGGTTGGTTGGTGAACAGCCATTTTCATGTTTCTCCAGAGATGCTCAATTGGGTTTAGGTCAGGGCTCTGGCTGTGACAGTCAAGAATGGTCAGAGAGTTGTTCTGAAGCCACTGCTTTGGTATTTTAACTGTGTGCTCAGGGCCATTGTCTTGTTGGAAGGTCCAGAGGTCCAGAGCACTCTGAAAGAGGTTTTCATCCAGGATATTTCTGTACTTGGCCACATTCATCTTTCCTTCAATTGCAACCAGTAGCTGAAAAACACCCCAATAGCATGATGCTGCCACCACCATGTTTCACCGTTGGGATATTTGTCAAGTGATGAACACTGACTGGTTTTTCTCCACACATACCACAGAACACCAAATAGTTCAATCTTCATCTCATCAGACTAGAGAATCTTATTTTTCATAGTCTGGCTGTCCTTCACATGTTTCTTTTTTTTGCAAACTGTATGCAGGCTTTCAAAATTCTTTTAAGAAAGGCTTCCCTCTTCCCTTTATTCCCACACTCTGCAATAAAGCTCTGACTGGTGGAGGGCTGCAGTGATAGTTGACTGTGGAACTTTTTCTGATCTCCCTACTGCATCTCTGGAGCTCAGCCACAATCATATTGGGGTTCTTCTTTACCTCTCTCACCAAGGCTCTTCTCCTACGATTGCTTAGTTTGGCTGAATGGCCAGGTCGTGGAAGAGTTAGAGTCCTCCTAAACTACTTCAATTTAAGTATTATAGAGGCAACTGTGCTCTTAAGAACCTTGAGTGCTGCAGAAATTCTTTTGTAACTTTGGCCAGATCTGTGCCTTGCCACAATTCTATTTCTGAGCTTCTTGGGCAGTTCCTTAGACCAGTGATTTTCAACCTGTGTGCCGCGGCACACTAGTGTGCCGCGACACAAGGTTGAGTGTGCCGCGGGGGAAAGTTCCCCGAACTAAGCTGCCCCGATATCGAGCTGCCGCCGCGCCCCCTTAATTCTGCCCCATACTTACCTGCAAGCCCCGCGTCGGCGATCCGCCCATCTTCTGTAGCTCCTGCACCGCGCGTCCCATGTCACGTGACTGACGCGACCTGACGTCAGGTCGCGTCAGTCACGTGACCAGAGGCGCGCGGTGCAGGAGCTACAGAAGGTGAGCGGATCGCCATTAGGAGTGAAGGTACGCGGAAGAAGACATCAAGGGTAAGTATATAGGGTTATTATTTGTATAGGGAAGGCAGCTAGGGTCTTTTTTTTTATTAGTAAAGTTAGGCTGGGGCTTTTTATTTGTTAAGGGAGGCCTTTAGGGCCTTTTAATTAGCAAAGGGGGGTCTCTAGGGCCTTTTAATTAGCAAAGGGGGGTCTCTAGGGCCTTTTAATTAGTAAAGGGGGGCCTCTAGGGCCTTTTAATTAGCAAAGGGGGGTCTCTAGGGCCTTTTAATTAGTAAAGGGGGGCTCTAGGGCCTTTTAATTAGTAAAGGGGGGGCTCTAGGGCCTTTTAACTAGTAAAGAGAGGCCGCTACGGGCTCTTAATTTGTAAAGGGAGGCCGCCACGGGCTCTTAATTTGTAAAGGGAGACCGCTAGGGTCTTTTAATTAGTAAAGGGGGGCAGCTAGGGGCTTTTTATTAGTAAAGGGGGGCAGCTAGGGGCTTTTTATTAGTAAAGGGAGGCCGCTAGGGGCTTTTTATTAGTAAAGGGAGGCAGCTAGGGCCTTTTTATTAGTAAAGGGGGGCAGCTAGGGGCTTTTTATTAGTAAAGGGAGGCATCTAGGGGCTTTTTATTAGTAAAGGGAGGCCGCCAGGGGCTTTTTATTAGTAAAGGGAGGCAGCTAGGGCCTTTTAATTAGTAAAGGGAGGCAGCTAGGGGCTTTTAATTAGTAAAGGGAGGCAGCTAGGGGCTTTTTATTAGTAAAGGGAGGCAGCTAGGGGCTTTTTATTAGTAAAGGGAGGCCGCCAGGGGCTTTTTATTAGTAAAGGGAGGCCGCTAGGGGCTTTTTATTAGTAAAGGGAGGCTGCTAGGGCCTTTTTATTAGTAAAGGGAGGCAGCTAGGGCCTTTTTATTAGTAAAGGGAGGCTGCTAGGGCCTTTTTATTAGTAAAGGGAGGCAGCTAGGGCCTTTTTATTAGTAAAGGGAGGCAGCTAGGGGCTTTTTATTAGTAAAGGGAGGCAGCTAGGGGCTTTTTATTAGTAAAGGGAGGCCGGCAGGGTCTTTTTATTAGTAAAGGGAGGCCTTTTATGACTGTTTTAGTGTCATTTTGTGCTATTTTGGTTGGTGGTGTGCCTCAGGATTTTCTAAGTTTAAAAAGTGTGCCGCGGCTCAAAAAAGGTTGAAAATCACTGCCTTAGACCCTATATAGACAGGTATGTTCCTTTCCTAATCATCCATTCAGTTTAATTAACCACAGCTGAACTCCAATGAAATAGTAGAACCATCTCAAGGAAGATCAGAATGAAATGGACAACATGCAAGTTAAATATGAGTGCCACAGCAAAGGGTTTGAACACTTTTGACCATGTTATATTTACATTTTTCTTGTTTAATAAATGAGCAAAAGTATCAACATTTCTGTTTCTTTTATATAAAGATGAGGTGCAGAGGGTACATTAATTAGCAAAAAAATAACATTTTGAACTTACCGTATATACTCGTGTATAAGCCGAGTTTTTCAGCACAAAAAATGTGCTGAAAAACGTCCCCTCGGCTTAAACACAAGTCATACAGTCATAAAAAATCTTTAAAAAATAATAAACTTATATACTCACCCACCGGTGGCCCCGACCTGCAGCGCTGCTCCCCCGATGTCCGCGCGGGTCCTCTTCTGGCTTCGGCGCCCGTTTTCTGTCTTCACTAACTTCGCATCATACTAGGCGCCGTCCGGGGGAGAACAATGGCGGCGCCCGGCACGCAGTTAGTGAAGAGAGGAGACGGGAGCTGAAGCCAGAAGAGGACCCGCGCGGACATCGGGGGAGCAGCGCTTCAGGTCGGGGCCACCGGGGGGTGAGTATATAAGTTTATTATTTTCTTTTAATGCTGGGCTGGCTGTATATTATTGGGGGCAGTGCTGTATACTACTGGAGGCAGTGCTGTATACTACTGGGGGCAGGCTGTATACTACTGGGGGCAGTGCTGTATACTACTGGGGGCAGTGCTGTATACTACTGGGGGCAGTGCTGTATACTACTGGGGGCAGTGCTGTATACTACTAGGGAATGGCTGTATGCTACTGGGGGCAGGCTGTATGCTACTGGGGGCAGGCTGTATACTACTGGGGGCAGGCTGTATACTACTGGGGGCAGGCTGTATACTACTGGGGGCAGGCTGTATACTACTGGGGGCAGTGCTGTATACTACTGGGGGCAGTGCTGTATACTACTGGGGGCAGTGCTGTATACTACTGGGGGCAGTGCTGTATACTACTGGGGGCAGTGCTGTATACTACTGGGGGCAGTGCTGTATACTACTGGGGGCAAGCTGTATACTACTGGGGGCAGGCTGTATACATACTGGGGGGGGGGTCTGTAAAATTAGGGGTCTCGGCTTATACTCGGGTCGGCTTATACTCGGGTATATACGGGTACCAATTGGCTGCAATAAAACAAAGAAAAATTTAATGGCGTTCCGAATACTTTCCGTACCCACTTTAATTATAACACAAAAAGTTAGACAGTGGAAAGTTAGATTATGTAGAGATCAATATGGTGCCAGATAATACCAGATAATACATTTTTGGTCCAACCTAGCTCACATCTCATTTCCCCACCGCTTTTGTGTAGTGTAATTTAATTCTAGATCAAAAGAATGGTTATTCCAACCACGAGAAATTAAGAGATAAGCTACTGTTATGGTTTAAAAGGAATAGTCTATTTGCTGAAAAGAAACGTTTTTGTGAGCAGGACAAAAAAATTATGCAATTTCCTCTATTCATTTCTTACCATTTTCTAGATCTCTCACTGTCACTCTATTGTTTACTTTCCTTACTCAAGTGATGTCACACAGGGCCACTAATAATCCTGTGCGTTATAAGGACCTGTCTAACCATGTACAGATTTATTAGCTGAATTGGACAGCCCTTTTAAAGGAAATCTACCATAAAAAATCATGATAAACCAGGGACACTTACTCACAGATCCAGGCACTGTGACTGTGGTAATATTTTAAGATTTGTTATCCATGGCCTCCTTTCTTCTAAAATGAAATTCTAAAACTATGCTAATGAGCCTGAAAGACCACTGGGGCAGTTCCAAGAGCCCATCCCTGCTTCACAGGCTGTTACAATTTCTCCCGCTCCTCCTTGCTTCAGCGTTTCCCTCTCCCTCTTCCTGATATAATCTCACAAAGTGGGAAAGTTGTGTTTTAGTCTGTGGAGGGGCTACAGCATGAAGGGGCTTTGGTAACAACCCCAGGAGCCCTTTGGGCTCTTTAGCATAATTTTAAAAGTTGCTTTTAGAAGGAAGGAGGTCATGGATAACAAATATAAGAAGATTACCACAGCCACAGTGCCTTAATCTATTAGTATCGATCGCTGGTTTATCATACTTTATTTTTGATGGTAAATTTAATTTAAGTTAATTATTGCAGCTACTGTTCTACTTGGTTTATATGGCTTTTTCTATAAAGGTTTATACTATTTGAATAAAATGCCTCTGACTTCTATTCCACTTTGATCATAAATTGATGAATTTATCTTTGTTACTATTAGGTTTGGGGATGCCAAATTACAGGCGGTCCCCTACTTAAGAACACTCGACTTACATATGACCCCTAGTTACAAACGGACCTCTGGATATTGGTAATTTATTGTACTTTAGTCCTAGGCTACAATCATCAGCTGTAACAGTTATCACAGGTGTCTGTAATAAAGCTTTAGTGTTATTCCTGGTTCTTATGACAACAAAACACTTTTAAAATCCAATTGTCACAGAGACCAAATAAGTTCTGGCTGGGATTACAATGATAAAGTATACAGTTCCGACTTACATACAAACTCAACTTAAGAACAAACCTGTATATAAAGTAAAATAAAGCTTAAATAGAATTAATAATTTCTGGGCAGCAGCAGGGGGAATTTTACGGTATTTTACTTCAGTATATTAGTGGCTTCAGCAGTGTTAGGTAAAATTCCTGCATATATTAGTTTCTTTGGTTTTCAATACGGAAAATAAGTAGCTGAAGTAGAATGACTAAAAGCTTAGCTATAACACAATATAATGGATTTTTTCTCCTGATAAATGCATGGTTGCAAAATTACAGCAAACATTACAGGGATTGTACAACATATAAAGTCAAACTAGTTCAAGAATATATTATATAATAAGACACCCGTTAACAACACAGGATTATGTAAGCAGTAGCCTAAGTAATGCCAGGTGCAATTATATGTTCCTACAAGTATCTAAATGCATCCGATGCTATTGTCAGATCATTGATTCAGTTTTCTGTCACCATTGCTATTTGTTATACCAATGAGCTATGCTCAAAATATACCTTCAATGGTTTAAATGGCCATGAAACCAAAAAACTTGTTTATTGCCATCCCACAAGTAGCTGCACTTGTAGTTTGTTGACTGTAAGGTATATCAGCCAAAATCTCTGGAGCATTGGTCCCACATTTTGCCATATATTTTGTAGCCATTTAATCTGTACTCTAAACTATGAGTCACCAAGTACTAAGATTGTCAACAGCAATTATGAAAGCTTCATTTTACTATGCGAATATTACCTAGAAAAACTCTATTTTCATCTGGATTCAAAGAATGCTCAAAAACAGCACATCATGATTAAGAGGTTGAGTATGCATATTCTCCAGCCTATTTACTGGAAAAACAAACTGCATCTTCTTATCATAAATCATACAGAAACATATGTTATCTTAAAATTAGACAGAAAAGTGTGTTTTCTACAACATGTATGCTAAACCTTTTGATAAAAACTGCAGTACTATAATATCCAAGTCTCTAGAGAAAGCCAAATGCAGTTATAGAGCCCCAACCAGCAGGTAAAAACCTCAGAATCAGATGAATGCTGAAGAGGGCCTAGATGTTAATAAACCTTGTATGATTTTTTTCCCACTGTTGCAGTCATCCCAATGTGTAAAGGTCCCTACTCCCTGCTCCATATAATGTATAGTTTGGGCACAACCAATAATAACTGAAATGTGGGGGTCTGATAGGGAAAGGTTGTCTGTATCAAATTTCCATAAAATGACAAATAATCACTATTGTTAAGATTACCACAACATTTACATAATACTGTACATTGCAGATTAAAACGGTTTGCCCATGAAAGGAAGTTCTCAAATTTTAATCCCCTAGTGATGTTTACACAATAAAGATCATTTTTAACCCCCTTACTTTACAATTTTACTCTGTTTTATTGCTGTTTTAGCTCCTATAACTCAGTGATGGTCAGTGTAAGATTCCAGAGTGTGTCCCGGTTTATATACACTTGTATTTAGCTTCTGAATATTGTAGTATCTGACACAGAAAAAGAGAGATTAGACAGATAAAAGATAATGAGATCCATAAGATGGATATAAAACACACTGACATGCTCAGCTCTTCTAACTCACCTAATCAATAGCACACACAGTCAGCTCTGCTATAAAGAACTTATCTGTCTGTAGTTTGTATAAAATGATAATAAAACCACAAAAATAGAGCTCCAGTGGAGGAGGGAAACATTCCAAAGAGTGCCCAATACACAGAAAGCCAATGGTCTAAAAAAATCCAATTTATTTAGATTGTAAAGACCCAATAAATCCATTTAAAACACAATACATAAAAAGTGTCAGATGTCCTATTAATGCATTTCGGGTACTTTACCCTTTCTCAAAATGCGGACAAAGTGCACTTTGGAATAAAATGATCCCTTGCGGGATCCCCTCCCCCATGGTTGATTTTTAGATGACCCTCTCTCTGTGCAAGCACCGACCGCGGGTGATAGCGATGGGTCTTTGCTGCGATATGCAGCAAAGCCCATCTCTGTATGAAGAAGGCTCCGCCCGTGAGCCTTCTTCATACAACCTTCACAGCTCCGTGGCGGATATATCCGTCACGGAGCGTGAAGGGGTTAATGATTTTCTTATCCCCACCAAGAAAGAGTAAATAAAATCAAATCAATTATCTATTGAACGCCCCTAAATAATGTACCTGAAAGTGGATCTAATTCCCAAAAAATACACCCCAATATGTCCGCATCACAAAAAATATGAATATTTTATAGCCTGTAAAAAGTGACAATGTAAATCTGTTTTGAATGGCGCTCCTTTAATTCTATGCCCTGCCGTGTGCCCATGCAGCAGTTTACCAACACATAAGGGTTATCAGCACATTCGGGGAAATTTGGATTTCATACTTTGTGAAGCTTTTCGTCATTTAATTCATTGTAAATGTTTAATTTTTGGGCCAGAATTATTGTTATGTCCAAAAATATTAAAAATTTTAAATTCCACCTCCATTTTGTTTTAACCGCTGTGAAACACCTAAGCGGTTAACAAACTTCTTAAAGTTGTTTTTTCATACATTGAGGGGTGTATGTTCTATAGTAGGGTAATTTATGGGGTTTTACTATTCTGGCCTATTTAGTGCCTGTAAATATAGGTTTTGGCGATTTTCTTACAAATTGAAATTGAAAAAATGCACCCACAATTTTAAGACCCATGACAACCTAGAAAAATGTGAGGATACATAAAAAAAACATGTCTGCATAAAACAGACATTCAGGAAATATTTATCATGAAGTTATTTGGGAGCTTTGACTATCTGCCTGAAAAGCAAATAATTTTGAACTTTGTAAATTGAGAATTTTTAAAATTTTTTGCCAAATTTCCATTGTTTTCATAACTAAACGCAAAACACATAATCTAAATGTTTCCAATAATTTGAAGTACAATGTGTGAAGAGAGAACAATCTGAAAATCCCCATAAGTGTTCGGAGGTTATAACCACTTATAGTGATACTGGGCAGATTTTTTAAAATCGGCTACGTCCAAAAGCCCTAAAGTGGATTTGTACTTATGGGGTTAAAGTATGTCCCGGTGAGAAAATCAACAGACTGTACTATACTGATGAGGAATACATTTGTAAAGTGTTGTAAACTGTTCACAGAATGTAGCTAAGCATTAAGTATAAAAAAAGAAATTAAATATTGCTTTACTGAAAACAGTTTAGTGACAAGTCAATTTTAACCCCTTAACGCTGCAGCCCTTTTTCGTTTTTGCGTTTTCATTTTTCACTCCCCACCTTCAAAAATCTATAACTTTTTTTTATTTTTCCATGTACAGAGCTGTGTTATGGCTTATTTTCTAAGTAACAAATTACACTTCAAAATGGTGGTATTTAATATTCCATGCCGTATACTGGGAAGTGGAAAAAAAAATTCCAAATGCAGTGAAATTGGTAAAAAAAAACGCATTTGTGCCGTATTCTTGTGGACTTGGATTTTGACAAATGACATGTCTACTTTATTCTTTGGGTTGGTACGATTACGGGGATACCAAATTTGTATAGGTTTTATAATGTTTTCATACATTTACAAAAATTAAAACCGCCTGTACAAAAAATTTTTTGGGGGGATTTTGTCATCTTCTGGCGCTAATAACTTTTTTATACTTTGGTGTACGGAGCTTTGGGAGGTGTCATTTTTGCGGCTTTTGATGACGTTTACAATGTTATCTTTAGGATTCTACGACCTTTTGATTACTATTTATAGAATTTTTTTTTTAAATGCCAAAAAAGTCCCACTGACTATGGACTTTGTATACAAGATGACGGCTGATGACTGGTTCAAGCAGCATCATGTTTTATTTATTGATTTTTATTCAATCCCCTTATAGAAAATGGCTGGACCATTATACAAGCTTATATCTCTGTTGTCACCTCCTCATCCACAGACTGTATACTCTTGCGAGAAGGACCCTCACCCCTATTGTTTCACATAACTGTTGTTACTCTGTGTTGTCTTATTTTATTTATATGTTCCTCGGAATCTGTAAAGTGCTATGGAATTTAATGGCGTTATATAAATATAGACAAGATTATTATTATTAGATTTTAAAGTTGATAATAAAAAGTTAGAGCCTGTCTTCTCTCCACAGGACTGTCTTAGTGTGAACATATAATTCATCTTGAAGCCTGGATAGACCCAAGCCTATGTACGTTATGCATCGCTATAGCAAACTTGGTTGTCTACTTATTTGACCACCTCCTACAGTTTTAAAAAGTGAACTGTCTCCTTCAACAATTGCCACAAGACACCAAATTAACTTTGCGAAGGAACTTTCCCTGTGTTGTGAAAAATGAATGCAGATGGTGCAAAGTGGAGTCAGGAATCATTCACATGGCTTAGGATGTGCCAGGTCTTCAAAATACTGTATAAACTTGAGTATAAGCCAAGTTGAAAAAGCCACAGTCGGCTTATACTTGAGTTAGGTTGGAGGATGCACAATGTTCCACACTTCATGCAAGGTGAACCTCTATGAGGAGATGCCTGCAGAGCAGTAACCAACGTCATCCAGGAAATACCATCACCTGTCCATATATGGTATTTCTACATCTCTGAAAGCTTTCCCTGACATAAGGTCTCTAAATTACTTAATGTTATGCATTAAATTATTTTTTTGGGTCAGACAGGATATGAACCTACTCTCTAGCATGCCATAAAAAATATTGACCTTAACTACTAGCCTATGCAGTTGCCTATTGTCAATGTAGGGATGTTATCTGATGGAGAACTTCACTACAGCTTTCAAAGTGTTACATTGTTACACAAGCTTAATGCACTGGTATATAGAGATGTGTATTTCAGAAAACTCTCTCTCTCTCTATATATATATATAAACTACATTATCCTGTTTTGCTAAAGGGGTTTGCCAATGAAAGAAAGTTCTCAAATTTTAATCCCCTAGTTATGTTTACACAATGAAGATCATTTTAGCCCTTACTTTATTAATTTCTATTGCAGTTTTTGGGCTTATCACTCAGTGATGCTCAGTGTAAAATTCAACAGTGTTGGCTGGCAGATGCTGTGTGCTGACAATGTGCTATCATGGTACAGGGTGTTTTCTACACTTTCTTTAATTTCTGAACATTCTACTAGTATTAGACATATAAAAAAAGAGAGAAAAGAGTCAGTAGATGGACAAACCCTATCTAATTGGCAGCCTAAGGGTTGTTTCAAATAGGCCTTTTTTGGCTTATGGACACATACAGATTGGTTTTCTCTTCCTGGCTTCAGTAATTTTTCACTGATGCCTTACCGAACCATTATAATTAATGGGATTTTTCACACTACTAATTTTTTTGTCACTAATCAGTTGAACACAAAAAGAACAGGTTCAAAACTGAGTCTGAAAAAGCTTATTGAAAAGAATGGTTCAGTAATGGAATAAGTGAAAAATCACTGAAGTCAGGAAGAGAAAACCATAAGCCAAAATAGGTTCAGTAAAAAATAACTGATGTGAAAAAAACGCCAATGTGAAACCACAGTAACTTTCCAGTTTTTAACGACAGTGCAAAACTTTCCAGCAGCAGGTTGTCCAGATGAAGACCAAAGGGGTGACCCTATCCGCCATAGCATGGGAAGCTGGTAGTTTCAAGTCTGTAATTTCTATTATATTGCATCTTTACAACATCACAATTGTATTCAAGTCTCCCAAGAATAATAAGAATTCTTAATATAGCGCATGCAGATTACGCAGCGCTGCCCAAAACGGTCCCTGTCCCCAATGAGGCTCAAAATCTAATCAACTTACCAGTATGTTTTGGAGTGTGGGAGGAAACCGGAGGACCTGGAGAAAACCAACACAAACATGGAGAGAACATACAAACTCTTTGCTGATGTTGACCCTGGGAATTGAACCCAGGTCCCCAGCGAGACTGTAGTGCTAACCACTAAACCACCAGACTAGTCCCTCTCAAAAGACAAATGAAAGAGAGGACAGGATAATCCGGAAAAAAAAAATGTACACATTCTCAGTGGATAAAATATCATAACGCTCCACAAAGTTTGATACCCAATTTCTCTCTGAGTATTTCATTACCCCGGTTGTTTGTGGTGCACAGTTTTGCCCCTTAAGGAGCTACTCACGGTATAAGACCGGTCCACACAGTCTTTGAAAAAGTCCACAAGATAGAGAAAAATATTTTCACTATCACCGGAGCTCCAAGATTTCTAAAACTTCGATGAACAGCACCAATCTTCAATTTCTCCTGCTGAAAGTATGTCACCATTCAGACTAGCACCATCGCACTCTCATTCTCCTCCTTTATTATATTATAACTGGAAGACAATATGCAGGCAGATGGTGTGGTACGTTCCAACAAGGTTAAAATTTATTCCAGTTCATTATACTCACAAAAATCCAATAAAAATGCGCATATCACAAATTCACATAACGGGACGCTAGCTTTCTCTCCGCCCATTTCATTACCCCGTATGTAGTGGTAACCTGTTGTATGGGCACACGTCATGGCAGTGAGGGAAGGTTTGCCATTCAGAGCAGATTTGCATTGTGACTTTTTATTTTTTTGGCAATTTGGACATATAAGAGCTTATTTTCTGCAACATTAGATACACTTTACAAATACTTCATTTGAGTGCGTCTTTAGTTTATGGATGAGATTTTATTAACTCTTGAATGTGTGGAGGAAAAGAAAATCAGATGTATTACACTGTGTTATTTAACACACTGATACACATGCTCAGAGTGTTAAAGGAAACCTACCACTTGAAGTGGTAGGTGTAAGATGTATATGGTGAGCTGGTGCCGGTGCTTACTTTCATTAGTGTCCTAAACCGCTGTAGCGCGGTTTAAACACTTTTTATTCTTTACAGCCGAAGCAGCTTCGGTGCACCATACCGGCTGTAATGAATAAAAATTGTTTAAAACGTGATACAGTGGTTTAGGACACTAATGAAAGTAAGCACCGGCACCAGCTCACCCTGAGCTGGTGCTCGGTATATGTATCTTACACCTACCACTTCAAGTGGTAGGTTTCCTTTAAAGATGGGTCTTGCCAGCAGGCAGGGCCGGCTCCGAGGAACATTGCACAGCCCCGGGGCATTCGCCACACCCAGGGCTGCCCTGATAAGTGCTGCAGGGGGTCCATTTCACCTCAGTATCCCATTACTTGCCACAGTCACACATGTAAGGCACTACTGAAATATACAAATGACACCCGCAGGTTCTGGCACCGGCTCCATTCACCAGCCATTGCCAGAAGCGGGACATAGTAGTACGTCATGATGCGGGAAGTCCCTGTCGCCCCTGACGTACTACTACATCCAGTGTTGTGAGACGGGGTTAAATGTGGTTTCACAGGTGGTGTGTTCACAACAGCCAGATAGGGCACAACTTGTTATTATTAAAAATCCAATTTTAACTTTAAGACCTAAGGATGTACACTGAAGACATAAAAAGGGAAGCAGTACATACAGTTTTATAATTGTGTCCATTGCCGATTGATTCACTCTTAGTTGTCGTTTCTCTTGTTTGTGTTGGCATAGTCCCAAATGCATGAACCTAATGAAAAAAAGATCATAAAATTATTTAAAGCAATGTAGTATAAACTATAAAATACCTAAAAGAGGACACTGAAAACCTGGAACAGGTTATATCTTAAATCTACGGTGGCTTAGAATTTGGTCGTCTGGATTTAGTAGGAGGCCTGAACCTTTTAGTAATTCCAGTGTGCCACGTCGCACGTACCAATGATTAAGAATGGCGCATAATAAGTCCCATGGCTGATGCTTCCTGTTTGCTCTAGCTAACTTGGAAATTTTGTTCAACAGGCAGAGGGAGATTAAGCAAAGAGGGAGAGATTAATTTACAACTCTACCGTACTGTTGCAAGCCTAAAAATGTATGGTCTCATGGACACGACTGTATGGCCTTTTCTGTTCTGTATATAAAGCTGTGTGTTGGCTATAAATACGGGAACTATTGCAACCGTATGGCAACGTATGGCTCCGTATAAAATACAGTGTGCTGGCAAATTATGGAATGCTGACAGAATGCACCTCCCACTGGTTCAGGATACTGCACGTATATACGGCACCATATGGTGCAAGGCCGTAAGCAGCACGTATTTAGCCTATATTTTATACATTCCCATTGACTTCCATGTGGAACAAAAATATGGTTGAAAATAGGACATGCTCTGTATTTTTATACGTCCCGCTCACAGTACGGTACACTAAGGTGGACAATACGGCCATATACATGGATGGCCATGTTGTCCATTGGAATGCATCGGGCTGTATGCCTAGTGGATAGAGTCTCTGTCCTGTATCTTTATGGTAGGTGGAGTGTGGAGCTTGTGGGTTCAAATCCCGGACTGAACCAAAAAATTATTTAATTGAATTAAATGGAGACCATGGGGCTCATTTCACAAGGGTTGCACTGCTCACTTTCATCGTACTGTGCGCTTTTTTCGGGGATTGCACGGCTTGGATAGGTATTTAAAAAGTGCCTGCACTGGGATTGCGGCGCATGCAATCCTTTTTTTGGCACAGCTGCGCTGGCTTCCATGCAACACAATTTAGGGGTGTGCCTTCGCACAATCCAACTGATTCGGACTGAGCACGGGATTTAACTTTCAAATTGTGTCACAAGCCCAAGCACTTACATGCACCAACAAAAAGATGGTGAACTCTGTCGTACCTGAATGGGGAAGCGACAGATGCAGGATATCAGACGCACAATCTCTGGGAATCGCAGCACACTGCATTATCATCGGACAATGCACTTTCGGTGAACTACAGCGGAACTGTTAGTAAATGTGTCCCCCCCCCCCCCTCCTTGTGTCTGGAGAAGCCCTGGTTGATGTAGACACCATATTTGGACTGATGGTGATATGAACCTGAGGACGTGGTCCCTGCTCTGCCGCTAACCCGACATCTCTACACAAAGGATTTCCTGCCCAATGTCTCCTCTGCAGACAGATAGAAGAGCCTGTACAGTCTGTGAAAGTCATGCAGTATTGCAAGTAACAGAAACCCGGTATTGAACCGTTATGGCTTTGAAAGTATTGTTTAAGTACAAAGATTTCGATGCATTATGCAACCCAACCCTCTATAGGGCTCTATGGGCACCAATATTTTCTTAATTCTGTATCATGATTAAGGCTTAACACAAATGAATTATCAAAATAAAAGTGGATTGTCTATAAAACTAAATGAAAATAAACTTAATTGTTACCTTAAATAGATTTGAAGATCAGTCTCAGAGGGAGCATCAGAATAACTAATTCCATCTGTATCTTTTGCTGATTGAGAAGTTGCCTGAAAAAAAAAAATTAAAATTGAACTTTCATAAAGTTATGTAAACATTATGTCTATAGGTAGATTTATCCGTCAAATCTATAGAAAGATATAATGACAATGGTCAAAAACTCCTTAGTAGTGTTCAAGAGCCACTATTGCAATTTTTCAGCAATTGAACTTTGAAAAAAAAAAATAAAACAATATTGGACACATTTCAGTTCAAGCTTTCAGCCCAAAATTTCCCAATGAAAACTGTAACTTTAATCTACTTTTGTAATTTTTAATTCCACAATGTCAGTAATGAGGATACCTAAGAGCATGGTTATATGTTTTCGTTCGGCCACGCCCCCCGATTTCCGTCGCGCGAATGCCGGCGCCGATATGCCACAATCCGGATTATGCTGTGTGTTCTAAAGTTATATAAATTACTATAATATATGCAACAGATCTGGTAATAGTAATCTGACTTTCGTAAGGATGTACAAGTCTATGATTTTATGGGACTCCTCCAAACTCTGTGGGGGTCATTTACTAAGGGCCCGATTCGCGTTTTCCCGACGTGTTACCCGAATATTTCCGATTTGCGCCGATTGTACCTGAATTGCCCCGGGATTGTGGCGCACGCGATCGGATTGTGGCGCATCGGCGCCGGCATTCGCGCGACGGAAATCGGGGGGCGTGGCCGAACGAAAACCCGACGTATTCGGAAAAACCGCCGCATTTAAAAACCGAAAAAGTGTCGCTTGGGGAGCGCTTACCTTCACCTGGTCCGAGGTGGTGCATTCCGGCTCGATGAGATGACTTTCAGCGCAGCAGCGCCACCTGGTGGACGGCGGAAGAACTACATTCATAAATCCCGTCCGGACTCGAATCCAGAGCAGAGAACGCTCCGCTGGATCGCGACTGGACCGGGTAAGTAAATGTGCCCCTGTATCTCTGTTGAAACCTGCTTGTGGCACTGTGACAGTCTAAGTCAGTGATCCCTAACCGCATGGCCCTGGAACATCCGGTCCTGGGCCACGGCCAAAGAGATTCAATTTAAAAACAAAATTTGGTGTTGCTGCCGTGTGACGATATAGTGTGTGTGCGTGGGCGGGACGAGAAGTGGGAGCTAAGGGAGGAAGAAATCGGAGGTAAGTATAGAGTTTTTATTTTAAGGGGGCTTTGCTCTGGAAATTTTGTTAATGGGGGTGGAGCTCTGCGTTATTCATTTCATAAATCGAAGGGGGTGTCCCAAGGCAGACACTGCTGTGGATATTCGATTAATGAGAGGCTGCTGGACATTTTATTAGTGAGGGAGGCTGCAGCCAGACATTTGATTGATGAGGGGAGGCTGCTGGACATTTTATTAAAGAGCACCAGGTGCAATTCCCACCCTAGGCTTATACAGGCTTATACTCGGGTCAATAACTTTTCCAAGTTTTTTTGTGTTAAAATTAGGTGCCTTGGCTTATACTCAAGTATATACAGTATGAATATTTTTTTTCATCATCGTGAAAAGACCAGGGGACATTATAGGTGTGCGTGTGGGGGATAGTCTACAGAAAAAGTGGTATTATAATGTCTACTTTTGTGTAGCTAGCTTCTTATATAAAAAGAGCACTATCAGGAGGGGAGCAGTTACAGGAAAGGGGGCATTTTAGACTGGGGGCTGCTGGACATGGGAAATTATATGGGTTGGGGATAGATATGGGGTATCTGCTGGGCGAGAAAAATGTTTTTTCCCAGTGAACATGGCAAGTGGGTTACCTGACACAAACATCTGATGAAGGGGTGTTCACCTAAAATGACACAGGATTCAGCTTACATTGTTAGAACCGCGTCTCGTGTAACGTCTCTGCCCGATATCTATTGTGAGTCTACATACAAAAGTACTTTACAAAGTGAAAGACAGATACGATAATTCACCTAACACAGCAGTATACTTTACCTCTATTGTGTATGGCTCATATGGACTATGTTTGATTTGAAATTTTACGTTGAAAATACAATTTGAAAAAGCCAGTTTTATATTTTAATTTGTGTATTGAATCACTAAAGTGCAAGAAATATAATTAAACTGTGTGGAGTGTGTTACTTTTTGGTATGTTAATGATAACTTTAAAAGGGGTGTTTCAGGATTTCACTTCTGAATGAACATGTTCAACTTTTCAATGTTTAATTAATTTCTGCCCAACTTGATCTCTATCTGTTCAAGGAGCCTAACAGAAATCACAAAAGGTGTGAGTCTTACTAATTCTCGAAAATTTGGTAGATATCAAGGAGAGCACTATGTATAAGTCACTGTGGTCACCATATAAGCCTTTGGCAGTGGTGGTGTTAATGTGTGGAGAGGTCTTATCAGTACAAAATGGCAAATATAGAACTACTGGTGGTGTCACTTTGTGGTCAGGTCTTGTCAATACAGAACTGCCCTACCCTTTATGAATAGTTAAGTGACAAACCCACTTGAATATAATTAAACATTATACTACTTGAATATAATTAAACACAGGCCTCATTTCATCTTCATGGACTTTAAACTGGCCATATAGCTAATCAAGTCTGTAAAGCAGAAGCAAAACTCACTGGAGCTGTTTAACCATTTTAACCGCTTCCAGACGTGTGCCGTAATATTACGATGCGGTGGGAGGGTGCGTAACGAAGATACTATTACGGCGCGTGGTATGGTGGAGCTGACACCATACAGACCGGATGTCAGCTGCATATTGCAGCTGACACCCGCGACCAGAGAATCTCCCAATCGCAGGTGTTATCCATTCATGCTCAAGCATGAGTGCGGCGTGTAAGGAGTTTCTGACCTGGCAGCCCGGGGATCTGGCCATCGCACTGTGTTTCTGTATATGAGCTTGAACAAGTGATCAAAAGATCACTTGTTCAAGCCAACCTGTCAAATAAAAAAAAAGTTTTAAAACAAAGTTATTAAAAATAAAATTAAATAATGAAATAAAATGAAAGTCCCATAAAACTACCATTCGCTATGCACATCTTATAACACAATAAAACACAAAAAAAACCACATATTGTTAATAGTTATCACCGTGGTGATCACAGCAAGATGGGTTACCACCTGTATGTAGATAACTTTTATACCAGTGTTCCACTATCCCTATATCTCAGTTCCAGAGGTACCACAGCATGCGGAACTGTACGCAAAAACCAGAGAGGTCTCCCTGTATAGCTTATTGGGTAGCTACTTGGAAACGGGGGAGTACACAAAAATAGCAAACCCGTTTGGTATGGGCACATAGACGAAATACCATTGGGTAAATACAATAATACAAAAAAAAAAGGTTCAAAGAACACAAAACAAGTAATTATGCATAAATACACTTTATTTCAATCAATGTAGATATTAAAAACAAACATAATACGGCAGAAAAGGACAGACAGCAATAGATTAAAATTGTGTGTATACCACATAACGGTAGTAACCAGCCAATACAACAATGACACACTAAGTATAAGTAGTGCAGATATAGTCAGAGATAAGTAGGGAAATAATACAATATCCAAGATAAGTTATCTAAGGATACACATCAAAAACCTGTAACACAGAGGCTGTAATACTGTACCAAGGAAAGGACCACACACAGACGATGCATCGACATGTGTTTCGCATATGGCGCTTTTTCAAGGGGAGTGTAAGGAAAGAGGAAGAGAACCCTTATTTAAATAACATTGGACCAATAGGGATATGTCAGATAAAAGCTGCACACCTGTGTTATATCACACATTGAGTACCTGCAAAAAGCTAGTAGAGATGGCTGCAATTGAAGCGCTGAATAGAGGAAGGACTCAGAAATGAGTCTGATCCAAAAGGGGGGTTAGGAAGGACACTATATACTACCATGAGACCAGTGAGAACTCCAGAGTGACAACATTTTAGTTGGTCCCCTGGTATATTCTACCACCTTATATGCAACGCATTCACACTTTACATCCAACCTTTGTTGTGAATTCATTTAGGCAAAAGGAATTATTGTAACAATTGTTAGGTCAAATTGCTTACCATACCCCTTAATTATTTCATTCAGGGATGTAGTTTGCAAACTAGTGTCATTTGTTTGTTTGTTTTTTTTTCTATTTCGCATCCAAGCCTCTGGATTATTATTTATTTATATTCCAATTGCTTTATCATTCCGGAGCCGTGTTGTATTTTCTGGCTAGCGTTTAGGGTCACATGTTGGGTCTTTCTCACGTTAGGAAACATGGCTAGACCTGACATTTTACAGTGGCACAAACTGGGCGTTCCATAAACGCCACCGAACTTTCCAGAAATAATTGCAATTTCATCTTGTACATTCATTGCACATCATATTTGGAAACCACCTGTATGTTCAGAATGCTCATTTCACCATGTGTATTATACTACACCACATATTACAACTTGCTAAATTCTCCAAGGGGTGGGATTTCAAAAATTAGGGTCAATTTTCAGGTTCCCCTCTGTTTTATACTACAGCTCTCAAAATGCATCTTGACACATGTGAAGGGTTTCTGTCAAATTTGGCTTCTAAAAGGCAAACATCCCTCTTTCCTTCTACTGTGTGCCCATACATGTGGGCTACTTCTACACTAGGGAGAACTAGTTTTACACATTTTTTGGGTTATTTAATCTTTTATCCCTTGTGGCTTACAAAAATTAGGGGTAAAAATAACCTGTATAGGAACATTTTAGGGCCTAATTGGATCATACACCTGTAGGGACAAATACACATATTACACCTTGCTAAATTATATAAGGGGTGTACTTTCCAAAATGATGTTTCTTGTTGAGTCTCTCCTCTGCTTTGGTACCACTAGGACTCTCTAAATGCATCCAGACACATGAAAACTCTTTCATCCATATTTGTCCTCTAAAAACTAAACAAAGCTCTTTCCATTCAAAGTGCCACCCGATGCCCATACAGCATGGTGCAGTGACAAAATGGGTATTGGCATACTCAGGAGGAATTGCACTAAACATCATAAAATGCATTTTCCTTTTAAACCCCTTGTGAAGGTGCAAATGTTCGTGTTCAATGAATATATTGTTAAATAAAATTACATTTCTGTAATTTCACTTACATTTATTTTTCACCCTCATAAAACTCTCATAGGCTTAACAAACTTCGCAATGGTTGTTTTGAATATTTTTAGCGGCGCAGTTTCTAAAATGTAGTTTTCTATTATACAGGCCTTATAAAGTCATGTATATATGTACCTTATATCCACTTGTATATTTCATGTCAATATTGATGTTGTATATATGTTCGATTTACAGTGTTTGAGAAAGGCCCTTGTGGCCGAAACGTCACACAAGTATTACTGCTGCAATCTATCACTTTGAAGACATTAAATGCAAGTTAAAATTCATTGGAGAGCGTGGTCCCAATTTTACTTTACTGTACACGGGGTCGGATCCCTGGATCAGACGCACCAAGATACTTGAGAGTGCAGACACGAATATATATTATCTAGTGACTAAACAACCAAATCTATAATGGAACCAATATGTTGGTTAGGGACAGTTATGGAGCTATGGTCCATCTCAGCCCAAGGGCAATTACAATTTTGCAATCTATCACCAGGGGATTGCATCGATATGACTCACTAGATTCTAGCATTCTTGGCTACCGATATCCCACAGATATCATGGGTCATGTTTGATATTAATGTGATCCAGGGATTCACCTGGATCCAATGAGACCAGAACCCTGACGCTATGACTGCCCCTTGAGAAGCTAAAACTTCTCCAAGGTTCTCAATTTAATATCAGGTAGAAAAGTCCTTAAAACCTTCCTGTGGGTGTGCAGGGGTATGTCTGCACCTAATTTAATCAAAGTATCCCTGAAGCCCAGTGTCTTTTGCCTGGGGAAACGATTCACCATCCCAAGCGCAGGAAGGATCTTTAAGTGTGGCCTATCAGTTCCTATTAGGCCCACACACCTGGTAACTAACATACTGCATTCTGATTTGTATTTTTCGGACTATAGGTGCACTAAAAATACTTAGATTTTCTCAGAAATCAAAGGTACGCCTTATAGTCCAGTGCGCCTTATATATGAGCCATACTTACAGACAGCTGCCTTGAACTGTGCACAGGTCTGCCACCTGCTGGTCATTCATCCTTATAATCAGGTGCGCCATATATGTGAACCTAGACGTTTTAGCAGGCATTTATTGATGGTGCGCCTTATAGTCCGATACTGTATATCTATTGTGTGTACTGTTTGTCTAGAGTGCCCTTAAGGCAATTTAATAAAAAATTTAACCTGTGTTGCTCTTTTATTTCGATTCACGAATCCCCACGCCCGTGTCTCGGTTAAATACATGCTACCAGGTTGGTTCCTTACCATATATAATCCCGTTACGGACTGGGCTTAAATTAAAGGAGGACTGTGTTAGCTTTGTTGGGTTGATAAGTTTCTGTATCACTGAGACTAGTGAAAGGGATCCAATGCCATTGTTGTGCGGACAACTCTAAATCACTTCCTATGCCTTCCAGAGCCTGTGCTCGTTTTTTCACACATATGCACAAAAAACTTTACAGTTCTTAAATTTGGCAAATTTAACAAAATTGTCTTCACATTGCACAACTTAAAGGGGGTTCTCTAACCAAACAAGTTAGGCCTCATCAACTTGCTGATCAATGGGGGTCTCAGTGATAAGACGCCTGCAGATCACAAGAACGTGATCTCTGTGAGCTCCATGGAGCAGAACAGACATGCCCAGCCGTCTGCTCCACTCTTATCAGGTAGTGAAGAGGGATCCGATGGAGGTACCTCAGACCCCATTTTCTCGTGAACTGTGGTGGTCTTATCACTGAGGCTCCCACCGATCAGCAAGTTAGGCCCTATTGTGTTGATAGGCCGTAATTTGTTTTGTGGAAAAACCCATTTAACACTTTGTTTATATTGATAAACTATTAATAAAATAGTTTTATATTTGGCTGCAACATTTAACCCCTTCAAAAAGCAGCCAGTTTGCATGTTAAGGCCCAGACTCTTTTTTTGTAATCTGGCATATGTGGCTTTATATGGTTATGACTTTTGAACAGTTTAACTTACAAAAATTATTTTGAGATAGTTTTTTAGTGACACATTGTACTTCATGTTAGTAGTAAACTTTGCTTGATATGTTTTACGTTAATTTAAGAAAAAAACTAAAATTTGCAATTATTTTTGAGAAATTTGTCATTTTCCAAATTTTAAATGATCTTCTTTTGAGACTGATAGTAACTAACTAATATGGGTAGTAAAACTTACATTTCCCATACCTCAACTTTTACATTTTTTTAAAAAGTCCTTTTATTCTTATATGTCATTAGACAGCTTACAAATAGAACAGAGTTCATAACTTTTTCCAGAAGTTTCTACATTGAAATGTTTGGGATCATTTTTGTTTTAACCCCTTTCCGCACCCTGACGTGATTCTACGTCATAGGATGCGGGTAGTTCCCGCACCTTGACGTAGAATCACGTCATGGCGATCGCCCGAGCTCAGAAGCTGAGCCCTTGCGATCGCCGCGGGATCCCAGTGGTACGCGGTAGCTGGGATCCCGCAGTAACAGCCGGGATCGCGACTATCGCGATCCCGACTGTTTAACCCTATAGACGCCGCGGTCATAGTGACCGCGGCGTCTATGGTGTATTGGCGCGACGATCGGCACCCTCCGTGCAGGGCACGGAGGTGCCGATCATTGCCATGGCAACCTAGAGGCACGATCAGGTCCCCTGGGCTGCCTATGGCAGCTGCCTGCTAGGATCGTGCACTGTGCACGATCTAACAGTGCAGCTGTCAGCCTATGCAGAATGCATAGGCTGACTATGTCATATGCTGCAATACATTAGTATTGCAGCATATTACAATGAACAAGTGATCAAATGATCACTTGTTCATGTCCCACCCTGGGACAAAATAAAACAGTAAAAAAAAGTTTAAAAAAAAGGTGCAACTAAAAAAAAATGATTTAAAAAGAATAAAAGTCCCCTTAAGTCCCGTCCCATGCAGTAATCATATAAAACATAAAAAAAGTGAAAATCACCAAAAAAACCACAACATATTGGGTATCACAATGTCCGTAACAACCCGTCAAATAAAATAAAATGGTCACTGAACCCGTACGGTGAACGCCCTAAAAAAACCACAAAAAAACCTCACAAAAATTATTAAATTTTCACATCTGACCGCATAAAAAGTGCATAAAAAGTGATCAAAAAGTAAAATGTACCCCAACATGATACCAAGAATAAGTACAGCTTGTCCCGCAAAAAATAAGCTCTAAACCAGCGCTGTAAACAAAAAAATATAAATGTTCTGCCCATTGTTACATGGTGATACAAAAACAAGTAAATGTCTCACAAAATGAGTTCTATATTCTGCAAAACAAGTTAACCATAAAAAAGCCATGTAAATGGGGTATCGCCGTAATCGTGATGACCTGTAGAATAAAGATAACACATTATTTTTATGGTACGGTGAACGGCCGAGGAAAAAAATGCTAAAAACCATAAACAAGAATTAATGATTTTTTTAACCATCACCATGAAAGAGTTAATAAAATCTGATTATTGGCTATTGAGCCCCCCCGTAAATGATGTACCTGAAAAGTGGATCTCATCCACAAAAAAAGAATCCCCCATATGTCCAAATTACAAAAAAATTAACATTTTATAGCCTGTACAATGTGACATTGCAGATCTGCTCTGAATGGCGCCTCCTTCCGTTCTATGCCCGGCCGTGCGCCCGTACAGCAGTCACCACCACATATGGGGCATCCTCATACTCGGGAGACATTGGGTATCAAACTTTGTGGAGTTTTTTGTAATTTAATACTTTGTGACGGTTTAATTTTTGGCCAAAATTAATATATTGTCTAAAAAAAATGACAGCTTGTAAATTAGACCTCCATTTTGTTTTAACCACTGTGAAGCATCTAAAGGGTTAACATATTTCTTAAAGTTGATTTTTTACACATTGAGGGGTGTAGTTTCTAAAATGGCATGATATATGGGGGTTTACTGCTGTTTAGGCCTCTCAGAGTCAGTTAAAGCTGAGGAGGTGCCTCTAAATAAGGGTTTTGGCGTTTTTCATAAAAATGAGAAAAATTGCTCCCAAAATTCTGAACCTCCTGACAACCTAGAAAAGAGAGAAGATGCATAAAACCCTATGCCGATATAAAGCAGACATTCGGGAAATGTTAGTTATAAAGTTACTTGGGTGCTATGACTATCTGCCTGAAAAGCAGAACATTTTGAACTATGAAAATGAAGAATTTTTAGAAATTTTTGCCAAATTTAAGTTTTTTTCATAACTTAACACAAAAGATATCATCAAAATTTGAATATTACTTTGAAGTACAATGTGTGACGGTAAAACAATCTCAAAATCCCCTGGATATGTTAAAGTGTCGAAAAGTTATAACCTCCTATAATGACACAGGGCAAATTTTAAAAATCAGGCCTGGTCCTAAAGGTCTAAAATGGCATAGACACGAAGGGGTTAAATAAGTTTGAAATATAAAATTATTAGAATCCCCATATGAATCCCCCCATTTTCAAAAACACACCTTTCAAACTATGCTTTTAGGAAGATCTTTAACCTTTCGAGTACTGTATAGCTATTAAAACAAAATGGAAATTACATTTAGAATGGTCTAATTTTCTCAGTAATACATTCAATTAGCCCTAAAATTTACACATTTCCAAAAGATAAAAAGAGAAAACACATCTTAAAATTTGTTATGCAATTTCTCCCGAGTACAGAGACACCCCACATGTGGATGTTACTTATTGTAAGGGAGCACAGTGAACCGCAGAAGGGAAGGAGCGCCCTGCAGCTGCCAGTTTTATCCTATAGAACTAAGTGGATTTTAGTTTCCTCATTTGGGGTTGGTATATCCAATTGTTGAAAACATTACCGTATATACTCGTGTATAAGCCGAGATTTTCAGCTCAATTTTTGAGCTGAAAATCCTTACTCGGCTTTTTATGCACCATGCGGGAAGGGGCTGCCACTCCTTTAGAATGGCAGCAGTGCGATCAAATTAACAATATTCCACCTAGGGTGTCACTATATTTATATTTATCTGTGACAGTCTGTGAGGGCTGATCTTAGTCAGGATGGGGAAAGGATTGGACAGCTGTTGCTATCATAAAACACCTCCTCCAATCAGATCACTGTCATGTGAGGTCACAGGCTATGCTATGTGCCACCCTCTTTCTCTCAGTGTATCCTCTGAGGCTGACTGAAGGAGCTGTGCAGTGTCCATTTTAACTCCATTACATATTTTTGGTACATGAAGAAATTTTCGATTCTTTTTAACCCCCCTTGTCAATAAAAATATATATATCATACATATATACACCATTGAGCCAGCGGAAACATCCATGGTTGGTGTGGCACTGATTTGCCACAGGCAAATTTGTAATAAAAAGTGATCAAAAGGTCAAACAGTTCCTAAAAACAACATCTCATCGCGCTAATGACGACACCAAACACAGCTCCTATGACCTATGATTTTCCAAGCAACAGAACTGTGGCAAGTTTAGGAGAAAAAACTATTTTACTCAGAACCACAGGAAATGGAAAAAAAAAATACAGTTGTTCTGTCGTGTTTGGCTAACGGAACAAAGCTGCGGCCTGTCATTATTTTTAAAAGAAAGACCTTGCCTTACAAAGGTCAAATTCCAACCACGAATTACAGTATGTGCACATTGTGGGAGATTTGGCCCAGTAGAGACTGAGATAGCGAGGTTTGGGATGCAGTTCAAGACAGTGACACCAAAGTTCCGTCCAAACAGGTCTCACCTGTGTTTATTCCAGCAGCCGATACAATATAAAAGAGCCTTCACATACAGGCAACAAAACATAAACAAAACCCTACCCGTCTGGGTGCTGGCTAAACGGAGTACCTCTAACTCACCACTTGAACATAAAGGATATCGGTGCTCCAGGCACAGAAGTCAGGGCTGTGTGTGTCAGTCCCATTTTTCAAATCACTATAAGTGGTTATAACTTTGGAACGCTATAAGATTTTGAGATTGTTTTCTCGTGACACATTGTACTTTGTACTAAATTAGTTTAAAAATTTGGATGATCCCTTTTGTGTTTAGTTATGAAAAAAACAAAATTTGGAAAAATTCTTTATTTTCAACATTCTAAATTCTCTACTTTTGATGCAGATAGTCATAGCACCCAAATAAATTCATAACTTACATTTCCCAAATATCTGCTTTATGTTGGATGGTTTTTTAAGATTCCACATATTTTACTGGAATGTTATGAGGCTCAGAATTTAGGTACCATTTTTCACATTTTTTGGTAAAATCATCAAAACCCATATTTAGATGGACCTGCTCAACTTCTAATTGACACTGAGAGGCCTAAGTAATAGTGAGACTCGTAAATTACCCCATTATAGAAACTATACCTCTCAATGTATGAAAAAACACTTTTAAAAAGTTTGTTAATCCTTTAGGTGTTTTATAGGGGTTAAAACAAAATGGAGGCTCCACAAAGTTTGATACCCAATTTCTCCCGAGTACACTGATACCCCATATGTGGTGGTAACCTGCTGTATGGGCGCACGGCCAGGCATAGAATGAAGGAGGCGCCATCCAGAGCAGATTTGCATTGACAAATTGTACAGGCTTTAATTTTTTTCTTTTTTTAATGTGGACCTATAGGGGCTTATTTCTTTGGCCACATGAGATGCACTTTTCTGGTACGTAATTTTGGTGCATCTATAGCTAATTGGTGAGATTTTATTAACTCTTTGTTGGTGGAGGAAATGAAAATCATCAATTTTTAGGAAAATTTTTATGTGTTTTTTTTTGGCCGCTAACCATACCATAAAAATAGTATATTATTTCTATTCTATGGGTCCCCACGATTACAAAAATACCTCATTTATATAGATTTTAAAATTTTTTCCCCATTTTTACTGAATAAATAGTAATTTAGCAAAAATGGTGTTAATTTTAGCATCACTGTCTTTCATATGAATATTTTTTTTATTTTTTGCCTCACAAATGTGTTTAAGGGATTATTTTTTGCGAGAAGGATTGTTCTTTTTAGTGTACTTATTTTAGAGTGCATAACATTTTTGAATCACTTTTTAGAGCATTTTTAAAATTTTTAAAATTCTGTTTTATTATGCAGATTGATATGGACGCAGCGATACCAAATATGTGGGGGTTTGTGTATTTTATTCAATTGTACTGAATAAAATCTTGTTCATTTTAGCATCACCATGTTTTCATATGCATAACTTTTTTATTTTTCGGCTGACAAATCTGGTTGGGGGGTTATTTTTTGTGAGAAGAGTTGTTCTTTTTAGTGGTCTCATTTTAAAATGCGGAACATTTTTTTATCACTTTTTAGAGAATTTTTAAAAAGGTATTAATTAAAAATCGTTCTTTTCGGAACGTTTTTTTGCTTTTTTCCCTCCGGCATTTACCGTGCGGGCCCAGTAATGATTCCGTTTTATTATACAGATTGGTTTGGACGCGGCAATACCAAATATTTGGGGGGGGGGGGTTGAGTTTTTTATACTTTTTTAAGTGTTTTTATGGGAAAGTTACATTTTAGGGGCTTATATTTTTATGTATTTATTTTTTATTTATTCTAATGTGTAAACTGTAGTGTTTTTAACTTTTTTTTTACTTATACATACTTGAACTTGAACCAGCGATGCTCTGTCTGACAAGGCCATTGTTGACTCTGGGGCCCGTGCACTACAAGTCCCTTAATCTTGAGTTATGTGGTATACAAAACCCTGAACCTGTGTCGGTTTTGTCTCCTTTTGTTGATGTGTCTGCTAGTGAGCCAGATTTATTTACTGTCATCTGTGATAATCAACATCTGGCTCCTGATAACACCCCTGCAGATAAGCTATTTGTACCTGCCCAACACCGGGTCAAGGTTATGGAGGAATGTCATGGTACTACACTTGCTAAACATTCTGGAGTCACTGTTACTAGAAATGTGGTTTCTGAATCTTATTGGTGGCCTAAATGGTCACATGATGTTGAGGAATATGTTGCAGCATGTAATAATTGTTCTAAGGCCAAGGTTTCCAGAGAATGCCCAGTGGAATCCTCTGCTCATCAATCTGTTCAGTCTAAACCATGGACACATGTATCTATGAATTTTGTCAAAAATTTGCCTCCTTTCCAGGGCATGACAGTAATTTGGGTGGTTATTGACCTTTTATCTAAAATGTGTCATTTCTTTCTGCTTGAGAAATTGCCTTATGTCAAGGAATTTTCCACTCTGTTCATTGACAATGTTCTTAAACTGCATGGGGTACCCGAGTCTGTTATATTTGATCAGGGGGAACCATTTGCATCTGTAAGTTTCTGGAGTGAGTTCTGTAAAAAGTTGGGAATACAACTGTCTGGAACACTGTCCCGTCATCCTGAGACTGCTAGGCAATCTGATCAATACACTTTGCGGGTTGAGCAGTACCTCAGGAGCTTTGTATCTGACTGCCAGGAAGATTGGGGTAGACAGCTAGCTATTGCTGAGTTTGTGTACAATCACCAAGCCCCCGGAGGCAGATGCTGTTGTGTCATCAGGCTTCTTGCTGTAAAACCACACCCAGTGCTGCTTCTGATTGACAGCTGATCCTGGGAAAGCTGTGTGTGTCTTTGTACTCGTTTTGTCTGCAGCTACCGTTTGAGTGATGAACGGCTGAGCCAATCAGTGATTGAGGTAGTGTCCATTACTTCCTTATATTCCGCACAGCCCTAGTTTTTGTCTGTGTTTATAAATTATTTTTTTGCATGGAAATATTTGGTTCACCTGCAACTTCCACATACTGAGGGATGGGGTACTGGGTGCGTACCACCTCAATGCTATACATTTCAGGCCAGAAAGTTCGTGACATCTTTCCAAAATGCCTGTATTTGGGAGCAGCTCAAACTCATATGCCAAAAGTCTGCTACCCCGCCCATACGCCGCAGTCGGACCGCTGTCAGGTAAGCATGGTGTATGTAGTACAGCTGGGTTAGCTTGTTATTTATTGAGGGAGATACCTTGAGGTGTGAGGATAGGATATCTGGAATGGAGTCCTTGTCTAGCGAGGGGATAAGGGTTTTTCATTTATCTAGAACTGCCAGTCGAGATTTTAGAATCTTCTTCTGAATCAAATGAGAGTACAGTGCCGAGACCAGACCTCTGGGCCCCTGAGTCCTGTATATGACGATTAACGGATAGGAGGAGATGGTGAGGCGAGGGTCGGGAACTGAGCCTTCAATGCATGTCTGAGCTGTAAATATCTATAAAAGAAAGATCTCTCCAAATCATATTTATTTTGTAGCTCTTGGAATGAGTAGAGGGTGTTTGCTTTATATATGTCCCCCAACGTATATGTATGCCTTAATGCTTCCATAGGGCTTGTCCCTCCACAATGTTTATATGTGTGGGAGAGTATGGTTCTGCCACAGTGGGGTCTCAGCTATTATGTCAGTAAAGTTGGCTAGGTGTCTGGCAGCTATCCAGGCTTGCCTAGCTAGGTTGTGTATTGGTAGCAGGGTTAAGTCCAATCCTGGAGGTGGCTTCAAGACCGGCCATAGTGGCCTTCCATCCAGCAGTGTAAATATCTGAGCTGTCCTGCTATATAATAGTTGTAAAAATCAGGGAGTGTCATTCCGGCCTCATCTTTTGGGTGCTGTAGGGTGTTAAGGTGTGTAAGGTGTGAAATAGCTGCATGTTGTAACATGTATAGACATTTTGGGAGTATTATAAGTTTGACCAGGTTTATTCTTCCCGCTACTGATAGTGGTAACGTTTTCCACGCTTTATTTTTCTATTTTACATTAGTAAGGAGCGGCCAGTAATGTGTGTGTGCACTTCAAGATGCAGTCTGCTGATCATTACCCCCAAATATTTGAATTCTCATACCACTGCTAAGCCTTCCACAATTTCTGGGCCATCCCAAGGGTGCGTGCCCAGCGGCATAAATATTTATTTTGACCAGTTTACTTGCAATCCTGAATATGTACCAAACTCATTGATGATTGTGATAGCATGTGGTAGGGATGTGTTGGCCGTGGACATAAACAGAATCATATCATCAGCATATAAGCCCACCCTGTCCTCTCGCTGACCTAGTCTAATGCCTTGGTAGATGGTGTCCTGACGGAGTTGGGAAGCCAGTGTTTCAATAGTGAGGGCAAATAAGAGTGGGGAAAGTGGGCACCCCTGGTGTGTACCACGGTGAAGTGTGAAGACGGGGGATAATTCTCCATTGACCAACAACCTGATGTTGGGAGTGGAATATAAAATATCAGATTACAGAATCTGGGTCCAAAGCCCATTTTTTTAAGACACCGGCTCAAAAAGGGCTACTCGACCGAGTCGAATGCCTTGCTGGTATCCAAGGAAGCAAGAGCCCAATCCCTACCTCTCACTTGTCCAATTTGGGTTATAACCTGTACTCGTCTTATGTTATCTGACCTTGGCATAAATCTGCACTGGGTGCACTAATGTTAAAACAACTTGGTTAAGCCGGGAGGCTAATATACTGGTAAGGACCTTGTAATCGGTGTTCAGTAACACGATTGGCCTGTATGACCCGCATTCCACCGGATCCTTGCCAGGTTTTAAAATTAGAATAATTGTGGCTTCAGTTAATGTTCGTGGGAGTGTCCCCTCTGTAAAGGAGGATTTGCACATTTCTAATAGATGTGGAATAGCAGATCCCTGTATTTGCTACATATTTCTTTGGGGAGTCTATCTGGGCCAGGTGACTTATTGTTATTCAACTGATCCACTGCATTTTCCACCTCCTCCATAGTTAATGACTGCTCTAGGAGATTAGCTTGTTCTGGTGTAAGGACTGGTAACGACATCCTGTCAAAATATTGTTCTATGCAAAATGTTTGCATTATCCATGCGTATATCCGGATGCTTTCGGGCCTGCTACAGAATCATGTCCCGGTCTTTGCAATTTAGCAATCCTGTTAGTAATGGTCTTGGAGCTCAATATGTGTCCTCTCAACCGCAAAGGCTGCCGAGAATTTTTCTGCAGGAAACAGATCTCGTATCCATTTTTCGATGAATTCTTCAGGAGAGCGCCCCTCTGGTCTCTCCAGCATGCCCACTATTCTAATGTTATTTCTCCTGAGTCGATTTTCCAAATCGTCTGCCTTTTGCTTCAGAGAATCGGAGTCGTTCTTAAGTGTGGAAAGGGCTCTTGGTACATCAGCTGTATGGTCTTCCACTTGCGATATTCTTTTCTCAGCGGTTTGCACTCAATCTCTAAGTTTTTTTAGGTCTTGGGGGAGCAAACTGACATCCACTTTCACCTCATCCAGTTTGCCTGTAAGGGAGCTTTTTCAGGAGTCTATTGACGCTAGCACTTGCAGGGTAACTTGCTTTAGTGTAAGTTCCTCTGTCTCATCCTCCATATCAGCTTGTGAAGTTAAAGCAGCTGCATTGGGTTAAGCCCTGGTGTGTACTGTGCACTGCAGTTGAGGTGTGCAGGTAGATTCATTAGAGTCCGCGCAAGCAAATTCTCTGAGCTTATCTATTGTGCTCGCCTTAGGAGGGCTCATGATGCCAGGAGGTGTCAGTTGTGGAATGGTATATCAGAATACCTCACCCTAAACTTCGGGGCAATGTTTCCCAAGGGTATTTCTCTGGATAACTGAGAGTAGGATTTTAATATGTATTTTGGCAGCAGCATTCTGTAACTTGACCTGTAAATTGGACTTCAGCTGAAGGTGTAACTATATTTCAAAGTAGTCAATGAAGCTCCCTGTCCTTGCACACGCCTTTCACTCTCACATGCCTCCACTTCTCTGTGGGCCGCGACCCCGTGTGATGCTGGGGTTGTTTTAAATGTTCCGGGCTAAGTGCGTGCGGCTGGGATGAGTGTGGCAGGAGCTACTGTTTCACAATGGCGCTCGGCACCATGCCGCCACTGACCTAGTGTCCTCCCACCTGGTTTATTCTCAGCATCAGGAGCTCTATTGGCAGTGACTGAGGGAGCACTGCACTTCCTTCGGAGGACAAGTCTCGGGATCAACGATCCGCTTCTGCGGCTCCCCACTGTACTGGCAGTACTGTACAGTCCGTGTCACTGCTCCTCTCATCAGCCATTGGGCAGTCTCCAGGTACCCGTCGAGCTCTGGGGTTTGTGGGGTCTTTCTGTTTAGAGATAGTCGCCTCTGTGAACAGGATTTTTGGCCAGATTCTGTGGGTCTTTGCGGAGCTCCTTATAAGCACGTACGGCCATTTTGGCCACTAGCCACGCCCCCAATAATTTATTTTTATTCTATGATTCGTAATGGACACAGTGATAATATATGGGTAGGGATGGTGTCAGGATTTTGATCTTTTTCACATTATATGTCATTTTATGCCTTAAGGGGGATTTTGGGCATTTTTATGAATGTACTTTTTATTGAATAACAGAGAGCTAAGGTGTTAAACATTAAAGTTAGTGTTATTAACCGCTGTATCGCGGTTTTAACACTTTTTAAAGTTTATAGCTGAAGCTGCTTCACGCTGTGCGCAGCGCCAAAGCAGCTTCAGCTATAAACTTTAAAAAGTGTTAAAACCGCGATACAGTAGTTAATAACACTAACGAAAGTAAGCTGGTGCTTGGTATTTACAGCTTACCCCTACCATTTGAACTGGTAGGTTTCCTTTAAAAACTTCAAGGGATGTATATATTTTTGAATAGCCCAATATATTGTATATGTTATATATAATGTTTGTGCTATGTTGTGACTTTCTTAGAATAAGATTTACAGAGACAAATTATACTATGCAGCAACCTAGCGATAAGACTGCTCATGAAGATGACTGACAACGAAGATGCCTGATGGACCCAATGACTTTTCATTGCGTTTCTGTCATTTAGCAAAACAAATATGGCTGCATGTTGTGTTTTTTTGCCACTTATAATGGAATCTGCAGCGTCTGACGCAGATATGAAGTGGTTTGTAGCCACAAACAAATTATTCTTTGTATTGCACAATTAGTTGCATTATTGAAATGAAGAGGAGAAAGAGAATTGCTCTCCCTACTGAACCGTTTAGTCTGAAATCTTTACTCATGTTCTCAATTATATCTTATTCTTATAAAATAAAAAAGTTTATGCATATATTAAAGTCAAATCAAAGGTGAATATATGCTTTAAAGCATTCGTGAGCTGTTCTTGTAATATTACACCAAAAATGTCAAGCAGTGGAAGCCTGTATAATGAAAAAAGCATCATCATTAGGCCCTCCCATATTTAACTAAAAATATACCTCTATTCAGATCATTATAAAAATTACTATTTGTGGAAGCAACAATGAATGTATTCAACACATTGAAACTGCTGTGCTCTTTGTACAGAAATACAATAATCAAGCCTATTTTCAGAATTATAAAACAGCAGGACTTTTTTAGCATCCTGAACAGTTCAAAATGTTGTACAAATTGGTTTAGATTATAGCCAAAAGCTAAATATATTCAGTTACCCAAAATATAAAATATATGTATTAGTTATTAGTTGAAATGATACATTCTGGTGAAAATTTTAAACATTATTTCTCTTTTTTAAGCAATGTGTTTATAAAAGAATAATGCTATATTATGTGAATCATAAAACAACGCCTGCTGTCCTTGTGACAGAGTGGTATACAATTATAGAGATTCCACAGGTCTCTGTGGCCCATATATATAATATTTTGTAAGACACAGAATATTAAAAATACTAATAACAAAAGGAAATAAATTAAGTAGATAAATAAAACATTGCAACACATTTATGCAAGAGCAAAATATAATTTTAATAATAATGATACAACTAAGGCTTTCATAACTTAACTGTTTGAAGACAGAGGACAAGAATACTTGTCATAATTAACCAGCTATTGTGGCATTTAGACAATCTATATAGTCATGCAGTTAACGCTAATCAACCACTCCCAAAAAAAAAACAAATAAAGGTTAGAACTACTCCCCTCCTCTTCATCCCCGCGCTGTCCACCGCTAGTCTTGACACGCTGGAATAACCTAGAAACCAAACTTATAATAAGCAGCACGGAGTGTGGGGACAAGATGTCCAGTGCTCTGGGCTGCTAATTATCAACACCCTCCCACCTCGTGACTTCATACCAGAGGTGCAGATGTGTGCATAATTAGCAGCTGGACATATTGTACCCGCGCTCCATGCTGCAAATAAGTTTGTTTTCTTGGTGATCCTGGCATGTCAAGACTAGCAAAGGGATTAAGATGAAGAGGAGTGGAGGTGAGTATTTCTTGCCTTTTTGTTTTTTTAAGTGGTAGATTTCCTTTAAAGTGTCACCCTGTGTAAACACATGGAGATAAAACAGTGGTGAAAGCAGTCACAGATGGCTGATCATCAGGGTCATCACTCCCAAGACCTCTCACAGCAGTTCCTGCACAGTGATTGCTGTGACTAACCAGTCACAGCTAAAAAGTTAAAAGAAAGAATCTTACATCAGGTGCTCTGATATCCTCATTACTGGCAGGAAATCGGAGATAAGAGCTGTCTGTGATTTGTGCCCATCACAGTTAAAACTCAAACACATCTCCCTACATACTTGTTAACCGCTTGTGCTTCTCAGTTAGCCCCTTCTGGCAGCTGTTACCTGCTGCTTGCTTTTAATTTTTTACTAAAAACACATAAAGCTGTTCTGCATAAAGTGTAGTTTGACAAAATAGGGGATATAAATAGGTTTCTAATATATAAGCCTTTTCAAATCTCTTTAAAACTTTATATGTAAGTGTTCCTGAAAATTTTTCCATCATAAAATAATAAAAGAATGTTTAATAAAATTATACCAACATAAAGGGAACATATAGTAAATGTTATTTAGTAACTAATATGAAAGCCTCGACTATTTCTCTGCAAGACAGAATATTTCAAACATAAAAAAGATTATTATAGTAAATATATAAAAGAAGTTAAGTAAAATATGTAACAAAACAAACAATCTCAAAATCACATACATTTCAGTATGTATGTTGTATATACTGGATGTATGTGTGTATATACCGTGTTTCCCCAAAAGTAAGACAGTGTCATACATTCTTTTCACCCCCAAAAGTCCCAATATGTCTTACTTTCAGGGTATGTCTTATATTGGAAAAAGTTAAGGAAACCTTACATGATGCATTTTGTGAATTGCTTACTTGGTACCTTAATGGCGATCGGATCAATTCCTCTGTGGTGATGGGTAGAGGTGTGGCTTCTTCTTCCTCATGGAGGAGCCGCTGGGCCAATCGGAGGGGCCACAAACGGCTGCACATGAGGGCACTGATGCTGTGTGTTTTTGTATGTTGTCCATGGTCCTGATGAACCACAGACAACATTACTGCTGCGCCCACGGCCTCCACATCCCTCTGCTCATTCCGCTCCAGATCCGTCCGCATCCCGCTATAACTATCCGCATCCTGCAGTTAATGCAGCAAAAGGTGCCGGTGCTATGGCTTAAATTTTTCCAACATACAGTTTACTATGTCTTACTTTTGGGGTACGTCTTACATAAGCCAACCCCCCTAAAACTCCCACTACGTCTTACTATCGGGGAAACAGGGTATGTGTGTATGTTATATATAGTGGATGTATATATGCTCTATATGTGTGTGTATATATGGTCTCATAGCCATCAGACCCATAGATGCAGCACTAGCAAACATGTTCATTGCCAGGACACAGGTCCAGATACACATCTTTCCTCCTAACCCTTTACAATCTATGTATTTTGGAAACTTACAAGTTTCCAAACAGAACAAGACAATTACCGTATATACTCGAGTATAAGCAGACCCGAGTATAAGCCGAGACCCCTAATTTTATCAACAAAATCTGGGAAAAACTATTGACTCGAGTATAAGCCAAGGGTGGAAAAATGCATTGCTCACAGACCCCCCCCCCAGTATATAGCCAGCAAGCCCCCAGTAGTATATAGTCAGCCAGCTCACAGTAGTATACAACCAGCCAGCCCCATGTAGTATACAGCGAGCCAGCCCCATGTAGTATACAGCCAGCCGGCCCCCATGTAGTATACAGCCAGCCAGCCCCCATGTAGCATACAGCCAGCCAGCCACTAGTAGTATACAGCCAGCAAGGCACCAGTAGTATACAGCCAGCCCCTGGTAGTATACAGCCAGTCAGCGCCCTGTAGTATACAGCCAGCCCCTAGTAGCATACAGCCAGCACCCATGTGGTATACAGCCAGCCCCTAGTAGTATACAGGCAATAAAAACATTTAAAAACCCAATGAAGGGGATATAACAATATAGGACTCTCCTCATAAAGGTATACCTCAAATAAATAACAAAACAGAACTAATAAAAAATAAATTACTAAATAAGGCTGCCAATACAACATGTATGCACAAAACTGATATCAAATTGATGCTTTAGAAACAAATAAAGTGCAGAGTGCCAAAAAACACAAACATCAATGGGCCAATAGGCTCTAACAATGTAAAAAATTAATTAATGCAAATAAATATAGTTGGAAAGATCAAATGAAGTGAGAGAGACACAGCAATAATGACATACAATACATGAAAATAAAGTGCACAAGTAAAGTGCTGAGTGCAAAGTGTGAGCAGCCAAAGATATGAGCAAGTAGAATCGAATGAATGAAATGAGGAGGAGAGCTCACGAATGCCCCACGCGTATCGCCCGTCTAGCCCCCAGTAGTATACAGCCAGCCGGCCCCCAGTAGTATACAGCCAGCCAGTCAGCCAGCCCCCAGTAGTATACAGCCAGCCAGCCGCCAGTAGTATACAACCAACCTGCCCCCAGTAGTATACAGCCTGCCCCTGTAGTATACAGCCTGCCAACCCCCAAGTAGTATACAGCCAGCCCCCAGTAGTATACAGCCAGCCAGCCCCCAGTAGTATACAGCCAGCCAGCCCCCAGTAGTATACAGCCAGCCAGCCCCCAGTAGTAAACAGCCAGCCAGCCCCTAGTAGTATACAGCCAGTCAGCGCCCTGTAGTATACAGCCAGCCCCTAGTAGCATAAAGCCAGCCCCCAGTAGCATAAAGCCAGCCCCCATGTAGTATACAGCCAGCCAGCCCCTAGTTGTATACAGCCACCATGGCCCTGTAGTATACAGCCACCAGCCCCCTGTAGTATAGAGCTAGCCAGCCCCTAGTAGTATATAGACAGTCAGCCCCTCGTAGCATACAGGCAGCCCCCATGTAGTATACAGCCAGCCAGCGCCCAGTAGAATACAGCCAGCCCCCAGTAGTATACAGCAAGCCAGACCCTAGTAGTATAAATCCAGCCAGCCCCCAGTAGTATACAGCCACCAGACCCCTGTAGTATACAGCCAGCCAGCCCCCAGTAGAATACAGCCAGCCCCTAGTAGTATACAGCCAGCCTGCCCCCAGTAGTACACAGCCAGCCTGCCCCCAGTAGAATACAGCCAGAGGGCCCACATTAGTATACAGCCAGAGGGCCCACAGTAGTATACAGCCAGAGGGCCCACAGTAGTATACAGCCAGCCCCTGTAGTATACAGCCTGCCAACCCCCATGTAGTATGCAGCCTGCCAGTCCCTAGTAGTATACATCCTGCCAGCCCCCAGTAGTATACAGCCAGCCCCTAGTAGTATATATCCTGCCTCCCCTCCCCCAGCGCTTAAAAAAAAAACTTATATATTCACCCTCTGCTGTCGGCGCTGCTCACCGATGTGGGCGTGTCCCGTCTTCTTTCTTTCCCGCGGCTCTTCTTCTTTCTTCTGTCATGGACGCGACCATATTTTCTTCTAGCAGGCACATACTATGACGTGCCTGCTGCTGACGTCATAGTATGCGTCTGCTGGTAGAAAACATGGCCGCGTCCATGACAGAAGACAGAAGAAAGAAGAAGAGCTGCGGGGAAGAAAGAAGACGGAACACGCTGACATCGTGGAACCGCATGGAGCATCGGGCCGCCGAAATGTGAGCGCTCTTAATAGACTCGTCTATAAGCCGAGGGGATGTTTTCCAGCACATATTTTGTGCTGAAAAACTTGGCTTACACATGAGTATATACGGTACTACAGATACTACAGCAGCTCAGCTATATGTATGGTAGATACCTCTATAATATGGATAACAGAACAACGTGAAAAGTATTTAGCCTGTGCGAATTGCGTAAAGAAAAAAAAAAAAAAAAGACTCTAACCCTTGCTGTTGCTTATTTCTCTCAAAGGTGATCAAAGTGTTGTACAGTAGTTTGGCCCCGTGGCTTATAGGCCCAGTCACAACTGCTATGACCATTACTGTTAAGATACTCACTTATACTATGAATTTGTTATCAATATTTTTAGCCCAGAAAACCCCTGTAATCTCTTCAAGATTAACAGGCAAGGTTCTATGCAGCGGGTTTACAAGGACAGATGTCTGCTGTATTTTACACCACTGGCAACAATCACGTCAGATGACCTAGTAAGATCCCTATACGGTTTATTATGCAATCATAGGCGGCCCTCTGAACAGCGGCCCAACAGGCACTCCAACATGGCAGACATCGCCATACCAGGGCCTCTGGCTTTTATGGAAATTATTGGCACCCCGATTGCATCACGAGGAGAGAGAGAGACTAATGGGTAGTGCTGAGCACAGGACAAACTTACAAATGCGATCAGCAGCAGAAAGTGAATTTCCCTTCTGTAACTACTGAGGCCACTTGGTACTTTACCCCTTAAGGACCAAACCACTTTAGGGCTTCTGGACAAAGCCTGAGTCCTTAAATCTGCCCTGTGTCACCATAAGTTACAACCTTCAAATGCTTTAAAATAACCAGGTAATTTTGAGTGCTTTTCTTATCACACATTGTATTTCAAATTAGTATATTTGGATATATTTTGGTTTAATTATGAAAAATATAAAATACAATATTATTATAAAAATATAAAATAAAAATTGCAGCAAAAATGTAATAAAATTGTGGCCCTGTTGCTGAGCTGGAAGCTGCAGACAGGAGGGTGAGGGTCGCAACCTGAGGGTCGGCGGACTGCATGTGCAACCTTGATTTACAGTAATAATAACAATAAATCTTTATATAGCACCATCATATTTTGCAGTACTTTACAGGGACATACACAAAAAAAATAAGACATTATAGAGCATAAAATAGTCATTTGAAACAAAATGAATGAGGTCTCTCCTCACAAGAGTTTACAATCTAGGAGGGCGAACGGGTTATATATAATAAAATAAAGAAAAACGGCAGCACTCCAAAATTTGTGAAAAAAAACGTGGTGTTTATTCAATTTTCCGCAACATTTCGGCTGTGTTCAGCCTTTGTCAAGCCGAAACGTTGCGGGAGGTGGAATAAACACCACGTTTTTTTTCACAAATTTTGGAGTGCTGCCGTTTTTCTTTATTTTATATCCATTGGACTCTATCTGGTGAGAGTCAGGATAGCACCCAATCTCACTACAACACTAAGGACTGTGCTGCTGATTTTCCATTTTATATATATATATATATATATATATATATATATTATATATGTATATATATATATATATATACATATACAGTGTATATACAGTGTATACCATCATGTATACAGTGTATATATGATGGTCAACCATTTTTTTTAAATAAGGGATCATAATAAACAAGATAATTTAATAAAGAAATAATGCTGCATGAATCAGCAAACATCTTTTATACAGAATTCAAGATAAATTGGACTGCAGAGAAGCTTGTATATCTAGTGCTTGTAGGGTAACAGATGGGAGGAGTGCTCAGAATTGGTTATTGAAAAGAGAGAGCTCAAGTTTCATGCAGTTAGGGAATGTGATAGGCCTCCCTGAAGAGATGGGTTTTAAGAGCATGTTTGAAGCTTTGGTGGTATTAGTCTGATAGTCCAGTTTACAGCATTCTAGAGAATCGTGTCAGCTCGGGAGAAGTCCTGGAGATTTGAGTGGAAGGTTCGGATTAAAGAAGAGAAAAGTCTTAGATACAAAAAGAAAACATATATTTTCAGTTCAGCTCACCTCCATTACAGTATGCATGGAACGTAGATGCACGGACACCCGGGTTGGGGCACCAGTAAGCAGTAGAAGCAGCAGAAAAAAAGAAAAGTTTGTCCCGCTTCCAACGACATGCAGGTAATTAATTAAAAATCTACTTTATTAGAAGAAATTATAGTATAAAACCATTATAGGATGTCCATAGTAAGGGGGAAACTGACGTGATTCAAACTAGCAGGTTCTTAGTCGTAGCTTAATGTGAAGGACAAAGAGCAGAGTATTTAAGCATAAGTGAGTTAATCACGTGATGCAACAAAAGAAGGGGGAGGGCTTTCGGCATGGTAAATAAAGAAGACATGTGCAAAAATAACAAAATAGAAGAAAGGAACTGTTAGTAAAGAAACATAAGGTCAGTTTTATAGTTTAAACCATGTGGAATCCTGGTTTGAAGAGTTATAATCCTAAAGGCTTCCCGCGTGCGCAGTAACCTAGTCCAATCCCCTTCTCGCTCTATGGGGATGATGGAGAAATGAGAAACATCACAACTGTGGACCTCTCAAAAGTGTTTAAAAAGACCTGACAAGCCTGAGGATAAGGCAAGTCGTTGTTTAGTAGCACGGGTGATATGTTCAGCAATTCTTTTTTTTTTAGGCATCTAATTGTACAGCCCACATACTGGACTTTGCAAGGTGTGCAAAAATACCACGTGATCGCTGGAGCAATTCAAATGAGTATGTATAGAAAATAATTTTTTGTAACAAAAGAAGAAAATTGTGAAGTCTTAAAAATATATTTACATAAATTACACTGGGTCTGACCACATATAGCACTACCTTTATAGCTTAGCCAAGAAGTAGTAGTATAAGTTTGGGAAACTATTAGGAGCAACTATCTTGACCAAGGAGGGAGCATTTCAAGATACATAGCGAACACCTCTATCTAGTACCTCTGATAATATTTTGTTTTGGTGTAAAATGGGGAGATGTTTTTTATGATGCGGATAACATCACAATATAGAGGACTATATGTGGTACTAAAAGTAATAGGACATAAAGTAGTGGTGTGGTTTTTCTTTCTATTAGGTTTAGAATACAACATGTCCTGTCTGGTTTTCTTATTAAGAGAGGAGGAAATATGGATTAGAGACTTTCTTGTAGCCCCAAGATTTTAATCTTTCGGATATATGGCCCACAGTTTGTACAAATTATCATTTGAACAAATATGTTAAGCCTGTATGTATTCACTTTTAGGTAAGTTGTGGATTACATGTGGGGTATGACATGAGGTAGCGTAAAGTAAAGTATTACCCACTTTAGTTTTCCTGTACAAATTTGTATGAGTCATAGCTTTACGTTGATATAGAGATTTATTGAGAATGACAATGAAGCCTCCCTCGTTTGATGGACGTACAATTTGCATCACCTTTACGCTGTGTTTGTGTCACGGTTACGCTTACGTGGCGCTTATGTCATACCTAAGTCTATTCGCCATTTGCTTCACAGTTGTGCTTACATAGCGTTTGCTTTATACTTACACGGCGTTTGCGGCACGCCTAAGTTTACGTGGCACTTGCATCACTTTCACACTTATACGTCATTTGCGCCACATTTAGGCTTAAGCGGCATTAGCGTCACATTTACGAGTCTTTGCGCTTACGCGGCAATTACGTCACATTCACACTTGCACGCCGCTTGGGTTACGGTTAAGCTTACACTGGCGCACTGGCGCATATACCAGGCATATGTGTTTGTGGTCAGCTCCTCCAAACACAGATTATAATGGTCAGATCTCGGGACTCACATCTCCGCAACAGTGGAGGTTAGAAGTAAACCATGGAGTGCCTGTGAACCTATGTAGCAGCCCCTACAGAATGGTATGCTAATCTCCATATAAGTGAGGTAGTGAAAGGTCCTCCTTAGACACATCAAATGGATCTCATTGTTAACATGTATCAATGAGTATTTCCAAAATATTACATGGTACCCTACAGGTTCATAATGGATTTTTTAATAAAACAACTCCCCCCCCCATCAAAACAAACAGAACAATCTTCGTATTGTAAGGGCGGGCACTGACCTACTGCTGCGTCTCTAAGGCAGCACTAATGAGCACAGAGCAGGTCAGATGCAGCCTACAGTGAGAGAGATCGTTGGAGCTCTCAGCGATCGGCAGCTTTTCCTGCCTGGCCAGTCTATATAGAGACGGCAGTGGAGTTGGTGCACGTGACAACACAGAGAGGCGTGCCATAGCTTCTCCACCACTGTTCTAGGCAATATGCAACACACTGGTTGGTAGATTATTATTATGACTTGTGATTGATTAGATGAATTCTGCAAATAATATTGTTTTGCATTGCAAATAGATATGCAACTTGATCGGGATATATCCTGAGGACCATCAACATGTGTTTTCAACTAAAGGACGACCTTTGTATTGTCTGATGGACATTGTTTAACCCCTTATCACCGGAGCTTGTTTTCAGCTTAATGGTCAGTCTCCATTTTTCAAATCTGACATGTGTCACGATAATTAGTTAGAAATTATGAACAATAACATATCCAAGTGATTTTCAGATTGTTTTCTCGTGACACATTGTACCTTATGTTAGTTGAAAAATTAATACTTTTTGCGTTTCATTCTAGAAAAAAAAAAAAGAAAATTTGACAAAATTTCAGAAAAAAAATTTTTTTTTTCAAAGTATTAAATGTCTGGCTATTCAGGTTGATAGTTAAAATACCAAAGAGCTTCATAACTTACATTTCCAGAAACCCTGCTTTATGCTGGAATGATATTTTATGCATCCTCTCATTTTTCTAGGATATTATGAGGCTTAGAACTTCTAAGCCGAAATAACAGTAAACCCCATAAATTACTCCACTTCAGAAACTACACCCCTCAATGTTTGTAAAACAACTTCTATTAAGTCTATTAAGTGTAAGTGTTTCACATGTTTTAAAACAAAAAGGAAGTGAGATTTAGACACTTGAATTTTTTGGGAAAATACATGAATTTAGGCCAAAAATGAGACTTTATAATTACCGTAATTGAATAGGGAAATTCTCTGCAAAGTTTGATGCCCAATATGTGGTGGTACCCCATATGTGGTGGTAAACTGCTGTATAGACACACTATACAGGCTAAAATTTGATTTTGTTTACAGTGTCCATTGTATACCATGAATAAGTATTGATATTTTAAGCAGATATACCAGGCTAAATTTCGTAGATACTGTACAAATAATATTTATAGTTAATAGCCAGTCAATTTTCCATACATGAAAGAGCATAGAATAAGAAGAAAATACAAGCAGTGGAAAAGTTACTTGAAGTGTAGTCTGGACTACTAAGGACATCTAACACAGGATGAAGGATTGTAAACAAACCACACTGACATACTGGTGTGTGCCTCCACTGGTAGGATCTGCTCTTCTTTAACCCCTTAGCGCTCTTTGCCGTAGCTGTACTGCGCTGAGTCCTGCGAATAGCACGTAGCGCAGTACAGCTACTGCTCAGAGACAATGCCGGTTCAACCTGCACAGGACCCGAACCGGCATCGAGGGTCGCGGTCGGAGTGGGCTCCGATCGCGGGTGTTTAACCCGTTAAATGCCGCGGTCAACGCGACCGTGGCATTTAACATGCCTTCCGGGGGTCTTTACCCCACGTTGGCCCCCCCCCCGCTCCGTTTTCAGGGGCGCCGATCGCTGCTATTGCACCTCTGGGGTCCGATCGGGACCCCAGAGAAGCCTGAAGGCAGTGCCTTTAAGATGGCGTCTGTGTCGTCATCTTAAAGGCAAAGTGTCAGCCTATGCATCTGCATAGGCTGACACTGCTAATACCCTACAATACATCAGTATTGCAGAGTATTATCATGAACAAGCATCAAATGATTGCTTGTTCATGTCCCATGGTGGATCAAGTAAAAAATGTAAAAAAAAAAGTTTTTTCAATAAAAAATAGCTTTATAAATCACTAAAAATGCCCATAAGCCCCAAAACATATAAAGAGACATATAACGCTCAAAAAAGTTTAAATCATAACACAAACCCCACATATATAGTATCACCGCATCCGTAACAACCGGTAGAATACAGCTAAATAACTATTGAACCCATATGATGAACGCCGTAAAAAAAACTTAAAAAACCCCAAAAATTATGATTTTTACCTATTATATCCCACTAAAAATGCAATAAAAAGTGATCAACAAAACATATATACTCCAGAATGTTGCAAAGTACAACATGTCCTGCAAAAAACAAGCCATCAACCAGCTCTGTAGCCGAAAACATAACAATGTTATGCCATTTGGAAGACGGCGATGCAAAAATGATAGATTTTTCCCCACATTAGGTTTTTATTTGGCAAATTTAGTAAAACATAAGAAAAAATACTAATGTCTGGTATCCCCGTAATCGTATCGACCCATATAATAAAGATAAGGTGATTATTAGGCTATACGGTGAACACGAAAAAAAAAAAAGGTATAAAATCCAGTACAGAATTGATGCTTTTCTACTCATGACCTCAAAAAAAGTTCCTACATTTTCAACAATAGGTGATACCACCCCGAAATTCTAACACTGGAAAAAGCATCTCATCCCGCAAAAAGAATGCCGTCACATGACCCCAATAACGGAAAAGCGAAAATTTTATAGCCTTCAAAAGGGACCAATGAGGAAACTAAAATCCTGGCAGCTGCAGGGCACTCCTTCCCTTCTGCGCCTCGCTGTGCCCCCATAACACAAGTAACGACCACATGTGTAGGGTCTCTGCACTCAGGGGAAATTGTAGAACAAATTGTATGGTGGGTTTTCTCTTTTTATCTTTTGGAAATGTGTAAATTTTAGGGCTAACTGAACGTATAACTGACAAAATTTGACCATTCTAAATTTCACCGCCATTTTGATTCAATTACTATGAAGATCTCAAGGGGTTAACAATCTTCGTAAATGCTGTTTCTGATAGTGTAGGGGTGCAGATTTGAAAATGGGCTGGTTATATAGGGTGCTTTTAATGCTAAATATGTAAAATTTAATTTCAAACAGTATGTACCCCCAAAATAGTCAATTCTGAAAATATTGAAAATCGCTATTCGATTTGTAAGCCACGTGACGTGAAAATAAATTATCCAAACATTTCAAACATTATGAAAATGTAAAGTAGACAAATGGGAAATGTTATTCGGCAAGTTATTTAGGTGGTAAATCTATCTGCCTGAAAACGCTGTGATTTTGAATTTCAAAATTCAAAATTCATCATTTTTTTCTTTTTTTTGTAAATAAATGCTTAAATAAATAAACTTATCAGCAAAAATTTAACACTAAAATGAAGTACAACATGTGGGGAAAAACTATCTCAGAATCGCTTTGATAAGTAACAGTGTTCAAAAGTTATAACCATATAAAGAGACACAGGTCAGAATCCAAAAAATGGGACTGAGCCAAAATGGCTGCGTCCTTAAGGGGTTAAGCTGGGGGACTCCAGGCTCTATTGACATCTATTAAGCCTGACAATCTTTCATCCTGATGGTAAATGTCCTTTAAGTGAGTGAAGCACAGTGGGTGTAGGGAAAAGGCTACAGTGCATAGACTATGATAAAGCTTGAGGTGCAGAGAAAGACACAGAAAATGGGTAAGATTTCAGACTTGGATGGAGGGACTAATAGAGAACAGGGGAGCCCTTCTACTTCACTATTCTTTGCAGGAGACATCTGCATCAACAGAGTTGCACAGACATTAGGCTCTCCTGCTAATTATGCAAGGAGCATTTACACGTTTACCCCTTTACTCTAAATTGAGTAGGGAGCACTAGATCCTCCTACCGGTAAAGTTTATGTAAACAATCTGTGAACTCCAGAGACAATCAGCACAGAGAGTGGAAATAAGTCTAGTCTAAGACGATAGCATAGGAAATATGTAATGAAAATAATAAGCAAATGTGTCCTGCATGACAAGAGCTATTGATTTGTGAAAGAAAATAAGATGTTATCGAAGGGACATTTTAAGGAATTTTTGGTTGTGTACTGTATGTGATAATTTCCCATATTCTTCTGGGCTCTAGAGTAGTGTAGTAAGATTGAAGACTTTTTTTTTTAATAAACAAAAACATTTAAGCATACTATGTTTTGCCAAAACCATATAGCCACAAGTGTTTTTTTAATAAAATAGAAGTTATTTTTTCAGTAATTCAATTCAAGAAGTGAAACACATTTATTATATAGAGTTATTACAATCAGAGTGAACTTGTTAAAGTGTTTATTTATGTTAATGAATACTTGATGATTACCATCACTTGATGATTATGGCTTACAGCCAAGGAAAAGCCAAAAGCCATTGGCCCAAATTTAGTAAAGCCCCTGCACCAGTTACCTGTCAAACATCGCATGTTTTGTTTTCTTTTTTTTTTTTTATCATTACTTGGCTTTTATTGAACAGTTTTTCATACAAAGTCTAACATTTACATTTACAAGTTGTCAAAGAGGATGCGTGTTGAGGAGAAATGTCCATGAGTTAAAATACAGCAAATAAGAAGAGAATCCCATCTCCTCTCAAATGAGAAGAGGCCATGTAACAACAAAGTTTCTAACAAGGAGTGAGCAAATTGTGCATTGACCAGGTTGTATAGCATTTCAAATTGCTTGGTAGGAATGCTGCAAGAAGCCAAGTTAAAACAACATTTCTTAATGTGATATGTAAGTAATTGAAGTTTCATACAAATTTGGCAAACAAGGAGGGTTGGGAGGAGGGAGAAAAGATGGAGGGAGGATAGGGGTTAGGAATCCTTGTAGTCTTCCAGAGTCTGGGAACCAGGGCTCGGGCCACTATGAGGAAGAAGCCCAGAAGGAAGCGCCTGGCAGAGGGAGTCGCAGTAGGTAGCATGGAGAGAAGCAAGTGAGCTGGGTCAATTTGTAATACAATACTTATGATTTCGTGGATCAGCATGATAACCATTTGCCAGAAGGGCTGGAGAATCAAGCATTCCCACCAGAAATGTGTCATAGCGCCAGGTTCCTGCCTACATCTCCAGCACTCTGCTGGGCAGAAGTGGTGGATTGCGTGGAGTCTAGCCGAAACCCAGTACCATCTCGAGATGATCTTATAATTAGTTTCCTGGGCTTTGCTGGAGATGGAGAGTTTGTGGCTTAGTTCGAAAGGTTTGCCCCACTCCACTGGACTATATGTTGTGTTCAGCTCTCAGTGCCAGGCTTCCACATATGGTGGCGTGGGGTCTGCCCATTTTTCTAGATATAGGGTGTAGATTGCAGAGATTGGCCTTGGTGTAGGCGTTGGGGCAGTACACATATGTTCAAAGGGAGTGGTGTCTCTGTGGAGCTGCGCTTTCGTTTTGATGGACTGGTAAAAGTGTTGCAGTTGTGTGTATTTACATCGGGAGGGTGATGTTATTTGTTGGTTTGGGAGCAAATCATCTCGGGGGGAGATTCCTACGTTCTGTAATACTGTTTTGAATTTAAGTCTGCTGTCAGATCTGAGAGGGGCTAGAGAAGCAGTAGACTCTACCGGGGGGAGATCACATGGTTTCTATGTGCATACATTTTGCAGATGTATTTAAGAAGCGTCAGCGGCACATATTTGTTTCACGCGACTCATTTGTATCATGGCTGCACTATACCCAACACAAAATTCTGTACTGAAAGGGGCATTCCGAAAGGTACACCAAAAATAAGTTGGTCTGTCGGATAAGTGCAGGGAGCACCAGATTCATGATGAACGTGCGCCAAAATACCTGAATCTGGCACACCCTGCACACTTTGCAGACAAACTGCACATAGTTTGCACAGTTTTTGATAAGTGGGGGACATTATCTCAGAAAGTTAGAATAATTTACCCAAAACACATGCAAAAGCTTCCTAAGCATTTTCAAAGGTCCCTTAGTCCGCTTCAATAGACGACCCAATCATGGGCAAGAGTGCTGACTTGACAGACGTCCAGAAGGCAGTCTTTGACACACTCGACAAGAAGGGTAAGCCACAAAAGGTCATTACTAAAGAAGCTGGCTGTACTCAGAGGTTCACAAGCAACCAAGATAACCACAGAAGAGCCATTCAAAATTTTGGGGGAGCGTCACAAGGAGTGGACTACTGCTGGAGTTATTGCTTCAAGAGCCACCACACACAGACATATCCAGATCATGGTGGCATATTTATAAGGACCTCTGCGCAATGCCAGTGACCGGGAGAGGGCTGGCGCGGGGCGTTACTGTCCCCACGTCGGTGCACTCACTGCTGCCCTGCCTGGCGTAGGATAAACGCTGCACAGCAGGCTGACCTGATACAACTATCATATGCTGGCGAACGAGCCAAAGCCGGAGCATCGATGGATAGAAGAGGTCCTGCAGGGGGCGGCAGAAGGCGAGTACACATTTTTTTTAAATAGACTATAAGATGTAGACAATTAAATATACTATAAAAGAGTATAAGCACATTTTTTGTGCTGGAAAACTAGGCTTATATTCAAGTATAAATGGTATATCACAAAATGCTCTTTTGTCCTGAATAAAATATATAGCAACCAATGATTATTCCCCCTTATTTATTATACAAGTGCACCATTGCTTCTCACATACTAAAGGATGCAGGTGTCACTAGAAAATCATGACTGATGTTGGTTCCCAGATGTTGCACTATTATCATTCTAAAATTAACGGACTAACAAGCTTATTAAAAGCCCACAGAGAATGCCAAATGGCTTGAGTGGGATTTATTAAATAGGTATACAGGAAGTCCCCTACTTAAGAACACTCGACTTACATACGACCCCTAGTTACAAACGGACCACTGGATATTGGTAATTTATTGTACTTTAGTCCTAGGCTACAATAAAATCCAATTGTCACAGAGACCAAAAAAGTTCTGGCTGGGATTACAATGATAAAAAATATACAGTTCCGACTTACATACAAATTCAACTTAAGAACAAACCTACTATACATAAGTGCCTCTCAATAATTTAGAATCTAGTCATAGAATAGAGAAACGGAACTTCACATGTAAGTTGCTAGATGCCATTTCTCACATAAAGGGGTATTCCAGGAATAAGCATAATTCATATACAAGTGGGCACTCAAAATATAAGCTAATATCTAATTAGTTGTTATTTAAAATTTTGCTCCCCTTAGCAGAAAATGCTGGTGACATAGACTATAATGAAGAATTAAAATGCTACTGGCCCTTTAATCAGTCCGTTAATTTCCTCCGCGTGGTCCGTTGCGGAGAAGACACAGGACAGAAGATGGCCGCTGGCCACATGTTCACATCACATGTCCTGCACCTGCCTGGGCAGATCATGTGATCACCACTATGTTTGGCTGTAGTCGGTTGGTTGCAGTGCATCCAGTATGGCCAGTGTTTTGGTGATGGCAATTACACATCATTACTATGGTAACAGAGTCTGTTATATCATCACCGGGAGCATTTTCCAGTGGCGGCCATCTAAGTGATAACTCAACTTACTTTAGAGAGGCCATAAATTTTGTAAATCATAAAATCAAAATATTTAAGCTCCGCTTTGTGACTAATGACATTGTTGTATTAATTTATTTATATCATCATGGGTTTTTGTGTCAGACGTTCATATTTCCGGAATACCCCTTTAAATATTTTTTTTACGGTTGGCCCTCTGCTAATAGTCTCCGGACATGTATTTGATTTTTTCACCCCTGTGATATAGGATGGGAATGGAGGCTGTGTGGTGTGTCTGATCATTGCAAGCTCTTTAGATTGCTATTCTTGAAAAACCTTTCAATACATATTATTAGACATAGTTAAATTAAGGGTGTCTACAAAACACAAAATCTCAAACAATAAAAAGCATGAATCTAGTAACCAACATGGTTTAAATGAAGGACCTGGACATAAAATGTAGACATATCAAATTATCTAAATTTGTTTGTAAACTTATACAATGATAATAGGAACTTTTCACAAATGTAATTCATCTATGGTTTCCTGCTGACAAGATTTCAGAAGAAAAAGTATATTGAATGTCCTATGGGTTCATGCTACTGCAAAAATTACTGTGTCAAAAGCAGAAAAAAATATTTTTTTTCCATTTCAATCACAGTTGAAGTTCTCTGATTGCTTTTCCTAGGAATGGAAAAATGAAATAAAATGTAGGGAGGACAACAAAGGTCACCTAAGAACGTAGGGGACGTAAAGAACTGATGTTGTCATCATAAAGTCCCTGTAAAATTTCAGCTTAAAAGCACTAAAGGGCAAATTCTTAAAAAGTTAAAGCTTAAAACCATTTTCTTCATCAACTAGTTACAAAATTATTGGAGCTTTAAACACAGAGTAACCATGATTTCAAAAAACTTTTGATATGTTGTAGGGCAGGTAATTTTAAGCCCTTTTGTAATTGGATTAGTTAACTGCATCTTGCTCCTTCCTCTTTTATTCTGCAGCCTTCCCCCTGATATCACTGACTCCTCAGACGGTGTTGCTAGGCACATTCCGTCTTCACGACACCCTCCCTCTACTCTCCCTGCTCTCAGCTGTTTACCTCATGGCTCAGTACTCCAGCACTCAGTCATGTGCTGCCAGGAGCCATCACTAATGTAATAACCAAACACCTACATTCTTATCTCTCCTTCAGCTTTCCCTTTTATAAACAAATAATCCACACTGACACAAGCTGCAGATATGTTTACAGTCCCCCTCCCTCTTCACCTCACACTCCACAGCAGTAAATGGCAGGAGAGAGAGACTCTCCAAGTCTTCAAGTTGTCCCATCATGTGCTGTGCTGAAGTATTACATAGATAGGTAGATACATAGATATGAGATAGATAAATAGATATAAAGATAAAAATCCTCAGCAGCACAGTGTTATAATGCCCCTAACAATGGGGGGTGCAAGGACTCAAGAGTCGTGGTATAAGACATGCATGCATATATCTACCAAAAAATGAGGCAGCAGTCCAAATACAGAGGTGAAGAAAGGAAGGGTTTAATCCAAAACCATCAACATTTTCGCTTGAAAAAGGCGGTAAAACACTGAAACGTCGCTGGTTTTGGATTAAACCCTTCCTGTCTTCACCTTTGAATTTGGAGTGCTGTCTCATTTTTTGATAGATAAATAGATAGATGGATAGATAGATAGGATATAGATAGGTAGATATGAGATAGATAGATAAATAGATAGATAGGATATAAATAGGTAGATATGAGATAGATAGAAGCTAAATAGGATATACATAGGTAGATAGAATATACATAGATAGATATGAGTTATATCTATCTATCTATATGTAGATAGATAAATAGATTATACATAGATAGGAGATAGATACATATGGATAGATAGATAGATAGATAGATAGATAGATAGATAGATAGATAGATAGATAGATAGATAGGATAGATAGATAGATAGATAGATATGGTCTCATTGGTCAGCAGCACATGCTTGTGATGAGGTCACAGGAGGAAGGTCCCGCCCCTCCTTCTTGCTGATTGTAGTAATTTTGAGTGCTGGAAACTATGGTTGCTATGGGCCAAAAAAGGTATTAAATGAGGACCAAGAGGCAAAATACTTTGAGGAATGGATTCCCAGGAAGACCTGGAGCAGAATTAGGTTTTTTAATTTTTTCTTGCACTGAATGATGGTTACACTTTAAGAGCTGTCCAGATGAGACAGTGCCTTTTAAAAATATGAGTCTGAGAAAAAGCTGTATATTGACTCGGCAAGTAAGGTAAGCTTTTAAATGAAATGAACAAGGTTCCCAAAGGCTTTTTTCTTTTTACAGTGTTCAGTATATTGACAGGATGCAGGTGGTGGACCTAAGCAACAGACAGAATGACAGTAGGCAAACTGACCATTTAAATGTAAGTAATGCAACGTGCATCCTATATGCTGGAAAAAGAGGTGCCAACTTCAATAGGGGGATCCAATCAAAAGCCTCTGTTTAGATGCCACAGTCTACCACAGAAGTTATTAACAGGTGTCAGCCTGTCTAAGCTTCCACTGACAGGCTGAGTGGATTTCTACGCTGTGTATGGTCCTGTCCAAAAGTTCAGCCATTCTGGTCAGAGGTGTTGGAGTTCTCCTGGGTATAATGAATGATCTAGTACATGTCCACAGCAATAAAAATTTCCTTCCGCTTTGTCCTGTACTATACTCGCAAGGTGGTCGTGATGAGGTGGAAGGATCAAGAACTTTGACAAGGTTTTCATTTTTTTTTTTTTTTTCATTTGAAATAATAATTTTCTCCTTCAAACTTTGCTTTCATCAAAGAATGCACCCTTTCAAGCAATTTAGCATTGTAGACCTTTGGAATTCTAGACGTTGATTTGCTGAGGTAATCTGGAGACATTTCACCCCATGCTTCCAGAAGCCCCTCCCAAAAGTTGTATTGGCTTGATGGGCATTTTATGCATACCAGGAAGAAATTGGCTTCAATCAAGCGCTCTCCACAGGAAATGGCAATGTGTTGCAAGATGGAGTGATAGCCTTCCTTATTCAAAATCCATGTGACCCTGTAAAAGTTGCCAATTTCCCAGCACCAAAGCAACCCCAGACCATCACATTACATCCACCATGCTTGACAGATGGCGTCAGGCACTCTTCCAGCACACTTTCAGTTGTTCTGCATCTCACAAGTGTTCTTCTGTGTGATCCAAACACCTCTAACTTAATTTAGTCTGCGCATAACACTTTTTTCCAATCTTCCTCTGTCCAATGTCTATGTTCTTTTGCCCATATTAATCTTTTCTTTTTATTAGCCAGTCTCAGATATGGCTTTTTCTTTGCCACTGTGCCAAGAATGCCCGCACCCTGGAGTCACCTCTTCACTGACGCTGGCATTTGGCGGGTAGTATTTAATGAAGCTGCCAGTTGAGGACCTGTAAGGCATCGGTTTCTCAAACTAGAGACTCAAATGGACTTGGCTTGTTGCTTAATTGTGTCGCAGGGCCTCCCACTTCTCTTTCTACTCTGGTTAGTTGTCAGGTTTGGGATCAGTGGATCCTCTGGACCACCATGGGAGATGGTAATCCGCAACACCTGGGACCGGAATGTAAGTGGCACCTGGTCTTCACCAGAGCCCGCCGCAAAGCGGGATGGTCTTGCTGCGGCAGAGTTCCAGCAGGTCGATCCACAGTGACAGCCAAGGTAGATGTACCATTGCAGGAGACAGTCTCATGGTCAGGTTCAGGCACAGGGTCAGGGTAGGTGGCAGAGATGCAAGGTCAAGTCCAACCGGGGTCAGCAATGGGAGGTCTAGGCAGAAGGGAAAGGGGAACACAGGAACAGAGTGCAACACACAGGAGCACGGGAACAGAAACGCAGGAGCAGGAACACACAGGAACATGGGAACAGGAACACGGGAACTCAGGAGAAGGGACACATAGGAATGCAGGAACAGGAACAACCAGGAACACAGGAATACTCAGGGATAATGCAAGGGACATTTCTTTATGGCATAGGCACAAAGATCCGTCAGGGTGTACAGGAAGTGGCAGGCTATATGTGTTTTCCGAAAATGGCCAGCGCCAATTAACATCTTAGTGGCCCTTTAAATCCAGAGAAGCCGGTGTGCGCGCATGGCAGATGAAGAGACAGGAGCCAGGACAGGTAAGGTGCGATATGGGTCACAGGACCACCTGTGACATTAGTGCCTGTTTGTGCTCTCCTCTGAAGGGAGTAGTATACACCATTGTAGTAAATTTTGGGTTTCTTGGCAATTTGGCACATGGAATGGACTTCATTTTTAAAAACAAGTCTAGTTCTTTTTTTTCTGGCCATTGTGATAGTTTCATAGAACAAACAAATGTGATGCTTCAGATTCTCCACCAGCTCAAACAAAGGTCAGTTTTATAACTTCTCTAATCTGCCAAACTGTTTTCAGCACTACTAGCACACTTGAACAGGGGTTTTCAAAGGTTTTCTAAACATCCATTAACATTCACACACATTTAGCAACACACAACGTACCATCAAACCACTGGAGCGAAGGCTGTCGGAAATGGGCCTATATACCCCTATGTAGATAATGCATAAGAATGACCCCTCCCCCATCTTACCAGACTATGCTCATGCATACGAAACATGACAGCTTTTTTACATGAAAGGAAGGGCCAGTTCTGTATGATCTGGGCCTCATGGGATGCTGTAGGAGACAACCTCCCTTAACAGTATAAACCTCACTTTATTCCTCGGACGCACTGATATATATGGGTAGTTTTTACAGTTTTATTTATAGTTTGTCCTTTGGAAATGTTTGTGTTTATTTCTTCTCAATGTCTATACGCTACTTTACACATGTGAAGTTTCTATACACAGTAATAACATGGAATAAGGGTCAGAAAGAAGATGGGGCTACATATGTTCCCTTTTTTTTCTTTTTGCTGGACCAATATATTGTTACCTGCCATGTAAGTCTTGAAGGTCCTACATGAACTTACTGATACTGAGTTTAATGTACACTTTCCATGACTACATTGTTATTGCATTGCTATTGGTTATTTCTGTGAAATTTGGAATTATTCAATAAAATGTAAGTTGAAAAAAAATAAACATATGTTTGCAGCTAGATGTTAGCTTCATTGAAACAAAATGTGCTCTTCTTTAAAAAATACCATATATACTCGTGTATAAGAGTTTTTCAGCACAAAAAATGTCTATAAAAAAAATCCCACTTAAAAAAAAATAAAAATTGTATACTCACCCTGCGCGTCCCGTCCTCTTTCTGCTCCGCCGCTCCTCTTCTTTCTTCTTGCTTCTGTCATGGACACGTCCATGTTTTCTTCCTGGCCGCGCATACTATGACGTCAGCAGCGGCCGCGTCATAGTATGCGCCTGCTAGAAGAAAACATGGCCGCGTCCATGCCGGAAGAAAGAAGAGGAGCCGCGGAGAAGAAAGAAGATGGGACGCGCTGACATTGCAGACATCGGGGAGCCGCGCCGACATCGGAGGGTGAGTATAGAAGTTTATTTTTTTAAGGGCTGTGGGGGCAGGCTGTATACTACATGGGGGCAGGCTGTATACTACATGGGGGCAGGCTGTATACTACATGGTGGCAGGCTGTATACATGGTGGCAGGCTGTATACTACATGGGGGCAGGCTGTATACAACTAGGGGCTGCTGTATACTACATGGGGGCATGCTATATACTACATGGGGCAGGCTATATACTACATGGGGCAGGCTGTATACTACATGGGGCAGGCTGTATACTACAGGGGATGCTGTATACTACATGGGGGCAGGCAGTATACTACTCGGGGCTGCTGTATACTACATGGGGGCAGGCTGTATACTACTAGGGGCTGCTGTATACTACATGGGGGCAGGCTGCAAACTACTAGGAGATGCTGTATACTACATGGGGGCAGGCGGTATACTACTAGGGGATGCTGTATACTACATGGGAAAGGCTGTATACTACTAGTGGATGCTGTATACTACATGGGAAAGGCTGTATACTACATGGGGGAAGGCAGTATACTACTATGGAATGCTGTATACTACATGGGGGCTGGCAGGCTGTATACTACTGAGGGCTGGCACGCTGTATACTACTGGGGACTGGCAGGCTGTATACTACTGGGGACTGGCAGGCTGTATACTACTGGGGACTGGCAGGCTGTATACTACTGGGGACTGGCAGGCTGTATACTACTGGGGGCAGGCTGTATACTACTAGGGGCAGGCTGTATACTACTAGGGGCTGCTGTATACTACATGGGGGCAGGCTGTATACTACATGGGGGCAGGCTGTATACTACATGGGGGCAGGCTGTATACTACTAGAGGCTGCTGTATACTACATGGAAGCTGGCTGTATAATACTAGGGGCTGCTGTATACTACATGGGAGCTGGCAGGCTGTATACTACATGGGGGCAGGCTGGCTGTATACTACATGGGGGCAGGCAGACTGTATACTACTGGGGGCTGTATACTACTGGGAGTTAGCTGACTATATACTACTGGGGGCTTGCTGGCTATATACTGGGGGGGGGTTGACCAATGCATTTCCCACCCTCGGCTTATACTCGAGTCAGTAGTTTTTCCCAGTTTTGGGTGGTAAAATTAGGGGTCTCGGCTTATACTCGGGTATATACGGTAAGTACATTTCCAAGTGACCCCCCACTTTTGATTGGTAGTCTCCCAGGACCCTGCCTATAGTATTGCTCTGGGTACATGTGCAGGAAGCAGACAATCACTGCCTAGGGTTCTCCCATAGTGACAAGACCATTGAGCCTTATAAATTCCAAGATGGCCAGATAGTTTGGAATCAAGTGACAGTATTTTCCTACTTCTGGAGAGACAAGGGTCTTTGCAACAAAAATGTCCTCTCTCAAAATTGGTGCCACCGGCATAAAACTAAATGGATTTATAATGTGCTGTGACTTCTACCTAATCAAAAGCATTAAAGATTTAGATAGAGAATCCGTTTTACATTTTTCTTAACAGGACAAAAGTGAAGCACAAAGAAATTCTGTCTGCATGAAACCAAAGTTCTTGTAATTTATGAAATTGGAGTATATACATTGGAGTTCAATTAGAGAACAATGTATCATCATCTTCAAAATTACATAGTATACCATCTTAAAATTGTGATGATCATAACTAGAGAACACCAATGACTGTAGCAAAGATAAACATTATAATTACATTCCCTGAAGGTCACAAATCCATAAGAAGTGTAGAGGCCTTTTCATTAAATTACGTAAACACATCTGCAGCCAGAGGACATCACTAGTCTCACACTGCTAGTGGGATTTTGGTTCACTCTTCTTCCACTTAGAAAGGATTTTTTCGAGGATTTCTATTGGGCTAAGATCAGAAGTGATTTGAAATTTTAGGTTTTTTTATTATAATTTTTTTTAAAACTTTTTTTTATTTTTATTTTTACTATTTTTCAGACTCCCTAGGGTACTTTAACCCTAGGTTGTCTGATCGATCCTATCATATACTGTCATACTACAGTATATGATAGGATCGATCAGACAACCTAGGGTTAAAGTCTTCGGAAGACCCAAGGCTACCATGGAGACGGATCGCCGCCCCCCGATGACGTCACGGGGAGCGGCGATCCCAGGTAAGATGGCGGCGCCCATGTGCCGCTATCTTTTTGAGGCTGCCCGGCACCGATCGCGGGTGTTACCGGTAAGCCTTTGCTGCAATATGCAGCAAAGACTTATTGGCAATGGAGAGGGCTCAGCCCGTGAGCCCTCTCCATGCAGCGCGACCCGACCGCCGCCGTGGAATTATGTAGCTACATGAGAGGTTCAACTCCTGCTGCAGAAAACATTTCCCAAACCATGACATTTCCACCATCACATTTCACTGGCTTCTTTTACAAACTTGGGTTTAGTTTTTCCTCAGGTGGCCAGTGAACATAATGGGGCAGATTTATCAAGCCGTCTGAAAGTCAGAACATTCCTAGTTGCCCATGGCAAACAATCACGGTTCCCTTTTAAAATATTCATGAGCACTGGTAAAATTAAAACTGAGCTGTAATCTGCCCCAATGTTTCCCATCAAACCCCCAAAAATTAGACTTTTTTCATCACTAAAATTACTGATGGACCATACACCAGAATCTAGAGATTCTCTGGATTATATTGTCCTCTCTTGAATTTGTCTTTCCAGGGGACCAGCCTTATTGGGGGACTTGAATAAGTTTGTAATGTTGTAAAGATGCAATATTCTAGAAATGACCAACTTCTCTTGCTATGGGAGTTAGGGTTGCCCCTTTGGCCTAGATCTGGACAGCCTTCTTTCGGAAGGTTTCAGCCACTTTTGAATGGGACACCATTTTTTGTAAAGTCACGAAAAAACTGTGTTAACAACATGTTTTGCAAAACAAAAGTTAACAGCAATTTAATCCTCAGTTGTTGAATTGCGCTTCAAAGCGGAATGGAAAAACCACTTGTGAATGCATCCCAAACTGCCATTTAAATAGGGTTTGTCAGATAATTAAGGAAAATAGCACTACGGTAGCTCCTAGATTAACACCAATAATCTGAAAGTGTTCTTTAATTTTAATAAGTGTTATTTTACAATTATCTCTTAAGTTTTTATTCTGTGCTTTAGAATGTATACAATTTAGGAAATTAACCTTAACCCCTTACTGACATGTGACGTATTAGTATGTCACATGTCGGCTGCAGGGGTATGGAGAAGGCGTTAAGCGCTGCCAGCAAAGCAGCTGAAAAAGACTTGGAGGTATTGGTGGTTGGTAAACTTAATGTCCTGTGTCCAGAGCCAGGAGGCTGCTGCTAAAGCAAATAAAATTATGAGATGTATCAAGAGTGAAATAGATTCTAATGATAAGGACATAGTTTTGCCCTATGTGTACAGTTTTGGGTACCAGTGTATAAAAAGGACATAAACTGGAACTGGTGCAAAGGAGAGCAACCAAGATTATTGGGGGAATTGGGGGACTAGAATACAAGGACAGATTAGAAAATTTGGGGTCATTCAGTTTAGATAAAAAAACGACTGAGGGGAGACCTCATTATAATGTATAAATACTTGAATGGGCAGTACAAGGATCTCTCCAAAGATCTTTTTATACCTAGGTCTGTGACTAGGACAAGGTTCTACCATCGCCATAGGCAGGGATTCTTTACTGTAAGAGCAGTGAGACTATGGAACTCTCTGCTGCAGGAGGGTGTTATGGCGGACTCTATCTACATGTTCAAAAAAAGAGGCCTGGATGCCTTTCTGGAGAGCAAAAATATCACAGGTTACGGCGAAAAAACATTTGTTTAATTATTAAAGGTTGGACGTAAAGAACTTTTCCAGCCTTATATACAATGATCAAAAGGCTGTCAATATGAATTGTAATTTGTTACGCAGAAAACAAGCCCTCACACAGCTCCTTACATTGAAAAATAAAAAAGTTAAAGATTTTTGAAGGTGAGGAGTGAAAAATGGAAACGCAAAAACTAAAAAGGGCCTGGTCATTAAGGGGTTAAAAACTGCTATTTTACTCATTTAAGGATATGTTCACATAGGTCTACAGGACGACTTTGACACTTAGGAAATTGTGTGTTGTTTTCTATTTGTGATCACCAGTGTATAATTAACAGTATAATTTTTATCGTCAGGAAAGAAAAGATTGGTGAAGAAGGCTCAAATACATTTTCCTTTACAGGTGTTCTGAGACAGACAATGCATCCACCTCTCTTTCTAAAGCTTAAAGTGTAACCGTCATTTCAAAAAAATGTTGTAGGGCAGGTCATTTTAAGCCCTTTTGCAATTGGATTAGTTACCTGAATCCTGCTCCTTCTTCTTGCATTCTGCAGACTTCCCCTAGATGGCAGTGACTGCTCAGATAGCTGTTACTATGGTCATTCCGTCTTCATAGAGAAGCTCAGACTATGGGGCAGGAGAGACACGCCCCCATCTCTCCCTGCAGCCAGCTGATTACCTCATGTCTCCCCGCACACAGGTGATTACCTCATGTGTCACTGCCCCAGCACTCAGCCATGTGCAGGGAGAAGCCGTCACTGATGAAGTGACCAAGCACCTAAACTTATCTCTCCTCAGCTTTCCCTACACTTGTGTATAACAAATAATCCACACTGACAGAAACTGCAACCCCCCTCCCTCATCACCTCACACAAGGAAGTGGCAGGAGACAATTTCCAAGTCTACAAGCTGTCCTGTCATGTGCTGTGCTGGAGTATTACTTAGATAGATAGATAGATAGATAGATAGATAGATAGATAGATAGATAGATAGAAAAATATGAGAGATAGATAAATGCATACTAGATAGATAGGTAGATAGATAGATAAAATGGAAAAAGTTAAAGTCCGCACAGTAAAGTGACTCAGGAGAAGGAGGGGTGCAATGCCTCCACGGATTTCGGCTTGATCCTGGTTTGTAGTCAACGAATGGAAAAGGCAGGCAGCACTCCAAGGTTCAAATCAAACGTGAGTGATTTTTATTGAAACGGGTAGCGAAGTTTCGGTGTTGGACACCTTGAAAAATGTGTCCAACACCAAAACGTCGCTACCCGTTTCAATAAAAATCACTCACGTTAGATAGATAAACAATGGAAAGTTCAGAGCAGCACAGCAACCTAGTTGGGTGCAAAGTCCTTGACCCTCTGGCTGGAGCGTCTTCAAATATACTCTTTCAAAAACAGGCAGCACTCCAAAGTAGTGGTAAAAACGATGGGGGTGTCTTTATTCCATGTGCAACGTTTCAGCTCTCACAGAGCCTTTATCAAGCATAGTATACATGGCCAGTATGCAAACTTATAAGGGCCAGTCTTACTTCTTATTGGTCCGTGCGCGGACTATAGCAATCATTAACAGACTTTCACAAAATATGGTAGTGCTTATTACAAGTGGTACATATGAAATATCAAAGTGCAGTAATATATTGTGTACAATGAAATTACATCATTAAATAGGTGAACAATGCAATTGTAGGTATAAGTGAAGGGAGTAGTGCCCTCCCATCGGTTGTAGGACCGCCCCTAGTCTCGGCTTTCCATTCATCAAATCGTAAACAGGAGGGGCAGGACACCGGAAGTGTCGGTGATGTAGACACAACAGTATACAAACGGGTCTCAACTGACCCTAAATTTGAAATGGGACAACGTATCTCACAGATCTTGGACACAGCTGTGAACACAGGGATCATCAGTGAGAACATGCACAAATTTCTAACGGTCATGCATCCACGTACCCCTATTATATATACCCTCCCCAAGATACATAAAAATCTTGAACATCCCCCAGGGAGACCAATAGTGTCCGGGAGGGGGTCTATTACATCGAATATAGCCATCTTTTTAGATCAGGCACTGAGGGAACTATCTACCAGGGGACAATCACATATACGTGACACTACTGATTTTTTGTGCAAACTGAAACAGATACAACCATGTGACCCGAAAAGACTTACGCTTGTTTCCTTTGATGTAGTATCGTTGTATACTTCTATCAACCATGAAATGGGTCTTAACTGTGTGGAGAAACAACTACAGAGTTCTAGCTTCAAGCAATCTGAAATTGTGTTCATTCTGGATCTGTTAAGGTTGATATTATTCAACAATTATTTTTTATTTGGCAGTGACTTTTTTGTGCAACTTAAGGGTGTGGCTATGGGGGCCAATATGGCCCCCACATATGCTAATATCGTCATGACCACACTGGAGGAGGACTTCGACTATGGGTCCCACCACTTCCAACACGTCATGGGGTGGTGGCGATACATAGACGATGTCTTCCTCCTGTGAACTGGTGACACACAACAACTGACGGACTTTCATGAATATCTTAACACAGTGGACAGTGACATTAAATTCACTATGGTACAATCAAAGGAGAGCCTACAATTTCTAGACGTACTCATCGAGAATACGCAACAAGGTCTCACAACAGATGTTTTCTATAAACCTACAGATAGAAATAGTATTTTACGTTTTGACAGTAACCACCCACGACCTATGGTTAACTCTCTACCCCTCAGCCAACTCTATAGAGTTAAACGAATAGCTAGTGATGATGAGAAATTGCAGAAAAACACTAAACTGATGTTATCAAAATTCAAACAACGAGGATACCCCAATAGGGTACTTCTCGACAACAAACACAGGTTGGAACGCAAAAGTAGGAATGAGCTTCTATCACCCACACAATCAGAAAACAAAAGTGAAAGGATCCCCTTCTTCTCCACCTATTGTGACACAAGCACACAAGTAGCATCCATAGTGAGGAAACACTGGAGGCTACTACAAAGTGACCCCACAGGAGTGCCAGCACTACAGTATCCCCCTATACTCTCATATAGAAGAGCTAGAAACATCAGGGATCGAGTAGTTAAGACTGATATAGGTCCATCCAAGACATCAGTACAAAGAGGCATACTAGGCCCTATTCGAAAAGGGTGCTACCCATGTCGCACATGTATCAATTGTTCCCATGTCATCAAAGGTGACACATTCACCCACAAAGGAACACAGTTCAAGATACACCATTATCTAGATTGCAATAGCGACTTCGTTATATACTTACTCAGTTGCCCATGTGACTTGAAATACGTGGGAGAGACCACACTTGACTTCAAGACGCGATTTACGCAACACAGGTATACAATTCGCAAAAAGAAAAAAGACTTACCGGTCAGCCGACATTTCACCAAGGCAGGGCACAAGGAGAGTGACTTGAAATGCATGATTATAGATCACATTCCTACACTGAGAAGAGGCGGCAACCGAGAAGCCATACTCAGGAGATGTGAATTAAGATGGATACAGAGACTAGGGACCTTACAACCCCATGGTCTAAATGTTGAGTACAACTCGAGTGGGCTTGTGTAATCACATATTCCCTTGTTGTTGACGGTAATAATGGTGCCCTTAGGTATGGGTCGTCCTTCGGCACATTGTGTAGCCCTCCTGGTGTTCTTCTGTGTAGGTTAATGTATAGTATGGGGAAAACATCCCCGCCAGTAATGAATCAGACCTTTAAGGCCTGAATATTGATAATACTGTAATATGATAATCTACTTTATTTACTTATTCTTTTGTTTCCATTTTCCTAGACATATTTGGAATACTTAACCCTCATCGGATGGATCACAAACCCCCGAAAGTCTCGTGCCTTCCACTTTTTTTTGTCTTTTAACAAATTACATCCGTATCACCGGAGCAGTCACATTATCCACCTCTTCATGCCGTGGGCTATGATAATTTATTTGTTTAGTTTTCTACCCGACAGACACAGAAAAGCATTGGTCGTAACCATCAGGGATAACGCCAGAGGTTTTCACCTCAGACTGTGACCATTACTCCAGCAACACCAGGTAAGACGTCGGAACAGAACAACGGTGGTCCATATACAGGATACCGTGTTCAACCCCAACGATCTGAGCTTGGTGACATGAGTGGTGATTTCACTACTTACTGTCATTTTCAGGCCCCTGGTTATGGAGTGTCACAGCATTGCATGTAACCTAATATGGGACCCGACTATGCCTGTGTGTTTCTTTTCCCCTTTTTTTCCCTCTTTTTTCCTCTTTTCCCTTACCCAAAATGGCGCCCGACATCGCAATAGCAAGTGCACATGCGCCAAGATCACGTGAACGGAGCCCGCCCACGTGACTATGACGACTTCCGGTGACGCGACTTCTACATCACCGACACTTCCGGTGTCCTGCCCCTCCTGTTTACGATTTGATGAATGGAAAGCCGAGACTAGGGGCGGTCCTACAACCGATGGGAGGGCACTACTCCCTTCACTTATACCTACACTTGCATTGTTCACCTATTTAATGATGTAATTTCATTGTACACAATATATTACTGCACTTTGATATTTCATATGTACCACTTGTAATAAGCACTACCATATTTTGTGAAAGTCTGTTAATGATTGCTATAGTCCGCGCACGGACCAATAAGAAGTAAGACTGGCCCTTATAAGTTTGCATACTGGCCATGTATACTATGCTTGATAAAGGCTCTGTGAGAGCTGAAACGTTGCACATGGAATAAAGACACCCCCATCGTTTTTACCACTACTTTGGAGTGCTGCCTGTTTTTGAAAGAGTACGTTAGATAGATAGATAGATAGCTCTGGTGTCATTGGTCAGCAGCAGGCACTCGTGATGAGGTGACAGGAGGCAGGCTCCGCCCCTCCATCTTGCGGATTGTAGTTTTTTGAGAGCTGGAAACTCTGGTTGCTATGGGCCAAAAAAGGTACTAAATGAGGACCGAGAGGGAAAATACCTTGAGGAATGATTCCCAGGGACACCTGGAGCAGAATTATGTATTTTAGGTTTTTTTGCTCAGAATGACGGTTACACTTTAAATTAATGTGAGCTGCCAAAGACATCATCACATCCAGAGTGGCAGGAAAATATCTTCCAGCTTTGATTCAATCTGTTAAACCTGCCTTCAATGCAACTTCTAAGGCATCCTTATTCTAAAATAAGTTTTCAGCAGGGGTATAAAACTGGATGGCATATTTTCCTACTACCGAGTTAAACATGGTTCTATAAAGACTGTATGAAGGTGGGTAGCTCAGTGGGCGGTAGCTATTAACTAACACCTTTTCAGCCAGTGTCTAAAAGGCTTGAGCAAACCCCATCCCCCCAATTTTCAAACAGGAGACCATGAGTCATAAAACTTTCGGACCAATATGTTGGTTATGGAAGTTAATGTCAGGAAATCACAGTGCCCCAATTCCCAAGGCTCTAGCACCCTTGGGTCCAGATATATATATATATATACACACACACACAGGATGGGACCATAGCAAATGGGTTCGATTTGGTATCAATGTGATCCAGGGATTCACCCAGATCCAATGAAACCAGAATTATGACCCTACGAACCCCCCTAGGGCAGCTATGACTTCTCCAAGGTTCTGGACTTAATACCAGGTAGGAGGGTCATATGAGCTCTCCTGGGGGTGGGCAGAGGTGTGTGCCTAATATAATCAGAACACCCCTGATGCCTCTTGTCTTTTGTCTGGGAAACCATTTGCAAAGGAAAGATCTTAAATGTGTGGACTATCATGTTCCATTAGGTCTACACATAAGGTAACTAACATACGGATTGCGGATACTTGGAGTTCTACCTGTGTATTTGTAATCTGTTTAACTATATATATCTATTGTGTCTACTGTTTGTCTAGTTTGCCCTTAAGGCAATTAAATATAAAATTTAACCTGCTCTTTTATCTCGATCCACGAACCCCAATGTCCGTGTCTCATTTATATACATGCTACTGGGTTGGTTCCTCACTTTATATAATCCCATTACAGAGTGGGCTTATATGAAAGGAGAACTGGTGGAAGCTTAATTGGGTTGATAAGGTTCTGTTTCACTGAGGCTAGGGAAAGGGGTCTTATAGCCATTCAGGGTTGTCATTTATTGTTGTGCCATATCCAAAAGCTGAGAGGACAACGTTACATCAGTTCCTGCACCTCTCAGAACCTGTGTGTTCTGGGAGTGTCTAAAAAGGATAATTAAGTGAACTTGCGTACCCTTCAGGGATCCGAAACATCACGGTTTCCTTCACAATGCCCATACTGGCAAAGATAGAAACAATGCTTTCCTAATCTTTAAGACATCTGTGACAGACTGTCCCCTCTGAATAGCAATTTTGTTGCCAAGTAATGGTTTATTTTCTACTTTCATCCTCACCTCTGCTGTTTTAGAGTTGTCTCCGACATCTGTAATTTTCACTGGTGTTGAGCGTTGAGATACAGACCCTTCATCTTCCTTATCTGTTCCAGAATCATCATCAGAACTACTAGACACAGCCTCCTCACTTGGGGGAGGAGGAGCACTTGCTGCAGTTTTCCGTTGTAATACAGCTTCTTCTTTTGTGTTGCTGCTGCAAAAGTAGGAAATGGTTGTAACTACATAGTCAGAAATATATTTTCAACTTTGAGAAATATAAACTATCATACACAGTTTTGTTGCACACTATTCTAAGGTAGTTTTGAGTATATTGCAAAGGAACCGGTACGTAGATTTCGAGCCTCTGAAACAACAGAATGCCATCATGCAATTAGGGTTTAGGTTCCTAAAGCTTTTAACTTGCTTGTGTCAGTGGCCATGTCCCCGAGATTCCAGTTGGTAAAGATGGCAGAGGTGATGTTTACAGCATATGCAGTGAAGCACAAGTGGTAATATAGTGGCTGTTAACCACTCAGTCTCTAATGGACCGTATCTTTCTGTAAGTAATCAGGAAACCAACCAGATCTTTCACATAGTTATCCATTTGGAGGATGGGCCAGTATTTTTCCAATATCTCTCTTGCCTCCTCAGCCCCATTATCATAAGTGCCTATGAGTCTTACTTTTTTTTCTTGTGTTCATCTTGTGTTGGTTGGGCCCCGGAACAAAACAGTATAATGTTTTTGTAAGCAGAATTGGTATGCCTTCCTTAAAATTTTATTTGAGTATCCCCACTCTATGAACCGTTTTCTCAGATCATTGGCCTGTTGCTGAAAGTCCTTATCTAAGCTTCAGTTTTAGAGTTTGATGATTTCGTTATCAATAAATCTAATAAGGGGATTTTTTTTTCATTAATGTCTGATATAAATTGCAAACCAATATGGGTATGATTTAGCAAACTTGCAAACCCTTTGAAGGCCAATGGTCCACCCTTCCACAGTATGAATATATAGTTAACCCCTTACCGCTCAGTGCCGTACTAGTACTGCGATGGCTCCCGCTATTAGAGCTCTGCACCAAAGCCGAGCTGGCATCGGTAGTCGCAGTGTGTAGTACCGCAGTAGCACCCGCTGCTGGAGTGGGCTCCGATCATGGGTGTTTAACCCATTAAATGCCACAGTCAGCTGTATGCTAACACAGCATAGGCTGACACAACTAATACCCTGCAATACATCAGATGATGGCTTGTTCATGTCCGACGATGCAAAGTATAAAAATAAAGTTATTCAAATAAACTAATACATCAATAAAAATGCCCATAAGTATAGTATAACCGCGTCCGTAACAACCCGTAAAATAAAAGTAAAAAGTGAACCTGCATGATGAACGATGAAAAAAAATTTTTATCCCACAAAAAATGCAAAAAAGTGATAAAAAAAACATAAGTACTCCAGAATGATACTGTTGCAAAGTACAACATGTAGAGCAAAAAAAACAGCTCCATAGCCAAAAAAGTAAAAAGTGTTATGCTACATTAGGCATATTAGTAAAAAAGTAAAAAATCCAGTACAGAATTTATGCTTTTCCTGCCCTCAAAAAAAAAAGTTCCTAAATTTTCATTAGGGGATACCAACCCCAAAATGATAACACTGGAAAAAGCATCTCATTGCGCAAAAAAAATGCCATCACATGGCCCCAACAACGAAAAATCTAAAATTTTATAGCCTACAAAAGAAGCCAATGAGGAAATCCTGGCAGCTGCAGGGCTCTCCTTCCCTCCTGCGCCTCATTGTGCGCCTATAAAACAAGTAATGGCCACGTGTGCAAAGTCTCTGTACTCAAGAGAAATTGCATAACAAATTGAGTTTTCTCTTTTTGTCTTTTGGAAATGTCTAAATTTTATGGCTTAATAAACGCATAAGTGACATAATTTGACCATTCTAAATTTCACCTACATTTTGATTGAATTACTATGAAGAACTCAATGGGTTAACAATCTTCCTAAAAGTTGTTTCTGTTAGTTTGAGGGGTGCAGATTTGAAAATGGGTTGATATATAGAGTTTTTTGTATGCTAAATATAAATTGCATTCAAAACCGTAATTATCCCCAAAATAGTCAATTTTGAAAATAATGAAAAGCGATATTCGAATTGTAAGCTGCGTGACCTCAAAATAAATTATCCAGACATTTCAAAAAAATTATGAAAATGTAAAGTAGACATATGGGAAATGTTATTCAGCAACTTATTTAGATGGTAAATCTATCTGACTGAAAACGCAATGATTTTGAATTTCGAAAATTCATAATTTTTTTTCTTTTGTAAATAAACTCAAAACTTATCAGCCAACATTTACCACTAAAATGAAGTACAACATGTGAAAAAAAAATCTCATAATCGCTTTGATAAGTAACAGTGTTCAAAAGTTATAACCATATAAAGTGACGCAAGTCAGAATAAAAAAATGGGGCTGAGCCTTAAGCTATAAACTGGCTACGTCCTTAAAGGGTTAATGTATCGAAGAAGGAGATTTATACTTTCGACCCCAGGTCGAAATTCCTTGTTAATGACAGTCTTTCTCAACGGTTAATACCCTAAATGTTGAAGAATGTCAGTTAAATTAAAAGGGAGTAGAACTGTATCAATGTACAACCCAATGTTTTGGCAGAGAGAATTTACCCCTGATACAACTGGTCTCCCTTTAAGTGGTGTAACCCCCTGATGTATTTTAGGCAGGCAATACAGTGCTGCTACTATGGGTGCGTTAGGGGTCAAAGACTCTAATTTGTCATCATTGATGAGATTATCCTGTTTAGCTTGTATAAGAATGATCTGTGCAAACATATATACATCAGTGGGGTTAGACATCAAGATCTCATATCCTGTCATATTGCTGAGTAAGTCAAGACACATTTTGCACTACGCTTTTCTATTAATGATAACAATATTTTCGCCTTTGACAGTTTTATGCTGTTTGCCCGATCTTTTTCCGGATTACATAGAACTCTGATTTCCTTTACCGTATGATGGTGCATGATTTTAAATGTTTGAGATTCTTCAATTCAGCACTTACCATTTCCAAAAAAATGTCAGAGGATATATCATCCTGTGATGGCATTTTAGTGCTTCTCTTTTTAAGTGTAGTGAAGGGGTGAACACCAGCCCCTTTGGCTGGTCTAACTTTATCTACCAGGTCCGGAGCAATGTCCAGTTCACAACCAGATTTTTCGGCTTTCTTTCTTGAAAAATCTCTGCCAGCTGAGTTTCCTGGCAGAGACATTAAGGTCCTTTGCATCAAAATTGCGAGTAGGAACAAATGACAGCTCTTTTGAAAGGACTGCTATTTGTTCCTTAGTGAGGGAATACATTTTTGTGGTAAATTAATTATTTGGGTGGGACGGTTTGATTAGGTTTGGTATTTCTGTTTCACAGTGGGTAAGGATTTTCTAAAAAACAATTAGCTGTTGGACATCCCGTTTTGTCTTTATGTGTTCCCTCCCTGTCCATGATTTCTGCATCAGTGTATGATGCTTTGGTGTCAGGGACTCTCAGTTGTTGTGTATATTATCAAGTATATCAAGTATATTATTAACCCTGTTACCATTAAAGTCTTGTAAATCTCTAATAAACTTTTGCCACAAGTAAAGTAAACAGGTCTGAGACCATAATCGGTCTCAAACCAACCAACAGGTTTCCTTTAAAAGAAAAAAAAAAACTGCAAACTATGGACATAGTAGGGCAGATTTGTTCTAGTTGCCCATGGAAACCAACCAGAGCTCAGCTTTCATTTTCCCACATCTATTTAAAAACATTACAGCTCTGATTGGTTGCCATGGGCAAGTAGAACAGTTTTACCACAGACAAATCTGATAAATGTCCATTCTGTACATACCCATAGTGTGTGTATGTATATATATATATATATATATATATATATATATATATATATATATAAAAATATTACAAGTTTATTGATGAAAAACTAACATAGAGAAAATCTATTTTTTTAGTATTACGGTTATTTCGCAGGCATAACTTTAGTATTTTTCTATTACAGCGTTCACTGTGCAGGTCCAGTGAGCCAACACACTGCAATACAAATGTATTGTAGTGTGCTACAGTCGGGTCCTCTTTGGATGCAAGGCCGACTTACAGGAAGATTGGGCAGCCGCGGGGCACTTGTCGGACCCTGGGGCTGCAATCTGAGGATCAGACTTCCCCTGGTAATTGGTATGTGAGAGGGGTGGTTCGATCCACACAGAAGCCCCTTACACAGGACCGCAGCATGTAAGGAGTTAACACCCATGATACAAGGAATCTCTCGTAGAGGGTGTCCGTTGTAAATTACAGCAGACACCCACAGCTTTTGGCACCAGCGGGTAGTAATAGTATGGCACTTGTTGGGAAGTTACCAAGGCCTGTGCTGTACCATCACATCCCACGTCGGGAAGGTGTTAAAGACTGAGATTAAAAATATACCGATATTTAGTTTTACCTCTTGAACAAATAAAATGCAGTTAGTGAACAAAACAGGAATTAAAAGCACACTTTAAGTTTAAACAGATTGTGAACATTGTGACTAACCAACCATTCCAAACATATAATATGATAATTATAGTCCTTGTTTTCATTAACTCCTTAAGGAGGTTGCCATTTTATAGCTTAAGGCTCAGTCCCATTTTTGTATATGGTTATAACTTTTGAACACTGTTATTTATCAAAGCGATTATGAGACTGTTTTTTCCTCACATGTTGTACTTCATTTAGTGGTAAATTTTGGCTGATAAGTTTTGCGTTTATTTACAAAAACAAAAGAAAAAAATTATGAATTTTTTGAGAAATTTACCATTTTCGAAATCCTTGCGTTTTCAGGCAGATAGATTAACCACCCAAATAAGTTGCTGAATAACATTTTCCATATGTGTACTTTTCAAAAATGATCAAAATGTAATGTATGGATAATTTATTTTGATGTCACGCAGCTTACAAATCGATTATCACATTAAAACCCCCCTTCATAATCAACCCATTTTCAAATCTGCACCCCTCAAACTATTAGATACAGCTTTTAGGAAGATTGTCTATCCCTTGAAATCTTTATAGTAATTGAATCAAAATGGAAGTGAAATTTAAAATGGTCACATTTTGTGGGTTATTTGTTCATTTAGCCCTAAAATTTACACATTTACAAAAGATAAAACCCATCTAAAAATTTGTCCCGAGTACAGAGACTCCATACATGTGGCCATTACTTGTTTTATGGGCGCACAGCAAGGTGCAAGAGGGACCTGCAGCTGCCAGGATTTCCTCATTGGCTCCTTTTCTAGGCTATAAAATTTTGGCTTTTTCGTTAGTGGGGCTATGTGGAGGCATTTTTTTTTTTGCGGGATGAGATGCTTTTTCCAGTGTTACCATTTTGGGGTTGGTATCCCCTATTGTTGAAAATTTAGGAACTTTTTTTTTGGAGGGCAGGAGTAGAGAAGCATACATTTTTTGTGTTCACTGTATAACATAATAATCATGTTATCTTTATTCTATGGGTCAATACGATTATTGGGATAGCATACTTGAATATTTTTTCTTATGTTTTACTAAATTTGCCAAATAAAACCCTAATGTGGAGACAAATCTATCATTTTTGCATTGCCGTCTTCCAACTGGCATAAAATGTTTACTTTTTTGGCTACAGAGCTGGTTGATGGCTTGTTTTTTGTGCGGCATGTTGTACTTTGCAACATTATCATTCTGGAGTACATATGTTTTTTTGATCACTTTTTATTGCTTTTTTGTAAGATTAAACAGGTAAAAATCATAAATTTTGGCGGGTTTTTTTTACATCTTTTTTACGACATTCATCGTATGAGTTCAATCATTATTTACTTTTATTCTACAGGTTGTTAAGGACACGGTGATACTTTATATGTGGGGTTTGTGTTATGATTTACACTTTTTTGTGCATTATATGTCTCTTTATATGTTTAGGGGCTTATGGGCATTTTAATTGATTTATTAATTTATTTTATATTGAATAACTTTTTTATTTTTTTACTTTTTTATTAGCTCCACCATGGGACATGAACAAGCAATCATCTGATATATTGCAGGGTATTAGCTGTATCATCCTATGCACATGCATAGGTTGACATTGTGCCTTTAAGATGACATCATAGATGCCATCTTAATGGCATTGCCTGCACTGGCTGCCATAGGAACGATCGGCGTTTCCCCGAAGAAGGTGAGGGGGGGCCATCATGAGGCACAGACCACTGGAAGACAGGTTAAACACCCACACCCGCAGGTGTTACTCGGGGACTCCCAATGTCGGCTCAGCTCCTATGCAGAGACAAACCGGCATCCGTTCAGTGTCGTATGGTGCTGAGCACTAATTGCAAGAGGACGCACAGTACTAGTACGGCACAGAGCGCTAAGGGATTAAACAATATGTATATTCCCTGTCAACAGGACAGTGGATAAAAATCTGATTGCAGGGTTTCGATTGCAGTTTTTTTTCTCTTTAAAGTGTAACTTAAATTTTAAACAAAATTGCATTAAAAAAGTTCTAATAGTGCTAATATTTAGAAATATGTTTGTGTCCTTCTATTCATGTATTTCTTTTTTTTATGCAGTTTGTAAATCAGCTTTCTGTCAACAAAGTTGCACTGACAAACCACAGCAGTTTACTTGTTAGGTGCTGCATATGGATGCCACCACCTTGGTTTGCCGATCAGTTACTATGACAGCTAGAAGCATTTTAACAACATACAATTGTATTCTGGTATATTGATCACATCCCCTAAAATTTAAGTACCCTATGTGGCCTGAAAAAAGAGTAAACATTTTTTTAAAGGTATTATTTCATAACTAAACTATATTAATTTGGTATCTCTATAAGCATATTGATCCAAAGAATAATGGAGAGGTGTCAGCTCGACCGCTGTAAAAATAAAGCCCATCAAAATATGGCTATTTGGAATTTTTTTCATAGAGAATCGTGGATAAAAATTCCTCCTAAAGTTTTCTAAAAGAAAAAAAAGTAAAAAAGTAAAAAAGCGATGGGTTTGTCTTAAAGAGGTCCAAGGAAAGAAATGCTTGGAAAAGTTTATATTTAGCCTGCATATCTGCCTGAGGTGAATGGACCTCAGATGGCTTTTAGATAATGCAGCTTTTCGGTGGCAGTTTACTTAAAAGGGCATTTCAGCAAATTAATGTTATTACAGTATTTGCATGATGAAAAAATTATATAATTTTTCTAATATACTTTCTCAATTCCACGTGGTTTTCTAGTTCTCTGCATTTTATAGGAAGCGTCTATGTTTACTTCCAGTAGACAGAAAACTGACCATGGTCACACAGGGGCACAGCTCGTTAGTATCACAGAGAGTAATCAGAGCAGTGTGATATAATGAGCTGCACATCTGTGTGACCATGGTCAGATTTCTGTCCACTGGAAAAAAAATGAATCTTTCTATAACATGTCAGCAGGCAGAGATCTATAACTTTTCATTATACAAATAATAGCATTTATTTGCTGAAATGGAAATACCATTACCAATACCATTTACCATTTAATGAAGTGTATAACACAGTTTAGTATCCTTAATTGCATAGGACTTCCAGCATCAGGTGTCCTGTATTTTGTATTACAAAAAAAAAACATACATTGAGGGAGCTTTATCACTGCTTCTACTCCAGTTTTCTGATTCTTTTGTGAAAGAATCACAAATTCTTGTGCAGGGCAAAAATTTGCAATTAAGGTAGTGAGTAAGTAAGTGTGGTGGCCGACGGAGCAGGTGGGCAAAGGGCGTTCCAGCCACATACCTGCGTAATTTTGAAAAACCTTTTAGTTCACAGGTTTTTACGCAAAACTACACCAGGTTGGGCCTGCCATAGTTTTGCCCGGCGGGCTGAAGCCTCTTGATTGATCCGGCGTGACATGGCCACTATCATACCCCGGCAAGGGAGCACTAAGATATATTTAGATATAATGATAATATCTCTCCCCTGTTGAGTTTCTCCTAGAAGAAAAGCAATGGTCCCATTGTAAGCGGATATAAATGAAAGAATCCTTATTTATGGCTAGGAATGTTATAGCTACCCGCTGGATGAGGGACAGATACCCCTCACCATTGCAATGGAAGGGTTTTGTGCATGAAATCAACCCCTACACACTATGATGTCTGCGTTGGGACGCAGAGCTGGAGCACTGCAAGAAAGAAGAGGACTTGCTGGAGGGAGCTTTGAAAAGGTGAGTACATAATTCATTCTTTTTTAATATTCTGGGCATACCTTGGACAAGGGGCTGGATTTATATTGGGGGCAGGTCCTACATATTAGGGGGCAGGGGCTGCCTGGCTATCCACCGGGAGGCAGGGGCCGGCTGGCTATCCACCGTGAGGCAGGGGTCGGCTTGCTATCCACCGGGAGGCAGGGGCCGGCTGGCTATCCACCGGGAGGCAGGGGCCGGCTGGCTATCCACCGGGAGGCAGGGGCCGGCTGGCTATCCACCGGGAGGCAGGGGCCGGCAGGCTATCCACCGGGAGGCAAGGGCCGGCAGGCTATCCACCGGGATCCAGGGGCCGGCTGGCTATCCACCGGGAGGCAGGGGCCGTCTGGATATCCACCGGGAGGCAGGGGCCAGCTGGCTATCCACCGGGAGGCAGGGGCCGGCTGGCTATACATTGGGGAGCAGCGGGCTTGCTAGCTATATACTGGGGAGCAGGGGGCTGGCCATATACTGGGAACAGAGGGCTTGCTATATACCAGTCAACATGAGATAGCTCGCTATATACTGGGGAAGGGGGCTGGAAAGCAATATACTGGGGCTATGGGCGGGCCGCTATATACTAGGGGGCATAAGCTGCTGCCAATATATTGGGGTTCATGGGCTGGCTAGCTAAATACTAGAGGGCATGGGCTGGATCGCTATATACTGGGGGCATGGGCGGGCATGCTGGCTAGCTATATACTGGGTGGAGGCTGTGACCAATGCATTTCTCACCCTAGGCTTATACTCAAGTATATATACATAATAGGCATATAGAGCACCATTCAAGTTGAGTCTCCAATTAGCATGTTAAAAAAAGAAATACAGCAATTGCTTGGCAATGAGAGGTTTAATATTTATTCAGAGTATGTTTAACCTTCACAGGAATTGCCAATAAAATGCCATTACCTCCCCAAGCAGAGCAGGCATGTAGTGTTACACATGCAATTTATATCTGGATTTTACTCATCTCACTTCCTACACAAAAATCATTGGCTTTGCTTATATTTATATACCCAGTTCTAGTATGATGAAAAATTTGATAC